>NC_088690.1:40992500-43492500 GCF_028017835.1 Emys orbicularis
AGAAACCAAACACAATAGCATTTAACTTCAAAAAGGGGAACTGCAGAAAAATGAAGATGCCAGTTAAATGAAAAATGAAAAGATCTGTCATAAGAGTGAAATGCCAGCAAGCTGCATGGAAACTATTTAGAAACACCATAATAGAGGCTCAAAATAAAGTATACGCCAATTAAAAAAAAAAAAAAAAAAAAAAAAGGTAAGGGGGCCAAAAAAAAACACCCTACCCAAACAGCAGAGTAAAAAAGAGGCAGTTAGAGACAACTGCCCTGTTCTATTCATTCCCTCTGAAGCAACAAGCAGCAGCCACTTCAGAAGGTAGGATACTGGGCTAGAGGGACCACTGGCCATACGGGACTGGACCATTCTTATGTGCTTTGGATCTGATCTCAGCTTAATGATTTTTTTTTCTTTGCATCATCCCTGTAAGCAGTGAACAAAAAAGTTTGATAGAAAATAGGGCATTATTGCAAGCACGGGGAGTTAACACAGGGGATCCCTTTGTTCAAACTCAGTAAAATTCCCTCCTGTGCAGAGAGGCAATACTTATGCCTTCAGAATAAGATTTAAGTGGGACTCGTGTGCATAGGCCCTGAGTTGTCCCTCTGCACAAGAGTGCATTTCACCCATAAAGACCAACTGCATGACCACAAACAGCACAGTAACCCGATAAATAACTAGGTACTCAAATGAGCACACCAGGATGAAAAGCAATGACAATTACTGTACCTGAGTCTCCTTCATGGTTAGTCAGCTAGGTCTTAGTGAAGTGGTAATGGAATTTCAAGGCTGCCGAAACCTTACTGTTGTTGCTACACTCTCTCTCTCTGGTTTGGGACTAGGAGGTTGACTTGATAGATCACATGTACAGCGTTTCCCAGAGCTGAACAAATTTCTCAGATTATTAAATTACGGTATAAGTATGTGGGGGAACTCCCTTGGTATTATTCAGTTTTATTTTGGAGCAAAGTAGGTAGAGTAGTATTACTGAAGAGGAAATAGAGCAGCAGACTGGATTAAAATAAACTTTAAGACATTTTCCTTTAGATGTGTGTGGAAAAAAATATGATGAGTGTTTGACGTTCCACCTTCTGTTCTAAAGCAAACCTAACTGTGATGCAGGGACTTATGGACAGTCTTAGAAAGAGGGCTGTCAGGAGCATGAGTAGAGGTTTTTCTTTGTTTTTGTTTTTCCAGAAAGAGCTAAACAAACAGATACTTGCAAGCAATGAAGTTATTTACTGAAAAATAAATCTGTCGGAGCCTACTACAAGCAATGTTTTCAGAAAAATCTACATTTATTCCACCAATACCATAAAACAAGCGTGCACACAGATGGGCAGATTTTGCTGCCTTTAATCAAACTGAGTCATGTCTTAATCCACAAGTAGTCCCACTAATTTAAAGGGAGGCAGAATCCAGTGTATTAAGTACTGCATGGTGAGCTGTAACATGCCTCTGTTTCTGTGGTTTGCCCATTGTGTCCAGCCCCACATTCAAAAGGGCACACAAAGTGGTGGCAAAACATCCTGTGCACACTGCGTGCTGGTGATTGAGTATCTTGACCAGCACATACGTCCTAGATCTCTTAATAGGTGTCCTGCTTTGATTGGTAGGGTAGACTAAACCAGAATGATGTTTTTAAGTCAGTGGTAAAATATACCATATTCTCCCTATGTCTTATGCAAGTGACCTTTGGAAAGAAGGGAGAGTGCCGGGGGTAGAAGAGAATAAATGTCTAAAACAAAGACCCCTTAGGTTTTGGTGTCTTGTGTGTGTTTTCTCCGGCCATGTGGTGTTTTTATTCTTCTGGCTGAGAAACTGAGTAAGTCCCCATGATGAATGCTTCTGCAAACTATGGAGTCCTCTCACTGCCAAGTTATTATTCTTTGTTTTTCATCTTCCTATAGTAAAATATCTTTGCAGGGTTTCCAACCCTGCACTCTCTAGTGTTCTCCTGTAGGTACACAGGGCTGTTGCCAGAGCTGGTGGAGCTGGCTGGTTCTCCAGTGGATTGGCGCAGTGTTCTGAAAGATGTAAATATGCTGGGCCCCGATCTAGCAAAATACTTAAATACATGCTTAACTTTAAGCATGTGAGTAGTCTTACTGAAGCGTTTAAAGTTAAGTACATGCTTAAGGGCTGTTCTGGATCCAAGGCCCTCTAAGGGAGCAGAGGCAATCATTCAATATATTAATATCCACGAAGAATGAATAGGTAAGGAAATATCAACATCTCTTGGGATAGCTTGCATTTGGGGGTAGTGTTCTCAAGAAAACTAAGCACATCTTTTACCCATAAAGTTTGTATGTTCTAAATGTTTTTCTTGGTCTTTCATGCTAAATTAAACATTTAGTGAAAGAAACAGAACAGTGTATTATATTTTTTGTACAGAGGAAAGATCTAATTTTGAGGGACCGCTAATGTGTGATATAAAATGTTTCTTTGCTACCTGTATTTCTAAAGGAGTTGTTATGGCTTATGACAGAATAATTTAAGTTGGTATGGTACCTTAAAGATGATATCAGTCACTGTGGCACATAGCTGTAAATGACTCGAGGTAAGGCAGAAGTCAAGAAAGAGGAGATAGAATATTTGCATTTCTGTTGGGCCAGAATTTGTGTCTGTCAGGTTATTAAACAAATAAATAAAACTTTAATTACAATATATCTAGAATGTGAAACAACAAGGCAGTGTTTTGTATTTGATTTGAACTATAAATACTATAATCTGGGAATGACCTGAAAGTCATCAATGAAAAATGGAGTTTATTTATGGTTCTAGTTGACCTTCGTGTATAAAGCTATTCATATAGGCATTCTGTTAAAATTTTGCACCCCATGCTGAAAAATATCAGTGACCCACAAACTTTGTGTAAATGACCCATAGTCATTTTATTATAATTAATTAGAGGTGTGGGTGATCTACCCATGACAATAGGGAAATCCGGGATCCTATATACCTGAACATGAATATTTGATGACCTATGAGTAGTGCCGGTAAATATAAATTAACTTACTGCACAATTTCCCTGTGAAAGGATTTAGATTAGGCAATATGAATGTTAGGAGTTGTATGTAGTCTTTAGCCCATTATAAAGCTAATACAGCTGAATTAACGTATGAAAGCAGATTCTCTCTGCTGTGTCCAGAATGTTTTCAATACTTTGAAAGCTTTCTGGATCCACTGCCATAAACCACAACACCATTCTTCAAGCTGTGCAGGAAACTAATGTAAAAATATGGTGCTAAAATGTACCAGAAGGTAGCATTTGTAAGTGACAATGCACATTTCGAAGCTTAAATACAGTATTACATGTGTAATAGGAAACATGCAGTCCACATGGCTCATGGATTGTGTTGGCTTTTGATGGAATCCCTATTGGTAGTTCAGTTTATTGTGTTTAACTCAGTGGAGGCTGGAGTAAAATATTTATTTCAGTTTTTAATTCTGGATATCTAAAGCACTGCATCAAAGTAGTAATCTCCCCTGACAAAACAATGGTAACTGAGGTAAATTGTATTATCTCACTTTTACAGATAGAGAAGCTGAAGAACAAAGGGTGTTTGCACCCGGGTGAGTTTGTGTAGGCTTGAGCAAATCAGTAAACTAATGGCAGAGCTGGAATTACAACTCTGGAGTGGAGTGAGACAAAATATTCATCATCTGTTTTCTTCATTATATGGCACCTGTTGAGTTCACAAAACATCTGGGTTTGGAGCTATTTTAACAAACGTGAAAATTTTAAATAAAATTTAATTTACTAACGTTGTGACAAATTTTCATGGTACTATTTATAGATTCTAAGGCCAGGAGGGATCATTGTATCTAGTTTGACCTCTTGTATAAGACAGGCCTTAGGACTTCACTGAATTAATTCCTGCTTCACAAGAGTATATTGTAACCTTAGTTGTGGTTGCTCACATTCTGTGGGTTCTGGCTCCCTGACTGGCTGAGCCCTACTTCACATGGTCAGAAGGAAAGCCATTTTGATGTTGGTTGTATTTTGTACATTCTCTGAGACAGTTAAAAGAAAACGACTGTGGCAGCAGCTTATAGCAACCCCCTCATTGTCTACAGTAGCATGGGTGAGCAGACTTTATTTAGTAACCACTACTACCCAAATATCATCTACGATGTGTAGGGGACATTGGCAAGATAGGCTCTGCCTTTAGACATTCTACTTATTATAGCTTAGGAATAACTCCATGGGCATATTTGGTTGCCCACCTGCCAAAGGCAGGACCCTATACAGGTATGCTGTACTTATGGATGAGGAACCTACCTGGTCATTAACTTCTGAGAACTAAAAGAGAGAGCATGAGTCATTGAAGCTTATGACAGTTTGCTGTGTGATTTGTTGATGAATCTGGACATTATATGTCAAGTGGACGTTACCATATAGGCTGCTTTAGGGAAAATATAGACATATATCATTCCAAACTGAGAAATAAAGAGAAGATGGAACAAATCTGACTGTTCCATAATGCTTTTGATGTGGCTATATGACAAAATATATAAAGGCACCTACTTCTACTGGCTAATTGGAAAAACTACAAGTTGCTGCATCTTTTCTGCTGCTGTAGACTTAAGAAGGAATTTTGGCATTTAGCACTGTGGTCCGTGGACAGCCAACTGTCCAGAGTGGCCTGATCATATAATGCCAGCCCTCCTCCTTATTTCCAGCTGTTCAACTGTATTGAAAGAAACTCAAAATACATTAGGGGTGGGATTTTCAAAAGTTCTTAATGTTGGCCACTAAAATCAATAGTAAAACTCCCACTGACTTCAGAGGAAGCAGAGTTGGACCACTGCTGAGTGCTTTTGAAAATCCCACCCTAAGTTCTTTTTCCAATATTACTGTAATTGTAGTAGGGATGATATTTGATCACCAGTGGAAGGGCACATATGGGTCACATAATTACAAACAGCAGGAGATATGGGCACCCCTACTAAAATATGGTCCATACTCTGAAAACAATTTTGCAGTCTTTTGTTAGCAGATGGCAAGGTAACTTTTAGCAAGACTATTCTACAGAATGAATGTGAGGTATACAAAAATGAACTGCCCACAGGGGACCTCATTTTTCTGTTTCAAAAGTAGATTTCTATATCTAAGAGCTTGTTTACATGTTGAATTAGTTTGTTTAGGGCTATATGAACACACACTAGGGAACTCTTAGCGTGTGACAGCAGGGTCCACATGGGCAAAGTTAGTGTGCAACATGCTAGTGTTCATTAGAACATATATCCCTCTAGTGCATACTGAAGCATCCTGTAGACAAGACCTACAATTTTATCTTTATGGTACTTCTGTAAACAAAAGGGATACAAGTATGAAATGCTGATGTGAAGATACCATTCTTCACCTATTCTAAGGACCAATATAAACAACATAAATGGACTCTAATGGTGGACATTCTAAACTTGTCTAATGTCTGTCAGCAAGGAGTAAATGTGTAACCCACACACCTCCAGGGTGTGGTGTTCTGTCCCCTCTAGTGGCACCAAGACCACTTAGAGACTAATGAGTCTGCTACAGCCTTAGCTAAGGGCCATGTGGCTTTTAGCTCATGCAATAGAGGCTCATGCATTTAGCTCCAGAGGTCCCAGGTTTGATCCCTCCCACCAATGACCGGCGTCTTTTGGTGTTACATAAACACTAGCATTTAGTTGGATAATACTTTAATCAGAAGTCCTCAAGTAGAAGGTGAGAATCTGATTAAACTATTTTTTCTACAATAGTTTGCTCATAACTTTAATTAATTCGCTTAGCTAAGTTCATGCATATGTTTTCTTTTGTTTTAGAATTAATGTATCCAAGGCAACACCATTTTGTGCAAACCCCATTTCTCTTTGTCAGAACTTAACTTTATTGATAGGTTAATCTAATATGTTAACTCTTACTTGCAGAAATTGGATTAGCAAAGTATTCAAGAGGCAAATATAGAAAAGGGTATATGACCATTCAGAAATGGTAAATCAGTGTCCCTAATTGTATCCTAATTTGTCCTTAACCTATTTTCACTGTATAATTATTGAAGGCCAGGTTTTCTAATACTCAGCACCTGCAATTGGTGCCAGATTTTCAAGAGCATTCAGCTCTCATTGTGGCACTTAGGGACAGATTTTTTTTTCAGAAAAGCTCTGCTTCGAAAGTGGCTAGGCCTCTTAAAAAATCTGGCCCTAATAGGGGAACTAGAAATAATGTACCAAACAGGGATATGTACAAAATTCACTGTCCTGTATTCTAGACTAGGCCAACCCATGTCTGAAACTACTTTCTTGTGATTGACTCATACAGCCTGTACATAATCAGCTGGTCAGGATCCCAAAAGAGGAGCTATCTACCGATTGGCTAAGTAGGCAGCACTGGCTGTATGGTCAAACCCCAATACTCAGTATGAAGTTTCAAAGACCCACCCCTAAACTATAATAACACAGAAGGGGCAACATATTTACATTCCGATCACTTTTGTCCACCACATTCTCATTTAATTTACATTTATTCTCCTGCTCTGTGTTGCCAAATGCAAATGAATGCTGGAACAAATTACTTTAATGAAATTAAATGTTAAAAACAGGATGAATAGGAAGGATATATCTGTGGTATTAATTATGTGGCAAGTCCTTATATTTAATTTTATTGTATGGTATGATACATTTTACGCTGCAGATCATTTGGGATTCATTGGAAGAAACATTAACTAAATACTTTTCCCTATCTAATTTTTGTTTTATAGAAATATCAGAGTGGAAGCAACAGAAGGGTTTGTTTAAAAATTCTAAATTACATTAGCTCATCTGTTCCAAATCCTAAGAATCAAATAACTTGCAACAAGACTGAACATAAACTAAATATCTGGGAATGATGCTAAAAATACAGTTGATGTTGTTGTTTGATCAAAAAGACGTCCCGGTCATTGGTTCAGTTTCCTATTCAGATATACCAGGTGATGAGATTGAAAGAAGGTACTAACTACTCACGTAGGTGCCTCATGGAAAAAGTATATGCAGTGACTGGAAACTAAAGCTTTCTTTTTTGCTGATAGCTAGTTAGTTAATTCAGTTTTGTTGCTCTCTGTATTTTCACAATTGGTGTTTTACATTTTCTGAGCTTGATTTTAAGTTGCATTGTTTAATTTCTCTTTCTGCTTCAAGAATTCATAGTACTTTGAAAATGGTCTGATCCAACATGGTAAAAGAATATGCCACTGTGCTGTAAGTGGTAATTAATTTAAGGTGTATAGAAAGGCAAACAGTCTAAATATATTCCACATAAATATGGTAGTTCTTTAATCTGAATGGCTTCTCTGCCAGGAAGAGAAGAATAACACACAGAAAAGAAGTTGTAAGCAGATGGTGTTGGGCATTCTTTTAAATAGAGGGATGGAGTGCAGACAGATTACTTGCATGTAAATAGCCTTTAAAACTGTGAAACTCGACATTTACAAAATACTGTCTCTGAAACTAGATTTTTTTTTTTTCTGTAAGCATTTTGGGTTCAGGACAACAAAAAACAATCTTAATAGTGTGTCAGATTTTTTTTGTCAGAGTTAAAATGACTCCTTGGAGATTCCAGGAAATTTATTCACAATAAATTAGAGCTGCCCAAACTGCCAGCCAGACTGTCTGCTGCAAAACTTACAAACGTCTTATTGTCTTGCATCTGCAAAGTCTGCCAATAAAATTGGGCTTGATTCTACAATCAGTAAAATATTGTACTCCCCCTATATAGGGCTGTTTTGTTTTAGGATCCATTCATACTGTGTGTGTGTATTATGAGGTGTATTTTTATAAAGAGGGGAAATTAGAACTGACTACATCACAACTGCAGTCAGAGTGCAGGAACTTATATCAGGTCTATTTTCATAGGGAATCCTGTTCAGAGCCATTGGGATATTTATTCTTTTCTGGCCTTTGTTTTACAAAGCTATCAGTTTAACATCCCATTTGATCAAGATATTGTTAGTTGGGTCCATTGTACAAATATAATTTTATGGAAAACTTTTGCAATCTCACAGTACTGATTTTTTGTGTCAATACTCAATAGAGCATGTAAAAATTAATAAAATTTATAGGAGACAGAGGTTGCACAGATGAGAGTATCAATGTGTTGCGACCTGTATTGGATATTCAGCTGACTTTTAGAATATCTAAAAGTCAGCTGAATATCTAGCTCTTTGGAAAGATGATGGAAATGACATCCACTGTTTCTCTGCACCCTGGGCAGGAGCAGTGTAGATGTCCCATGTCACCCTACTAACGTGCCTCCATCCTTATCTGGAGGTGTTTGAAGTCAGAGGTTGCTTCCTACTGCAAGACTGGAAACTAGAGACTAAATGGGCATGGAGATAGTCAATAAAGGTGACAATTAGATAAAAGTATGTTGGTGGCTTCCTGTGATATGCACATTCCTCCACTAGGAACTGGATTGAAATCAATTCATCTCAGCCATCACGGAGATAACAGCTATTGGGGCCTGATCAAATGCCCATGGAAATCTCTACATGGAATACATTTTAAGGGGCTTTGGATCAGGCCCTTAATCCCTATGGTTAAGGGGCACATTCAGACCAGTAGTTTGGTGTCCAATATTTTACCAGTGTCTTGAATTGTACAATTTCCCTGGTTTATTGTATTTGTTTTGAGTGTTTCTAACCATCTGTCATGATTTTTCTCGAACTCTTGACAAGTTTCCTATTGGATCTTTTAGTTATACATGAGTGTCTGCTTCATTTTAAATCTTGGATGAACTAAGTGAACTAAGATTGAGATACAAATCATCTTATTTAGCACACTTGCATTTCCACGTGCTGCTGGACTGAAGACTTATAGATTGTTGGTGATGCCCTTAGTGCATTGTAGGACTCGAGATGAGATTTTTTGGGCTCAATTAAACCATTAAGACCCTGTGTAGAAAACTCTGCAGTTTGTTTGATTCAAGTCTATGCTTTCCATATTCCTATAGTCCAAGGGAGCCTATAACTTTTAAATTTCAAAGAAAGAGTTTTCTGATCCCAACTAGCTCGGTTTGTGGTCACCTCTTCCTTGCACCATGACTTGATATTCTAACTCTGTTGTAGTAGTACCACTCAGTCCTCTAAATTAGTGGTTCCCAAACTTGTTCCGCCACTTGTGCAGGGAAAGCCCCTGGCGGGCCGGGCTGGTTTGTGTACCTGCCGCGTCCGCAGGTTCGGCCGATTGCTGTTCCCAGTGGCCGAGGTTCGCTGCTCCAGGCAGCGGCGTGGGCCGAGGGACATACTGGCCGCCGCTTCCAGCAGCTTCCACTGGCCTGAAGCAGTGAATTGCGGCCACTGGGAGCCGCAATCGGCCGAACCTGCCCTGCCCGCCAGGGGCTTTCCCTGCACAAGCGGTGGAACAAGTTTGGGAACCACTGCTCTAAATAAACCTTTTAATCTACATGTAGGAATAACAATCCCTCATCTGTAGTGGTGTGCTAGGGTCTTCCCCTACTATGGTTGTCTGTGGAACTCTCTCTAAAGTGCATTCAGGAGTGAAAGGGATATAGCATGAGCTAAGGCATCCTAAGGCAGTATTCCTTTGCACTGCTTTCTCTGCGGGTTTAAGAGAGGAGAGAATCTAGAGCAGGCCAGTCAGCTCCCAGCCCATCACCTCTCCTCCAACTCTGTAGAGCTGGAACACCATGAACCATCTTAGAAGGGACTTCTGCAGGGTCTGGGAGGAGATGACAACATTCTGGAGAAGCAGAATTCCCCACCCCTTTGTGTGGGTGTAGACTCCTATCTATGGAAGGACAAAGACAGAGAAATGGAAACCAGCTTCTATTGGGAGTGGAAAATGAGCTGCGTGGGCACTTGTAACAATGCATCATAGGATCATAGAAGATTAGGGTTAGAAGAGACCTCAGGAGGTCATCTAGTCCAATCCCCTGCTCAAAGCAGGACCAACACCAACTAAATCATCCCAGCCAGGGCTTTGTCAAGCCGGGCCTTAAAAACCTCTAAGGATGGAGATTCCACCACTTCCCTAGGTAACCCATCACTTCCCGCACCCTTACACTCATTGCCCAATATATTGTTCAGCTTCATACTTTAAAGGGTTTGAGCCAAAAGCCTTGCTTGTTTCACAGTGCAGCTCAAACAGCCCTTCAGGCACAGGTTCTGTTTGTTTTTTAATTGGACATTATTGCCTTTATGAATTTTCAAAGTGGATGAGATCAAAGTAATGTAGCATATGTTCTTCTGCAGTCATAATGCACTTAGGGTAATTGACGACAGTGCTCAATAGCTCTGAAAAGTGATATCCAAACACAAGTAGGAAAATCCTATTAATTTAATAATAAAATGGTGTATTCTCCAAGTTACAGAGGTGAGGTGGCCAGTCAATGCTTTTCCCAGTGTAGTACAAAGATTAGCACAGGGGATTGCCGATTAAGAGACCTAGGTTCTAGCCCCAATTCTGCTACTGACTGGCTGTGTTACCTTGAGCAAGTTACATAGGTTCAAATTTGCATGTGTAAAGTTAGATACCTAATCTATATCTCTCTCACCAACAGAAGTTGCTCCAGTAAAAGATAGTCCCTCACCCACTTTGTGAAATCTATATTTAGGCAGCTAGTAAGTTACCTGATCTTCAGATGTGCAGAGCATCCACAGATCCCAGTGAGGCAAATTAGAAGCTTCAGTTGCTCAGCACTTCTGGGGCCTGGTCTACACTAGAAAATTAAGTCAGTTTAACTGAAAAATTTACACTCCTGAGTGGCATAGTTAAGCTGATCTAACCCCCCAATTAGACAGCACTAAATTGATGGAAGAATTCAGTCTACCTAGCTACTGCCTCTTGGGGAGGTGGATTAACTACGTCAATGGTAGAACCCCTCCCATCAGTTTATGCAGTATCTACGCTGAAGTGCTAGCATTTTAAGTGTAGACATGCCCTGGAAATCAGTTATTATTAGCTACCTAAATATAGAGCTAAGTACCTTCTAGACACTTAATTTTGTATGTTTGCCTCTCTGTGCTTTGGCTTCTCTCTTGGAAAATATTCTAGAGAATTCTGTTTTTGAAAAATGCTTTGAGATCAAGAGAAAAGTATTGCTATTCAAATTATTTTTATCTTATGGGAACCCTGAAACCACAATTCCTGGGTTTCTACTCCAAGTTCTTCCCATGGTCTTCATATAAAACATAGTGCCCAGCACATCACCATAATATCTAGGTGCTTCACCCACTACAGTAAGGTACTACTCTACATGAGTAAAAGTATCTGAGTCTGACCTGAAATGCATTTATAGACCCACTGCAAGCTTCTGTATTAAGATGTAAGGATGTTCTTAGAATTGATTAATTTTTTCACACTATTGTATGGCAGAGTACATGTTAAACTAATAATTTTCAAGAATCCCAATGCAAGATGAATTGGCCTTATAAGAAAACGTTTACACAGTGTATATATTATCAAAGGAGAGAGAGCGCCAAAACAATTATGGATTTCATCATGTATTTAAAGCCTGTCTTAATTATGCACAGAAAATTCTTTTTTCATTCTGTGTGCTGTTGCTTAAACACGTCTTGGCATTAACACTAATTTGTTTCAATAGGCTTTGTTGTAGTTTTAATTCCATTTCTGAATCAAGATTTTTATGGATAATTAAGGAAATGTTTAATGTTTTGCTTTAGTTTGATTATGGTTAAAGATCCACTCTTTGAAGAGGCTAGCCATTTTTTTTTTCAGTTTTCAGTCACTTAATTAAAATGGACATGACCATTATTTGAGTCTGAAACGTGGGGCCAGATCCTACTCTCAGTGATGCTATGGAGTTACTCCAGACTTTCACCACTGTCAGAGAGAAGAATCTGGCCATTGGTATTTGAGTGATGTGACTAATTTCAAAGTGCATTATATTAAAAACTCAGTATCCTGTTCAGTAAAAGAGGCCACAAGACTTTTTGCAGCAGTATATTCTGAGGAACGTGTCCTTTGCAACTGTCATAGTTATAATTATTATTAACAGGTTGAGTTTCCCATATAGATCCTTCAGTCCTTGTGAGCCAGATCCAAAGCACACTGAAGTCAACAGAAAAGCTACCTTTCACATCAGTAAGCTTTGGATCAGGTCTCTTCCGAATAATTGCATCTTACGTACTGTATCTTAACTATCATACCCTGTTAACATAGACTACATGCATTTGATATAGTCTGTTAAAATGATGGGCTTCATGTGAATCAGGAATAACTCATTAAGTCAATGGAGTTACAACATTGTAAATGAGATTATATTCAAGCCTTGCATTGTTTCCTTATTGTATAGAATTTCAGAAGCTATATGTTTTTCCAGAGCAGTACTGACAAACTTTCAGTTTCATATTTATAAAAATCTTTGCCACCTTATTGTCTTTCAATACATTGACCTTCATTGCATTTGTTAGCGGTATAAGTCACTCATTAATATTTAGTGTGTTCTTAATTGGACACCACATGCAATAAAACATCACACATAGTAGGTATGATCATTGAGGTTGTACAACAAATAATATAATGACTGTAACAATTACAAGAAGACTGTGATTTCCAGCAACTGTTTTACAATATGGAAAACATTTGAATATTTTACAGTTACAAATGAGGGCAGACTCTCATTCTTAATGGTTATTATATATTTATTGAAATTTCCTTGTAGAAAGAACGCTTTTAGTTCTTCACTTTAACAAAGAATATATCTTTTTTTTCTAAAAACAAGATTGTAGGAATGTACTGGATTACTTGGCATGGTATGATGGAAGTTATAGATTCTGTAATTCAATACTGGGATACTCATGCACTTATAATATGGGGTCATGTTATTAGTATACTAGCATATGCTTTTGTCATTCTCTGGAAACTGTATCACTTTAAGTAACGTGGTAGCTAGTGATAAATGTAGTATTTTATTATCATTTAGTAAAACCATAGTGTATTCCTATTACAAATATGGTTGACTATATAATAACTCAGAATGTTGTATTGTATGAAAGTAATAGAAATTTAATTGTAAATTCAACTTAATGAAATTTTGTACTGTCACTTTAAACTTTGGCAATGGACATTGAAATTAGAGAGGAGCTTGTATTTAACTAATTATGAGAAAAGTTATTGCTGTTGACAAATATTGCAGTCAGTCAAAATGTCCTTGGGCACTTCTAATGAAGTAAGAATGTTTTACAATAAGTTGATTCAAGTTTGTTTACGTATATCATTCCTACAGAGGGATATGAGGGTTTGAAATTGATCTGATGTTTTAAGAGGCTTGGAACTAACATAATTGCACTCTGGATCAACTGCACCCTAATAGTTATTTATTTAGGTATTCTTTGAATTTTTGTAATTGCAGTGCAGATCCTCCACATATGTTTTCTTTTGTTGCTAACAGAGCTCAAAACAACTGACTGACTTCTTTCTATTTTGTTTATGAACCCTCATATTTGATGCTAGCAAGCATATGAGGTATTAGGAGTAGCTAGTATTTACTGGTGTGGGCCTAGATGAGTGATGGGAGGAAGCACACTCAAAATCACTCTTGTTGAAGTTCTGCCTTTAAAAACAAACATCTTAGTAGCAAATCATAAGTCTACTACTCCACTGCACTGACATTATACACAGGGCCTGATAGGAAGGAATCTTCACTCGTGCCATCCCCCAAAGCCACTCCATCCCTACATCTGGCGTAGTCTATGCAGTCCCTTACATTGCCTCTTTCCCACCAAAGTCAGAGAGAGGACAATATGACATATGCTGTGATAGACCCTCCTACCAAAAAGTCAAATTTTGGAATCCAAAACAATTATTCTTGATAGCCCATATAACTTAGAAAAAAATCCAATCCTACTATATACTTTCCAGATTTTAAGTATTAACAGGCCCTTGTCTGGTAGTTTGGACTAATTTCTTGCCCTTCTTCCAATGGGAAGGAAGGCGGGGAGGGAGTGTAAGAAGGAGAGGGAGCAAGATGTGCTAAGTTTAAAAGTCTTTCAATGGAAATGGGCAATAGTTGATCCTGGGAACAAAAAAGTTGTTTTTCTTTGGGCCAAATCCTGCACTTTTTTTATGCCAATGCAATGCCACTTAAGTCAGTGAGAACTGCACACCTGTAATTGAGGACAGAATTTGGTTGCTATAGTGTTAAATTAGAGAGGTTTATCCAAGTTTATCCAATATCGTTAATATTCTGCTATTGCCCACAATGCGCCAGGCATTTTCAAATTCAAGAAAACACACCATAAGCTCTTTGGAACAGATTGTAAGACATCAAGCATAATATAAAGGGGAGAGGGCTACTCAAAGATTGTGTGCTTTTTTGACACTGTATAATGTGTATCTGAAAAAATGCATATGCATAAAGAGCCGTGGGGCCAATCCAGTTGCCATTGAACTCAGTGGGAATCTTTCCACTAACTTTGGGATTCTTGGAAGGGAGAAAAGTAATAAACAGTAAAAGGGATGTGAGCTGGCACATGGGTTGTGAAGCTTTTTCATCACTAGTAAAGGTGGTTAGCATTGTAGGAGGTATAGTGATATATTGGGAGTTATTAATAGCTTTCAGAATTCCTTCTCTGTGGAATGAATAGCCATATTCATTTCTATGGGATTTTAGGGGACAATTTTAAGGTTTAGGCAGCAGACACTCATCGTGAGCTTTTTCAGGTACTTGGTGGGTTAGGTTTCATGTAGCTATTTTGGTAGTCTCTGTGGGTAGTGGGTATTACAAATTTAGCCCATCGCGAGTGGTTGGCAGATGTAAGAATAGCTGCTTCTGGGTTGTGAAGAAAAATAGTTGGGCTATGTACTAACAGACAGCCATTATGCATTTTAACAAAGAACACTAATACCCAGCACATTCTGTTTTGTCAAAGTTATTATTGCTAGCATCTAATATATTTATCTTACTCTTACTTGCAATTACTATGAAGTCTAACAGCTGGAACATACCCTTTTCAGGATTAAAAACTAAATGGAGCATGCCATTTTCTCCTAAAAAGAAACAATTCACATTTATTGGGGGACGGGGGACGGTTGTGTTACTTTAAAGTAAGTTAAAGGATTAAAAAAGCTGCTTGAAGCAAACTGCATTTTAAAGTACTCCGGCAAGTCATTCCCATAAGTGGTGTATCTTACTGAAATATACAGTATTTAAAGCAGAAGATATTACCAAAAAGATATTACCCACATCATGCTTCTGAGATTTGGGAGGTTGTAAAAAAAAAGGATAAATAAAATCCTTCAAGAAAAGCTCAGTATAATATTTCCAGTTAGTCTTGCGTATAAGAAAGAGCCATTTAAGCTTTTACTGCTATTCAGACAGATATATCCAGATTTTTAAGTCCTGTGATGTTTATTTTCCCTGAAGAGTGTAGACTACAGTGGACCTTCTATTTATGTTTCTTCAATTTCTGGATCCACATTTGTTCTAATAAAAAGGATAATGCAGCCAACTAAAACTGTAGTGTGGTAAAGCAGAGTTCCAGCAAATGAGCAAGAACCAGCTTCCCCACGTACAAATAAAGAGGCCGACTGGCACTATTATCTTCCTTACAAGGTACTCCCACTGAACCAGAAGGCTCAGCTCTTTTTCAGCCTCTGCAGATCTTGAGCAGTCAGCATTTTAAACTTCAAGACAGGGGCGGGGAGGAGGGGAAGTTGCAGGAGAACTGAAAGGGAACTCCCATCTGTGACAATGCGGTAGAGACAGTGAGGATTTCCTGTGCTCATGAAAGAGCAAGACTGCCAAAATAACTAGGCATCCTTGTGGCACATTAGAGACTAACAAATTTATTTGGGCATAAGCTTTCGTGGGCTAAAACCCACTTCATCAGATGCACGGAGTGAAAAATACAGTAAGCAGAATATATATTATAGCACATGAAAAGATGGGAGTTGCCTTACCAAGTGGGGGGGGTCAGTGCTAACAAGCCAATAGAAAAGGACTGCCAAAATAGTTATTTGTCTTATTCAAAAACTCATTGTTACACTATGTCATTAAATCCTAGTCTACACTAGAGAAATTGGGCATCCTAGCCCCCAATTTCCTTGCTTCAGATAAAGCTAACCACCATGTGGACCTCACTATGCCAGACTCCACTGGGTTCACTGCTGCATGGATGGGGATCGCTGGTATAATAGCTCCAGGGCTTCAAAAAGTCTTCCCAGCACTACTCCAGTCTCTGCTAGGGTGGCATGTATGGGCTACATTCTGAAGCCACTTACCTGTACACACAATACACAAATAATACTGCACACACTTTGGAGCTCAGTTGTATGCTATTTTCCCAGCAACCAATTCTTCAGAAGCTTCTCTTTCTGTTTCATTTTGCTTCTATTGATAACATGTCTTGCAGGGATCCTCATGAGTATGCTGCCAGCTGGCTTGACGCTGTTATGCAGGCATTGGTGAATGTTTTGGGAGATGAGGAGAAGCAGGGTCAGCTGAACTGTCACTTGAAGCCCTTTTGATGTATGGCAGGATGTCTGAGCGATTAACTAGGTGTCCTTAGATGCTTCATTTGATGTGGCAAAGAGTGCTGAGAAAACGTCAAGAAATTTAATGTCCAATATAACAAGGCCTGGAACAGTGAAAGCAGTGTGACCAATACCACTGCCAACATTAGTCTGCTACTCAGTCCTTTGGTTTCTCCCCTTGTTTGCCCATCACAGCCTAATGGCAACACAACTGATTGGAAGAAGACTTCACTGTCCAATCCCCTTGGCCAAGACTGAGTGGGGGAATGTAAGTTCCAGAAACTCTTTACCTTTCAGTGTCTCTCCACAGAGGTGGCAGGGTTCTCTCTCTCTCTCTTTTTTTTTTTTCTGGAGACTACAATGTGAAATTACTCATACAACAGTAATCTGAACACACACAAAAATTATTAAAAAGCAGAGAAAATGCAATCAAAAGAAATAGTTTGCTCCACATAGCTAGATACCAATCTGTGTATTTCTTACCAGCTAAATGAGATAAGGCATTGTCAGTGTAGTTACAGAGAAAGCCAAAAAGATTTATCTCCTGTCTCTCCACTCTTTGGCCAGCCTTTCAACTTAGCTTGCTACCTAACTATCAAGTTCATGCTGTATCCAGGGGTCTTTCTTATTAAGCCCCTCCAGCTGAGTCAGGTTGAATGTCCAGATGCTCTTCCCTTCTTCCATGGCCACAACTCCTGCTTTCTAACCAATTTTCTCCAGTTACCTATGCACACAATAGGGTTTGGCGTCACTGCTTTCTCTGAGATGGCCCACTGAGGATACAAAGTCTCATAATGATAATAACTGTCCTACAAAGGCTCAGCGGCCTAGTTTAGATACTGCATTCCACACAGCAGCATGTTTGTCTCTGTGTTAGCAAATTTCTGTATTGTCCTTTCAAATTGGCAGTGTGGCATTTTCCTCAATCAGCATCCCCTTTCCACATATTTTCCTTTTTTTCCCCCTTTTTTTGAGCTATGGATTACAGACAGAGGTCCAAGCTGTCTGTAACAAGCAGGTCTGGGTCAGAGTAGAAAATGAGTTCTATAAACTGAAATGATCGTTAACCTGAAGTCTCAGGCAGCCTGAGGCAATACTGGATATCAGAGGTACCTTGCAATGTAATGCTTAGGGAAAAGGAGGATGAGGAGGAGAACCCCAATTCCATTTACCAGGTGAACCCAGAGGAATGAAGAGCTGGACTAGGACATGCTGGAAATATTGATGGGAATTCAAGATCTCTTTGTAGGGATCCAGATACAGCAGCAGAGATGGCAGCCTAGATAATCTGGCAAGAAGAGGCGTAATTGGAGGATAAAGGGCTCTCTACACAAGGCACAAAGTTTTTTTCATTCTGGTGGTGCACTAATGGCTCCACAGTTAAAAGGAAAATTCTGGCTCAAACTAAAATGGAACCTTAACTTCTGTATTTGTTCTCACTTCATTATTTGAGGAGGAGAATAATGGAAAACATAAATCTGGGCATGTTTTCAATTTTTTAAAGTCCTTTTGGGTTCCTCAATTAAGTAGTTGTAAATGGTCATAACCATCTTGCTTTCTCTCCCTAAAGCACACTGTCACCAACCTGCACCTGCTGAGTAGATAGCTGAATCTGTGTCTGCAGGGATCAATCATCCCAGCAGTAGTTTCCTAAGCATGGCAAAAGTGTGTATGCAGGGAGACCCAAGATCACAGTAGACGTGCTATTAATGTGAAAGGTGTTCATTGGGAATAGAGTTCCACTGAGGAAAAATCTGGAGTTTTGGGGAAATTCTGGCATTATCTCTGGTCATCCTCACACTACACTTCCAGGAACCTGCAAAGAGCAGCCTTGCTTTGCCACTGGTGTGTGTGCGTGTGTGTGTGTGTGTGTGTGTATATAGATATATAGAATGCACTCCTTGACTTTTTGGGAATAGATATATAGAATGCACTCCTTGACTTTTTGGGAGGTATAGAATGGATACATGAGTTCTATGAATAGCTCCTGCACAGTTAGGGAATTCCTTCTTGCTGCCACTTCAGATGCTTGATGAGGGCTTTTCAAAAGCTCCAGCAGAAACTTTCCTTGATGCGCTAAAAGTTCATCCTGGTCTCCATTTTGAGAAAAGTACTAGGAAATAGTACTAGTGACCAAAGAATTATAGAAATCTGACTTCTCACATAGTTCTCCAGGGCTCTCAGCAGACTTGTCAACATCCTCCAGAAGCCACTACTACAGAGAGCTATGCTGTGAAATGTGCAATAAGAACCCTGCATTTCAGTGGTGTGGTAAAGCATAGTGTTTGATGCAGGGCAAAACTGTGACTGTAAGAGCAATGCTAGTGTAAACACACTGCACCATTGGTCGTGATGCCAGTGCTATCCCTTGGATTCAATTACCAATGGTTTAGTTCTCTAGTGTAGATGTAGCCTAAAACACACAACTCCTAGTCATCCATGGGATGAAAGCTTTTTAAGGCTTTTACTATAATACCAGTTGGTGTATTTTCAAGCAATTTGTTTAATCTAAACACAGTATTAAAAGTAAGTATTAAGGGAATGGGGAGGATTGTTTATATAATCTAGCAATCCTCTAGGATATATTGTACTGTATTTTCCACAGTGCTGCCATTTGCAGTGATCTCACAGGCATTAATCTGAACATCTGTTCAATTGATCATCTTATTATAAGATTTTTGTACTCTTCTGTAAAACTAGTGCATGATCCTTCAATATCTAAGCACTAAATTAGATACTGCAACTTATTCCTTCTGTGCAATTAATAAAATCAAAATAATGCAAGAAGTTACTTATAGTACAGACCCTATTATGCAAATGGCATGGGGAAAACTGAAAACATTTGATTCACTACCCAAAATCTCACTTCACCAATGTAATATATAAAAATTACAGGACATGAGTCGGTTTAGGAAAACATGGAGCTTCACGTTTGGATAATCAAGGTTTTGTTATACATACAGCAGGTATGGATACTGCACAAAGAAAATTACCTCAGTGCTTTATAATCTGCATGAGTTTGACCAATTTGTGGGTGGAGTTTAAAAGTTTTGAGCAACAGAGTCCTAACTGGTTTGGCATTTAGCCAGTTACTTCTGCCCATTTTAATGGGGAGACTTCAAAACTTAGCACATCTCTCTCTCCCCCCTCCCCTGCGACCCATCAGCTATCACCACAATTGTGATCAGTAGGATAAATATGAGCTAACATGTCCCTGATTTAAAAGGAAGAGTTCGTGGTGAAAACGGAAGGTCCTGCTGATCGGGGACCCCTTTTGAGGGGTTGGAGGCATCCATGTGCTACCCTGCCACGTTGTCCCTGGAGGTGTGCTGCCTGCCTGGATGCTGCATGCAAGACATTACAGAAGGTTGCTGAGGCTCATCATCCCTCTGATCACTCCCCCTTCTGCTCATCCACCTGGGCACTCATACTGCTAGGTATGCCCCTGAGCAGATCAGCAGTAACTACAGGGCTCTGGGAGCAAGAGTAAAAGTGTTGGGGTAACAGGTGGTGGTCTTGCCCAGTTGAGAGCAAAGGCCTAGGCAGAGACTAACTTTCCTGGAGATAAATGCATGGCTATGTAGATGGTGTTGACAGGAGGGCTTTGGTTTCTTTAATCATGCGGTGCTTTTCCAAGAAGGTCTGCTAGAAAGAGATGCAGTCCACCTGACCAAGGAGGGGCACATCAAGAAATGGCTCCCTTTAGCTCGTCTGGGAGGCAGGATAAGGCCATGCTGATGGGAGGCAGAGCCTTGTCTATGCTGTCAGCAAAGGATACAGGGGCATGGTTTAAGGGCTTTGTGTCTTGACAGTGATGAAAACAGTTTAGCTCTATTTATAAGGGTTTAACTGCTAGTGCAAATACCAGTGCAGCTGCTCCTGTTGCTGACACTGAGTATAGTGCATGTGAGTGTAGGTGAAGCTCAGGAACCCCCGGCAGAAGGAGGTAAAAGAATCAGGTGCAGTGTGGGATGAGATGATGCAAGGAATGTGTTTGGGGCTAGAAGTGCTTCATTTTGCCAGAGAGCAGCACAAGGGTTTGGCTCAGGTGGAAGCTAGAGGAAGAGAGCTATGTTCCAAGGTGGAGGAGCGCAGTTTGGACACATTACATTTATTGTTGGAATCCAATTAGTTTTTATTTTAATGTTGTGTTTATATGGGGGGGGGGGGAGGAGAATCCAACTTTACAAGAATTGAGGAAGCTGTAAGAAGCGTGACCTGGAAGATTTATTTTTCCCACTGAATCTGCTGAAAGATTTTAAAAAGTAATCAGTTGCCAGGCAATCAGTGAATGACTAAGAGACTAGTACTACAAGCCTCAGGGAGAGTGTATGTCTGTCTAGTAATAACACTAGGTTTCAGTATGATGCAATAGAGAGCTCAAACTGTGAAGCAAATTTCCCCTTATACTAGCAAATAGCTATTTCAATCCAAATATTAAATAATACCAAAACCTTTCCCAGTGCCTAGAAGAGTTAGGGAAGAAGTGTGTACAATGTCCATGACTCTTATTTTATGAGTTAATTAGCCCATCTCTAGGCATTTGGGTGGTACTCCTGTTTATCCAAACTAATCTGTTAGTTCACTCACAATCCAGCTCTAGTCTACAATAACTCAGACTTGGGCCCATTTCTAATACTGCTTATGCAGTATCAGGCAAGTGAAACCTGCTGCCCTTGAAACAGAACAGTAAGTATTAAATTTCATGTGACATGCAGTAATCCAAAAACCCAGAAGCTCTCTGAATCTGAGACAATGTAATTACTATGTAATGTAACACTTACTCTATTAATTATATTCATGCATTTATTATGGAAAGGAATCTCCTACAACACATATGGTATGTCTATGCTGCAGCTGAGACCGTGCTTCGCAGCTCCAGTAGACAGGCACATGGCTAGCATGCTAATAATGGCAGTGTAGTCAGTGGTAGCATGGGGGCGTAGCTTGGGCTAGCCTCTCCGTATGTACTTGGGGGTATGTCTACACTGAAATTAAACACCAATGGCTGGACTGTGCCAGCTGACTCGGGCTTGCGGGGCTCAGGCTCAGGGGCTGTTTAACTGCAATGTAGACATTTGGGCTCAGGCTGCAGTCTGAGCTCTGGTACCCTCCCACCTCACAGATTCTGGACTCCAGCCTGAACCTGAATGTCTACACTGCAAGTAAACAGCCCATGAGCCCGAGTCAGCTGGCATGGGCCAGCTGTGGGTTTTTAATTGCAGTGTAGGCATACCCAGGGGGGCTGGGCAGGTTTGTACTCACATAGCTAGCCTGAGCTGCCACCCATGGGACCGCCGTCTACATTGCTATTTTAGCATGTTAGCTCAAGCGGAGCTAGAGCATCTGTCTACTCAAACTGGAAAGCATGCATCCATTTGCAGTGTAGACGTAACCGTAAACTGATGGTACCGTCCCTAATTTATGGCTGCTCATGGGCTGTTGGCTCCAACTACCTAGCCTATTTATCATGCTGTCTGTGTGTGTTTTGGCTTCATGCACATCTTTTCACAGAACTGGCAACCCTATTTTATTTAATTTCATCATAGTTGAAGATTTAAACAAGTCGGAGGGAATGGGGTGTTACTAAAATCATTTTTCCCCACTGAAAAAAGGGCAAAGTGCTATCAACTTGCAAGGAACCTTTTCAGCACCTTTTTCTTAGATATAAGCTCTAAAAATGTTGAATAACAGCTTATTATTTAGTTAATTTGATTATACTTGTATAACACAACTGGACTTAGTGTGATATGGCTGTCTGTTTTAAATAGGGCCACAACAGAATAGCTGAAAAGCCCAACTCCATGTTTTGTTCTTACTTTTAAGCATTTTTCCTTGTACAATACTGTACCCTGGCAATGGCTTCCTTTTAATTTGTACTTTTCAATGTGAATTTCTGATTTAAAGGAAGCATGAAGGCTACTGTTCCAAAACATGTGATACAACTTAGAGACCTGTCTCAAGAGTTCTGTGGGCTGTTTAGCCCAAGCTTGAAAAAACTAGAAAAAGGAGCTGCAACATGAGCTGAAAGACAAACCTTTAAAACTGATTTATATTTCACAGGGATTTGTTGAGCTGTGGGTCTAGATTGCACTCTTCTGTCACTAGCCAATTTTGACTCTGCTTCCATGATAGGCTCTGTCTTCACATTTTAAAATACTAACAGGCTTCTTGTGGATGGATCAAATGACTGCTCTGTTCCCTTCACCTGTGAAATTTCAGAGACTATTTGAAAAGAGCCATTGTTTCCAAGGAATGCCAGGCCTAGTCCAGGAAAGAAAGTTTTCATTTCATCAGGAATTTGGAGTCTGCCTGAGAAGTCCAGGCAGTTACTACGTGAAAGCTATGGCACATTCATTCAAGATCTGAACATTTACACTAACTGGGCCTCTCCCTTCTTGGGTTCCTTTGCTTACCCCTGCTGAGTGGGTGGGAAGGAGAAGGAAGCCTTCACTACTAAAACCATTGGGCTCAAATGATTATTAGCTCTCCAGACATAGGTTTCTCTGTTCTTGCTTCTGTCCCATGCATCCACAGCACTTGTGTGCATTCATGTGAATAAGCTTATATGTTTAATGAGCATTTTGAAATGAGATTCTAATAAAATATACTTGTATAGGACTACACGATAAAGATACTGTATGTATATTCAGGGCCTGACAGATGACTCCTGTTTCAAGCACATTACAAATAATTTCTGAAGTGAAAATTGGGAATAGAAGCTGAAAGCATACTTTGATATTTTTTTAAAAAGCATGTGATATACAAACACACAGTTAAACCATTCTTGTAGGATTCTAAGGGGACTGGGTGTCAGTTTTACTATCTAAGGTTTCCTACTGTTTAGGTTTCTCAGACATTTTCTACAGAATGTGTTAGGAATTTAGCCAGGATGGATTAATGCGACTAATAACATGTTTAACTTTTCTGCATCTTTATTAGGAGGATTTGCCCCTGTGCCACAGTAGCTTTACTCTGTGATGCAGGAGACTCAGAACTCGCAAATGTATTAAAATGTGGACTACCATTAATATTATTAATCATTACTTGAACTTGTAACCAGCTTGTTCATTCTTTGGGGAGAGTGAGGAAGTTTTCAGAGGGATATTCAACCTGTTTTTCAAAGGAAAGAGAAATCTGACCTGAATATGAACTGCGGATAAGTACTGCGCTCAGTGAGCTGAAGCTTTGGAAATTGTACTTTTTGCACAAATGCATTTCCTCTTTGTTTTGGTTTCAGCCCTCATTTAATCTGAAAACGGTAATACATTAGTGGCATTACATATTCAAGTTGTAATAAATGGGCTGTGACTGTTTTCTGAAAGTATGGACCAGAATGTAATAAAATTAATAAATGTATTAAGAAGAACCTGGGATTATAATGCATGACATTTTTGGATATTTTTCCTCTCCTATTTTAGATCTTTCCTGTCATCTAGTGAAAAAACTGATGTAACATTCTTTGTCCTTAGACCATGATATAGATGGTACATAAAAGGAAGCTCGTCCTTTTGGGACCTGGCTTTGAATCAATTACAGATGACAGAAAAATACTCCTTTGTGGCTGCTAAAGTTCAGGAATGAATTCTGGCAGTCTTAGCCAAATCCCTAATGCAGAGGCCACATTACCAACATCAAATTGGCAGCTTTAACCTGTAACTCCCATTACAGACAAGGCAATGAATGAATTTCGTTAAGGTGTCCTGACTGAGCTGCAGCGTGGCTGCTATACACACCAAGACTCTCCCTTATAACCTCCAAAAAGCTGTCACACGAAGAAAAATGAAGTTTAGAATGTTTGCCATCTACAGTGGCATAGCGGACTACTATTTTGTAGTAAGCTATATTGCCCTTGACAAAGCTGCCATCCATTAGCCTCTTGATCAGTAAAAGCACAGGAATTGCAACAGGAAAAATATTAAATGCTGGTCAGTCTCCTATTTTTCTCTTTTTATTAATATTTGTATAGAAAAATCTTAGCTCTTTTTCCTATCTACTCTCTTTTTCTCACTATCCCTGCCAAGTCAAAATGTCCTTCTGGCCAATAAGAGTTTTAAGTGACACTGGAACTGGCCATTACCATTCGTGGGTCACCAAGCAGAGGAAGAGAGGGAAGTGGAGGGTCAGTCACAAATGTTTTTTCCCCAGTACTCTCAGCCCCTGCCAGGCTGTGCAGTGAAGAATCAAACTTGGTCCCAAACTCTGATACCCTGCATAGCCCAATGAAGTCCTGCATCTAGATAAACCAGTCAGCCTAATCTTCTCCTTTCCACAAGTATCTGTTCATTACTCATTCCTTTTTTGGAAGGACCCAGTTTTTTAAATGAATTCATTGATACAAAAACAAATCCCTGGGCCAGATCCTGAAGTTCTTACTCCATTTCTAATCTGTTTTTCCTTGCTGCTCACTCAGGACCCCTGAAGCTAATGGCAATTTGCCTTGAGTAAATTCTGAGGAAAAACTTCGTAAAACCAGAATAAGGATGTGGCCTCTGTGTTGTTAACTGATCTACAGCTCTCTATTCAACCCTGTTTTTTCCTTTCATTGTTCGGTGCTGAATAACAGTGTTTACTGGCAGACTAGAATGGAGTTTTCTCCTAAGATTCCTTGTCCATGCTGGTTGCTTCAGCTCAGACTAGTGAGGAGTTTGAAGATGCAGGAAGACAAAGGCTGTCTAATGTGGTTTTTCAGAATTGTCTGTCTGAGCTATTTCTCTCAACAAGAAATTGAACCGTGGCCCCCTAAAAGCAAGTGATAACCAGGACCTAATTTTTGTCCTGCACAGTAGCGTAAATCATGAGAAATTTCACTGAAGACAATGGAGTTATACTAGTGTGAAACCCGAAAAGAACTAGGCTGGTGTGTGTCAAATATTTTTCTATATATGTGGAATTCCTAAAGAGTACTTTTCCCATTCAATCCTTTTTGAACAAATACTTGATTTGGTGCCTTACATAGAGACACAAGGAATTGCGCTGGGGGATAATTTTAAACATTTTTACACCCTAATGTGCTAAAAACATTAAACAGCCATCACCTACTTTGCATCCCAGCTATGATAAGCAATATGGAAAAAAGAGAGCGAGAAAGAGGCTCAATAACAAAATCCACATTGAAAAGTTAGGCACTTTGAACTTTCCCATCACCTTACCAGTGTTTCCCTACAGGCAGTCTAAAAGACAACTCAGTAATGTCTGAATGGAACAGCACACAAAAGCTCCTTCACAAGTAGGTCTTTAATTGATTACGGCTGTGTTTATAGAAGCAGAAGAGAATTTACACAAAATGACAGATTGCCTTCAGTTTCAAAATGGTTTACTAATGATAATGGTAACAGAGGTCCTCTCCACCTCCCATCCAGCTAGATGAAGTCTTAAGGATGCGCAGTTTGTTACCTTATCATAGCAATGTATGTCTGCTTATTTTTGCATTTAAAGTAGTGATATTCATAACCTTCATGATTGCTTTGACAGTGCAAATTTATACAGGGAATAGCACTCATGATTTTGCATGAACATCAAGGCCTCATAAATTGTAGATCCAAACATTAAATATGAGAACAGAGAAGAATAAATAATATAAACCTACTGGAACTCATTCCCGCAGTACCTCTGATTGTCAATTTGCTTAGCTAATCATAGAAGTGCAGTTTGTGAGTACAGTCAGAAAGGTTGAGCAGAAGCAAGTAGTGGAAAGAAATTCCTTTTTCTATTCATATTAAAAGACATTTCAGAATAACATGTTAACAGTATACTGAATGGGTGTTCCAAAATTGGTTCCTGTTACATCTTTAGCTACTCAGAGATACTGGGGCAGATCTCTGTTAGGATGGTGAAAATCCGGAGTAGCTCAATCTAGGAATGAATTGCTTCAAATTTACAAGGATGTAACTGAATTGAGAATCTGGCCTCCTGGAGTTAAACCAAACACAAATTAATTAAGACTCTCTATTTCACTTTTATGCATCACTATAACAGAAGAGCTTTTTTCATTCCTCTGCTAATAGTGACCTCTGCTGGTAAAATTCCATAATACAGACTTTCTTTGGTACCCCAGGAAGAGGTAGCACTTTTGCAAGGAAAATTATTACTGTGCTTTTGTAATATATAGTGTTAATTTTAGAGCAGAATTTTAGTTTCAAAGCTATGTAATCTCTTTGAACTTTAGAACATCTTCTAGATCTAATGTTGATTTATAAATCTTTGTTTCATTATTACTGCTGTCTGATCTTATATTGAAGAATATGATAACCTGACAACCTATTATTTTCAACCAGTATTAGTTGCTTCCAGCATTCCAGAACTAAGCTGAGGATGGTGCTGATTTGAGCTGTGGCATTCTCTCACGTTCTTATCATTTACTAGACTGGAAACTAGGAATTTAAAATGATATCTTCTCTACTTCTGATGCAGGCAAATGTATTGTTTATGTAAGTATGGAGGTAGGCAAATAGGAGAACAGATAATGCTGATGTTGTACATTTATTTTTGTTTTAAAGACATTGTAACTACTTTGTTCCTGCTGACACTTTATTCGTTTAAATATAAAGACTTGTTAAAATTAATTTCTTTCAGCTGTATGATTCTTAATGTCAGATGACAGCCTTTAACAAATAAAGAGGTGTATCTCTGGAAACAAACACACAAGAAAAGCTAAATGGTTCTGTAAATATCAAAAATGGCCACGACAAGATCCCACAGGGGGAAAATATCCTTCCAAAAATATCTTTAGAGGTATGAAAATGCTTGATGTCTCCAAGTTGGAAAGCATGTTTTAATGATGCTTTTTAGTGAGACTTGTCTTCTCAAAGCTTCAAAGCTTGTCTTGTCATTGTATGATTCAGCATGCTTCCTGCTTATGCTGTCATGTTGAATTATGCCATTCATACAATATAATAATCTTTTAGAGCATGACAGTACCTCAAGCCTGGAAATTTCAAGATACCCTAAAAATAAAAAATAAAGTGAAAAATCCATTCCTAAATAAAATGTAGTGGGGCCAAATTCTGTTCCTAGTTACTCCAGTGGCAAAATCAGAGCAATTCCACTAGACTCTATCAAGTTCCTCTGGATTTACACAAAGTAACAAGAACAGATGTAGATATATGTAGATAATGACTTTGTCAGTTACCTGACCCACTTTGAAAATCTAAAAATGTATTTATGATAGTACCTCTAGTTCATATTCACCAGAGCAGTCAAATATTCCAGCTTTCTACAAGTATTTATTCAAATTTTTAAATCACTTCCTTTGACAATTTCCCAAACATTTTATGTTTCTTTCCTGTGAATGTGCTAGCAGATGAATTTGTGGGTATTCGTGGAAGCAGCTAACATTGAGTGAATGCTGGAGAATATTTGCAATATCAGAACTCATTGCATAAGTCCATCTGCTGTGCCTGCATGAGGAGCCTGACCCATGCATGATACTCCACTCAGGGTACAATGGCAGAGGCCTCCCTCCTACTGGATGGATTTCAGCCCACCTGAAAAGGGAATCACAGGTGAAGGATGAAGAAAGTGTACTGAGGAGCTCACCCAGAGACAGACAGCAGCAGCTGGGGTTTCCCTTGCCCACCCAAAGACTGGATATGGGTTGGGAAGGAGGGAGACCCTGGCCTACCTGAAAAATGGTGTTGAGTCTCTACCACCTCAACAGAGTGGGTCTTGTGTGGGTGGCCTCTGGTGCTACCACCACCAGCCAGGCCAAGGGCACAAGTACCTTATTGGGGTTGTCAGGTACATGGCCACATTGGAGGCTTCTGTAGAGGTGTCCCTGAAGCCCCAGATTGTCCTAATCCAGCCCTAAAACAAAGTATTATTTGCATAAATTATTTGGACTATAAAGACAAATATTCAAGAAAATTATAAGATGTGTGTAGACAAATCCACAAAGAAGAAAAATGAGTGTCATTAAAAAAATATTTGTTCACTCTGTTCTGCTAGCATCACATACTTTCATATTCATAACACTCCTGTCCATCTTCTCTGCTCACTTCTGCATACTATTCTGCTTCTTTCTTGATAGCCGAAGCAATCTACTCCTCTACTGGCACACTATGTAAATGATCAAATGCATGTGTATTCAAATATTCACCTTATACAAGTTCAAAAAGCAAATTAGAACTAGAGAATAAATACTCTTAGTAAAGTAATATCTCGTAATGTGTCTGAGCCCTCTCCTTTATAAATAGATTTTATATCATGGAGGTACAAGGTGGATAGCTTTGTGAATACAAATTTAAAAAGTCCGTGCACTATACTACAGAATAAGAAAGTACACAAACATTTTAAGTGCTCTCTTTGCATTTTTAAGTTGCATATTTGTTTGACTAATAATGAGTTTTCCATACAGCTGTTCTAGGAACAAATTTGCTATGCTCTGAAATTTTGTAATCTGCATAGAGATGGGTCCTTTGTACATTCATCTCCATGAGGTGCTTGAAAAAAAAATCGTAAGACTATAGCAATTCCAAGAATGAGTATTACTTTGGAAAATGCCTTCTTGGGTTATCTCCACCTTCTCATCATCTACGTCTGTTTTTCAGGAAGGAAGTATCATATATAACAGACACAGGGCAGTAATGGAAATCCTGAAGACATTCCCCATATTCCCCATAATTCCCACAGAAGATTGAAGTTTCCTGCTTTCTTTTCTGTTTTAGTTGAAATTTATTCATAAATTAATAGTTAGTAGATAGATAATATCTGCTCCCAAATATTGGCCATTGCTTAATGGGTGTTAAAAAGTTGTAACCTTACACATATACAGAATCAATTATGGATAAAAAATGATTACAAGGCACTGTGTTAAAATGGTGTGTTAAGCAGTGGCCCAAATCTTTGTCCAAATCACACTGAGAACCATTTTATGCTGTCGAGAATAAATTTGATATTGGTGGGACTACTCATGGAGTAAAGGAAGGGAAGGTGACAAAAGCTAGCAGAGCAGCAGCCAAAAGAAAAATAACTCATGCTATGGTCTATCAAAGGTATGGGTTTGTGAGAGAGCAGAGGCAGTTAGGGAGCTGCCTGGAGGAGACTTGAAGCCTGAAGCAGGCTTGCTAAATGAGCCAACCAGAAACACCTGGTGCAGTGAGGGAACCTCAGACAATTGGTTCCTTATAAGAGAGAGGAAGTAGGCCTGGAAGGGGGTTGACTCTGGCAGGGCCGCCCAGAGGATTCAGGGGGCCTGGGGCAAAGTAATTTTGGGGGCCCCTTCCATAAAAAAAGTTGCAATACTATAGAATACTATATTCTCATAGGGGCCCCCCGGTGCCTGAGGCAAATTGCCCCACTTGCTTCCCCCTCCCCTCCCCCCGGGCGGCCCTGGTCTCTGGTAAGCCTGTAAGGAAAATAGCTCTGAGCTGGGTAGTTGCAAGTTAAACCATAGACTTTCTAAGAACTGATAAAAGGGCCCTGTGAAGGAACTCTTTCATTTACCCAGCCTCTGTGGTAAGAGCTATGCCCTGGGACAGACTTTTGGTACTTTTACTTTTCAGTTCATTTTGTCTGAACAATCGTAGCTCCAATAAGGGTGGTGATTGGATGATCAAAGTGTGTGGAATCTGTATAAAAAGTCAGGGCAGTGCAGAGGCACTCTGGCTACAAGGGGTCATATGGTGGCAGCCAATTTGTTGACAGGGTAGTATATTGCAGACATATATCTCATCTCAGCTTTAGCCAATATATAATGTCAGGGGGTGAAGCTTGCTAAAACATGTTGTTTTAAAAAACTTACATTTTTGTATATAGTGACTTGTTTTGTTTTTGGGCTACAGCTTTGACCATAGTTATGTTGTATCAGGCAACGCTTTTAGCTTATGTAAATAGTAACTCATCCCTCCACCCACTGCTAGCTGGCTAGCTACACTAAGTGGTGCATAGAGAGGCAGAGCTATGGTCCCACCAGCTCCCTTTGCTATGAACTACCATGCACTCCAAGAAAGTAGAGAGGGAACAGTTTCTGTGCTTCTCTGATGAAAGATTGGATCGCTGCCTGACCTGTACAGGAGCTATACAAGTGTTGGACGTGGCTACTTTTTTTCTTCCATCCTGTATTATGCATCCACCTAATGGCCAGGCAGAATCTGGCACAAGAAGATCATCCCACAGATCCCACTATAGCATCCATATTTGCAAAACTTGTCCCATGTGGTCAGCAAAGAACCACACAGACCAAGCTGCAATCATGGTCTGAGGGAAAACAGCTATTGTAAACATTTCAGCCCTTTCACATTTCTTCAACTTGTCAGACATTTAAAGCTTAGGTCATTCTATCAGGGAAAAGAATGAACATGTGATCCTGCTTTGCTCAAATAGAGTGGATGGGATGGAGAAAAATCATGGGGTGAAAGTCCCTCACCCATGATATTTAAAGAGTTTATTAACATTATTCTCTCTTGTTGATTCCTCAATGAGGTGCTCATTTGTAAGGGAATCCTAGAAATGTACGGCTGGACCTTGAGAGGTCATCTAGTTCAGCCCCCTGTGCTGAGGTAGGATCAAGTATATCTAGATCATCTGGGACTAGGTATCTGTCTGTTCTTACAAACCTCCAGTGATGGGGGTTCCACACCCACCCTTGGAAGCATACTCCAGTGCTTAACCATGCATATAGTTAAGGACTGTTACAATTTCTTTCTATGTTTATGAAGGTCTTCATGCTGAAAGGTGAATCTTTTACAATTTCCTTGGGCTGATGGGAAAAGCATGGAGACATTTTCCTGTGGCTTTGCATGAGACATAAGAGAGCTAGATTGTACCTGTCATAAACTGCCAGCATGAATACGCAGAGCTTAGTAGGATATATCATCCAGGGAGCATGCACTTGTTGTCCTTGATTGTTAATTTTTTTATTTTGACCTGTTCCATATGTACTGCTATGCATACAGGTGTCTATCAGTCTCTTTAGAAATCTGCACCATTTAGTCATGCACATAGATTAAATGTTTTGTGTCCAAAAGGAGCTTTGTTTCAACCAAGTTTGAGATGGAGGGATTTAGAATAGGAGTATGTTAAAACTAAAATAAAGACCAAACAAAACCCAACTTTTTTTCTCAGATATTTTGGTTGCAACGCCTCTTTAAAATATGGCACCATCTGGGACATGTCTATATTCAACCTAAGATAAATCATCATCTCTGTTGAAGAGTTCAGATGAATACTGTGGTATAATGGAAGCACTTTAGAGTCCCACGACCAACTACACATATTCAACATCCATGAGATCAACCTCCAGGTAGAATTCAGTGTTTAAGGAATTAGATGAGTACAACCTTCATTTTATTTAACTATTTAAAATAACTGGATACTACTAACAACATTTTTGTTACAACTGTGCTCTCTGAGGAGTGTAGGGGGATACCAAAGAGAAGTTTAATACAGTAAAGAGGCATTTCTTATGTGTTTCAAAACAAATGCCTTTTTTCACCAGACATCAAAAATCGGAAAACCGTGTAAGGAAGTTCAATCTCAATTTTCTGAAAGCAAAGAGGTGATTTTTGTCCAGGAAACAAGGATAATGTTTCAAACCAACCACAGTTGGTTATACCATTTGGTGACATAAGAAAAAGTCTATCACATGTATTTCAATCTTCCAACCTACAGTGCATGTACATTATTTAGAAGTTTTTAGGGCCAAATACTGACATCCAATTTAGCTCTCCAACATTCCTTGGCAACAAGTGGGTTTAGGTAAAACCTGACCTAATATGGTCAACATTATTAATATATTCACACATCAGTGTACTCAGTGTTTATTCACTGTTTTCTCAAATCTCACTTGGGCAAACTTTCACTGATGTTAACTGACTTTACTTTGCCTGAGTAAAAATTAAGTATGGGGATCAGGATTTGACCATATATGTTAAGGAATTCCCACTCTTGATCACCAAGATAAAATTTAAAAAAACGTTCTCCTAATCAGGGAGAGTTCATAAATTGACTGTTAAAATAAGTAAACTGTGGTGGAGTCCAGTCTTATCACCTTTATGTATGTTGCAAAAGACAATCCAGCTGTCTTCTCCAATGCAGTTTCATGGCAACCCATATCATTCTAGGAAGCACTGGAGAGCTACAATGGGTGCATTTAGAGTTTTTGCCATCTGGGGAGAGATTATTGGATTCCAGCAATTCCTTCACCCCCATTTTAAGTAAAGGGAATTTCTTTGAAACCAGTAAAACCCTTCAGAGCAAAAGAAAACTTTTTAAGTAAGGTGTAGCAGCAGTCACATACTTGTGATGAGAAAGGGTTAAAAAAAACATATTAGGAGCTTTCAAAATTAAAACATAACAAAAGAACATTCCTGCAACATTTGAATAATTACCATGAAAATATCTGTTATGGGTTTTTCAAACAAAATAAAATGATGTTTGGTAGCTTCCTGTTCTTAGAATAGATATACCTTTTAAAAATTCTGAGAGAGCTGGTGGAATCTCCCCCATCTTTTTAAAGATGCCCCTTTAAATTGGAATTCTGAATCAATTATTTGCTAAGCCCAATTATTTTGTTTTGTATCAAACATTTACTGGAACACTCAGAGAGCCAATACATGACAGATATGTTGTACATATCAAATGATTTGTTCCTCTGACTAATGAAGTGTAATCCCCTTTTTTTCTTCACAAATTAACTTTGAACATTCACAACTATTTGGATCTGCTGTGTGAATAACTATAATATTTGCAACTGTTCAAATCTGTTGTGTGAATATCTGGGGGTCTTTTTTAGAAGGCTGTCAGAGTACTTTGTGTGCAAACTCTTGCCAATATTTATGCTAGTATTCATGAAGCTTTTGCTTTCTACAGACATTCTTATAAACAAAACCATGCTCACCAAAATGTTTCTGTATAAATGAATATATTAGATTGCGAATAGCAGCAAACAAATTGGCAGTTTTTATTTGCAATAATATTCTTGTGTACTTTTTCTGCTCTGTGCTCTACCAAATGAACCTCTCATGTTCTAATGGCAGCATAGCTAAAAACTCCACAGATACTTAAACAATACTTCCTGATCCAAAATTGACTCAAGTCAGTGGACTTCCTCTGGCTTTGTATTAGGCAGTTATAGAAGTACCAATTAAAGAGAGTGCTTATCTCTGATAATCTGTTTATTGGTTATTCAGTATGTCTAAGGCCCTGGTCTCATGACATGTACTACATGAATGGACTGGTGTCTATATGCTACAGCTATAGGATTGGGGCCCAGTTTTGTATCTTCGACCCTCAGCCTGTGATGCAGGGAAGAGAGCTCCCTGGAGACGCTGTTGAAACTTCCTTACCAATTACTATGTACTGAGTTGAAAAGTTAGAAGACATTTGGATTATTCTTTCACCCCACCCGCTTTCTAAAATAGCAAGCCATCCAAAATTACTGAGAGCAAGCACAGAGCATTTGTATCAATGAGCTGAAACCACAACTAGAAAGTGCCGAATGACCTGGATATTTTTCATTCTTGGTTTGACCACAGAAGAATCCTGGCCTTCAATTTGTCCGCCTCGCTAAAGTTTTCATCTTATTTAAAAGCAGGAACCCTTAGCATGCACTGCAGTTTGGAGTGAAAGCCTGGCCCCACTGAAGTCAATAGGAAGACTCCCAATGGTTTCAGTGAAGCCAAGATTTTACACTTAGTCTCTTGAGGCTAAATTCTGATCCCACTGAAGTAAATGGAAATTTGGTTCTTGATATTTAAAAGGGTAATAAGAAAATGTTTTACACAACATATAATTAGCTAGTGACATGCAAAGTCACAGAATGCTATTCAGGCAGATGTAAAAGGTTATTAAAAATCTAACTAAACATGCAGTTACAGTAGTAGGACAAAAAAATGTAAGGTATAAGTCATTGAAGTCATTAGACTTCAAAGAATAAATTTCTTCCCTGATGCAGAAAGAATAGTCTTCCTTTGTTATAATATTGCTTAATTAAATATATTTCAGGGAAAGGTATAAAAGTATCTGGCATCGGTTACAGCTGGACACAAAATACTGGATTTGATGTACCAATTATTCTATTCTAGTATTGGCATTTCTTGTATTGTTATGACAATGTATTTTGTCTTTAGAGAAGAGTTTATAATTCAGGTTTAGGAAGTCTTAGGAAGTCTTAAGGGGCCTTGTCCAAAGCCCATTGAAATCAGTCCTCCCATCAACTTCAGTGGATGCTAGATCAAGGCCAAAAGCAGTATCAGTTTTTGGTAAATCCATCCTTATTTTTATTCACTTGGTTCTGTGCAGTATTCTCTAACAGTGGTTCCCAAACTTGTTCTGCCGCTTCTGCAGGGAAAGACCCGGCGGACCGGGCCGGTTTGTGTACCTGCCGCGTCCGCAGGTTCGGCAGATCGCAGCTCCCAGTGGCCGCGGATCACTGCTCCCACACAGGGGAGTTACAACACAGCACATTGATGTGCGCTGCTATTCACACCCTGGTAGTCTGAACTGCGGGGCAGTGTAAGCAAGTCCTAAGTCATAGAAGTGAAATTTATTTTAATTCCTCTTTGCAAAGAGAAAAACATTAGCTTTAAATGCACGCAAAGAATTCTAGAACTATCCTTATTTAAACTGATTTCTTTTATAAACATTCTAAAGTGTTTTATTCTTCAAATGTTAAGGAGAGTGTTTATGGTTGGGACTGTTTTACAGAAGGTTGGTTATTTCCAACTCACGTTTCCATTTAAAGGTGAACTTTTTTCTCCCTCAAATGCTTACGGTGGCATAAACATGTTTTGATATGTATATTGCATATACACCTCTACCCCGATATAACGCGACCCAATATAACATGAATTCGGATATAACGCGGTAAAGCAGCGCTCCAGGGGGGCGGGGCTGCACACTCCGGCGGATCAAAGCAAGTTCAATATAACGCAGTTTCACCTATAACGTGGTAAAATTTTTGGCTCCCGAGGACAGCGTTATATCGGGGTAGAGGTGTATTTGTATTTAAGTGCAAGCCACTTAAAGCCATTTGAGTATAATTATATTAATTGAGGAATTAATTAGTTATCTGGCAGTGCTCAAGCAATGCCCAACGCCTTGCCAAACTCAGACAGACTCCTGAAGACTTATAAAAAGACGGTATCCTCTTTCATGACCATCTAAGTTGAAAGACTCTTCAAAGATCATGTAAGTTTTACATATCAGACCTTTATATAGAAAACGTTTGGACACATTTGAAACAAAATTTCAACTATTGTTACACCCTTCAGGAACAAAAGGTATAGCTCAGAAAATGAAATGAACCTTATAAGTTAAAACTCTGTCTTTAAAAATGCTATTATTTCACACTACAAAGACAAAAGCTACGGGGAGGGCCACTTGCAGCAAGTAAGGGGGGGGCGGCACGCAGGGGAGCTCCCCGCCCCAGTTCACCTCTGCTCCGCCTCCTCCCCTGAGCACGCCGCCCCACTCTGCTTCTCTCCCTCCCAGGCTTGCGGCGCCAAACAGCTGATTGGCACTGCAAGCCTGGGAGGCGGGAGAAGGGAAGCAGCGACGGCGTGCTCGGGGAGGAGGCGGAGCAGAGGTGAGCTGGGGTGGGGAGCTGCCGCACGGCTCCCCGGGCGAGGGGGAGCTGCCATGGGGGGGGCACCTCAGGGCGGAGGGAGGGGTGGGGAGCTGCCGTGGGGGGGGGTGCCTCAGGGCGGAGGGGGGTTGGGGAGCTGCCACAGGGCTCAGGGAGGGGGTGGAGCAGAGGTGAGCTGGGGTGGGGAACTGCCGCACGGCTCCCCGGGCCAGAGGGGTGGGGAGCTGCCACGGGGGGGGGGGGGCGCCTCAGGGCGGGGGGGGGGCGGGGAGCTGCCGCAGGGCTCGGGGAAGGGGGAGGGCGCAAGGTGGAAGTTTCGCCTAGGGCGCGAAACATCCTTGCACCGGCCCTGTGTACATGAGCAGGGACTTATTTTTCCCATACAAAACTTAAATCAGAAGCTTGCAATTTTACCCTGTAAAACTGATAGTAAGTTATAATTGAATGCGGTCTGTTTTCTACTGTCGCTCTGAAGCTAAAAACTTTGACACAAAATATTTGTATTGGACAAGTAAGATGTATTATCCACAGGATATCTGACCAATGATGTGGTTGTATTAGAGACAGATGGCTAACTGGCTCACTAGGTCCTAAGGACCTTCAGTACTTCAGAAAAGTTCAAATCTGGACTTTGTTAGTGGCACCTATTTCTATAAATGGGTCAGAACTGGAATCCCAAAATCACACTCTGACCAACTTTGGATTCAGATTCAGTTCTGTGACCATGCTTTTGTCCTCTGTTTGTATGGCACCTAGCACTAGGTACCATGGTAATACAATTAACTAATACTAAGCTAAACTTGATCACTCAGCTAATCTAAAGCAGTAAGACTTTTTTCTTACCATTAGCATCAGAAGAAGCTTAGAAAGAAATCTTGCTAATAGACAGTATCTGAATCAAATTCTCTTTTCTAAAACATATAGAATATATGATTAAAAATTCACATGCTGAACAAAAAATATTTTATTAATTAAGGCTGAGATTTTCAAAGGTGGTTAAGGGAATCAGGCACCCAAATCCTATTCAGTTAGGGGGAATTTGAAAATGAAAGAATTGGGGCATCTTCGAAAGTCACTTTAAAGAAATAGATGTTACTATGTAGATTTGGATTATACACACTTTTTTACCTTTGAGATAGCTTCAGTAGATTTAATTTACCTTTGTTCAAACAAGGACTTGGTAGGACATACAGATAGCTTTTGACATAAAGAAGACTAGCATAAAGAAATAGGATAAGGGAATGAATTCTATAATACAAATCAGCACGATGTGACACTGATTTGGATTTGTTTGTACTTGGAGGTTTGTGGCTTCTTAGAGCAAAACTATTGTGCTAAAATATAACACTTCTTAAAATGAGCAATTAAGGATGCTGTCATTACTGAATATATTGTTACTTATAAGAACTGAGAACAATGGATTTGCACACACAATTTAATTTAACATCTATACCATTTTATACCAGTCCTTTGAATTAAAACCAAAGGTGACAACATCAGAAGGCAATTGTTTCAGTATAAAATCCCTGTTTAATGTTGCTGTTAGAAAACCGTTATCCTGAAGTGCAACAAAAACACTGACTGGCAATGTGTCTTAAATATTTTATATTCATAGAAAATTTGAGGCTGTAGCATTTTCCACCCAAGCGCCCTGGTATACTTACGGTAAAACTATTTTTAAAAAAAACTGTGGTCTGAAACCTATTGGGTTAGATGGTATAGAAACCGAGAAACTTACTAGAAAGTTTCATGTACTGAAGTGATTGAATTTTTATTCCACAGCGTGAATTTAATGTATTAGAATGTTTGGGGGTTTTACGAGCTTTAAATCATTGGGACTGGTGATTATACAACACTCAACCAGCAGCTGAAAATGTGAAACAACATAAGTAATCACATTTTAGTCTAACCAACTAGAAAATAATGCCACTGTAAAGTTTTAATATTTATTGAAATCACAATTCCCTACATGGCTATGGATGCTATAAACAATCATGAAAATACTAAATATCACTCTAATAGTACTTACACTTATCCAAAATAAGTCTACGGAAAGTGAAATCTATTTACTCCCTCAATTAAATAAATATGAAAATAATAGATTCTGCAGTTAAGGGATAAAATCTATGGGGTGTGGGTGCCTGGCAGATTTTACTAAACAAATAACAGCTTTGCCCCAGAAATTTTAGGAAGAAAAACAAAATGCAACAAATGTGGTTTAACTAGGCCTCAGTGTTGTTCACTTATTACATCTGGGAACTATCCTGCAATAACTCATCCAGTGCATGTCAACCTTCATTCCATGATCTATAACCACATAGAGGAGAGTAGCCTTTGGCCCCGCTCCCTCCAAACCTTTAACTGAGTCTAACACCATTGTTGAGACCCCATTGCCCTTCCTTCATATGAAGGTTGAGGGGGTTTCCTACTCCATGTACCAGACATTAGGAGTCCCAAACCCATTCCCCAAGTTCTTCAGAAGTATTCTCCTAATCCACTTCCAATTCTGGTTTAGCAGGTAACCAGGCACACTATTAAACAATTACCTGCACTAGACACCTGCCAAGTTGAAACCAAGTGCATTTTACAATCTAACTTACCCACTGTGTCTCCAGGCTACTGAGGGGATGGCAAAAAATCCATCTCCGAAAGCCAATCTGTCCGTGAGGGGAAACAATCTGCATAGTCTTCCATATCTATTCTAAGCAATTTCTTACATGCTGAAATGAAGCTGAGTTGTTTCAAACCTGTTTTTCACCATGTACTCCAACATCATAAAGAGTCATTTTAGAAGATGACCAAGACACCTGAGCATCTGGTTTGAAATACATAGACTCCTTGAAAGCATGGATTCAAATCCAGAAGCACGGATTCAAATCCAGAAGCACTAATTATTATTTTATTTTATTTCAAAGGGCAGTGCATTGGTGGTACTGCTGTTGTTCTTGGCGCTCCAGTGTTAACTTCACTAGCAGTGAGTGCAGCTTGCTGAGTCAGCAGCCCTCAATGTTGTTCATAAAGAAAGACTACAGGATCGGTTCGGTGGTGAAGGCACTCAGCCAGGTTTATTATTGTCAAAGCATGGTCCTCGTACCCCTTAGAAGCTACAGGTACACTAACACATTTATGCCCATGACAAGGTACCAGTTCAATAAACATATCAACATTGCCTAGGCCAAACAAAGATGCCCCTCCTATGACTTCTCCTTTTTATACACTGATACAAAGAAGTTATCTATTACACTCCAGATGTTATCACCGTGTAACTCATAGTTCGAACAAAACATCCTTATCCTGTCATCTTTATCTTTACAAAGGGTCTGTGTGTTCCTGCACCATTGTGTCAGGTCAGGAATGTGCTTACTTGGTCAGTTGATGCCTAGATGTTACTATACTGACGGGCCTACTTTGGTTCACCACCTTTGGTTCATACTGTTAGCCATGCCTAGGGCTCCAGCAAGGCCTACATTCCCCTCTTTTTTGTCTTTTTATGGGGACAGTGTTTACCCATCATCCTGGAAAAGCATAAAGTATGAATTGAAAATGACCCAGTGGAATAAACACAGTTTCTTGGCAATTTTACTTTATCCATTCATGCCCCATATGTCCATTGGTCTGCACATTTTGTCATACAACCTAAGAACAGTTTCCTTTACTCAATTTTTTTTTTTAATACCATATAGTGGGTCTGGGAATGTTAGGTCTGGGACTTTATTTGAGAGCTGTATGCATATTATTGAGCCCTGGGTATAATATATGGAAGATAGATATAGTAGTATATAATAGTTATACTGGATAACAACACCCATACTTATTTCTATATAGGGTACTCATAATAGACAATGCTTAATATAAATATACTGAATTACATGGATAATTAAGGTATGGTAAAAAGCGACAAAGAGTCCTGTGGAACCTTATAGCCTAACAGACGTATTGGAGCATAAGCTTTCGTGGGTGAATACCCACTTCGTCAGTACATATTTGTTACACTAGTACATATTTTTAAATTTCATTCATTACCTCAACTTTATTAATGGCTAAAGCTAGTCCTTCCCCAATCTATTGTTGTAATTTAGCCTTTTTATTTTGCTAATGAATGTAACAGCACACTCCCATTAGTTTTGGAGTAGTGACATTACATATGAGGCCTTTGTATATAAATTTCTTGTAACTAGTTACTACACAATACTGTGACAATTATGTTATAGATTACTGTGCTGCTGGTTCTTACCACCTGGTAAGCTGTCCAAGGGAGTGGACAGGAGTGGCTAGCTTCTGTCTCACTGTACTGGGCTGACCCACTGTGACCACACAGTGGAGCTGCAATGTCAAAAACTGGTGTAACAAGCAGTGGGCAGTGCTTTTCAGGTTTGCATTGCTGTGGATAGTTGGCCTAGGTCCAGTTGTTTCTTGTAGATAAACTACTGAATGGACAGTAACCACTTTTATTAAATATTGCTGTGTTAGGATTCAGAATTGCTATACATGGAATGAGACACTGAGCAAGATTGCTTTGAATAATATGTGCCTTGAGTAGAATGCAGTATTACTGACCCCAGATTATGAATGATACTAAAAGGGAATTTGTTTACATGATTTAACACACTGTCAGTTAGCCATAGCTTTTGTTATACACCGAGGGCAATACCAGTCAGCTAGGGTGACCAGATGTCCCGAGTTTTGGGTCTTTTTCTTATATAGGCTTCTATTACTCCCCACCCCCTGTCCCAATTTTTCACACTTGCTGTCTGGTCATCCTACAGTCAGCTAACTGTTCATCTTTAATAAGTTTAGGCAATTTTCCTTTTTTAATAAGTTGGTTGTGGTAGTTACCCTGTAACTCCAAAAAGTAGTACAAATAATTTTTAGCAACCCAGTTTTTTCTTGCTTAATTGTTTGTTGCAATTAGTTTAATTATTATTGTGTTTCATTAACTGTTTAATCAATGTCATGCACATTGTAAATGGTGTACTGTATTATTATAATTTTATAATTCACTATGAATTATAAATTTAGAGCTAGTTTCCACTCCCTGGTGGTCAAAATTGTGTGTATAAAATAAATATACACACATCCCTGTTTCAAATAGAAATCCAGATTTAGATCATTTTGAAATGTAACCAACAATTTTATCTGGATTTTGAAGTTTCCCATTTTGAAAGACACCAGACTGCAGAATAGTCTTTTGCTCAGCCCTTGAGTCTTTTCTAACAAACCAGTATACAGTAATGATGCGTTTTGCTTTTACACAGTAACCAAATTCAGCTATATTTCAATGAGACAGATTTAAAAGCACAGATATATGAATTTACTTTTCTTAATAATATACAGTTAGACCAGGCCTGGCTAGTTTTTTATAGTTATTTCAGTACTTAATTTGTGCCAGGGCTGAGCCTCGGCACTTTAGGTTTGGCAGTTCTTAACCCCAGCACTTCTGGGCTTGCTGCATGGTATAAATGTAAAAAAATTGCTTGAGCCTGAGCACCTCTTTCATTACAAATTAAGCACTGAGTAATTTGCATACTTAGTCTGCCATATATGGATAGGTAAAGTGTAGTTGACCAGTCTGTTGTTTATAAAGTTCTTTCTCTTTTTTCAATGCCTGGGGGTGTCTTTACTGTGCACTGATGTCTTTTGGTGTTTGCAATTTGTGGGATGCACCCTTAAACTCTGTAAATTGGTTAACATGATAACATTTTTGCTTGTTTTACATTTCTTTTGTTCTCAATAACCCACATTTATACACAGATTAACTAAGTGTATTTATGAAGTAGTGGGGACCAAGTTATTTATAACACAAGCTATACTTTTGTTCTGAATTTCCCAATTATTTAGCACTAATATGCCTGTTTTAGATGTTTTTGCATAGACATTCATTTTCACTTCCTTAACACGTGTATTTACTAGCTTTTATATAATAAATATGGTTCTTGACTGATAAAATAAATGCTCACAATCTTTTGTGAGACGGTACATTGCTCTCCCGCCACTGACCACTCTGGTTTAACAAAAGTTAGCAACAGAATTTTTACTCAAGCTTTTTAGAGTTAATTTGCTTGTGATAGCAATTAAACATTTGTTGAATATTTGAAAGCACAAACTTTAATAACCAATACTACTTTCTCCAGCATAATATGAAAGAAAATAGTATAAAAATTAAAGCAAAATGAAGTTTAAATGCAAGTTTATGGAAACACTTTGAGGGTATTACTTTTATGACACTTGGTTATGTTCAGGAGACAAAGGTGGAAACGTTTTGGCATTGTTTGGTTAGCTTTAACATTTTGAAACATCACCAGACATAATATATTGTTATATTTTTGACATTTTTGCTATAACATTTTTATAACTACATTTTTAATATTAAATGTGCAAACAAGCTTGCTTAAAAAAACCAAAATTGGCATTTTTGTTAATATTACCTTTTGCATTAAGGTTGAGATTTCCCTCCCTTTCCCCTACAGTTTTTATTTGAATAAACAACCTTTGATAAAATAAAACCCAGTTTGTTTGTAATTGCATTATTTGTTGAGGCAGAAATATATGTACATATTTATAATGAGGCCTTTTGAACTTTGTTAAAAAAATTAATTGGTATTATGTTTCTAACCCCACCATAATATTAAAATAGTGTGGTACCACCTAAAGTGTTTTTATGATTGAGTATAAAATTGGCTTTTGTTGCAACAAAATAAAAATCAAAAAATTAGTTACTCTCATACAAGAAAAACTTACAATTAAAGACTAATGATGCCAGAATTGTGTTTATGCCTATATAAGATAAGGCATTAAGAGCTTAAAGTTATTAATGCAATGCATTTTAGAAGTTAAACATTTAAAGGTATTACTTTTTTATTTTAAAACTTTTAATAAGGTGTATTTAAAAACAGAGTGTTGAAGATTGGATAAAATCTGAAAAGGGAGTTTCAGGGACTAGCAAATTAGGGAAGCACTATCAAGGGGTCAGTCGGGCATTGGATCATATCATTGTCTTAGGATGGGTAGTACCTGAAGATCCAGTCTTTCTTTCCCAGGGTCCACACAACAATTTTGCATTTGTGATGTAAAATTAAAATTCCACTCAGCAAACTGTATTTCGTGATATCCCTAACGTTAGCACTCTTAAGATGTGTGAGGAAAGTTTATACCTCTCTTGGTCAGTCTTTCTGGCTAGTTAGTTCAATGATATTGCTGCTGAGATTCATATCAGGTGGTATTTATACCAATATTTACACTAATCTTCTAAAAACCTGGGTCTTGCTGGTATTTTTAGCCTAAACAACATTAAAAGTGTTTGTTGTGGGGGACAGTTCTCTTTTATAGATTGTGAGGTTCTTGAAGTACAGACTTCTTCCTCTGTTTGAGGAGTGATGGGCAGACTGATGGTGCTTATAAATTTTTTATGGCTTTATTTGAATGGTTGGTTGATGGAAAGCTACTACTCCCTGTTGTTGACAGCATGGACTCTTTTTATGGTCCCATAAAGTCACTGAGCTGGTTTTCCAAACTGTCTTTGTTTACAGATAGTTCAGACAATCCTGCCAAACCTTCAGGTGTTGGGGGAATCCTGACTCAGGGTCCTCCAGTCCACCAGATAAATGCTGAAATGTTGCTAAGCTCAGATCGCAATATCATGTGGTGTAGGGTTTGAGCTGCTTCATGATAAATGAGAATGTTCTTGTGAGGATAAAATGAATCCTGCTTCCCCAGGAGTTTCAAGTTATTCTAACTCTTGGTGGGGAACATTAGTTGTTCCCTCTCCTCCATTTACTAGTCCCCTCTTCTGCAAACCTACATATTAGTGCTGGACTTGCTACCCACTCATCCATCCCACCCTCTGATACTGAACCCACCTGAGTTGGAATGGCAGATGAGTTTGGGGTGGATGTGGAGGAGGGAGGCTTAACACTGAATGTTGTGCCTTGTACAAGGGTTCAGATTTACTTTAAATGGCTTTGTTCTGTGGACATTAAGAATATTGTTGTGGAACGTAGATTCATAGACTTTCAGGCCAGAAGGGACCAGTAGGCTTATCTAGTCTGACCTCCTGCATAATACAGGGCAAATAATTTCACCCAACGATTGTCTCATCAAGCCCTTTACTTTATCACTGGGCCTGATCCAGTTCCCATTGAATTCAATAGGAATCTTTCAACTCGGCTTTATGGAAGTTGGTTCAGTCTCATTGTTAGGACACGAGGCCAAGTGACAAGATTGATTTCAACACTATACATTTCAATTTCGTATATAACATTCATATGCACTTTTGTTCCTTTTAGCAAACAAACTGTTTGAGCTCTGTGATCCATTTCGCTGGTGTTTATCATCACCTTCTAGACTAGCTCTGTCACTGCAGCCTGTCAAACTCTTTGTTCAATATCTTGGTGAAATCTTAATTCCCCTCTCCAGCGGCTAGCAGACTAGTATGGGGTGCAGTCAAAATAATACAATGGAAAAAAAATTACATGTGTGAAATTGAATTTCTCTGTGCATTCCAATAGGTCACAATCCCACAGGATTTGTGGACTAATACAATCTCCGCCAAAAATGAGTTGGGGAATGGTGGTCTCATGCTTTTCATTTACTTTGTTTTGTGTCAAGGAGTTACCACATCCAGAAAAATATCAGCAATTAAGGTTGAATTTTGATTTTATATCTACAACATGCATGGCACCAAAAGCAAGATTATTGTATGTATCTGCAGCCTTTACTTACAATTCAGGCTGTGTCAGGAGAGTGTTTTTCCCTCCAAAAGGAGTGTTTGGGGTAGATATGCATGTTTAACCTTGAAGATCCTAATAGCTAATAAATTAAAAAGGTATGACCTGACTAACACTCCCACTTCTAAATTCTCAAGAAATTACTTGCATATTCCTGCCTGAAATTAGAGTATCAGGAATAGATTTCATAAGAACTGTATATTCCATCTACTTGCTTTGAATCAACAATGTACCTGAGCCATCTCAGATACACACAGCTGTTTTTCTAGATTTGTTTTCATACATCTTTCAGTTAATTCAGGGATCCAGTTGAAGCACTGGCAGGGGGAGGAGGGGCATTATGTGAATTTGAGATTTCCCCACAGGGACTCATGATCCACCAATGAATGCATTATTCATCTATATGCAGTTTTTCATATCTGACAGATCATGATATAAATATTTGGTTAATAACCAATCCAAGTATAAAAGAGTACAGGTTATTAATATAACCAACAAATATTTTTCATTTTATTTAATAACTTTTAGAATGCCACATGAAAAGGCAACTGAATACAAAGTGTGAATGCAGAATGTGCGAGAAGATCACTGCATTTTCTTTGACTCCCAAGAACACCTGTTACTCTGTTTATTTGACGGAGGCATTCCAGAGTAGTATGGTAACCAGATACTGAAAATATTTGGGAGGAGGGGGGCTAGGATAAAAGGGATGGCATATGTAGTCTGTGAACATTGGCCATTGGAACAAATCTTAAATGTGCCACAACAAACACAACATCCACCAGCATTGTCTCAAGCAGGACATTCCCTAACTGGAAATCAGCTGAATTCAGAAGTTGTCTCAATAGAAACAGATTCTATTGGAAACATGGGCAACATTTCCAATTATCAGAAATTCAGAAGATCTAGTTCTGGGAGATACTCAATTTTTATTTCATTAATTGTTTGTTAAATAGTCATTGTACAAAGCATTAAAACACATTATACTAAGATATGATCAGCTAATGTAGCAGTCATAATAGTGCAGGGAGGCTAAATTAAATAAGGAGCCTTAGACTGTGAGGTTTATACCATCCATCAGCAGTTCAAGCCTGTGAATAGGCTTAGAGAGAGAGGGCACTAAGTGTACTATTTAACTATACTATTAATCTGTTCTTTAGACTAATTAAAATGCATGACATTAAATCTGTCCCTTATTAGGTGAGTCTATCTATCAGATTGCTGATTGTGTGTATTCCACTGGATATGCCCAAGTGGTTTCTTAAAGTATCAAAATACCCTATATTGGGTTATGCTGATTAGGATGAGAGAGGAAGGCAGATGACTGCACTGTCCCATATTAGAATTTGTGATTGCCTCCATATCTTCCAGCTGTATGAATGGCCACTCTGGATATTGGTGTACATTCCAAGATAAATGCTACCACTTCCCTGGTATTTTTCAGCTAAAGCCTGAAATCATATGACTAGACACAAAAATGCAATATTTGTGCATGAACACTGGCAGGATATCTAGCTTCTAAACTGAATCTACACTTCAGAACTCAAAGCTTAGCAGATAATTAGAGATCTGAGGTAGCCTAGGAATCTGTTATAAATAAAAAGGAAAATGTGGTCCAGATCCACTGACTGCTCTGGAAAACTCTTAGACAAATCAGTCTTAATAGTTCTCTCTATTCTCCACTCCTGCACCCCCCTCCATCCTACCAAAATAGATTGCTGTAGCAACTTGAGATCCTTTCCTTTAAGTAAAAGGATCACATCAATGCAGGTCTTAATATTCCAATAAAGCTTCTGGCTTGTAATGAAACTCCCTTTTGGGATTTCTTTCCCTCCCCCTTAAATATTTTCAGAATGTGAGCTGAACTTCAACAGCAGCTCTGAAGATAAGTCCTAACTAGTCTCAGAGGATGCAGAGAGGAGAGAAAACTCAGTCAGCTCACATACAACATTCTATCTGGCATAAGCCAAGGTTCAGCTGTTTCCTTCCTAAAGCTTCTATTATAGCCTCTGGAGTTATGTGATTTCTTTCCTGTGACTCCCTGGGTTTTATACTGCAAATTAAAATGTTCATGCACAGTATAAATGCTATAAGCCAGTGCTGTAAAATCATAGGACCCATCCATTTCAGGGCTCATTAAATGTACATTGTTGAGTTTGTTTATTCTGTCAAGCCATATGCAAAGGGAAATAAAAATATGAATCCAACAAACAAGAAACTTTTAAATAATGAAAAGTTTCATAATGCCTTCATAATGTTTGATGTAAAGAATTCAACTAGCTTTTTGAATCAGGTTGTTTAACGAACAAAAGTGGACCACACCTATTTTTGTTCAGGTTTTTAATGACACACACAAGATTTCATCAGATATCTTTCAACTGTCTGTTCAGGACTCTGCAGCACTAATATTAAGCCTTTTATGCAGGATGATTGATCTGATTAGAAAATCTAAAATTGAATGTAAAGATAGAGCCTCAGCCACAAAGCTAAGATCCCAGAAAATCCTGAGCTAGTAGAAGTGGATTATATGGATTTTTTCCCTATATTTACAAGAAAACCTGGAGCCTTTAAAAACTAAGCAGTGGCTGAGATATGCAGTTTTAAAAGCCCTTTTGATTCTTCCACAAACAAGATGTCTTCTAAGAGCCCAGTTCTGCAACCTTTACTTGTATTGAGTAGCCCTCAGTTACACAAGTAGTCCCAATGACTGGGAATAGCACTGCTAATCTGAGTAAGTACTCCTCAGTGTAAGGTTTGAAGAATCAAACCCTTAAAAAGTATTTTAACTCATAAATCATAGGTGATTTCATAATCATGGCAAAAATCCTTGAGGTAATACAAAGACCAAACACCATTACCTTCTATTGATATACTACCAAATGAATCAAATGAAGTAAAAATCATAAATGAATCAAACTGTACCATAGAATCTCTATGGATAGAAATTCCATGCTCTAATAATAAGAATATAGCGGTAGGGATATATTACTGACCACCTGACCAGGATGGTGATAGTGACTGTGAAATGCTCAGGGAGATTAGAGAAGCTATTAAAATAAAAAACTCAATACTTATAATGGGGCATTTCATTTAACCCCATATTGACTGGGTACATGTCACCTCAGGACGGGATTCAGAGATAAAGTTTCTTGACACCTTAAAAGACTGCTTCTTGGAGCAGCTGGTCCTGAAACCCACCAGAGGAGAGGAAATTCTTGATTTAGTCCTAAGTGGCCCACAGGATCTGGTCCAAGAGGTGAATATAGCTGGACCCCTTGGTAATAGTGACCATAATATAATTAAATTTAATATCCTTGTGGCAGGAAAAACACCACAGTGGCCCAACACTGTAGCATTTAATTTCAGAAAGGGGAACTACACAAAAATGAGGAGGTTAGTTAAACAGAAATTAAAGGGTACGGTGCCAAAAGTGAAATCTCTGCAAGCTGCATGGAAACTTTTTAAAGACACCATAATAGAGGCTCAACTTAAATGTATACCCCAAATTAAAAAAACATAGTAAGAGAACCAAAAAAGAGCCACCGTGGCTAAACAACAAAGTAAAAGAAGCAGTGAGAGGCAAAAAGGCATCCTTTAAAAAGTGGAAGTTAAATCCTAGTGAGGAAAATAGAAAGGAGCATAAACACTGGCAAATGAAGTGTAAAAATACAATTAGGAAGGCCAAAAAAGAATTTGAGGAACAGTTAGCCAAAGACTCAAAAAGTAATAGCAAATTTTTTTTAAGTACATCAGAAGCAGGAAGCCTGCTAAACAACCAGTGGGGCCACTGGACAATCGAGGTGCTGAAGGAGCACTCAAGGACGATAAGGCCATTGCGGAGAAACTAAATTAATTCTTTGCATCGGTTTTCACGACTGAGGATGTGAGGGAGATTCCCAAACCTGAGCCATTCTTTTTAGGTGACAGATCTGAGGAACTGTCCCAGTTTGAGATATCATTAGAGGAGTTTTTGGAACAAATTGATAAATTAAACAGCAATAAGTCACCAGGACCAGATGGTATTCACCCAAGAGTTCTGAAGGAACTCAAATGTGAAATTGCAGAACTACTAACTGTAGTCTGTAACCTATCTTTTAAATCAGCTTCTGTACCAAATGACTGGAGGATAGCTAATGTGATGCCAATTTTTAAAAAGGGCTCCAGAGGTGATTTCTTCACACAATGCACAGTCAACCTGTGGAACTCCTTGCCAGAGGATGTTGTGAAGGCCAAGACCATAACGGAGTTCAAAAAAGAACTAGATAAATTCATGGAGGATAGGTCCATCAATGGCTATTAGCCAGGATGGGCAGGAATGGTGTCCCTAGCCTCTGTTTGTCAGAAGCTAGGAATGAGCGACAGGGGATGGATCACTTGATGATTAACTGTTCTGTTCATTCTCTCTGGGGCACCTGGCACTGGCCACTGTTGGAAGACAGGATACTGGGCTAGATGGACCTTTGGTCTGACCTAGTAGGGCCATTCTTATGTTCTTATGTACCCTTTCAACTAGGGCTTCTCTTCTAGTTTGGATCATAGAATCATAGAAGATTAGGGTTGGAAGAGACCTCAGGAGGTCATCTAGTCCAACCCCCTGCTCAAAGCAGGACCAACCCCAACTAAATCATTGGAGCCAGGGCTTTGACAAGCCGGGCCTTAAACACCTCTAAGGATGGAGATTTGACCATCTCCCTACATAACCCATTCTTCACCACCCTCCTAGTGAAAAAGTTTTTCCTAATATCCAACCTAGATCTCTCACACTGAAACTTGAAACCATTCTTCCTTGTTCTGTCATCTGCCACCACTCAGAACAGCCTAGCTCTATCTTCTTTGGAATGCCCCTTCACGTAGTTGAAGGCTGCTATCAAATCCCCCCAAACTCTTCTCTTCTGCAGACTAAATAAGCCCAGTTCCCTCAGCCTCTCCTCATAAGTCATGTGCTCCAGCCCCATAATCATTTTCGTTGCCCTCCGCTGGACTCTCTCCAATTTGTCCACATACTTTCTGTAGCGGGGGGACCCAAAACTGGACGCAGTACTCCAGATGTGGCCTCACCAGTGCTGAATAGAGGGGAATAATCACTTCCCTCAATCTGCTGGCAATGCTCCTACTACTGTAGCCCAATATGCCGTTAGCCTTCTTGGCAACAAGGGCACACTGTTGATTCATATTCAGCTTCTCATCCACTGTAATCCGCAGGTCCTTTTCTGCAGAACTTCCACTTAGCCAGTCGGTCCCCAGCCTGTAGCAGTGCATGGGATTCTTCCATCCTAAGTGCAGGACTCTGCACTTGTCTTGTTGAACCTCAACAGATTTCCTTTGGCCCAATCCTCCAATTTGTCTAGGTCACTCTGGATGCTATCCCTACCTTCCAGCGTATCTCTCTCTCCCCCCAACTTAGTGACATCTCCGAACTTGCTGAGGGTGCAATCCATCCAGATCATTAATGAAGATGTTGAACAAAACCAGCCCCAGGACCGACCCCTGGTGCACTCCGCTTGATGCCAACTAGACATCGAGCCATTGACCACTACCCGTTGAACCCGACGATCTAGCCAGCATTCTATCCACCTTATAGTCCATTTATCCAATCCATACTACTTCAACTTGCTGGCAAAAATACTGTGGGAGACCATATCAAAAGCTTAGCTAAAGTCAAGTTATATCACATCCACTGCTTTCCCCATATCCAGTTATCTCATCATAGAATGCAATCAGGTTGGTCAGGTATGACTTGCCCTTGGTGAATCCATGTTGACTGTTCCTGATCACCTTCCTCTCCTCCAAGTGCTTCAAAATGGATTCCATGAAGACCTGCTTCATGATGTATGGGTATGCTTAAGAAGGCTTTGCTTCAATCTATATGGCATTTAATACTAGGTTTAGAGTGCTGCCGTGTCCCTTTCCATGAAGAGAAACCCCTTCCAGTTTACTGACAATTGGTCAGACAGAACATCCTTAGCCAAAAGGACAGACCTCACTGGGGGTGAGAGAGCCCAGAAGGGCTGCACAGGAAAGGTACTTAAATCATGTGTTCCAGAAACACTCTTGGATGTTACAACATGGAAAATCATTGTCACCTACCCTTATCTGGGGTATCCTCAGGCTCCTCCTGGCTGTGCAGGAGTTCAGATGTCTGAAGGGATGAAGACAGTGTCAGCATTTAATAGCTCCATATCCATTGTGGAGCATTCCTCAGACTGCCAGGCCTCCAGCTTTAAAAAAAAAGCACCTAAGAGCAGGCACCTAGCTTGAACAATCTCTCTTCAATGACAAGATGGGAGGAACTGGTGGGGAATGGTGCCTCGTGCTCAGTGCTGCTGCTGCTCCTGCCCCCTCTCTTCTCTAGTAAGATGGGCAAAGCCAATGAGTAGCAGTGTGGGAGGGTTGCAAGGCTATTGTAGGGGGGGTTACAATATTGCCACCTTTACTTCTGTGCTGCCGTCAGAACTCGGTGGCTGGAGAGTAGCAGATGCTGGTCACGCCGCCCAGCTCTGAAGGCAGTGCCACAGCAAGCAGCAGTGCAGAAGTAAAGGTGGCAATACATACCATGACACCCTTACTTCTATGCTGCTGCTGGTAGTGACCCTGCCTTTGGAGCTGGGCTCCCAGCAGCCACAGATCTTCCTGCAGCCAGGGGAGGTTCCCAGAGATGGGTCTGACCTGGCCTTGGAAGAAGCCTCTGCAGGGGAAGAGGAAGTCCAGTCCATTCCTTCACCAGTACGATCAGGACCAGCAGCTGGAGCCCAGCGTACAGTAGGAGCCCTTGGCCAGGGCCCCCCCAACCCTCTCCCTCCCCGGCTCCAGGCCTCAGCACTCGGGGGTTAAATGGGCCTTGTACTGGCTGTGTGTGTGTGTGGGGGGTGACCATGGAACCCCCGCCCCAACCACAGCACCCTGGATGGTCACCTACATCGTCCACCCCAAGGCCAGCCCTGCCCCCCTCAAAAGTGAGGACTCTCCCATACCATGCCACCCTCACTTCTGTGCTGCTGCTGGCGGCAGTGCTGCCTTCAGAGCTGGACGCCTGGCCAGTGGCCACTGCTCTCTGGCCACCCAGCTCTGAAGGCAGTGCTACCACCAGCAACAGCACAGAAGTAAGGGTGGCAATACCATGACCCCACTACAATAGCCTTGCAACTCCCCCCACCCATGATTCCCTTTTGGGTTAGGACCCCCATGGTAACATCACTGTGAAATTTCAGATGTAAGTAACTGAAACTGTGACATTTATGATTTTTTAAATCCTATAACCGTGAAATTGACCAAAATCGACTGTGAATTTGGTAGGCCCCTACCAATGAGGGTCAGCACAGCTTGAGTGGCCAGTGTTCAGGGCAGAAGTGACTCATTCTAGTTTAGAACCTAGACATATCTATCGGTTAGGCTCAGGAGGTAAGCATTTTGTCTGGTGGAGTGATGGCAATCCTTTTGCCAAGAACAATTTAGGGCCCTCACTTGTCACTAGGTTTTATATCTGGGTGATACTGGTATGGTAAAGTAATGCGTCACTATTCAGTATGGCATAAATGACTGTCTTGAAAATACTAACTAAAAACAAAATGACTATTTTACTCACCATTATCTTTTCACTTTGGATGCAAGAAGTAATTATGGGAGCACATTGATCAAACAGAATGGCTGGTCTAATGACCAAATATTAATATAAAATGAAAATGTATTTTTCCAGCTCATTGTTTGGAAAAGTCTGAATCAAAGAATTTTGCACTGAGCAAACCATATTTTGTCATTTACGAAGTATACTCTAATACTGATGGATAACTTATTGAATCTACAAAATAGGCATGTAAAGGAAGGGGAAAGTGTCTTGCTTCCACTCTTGGTGAAGCATTTATTGTGGGTCTGTTGACATGCTCTTTGGTTCTGATTCAAAGCCTATTTGTAGTTTATTGATTTCAGTGTAGTTTGGATCAGGCTCTTTATCTTAGAAGCCTCATGCCACATACTGACAGAAAAATCATACAGGAACCAAATTTGTATAAATGTCTAGAATTTTTTTCCTTTTTGTTTTGCCAGTAGAGGCATTCAAAACTGTTTAAAATGTTGTAATTTCAATCCATAACCCTAATTGGCAAATACCGTCTGCTCATTTAACATCAAACGGTTTTATTTCAAAAGCAGAAAAGAAGGCAAAGGAGCTGTGAAGAAAGCAGAGGAGAAGTACTTGTTAAGATTGCATTTGGAGTCCCATTACATGTAGTCACCCGATAAGACTGTTTATCATGATCAAATTTACTAAGTACTTGTAGATTTTAAGATTGGTATAAATGAGTAATTAAGATGAAAAGGAAGTTTAAATGTATCTTACCATGGTCATAAAATAAATACAGGCCAGTAAATTTTGAGGAAGATAATGTGAAGGGAAGTTTTTACAGCAAACTGCAAATAGGCCTAACAAGAATACCCGAACAAATAAGAAGAGAAACATAGCTTTTCAGAAATGCCACCAACCTGCCTCAGTGGGTGCGTAAACTTGATGGGGCTGGTGGTGAAAAGGGATAGTCCCAGCAGCGAGGGCGGGAGGCACTAGCTGAGAGACACCAGATTGCTCCTCCCCTGCTTTAGCCTCTGGCACCCATTGGCCAGCTGGGGAGTTGGGGGATAGGGGTGAGTGGCCAGCATTCCCCAGCTCCCAGGATTTAACCTGGAAGGGGGTCATGTGGACCCTCTTTCAGCTCCATTTCAGCAGCCCCATCCTACCCACCCTGAACTAGGAATAGAAATACAGCCTGATAGATGCTAAATGCCCATTTGGGGATCAGAAAGGAATTTTTTTCTCCCACCTATTGGCAGAGGACCAGGGAGTTTTTCACCTTCCTCACAGCACTTTTAATCCACAGTGGGTTAAGCAGGAATGTACTTGGTACCTGATTGAGGTACTTGGTTGAGTTGTTTAGTTTGTTGCAACTTGTGGCAGTTAACTCCAGTGCAGTTAAAAAGATAAAATGAATGGTTCCCAGAGGTAAAATACCTGATATTTTTGTGATGGGCCTTGGGCTCATGGGATAGGGTCAAACCTTGTGGCCACCATGGGCAGGGATCCCTTCTGAACCCTCTGTCCACCTCGTGGGGTGTGGAAGATGCTAGAACTCAAAGCTAGCTGAGTCCTGGAGTGGGTAGGCTGAGAAGAACCTACCCTAAATTATGCGTTATATGGTAGCCCCCACACTGGAACTAATTAAATGGCTGGTATAGGAGAGAATGGGTGGGTAGCGCCCCTCCCCTGTTTTAAAGTTTAATAAAAGTTGCAACCTGACACTTAAAATCTATCCATGTGTCTGTCTTCATATCACCACTGTATCTGCATCAAATTTCCATTGGCTTCAAAGGATAGACTGCTCCCATGAGTAAGAATTACTCATATGAATAAAAAATTTTAGCTGTGTTTCTCGGGTATTAAAAAGAGCAATTACCACCAGAAGGCTTCACAGTCAGTTTGAGTATGTATGATTTTTATGATACTCTTAAAAATATGACACACTTAAAAAACCCTCTGAAGAGCTCTGTGTAGCTTAAAAGCTTGTCTCTTTCACCAGCAGAAGTTGGTCCAATAAAAGATATACCTCACCAACCTTGTCCCTCTTTAAGACATCACGCAATATTGTCAGCTTGCGTGTACTGAAGAGAGCCTTTAAAACCTGTGATGCTACAAATGTATAGGTCAGTAATACTAAGATTTTAAAACCTATGACTATCAATGAATATTCTGGTGCATTTCTATTATACTTCCTTACCACTTACCTGCTTTTCTTCTGTCCATAGTGCCATAAACATGGAGGGGAAAACCCCTCTCGTGCTGTCCCTTGTCTGCATTGGGGCATTCCCATTTGCAGTACAAGTGTTACGGTAAAACACTGACCCTTAAGCTGGTCAAACCATTGATCCTGAACAATTTTTTCATAGGTATTGGCCCTTTCAAAAATTTTCTGTCAAAACTGTTTTTCAGTCGAAGATCAGGTTTTTCGACATTCGAAATTTCAACATTTCGAAGACGTTGTTTTCAAAAATGTCTGCTTTCCACAGACAATGTGTTGGGCTAAATCTTTTTGGCTTCCAAATTTTTGGCTGAAAACTCAAATGCTTCTGGGGGGGGGTGTGGAATTTGGACTAGCTCTCTTAATAAATAATAACACAGAGATTTTTGCATTGTGCTTTTCATCCATAGATCTCAAAGTGCTTTACAAAGTGAGTAATTATTTATCCCCATTTCATAGATGGGAAAACTGAGGCAGGTGATATGGAAATGCCCATGGTCACTCAGCAGACTAGTGGCAGAGCCTGGAACTGAGCCTGTCTTCTGAGTCCCAGTCTTGTGCTCTATCCACTACCCCCCTAATTATCCATACATAAAACATTATTTCCAATGTAATGGCATTTTCAATATTGTGGGGAAATCCCATTTACTAATGAAAATATATATTTATAAATGCATATCAGATTGGTTTTGTTGTATTACTATATCTCTTGAATATATATCCTATACACTACATTCGTGAAGTAATTCTTGTTTGCTTAGTTATCTAGTGTACATCTAGAGACTTACTCAGCACTGTGAAGAATATGTCTTAAGCTCACCTTGCAGCTCACCTGATACTATATGCAGTGGCAAATTCCAAATTAAAAGAAACTATGGTGTGTGGGCATTTAGTTATAAACTTTGGAATTGGAACTAATGGTATGTCAAATACAAGCAAGAGCATATGGTATCCTGTTTAAAAACTGGGAAAATTGGCAAAGGCATAAACTAGTCATAGAGTTCCAAAGTACTTCTAAGCAGCAAAATACAGGTAAGTTGCTCCAATGTCAACCCATTTTTGTGCTTGTGCAATGCCTCTACATTAGGTGTTTGCCCCAATGCAAATTTCTCTAGTCTAGAAAAGCCCTGAGTCAGGGTTAACATGAAACTCTAAATAGAGACTAAGATCAGACTAACTGATCTAGCTACCTGTGCAGCCATTGAAATCCTAGCTACCTTCTGACCCATCCCTTTCGTGTCGGGACACAGTGAGTTTAATCAGCTTCCTGGTTACTACAAGCCCCACTAAAATTTTTAAATACCTCATAACGAAACTAATTTCAGCTGATATTTAAGTAGCTACACAAGTAACTCCTGGGCCCCCTAGTGTGCTCCACATGCCAAATACACTGAATATTCTCCCATATACCCACAGAGCTTCAGCTCCAGATGGGACACAGTAGGGAAAAAATTAGGGCTGTCAATTAATCGCAGCTAACTCACGCGATTAACTCCAAAAAATTAATGGTGATTAAAAAAATTAATCATGATTAATCATAGTTTTAATCACACACTGTTAAACAATAGAATACCAATTGAAATTTATTAAATATTTTGGATGTTTTTCTACATTTTCATATATATTGTATTCTGTGTTGTAATTGAAATCAAAGTGTATATTATTTTTATTACAAATATCTGCACTGTAAAAATGATAAACAAAAGAAATAGTATTTTTCAAAAGTTCTGAATTCACACTCTTCTGATAACCCATGCAGGGAGTCAGTATGGTTCCAAATTATGGAATTTCTGGTTTTTCAGGTTTTTTTTTAACAGGTAGGAAATTCTTTTTGTAAGTAATGTTACAGCTGCAAAGTCAATCAGGTGTTAGGAAATGCCAGAATTAAGATTGCTTGTTCGTCCTGAAATCAGCCAACCCCTTTGTGTATATGCATTATGATACAGTCCTTAATTACAAGATCACCTACTATTTGTTCTACACGGCCTCTCCCTCAGTAGTCTGGGCACATTTTCTATAAAATAAGACGTAGAAGGCATTTTTGGGGAAAAACTAGGTAAACAAGTTATCTTTCGTAATTTTGAATGTCCTGAATCTAAAAAAAAGTTTACCAAGCTGGATTTTGAATATTTCACCTTCTAAATGGAGTTCAAAATTTATGTACAATTTTAAAAAATAGGCCCTTGGTTTTTATTCCAATACAGTTACTATATATCCTGTACAGTATTTAGACAAGCATAATTTAACAGTTGCATGTGCCAACACGCCCCTTACATTGGCATGCACTGGGGCCCATAAATGTGGCATTTTGCAGCTAAAGAATTGTGATATGCACCCTTTGACACTGGCACAGGTAACAATTTCTGCAGAGCTGTCAGGGATTAACTCCAGTGATATTATCTTGGGTACCAGTTCTTCAGTGTGTTTGGTCCAACCCCTATTCTTTGGTGAGGGTAATGTGAGGTTGTTGTAGTTTGCCTGTCTCCAACAACTTGGCTTGAAAGTGAGCACTTTGGATGTGATAGTGTAATGAACCACTTGTTGGGGGCAGTGCCACTGGTGATCGACACTTGAGAAACAATATCACCTGTACCTCGTTGCACATGTGTTTCAACTTTAATGTTAAATAGCAACTTAGGGTTAGTGGAAATAGAGACTGTTTATTTACTTGGTTTTTAAAACATTTGACCAATGCAGAGCTTAGGAGCTTTGATAGCTCCCTGGTTCTCCCTACTCTCCCAAGCTTAAATATCCTTTTATGCTTTGTCTTTGTGGCTTTTTTAAAAAGTGTTTTACAGTGGGCTAACTAACATATTAGCTATCCTGCTATGAAATCCCAGTGAGACACAGAACTGTAGTTTACCATGAAACGAATTAGTAAGGTCAAGTACAGGTCACAGAGTTGACCTCTCCTAGCTACTTCACAGTAAAAACTACCCATGCCTTGTCTCCATTAAGATTTTACCGTGAGAGAAGTGTGTTACTTACCTAATTATGTGTGGTTTTTAAAAAACAAAACAAAAACCCTCCCATTAACTTCAACAGAGTCAGGATCTCACCCAAGAACTCTGTGGGCTTCTTCCCACATATCTTTTCAACAAAATGTTAGGAACTAAGCCTAAGCAGGGTCCCAGGCAACTTCTAGTTCACAGTGTCCTGCAGAGGTTTGGAATTTCACAGGTTAACCTGCTGTTCCCCTCCCAGTGGCTTTAACTGCTCTGTGGAGCTTAGAATCTCAACAGGGTTTGTTTCTTCCCCACCTCTCCTTGTCCTGCATGTACTGTATAAAGCATACCTGGGGCCACACATACTTTACAAATTATGCATCAGCTTGAAAGGCACATACTGAATTCTGCACAGCCTTAGAAGGACATTTGTGGCCAACCTACACCTTTCTCAATTAACAAAAAATTTTCAACATTTTGACTACAACACAGTAGCTATAGAATCTTACATTATTTGTTTTCATTATGTCATTTAAGCTCATCAATATCTATTTTGAATACATTCTTGATTGCCATGTGACACTTCTACAAACTGTTCACGACTCCAATTGATTCTGGTTTCATTAATATTCATGATTACATGAAAGTTCAGGTGGATGCATTTGACCAGTACAGTTTTAAAAGAAACACAACATCTCAACATACATATAATGGCTTATTTGTGAAGAATTTCAGCATAACCACAATAATCTGAATATTCCCTGTTAATAACATTTTATCCTCATCCATTTTGTGTTGACAAAAAAAAATCTCCATTGTTTTTTGTTTTTATAGCTGTATTCATTTCCCCCCCTCTTTGTACGGCTGGTCCTTAAAGACATACAGTAATGTCTATATTCCAACGATGTCATATTAAGGGTCAAATCACATTCATAGATTCCAGGGCCAGAAGCAACTATTGTGATCATCTAGTCTGACCTCCTGTATAACACAGGCTGTAGAAACTTCATCAAAAAATTCCTGTATCATATCTTTTAGATATGTATAATAGCATGAGAACAATCAGTGCTATCGGGGCAAATGTCATAATCCTCACACTTTATGCCATTCAGCTCAAAAAACAGGGAACAAAAGAATCATCTGTTTGTTGAAAAGACAAAAGAGAAATTAATTTTCCTTACCTGGACTATTGGGCTGTCAGAGCTAGCTTTGCTGATGCAAAGAATGGAAGCTTACAAGAGTGAGACAAGAATCTTTCAATTTTCTGACCTTGTTACTTCAATATCAGTGATTTTTTTTGTAATATCAAACAAGAATGTACAAACTTGTACCCATTATTACAAAACAATGTTGCATACTTGTCACTGTAACTTTTCAGATGCATAGCAAGTTTGGTACAGCCCTTATGTGCCTACAAGTTGGTATGTGGTTCTGCATTTGTGTCCTAGTAATTTTCATATCAAATTTGGTGAGTTTACAATAAGTGTGTGTGTGGGGGGTGGGGGTTCCCTACTTGCCCATCCTAAAAACACAGCCTGGAATCTGTAAGCTGAGCTGGGTTCTTTCTGGCTCTGTGTTATCACTGGTAATAAGGACTCTGCTGGCCAAATTATGGTGTCAGCTTTGTCTGTGTAAACCTATTACTTTCAATGGTGTAGCAAAGCTGTAAGTAAGGGCATGACTCAAATGTGGGTTACACAGATAGCACTTAAAATGGATCAGGTAGTTAACAATTTAGTTGAGGATGGGTATGCCAGAAAGGATTCCATTTTACTCTGCCTGAGCTATGTTGGTTCTGGTTGGCTGAAAGTAGTAAAAGTTAAAAAATATGGCAACAAAAATGCTATTTTTTTGCATAGTCGCGTTTCAGAGTAAAACAATACTTTAAATTCTTAATACATGCCAATTCATATACCCATTAAACACTTGTGGTATCTTAAGAGTACATTGATTATTTAATTTGTTGAACATAATCATATGATATATTGATTTATTAGAATTAAATTGTTAGTTCATTTGATTAATTTAGCCTCTTGTCATGAAATATCCAGTTTTCTTAAATTATTTGCTGTTCACAATTATTCACTGCAAAGTTACTGATCTGCAGATTATTCCTCAATCTGGCAAGTGTTTCTAAAGAACATGGGAATTGAGGGATGAACTTTGTTTGCAGCAGCACTTCCTGGATTGTTGAGACAACTTTGATCTATGCATATAATGTTCAGTCAGCAAAAGACAGGCAACAGCAAAAAGTCTTTTTAGCTGATGATTCATTTCACAGAATGGTATGTGACATGTCTGGTATCACTCAGGTAACTGTTTCTCAAATATTAAATGTATTTAGGCAAGCCCATAGACCCAGTTTCCTGTCACTTCTCGATGCCAGCAGCATAAAAGGAGGAAAAATCAGCTTTATTTTCCTGAATGGATTAGAGCATACTGTCTGAATGGATTTTTGGTGGAAAAGCAGCAAACTTCAATGCAGAGTCAATCTTTCTATATTAAAGCACAACGAACTTTTTATTGCTGCTATGTCTGGCTACGCTATAGCTCCAGCATGACTTCCCCGAAGAGTGTGGATAGGGACTATGGATAAGGACTATTGTCAGAGAAACACTCAAAACGTATGCAAAAAGACTGAATAGGTAAGTAGTCCAAGGCATGGTTTCACTAGCATGGTTCGTGCAGCAAAATTCTGTCCAGACTAGTCAGCACAACTATGCCACATCTGCAGCATGGAGCAGGGTTTTATACTTCCAGGTCTATAGCGTCAGGGCCGGCTCCAGGCACCAATGAAGGAAGCAGGTGCCTGGGGTGGCCAATAGAAAGGGGTGACAGTCCGTTCGTTGTTGGGGCGGCACGTCCGGGGCGGCGGCAGCGGCACTTCGGCAGCAGCTCAATCGGTCTGCTTCAGTCTTCGGCGGCAATTCCGCTGCGGGTCCTTCAATCCCTGTCTTCCTCTTCAGTGGCACTTCAGCGGCAGGTCAATCTTTTTTTTCTTCTTCTTTTCTTTTTTTTCTGCCGCTTGGAGCGGCAAAAAAGCTGGAGCCAGCCCTGTATAGCATGGTCAGGGTCTTACATTGCCAGTTCTGCAGTGTTGTCAGAATCTTACACTTGTCTCCCCTTCTGCCAGTATAACACTTGACAGCACACTTGTTAGGAAGATGGTAACCAGGAAGCAGCTCAATAGTAGTCGAAAACATAGAGACAGATTGATTCTGGCCCCTGTGCATCCTAGTAGCTCCAATGGACATTATGTCTACCTGGGGAACAATGCCTCCCAGAACTGCCACTGAGGCAATGCAGATCGACACCACCTGAGCGCGAAGCTATACTGGAAAGGGACAATGGAGCCCATTATTTCCAAATAAATTTAACATATTATGTAAGTGCTCCTTGATTTCCAGACCTTGAGACTATTAAATAAACTTGGGTACAATTTTTTTTCTTTTAAGCAGCTGGAACAATATGGTAAAGACAAAGGAGGGTTGCCATAAGGAGATGTCCGGAAATTGAGGCTCATTCACATGAATTTGCAGCAGAGAGATTTGCCTAACAATACAATTTGATAGCTTGTAGAATTTTGCAAGTGACTCCATTCAGGCAGACTTTTGACCTGTGCAGAGCTTCAGTGAAGCCTGTAATTTTTATATTTTTAAATGCAAGATCCCTCCACTACACTACAAAAATCTGATACCAAAATACCATATATAAATAAAGAGTCAATACTGCATTCCTTGTGTACTCAAAATACCCATGCTAGGATCAGGCCTTTTTTTTTTCTCTCTCTCTAACAGTCAGCTATGGTTCCATAAAATGAGAGTGGTACTATTTTTCTTTCTCTGAAGTCCTGACACATTGCAGTGGTGGCATGGCCTATATTCATCCTTAATTATGGAATGAATCTGCAGATTCTTTCCTGGTATGTGATAAGAAGAGAAAATGCTTCTTATTTTTCAAACTTAATTGAAAGAGATTGTCATTTTAACTGTTGACTTCTCCATTTCCTTATTTGATCACAACCATACCCATGCACAATTATCAAAGGCAACACATTCCTGTAACTGATTTCCTCTCAGTGTGCAGACACTGCCCTTATTTCTGAACATCTTTGGTAAACCAAGCAAACATGCCATACTACATATCCACATAAAACATGAACAAGTGTAATGTAACATCTATGGATAGCCAATCCATTTTGTGTGTTAGAAATTCAGTGTTAAGTAGTGATGGCAGATTTATTTTACAATATACAACACAAGGGAATTACTCTACTTCAGTGGTTTTCAGTGGCAATTACTCTGCTGCAGTGGTGAGTGATTTAAATGGAGAAAGGCATATGCATCATGGTACGCTAACAAATAAGACAAGGCTACTGTTAAATAGTTAATGTCTTAAGAATTGTCATGCCAGTACATTCAGTGAAGATACATTCCCATAGTTCCAGAACATAAAACTAATAAATGGATCTGTTGTTTGTGTGGTTTTTAAAGATGTAATTGTTGAATTATGTCTTATTTTCAACTTTAGGAAATCTGCAATCCAATATATTTATATGTTGTGAAGTCTGTCATTTTTTCACCAGTTCATTTTTCTAATATAGAATAAAACAACAAGGCAAATTGGTGTATTCATAAAATGGAAGTATGGGTTTGTCTGTACAGCAGACTGGCTTGAAATTGACACAAATCTAGCAGAGCATTTCAGTGCACTTCACACTTCCCCTCCTGCTGTGTCTTTCTGATCCATAAGAAAAGGGCTCCGTATTTACTTCCACATGGAGTCTCCTTCAGCGAGTCAAGCCCCTTCCCTGCGCTGCTCTTTCTAAGTCTCTACATGATGCGATGAAACAACCCATGTTTCAAAACTAAGAAAAAAATAACATGTAAGAATATAGGCCCAGGTCGTGCAAACACACATACTTAATGTTCTGCACTGTGAGTGGTTCCATTGATGCTTATTTGTAATTGAAGACGCAAAGTGTAAAGTTAAGCATGTGCATGAGTGTTTGAAGAGTAAAGTGGTATATTGCTATATAAAAGGTGTGGATTTGAAAGAAGAAAAAAAAGTCTATTCCTTTATTTTCCTCAAATACAGGTTGTTACCCGCATGTACTTCCTCCTCACAACAGTTATAGAATCTGATCAGCATGCTGATCAATTCTTTACAATTATGTATTAAATATCACTTGTATAGCACTATAAGTCTACTCGGCACTTTAAAAAGCATACAGTAAGATATGCGATCTGTCTGGGAGATAGGGATGCCAGGCATTCAGTTTTTGACCGGAACGCCGGGTCAAAAAGGGACACTGGTGGCTCCGGTCAGCACCACTGACCAGGTCGTTAAAAGTCCGGTTGGCGGTGCAGCGGGGCTAAGGCAGGTTCCGTGCAGCTCCCGGAAGTGGCTGGCATGTCCCTGCAGCTCCTAGGCGCAGGGGCGATCAGGGAAGCTCTGTGCACTGCCCAAGTGCTGGCTCCGCAGCTCCCATTTGTCGAGAACCGCAGCTAATGGGAACTGCGGGGGCAGCGCCTGCGGGTGTGGAGGTGCCTGGCTGCCCCTGCGCCTAGGAGCTGGACATGCTGGCCGCTGCCAGGAGCCTTGTGGAGCCAGGGCAGGCAGGGAGCCTACCTTAGCCCTGCTGTGCTGCCGATCAGGAGCCGCCTGAGGTAAGTGTCTCCCGAACACTCTCCCATACCCCAACCTCCTGCCCCAGCTCCCTCCTGGAGCCCACACCCCCTCTCGCCCCCCAACCCCAGCCCTGAGCCCCCTCCTGCACCCAAACTCCCTCCTGGAGCCCTCACCCCCTCTTGCACCCCAACCCCAGTCCTGAGCCCCCTCCTGCACCCAAACTCCCTCCTGGAGCCTGCACTCCCTCCTGCACCCAACCCCAGCCCTGAGCCTCCTCCCACATCCAAACTCCCCCCCTCACGCCTGTACCCCGCAACCCCTCCCACACCCAACCCCCTCATCTGCTACCCCACCCCATAACCCTCATCCCCTCCCACACCCCAACCCCCTGCCCCAGCCCAGTGAAAGTGAATGCAGGTGGGGGAGAGCAAGCGATGGAGGGAGGGGGGATGGATGGAGTGGGGGGGCGGGGCCTTGGGGAAGGAGGGGGAAGGGGCCGGGCAAGGGTGTTCGGTTTTGTGCAATTAGAATGTTGCCATCCCTGGGAGAGATGACAGTCTAACACATTTCTCCCAGGTGGTCATCCAGGACAAAGTCACCCATAGAAGTCATATCAGCAACTTTGAAAATCAAATCTACTTTACAGGAAATACTTATGATTCAGTTTGCTACTATATGCCTTTTATTAATGCTTAAGGAAAAAAGGATAAAAAGTTGAGCATATTTATAATACGGAAACTTTGTGGTAAAAATATCAGGAACACTTCTAGCTCTCTTCCTAAGATCTATCCAAATTAAAATATTTCATACATGTTCACATCAGAACACCTGTTTAAAACAGGCCTAGCAGAGCACAGTAAGTTTCAGAATTGATGACAAGAAAGTGTGCATTGTGCATGTGTGGGGTTTTTTTTTTAAATAACTCAAGTATTTAAATTATTTAAAGGCTTTTTAACATTCTGAACACTGATATACAACACTGTGTTTCTATTCTAGTAGCCAAAAGGGACTAGGGAGAATCCAGGGATTCTGTTCACCACCGCAGACTGGCTATAGTATATGATTTATCCCTACATGTTTGACTGGGGAAAAATGAAATGACCATGAAAGAACCATTGAATTTAGTGTGGAATTGTTTTAATTTATATTAGTGTGTTAGATGTTTGCTCGGGCTTACAAAGATGGCAAGTTTTATGTCTTGCAAATCTAATTAGAACCAGCAGTAGGGGCCAGATTGTGCCTGGTCCAAGTACAAGTGCCCAGAAGGGAAGAGGGTGTAAGCCTTCTAGCTTCCATTCTTTGTGCCTGTGGTAAACAGGCCAGCTATAATAACAGTTTCTCACGCGTGGTGCACAGAAACTGTTCCATCCTGACATACTTCAGAGGTCATCCCACACAGGAAAAAAAGAGGCAGTGAGGGATCAGGCCAGCTGACCAGTTGCATCGGGAAGAGCAGGCTGTACTATACAAAGGGATGGTGCACCGTGCACATGCTCTTTGTGTAGGAAGGAGCTGGGGAGGAATTCTGCCTGGTGCGACAATGCACAAAACACAATCTCACCCTAAGTCTACTGAGTGAACATTAAGCTATGAGCTCTACTCATCTACTAGAAAGAAAAATGGTTTACTCTGGGAGTGATATATTTCACTTGTAGATCATTGTGGTAAAGCGTATGTTAGATTTTTAGAGGTTCATGATACCACCATTCTTGTCTTTGAAAGAGAGAAATTTGTGTAACTGTCAGCTACTTAAAGTTATGGCAGATCCCTGCATGCTTTGGCTCCCTTCCCTCTTAGCAGTTCAGCACTGTCATCCATTGCATTTAAACACTGGACTGGACCTCACGTTTTGACATTGTAGATCATGCATGGTAAATAATCACTGTAGATTCTCTGGCATATCACTGCCTACTTTTGTGCCCTAGATTTCATGAGATGTTTATACTTACACTTTGGCAGCTGTGTCACCGAGTTGTGCAAAAAAAAATCACTAAAAACCTGAATGTTGGGGTTTTTTTATGTGCCCTCCCCCCCCCAAAAAAGGGGGAGGAAAACCAGTTAGAGTGTATGTGAAACTTTCATTTGTGAGCAAAATGTGAATGGAATCTCAATTATCTGCGGTCTGCTAATCTGCACTCTTTGTAATTTGTTTTTAAAAAATGGCAGCCAGCCACCACTCCTCAGAAAACGTTTCGTAGCAAGGTCTCATTTGACTAAGTCATTGGGCCAAATCCTCAGCTTGGTGCTCCCATGGGATTAAGGCAAAAGACCATGGTTAAGGCTCCCAAACCCTGGTGGCTTAAAACTGGTCCCAGCCCACCTTTAAGGACTGTTCTGAATTACAGTGGCTGGCTGCAGTCAGGGCCGCCTGGGGGGGGGGGGGGGCAAGTGGGGCAATTTGCCCCAGGCCCCGGGCCCCACAGGGGCCCCCACGAGAATATAGTATTCTATAGTATTGCAACTTTTTTTTATGGAATGGGCCCCTGAAATTGCTTTGCCCCAGGCCCCCTGAATCCTCTGGGTGGCCCTGGCTGCAGTTCCCAAAAGGGTTATTCACTATTTGATGAGTTCTGGCTATACCACCTTACTGTCTCTCACTGTTCCCTACACTGAGGGCTGCAAGATTGAAGTGACACAGGAGCCAGCCTCACTAACTCTTTGCCTATTGAGGACTCCTATGTTACAGCTGCTGTCCACCCCCATTGCACCCCTTGAAAGGGTCACCAGAGGAAATATTAGTCCCATGAATCCACTAAGTGCAGACTTGAGCTTTTCTCTGGCAAGCCACAGGAGAAAATGCCTCCATGCAACTCTGCCTACATGTCTCCCCCTTTCCTTCTCCCTTCATGCATCACCTTGTTGATAGTAGCTGGTACCAAGGATAGTAGAGGGAGAGATTTGCAGGCAAAGTTGCTTGAGAAGCAGAACTACACAGACATCTGCTCCATCTGGAGAACCTCTGATGTAAATCTGGTGTAGCTCTATTGATTCAAGAAAGCTACTGTGGATTTATACCAGTGTGAGTGAGCACTTGACCTGTACTACAGACCAGAATATACTGTGTGTTAATGTTAAATAGATGAACAATACATTCAAAACACATTAAGGAATATATTTGCCCCAAAATGTCTACACTTAGGCTACAGAATTTGGCCTTCTCACGAGCAAAATTCTCTTTGAAGTCAGTGGGAGTTCTGCTTGAGTAAGGACTGAAGTATTTGACCTTTAGTGAATATACATGTAATGTAGTCATAGAAAGATACAGAAGGAAATTGAAGTCTAAAACTTGCAACAGCATGTAGCTTCAATAACTAGTAGCTGATGCATTTCTAGGTTATTTTAAAGCATTTTTCTTGCACACCAAATTCATTTTAAACTGGCTGGAACATCCCTATTAATGCCTAATGTAAAAAAAAAATAGATCTACAATGGAATTTCATATCCGGAGGGTACACGATACATTTTAAAGGATTTACAAATGTCAAGGTCATTTTAGCTTTTTATTTATCAAAATCATTTTGGGAAGTGGAACACATTTTCCTGGAAAAATTACAGCTCTTTTTTCAACTGAATTTCTGAATTCAGATTTGCCTTTGATGTTACAAAATGTTTTTAAAAAATTGTTGAAAGCAGAAGTATCAGTCAGGAGCTTGTTTGTGCTATGTCAGTTTAAATATTTTTTTTCTTGATAGGAATAAAGTTCAGGCTGTAAAAGACTTTTTTTAACACAACACAATACAATAAACTCAATGATCTGACCTGTCCCACAATTGTCTGATCAAGAACTACATTATTTTTAAGACTACTATTATAAGAGAGAAAGGGGATATTGTCTGACCTGATCAGCACATGTTCCATTTTCTTTGTCTAAACTGCAGCACTTGTGAGTTGGTTCATTTCATGTATGCTTGAAATGCTATTTAAGGACTGATTTGTGTGTTCAAGTAAAAAATACCTTCCCCTGATTTAGAAAAATATCCCATATACAGAGAATACACCCTTTTAAGGCTGCATCCCAATGTTGTGCAGATGACATCATCCTAAAGCAAAAAAACTGAATTTAATCTAATATCTATCTAGTGTCAAATGACCCTAGATTCACCTGTTTTCAGCTCCATTGGGGCATTAAAGGGGCAGAAAAATATTGCATTAAAGAATGAAGAGAATTCTATATTGTATTAAATGATCCATTTATCTCACACAATAAAAGATTAAAGGGATACATTCCAAGGCCATCAACTGAGTCTCCACAACTGAGTAAAACTTTGCATCTGTAATTCAGTGTAGGCACTAAATGACAGGCATGTTTAATAGCATCCATAATTTGCATTCATTTTGAAGCCTAGCTACCTGATTTGCACTCAAAGTACTGATGGCTGCTTTTCAAAATATAGGCCTATATTTTCTTTTTTAATGTGAAAGAAGAAAGCAGAAAGCAGCCTGTACATACTCATTGGTTAATGCTCTCTGGAAGCATTAACCAGGTGAGGCACCAGACAAGTAGAGTTTTGGCACAAAATGAGCGAACCACTTATCTGGCCCCTAAATCACAAAATGAGGGTCTCTAAATTGCAGGAATCTGATAGGAAAAAAATATTCTGGGAGAAACAGGAAGGGATGAAGACTGCTACTGCTATAAGAAAGATTAAGAATATGCAACTCTCAGTGGTCAACACCAGGGAGTAGCAAAAACCACTACAAGGAAAAATAAAACCATTCCAGCCTCTGGAATTTCAAAGAAATTAAGCTACCTCACACTTTAAAAGTTGTGTGTGTGGGAGAGGGCGGAGGGGGGGGGGACTGGTATCTAATGAGAACGGGAAAAAGACTATTACAAGAGTATGGAAACAAATTCAAAGAGAAGGTTCCATCTGAACCAAAAAACCAAGGCCCTAGATTCTCCCCCGCCCCCTTCCTGTGACAATATATACAAGAGAGGGGGCATAGGGAAGAAAAACTCTGAGATTCCCCCTCATGGAGTTTCTTTAAAATTGCTCCATCAAAGGGAAAGATATGCACCGAGCTGGTCCTGCAGTTTCTGAAAAGACGTGAAAAATGTTATGTGGGCAGCAATTCCCCACCGGTGTACATACACACAATCCCCACTAGCCCCTATCAGCACCACTTCCTCCACCACCCTAAGCCACAACAAAGAATGTACAGTTCTCAGTTTTATGCACCACAGCTGTAGCACCAGGTATGCTTCCACTGTGCCCTGAGATGGGTGATCATTCTCAACTTTCTGCTCCAACCCAATTCTGTCCTCTCTGTCTGTTCCCAAACTTCCTGACAGTTTTCTCTCTGCAAGGCTCTGGCTCCTTCTTCTCTGCTTGCCCCTCCTTACATACCCTTTCTTTTTCCTCAATTCCCGAAGCCTCCTACATCAAGCCACTTCTCTTCCCTCAAACTCTCCCCCCACTCCCCACCCCGGCCCCCATACCAGCAAAATTCCATTTGTTTCAATGGAATTACTACTGATTTCTGTACTGGTGGCAGAGGAAAATGAAGCCTGAGGACCCCCTTGTATTCTGTATATAAACAAAGTCAATAGAGTTTACATCAAAAACATTTTACATAATAAAATGAGTAAAACAATAAAAACAGTGCTGGGGCTTACAAACTCAGATATAAAATTCAATAACTAGTGAAATCTTAGTCAAAATAAGTTAAATTTAAAACACATGACAGGCCAAGTGCCAGGCACTGTAGGAAAAGTTTTAGAGAGACAGACTAAAAGGTCTTGCTTTATAGAATTTACATCTAAACCTTGAGTTGCCTCAATAAATAAATACATGAAAAATGTATAGGAGCAAGTAAGATTGTAAACGAGATTTTTCAGGGGAAAGGCTGCAATGACTAATATATCAGAAGAATGACCTTTTGCAAAAATAATTTTTGACTAACAAATAATGTAGTTCTTTCAAAGCAGATAAGAAGCTTCTTTCACCTTTTCACCTAACTGAAGCTTACACAAAGTTTAATCAGGAAAGCCAATCAATCAATAGCTTCTCTAGTCCAATCTGGAGGGAACAAAAGCATGGTAAAACGCATTCTAGCAATATTCCCCATATTGGTGGCTCGGCTCTCCATGTTGCTTAAATGATTTTCAAAACATGTAGTAAAAAGTATTATGATAGCTGTAAGCAAAATATTGTAGCCATACTGAGGCTAGGTTGGTCTTGGCTGTGTAGGGGTGGGTTAAAGCACAAAGAGGTTTCCCCAAACAACCCTTGCAAAATAACTCAGTGCAAAGACTGCTCTTACCTATGTCTGTGATTCTGCAAATCACTGAGGGGACTTGGAAGGGCTAGGGAGGAGGCAGAGCCATGTTTGGATATTTTTGTGACAAAAGGCTATGCCATCCAAAGGAACAGGGCACATGCACTCCCTCTATGTGCGAGAGAGCTGAGGGAGGGAGCTCCCAAAGTACTCTCATGGGCAGTGTCTCTTATGCCATTACCACCCCCTTCAAAGGCCAGGGCAAAATATAAATTGGAATCTGCTCCTTGGGTTTCAAATCTGAAATATACTGAGCACTCTGGTCTCAATCCAGTCTGAAGTCAATGGGACTATTCAAATGCTTAAAGTTAAGCTTGTGCGTAAAAGGCTTTGCTATAATGGGTCAGAGTACCCAGCACCTTGTACAATCAAGCCCTTGGTGAATAGAGCAACTGGTATGCAAATATTTTCATAACCATTATCAGAATTCAGTGAAACTGAATGGAACACTCATCGCCTAAGGCTAATCAGCTTGAAATGTATCTACCTTACTGGACTAGGAAAGGAAGCATGAGCTGAAGAAAGAAAGCTGAGGATTTTTCATTTTGAAAGCTCTCTAATAGAACATTCTGTAATGTGGTGGTAGGTTGAGTTGAATTTATCAAAGCCATAGTCCAAAAATTTGCTCTAAATGGGTAGTGTGAGGCAAGAGGCTGGGTTACCCTACAACACAGTTCTATTTGTTAGCATGTAAAAAGTTTGACTAGCTTTGCCACAAGCTAAGAATCAATAACACTGCTCTACAGCCAAAATGTTTCTGAAATAAATGTAGTCAAACTTTACTAATTCTGGGTCACTGAGAATGAAAATGATGCTTAAAATTGTTGATTGGCTCTAGTTTTCAAGATATGCTATTGGGTCAGTATATACGACCCTTGACTTGGGAATGGCGGAGGATAAGTGAGTTATAAAGGGAAGGGATCTCAATTTAAACCAGAAATGACTAAAATACATCTTTGACTGGATCTATGAATAAATCTATGACTGGGTTTGGACAGTACTTGCTTTTTAAGCAAAACAATGAATGATGCAATCTGAAACTGGTATTGCGTCATACATGATATGAATTGCATCATGTTATTCCTAGAAGTCATGGATGATGCAATCGTAACGAAGCTTACATCACTCTGCTGAACAAATTGCCCTATATCAGCTCTAGAAATCATACAGTGTCGTGCTCTCTTATTTGTCAGTGTTTGATTTTACAAAGGGACACATTTCTGTTTAGCCAATGTGAGCAGAGATGCCTCGTACTTGTGTGAATAGTGCAGATAACTTCTGCTACGTTTGTGGTGAAGTGACTTTTGCATCACAAAAGCGCAGTATAACCACTATGGTTAAGAAAGCCTATCACCTTTATTTTGGCTGCAAAATTGGAGATCAGGACAAGAGGTGGGCCCCACACATATGCTGCAACACTTGTGCAACAAATCTTCGCCAGTGGTTGAACAGGAAAAGGAAATCTATGCCTTTTGCAGTGCCAATGATTTGGAGAGAGCCAACAGCTCATACCAGCAATTGTTACTTCTGCATGGTGCCTCCAGTTGGGAAAGGTGTGTCAAAGAAGAAAAAGTGGACTGTGCATTATCCAAACATTCCATCAGCTATACGCCCAGTACCCCACGGAGAAGGACTGCCGGTTCCTGATGCACCAGAATCATTCTCACTTGAGTCAGACGAGGAAGAGGAAGAGGATGAAACTTCTGGTCCTGAACCATCAATGTCACAGGACCCACATTTTCTCCCATCCTCCTCCTCTGAACCACACCTCATAACACAAGGTGAACTGAATGACCTTGTCAGGGATTTGGAACTACCCAAGAGTAAGGCAGAGCTGTTGGGCTCCAGACTACAGCAGTGGAATCTCCTGGCAGGTGATGTTAGGGTTTCCATGTTCCGTGACCGTCAAAAGGATCTTGTCCCATTCTTCTTCATGGAAGGTGATCTTGTAGCCTGCAACAACATCGATGGTGTGATGGCAGCCCTCAACATCGTTCACCATCCAGATGAGTGGAGACTGTTCATTGATTCATCGAAGACGAGTCTTAAAGCTGTTTTACTGCATAATGGCAACGTTTTGCCATCAATTCCAGTTGGTCATGCAGTCCATATGAAGGAAACCTATGACAACAGGAAACAACTTTTGAGGTGCATAAACTCTGACCAACATCAGTGGCAGCTTTGTGGCGATTTGAAGGTTGTTGCTCCCTTGCTTGGTCTGCAGACTGGATACACAAAGTACTGCTGTTTTCTCTGCGAATGGGATAGTCGTGCAAGAGATTCCCACTACATCAAGAAAGATTGGCCACTCCGACAGTCATTGGAGCCTGGGAGGAAAAGTGTTCAGCATCCACCACTTGTTGAATCAAAGAAGATTTTGTTACCACCCTTACACATCAAGCTGGGTCTGATGAAGAACTTTGTCAAGGCCATTGACAAAACACAAGCAGCTTTCAAGTACTTCCGTGGAAAATTTCCAAGGTTAAGTGAAGCTAAGATAAAGGAAGGTGTCTTTGTTGGTCCTCAGATTCGTGAACTTCTTCGAGACGATGCATTTGACCATGCACTGCGTGGCAAGGAAAAGACGGCATGGAAAGCCTTCCAGTTAGTGGCAATAAATTTTCTCGGAAACAACAACGCAGACAACTACAGGTTGTTGGTGGAAAACCTCCTCAAGGCATACAAAAACCTTGGTTGCAACATGTCACTAAAGATACATTTTTTGCACTCTCATCTAGATTTTTTTCCACCGAACTGCGGAGCAGTGAGCGACGAGCACGGCGAGCGATTTCACCAGGACATTGCAACAATGGAGAAACGCTACCAGGGCAAATGGAGCCCATCAATGCTTGCAGACTATTGCTGGACAGTGACAAGAGATGCTCCATTTAATGAATACAAGAGACAAGCCAAGAAGCGCCGAGTAGACACTGAATAGGACTAAGCTATGTACAGAATAGTTTTTTGCCTTTTGTTTCATAATAAATTTTATTTATATAACCCTTTTGCTGATTTTTAAAGTGTTACATAAACAGGACAGGTGAAATATTATCATGTAAAGCAACCATAAACACATGAAAAGACCTAGGTTTACAATTTATGATTAAAACTCTACTATCTACACAATATACATAGACATCAAATGTAAAAACTTAAATATCTTAGAAACAGTAGCCAATCAGTTGTTTTAATTGTCATATTTGAATTCAGCACATCAAAATACATAATAAATAGCACATTTTATCTCTGAAGCAGACGACTTCTCAAAAATTGTAGACCAGTGTAATCTAATCATTAAACATTCAAATTAGTGATTTTAAAGCAGCTTTCTGTACAGAATGGAAAATTGTGTACTTGAAAACTTTCTTAGGAGTCACGCTCGCATTCAAAAGCATTAGAAGAAGCAAAGATTTCTAGATAAATGTGCCAATTATGGGAGACTTTCACTTCAGAATTGTGGACTGGAGAACATTTGCTACTAATAATGGCATGGCCCAGTTATTCCTGGATTTGATAGCTGACCAATGTCTTCACCAAATATTCACTGAACAAACAAACAAACAAAAAAGTGAGGCTATTGTATATTTGGTTTTGATAACTAGTGAGGAGATTATAGAAGAGCTGGTTTTAGAAAATAACTTTTTGGATTGTGTGATCACTAGCTGATTCAGTATAAATTAAATGGAAGGTTGGTAACTAAGGCTTTCAATTTCAAAAATCAAGACTTTAAGAAATTAAGGGAACTAGTTAGTGAATTTAGCTGGACTTCAGAGCTCAGGGACCTTAATGTGGAGTAGGCCTGAATTTACATCCCAAGCATGGGAGGGAAAAAACATGTAGGGAAGGGCTCCAGACCTAACTGGACCTAAAAACAAAGAAGAAAGAAAAAAACAACCATACCTCAAAAAGGCTATTGGGAATCATTAGAAAGTCTACAAGGAATGGAAAAAGAAATTGACCAGCAATGAAATCTCTGTTTTAGAGGTCAGAACGAGTAGGGATAAAGTGTGAATTGCCAAAAGACAAGCTGAGTTAGACTTTGCAAAGGAAATTAAAAAGTAAAAGTTTATTTACCCATATAAATAAAAAGAGAACAAGAAAAGAAGTGGAAAGAAGGGAATGGGGTAGAGATTAAAGATAATCTAGGTATGGCAGAAATGAATATTAAATACTTTAACCTCAGTTATCAATAAAGATGATAATGTAGAACATGGGGACAAAGGCAGGATGGCTAATGGGAATGAGTATAGAAATGATCACATCTGAAGTGGAAGCAAAACTCAAAAATCTTAAGTATCGGGGGTAGCCGTGTTAGTCTGTATCTACAAAAACAACAAGGAGTCTGGTGGCACCTTAAAGACTAACAGATTTATTTGGGCATAAGCTTTCGTGGGTGAGGTTTTTACCCACGAAAGCTTATGCCCAAATAAATCTGTTAGTCTTTAAGGTGCCACCAGACTCCTTGTTGTTTTTCAAAAATCTTAATGTGCTCAAATCGGGAGGAACCAGATAATCTGCATCCCAGAATACTGAAAGAACTGGCACATGAGATTGCTAGTCTGGTAGCAAAGATTTTTCATAAATCTGTCAAATATGGGGTGGTACTGTATGACTGGAGAATAGCAAACAGAGTACCTATATTTAAGAAAGGGAGGGAAAAGTGATCTGGGTAACCACAGACCCATTAGTCTGACCTCAATAATATGCCAGGCTTTTGAACAATTTTGAAGGAAAGATTAAAGACATGGAGTTATATGGAAATTGGAATAAAATGCAATATTGGTTTACCAAAGGTACATCATGCCAGACTAACCTGATATCTGTCTTTGATAACTATTTTTTTATACAAGGGAAATGTGGTAGATCTCATCTATTTGGATTTCAGTAAAGTGATATGGTACCACATGGGAAATTATTAGTTAAAATGTTGACAATGGGGATTAGTACAAGAATTGTAAGGTGGATAAGGAACTGGTTGAAGGGGCAATGAGAGTAGTTAGTGCTGAAAGGAGAAGTGTCAAGCTGGAGGGAGGTTACTTGTGGAGTTCCTCAAGGATCAGCCTTGGACTAATCTTACTTAATATTTTCAGTAATGATCTTGGCACAAATAGTAGGATTGTGCTAATGAAATTTGCTGATAACACAAAGTTGGGAGACTATCAATACAGAGGTGGATCAGAATATTACACTGGAAGAATTGGCTGACCTTGAGGACTGACATAATACAATAGGATGAAATTTAATAGTACAAAGTGCAAAATCATGCACTTATGGACTAATAAGAATTTCTGCTATAAACTGGGGGCTCATCACTTGCCAATGACTGAGGAGAAGAAAGACCTACGTGTATTAGTCAAATGCAGGATGACTATGAACCAGAAATGTGATGTGGTTGTGAAAAGGGGAAATGTGATTATATGTTGTATCAGATGAGGTATTTCCAGTAGAGATAGGGAAGTATTAACACTATTGCCCAAGGCACTGGTAAGATTTCCTTTGGAACACTGTGTACAGTCCTGGTGATCCAGGTTCAAGAAAGATTAATTCAAACTGGAACAGGTGCAGGGAAGAGCTACTAGAATGATCAAGGGAATGTAGACCCTATCTTATGAGAAGAGACTAAAAGAGTTTGGCTTCTTTAGCCTACCAAAATGAAAGCAGAGAGGGATATGATTGCTCCCAATAAATACTTGGAGCAAGGGGGCTAAATATCAGGCAGAGAGAAGAGCTATTTAAGCTAAAAGACAACATTGGCACAAGAACAAATGAATATAAACTGGCATGAATAAATTTAGGCTGGAAATTAGAAGGTTTCTAATGGTTGGAGGACTCCAGATAGAAGTAGTAGGGGCAAACAGCCTAACTAGTTTTAAAATGGAGCTTGCTAAGATTATGAATGGGGTTATATGACAGGGTTACCTAACCTAGCAGGAGACTGGACTCGATGATCTAGGGGTCCGTTCCAGTCCTATTATACAGCATTATTCATGTACTTATGTTTTAATATGCATGCTCTGATTTATGTCTATGTGGTATCTTGTATTATTTACCTGGGAAATGGTAATGTCAAAAATTTGTTAAAATCGTCATCTTGAATGGTGTCTAATATTTGTTTGGCAGCCATGTTGGCCACCCTTCTCTTTGAAACTTTGGAGCCCTTTTGTTTGAGTTTGGTGCTCTTTTGTGGAAAGACGGGAAAAGGACTGGTCAGGTGGTCACTAATCTGCCTAGAGACTAGAGGATATAAAAGCCACACACACAGGCTCTACGGTGATGTCCTCCCTACCGGCAGCCCGTTCACGTCGTCGGATCAGGAACCACCGGAAGATCTCTGAGAGATACCATACCACCTACTTACCTGAGAAGTGATCTGATCCTGGTCCAGCAGTCATCAAAGGTTTGAGTCCCTTCTGCGCCGCCCATCATTCCCAAGCGCAGTGGTAGGTCCGGATCCAACATCTTGAGGCCAAGGCAGATGATCAGACGAACTTTGATCTGTAAAGTATAAATACCTTTGTCTGCCATTTGTAGAGGGAGAGGGTTCTGAGCTTCATGCCCATGCAAGCCATTGAAATATTTTGTCCATATATTTACCTTATGTTAAATAAAGCACCTTTTTAGCTTACCTTTTCTTGTCCCTTATCCTTATTCGCACTAAGTTCAATTAGGTGATAGATCCTAATTCAGGGACAGCGGTACCTGTGACTTCTTAGCAGGGGTCCATAACATCTTTAATTTCTCTCCTCACATTGATACATTGTAACACTATACTCCTATTTAGGCTGTCACAACTAGGGTGACCTGGGATGAAATTCACCTCAGTAAAATAAAGTTCTTAACTGTAGTATAAGTGGTGCAGAAGAACTTGACTAGACCCTCTTCACTGGGATGAATTTAACCCCCAGTAAATATGCTCTGGGTTTGTATAGATCTCTAGTTTTGTCTTAGATATTCTGTTACTGTGTCATGTTCCTCTTCTTAAAATTTAGATTCTTGATGCCAATCACAGACTGAAATTTGATTGTATCAGTATATAAAGTAGGAGTTCCCAAACTTTTTCTGGCACTACCCACTTTTAATTAATTATTTGCTTCCGGGACTTCATACAGGGAGATGCCATTTGGAAGAGCAAAATGGCATCCTCGCACAGCATGAACTTGCATGTACAGTGTGTGTGAGGTCACAATGAATGGAGGACACCATTTTGCTCTACAAAATGGCATCCTCCCCACAGCATGATCTCACACGCACCATATACATGAGGTCATGCTGTGCATTTTGTAGAGCGAAATGGCATCCTCTGCACGATAGGGATTGCCGCCCCCATCTGCTGATGGTGCGACCCCATTTGGGGTTGTGACCCACAGGTTGGGAACAACAGATATAAAGCAACTTTAAACATATAAATGACTGTTTTGAGACTCCTCTACTAATCAGAGACAAAGGGTGAAATCTGTCATATTCCCCATGACTATTTTATGGAATTTTTCACCCTCCTCTGTGATTTACACAAAGCCCTAATAATATGTTAGTCACTGTGACTCAAATAAATATATCTCCAGATGGCATTTTTTTAAAACAGTTGTGTTAAAAAAAAATCCCACTTGCATTGAGGGAGTTTCTCATGAGCAGTGATGTTCTGAAAGAACAGCAGGAAACATATGTAATATTTTTGAAAAATGGGGTGCAGACTAAACGAAAAAATAGAGACCTGTCAATTTAACATCTCAAATATACTAAAGAGAATACAATTACAGTTAAATGCATAGCTCTAAAAGATTAGGATATTAGTCATTTAGTTGTTGGCTTATGCTCTGAAATGTAAGGAATTATAGCCCTTGCATTTGATAGTATTAAAATAATTATAACTCTGGATGTTCTCATTATCCATATAAATATTTAATCTTGTTTTTAATCCTATTCAGTAATATCTTGTGGCAATGAGTTCCATAGGTCAATTATGCATTGCATAAAGTACTTTTCTGTATCCAGTTTAAAATTTGCTGTCTTTCAGTTTTGTTGTTCATGTCTTAAGAGATGGTAAATAGGAATATGTGATTTAACTTCACTTTCCCATTCATTATGTTGTATTCCTCTGTAATTTACATGCTGCTCTGTCAAGGACATCCAGAACTGCAAGCAACTGTGTTGCCCCTCTGCCTTAGCAAGAATGAGCATTACAGAGATTAGACTGTGTGCCAGCTCCCTGCCACACCAGTTCTGTCAGCCTTACCAGCAAACTCCTCGAGACTCTGCCAGTCTTAACCTTGTTTTGCAGAGAACAATAAGTGAACCCCAGTTCCCCAGAGATGTCTCACTGTAGTGTCCAGTCCCTCTCACTGGACACTCACAGAAATTATGTTTGCTGCCTCTAAAAAGATAGTGTACACAACATACCCATTAAGTTAGCTGAGGACTCTCTCTGTGCTTCAGTATAACATCACTGAGATGGTTTATGATAAAAACTAAGAATAATTGTATTAATAAAGAATAGAGATTAAGTGATACTAAGCAAGAGAAAAACAGACAGGAATGGTTACAACAATAAAAAGAACACTCTTTCTAGTGCTTAAAACTTAATTCTAGAAAGCTATATCTTTGCCTAAAACAGATTCTTATTTACAGCAACCTATCAGTTGCTCCTGCCCTTCATGCAAAGAGGGTGCTGTTCGCTATGCCACCTATATGACGGATATCTAGATTGTCTTTTTTCATGCCCCTTATATTTTCCAAAGTTCATTGACTTTGTCTCAAGAGCCAGGAAGACTTCCTGGGGGTGCAGATTCAGACCCCAGTGTGTTCACTAAATTGTTTTCTCTGCTGCTTGTTAGCCTGATTGCTTTGTTTAACTTATATGCAAATGTTCTTCCATTTTCCTCTGCCTGTAATCAAGCTAGTCAGACAGGTAAATCCACATTCCTTTGTCTAGGGCAGGCTTGATCTATGCACTGCCTCCCAAACAAATTTTAAGAACATATTTCCAGCACACAAACATAATTCTTGATACACAAACTGTACATAATCACACAGTGATATTCCTGACCAGTGTGACACCAACTTCCATAGAATACCTTACAAGATACCTATCATGACAACAATGTGTTAGGAGTAGTGAGTATGTCAGGCTGTGATGGGGCATCTGCCCCACACTGGCCTGTAAGGGGTTAATGTAGCCCTAGAGAGGCTGCGCAGAAAGCAGCCAGTAGGAGAGGGGCTGCGAGGAGCAGCCAGTCAGGGCCTGGCAGGCCCATATAAGAAGAGCTGCAGAACAGAGCAGTTTCAGTTGCTCCCTGGAGCTTGAGGAGGTAGAACTGGCTGCCTTGCAGGTGGAAGAAAGCTAGCACCTGGGGCAAAGCAGTACTGGGCAGGATCAGGGGAGTGAGAGCAAGCTCCTGGCTGGCTACTAAGACTGGCATGCTGAAGCCCTGAGGTAAGGGTGAAGAAGGTGCTAGGGCTGCAGGTGAAGTGGCCCAGGGAAATAGACTGAGCAGTTGGAGGGGACACAGCAAGTAGCAGCTATCTACAGGATCTCTGGTGCGGGAATAGTGGGCAGGCCCGGGTCTCCCCCCACCACTCCTTGCCACTGCGGAAATGGCTAGGCAGTAGACTGCGGTCACTACTGAGAGAAGTGGCTGGACAGGGACTACAGAGATGTCCCCCAGAAGGGGGGAGCACAGAGTGCGGCACAGCTGGAAGGCTGTATCCTGAAGAGGACATTGTGGTCCTTGGAACGACACCAGTCCAGGAGCAGAAATGATGATGGTGAGATATCACCAGAAGAAGGCACACTGGCTAGCAGAGCTAAACCCCAGGACTGCCAGGAGGAGGTGCCGCAGTGGTGAGATCCACCCAGTCAGACAGGCCTGTTATGAGTTACAATATAGTGGGCCCTTTGCCTGTTGACACTGAGAGGCTCTTAGGGTCACAATATCCTGTCCTATTTATTTCTCTCTAAAGTAAACAGTTGCAATCTTTTCTGTTTCTCTTCAGTTTCAGTTTGGCAACTGTAGTTCCAGGATGACAGACAAAATTATGGAACTAACAATGAAATTACTGAAAAGTTCTTACAAGAATTCAGAGAAATTAAAATGTAAACTGGTACCAAGTTAATTAATACAAAAGCAGAAAGAACAACAGTACTCTTCTGCAAGCCATTTGAAAAAGCAATCAACAAAGTGGTATGTGAACCTTGATAATCTGAGTCCTGGACCAACACAGCTAATTGACTATGGATCAAGTGACCAGATACTTAGAAGAAAGCAACATCAAAAGAATGGTTGGTGTCCTGTGGTGAGAGGGCAGAGACTTTAATGCCTATGATGATGGTGAGGCAGATGACTCGTTTCTAGCAGTAGTATAGAAACAGACAAATTGTCACTCCTAACACTAGCAATGATTGGAAAATGTTTCTGTGGGGTGGATTAAGGTGGTTAAGCACTGGAATAAATTGCCTAGGGAGGTTGTGGAATCTCCATCATTGGAGATTTTTAAGAGCAGGTTAGACAAACACCTGTCAGGAATGGTCTAGATAATTAGTCCTGCCACAAGTGCAGGGGACTGGGACCTCTCGAGGTCCCTTCCAGCTCTATGATTCTATACCAGCAGACTACACTGGTAAAGAGCTCTTTGTGTTGACACAGCTTATATTGGCAAAGCTGTGCTGCCAGAGTTGGCATCGCTTCTTCCACACCCCCCCGAGCGAAACAACCTATTCTGGCAAATGCAGTTTTGCTTGTATAATTGCATCTACACTAGGGCCTTAGCATAGTTATGTCAGTCTGGGATCACACCTCTTCATACCCTGGCCAACATAGCTATGCCAGTAGATGTCTGTAGTGTAGAAGTAGCCAAGGAGAGAAGCTAGGCAGAGATGATATTGTTTCTGTATGTGTTTCATATTGTATATAACTGATCTATAGAATGTTGCATAGGATACAAAATTCTACCAAATGAGAGAATAATTTAAAAAAAAAAACATCTTAAGACTTCCAGCTTCACACATAGTTGGAGTCAGAGCATCATCTAGTGGTCAGTTATTAAAAATAGAAATCTGGAGCCCAATTCATCACTGCCTTGCATCTTGTGCAGTCATTTACACCATTGTTAACTGACAGCAAAGTTGGTACAAAATGCTACCAGATCAGGATAGCATATTGTACCCACTCTGCACTGGTGTAAATGACAACAAAGAAATACCACATAGTTGTGTTGCAGTTATTATCATCTGCCCTAATATATGTAATGTACACTGCAGTCCCAGTGGAAAAATCTTGAGATTCTTATTCCATGTTTAGACTTTATTTAGGTAAACTGTAAATGAGTCAAATCCTCAAAATTTGGTCCATTGTATGCCAAGCAAAATGAAATGTAGCAATCATGATGCTAACTCAGGCAGGGACTGTCTTTTGTTATGCACTTTTACAGTGTCTAACAAATGGGTCCTTGGACCATGCCTGCAGCTCCTAGGCACTAGTACAATACAAATGAATAATAGTAGTAATAAGAACCATTATGCTAACTGTGTGATATTTAGTCCTCTAACTTTACCAGTTCTAATGCCACTTTGTCACAGTACACTATTAATTTTAATACTCAGCCATACGGGTTTCCTACTATGAAAATCTGATTTCCCAGCAGCATTGTCATTTTGACCCTACTCATGGATTGGTATATTTTTGAATTTTCTTTAATAATTAAAACCGTTTTCCCTGAAGCTACTAAAACAGCACACTGTTATTGAAATAACCCCTGCCTCCCTGATGTTATTTCACAAGCTGACGGGAGATACATTAGGCACAGGAGGATCTGTTTTAAAAATATCTGAAAATGAATGACTGGTAATATCCACACCCTTTTCCCACTTCTCTGTTCTGCATAACTGTTACTGGAGAAAGGATGGTCTAGTGACCAAGGACAGGGAGTCAGGGGATCTGGATTGTGATTTTTGGGGTTCTCATAGAGGGTTGTTGCAGTTAGAGCAACGCTATGTCAGGCCCAGAGTCTAGAAGTGCAAAGACGATGTAACATGCTAGTCTCTCTGAAGATAACAACTCAATACTTCTAGTGTGCTGGTCTGATATGAAGCTCCACTAGCTGAAGAACTTGAACATGCTGAACTGATAACAAGTTACAGGCCTCTGTGAAGTTACTGATTCAGCAGCGCTGAGCTGAAGTCATGGTGTAAGTCTTTGTGAAATAACTAGCTCAACAGATTTAGCATGCTGGATTGAAGTTGGTGCCCAGCCTTTTGTCCAATTACTAGTTCAATACCTCTAGCTTGCTGGCCTCAGATCAAGGAATAGGCCTTTGTGAGGTGGTCAGTGACGAAGTACCCCTAGATTGCTTAGCTGATGCCCAGGGGCAGGTCACTGTGAGCTCACTAGCTTGCTGGATTTATTTCAGAAGCATAGGCCTCTGTGCATATACCAGCTCAACAATGAGAGAATATGGACAAGGGAATACATGTATCTGAAAGGAGTCATGTTCCTAAAATGGGCGAGGACAAGCCCAACAAACAAAAAAAATGTGTGTGCACATGCACACAGAGTATCAAAATCTGTAGGGAAACTTCCCTTGTTCCACCAACCAATTTTACCAACTCTTTCCCTGCTTCACAACAGCATGCCAGGAAGAGGAGAGGAAATTCACAATGTTTTCCCTAGATTGTAGCTAAAGGTGGAACTGGAGATAGCAGGCATTCCCTCTCTGCCCCTCTAGAGAGGAGGTGGGACCAGCAAGGGAACAGATCTTCCTGTAATATTATTAGTAGTATTCTAACAGCCCCTAATCAAGGATCAGAGCCCCATTGTGCTGGGCACAATACAAACCGACAGTCCCTGTCCAAAAAAGCTTACAGTCTAAAAGACAAGTGACAATAGGTGGGGTGGATGCAACAGATGGGAAGAGCACAAGTTAACATTGACACAGTTATGATCATTGTAATAAGGGGTCATAGCACACCTGACCATTGTAGCCCCGTCACAGTTCCTGAGTTAACTGCACTTCTGCCCCCTCCATGGTCTTCTCAAGGATGCCTCTTTAGGTCTTAGGCCTCTAATTGTCACCTCTTTATGGTTAGAGGCCTGCATCTCTCTCTCCATCAAGACCTGGGATTTAGGCTTGCATTCCCCCTGCAATTCCCCTATCCCAGGTCTGATTCACCTGTGGTTCGCTCTCTCTAGGGAGTGTTTACCAGTGGCTAGCCAGCTTTCACAAAGCACTGTATATTTATTTTTAGGCCAAAACTGTTACAGAGACAACATAGAATAAAACAATAAACAGTCTAGAAGCATGATAAGCTTATCATCTTCCACTTGCAGACACCAGTAGGTTTCCAGTCCTTCAAACCCTTCCAGCATGGTTATGCCCTTTTGGTTACAATAGGGTTACCATATTTCAACACTGAAAAAAGAGGACACTCCACGGGGGCCCTGGTCCTGCCCCAACTCCGCCCCTTCCCCACCCCCAACCCCACCCCTGCCCCGCCCCCATTCCAACCCCTTCCCCAAAGTCCCTGCCCCAACTCTGCCCCCTCCTCTGAGCACCCCGCATTCCCCCTCCTCCCTCCCGCTCTGATCTTGGTTGGGGGTTGCTAAGTGCTTCCCTGCTCCCCACTCGCCCTGCAGCCTCTGCACCCCCCCTTGCCCTGCAGCCTCTGTGACCTCTGCTCCCCACTCACCCTGCAGCCCCTCCACCCCCCCGCCCCTGCAGCCTCTGTGACCCCTGCTCCCCACTCGCCCTGCAGCTTCTGTGACCCCCGCTCCCCACTCGCCCTGCAGCCCCTGCACCCCCTCCGCCCCTGCAGCCTCTGTGACCCCTGCTCCCCACTCGCCCTGCAGCCCCTGCACTCCCCCCACAGCCTCTGCACCCCCAGCCTGCCCTGCTCCCCGGGCAGCCTCTGCCTGGCGGGGGCTTTGGACGCTCAGCGGCAACCAGGGCAGCGCGGGTCCCTGCAACCCCGGCACATGCCGCACTCCCCGCCCCGCGCCGCAGCCTCCTTCCTGCCGCCGCTGAGCACGTTCCCCGCTGGAAACAGCTCCCGCGGCGCCGGGTTCCGAGCCGCGCGGGGCGATGGGGCCGCAGGAAGGGTCCCCCAGTGGCCGGGGGGTCCCCGCCCGCGAGGGAAGCCCGAGACGCTGGCTGGGCCCGGCCTCCCAGTGGTCCTGCGGGCTCGGCTGGGGCGCGTGTGGTCCACCCGGCCTGCAGGGGCAGCAGCGGCCCCTTCGCCGCCTTCTGCGGCTGCGCCCCCCTCCCCCTGCCCGAGCTCGCTACAATGTAGCTGGGGCAGCTGGGCTGCGCTGTGGATCCAGCTTATGCCTCCCTATTTCCCCGGACATGTCCGGCTTTTTGAAAATTCCCCCCGGACAGGGATTTGAGCACCAAAAAGCCGGACATGTCCAGGGAAATCCGGACATATGGTAACCCTAGGTTACAATCTCATGTCCATTTTTTTATCAAAATGAAGGTCTCTGAGTCAGTTCATGTTGACCCTTTGTACCAAAAGCCCTTTCTTTGTCTCCTGGGCCGCATGAACCTGGTCTAAACCAGTATACACAATTGCTTCTCGGAAGTAGTACTTCTCCGGAGTTGTTTACCTGTCCTGGGATTTGCAGTAATTACCCCTTCCCCACAGACACACACACACAGATTTTTAATTTGAGGGAAGCTTGGTAACCGTCCCACATGGAGCTAGAACACAATCCATAGTTCACAGAGATAGATATAAAATTTATAGCTACAAAAATCCAACTAATCTCTCTGCCTATAGTGTCTGGCATATATCTGTTGAAGTCTGCATGCTTCCAAGGCCTCATCTGTCACAACTCCCATCAAATTCACTTTGTGCTTAACTATCTGTTCATATTACGCTCTCCATGTGGTGCCAAGCACTTGAAGTAAAATGGAGTCTGTGACTTCACAGGATCAGTTAGCTTACCCTCAGTCTGGAGGTGAGTCTGAGAGTGAGGCTGTGCATGGATGGTGTAGCTTGTGCCTAGAACCTGAGGAACTCTGTTTTTGTTTGGATCTGGTGGTTTCTGTCTGTGGTGAGGGCATGCTGGACCAGTAAATTGTATATGGTCCCATCAGGTGCTGGAGCTGCTACACGTGGACATCCCCCCCCCACCCCCCCACTCAGCCAGTGGATGTAACCTGCTTCTGCATCAGGAGTATGAAAAACAGAAAGCATTCAAAGCCATTTGGAACTCAGTTTTTTAATCTTGCAATGTTGAAATTGGAACAAAATGTTCCTGGGTACTAAATGATAAATTAGCCCTGATCCATGGGTAATAAATGTATACTGTGATGCATATTCCCTGACTGATTAAACTAGGACATTTTTGTCCACTTTGAAATAAGGCAGAAAATATTTGAATTTTAAAACAGAATGAAAGGGAAATAATGAATTCTGACAAATGTCAAATAAATTTAGTCAAAAGGCTGGAGAGCTAGAAATCTGTTCCTTCTTGCCAGAGGTTTGGCTTTCCACATTGGTATTTAAAAAGTCTCATGCTTGGATCCCTCTCTTGTTATGCCTTAACTCTTTTGAAAGTAAAAACAAAAAACTCCACCCTTTTCTGTCTTTTGTACTCATGCCTCCCACGCAGGTAGGTATATACTTTATATATACGTTTTTGGGGAAGAAGGAAATTCCAGATTACAGTGTCCAAATCTTGCTTGACAGAGTATTTTGAGTTAGACAGTCTGAGCAGGATTAGGCAGGAGAACAATTAGAATGTCAATCCAAGGCACTGCTTAGGGCATGTCTACATTTCCCTGCAGTTTGGACTACAGGGGTGTTAATAAGCAGCATGCACTGAAGTGCTGTTCTGTAGCTCCCCCATGTGGACACTGCAGGCATGTACGACAAGGTTCCTAGTTTGTATTAACATAGTCCTGTTTGAAGAGGAGTATGTTAATGAGAAGTAGGAACTTTTTAGTTTGTGCTCACAGCCTCCACGTTAGGGAGTTATAACACTTGGTGCATGCTTCTATTAACACCTCTGTAGTCAAATTGCAGATCAGTGTAGACATACCGCAAGTTTAAAGGATGCTCATTTCAGTATAAAATGGAATGTTTGTTCGAAATTTTATAGTTCACTAGTTTCTAATATAACTGAGGTTGCATTGGATGAAAAATATAGCCACTAAAATATAAAAATGAATGCATAGTGAAAAGTAAGGTTTTGATTCTGCAATCTGATCCACCTCTGTGTAAGGGTCAGTGCCACAGCCAAGACCAAAGAGTTGGGCAAGAGGATGTCAGCATGTTTTGAATCAACAATTCAAAAAAAAAAATGAAGATATTCTTTAAAAATGGAAAAGCAAATACAAAGAAACTCACTTAGTGCAGCACCTTAGCACTCAGCAATCTGAGAACAGACGCCCTAGAATTATTTAAAAATTTAGCATGTAGTTTTTCTTGGTCATTATATGTGAAAAGCAGTTTTTAATAGTTCTTTATTATTAAAATGTAGCACTTGAAATAATAAAGAGGAGGTGTACTCACTAGAAAACTCCTGTTCATATGCAGTAAAATAAATGTAAAGCTGTCACTGGGTATAAAAGCAGTGCTTTTGCTTTGAACAAAAACTTCGTGTTCATCACTCAGATGAATAAAAATGCAACCAGAACAAAGGGTAATAAGAAATAAAAAGGTCAAAAGTCATTCTTCACAGAGCAAACCATGCAAACTCTGTTTAGAGAGAAAGAAAGACGTGATCGGATGCTTTTGTTGGGGCTGCATTGGTGGTGGCAACTTTTTGTTAGGTGCATTGTGAACATGTGGTTAGCATCTGAACTAAGTACATAAATGACAATACACAATGTGGTGATTTCTGTCTTGAATAGGACGTCAAGGGATACTGGAGTTACTCAGAAATATGTTTGATACTCTTGAACAAGAGGAACTGATTTGAATTTAAAACTATGCCAATACTATTCTTAAACACTATAGGCGAGATTATCTCCTATACCAGAGATCTGCTCAGTGCAACAGAGATGGGACCCTCAGAGAGCCAGTTACAACTCTGTGATTCTTAGAGCTGACCCTGGCAGGATTTAGAGCTGTTGCCATGCAGCTCTAGATTGTGCCACTGATGGAAGATCCTCAATGGAGCTTATAAGGTCATGGAGGATTGTTGTAACATAGCATAGCTATGCCATTTCCCATTCCTACTGCCTTTCTTCCTAGGCTGGAGAGGAGCTGGGAAAGGGGGACAGAGGCAGTGCTTAATTTGTAATGAAAGAGGTGCTGGGACTCAAGCAATTTTTTTTTACATTCATAACTGATTCAGCAAGCCCAGAGGTGCTGGAACTATGAACTGGCAAACCTAGAGGTGTCAGCCGTGGCACAAATTAAGCCCTGGACAGAGGTGCAGACTCAGCTGTGGTACAGTTCTACTCAGGAATTTGCAGCTAGATTATGGCTCCTTTATTCCCATCTGATTGGTGGAACAGACCCATGCTGCGGAGAATCTGGCCTTATACATTACAACTATGAAAGGGAACGTTTCTTGAATAGAAAATGTAACTCCTTTTGCCACTAGGCGACTTAGCACCAATTCAAAATTGTGAATTTATCATCAGGAAATAACACCTCAGCAAGAGAACTGAATGAATGCTTTTAAGATCTAAAAGCATTATGCACTATGCCCATGAAGAAATGCTTTCCATCTTAAGTGCATCAACATGAATATTAACTCAAACTTCATCTTCAGAGTTCATGAAAACTTATGTTCACTTCACCTCCAAATTGGCCAGTTATTTTCACTGTGAACTTGCTTTCAGTGTTTAGAATTTGTTTGCAAATAGCTGCTTGGGATGGCATTGGTACTAGGTGGGGGCAATGTTCAAATTGTTTCAAAATTTCTTGTACAGTTTAAAAATTTGCAAAAATACCAGTTTTTAAAACTTCGTTAAAATTATCGTATTTAGTTTAGTTTTTATTTCTTTAATAGTAAAGCTCTGAAGTCTCTAGTGAAATCAGATCTATTTGACTGGTTCCTAGCCCACCAAAGACAAGAGAAAAAAATGTGCATCTATATGAGTGGCTTTCAAGTGTTTTCACTTTCACTTCACTTTAGTCTCAAAGTTACCTATATTCCACACAAATATTGTGGCTTCTCACTTATTGTTAAATTCTTTAAAACAGAAAGTCATGAAAATTGTGGTTATAAAAACAGCATTTACACTCAAGGAAGGAATTCCACAACTTCAAGTTTCCTTCATAAATAACTTTTGGCTTCCCTTATCTTGGATCTATCACACAATTGGGCCTTTGCAGCTTGCGAGGCATAGGTTGGTACAGTACCACATTTCATTTGTTCTATCCATTTGATTCTTAACTGCTGAGCTGAGTGACATATTTAACTTTTAACTCTGTTCTCTCCTCTCCAGCATCTTATAAAAACAACCTTTTTAGAAATAGATGCTTCTTAAGTAAAGAACTTTGAAAGTGACACACACAATCACAGCCAGCTAGGGGACGTCAAAATCTGTACTGGTCTGCAACTATGAAGTTTATCAGCCTCCCGTGTCTGCAGCAGACAAGATTTTGAAACTTAGGTCTTCATCAACCATTTCCTAAATTAAACTATCAGCAACCTGGTGGCTCTCGGGATTCAGGAAATGGTAGGGTGGAAGCCAGGATGGTAAAGCTCACACCTCCTAGTCCATGTACCCCCCACCCCCTAACACACAAACACACACACACACACTCCATTCCCGATGAACACTGTCCAACAAGGGGTGGCAGCCTCATCTCATTAATTCTACGTTGTCCAAAGTAACAGAAGTTCATCTCAATATGTTTAAATAAAATTGTTTCTAAAAGTCAGCAAAAGTTGGAGACAAATAGACTGGTACAAACTGGATTGATTAAGTTAGAAGAACTATAATAAGGGGCCTGGAAGGCTCCAGGTAAAGTCATGGGTTGGCCTGGCAATGACTGAATGTTTATAGAAATGGGAGGAAATATTTATAGCTGAAATCATGAAAATGTGTTTTGCTGGGTTAATATTAATCTGATCCCCTTCTGTACATTGTTAATATGGGCATCACTAAGTGCGAGTTGGGGTGGGGGGACACATGGACTGGAATGAGTGACCTTTACTATCCCTAGGTTGAAGGGAGAAATGAAAAAAGAGGAAAGTGAAATTATCTGAATACAATGTTACAATATTACTGCACTGTCTGTGTTTCTATGACATTATCTCACACGTGTCCTGTCAAGCTGATTCTTCATTAAAATGTGTGTTTGGAAGTTCCTCTCTTTCTCTGTTGGTGTCAAAGTATTCACACAGCAAGGGATTGAGAAGCAAATTATTCAAAGTGAACAATGCTGGAAACTCAGCTGCCATAAAGTAAACAGTGTAAAAATGAACACTGGCATTCCAACTGCCACAGAGTAAACGTCCTAAGAAGCAAATAATCAGTACATTACTTTTCTATGTAGGGATATTAAAGAAGGTACTAATAGTGATTCCCCCAAGTGACAGTGACCCCCTCATAATTTGTCCCCCACACTTTAAAATCCAACAGTTTCACCAAGTACAAAAATCTCTTGGGTCTTCTGTTAAAACTTGTAAGCTACTGTCTGTAGAAACCATTGATTATATCTATCCTGTGAAAGATATTTTACTACTATGTAAAACTTACAAACAAGTTAACTGACTTTGTTCTTGAAGTAATTGATACAATGTAAACAAACACTATAAGCTGTTAAGTGACTTTCACTTCATTCAACTGCTCCTAGGACAGACCCCCACCCTCTGTGATTAAAGGGCCGGGAGTCTCAAATGAATTAGCACACACCCTGAAAGTGGTGGAGACAGTAAATTAAAATATGGTTAAGATATGGAATGTATGCTGATGAATGCTTGATATACATGGATGGTTAGGGAGGTGCCAGCCTAGAAAGGAAGTATCCATCGGCCGAAGAATGTGTCAAGTGGATGACCAGAAAACCCCCGGAGGGTAAACTGGGATCCACCCCATCACCTGGAAGGATGAGAAACACAAACTTTGGACAGTGTGGAGCCACCAGGAATGTGCCACTTTGGACAGGAATGTGTGCCATCTGCTGATTGAGTCAGCAACAGCAGGATGAAACAGCTCCCATAGACTAACATAGAAATTAAATCCTATAAGAATGGACTCTCAAGACTGAGGACTTGAAGTCTCTGGTTCTGCTGCCAACATGGAAGGGCATCGGTGCATGCCCAACAGAGACCCAGCTCGTCCTTGTGCCCGGCTTTCCTGGCCAGTTAGACGCCACAAGCTACAAACCCAAGCTGCAAACTCAAGCCACAGACTCAAGCAGGACTGGTAACTATGCAGCAGCTGCAGAACATCTGATGAATGTGTGTGTGTGTAAATGTGTGTGTGTGTGTGTGTGTGTGTGTATAGGTATTAGGTATAATGTCTGTGTATAGGGATTAAGATATTAGTTATTGGTCATAAATCAAATTGTTATCATAATAAATGATAAGATCCTGCTGGTTTTTATTCTATTGGTATAACATCTATCCAAGGTAAAAATAGTGCAAACTTTCTCCCCTTTAACTTTAATATCTTTAGTATGCATGCATTATCTCTGCACTTCTCTGCCCGGTCTCTGGGTTCTCATCAGGACAATGGCAAGTGCAATTAGAGGGGGAAAGGTGTGGGACAGCACGCAGACCAGTACTAGTGATGATGATCCTAAAATTTTTTCAGTATGTGGTAGCACTGGAAAATGTGAACTTGCTTGAGATCCCTAAGTGGAAGAGAGAACAGTTGTTCCAGGCTTCTGGGAGAAAACCTGATAGACCATTTCAAGTTCCTGCTAAATGAAAAGTTTGCCTGCACCATGACCCAGGAACAAACTAAAATTCTGGCCAACATAAACAGGATGCTGAAGTAGGATGCAGAAGCATAAAACCACCACAAATGTGCCTTTGCAACACCTCCCTCCCTTCTACCCACAGCAGCTGGATGCCGGACCTGTATTTCCAAGAGACTTTGAAAGTGGGAGTACTCCAGACTTAATATTGCTATAGGCCATGCACTGGATTTATTTCCTATGCCACTATCATCTTCAAAGTTCTGGCTGCCTCTGAAAATGCTGGAATGCTATTGCCATGGTGAGAAAAAGTGAGTAAGTAAAGTCCATTCACGTCTGAACACAGGCGCTGGCATAGCAGAATTTTCTGAAGCCTTCTCGAGCCATCACCAGTTTTGCAAATTCAGCAGCTGACCTCCCAGTGATTTGTCACACACCATCTACTCATACCCTCACCTGTCGTCCCTACTAAAATGCCCTGCCACCATTCCTTCCATGATAACTTTCTTGAGGTTATTTCCATCTCTATGCCCGATGTGCCCAAAGTGAGTGCAGAAAAGCACACTGCTATATATATACTCTGCAACTATGCTTGCTTTTGCAGGCAATATCTGATTGGTACTTAGTCTGCTTTGCACACATGCAGGCAGTGATTTAGTGTGGTGCACATTGATTTTTTTATCCCCCCTCCCACTCCCACTTGGAATCCACCTTGGACCACGTGTCCAATGGGGAGAACCTCAAGAGTTAGGTTCGCCTAAGTAGGGGGCTCCCCAGGTTACAAAATTTGTCACAGTCTGGGCAACATAGCCAGGCTGATCTAATTTTTCAGCGCAGAGCAGCCAGCAGGCCGGGGCAGTCGGCGGAGGGCGTGGCTACACAGGGCAACTGATAACTGTGCGGACAAAGCTGCCCCAGAACAGCTCCGTGTGGACGTGTTCTGAAAGCGAAGTGACTTCGAACCCACTTGTACTGTGGAGTGCAGCGCCCGCAGGGGGAGTCAGCCAGGGCTGGTGCTACCATTAAGGCAAACTAGGCGGTTGCCTAGAGCGCCAAGATTTGGGAGCACCAAAAAGCGGTGCCCCCAATTTTTTTTTTTACAGCGTTCCTGGGCTGGGCTGTCGGTGGCATGCTGACACCTCTCCCAGCGCAGCGGCTGCTCCACTTCTCCCGCCTCCCAGGCTTGCGGTGCCAATCAGCTGTTTGGCACCGCAAGCCTGGGAGGGGAGGAGAATTAGAGTGGGGGCAGCATGCTCCTGGGAGAAGGCAGAGCGGAGGTGAGCTGGGGTGGGGAGCTGCTGCACAGCTCCCGCGGGGGGGGGGGGCGCCTCAGGGCGGAGGGGGGCGCTACCGCAAGGGGGGGCGCCTCAGGGCGGAGGGGGGCGCTGCCGCGGGGCTAGGGGTGCAAGGTGGAAGTTTCATCTAGGCACGAAACTTCCTTGCACGGGACCTGGAGTCGGCGAGCCAGGCACAATAAACCCCGGAATCCCTTCAGTCCCGCCCAGGCTCCGCTCCGTGCCCGCCCCTCAAGGGACCACCCCCTCTTCAGCAGAGCAAGAGCAGCCTGGGCGCGCGCCGGCGCAACCCGGAAGCGCACAGACTCTCGGGAGGTTTGTATTCCCCGCCCCTCACCGCCGGAGTTCTCGCGAGGGTTGTAGCTGCCGTCCCCGGGTGTCGCGGCCGGGTTCGCACGGCCTTTCTGACCCCAGGTCACTCCCTACCCCGCAGGATGGCGGCCCCCGGCTCTGAGGAGGACAAGGCGGCGGCAGGGGGAGGGCCCCCGTGCGTGGGGCGGCGGCGGCGGAGCCGGACGTTGCTGGTGCGGCACCTGCCCGCCGACCTGACGGCCGCGGAGAAGGAGGATCTGCTGAGGCACTTCGGGGCCGCGTCCGTGCGGGTCCTGTCCGACCAGGGGCGGCTGGTAGGGAGCGGGAGCGGGAGCGGCCTGGCGGGGGGCGGGGATCATGTCCGGCGGGGCTTTCGCGGGAGTGTGACCCCGCAGCGTCTGATACGGGCGGGGCAGGGCAGGTTGCGTGGTTACCCCGCCCCCTGTTCCAGTGCTCTGGCGGCGCGATCTTTGCGGGAGGAGGCTCCACCTCTCCCCGTCCCGTTGTTCCCCGGAGGGCCTCGGCCCCCGAGGGGGTAGGGAGGGGCGGTGCCTGATGGGGGGGGGGGGGGGGGGACTGGCCTCTCCCTCCCCTTGGCGTTTGTTCTTGTCCGGCCGCCTCGGCGCTGCTCCATAATAATTATGTTTGAGAAGGAACTAGGGTGACCAGATGTCCCGATTTTATAGGGACAGTCCCGATTTTGGGGTCTTTTTCTTATATAGGATCCTATTACCCCCCACCCCCATCCCAGTTTTTCACACTTGCTGTCTGGTCACCCTAGAAGGATCCTACTGGCTATTGGCAACTGCTTGCTGCAGAGTTAGAGCTGTATGGGGCTCGGTAGCGCTGTGGTTAGGGACCCAGGTTCCAGTCCCTGAACATGTAATTTGGACAGTGAGCAACAGCTCCCTTGGGAGAGCAGGGGTTTGAACCTGCGTCTCCCACAGTGCAGCGGAGCACCCTGATCGCCACTTTCGCCAGGCTATTCTGGGACATCCTCCCACCTCTCCATCCTGGACCCAACTAAAGTTTTGTTGAAACTGTTAAGTTCCCATAAAACTTCAAAACGTTGAAAAATTCACGACTGGCTCTCACACAGAGCTTAGTTGATTTCAGTGGGCCTCCAGACAGAGGCAGGGGTCTGTCCACATAGAGCTTATTTCAGGATCAAGCTTTTGTTGTGACCGTGATAAATGGATGATAGAAGATTTGTTTGGACCCTAAATAATACACCAAAATTATGCAATATGATTCCCATGCCCAATATTATGAAAGCATTCTGAAAATAACCACACAACTTTAGTTTTTATTGATGTATAGTGAGGCTAGCCTTCAGGGTCATAGGAGTAAAAACAGAGTTTCCAGTTTGGGGTTAACAGTTGTCAAATCCCATTGAACCAGGAATTTGAAAATGGCCTTTATAGTAAATAAAGGTATTTCAAACTCTAACTTAGAATTTTGTAGTGACAAATTATTATAATGGTGCAAGTGGACGCTTGAGATCTCCCAGACATCCAAGATGTGTGGACTGTTGGTTAGAGGTGACAAAGCCAAATTGTTTTTAAAAAACTGCGAGATGATTTAAAAGCCTGAACTAGTGCACTTAATAATTTATGTTGGACAGTTCCAGAATAGAGAGGCTCAATCCAGGAAGTAGTTGCGGCAATGTCCTATTATATGTTTGGTCTGTCATCTTGAAATGTGAATTTTCTTTATCATCTTCTGTTAGACCCTTAATGCTTTTTCACTATAACAGACTATAATGTTTAAGACTCAGTCTAAAATTCAGTTACTGGAACCATTTGGGAAAATAAAGTTAAGTATGTGTTTTTAGTGTTTGTAGGATCTTTGTAAAAAGATGCAAAACAAATGCCAAAATAATAGTAAAATTTTGTTACAGTATATACATATAAAATTATGCCAGCTAATAAAACTTTAGGCTGAAGTCTAAACTATTAATTAAATGATAGTTTGTTTCAGATTTGAAATCTGAGAAGGCATTTTGGAAAAAGTGGCTTGTACTTAGGACAAAGAGGTAAATCATCCAGGCTAGAAAATAAGCAGAAAAACCTCCCAAATGTCAGAACATAGTATTAGGTGTGATGTTGCCTTTGCCACAGGAAAGTAGTGTTGGTAAGAATTTCTTTGATGAAGATGTTCCGCCAGTTGGCACTGTTGACTTAGATTTTATTCACTAGAAAAGCCTGTATCATAAAATATATCTAATATACAATTATGATGACTTAGAGATGGTATACTCATGTGAAAATCAGGGCTTGATAAACTTCCCCATATCTGCTTGGCCACAGACTAAGCATGCTTTAATTTTACATTGGCAAATCTTCACTTTTTCCCCACAACCCTCTACCTCTTTGCAGAGCTCCATTGCCTTCATGGACACAGAGCTGACTGTTTTCCTCCCTCTTGTTCCTTTTTGTGAGCCATGCACTCCCTGGTCGTCCATCTCTTGCCCCAAATATACATTTAGTAGACTAAAAACCAGAAAACTTGAAACCTGCAAATAACTTAATTAACTTTGAAATTTTTATTTATAATTTACCTTTAAAATCTAATTTAAATGTATTTTCTAGTGCTAAATCTTTGGTAAAAAACTGTAGTCCAAAAGTGCGTGTATATGGCTGAGATCTCTCATACTCTGATCTAAAAAGCTATAACGGACAAATAATTGTTTGTTTTCCAGAAACATACAGCTTTTGCTACTTTCCCCAATGAAAATTCAGCTGTAAAGGTTTGTATTGGGCTTTTCATTAAATATTTTAGCAAATGTTTTTTCTAAGTTTCCAGCTAACTTTTAACATTTCCTGGATCTCCCAATATTGGGAGTTTGGGAAAAAGATGCAAAAGAGAGTAAAAAGTTTTTCAAGTATAAGCATGCTATTCATACTGCAGGTTATATCACAGTTTGGTTATAGCAAACATAAAGCATGTGTCCAACTACAATTGAACGTTTGCTATAATGCTTGCTGAAGGACTTCACAGGTGCACATTCAGGACTGCACCCTGAAAAAATCTTTGCCCTACTTTGATAAGAGCAGGGATGTTGTCATGTTGATAGGCACCTTGCAAACAAGATAGAGAGGTAATAATGTTATATAGCACTTCTTGTTGACAGATTTTATATTCCTTCAAAAAGGAGGTAAGATTCATTATGTCCATTTTACAGTTGGGAAAACTGAGGCACAGAGGGGTGAAGTGATTTTCTCAGTGTCACCCAGCTGACCAGTGGAAGAGCTAGAGATAGAACCCAGGTCTTCTGAAAACAGTTTTAGGCCACACTGTACTATAATTTTCAAGAAAGTGATGTTGAATGTGTCAGTTGAATAGTGACTTGGCTTCAAGTGGCTCTGCTGTTCTTTATTGTCATGCCACAAATATGAAAAAATGTTAGTTATCAACTCTAGTTGCGCACCAAAATACAGGCTTGCTGACTTGCCAGAACTTCATAAATTCACAGTTCAGGAATCTTGGTTCTAGAGCATTGTTTTATATGCAATGAGATTTGAACCATGCTAACTACAACCATATTTAAACATGGCTGTTGATTCTAGGGTTCTAGCATGATTTCCTTGAGTTGTGTGGAAAGGAGTATTATATTTGAGAACTGTTTTAGAACAGAGTAGAGTATGTAGAGGCCCCCATATTTTCCTGAGTTGATATGGTTAGAATCCTGTAAGGTGAGTGAGTAGTTTGCCATTATTAATATTCAACTTCATTTGCCATTGTGTTGACTAGCTTGGTTAAACGTCCCTGAAGTTCCTCAGTCTTCACTGGACAGTTTTTGATCCATGACAATACTTTCCCTCTCACCACATGACTATTTAGATTCTTTAATAGCCTCTTGGGAAGAAATTTCTCCGCATGTGTCTACACTACAACTTAAGCCCAGGATTACTGGGACTCGAGTCCACTGAGCCGTGTTAGGGTGCACTGATCTTGAGTGTCTACGTTGTGTTTTAACCCTAGGTTAAGACTTTTATAACCCATGCTCAAACCTAGGACTCTGGCATCCACAGTGCAGTGCACAGACCCGAGTCAAAATAACTATATCCCAGAGTCCCTAGTGTCCCCTCTCCCCCACAAAATATGGCTGCTCTAGCTCTAGAACCGTGGTGCACCGTGGGAAAACTTTACTGCCTGCCCTGCAGGCAACCAGGAAGCAGGTCGCTGTGCAAAGGGTTTGATTGGTTCGTGCTACATTGCAAACCGAGAAGGTTCTCTGATAGTGTGCTTGCAGATCAGTGATCAGAAGAAAATGGGTGAATGCTGATCTGAGCTGCTGCCGTTTGCAAAGGATGGGAGGCTTCCATTTTTAATAGAGTGGATTGTAGATGGTTGGGATAGAAAGGACTAAGGAAGTTGTCTCATGGAACTGTGGGATTCTTCCATCTGACTCCCAGGACCCAAGTCAACGGGGCTGTGTTTACGCTGCAAAGCAATAGGGCTTGGGCCCTGCTTAAGTCGAGTTTGGACCCTCCACCCTGTAGGGTCCTGGGACCCTGGGTCTGAGACCTGGGCAGTGTTCCCTCTAATTTTTTACATCCATGTGCGGAATTAATTTTGTTATGTGCACCAATATGGAGGTGATGTGTGACACCTTCATATTGGTGCACATAACAAAATGCATGTGGTGGGAGTGGGGCCGAGAGGTTTGGAGTGTGGGAGGGGGCTCAGAGCTGGGGCAGGGGGGTGGCATGCAGCAGGAGGTGAGGGCTCTGGCTGGGGGTGCAGGCTCTGGGGTGGGGCCAGGGATGAGGGGTATGGGGTGCAGGCTGGCCCAAGGCTGCGGTGGAGAGAGAGGACTCCCCCCAACCCTCTCTCGCTGCAGCAGCTCAGGGCTGGGGGAGAGGCACCTCTCTCCAGCCGCAGCAGTTCCTGTGGGGCTGGGCCGGGCTGAGGGAGGGGCTCCTCTCCCTGGCAGCTCTGGTAGACCTGGGCCAAGGGCAGGGTTCCTCTCCCCTGGCTGCAGCATGCTGGGGCCGGCAGGGAGGGCACCTCTCCCAGCCGCGGTAGGTCCGTGCTGGTGGAGAAGCATCTCTCCCCGCCACAGCCCTGGGCCCCTGCCCAGCCACGAAGCTTAGAGGGAACTTAGGCCCTGGGTTAGTGCAATTGCAATGTAGACACAAAGTGGGTTACGCCTGACTCTGGCTTCAAGCATGGGCTTATGTTGTAGTGTAGACATACATACCCTCAAAGATCTCTTGAAAGTTTACATACATTATGTCAACTGGTTTTGTTTCATTCATTGCTTTGTTGACATTTTAAAAGACTTCTAATAATAGGTGAGAGATGATTTGCCTTTGGGGAAACTGCTGGTTAGACCCTATCATATCATGATTTTCCAGGTGTTCTACCAGTCTATTTTTAATCATTGATCTATTAATAAATATAGAATATTTAAGTTCTACATGGAGAGCAACAGATTAGCTGAATAAATTTTGGCTTAATAATTAAAGTTTACTTCCTTATTTGAAGGATATCTGACTGTTACTAATATTGATACAGGTGTCATTTTCCCTATACAATATCAACATTTTTCAAAAATAACTTGCTATAACGAAAGAGGCTTGAACTTTGTAAATTAAAAATAAAACATGTAATCACTAAAACTTTGACTGACAGCCTTGACTTAGCACTTCAGAAAAGTTAATGTGTTTACTTTTCCCTTTCCAAAAGCAACTTCCACCCAGGTTGGCAAGTGTTGTGGTAGGCTTCTGCCTGTTCCATTGTATATAGTAGAAGTTTAGGTGAAAAAATGTCAGGAAGAAAAATTGAGCCTTGAAAAATGATGAAAATATTATTTTTATTGGAATGTATTTAAATATTTCTATTTATTAACTGAATCTTAATATTCTTTGTTGCTATTGTGGTTATTTTAAGGCATTGTCAAGACTGCATCAGCTGAGACTTTTAGGTCACACTTTAGTTGTTGAATTTGCAAGGGAACAAGACAATGTTCATGTTCTTAGCCAACCTTCACTCTCAGAGAAAAATAAAAGGTATGTATGTGCATAATAGCTTGTTTCCATGTTTAGAGTTTTTTATAACTTTGACCATAATAATAAGAAAAACCATTTTTAAAATGTTCACACTATCTTAATTGTCATTTATTTTCAGTCAAAAAATAAAACATGTCCATTTAAAAACATTAACATATTTTAATTTAGTTTCTACAGTAAGAACAATAATAGATCTCTAGACTAAAGGCCCAAATCCTGCCCACATTACTTGACTTCAGGTCCAGTTGTGCCACCGTTATATAGAATAGTACCCTAATCCAGTGTTTCCCAAATGATTGGTCTTGACTCACCAGTTGCTCATGGAAAGATTGTAGATGGGTCACAGGTCTTGTGCAGAGGGCAGTCCATGAAGGAGAGGGATGGTTGGAGAGTGAGCCTGCCCTGTACTCACCCCACAGTGGTGGCTCCTGTCCCCTGAGGATGGGCCCAGCTTCCTGCCCTGGGCATTGTGACCTGGGATGACCTGGCTTGGGCCTTAGTAATTAATTCATAATACTATTGAATTACTTTTAAGATTTTGAATACAATACAAAAATGTGTAGTTATTCTTCAAAATACACCTCTACCCTGATATAACGCTGTCCTCGGGAGCCAAAAATTTTTACTGCGTTATAGATGAAACCGCGTTATATTGAACTCGCTTTGATCCGCCGGAGTGCGCAGCCCTGCCCCCCCGAAGCGCTGCTTTACCGCATTATATCCGAATTCATGTTATATCGGGTCACGTTATATTGGGGTAGAGGTGTATAAGCCTTTTTTAGCCCCATTCATTCTAAATCTGTAAGTATATAACCAAGGAGTTGATAGTTTGGGTCTCATTTTATAATCTTTCATATAATACTTCATTTCCAAAAACACATTAGGGGATCAAGTAAAAGAATGAAAGACTTAAAAATTCTGAATTCCTCATTTCAGGTCACAAGATTTAAAAATTCTAAATTATATCAGAATAGATCTGACTATCTGGTTGCCTGACTACTTACATTATACAGTGTATGAAAAGCTTTTGTCTGTCAAATTTGTGTTTTATGTAAAATTAAAATCAACCACAGAATAAAATAAACATTTGACTTGTACACACAAAAGAAGAGAAATTGTAGTAAGGCTGAAATATTTCTCAAATCACAATTTTGTACTTTGGTATTGTACAAACCTCCAAGCACTAGGTAATATGACATTGTTTTTTTCATAACATCTGGCATTGTGGGGGGCTGGGGCGGGGAATGATGCATTTAACTCTGGATTTCTTTGGTTTTTTTAAAGAGCTCAGGACAAGTCTTAAAGGTCTAGGCGCTATAATTACAGTACTAGCATCGTCTACAAAAGTTGTAAAGGCCAGTAGACTAACCCACTGTATTTTGGAATAAATTATGAATGTTACATGTGAAACGTGTTTCATATTCTTTTTCTAGGCATTGTGTATCATGTATTTCATGGAGTTTTGCCCAACTTTAAATAATACTAATCTATTTTTCAGGTCAGAAGAACCAGTGGAAGAAGAGAGAGAACGGAAAGAGCCAAGCTGTCCTAAAATAGAGAATGGAATTGCTCCCAGCCATGGGTAAGTACTGATTCTTTGGCTGCTTAACTATTATATTCCTGGCGTAGTATAGTTACTGTATTAGTCTGTTATCTTCTAAATACTTATTTATATTATTAAAACTTTAGGCATGAGAGTAAAGTTAAGTATGTGCATAAGGGTTGGTGGAGTTGAGGCCTTAATATGGATATGTAACCACACACAGCTTATTGGGGGGAGGGAGGGTGCACTGTAACGATTACAAACTGAGGAAAGAAAAGTCAAAGTTGTCTACAGTATGTTGTGGTTAACATATTTTAATCTTCAGGAATTGCTATACTGGATCTGACTCAAAGCCCAACTATCCTGTTTCAAATAGTAGCCAGCATCCGATGCTTCAGAGGAAGGTGTTAAGAATCCTGCAGGAGACAGATGGTGGAGTAATCTATCTGCCCCCTTTGTTAGGTCTCATCCTGACCTCTAGTAGTCAGAGATCAGCTTAAGCCCTGAAACATGAGGCTTAATATCCCTTCCACTGGGTTTTATTTGTTTTTGTTTTGTATCATTAAGTATGATAACTCTGGACAGGAGATCAGTTCTGAAATTCAAGGTTTAGTTTTGTGCTGTACTTTTTTTGGCTGAGATGTCTGGATTTTATGGAGTGCTATATTCTATTAACCATAGGTGGCTTTGAGGATGTATTTCAAGAAGTATTTCAGAAGTTAAATATTTCTTACATTTCCTGAACCCTACAGTAAAATTAAAGATTATTTGATGTTGCTGCTGGTTTATTGATTTTTAAAATTTTCTACAATGTTTATTTTTCCTCAGGCTAACCTTTCCTATAAACTCTTGCCTCAAATATCTATATCCACCGCCTTCAAGTACAATCCTAGCAAATATAGCAAATGCCTTGGCAAGCGTGCCTAAATTTTATGTACAGGTAAGTGAAGAAGGAGAAAATCAAAGAAATACAAGTCAAATACCAATATTTTCTTTGTTTTTTTTTTTTTAAATAATATATACTATAGTAACTATTGTCCTATAGAATAGTGCTGTTACTTTTGTTCCTGTGGATAATTAAGACTTGATTTTCCAGTGCTACGAGTTAACATTTTGCTATTAAATAAGTTGAGATAAATATAGAGAAGATTTAGTTGGCAAGAAGTGGATGTAATTTCACTAGCATTGAAGACTCCACTGGATAATTTCTTTGTACTGTTTTTGACTCAGGTACCCAATACTGTAAATTGGCTCAGAGCAAACCCTCTGTGTTAATTGTACTTAGCCACTGTCAGGTGTGTCTGGCCTCCATTGCTAACTCATTAGCTACATTTTAATTTTAGTCTTTATTTCTTCATAGCAGAATGGTAACTTCATAAGGTAAGCTTCATATGGGGTTAGATCTTCAGCTGGCGTAAATTGGCATAGCTCTGACCTCCATGGAGCTACACCAGTGTACACCATTAGGGATCGCACCCAGGGTGCTTAGCTAATTTACAATACCAATGCTGATAGAGTACAATATAAGTGTTAAGTACTTAAAAAAAAAAATAACAGTAACAGTAACTGTTTTTATTATAGCTGTACTGAGTTTTAATGTATACTTCTATATGAAAATAATTGCAAAAAGACCCCCATAGTGGAGTGGAAATTGAAGATTGCAAATAGCTTATATGCTAGAACCCCAGTTACGAACACCAGAGTTACAAACTGACCAGTCAATCACACACTTCATTTGGAACCGGAAGTACACAATCAGGCAGATGCAGAGACCCAAAAAAAAAAAAAGTAAATACAGTACTGTTAGATGTAAACTACTTTAAAAAAAGGAAAGCATAATTTTTCTTCTACATAGTAAAGTTTCAAAGCTGTATTAAGTTAATGTTCAGTTGTAAACTTTTGAAGGAACAACCATAAAGTTTTGTTCAGAGTTAGAAACAACCTCCATTCCCAAAGTGTTCGTAACTCTGAGGTTCTACTGTACTGATAACATTTCTGCATTTAACAAACATGGCTGTTGTAAAAGTCTGTAGATTTTTATCTGTATGATTTACAATTGAGTAGAATACTAAAAAATCATATTAAAGAGTTAGAAAGTACTGTGCCAAAGAACTAGTTTGTTTATAAAGAGAATTGTTACCTAATTTTTATTTCAGGTGCTGCACCTGATGAATAAAATGAATCTACCCCCTCCCTTTGGACCCGTTACTGCTCGACCACCCATGGTAAGAAATTTTGTATATTACATTTAATATGTGTGCCTTGTTCTAGGAAGTTCATCAGTATTTGCTGTTGATTAGACATTTGTGCAGCTGTTGGATGTGTTGGCATGGGCTCCAAACTGGTATATATCTATTTTCTGTTGCAAGGAAAACTGAATTTTCCAACAGTATGAGATGAAAACCAATGTGTTGTGACCTTTTAGTAATATCTTCAGAATATTTCAAAAATAATGGAGGGCAGTAAAATGGAGATTACGGTAGTGCAAACAATATCTTGTAGCAGTTATAGGAAACATGAGAATCATTTGAATACCACACGGTTAGTCTGTTGCATAAGCAACACATGAAATGTTCTTTGATCTATGCATTTGTAGAGAGTTCTTATGAGATTCTGACTGCTGATGTGAAAACCACATAATCACTCACTTTGGCCCTAGGATTTCATGGGTTGTTATGAAGGGGAAGAGAGAGGGAGGACCTGAATCTGTGGCCCCAGTTCTCCACTATGTCTGGATAGAGGGAGCTGGCTCTAGCTCCCCGTCTCCAGCAGATGTTAGAGCTTCGGCGGGCTTACTGTAAGTTGTGCCATTGGCAGGATCCGGCATAGGGAAGCTCAGGTCCAATACATCCCACAGGTTGCCCTGGCATACCACCACCTTCTGCTTTTTCAGGGATTGGGAGGGTAGTTTCTTTAGGAGGTTACATGATGCACAGTAAATTTAGCAGACCAGTGAATTTTTCCCTGATATTTTTGAAACTACCCTGTGCATCTTATAGGACAGGATCAAATACTAGGAATATTATGATCAGGTAAAAATTAGTAACCGTTCAAAAGACTCAGTCTCTAAAGTGCTGAGCAGCTTCTATAAAGAACTGAATGTTTTCATTTTCATTGACTTCAGCAGTTTTTGCAACTGTGCCCATGTTTGTTCATCCAAGTGGCTGTAAGCTTTACAGTAAAGTGCACTGGGAATCCTATCAGGGTGAGGTTGTTTTGGCAGGAAACTGCTCAGAATATTCCTACAGTAATTTCATCTCTGTAATCAATAACTAATCCTTACTACACCTGTAGCTAAGTAAGTATTATCCCTATTTACAGAGGGAAGGAGTTTATGGCTTGTTCAAAGTCAGAGGAGATTCAGCATAATAGCTAAGATTAGAATTTGAGAGCATCTGTCTTCCTGTCATATGCTCAGACCATGTTCCTTTCTAGTCTGTAAAACTAAGAATGGAAAAGCAAAACTTCTGGAGAAGCTAGCTGTTTTTCCTTCCTTAGTTTCTGAAGTGCTCTAATTAATGTTTTCTTTCCCCCACCCTTTACTCCCAATCTTAATGTGAAGAATTAAGTATTTTGTTACTATTTTTGAGTTTGAATTGTTTGATGTAAAATTCTCATGAAACTGAATTTGTCAAGAGTGAGTAGATAGATCTCAAACATCTTGTTTTGAAAAGCTTTCTTTGCCATCCGCCAGTTTATCACATTTGAAGCTTCTTATTTATGCAGAAGAAATTAAAACATACATTTTTCCAAAATGAGTGTTTAAAGACTTCAATTTTATGTCTTTCATTGATTAGTATGAAGAATATTTACCAGCGCCTGTGCCGCCGCCACCTATCCCACCACTGCCTCCGGAGGAGCCTCCTTTGCCTGAAGAAGAGGAAGATCAGGAATCTAGCAGAGAAGAATCTGAATATGAAAGTGCTGATGAGGAAGAAAAGGAGAGGTTTGTAATTATAATCGGTAACCAATCATGCTTTTAAAAAAAAAAAAAAAAAATGCTGTTCTTGTAGGTCTCAATCCAGCCAAAATCATCCTCTGTGCCTCCTAGCCCAGAGAAGCTCCAATTTTGTGACTGAATATCCCCAGCTACTCTTAATATGTAGGTGGCCTTTCCAGACATAAATTTTAAAGAAGCTGCAGTTCTTAATATTCTCCCTAAGGCTGACAGTACTCTTCTGAAAGTCAGTCAGGGCAAGGATGAATATGGTCATGTGGCTCAAAAATTAACATTACTAGTTTCCGTACACTTTTACTCTCCCAACTCTTCCAAAATTCCTATTGAATAGGGAGGATCTCTTATCTGTTAGGGAAGACACACAGAAAATCTAGTCTGCTCTGGAAGTGATGTCAGCTTTCTACCCACCTGCATGCTGAGTGTTCAGTCCCATATGTGGGGGGATTAACAGAGCTCTATACTGAATATGATGCAGGAGGTGCAACGCTCATTTGCATGTGGTCTCCTCTCATTAAGTAGCTGTGCCACTTGCTTTTGATTTTGGATTGGCTCTTTTATTTTATGACATTTGTGGAAAACTGACTTTCTCTAGCCCTCCACCCCACTATCATCCTGCATTGAAGCTGGTGTCAAGGGCTTGCCTGACTTACAAGGCCAGAAATTGATTGTGTATTATATGCATTATGCCATGTATTATGTGGGATTAGGCCTTTAGGGCAGTCTTTAAAAATATTTCTCACTGCTAAATCTATTGCTTCCAATTTAAAAGTATCTAAAATTCCTTGAAAGAATTTAACTAATCCTAATTAGAACAAATACTTTTAACATTACTTTGAGTAAAGATTTCCGTTTATGAGTCATAATATAGTAATGAAACTTCTGTGTTTCTTGTAAATTTACCTTTTTTTTACTTTGGTGAATGATTTAGGCAGATTTTATACATCCTTTCCTCATGCCCGAGTACTACTCTTATTTAATAATCCATGTTCTCATCAATCTAAATGTTCTACAGTAACATTACTTATTATACAGTAAATAATGTGTAGCTGCATTCTGCTAGTGTATCACAAATGTGTGGGATATAATAGAACAGTTCAACACATTTGAGTTTCAGAAGTCCTGGTCAGAAATAAGAGGCTACATTTCTAAGATGGCATCTCTAGATTAAAAACTAAACTGTTTTGAATGTCTTTATTGTGTTTCCAATTTAGAATGACTAAATTGATGGAATTAGCAGCCATTCAGCCTAAAAGACCAATATCCACAAAGCAGCGTAGTGTGAGAAAAAAGCAAAAGATAAAAGACTTGCTGAATGCTCCCACATCTGCTCCCCACAGGTATTGTATTATTATTATTTGTATTTCTGTAGTGCTCATCGTGTATTGAGTATAAGGAATAATCACAAAAAAGTGCCTTGCTCAAGATTTTTTTTATTTTTCTACCTCAGAACTTTTAATACAGTGTCCTACTGCAAGATGAAGTGCTGTAGGTGATCCCTTCCAATTGTTACTAAAACTTCCCTGAACAGATGGCACTTGTATCAGACTTGAGCTTTCCTTGATCTCAAGCTAGTTCCACAGCCATGGACCCTTTATTGAGACTGTTGTTCTGGCCTCTACCATATCTGTTTGTTTCTATCAATTTGTTTTATATCAAGTTTGAAATAGATCTGAACAGAACCCCCGTTTTCTCCTCTACCCTTCTGGCTAAAGGCTGGAACATGGATCTGAATAGGCTTAGGCCATCTCTAGTAGAAATATGAAAATACAGAAAATAATAATTTTGTTTAAATGCTTTAGCATCTCCAATTTTATTCCACTGTGTCCCTAAAAAACAGAAGTAATATTTTGATCTCCTGACAATCAACAGTTTAAAAATGTATTTATACAAGTATATTCACTTTTCCCTGCACACCTGAAGAAAACTAAATGGCACATTTTTATACTGTGTTAGAATAGCCGAGGACACTTGTTGTTGTTTTTGCTTTGTGGCCTGTTTAAATAATATATGACAGTTCCGCTGTTGCAGTGCTCTAATAGAAAACTGTGAAGGAAAGAAAAAAATCACTTAATTTTCACTTGGCTCGTTTGAGGAAAAACTAGTCTAGACTTATTTTTGTTCTGGTGATTTAAGAAATTGGTCGTTAAAGATGAGTTGCAAAAGATTTCTTTCAAAAATTGGGCTGTGCCCTTTTCTGCTTCTTTAAGATGAAAGCCTGGAAGTTTTGGAGGGTGGGTTGCAGGGGTTATTGTGGTTTAAAATATTTTTTTCTACTTAGACCAATTTAGTTGATACTGTTTAACACCTTCTAAAATTCTAATTCAGATAAGTTGTACTTTAGCATGTGCCAAATTGGTGCACTTAAAGCTTAGGCTCTCCCCTAGGCATTAACTTGACCGATTGCTAAAGTACAGCTTGCCCTTTCTTTACTAGAATTGTACATGTTGTTAGTTAAAGTGAATTAGCTAACATGATCTGACATTACACCTTTAAATCCTGGTCTAGAAATAGCCCTGGAAACATCAGGGGTGTCAAGTCTGGTCTTCCATAGTATTGCTGAAGGGCCCTTGTGGAATCTTAGAGTACAATTAATGTGCGCCCATGCACTCTAATTGAAAGAATGTTGGTGCTGAATATTTAACAAAGATGTCTTTTACCCAAAATATTTACCAGTCATTGAAGCCAAATACAGTCTGCTTCTCCAATCATTTGCTTAACTTACATTCTTAGTTCTTGTTATGTCGTTATATCATTTGTTCTCACTCATGAGAGAATCTTCCAGCGAAGAGAGGACCTGTTTTCTAATATAAAAGACTCATAGACTTTAAGGCTAGACGGGACCACCATTGTCATGTAGTCTGATCTCCTGCACATTGCAGGCCACAGAACCTCACTCATCCACTCCTATAAAAGGCCCATAATCTCTGACTGAGTTACTGAAGTCCTCAAATCTTGATATAAAGACTTCGCATTACAGAGAATCCACCGTTTACTCTAGATCAAACCAGCTAGTGCATCCAATGCTGCAGAGGAAAGCAAGCTCCCCTCTCTTCCCTGGGTTTCTGTCAATCTGACTTGGGGCAAAATTGCTTCCCGACACCAAATATGGTGATCAAGGTCCTACTAAACCCTGAGGATGTGGTGACACCCAACAGCTGGACATCTGGGAAAGAATTTTCTGTAATAATTCAGAGCTCTCCCCATATAGAGTCCCATCTCCAGCAGTCATGGATGGGCTATATGTCATTTTAGGCAACCTCGTCATAGCATCCCCTCTGTAAACTTATGCTAAGTCTAGAAACAATTTAGGTTTTTTCCCCCCGCTTCTCCCTTTGGAAGACTGTTCCAGAACTTCACTCCTTTCATGGTTAGAAACATTCATCTAATTTTGAGCCTAAGATTGAAGCTAAGCTTTTTAAAAAAAAAAACTAATATCTTTTCAATTCTCCTTTGTGTAGAGACACAAAACAAGCCTAATTTATTTTCCTTGGCATGCAATCTTTAAGAAAGTGTATTTGGCTGTGCCTCATATTATTCCATTTAATATTTCTCTTAAGATAATTTTTTTTTGTGAGTCTACCTGTAGTGTAAGGTAATTTCTGGTCTTTGTTTTTTCTGTTTGCCAACTAAACATGTCTCATCACTGATGAACTAAATGTAACCCACAAAAAGTTAAGTCTAAAGTTTAAAGTTCTTTTGGAAACAGAAAACTGATGTGCTAACGGTAAACAGCATGAAATATAGTTGGAAAAGATACATATATTTTGTTTGACCATGCCTGTTCCATTGACCATTTAAACTTTAAGTGAGATTGAAATATTATTGTTTTAAACAGTAATCTGCACCCTACACTATCACCTTCGGATGTGTTTGAGCAGCCACAATCTGTTGGTCATAAAAAAATTAAGTTCCAAATTTCTGCAGACATTCCGGATGTTCTTCAGAAAAGCTTAGAGAGAGACCAAAACAATGGTAAGGATGCTTATCCTTAAATTCTTCTGTTAAATAATGTGAAATATTTTAAGATGCAAAGAACAGGCAAGATAATATGTATATAACAACATCATATATGAGTTGAATATTTTTATGTTCTGTGACTTGGAGAATGACGACTCTGTAAATAGTGCTGGTTTATTTTTATATTTATTTAATGTGAGTTTTCTTTTAAGGAATTCAACCCTAAGGCCTGGTCTACACTTAAATTTTGGGTCGACATAGCTGCAATGCTCAGAGGGTGAAGAGCTATGCTGACCTAACACCTTGTGTAAACTACCATCTGTTGGGGAGACAGTGTTCCTACAGCGATGGAAAAATCTCTTCCATCACTGTAGGTTGCGTCTATGCTATGGCATTATGGTGGCATAGCTACAGTGCCATAGCAATGCCACTATGCTCACCACAGTATAGCATGTCATTCAGTCAGTAAACCTGCCTTAAATTTCACTTTTTTCAGAAATTCCATCTTTTACAAGACTCTCTGTTCAGTTTCAATTCAGAATGCAGGATGGGGGTGGGATTTTAAGACTCTAAGATTGCCTCATCAACACAAGATGATGTATTATCTTTGTCTTTTTAAAGTGAATTATGTGTTTTAATTTTTTTAACAATCTTACAAATTATGCTGAAGACTTCACATGGTGTAAAGAGGCATTTCAAGACACTTCGTGTGAGCTTCAGCTTTTTTCAGATCTTTGAAGAGAGCAGCCTTCCTGTATTTGTCAGTTTCTGTAATGCCCCAGTGTGCACTTTGCTCATTATGCCCCACACTATAAAGACAGTGGGGCAATAAGGTTTCTTATGGCGTTATTTCCCAATATTATGAAGTTCCTGTAGATATTCTTATGGAATATAAAATGAGAATTTAGAAAACCTTATAAAACAGCGTAATGGTGACAAGAGGGAAAAATGGGTCTTGCTGAAAGGTGTTTTTTCCAGTAAAATAAATGCTGGAGCATTATATGAAGCAGATGCCTTCTGTCAAAGTAGGAATTAGGACACGTTCTTCATGCATCTGCAAAAGACAAATAATCATTATGTATGTACTAAAATTCCTTTCTATCTTGACTTGTATTCAGAACTTAACCCCTTTAAAACGTCAGGATTTTCTTGCTTGCAGTCCATCCCTTCCCCCCTTCTTTTGGAACGTGAATTAACTCTTACAAACATTGAGTACAATGTTGTATTCAACTTTCAGATCTTTATGCAACTTCAGAAGAAATAACTAATGCAGGATTTGGAAAGATCTTCCCAGCTCCTAGCTCTAATGATAAAGAGGACACCGAAGAAGAAGAAGATGATGATGAAATACCATCAGAATTTGTTTCTAGAAGGGAATTGGAAAAAGGCAGACTTTCTAGAGGAGGTATTTTCTTTAGATTAGATTCTGTTTTAACTAACTATTGTATACAAATCAATATTTTTAAATTATTGATATTTTGTTTTAAATTTTTAAGTTACATTACTGTTACATAGTCTATAATTTACTATTTGTGTTGTAAGATATTTGTTTTTGTTACAATGTATATATTTTTTTTAAATGAGGTTTTAAAAAGCAGTGAGATGAAGATTTATTAAGTCATATAACATGCATATTGATTATTTTTCCCCATCTTTCTGTCGTGGTCAAGAAATGGAAAAACTTTCCATTTTCAAAAACTATGAGCCAGGTGATCCAAACTGCAGGATTTATGTGAAGAATTTGTCAAAACAAGTTCAAGAAAAGGTGAGTAAGGATTTATGAAAATGTTCTGTTGTTTTTCTTTGTTTGCTGTCTTTCCTTACACACCCATTTTAATTTCAGGATCTCAAGTTTATTTTTGGAAGATATGTTGACTTTCAATCAGAAACTGAACGAATTATGTAAGTTATTTCAATTCTTGGTAAAATTAAACTGTGCACTAACTTTTACAGCAGTAGTGAAAACTACAGTTGAAGTTGCAGTCATTTTGAGCCCCTTTTGTCTGCTTCTAATTTTGGGGGGAGAAAATCATTTTGGCCTGAAAATGTTTTATTAGGGGAGAGTAGAATTTTTTGTATACAGTTATTAAGTATTTTATCTGGAAGCGGTGTGCCTATTAACAGAATATTTTTTTGCCACCTACTGCATAACAGTGGGGAAGGACTGGGTACTTTTTTTTTTTTTTTTAATGCAACATTTATAATTTACTTGGTGTGCACACAACTGCCACCTACTGAGTGGAGTGGTACGTTTGGGTATAAAGACCCTGTACTGTGCCTTTAGAACACAGAGCCGAATCCCAGTTCCTGATGTCGCTGGATTGTCCAACGTGTACAGCATTGTAATGATTGAAGTCCTAGGTGCTTATGCATCTGTTAAATCAGTGTTTCTCAAACTGGGGCCGCCGCTTGTGAAGGGAAAGCCCCTGGCGGGCCGGGCCGGTTTGTTTACCTGCCCCATCTGCAGGTCTGGCCAATCGCGGCTCCCACTGGCCACGATTCGCTGCTCCAGGCCAATGGGAGCTGCTGGAATCGGCAGCCAGTATGTCCCTCGGCCCGCGCTGCTTCCAGCAGCTCCCATTGGCTTGGAGCAGCGAACCGTGGCCAGTGGGAGCCACGATTGGCCAGACCTGCAGATGGGGCAGGTAAACAAACCGGCCCGGCCCGCCAGGGGCTTTCCCTTCACAAGCGGCAGCCCCAGTTTGAGAAACACTGTGTTAAATGTTTGGTTGTGTATGCGGTATTTGTTTCAGTAGTACAGCAACTTGCTGTCCTGCCTTCTAATGGTGATTTTTTACAAATTGCTAGTAAGTTTGTCTTGAAAAATATATCCGTGTCTAATGACATAACCCTATCTGTACCAGAATGTAGGCATCACTGCCACTTCCATTCGCTCCTCAACTTGCAGCATGTGAAATTTATGCCTATTGTAAATTGTGGTGGAGATGGGATAAAATTTAAACCTTTCATCCATTTCCCAATTTTATTTCCAGGTTTGACATACGTTTGATGAAAGAAGGTCGCATGAAAGGACAGGCTTTCATTGGCCTTCCTAATGAAAAATCAGCTACCAAAGCCTTAAAAGAAGTAAATGGATATGTTTTGTTTGAAAAGCCCATGGTGGTTGTATCCTTTTCCGAACATTTTCATTTTAGTGCCTTTAAATTTAGGTCAGTTCCTGAGATTCTTGCTTCCTGTCTTGTAAACTCACTCTCTTTCATAAATTACTGTAGAAAAGAATAGGTATTTCTTATTAAAATTACAGACAACGTAATAATCACTTAATTCACATTTGCTTCAATGATCATTTAAAACTTTATGGGTTAGACTTTCATTCTGAGACAGAAGAGTAAATGTGTATGTATGACTTTAAGATTTAAAATAAAATCACCACTTATGTCTTTGTCCTGCAAACACTTATGCATATTCTATGTCACTCACATAAGTAGTCCCATTGACTAAAGTAAAGTTACGTAAGTGTGTAAGTGTTTGCAGAATCAGAGGCATTATTGTGGAAGATTCTGACTCACTCTTAAACTCTCTTTACAAATCAACAAGGTGTTCCTTTCCAAAGTTTATATTCAGGTTAAAAAAAAATCATGTGATGTAACAAGTTTAAATTCAGAGGGTTTTTTTAGTGAATATATGCCAATTAAATCATGGATCACACAGAAAACAATCCACTTTGTAACTACAAATAAGTGCTGTGATGGTGAAATATTTCCATTGATTTGAAGAAAGGGGAAGTGTAGCTTCATGTGACTGGAGTAAGAGGTAAAGTTGGATTGAGTACATGCATGTTATGTATACATTCCAAACATTCATTCTCCAAAGTTTTATTTACCTTCTAGTGAAATTATTATTTCTCTACTAATTGATTCTGGCTTCCTGCTAACAATTATCACTTATATTTGGACTTGTAGTCCTTAATAAAACCTTAGCAATTTGCACGATCTGCAAGACCAAAACAGGATTCCAAAGAAGAGAAAAGAAAAAGATAGAACAATGCTAAAGGTAAGTAGATTTAGTGAGAGGAAAAAGAACATTCAGACTTTAAAAAAGAAAAGAAAACAGTCCATTATTTGAGCACTTAGCCGGGGGGTGGGGAGGGTTCTACAAAGGAAATCTATCAGGAAGCCAGTGTGCAAGGAGGCTGTCAGTTTTGACCTGTGTTAACATTTCATTTCTCCCTTTTAGAATCATAGAGTCTATATCCCAGTCCTCAAATGTAGTAATGATGTGTGTTGACATTCAATCCTCAAACCATTGACCCTACAGTTAACTTTAAGGGATTGTGGCACATAGGAGAGAGTAGGATACTGCCAGTCTAACACCTCAGGATCATACTCCAGCAGGGCTATCGACCCCAGAAGTAATTACTGCTTCATTGCTATAACCCCATAAATAGTACTTCAGTTTCCTTGCTGGCATCTCCCAAGGAGTCTTTGCTTTGGTGACCCTATGTTTAGTCAGTGGGATCTGTGCATCATTGCAGGCCCCTTTAAGCCTTGCTTGTCCAGGAAATAGCATGGTGTTAGAAAATGTTTTAGCTAATGTGATATTAAACAAGATTGTCCCTTTCTGTGGTCTTGGACAGTTGTGATTGAAAATGTGTTTGCTGCTTGTGGTTATCCCTAGGATATCTGTCCACACTGCCAACAAAAGCATATTTAACATCATGTTAGTTTGAAAACATGTTCCTATTTCCTAGTATAGAGGAGGTCTTAATTTGAGCATATCTGAGAAAATCTGTCCAAAAAGTTCTTATGTTTAAATTTGTTTATTGATAATTGTTAGTTGAAATGAAGTTAGTTTCAATGTTGCTGTTTCTGATGGAAAAATAACAGCACATTTTCTTAAAATTGTTTTGAGATGCTCAGCATTGCTGTTGCTAATGAAATATTTATTAAGAGACATTTTCTTGTAGATGTCTTGTGTCCACTGGAGGCCATGCTATCTAACCTATGTATTGTCTTTAGCGGTATTTCTAATGTTTTTGAATTGTTGGTAAGACTCCCTCTGAAACTTCTGGCTTGTGCAATATTGTGGTGGTGTGTAGTCTACTTTTGAATAAGCTTTGGTTCCATTCAGCGAAGTTAGCTGTTTGATTTTTATCAAATAAAAAACAAATGCTGTTAACAGGTATTTTCTTACATTGGTTGAAGACATTCTAGTTTTCCCAATTTGTTCCTTGTAAAAAAAGAAGTCACTAGTCCAGTTTCTGACTACACTAACTACAAGTTGGCATTCAGGTTATGTAAACAGAAACGACTAGATCTTGGTTTGATCACTAATCATGTTTTTAATAGTCAATTTAGAGTTACAGTACTATTTTGCAGTCAGCTGTCATACTTGCGTAAGCTTTATTTACAGTGTAAAAGGATTAGATTTGCAGTTAGCAAATTAAAATTAAAAGTCTAATAAACTGAGTTAGTCAAAACACCTTCATTTAAACCCAGCCTTTTGTACCTAAGTATCATGGAAAACATAACACTGTTGTGTGTACAGTTGGCCACTACAGAACTCGGGCAAAGTGGCGCAGTGGAGGGCTAAGTTTCATTAACTTTGAATTGCTTTGCTTTTGCTAAAGAATAACAAACATGAACCCTAATTTAATTTGAATATATTTTCTTCTGTGGTTGCCAAGAGCCAGAATGACTTGATGTGCACTAGCTTTTGATGCAAAATAGTGGTTTCTATGGTATGAAATCTGGAGATTCAGGTTTATAAGTAAATTTTGTAAATCAAGTAAAATAAAAATACTGTAAAATGTGAATTGTATACACAGCAAATGTAAATTGATACAGCCATACTACTTAAGTGTCACTTTATATGGCACTTTATTAGTGTCAAATTATTTTATTAAACAGTGAAAATAGCTAAATTTAATGGACAGTAATTATTCAAAGTATTACTACTTTCTCCTTTATGAAGATACTGTAATGCACATGCCTTCCCAGAAGATGAAAAACATACAGTTTTGACTTTTCATTGGCTGAAATTCCCCTTTCCTGTCACTAACTAATGTTTTCATGAACAGTTGGGTGCCCAGTTCTGATATAAATAAAATGCCAGCTATATGAGAGAGCAGTGAAGAAGCTAATGTCGCAAAGGTTACTGGCTCCAGGGAGAGAGGTAGCCTAAAAGACTGCATTGGATGGAAGCACGATTTAAAAAAAAGAAAAAATTGAGCTGATGGAAAAAGAGAACCTTATATAAAATGCAGACCACTGAATGAATGGGACAGTAAATGCTGGCATTTTCCTAATAGTTCCTCAATTTGTAAAGAGCCTCACTTGCTTATGGGAGTGGGAGTCCTCATTGGTGCACACATGAGCTCTCACTAATTTGCAGATAAGGGATCAAAACAGCTATATTTTATCAAACAATCTTGTAATAGGTAGTAAAGTTGTGTAAATGCAATACTGAGAATCAAGTAAAATTAAACCACATTCTGCTGTTCTTCTTTAGAAACATTCCTGCGTAAATACTGCAGTAATACTGTCATGCAGAGTGTATCCTTTCTTGTTGTATCCTTTTTTGTGCAATGTTTTCCATAGCACTCAAATACCTCCAAGTTCTCTTTTAGTGTAGGTGCGGGGAGGAATTTATACTCTTTTTTTTACAATTTTGTAAATCTCTGTTAAAATAAGTAAGATACTTTAAAATTATAAAGGGGACTTTTTCAGGGAGAAAGCTAGTGAATCCGGTCACTTATTTACTTAGAGGGACACCACGAATGTTTCTAGTCTCAAAATGTGACCTTTCCTCCCTGTTCCTTCTCTAAATCCATATAATTCTTTATTTTATGGGCCAGATCCTGAACTGGTGTAAATTGGCCTTGTTCCATTGACTTCAGTGGCGCTATGCTGACTTACATCAGCTGATGAGCTGGCCCTAGATGTTCCTTTTTAAAAAATAGCAACACCACACTGTGTTAGAATGTTTCAGTTTTGACGGGGTGGTTATAAGTAGAAAACAATCCTTGACGTTGTCTTTTTAAGTAATACATTCATTTAATGACAGTTTGTGTCCCAGTTTATGGGACGCAACCTGCACTTAGTTTCTCTTGTAACTTTTTCCCTTTTTTAGACTAGAGAACAGAAAATCTAGCAGTCTCATAATGAAGTAATGAAGACTGAAGCTAAACTTTATTCATTGCTACCTTTGTTTCCCACTTTCTGGTAGTGTTTTATGGCTACTAATCTATAATTTTCCTGGGGGTTTTGTATTACAGCATTCTGTGATTAACCTTACTTTTTTTAAGTTTAATATAAACTAATACATGCTGTATGTAGTAAGCCAAATTTAGCTGGCTCAGACATGATTCACTAATTTTCTATATCTTAAGAACTTTCAACTTTCCAGTTAAGCTTCTGACAACTGAACACAGTAATTTTCCAGTCATTTATACTTTTAACATGCCTTTATAATGTTCCAGGTTCCTTTTGTGTTCCATCTCTTTCAAGTGTTACCAAGCCATGGGAAGAAGCAGTGTGATCAACAGGACTGTTGAACAGTGCGTAGTAGCATTTCAAATGTTTTTAAAACAAGACTTAATTCTCTTCATTCTTCAAGGTTCCAAATGCTTTTAAACACATGGTAGCCTATCAGAAGACAGATATATGAAAAATGTATATTAGTCCGCTTGTTAAATCTCTAATAAATTATTCCTTTTCCCTTCACTTTGCGTTATACCTGCTCTTTTTTTTTTTTTTTTTGGAGATGAGGTGTTTACCTCTAACAGAAACACAATACTGAATTATTTTACATGTTTATTCCTCAGAGCTTTAATGTCATATAGGGTGACCAGATGTCCTGATTTTATAGGGACAGTCCCGATTTTTGGGTCTTTTTCTTATATAGGCTCCTATTACCCCCCCACTCCCGTCCTGATTTTTCACACTTGCTGTCTAGTCACCCTAATGTCAGAAGACACATTCCTAGGCTCCAGGGTGAATGATGTTTTCTTCCTGCCTTGAGGATATTGATGTGCTCTCTGAAAGTAAAAATGGGCTTAAGAATCAGTTTTAGTGAATCAGGATTTCTTGTTTTGCCTTGGAAACAGAACTGAACTAATGCCCTGGTATTGTGTTGGGGGCACAGTACCAGCAGAATTTTTTTTTTTTTTTTTCATTCAAATGAAAGTGAGTTGCGGCTGGTCGTTTATTCTTGGATTGAGAATTACACTGCTATGACCAATGTCAATAAAGTAGGGACCATATCTGCAAAAATATATGAATAGTATCAAGTCCAAAGAGGCCCAATCCTGATTGAGGCCTCTGGACATTACCATAAGATAAATACCAAACAATTATAATTTTAAACACTGCTAAGCCAAGGGAACAATGTAGGCTAGCATTCTTACTCAATTATTGAAGCAGCAGTGCTATAAATCAATGCTTTTAGGCTATCTGAAAGTATGCGACACTAATTTTCAGAACTATAGCGAAGCCAAGCAGTTTTATATATTCTAAAATCATGTGGGAAAGACTATGTAAAGGTGCTTAATTGGTAGTGAAATACAAATATTTTGAGGAGCAATAAACCTTACCATCAAATCCAGAACTAGTACTTTGTAAGGCAGGTGGAAGGGGATATAGACCTCTCTCTTGTCCCCACTCCATTAGCAACAGGGGAAAGAAAGCTCACTCTTAGTACTTACTCATTACTATTTAACTAAACCTATGCAATATGTCTACGTTCTTTCTTCAGTGAAACCTGGTTTTATTATCATTTAAAACGCTTTCATATGAGTTCTTGAGTTTAAGAAACCCTACTTGTTATACACCTCTACCCCGATATAACGCGACCCAATATAACACAGGTTTGCATATAGCGCGGTAACCCCGGGGCTCCAACAGCGGGGTTCGGGCGGTGCTTTAAAGGGCCTGGGGCTCCAGCTGCTGTGGGGAGCCCTGGGCCGTTTAAATCACCGCTGGAGCCCTGCCGCTGCTACCCCCGGGGCTCTGGCAGCAGGGCTTGGCCGGCGATTTAAAGGGCCCAGGCTCCCTGCAGTGGCCGGAGCCCGGAGCTCTTTAAATCACCGCTGGAGCCCTGACACCGCTATCCCGGGGCTCCGGCAGCGCTTTAAAGGTCTCGGAGCTCTGGCTGCTGTGGGGAGCCCTGTGCCCTTTAAATCACTGTCGGAGCCCTGCCGCTGCTACCCCGATATAACGGGGTTTCACCTATAACAGGATAGGGATTTTTGGCTCCTGAGGACCGTGTTATATGGGGGTAGAGGTGTATTCTTTAATGCCTACGTTATAGAGGTGTGTATGTGGAGAGATTAAAATGACTTGCATCAAAACTTTTAACACAGCTTTAATAAAACTTTAAACAGCACACCAGCCAAATAATCATCATAATGCTCTTTATTTTGAGCACAGCTTATGGAGATGGAACACTAGCACAAGCTATGAACAGACATTTTAGAAAACTAACCTGTTGATATAAAAGAGCAGGGAGCTTTGATTTTTTTTTTATAGTCTATCAAATAATTGTCTTTAGTACAACTAAGATGACTAAAACTAATAGACACACACCACACATGCTGAAAGGTGTTCCCCCCCCCCCCCCCCACGACCATAAATAAAAAAGCTAGTTCCTGTATGTTGGTTTATTTCTGAAGTTTAGCAAGCAAACAAAATAATTGGTGGTTAATTGGGGTTGGTTAGTTATACTGTAGAGTTAAAGCCACATCACAAGTTAAGTTACTTAAATTTGCTAAAGAAAAGCAGAATAACCTACAGGAACAAGTGTTCAGGTACTCATTATATCAACTTCCCAAACTAGCTTTGACTCATCGTCCACACTTGAGAAGTAAGTGATGCACCTGCCATTCCTCCACGGTCCATGAGCAATGTCCCTCTCTTTCTACCCTTTTTCACTAACCAACTCACCGAAGCTATGGTGCTTCTCTTATGTGTAGGGTCTTTTAACACTTAAGCCTTGACTTCAACAGTTTGCTAAATTACTAAATTTTGAGAGCAGCCATGCTACAAAAACAACTCAGGTTACACAGAGTGATTTGATTAACAGCTCAGAGTTACAGCTGAAGACTGTAGCTGTGTCCCTACTGCATTATTAGCTCATGCTTCAGTAGTACTTCAGCATCTACCCACCGCCCATGGCAGACCATCTAGCTCGAATTTAAAACACCAGATAACTCAAGCTAGAGATTTGTGTATGTAGATGGGAGTTGGGTTAGAGGCAACTCTAGGTATACCTTGATCTAACACTGCAGTAAAGACAAGCCATTAGAGAAAATTTTCTTTTAAGAGTTTCTAGCTCATACATTTATAAACAAAAGCTTAAGTTTTGCAGACACTGTTTCAGCACATCTGATGGCTACTCATCAGTATCTATAAATACCAGCTTAATCTTATCATACTTTCTAGTCTTGCCATATCCCCTCCCTATTTGGGAAAGAGTTTTTACCTCCTGTGTATGATTTTTAAAGGATTAAATGCCTTGAGCTTTAGCACCTTTTAAATTATTCCTTTTTAGCAAGGCATGGGAGGATGTTTCTCAGACAGTGTGTAAATACTAAACGTGAATGAACTTTAGATTTTATAACAAATGGCTTATAAAAATCACAACGCTTAAATTACACTTACTTCTTACTCAGTACAATGTACATCATTTAGATATAGTTACCTATAACTAATTTTCAAGGAGATGCAAGGTATAACAGTAAAGCACTTGGGTAATTCTCAGAACAGATGTGCTTGAATAAAGTACGCCTGAAGGTTTCTATTAAGATCTTCTAGCAAGAGTCCTTGATGCATTATCAGGAACTTGGGACATCAGAAAGTACATTTTCTATACAGCATAAATCTAAAACTTGGCCAGATTCTTGGGTATGATTTGATCATTCTGTGCCGCATTGAATCTGCCTGTAGAGCAAGTGTATCCAGTCCTCAGAAGGTCACTTGAACCCACGGTAAGTCTAGTCATTTTCCTTGAAAAGAGAGCCTTGAAACTAATGCAAATGGATTGTTGTGGTTAAATGGAAAATGCATGCAGCTTGGCTGCACTTGTGCTGCAGAAGACTGCAGTTCTTAAAGAGCACTTCCACCCCGAGTCAGTTTATTTTTGTGGTAAATCCCAACGGATCATCTAGCTAAGTGTCCCTTGAATTTAAAGTTCGCCTCATGTGAAGTGTACGCTGATAGCACCTGAGGAGTAAGAGATCTCTAGTACCAAAGCAGATCTACTCTCTAAAGAATCAAAAAGAACACCTTCCTCAATTACCCATCCCACAGCTAGAGCTCACAAGAAAACACTGGCCATCACTACTGCAGTGAGAAATAGCTGCCGCTTAGAGAAGATTCTGAGATACTGTTGGGTGTAGAGGTACTGAGGTGGAGGGTGGATGATGGAAAGATTGAAGGGTTTGGCAGGGAAGATTACAGAATGGATTTTGGTGAGGATGGGTTAGGGAACAGGACTCTTTCCAGGGAATTGCTGACAGGCAAAAAAAATTGTAGCAGAGCTCCTTTTGTGGAGATATCACTGACTTGGGTGAATTTGTTCCTTCGTTTTCATTTTAATGGTGGGAGTGGTGTATTTTCCCCAAAAGAATTTCAGGAAAGGGTGGGGTAAGTAATTTCAGTACCGATAACACAAATGTTTAGAAAGATGTATGGGATTTCCCCCCCTTTTTTTTTAAATCCATTCCTGGGTGGGGAGGGTGTTTTTCCCCCCAAAACACGTCTTTCAAGGAAACTCGTGGTGTGCCTTACCTCTCACTGTTTTGTTTTTTAAGTACCTATTTGCAGTAGTTCATGTTACTAGTATTTTCATAGCAGCACACATTTAGCAAACAAATCGCTCAGGTCAGGCTTAGGCTTTTCCCTCTTTGGTGGCACTCTCCTCAGTTTCTGAAACTGGATCCAGTTTGGGTTTGTGTGACAGTGCACAAATGTTTATCCTAGCAATGGAGCTCTAGTAGTTTTCACTATGAAGAAAACATGTCTCTACTCCAGCTGCATTTATCTTAGTGATAGGATAAACTCCGGTCTCGTAGGGAGAAGACAGTGTGGCAACAGTAAACTAGGCAGGTCTGTAGAAGACAATATTGGTTGGTCCACCAGTACCACTTCCTGTCATACCTAGATATTCTTTGAAAGGGACTGAATTCCTTAATGAGTTGGACCTGGCATCCTTAGTCTGTCTAACTGACAGGATCACAGTACAAAGCAGGATGCAGTCAGGCTACTGAACAGATGAAGTATAAAGCAACAAGCACACAGTTTACAATGTTTTAAAATCTCTCTGCTGTATTCCCTGACACACACATTGCTTCTACGTGTTCTGCCAAACAACCATCATTTCAGATTCCCAGGGAATCAATAGGATGGAAGCAAGATGGTGATACATAAGAAACAAATAAAACATATCCCCATTGATCCCCTTTTCAAGTCTAAAGAATCAAGACAGGGCCCATTGCTCAGCAAATGGTTTGAATTTGAAAACAAAGTTTTAAAAAAAACATTTTTCACGTCTTTGATTTATTGTGGTGTTTAAAAACAAACAAACCTACCTCCTAAAACAAAATACATATTAAATAGGTTTTTAAACCAAACTGAATTTTTAAATCGATAGCCCAAATAGACCAGTAGAGGGCAGCATTAAGAGACTTATGATTACTAGCAATAGTTTCAAGAAGCAGTCCTGGCAGGCATCAGAGGAACGGATTCTATCTATTGCTCCTTAATAGACAGAAAGGTCTGCCTTTCAATGACTGACTTAGTCATATGATATTGCCATCAGTTCTACTTCGAACTGCCGAATGCTGAGATGGTTGTAATGCAGCAGGAAAACTACTGAAAATGCCATCAACCAGTCAAAAATGTATGTCTTCAGATCTGCTTTGTGTTTATTTTAGTGAAATAGTATTATAATGAATTTGCTCATTTCTTGTATTTATAGGAAAAGACCTACACAGGGCTATGGTTCCTAACGAGCTTTATTTAGAGATACCTTTAGTTAAGGCAGGGGTAGGCAACCTATGGCACGCGTGCCAAAGGCGGCATGCAAGCTGATTTTCAGTGGCACTCACAATGCCCGGGACCTGGCCACCGGTGCGGGGGCTCTGCATTTTAATTTAATTTTAAATGAGCTTCTTAAACATTTTAAAAACCTTATTTACTTTACATACAACAATAGTTTAGTTATATATTATAGTCTTATAGAAAGAGACCTTCTAAAAATGTTAAAATGTATGACTGGCACGTGAAACCTTAAATTAGAGTGAATAAATGAAGACTCGGCACACCCCTTCTGAAAGGTTGCTGACCCCTGATTTAAGGAGACAGATAATAGTCAGTTGAGAGCAATGCTAAGGAGAAGAACTAACAGATTGCATGGGATTTAAATTACTTCCCTCTGAGGAAACCAATGATCTTTTGAGATGCTCATCAGACATAATAGTCCTGGTTCTAATCTCACACTTGAATTCAACAGAGTTAGTCCTCGTCTGTACAATTGAGTTACACCTGTATAAAACTTGTGGGAGAAAACAATCAGGCCCAATAGATGGATTTTGAAAATAAAGTGGTATCAATTGGTGTCCACTGTGCCAAATGGATCAAACAAAAACAGGACTACAGGATACACCCTGATATAAAACTGGGGTGGCCAACCTGGGCCTGAGGAGGAGCCATAATTTAACAATGTACATTGCCAAATAGCCACAGTAATATATCAGCAGCCCCCATCAGCTCCTGCTCCCAGCGCCTCCCCCTCCCTTCCCGCACCTCCTGATCAGCTGTTTCGTGGCATGCAGGAGGCTCTGGGGAGGAGGGGGGAGAAGTGAGGGCACTGCAGGCTTAGGGGAGGGGGCGGGAAGGGGTGGATTGGGGGCAGGGCCTGTGGCAGAGCCAGGGGTTGAGCAGGGAGCACCCCTGGCGCATTAGAAAGTTGGCGCCTGTAGCTCCAGCCCCGGAGTTGGTGCCTATACAAGGAGCCGCATATTAACCTCTGAAGAGCCGCATGTGGCTCCAGAGCCGTAGGTTGGCCACCCCGATATAAAAGCTCTGAAGAAGGTACAGTTTTATGCCATATTCTAGTTCATTAAACCACACCTAGATCAGTCAATCATAAAAGAAGCACAACACATCGTGATTCGTCTTTTACAAACTGAGAAAGGATCTATAATTGCATCCCTAATCACTTTTCTTCTTCGATTCCATTCTAGGTGTGTGCGTGCCCACGTGCACAATTGTCAGAGACTTTTGCCTTAGCGGTATCGGTAGGGTCAGCTGTGGCACCCCCTGGAGTGCCACCTCGTGTCAGTTTATTAGGCACTGCCGACCCTATACCCTCTCAGTTTCTTCTTACCGTTGGTGACGATTGGTTGGAGCGCCTAGTCTTGCAGATCGCAAGAGCATTAGCAGTTCTTTACAACCTTTATCTTCTTTGTGCACAGATTGTAGGTACTTAGTTAGTCATTAAGTTAAGTGTTAGGTTAGTTGGTAGTTAGAGTCTCGGCTGGGACTTCGTCCCAGAGTGAAGCATGCCCTGCTGTCCAGGCTTCAAACCATGTTCGTCATGCAGCAGGCCGATGCCTATCAGTGACCTTCACAACAGCTGCTTGAAGTGTTTGGGGGAGTCCCATAGAAAGGACAAGTGTCAAATCTGTAATAACTTTCGACCTAGAACCCAAAAGGAGCGGGATATCCGCTTGAGGGCCCTCCTAATGGAGGTTGCGCTTTGTCCTGAATTGGAGCTCTCCCACTCGGACCCCAGGCCGAGCACTTCGGCTTCGGTGTGGAGTGCACCGCTAACACCGGGCTCCGCCCAGCACCGTTCCCCCTCGTTGGTGCCTAAGAAGTGGCAAAAGAAGACGATTCCCTTCCCGGCACCGAAAGGAAAAGGGGTCTGAGGCAAAAGACTGATGTCAGGCCATGTGCCTGCCCTGGGGCTTCATAGGGGTACTGCAGAGGTCAGACCCCCCTCCCCCCCCCCCCCCCAGTCTGACCAGGGATCCGACTCCGGAGAGTGGCAGGGGACCCAGGTCTCTCCCAGGGCCTTTGTTGCCTGAAGCGGGCCCAGCGGCTAAAGAAAACAAGTAGGATGACCGGTGCTGCAGGTGCTGCACCAGGCGGCAGACTCGGCTAAGGCCCCAATATCTAAGGGCAACCCGATCATGGGACAGCCTCTTAGGGCAGTGGAGCACCCTCGGTCATCAGATCGCAGCCACAGATCTCCATCTCCGTGGCCTCGGACCCTGGCACTGTACCCTAGGTCTCCAGCTAGAAGGCCCAGGTCCTCGATGCACTCTCCATGTACAAGATATGGGACAGTGGAGTTGAGGCATCAGTCCCCATACCACCGGTACCAGGGAGCTTCCCATCACAGATCACCACAGCCCAGGTCGCTTTTGCCTAGACGGTCTCCCAGATGTCTGTTCCCACCCAGGCAGGGCCGCTCCTTGTCACAGCACCAATCCCCTTCACTCCGGTACCATTCACTGGGCAAGTGTCATTCCTCGCCCTCCCTCACTGGTCACTGACCAAAGTCAGTCGGCAGACTCAGGCCTCGACGGCTCCTCCCTGGTCGCCGGAAGGACACCAGTCCGAGTTGGAATGGGAGTTCAGCACCTCACCAAGAAGGGTCGATTCGCTGCTGACTCATGAGACAGGCGTGGCACCTGCAGCGACCACGTGGCAGCAGGGACAATGGCCCACTCAGTGGCCATATTGGAACCCATGGGGCACTGGTGGACCTCTCGGTGGCCGCTCCATTACAGCTGCCACTCTGACTGGACCTGCTGTCAAAAAACCACGGCAGTCTTCTGCATCTGAACCTGGAGGCACTGCAACTGACAGTTTGGCTGCTGCATGGTTGAATGTTTAGGAGCAGCAGTGCTCGGCCAAAGTCCAACAGGTCCTGTTGGGCAGTAGAAAGCCCTCCACCAAAGCAACCTACCTTTCCAAATGGAAGCAGTTCGACTGCTGGACGTCGGATAAAGGCATTCAGCCTGAGCAAGCATCACTGCAGTTAATCCTGGACTACCTTCTGCATCTCAAGCTCCCAAGGCCTGTCCCTTCATCTATCAAGGTCTATTTGGCAGCTATCTTGGCCTTCCATCCACTATTCGAGGGTAGGTCAGTTTTTGCCAAGGACATGATGATCAGGTTCCTCAAGGGCCTCAAGTGCCTTTACCAGCACATCAAGGACCCCATTCCTCCGTGGGACCTGAATCTGGTGCTGTCGTAGCTCCTTAGTCCCCACTTCAAGTCTCTGGCTTCCTGCTCTCTCTTTCATCTGTCCTGGAAGGTCATGTCCTGGTCACCGCGTCTCCGAGATTAGGGCACTCACCTCGGAACCACCGTATATAGTCTTTTACAAAGACAAGGTCCAACTGAGGTGGCCAAGAACAAGGTGGCTTCTCAGTTTCATACAAGTCAGGACACTTTCTTACCTGTCTTTTTTCCAAAGCCGCATATGTCAGAGGAGGAGCATAGGCTGTATTTCCTAGACGTCAGGTGGGCACTAGCCTTCTGCATTGAAAGGACCAAGCCATTCTGCAAGTCGACGCGGCCGATAGGATGAAAGGTGCCCAGCGTTTGCACAAAGAATTCTTCTTGGATCACTGCCGGCATTCGCTACTGCTATGATCAGGCGAAAGTGCAACCCACGGTGATTGTAACCGCCTACTCAACCAGGGCGCAGGCCTCTTTGGCAGCCTTTCTGGCCCAAGTGCCTCTCCAGGACATCAGTAGGGCGGCCACCTGGTCCTCTGTCCATAAGTTCATGTCCCACTACGCACTTACCCAGCAGGCCCTGGATGATGCTGGTTTCGGTACTACAAGCCGCCAAACTGTGAATTCCGAGCCCACCTCGGATACTGCTTGTGAGTCACCTAGAATGGAATCAACATGAGCAAGCACTCAAAGAAAAACAGTTACCTACCTTTTGTAACTGTTCTGCAAGATGTGTTGCTCATGTAAATTCCCTGCCCTCCTACCCCTCTGTCGGAATTGCCAGCAAGAAGGAACTGAAAGGGCGTAGGGTCGGCGGCACCTAATATACTGACGCATGAGCGCGGCACTCAACGGGGTGGCACAGCTGACCTTACAGGTACCACTAAGGCAAAAGTCTCCAACAACTGTGCACGTGGGCAAGCACTTACCTAGAATGGAATGGACATGAGTAACACATCTTGAAGAACAACAGTTACAAAAGGTAGGTAACCATTTTTCCTTTGTTACTCAAAGTGGTATTCTAGTAAATACTAGAGTCGCTTGTTTTAATCCCAGACAGATGACAATTGCTTTCTTAAATTTGCTCTGAATTGAAGGGAGAGTGTGCCTAGCTAGCACTATTGAAAGCTTGGAAATTTACATACTGAATTACAAAGGCATTCTACAATTAAATGCAAAAACTAAGTTAAGAAGGAAGTTTGGAATGCCAGTGTTATGTTTCCAGAGCATCTGTAACTCTCTTAGGCCTTGTCTACACTACAGGGGAAATTCGATCTAAGCTACGCAATATGAGTTATCTGAATAGCGTAATTCAAATCGATGTAGCTTAGACCTACTTACTGCGCGGTCCACACTGCGCGATGTCGACAGGAGACACTCTCCCATCAACTCCCCGTACACTTCTCGATCTGGTGGAGTACAGGAGTCGATGGGAGAGTGATCTGCGATCGATTTAGCGGGTCTTCACTAGACCCGCTAAATCAACTGCCAATGCATCGATCGCCACTCGTCGATCCCCTGGTAAGTGTAGACAAGCCCTTAGACTATATAGTATTTTGCTGCCTTCTATTTTTTTTTTATTATGGTTTGCATACACACTGTTTCAAAGTAATTACTGTAGGAACCACAACTTTGAATTTGTGCATATCAGATAATAAGAAAATCTCAGCTGAGTGTTTGATCATATTTGAATAAGCAGGTGATATCTTGGGTGTGAGTGAGGTACCATGAGCTGCTAACCTAGTTCAGCATCTGTTTCCTCACACGCACTTTTATTTATTTATTTATTTATTTTAAGGCTGTCTGGATTTTCACTAACTCTGTTGGTGTTTTCAGGGAACTGAATGGGAGGCTTGTTCCCCTAACTTGTCGCCTGGGGGAAATTGACTAGCTCTCTCTAGAGTTTTCAGGAAGAAGTCAATGAGATTGTTCAGAGGGTCAACCCCAAGCCTGATGTATGTGCTCCTCTGTGTGGTATTCTGCTCTTTGAATACTGTGAAAGCACACTGAGGCTCAGATTCTAGGACCCTGTGAGGTGAGAGGGTTCTAGAGCCCGGGCTGCAGCCCAAGCACGAACATTTATGCTACAATTAAACAGCCCTTTTTCCCGAGCCCTGTGAGTCAGCTGGCACAGGCCAGCTTCCAGTGTCTAGTTGCAATGTGTAGACATACACTCAGGGTGCACTGAAGGATTTCACAATCACCATCATTAATTGATCTGGCTTTACTGCAAGCTAATCTTCCACCTCATCTCAAAGAACTAGAAAACCTCTGCAATGGACCCTCCTTTCAAACATTAACTGAACTGGGTGAAAGTAAGGGCAAAGTTTATATTCAGCTTGCTATTTCATGTGGTCTTATCCATTTTACCTACATGATTACTCACTTTGCAATGGCCAAGAACATGTAACTGTTCTCTTGGAGTTAGGACAGAATAACCAATTATAGTCACAGCCAGCACACACAAACATTAAATAGCCAGTCAATGCTTTAACCTCACTCTTGATTGCTAGGATTGCATGTACATGTGCAACTCACAGTTATGATGTGAATGTAATGACAAACTTAACTTTAAAATCCGATTGCATGGTGTAGAATTGCCTGGCTTTTCTAGCAGTGATGTATAAGACAAGGTGTGATTCACAGGTCCAGGAAAGAAAAAGATTCCAAATGCCATAATTCTGCCACCCACGTAAGCTGCTTCTGTCCTCTCCAGAGAAAATCAAAGGTCCAGTGACTTGATCACAGATTCTCCCTCTTTGTTACATACATTCTCCTCCAATCAGGGAACAGAAACAATACTATGTGATCAAGCAGACTTAGCACACGATGATGAATCTACAAACTACAGTTCATAAACAATTCCTAGGCTGAAACTTGTTCATAAACTACCCAACAGTTACAGATAGCCTATTTTTCTTCTTACAAACTGATTTTTGTGCTAAATTTGTCAAATGATTCATTCAAAATAGCTCAGCTCCCAATTATGATTGTGAATTACAATAACAGCTGATGGCAACAGGATCTGGCAGCAGAAGCTGCGCTCTATAAACTGGCACACTTTGCAGTTGAACAAGTTCCAAAGAGTACAACTACACAGAAAGGGTGAGGTAGTACTGCCTCGCTTGTATTTTTATTTCAAGCAAAGGGAGGGTTGTCATGTAGAAGTCTTCTTTTTTTTTTTTACATTTTGGATAGACCTTTCCCATTCCACTAGTTTGTTTGGTGTCTGTAACATGATGTGGTTTTCAGCAGCATTTTCCAACCCAACATTGTTTACAAGTGAAGGCTGTGTGACTGGGGGTACAAAAATCCTGAAGACTTAAGTCTTCCCAAAAAACACATGCTGCACTGTGCTGAGTGTAAAAGAGCCTGCCTTGATTTTCAACCTTCATTGTAGACCATTGGACCTCCCTTTCAAACCACCAGAGATGAACAAAAGTCAAGTCAATGTTTATTTTTATCTTGGTACTTCAGATGTAAACCTTAGGGCTTGTCTACACTGGCAAGTTTCTGCGCAGTAAAGCAGCTTTTTGCACTCAAACTACAGACGTGTACATGCTGCCAAGCCACTTTGTGCCCAGAAACTTCTCAGTTGTAGCGCTGCAAAAAAAACACCTTGAGGAGAGTCGTAAGGCTATTTGCACAGAGGCTCCAGTGCTCTATTGCCCGTGTAGACATTTGATTGCTTTCTGTGCTGTAATTGGCCTCTGATGTCAGGGGTTTCCCCCTCCCCCTGCCTCAGGACTGGTTGCTTCCTGCCACTGTCTGAACTTACAAGACAGCATGCTGACACGCTCTCGGTTCCCCCTTCCATACACACACACTCCCTGTCAAAAACTCTCCTCAGGGCCGCCGGGGGGGGGGGGGGGGGGAGGCAAGTGGGGCAATTTGCCCCGGGCCCCACAGGGGCTCCCACGAGAATATAGTATTCTATAGTATTGCAACTTTTTTTATGGAAGGGGCCCCCAAAATTGCTTTGCCCCAGGCCCCCTGAATCCTCTGGGCGGCTCTGACTCTCCTACCCCCCTCCACTTCAGTTGAAAAGCAGCTGGCAATGTAGTAGGATGCCCATGGAAGATGGGATTGAGAAAGCTGCATCATGTGACACTGTGCCTGCCCCATGAGGCATTGTAAACCCTTCCCAAAGCACCCTGTGGCCAGTTGCACAGTGGGATAGCTACCCCAATGCACTGCTGTCTTTGCCGTTGCAAGAGCTGCTAATGTGGATGTGCTCCAGCGTCACAAGGAGCAGTGTGGACACACAACAGCGGTTTAATTCCAGCGGTTTAATAAAAGTGGTATAACTTGTGGTGCAGAAACTTGACGGTGTAGACAGAGGGGGGAGGGATAGCTCAGTGGTTTGAGCATTGGCCTGTTAAACCCAGGGTTGTAAGCTCAATCCTTGAGGGGGCCACTTAGGGATCTCGGGAAAAATCAGTACTTGGTCCTGCTAGTGAAGGCAGGGGGCTGGACTCAATGACCTTTCAGGGTCCCTTCCAGTTCTATGAGATAGGTATATCTCCATATATTACTCTTAGTTCCTTCCTCTAGCCCAATACTCAGTCCTGATGGTATATGTTGACTTCCTTCATAAAGAACAGCTATTCAGCTTCCTTTCTCCTAATTTTTAGGTCTTGAATCCAAGAAAAGCTATTCAACTCCCTGGTTATAACAGGTATTTATCATCTTATATGAAATGTGTACAAGTTAACCTAATTCAACTGTCCTACTGTCACTGCTACAAAATGAGAGGCTAAAAGCTGGGGTTCGGGCAACCTCCAGTCTGTTGGGTTCTACATCCTTGCTGTGTTTGGAGGAGAGAGCACAGGTTGTTTCCACAGAGGCATTTCAAGAGATCCCAGAATTTTGACAAACCCACATTTTAGGGAACATGTTTAGGGGACTCATTATTTTAAACAAGGTCTGGAAACTGAGGACTAAAAGCTGGTTGGCCTTGGCTTGGCTGCACAGAATAATAAGGAGCTTTACAAAGTGTGGAGCTGGGCTACATTCAGGGCTAAGTAAAATGCTGTTACTGCACCCAGGAGAGGGTAGCACTCCAAAGGTGTGGGAGAGTAGGTAGCCATGGCTCTGGCCTCACTATGTGCCAGCCAGGAGAGCTGGTTAGGCCACACAGTGGTGGGGACTATGCTGAACCTGATAATGGGTGAAGCTCTTCCTGCTAGCTCTCCTTTTGTACTAGGGAGCTAAGAGAGGCAAAACAGCACAGCTCCACACCACTCCCAGCCCAGGACTGTGCATGAATGACATAGTCTACCCTGAGAAACAGGTATTGTGTACATTTAATACATCATTTTGCGCTATCAAGCTGCAGCACAGATAGATGTCAAATGTTTAGTATTTCTACTACAGCTCTGAGAGACCCTCGGAGATTAGGATTTAGTTGCATTATCTGATGCTGTGTTCGAGTCTGGTTGTGACAATAAGTATTTGTTCACACACACACACACACACACACACACACACACCACAGTCCTTTGAAATATTGAATCTGTTGACAGCATTAAGACACAAAACAAAACACTAAGACTTTCTCTAAACACAAAAGTAGTACAGATTTAACTATACTTACAAACACCAGTATAACATTCCTATACAGGACGGGGAATGAGCTCTACTGTATAACACACCTTTGTACTGTATATCTGTGTCCACATTAGGGATTGTACTGGCATAAATATAGCTGTAAAAAGCTCACTCCCTCAACCAATATAGTTATACCAGTACAACACCTTTGTGTAATCCAGGACTGAGCCTTAACGTGTTACCTTATTAAAGTTGTCATGAGAGGTTGTGGCATAGCTTCATCGGATAAGCAATTCCGAAACAATCAAAACAACAGCAAGCTAAGCAAAATACATGCTAAAAATAGTTGGCCTTTTAAAATGTGTAATTTGTACCATGTACTTTACCCTCTTGCATGAGTACAAAAATCCATGAGAAGAGCACAAGCTATTACGGAAAGAACCATGAAGGCCTTTCTTCTGCTAGCAGCCATTGGACTTTGTTCGGCGCAATACAACCCAAATACAAAACCTGGGAAGATGTCTATTGTCCACCTGTTTGAATGGCGTTGGGCTGACATTGCTCTTGAATGTGAACGGTATTTAGCACCCAATGGATTTGGTGGAGTTCAGGTACGTAGCCTCTAATATTAATTGACAGTGAAATCGCCTCATAGGCTGCACATTTTGCTTACCAAAGTAAAAATCCAGGTCATAGGGGACAGGCACCAAGTTCAAACTAAATAGAAATTGGTAATGGAAGTACTAAATGCTGAAGCAGTGAAAATAGACCAGCCCGTCATGATGGGGTGCATTTATTTAATCACTCCAAAGGGTGTAATTGAAATATTTATTCCTCTAAGTGAAAAGCCACACCTGAATCTTTATTTACTACTGTGGAAAATGAGGGAGATACCTGTATTTTATTTTTTTTATGACTATCGTATGTACCTCAGTTTACCTGCCTGGTATTTTGACTATGCAGAATTAAATGAAAGGAGAATGTTAGGAGGAAAACAAACAGGAAATGACAGAGATAAAGGTACCCTCAGAGAGATACCAAGGCTCCTTAGGGGAGCAATGGAGTGAGCTTTAATTGGGAAATACCCACCTCTCTGACTCCAGCTGGGCTAGTATGTTTATTTTTCCTGACCCTGGGATCAAAGGACACGATGGCAAAGACACCTCTGCCTAGGAACAAGGAGGGTGAGCAGGCAGCTGGGCTAGAGGTAAGTCTGACAGACACACTGAAAGTATGTTGCAGGGGCTGGCTGTCTCTCTTCCAGCCCAAGTCTCGGCTGGATGGAACTTACTCAAAACTTGCAAAGAAAGCAGGGCCGGCTCCAGGCACCAGCCTGGCAAGCAGGTGTTTGGGGCGGCCGCTCCGGAGAGGGGCAGCACGTCCAGCTATTCGGCGGCAATTCGGCGGACGGTCCCTCACTCCTGCTCGGAGCAAAGGACCTCCCGCCGAATTGCTGCCGCAGATCGCGATCGCGGCTTCTTTTTTTTTTTTTGGCTGCTTGGGGAGGCCAAAACCCTGGAGCCGGCCCTGAAAGAAAGAATAAAGTTTAGGTAAAACATGGGCATGTATGTAGGCCCCCCACTTTTTAACTCACTTCTCGTAGTTCTGTGTATTTTGAGGGGAATAAATAATTTATTTTGAAGAAGCTGTTTTTCGAGCCTTTAATCAGCCAGTAGTCACAGGCTCCTAGATAAAAAAGGCTGGCAGGCCAGATGACAAATGCAGTTGGGCTTGTCATATTATCACCAGGGAGCCTGCAGCCCAGAGGCCTATTCTAGGAGTTGTAGGACTGTGTGGTTCCATCCAGAGAGGGATGAGGGTAACAAAACTTGTTATCAGAGAGGTATACTCAAGCAGCTAAAAGGGATCTAAAGTGCAGCTTGGCCTTTGTGGAAGCAGACACCTTTTAGTGTGACAACTACAATTTGATACATACCATTTCTCAAATTGCTGCACAAACACTCACCTACGTCTATTTCATATGCCAGCTTCATTAAACACTTAAATATAAGCAATCTAAGCGGCCTGATCACCCAGTGAGTTCCTGTATATAAGGACTGTCTCTGAGATGCTGAGCCGCTTCATCTCCTACTGATTTCAAACGGAGATGAGAGTGCTGAGCATCTCCCTGGATTGGGTTCTGGTAGAGCCAACTCCTTGCCACAGACGGAGCCTCAGACCCTCTGTCTTTATATGTCTTTTACAACACTGAACAAGTACATAAGTAATTACTAGTTTATTTTCAAATGACATCACTTTGTTCACAGATATCTCCTCCAAATGAAAATATTGTCATTACTAACCCATGGAGACCCTGGTGGGAAAGATACCAGCCAATCAGCTACAATCTATGTACACGATCTGGAAATTATGATGAATTTAAAGACATGGTGACCAGATGCAACAATGTTGGAGTAAGAGACTTGAAATTCCTCCTATATAAACAGTGTGGGGAGATGTAAGAGATTTCAGGTTGCCCTCTGTCCTGTTCCCAAGGAAAAAAAAAATATTCTTCAATAATGCCAAGGAGATAAGGTGCCAGTTCTCAACTGAAGTCATTTTTCACGCCTTCGCAGTGGAAGACTAGGTCAATCAAAAGCTTCATCATGCAGCAATAGGTCAACCCAAGAAAGTACTGTTAAAGAGAAACCCAGCAAAAATTGTTTTTTGGGTTGTTGGGTTTTTTAGTTGTTGTTTTTTTTAAAGTTTGCAATCAGGAAAAATAGTTGCTTTTCAACAGGTGCCTATTTTTAAAATTTAGTATAATTGAAAAACTCTCAATTAGCAAAATTGGAGTCATTATTCTTTGAAGATAGAACTTAAGATGGATGCTTAAATTTAACTTCTTTATTTCACATGCTCTTGACAGCTGTCTGATTGATGGTATGTGGTCATTAGCAGTCAAAATCAGAGTGAGGCACTAGATAACTCAGGAGGGAAGATATGGGGAGATCAGAGTTATAAAGAGAGATAATCTAATTTTCTCCCAAACAGTCTGGTCTTTCAAATGAGTTGCATATCACTGAATGGTAAGCTCGCTGCTGGATATTTAGAACAAATAATATTCTATCACTTTGCTCACATGAAAAAGTTCTAGAAGAAAAAAAAGTGGGGAGTCAAAAGGGTGGGGAATGTAAATGAGACAATAAGTGCTATTTAGTCAATGGCACTCAGGTACTGGCTTTATTAAACTGAAATGCAAACATTGCTCTCTAGGTTCATATTTATGTGGATACTGTAGTCAACCACATGTGTGGATCTGGTGCTGGCTCTGGTAATAGTTCTACTTGTGGAAGCTATTTCAATGCAGAGACCAGAGATTTTCCTGCTGTGCCATACTCAGCCTGGGACTTTAACGATGGTAAATGTAAAACTGGAAGTGGAGACATTGAAAATTACCATGATGTGACTCAGGTAAATTTAGAATTGTAAAATATATTTTCCCTGTTTATTCTTACTCCCACCCTCTTCTTTACAGGGCTATGCTGTCACATAAAAATCTCAGAACAGGAAAAACTCAGAGATGGGTGAATAACTGATTTCTCAGTTCATTGGCAATTTTAAAATAATAATATAAAAAAGTTTCCATCTTAATGTTTTACGTTTAAAAAAGCTTAAATTAAATTAAAGGGGTATTTTGAAATAAAAATAGTTTCAAACCAAAATATTGATACTTTTTTTTAAAGAAAAGTCAAAATGAAATTTTGAAATTTTAGGAATTTCTCAGCCCCTCCCTCCCCCCCCCGCCCCCAAACAATTTGGCAAAACTGACACAAATTCATTCTTTTCCTTGAAAAAATGTTTGATAGAAAATTTTTGCCCAGCTTTAGCAATATTCCACACATAATAGTCTCTCCATTAATTAGTTAGTAGGGGTAGTGAGAATTACGTAACCAATAGGCTACATTTCAGCAAGATACTTTAAGCATGTGGATAGTCCTATCAAATCAGTGGGATAACTCCTATAATTATAAGTTAGGAATGTTCTTAAGTACCTTGCTAAATCAAGGCCATGCTGGTCATTTCAAAGGATATTGTTACCTCTTAAAAGCTAATCAGGACTGAGCCTGATCAGTAAATATGCATGCAAATCCCAGGGTAATACAGAAAAGTGTGAGTAGTTAGCATTCTTCCTTGTGCTCCTTTATGGGTGAGCCACACAACTGACTTGACCTCTTGTGATTAGTTGGTATTTAATGGCTCCTTTTCCCAGTGAGGGGTCTTAGGTCATCAGCTGTATTCACCAAATTCCATTATGCATTCCATTGCCTAAATTCCCATGGCAGCTTCATTTGGAAGCAATATTCTTCACCCCCCTGCCCTGAACAGTTAGGTAGTGGTGCTGTGCATTGCTAAACAGCATCTTTTACCCCATTTCAATGGTATATGAAAGGATTCCTGTGTATATCTCTCTTACTCTGTTTCCTTTGTCCCTGTCTTGAGGGCTGGGGGAGGGGGAAAGAGATTGTAAAATTCATTAAGCGATTGGGCATCATTCAGGATGAAAGATGCTAAAGTGTCATTATTATTCACCTCTTCACTGTAATACAGAGATCAAACACTTGATTACACATGGCCTCTCAGAATTACACTAGGATTGCCATAGGAAACCATTCTTTTTCTGTGAATATTTTAAAATACTCTTTTAAAATCTTCTATTTCACTGAAAATTCACATCAGCAAATTTTACAGGAAGCAAACACAAAAATGGGCGTGAACACCGTCAAAATGAATTTGTTTAAAATTGTGAAATAAAATCTGTGGCAAAATTTTGTATTATGAATCCAGCTATAATAAAATCTCTCATGCACTCCCATGATAAGAGAAAAGTAGCATGTAGTTGATGTTGAAGAGAAATATTTTTATCTGTATATTAGAGCTGAAGTAAAAATGACATATTAAGCCAGATTACTCCTCCTAGCTGTATTAAAATCACATGAGTAGGTTTGGCAGAATTTGATTTTTATTTTGTATAATTTTGATGGATCATATTGTTGTTTATTTTTAAGCCTTTTTACATTTTTATCGATTTAAATAGAGTTGCAAAAATTGTTTTAAGCATTTTTTATATTTGTATTAATTTTAAATTTTCATAGGTGTGGGAAATTATGGGAAAGGTCATATAATTTTTAATGATAGTCCACATTGAGATTCAAAAAGTTCAAGCTTTATAATCATTAAAACAAAAATCAAATACCAATAAGTTCTCAAGCAGCATTTTTCTTACTGTGCTACCTGTAAATTTCAATTTTTATTGGGGGAAATATTTTGTCATTGATTTGTGTGTGTATGATGAAATCAATGTGTACTGAGAGTTGCTCATAAAAATCTAATCCTTCCAAACCTCCCTATGAGTATAGAATTAATGGACTGATTCTCAGCTGGCATTTTCCTAAGTCACTTACACCTATGCAGAGTGGTTGTAAAATGCAATCAGTCTTTGTACAGATATAAACAACTACACATGATGCAAAGTAGTAAAGAATCAAGTCCTATATCAGTAAAGTCTAGTATATGTAATCCCAGTGTCACCTGCAGCCATATGTATGTTATGTACATTGTGTACCATTGGCAGTGACAACAAAGAGTAGTGCTGGCTGGCCCACTGGGCACTCATGTTTGTTCCTGCCAGCCCCCCGTCATGTAGGGGAGGGGAGCAGTGGGGCCAAAATTGAGAGGTGTTGCAACCTGTTGCACAGGGGTCACAGTGCCACTCAGATTTGGCCCCATGATGGAGAGGCTGTGGGACCAACCCTGAATGGGTACGCAGGGCAGTGGGATGGCCAGCACTGATCCTCCTTGTCATTGTCATGGGGCTAGCTCATGCACCAGGACGCCTTCACAGGGGCTTGCCCTTCCTCACCCCACTTTCAGCAGCCCATGTCCCCTCTCAGGGATGGGGAGTGACACAACACCTGGCGGGCGAGGCTGGAAGATGGGGGCTGAGCACGGCATGGGTGAGGTGCTGGTGCCAGCAGCTCCCCTGGGCATGCTCCACAGGGACTGACAGTGCATATCATGGGGAAAATTTCTGGGGGTGGCCCTGTGTAATTCTATATTATTCTGTGCTTTTTTCAACAATGGCTTTGCAAGAACTGTGTTCAGGACATTTCATTTAGCACGTGGGATGAAAATTGTCTTAAATCAGTGTCCCAGCTAATTTTTTAAACAGGTCCGTGACTGTCGCCTTGTCAGTCTTCTTGATCTTGCCCTGGAGAAGGACTATGTGCGCTCGAAAGTTGCTGAATACATGAACGAACTTATTGATATTGGTGTGGCAGGCTTCAGAATTGATGCTTCCAAGCATATGTGGCCTGGGGACATGACAGCATTTTTAGACAAACTGAAAAATCTAACTAAAACATGGTTTTCCAATGGATCGAGACCTTTCATTTACCAAGAGGTAATCTAGTTTTCTTAGTTTCACTCTACGGAGAAATGGGTTCTTTTATGCAAATACAGTATGGACTTGGCCCTGCATGTATATTAGTGCTTTGTTGTATCAGGACCAAAGTGTTCAGCAGCTTGCAAGACTGAATTATTGACAAATTAATGCAAAGAACTAAGGTCAAAATGTTCCACTTTCTAATTTGTATGGGCCCAAATGGATCCTTTTGTTTGCAATCAAGTAACCGTCTAAATACTTGAGGTGAAATCCTGGCTCATTGACTTCAATGTCAATACTCCCATTGACTTCTAGGGGCCAGGATTTTATTCATGATTTTACATGTGCATACACATTCTAGATGTCTAAATGATCACACAAAATGAAAAAAGAATGGCGAATCAGGCCCCAAAAGTTTTAGTTCCTATGGATTCTAACCTTTAGTACTTCATATTCCAGCCCCCAGTCTCCTATTTTGCTACTAAAGTGTTACGTTTCCAAGCCCACTTGGCTTATTCAGTGAAAAACTTTAAAATGTGTACATTAATTCTTTCATGCATTTTCTTTTGATTTACTTTCTCCACTCCCTATTCATCATCATTCATAGAATCATTAAAAATATATATAGATCTCAGAATTTTATTTTGTAAGTTAACTTCTGCAGCACCAATAGAGAAAGTATAAATAAATAACTTTGTAAGATTTCCCCTCCAAGTCTCAGCAATATTGTTACATGACTTTTATCAGTAAATGACTGTTTTTAAACCAGAAGACAATCTCTACCAATTTAAAATTTTAAATGTGAATTAATATTTTGGACCTAAACCTTTAAAGTCCCTTTAAAGTCAAACTTCTCATTTGATTCTTTTTATTGTCAAACTGATCGTTCCAGGACTGGATCATGTATTTCATTACTAATCTATTCATGGTCATGACATATTTGGGAGTGGGGGAGAGGAGACAAGAGATTTTTAATGTTTTTCAATTGCACCTGAATTTGGGATGCTTTAGGAAGCAATAAATGGAATTTAGTAAGTAAAACTTATTTCTGTTTTAATGCAGTCAATTGTTTTATTCGTCCCTTAAAGCAGCATTTAGGTCTATGAATTGTATCTTTTTAACCAGGTGATTGGACTATAATAGTGGCTTTTCTTTCTTCTACTAGGTAATTGACTTGGGTGGAGAGCCAATTAAAAGCAGTGAATACTTTGGAACTGGCCGAGTGACTGAATTCAAATATGGTGCCAAACTGGGTACAGTGATCCGCAAATGGAATGGAGAAAAGATGGCCTATTTAAAGTAATATATCTATAATTTGAATTAATCGTTAGATTCCTGCAATATTTGAACTACTAATTTCAATGTGTTTGACTCTTTGTTTGTTTGTTTGTTTGTTTAGGAATTGGGGAGAAGGCTGGGGTTTTATGCCCTCTGACATAGCCCTTGTCTTTGTGGATAATCATGACACCCAAAGGGGACATGGTGCTGGGGGAGCTTCTGTTCTAACCTTCTGGGACTCCAGGTAGCTTCATACAGCCAACAGAGTTCCCTTTCTTCTTCTTCTTCTTCTTCTTTCTTCCTTCCCATGCTCTCTCTCCCCATTTCTCCCCTCCCCCCCCAAAAAAAGATAGTGTATCTTCATGTGTCTCATTACTCTTTGGTTTACAGACTATATAAAATGGCACTTGGCTTTATGCTTGCTCATCCTTATGGATTTACACGTGTTATCTCAAGTTACCGTTGGCCAAGATATTTTCAGAATGGAAAGGTAGGTTTATGATCAATGAGAACAAGTCTGTAGGCCATTAGGCTGTTAATTATCCCTGTGTCATCTTGTATGCTTCATTGAGCTGTCTCCCCAGATAGAACGTTTAATCTGTATAACTTTGTGTTTAATAACAAGGACATTAATGATTGGGTGGGACCACCAAGCTCTGAGGATGGATCAACCAAACCTGTTACAATTAATCCAGACTCCACTTGTGGCAACGACTGGGTCTGTGAACATAGATGGCATCAAATAAAGTAGGACACTGCAAACAGCAATTCCCAATATATTCTTCACCTGATGTGGGGATATTTTAATTAAAGTCAAGCCCATTGGTTGTATTTTCAGGAACATGGTTATTTTCCGTAATGTGGTTGATGGCCAGCCTTTCTCAAACTGGTGGGACAATGACAGCAATCAAGTGGCTTTTGGGCGTGGTAATAGAGGATTCATCGTCTTTAATAATGATGACTGGTAAGTGGGAGGAGTGAATAGCTTCAGAAAAAATGTTACCCCCTGGTCAAGCTGTAGAGCCTATTACTGGCTATAGAGTCTGTGGCAACTAGTTGGTGGGACAGATCAAGGCTCTTACGTAATGCAACTCCAAACCTACCATCTTCCCACTCCCAAAAGCATTCTTCAAAACCCAGCATTAGCTCCTTAAGCAACACAATATTCTGCTGCTGGTTCCTGGTCATTGGACTTGAAACCTGCAGTAAGAGGTTGGTCAGTGAGGAATGCATGACCATGCAGATCTGAGAGGTACTTTGGCCACTATTGGTGTTGGGCCTGGGCCTAAATAGGCTAGCAGACATGGCTGTGAGGAATGGGTGGAGAATTGACTGAGAGTAATGTGGGTCAAGCTGGGATAGGTTTGAGAAAGGGCTGTCAGCTGGGAGTTTTCAGCTTTCTTTTATGATGAGAAGAGTTGATGATTGGATTGGATGTTTTAGAGGAGCACAGCAGTCAGGAAGTTCTCAGAATTGCATTGCATATGAATTGTTCTCAATCTTCTGTGTGTGTTGAGGTTTGAATCACTCACTTCATTTAAGTGTCTTCCTGCCTTATACAAAGGGTTTTCTGTGTCTAACCAGGCCCACTTCCTTTCTGGATATTCCACAAAGCTTCTGGCAGAGTCTCAGCAGGGCTGGCACTTCATGTTAGGGTTATTGTTGTGCTTTTCTAGACTTCTCTAGAGTCAGAGGTGCAGAAAGAGATGTAGGGAATCTGTGATGCTGAGGTAGCCCAAAACAATATGATATTGGTGGAAAAGAGCCCTCCTGATTCGAATGGAGAGTGCCAAAACTGCTGAGATGACTCAATGGGACTGTCAGAAAAGGTAATTTGGGTGTGTAGAGAGGGAGGGACTTGGGAGAAGAAAAAGAACAATAGGAGCCTAATAATAAGGAAGACTCTAAACTTTTGGAAACTGACAAGAATACCTGCATTTACTGTCCCTGCAGATAATATCCTACACATTTGTCTTCATGTTTTTTTCTCTAGTTATTTGGGGTCTAATTCTGTCTTCTGATTTGTATTCACAGTCCCCATTGACTTGCTGTGGAAATTATATCCACACAGAGGCATAGTTTATACTAGTAAATATAGCAAGTAGAGTAGAATTGAGTCTTTCATGTGTAAAGTATCAGAGGGGGAGCCGTGTTAGTCTGGATCTGTAAAAAGCGACAGAGTCCTGTGGCACCTTATAGACCAACAGATGTATTGGAGCATAAGCTTTCGTGGGTGTAAATTACACTGTAGATATCTCCTTCATGCAAAAGCAGGAGGAGCTGTCAGAACTGTATTCATGAGAGCATGAAAGAGAGACTGTCTGAAAGATACTTCAGCAGATTAACATTTGTACTCGTGTCTATCCCAGATGAAATGGGGCTTCAATTTTAATTAATTTTTGCCCTTTCAGAAGTGGGATCGTTCAAAAGCTAATTCTTTAAATGTCCAGGTCAAATGAAAAATGAGTCTGAATAATTTATGTTCACCAGCCTATATTATTGAATTTTAAATATATGAAGCCTTTGTGAATGGGAGTAGACGGATAACCTCTGCTTACTCATGCCTACACAGGCGAGGCTTGATGGCATTTCAAACTGGAACCTTTATGTCTAGCAGGGCTGCATGGGCCCGTTGAGGCCATATAGACCAGGGGTCTCAAACACGCAACCTGTGGGCCGCATGCAGCCTGCAGAGTTATTTCCTGCGGCCCGCCATAGGGACCAACTCCACTGGCAGCCAAGCTCCCCTCACCCCCCGCCCCCCCGAGCGTGCCACGTCCCAGCTCCTCCACCTACCTCCCAGCGCTTCCCGCTGCCAAACAGCTGTTTGACAGCACTTAGGACTTTCCAGGGGGGAGGAGTGGGGATGCTGCTCTCTATGGGGAGGAGGCGGAGAAGAGGAGGGGCAGGGGCGGGGATTTGGGGAAGGGGTTGAAATAGAGGCAGGGAGGAGGTGGAGTTGGGGCAGGGACTTTGGGGAAGGGGTGGGAAGAGGCAGGGTACGGGTGGGGCAGTGTGTTTGCGACCCCTGTGATAGACTGTTAGAGGCATCAGGCACCATCGCCCAGGGGTCTCTCTGTTAGGGGTGCTGGGCGCCCAGAGGTTCCCCTCTCTTCCCCCATTGCCCGGGGTCTCTCCGTTGGGACACTGGACAATGTCTGTGACAAAGTGGAAATTTTCTGTAACATTTTTATAATTCCTAGGCGAGCCTCAGTTTCCCCCTCGACTTTGCGCTGTGACCGGGGGGGTGGAAAGGGTTACTCAGTGCAGGAGAGAGTCGGCACCTATGGCGGGCCGCAGGAAACGGCCCGCGGGCTGTGTGTTTGAGACCCCTGGTGTAGATCATCATCAGTGTTACTAACCACATAAGGAATAGTTACAGGTGTTTATATTTTATTAAAACCCCTCTTCGCATTACAGTTTTTAAAAAGTTAATACATTGACTTTTAATAGCATACTATATTACTCTTCGTTTTTTGACTATACTTTTGTATCATTGTATGAAAAGGTTTCAGTGATGCAGCCCTCAGGCCAATGTACTAGTCCTCATGTGGCCCTCGTGATGATTTGTGTTTGAGATCCCTGATATAGACAGTACATACAATGGCCTTAGTAGTCACTGTAGGCTCATGTTGCTCCCTACCTAACACACACAGGCTCTGCTGTATCAGGGACTGAAAGACCAGCCCCAAGAGTAAACCCCAAGTGTCGGATATTGTAGTGCAGAACACTATCCCCAAAGCCACCTGGCTGGCCAAACATATGACGCTTTATAATAAAAGAGAAGTACTGGAGAGTCTGAATTACCGCTTATTCCTCTTCAATCTGTTTTTATACATAGGAGCTTGAATGTGAATTTGCAAACTGGCCTTCCTGCTGGAATTTACTGTGATGTTATTTCTGGGCAAAAGGAAGGTGACCGCTGTACAGGAATACAGGTGCAGGTTGTAGGTGACGGCACTGCTAACTTCCAGATTAGTAACCAGGCTGAAGATCCTTTCATTGCAATTCATGTTGATGCTACATTGTAATCCATGCAAGAATGAATGATTCTCTGTATAACATCTCTAGCAAGGAATAAACTGTGTTGGCACAAAAGTCATGTTTTTTTAATCTCATTAATGAAATACTATGTCATTGCTGTAATATTATTACAGAATAACTAGCACTGATATTTTTTTGAGATGGTGTAACAGGCCTACAAATATGGTTCATTTTAAAGACTACTTCATTTTATTTCACATGAAGACAGTAAAGGAGACATTAAACCATGAATTGAGATGATTTTACTGTTGTAATTCCAAAACTCAGGCAGGCAGACAAACAGACACACACAGTATAGGTGGAGCTTGTAACAGCACCTATTTCAGCCGGCTGAAAAAACTGATTTTTTTGGTTTGCTGGCAATGCAAAAGTATTGAAAAAGATCTTGTTTCACATCAATCCTGTGACCCTCTGTACCTCAAAGTGGCACTCTGAAACCCCCATATTCACTACTGTCATATAACTGTATGTTTTGTACAAAGTATGCCTTATGAGGTATCGGTCTTGATCTGTTGAACAATAATAACCTGTTGGATTTTATGTACTATCATTGTATATGAAGTTATGAAGTATTACTACATGTGTTACAGAAATATGTTGTGAGGTTAGGAACACCCACAACCAAAGATGTGGCCTTTGATGGCTACTCCGCATTAATGGCTCATCAACACATAACCTAGAGACTTCTCCGAGGAGGCACATATGCCATGGGGCAGACTATCCCGCATCATAGCAATGATCTTTGCAGCAAACTGGAAGAAGAGAGACAGTGACATCATCACTTGGCCTCTCCCTCCCTCCCCCCCACCCCTGCCTCGAGCTCAATACCTGGAGGAATGTCTGGATAAGGGTGGTCCCAGACTGGAAGGTGGTCCCAGCCTGAGTCTTGGGGAGCTGTAACCTGCTTGTACCATCTGTCAGGGTGAGATACTGTTTGCTTCAGCTCTTGCTTAGAGTAAAAGTTAGGATTTAAAATACGTTTACTTTTTATTTTCTTAATGTAACCTCTGATCTTTATGCCTACCATGTATAATCATGTAAAATCTATCTTTCTGTAAAAAGCAACAGAGAGTCCTGTGGCACCTTTAAGACTAACAGATGTATTGGAGCTAAGCTTTCGTGGGTGAATACCCACTTCGTCAGACCCATGCGTCTGACGAAGTGGGTATTCACCCACGAAAGCTTATGCTCCAATACATCTGTTAGTCTTAAAGGTGCCACAGGACTCTCTGTTGCTTTTTACAGATCCAGACTAACACCGCTACCCCTCTGATATCTTTCAGTAGTTAATAAACCAGTTTTATATTTTACCTAAAACTGTTTTGGTGGAAGTGCTTGGGAAATCTCAGTTCAGTTTACAAAGCCAAGTGTGCATCCATTCCACATTGAGGAAGTTTATTTGTGACACACACACTCATATACAAATAACATGTATTACTATGTACAATCCTTTGCCTGATTATACAAGACAATATTTATTGATTTGATGTGTAATGTGGAACTTTGGGCACCGAACTGCCAGGTGGTCATGCTGTGGGTGACTTAACATATTTCCTCTCAATCTGCTTTGGGACAAATCTGGGACACAGTACAGGTCAAAAAACTTGAAGAACACTAGCAAATCTATTGATTAGCAGGATGGCAAAATAGGGAGGGGGTCAGTTTCTGCAGCCTGAATTACATTTTATGCGACCTTACCTTCTTAACATTAAAGAGCTATAATGAATTCATTAAAAAACATCAATGCAATATTAAGGTTACATATGCAAACATAAGTGTCAGGAAATGTTAACATTAAGACTCCTATCACACTAATTTGTCCACATTGTTTAAATATAGGCTTTAACAGACAATATATGCAATTTAACTGGTCATTAAAGATGGAACAGCATAACTTTTTTTTCATGGTATACAGTTCATTGTCAGGTAGGGTAGGAGTCAGTCAGTGGCTGCAGCACTATTGGAGCCCCTACCAAGACAGTTGGGTGAAAGCAAGAAAAATCAGCTCCTGAAATAATCTGTTTAGTCTCGCTCATTGTAAGTGGGACTCTTTTGGGGGGCAATTAATTTTACAATAATGTTTAAAATCTCTCCCTGGGGAGGTGAAGGGTATTTGAATCAGATGTTCCATCTCCCACATTCAAACTGTTGCAGCTCCTGGCCTTCTCCTGATGGCTGTTTGGTCCTTGCAGTGATAATAAGTGAGTGGGGTGTAGAGGGAGTGAGAGTGAGCGAGGGTGACGCCTCGGAGAAGGGGCAGGGTTGTGGGGGGTAAGTGTGTTCGGTTTTCTGCAATTAGAAAGTTGGCAAACCTAGTGTGGAGTGGGGTTGGGTGGTGCTCCCTCCCCCATGGGAGTTGGCCTGGGCCCCTCCGCACCCCCTCCCAATGTTGCATTCCTAGCTATTTAAAAAGCAATACAATAAACACTAGTTCTGGGTCTGTATTATAAGAGAAATAATTTGGTTTACTTGCTCCCACAGTTTGGGGATCATTTCTCCATCCACCCGCTGGCCTACAACAATGCTCCAGGCTCTCCAGACACCTTTCCCCAGCCTGCTTAAGTCTGAGGCAGGAACAGAATAGACTGAAAAGCCACTAGAGAGGTCTGTGATGGAGTCAGTAATCAATTGTTACAGGCAGTTTGCTGAGCCCACAATGAGACATGACCGCTAAGCCCCTCAGGCAGAGGATAGCCTGACTCAGAGACAAAGGGTCTACTGCCTAGGTCAGGCAGTTACAAACCTGTGGATACCAGTATCCTGGGAGGCACAGACCCAGCTGGTGTTGACTCCCAGGTGAGACCATAGGGCCAGGAGCCAACCCAGCCTACTCAGGGGTGAAAACACTTTACGAGGGCCCTATTGTTGTCTTTAAGCCAGCCAATGGTTGCAGCACTACTACACACAACGCTTTCTGTCTCTGTTTCCTGTCGCCAATAAAGTCCCCCTTTGTTATACTGTTCTTTGTGTGTGTGTCATTGAATTTGTTTGGGGTGGCAATATTGAATTCTATTTCTTATGTGCTGGGTCAGAAGCCTTGGTAAGAACAGGAGTATTAGTCCAAGGGACAGCATCTGCTTGTGTCCTAGAATTCACCTTGGTTGGTGGCACCAGGCAGCACAACAAAGAACCTAGGTCGCTACCATTGGGGTGGGGGTGGGAGAGAAGACCCTCTAACTAGCAAGCATCAGGGAGGAGGCTTGACCCCTCCCCCCCGACCCTCATAACTACACCAAGTTGTTTATTTTTAAATACTAAAAGCAGTTTGTGCTGCTCTCTGCATTGACAATATTTTGAATAATAAAAATAAAGCGGCATCTCGTACAGTCTATGATGAAACACTGCTGCTAAGAAATTCACTAAAATCTGTACAGCAGCCTATTTACAAAGAAACTTTTTTTTCAAAGATAAGATTTTGTACTGCACCCATCTCCATGGTAGCTGAAGAACCTACAGAATTCCCAGTGCCTATGATTTAAAATTTCCAAGAAAATAAATTTTGTGTGTCCGTGTGTGTGTGTGTGTGTGTAGTTGTGTGCACACTTCTACACTGGGTGCTTACTGCGTTAAACAGTAAGTGAAGCTTAGATTTTTTCCCCCCACAATGCCTAAAGAACTTGGCTTGGTAGTTGGATGTTCAAATGCCTTAGTCTGCTTTGAAAGGCAGATGGGAGATAGGCACAAAGAATACCAGTCTTTATAACTGTTTTTGCATATCACCAGAAGGCTGTTTTATTACATCAGGGTCAGAATGGTCCTATTTGGATGCATGTTAGGCATCTAAATTCCTCTTGCATCATCTAATTTGAGTTCCTCCATGTGGGTTTAGCTGCCTACTTTAGTGGCATCCATGTTAGAAATTGTAGGTCAAAAGACTCATAGCTTTTTAAGGCTAGAAGGGACTTTTGTGACCATCAAGTCTTATCGCCTGCATAACACAAGCCATAGGCCTCCCCTGAATTAATTCCAGTTTCAAGGCCAATAGCTGTGGTTGAACCAGCGCATGTCTTTTAGTAAACCACCCAATCTAGATTTTAAAATTTCCAGTAATGGTGACTCCACCACAGCTGGTACGTTGATCCAATGGTTAATAATTACTCACACTGTTAAAAGCTTACACTTTATTTCTAGCCTGATGTTGGCAACTTTTAGCCATTGGATCTTGTTATACCTTTTGTTTGCTAGGCTACATCTACACTACAGGGGGGGGTCGATTTAAGATACGCAAATTCAGCTACGCGAATGGCTACGTATCAGATCCGACTTACCCTGTTGTGAGGACGGCGGCAAAATCGACTGCCGCGGCTCCCAGTCGACGGCGCTTACTCCCACCTCCGCTGGTGGAGTAAGCACGTCGATTCGGGGATCGATTGTCGCGTCCTGACGAGACGCGATAAGTCGATCCCCAAGAGATCGATTTCTACCCGCCGATTCAGGCGGGTAGTGTAGACCTAGCCCTAGACTGAAGACCCCCTCTAGTATCAAATTTCTGTTCCCTGTGTAGGTACGTTGGGGGTCAGATTATAGCGCTGGCCAGCTCAGTGTTTTAGAAGCTCTCTAGGTTTTTTTAGTTTGAGTTTGGATTTAAAAGTTAGGTGATTTTGACCAGCTAGGTATATATTTTTTAATCTATAGCCATCATCGTAACATGTACAGGCTGTTGGCAGTTGGAGGCTTACTGCTGGAAAGCGGAGCCTGCTCTCTGACAACTTACTGTTCTTGTGATGTAACCAGGCTTGTGTGTTAGTTGCCTGTGACCAATCAATTCCTGGTGAGAGAATGAGTCTCACGGTTTCTCAACTTCTGGTTGTCATTCGTTCATATTGTTAAGCTTTCCATCTTCCAGAGTCTCTTTTTAAGTTTAATACCTTTTCTTAATATTTACTTTTCTGTGTGTTTACTAAGACTGTGGAATTTGATTACTCTTTGTTTTAGTGGGAGACTACGATATGATGCATCTCTTTGAAATTCATATTGCCTTTGTCTTCACTGCAAGAACAGATGTTTTTCCATCAAGATAGATATCTTGTAAAAGATAGATATTGGTAAAACCTGTTTCAGGTTTTTGTTTTTTGTTTTTGTTTTTTTTCAGTGAAGACACAGCCATTGTCTCTCTAAAAAACCTGACTCACGCCCTTCTTATATCTGCTGTATCATTTCAGCTGGTCTGTTCTGCTATTTCCCTATTGTTCTGAGTCCCTTCCACATTTTGGCTAAGATTTGCTCTCTTTCTAAAAGATAAGCTTTAGTTCAACCACAGGTTTTTGGGCTTGATGTAGGAATTTTTTATGAAATTTGTGGCCTGCATTATGCAGAAGGTCAGACTAGCTGATCCCAATGAGCCCCTTTAGCCTTAAAAAGCTATGCATTTATAATTCCCTACTACCTCTCAATCAGTCCAAGTAGTAAAATATTAACCAAAGTCACATTAACCTCTTTCTGTCTGATTCTACTCAATTGTTCCCACCAAATCAACAAGAAAGAACTAATGGTGAATTTAACTTCTGTGACTATAGTCCTTTTGATCACCAAATTGTTATATATGTTGGGATGCCTTCTGAGCTTTTTCCACTTGTTTTTTCCAGAACACCTTGTCAAGTTCTGGGAGAACACTTCATCCAGTTCTCTGGGATCCAGAAGACAGCTTGACACTATTACTTTATTAGGCATGTATAGGGCTGGCTCTTGCATTTCTGCCGCCCCAAGCAACAACAACAACAACAAAAATCCGCGATCGGCAGCGGCAATTGGGGGGGGGGGGGAAAAGAAGCTACGATCGGCGGCGGCAGTTCAGCGGCAGGTCCTTTGCTCCTAGAGGGAGTGAGAAACCTTCCACCCCCAAATTGCCGCAGGTGCCGCCCCTCTCCCTTGGCTGCCCCAAGCACCTGCTTGTTAAGCTGGTGCCTGGAGCCGGCCCTGGGCATGTAACTGCTCTTTGCGTATGCTAGTCAGGCCTAGATGCAAGGGGTTTAGGTACAGGGGGATACCATCATTCCAACTCTTGTCACACCACACACCACCTATTCTAGCTACCAACATCTATACTTGTATGTAAAGATTAATTGCTTTGCAGCTTGCATAAGGCATGCTTATCAGTTCAAGGTGTTTCTGACTACATTGTTTACTATAAACATAACCACACTAGTTAGAGTCTATCTCCCTTATTTACTATAAACACAGTCATAATAGTTAATTGTTTCAGGAGTTACATGCTTGGGTTTGTTCAGTAATTACTCACTCATGTCTTGTCTTAATTTGGGATTGCTCAGCTAAGCCAGTCAGCTAAGCCAGTGCTACAATAAAAGACCCAATATGCATTTTTTTGCAACCCACAAAACTACAGAAAAATACAATTTCTTCTGGTTACTCTTAAAATATTTTTAGGCTACAGGGAAAAATACATTTTAAAATAGCCAAAGCACAATGCCACCCATGTGTCCCCTGGGGCAGTGTAGTTCCATGCCTCCCCACCCAAGGGCTACCTATCCTATGTGGCAGCAGTTTAGCCCTGAGAGAGAAATTCTGGACTTTTAAGAAATGATGGAGCCCTCTAGAGGTGCAGTGCAGATGGATGTTTCATATTAAGTATTTCTGGTTCTAAGCCATTGATGCCTTTTAGATCTGTGAGAGTGAACCTCCCAGCTTAGCATCTACCCCTAATTATTGAAGCCAATGATATTTTCATATCTGTTTTTTATCAATGAGTTTGTGTTCCCAGGTGCACTCTCACTTGCCAGAGACCTCTGGAAAATTGTGGTGTTATCCTTAAAAAACACACACACAGGCCTAATTTGTTTTATTTATAGTTAAAGTTTGTTAACATGAGAATTTCTTTTATCTTCACCTGTTGAGCACTTCAGACACAATCAGATAAAATGACAAATGGCTAGTTAACCAAATACTAGGCAGTCATGTGAAATATGTCACATGTAAATGTAACGTGAACTGTACCCTCTTGCAGGACTATAAAGAGCCAGTGAGAAGAGCACAATCCCGCACTTAAGGCACCATGAAGGCTCTTCTTCTGCTAGTAGCTGTTGGCCTTTGCTGGGCACAATACAATCCAAATACAAAGTCTGGGAGGACATCTATTGTCCACCTATTTGAATGGCGTTGGGCTGACATTGCTCTTGAATGTGAACGGTACTTAGCACCCAATGGATTTGGTGGAGTTCAGGTACGTAGCCTCTACTGTTAGTAGACAGTAACATTTCTTCATCTTTTGGCATTATTTATTTACCAGAGTAAAAGGTCCAGTTCACAGAGAACAGGCACCAGAGTTACCATCAGTAGAAATCGGTGATGGAAGTAGGAAATGTTGACAGGTATGTGCCTAGACCAGTCATTGTGAAGGGGTGATTTTACTTTGTCCCCATTGGGACAGCTCCAAAAAACCACATGCTTTCCACTATGTGTCACTTACTTTGTACTTAGAGGAATTAGAATGTAACAATTTATTTCTTATTTATTACCATTTCAGACATATTTATTCTCCAGTGATGTGCACAAACACCAACTCTTGTCATCCCAATTTAAAAAGAAACTTCTAAATTATTTCAGTCTCCCTGGGTAGTTTTGTCTTTCTTTAAGGAATCAGTCCTAGGTACCTTTGTGAGATGGTGAGCTCCTTTAACTCCCATTGATTTCAATCTGAGTCCTCCCAGGATCAGATCTTCTGATAGCAAGCTCCTCGTCGGAGAGAGTGGGCTGGATTACAGTGTAAAGCAGGACTAAAACTGGTGTAAGTGATATCTGTTTGTGCTCCTTATATGTGTTGTACAGGACTGAGCACTCTCTCTGCGCTTATGCAAACGTCAAAATAATTACTAGTTTATCAAATGACAATTTCATTCGCAGATATCACCTCCAAATGAAAATATTATAGTTACTAATCCCTGGAGACCCTGGTGGGAAAGGTACCAGCCAATCAGCTACAAACTGTGCACACGATCTGGAAATGAAAATGAATTTAAAGACATGGTGACCAGGTGCAACAATGTTGGAGTAAGTATCTGTGGATTTCCTCCTGTTGAAATAGTGTGGGGAGAAATAACTGATTTCAGATCGGAATAGCTTCCTGTCCTATTACAAATGAAGGGAGAAGGCTGCAAAGAAGTTGGAAAAGGTGAAGGAATGTAAATGGGAGGAATAAAAGGGGATCCAGTCAGTGAAACTCACAATGTCACTTCACTCTCCTTTGTAAAAACAAACTGAAATGCAAACATTGCTCTCTAGGTTTATATTTATGTGGATGCTGTAGTCAACCACATGTGTGGATCTGGTGGCGGCTCTGGAAATGGTGCTACTTGTGGAAGTTATTTCAATGCAGGGAACGAAGATTTTCCATCTGTCCCGTACTCAAACTTGGACTTTAACGATGGTAAATGTAAAACTGGAAGTGGAGAGATTGAAAATTACAATGATGTGAATCAGGTAATTTATATATAAATATCTGTTTTTACTCCCCCCTCCCAATCTTCTTGACTAGTCTTTGCTGTTGGACGACCATCTTAATAAGGCAAAAAAATAACAAGATCCTTGGCTGAGCTGATCAGTATGCACTCAATACAAGAAGGTACTTATGTATGTGCCTAAATTTAATCATGGGAGTATGACCATTGATTTCTCCGATGCTTAGAATTATGCACCTATTTATGCACCTGTTAGTTATGTAGTTCTGATCACCCCTAACTGATTAAGGTACTGTTGTGTTCAAGCTATTGCCTAAGCACCTAAGGAACTTTCAGCCTGATCAGTAACTATTAATGGGAGACATCCTTAGAAAACCCACAGTTCTGCATCAAGTGATGCTGGTAATTCAGTAGGTGATGAGCAATAAAACTGAACTCTGAGCTCTTGTAATCATTAAATGGTTAATGTCTCCTTTCCCAAATTTAGGGATTTTAGCTCCTTGTCTTTGCCAAATTCCATTGTGCAGTCTCCCTTCTTAAATTCACAGGGCAGCTACATTTGCAGACAATCTTCACTTCCTGGCCTGACCTGAGAATCACACCACCTAAATACAATAAATTCCAGAGTACATTCTTCTGTATTGACTTTAAAGGAATTCTCTTCAAAACAGGTTTAGCATGTGGATTGAACTGGTTTAGCATATGAGATTAAAAATATGTTAAAATGAATATATTTTAATCAAAGATTTATAGTTTGGTGTATGACTCGGTGACATCTCAACTAATTTTTAAAACAGGTCCGTGACTGCCGCCTGGTTGGTCTTCTTGATCTTGCCCTGGAGAAGGACTATGTGCGCTCGAAAGTTGCTGAATACATGAACAACCTCATTGATATTGGTGTGGCAGGCTTCAGACTTGATGCTTCCAAGCACATGTGGCCTGGGGATATGAAGGCATTTTTAGACAAACTGAAAAACCTAAATACTCAATGGTTTTCCTCAGGAACGAGGCCTTTTATTTACCAGGAGGTAATCTTGTTTTCTTAATTTCACTCTGTACAGAGATGGGTTCTTTTATATAACAATACAAATACAGTATGGGCTGGATCCTCCAAAGCACAAGGTTCTGAACACTCTGGACTCGATCTAGCAGAGTACTTAAGCATAGGCTTAATTTAGAGTACTCAGTACTCTGCAAAATCATGCCCTATACGAAAGAAAGATTTAAGGGCTAAATTTTAAATTCTCTAATTTTACATGATCATCAGTTTGCATATACAAATAGGCGCTTTTGTTTTGAAATCAAGTAGGTGTATAAATATCTGTTTTTTGCATGCAGATACTTATGCATTTGCTCTACACAGGTGCAAATGATGACACAAAGTGTAAGGAAGTGGCAAATCAAGCAAAAATATTCCTATGGAGTCTAACCTTTGCCACTTAGGAATCTCACTTTTAGTCTTTTATGCTGACACTGGAGCTTTCCAAGACCCCTTGGAAATCTTACGCGAACAGTTCTCCAGGGCTTTTTAATATGTACAGGTCTAGGAAATTTTATTTTGTTAGATAACTTCTACTGCAGAGCCAACAGAAAGAGCATAGCATTATTTTGTGTAGGCCCTAAGCTAATGATAGATAGAGTTTTGCGTTTAAAAAAATAATAATAATAATACTTTCCTCTCTTTAAACGGCTGTTTAAAAAGCTGACACTAATTACTCCCAGTAGGAAAAAAGTTTGGTGTGTTTTTTCTCAAATGTTTCTCGAATTCTCAAACTAAGCATTCTGGCACTGGGGCAATTCTTTTAACACCCACAACAGCTAACCATGCTTGCTGTATACAAAATAAGACATTGTAATGTTCTTCATTACATTGAATTTAAGTTGCTTTAGGTAGTAGCAATAAATGTGTTTACTTGCTCAAACCAAATTATTTCAGTCTCCCTGGGTAGTTTTGTCTTTCTTTAAACCCAGAACTAGTGTTTATTGTATTGCTTTTTAAATAGCTAGGAATGTGCTAACAGCTTTTTCTTACTTCTGCCAGGTAATTGACTTGGGTGGAGAGCCAATTAAAGCCAGCGACTACCTAGGAAATGGCCGAGTGACTGAATTCAAATATGGTGCGAAATTGGGGACAGTCATCCGCAAATGGAATGGAGAAAAGATGTCCTATTTAAAGTATATAGCATTTGGATTCATTGTTAGATTCCTGCAATAGTTGAAATATTAGTGTCAATGTGTTTGACTCATTGTTTGTTTGTTTAGGAATTGGGGAGAAGGCTGGGGTTTCATAGCTTCTGACAGAGCCCTTGTCTTTGTGGATAATCATGACAACCAAAGGGGACATGGTGCTGGAGGAGCTTCTATTCTAACCTTCTGGGATGCCAGGTAGGGAACGCTGTTGGCTGTGTGAGGGTCTTATTATTTTTGTCCTAACAAAGACAGTGTATCTTAATGTGTCCCATTGCTCTTTGGCTTACAGACTATATAAAATGGCAGTTGGTTTCATGCTTGCTCATCCTTATGGATTCACACGTGTAATGTCAAGTTACCGCTGGACAAGAAATTTCCAGAATGGACAGGTAGGTTTCTAACAGTTGAAAATAAATTCACATGACTCTTAAGATGAACTTTACCCCTGTGTAGCGAGACAGCGCTGGGCCTATGCACTACTTAATGCCCATTAACATCCTTACGGTAGGAGTGGTACTTGAGTGATGAATAAGCCTTGTGTTGACTCTCTGAACAAGAATGAATGTTATCCTGTTTACTATGTATGGCCTTTTTCCAAGATAGAACATTTAACTTTTATAATTTTATGTTTATCAACAAGGATGTTAATGACTGGATAGGACCACCAAGCAATGGTGATGGCTCAACCAAAGCTGTTACAATCAATGCAGATAGCACTTGTGGCAACGATTGGGTCTGTGAACATAGGTGGCGTCAAATAAGGTAGGAAACTGTAGAGAGAAATTAACTAAAGATGATGCAGTTTGCAATATCTCATTAACTGAAGTGGGGATATTTTAATTAAAGTCAAGCCTATTTGTTGTATTTTCAGGAACATGGTTATTTTCCGTAATGTGGTTGATGGCCAGTCTTTCTCAAACTGGTGGGACAATGGCAGCAATCAAGTGGCTTTTGGGCGTGGTAATAGAGGATTCATTGTCTTTAATAATGATGACTGGTAAGTAAGTGGGGTGAATAGCTTCAGAAACATTTTAGCTGTAGAAAGGTTATGTGACAACTTTACCTGTTGCAAATCCAAACCTATCACCTGCCTTCTCCCAGAAACACTTTTCAAAACCCAACATTAGCTTTCTAAGCACCACACCAGTCTGCTACTGATTCCAGATTACTGGATTCGTACCCAGCAACGAAGGTTGGTCAGTCAGAAATGCATGGCCATGCAGGTCTAAGAGGTAACTAGCCCTGAGCTAGCAGGTGGATGGCTCTAAAGAAATGGGTGGAGATTTAACAGAGTAATATGTCAGTCAGGTTGGGATGCTCTCGGAAAGGCCATGAAGGTGGGATTGGGTCAGGTCTGCAGAAGGGAGGAGAAGAGTTGATGACTAGATTGGATGATTTATAGGGATGGGATTCTCAGATTTTGAGCACTATTCACTGAATTGTTCTTGGCATTGTCTCTGTTAAGGTTTGAATCACTTCAGTTAAATGCCTCCCTCTCCACTACAAAAGGCATTTTGTCCCCAGCAATGCCTTCAATCTCTCTGGATATTCCCAAAGACTCTAGTGGAGTCTCATAAGGGGTGTGAGTTTGTTAGGATTGGTGTTGTGCTCTTCTAGGCTCCTCTCATGTCAGAGGTGCAGAAAGAGACTTGGGGAATTTGAAACTCAGTGGAAGCCATAAAGAGTATGACATTGCCAGAAAAGAGTCCTTATGAAGCCAGCAGTCTGCCAAGGTGCCTCAGTGGGGCTATCAGAAAAGGCCATTTCGGGTGAGTCCTAGGGAGAGGGAAAAGAACAATATATGTGCAGAAGTGATAATGAGTCAAAACACTGAGTCTGAACTGAAAGCTGAACAGGCTAAGAAAGCTGGTAAATACAGTAAGAATCTTTTGTGAAGTTTGTGTTCTCTCTCTTATTGCTAGAGGCCTAAATCTGCCTTAGGAGATGTAGGTCATGTCTACACTACGGGCATACAGCTAGTGTGCTGTAGCTGTGCTACAGTGTAGACACTTCCTATAGTGACAGAAGGGGTTTTTCCACCACGGTAGTTAACTACCATTGCTTTGAAAGGTGGATTATGTCAATGGAAAAATACTTCCATGGTCCTAGCCAAGTCTATGCCAAGGTTTAGGTCGGCTTAACTACGGCGGTCAGAGGTGTGGATTTTTCACACCCTGGAGCAATTTAGGAAGGTTAATCTAAATTTTAAGTGTAGACCAGGCCTTATATGAAATTTCTGTAGCGGTTATGCCTGTTATGAGAGTAGTATCCCAGAAATATATGAAGCTTTTGTCCTAATGAGTGATTCCCTGTCTTCTTCATAGTGCTGCAACCAGGGCCGGCTCTAGGATTTTTGCCGCCCCAAGCAAAAAAAATTTTGGCTGCCCCCCATCCCAGCCCTGGGCTCCTCGCCGCACCCCCCTGCTGCCCTAGCCTTGGGCTCCCTCATTCCCCCGCACCATTGCCCCCCCACACACACCTCCTGCCGCCCCAGCCCTGGGCTCTCTCTCCCCCACCCCCACCTGCACCCTCCTTCCGCCGCAGCCCTGGGTCACTGGTAACTCGCCCCCACGGCAGGTCATTCAGCATGAATTTTAGATGTGCACAGAACACAGACAGGATTGGTTCCCATATGGTTACAGAACTGCAGTAAAGTGGAACAATTTTCAGCTTGTGTGATTGGAGGATATCTGGATGCATATTGTAAGCCTGTCCTCCATAAATGAGGAAAAGTTGAGGTGCCTTTATTATTCTTTTCTTCCACTCTTTCTTTCTATGGGGAATTTGCCAATGCAATATCACTGTCTTCCTTTTAAACAAACAAACAAACAAACAGGCAATGGCTGTTGAAAATAGCAATTCCAGTCCTAATAACCACTGGGAAGCATTTCTTGCTCAATTTTATCCTACCTTTTCTACAGCAAGTTACAGTGGATCAGTATATTTGATTTGGGAGAAATGAAGTAACAGCTGCCCAAACTGAGCTTGAGCACTCCTGAATTTTGAGGTGTTCAAATCTAGAAGGCAGGTGCTGGGGGGGGAGGAGGGGGCTGTGGCTCCGTGGGGGAGCACAGCAGCATGTATGCAGCAGTGTGTCTGGCGCTGCGCGGAGCCAGACATGCTGGTCTGAGTGGCATGGTAAGGGGGCTGGGGGGTTGGATGTGGCGGAGGTTCGGGGAGGCAGTCAGGGGCAGGGAGAAGGGGGGGTTAGATGGGTCAGGGGTTCGGGGGTGCAGTGAGGGGACAGGCAGCAGTTGGATAGGCATGGGAGTCCCGGGGATTTGTCAGGGGACAGGTAGGGGGTGGGATCCTAGGGGGAAAGTTGGGGCAGTCTCAGGAGGGGGCAGTTGGGGACAAGGAGAAGGGAGGCTTAGATAGGGGGTGGGGTCCTGGGAGGCAGTTAGGGGCAGGGGTCCCGGGAGGGGGTGATCAGGGCACGGGGGGGGGGTTGGGGTTTCTGTGGGGGGCAGTCGGAGGGGGTGGATGGTGGCAGGGTGGGGCTACCCTCCCTCCCTGTGGAGTGTCCTGTTTTTTGAATGTTAACATATGGTATCCCTAGCCTTCAGAGTGCAGCTCTCCATTCATAGCAAGCTGCAGCATGAGGTCTCAGCTACCTCACTCCCTCCCCCTTTTTCCTGTTGGTAGTGGCCAAGGGAATGCTGGGAAATGTAGTTCTTTCCCTGCTCCAGGGCTGGCTCTATAGGCAGGGAGCTAACCAAGGAACTACAGCTCCCAGGGCCCCCTGTTGGTTCTCAGCTCCCATGCTGGATCCCTGCCGCCCCTGCAAATGGGCTGCCCCAAGCACGTGCTTGCTTTGCTGGTGCCTAGAGCCGCCCCTGGCTGCAACCTTGTGAGGTGCCTATGAAGACTGCCCTGAACCCTTTGAATTTATCACTGTTGCTCTTACTTTGGCTGAAGAAGTCACAGTAGACTGAGTATGCTTCCCATACCAGCACTCCCAGTCCCACTGGCCAAAGAATAAAAGACCAGACAGAAGACTAAAACCCATCTGGCCTTGTAGGGCCATCCCATGGGCTACAGGCTAGCATGACATTTCAAGTTTTTAATTATAAAGAAATATCTGTATTAGAGAGTCTGAATTACCACTTATTCCTTTTCAATCTGTTTTTATACATAGGAGCTTGAATATGAATTTGCAAACTGGCCTTCCTGCTGGCACTTACTGTGATGTTATTTCTGGGCAAAAGGAGGGCAACTCCTGTACTGGAACAAAAGTCAATGTTGCTTCTGATGGTATTGCCAATTTCCAGATTAGTAACCAGGCTGAAGATCCTTTCATTGCAATTCATGTTAATGATAAATTATAGTGTAAACTGGATGCATCTCTTCCCTTGGTCATTCACCTAGTACTTTTTGTTCTGTGTAGCACACAACAATGAATGATCCTTTAATCATAGAATACCAGGGTTGGAAGGGACCTCAGGAGGTCATCTAGTCCAACCCCCTACTCAAAGCAGGACCAATCCCCAGACAGATTTTTGTCCCAGATCCCTAAATGACCCCCTCAAGGATTGAACTCACAACCTTGGGTTTAGCAGGCCAATGTTCAAACCACTGAGCTATCCCTCCCCCCTTATTAAGAAATAAATAGTAGTGGAGCAAAACTGTTGTTAGTGTCATTAATGAAATAAAGTATAACTATTTGTACTATCAGTATGTAACTAATAGTGATGCTAATACAGGTTTGTAAGAGGCAGTGTAACTGTCCAACAGTGTCGTTTACCGTTAGTGGTACTAGTTTGTTTCAGCTGGAGCAAAGAAATTAAATTATAAATTATTTTACTGTCAAGTCCAAATCTGATACATGTACACACACACCACTAATATATATATTTGAATAATGAATTTAAAGTAGTGAAAACGGGTGAAACAAACACATACATTACACTATATTCAATTATATGATGTCAGTCACACTGCATGGAGTGGCTCACAATCATGAATGCCTACTTCAGGGCAGACTGTCAAAAACAGGGCAGACACCCCAAACTGTTAGTACGTTCTATAATTAGAATTCACCAGTCCAGTAGTAAATATGAACTCCTGGCTCTCCAGTCTATTTTGTCACTCAGGCAAGCTGGATTTAGCAACAACACACACACACAAAATATATTCAGGTTGCTCCCCATCCAAAGAGACCCGTCACTTACCCAAGATCCACTGGTACCCTGGATCTTAAACCAAAGAAACTGCCTGTAGCCACTCCTGTAATAAGCTATCCTTAGGATGTAATGTGTATCAGCCATTATCTTCAGTTTACATAACCACATCGATTGGTTGTGGAATCTCCATCATTGGAGGATTTTTAAGAGCAGGTTGGACAAACACCTGTAAGGGATGGTCTAGATAATACTTACTCCTGCCTTAGTGCAGGGGATTGGATTAGATTCCAATCCTACATTTCTAAGGCTATGTCTACACTACAGACCTTACAGCAGCACAGCTGTACTGCTGCAGTTGTGTTACTGTAAGGTCTCCTGTGTAGCCACGGCAGGAGTGAGCTATCCTGCGGGGGCGGTGCTGCCCGCACCCACCCCAGCACCCACGGGGGCCCTGGGCAGCCCCCTCTCCCCAGCCCCAAGTTTTATTCACTGGTATTTTTAGTAAAAGTCAGTGATGGGTCATGGGCTGTGAATTTTTGTTTACTGCCTGTGACCTGTCCGTGACTTTTACTAAAAATATGCATGACTAAAACGTAGCCTTAATTATAATGTTATGTCGAATGGAAGAGCATGCACTAGACTGGCAACAATAAAACAGGTAGATGGCACCCTAATCTACATTTCATGGATGTTTCTCCTCTTCACAGATTACATATGTACATAAGTGTTATACCTGTTGCTCTCAGGAAGACCTAAGCCCAGTTAACCCTTATAATGCCTAATTGCAAATGTAATTATTTAAAAAGAGGGCACTGAAGTATAGGGAGAAGGTAGAGCAGCTGCAAAAAGGGAATATAATACAGAGTTCAAACCAAATGCATTTGCTAACACATCTCAAGCTTCATATGCACAGAAAATGTCCTGAAAACTGACTTCATTTTACAACAGTGAACAGTGTTGTTTACTAGATTGCCAATTTTAATTCAATGTTAACAGCTCCCTGAGCTGAATGGGGTGGAAACACTCTTGTTGCTACGGAGGCAAGTTTAAGCAAAGTTAGATTAACAGAGCAGTTTGACAACTGCTACTTTGTGATGGCAGTATCTTGGCAACTGGAAATGACAACCGGAGAGCAAACTGATCCTATACGGCTGTGCTTATGAAAATGTGCAAGTACTTACCAAAACTGGCATGAAAATGGCTTCTCCCTCTGAAACCTATCGCAGCCCTCTTGACATGGTTGGGAGGGAATTTGCTGTGGGGAATAGCTGCTGAGAGGCAGGACTTGAAAGCTGATCCATTCCCATAGAAATTTCCCAGCAGAAGAAAATGGTGACTGTTGCTTTAATCTCAAAATGTTACAGGTTAATACTTTATGTCTACAAAATTATGGTAGAAATGGTTTAGCTTGATGGAGAATCTGGGTAGAAAAGTACATTACAGGTATATAAACAATTCTAGAAATTGATTTAACACTACAAAATAATTATAATAAAATTACCACGTCAAAAGTATTTGAACCTATTACTACTGAAATATAAATAAAGTTCTTCCTTCATGAATCTATCCAATCTTTGTTTACACATTCCTAGCATTTTACTGGTGTTGTCAGAGCCTATGTTGTTCAATTTAATAGAGAAATGCTGAGAATCACAATTAAATGAACATGGAAGGAAAAGGGAATATAAGAAAGACTTGCCTAGTTTGTGTGTGTGTAGCTTCTTGTGTAAATGATAGTTTGCTTCTTCAGCCACAAGAAGCACGAAGAGTATTTTTCTACATTTGGGGGCTGCTTTTCAAAAGTCCTCAGCACCTAGCAGATCCCAAAACAATGAGGTCTGCTGGGTGGTGAGCTTTTTTGAAAATGTGGTTTGTAACAGGGCACAACTCACTACTGCAGCGCCTCCTGCTGGCCATCCTGGGAATTAGCTCTGGTTTGCCAATGCTCCCTCATCTCGTGGCGTCTCGCTGCCATCACTTCTGTCAAGACCTGTGTTGCTCTTCTGGACACAGCCCTCTGGCTGTGCCCCACTCGGTTCTCTCCCCCTCCCTTCTGGGGGCAGGAGGGGGGGGCAGCAGTCCTCTGTCCAGCCACTTGCCTCAGTTACAGGGTGCAGTCCAGGGTCTAGCCACCCATGTCAGTGGCAACTAGGGTTAAGGGGTGGTGGTGGCGGCAGTCACTCACTGCATCATCTCCAACCCCCGCCATCTGTTTCTCTGGGCCATTTCCCCACAACCCTAGCACCGTCTCCACCCTTGTATCAGGGCCCCAGTCTAGCAGCAGTCAGCCGGGAGCTCACTCATGCTCCCCTGACCCACCCAGTACTGCTCTGACCATGGCTCTATCTCTTCTCCCTCCTTCAGGGCACCCAGTCCTCCCTCTTCAAACTCTAGGGAATGACTGAACCGTTGCTGTTCAGCAGCCCTTCTTATATGGCCCAGCCTGGCCCTGATTGGCTGTCTCTCTAACCCTTCTCCCAATTGGCTATCTCTACAAGCCCTTTCCTAATTGGCTGCCTCCTGCACAGCCTCCCTGGGGCTGCTTTAACCCCTCTTCTGCCAGTGTGGGGCAGATGCCCCACCACATGGCCCCTTAATTTACATGCCTATATGTGCACTGAACTATAGAAAATTTGGTCCTTTTTTAGGTGCCTGAATGGGTGCTGAGCTCTTTTGCAAACCTGGATTTATATTTCTCTACAAACAGGGGGAGCCCATTTACAATTACTTGGCATACCTAAATAAAGACATAAAAAAGTATAGTCTTAGGCTATTAACACATTTCCCTTCAAGCGTAGTCCTTTATAGTAACATTCATTGTCTTTTTCCACCCTCCCTCAAATCATTACAATGACTGTCTACAGAGGAGATGTAATATTAATTTGTTCATCTGAACGGTGGTGATGCAGACAGTTGGCTAGAGAATGTTCTCATAGATTTTAATGGAGCTTTAAAAGGGTAAATGACATAGGACCTTATACTGTCATTTATACCAATGCAAAGTGGATGCAAAATGCTACTAAATCAGAATGGTACCATTTTTACACCTATTTTCACAATGGTACATGACTACACAGGGCAGCAAATCAGGCACATTGCTTCCTGAGATGAGTAAAGGGTGTTTTCAAAACTTGTAAAGTTTGAAGTCTTTGTTCTCCAAACACTGAAATCTAAGGCCAAATCTCTAAGGTTTTTGGGTGCCCAACTTGACATATTTGCAGCTTGATTTTTCAGAACACCCCAACTCCAGCTGAAGTCTCTGGGAGCCAGAGGCAGGGGCAGCTCTAGGCACCAGCAAAGCAAGCAGGTGCTTGGGGCAGCCCATTTGCAGGGGAGGCAGCCGGCAGGGATCCAGCCTGGGAGCTGAGAACCAACAGGGGGCCCTGGGAGCTGTAGTTCCTTGGTTAGCTCCCTGCCCATAGAGCCAGCCCTGGAGCAGGGAAAGAACTACATTTACCCGCATTCCCTTTGCCGCTATCAACAGGAAAGGGAGGGTGAGGGAGTATGGTAGCTGAAACCTCATGCTGCAGCTTGCTGTGAATGGAGAGCTCACTGCTAGAGCGGGGTGGCACTGTGAATGGGGAACAAGTATGTCCAAGGAGTAGAAGGCTTTGGCCCAGATATCCCCTTCAGAAAACGTCCCCAGACTGGATTAGGGATACTGGTGTGACCTCACCTTGCAGCCCCCAAAGAAAGAATTGGGTGGACTAAATGGACAGTGCTAGGGTTACCATTCGTCCGGATTCCCCCGGACATGTCCGGCTTTTTGAACTAAAAATAGCGTCCGGGGGGAATTTGTAAATGTTCGGACTTCCCCCCCGCCACTCAGAGCGTGCGCGGCTAACAGGGCAGCCGGCCGGATGGTGCCACTTACATGGGGCTCCGACAGCCAGAGAGAGCCCCTCCTCCCCCCTGCAGCAGAGATCCCTCCCTCCCTCCCTGCATTTGCAGATTGCCTCCGGCAGTCTGGAGCTCCTCCCCCGCTCCTCCTCCCCTGCTGCCCAGCCTGCCGGGACGAGCGGCTCAGGCCATTCCTGAGCAAGTTCACTGAGATGTTAGGCGAAGGCCAACAACAAGGGGGCCAGGGGGTCGGAGAAGGGGCAGGGAGGTTTTGGAGGGGGCAGTCAAGAGATGGGGGGGGCGGGAGTTTGGGGGAGGGGCTTTCTGGGGGGAGTGGATAAGGTTTTGGGCAGTCAGGGTACAGGTAGGGGGTAGGCTCCTGGGGGGCAGTTAGGATGGGGGGAGGGTCTCAGGAGGGGGCAGTCAGGGGACAAGAGGCAGGGAGGCTTAGGTAGGGGGTGGAGTCCTGAGGGGAAGTTAGGGGCAGGGGTCCCAGGAGGGGGCAGTCAGGGGACAAGGAGCGGGGGGAGAGTTGGAGGTTCTGAGGGGGAGAGGAAGTGGGAGGGACAGAGGCGGGGCTAGGGCAGGACGGGGGCGGGGCTCCTCCCACCCTCTTTTTTGCTTGCTGAAATATGGTAACCCTAGACAGTGCCCCTCTCTATCTGAAGCCTAGCAAGGGAGGTACGTGGATCCCACTAGAATTTAAAATGAAAAGTAAGGGAGGGGAGGCTCTACTGGACCTGGGCAGCTTTAGATACAGTACCAGGCACGTAGGAGGATTTCCACTTCTGAGCCATGGAAGCAAAAACTGACTTTTTCTTTCCAGATTTATCTAATATTCAGAAAGGGAATCTAGCATCTGCCTTCCAGATTTGAACACCCTCAAAATTCAGGAGTGCTCTCAATTCAGGCAGCTGTTACTTCATTTCTCCCAAATCAAATATACTGATCCACTGTAACTTGCTGTAGAAAAAGTGTCAAGGCTGTATCCCCACTTTGAACTTTAGGGTACAAATGTAGGGGCCTGCATGAAAACTTCTAAGCTTATCTACCAGCTTAGCTCTGGTCCGCTGCCACCATCTTAAGAATTCCCTCCCTAGGAAGCCTTGAGAAACCTTTCACCAATTCCCTGGTGAATACAGATCCAAACTCCTTGGATCTTAAACAAGGAGAAATTGACCCTTCCCCCCTCCTTCCTTTCACCAACTCCTGGTGAATACAGATCCAAACCCCCTTTGGATCTTAAAACAAGGAGAAATCAATTAGGTTCTTAAAAAGAAGGCTTTTAATTAAAGAAAAAGGTAAAAATCATCTCTGTAAAATCAGTATGGAAAATAACTTTACAGGGTAATCAAACTTAAAGAGCTCAGAGGACCCCCCTCTTCTGTCTTAGGTTCAAAGTACAGCAAACAAAAATAAACACTCTGGTAAAAGGTACATTTACAAGTTGAGAAAAACAAAGAAAATCTAAGACGCCTTGCCTGGCTTTTACTTACAATTTTGAAATAAGAGAGACTTGTTTAGAAAGATGGGGAGAACCTGGATTGATGTCTGGTCCCTCTCAGTCCCAAGAGCGAACAACCCCTTAAACAAAGGACACACACAAAAGCCTTCCCCCCCCCCCAAGATTTGAAAGTATCTTGTCCCCTTATTGGTCCTTGGGGTCAGGTGTCAGCCAGGTTACCTGAGCTTCTTAACCCTTTACAGGTAAAAGGATTTGGAGTCTCTGGCTAGGAGGGATTCCATAGCACTGTACACAGGAGAGCTGTCACCCTTCCCTTTATAGTTATGACACGCCCCCCAAATCACAGATAGTGTTGGACGTCCAGTTCCACACTGGCTGTGATTTCTTCCTGGAGCTTTAGGAGAAAACAGAGTTAATAAAACACATGTACCTTTAGACATACTACTGATTATATAAAAACTAACAATATGTTTTATTTCAAGAACAATTGTTAACCAGTTAACTCTGGGAAACTTTCCCGGGAGAGTGCATCAGCCACTTTGTTAGAAGCTCCCGAAATGTGTTGTATTTCAAAATCAAAATCCTGGAGAGCTAAACTCCACCGAAGAAGTTTTTTGTTATTTCCCTTGGCGGTATGAAGCCACTGTAGCGCAGCATGGTCTGTTTGTAGTTGGAACTGCCGTCCCCAAACATATGGGCGTAGCTTTTCCAGCGCGTACACAATGGCGTAGCATTCCTTTTCGCTGATTGACCAGTGGCTTTCCCTCTCAGACAGTTTCTTACTGAGAAACACGACAGGATGGAATTCTTGATCCGGTCCTTCCTGCATTAAAACTGCTCCCACGCCTCGCTCGGACGCATCTGTGGTTACTAGGAACGGTTTGTCAAAGTCTGGGGCCCTTAGCACAGGGTCAGACATGAGTGTTGCCTTAAGCTGGTTAAAGGCCTTTTGACACTTATCAGTCCACTGAACTGCATTTGGCTGTTTCTTTCTGGTTAGGTCTGTCAGCGGGGCGGCGATTTGGCTGTAGTGTGGTACAAATCGCCTATAATATCCGGCCAAGCCTAAGAAGGATTGGACCTGTTTCTTTGACTTTGGAACCGGCCACTTTTGGATAGCATCCACTTTGGCCTGTAGGGGATTTATAGTTCCTTGACCCACCTGGTGTCCCAGGTACGCCACTCGGTTTTGGCCTATTTGACACTTTTTAGCCTTAACAGTTAGTCCTGCCTGCCGGATGCGCTCGAAGACTTTTTTCAGGTGCTCCAGGTGTTCTGTCCATGAATCAGAAAAAATGGCCACATCATCGAGGTAGGCAACGGCAGATTCTCCCAATCCCGCTAAGAGACCATCTACAAGTCTTTGGAAGGTGGCGGGTGCATTTCGCAACCCGAAAGGGAGTACATTGAATTCATACACCCCTGCCTGGGTGACGAAGGCGGACCTTTCCTTAGCGGGTTAATCTAGTGGTACTTGCCAGTACCCCTTGGTTAAGTCTAAAGTAGAGATGAATTGGGCATGTCCCAATTTCTCCAATAGCTCATCTGTGCGTGGCATTGGATAGTTGTCAGGACGAGTTACAGCATTTAGCTTACGGTAGTCCACGCAAAAGCGTATTTCCCCATCTGGTTTGGGAACTAGAACCACTGGAGATGCCCATGCACTGCTAGAGGGGCGGATTATACCCATCTGTAGCATGTCCTGGATCTCCCTTTGTATAGCCGCTTGGGCATGAGGTGACTCCTGGTAGGGTGGGGTTCTAATTGGGTGAGCATTACCTGTGTCAATGGAGTGGTATGCCCGTTCGGTCCGTCCTGGAGTGGCTGAGAAAATCGGTGCAAAGCTTGTGCACAGCTCCTTGATCTGCTGTCGCTGCAGACGTCCCAGGGTCGTGGAGAGGTTCACCTCTTCCACGCCACCATTCCTTTTTCCTTCATAGTAGACACCTGCAGGCCACTCCGCGTCATCAGTTTCCTGGGCTGTAAACTGGCAAACGTTTAATTCTCTAGAATAAAAGGGCTTAAGAGAATTAACATGGTATACCTTAGGCTTTATGTTGGAGGTGGGGGAGGCTATGAGATAGTTAACAGCTCCTAGGCGCTCCTGGACCGTGAATGGTCCTTCCCACGACGCTTCCATTTTATGGGCCTGGAGCGCCTTTAAGACCATGACTTGGTCTCCTGCTTTGAAGGACCGTTCTCTGGAATGTTTATCATACCAGGCCTTTTGCTCTTCCTGAGCATCCTTTAGGTTTTCTTTAGCAAGGGCTAAAGAGTGTCGGAGGGTGTTTTGTAGGTTGCTTACAAAGTCTAGAATGTTAGTTCCTGGAGAAGGCGTAAACCCCTCCCATTGCTGCTTCACCAACTGTAATGGCCCCTTAACCTCGCGGCCATACACAAGTTCAAATGGTGAAAACCCTAAACTGGGATGTGGTACAGCCCTGTAGGCAAAAAGCAACTGCTGCAACACTAGGTCCCAATCATTGGAGTGTTCATTTACGAATTTACGTATCATGGCCCCCAAAGTTCCATTAAACCTCTCCACCAGACCATTGGTTTGATGGTGATGAGGGGTGGCAACCAAGTGATTCACCCCATGAGCTTCCCACAGGTTTTTCATGTTCCCTGCCAGGAAATTAGTTCCCGAATCTGTAAGGATGTCGGAGGGCCAACCTACCCTGGCAAAAATGTCTGCTAATGCCTGGCACACACTTTTAGCCTTGGTGTTGCTTAAGGGTACAGCTTCCGGCCATCGGGTAGCAAAATCCATGAAAGTCAGTACGTACTGCTTTCCTCTGGGTGTCTTCTTTGGGAAAGGACCCAGAATATCCACAGCTACTCGCTGAAATGGGACCTCAATTATGGGTAGTGGCTGGAGAGGGGCTTTAACCTGGTCTTGGGGCTTTCCCACTCGTTGGCACACCTCACAAGACCGGACATAATTAGCAACGTCCTTGCCCATTCCCTCCCAGTGGAAGGACTTCCGCAACCGGTCTTTGGTTCTGTTCACCCCAGAATGGCCACTGGGATGATCATGGGCTAAGCTCAAGAGTTTTACCCGATACTTAGTGGGAACTACCAGCTGTCTTTGAGGATGCCAGTCTTCCTGGTGCCCACCAGAAAGAGTCTCCTTGTATAAAAGTCCTTTTTCTACAACAAACCGGGATCGGTTAGAAGAGCTGAGAGGCGGTGGGGTGCTCCGCGCCGCCGCCCAAGCTTTCTGAAGGCTGTCATCTGCTTCCTGCTCGGCCTGGAACTGTTCCCTTGATGCTGGAGACATCAGTTCCTCCTTGGACCGTGGACTGGGGCTTGGTCCCTCTGGAAGCGATGCAGGTGCTGGGGCTGTTTCCATTGACTGTGAACCGCTGTTCGCTGGTGCACTATGTGGTATCTCAGGCTCTGGCTGAGCCTCTTGGGTAAGGTTATCTGCTGCTTCCGCCAGTTCAGGCTCGCTGGTGTCCTCTGGCATTGGAATTGTAGACGGGCTTGCAAGCACTGGACACAGTGCTGACAATGGTTCTGGTGCTGGTTGCGTTGCCAGTTCCGGTTCTGGCTTTGGCTGGGTCTCTGGGATTGGATCCACTACGGCTGTTGCAGTCGTTGGCAGGGGATCCGGGTCCACCACCTTTGTTTGGGTCTCTGGTAACACAGACGGGGTCCTGGTGGACGGCTCAGGAACAGGGATGGGGGTGGAAGCTTGCTTAGCCTGGCTGCGGGTGACTATTCCCACCCTCTTGGCTAGCTTCACATGGTTGGCCAAGTCTTCCCCCAGTAGCATGGGAATGGGATAATTGTCATAGACTGCAAAAGTCCACATTCCTGACCAGCCCTTGTACTGGACATGCAACTTGGCTGTAGGCAAGGTTACAGACTGTGACACGAAGGGTTGAATTGTCACTGTAGCCTCCGGGTTGATGAGTTTGGGGTCCACTAGGGATTGGTGAATAGTTGACATTTGTGCTCCAGTGTCTCTCCAAGCGATAACCTTCTTTCCGCCCACTCTCAAGGTTTCCCTTCGCTCCGAGGGTATGAGAGAGGCATCTGGGTCTGGGGTTCCTTGGTGTGATTGGGGTGTAATGAACTGTAATCGGTTGGGGTTCTTGGGGCAGTGAGCCTTTATATGCCCCAGTTCATTACATTTAAAACATCGCCCTGCTAAGGTATCACCGGGGCGATGTTGGTTGATGGAGACTGGTGTGGTGGGGTGAGAAGGCGTCTGGGGTTTCCCTTGGGATGTGGGTGGGGCCTTGGGTTGTCCCCGGTGATAAGGTTTTGTTTCGGCTTGCCCCTTCTGATATTCACTCCAACTGCTACTAGCTTTTTTCTTTTCTGTCACCTCCACCCATTTGGCTCCAATCTCCCCTGCCTCGGTTACAGTTTTGGGCTTCCCATCTAGGATGTACCTTTCTATTTCCTCAGGAACACCCTCTAAAAACTGCTCCATTTGCAATAGGAAGGGTAACTCTTCCGTAGATTTAACATTTGCTCCTGATATCCAGGCATCCCAATTTTTCCCAATGTGGTAGGCATGTCGGGTAAATGACACATCAGGTTTCCACCTTAGGGCTCTGAACCGCCGACGGGCATGCTCAGGTGTTAGCCCCATTCTGATTCTGGCCTTGTTTTTAAAAAGTTCATAACTGTTCATGTGTTCCTTAGGCATTTCAGCCGCCACCTCTGCTAAGGGTCCACTGAGCTGCGGCCTCAGCTCTACCATGTACTGGGTTGGAGGGATGTTGTATCCAAGGCAGGCCCTTTCAAAATTTTCTAAGAAGGCCTCAGTATCATCGCCTGCCTTGTAGGTGGGGAATTTCCTGGGATAGGAAGTGGTACCTGGAGAGGAGTTGTTAGGATGGTCTGATGCACCCTGCCTAGTCCTTGCTGCTTCCAGTTCCATCTCTTTTTCTTTCAGCTCCATCTCTCTTTTATGGGCCTCCTGTTTGGCTTTTTCTTCTCTTTCATGGGCCTCCTGTTTGGCTTTCTCTTCTCTGTCTCTCAGCTCCATCTCTCTCTTGTGGGCCCCCTCGTTGGCTTTCTCCAGCTCCATCTCTCTCTTGTGGGCCCCCTCTTTGGCTTTCTCTTCTCTGTCTCTCAGCTCTATCTCTTTTTCTTTCAGCTCCATAGCTCTCTTGTGGGCCTCCTCTTTAGCTTTTTCTTCTTTGGTAGTCATTTTCCTGGTTTTCTTGTGCTGGGTCTCACCCTCTGCAGTTGACTGAAACTGGGATGTATTTAGCTTAGGCTCCTGCTGAGTGCTGCTGAGTTAACAGAGACTTTCTAACTAGCTACTTCCGAGGATGTAAAAAGAAAAAAAAAAAAAAACAGCTTGTAAATTACCTTTACCAGATCAAAGTTTGCTCACTTATTTGAACACTTCTCTTAACAAAGGACCTTGTTAAAAAAAACTTAACACCTCTGCCTTCAGGCAAGGAGAGATAAGATATGCATCTACCTTCAGCTCTGCTCTCCAAGCAGCTAGAAGGAAAAAAAAATCTCTTACTGGCTTTTGGGTTTAAAACGATCCCACCGCTGTGCCACCATGTCAAAGCTATATCCCCACTTTGAATTTTGGGTACAAATGTAGGGGCCTGCATGAAAACTTCTAAGCTTATCTACCAGCTTAGCTCTGGTCCGCTGCCACCATCTTAAGAATTCCCTCCCTAGGAAGCCTTGAGAAACCTTTCACCAATTCCCTGGTGAATACAGATCCAAACTCCTTGGATCTTAAACAAGGAGAAATTGACCCTTCCCCCCTCCTTCCTTTCACCAACTCCTGGTGAATACAGATCCAAACCCCCTTTGGATCTTAAAACAAGGAGAAATCAATTAGGTTCTTAAAAAGAAGGCTTTTAATTAAAGAAAAAGGTAAAAATCATCTCTGTAAAATCAGTATGGAAAATAACTTTACAGGGTAATCAAACTTAAAGAGCTCAGAGGACCCCCCTCTTCTGTCTTAGGTTCAAAGTACAGCAAACAAAAATAAACACTCTGGTAAAAGGTACATTTACAAGTTGAGAAAAACAAAGAAAATCTAAGACGCCTTGCCTGGCTTTTACTTACAATTTTGAAATAAGAGAGACTTGTTTAGAAAGATGGGGAGAACCTGGATTGATGTCTGGTCCCTCTCAGTCCCAAGAGCGAACAACCCCTTAAACAAAGGACACACACAAAAGCCTTTCCCCCCCCAAGATTTAAAAGTATCTTGTCCCCTTATTGGTCCTTGGGGTCAGGTGTCAGCCAGGTTACCTGAGCTTCTTAACCCTTTACAGGTAAAAGGATTTGGAGTCTCTGGCTAGGAGGGATTCCATAGCACTGTACACAGGAGAGCTGTCACCCTTCCCTTTATAGTTATGACAAAAAGGTAGGATAAAATTGAGCAAGAAATGCTTCCCAGTGGTTATTAGGACTGGAATTGCTATTTTCAAGAGCCATTGCCTTTTTTTTTTTTAGTGTTATTTGTTTAAAAGGAAGACAGTGATATTGCATTGGCAAATTCCCCATAGAAACAAAGAGTGGAACAAAAGAATAATAAAGGCACCTCAACTTTTCCTCATTTATGGAGGACAGTCTTATAATATGCATCCAGATATCCTCCAATCACACAAGCTGAAAATTGTTCCACTTTACTGCAGTTCTGTAACCATATGGGAACCAATCCTGTCTGTGTTCTGTGCACATCCAAAATTCCTGCTGAATGACCCGCCCTGGGAGCAAGTTACCAGTGACCCAGGGCTGGGGCGGCAGAGGGTGCAGGTGGAGGGGGCAGAGCCCAGGGCTGGGGCAGCAGGGGGGTGCAGGGGGCAGTCCCAGGGCTGGGGGCAGCCAAAATTTTTTTTGCTTGGGGCGGCAAAAAACCTAGAGCCGGCCCTGGCCAGAGGTGCTCAGCACCTCTGAAAATCAGATCCAACATATCTCAGGATAGGCACGAAGAACCTGAAACAACAAAAATTGCATGCCACTTCTGAAACTTAGTTGCATACTCAGGGCCGGCTCTAGGTTTTTTGCCGCCCCAAGCAAAAAAAAAATTTGGCTGCCCCCCGTCCCAGCCCTGGGCTCCTCGCCGCACCCCGCTGCTGCCCCAGCCCTGGGCTCTCCCCACCCATCCACCCACGCCCCTGCCGCCCCAGCTCTGGGCTCCCTCATTCCCCTGCACCATTGCCCACCACACACACCTCCTGCCGCCCCAGCCCTGGGCTCTCTCCCCCCCCCACCTGCACCCTCCTTCCGCCGCAGCCCTGGGTCACTGGTAACTCGCTCCCACGGCAGGTCATTCAGCATGAATTTTAGATGTGCACAGAACACAGACAGGATTGGTTCCCATATGGTTACAGAACTGCAGTAAAGTGGAACAATTTTCAGCTTGTGTGATTGGAGGATATCTGGATGCATATTATAAGACTGTCCTACATAAATGAGGAAAAGTTGAGGTGCCTTTATTATTCTTTTCTTCCACTCTTTCTTTCTATGGGGAATTTGCCAATGCAATATCACTGTCTTCCTTTTAAACAAACAAACAAACAAACAAACAAAAAGGCAATGGCTGTTGAAAATAGCAATTCCAGTCCTAATAACCACTGGGAAGCATTTCTTGCTCAATTTTATCCTACTTTTTCTACAGCAAGTTACAGTGGATCAGTGTATTTGATTTGGGAGAAATGAAGTAACAGCTGCCCAAACTGAGCTTGAGCACTCCTGAATTTTGAGGTGTTCAAATCTAGAAGGCAGGTGCTGGGGGGGGAGGGGGCTGTGGCTCCGCGGGGGAGCACGGCAGCATGTATGCAGCAGTGTGTCTGGCGCTGCGCGGAGCCAGACATGCTGGTCTGACTGGCACGGTAAGGGGGCTGGGGGGTTGGATGTGGCGGAGGTTCGGGGAGGCAGTCAGGGGCAGGGAGAAAGGGGGGGTTAGATGGGTCAGGGGATTGGGGGTGCAGTCAGAGGACAGGCAGCAGTTGAATAGGCATGGGAGTCCCGGGGATTTGTCAGGAGACAGGTAGGGGGTGGGATCCTAGGGGGGAAGTTGGGGCAGTCTCAGGAGGGGGCAGTTGGGGACAAGGAGAAGGGAGGTGTCATAACTATAAAGGGAAGGGTAACAGCTCTCCTGTGTACAGTACTAAAATCCCTCCTAGCCAGAGACTCCAAATCCTTTTACCTGTAAAGGGTTAAGAAGCTCGGGTAACCTGGCTGACACCTGACCCCAAGGACCAATAAGGGGACAAGATACTTTCAAATCTTGGGGGGGGGAAAGGCTTTTGTGTGTGTCCTTTGTTTAAGGGGTTGTTCGCTCTTGGGACTGAGAGGGACCAGACATCAATCCAGGTTCTCCCCATCTTTCTAAACAAGTCTCTCTTATTTCAAAATTGTAAGTAAAAGCCAGGCAAGGCGTCTTAGATTTACTTTGTTTTTCTCAACTTGTAAATGTACCTTTTACTAAAGTGCTTATCTTTGTTTGCTATACTTTGAACCTAAGACAGAGGGGGTTCCTCTAAGCTCTTTAAGTTTGATTACCCTGTAAAGTTATTTTCCATACTGATTTTACAAAGATGATTTTTACCTTTTTCTTTAATTAAAAGCCTTCTTTTTAAGAACCTGATTGATTTCTCCTTGTTTTAAGATCCAAAAGGGGTTTGGATCTGTATTCACCAGGAGTTGGTGAAAGGAAGGAGGGGGGAAGGGTCAATTTCTCCTTATTTAAGATCCAAGAAGTTTGGATCTGTATTCACCAGGGAATTGGTGAAGGTCTCTCAAGGCTACCCAGGAAAGGGAATTAGCTTTGGGATGGTGGCAGCGGACCAGAACTAAGCTGGTAGTTAAGCTTAGAAGTCTTCATGCAGGCCCCTACATTTGTACCCTAAAGTTCAAAGTAGGGATACAGCCTTGACATGGTGGCACAGCGGTGGGATCGTTTTAAACCCAAAAGCCAGTAAGAGATTTTTTTTTTTCCTTCTAGCTGCTTGGAGAGCAGAGCTGAAGGTAGATGCATATCTTATCTCTCCTTGCCTGAAGGCAGAGGTGTTAAGTTTTTTTAACAAGGGGCTTTGTTAAGAGAAGGGTTCAATCAGTGAGCAAACTTTGATCTGGTAAAGGTAATTTACAAGCTGAATTGTTTTTTTTTCTTTTTACATCCTCGGAAGTAGCTAGTTAGAAAGTCTCTGTTAACTCAGCAGCACTCAGCAGGAGCCTAAGCTAAATACATCCCAGTTTCAGTCAACTGCAGAGGGTGTGACCCAGCACAAGAAAACAGGAAAATGACTACCAAAGAAGCAGCTAACAAAATAGAACTGGCCAGACTAGAAGCAGAAGAAAATGAGAGAAAACATCAGAGACTGCTTGAAATTAAAAAACTCGAGAAAGAAGCTGAAGAGGAGGCCCATAAAAGAGAAGAAAAAGCCAAACAGGACGCCCACAAGAGAGAAATGGAGCTGGAAAAAGCCAAACATGAAAGAGAAGAGAAAGCCAAACAGGAGGCCCATGAAAGAGAGATGGAGCTGAAAGAAAAAGAGATGGAACTGGAAGCAGCAAGGACTAGGCAGGGTGCATCAGACCATCCTAACAACTCCTCTCCAGGTACCACTTCCCATCCCAGGAAATTCCCCACCTACAAGGCAGGCGATGATACTGAGGCCTTCTTAGAAAATTTTGAAAGGGCCTGCCTTGGATACAACATCCCTCCAACCCAGTACATGGTAGAGCTGAGGCCGCAGCTCAGTGGACCCTTAGCAGAGGTGGCGGCTGAAATGCCTAAGGAACACATGAACAGTTATGAACTTTTTAAAAACAAGGCCAGAATCAGAATGGGGCTAACACCTGAGCATGCCCGTCGGCGGTTCAGAGCCCTAAGGTGGAAACCTGATGTGTCATTTACCCGACATGCCTACCACATTGGGAAAAATTGGGATGCCTGGATATCAGGAGCAAATGTTAAATCTACGGAAGAGTTGCCCTTCCTATTGCAAATGGAGCAGTTTTTAGAGGGTGTTCCTGAGGAAATAGAAAGGTACATCCTAGATGGGAAGCCCAAAACTGTAACCGAGGCGGGGGAGATTGGAGCCAAATGGGTGGAGGTGACAGAAAAGAAAAAAGCTAGTAGCAGTTGGAGTGAATATCAGAAGGGGCAAGCCGAAACAAAACCTTATCACCGGGGACAACCCAAGGCCCCACCCACATCCCAAGGGAAACCCCAGACGCCTTCTCACCCCACCACACCAGTCTCCATCAACCAACATCGCCCCGGTGATACCTTAGCAGGGCGATGTTTTAAATGTAATGAACTGGGGCATATAAAGGCTCACTGCCCCAAGAACCCCAACCGATTACAGTTCATTACACCCCAATCACACCAAAGAACCCCAGACCCAGATGCCTCTCTCATACCCTCGGAGCGAAGGGAAACCTTGAGAGTGGGCGGAAAGAAGGTTATCGCTTGGAGGGACACTGGGGCACAAGTGTCAACTATTCACCAATCCCTAGTGGACCCCAAACTCATCAACCCGGAGGCTACAGTGACAATTCAACCCTTCGTGTCACAGTCTGTAACCTTGCCTACAGCCAAGTTGCATGTCCAGTACAAGGGCTGGTCAGGAATGTGGACTTTTGCAGTCTATGACAATTATCCCATTCCCATGCTACTGGGGGAAGACTTGGCCAACCATGTGAAGCTAGCCAAGAGGGTGGGAATAGTCACCCGCAGCCAGGCTAAGCAAGCTTCCACCCCCATCCCTGTTCCTGAGCCGTCCACCAGGACCCCGTCTGTGTTACCAGAGACCCAAACGAAGGTGGTGGAACCGGATCCCCTGCCAACGACTGCAACAGCCGTAGTGGATCCAATCCCAGAGACCCAGCCAAAGCCAGTCCCAGAACCGGAACTGGCAACGCAACCAGCACCAGAACCATTGTCAGCACTGAGTCCAGCGCTTGCAAGCCTGTCTACAACTCCAATGCCAGAGGACACCAGCGAGCCTGAACTGGCGGAAGCAGCAGATAACCTTACCCAAGAGGCTCAGCCAGAGCCTGAGATACCACATAGTGCACCAGCGAACAGCGGTTCACAGTCAATGGAAACAGCCCCAGCACCTGCATCGCTTCCAGAGGGACCAAGCCCCAGTCCACAGTCCAAGGAGGAACTGATGTCTCCAGCATCAAGAGAACAGTTCCAGGCCGAGCAGGAAGCAGATGACAGCCTTCAGAAAGCTTGGGCGGCGGCGCGGAGCACCCCACCGCCTCTCAGCTCTTCTAACCGATCCCGGTTTGTTGTAGAAAAAGGACTTTTATACAAGGAGACTCTTTCTGGTGGGCACCAGGAAGACTGGCATCCTCAAAGACAGCTGGTAGTTCCCACTAAGTATCGGGTAAAGCTCTTGAGCTTAGCCCATGATCATCCCAGTGGCCATTCTGGGGTGAACAGAACCAAAGACTGGTTGGGGAAGTCCTTCCACTGGGAGGGAATGGGCAAGGACGTTGCTAATTATGTCCGGTCTTGTTAGGTGTGCCAATGAGTGGGAAAGCCCCAAGACCAGGTTAAAGCCCCTCTCCAGCCACTACCCATAATTGAGGTCCCATTTCAGCGAGTAGCTGTGGATATTCTGGGTCCTTTCCCAAAGAAGACACCCAGAGGAAAGCAGTACGTACTGACTTTCATGGATTTTGCTACCCGATGGCCGGAAGCTGTACCCTTAAGCAACACCAAGGCTAAAAGTGTGTGCCAGGCATTAGCAGACATTTTTGCCAGGGTAGGTTGGCCCTCCGACATCCTTACAGATTCGGGAACTAATTTCCTGGCAGGGAACATGAAAAACCTGTGGGAAGCTCATGGGGTGAATCACTTGGTTGCCACCCCTCATCACCATCAAACCAATGGTCTGGTGGAGAGGTTTAATGGAACTTTGGGGGCCATGATACGTAAATTCGTAAATGAACACTCCAATGATTGGGACCTAGTGTTGCAGCAGTTGCTTTTTGCCTACAGGGCTGTACCACATCCCAGTTTAGGGTTTTCACCATTTGAACTTGTGTATGGCCGCGAGGTTAAGGGGCCATTACAGTTGGTGAAGCAGCAATGGGAGGGGTTTACGCCTTCTCCAGGAACTAACATTCTAGACTTTGTAAGCAACCTACAAAACACCCTCCGACACTCTTTAGCCCTTGCTAAAGAAAACCTAAAGGATGCTCAGGAAGAGCAAAAGGCCTGGTATGATAAACATTCCAGAGAACGGTCCTTCAAAGTAGGAGACCAAGTCATGGTCTTAAAGGCGCTCCAGGCCCATAAAATGGAAGCGTCGTGGGAAGGACCATTCACGGTCCAGGAGCGCCTAGGAGCTGTTAACTATCTCATAGCCTCCCCCACCTCCAACATAAAGCCTAAGGTATACCATGTTAATTCTCTTAAGCCCTTTTATTCTAGAGAATTAAACGTTTGCCAGTTTACAGCCCAGGAAACTGATGACGCGGAGTGGCCTGCAGGTGTCTACTATGAAGGAAAAAGGAATGGTGGCGTGGAAGAGGTGAACCTCTCCACGACCCTGGGACGTCTGCAGCGACAGCAGATCAAGGAGCTGTGCACAAGCTTTGCACCGATTTTCTCAGCCACTCCAGGACGGACCGAACGGGCATACCACTCCATTGACACAGGTAATGCTCACCCAATTAGAACCCCACCCTACCGGGAGTCACCTCATGCCCAAGCGGCTATACAAAGGGAGATCCAGGACATGCTACAGATGGGTATAATCCGCCCCTCTAGCAGTGCATGGGCATCTCCAGTGGTTCTAGTTCCCAAACCAGATGGGGAAATACGCTTTTGCGTGGACTACCGTAAGCTAAATGCTGTAACTCGTCCTGACAACTATCCAATGCCACGCACAGATGAGCTATTGGAGAAATTGGGACATGCCCAATTCATCTCTACTTTAGACTTAACCAAGGGGTACTGGCAAGTACCACTAGATGAACCCGCTAAGGAAAGGTCCGCCTTCGTCACCCAGGCAGGGGTGTATGAATTCAATGTACTCCCTTTCGGGTTGCGAAATGCACCCGCCACCTTCCAAAGACTTGTAGATGGTCTCTTAGCGGGATTGGGAGAATCTGCAGTTGCCTATCTCGATGATGTGGCCATTTTTTCTGATTCATGGACAGAACACCTGGAGCACCTGAAAAAAGTCTTCGAGCGCATCCGGCAGGCAGGACTAACTGTTAAGGCTAAAAAGTGTCAAATAGGCCAAAACAGAGTGACATACCTGGGGCACCAGGTGGGTCAAGGAACTATAAATCCCCTACAGGCCAAAGTGGATGCTATCCAAAAGTGGCCGGTTCCAAAGTCAAAGAAACAGGTCCAATCCTTCTTAGGCTTGGCCGGATATTATAGGCGATTTGTACCACACTACAGCCAAATCGCCGCCCCGCTGACAGACCTAACCAGAAAGAAACAGCCAAATGCAGTTCAGTGGACTGATAAGTGTCAAAAGGCCTTTAACCAGCTTAAGGCAACACTCATGTCTGACCCTGTGCTAAGGGCCCCAGACTTTGACAAACCGTTCCTAGTAACCACAGATGCTTCCGAGCGAGGCGTGGGAGCAGTTTTAATGCAGGAAGGACCGTATCAAGAATTCCATCCAGTCGTGTTTCTCAGCAAGAAACTGTCTGAGAGGGAAAGCCACTGGTCAATCAGTGAAAAGGAATGCTACGCCATTGTGTACGCGCTGGAAAAGTTACGCCCATATGTTTGGGGACGGCGTTTCCAACTACAAACAGACCATGCTGCGCTACAGTGGCTTCATACCGCCAAGGGAAATAACAAAAAACTTCTTCGGTGGAGTTTAGCTCTCCAAGATTTTGATTTTGAAATACAACACATTTCGGGAGCTTCTAACAAAGTGGCTGATGCACTCTCCCGGGAAAGTTTCCCAGAGTTAACTGGTTAACAATTGTTCTTGGAATGAAACATATTGTTAGTTTTTATATAATCAGTAGTATGTCTAAAGGTACATGTGTCTTATTAACTCTGTTTTCTCCTAGAGCTCCAGGAAAGAAATCACAGCCAGTGTGGAACCAAACGTCCAACACTATCTGTGATTTGGGGGGCGTGTCATAACTATAAAGGGAAGGGTAACAGCTCTCCTGTGTACAGTACTAAAATCCCTCCTAGCCAGAGACTCCAAATCCTTTTACCTGTAAAGGGTTAAGAAGCTCGGGTAACCTGGCTGACACCTGACCCCAAGGACCAATAAGGGGACAAGATACTTTCAAATCTTGGGGGGGGAAAGGCTTTTGTGTGTGTCCTTTGTTTAAGGGGTTGTTCGCTCTTGGGACTGAGAGGGACCAGACATCAATCCAGGTTCTCCCCATCTTTCTAAACAAGTCTCTCTTATTTCAAAATTGTAAGTAAAAGCCAGGCAAGGCGTCTTAGATTTACTTTGTTTTTCTCAACTTGTAAATGTACCTTTTACTAAAGTGCTTATCTTTGTTTGCTATACTTTGAACCTAAGACAGAGGGGGTTCCTCTAAGCTCTTTAAGTTTGATTACCCTGTAAAGTTATTTTCCATACTGATTTTACAAAGATGATTTTTACCTTTTTCTTTAATTAAAAGCCTTCTTTTTAAGAACCTGATTGATTTCTCCTTGTTTTAAGATCCAAAAGGGGTTTGGATCTGTATTCACCAGGAGTTGGTGAAAGGAAGGAGGGGGGAAGGGTCAATTTCTCCTTATTTAAGATCCAAGAAGTTTGGATCTGTATTCACCAGGGAATTGGTGAAGGTCTCTCAAGGCTACCCAGGAAAGGGAATTAGCTTTGGGATGGTGGCAGCGGACCAGAACTAAGCTGGTAGTTAAGCTTAGAAGTCTTCATGCAGGCCCCTACATTTGTACCCTAAAGTTCAAAGTAGGGATACAGCCTTGACAGGAGGCTTAGATAGGGGGTGGGGTCCTGGGAGGCAGTTGGGGCAGGGGTCCCGGGAGGGGGTGATCAGGGGACAGGGTGCAGGGGGAGTTGGATGGGTTGGGGTTTCTGTGGGGGGCAATCGGAGGGGGTGGATGGTGGCAGGGTGGGGCTACCCTCCCTCCCTGTGGAGTGTCCTGTTTTTTGAATGTTAACATATGGTATCCCTACCCTTCAGAGTGCAGCTCTCCATTCATAGCAAGCTGCAGCATGAGGTCTCAGCTACCTCACTCCCTCCCCCTCTTTCCTGTTGGTAGTGGCCAAGGGAATGCTGGGAAATGTAGTTCTTTCCCTGCTCCAGGGCTGGCTCTATAGGCAGGGAGCTAACCAAGGAACCACAGCTCCCAGGGCCCCCTGTTGGTTCTCAGTTCCCATGCTGGATCCCTGCCGCCCCTGCAAATGGGCTGCCCCAAGCAGGTGCTTGCTTTGCTGGTGGCTAGAGCCGCCCCTGTGCATACTAAATACTCTCTACTTGTGGCTATGTTTGAAAATAGGGTTACCATATTCAAATATTTAAAAAAGAGGACACTCCACGGGGCCCCGGTCCTGCCCCCAGCCCCGCCCCCGGCCCCACCCCCGGCCCCGCCCAACTCCACCCCTTCCCCACCCCCATTCCAACCCTTTCCCCAAAGTCCCTGCCCCAACTCTGCCCCCTCCTCTGAGCACCCCACATTCCCCCTCCTCCCTCCCGCTCTGATCTTGGTTGGGGGTTGCTAAGTGCTTCCCTGCTCCCCACTCGCCCTGCAGCCCCTGCACCCCCACCCCTGCAGCCTCTGTGCCCCCTGCTCCCCACTGGCCCTGCATCCCCTCCCGCCCCTGCAGCCTCTGCGCCCCCCACCTGGCCTTCCCCTGCGCCCCCCTGCCCCTGCAGCCTCTATGCCCCTGCCTGCCCTGCTCCTTCTCGCCCTGCAGCCTCTGCACCCCACCGCCTGCCCCTGCGCCCCCCTGCCCCTGCCTGCCCTGCTCCTCGCCCTGCAGACCCTGTGCCCCCTGCTCCCCACTCACCCTGCACCCCCCCCGCGGCCCCGCCCCTGCAGCCTCTGCGCCATCTGCCCTGTCCCTGTGCCCCCCTGCCCCTGCAGCCTCTATGCCCCTGCCTGCCCTGCTCCTCCTCGCCCTGCAGCCTCTGCACCCCCCCGCCTGCGCAGCTCCCCCGCTCCCCCAGCAGCCTCTGCCTGGCGGGGGCTTCGGATGCTCAGCCGCGACCGGGGCAGCGCGGGTCCCTGCAGCCCCGGCACACGCCGCACTCCCTGCCCCGCGCCGCAGCCTCCTTCCTGCTGCGCGGAGTGATGGGGCCGCAGGAAGGGTCCCCCAGTGGCCGGGGAGTCCCCGCCTGTGAGGGAAGCCCGAGCTGTTGGCTGGGCCCGGCCTCCCCGTGGTCCTGCGGGCTCGGCTGGGGCGCGCGGTCCGCCCGGCCTCCGGGGGCAGCAGCGGCCCCTTTGCCGCCTTCTGCGGCTGCGCCCCCCCTTCCCCCGCCCGAGCTCGCTACAATGTAGCCGGGCGGCTGGGCTGCGCTGCGGACCCGGCGGGTCGTGCTGGGGCCAGCCGGACCCTGGCTTATGCTGGCTCACTATTTCCCCGGACATGTCCGGCTTTTTGGCAATTCCCCCCGGACGGGGATTTGAGTACCAAAAAGCCGGACATGTCTGGGGAAATCCGGACGTATGGTAACCCTATTGAAAAGGATTCAGAATCTTCAGGTAGTGCAGAATAGCTTGTCTCATATTGGCATGTCCCACTCAGGCACATAACATCAGCACTACCTGCTTTGCAACCTGTTTGCTATTAAGTGCAGATCAAGTTATTGGATGAAATCTCTATGGCCCCTAAGAAGTTTAGCACCCTGCCATGTAAGAGCTTACTTCTTCCCTTTTATTCTACCATAGGAGCTCTCTCTCACTATAAATACTCTCCTTAGCTGATAGCCGGGTATCTCAGCAAAAGACACATAACTTTGGAAAACGGTTCCTTCCAGTGATCTGCCATAATCTAAATCTGATGAGCTTCAGAGCACAATATGAGAAGAACTAACTGGAAAAAGCCTTTGACTGATGATGCTCACTAATATTAAGGAATAAGGCTTTTGTTCTTGGTGGTGATGGTAGTGAACAGGACGGTCTGCTCTATTCTGTAATTAATTTTTTCTTGATATGTAGGGTGCCTTGCTGCTTCACTTAATGGCTTGATGTATATTTCTAAACTAAAATAAATAATTTAGAGACTGCTTCCAGGCAATTTGAAATCTTTAATATGCTATTCTCCTCTGCTACCATTTGAAAATATTCGGATGTTTACAACATGTTTATCTTGTAGCGGGACAGCTTCCTAGTGAAGCTGATGTGTAGAACACTTTATTGAAAAAAGCCAATGAAAATAAGTAGTAATTTAACATTTAAAGAGCCCATATGAAAAAAAAATAAAGAGTGCAGGCTCTCTCACTCTCAACTGGAATCAACAAGAAAAAAAGACCTTCAAAGGTCTTTGATTAGAAAATGAACAGATGGGCAAACGTGATCTGTTTGCTCTTTTTGTCCTTGAATATAAATTCTGGGGAAGAGACTGATGTTTATGACGCAGAGCCACTGACATAGCTTGTTTTAGAAAGAGGCACATACCAGAATAAGAGTACAGGAACAAAGTGCACTGAGTTTAGATTGGTGTTAGAATTGATGTGATGTTTTGTTGATTCCCCTTCCCTCTTCGCCCCTTGGATATCCACCAAGTGTCACTGACATTTTGTTCTTTAAGTTCTTTGGGGAAATCTTATAATTAACCACACAATTCTAGTTGTATATTTAAAGCACTGTCATTGAGTCCTTCATTTTATAATTTTGTATGTCAATATGAAAGAGTGAAGATTTTAAACCACAACTTTAAAATATTTTATAACAACATTAAGTGGAGAATTTCCTGAGGCAAACCAGGATGTCTATAATTCATCTTCTTTATAGTTTCAATTGCTACAATGGTGAAATTCATAGTGATTCATTTGCTTAAGTACTCATTATCTTTTTTAATATTTCAGCTATGAGTGGACAAACAGTATATTAGTCAACTAGCCACTGTGGGCCAAACTCAGGTTACTTTATTCACTCAAATAATACAATTTAACTCAGTTATACGGGATCATGGCATAGATCAGTATTCTAATGATTTGTAGCAGTATTGCCAACTGCAAACATTACAAAATAATGAGCCACAAGATTGACTTAGATATCATAAGACTTTTAAGTATAATACATTTTGGGTTCTTTTAGTTTGACTTCAAGTTTTTGAGCCTATAAGGTGCACTTGAATCAGATTTTCAATCTTTTCTCTACAATCATGAGAACTAGAAATTTACCTGTAAAAGAAAAATGAAAGCAGGGATCCTCATGTAATCAGTTTATCTGTAGCAGCCAGGGCTTTATGAAAAACAACAAAATTTGCAAGACTTGTAATACATGCACGCACAAGAAAACACTGTTGTAGTAATTATGACTCACAATTTGGTTCTCTTCAAACCTATTTCTGCCACCTAAACTATAACAGAACTGCCTCTAGCTTTAACTGTGAATTATAAGGCATCTCAAACATACTACAAAATAACAGCATTTCAATACTCCAGGGCCTGAATGTTTCAGTTGCTTTTGGAAATTCAAACCTTGCCAGTGGATAGCAGGCCCATTTCCAATAAATATGTTCCATTTAACTATATGCAGCTGTGTCTGGATGTAGTGCCTAAGAAACAACAAGTAAATCTTGTCTTATTCACCATTTGTACCATGAAGGCTGTCTGTAAATTATTATTTATATTCTTTATTGAATCTAGAGTTGTATGTCCCATGTGACTGATTGGAAGAGGCAATGAGAAGTTGTGATGCTGGATCACTAATAGCAAAGAGAGACACCCTCACTTTTTGATGAAGTATCAGTCTACCAGGCTGCTTTTAAATTGGCTGGAAGATGATTTATAGTTGTGTGTCCACTCCACAGCAGCATAAACTAAAACATGATTGTTTTCCCTTTGAGATCTGAAAAATTCATCCAACAGGAAAATGAAAACCTGTTTGTAATGTAGATTTCTTCAGATTCCTTAGTGCAGGAAAGCACTTGCAGAGCAACCCATTACAAAGAGCTGCTTGAGAGGAGGAGTGAGTGAAATCAATCTTTGATTATGGGACCAAAGGGAAGATCCATCCCTCCCTAGGAAATTTTGTGCATTTGTTTGCCTCCCCTATTGTCTCCCATTTGCCCAATTCACCTTCTTCTCTCGTCTAACTTCCACTTTTACTGTACTCTCTCAGTTCCTTGTCCTTCCATTGTGCTTCCCCCATGTCTCCTTTCTCCCTAAGCCCTTCCCCTTCCCCCACAGCATTTCCCTTCCCTCACCATTCTGCTGCACACCACTGCTTAAGCCACTGCTGACTACCATTTCATTTCCAGCTGGTTCTTCTACACAGACTACCTGTGATTGTGACTCTACCTCAGGCCCAGACACCTGAGAAGAGGGAACATCCTGCTCAGTTCTTGTTTGGAGTATGAGATTTCAATAAAACAGAGGAAATGTGTGGGAATAGGATCCAGTGAGTGAGCATCACACCTACAGCAGGACACTTGGCAGGTTGATAACTTTTACATTTCCAGCACTTGGGCTGTTCGCTTTCTCTGGAATCTTTAAAAATATTCAGCATCATACTGAGTAGGTAGCAATGAGAAAAGAAGAGGGTGAACATTTTCTCTCACTGTTTGGAAGCTTTACTCTTTATAGGCACTCCAGCCTCAAAGAAAACTCACTCACTAATGGTGAGGATTGAAACCTGTTAGAAAGAGCTCTATGCTCTCTTCAAACTGCATTGAAGTGCAAAGGGCATGAGGTACTATCTTACTGATAACACTCCTTTAGACAATGTGGAGTCTATAATGACATGATTTGGGAGAGCTAAATTTCATAGACTTCATAACTCAAACTAAGCAGAATCTTGTATATATCAAGATGTTGTTAAAGTATGTTTTGTTTTGTGCCATACAACATATGGAGGCATTTAAGGGAAATAGACTGGAACAGAAGGAAGATCAATGAAAAGATAATTAATTATGAGTGTAGGTGTGAGATAATGCCTTGATTTATATCACCCAGCTGGTCTATATGTATCCATTATTGGCAATGATATCTCTAACTTAGATTTACAGAACATTTTAAGGACAGTAGTAGTTTAACAGAAGAAATTGGGGTGTGTGAAAAGGAATGGGGGGTGGGGCTACACTATGGTTTAGGACCTTGCTAATACTGGTAGTGGAGTATTATTGTTGTAATCTATTTTGAACATTAAACGTAGTTTCCTTTCTGCATTAGGAAAGATCCTTTTTTTCAGTATTTCCAGTCAAGACATACTTTCATTGTGCCAGGTAGGGCAGATGGGTGATGGGTTAGAGCAGAGGTAGGCAAACTACGGCCCGCAGGCCGTTTTAAGCCGGCCCACAAGCTCCTGCTGGGAAGCAGCATCTGGGGCTTGGCCCCACTCCAGCCGGGACTCTGGGTCAGGGGCCGCACCATGCGGCTCGGCACTGCTCCGGTACTCCGGCCAGGGCGCAGGGTCGGGGGCTGCACCACGTAGCTCCCAGAAGCCGAGGCATGGCCCTTCTCCAGCTCCTACATGCTCCAATGCGAGCTGCAGGGGCAGTGCCTGCGGATGGGGCAGCAGGCAGAGCCACCTGGCCATGCCTCTGCGTAGAAGCCGGAGAAGGGACATGCCACTGCTTCCGGGAGCCGCTTGAGGTAAGCGCCACTCGGAGCCTGCACCCCTGAGCCTCTCCCCACGCCCCAACCCCATGCCCCAGCCTTGATCCCCCCCACTCTCCAAACCCCTCGATCCCAGCCCAGAGCACCCTCCTGCACCCCAGACCCCTCATCCCCAGCCCCACCCCAGAGCCCGCACCCCCAGCTGGAACCTGCACCTCTGCCTCAGCCCTGATCCCCCTCCCGCCCTCTGAACCCCTCGGTCCCAGCCCAGCTCACCCTCCTACAACCCAAACTCCTCATCCCCAGCCCCACCCCAGAGCCCACACCCCCAACCAGAACCCTCACCCTCTCCCGCACCCCAACCCCAATTTTGTGAGCATTCATGGCCCGTCATACAATTTCTATTCCCCGATGTGGCCCTGGGGCCAAAAAGTTTGTCCACCCCTGCCGACAAACAGCAGCTACACTGCACAGCTTTTAGCGGCACGGCTGTAGTGGCACAGCCGTGTTGCTAAATGCTTCGTAGTGTAGCCATAGCCTGTGTAAGGCAAAAACATCCCTTTAGGGATATAGGCAAAAGAGAGAGAGAGACACTCCATCTTTTTCCTTCACCTAGGAGACAAAGAAACCAAGTGATCTGATCTCTGTGATGGGTCCTGGCCAGGCTGGCCAGTAAAAAGCTGGAAGGGAGACTGGGTAACAGAAACCATCCTGAACAAAGACTATTTTGCTAGACTAAATTTTAGACTTTTAGACATGTGTTTTCTCTACTTTTATCTCTAATATCTGGTATCACCAAATCCATGCTCTTTTGTTAATAAACTTACTTTACTATAAACCAATTCAGTGATGTGTAAGGGAAGAGTGTATTTACCCCAGTTAAATTAATAAGCTGTGATGTACTGACTCTTAAACAGAGCAGTGAACTTAATATCTTTTGAATACCCAATGATAGGGGCTATTTGTTTGATGCTGGAGTTCACGGAGTGTTAGCTGTTCAGCGCAGTTTGAGCTGGGTGAGCTTTGAGGAAGACAGACTAGTGGCGGCAGGGAATTGATACACAGTCTAATCACAAACAAAACTCACTCTTGCCAGGGCAGAGAGGTAACCCAGTGGCTCACAGCTCTGGGTAGCTGCAGTAGCATATTAAGCTAACATATACAAATGGTACAAACCCATGACAATGATTCTTTCCAGACAATACATATTCCACTCATTCACTAACCTGCACACAGAGTTTAACTATTTCATGCATTACTAGTATCTAGCACAATTCTGCAAAAATCAGATTGCTATAATCGTCCACTTCCCAGAAATATACTGATAGCCTGAAAGCTTAGCGTTAAAAGGTATCGAGTATAGAAGATAAGCATTTTCTTGTATTGTGGCCAATATTCTGCATCTTCTACAAAGCAGTAGCACCAGCAGCTTTGCAGTTGAATTTAAATACATAGGACATGATTTGATGTTTGGCATATGAAAGTGAATTCTCTGATCATAATTATTCTGGATAATAAAGTAACCTGTAGTGGTTGAAAACAGGGCAAAAGTACAGTTGGGAAATAATGCACAACACTTTTGCAAATATTTGTTCATCTTTCTAAATGAATTTGTTTTGGTCGTGCCTGCTCTCTTTTGATGTTTTCCATGAACATTTGAATGATCAGGCTTTATTGGAATAAACTTTGCACAGAAGCAATGTGAATTTCAATGTTGCATATGCAAATATTAATGGATACTGAATTTTAAATTCACATAAGTATTCATGCTGAAAGTACTTGCAAGCTCTTCCAATCAGGGAACTGCCACATGATAGATCTGACCAACCACAATAAAGCAATACAGCATGAATTTTGAATACTGTATTTATGATCCACAGAGTAAAAAATTCAAAAACATCCAGATAATGTACACATTCAAGGAAACTGTGTTTCTGCTCATGGCTTTTCCATGAGTGGAATGAAAGGTTAATTCATTGTGATTTTTTTGCTCAGCTCTATTCAAGAGCGTAAACTCAGTCTTTTCTTTTTTCCAGCTCTGCATGTCTCATTGTCAGACGGTTTCCATGAGTCACTCTTATTTTTCTAGCAAAAGAAAAAGAGCTATAAAGGGAAGCTAGTAATCTATTATGCCTTTTATAGAGACTAAAGTCTGATTCAAGTTATCATTATGCGCAAATGGAAACAAATCACAAACTCTAAAAGCACATAACACTTGAACTTTTATTGCCGCTCAAGTGCACAAGCTCTTTCTATGCAAATCTCTGAGTATTTTTAAAAAAAATGTGCATAGTCTCTTGTCCTCACCATACAAATACAAAATTCCCATTGTAATGAATTGCAGTCATATATTCATATGGCAAAAACAGAGCTATTCCTGTCAGCAAAGCGTTCCGAATAATATTCTAGTACAAGCACTTCCTCTGTAACTGTTTTCTCATCGTGGCACCTATTCCTCTGACTTAACATTAAATCAGTGCCCCAGAATGGTAGCAGAGGTGGGGGGAGGAGGGGGGGTTGGGCGGTTCTGTCATTCAGATGCCATACATAAAGGTCTTGATTGTTAAAAAAGCTATGATTTTTTTTGCAGTAATGGGTAAATTAGTTCCAATATCCTGGCCCAACTGGAACTCAGGTGACTATACACTGCCTCATGGAAATTCCCCTATCTATTTCAATACAGATCTTCCTTCCTTAGTTAATCTGGCTTGAGACAAAATTCAGTTCTGGGGGAAGTTTACAACCAGAAAAAAGGCATGAGGAAATATGCTCCTCCTTAGAGACCAGAAAATCATCTTGTCTTCAGAATTAGACAGAATTAGGCTCAAAATTACAGTCTGCATAAGCGGATGTAATGTCATTGACTTTGGTGGGGTTACTCTCACTTATGCCAATGGTGAACTCTCAGTTACGACAATTAGCCCAAAGTATCAACTCTGCTCCATGAAAAAAGGAGAAGCTACCACAAGGAGGTTTAGCAGGAGTGAAGATCTGGCCCAAAGCATGTATGATTTAAACAAGTACAGTCACATAGACTTTAATGGAGTTACACCTGGTGTAAATTCAGCCCTGTGTAAGCAGAATGTTTTCCAGGTGCCATGGAAAGGATGATATGGTAAACATGTACCAAAGATACTATGACGCTAGCAGACCAGGTACCAGCTCATGCCAAGGGCCCTATTTCTCAGCTGGAACCAGTCAGATCACCTCTGTGTTAGTATTGTTAAAAGAGGTATTAGAGTTATAAAAATGTGCTTAGTGTTTAGACTTTATGGAATGCTTGTAAATTGCTGCATGCCTTAACTGCACTTATAATGAACTGTCATCCATGTTAACGGTAATATTTACGTGTTTGCTCTGTAACTGTAAGTCACTAGACAGGAGAAAAGCATTAGCAAGTGTAAACCACTAGTTTGCCTCAGGAGGCTATCTCCTGCCCAACAAAAGAAGGACCATAAACATCAAACAAACCACTGTGGAACATGAGAAGACAAGAGACCCCTCCCCATGCCATGGAAGAGGAGACATGCAATTGAATTCCTCCCAACAACTGAACTCACAACTTGAAGCAGAAAGGGGTGAAAAGGACTAAAAAGCCCTAATGAGAAGAAACTGTATCTTTATGCTGCCTGGACTCTGAGGGACAAGGATTGCTAAACATAGGCAAAAGATCCCCATGTGTATATAGGTTTGCTTGCATTAACCTTGTTTAAAAACCAGGCCACAAACCCCTAAGAGGTAGTGAGTTCTAAACTTAGATTTCACCAATGAACTGCACTAAGTGCAAACTCCTCAGGCACTTTAACAGCTTCAACACAGAGTCACAGACAGTCCCCTTGGGTATTCCAGTCTGTCTTGCCACCCAGATGAGCATATCTCTGTGACAGGCGGCCACTTACACCAAGAATCACAGCAATATTCAGGTTACTCCTAATCCCAAAGGCAGGGCCGGCTCCAGTGTTTTTGCCGCCCCAAGCAGCGCAAAAAAAAAAAAAAAAAAAAAAGCCGCGATCGGCGGCACTTCGGCGGCAGCTCTATCGCCGCTGCTTCATTCTTCGGCGGCAATTCAGCAGCAGGTCCTTCCCTCCGAGAGGGACTGAGGGACCCGCCGCCGAAGAGCCGGACATGCCACCCCTCTCCATTGGCCGCCCCAAGCACCTGCTTGCTGCCCTGGTGCCTGGAGCCGGCCCTGCCCAAAGGATCAGTCACTTACTCCAGGTCAATTGCGCTTTAAGTCTCACACCAAAGCCAATCCTTTACTAAACTACTTGAAGATTTATTAAACAGAAAAAGGAAATTAGAGAGTTATTTACAAGGTTAAAGCAAGCAAACAGACATGAATGAGTTAGTCTTAGGTTTCAAAAGGTAATATAGCTTTGTGATTATAGAAGCCTGTATTAGCAGCTGGGGATCTCTTGTTTATACCTTCCCCCCCCCCCTCCAAAGTCCAAGCAGCATAGAGATCCTTAGTTCCTCGGATTTGGGGCTTTTACCTCCCTCCTGCCATGTGCTCTCAGCTGCAAACTCAGCTAATGGGAGGAATCCACTGGTATCACTCATCTTCATCCTGGCTTAACTAGGAGATCTTCAATGGTCTGAAACTCAAAAAAAAAAAGTCCTACAAAAAGTCAAAACTAGGTCAAATTACAAAGGATGAATATAAACAAATAACACAAGTTTGTAGGGACAAAATTAGAAAGGTCAAGGCACAAAATTATATTAAGATAGCTAGAGACACAATTGTATGTCTAACACAGTGAATGCCCGTGAAAATGAGGTAGGATCAGAGGCTAAACTAGGGGAAAAAACAAGTTAAAAACAATTTAGATGTCTTCAAGTCACCAGGACCTGATGAAATACATCCTAGAATACTCAAGGAGCTGACGGAGGAGATATCCGAACCATTAGCAATTATCTTTAAAAAGTCATGGAAGATTGGAGAGATTCCAGAGGACTGGAAAAGAGCAAATATAGTGCCAATCTATAAAAATGGAAATAAGGACAACCTGGAGAATTACAGATCAGTCAGCTTAACTTCAGTACCTGGAAAGATAATGGAGCAAATGATTTAGCAATCAATTTGCAAACACCTAGAAGATAATAAGGTGATAAGTAACAGTCAGCATGGATTTCTCAAGAACAAATTGTGTCAGACCAACCTAATAGCTTTCAGGCATGGCTACACTTGCAAATGTAGAGCGCTTTGCGTTAAACCAGCCTTCGTAGCGCAGTAGGGAAAGCGCTGCAGTCTGTCCACACTGACAGCTGCAAGTGCACTGGCGTGGCCACATTTGCGGCACTTGCAGCGACATTGGGAGCGGTGTGTTGTGGGCAGCTATCCCACAGAGCACTTCTTCCCATTCTGGCACTGTGGCTTGTGGGAAGGGGGTGTGGGGTGCAGGGTATTCTGGGTCCTGTCCCAACGTCCCGTGATACATTGGTTTGCAACCCAGCAATCCCGCTGCTTCCGTCCACAATTGGCGCCATCTTTCAACGTTTTTTGTACTGCGCGCTCTGTCTTCCCTTTCGGTCTGCAGGAATGGAGCCCGAACTTCTGAGGAATATGCTGACGAGTCTCACCAGCACATCACGTTTGGCAGTCGGGTTATTCCTTAAGATCCAAAGTGACAGTGAGGACTCAGATGATGATATTGACTTGAGTAACGCATACGACACGAGATTGCTTGTGGCATTCAAGGACATGCTCACCACCGAGGAATGGTGCTTTTAGGCTCAGGAAACAAGCACTGAGTGGTGGGATCACATCGTCATGCAAGTCTGGGATGACGGGAAGTGGCTGCAGAACTTTCGCATGAGAAAAGCCACTTTCATGGGATTGTGTGATGAGCTCGCCCCCACCCTGCGGTGCAAGGACACAAGATTGAGAGCTGCCCTGACAGTGGAGAAGCAGGTGGCTATTGCAATCTGGAAGCTGGCAACGCCAGACAGCTACTGATCGGTCGCTAACCAGTTTGGAGTGGGGAAGTCGACTGTTGGAATCGTGTTGATCCAAGTTTGCAGGGCCATTAATCGCATCCTGCTCAGAAGAACCATGACTCTGGGTAAAGTGCATGACATTGTGGCTGGCTTTGCACAAATGGGTTTCCCTAACTGCAGAGGGGCGATAGATGGGATGCATATTCCAATTTTAGCACCAGCCTACCTAACCTCCGAGTACATTAATCAGAAGGGCTATTTCTCTATGGTTCTCCAGGCGCTTGTGGATCACGGTGGGCATTTCATTGACATTAACGCAGGCTGGCCTGGAAAGGAGCATGATGCACGCATCTTTCGCAACACTGGCCTGTTCAGGACGCTGCAGGCTGGGACTTTTTTCCCAGACCAGAAGATCACCACAGGGAAAGTCGAAATGCCCATTATGATCCTTGGAGACCCTGCCTACCCTTTAATGCCGTGGCACATGAAATCCTACACAGGGAGCCTTGAAAGCAGTAAGGAGCAGTTCAACAACAGGCTGAGCCAGTGCAGAATGACTGTGGAGTATTTTTTAGCCATTTAAAGGGTCGCTGGCACTCTCTGTATGGGAAGCTGGACCTGTCTGATAACAGCATCCCCATGGTTATATCTGCGTGCTGTACCCTCCATAACATTTGTGAAGGGAAGGGTGAAAGATTCACTCAGGCATGGATCTCGGAGGTTCAACACCTGGAGGCTGAATTTGAACAGCCAGAGAGCAGGGCTATTAGAGGGGCCCAGCACAAGGCTGCAAGGATTAGGGATGCCTTGAGGGAGCAATTTGAGGCTGAAAGCCACCAGTAATGTCTGGTGCCCTGCATGGGAGTGAAGTGCAGTGGTTCCAATGTGAGTACAGTAACTCCTCACTTAAAGTCATCCCAGTTAATGTTGTTTCGTTGTTACGTTGCTGATCAATTAGGGAACATGCTCGTTTAAAGTTGTGCAATGCTCCCTTCTAACGTCTTTGGCAGCCGCCTGCTTTGTCTACTGCTTGCAGGAAGAGCAGCCCATTGCAGCTAGCTGGTGGGGGCTTGGAACCAGGGTGGACCGGCAGTCCCCTATCTACTCCCCGCTCCCCTAAGTTCCCTGTGCAGCAGCTGCCTGCAGTTCAACTGGGTCCCTCCCCCCCACTGCCATGTGCTGCTCCTGCCGTCTGCCTTGGAGCTGCTCCCCGAGACTCCTGCTTGCTGTGCAGGGGGAAGGGAAGGAAGAGGGGGGCTAATGTCAGGGTGGCCCCCTCCCTCCTGCTCCTGCACCCCGCTTACCCCATCTTCCATAGAGCAGGGGGGATACACCAGGGCTCAAGACGGAGGGAGCTTGCAGCAGCTACTGTCTCAGCAAGCTCATCTAATTAACAAGGCAATGTACTTAAGGGAAATGCGCATATCTCCCTCCATTCCTGCTGCCTTGTGTAGAGAGAGTGTTAACCCTTGAGGGCTCAGCCAATTGCTAGTTCATCATTTAGCAGTAAGGGAAATATCCCACCCTCTGACTCCTCCACCTCAACCAAGCTTCACCATCATCATCACTGTGTACCAGTATTAAATTGTTTGTTTAAAACTTATACTGTGTGTGTGTATATATATATAATATAGCCATTTGTCTGGTGAAAAAAATTTCCCTGGAACCTAACCCCCTCATTTACATTAATTCTTATGGGGAAATTGGATTCGCTTAACATCGTTTCGCTTAAAGTTGCATTTTTCAGGAACATAACTACAACGTTAAGTGAGGAGTGAGGAGTTATTGTAGTGTGTTTGCTACGTATGATACACTGACTTGCAGTGCCTGTTGCTTTCCTGGGCTAAGGTATCTTTTCTTTTATGCAATAATAGAGGGGGGGGAAATCAAAGCAAAAAAAATCCATTTATTGAAAAGAAAATGCATTTATTGAAAAGAAACACAACTGCTTGGGAAACAGAAAGGGCAAGGGGGTGGGGTGGGGACCGGTACAATCACAGTTTTGCGTATGTCCTGTTATCATACTCAGCCTTCCTGTTTGGAGTCCTGTGCAATGAGTGCTGCACTTCAGGATGGCTATACTGCATGGTGATGGAGGTTGAGTGCAGAGGGTAAGGGTCATAGTTTTCAGGGCTAGGTGGTGAAGCTACAGGTGTTGGAGGCAGCTGGTGGCGATAAGAACCCGGATGTTGAGGAAAGTGGGTTGGAGGTGACATGGGGGCACAAGGGAAAGAGTTTTGGGACAAGGGCTGCGGGGCGGGGGGGGCAGGTGTGGTAGTGCTCCGCCTGCATGGCTACGAGCAGCAGGATCAAGTCCGCTTGGCGCTCCATGATGCTTATCAGCCGCTCCATGCTTTGGTGCCGGTGATCCGCATTCTGCTGGCAGACCCTCATTTCACTCTCCCGCCACGCCTACATTTTTTGATTTTCATTAAGGGAGTGCTGCATGACTTCATGCAGCATGTCCTCTTTGCGTCTATGTGGCCTCTTCCTAATTCTTTGCAGTCTTTCGGACGGTGATAACACGGACGGCTGAAATCTCAAGGTTGCATCTGTAAAGGCAAAATGCAACACTTAACAGAGGCAGCATTGTTCACACCAGCAATGATTCCCCCGTACTTAAGGAGGACAAGCACAGTCTACACAATAGCATAATTTGCCCGTCCCAAAGCGAGCACACATAACCCATGGGAGTCCCAAAATGGTGAGTAAGCACAGGGTCAAGGGGGACTGATTCTTTCATGGCTGTACTGTCCTCTGGGTTTCTGTGCCTTGGGGAGAGCCAACAGCTGCAGAGGGCCCCTATACTGAACACTGTCCCCACATTTTCCACAGGAGTTCGTCCTGGAAGATATCTTGCTGCTGAGGGTGACCTGGGAAGCAAGGGAGGGTCTTCTACTATAATGCGGCTTCCGCCCTGGCCCATATGCAGCTTGCCTGAGTGCAGCAATGGTCCCCTCACCCCTCACGGCACAGTGGCGCAGACATGTTAGCCTGACTGGGACAAGGACCACAGTGGATCTCCCAAGAAACCTGTGCAAGCGCTTTTCCCAAGTTCTGGATGAGACCTTTGAAGAGATCACTGAAGCCGATTACCGTGATGTGAGAGAGCACATCAATGCCCTATTCCGCATCTAGGCATACAGCCCTAACCCTCCTCGCCCCAAGAGCCCACACCGAATAACTTCCTTCCCAAAATAAAAGCCGCTTACCGGGAAGCTCCTCTGGTGTTTGTCCTTCCCCAAGCACCGGCCGCTGCAACTGGCTACCTTCCTCCTGGCTTGAGAACAGCTCCTGGCTGCATGCATCTAGGGATGCCGGGGTGTCTTCCTCCTCCTCAGCACTCTCACTCCCGCTTTGTATCTCCTCCTCCTCCTCCTGCCTTGTTGGACTGGGCTCTGAAGTGTCCATGGTGGTACTCAGAGTGGAGGTGGGGGTCGCCCACAAGTATCGCGTCCAGCTCTTTGTAGAAATGGCAGGTCATGGGGGCAGCACCAGAGCGGCTGTTTGCCTCGCGGGTTTTGTGGTAGGCGTTCCGCAGTTCTTTCACTTTAACCCTGCACTACAGAGCGTCCCGGTCATGGCCCCTTTCCATCATGTCCCTTGATATCTGCCCAAGGTACCATAATTCCTACGGCTGAAGCACAGCTGTGACAGTTCAGCTTCCTCCATCCAAACACTGATCAGGTCCAGCACCTCGCCATTGCTCCATACTGGGGATCGCCTGGCGCGTGGAGGCATGGTCACCTAGAAAGATTAGCTGAGAGCTCTCCATGCCTGGCTGAGCAAACAGGAAGGGGATTTTCAAAATTCCCAGAGAATTTAAAGGGCGGGTCTGACAGTTGGTCACCTGAGGGCAGGGCAGTAGAGTTCAAAGTGATGACCAGAGTGGCTAGAAGAGGCATTGTGGGACACGTCTGGAGGCCATCAGAGTGCATTAACAGACCAGGGCATCCACACTGGCGCCACGGCACTCCAGCGGGGGTGCATCTAACGTTATTCCACTCACCGAGGTGGAGTACCAGGAGCGCTCTAGCTGTGGAGTCAGAGCGTGCTACGTGCCTTGCCAGTGTGGATGCGTCGTGAGTTAGAACGCACTGGCCTGCTTTAATGCGCTCTAACTCGCAAGTGTAGCCATGCCCTTCTTTGACAGGGTAACAAGCCTTGTGGATAAAGGGGAAGCAGTAGATGTGTTAGCAGAAGTGTTGTAAGCAAGACACGAGAAGTAATTCTTCCACTCTATTCCACGCTGATTAGGCCTCAACTGGAGTATTGTGTCCAGTTCTGGGTGCCACATTTTAGGACAAATTGGAGACAGTCCAGAGAAGAGGAACAAAAATAATCAAAGATCTAGAAAACATGAACCATGAGGGAAGATTGAAAAAATTAGGTTTGTTTAGTCTTGAGAAGGGAAGACAGAGGGGACATGATAACAGTTTTCAAGTACATAAAAGGTTGTTACAAGGAGGAGGGAGAAAAATTGTTTTCCTTAACCTCTGAGGATAGGACAAGAAGCAATGGGCTGATATTGCAGCAAGGGCAGTTTAGATTGGGTATTAGGAAAAACTTCCTGTCAGAGTGGTTAAGCACTGGAATAAATTGCCTAGGGAGATTGTTTCTGTCACTGGAGATTTTTAAGAGCAGGTTAGACAAACATCTGTCAGGGAAGGTCTATAATACTTAGTCCTGCCTTGAGTGCAGGGGACTGGACTATATGACCTCTTGAGGCCCCTTCCAGTCCTATGATTCTATGATTCATGGGAGGAGAGCAGAAGAAGAGTCTTTATTCTTTTTGGTGAGAGTTTCTTAATCCAGAGGTAGAGCGTTTCTAGATGTAAGATCCAACCTAGCCTGTCTCCTCTTTCAGGAGGGACATAATTTCTGCAGAAGAGCAGCTCTTCACACTAATTAATGTCCCTTTCCTGTATGGTGATTCAGACAGTCACAGAGGCTCACAATACACCTCACATATTACATTACAATATGGAATACAGACATTACAAATAAGATCAATGCAGCAACTCAAGCATTCAATAGAGTCCAAACACTAAACACTTTCTAGTAATCCTGATAGCTATCCTATCTGTATTAACCCACAGGTGACCAGACAGATTCCAGCTATGAAATGCTTGTCATCATATGACTTGAAGCACTGTAAATTACAAAGAGGGTCAGTATCATAACCCCATTTTACAGATGGGGCAACTGAGGCAAAGAGTGGTGAAGTGACTTGCCCAACATCAACCAGAAGGCTGGTGACAGAACCCGACATAGAACCCAGATTGAGTCCCACTCCCTTAATTCATGTTATGTTTTCAAAGACAAACACAGTGATATAAGGGTGTACGTAAAAAGTTCATTACATTTCTAGAGATATCAGAGGTCTTAGCAATATACCCCATTTTAAGTACAAGGAACACTGTAATAGCTACATTTGGAATGATCTGTATAGACAGATCAGAATCTAGCTCAAAGTATCTCCTTGGGTAGTGTCAAACTTTGCAGTTAGCGTGGAAATAACTATCTGTCTCTGGACATTGTGTAGTTAAATACAGGACTGAGATCTCTGAAATTCAAGTAATTATTACCTGAGCTCCTGAAACAATGTTCACTGGCTGCCTTTTACCGAAGGGCTGTTGATTGGATTTAGGTAATATAGATACTGTTCCCATTTACAAGTTGGTTTCCAAAAGCCATAATGCATTTCAAAAATGCAGGATGAAAGAATTATTAAACTGACCAGATTAATAAACCTGTACTATACTGTGTAGTAAAATTGGATTCCATCCATCCCACCCCCCAAAGGCTGGTGCTAAAGCTAAGGGTGCACAGCTGAAACCTCTTGTTTTTCTTCATTTAGAAAGAACGGCAAAGTAAACAAGCTTGGCCATTTGATAAGAAGTGACAGGGTCACCGTTTAGTTTTTTAGTACAAGAGCTTCAGCAACATCATTGTTCTATGTATCTACTGAGGCATCAGTGTAGGGATATAAAAGAAGGTACTAACAGTGATTCCCCCAACTGACAGTGACCCCCTCATAATTTGTCCCCCACATTTTAAAATCCAACAGTTTCACCGAGTACAAAAATCTCTTGGGTCTTCTGTTAAAACTTGTAAGCTACTGTCAGTAGAAACCATTGATTATATCTATCCTGTGAAAGATACTTTATTACTATGTAAAACTTACAAACAAGTTAATTGACTTTGTTCTTGAAGTAATTGATACAATGTAAACAAACACTATAAGCTGTTAAGTTTCAGAGTAGCAGCCATGTTAGTCTGTATCCGCAAAAATAACAGGAGTACTTGTGGCACCTTAGAGACTAACAAATTTATTAGAGCATAAGCTTTCGTGGGCTACAACCCACTTCTTCGGATGCATATAGAGTGAACCATATATTGAGGAGATATATATACACACACATACAGAGAGCATGAACAGGTGGGAGTTGTCTTACCAACTCTGAGAGGCCAATTAAGTAAGAGGAAAAAAACTTTTGAAGTGATAATCAAGATGGCTCAGTACAGACAGTTTGATAAGAAGCAAGTGTGAAAATACTTACAAGGGGAGATAGATTCAATGTTTGTAATGGCTCAGCCATTCCCAATCCCTATTTAGCCCTGAGTTGATTGTGTCTAGTTTGCATATCAATTCCAGCTCAGCAGTCTCTCGTTGGAGTCTGTTTTTGAAGTTTTTCTGTTTTAAGATAGCCACCCGCAGGTCTGTCAAAGAATGGCCAGACAGGTTAAAGTGTTCTCCCACTGGTTTTTGAGTATTATGATTCCTGATGTCAGATTTGTGTCCATTAATTCTTTTGCGTAGAGACTGTCCGGTTTGGCCAATGTACATGGCAGAGGGGCATTGCTGGCACATGATGGCATATATCACATTGGTAGATGTGCAGGTGAACGAGCCACAGATGGTATGGCTGATGTGATTAGGCCCTATGATGGTGTCACTTGAATAGATATGTGGACAGAGTTGGCATCGGGCTTTGTTACAAGGATAGGTTCCTGGGTCAGTGTTTTTGTTCAGTGATGTGTGGTTGCTGGTGAGTATTTGCTTTAGGTTGGGGGGTTGTCTGTAAGCGAGGACAGGTCTGTCTCCCAAGATCTGTGAGAGTAAAGGATCATCTTTCAGGATAGGTTGTAGATCTCTGATGATGCGCTGGAGAGGTTTTAGTTGGGGGCTGAAGGTGACAGCTAGTGGTGTTCTGTTATTTTCTTTGTTGGCCCTGTCTTGTAGGAGGTGACTTCTGGGTACTCGTCTGGCTCTGTCAATCTGTTTTTTCACTTCAGCAGGTGGGTATTGTAGTTTTAAGAATGCTTGATAGAGATCTTGTAGGTGCTTGTCTCTATCTGAGGGATTGGAGCAAATGCGGTTATATCTTAGAGCTTGGCTGTAGACAATGGATCGTGTGGTGTGTCCTGGATGGAAGCTGGAGGCATGTACGCAAAAGAATTAATGGACACAAATCTGACATCAGGAATCATAATACTCAAAAACCAGTGGGAGAACACTTTAACCTGTCTGGCCATTCTTTGACAGACCTGCGGGTGGCTATCTTACAACAGAAAAACTTCAAAAACAGACTCCAAGGAGAGACTGCTGAGCTGGAATTGATATGCAAACTAGACACAATCAACTCAGGGCTAAATAGGGATTGGGAATGGCTGAGCCATTACAAACATTGAATCTATCTCCCCTTGTAAGTATTTTCACACTTGCTTCTTATCAAACTGTCTATACTGAGCCATCTTGATTATCACTTCAAAAGTTTTTTTCCTCTTACTTAATTGGCCTCTCAGAGTTGGTAAGACAACTCCCACCTGTTCATGCTCTCTGTATGTGTGTGTATATATATCTCCTCAATATATGGTTCACTCTATATGCATCCGAAGAAGTGGGTTGTAGCCCACGAAAGCTTATGCTCTAATAAATTTGTTAGTCTCTAAGGTGCCACAAGTACTCCTGTTATTTTATATAAGCTGTTAAGTAACTTTCACTTCATTCAAAGGCTCCTAGGACAGACCCCCCACCCTCTGTGATTAAAGGGCCGGGAGTCTCAAATAAATTAGCACACACCCCGAAAGTGGTGGAAACAGTAAATTAAAATATGGTTAAGATATGGAATGTATGTTAATGAATGCTTGATGAACATGACCTATGAAGGAAGGCTGAAAGATTTGGGTTTGTTTAGTTTGGAAAAGAGAAGTCTGAGAGGGGACATGATAGCAGTTTTCAGGTATCTAAAAGGGTGTCATAAGGAGGAGGGAGAAAACTTGTTCACCTTAGCCTCTAAGGATAGAACAAGAAGCAATGGGCTTAAACTGCAGCAAGGGAGGTCTAGGTTGGACATTAGGAAAAAGTTCCTAACTGTCAGGGTGGTTAAACACTGGAATAAATTGCCTAGGGAGGTTGTGGAATCTCCATCTCTGGAGATATTTAAGAGTAGGTTAGATAAATGTCTATCAGGGATGGTCTAGATAGTATTTGGTCCTGCCATGCGGGCAGGGGACTGGACTCGATGACCTCTCGAGGTCCCTTCCAGTCCTAGAATCTATGAATCTATGAATCTATGAAAAATAAATGGTTAGGTATCAGGTGGTAGCTGTGTTAGTCTGTATCTACAAAACAACAAGGAGTCTGATGGCACCTTAAAGACTAACAGATTTATTTGGGCATAAGCTTTCATGGGTAAAAACCTCACTTCTTCGGATGCATAGAGTGAAAGTTATAGATGCAGGCATTATATACTGACACATGGAGAGCAGGGAGTTACTTCGCAAGTGGAGAACCAGTGTTGACAGGGCCAATTCAATCAGGGTGGATGTAGTCCACTTAGGGTGACCAGATGTCCTGATTTTATAGGGACAGTCCCGATTTTGGGGGCTTTGTCTTAAATAGGCACCTATTACCCCCCACCCCCATCCCGATTTTTTACACTTGCTATCTGGTCACCCTAAGTCCACTCCCAATAATAGATGAGGAGGTGTCAATTCCAGGAGAGGAAAAGCTGCTTCTGTAATGAGCCAGCCACTCCCAGTCCCTATTCAAGCCCAGATTAATGGTGTTAAATTTGCAAATGAATTTTAGTTCTGCTGTTTCTCTTTGAAGTCTGTTTCTGAAGTTTTTTTGTTCAATGATAGTGACTTTTAAATCTGTAATAGAATGACCAGGGAGATTGAAGTGTTCACTTACTGGCTTATGTATGTTACCATTCCTGATGTCCGATTTGTGTCCACTTATTCTTTTGCAGAGGGACTGTCCAGTTTGGCCAATGTACATGGCAGAGGGGCATTGCTGGCACATGATGGCATATATAACATTAGTGGATGTGCAGGTGAATAAGCCCTTGATGGTGTGGCTGATGTGGTTGGGTCCTCTGATGGTGTCGCCAGAGTAGATATGGGGACAGAGTAGGCAACGAGGTTTGCTACAGGGATTGGTTCCTGGGTTGGTGTTTCTGTGGTGTGGTGTGTAGTTGCTGGTGAGTATTTGCTTCAGGTTGGGGGGCTGTCTGTAAGCGAGGACTGGCCTGCCTCCCAAGGTCTGTGAGAGTGAAGGATCATTTTCCAGGATAGGTTGTAGATCGTGGATAATGCACTGGAGAGGTTTTAGCTGGGGGCTGTATCATGTGATGGCCAGTGGTGTTCTGTTATTGTCCTTGTTGGGCCTGTCCTGTAGTAGGTGATTTCTGGGTACCCGTCTTGCTCTGTCAATCTGTTTCCTCACTTCCCCAGGTGGGTATTGTAGTTTTACGAATGCTTGATAAAGATCTTGTAGGTGTTTGTCTCTGTCTGAGGGATTGGAGCAAATTTGGTTGTATCTTAGGGCTTGGCTGTAGACAATGGATCGTGTGATGTGTCTTGGATGGAAGCTGGAGGCATGTAGGTACGTATAGCGGTCAGTAGGTTTCCGGTATAGGGTGGTGTTTATGTGACCATCGCTTATTTGCACTGTAGTGTCCAGGAAGTGGATCTCTTGTGTGGACTGGTCCAGGCTGAGGTTGATTGTGGGGTCGAATTATTCAAGGGCCTCCTTTCCGTGGGTCCATATGATGAAGATGTCATCAATGTAGCGCAAGTAGAGGAGGGGCACTAGGGGACGAGAGCTGAGGAAGCGTTGTTCTAAGTCAGCCATAAAAATGTTGGCATACTGTGGGGCCATGCGGGTACCCATAGCAGTGCCACTGACTTGAAGGTATAAGTTGTCCCCAAATCTGAAGTGGTTGTGGGTGAGGACAAAGTCACAAAGCTCAGCCGCCAGGCGTGCTGTGGCCTTATCAGGGATACTGTTCCTGACAGCTTGTAGTCCATCCTCATGTGGAATATTGGTGTAAAGTGCTTCTACATCCATGGTGGCCTGGATGGTGTTTTCAGGAAGAACACCAATGCATTGTAGTTTCCTCAGGAAGTCGGTGGTGTCTCGAAGATAGCTGGGAGTGCTGGTAGCGTAGGGTCTGAGGAGAGAGTCCAAATAGCCAGATAATCCTGCTGTAAGAGTGCCAATGCCTGAGATGATGGGGCGTCCAGGGTTTCCGGGTATATGGATCTTGGGTAGCAGATAGAATACCCCTGGTCGGGGTTCTGGGGGTGTGTCCATGTAGATTTGTTCCCATACTGTAGCTGGGAATTTCTTGAGCAGATGGTGTAGTTTCTTTTGGTATTCCTCAGTGGGATCAGAGGATAGTGGCCTGTAGAATGTGGTCTTGGAGAGTTGCCTGGCAGCCTCCTGTTCATAATCCGACCTTTTCATTTTGACTACAGCACCTCCTTTGTCAGCCCCTTTGATGATAATGTCAGAGTTGTTTCTGAGGCTGTGGATGGCATTGCGTTCTGTACGGCTGAGGTTATGGGACAAGTGATATTGTTTGTCCACAATTTCAGCCTGTGCACGTCTGCGGAAGCACTCTATGTAGAGGTCCAGTCTGTCATTTCGACCGTCAGGAGGAGTCCACGCAGAGGACTAAAATTCATTTGCAAATTTAACACCATTAATCTGGGCTTGAATAGGGACTGGGAGTGGCTGGCTCATTACAGAAGCAGCTTTTCCTCTCTTGGAATTGACACCTCCTCATCTATTATTGGGAGTGGACTACATCCACCCTGATTGAATTGGCCCTGTCAACACTGGTTCTCCACTTGCGAAGTAACTCCCTGCTCTCCATGTGTCAGTATATAATGCCTGCATCTATAACTTTCACTCTATGCATCTGAAGAAGTGAGGTTTTTACCCACGAAAGCTTATGCCCAAATAAAACTGTTAGTCTTTAAGGTGCCACCAGACTCCTTGTTGTTTTTATAAATGGTTAGGGAGGTGCCAGCCTAGAAAGGGAGTATCCATCGGTCAAAGAATGTGTCAAGTAGGACCACCAGAAAACCCCCTGAGGGTAAAACTGGGATCCACCCCATCACCTGGAAGGATGAGAAACACAAACTTTGGACAGTGTGGAGCCACCAGGAATGTGCCACTTTGGACAGGAATGTGCCATCTGCTGATTGAGTCAGCAACAGCAGGATGAAACAGTTCCCATAGACTAACATAGGAATTAATTCCTATAAGAATGGACTCTAAAGACTGATGACTTTGAGTCTCTGGTTCTGCTGCCAACCTCCAGGAGCATCAGGTGCACCTGACACAGACTCGGCTCCATCCTCATGACCAAGATACCTGGCCAGTAACTTGGCATGAGCAACTTCTAGGCTGGTAACTATAACACCTATACAGAACTTAAATGAATGATTGTGTGAATGAACCTCTCTCTCTCTCTCTATATATATATATATATATGTGTGTATAAGAAATAAGTAGTCAAACAACGTTGTTTACTTTTATCTTTTGCTTTACCATTATATTTACAATAAATGTGGCATCTTTGCCTTATCCCTCTTAATAAAATCCTGCTGGTTTTTATTCTATTGGTATAACATCAGACCACAGCTTAGAATTTGGGCTCAGATGTTAAATTAAATAAGAAAAAGGACACTACTAAACTGGGGGTTTCTAGTAACAAATAATGTATATTAAAGTTGTTCCACAAATATTTGTATATCTATGACTTGTGTGTATCTAGGCAATAGTTGATTAAAAATAATTTTCAACAAAAATAAACATATAAATTCATCACAATTACTGTCTATTTACCTATCTAGTCATTCTAGCTATCTATTTAGTTGTTATATATATAAAAAACAACTCATGCTCTGTAACAAAATGACCTGTCAGAATACAGAGGCCACTTCACAAAACATGTTTCTGCATGATAAGTGTCTGAGTATTCCATGGTCTATTGTTATGATACATTCCATTTGCAATTTTGATATGGATTACACTTTACACATGGTTGTAATTTGTATATCCAGGAGGAGGGAGGAAAAGAATCTTTCCCCAAGGCTGCAGTGTAGTAGCAGGGGAACTGATGACAACTATGCCCTGAAAAACTTTCTTCTTGAACTCGCAGAGGAATAACAGAGTTGTTGCACACTCAAAACACACATACAGCCCTCTCTAGTGAGAGAGCCCCCAGTGCTGTGATCCATGGCATACAGATGGTATAGATTAATGAAGCAAAATTGTAGCAGAATGTAATTTAGGCCTTTCTCACACATGGAAAGAACTGTGCCCAAACAAGAAAGGTAACATCATAAGCATGGTATATGCATGGTTTTTTTGCCTTTCCACAAATTCTTATTTAACCTATTATTTACTAGATAGTGACAGCTTTAGTGACAATTGATATGACAGAGCAAAGCACAGTAGTGACAGCGATATGACAGGGCATTTAGTGACAAATAGCTGGCATGGCAGAGCAAGAGTTGATAAGAGAATAAATAAATATTATTGTTGACAAATAGGTGACATGAGAAGGTAAATAGCATAAATGATAGAACAGAATACAAATAATAGAACACAGGCAAACTTTCTGGGTTACTCAGTTAACAGCTGAAGCTGCATATCCATGGGAAGCAAATACAAATGACTGAAACACCAAAGAGAAAGGAAGAAAGGGACTGATTCTGCAGTCACTTTGTTTAGGCACTGTATATAGGATTTGTTACTTATATGTTGTAGCTCAAGAGTACATCTCAGAACAGCTGTGATAGGACTTTATGATGCCTGGAAAACACAGAGCAGGTCTTGGAGAGCCTGCTTTAATGGAGTCTGCATTCTCACTGCTCAGCTCTGCGCCAGAGGGGCTCTACCCACGGCAGAGCAGGGAGGGTTAGGAGGAGGAAAGTTGGAGACAGAGCCAGTGGACCTGTAAGTCCATGGATTCTGTGGACAGCTACCCTAAGGTATGGATCAGGGACCCTAACTTTACATTATAGTCGCAGTAGCAGCAACAAAGCAGCTCAATTTAGTGATCTGCACTCTAGGGGAAGGATTCTGTGGCCCCTAAACCCCACAGAAAATCCCTGCATAAAACCCACTAACTCCCCTGGCACAAAGCCCATTCATATGCTGCTCTTCAGCCGAGGCACAATCAACTCAGTCCTTCACCAGGTGTGAATATTTATCAAATTTTATACAAGCTTTCAACTTATTTACAGTGTTGCTATACATATTTGCAGAAGATTTATGTACCTAGAGGAGGAGCCACAATCTATTCTAGCAGGGAATTAATACTACTATTTCATCATTTGTAATTGCTGCAATGGGATTTCACTTTTTATATTTCTTTCCAGTAGATACATATTCATTTTGGCTAATGCCAATAGCAGTTGTCTGTTCATTAGAGCTTCTCACTATTTTGCCATGTACAGTTTATCCCACACAGTTAGAGGTTATAAGACCACCTGGAAAAAATAACAGGAGTACTTGAGGCACCTTAGAGACTAACAAATTTATTAGAGCATAAGCTTTCGTGGGCTACAATATGCTCTAATAAATTTGTTAGTCTCTAAGGTGCCACAAGTACTCCTGTTATTTTTGCGGATACAGACTAACACGGCTGCTACTCTAAGACCACCTGGGTCATTTGGGATGCACTATTATAAAATCATCCTGTCCACTAAGTGTTTTATCAGATCTACTTTGAAACATGTCTTCATTGGTGCTTCAGTGACCTCCCTTAACAAACTACTCTATTGGCTAATGCATCTTAAAGGCAGGATTTTTTTTCTGGCATCTAAGTTAAATTTTCCATTTTTATATTGCAGTCCATTACTCTTTTAACCACCTTAAATAAATTCTCTCTCTCCCCCGATACTGTTACCTCTCAAGTATTTGAAAGACAAAGTATATACTGTGCAAGCATATTTATGGTGGCATGTTAGTAGTGCTTAGATTAGGAGCATATTCAGAGTTAATTTCATGGACACAAAGAAACCCACTTTAGATTTTTTTTCTCTCTCCTTTGCTTTATCCATGTAGGCACGGAAAGCTGATTAATATTCTTCTCCTAGTCCTACGTGAATTAATGGATTGCATTGTATTGTCAGCTACCAATGCAAACTTCATTTGCTAACCTGTAATCATCACAGGTTTGGTTATATTTGTCTACCCAGAAAAGATTAGGTAAGCACGTAGCCTCATACAAAATTAAATACTGAATAATCATGAGGATATATTCTTTCTACCTACAGGACATCTCACAGGCTCTCAGGTGGAAATTATATTAAATTATGTCCAATGAAATATTGATAGATATCATTTTGTTAAATTTCTGCCATAACAGTTTAGCATTGTAGGTTTTATTTCCAGGAAAATAACTGTCCAAGTGAAGCACTCCTTGTGCATCAAAAGTTTCCACTGAAGTCAAAGGGAGATTTGAATGGGTGAAAAACAGGATTAGGTCCAGATTGGTTTGATACAGTCAAATTATTTACATATTTTTTCCCTAGAAAATGTTGAACTCTTTTACTCAGCTTTTGAGATGATTGCATGACCAGATGGAATTTTAATTCAATCTCATCCTAAGAAATTAATGGGCGAGTAGAAAATTTTATTGAAGAACATCACCCTTTCCGTATTAAATTACCTGTATTTTGATTTTTTCCCTTTTCTCTCTTTTTAAAACAAAGTTATTATTTAATAATTTTATTAGTAGCACTAACATTTCTTTTTCAACCTTACATTTAGAGGCCTACTTGGTAAAAGTGATTTCTGGCCTTCTCCCCTCAAAAGGTTGGCTCCCGTTATGGATGGCTAATTCTGTACCACTTACTCAATGCATGTCATTTTTGGGGGTGTGTTGAAGAAGAAGTGGACGGTAGCAAGAAGAATATTAAGATATTGGTTGGCCAACAGGCTCACGACAGGAAGAGTTATGGGAATGACATACAGATTTTTATTCTTGATTTAGCAAATGACCATGAATTGGGAGAAAAGGATACCTTTTGAGACAAGGATTTAATCCAGTTCAAGGCTGGATTAAATTTATGGCTGGGTAAATGAGTCAACTTCTTTTTAAGCTATGTTCTTATATGCCCCCCCATACCCAGTATCTGAGCATGTTACACACATGAATGAATTTATCTTTACCCCACTCTTTGTGAGGAAGTGTTAGCTCCGTTGCATGGGCAGGGAATGAAGGCACTGAGAGATCAAATGATCAGCCCAACATCACACAGGAAATCTGTGGCAGAGCTGGGATGCTCTGACCAGCCATACAGGAAAAGCCCTGGGAAAATTTGAATTCCTTTTCCTGTCTGGCCAGTTTGAATCTCATTTCCTGTTTGGACATCGTGGCGAGCTCAGCAGCACTGGCAACGATGCAGAGCTCTACAGCAGAAGTGACCATGCAATCGCAGAATAGAAAGAGGGCCCCAGCATGGACTGATCGGGAAGTCTTGGATCTGATCGCTGTGTGGGGCGATGAGTCTGTGCTTTCGGAGCTGCGATCGAAAAAACGGAATGCGAAGATCTACGAGAAGATCTCAAAAGCCATGGCAGAGAGAGGATACAGCCGGGATGCAACGCAGTGCCACGTTAAAATCAAGGAGCTGAGACAAGGGTACCAGAAGACCAAAGAGTCAAACGGACGCTCCGGATCCCAGCCCCAGACATGCCGTTTCTATGAGGCACTGCATTGCATTCTAGGTGCGGCCGCCACCACTACCCCACCACTGTCCGTGTACTCTGACGATGGGGTATTGTCGACGTCCGCTTCCTCGGAGATGTTCGCGGACGGGGAAGATGAGGAAGGAGATGAGGAGGACGAGGCAGTCGACATCGCTTTCAACGCTGATTTCCCCGACAGCCAGGATCTCTTCATCACCCTCACGGAGATCCCCTACCAACCCTCCCAAGGCGGTAATCCGGACCGTGAATCAGGGGAAGGATCAGTAGGTAAGTGTTTTAAACATTTATTTTGAATAGAATAGGAATGGTATCTTAACAATGGGTTTTTCATGATTAGTTTGCCCTAGGCGCTTTAGTTTCTAGTCCTTGCCAGTGCAGCTACTGGAAAAGTTTGTCAACATGTCAGGTTTTTCATGATTAGTTTGCCCTAGGCGCTTTAGTTTTTAGTCCTTGCCAGTGCAGCTACTGGAAAATTCTGTCAATATGTCCGGGGATAGAGCAGAAATCCTCCTGGGACATCTCCACGAAGGTCTCCTGGAGGTATTGTGAAAGCCTTTGCATCAGGTTCCTGGGGAGAGCGGCCTTATTGCATCCTCCATGGTAGGAAACTTTTCCGCGCCAGGCTAGCAGCAAGTACTCCGGGATCATTGCCTCGCAAAGCATGGCGGCATACGGCCCTGGTGCTTGCTGGCATTCACGCAGCATGTGCTCTTTCTCTGTCTCCGAAATCCTCATCAGAGTGATATCACTCATGGTGACCTGCTTTGAATTAGGGGAATGTTAGTATTGGGACTGATTGCCTGTTCCTTTACATAACTGTAACCGGCCGTTTACAGCCACGCGGTGGAGGCGTGACAGGGGCAGCATGCAGGGATCTTTCCCAGGGACAGCCGCGAGGGGGGTGGGACAGGGGCAGAGTTCATGCTGGCCGGATTGCCAGCAGCAGGAACTGGCCAACGCTAGAAGCATTGCTTGGAACGTGAAAGGAGGGCACTGCTATAAATTAAGCTTTAAGCAGCCAAAAGTCTATGGCTTACCATGTCCGCCTGCTAGCCGAATTCCGTTGTCCGGCCCCGCTTGTGTGATCTGTACAGCAAGACCCGAGGCACTCAATGGGAAGGCCGAAAATTTGACCTTGTACTGAGTGCGCATGTGATAGGTGCTGTGCATGGTCTTGTTCACAGAGAAAGACTATATTCATTGTTCGCAAAACTGTATCTTTGTGAGGAATTTACTCCCTTTTTCCCATCCCAGAGCTGCGAGTGTCTCCCGAGCTACCCCGGCATCCCCCTCCCAGAGGCTGGTGCAGATCAGGCGACGAAAGAGAAGGACACGGGACGAGATGTTCTCAGAACTTATGGGCTGCTCCCGAGCCGAGGCGGCACAGCAGACCCAGTGGAGGGAGAACATGTCACAATACCAGCGATCACACAGCGAACGGGAGGACAGGTGGCGGCAGGAAGACCAGCAGGCGACTCAAAAGCTGCTTGGACTAATGAGGGAGCAAACGGACACGCTCCGGCACCTTGTAGATGTTCTGCAGGACCGGAGGCAGGAGGACAGAGCCCCGCTGCATTCTATCTCTAACCGCCCTCCCCCGCCACAAAGTCCCATCCCCCCCTCACCCAAAGTCCCAAGAAGGAGGGGCGGCAGGGGCCGTGAAAACAGTCACTCCACCCCTGCAGACTGCTCAAGTAACAGAAGGCTCTCATTCCCAAAGATTTGATAAGTCCTTTCCTTCACTCCAAAAGCACCTCACCCAAGCCCCCGTCCCAGTTTCATCCCTTAACTGTGTAGTTGTTAATAAAAAATACGTTTCTGTTAATTACTGTTTCCGTCATGTTCTTTTAGAGGAGAGTGTGTTTGAAGAGGGGGAAGGGGGTTGGTAATTGGAGAGGACAGTCACCTTTACCAGGGTACAGACACGGGGGCAGGTTCAGCAGAAGGTCACACACACATTGCAGTCACTAGGCACCCTGGTCACTCTGGGAGGTGGTTTTCATGTTCGGGGGGGGGGCGGGGAGGCTATGTGAGTTTGTGGCGGGGGAGGGCGGTTACAAATTTTATGCAGCGGTCCTTAGCCTGGATGACAGAGCCACGCAGCAGGGGATCTGTAACCGCCCTCCCCCGCCACAAAGTCACATAGCCCCCACACACAGAGTCCCGAAAAGGAGGGGTGGCAGGCTCCGTTGAAACAACCAGTCCACCACTGCGGACCGCTCTAGGAGCAGGAGCCTGTCATTCCTCGAGTTTAGAAGCGTCCTTTCCATCACTACACCCGCTCCCCACCACAGTCTGCGTCCCAGTTTCAACACTTTACCACGAAATCCTTAATAAAGAAAACGGTGTTAATGAACAAAGTTTCATTTATTTTATTTTTAAAGGTGTGTTGGAAGGCGGGGAAGGGGGTTGGTAACTGAAGAGGATAGTCAACATTAACTGGGTAAAGAAAAGGGGGCAGGTTCAGCTTCTGTTTAAACAAACTTAATAGTCACAGGTTACCCTGCTCACTCTGGAACCTAGCTTTCAAAGCTTCCCGGATGCACAGCGCGTCCCGCTGGGCTCTTCTAATCGCACGGCTGTCTGGCTGGGTGTAATCAGCAGCCAGGCGATTTGCCTCAACCTCCCACCCCGCCATAAACGTCTCCCCCTTGCTCTCACAGAGATTGTGGAGCACACAGCAAGCTGCAATAACAATGGGGACACTGGTTTCACTGAGATCAGAGCGAGTCAGTAAGCTTCTCCATCTCCCCTTCAGACGTCCAAAAGCACACTCCACCACCATTCTGCACTTGCTCAGCCGGTAGTTGAAGAGTTCTTTTTCACTGTCCAGGGCGCCTGTATAGGGCTTCATGAGCCAGGGCATTAGCGGGTAGGCTGGGTCCCCAAGGATGACTATAGGCATCTCCACATCCCCAACAGTTATTTTGTGGTCCGGGAAGTAAATACCTTCCTGCAGCCGTCTAAACAGACCAGAGTTCCTGAAAATGAGAGCATCATGAACCTTGCCCAGCCATCCGACGTTGATGTTGGTAAAACGTCCCCTATGGTCCACCAGTGCTTGCAGCACCATTGAAAAGTAGCCCTTTCGGTTAATGTACTGGCTGGCCTGGTGGGCCGGTCCCAGGATAGGGATGTGAGTTCCATCTATAGCCCCACCGCAGTTTGGGAATCCCATCGCAGCGAAGCCATCTATGATCACCTGCACGTTTCCCAGGGTCACTACCTTTGAGAGCAGTAGCTCAACGATTGTGTTGGCTACTTGCATCACAGCAACCCCCACGGTAGAGTTGCCCACTCCAAATTGGTTCGCGACTGACCGGTAGCTGTCTGGCGTTGCAAACTTCCAGAGGGCTATGGCCACTCACTTCTGGACAGGCAAGGCTGCTCGCATCTGGGTGTCCTTGCGCTACAGGGCAGGGGACAGCAACTCACAAAGTTCCTGGAAAGTTCCCTTCCGCATGCGAAAGTTTCGCAGCCACTGTGATTCATCCCAGACCTGCAGCACTATGCGGTCCCACCAGTCCGTGCTTGTTTCCCGGGCCCAGAATCGCCGTTCCACAGCATCAACATGACCCATTGCCACCATGATGTTCACGGCGCGGGGTCCCGTGTTTTGTGAGAGGTCTGTGCCCCTCTCAGACTTAATGTCCTCACCGCGCTGCCGTAGCCTCCTCGCCCGATTTCTCAGTATCTGCCTCTGAAAAAGGTGGATGATAAGGTGCGAGGTGTTGACAACGGCCATAACTGCAGCGATGAGCGCAGCGGGCTCCATGCTCGCAGTGCTGTGGCGTCCATGCTGTCAATCACCAGAAAAGTGCGCAAACTGATTGCCCGCCGGCGCTTTCACGGAGGGAGGGCGGGAGTGAGGGTTGAATGACGACAGTTACCCAAAACCACCCTCGACACATTTTTTGCCCCAGCAGGCATTGGGGGCTCGACCCAGAATTCCAATGGGCAGCGGGGACTGCAGGAACTGTGGGATAGCTGCCCACAGTGCACTGCTTCCAATGTCGATGCTTGCCCCGTTAGTGTGGACTCACAAAGTCGAATTACTGTTCTTAGTGTGGACACACACGTTCGACTTTGTAATATCGGTTCCACAAATTCGCTTTAAGTAAAATCGAACTACTCTCGTAGTGTAGACATACCCTTAGCTATTTTCACTCTCTTTGGTTTTCTCTCCTGATATTAAAAATGTAGGTCACAACTAATCTATTTAATGCTATTTGGTATATGGATAACTAGGGTTTTAATACACTTAGACATATTTACAATATTTTGTATCATATACTGTATTTTGAATCTCAGGAAAATAAATTGGTATAAATATTTTCCACTACATTTTACATAGTGTCAGGTACAGTCAGTCAAACAGCCTCAGATCCCCATATGTGCACCCGAAGCTAGAATTTCTGCCTCACTCACCTTGCCCCTCTTACTCTCCTTCATTCTTGCCCTGTCCCCTCTCCCTTTTTTCCCTTGTCTTGTCTTTCCATTTTCTCTTTCAGTTTAAAAAAAAAAAAGGTGTTTTTTTTTAAATTCTCATGGATAAAGTGTTTCAACTAGCTGAATAACTTTACTTACATGAATTGTCCCAAGGGATTTCAGTTATTATGATTTCAATGGGAAAACTCACATGAGCGGAAAAAAAAGTTCCACATATGTTTGCAGGATCAGGCTCTAAATTTGTAGCTAAACTAACCAAGGAGCTAATTTGACCCACTCCCTGAAATACCCTTAAGGAAGGGCATAAGAACATAAGAATGGTCATACTGGGTCAGACCAAAGGTCCATCCAGCCCAATATCCTGTCTACTGATATTGGCCAATGCCAGGTGCCCCAGAGGGAGTGAACCTAACAGGTTATGATCAAGTGATCTCTCTCCTGCCATCCATCTCCACTCTCTGACAAACAGAGGCTAGGGACACCATTCCTTACCCATTCTGGCTAATAGCCATTAATGGACTTAACCTCCATGAATTTATCTAGTTCTCTTTTAAACCCTGTTATAGTCCTAGCCTTCACAACCTCCTCAGGCAAGGAGTTCCACAGGTTGACTCTGCGCTGTGTGAAGAAGAACTTCCTTTTATTTGTTTTAAACCTGCTGCCCATTAATTTCATTTGGTGGCCCCTAGTTCTTATATTATGGGAACAAGTAAATAACTTTTCCTTATTCACTTTCTCCACACCACTCATGATTTTATATACCTCTATCATATCCCCCCTTAGTCTCCTCTTTTCCAAGCTGAAAAGTCCTAGCCTCTTTAATCTCTCCTTATTTGGGACCTGTTCCAAACCCCTAATCATTTTAGTTGCCCTTCTCTGAACCTTTTCTAATACCAGTATATCTTTTTTGAGATGAGGAGAACACATCTGTATGCAGTGTGGATGTGGGCATACCATGGATTTATATAAGGGCAATAAGATATTCTCTGTCTTATTCTCTATTCCTTTTTTAATGATTCCTAACATCCTGTTTGCTTTTTTGACTGCCGCTGCACACTGCGTGGATGTCTTCAGAGAACTATCCATGATGACTCCAAGATCTCTTTCCTGATTAGTTGTAGCTGAATTAGCCCCCATCATATTGTATGTATAGTTGGGGTTATTTTTTCCAATGTGAATTACTTTACATTTATCCACATTAAATTTCATTTTGTTGCCCAATCACTTAGTTTTGTGAGATCTTTTTGAAGTTCTTCACAGTCTGCTTTGGTCTTAACTATCTTGAGCATAGTTATGCTGCGGGTTTGGTTTGGTAGGGGGAAGGAGAATGGTATAGTTGCTGTCTTACTGGCTAAATTTTTAAATATACTCAAGAGAGAAAATAACTTATCCATTAAAAATGTCTAGGTCAATGGAGCTATGCTTGACTGTTACAACAGTCCTCTGAGGCTAGGACAAGAAGCAATGGGCTTAAATTGCAGCAAGGGTGGTTTAGGTTGGACATTAGGAAAAACTTCCTAACTGTCAGAGTGGTTAAGCATTGGAATAAATTGCCTAAGGAGGTTGTGGAATCTCCATCATTGAGGATTTTTAAGAGCAGGTTAGACAAACACCTATAAGGGATGGTCTAAATAATACTTAGTCCTGTCTTGAGTGCAGGGGACTGGACTAGATAACCTCTCAAGATCCCTTCCAGTTCTATGATTCTATAACAATGAAAATAGTGCAAGCATAAAAGAATGAAAAATACTACAAAAAGTTTCACACACGGATTGCTGATTGCAGAAATAAATTGTATATTTAATTGTGTTACTGCAGCATGTAGAGGCCCCTGGTGAGATCAAGGCTCCGTTGTGCCAGACACTACAAACATATAGGGTCCAATTCAGAAAAGCAGCACTGTTCAAGACAGCACTTAAGTATGACCTTAAGTGCTTTCTTGAATCAGGGCTGTAGTGAGACAATCCTTTCCCTGAAGAGTGTATAATGTAAACACCCAAGACACAAAAAAAGGTGGGTGGAACAGAGACACAGTGTGACATGCCCAACGTCACACAGCAAATCAGTAGCAGAATGAGAATAGAAACTAGGGCTAGGTCTACACTACAGCGGGGGGTCGACCTAAGATACGCAACTTCAGCTACGTGAATAGCGTAGCTGAAGTGGCGTATTTTAGGTCGACTTACCTGGCTGTGAGGATGGCGGCAAGTCGACCGCTGCCGCGCCGCCGTCGACTCCGCTGCCACCTCTTGCCGCGGTGGATTTCCGGAGTCGACGACAGAGCGATCAGGGATCGATTTTATCGCGTCTTCACTAGACGCGATAAGTCGATCCCCGATAGACCGATTGGTACCCGCTGATCCGGCGGGAAGTGAAGACGTGCCCTTAGTCTCTTGAGTCCCAATCCAGTGTCCTGTCAACTAGATCAGTGGCTCTCAACCTTTCCAGACTACTGTATCCCTTTCAGGAGTCTGATTTGTTTTGTGTACCCCAAGTTACAGCTCACTTAAAAACTACTTCCTTACAAAATCAGACATAAAAATATAAAAGTGTCACAGCACATTATTACTGAAAAATTGCTTACTTTCTCATTTTTACCATATATACCTCTACCTCGATATAACGCTGTCCTTGGGAGCCAAAAAATCTTACCGCGTTATAGGTGAAACCGCGTTATATTGAACTTGCTTTGATCCACTGGAGTGCGCAGCCCCGCCTCCCCGGAGCACTGCTTTACCACGTTATATCCGAATTCGTGTTATATTGGGTCGCGTTATATTGAGGTAGCGGTGTAGTTATAAAATAAATCCACTGGAATATAAATATTGTACTTACATTTCAGTGAATAGTATATAAAACAGTATAAACAAGTCATTGTCTGTATGAAATTTTAATTTGTATTGACTTTTTGTGTAGTGGTTTTTATGTAGCCTGTTGTAAAACTAGGCAAATATCTAGATGCGTTGAGGTACCCTCTGGAAGACCTCTGTGTACCCCCAGGGGTATGTGTACCCCTGGTTGAGAACAACTGCACTAGACCATGCTGTTATTATTTGAGAATTGTATGTTATGGTGCAATTACAAACTGAACATTAATGGATTTTCACAATACGGCAGAGTTAAGAGTGTATATACAATCTTTAACTTTGTCGTTTCCTGATTTTGGATGCCTAATTATGCAACATTAACATTCTCTTAACATAGGGTTTAAAAAAGGTGCTATTGAAGTCTGTATATATTTAGCAGACTTTGAGTTTCCACAGTGTGTTACAGAACTGTAAGCTTTGCAGAATATCTAACTGAATTGAAATAGATAGCTTAGGCTCTCTGATTTCCATTTTTATGCTCAACAAACTGTAACAGAGGAAGTAGTTTTGCATGGTTTATAACAGCTTCAAGAGATTTGCAGTTGTGCTCTGAATGCATTCAATTATACTTAATATAACCTTCAAAATTACTTTTTATCATTACCTGGACAACTTTGGCGCAGAGGAAAATGGTTAGTTCAGACATAGTATGCTAATATCATATATTTGAACATTTGAGATATATTCAAACAAGCCATTCTGTGTAAAGTGCAAATTGCATCAAGTATTTATTAAATATCAAGACTCATTTTTATAGTATGTTCAAGCTGAGAGGCTAACTGAAGTGAACCAGCAAAAGAGTGAAGAAGAAACAGAGTACGGCCTAGTGAAAATGAGTTTGAGCTGAGTGGGAATTAGGTGCTGAGAGGATAAAGACAAGTGGAATGATTATGGGCTTGAAAGCCCATTGAAATTAATGGAGACACTCCCTTCTATACTTCAGTGGTTTTGGCTCAGGCTCATAGAGGCGAAGAGTTAAAAAAAAATAAAAAGTTAGATGAATAAATATCTAGGGGTTTCATTCAACCCCTAGGACACTAATCCCCTGCCACCACCACCATTTCTAATAGCATCTTGCTTAAAAAATCATCCAAACTGTTTATTGCTTGGCATAGAAATATTAGTGTCACTTGTGTAACCCTCCTCCCCTTTTCAGGTTTTTTAAATGTCATCTGTCTAGTCCCCATGTGTATTCCTATTAGTGGTTTACATGCCTAATCAATTCTTTAATGATTTCATGTGTGTAGAGAAAAAAACCCAAAATTAAATGGTAAGAACAGTTCATGGATCTATGACCAAATGTCCTGTTTCCTTATGCCATGAAGGAATACAATGAAAATAATCCTTGGAATACATATGGCATCTGCAAGATTAAATAAGATTAATGACTATTTCCTCAAACAGCTGGAAAGCCTGCCAAGAAAAACCTGGCACATCCATATTTGGTGGCACTGTCCTTATATTCAGGGCCGGCTCCAGGCACCAGCCCACCAAGCTTGTGCTTGGGGCGGCACCTGGAGGGTGCCCTCCCCCTGGCGCTCTGGCCACCCTCCCCCCCGGCGCCCTCCCCCCGGCCGCCCTCTCGCTGCCCTGCCCCCTGTGCTCTGGCAGCCGGGGGGAGAGCGGAGCCCCGGCCGGGGCTCGCCGCCCTCCTCCCAGGGCTCCGGCCGCCCTCCCCCCCGGCGCCCTCCCCCCGGCCGCCGGGGCTCGCTGCCCTCCCCCCGGGGCTCCGGCCGCCCTCCCCCCCCCCCCGCTGGGGAGTCCGGGGGGGGGGGGCGGCTGGAGGCTTTTTTGCCTGGGGCGGCAAAAAAGCCAGAGCCGGCCCTGCTTATATTGCCCAATTCTGGCTCATGATCAACAGGATAATTTTAAATACCAATAATCTAGTACCTCCAATTACTCCAAAAGTTTTTCTACTTAGACTGTCACTGAAAATACCACTACTTGGTTTGTACAAAGACTTATGAAGTCAAGTATCAGGGGGTAGCAGTGTTAGTCTGTATCCACAAAAACAACAAGGCGTCCGGTGGCATCTTAAATTTATTTGGGCATAACCTTTCGTGGGTAAAAAAACACTTCAATTCTTTCTGCAAATATTATTGATAGAACATAGAAACACACTTCACCCCAAGGCAAGACTAACAGTCATCATTAATTTGATAGATTCTTATAGCAGAAAAGTTGTCTCTTTCACTAAGTGACAAGTATCCACAATTTATAGCCACTTGTGGCCATACTGTGCTAGCCTTACTTACAGAAGTAGTTTGAAGTTTATTGTATGTTCAATTTAAATTATGATGTTGGGCCACTTTTACAGATCAAAGCTAAAATCCCAGGTCTGCAGATCTAGATCCAAGCTTCCTGGGTAAAATCCTGGTCCTTTTGAAGTCAATGAAATTTAGCCAATGACTTCAGTGGGACTAGGATATAACCTCATATCCTTAGAGTGGGGCAAACTTAACCCAATTACTGGATACAAATATCCCAAAAAGTTAAGGAGTATCATAAACTGGATCCAAGTATGTTCTTTCTCCAGGTGTGGGATGTTCATATTCAGTGTTTAAATTCAGCTCACTACAGAGATCATTCAGAGCTTATAGCTGGAATCTAGGAGAAGGGTATTCACTCTGGGCCCCTCTGTGGCCAAATTCTGCTCTCATTTACACCCAAGTAATTCCATTGAATCATTGGGGTAGCAGAGATGTAATTGAGAGAAAAATCTGACCCTCTGTGTTCTCTAGCAATACCCAGATAATTTGATAATGTTTCACTATTTTGATAGTTAATTTAGACTAAAAATAATTTTTCCTGACCCTATAAAAAACAATAGGAACCACACTGTCAGATTCCAGAGTGAAGTTTCATATAGTCCTTAGACGTATAATACGAATTTTATAGAACTGAGAACCCAGTCCTAACCCGTGCTCTTCACCTTCTGTAGAAGCTGAGCATTCTCAAATATCATTGAATGCAACTCCATTGATTGGTTTCACCAGCAGAGCTTGTAAGCATCTTGAACTGAAGTAATTTGTTTGCCAAGTTTATATCCTCCCTTGGCTTCAGTTCCAGAATTTGCTCTTGCTATTTTGCAGTAATTACAAGTAGAGCTGGTTGAGATTCTCTCTCTCTCTCTTTCTCTCTCTCTCTCTTTTTTTTTTGGTCGTCAAAAAAAAAAAAAAATGCAGATTAATCAAAACCAAAGCTTTTCACAGGCAAAGGTCAATTTAAACAAATTTTTCAACTCAAAAATTTTGCTAAAGAGATTTTGAAATTGTTGAAACATTTTGGTTTGACATTTTTGAAACAAAAGATTATGTTTTTCCAGCTTGAAATGACTTGTTTCAATTTTTTTTTTACTATTTATAGTTAAAAATATAATAAAAAAGGTCAAAATCAAAACAAAAACATTTTAAAATTCCTGAAACAAATTATTTCAATTGACCCAAAGTGATTGGGGAAAAAACAACAACAAAACGCTATTATGAATTTAAATTCATAAGTGAGGATCTTAAAAATCTTAGGTTTTCATAACAACACTGACTATACTGTATTACTGAGTTGCTTTTTAAATTCATCTGATATAATAATTCTATTATATTTATGTCTCAAAATATACAAGAGTTACAAGGTCAAAAAGATGGCACTGGCTTTTGCGTTTTTAAATTGGAAATATCACTGTACATTTTAATATTTTAAATTTAATGTCTATGTCCTTGGGTTTTAGAGGTTTCAGGAGATTATGCATTGTGATTACATGGAGCAATTATTTTAGACAGTACACTATTCTTCATGCATTTTATTCTTGAATGCAGGATGAAAATTTTAATTGAGCCAAAACGTAGCAGCTGGAGATGGAGTTGTCAGAATGGCTGCGTATTTACCTGTTTCAGGTCACCAATCATAGCTACAGATGGATGCCATTAAAGTTTTGTTTGTGTTGTATTAAGTGAGAACAAGGTGCCTAAGACAGGTGATCTTTTGATTTAGTTTTTAGAACAAAATCATTGTTGATGACAGAGCAGATGGTCAGCTTTGTTGAAACAGAGAGTTAAAATAACCAGATAGATTTTGGCAGATGTTCACTATATTCATGCATAAATAAGTCTAATCCTCATCCTTTAATTTTGCAATCTGGATTCTAACGTGCAAGTAGTTTGTAATATCATATTACAAAAGAATAAAATATTCCATAAGCAAAATAACCAGTTTAAAACAACATTTATGAATCCATTTTAAAGTATAAAAACCAGGATGCTGAATAATTTGTCATATTCAGAGAGTATTACCATGTTCAGAAACAAGGGGATTTTTCTTTCCTACAGACATCTGATGTTTCTACTAAAGTTAATTTGTCACTTTTATTTGTTTTTGCTTTGCAATATTGCATAAAATCTGCAGTATATTTCTGAATGAGCTCTTCATTTTTTAACCTCTCCACTGTGAAAAGAATTCTGTCTTGTTTCCTGCTCCAGATTCATTGGAAGATATAAAAATTATATGAATCTTGCAGTTACCTCTGATAGAGCTGTAAAGCAAATTGTTATCTTTATTACAGAGAGGTGCTCTTACCATGAAAAGCTGCACTTTCACAATCAACTCCTAAACTTTGGGGTAAAAGTGGTGAATATGTAGCACAGCTCCTCTACAGCTGCTACTCCAGCATCTGAGCGGATGTGGAGGGGTTATAGTGTCTCTGTGATACTTACATACTATGTAAATACAGATTCCCATAGCCTCTGCTCTTGCCTGCCCCCACTGCAGCCTTCCACAGCTGTAATTAGAGATGGTCAAGAGTTTCCAGTCTGAAAATGCAGTTCTTGCAAAAATCAAAGTTTTCAGTATTTTCATCGAGAAAATCAAATTGAAATATTTAATTTGGGGTCCTTTCCAATCAAATTTAAATGTTGCCTTTTTTTAACTGACCTGAAACATTTCATTTCAAATCAGTTCAACAAACATTAAACCACATTTACCTATTGTGGCACATTATGTGAGTTGTAGTTCCATTCTCATGGACTGGGCTCCCTGGAAGATTACATCTCTCATAAAGCAATGCACTGATGTCACTTTAATCAAGCTGTGTGGTGCATCATGGCAGTTATATGATGTTGGGTGTATTGTAGGAGATTGTAGGAGCTGTAGTCCAGCCATGGAGCCTGGCCATAGGAGAGAAGGGGGTGGGGGAGGGAATCTGGGGCCTGATCTTCAGCTCCCATAAGGCTGTAGACTAGTGGCCACCTCATATCACCCCTTGGCAGTCTCAGTGCCGCCCTGCACACAGCCCCTCACTTCAGTTTCCCTTCTTGGATCCCCAATAAACTTCCCACAGGGTTTTCCAGTCCCAAACAAAATAGCCCTCCTTAGGGACAGATTTATTAATTTAAAGTTTAAAACTAAACACAATAGTCTTTCCTTTAGCTGGGTAAACCCAAACTTCCATGGTATAAGCAGAGTCCTTCTGCCTTAAGAGGCTACTCCCAGCTCTTCTTATTAGGGCAGGTCTACACTTACTTCCTGGTCCGGCCATAAGCAATCAATCTTCTGGGATCGATTTATCGCGTCTTGTCTAGACGCGATAAATCGATCCCGGATCGATCCCGGAAGTGCTCGCCGTCGACGCCGGTACTCCAGCTCGGCGAGAGGAGTACACGGCATCGATGGGGAGCCTGCCTGCCGCGTCTGGACCCGCGGTAAGTTCGAACTAAGGTACTTCGAATTCAGCTACAACGTAGCTGAATTTGCGTACCTTAGTTCGAAGTGGGGGGTTAGTGTGGACCAGGCCTTAGATACAGCAATTCCCCTAGTCTCTGAGTCTTCCCTTCAGGAGCCTCTCTCACTCTTTGTGGTCTCCTACACTTCCCCTCTTCCTGCAGCTACCTTCTGCTCCTGATAGGAAATTCCCTGACTCCTGTGAGGTGGGGCTCATTCTGCAATCAGGGTTGGCTTGGCCCCAGGCTCTCCAGCCCAAGAGCAAGCCACCCTATTCCATAGGCAATTTGCCATCATAGGGAAATGTGAATGCTAAAATGACTCAAAGCATTTCTGATCATTTCAACAAATAGAAACAAACCACTTTGATTCAGGGAATGTTGAAATGTTTGGTTTTGATCGAGAATGTCAGAATTGAAATATTTCAGAATTTTCAAAATTTCACCTTTTTATCCTATTTCAGGAGAAAAACAAATAGTGAAATGTCAGAATTTCCTGTGGAAAAGAAATTCCAAATTTTGCTCAACTCTGATTGTAATGTTGTAATGTCCCTGATACAGTATCAGACAGAAACATACAACCCCAAACAATTCCAACAACCAGACCTTTATTGCTGCCTGCTCACATAGATCGCCCTTCTTGCACTACACCTGGGGCCAGTCAGTTGCACTCCTTGGAGTAGGCTATCACTCGGTATTAGGAGTCCAGTGCACTACAATACTGGCCTACACATAGCAGGTGAAAAGACTCCTCCCACAACATGCAGACGGTGTAGAAGAATCCTTGCATGGCTCTCCCCTGACCCCTTGTGGTTTAAACTGTGAAGAATTTTTCTTCTTGTTCACCACCAGAAGGCAAAGATCCAATTCTGCAAGGTACTCAGCACCTCTCCTGTGTGCCCTTCACTTCCAATCAAGTCAGTAGGAGTAGAGGGTATTCAGAACATCAGGAAAGGTACTCAGCTGCTTGCAGCAACATGCGGTATGCATCCGGATGTATGTCATTAATTACATATCTGGATTACTATTTACATGTTGGATTGTCTATACAATGGGACAGATTCTGCTCTCTACAGTGCAGTCCACATTGCTTCACTGATTTTGGAACCCCACTGTTTCCCATCCGTATCATAGAATCTCAGGGTTGGAAGGGACCTCAGGAGATCATCTAGTCCAACCCCCTGCTCAAAGCAGGACCAATCCCCAATTAAATCATCCAACAGATTTCCCCCCCATATCCCTAAATGGCCCCCTTAAGGATTGAACTCACAACCCTGGGTTTAGCAGGCCAATGCTCAAACCACTGAGCTATCCCTCCCCCCGGCAAGGGGGTAGTACTCCCCTTGGCCACAACTGCCTTGGGACTGCCCTTTAAAGGGGAATTGCTGCAGCAGAGGGAGTTTTCCCAACCAGAAGCAGACCTCTCAGTTCGCTCCACTGGATGGATTCCAAACCATTGTGCAGAGTGCCTTTGGTGGGATCCTGGGAAGAGTGGATGGTGGCTGATCCTTAGTACTGGATGTGGGAGATTTATGCATGGAGCTCCAGGGCACAGTTTTGTGATCACCTCAGTGGTGACTCAAGCAGAAAAATGACTTTGTATTGCAAAACAATGTCTGTCCTGCTTTAATTGTCAATGGGACTGTCATGCTTGCAAAAGGAAACATTTGGTTTAAATACTAAGCACTAAAGTTTTTCACCCTTCTTATTTTAAAGAAAGTTATAAAGTGAGATGGAAATTTGAAAATAGTCTTTTGGGGCCCAATGCTGGAGGGTGTGTGCGGAGCCAAATGCACTTAGCAAGAACATGCCAGAGATTATGGATTGCCTGATTTTCAGAGGTTGTGAGCATGTCCAGCTCCTGGAGAAGTCATAGCAGCTGTGGGTGCTCAACACATCTCCTAGTCAAGCCATGAGGCTTTGGGGTGCTCAACAGCTCACAGGAGGGACTCAACACCTTGATGTATTGATTGGGCCCTTGTAATGGGCAGACTGGGCCTAATACTGCATTCCTTATTCTGGAAAAGCTTCCATTGAAGCCAATGGGAGTTGTACGTTGTTGTTATTATTATTATTTAATATTGCAGTTGTGCCTAGATAGAAGCCAATCAGATTGGGGCCCCATTGTGCTAGGTGCTGTACAAACATACAGAAAATGACAATTCATGCTCCCAGAAGCCTGTATTAATATATTCTGTAGGATTGAGCTCCATGTCAGAAGAGGGAAATCATTTGGTCAGGCAGCATCACCAGTCATCTCAGAAGTGATTCTTGTAATTAAAACCTTGCCTCTCCAATACTTTTCTGTTGATTGAAGGTGACAAAGGCTTCTTGTCTTTCAGACTGATGGGCTGGGTGCAATTTTCTTCTAAAGGTTTATTTTGTATTAATTTTTTTTGTAAATAGGAAGATGCACCATCATGGCAAATTTATATTATTTACTCTTTTAGGAGCTGTTGCCAATACGGTAAAGAAACAGTGACTGTAAAAATAAGAAACAGAATAATAAACCTAGTTTGAACCACAAGGTGGCAATACTGTTTAAAATATGAAGCCATTGCCCTAAATAGATTTGTATTTGCTGACTTAAATATGACCATTCATACCATGTAGTTTACATAACACTTGTTTACAACTATAGTATAAGGTCCTTGGGTAATTTTTTATAGGAAGATAATCACAAATTAGTGGTGGCTGCAGGCTTTGTTTTTATTCTCCTTTTAACAAGTGCCATAGAATGGGTTCTTGTTAATATCACTGATCTAGCTCCTGTGGAACTGTACTGCTGGATTCCAACTAAAGAGATAGGAATTAACATATTGCAGTTGATGAGCATATTGCAGACTTGTTTTTTCTTTCATATCTTCAGTTACTGGATGAGAGAAATTGGAGGCCATTAAATAGTGTCTGGCAACTACTTTTGTTGATTAGCTCTCATGTTAATAATTACTATCACTTTCAGGCAACAGAAAGGGAGCAGCTGCAGGATGCTGCTGCAGCATTGCTTGGCCAGTATAAAATTTGTGTTGCATACAAAAGGCACCAGAGCAGTCAGATCAAATGATATCCCATTCTCTAGTGTAAACATTGGCTCTGTGTCACTCTCAGTTCTGGTGCATGGACTGTTTGTCTACATTATGAATTAGTTATTATGTGCTAAATAATAATAAAATAACCCAGCAGAATAGAGCATTTATGTAGCAAAAGCTCAGAGGTGATACATGATAACCTTTCCATTTAATGAGATTAAAGGTAGGTTGGTCTCATAGCCAGGGGGGAAAAAAGTTTGCCAAAGGCATACAATCTCCTTCAGAAATGTGCCCTTGTGTGACTGTGTGCACATGCATGCCTGCGCACCTCCCCCTCACCCCCAGCAATTACTAGGAAATTCTATTTCAGGAACATAAATGATAATAATGCAACATCTATTCAGGACTGCATGCTGTATAATTCTTAAAAGAATCCTATTTGCACAGGTTCTAACACTCACAAGAGAAATCACTTTATGCTAGCAGTTTGTCCCTTTTACTCTATATTTCACACAGAATTCTAGTATGCAACTGGCAGTTAAATAGGCTTAAAAACTGATGACATACTGTACCAAGGGTTTGCCCATGTACTGTAAAAACCTATAAGTTATCTGCCAATCACTATGGACCAACTCAGTACATATCCTTCCTACTCCTATTTCTACACACCAAAATGAAAGCAAACGTGATTTCCCAAGTTACAGCAGTATTTGTACCTTTGTCGGAGAACATTCTTCAACAACATGAATATTCTGCTCACTATTGATAGGTGAGGAGAAATTTAATTCCATTTAACTAGGGGGGAATATTTTCTGCTTGATGTATACTGGAATATGTAACTTCCATTAACTTTAAAGGGTTATGCACTCTGTGAACATCAAAGTCGAATATACCCTTTAGAATCAAATTGTGCCCTTAGATGTGCATGCACAGCTCCCACTGATGTTAATGGAAGCTTGCAGTAGAGTGCAGAACATTGCTTTAAATGTAGCTGTTAGTACTGGAACTTGGTAGCTGAATTTGTATCACTAATGGAAAAGTCCTAAACAATTTCAGAAAAAGTGGCAAATTCTAAATAGATTTTTTGACACATTCTATCAAATTTAAATAGTGAATGAGATCCTGACTATAGCATTCCTTAGGACAGTTTACAAATAAAATCAATGTAAAGGATCTCATTCTCAATTTAACTCTCTGAGTGTCATCTCCCTTCTTTCAGCCACTTTGCACTTTTCAGGCAGATTCCGGCCAGAATGTAGCCAGCTGAGAATTCCCTCTGTGTAACAGAGCTCTCAGCATACATGATAGCCAGCTCCTACCCCAAAAATAACAGGAGTACTTGTGGCACCTTAGAGACTAACAAATTTATTAGAGCATAAGCTTTCGTGGGCTACAACCCACTTCTTCGGATGCAAATGTCTCCCCTCGTATAGGAAGCGGGGGTGTGTGTGTTGGGAGCAAGGGTGATGTTTGGGGGGGATCTGTCTGTACAATTTATCATTGTGGTTGGTATTATTAAGTTTTCATGGAGTTGTTGCTCTGAAAATTGCTGTATCACTGAGTGTCCTATGTAAATGTGGAACCCACCACTGCGGAAAGGACCTGCAGCAAGAACACACCAGACAAAGGGCAATGGTGTGTCATTAGGACTTACCAACCATCAATCCAGAGTTAAGTATGTTCGGACAATGGGTTAGCTCCTGCTGGGAGAATATACATCCTCCTCCTGTCTGAGGGGAGTGTGGAATTGGAGCTCAGTGAAAATTATCAAAACAAGACAAAGACAAGTGACCAAACCAAAAGGTTATAAAAGGACTCCCAGGAGGAAGACTCAGGGGAAGATACAAAGGACGTTTGGACAGGAGGAAGGAAGAAGGGGACAGACTGGCCATACTCAGAGAAAACAAGCGGACCTTGGAAGAGCAGCTGCATGTTTCAGAAGAGAAGTCATGCAGTTGCAGGGGAAGGATACTAACCCCAGCCAAAGACTGGTCTTGAATGGTGAGAAAATGGAGGCAGGGAAAAGCATGAGGGTTGATTTTTGTATTAATTTCTTGTGTGATTAAATAAAAAGCAATAATGTGTTAGACTTCTGTGCAAAGTATTTATGTATTATATCTTACACCTATGACATGGTCTTTTGAAGGGATACCAGAAGTTTCACATTTGGTGGGAATCTGATAAAGGGTGTGTTTAAGCTACTGAGGTTTCTTGGGGATTAGTGCTAGTGCATTAGTGCAGAACATAGCTTTAAATGTAACTGCAAGTATGGGCACTTGGTAGCTGAATTTGTATCACTAATGGAAAGGTTCTAAACAATTTCAGAAAAAGTGGCAGAAAAGACCAGAAAAGTCTAGCCAAACTCAGAGATAGCACATCGACTGCTGGGTCTGTGCTCTGCTAATTCCCAACTGCCTAAGGTCCTTGGGGACTACAGCCAACGGGTATAAATTAGAACAGCCATTGGGTTGCTTTAGTTTACCATAGGGCTGAGGCCAGGGTAGCCTGCAATGTAAGTGACTTCTGACTGTTCCTCTTTCCTCTACCTGTAGTGAGCAAATCCTAGCACAAGAGAGAAGTTGAGCCTCTAGTTTTTTAGAGTAATTTCTATATAACTTTACTCAACTTTTATCTGTATAATTTCATTCATATGACATTCTATAGGGCCTATGCATAAGGATAGAAAGAGAGGGCAATGAGAAAAACTACTACCAACATTAAAATAGAGATGTCAAGCTATAAACTATGCTAAATAATAGCTGGCCCTGTGCAAGTGTGCCAGGAGGGGAGAGGTACATGGTGCCCCGACAATATCAGCACACATCTGAAGGAGGCAGCCATTATTTGGGGTTACTGCCTGCACTTTACACTGGACAGCACTGTCAAAAGAGCACAGGGGAAAGTGCACTTTACATGGTTTTAAAGATCTAACAATAAGACCCATCAGATACCATGGTGGCAAGTGCATTGCAAGGCGATATTTAGAGCCACTTCAGCATGTCCTTCCACTCCCTAATACTGTAACTATTGGAACTTGAGAGATGATTCTCCCACTAGTGGCAGGTAGGGCCATAATTTGATCTTCCTTTTTTAGGTTAAAGTAGCTTTCGTGTAAACGGAAGACTTGATATGCCTGGAAAGGTAGCTGGACTAGGGATAAAGGATCTAAACACTGACTAGGAAACAAACATTAAAGAGAATTAACAACAAAATTCAAGTCTGAAAACCATTAACAATTTCAAGGAGGGAATGAAAGAGGAAAAGAAGAACAAAAATCTATATAAAAAGGCGTATGATATTTACTCACATTTTACTGGATGGTATCCAAAAGTACTCAGCATTCATCGTTTGTGAATATACAACTTGTGGGCCAATTTCTGTCCCAGTGCATGCACAATTACCATTAATGGGCATTATCTTACACTCTTCATGTAAGCAAACTTCTCATTGACCTCAATGGGATTTAATTCACTTAATTTGTGTTTCACCTGACTCTGAGTAAGAAATACAAGATCAGACCCACTGAATTAATGAGTGATGGACCCGAGCACGTATCAGAAACAGAATTTGCTCCTTACTGCCTAGTTTTCAGAGCAAAATAGCACACACACAACTATATGTGCCAACTGGGAATTTTGCATGCATATGTGACCAGATTGACAGTTGTCTAGCCAAATGTGATCCCCAACTTGCATGCATGAGTGGCTGAGCATGAACAAATTAGGCACATATATCAGGTCCTGAATTTTGGCTGCAGGGGTAAATTCTATGGCTGTGTACATGAGCTAAAAAACAGTTTTCTGATTGTCATCTAGGGCCATATCTTCTACCAATCTGCACATAGAAAAGACCAGTTGGAATCAATGGAATCATAGAAATTAGACATGATTAGATTTATTAGAACATTCAGCCCAGCCCTTTACAAAAGTAGGATTATAATCAATAGTATGTTTTTGAAGATATGTTCACGCCCTTAAGAGCAGAATCTGGCCCACAGTGTTTCTGACTGAAATTGCAAAGGTACAGATTAGTTATTTCAGTGCTCACTGATCTCTTAATAACTAGAATCACCTTGCCACAAATCTGGTAGCACGACACTGCAGAGAGAAAGCATAAATAAATAATAAAGTGACCTCCAGACTAATTCTCTACCAAATTCAAAAGTAATAAGTCATTTTCAAGTATATATGTTAAGCTGACATGCCATTAAAATAAAAAATTAATAAATGGAGGCAACAAGAAGCAGCACATTTCATTTCACATTAAATACCTAAAGGTGGCTTGTCACTCCACCATTTCTTTCCCAAGAGATGATAGCTAAAAACAGCTTATTGGAATGAAGGACAGTACTACAAATCTCCTTAACTTTGGACCATCAGAGTTTCCATATCAGTTCAAAGTTTCATTAGCAAGGAGTGCAGCTGCGTGTTGGTTAAGTTGAACAAGTAGAACTTTATTGAACCCTGTGTACTGCTCTGTCCCTGTGGCTGAGATGCTTCTAGCCTAACTCTACCACCTGTTCCCTGGTGTCGCCTCAGTAACAACCCCTCCAGGGAACATGGACCTTTGACTGCAGTTGCACTGATCATGATATAACTTCCCTATTTTACAAACATTTTAAATATAAAAACATCAAAAACAAATAATTGATGCCTGGACTCCCACCTCATGTCCCTTTGGCAAGGGGTTGCTAGCACATAGCCTAGCTGTAGCCTTGTCTTTACCACAGACTCAGCTGCTTACATAGTCTTTGGGATATAGTTTGGTCTCAACAGATGACCACCCCAGAAGTGACCTCTCTTTCTGTCTCCTTGTCAGCTGTCTCCAACTCTAGTGAACTCCCTCTCCCTCCCCCCAGAGCAGAAATCTGGAGGGGCCCTTCACACAGCATGGCCGCCCTACGTATCACCTATTCCTATGGGTATGGCGGGGAGGAGCTGTGGTGGTCAAATTCCTATTTGTGTGCCAATACCTTGAATTTCCATGGGGCAAACTGGGGTCCTTTGTAAGTGAATACAGTGGGAATGCCACATTTCACAAAGTGAGTTTTCAGTTTGCCAGTTATTGACTTGTTTTTTGTATCAGACAGGACATTGACCTCCCAAAAGTTTGAATAGCAATCCACTGTAATCAAGTTATGCTTTTCTTTTAAGGTAAATAAATCCACTCCTACCTTTCCCCATGGTCAGGTGGGCAGCTCATGTGGCAACAGAGTCTCTTTATTTTGGCATTTATCACATGACCAGCAGGAATCACACCTTCCATCATTCCTGGCAGTAAACACACTCTCGAGCCCATCTAAGATAGCTCTCGAGCCCATCTAAGATAGTGTGAGGCATGTATTTTTTGCATGCCATTCTTACGTAATGAAGCGTGACGACAGCACTCTGTCCTTGAAATAGGATTTCGTCTTGTGCATTCAGCTCTTCTTTAATTTGAAAATATGGCTCTGCTCCTACGAGTGCTTGGATTTTTGTCTTCTGGACACCCTGCTAGTATCATTGTCTTGACGCCTATAGTTGGGTGTCCTTTTTCCATAGCCATGTTAATTTCCATCGGTTTCGCTGCTGAAACTGGGAGATAGCAAAGGAAATTAGCAGATTAAATGTCCTGATCCCCTTCACCAACTTGCTGATGCTGGGTATTTATGCCCTGCTCAGAGTGTAAGCTAACACCAATAATCATCCTGGACAATATCTGATCTCCATCTGGTAGTGCTTGAGGAGCATCTATATGCACTGCAATCTCTTTGAAGCAACAGGAAGGGACTTTGCCATGATTGTCTCTAGGGGTTTGTGGTCTGAATGCATGATTGAGTGTCCATAGGTGTACTGATAGAATTGTTCCACCCCAAATTTCACCGCCAGAATCTCTCTTTCTATTTGTGTGTAGCCCTGTTCAGTCCCTGAAAGGGCTCTGCTGGCATAAGCAACGAACTGCTCCTGCAAAGATCTACACCCAACATTCCTTTTGCCAGTGCATCACACTGGATTGTCAGTGGCTTTCCTGGCTCAAAGTACTTCAGTGTAGAGGCATCAATAATAATTGGTTTTAGCATGTCAACATAAGAACGGTCATACTGGGTCAGACCAAAGATCCATCTAGTCCAGTATCCTGTCTTCTGAGAGTGGCCAATGTCAGGTGCCCCAGAGGGAATGAACAGAACAAGTAATCATCAAGTGATCCATCCCCTGTCGCCCATTCCCAGCTTCTGGCAAAAAGTTGCTGTTGGGGACCTGCCCAGTTCCACTCAACATCCTGCTTTGTGAACTGACATATTGTTTCCACTACTGCAGCCAAGTGTGGACAGAAAATATATCTTTCCTATGAAGCGCTGTACCCCTTTCATATCCATTAGAGCTGGCATGCCTGACTGCCTTGATCATGTTGGAATCTGCTTTCAGTCTGTCTGCTGTGAGCAGATGTCCAATGCATGTCACCTCACGCTGTTTGAATCACATTTTTTCTGGGTTCAGTTTTATGTTCTTGCCCCTGCACAGCAGTAGAAAAACATATTTTGTTGAGCCTCTGTATCACTGCTCCTTGCACCTACAATGAGTCTATAATCTGCAATTATTTTCATCCCAGACAGTCCTTCCAGCACTTGGGTAAGTCTTCTCTGAAACCTGGTGTAATGGGGCTGACTCACCGCAGTGGCACCTCCTGCTGGTCATGCTGGGAATTAGCTCTCTTGGACCACCACGGTGCCTTTTACTAGTGGTGTCTCACTCGCTGTTACTTCCACTTCCTCCACCGTCTCCACCATCTGGACCCATGTCGCTCCCTGACCGCAGTGTCCTCTTCGGGACACGGCCCTCCGGGTGTGTCCCAGTCCATTGTCTCCCCCCTTTCAGGGGACAGACGGCCCTCAGTCCCTCCACTTGCCTCAGCGGCCAACTGCAGTCTCTAGTCTAGCCCCGGGCTTCAAGGGCAAATGGTAGTCTGGATTTAGGCCACTCTCCTCATTGGCAAGTAGGGGTAAAGGGGAGAAGGGGGGAACCCAGGCCTGCCCACTACTCTGGGTCCTGGCCCAGGGACCCTATAGCTGGCAGCCACTTACTGCCCTTTCTCCTATTCCCACCGCCTACTTTCCCTGGGCCACTTTCCCCATAGCCCTAGTACCTTCCCTGCCCTTGCTTCAGGGCCTCAGTCTGGCCATGGTCATCCAAGAGCTCCCCTATTGTGCCACTACCCTGCCCAGCACTGCAGTATCTCTGGTGCTCCTCAGAAGACAGTCTTTCCCCTTTGCTCTCTAGGGAGAGACTGCCCCTTGCTCTGCTGAGCAGCCTTTTATATATGGGCTGCTCCAGCAAGCCTTCTCTTGATTGGCTTTCCCAATAAACCCTTTCCTGATTGGCTGGGTTCTGCGTAGCCTTGCCAAGGCTGCCTTAACCCTTCTCCTGCCTATGTGGGGCAGTCGCCCCACCACACTGGACTTATGGCCATCGGCATGCACAGATATCTCTAGTGACCAAATGGTATTCCAAAGGTTGTCAGCATGCTGGACTCTACCCAAACCCCATTCCTTACATCATAGATGGTAAAGATTCTGGCTTGGAAAGTTCTGGCAAGGTATGATCAATTGTGGGCAGTGTATAGTGGCATCATCTCAGTGCCCTGTTCAGTGGCTTTGGGCCTATGCAGATGCATAATTTATCTCATGGCTTCTTTGCCACCACCATGCTGATTACCCAGGCAGTACTGGTTTCTACAGGTGTTATGATACCCTGGCCCTGCACACTTTCAAGCTTCTTTCATGCTGGATTTTTCCTTCCTGGTAAGCACACAGGTTTCACGGTGGGGATCTACGTCCAATCACAGCTTTCCTTTGAGGCACCCATTGCCTTTGAAAACATCCCAATATGCTTTTAAAATTTTCTCCATTGTCTATGGGACTTTTCCATTTTGCTTCTTGCACTGCAGCTATAAAATTCTGATGCTGCACCCTGATCGGATCCATATCTTGTATGGCTGTATACCCCAGAGGGGTCTGTGGTGCTTGCCATCCACCACCACAAACGTCAGTTGGCGCTGTCTGTTATTTTTCAGGTTAGTGACTATGAGGTCACATTTTCCTACGGACTGCATTACACTCTGATGAGACATTATTAAAGTGTGCTTGCTCTCTTTAATGGATATTTGAGTCTAATTGATCCCAAGGAATCACATTGCAGGAGGCTCTGCTTGTGACCCTGGCAGACCAGGTGCCAGCTCATGCCAAGGCTCTTAGGCCTCACTGAACATTCACAAATACATATCTGGAAACAAGTCTGGCTCACCTGTGTGTTAGCATTGTTAAAACAGAGGTTAAGTTGATAAGAATGTGTTTAGTGTTTAGACTTGATGAAATGCTTGTAGGATGCTACATCTGTAGCCCATGGTATAAAGTTATACTGAGTGTTTGCATTGTAGGAAAGAAGCATTAATTAACGTAAAGTGCTGGTCCGGCACACAAGGCGGTCCATTGAAATAAAGTGAATCATTGTGAAATATCAAAGGTCAAAGATTTTGTGGATTGCACCCTCCTCTACCCCATACACACATGAAAAGAAGACAGGTGCTGACATTTGTTCCATCAGTTTGAGCTCTGTGGGAAGGGAATCAAAATGCCTGACCAGAAGGAACTGTATCAGTATACTGCTTGGAATTTGGGGAGGGTAATACTTCTAAGCTTAAGCAAGGGATCCCCAAATTGCTCAGCTTGGGTTAGCCCTAAAGGACAAATAGAGCTTGCATATTACAGCAGCTTCTATTATCTTTTGAAACCTAGACTGTGACTCATTTGTATGCGTATGTTTACCTTGTAAATAACTCATTTCTATTTCTTAGTTAATAAATCTTTAGTTAATTTATTATAGGATTGGCTACAAACATTATATTTAGTGAGATAGCTAAGGTGAGATTGACCTGGGGTATATGAGTGGTTGGCTGGGACTGGGAGTAACCTGCATATTGTTGTGATTTTTGGTGTAAGAGACCATCTGGGGAAAAGTTGGAGATTTGTTCAGTGTTTCTTAACAATCTGCCCTGAGGTTGACACTCATGGTCGGGAGCCCTTCTAGTCAGCTTTACACTGCTATCCAGCTGAAATCATACAGGGTGTTTCCCTATTAACACTGGTGCATGAATGGAAGTTGGTATTGTCCCTTATTGTTTTCCTATCCCAACAGCCTGAACCCAATGCTCTGACATTCAAGGCAAGTCATGATATCAACATCACTATCTGATGTGCCATCCATCTCTTGCACATGTCTGATTGACCCTTTCTGGGACCTTCCTCTGCTTTTGCACACACTGCTACAAATGGTTCAACTTGTCATATTCCTTGCAATACCAAACTAGTGTGGAGCACGTCTTCTTACCCGCTCACGCTGTCTCCCACAGTAAATGCACCTCCAGATGGGTCTTGAACCCTAGTCACCTGCTTTCCTTTGATGTTGTCTCACTGCATGTACTTTTGGTGGTGTTGTGCCTGCTGGGGCTTTCATCCTCTCTTGAGGCTTCCATTGCCTGCCCCATATCTAAGCATCTGTCTAATGTATGATCACCTTCCCACAAGCAGCCACTTCTGTACATGGTGATCCTAAGTGCCACAGACTACCCTGTTCCAAATCAGGGAGTCTGACAAGTCCCCAAAATTGCATGTAGTGACCATTGTGCAGAAGGCTATAACACAGGGTCCTGTTTCCTCTCCTTTGGACTGGCCTCTAGTGAAAAACCTGGGTTGTGCCACAGTTTTGTTCTGCTGTGGGGAGCATTATGTTCTCAGGGATCTTAGCACTGCTGTGAGCTTGAGGAAGCGCTGAGCTTCAGAGTGGTGCAGATCTCTCCGCCTTGTTCCTCAATACAGATTTACTTTCCTGCTGATGTCATCCTCCTGGCTAGGTCTATGTACAGCTCAAACTCCTCCTTCCACCAGGGCCATCGCTGGGATGGGTTAATGTCAGAAAAATCCAGGGCTCCAGGGGCCTTCAAATCGAGTTTCATGGTTCACGCTGCCAGCTGCTACACTTCAGGGAACTCACAGCTCAGATGCTGACACCATGTTGCATTAGCAAAAAGTGAAGCCGAATGCAGGTTCAATTAAACAAGTGGAACGTTAGTAAACCCTGTGCACTGCTCTGTCCATGTGGCTGAGTTGCTTCCACCCTAACTGCACCAGTTCACTGTTCCCCTGGTGCTGTCTCAATATTGGCCCCTCCAGGGAACATGACTGACTCCAGTTCCACTGATCATGATACAGTCAGGACAGTGGTCTATCTGGTCCAGTATCCTCATGTTTCAGAGGAAGGTGCAAAACCCCCCTGTAATGGAAAACTATAGAATAACTTGCCATTAAGGGAAGTTATCTCCTAACTTCATCTGTCATTTACTTGTTGGCTTATACCTTGTAGTATGAAGCCTTTAAATTTCTTTATTCTATCTGATGAAAATCTAGATCAGTGTTTCTCAATATTTTCAGGGTGGCGACCTGTCAAAAGTCAAACATTTTTGCAATCCCCTTTTGTTTACTATAAAAGGAAGAGTAAAAATATGTATCAATGATTACCAAATGTCTATATTTTATTTTTGTGTGTGTTTCTACTTGACAGAGAATACGTGACCTGGAAGGGTAGGGGTGTGTGGCAAATGGGGAAATGAGATTTTCTTTGCTGCAGAAAATTTCCAGTGCCTCATGACCCCAACGATTGCCTTTCATGATCCTCCTGAAGGCCGCAACCCACCAGTTGAGAAACATTTCTCTAGATCATTGACCTTATAGTCACTATGTAATGAATAAGGACTCCAGGATTGGGTCCTGTGGACCCATGGATAGACATGTGGGTGTGTGGGTCTTTGTGCACATCAATGTGCAGACCGCATCTGTTGTGGGGATTTCAGAAGCAGAAATAAGCTGCTCCCTGTAAACTTCTTTTTAAAAATCAATAGCAGAAGTAAAGTTTCCAGCAAACAATACTTCTGGGAATTATAATGCTATTTCAGGAGGTACTGATTGCCTCATGTTATAACATCATTCTGGGAAGTATTTCTTTCAGGAGCAGTACTTCTTGGAATTGTGTCAAATCATACTGTCGGTGTAGCTGTGCTACAATGACCAGGATGGATAACTGTAAAGGGTGAGCAAAGTGGTTTGGATAAAATAAGAATGGATGCAAACTTTCATTCAAAACCTAAAATCAAAGTCACTTTCTGACGTTTACAAACGTTTCAAAATATTTTTGGTCTGACCCAAACCAAGAAGTACTGGGAATCTTGCAGAAAACTGATTCTTGTAAAATTTTGGGGATGCTTTCCAGATCAGTGTGGGAAACCATGAGAACTTGTGCATGCTTATCTCAGCTGAACCTTCTGAGGTCTGTCTATTGCTATCAGGTAAGAGCTACATATAGATAACTGATTCTGCCCTAAACTCAATGACTAATAAATGATAATGGCTGGAAACACCACAAAATTATCGAGAAGATAAACGATTATGTACCATGCTAAATACTGGGGGCCTGATTCTCAGTTACAGTGAGGTTCCTTTTCCCCCGTTCTGGAAATGTCTTAAGGGGGTCAAACAAAGCCTCTTGAGGATGTCTCCTTTGTAAGGAGCCTTCCCAACCAGTATAAAGGCTCTACACAACACTGTCAGAGTTTGGCTGGGGGCAGGCAGAGGATATGGCTGAAGTACACTGCTATGTACTGCTTTCCAGAGCCCATATGGAGGCATAGTAAACAGCATAAGCTGGAGCAGCCTTGAAGCACCACAGCTTCCCCAGAATATAGGTGGTGAAATACCAGCTCTAATGAAGTCAATGGGAGTTTTGCATCAATGGAACCAGGATTTCATCCTCTTAGTACAAAAGCTTAAAGGCATCTTTGCCTCCCTGCTCTCCATCCCTGCCCCAAGCATACGAACTGAGTAATTGAGAATTGGGGCCTGAGAATCTAAATCTAAAACTTAGCTGTAACTGAAAGTTTGTCGAGACAACTGATATCTGGAAACTGAAAACAACCTGAAGTTTCCATAAAAATCTTTAAAGAGGAGGTGTTGCCGGCTAAAAGATGGATGGGGAAAAATATCTATAGATCAAACATTTTAGTGAGGGATGGCTGCACCTCAAAATGTTTGAGATTTTGTTATCTCTTATATGGGTCTTCGAAACCTCTTCAAGTTTACAAACTATTTTCCCCCAGAACAAGAATCCATTTTTCTATTCCAAAGGTGACTCAATTTTTTTAACGGTTTCTCTGTCTAAAGAAGAGCCAGTGTTTTATACTAGTGATAAAAGAATCCCCCATAAGGCAAGGCTAACACAAATGGATGCCCTCTAAAATAGAATTCATATGTAAGAATTCTTAACAAACTTTATACCAGAGATTATGTTTCTCACTTTCTGATTTTTTTGTAATAGTCTCTCTGAGCCAGATCCTCAGCTTATGTAAATCAAGTATTTCCACTGATTTCCACAGAACTATGCTGATTTACACCAGCTAAGGATCTGGCCTTCTGTTTTGGTTTCTTTCTCTGTTCCCCCTATTCTGGTTTCATTAAGAAAAATGTGAACCCAATAATGTTACAAATGGATTTTCAAAACCTACAATGTGGGGTCAAAATTAGACAAAATGAGTTTATCCATGTCAACCCCCAGAAAATTTTGATAAATGCAACCATAATATGGTTTTATCATTCCTTTTAAAAATTAGATGGGCAATTAACTCTTAATTTGAATATCTTCACATATTAAAGTTACTTAGTATTAAAAGATCTTATTGTATATAATAAAACGTAGTATCAAATATTCAGTTCCTCAGGATATTATTCAGATACTGTACTGGAAAAGTAGGAGAAAAATGAATAACTGAACAGATTTCAATACTCTTTGAACACCTATCACCTAGACTGTACACCCCTATAAAGGGAAGCCAGCTTCAAAAGTGTAGTGCACATTTTCAAAATGTATATAGTCTAGAGCACACTTCAGACAAACCTCTCTAGGGGATATTTTTGTGTTTATACGCATTCAGCTGAATATCTAAACCAGAAGAGTAGACCCTTACATGTAGCAGAAAGGCAGTTAAAAAAAATGGACACTTTTAGGCTCAATAGTAACAATTATTGCTAGGAATTTTATGCAAATAGAGAAATCTGCTATGGCAATTTTACCATCCAGATTTAATAAAACCAAAATGTCATCACTTTAGGCTTACACTAAGGGAGATAGTTTTAAATCTCTTTGCCATGTTTAAAGAATCAAAAGAATTTGAGATTAGAGGGTTTTTTCTTTTTGGAAATGAAATCAGTTTTCTCACTTCAGGAAAAAGTTATGTAGTTCTGGAAATACACATTAATCATATAATATTAACTTGTTGCTGTTTTATGCTGGAGCTTTGTAAACTCTTCTTAGCATTTGCTAAAGAGGAACAGAGGAATCCTTGCTCATAAGACTTATGAAATGTTCTTTGATTTTTTTTTTCTTCAGATGAAAGGTAAGAAAAAGGTGATCTAATGAATAAGAAATGAACGATTTTTTTTTCTTTCTGGGGCTTGTGAGCTTCTACATAGTGGAGAATATAGGGAGTGCCAATGTAACATAGTTTTTATTTAGTAAATAGGTCATTGGGAATATTTCATTTATGGAGCTGAAGTGTTATACCCTTGCACTTGCCTGTATTCTCATGTATGGAATGCACTATAAAATCCTGCTTACTTCATCAAAACAAAGGAGTCTGACGACTCATAGAAATTTCACAAACCGACAAAGCACAGAAGATAGAAGGAATATGTTAGATCTCAATTTAAGTTTTACTTGTTTAGGATCTTGTGACTTCTGATCTCAGCTCCTGAAAAGGGCATATCTTAGATGTACAAAGAACATGAACAAAAATCATGTACATACCAATGTTGGCCATATTTTTTACTAAGGTGACCCACCTACTGCATTTTGTCTTGTTTGGGGACCCACTGTTATATATATATATATAGTGTGTGTGTGTATTTATAACTACTCTTTGCTATTTTTTTTTTATTTTAAACAAATTCAGCCCCCTGCTCTCACTCTCCCACCCTTGCCCCCTCGTGTGGATAGTGAACTCTAATAGGGCTCCTGCTACATGCATATAATTTGAAGTCATTACTCCTTTAAGTGACAGTGGAAGACAGACTACAACAAAATGAAAACACAAAACAGCACTTCAGGCAGTCTCTGTTTTGGGAGAAAATTAGCCTCTCAAAGTTCCTTTTATGTCTGGTGGGGCGAGCTGAAAAAGACCCCAAAAGAACACAGATCCCCCTCCCAGACACACAATCCCAGGCTTCTCCTGCAACTGCTGCCATTCCCAGCCTGGCTCTAAAGCCCTCCCATTTGGCTCCCCCAGCCCTGCCCCCATTGCAGCTTGGGAGGCCTTGGGGAGGTGGGGATTGGAGAGTGAGTGAGCCCACCCTGCATTCACATTGCAGCGGTGACGCCTGTCCTGCAGCGTGGGCTCAGCTTCCCACTCTGGACATTGTGACCCACTGCTTGGGAAGCACATAATCCATATAAAAGCATTTCAAGTCATATACTAGTACATGCCCGAATAATAGTAATGCCCGTTAAGAATCCTTAAGAACGGTTTACAGATTCCATTAATGATATCCATTGCACTATGTATTCTCTGTTGTATATTCATTCCAGTTTCAGCATAAAAGCACACACACACCCATACATACACACCCATCACTGAAGTCAATGGATTTTCATCATGATTTCATTTCAGTGAGGAATTTGGCCCACACAGTTTATTTTCCTCATAGGCACAAAAATGCAGTTTGATCCCATGACAAGGAATTCAGACCAAAAGGGCACAAGGATAAAGCAGAATTGTGTAGGGTGCAAAGGGTACAATAGCTACACATATTCTGCCTGAAATGATTTGGCTTCTCCTAAAAGGATCCGAGAAACAGAGTGGAAGAACAGGAAGAGATTTCAATGTGCACTTACAAATGGGCCCTCCCCAGAAAAAGTGTAAGAGACAAAGGAAAAGAAAAAGGTGAGGAATGGGGAGTCCTAAAAGAGCACAGATAGTAGAGACTGAAGAAAAAGTACGAGGGAAGCAAAATTGGTCTTGGAAACGTACTTTTTTTATTTGATCTGGCAGAACTAATCAAAGAAAAAAGGGAAAATTCACATGGACTTTTATTCTCCTCTCTCAGAACCCATCACCCCAACACACACAAAATACTTTTAAGTGCACTATTTTCCTTTACATATGCTCAGAGTAAAAGAGGGAAAGTGAAGGGCACCTCTACATTAAAACAAAAATGAAGCAGCATGTTGTAATGCTTTTGGGAAGGTTTTAGTTTGTTTCATCTACACAGCAGAAAATCAGATCAGTCAAAAAAGAAACAGGGAGAAAAAGATTCTGAGTGTGGAGGAATGTCAGTGCTATAAAGAGAGACTCAATCATGGGGGGGGGAAAGGAAAATTACAAATAAAAGCAGTGGATGAAGATGCAGTGAAGGATCATTTCCCTGTAGATTCTTTAATTACATTTGAAAGAAAAAGTTTGTACCACAGTATAAACTGGCAAATCTTTGGCTGTATCCAAACACTGTTTTGCAGTTTAATGCCCATTTTCACTTGAAATATTCAGTTGTAAAAAGCAATTTTTGCAATTCAGTAATGTTTTTACTTCAATTTTTCCTGTGGATTTTGGTGCCTAATAAACATGCTCATGTTTGAAAAGTTTGGTCAAAATTATGTTTCCATCAGGTAAAAAAGAGGTTAGTTGGCAGTCCAAAATATTTTTATTTCCAATGACAAAAAATGCATCCTATGAAGTGGGTTATATCCCACGAAAGCTTATGCCCAAATAAATTTGTTAGTCTCTAAGGTGCCATAAGGCCTCCTCGTTGTTTATGCACTTGGGTAGCTCTTCCAGGAGTCCCACTGCCTCTTTGTTACACTTTGCCTATGAGATAAGTTTCCAACTAACAAGTGGTTCAGTGAGATGCTCCATATTGTATCAGCCAGAGGGCTGTCTGGACTAGATTGAAGTGCAGCACATTATAGCTCCCAGCAGTTACTGTTGCACCCTTCAGCTTCAATATACTTGGTTAAAAAAGGCCTAGGCCTCACATAATTTTTCTGTCAAGATTAGAGAGCTGCAGAGGCTAAACATACCTTCTTTGCTGCATGTGAATTTTTCCAAACATATTTAATTTTCCTAAAATATTATGAAACATTGGAAAAGTGGAAAAATCAATGCAACCAATGTTAGAGGGGCATGCTACCATTTCTGTCACTTCTATGTTTCCTGTTGCAGGGGTATTGTTCAGCAAAAGAGAAAATCCCATAAAATAGCAAGGCCCCTTTGATCTCGACAGAAACACCAGTTGTGCTCAATGCTCAGAAATTCCCCAAAGTGCATGTACTGGAAGACTGTATAGAATGCTTTCAGCCCACAGCATATCAGTCTGAACAATCCTATGGGTTCACTGTCTCTCCTTTCCCATTCACAGAGGATGGCCCCTATGCAGAGGCCCAGCTTAAGGGCTATGCATTACCTACGTTCTTCTTCAGCCATCTGCACAGGGGTAAATTTCACACTAAATGAACTATCAAAAGGCCAAGACCAAAAAGCATTGTAGAACCAACAACTGTTGAGAATAAAACTTGCATCGGGTAATGCCACAATTCCCATTTAATTCTAACATGATATCCTCCCCACACATCAGAGTTAGGGAGAAAAGTAAGACGTCCAGTCATAATTTAGTGATGAAAAGGGGAGTGATTCTGATTCAGGGAGGAGGACTGTAGTTATCTTGAATGCTGATGGGCTTGTCATAATTCTCTCTCACTCTATCTTTTCCTTCTCTGCCAAAAGCACAAATATGGCCAGTATCCTCCAAAATTGGAGACCTGTAAAATCCAGTGTATCCAGAACAGCTGCATGTGTGCCTCTGCTGATTTATCTATAGGGCATGTCATATGTTAGCAGGAGGGGCATCTTTTGAAGAGAAAGCCAACCGGAAAAATTAGAAATCATGCGTCAGATCTCTGGGTGCAACTGAACTACACAGAACACAGATGAAATGGCAACATGCGAAGGTGTCTTGTGAAAATATATACACTGCAGCTGGAAATGAGTTTCCCATTCTGGGTAGACAGACTCATATCATGCTAGTGGGGTGCACGCTAGCATGCTAAAAATAGCTGTGTGGATGTTGTGGCACCGGCAGAGGCTCAGGCTAACCACCTGAGCCCCTGGCTCCAAGTTTGGGTGGCTAGCCCAAGCCCCAGCCAGTGCTGCAACGTCCACACAACTATTTGTAGAGCACTAGCGTGAGCCCTGCCAACACACATTTGTCAGCCCAGGCTGGGAGGCTCACTCCCAGCTGCAGTGTAGATATACCCTTAAAGTTCATGTCTGCACTCCCTGAACCTGCTGCTGTTCTGAGCACAATGTCTCCCCATGTGCCAGGTTAGAGCAGCCCGATATCAACAGGCCTAAAACTCAGATGAGGATCAGCATGGAACAGGGGTGCACCCTTTCCCGTCTTACACCAGGAGTAAATAGGGGAGTAGCATAAGAGGCCCTTGTCTACTCCACACAACAAGAAGATCACCTGTACACTGGGATGAACGGCTCTTGACTCCATTAAGACCGTTGTAAGATCAGATAGTGCCACCAATCTAGTGCAATAAGGCCACACTACATCAGAGAATCTGGCCTCATATTTCTAACCTGTGCATTTGTGTAATTTGCAGCAACATTAACTAATATTGCATGGTGCATTAAACATATGAGTTGATTTAGAAAACTGTTTTCCAAGTCAGCTATTAACTACACTTATTCATAAGTAGGACTAATATTCTTAGAATAAAATCTAATAAAACAAATTTCAACCATCAAGTTAAAATTCTTATGGTAAAACCTGATTTCTATCCAAATTCTATATTCTCATTCAGATTCCAGAAAAGAAAGTTTCCTTTGGTCAGCCCAGTTTATTCTGGAGGCTATTGCCACTCTAACAAAACAGTATAGGGTTAGTGATCCCCTTCTCTCATGCCTATCACATCCTGTTCCCTAAGAGATGCAATAAAAAGGGAACATGCATTGAAGATACAAATAATGATGAAATCAACATGTCCAGTAGAGATCTAAGTAAGTGAGAAACAGCTATATTTTTAACTTTTTATACCTGACATTTTAACTCCAAAAACATGGACTTAACTTCTGACACCCCATCCTTCACACCCCAAAACAGAATTTGCATCACTTTCCATTGTATATAACCTGTTAAAAAATACAAACCCTTCACTGGGCCAGATTCTGGATTCTGTCTCAATGGCAAGAGTTTTAATCTAGAGTAACTCCATGAGGTTACTCCTGATTCAGACCATTGTCAATGAGATCAGAATTTGGTGCCAGTGTTGCCATTTATAGGTAATATGAGCATTCAGGGTAACCCTATATTCCAGGAACTCTTGCAGACCCTATTACCATCAGGATATCACATGATTCACCTTCTGCATCAGAAATAAGTAAGTTACTGTACTATAGTAGTACTGTCCATAACATAATGAAAGTTCATAAAGGTAATAAAACTGAGTTCCCATTAAACTACTAAAGACATTCTAGCTCCACAACTCTGCCAGAATGTAACAGTAAGATATATAGGAAAATCAATAATGGGTTAAGTTTGTGGTCCTTTAAATGGATATTATAACTCATGGTATATTCCACAAGTGCATATGTTAGAAAGGATTATTGGAAAGATTATTAAATCCGTTTATTAAAAGCTTCCCAAATCTTTAAGGGGCAGCTACTAAGTAAACAGCTTATTATGGATAAAATTCAGTCCTGTGCAGAGGGCCAACACAAGGCACTTAAGTGGTACCTAAGTCTTGCATCAGCATCTTCTGTGCAAGTCTTGCGTTATAACATCTTTGAAATAAGGACAATTATCTAAGTTCTATCTTTGTGTCTATATGCATCTCAAAAGATGTCTGCATTTATTCATGATTATTTTTCTGTACAGTTATGCTGAGGACATTGTTTTGCTCCAGCAAGACAGCTTTGAACCAGCTATCCAACTGTCATATCTACCTGAACTAAAATAACCTGTCCTTCAACAAAAAAGTAAACTAACAAAAACAAATGTCTAAATCAGATAGAGCTAGCAATCAATATGGCAGAATGAAATCTTTCCTGTTCTGAATTTTTCTAGAGACGGAGGGTTCACTGAAGTATCTGGAAAGCATATCTTAATGAAAAAAATCTTATTCACAATAGTTAGGGTAATTCTAATGCAAGTGTGATTTAAGAACTACTGCAGATTTCACATTGTTAGAAGTATTAGAGGGCCCAAACCTGGTAGGATGAAAGAAAGCCTGTGCAGCACAGGCAGTCGCGTCTATTCAAATAAGCCGACAAAATATGTGCACTGAAAGAGAAATCCAGCTCCTGACACTCCACAAATGCTCTTAACTGCATCTGTCTTCAGGAGCAGAGAGACAAGGTGGGTGAGAAAGCATCTTTTATTGAACTATCTTCTGTTGGTGAGAGCAGAGTGGAAAGTGCTAATGGCACCACACTGAGGGCCCAATTCAGGAAATCTAAACTTTAAGTTTATGGTTAATTCCCATTCACTTCGATCAGATTTAGGTATACGTGTCAGTGTTGTTCGGGATCAAGTTTTCTTGAACTGAAACCTGAGATTATTATGAATTACAGCAAAAGTGCTCACTAGATATTCAGCAAACCATATCTCTTTACCCTGAAACCACATTTCCCATTGCCATGGTGTGTGTCATAAGAGGATATCGTCTACAGGTCCATTTCACACACACTGCTGCTTGTGCCCTGACTTTGCTGTATTATATTATCTTCTCTTTCTTTATGGACCACGTAGGAATGGGTAGGATTTAGATTATAATATATTTTAAAATGTCTAAGTATCATTGGCTTAAACAGCTGCAGGTTTGGAGATTGTGATCACATACAGCATTAATAGGGAAATCACACTGTAGAACATAGACTGTAAATGATTTAAGTCGTATGATAAGAAGACCCAAAGAAGAGCTCTCTGCAGCTTGAAAGCTCGTCTCTTTCACCAACAGAAGTTGGTCCAATAAAAGGCATTACATCACCCACCTTGCGTCTTTATGATAAAGTGATATATAATTATGCATGACTGATGCTGGGTGATTAATGATATAATTTTTCACAAGTGTTTATTCATATTTTTTAATGAATTTTCTTAAGCCTAAATTTGCACCCATTCTGTGCTTGCTTTTTGCAAACATTTGAGTGATATTGTTTCCTGGTATATTCACAGAAAGCCAGTTTCAGTATTTGCACCAGAAATTCTTGCATAGTCCCCCAATCAGTGAGCAGGAAAAACAAAAGTGATTTATCTGACAAATTACAACTAAGCAAAACAGCATGACTTGAGATCAGTCTACAGATTAAATAATTTAAAGAAGATGGATAAGTTTAGATAATGAATAAATCTAGGAAAATCACTGTATGCTCATGAATATTCTGTGAGCAGAAAAAAGGCTAAATTAATCAAATAAATTGTTGATCATGAATTATTTGCTCAGGTCTATGAAAAGGTACAGAAAGTTTTTCCACAAAAATTTCATGGATGACTTAACTGGGTATATGTATTTTTCCTAGTTCCTGTCTTTCTAGGACATCCAGCTAGAGTCTAATCAGATCAACATACAAAATATCTAAAACTACTTTCATGTATACATCACTTTTCTATTAAAATTAAATTAATTTGAAACTGAAGATGAAGATTGTAAAGCCAAAGGCAAATATGCATTGAGATTATAGTAATTTATGGTTTAGTATTTAACTGTGTCTTTAGAATACAGCCCACTGAACCGTTTTTGCTTTCCGCCCTGGTTTTACAAACTGATACACTTAAAAATACACAAAGTGAAACATACCTTAACGTATACCTTAGTTCCTCCTGTGCTGCTGACACATTAGGGCAGTCCTCTTCCTCCATCTATTACGGTTGCTCACTAGTTCTGGTACTTCTTCCCAGGTGATACCAGCACATTCAATATCCTCTGTCACTGTCCTCTGGCAGTTCTTCTTTAGCCTTCCTTGCTTTTTCCTTTCTTCCCTTGGGTACCCAATTCAATGCTTGCTTAGCATGTCTTCCATATTCTATGCGATGTACATGTCCCAACCACATGAGCCTTCTTTCTTTGATGATATTTTCTAACATGTCCTGCTTTGTCAGCTCCCTTTACTCTCATACTAGTTGTTTTGTCTTACCATGAAATGTGTAATAGCTTCCTCAGCCATCTGTAATGGGCAGCCTCCAATCTCTTTTTGTTAGCCACTGTCATTGCCAAGTCTCTGCTCCATGCAGTAGTGTGCTCAGTACAATTGCATGGTAAGACCTCTGAGGAAGAACCAGACCATCACAGGTGATGCCCATCAGGGACTTCCATGGACAGATGCTGAAAACGCATGAAGAACAAGCCAGATGATGGCAAGAACATTTCCATTCCCTATTAAACTGACCAAAACCAACAATCATTGCACAGGTTCTAGAGAAATGCCAGTGCTAAGTTAGAAATAGTAGAGGGACCAGTAACATCCAATGAAATTAAAGCTACCATTGCTGAAAGTGAATGGACATAAATAAATAAAATACACATCTAAGTAGATTTTAAAGGTGCCAATGCATACAATTATACAAAAGGGAATTCAAAAATATAGAATGATCTACATTTTCTTTAAATCAGGCCCTGAAGTTTTGGCTGGCTGCCTAAGGCATAATGCTGTTTAATTATCATAGCCTCAGAGCTGCACATACTGTCAATATTGTGATGATCACCTCTATTTAGTAAATAGGTCACAATTCATTTGCAGTTCCAGCAAAGAATTTGCATGTCAGACACTTTCATTTATCTAATAATTCTCCAGTGTAGAAAGCACAAGAAAATCTTGCCTACATCATCAGATATTACACTTGAACTCTCCTGTAATTTAACAGTCTGGAAAGCAACAGGAACTCACCTGATTTCACTACCTAAGACTGCTTAAGATTGTTGCACATAATGTGTTTTTAACAACAGTAAACAAAGCAAATAGTAATCTGCAAACTGCAGAATAATTCCTTTAAGAATACTGTAGGTCATTTCTGTTTCTGCTTATTTTTAAATTACACTATTATAAATTGCAAAAGATAAAATAGCTTTCTTCTTCCCAATTTATATTATTATAAATAAACAAGACATAGCAGGAAAGACTACACAATGGAATGATACCTCTGGGGGAAAATATATATATAGTCTGTGCATGTTATCCCCTCCAAAACAGTCAATATTACATTTACTGTAGTTTTGATACAATTAGCTATGCAGTGATAACTTGTTTAGTCTGGTACTTTGATAACTATATAGTGTAAATATTGTGGTTACAACTGAAGTCAGGGGGGCTACTGGGAGCTCATTTGAAAATGAAGCCATTTGTCTAAGCGTTAGATTTACAAAAGTGCCTAAATGATGTAGGAGCACAAGTCCCACTGACATTCATTTGCTCCTAAATCACTAAGTACTTTTGAAAATCCCACTCTAGCCACCTAGCAGTCTAACTTTAGACACTCATTTTAATTTTTTTTTACCTGTTTATTTATTCCATCAAGAAAATGATGTTAAGAATATGTTATGTTATGTCAGCAAACAATGAGAAAGTTAAAGTTTCAAATACATCTAGAGCTATGAAGGAACCAGATATTCTGTTTGGTGGAAAATTCCATTATTTCAAAATTATTTCCACATGAAACAAAATAAAAACAAAAATATTTCAAATTTCATGTAAAATGCAATTGTGGAAAAATTGTTTCTGATCTACCCAACTTGGTAAGGCAACTCCCATCTTTTCATATTCTGTGTATTTATATCTCCCTACTGTATGTTTTTTTTATTTCAGAAGGTTGAAAAAGCTACTGGGGGGAAGCTATTCTAGCCTTGATTTTAACAAATAGGGAGGAACTTGTTGAGAATTTGAAAGTAGAAGGCAGCTTGGGTGAAAGTGATCATGAAATCATAGAGTTTGCAATTCTAAGGAAGGGTAGAAGGGAGAACAGCAAAATAGAGACAATGGATTTCAGGAAGGCGGATTTTGGTAAGCTCAGAGAGCTGATAGGTAAGGTCCCATGGGAATCAAGACTGAGGGGAAAAACAACTGAGGAGAGTTGGCAGTTTTTCAAAGGGACACTATTAAGGGCCCAAAAGCAAGCTATTCTGCTGGTTAGGAAAGATAGAAAATGTGACAAAAGACCACCTTGGCTTAACCACGAGATCTTGCATGATCTAAAAAATAAAAAGGAGTCATATAAAAAATGGAAACTAGGACAGATTACAAAGGATGAATATAGGCAAACAACACAGGAATGTAGGGGCAAGATTAGAAAGGCAAAGGCACAAAATGAGCTCAAACTAGCTACGGGAATAAAGGGGAACAAGAAGACTTTTTATCAATACATTAGAAGCAAGAGGAAGACCAAAGACAGGGTAGGCCCACTGCTCAGTGAAGAGGGAGAAACAGTAACAGGAAACTTGGAAATGGCAGAGATGCTTAATGACTTCTTTGTTTCGGTCTTCACCGAGAAGTCTGAAGGAATGCCTAACATAGTGAATGCTAATGGGAAGGGGGTAGGTTTAGCAGATAAAATAAAAAAAGAACAAGTTAAAAATCACTTAGAAAAGTTAGATGCCTGCAAGTCACCAGGGCCTGATGAAATGCATCCTAAAATACTCAAGGAGCTAATAGAGGAGGTATCTGAGCCTCTAGCTATTATCTTTGGAAAATCGTGGGAGACGGGAGAGATTCCAGAAGACTGGAAAAGGGCAAATATAGTGCCCATCTATAAAAAGGGAAATAAAAACAACCTAGGAAACTACAGACCAGGTAGTTTAACTTCTGTGCCAGGGAAGATAATGCAGCAAGTAATTAAGGAAATCATCTGCAAACACTTGGAAGGTGGTAAGGTGATAGGGAATAGCCAGCACGGATTTGTAAAGAACAAATCGTGTCAAAACAATCTGATAGCTTTCTTTGATAGGATAACGAGTCTTGTGGATAAGGGAGAAGCTGTGGATGTGGTATACCTAGACTTTAGTAAGGCATTTGATACGGTCTCGCATGATATTCTTATCAATAAACTAGGCAAATACAATTTAGATGGGGCTACTATAAGGTGGGTGCATAACTGGCTGGATAACCGTACTCAGAGAGTTGTTATTAATGGTTCCCAATCCTACTGGAAAGGCATAACAAGTGGGGTTCCGCAGGGGTCTGTTTTGGGACCGGCTCTGTTCAATATCTTCATTAACGACTTAGATATTGGCATAGAAAGTACGCTTATTAAGTTTGCGGATGATACCAAACTGGGAGGGATTGCAACTGCTTTGGAGGACAGGGTCATAATTCAAAATGATCTGGACAAATTGGAGAAATGGTCTGAGTTAAACAGGATGAAGTTTAACAAAGACAAATGCAAAGTGCTCCACTTAAGAAGAAAAAATCTGTTTCGCACATACAGAATGGGAAGAGAATGTCTAGGAAGGAGTACGGCAGAAAGGGATCTAGGGGTTATAGTGGACCACAAGCTAAATATGAGTCAACAGTGTGATGCTGTTGCAAAAAAAGCAAACATGATTCTGGGATGTATTAACAGGTGTGTTGTGAGCAAGACACGATAAGTCATTCTTCTGCTCTACTTTGCTCTGGTTAGGCCTCAGCTGGAGTATTGTGTCCAGTTCTGGGCACTGCATTTCAAGAAAGATGTGGAGAAATTGGAGAGGGTCCAGAGAAGAGCAACAAGAATGATTAAAGGTCTTGAGAACATGACCTATGAAGGAAGGTTGAAAGAATTGGGTTTGTTTAGTTTGGAAAAGAGAAGACTGAGAGGGGACATGATAGCAGTTTTCAGGTATCTAAAAGGGTGTCATAAGGAGGAAGGAGAAAACTTGTTCACCTTAGCCTCTAAGGATAGAACAAGAAGCAATGGGCTTAAACTGCAGCAAGGGAGGTTTAGGTTGGACATTAGGAAAAAGTTCCTAACTGTCAGGGTGGTTAAACACTGGAATAAATTGCCTAGGGAGGTTGTGGAATCTCCATCTCTGGAGATATTTAAGAGTAGGTTAGATAAATGTCTATCAGGGATGGTCTAGATAGTATTTGGTCCTGCCATGCGGGCAGGGGACTGGACTCGATGACCTCTCGAGGTCCCTTCCAGTCCTAGAATCTATGAATCTATGTTCCACTCCATGCATCTGATGAAGTGGGTTTTAGCCCACAAAAGCTTATGCCCAAATAAATTTGTTAGTCTCTAAAGTGCCACAAGGACTCCTCATTGTTTTTGCTGATCTATCAAAGTGTTTCATTTTGTTAAAACTGAAATGATTTGCTCTGATTTCAAATTTTTAAATTTTATATTGTATTCTGTTATATGACATTTTTGAAATTGAAATGAAAAGAAGTTTTCAAACAGAAAATCTTAATTTTTTGGTTCAAAAATGGTCCAAACAGAAATTGTGATGTTATCAAAACATTCAATTTTTTTGTAAAATGGAATTTAATCAAAATCAAAATATTTTGGCAAAACAGAAAAATATTCAGTCCGAAAATGTCCGACCAGCTCTAAGTACAACAATGCTGCAGTGCATGCACTATGAGACACTCTTTAATTATATGATCACCTTATATTATATTTCTCACCTTATATGTTATACAATTTTTTATACAAGCTGAAATAGGAGTAGCATCTTTTAATATTTTTTTCATCTGCGTATACTTATACTAATTTCATTGTCATAATTGTCCAGTATATCTTTTTTTATTTTATATGATTTTTTTTCACTAAAGATCTGTATTTTCAATAACTTATCTTCCATGTATTATACAAAAAGACCCAAGAGAAGCACATTTGCTACTTTTTATTGCCCTCTGTATCCATTAGCTTCAAGACAGTTTTCTGTTTTTTTGCATTCTTTTTAGGTGGGCTGGAGTATTCCTAGCAGCTGTTTAATACTTTGACACACAAATCCTTCATGTATCTATGGTACAACTTCAATTATAGGTGAATCAATGCTGATTTCCCACTAAACATGTCTTCTGAATACAGGAAGCTTGTGGAATATCTTTGAGAGCCACCCACATTGTGGCAAAAAGGTTACTTAGTCTCAGACTCAAATTCTTCTTTCTGAATCAAAATCAAAATCCACAGCTGCTTATGCTTTGGAAGGAATCTAGCATAATAGGATCTTCGTTCAGTAAGAAATATACTTTGCGCTACCAAACTATCTACAAGTCTGAGATAATTAGAATTGCAGAATGGCTGAAAACTTCACTGAGCAAATCTCAACTCGTGAAGGCAGAAAGCTCTGTTTTATCACTTTTTGCTAGTGGAAACTTGTCATCCACCCAATCCTCAGAAATATGAAAATGAGAAATGAAAAAGACCTTGTGACCTGAATAACTTCATCACTATCTCAGCTGGCAGTCAGCTGCTGAGCTCTCTTCTCCACTCTGTCATCTGCTTCTTGATTTTTTTTCCAGAATACATACATTAATGTATTTTCCCCTCTACATACATTAATTCATTTGTGGCTTAATTACACCAATTTAAGACGTAGTGAAAGTCCAACTGAGTCAGCATAATTGCACCCATTTCCACCAGCAAACAGCACCACTTAAAAAAAAACAAAAACAAAACAGCAGCAGCTTTTTAATAAATTGGAAACAATACAAATTTCTGTTGTGTAATCTGTTCTTTCGTGTCATTTGTCATCAGCGCTGTTTATATAAACGTGTGTCGAACAACTATTTGTGCACCTTTCTGAGGGTTTTGCTCCTCTAGGACAGTGGTCTCCAAACTTTTTTGATCGCGCACCCCTATCAGTAAAAAAAATTTGAGCACACACCCCCTGCCACGCCGGCTACCATTTTTGCCGAAGCGCAAAAAAAAAAAAAAAAAAAAAGCCACTTGGACAAAGGGGAAAAAAAAGCGCTCCTCCTGCCACGCACCCCCAAGGATCCTCTTGTGCACCCCCTGGGGAGCGCGCACCCCACTTTGGAGACCACTGTTCTAGGCCTCAAGCACAGTGAGTATCACAAAACATTTCCCAAGAATACTCTTTTGATTTTTTTTAATAGTTTTCAGGCCCCTTTTGAGCTTGCTTTCTGGAAATCTTCCAGCAAAAAAGTTTACTGTCAGGAATGTTCATAGAAAGTATGAATTTTAAATTAATTTCAAATTTGTAAATATAGGTGTTCACACCAGGAACCTGATCCTAAGACTTACACTTATCCAATGAAAAAAAAATACGATGTGATCTATTTGTCTAGTCTAAGCAGCTGGAATTTTATATAGTCACATATTATGCATATGCAGAATTGGCCACTTTTTTCAGAAAATAATTTCAAATATGAATACATTTGAAAAAAATCAGGATTTGTTTGCAGATAAATCATGAACCGAAAAAAAGGTGAAATCATTGTATGTATTATCCATTATTGATTATTCACCCAGCTCTAGCCAAGTCTGGTAGGACTTGTATGAAATCACACTTCCTCTGATGACCTGACTTAGCCCAATTAAACCTGCTTTCTTTCAATTCCATATCTTCCTACTGGCACATATTAAAGTTTGTTTGAATAGGGTGAAAAGTTCTGGTGGTGATATTCCAAGTGCAAATGAAAAATTTATAATAATATAATATAATATAATATTACATTGAAATGACAAATAGAGAAAGAAGGGAAAAAAAGATTCTCCTTGCATGGTTTATATGTAACCCTTCTGCGAGGTGTTGTCGGCAGCAAAGAGGGCTGGGTTCAGTTTTCTAGGGGGTTTCCTTAAAGACTTAACTCACACGGGCTCAAGCCCCCACCCAGAAACTTGTGAAAGTATGTTTCTCACCTGGGTGCCCCTGATGGGTACAACAAAGAGAACTTTATTGCGGTAGTGGCCGGTGGGTAAGGAAGAACAGAATAACTTTGGGAAATCAGCAGTTAACAAATTAACCAATTCTATGAGGTAAGACTCCTACCCCTACTCTGTCTTAACAGTAGTCCCAAACGAAGCCCTCCCTTGGTTGTTGTGAATGGCTAACATGTTCTGGCTACTTTCCTCTTCCCCAGTCCCTCCCCCCCCCCGCCGCCCTCACAGTTAATTGTCCTGGGTTAAAGAAGTCCGAGGAGGTTAGGGCTTCCTGGGCTGCTCTGGGTACTCTACTACCTAACCCTGCTGGAGTGAGTTCAGTTTTAATTGCTGAGTGGGCGGGGCCACACCAGAGTCCCTTGGGTTGACTGTTGCTCCCTGTGTAGTTTCAGCCCAAGCTGCTTAGCTCTGCTACTGGTCTGCACAGTCTGTTCCTGCAAAGGTGCTGCCACTGCCCCGAGCCATCTGTTCCCTCAGAGAAGCTGCTGCCACTGCCACCACTCTGTGCCATCCATTGAACTGGAGCTGCTGCCACTGCTGCTCTGTGTTGTCCATCACCTCCACACTGCTATCACTACCTTGAAGCTGACATAATGTGCCCTGTTCAGCAGCCTCAGCTCAGCTCTTAGGGAGAGAACTATCATACCTAAGCCCCTTAACAGAGTGCTCAGCACCAGGCAGCACCCTTTTTGCCTCCCTCCCCCTTCTCTAGTTCTGCCCAGGCTCCCTTACCCAACGACATCTGAAAGCAGTCAAGTCAGGGTGATCCCAGGCACATTTGATGTTGATGTGTTGTCCTTGTATCTCCCAATGAGGGCAATTGCATTTTATGGCCCTAAAACTCAAAACCTGCCTACATTTTAACGAAAATACCCCCAATTGTCAAAATTGAAATGTGAATGAGCCAGGACTTATATACAGTCAACTCCCCTTGCTCTCCAACAAATGCCAGCAGAGAACTCCTTTACTGGTGGAGTCCGTGCACATCTGCAGTCCTTAAGCAGCTCTGGGCCACTCTTCTTGCATTTCAGCAACAGGTGACAGTAGTGAAATCCCTTTTCTCTAAGGCTTCAGGCTGTGGGGCTTACACATATAACACAGGATTGTTAGAACCTATCAATAATCTGTTTTATAACCGCAATTTAAAACAATTCCATTTTGATAAATAGATTTACCATAAAATCAGTCTTATGAACAATTCTAATTTGATCATGCCATTCTGGATATTTTAAAAAGCAAAGCACAAATGCATTTTCAGATCCTCTGGTCTTTAGTTCTCATCATCCAATGGATGACACCTTTACTTTTGGAGGATTCCCAATATATCTAGGTCACAACCAGAACCAGTGAGGAAGCCAGGCCATCACCACCTGACCAGCTGGACCCTCAGCAATCTTCTTTGTATGTGTCATGTCATTCTATTCTATTCCCAATCTTTCTTTTTGTCTTCTAATTGGTTCTATGCTTGACTGGATTTGGTATTAACTTCCATTTTATACTATTGCCATAACAGCATGATAGGCTCAGATAGCATGAGTACTCTAGCCTCACCATGAAGGGAGAACTATTGGGAGACCAGAGCATGCCAACTAGATGCCATGCCAGACTAGGGAAATAAGCCAGGATTTAGAAGATCAAGGATACCTGTCCATGACTAACTAGCCCAGGGGTTGGCAACCTTTCAGAAGTGGTGTGTCGAGTCTTCATTTATTCACTCTAATTTGGTTTCGCATGCCAGTAATACATTTTAACATTTTTAGGTCTCTTTCTATAAGTCTATAATATATAACTAAACTATTATTGTATGTAAAGTAAATAAGGTTTTTAAAATGTTTAAGAAGCTTCATTTAAAATTAAATTAAAATGCAGGCCAGGACCCGGGCAGTGTGAGTGCCATAGATTGCCTACCCCTGAACTAGCCCATCCAGTCATGGACATTATCCTGTCTGCAGCACATGAAAAAGCAAGCATCAGTGACACAGCAGTTTTTCTTCCTTCTCTATCCTTTCTTTTCCCCTCATGTGCTTTGCTATGACTGTCCAAAGAGCAGGAGTAATTTTAAGAAAAGTAACTGAGCCAGAATTCAAGATTGTGAGGTTTTCTCTCTGATTTGCCTCCCAAAGAAATTTAATACTAGCCAGAGACACTTTAAATAACATTTTCCCTCTGATTTTTTCCAAAAAAGAGGAACTTTCAACAAAGGCAGGAGCACTTTGCTTTTGAATTCCACATAATTTCATTTTTCCTGTTTTGTTTTTCTCAATTATGCATGTTTAAGAAATGTTTAAAAGAATTTCCACTGCTTTGGCAAAAGTAAGTCAAAGCCCCTTTCAGCAAAGGCCCATGAGCCAAAATTAACAATTTTAATCATGTAATAGTAAAATGTTCTAGTAAACTTTCAAGTCCAATGCCCCATCCTCACTACAGACTACACTACAGGGTGCTCTGCATGACGAGAGGAGCACTGGCTGAATGAGTTGCCAGGGCAGGTGAGATGCCACTGCAACTGAGTCAACCACGCCTGGCCCCTCTGCATTCTTCTCAGCATGCTTGTGACTGTAAGATCCATTGTCTACCCCTCACCTAAAATTATTGCTAACTTGATCTCTTCAGAAGGGCACATTAAAGCTTTTGAATATGGTGACAATGTAGCTTGCTGTGACAAGATCATGATTTTAAGGATTGCCTGAAGTACTGATCAGCTCCAATGCAATCATAGCTATTAAGTTGCCATGTTCTTATTGTATCACCCTCATTTAAAACAAAACATGTTTAGAATGCAGGTATAGAGAACTGTTCCTTCTTGGATTAATTATCTGTCTTACACATTTATGAAATGTTACAACGTACTTGGAGAACACTGAATAGCAGATTCACATTTCCCTTCATATGTCAATCTAGAATTTCACTGCACTAAGCTATACCTAGAAAAAAAGTGTCTACAATACCTGCATGCCATATATACCTGCATGCTATAATAATTCTGAACCAATACCCACCCTTGTGTTTAGCTAATATTACACCAAATACTTGTGTATAAAGTGATACATAAAAATATCTTATCATCTGTGTATAGTTTTATGTGGAACAATATGTCCCCCACATACCACACCTACCTGGTGAAATCCTGGCTCCATTCAAGTCAATAGCAAAACTTCCATTGATTTCAGTGAAGCCAGGATTTCACCCTATATAGCTCTGTCGATCTGTATATTTCCTCATAGAAAAGTAATAGCTCCCAAAAGCCTAATATTAGGGGTCTTCTAAAATCTAGCCATAACATTTTAATTAGATCTATGTTTTCCAGACACAAAGAACAAATCTGTAGTTTGAGTGTGAATTATTTATATTTTAAATTAGAAACCGAAGGACATAAGACTCCATAAAAAAGCAAAGTGTTTCTCTCTACTGTAATATGCTGCATCAGGGCCTATCTACGTGGAGATAGGAAAGGTAATGAGAAGTAACAGAAGGTGTAAATTTAAAATTAATTAATTAAACTGCATTAAATCCCTGTGGACACTCAGAATGAAAGTGGCTTCAATTGGCTTTAGTTTAATTCAATTCAAAGTGAATTAAACTAAACTGATTTAAGGCCACTTTCATTCTGAGTGTCCACACAGGGGTTTAATGAAATGTAACTAATCCACTTCAAATTCATGCTTTTAGTTAATTTAGATTAACTTTCCTAAGAGCTTGTCTACACTTAAAATGTTACAGCAGCACAGCCGCACCACTGTAGCGTTTCAGTGTAGATGCTACCTGCACTGATGGAAGGAGTTCTCCTGTCAGCCTAGGTAATCCACTTTCCCGAGACACGGTAGCTAGGTTGACAGAAGAATTCTTCCATCAACCTAGCGCTGTCTACATGGGGATTTAAGTCAGCTTAACAATGTCGCCTCGGGTGTGGACTTTTCACTGACTGACATAGTTAAACTGACCTAATTTTCTAGTGTAGAGAGGCCTGAGTCTGTCTCACAAAAGGGCAGCTGCTCCTGTAGACAACAGACTCTAGTCATTCAAAGGTGCTGTACACAGAAAATGAAATCATAATTGTTACATAGCTACAAAGACGACAAGCTACTCAAAAGGGTAAATTCTAGTATAAACAAGACAAATTACTTTAGGAGAACTGATCCGAGAAAGTGCAAAGTGCTTGAAGGAAAATTGATTGGAGTCTCTAATATATGGGAAACCTACTGCAGAAGATTGGAATGCATTTAAAAAAAAGCTGGAGACACTGCAATTGAACCATCCAGGTTACATTTAAACAGGTAAGAGGACAACCAAGGCACCTATGATTAAGTAGTAATAACCACTAAACAAGATAAGCAGCTGGATTGAGGAAAAATATAAACCATCTGGAAAGAAGTAAGTTTGGGAGAGGGGAAAAAAATCAAGTTAATAGATAAACAGGAGTAAAAAGAAATTCTGACAATTAAAAGTGAAGTGTTTTCAATTAGTGAGAAAAAGTTAAGCAAATGCATCTGCAACAAAGAGAAATGTTTGCAGCCCACTTCATAGAGATAGTGGGGATTGGGGGACAAAAGATAACATGGTAGATTTATTAAATGTGTTGTTTTGCTTTTGTTGTTATTGCATTGGGAAAGGAGAAGTGAAATCTGCCAGGGACCATATTTAAGCTATGGTTTGGAAAAGTACCAGGTAGAAACATACATCTGTGAATGTTAATGGAAATAAGTAAGCATAACAATTATAACAAGTTATGTTTTAAAGAATTACTGACTTCTTATGGAAACCTTTTCTAAATGTGTGGTTTCAAACCAATTCTGGTTATGTATTAAACTATATGTGCTTTGATTTCTCTTCATTCTTTGTCAAGGTCATTGTTCTCTCTCTCTCTCTCTCTCTCTCTCTCTCTCTCTCTCTCTCTCACACACACACACACACACACACACACACACACACACAGATTCTATTGCTTAAAACTAATCTGTTTCCGTTGATTATTCATACAGTTCTTCCCAATAGCATCATTAGCATGGATTAATAGCACTGTTAGCTGTTATTTTCATTGGAAAAAAATGGTTTTCAACTATTGTCTCTCAGTTGGAGCAATCATGTTATATTTCAGGTCATCTCATTCATGCCACCTCTTAAAAATAATCTTAATTGCATGTATGTTGCAGGATTTATAAAGAGAGCATCATGAATCTCTTTAGACACCCTACAGTATGGAATTAATTTCAATTTATTTTTATTTTTAGATTTTGATCAGGTTTAATGATCATTCTTCAGGAAACTCTGTAGAGGAGAAGTTTATCCTCCCTAGAAGCCCAGTCCTGCACTCCCCTATTCAAGCAACATTTCCAAAGTACTTCTCTAGAAATTCACCCAAGTAAGGATTGCTGGATTGGGTCTAGAAAATAAAAGGTCAAGGTAAAATAATTCTATCTTTCTAGCAGATTTTACAAAAGTGAACAAGATACTATGGCAGGAAGTGTGGCCTAGAGAAGGGCACTGGATTTGGATTCAGGAGACCCGCATTCTATTGTGGGCTCCGTCAATGACTTCTTGTGTCATCCTGGGCAACTCACTTCACCTCTATGTCTCAGGGCTGTTTTACACTACAAAGTTAGGCTGGCTTAACTACCTCACTCAGGGCTGTGAGTTTTTTCATGCTCTGTGCAATGTAATTGCACTGACCTAAACTCCAGTATAGACTCTGCTACGTTAATAGAAGAATTCTTCTGTTAACCTAGCTGCTGCCTCTCGGAGAGGTAGATTTACTAAAGCAAAGAAGAACTCCTTCCATCGCGGTAGTGTCTACATTACACAACATAACTACAGCACTCCAGCTGTAGCATTTCTAGTGTACACATACCCTTAGTTTCCCAATCTATAAAATTGAAATAATGATACTTACCTACTTTGTCAAGTGCTTTGAGATGTATGGATGAATAGTGCTATATAAGAGGTAGGTATTATCATCATTAGTTACAAGTATTAATGCAGAGATAAGGAATTACTGGAGAAGAATAAGCCACTCAGTCTATCTGTTTCTAGTTCTTATGTCCTTAATATAAATTGAAGTTTCCTTTATTATATCCAAAATTCATAGGACCTCTCCTGAAATGGTGCATATTGGACAGCTTCATTAACTTCTGCCTAAGGCCAAGTCTACACTTACAAGCTTACAGTGACACAGCTGTACTGATATAGCTGTGTCGCTGTAAGATTGCTTGTGTAGCTGCGTTATGCCGATGGGAGAGAGCAGTCCTTTCAACATAAAACCAGCTCAATGAGCAGTGGTAGCTATGTCGGTGGGAGAGCATCTTCCGCCGACATAGTGTTGTGCACATGAGCGCTTATGCAGGCAAAACTTATGTCGCTCAGGGAGGTGGGTTTTTTCACAACCCTGAAAGACAAAAGTTTTGCCGACATAAGTTCTTGTTTAGACAGAACTTGGCCTAAAGAATCTAGGATAATTATCTAGGGTGAAACTGACCCCTGTGGCAGAGGACCACTTAAACCATTTTTTAAAGCTTTAAGTGACATTTAAATAATGCATAGGCCTTATCCGGGCTCTCTGAATAGGGTGAATTTTACCCTTAGCCCCTCTTGTCTGCAATTGGTTATGACCTTCTATTAATGTATTCATGCTTTGCTGCCTCTTTTCCTGTTACTAAATGCAACAATAACTATAACTAAAGCCAAACTAATGTAATCAACAATTTATGAATGGGAATAAAAAACAACTAAGGCTTCCCTATCATCAAAATAACAGCAAACATTTCCATCTAACACCTGGGCACTTCTTTTAATAGAAAGATATCACAAGTTTAAACACAGAGGAAAATGACTCACAAATCCAATAAAATTTGGAATGCATAGTACCAGCAATACCAGGGGATTTTCACCCAATATATTTGCCAACAAATCAATAACAAGAGTAAATCCTTTTCACTGTGTGCAATCAAATGCTCACTAACAGGTACTACCGCTTAAATTAATATAATCCCCAAAGTGCTCTGTATGTGTCAAAGTTAATACCAAGGGAAGCTTACGCTTCACATGTGATAAGCTGAAGGATATTTCTTAATAATGGTTTAAATAGAAGGAAATTATGTGGAGATTTTGAATTAAATGATCCTGAACTGACTTGGCTCAGCTGAAGTCTCTTCCTTCCCTAGATGTTATGTTTTCTCAGCCTTGTGAGCCTGCTGGGCCAACAAATCCTTTATGCTGAACTTGAAAATGAAGTCCCAGTGCAGTTGATCTAGAGACTGATTGTCCTACAAAAAGCGACAATTGTTTATTTTAGCATAATGTTTATATGCACAATGTTTTCTGAACCGTGGAAGCCATTAATTTCTGCCTTTATTTCATACACAATAATGGTAAATTATAAACCTTTTAACACTACAGGATAAAAAGAAAAGGAACTGTCGACATTTAGAATAAATACTTGATCAATATTCAGCACTCACTTTTCAGCTGGATTGTGATTAAATAAAGAGGCATTAGGCCACTCCAAATATCCTTACTTGAAGGGATTATTTCTAGGGATTGTCTTTAAAAATAATTTTTAAAAAAGTTGTAAATAACTCCACCCTGAGGGTAAGTGTTTAAGTAGTCTTGGGACAAGTACTATCCTTTTGTTCTATGTTTGTGCAGTGCCTAGCACAACAGGGTCTTAATCCATGACTGGAGTTCCTAAGTGCTACCACAATACAAATAACACAATAGCAGTTTAAATAACACTGAACATATTTCCAGTGAAATTCAAATATGTCAGAAGTCACTTGGAATACAATGTGATTGGCTGAATTTTCCTCAAAATATTCTAAGTAAGCAATAATGGGAATGAGATTTCCTAGCAATTTATGAATGGCTGGAGGAACTGATCCATTGAGGAACGATGATCTTGTGCTTAAGGCACTTAACTAGGATTTTGGAACTGGCTCACTGGTGCATGTCCCAAGTGACCTGGAAGAAGATGCATGATCACCCTCTGCCTCAGTTTCCCATAAGTAAAATGGGGATAATATTCTTGTATCTTAGTAGGATGTTGGGAGGCTAAATTCATTAATGATTGTGAGATGCTCTAACACTACACTGATGTGGACCATTTGAATAAATATGTAGTTAGCAGCAAAAGTGTTAGGTCATGCATCATGTGAATTGTTTTACGTAGTGAAAGACTAGATGTTGAAATGCACATTGCTATGGATATGGTGGTGTACTGATTTCTTCTGAGCATTTAAAGACCAGCAGAGCAAGGCACAGAGCAGGAGTTTCTTATTAGTGTCCATTACAAGTTAGGGTATTTATTTGTACTATTTGAGGGTCCCTCATCTTCCTCTCCCTATGATCAATCCAAGGTTTCTTGATCTCTCTTGCCTCGCTAATAGTCCCTCAGTCATTGGTTTAAAATTAGAGCTGAGCAGTAACAGGATTTTACGTTCTGTGAAAAATTCTGAGATTTTGGGGAAAAAATTGTTCTGCAGTGGAAGAAAAAACAAATAAAAATAAAATCTCTCAACTTTTCAGAGAACAGCTGTCTAGCTCCCAGGTCAGCAGCTGAGGAGCCAGGTATAACGGGTTCGATCACAGAGACCCCCTTGGGACTGTCACCTGACGTGCTGGAATTACCTCTGAGCCCATTTTCCCTGCCAGCTTGGGACTCCAGAACCCTGCCTTACTGAGCCAGATACGCTAGCCTGCTGCAACATAGACCCAAGTCTGGTCCATGCCCCCAAAATTGCAGACTTTAACCAAAAACTGCTCAGCAGGTCGCCTATCTCCAGCACCCAGACCCAGTTTCCAATGGGATCCAAATCCCAAATAAATCTGTTTTACTCTGTATAAAGCTTATACAGGGTAAACTCATAAATTGTCCGCCCTCTATAACACTGATAGAGAGATATGCTCAGTGGTTGCTTCCCCAGGTATTAATCATTTACTCTGGGTTAATTAATAAACAAAAGTGATTTTCTTAAGTATAAAAAGTAGGATTTAAGTGGTTCCAAGTAATAACAGATAGAACAAAGTAAGTTATCAAGCAAAATAAAACAAAACACGCAAGTCTAAGCCTAATACATTAAGAAACTGATTCAGGTAATATCTCACCCTCAAAGATGTTCCAATAAGCTTCTTTCACAGACTAGACTCCTTCCTAGTCTGGGGCCCAATCCTTTCCCCGGTACCGTCCTTGTTAGTTCCAGCAGGCATCTTAGGTGAAAAGCAGGAGCTTTCTCATGACTGGACCCCTTTGTCCTGCTCCACCCTCTTTTATAGCTTTGGCCCAAGGTGGGAACCCTTTGTCTCTCTGGACCGTCCCCTCCTTCTAAATGGAAAAGCACCAGGTTTAAGATGGACATGGTCACACGTCCTGTGAGACCCCAGCCTTCATTCTTCCAGGGCTGCCCCACACGCACCCAGGAAGGTTTGCAAGTAAACAGATCATTTACAACCAATTGTCGCCATCAAGCTTCCAAACCACCATTAATAGCCCACACTTTGCATAATTACAATAGGACCTCATAATTATACTTCATATTCCTAGATTCAGATACAAGAATGCTACATACATACAAATAGGATGAACACACTCAGTAGATTATAAGCTTTGTAATGATAGCTTACATGAGACCTTTTTCATAAAGCATATTCCAGTTACATTATATTCACACTCATAAGCATATTTCTATAAAACATTATGGAGTGCAGCGTCACACCAAGCAGCCCACCATGAGGGCAACCCAGGAGCCAGCCACCCCATTCCCTGAGGAGCTGGGGATCCTTTGGAGCCCTGACTCCATGGCATCCTGCCAGGCAAGTTGCTGCAGAGCCATGGGTCCTGGGAGCCCTGAGAACCTGCCAGGTGTGCTGCAGAGAAGCTAGGGGTTTGCCTAGTAGCCTAGCCTGGAGGGAGGGATCCTGGAACCCTAGGAACCCAGGCTGCTGAGGAGTTACAAACCTGGAGACTGGGAGCTAGGACTCTTGGTTCCCTGCTGCCTGCCAGGCAGGCTATTAAGAAGCCAGGCGTCAGGAAGCCAGAATACTCTAGCAGCCAGTCAAAATGGCTGTTGAGGAGCCAGGTGGGCAAGCTGGCAGGAAACCAGGCAGGTTTCTGATAGACACCTGCTTGGCAAGGACAGTTCCATCAGAAACTTGTCAGGTTTCTGTTGTAATTTTGTCTAAATTGACAGGTTCTCACAGAACATTTCAATTTCAGTGAATCAGCATTTCCTGACAGAAAATTTCTGACCAGCTCTACTGCTATTGGTGTCATAATATAATATATGGAATCGAAGATCTTAAACAGCAGGTGTTTGTTAAAGAAAACACCTTCATTAATGCCTTGAGTTCCAACTTAGTCTCTCTTGTTTACCAGCAACCATAGCTGCTTCAGACTCTATAAAGCTCTCAGAGATCTCTCATGGCTGAATAATATACTACACCAATCCATCTCCCCTCTGTTGTTCCATATAACACAATAATGAGCCAATAGCCTGCCTTCTATTTCCTTCGTGTAATCCTACAATATCTCTCAGGCTTTTTTCCTGACTGCATTCCCTGCAACATCACCTCATGTATCACAGGGCTCAGCAGCCTTTTGGCCTCAGTTGCTGCTGAATCTAATTTGTGATTGGTCTGTGACTATCTCACAAGGTGTATTGAATACTCCAGGTCATCAGAGTTGAATTCAGCAGTATATGGGGGCCTAGCAGAGAAGCTTTCAGAACTTATGGGAGGGCTATGGGAAATTTGCCATGGACATGGTGAAGGTCAGGAAGAAGAAGGGGGAGAAAGTCCTCATCTGAACTAATCTGACCCTGATAGAAAAAGTCAAGTTTGGTTCTGTGTCAGGCACAAGCAAAAATGCAACTGGTCCCTTTTTTGTATGAACCTATTTGGCCATCCTTATATCACAGTTCATTGCATTAAAAATACGACTTAACACTAGGAGTGACAGAAAGCAATGAAATGTGACAAAATTTGTTAGAAGAAGTGGAACACTCTCTTTTAGCTAGGTATTGTTGTTATCATGGTAATGAAGAAGTGCTCTAACTGGAATTAGCTGAAGTGAGTTTGAGATGCCACACAGATGAGTCACAAACCCCAAAAAGTGTGGGTTTATATAGCTGAATATGATATACCAAGTCACCTTTCAGGAAACACTAAGTACTTTAATGATACTCTACAATCTGATGCAGTATGGAGGCACTTATTGAAGAGCACACCAACAAATCAAAAGGAATTTTCCAAATGTATGTTTAGTGGATGAGAGGGAAATAGACCTGTCCCAGTATAATTCTTCAAAAGCAGAACAAGTTAATGCTGGCTACAAGGTTTACGAATAATAAGAAGGGATTTTAAAAATATACCAGAGGAAAAGAAAGTGCTAGAGAGAAAGTGGAGCTGTTAATAAATGTAGAAGGAGGGGAAAAAATCATGCTGATTCTAAAATGGCTGTGCTATTAAACTGCTTTTATAAATTGGCCTCACAACATGAGAGAGAGAGTGCAGAATCAATAATTAAGAAGTAATGAAGACTTTGGGCCTGATTCTGATCCTTCTTACACTGTTTTCCCCCTGGTGTAACTGTCTACTTCAACGGAGTTAATACTGATTTATACCAAGATAAACAAGGTCAGAATCAGGTCCCTTGTCACCATAGCTGCTGATTATAATCTGGTAAAGTATTATGCAGAAACCTAATATATACAGATTAGCCATTTTGGATGACGTACAGCCTAGGGGCTCATGGGAATTACTTTATAAGATTAACCAATGGTATTTATTTATGAAAATGTTTTAGGCCCTGATCCAGCAAAAAGTCATGCACATGCTAAAGTTTAAACATATTAATAGTTCCATTCACTTCAATGGGATTCGTATGCGTAAGGCTTTGAATGATCAGGCCTTTGGAGACACCAGAGGGCTGGATGAAAATATGGTACTAAACTTTAGTAGACAAATAAAGAGCAATCCTGGAAATTATATCATCTGGTAAATCAAATTACAATCCCTAGTAAAATACTGGAATAAATAGTAAGATTTTTTTAAAAATGTAAGTATGCAGAAGATAGCAGAACTGTGAGCAAATGGACACCACTAAGTGAAATAATGATAATAGCCATGCTTGCTGAAATGGAGGCTGACTTAAGTGGGATTGCAATGGTGTAATGAAGAGCAGCTTTTGGCCCACTATCAGGCTTCAGTAAGGAACTGGATAAAATGCCTCAAATCATACTTGAAAAATTAATTTGAATTGGCCTGGAAATTAGCATTGTCTCATGGATTTTAAATTGGCCCATTATGAAAAGTAATGATAAATGGCAAGGTATTGAGTTTAGGGAAAAAAGCAATGTAAATGTTTAAGGGCTAGGGCAATTTGATGGAGGTGGAATATTTACAAGAACTAACTATGTATAACTTGGCTGAACACTGACTAAGAGTGATATGACAGCCAATACCAAGCTGAAAGAGGAATTATTTGGAGAGGGCCGAGAGACATAACAAGAAATAATGGGATATAATTAAACAAATGACTATATGGAAAAATGTCCTGAGACATCTATATAGTATGGAACAGAACTGTCTCCCAAGGACATCAGAGCACATTTCCCCCAAAAGATGCCAAAGCACTGTACAAAGCTGGCTAAGCATTATTACCTCAATTTTACAGAGGGGGAAACTGAGGTAGAGAGGCCTTGTCCTCCTCATTCCATGGAGTGATTGCAGAGCTACTCCATGGCTGCTTTCACAGTGCTGAGGCTGCTGTAGCCCCTAGGGTACATTGTGTAGCAGTGTATATTTTGCCCTTGCCCTGCTCATGCCTTGGTCACTTTCAACATATGCACTCTGGAGGAGCTGAGTTGTATGCCATACCTCCTGTGCAGGCTGACTCTTTTACTGTTATGTACCCCCTGTGCAGCCTGACCCCTTTACTGTCCTTGGACAGCAGAACCACATTGGCTGAACTGCAAGGGAATTCTCTGTACCCACAGAGCAGGTAGTGGGATTTAATTCTCTGTGAAGTAGCAGATCAAAAGAAGAACAAGTGTGCATTGATTGGCTACATCATCATACAATATAGGCACTAACTTTTCATTTGTTCTTTAATCCTCATTGCTAAATAATCAACCTGCCTACCCCTCTGCCTTCCCCTCTCTTCATATTGTGGTGTTTCTGGCTTTAAAATGCTAATGCAGAAACAAGGAACTAAAGCTCCTGAAAAGCCATTAATCTATAGTATTGTGTTGCAAATGAATGTCGTAAAATAATTCTGATTGCTGTCTTTCCCATCCAACCATCTATCAGATTCTTCCAACTTAATAGGGGACATTGATTCAACCCTATAAGTGCTGTCAAGGTGATGATAACATGTCAAACTGGGAGTCACAACTACTTTTACTGCTTTAATATTTGGGGTAAAGACAAATAAATAAACCGACTGAGGCTATTTCTGAGAAAAAAGAAAGAAAGCAAACGTGCAGCCGTGAAAATTTCACAAGGTAGATCAGTAACATCTACAAGCCAGCCTCAAGCTGTTTTTTATCCTCAGCTGCACTGCATGAATTGTGTTAAATAATATTGAGGCACCACTTTTTAATTCACCTATTTTTCCATATAACCGAAGAAATGTTCACACAGCTTTAAATGAACGGCAGGGGATTACAGTTTACTCTAATGCTATCTAAGGTTGTTTTTCTGTCCATAGAATATTCAGAAAAGTAAATATAACCATGGACCAGGCAAGGAAAGCTATGGGGGAGGGGAGAAGGAGGGAGAGACAATATCTATTGTGAAGAATCAAAGAAGGATGTACAGCAATTTCATGGGTGGTTATACTAACAAAAATCAAAATAAATTATCATATCAGAAAAGTGAGGGTCTGCTGTAACATTCATAGATTCTGATTTTTATGATATCAAGGCAATTGTTCTGACAGATTTGAGGCACATATTATTATTATATATTATTATAGCATTATGAGTATTCTAGTACTCTGGCAAGATTTTTTTTTAAGTTGGACTCCAAATCCAAGGAGGTCTAAATAACCAATATATTTAAATCCAGTCAACTAATAATCAAATTCCACAAAGTTAGGGTTTTTTTGGATTTGACCAGTCATTAGCTACACATCTCTAATAGCTAATATCCTATTCAGGCAATCGTATAGCTTTACTCTTACCATTTGGATAAGCATTGCTCACCATTAAAAAGTCCTCATTCTCCAACAGTTACCACACAATACCAAAAAAGACAAAGTTAGTAAATCCACTACATTTTCTCAGTTTATTGTATCTCTCTCTTGCATCACAAAATAATGATGCTTAGTTTGAGACTGGAGTTCAGTATTCTATAGCTTGCAAGCATAGTCAAAATGAAAGATGCTGCAGCTTGACAATTCAAGATACAGGGTCCCTGCTCCATCCCCTTTTGCTCTGCTCCCTCAAAAATGTGAATGTCTTACACTTAATTATATAGTGCTTGTGTTATTTTACAGCCTTTTAACATGTATGGCCATAAAGGAATGAAAGAACATTACAAATCCCTGGTTAGATCAATAGCATATTGAAAAGAAATCATTACCCAGTCCTCAATAAGGGCCCAGTCCTGCCAGGCGCTTTGTGAACTTTGCAGGCAGTGCTCAGCACTGTCAAAAAATCAATAATTAATTTACCAGAGGGATCTGAACATGGTCTCATTAACACAAGTTCTCACAGGTCCCATTTTTAAATAATTCCAACTCCTAAACTAATTAGCAGATTTACTTGTAACTTCCCAGAAAACTAATTCTTTGCTCAAAAGAATAAATATTGAGAATTTGAGGATGGAGCACTACATTATTCAGACACAGAGGTTTAATCTCTGCTTTAAGTGCAAATCTCAATGCAACATTGAGAATTTAAGGATGTAAGAAAAACCTAGCCTTAACTTATATCATAGAATCATGGAAATATAGGGCTGGAAGGGACCTTGAGAACTCATCAAATCCAGGTCTGAGAGCTGTGACAGGACCAAATAAAGCTAGACTATCCCTGACAGGTGTTTGTCCAACCTGTTTTTAAAAACCTCCAATGATGGGGATTCCACAAGCTCCCTTGGAATCTTATTCCAACCTTTTTATCAAATAAACTCTCAGCTACTCAATCAGTAACAGGTAATATTTCTAATGGTTATGGCAAGGCTGGTCCTGAACATTTATTGGTCTCACAAATGAATTACAATGCCCTAGTCAGGAATGCGGGAGTGATTCAGTGAGCTGCAGTCCCATCAATTTCTACTGAACTTTACATAATGTCCAATATACCCACTTGTTACATTGCTACTAACCCACTGAATGTGAACCAGGGTAAAATGGTAGTTTCTCCAGTGATTAACAAGATTCAAGCCCACTGACAAAACCTAGCCTAACTACAGGAGCCATTGTTACAAAGCTTTCTCACAAACTTCATATTTTAGGGTCTGAGAAACACTGTGCAACATTATTATGGAGAGGCAGGTTTATGGAGGCACAGAGTTCTAGCTGTGAGCTGTGCCCCCACCATATCCCAGAAGTGAACTAATGAGGCAATTTCTCTTCACAGTTTCACCCATCCTGATATATCTCTGCTGTGTATGTTAAATTCAATAGACCTATTCTTTTGCGTGTACTCTTTTCCTCCTTCATCCATTTGAACTTCTTTTAATCACTAAATAAAAGTGTTACCTTGCATAAAATCAGAAAGGGCTTCAGCAATAAGTCAGCGCACCACATGGTGGTCCACATCATATGCCTGGCTTTTGCCAAGGACTCTGGGTGCAAGCCTTCTGAATTAAACAGAAATTTTTATGACAGCACTGTCCTGTAGTGCAAATCAATCACTCACTACCTTTTGAGCTCTCTTGGACCTTTAGGATTCCAAAGACAGACTCTTCTGCTTATATTTACAGAGGGTACATGGAGACAGAGGCAGGTAGAGCAGCCACTAGCATGCCATGTACTGGATCCCAGCATGATATGCAATAATGACCTGTCAGGAAAGTAGGCTGTGTACCATCACACTGTGAAATATCCTGGGGGACTTTCTTTATGAATTCTAAAAAGCTTCAGCAGGCCTGTAGGCAAGAATGAAGTCACACATCATTTAAATATTGTTTCATGCTTTCCTTTTAGGATGTATCATTCTTTCTTTGTTCTGTTTCAATCTGTATTTCTAAAAATTATCAAAATAACAACGATGTCTTGAAACCACCACCCCTCACCTCCTGCAAACTTTTATCTCGGTAGGGGTCTGTAAAAGACACCCTGAAAAATATTTTGCTAACTATGATCTGATCATTTTAAACAGGAATTGATTTCTTTGTTTTCTTATCTTCAGAATTTGGCAGCAGTTTGCAAGCAGAAGTACATGTTTCTGTGGAACTGGGAAGCACAGCACATTTTAGAATCTGCTTGCAAAGAATGTCAGAGGGAAAAAAATAGAATTTAAGCACAGAACGGCTGTCCATAGCACACTTACAGTGAAACCTCTGTAAACTGAGAGTCCTTTACGTACCATGGCTTTCTTTAGTGATTTTTTAAAACCAAGCTAGAATTGCCACTTCAGTAATCTAGATTCTACAAGAAAAATTCCTTCCTTCCTTCTTTCATTTCTTCCTTCCTTCCAAAGTACTGATGCATTATCACAGTCACATATAGATTGCCAACTGGTGCCTCACACAATTGCTGTTAATCATCTATGCCACGTTGGGTGCATCAGCACTGGAAGCAGTAGAGTGGCTGGGAAGAACCAAAAGGAGTGGTAGAATGTAGAAGCAACCTTTGGAGGAACAGACTGAAACCTTGTGACATTTTTGTTTGGCCACTGTGAAGCTGTATGACTTGACAGGTACAAAGCAGAAGAAACATATTTAGAAACAAAATGGCTGGTTGCTTGACCCTTTCCCCCAACCATCAGGGTACTGTAAATAATATAGGTAAGGGTCCTCTCTCTTGGGTAGAAATGGCTTGAGTGTACTGTGTATGGACAGTAGGAAGGAGTCTTCACTTCCTCTGTTGTAACCTTGTCTTGCCAAGAAAAAGCTTTTTCCTTGCCTAAAACGAGGTTAAAAAATTAATTGGATGGGTCAGGAATACTCTATGAAGATCCTTTCTGCATATTGCTCAAGGTGCTACAAATGAATCACACAGGCATGAGTCAGATAGAGAAATACAATTCAGACAGCTGGATAGGTCTTCATGCAAGGCTGAAAATTATCTTACATTATATGGAAAACAAAATAGAGGTGTGGGTATGCACCTCATTTTCTCAGCAAGATATCACCAATAACAGCAATTCATAAGCCTCTTCATTTGGAACTACCTGTTGTTTCACTCTCTCAACATCCACAGAAACAATGTCACAGATGAGAGCCACCTCTGCCAAAGAAAATCTTTCATTTGTTTTCTCGTCTATTAGGAATTCAACATTAAAATGCCAAACAAATAAACTTTGCTATAGCTAGCTGCAAAATAACTGTTACACAAGGAATTTCCCTTAAATAGTGAGCTGAAGTGCTATCAAAGTAGGGCTGGTAATAAGTAAATACATATATTTTATTGAACAGTAGAGCAGAAAATCTACATAACTTGTTGAAATATACAACGAGTCACTCCAGCCCTGGTGCTGCATTTTATTAGACACTCTCCTCCTAAATATACAGAACTTTTAAAAGGTTTTCAACACTATATATATATCTTATACAGTAGATGTAACAGTCCTCTTTTGGCTGTTTCATCATTTCATGTGGCTGAATTGTGTCTGAGGTGCATAAAATGCAGATGGGCTTATGTCTTTGCTGTAGAAGGAGGTGAATGAATCACAGAAAAGCAGTCTGCCATGGATAAAACATGGCCATTTACCAGACATTTCTTCTAAATAAAGAACTTAAGATCTGCATAGAAATGGCTTCATTTGAGAGAGAGGAGGGAAAAAAAGAGCCAGGCAGAAGGATGCTCATTTTTAAAAGAAGGGTTCTATTCCATTTATACACCTCCTAATTTAACTCCTGGTGAGTGTACCTCACTACCCTTGTCTATTCACATAAGCAAGTGAATATATGATTGTGAAAGGGGTGTTGACAGTGCTGTATCTATTATGTATTCAACCCAAGGTGCCCTTATACATGTATTATACACTTGGGTATTTTTAATATGCAGTTTGCAGCTATTTAAAGCCTTGCTAATACCTCATGGAAAATTTTGAAAAAGTCTATCGAGACAATTTTACCTATATAGCATGTATCTTCCATGCTTCTTTTGCCTCACTATTTTATAACTAGAGAGACAATGTGGGTGAGGTAGTATCTTTTATTGGATTGACTTCTATTAGTGAAAGAGAAAAGCTTTCAAATGACAGAGGTCTTCTTTGGGTCTGGGTCACTATAACTAGTCACTATAACTACTGACATTTGCACTAAAGCAGAATCTTTGCCAGTAAAGGGTTCAACTAATTTTCCTCTCAACCCTTGTCTGAACCTGTAGTCATCTCTGACATATCGCCAAGTCAACCAGTTGTAACAACCCAAACAGGATTATGCATTCCAGGGAGGAGCTTCTCTTTTTTTAAAGAGAAAAATGTATAGATCAGCTGCAAAGTTCTACAGTGTGGGTGGGAGGAATTGTGTTCTAGTTTCCTTTATAAAAATAAAAAAAGATTTAAATTTGTCCAACTTCTGTCAGAGTGGCTTGCACATACAGTACTGCTAAAATAAGCCTCCAATCCAGTGGATGAACTTAATCTTTCTAGCACTATTTATTCAGAAGGGAACTTTTTGTGATCGTCGCAATCAGTGTTTCATCTAATTTCTAATAGTTACAGCATTCTTCAATTATCTGTTTGACAGCATTTTGTTAATAAGTGCACGTAAAAAAATTGCTTAATTTATCTGACCCATTTTCTAGACAACAGTTGTTTGGATTTGTTTATTGATTATGTATGGCAGTCAAAGGCAATGACAATGATTAAAACAGCCACAATTTTCAGCAAATTGCGATACTATTTAATATGACAATACTGCATACATTTTCAGAGAATATCACTTTCACACTGAAATAAAAATATTATGAATATTAAGGGTCGCACACAATTCAAATGTAACAGATACAGAGAGCTAAAATGAATCTCGCTCTGTTTCTAATCGAGGTGTACATAGATATTGTGTTTCAAATCTTATGTATATGTTAGAACTACAGCCCGTTAGCATGTGAATAAACCTAATATTAATTTTTTTTGGCTACCTCTTTGGCTACCTGTGGTACTACAATACTGAGAAGAAATGAGATAATCTGTCCTAGCCTAAATTATAGGTCAGATGCTCAGTGGTTATTTGAACAATAATCTCCCAAGTTCAAAGATAGCCTTATAAAACTTACCTTGTTCCTATTATATTGTCTTAAAGATAAATGTCTTTATAGTTTTTCATGGACATGGTAAAACTTTCATCTTTAGAATGCCGATCTGAATCCAGGTCAGTTGAAATGAACTAAAATGAACCTTATGAACTGATAGTAGTTTTGTATCCTTTGTGAAATGAGTCGGTGCTCTCAATCCATTTCCCAGTGGGCAGTTGTTCACATCACAAACATGATCACCACTAATTAACATCCTTCTTTGCAGACTCAGCTGAAAGGCCAGGAACTGAATAAATTGAATGACTGAATATCAATTTAGAAATAGTCTCTCCCATCCCCTAGATATGAGCCCTAAACATACTCTATTTGTTATACAAATAGAATATATATTCTGCTCACTGATGTGGGTAGAGAAGATTCTGTTGAAATATTATAGGTGGAGCTGATAGTGCTGCCTCTAGTTAAAGTTGTCCATCACTTTCTGTTATAAGACCTTGTTTTCAGTTGGTAATGTTCAGATTAAGTTTGTAAAGCACTTTGAGTTCTTGATATAGAATGCATTGTAAGAGTAAATTATTAATCATAATTAGAAATATGTATTATATATGATTGATAAGTCTGAAGTACATTGGTAGGGAAGAGAACTTCATTATCCAGGCCTGTAAATCATAAGGACTAAATTCATAAAATATATTCATATATACATTTTGTCTGTGTGTTAAATATTCCTTCATAGGCCACCACTACCAGGGATAAGTTGTTCCTTTTAACTGGCCTACAACACTGAAATAAATGGGAGATTTTTCCTTTGACTTTAGTGGGAGCAAGATTAACCCCTAAATGTGGATGTTGATGTGTTTTCCTGCAACAAGATACTCTACGGTATATAACTTTTGTATGTTGCATAGAGGAAGGGTGTTATAACAAACACTGATCTTTAATTTTAGAGGTATCGTACAAGCACCATCACTATTACATATATGGAAATACCAATGTTCATTTTATAGATTCCTCAATCTGTATGCAAAGCAAATAGAGCTCACGCATTGGCATTTATGCAATAAAGGCACTGATATCTGGTAAGTATTACCATCTAGCCTGGTAACTCAGTCAACTGTGACTTCAGGGAACATAAAAATCTTGTAATGAAAAAGAATTAGCTAAATAGACTTATGCAAGCCCACCATGTGAATTAACTTTTTCTAAACACTACTTTAAATTCACCAATTATTTATCACGTCTGACTGTAAAGTCTAAACTTCAGTTTTTGTTGATTATATAACTGTGAAATAATAAAACAAAACATTCATGTTCTAAATTCCAATGATACTATTAATAATCCAATTTAATAGTTACTTTTTCTATTTTAAGCAAATACTTTCTGTAGTGGGGCAACTGCCCCACTCCCTGAAAATCTAGGCTGCAGCAGGCCAGTGGGCCTGCGCAGACGGAGAGCCAATAGGAAAAGGGCTTATTGGGAGCCAATCAGGGCCCAGATTGGAGACAGCCAATCAGGGCCAGGCTCAGCCCTATAAAAAGGCTGCTCAGGGAGAGGAGAGTCAGTCTGTCCCAGGCCTTTGATAGAGGAAGGTCTGTCTCCAGAGCTGGGAGACTAGCACCTGGGACAGCGCAGTGTTGGGCAGGCCTGGGGGAGCAGAAGGGAACTCCAGCACGGTGTCTGCCAGACTGCAGGCCCTGAGGGGAAGGGCCTAGCCGGTGCGAGGGACCAAGGGGGAAGCGGCCCAGGGACGTGGACAGACAGAGGGAGAGAAGGAGGCCACTAGAGGGTCCCTGGGTTGGGACCCAGAGTAGTGGGCGGGCCTGGGTCCCCCTCTTCCCCCTGGCCTTACACCCAGCTGACAGGAGCGGCCGTCTAGAGCTGCACCAACCCCCTGCCAAGAGGGGTGTGACTTTGGGGGTGCAGTTGGCCTCATTGGCCGGGATGCAGAGAGACAGCTGATTGACCCCCGCCCCTGGAAGGGGGCAAGGAGGGACTAAGGGGCACTGCCGGAGGGCAGTGGCTCGACGAGGACGCCGCAAGTTGGGAGCAACACGGGTCCACACGCCAACCGAGGGCGAGACAATGGATGGGATGCCACCAGGAGGGGGTGCTCCACTGGACTGAGCTAATTCCTGGAGTCACCAGTGGGAGGCGCTGGGTGGTGAGTCCCGCACCATTACACTTTCTGATTACAAACAAAATGTATGGTCGGTTGACCTTAAAGAAAGATGTTAAGAACCAAAAGATTTTCATACTCACTATATTTTAGCCTGTAAACATAATTTTCCTCCCAGAATCCTATCCTTTCAACAACAACAAAAATTGGGCAATATATATATATTCTATAATATATAATAGAATAATATATATTCTAACTAAAATAAGTAACAATAACTTCAATGGAGCCAAGATGATTTACAATACCTGAGAATCGAGCATGCAGTCTTTAAAAATAATAAAACGTCAACATGTATTTTTTGTTTGTAGTGTGTTTTGCATATCCAAACATGTTTATTTAGGATAGGTAATGATGTGGAGTGATTAGAACACATAGTTGGGAGTCATGCAAGATGGGTTCTATTCTTGATTTTTTGCCAACAACCACAGCTCAGATCAGTTAAGTAACATGTTTTTAGTCCTTAGCAAGTGTGACACAGAAGCCCATTGGTGGTTCACTACTCTGTGTCAGCAACTCTTGTCAGGCCTGACATATTCAATTCGCCTCTCACACTGTTGTAGTAATTTGTATCTAAAAGGTGTCATGTAAGGTATTCCTACAAACTAGTAACACACTGGTCCTGAAAATTGTTGCATGATATATGTATGGGGTGTCTACAAATGATTATAAATATGTGCTAGATTTATGTTTTTAAAATGTATTTGACAAGCAGTGCGTAAGCCATGCCCGTTCCAGACAAAGGAATGTGGTTCAACCTTCTAGAATGTCTCCTATGTAAATTAGGCAAAGTGTGACCTTAGACAAAGAAAAGCACATTTATATGCAAGATAAACAAAGCCATCAGGAGAGCAAGTGGGGAAAGATGAATATTTAACAATCTCAACAGGGGATCGAGACTGTACCACCAGGAAGCCTTCCTGACTCTTGAAACAGGGCTAGTGAGCTTTGGAAGACAGCATGATGTCTTCACCCAGAAGAAGAAAGGAGCTTTGTCTGGGACTACTTTTCAAAGAATATATTTCAAAAGATTCCTGGGCTATAAAGGCGGGGGTCTGAACCTCAAACAACAAGCAGTTGAATCAACTGATTGTACATAATATTACTGTACTATAAAAGTGTGTTGAGTAAGGTATTTTATGAAAGCAGGTCACACACTGGTGATTAATATCATTGTGAAATGTATGTAGTACTGACACTATATGAGCAATTATGGATACTCACTGATATGCTTTAAATTCTGTGACCAAACAAAGGAAGAGACAGATTTTCTCCAAGACTGGAGGGAAGGCATCTATCTACCTGTCTCCAATGTAAATCAAGAAGCAGAGGCAATGATGTTTGGAGTGATACATGGGAGGCAAAAAGTCATTTGAATTATCTATCATGTGAGTAAAGAGGTCAGAGCTCTTGAAATCACAGAATGGTGGATTCTTCAACCAAGGATGTTGAAGTCTCTGGCAACTGAGATAAGGTGAGAAAGCTGCTTAGGCAACAATAGTAACTTGCTGAAATTAAGTTTGTCTTAGAAACATATTTTTAGTTTTGTTTGCTTGTGACCCTCTCTCTCTTTATTCCTTATACTTGATATCACTTAATCCTATGACTTTTGTTTAATAAACTTGTTTTACTTTTGTTATAAACCAATGCAGTGCTGATTGAAATAAGTGTTTATCAAACATAAGAACCCCAGTTAAATTAATGAGCTGCAGTGTGCTGTCCCTTTAAAAAGGCAACAAACTTAATACCTTCTGTGAATGTTCTAGGAGAAGGCTAGACACTGCAGGGAGATATCTCTGGGGAACCCAGGAACTCCGGGGTTCACTGTTTTGTTATCTGCAAGGCAAGGTTTGGACTGACAGAGTTTGCTAGCAAGGCAGAAAAGCTGGTGTGTCAGGAGTTGTAATACAGTTTAGCAGTTGCAAAACTCTCACTTGTTGAGGCTGGGAGGGGCAGCACAGTAACTTTTAATTCTGGAAAAACAACAAGGAGTCCAGTGGCACCTTAAAGACTTAAAGAAGTCCATGCATATGAAGAAGTGGGTTTTTTACCCACAAAAGCTTATGCCCAAATAAATCCATTAGTCTTTAAGGTGCCACCGGACTCCTTGTTGTTTTTGTGGATACAGACTAACACAGCTACCCCCTGATACTTTCAATTCTGGGAACCCCAGCAGATTGCCAAAGGGCAGACAGTTTGGGGGAAATTCGGGATGGGAGGGTGTCAGGGTCACTTTGTACAAAGTAACCAGGCAGCAGAAGCCAGGGTGTGACCTACATGCTTGTATGTTGGTGTCAGGGCTGTGAGCCACAGTATTTAAAGATACTCAGAGTTGCAGAGCAGATGGTGATACAATCCCTTACCGGTTAGGGTGGAGCAACCAGAGCATCACCGCAAGGCACAGAAAAGATGTGTCAATCTTCTGAGTGCCTACCCCATAAAGAGAAAAGGTAGGAAATGAACCAAAGGACCACTGCGTTCTGTCAATGGTTATCCCTCACTGCTTTGCAGGCAACCATTACTAACCTGTCTGTTTACCTGTGTGCCCTCTCCTGCTCTGGGATCAGGTTGGCTAGATGTCCCCTCCCATGTTTGAGTTGGTGCACAGTCACATTTTGTCAATTTGCTCCTGGATTTCAGTTTATTGCAATAGCAGAGCTAACACTCCAGAAGCCCTACAACAGGGGTTCTCAAACTTCATTGCACCGTGACCCCCTTCTGACAACAGGAATTACTACACAACCCCAATAGGTGGGACCAAAGCCTGAGCCTGCCTGAGCAGGGGAGGGCAAAGCCAAAGCCTAAGGGGTTCAGCCCCAGGCAGGGAGCCTGTAACCTGAGCCCGGCCACCCAGGGTTGAAGTCCTTGGGCTTTGGCTTTAGCCTGGGTGGTGGGGCTCGGGCTTCTGCTACAGCCCTGGGCCCCAGCAAGTCTAAGGCCAGCCCTGGCAACCCCATTAAAATGGTCCTGACCCACAGTTTGAGATCCGCTGTTCTATGCCTCGAGCAGCTGCTTGGAGCCAGGCTGAGACCCTGGATCTCATTGGCATCTGGGGAGAAACGTTGGTACAGGAAGGTCTTGTGGCCAGCCACAAGACCTAAAGCTCTTTTTGTGGCCATTGCAAGGCAGATGTCTGCAAGAGGACATGGCTGGGACACTGAATAGTGCCAGATAAACAGCAAACAGCTCAGGGGCACCTACATTAAAACAAGGGATAACAGGAAAAAATTCAGCAGGCACCATGAAACCTGTCAATTTTTGGAAGAACTGGACAGGATTTTACATAACTACCCAATCTAGGCAGCTTGCAGTGCGGCCACCTTCTCCCTCCATCTGCCTCTCAAGGATGACCAGCAAGGCTCATCAAGGGATAAGCATGAGGAGGCCAGAGAAGAAATCTATTTGAAAAGCCAGAATCTAGTCAGCACTCAGGACCCTGACACCAGCCAGGTAGAAGGCAAGCCTGATTCCTGTCCTGCAGCAACCAATCCTGACTCCCGGGCAGCAATCTAGATTGGGACCAAGGAGGCTGATTGTGTGGAGGGAACCGCAGCACATAAGATTTTTGTTTGTTTGTTTTTAATAATTTACGATTTACGTTTTAATTTATATGCTATACTGCCTAGCAAGCTTCCATTCCAGGTACCCAGGTAGGACCATGGGATCTAGAAGCCTTTCTGAGTCCAAGCTCTGCATCAGCCTTCCTCCCTGACTCGGTCTACACTGTCCATTCTGGACCCTATCATATGCCTTTTCAAAATGGCGGCTACTCTGGGCAGGCAATCACACTAACGCGCCAACAAAGGACCATTTCAATCCCACATTGCAGAAGGCTTATGATGACCATGTACTGCAAAGAGTACAGCTCCCCGCTGAAGTATAAATGCACTGTAACCCCATTCTTACAGACTAGTAACAGTGAATGCTTCAGGCAGTCCTTGCAGATCCCTAGCTATTTTTCTCTGCGCTTTGAACATATCTGCAGGGGAGATAAAGCAAAATCTAAGGCAGAGAAATTGCTCAGTTTTTAATCAGAGATTATGAGGAACAGCTGGATGGCCTTCCCCACTGGTATAGCTTGCGTCTCCCTTCCACTCCTGCAACACTTGTGGGAGGACCATCTTGGTGAATAATTTCACAGCATACCTCAATGATCTGCCCTTTACCTTTTTGAATAAGGCCATTCTCTGACTTCTAATCATCTGACTCAGTGTAACGTAATCCAGTCAGGACAGCCTACATGGGATGTAGAGGGGATTACTATACAGCTCATCCCCATATTCACTCCTCCAACACCAGAAAAACACCTCCAAGGCATAGGAAAACTGTGCAGTGAGACTGGGAATATAATTACCAAGACCATTCCCAGATGAGGAACATAATTCCCAACCCAATCCCATCCTACCCCCAGCCTCCAAAGCACAATGGCAAAGCTACCTATATATGGCACACACCACATCTCTGAGGTCCCTCCAAGACTGGGAAGAATCTCAGGGAAGTAAAGCCAGAAATGCATGTAAAACAAAATACTACCACAGGCTCCCGAGAATATGAACAACAGCTATGTCATTTTCTTAACACCCCCTGTTATGGAACATGCACTGGCCAGACCCTTAAGGAAAGACCCCTTATCAACAGCTGAGCAGCTGACAAACCTGTGGGGGAGAAAATGGGAAACTCATGATGAAATGTTCACAGACATCTTGGCTGTGACTTTAAGCCCTTGCATTGTGCCCTGCACTGCTCTGTTATGCTTTTCTGTTTTGTTTCACTGTTGATTTACTGAAAAGGCACTTTGTAGTTAGATAATAGATTGGTTTTTAATATATTTCATAATTAAAAGCCATTGATTCATTTTTGTTTCAGTTGAAGGTTCCTTTCTGTTTGTTTCATCATAGATTAATAATAAAAATCTTTAAAAATTCCATTCCTAAAGAGTTGACAGTTCATTTTACACAGAAAATAATTAAGTTTACACTAACTTACGATTTTTTACAACCATATATAGGCAAAGACACAATGGGAATTGCTACAACACTGAATGGCACAAAAACCTTCCACCCACCTGCCCCTCCACGAGTTAGTGGCTGGATGTACAACTGCACAATTTCGGGCCTGAGACAAAACAAGAGAAATAGGCATCCCTCCCTGATAATATTGCACCAGCTGTTTGCATTTTGTAGTGGACTCCTTACTAGCTACTCAAACCGCTTAGCAAGTCTCTGCACCTCAGTCTCCCACCCATCACTAATGTTTTCTTCCTTACTCTCACAAACACTGAGCAAAATACAACATGCTGCTTTAATTGTTGGGATGTTTTCTTTTGCTGCTTCCAACCTATTCCACAAACAGTGCCATCTCCCTTTCAAATGCCCACATGCACACTCCACTGTCATTCTGCAGCTACTGAGGCAGTGGTTAAAACAGTTCCTTCTTTCTGTCCATGCTGCCTGTGAATGGCTTCATTAATAAGGGAAGCAGAGGGTAAGTCAGGTCTCCCGGGATAACTGGAGCAATATCCACAGCATTAACAACCATAGTGTTCCAGGGGGCAAACTGTCCTTTCTCTATTAATTTAAATAGAGCTGAGTTCCAAAAGATCCTAGCATCATGAACCCTTCCAGACCACCCATCATATCTGTAAACCTGCCATGGTGGTCGACAAACTCTTGGAGCATCATGGAGAAATACTCCTTACTGTTTATGAGTTATGAGCCCTGATGGGTGAGGGGGTAAATAACAGGCACAATGATCGCATCAGTCGCCCCAATACAGTTAGGGAATCTAGTGCATGCAAAGCCATCAATAACTTTCTGAGCATTATACAAAGGTTTTTTAACTTGGTGCAGTAGTACCTTTTCCATGGGATCACACACCTGCTTGATAATGGCCCTTATGGTCTATCTCACCATGCCAAATTGGTTTGCTATGGACTGATACTATTCAGGGATGGCCAGCTCAGAAGCAAAGAAGCATGGGATACCCTTCGAGAAACCCACACCCTCAACTCCAAGCAAACCACCACTGTTTGTGCACAATGATGTGCACCGACAGAAGGCACACCATTCCAGGTGCATGCTATTACTGCAGCTTGCATAATGCACATTACCTGATGCAGAGCAAAAAGCTGTGGATTAACCCCCCCCCCCATGTAGACAAACCCTAAATCTGCCAGAGATCAATTTTCCCCTTTCTCTCATAGTGGGAAGCAGAGAGTTATAGCTCTAGGGCAAATGTCTTTACAGTAGTTGCAAAGAAGGCATAAGGCTAAATTCAACCCTGGTGTCAAAGGAATTACATTAAGGGCACATTTTGCCCACAGATCACTACAAGAATAGTTGAATGAATGAAGAGCTGCAGTCCATGACATCACAGTCTTTCTCTTTTAGCCAGATTTGGAGAATAATCACATTTCCTTCTTCTCACTCCTCTCTTCTTTTGCTTATGCTTTATATACCTCTCCTAAAATCTCTAGCAATGATGCTGGACACTACTTGGTAAAAGTCTCCAAACAGAACATTCAGCTACCAAATACACACCCCACTTTTTGATTTATTAAGGGCTTGTCTTCACTTACTGGGGGTTCGACATGTGGTGATCGATGCATCGGCGGTCAATTTAGCGGGACTAGTGAAGACCCTCTAAATCGACCACCAATCGCTCTCCCGTCAACTCCTGTACTCCACCTGCAAGGGGAGTCGACGGGAGAGCATCTCCAGTCGACATCGCATAGTGTGGACCCCGCGGTAAGTAGCTGAAGTTGCGTAACTTAGATCGATCTCCCCACGTAGTGTAGACAAGGCCTAAGTAAATCAGCAGGGCCAGCCTTTAGATTTCTGGATGGGCCAACAACAATTGAAGATTCTTTGCTCCTCTTCCAAATTTAAGTAGAGGATTTTTGAGTTGCCATCACTGTGGAGGATGCCACAGTGCCATGAATAATCCATCATTTTCTTTTAGGGAAAGAGTGAAAAATGTTCTGCTCCAGTGAGTGCTTTCCATTTTGAAGTTTTATTTTTCAGAGAAGAGACCTAGAAACTTATTACTTTAAGATGTGAAAGCTGAGGTTACCATCAACATTTAGAGAGACACCCCTCACCCCCAAATTTGGAGGAACAGTAGCCACTAGTGTTTCACAACCCAAAGGCCAGCTCTTCAAACCAGAACCTCTTTGCCTGTTGGCACTTGCACATGAGTTGTGACTGTCTATGTCTTCTGTAGGGCTTTGGTTCTTCATTTAACTCTAAATAACTCAGAGAGAAAGAGAAGCCCTAATTGATCTGACAATTTAGTTAATTGAAATGTTAAAACAAAGGCTTCTGTTTACATTAGAAGAAAGTCTTTCATGAAAAGCTTTGTCCATCTTAAAAGAGTGATCACAAAGCAACTGAGACATGTGATGGTGGCCATTAGAGAAAGGGGGGATGAATGCCAGTTTGTGAAGTGCTACTTCTCCTGTCTCAGGAGAGCAGCTGCCAGCTACACTCGAGAAAGAAATCTGAAATCAGACATCTGTATGTGCATTGCATCCACCATGTTTGCTCTGAGGAGAGAGAACCATATGAAGCAAGACAGCAAAGGTGAAATCCAGCAAGACATCCTACTTGATTGCCATGGCAACCCCACCCTGATGAAAAGGAGAAAAACAATAAAGCATCTTTAGGGGGGAAAAAATCAGTGCTATCTACCAAGAGAATTGAGGGAAGGTGCACTTTAAGGAATAGCTTGACATTTTCACCATTTGGTGACTCCTTGAAACAAAGGTACAGCTGCAACTTTTGCAAGCTACAGAGTTAGAATATCTTGTATTTCTTAAATTATGTAGTGTGTTTAGCAGCTGAATTCTGAATTATAAGTGAAAGCTGTAAATAGAGATTAGACCCTTTAGTACCACTGTAGCAGGTCAGAATAGTATTGTTGCCGTTTTCCTTGATGCCTTTTGACATTTGTCATCATATTGCACTGGATTAAGCTTTCCTCTATGTGTGCGCACATGTGCATGTGTTTGTATGCACACACACACACACAAAATATGTTCTGTAGAAAATATATACATATCAAAGTATTGTGTCTAATATATCTATCTAGACTGGAGTTATTTATGATGTAAATTAGGCTAGATTCACCCCAGGGTCTACCTAGACTCCCAAGAGTGAAAAGTCTACCGGGGAAGAGAATGCAGTGTAAGAAAGCAGCCACAACATTTATTGTACTATGATAGCTGTAGGGGACCATTATATGATAAAACAGTGGGCAATGCTAGCTGAATGGGGGGATAGCCTGGCAGAGGCTCTTGCAATGCATTTTCTTTGCAGAACTCTGGTGGGAGTTTAAACTGCTCTCTCCAGAAGGCTCCTGAAAAGGAGCAGCAGCAGTGACACAGCCTGCCCTTCCCTGAGTTGAAGCCTATTTATACAGCAGGGGACTTAGTGGCACACAAAGGTATAATTTATACCTCCCCCAGTTTTAGTGACTCTTATACAGTATATTGTGTTTGCCTAGCATACTCCTTTCATTTTCATCTGTTATTTGCAAACAAACATTCTGGTTTGAAACCTGATTTGCATGGACAACAGATATTCTAATTTGGTATAGTAATGAGAAAAGCAATACGGTGATTTTATTATAGGGCAGTACCAGGACTTTTAAACAAAATATTGCTTAAAAAAAAAGTACATACAGTTGATGTGGCTATTATTGTGAGTAGTAATACTAGTAGCAGAAATGTTACAGTAGCGTCTAGAGGCCCCATTTGAGATCAGGACCCATTGTGCTAGGTGCTGTACATACATTTAATAAAAATCAGTCCCTGCCTTTACCATCTACATAGACAAAGAGTAGGTGAAAACAAGTATTTTTATCCTCATTTTACAGATGGGGAACTAAGGAACAGAGAGATTAAGCAACTTCACACGCAGAGTCCATGACAAAGCTGAGAATTGAATCTAGACTCCTAGAGTCCCAATCCTGTGCTTTAAAGACATAACTCTCCTCCCCCACCAAAAGAAATAGGGCACAATACAATGGCAATAGATAGATTCCTCAAAGTATATTTAAAATACAGCACTGTAGACTAGCCTGTGGTTTGGCTAGTATGACCATACAATTTTAATATGGACACTGAAATGTCATTCCTTGGTGACAGAAAGGAAGAACATACATTTTGTTGCAGAATGGACACCACCCATTTTTTTTGCAATCAAGGTGCTGCCTTCATGGTCGGGTGTAAATGGAAACTGCATGCAAAAGTAGAAACATAATTGTCACAGTCTGACAATGCGGCCAAAAAATTGCTGCTTTTTTTTCTTCTTTCTTCTTGCTGGCATCTTACATTAATGTTTAATCTTGGGAGGTGGGACATGGAAACACCCATGTGTCACAGAGGGAGGTGGATCAGGCTTACTTTCACCATTGGCCCTCCTCCCCCATGTGTCTCCCTCCATCCAGAAAAAAGTGTGGTGAGGAAAGGGGGAATTCATGAAATAAATACTGCACGTTTCTCTATAACATTATAAACGTAGAGCCTGATTCTGACACTCCAACTCATTTTGAGTAGCCCCTTAATCCTCAGGGTCACTACTCCGGGAATAAGGTACTACTCACCTTGAATAAGGGTGGCAAAATATCACCCTTGACAATAGACTCCTCCAGGAGACACAGCAATACTTGCTGTATATAAGTAATTGTCAAGGCTGCTTCCCCACTTTGAACTTTAGGGTACAAATGTGGGGGCCTGCATGAAAACTTCTAAGCTTAACTACCAGCTTAACTACCAGCTTAGATCTGGTCCGCTGCCACCACTCCCAAAGCTAATTCCCTTCCCTGGGTAGCCTTGAGAGACTCTTCACCAATTCCCTGGTGAATACAGATCCAAACCCCTTGGATTTTAAAACAAGGAGAAATTAACCATCCCCCCTCCTTCCTCCCACCAACTCCTGGTGGATCAAGATTCAACCCCCTTGGATCTAAAAACAAGGAAAAATCAATCAGGTTCTTAAAAAGAAGGCTTTTAATTAAAGAAAAAGGTAAAAATCATCTCTGTAAAATCAGGATGGAAAATAACTTTACAGGGTAATCAAACTTAAAGAGCTCAGAGGACCCCACTCTAGCCTTAGGTTCAAAGTACAGCAAACAGAGATAAACACTCTAGTAAAAGGTACATTTACAAGTTGAGAAAACAAAGGTAAACTAACACGCCTTGCCTGGCTGTTTACTTACAAGTTTGAAATATGAGAGACTTGTTCAGAAAGATGTGGAGAGCCTGGATTGATGTCTGGTCCCTCTTAGTCCCAAGAGCGAACAACCCCCAAAAACAAAGAGCACACACAAAAGCCTTCCCCCCCCCCAAGATTTGAAAGTATCTTGTCCCCTTATTGGTCCTTTGGGTCAGGTGTCAGCCAGGTTACCTGAGCTTCTTAACCCTTTACAGGTAAAAGGATTTTGGAGTCTCTGGCCAGGAGGGATTTTATAGTACTGTAAACAGGAGAGCTGTTACCCTTCCCTTTATAGTTATGACAGCAATAAAGAACAAAGTGCCAGATTCTGAAACCCTCTGAGTAGCACTTTACTCAACAAGGGCTTCCGCTGACTTCTAGGGGGCAGCACTCTGAATCTCACAATGGTGTAAGATTCAACTCTGATTTATACTAGAATAAATCCAGAATAAGTGGAGTTACTTTAGATTTTCACAGGTGCAATTGAGATCAGAAACTAGCCACAATATTCCCATACCAAAAAAAAAAAAAAAAAAAAATCAGTTCAATAGGGGTATCCAGTCACACCCACCACCGGTTACTCCAGACATTTTTTTCTCATGATTGGATGGCAGGATACTTATTAGCTTACCCAGATCAGTTCTGTAGTAAATTTCAGTGGCACTCAGACTTTTTCAAGTTTTTACTATAAAAGGAAGCATATGGCCCCTAGTCCCTACCACATTTGTCTAGAGCTATGTCAGGGATTATCACAATACTGTGTTAGTGAGTGGTGTAAAATGGAGTTATGATCACAAGAACTTGCAATAAATTTTGTACTCTCCTGAGCAATAACTCAGCAGCTGGTGTGTGTCACCACTACCCTATGAAAAGTCTATATGGGAATTCAGACGTTAACAGAGAGGGGGATTCTCTTTGAAATAGCAGCAATACAGTAAATATATTTGATTAAAAAAAGAGAAAAAGTGTAGAGATGACATGCTTGCCTAATACTGAAGAATAGGCTGTTTGGCCTTGTTCAAGGAACAGCTCACCCAGGGGAAAAAGAGACCTGTATAATATGTTCAAGGTCAGTGAGACCTGTGGTGATTTGCTGAGAAAGGCTAGTGATTCCTTAGAACAGAATGAAAAGGCAAATTCAATTTTTGCATGATTTAGAGAAAAAATATGATAAAAGGAAAAGGTTTCTCCTTGTAATATGTACATGTCACTCCCACTAATGTTAATGAGAGATGTGCCTTCCTGCAACTGCTATCAATATTAATGAATGATGCACATGCCATTAATGTTAATGAGAAACGTGCATGTATACAACTCCCATTAATGTTCAGAGATCCACGTGTGGGTAACCTCCATTAATGCTAATGAGCATTGCACATACACGTAACTCTCATCAGTGTTCATCAGAGAGCTACGTGCATGTATTACCTATTAGTGTTAATGAGAGATATACATGCATGTGCGTGAAACTGCCATTAATGTTAATGAGACGAGTGCAGTTACTGACAAGAGAAAATGCTTTATCTTGAGTGGTGTGATTTGCCCTTTGTGTTCAGGTTCTAGCATATGTTCTTCTTTAGAAATGCACTTCTTCATATTAATCTAGCTCAGGTATTGTGAAGGCCTTGTATCTAAGCACCAGGTAAAATTAAGAAAACACACTACGATCCATCCTCAAAATGGTGTCACCTCTCTCTGTTTCCCATGAACGGGATGTGTCGGTGTCTTTGTTTTAGACAAACAGGTTATTCAAAAGGTGTTTGTTAATTGGGACTAAACACACCCAGTGTGGTCTCCTCTGCCAAGGACCTCCATAGATGTGGTCTACCAAGGAGAGTGCTCTGTCCCAGCTCCTGGGTCTCCTCAGTGGCACTGTCAGACTCAGAGTTGAAGGCCAGAAGGGACCCCCAGATCATCTAGTTAGGTCTCCAGTATATCACAGGCTACTCACACCACCCAGCACTTGCATACTAAACCCAACAATCAAAATTAGACCAAAATATTACAACCCACAGGAGACTAGACTATTATGTGCCACAGGCAGAAAATAGGAGGGACCGAGATGCACCAGTACTCGAGGCCACCACAATAGCAGGGAACTGATTAAGTCCAATATACCCAGATAATACCCTGACAAGTGACCTGTACCAACACAGTACAGAGGAAAGCGAATCTCCCACCCTCCCTCTCCCAAGGTCACTGCCAACCTGACCTAAGGGAAAATGACTTCCAACCTTACATATGGTGATCAGTTAGACCCTGAGCATGTATTCAAGAACCAGCCAGCCAAGCACATTAGAAAGAGAATGCTAGCTAGCTCCCTGTCCATTTCAGGTTTTATAGGGTGGATTAAGTGAGGGACTTTGAATTCTGTTCTTAAGTGGACAGGGAGCCAGTGGAATTTGCAAAGTACAAGTGTAATGTATTTGCATTAGCCTTCACTGCTTATGAGGCATACTGCTTCCTGCTGTTCCTGTCTTTTTGGGGTAAATACACTGCACATGCACTGAGAACTGTGCCATATTCCAGTTCATATTATACAAAAGTCTCACCCACCCATGGGGTGAACACAAGTAGAGAAGAGCACTAATGGTTGAGGTGAAAATTAGATTAAAATGTTGAAAAATAAACAGCTACTAAGCTCTCTTTTTTAATTTTAAAATAACACATAACACACACAGCCTTAGAAAAATCCCAGACCTTCTTTATCCAAAATAAGGGACTGATTCTGCACTGGCATGCACGTTGTGCAGTCACGTATACCTCCTTTAAGTGGGTGTAAAATACTATCAATTCATCATGATAACAGTTCACACCCACTTTACCCAGTTATAAATGACTACAAAAGAAAAAAGGCAAGGGAGAATGTATCTCATAGCAATATAAGTAACTAATTTCTCTGTTCTACTTTTGTTTCCATCTGTACTTCATTGGCTTTATGCCATCCTAATGAATTGCGGGGTGACAGTGTGGCAAAGAAGAAGGCTAAATGGTCCATATCCTTGTAACAAAAGCAACCATTCTGTTACACAGTGTTACACAGATTTGTATCCAGTAAATCTTAGGAGGGAAGAAACACAATTTAAAATCTTTATTAGAGGGGATCAGCCTGAATTAAATTCTGAACACATATCAAACACTTAGAACCAAATTCTGTTCTTAGTTACACTGATGAGAATCAAGAGTAACATCACTGAAGGCAATGGAGTAGCATTAGCCTTAGGATTTTAATAGACTATTAATAAAATAATAATAATAATACGACTCAGAAATGGCAATATCAAGTATTTCTTTTTCTATATAGTGGTCTCTTTCCTTGGTTGTACCACCCTCTCATGTAAGCCAATCTTTCATAATGACTTTTTTCCTTTGTAAGAACATCAAATAGGAAACAGGGACAGCAACTGAGGAGGGCAAATGTAAAATGAAAACCAAGAAGAAGTGAACTTCTGGAGGTTCATGTCTTCAAATCAGAAATAAGGAATTTAATTTGGTACAGAACTTCAAATCAACAGCAGCCCGAGAGCTAACAAAAGCCTTTCACAAAACATGACTTAGGGCTCAATTTCCATTTCTGAGCATGTAAACTTTGTTTACATATTTGCAGCTCTAGGGATCAGCAGGGTAATCAAGTGCTCGTGATTTTAATTGGGGGAGTAACATTTGCACATCCAAACTCCCATCTTTCTGCTGGTGATGCTGCAGCAATGCCAGCAGCACTGAATAAACCAACAACAAAAATAGGTTTTTACACAAAGGAAGGAACAAAGATGAAAATATAGAGTATTTCCATTAATATCCTTAACATGTGTGAACTAAGCTAGTGGTCTTCCACAAGTTCTTAACTGAACAGGTGTTTTTACAGATCACAAATATTCCCAGGGCAATCACAACCGGCATAAATGGTCATAATGCAGTGGTATAAGCTCAAACAATGCAGGCCTACATCAGCGTTTCTCGCATGCGGCCACCAGGGGCTTTTCTTGTGGCCACAGCCTTCCGATTGGGGGTGAGGGGAGGGCAAAGTAGCACCCATTCTCCCTCCCTGTTGCTCCTGGATGTTGGTTACTGGGGCCATCAGCAGGGGGTTGGGCCCTGCCCCCTCTGGAGACACCTGGGGCACAATGCTGTAGGTGCAGGCAGCTGGTGAGTTCCTGAGTTCCCCACCTTTCCAGGGATAGTGGGGCTCAGGCTTTGGGTTTCAGCCCTGGGGTGGCGGGGTGGCAGGCTCTGGCCACCGCTTCGAGCTCCAGCCCTGGGCTCTGGCTGCACGGTGGCAGGTCCCAGGCTCTGGCCACACAGCTTTGGGCGCCATCCCTGGGCCCATCCTCTGGCAGGCCTTCAGGCTCTAGCCCTCTGCTGCTTCCCCCGACCCTCCATCCAGGACTTAATTTGTCCCCAGGCTTGCCAGGGCTGTAAGTCTGCTGTGAAAAGTGATACTTGTATCTTTGTTAATATCACTTTTCACAACAGATTTACTAGCTAGCAATAAATAAATTACAATGATTTAGATGTGTATATGTGCATATATATTTGCTTTTCCTAAAACTAATTAAGTATTTTAGGAAACAGTGTGTGAGCAGCGAACAGCAAGAGTTGGTGGCTGCATTCTGAGGCCACCAAAAAATTTGTCCTGAAAACATTATGCCATCCTATGGGAATGCCAAAGTCAGGTGAAAAACTGCAGTCTTGAGACAAAGCTTTCACCATATCATGGATGCTTACCTCTCACAGAACCACCCTCCCAACCTGCCCCATAGTCTGATGAGAAAATCCCATCAATTTTGGGCATTCAAATGGAATTCCAGGACCTCTGCACTAAAACCCTCTCTCTTGAACCCATCTGGAAATAAAGATACTTTAGCAGGGGTGTTGGTGGGAGTCAATGTAAGACAATGCTGCTGACAGTGTCAGTATTAACTTATATGACAAAATAAATCGTTGTGGGTTTAATATAGGATAGTGCCATGGACAACATGTGCCTACATGCCCCAAGACACAGAGCCCCAAGCATGCATGCAGGGACTGCCACAGGACTGGCGGTGTGTGTGTGTGTGAGAGAGAGAGAGAATTTGGCACAATCAGGCACAATCACAACTCCTTTCAACAGAATTCATAATGTTGGCCAACAACGATTTCTTACTTCACCATTTCTTATGGAACAGACAGGAGAGGAGCACAATTTAATGCAGCTTGGAGCAGCATTAATTTCTGCTCAGATTCCTGCACTGTTAGGAGGGAGGCATTGCTGAGAGCATATAGAAGGAGCATACCACAGAGATCAGTATATCTGTATTAACGTTGGAATTGCTCCATATTACAAAATATAATACAACATAACAGGCTCCAAAGGAGCCACTATGGTTTGTTGAGTAAAATATTCCCTTTACGAATTGTTCAAACACGTATTTACATGATAGGCTTAAAATACAGAGCTGGTCTATGAATAAACACTGCCATAAGCTCAAAGCTGTTACAGTCTATTGAGTAAATAATAAAAAGTTTTAAAATGGTCCAAATATGTATTTTCACAACAGAACAGAATCACTTCAAAGAAAACTATTCTGTCAATTCTAGGCGTGTCCACAAATTATTTTCTTTCTTTCTCTGTTTTTGTTTCACCATTTAGTCTAAATATTATATATGCTACATACATAATGATATACATACTCACCTCAGCTCTTTCCAGTCCCTAGACTGATTAGAATCATCCTGGAAATTCACCCTGATGCTAAAGAGAAACACTTTACTACTGGGTTTTTAAGTAACAGCCTTAATATTACTTTAACATAATTTAGGGATTTGTCAGGATGTGGGGGTGGGGGGTGTCAGAAGGGAGGAGTTTTTTGGCAAAATGGGGCAAATTGAAATTTTCACATATATTTTTCCTGTGCATCATTTTAATGTAGCCTTTATTTTCTCTTTCTTTTTTTGTTTTAACCTGGCTAATCTCTTCTCTAAAATAATAATAAAAGAAACCCCTTTCATAGTACTGCATTGAATGACTGAGATAAAAAAAAAAGAATCTTTATCCATGCTCACAGTCAGACTCAGTATTCATTTTATTTCATCCTTTAACTTCAAAGGGTTTACAGAGAATGAAACTAATCACTAGTTTGATGACCCTACACAGTGAAATACAATAAATTAAGAATTCCACAAAAATTGATTGCTACCACCAGTAGTTTGTTGTCTAATGATCCAGGACCAAACTATTTGTTGTTAATGTTCTAATAGACTAGGAACAACTAAATTCATAGGGCCATACTCTGTTCCCTCTTGCATCTGTACAAATCCAGAATAACTCTGTTGATTTCAATGGAATTACTCTGGTTTTATTCTGTTGCAACTGAGAATAGAATTTAGCTCACTGAGATTATTTTAATGGGAAACATGCTCATTGGTTTTCAACACAAGAAGGTATTTAAAAAAGAACTAATCCTTCCTTGGATGTACCACAGTAGACTATAGATTACTCAAAGTTAATAATAGTAACTACAGCTCAGCAAATATAATGAATGCTTTTCAAAAAAATTCCTGTAAAACTCTTTTCCATTCCAAACTGGATTATTTCATGGCTCTGAAATCTTATTTTCCTGAAGAAAGTTTAGACAATAATTATTTTCCCCAATGAATCTTGTGAAAATGCAAAAGCCACTTTCATACAAGAGTCCATGATTGTGACATTCAGAGAAGAAACATGAATGGTTTAGTGACTATGTCTGAAAGATTTCTTTAGTTGTAAGGGAGAGTCCTGGGGAGGAAAAATGTTTTACTTACATACATATATATCACAGACAGACACATACACATTATTTTTGTAATAGAGGAGAGGAGTAGAGAGAAGGCTACAAATATAGATGGTGGTGATGGACATGGAACAAAATGTCCAAGGTTTTGCTTTGGATAAGAAATGTGGTTTGTGATGTTATACTAAATGTAAACAATATGGAAGGGTGTTTAGATAAGATCCAAGGCCAGACATAAGGAACACAATAACAGTGCATCTTAATATGTGTAGTCTGCCTGTGGTACACAGATACAAGGTCAGATAGACCTCCTGGCCTGGTCTTCAACTAACTGTGAAAGTTGCAATATGTACAGGCAATGGAAGCCATCTTGCTAGAGAGTGTCAATACAAACTGCAGAGAAAAACAAATAGAAACAGACTCTCAAGGATTATGAAGAGATGATGCAAAGCATGCAAAGATTAATTAGTCAGGGTTTAACATAAGGGGTTTAACATAAGGAATATGCAAGGATCTTTGCTAATTAAGGTCAATCTTGCATATACCATATACAATCCTTGCACTTTTGCTGGTATAGACTATCACAAACTGCCCCTGTCAAACCTTAATGTCCTTTTCCTGGTGGTGTCTTCTTATGGGGAGGATCAAGCAGCCTTCCCCTCCCATCCAGTGTCTTTATCGGATAAGAGGCCTACTCCCTTGGAGATAAAACTCCTCCCTAGCTCCTACATAGGCTAGAGAAAACAACTCAAAATGGCTTCTTTGGGCCTTCCTGTATAGGGTAGATTCAGCCAATCAGGGATCTTGAAAAAATGCTGTAGAACAAAACTGTTCAGTATTGCCATATCAACTCTTCAAAAATCATCATCAAAGCCCTCAATGAATCATCAATGATGATTAGGTTTACAGAAGATGGAACCTCTGGTAAGAACATAAGAACGGCCGTACTGGGTCAGACCAAAGGTCCATCTAGCCTGTCTACCAACAGTGGACATGCCTGTCTACCGACAGTGGCCATGCCAGGTGCCCCAGAGGGAGTGACCCTAACAGGTAATGACCAAGTGATCTCTCTCCTGCCATCCATCTCCACCCTCTGACAAATAGAGGCTAGGGACACCATTCCTTACCCATCCTGGCTAATAGCCATTAATGGACTTAACCTCCATGAATTTATCCAGTTCTCTTTTAAACACTGTTATAGTCCTAGCCTTCACAACCTCCTCAGGCAAGGAGTTCCACAAGTTGACTGTGTGCTGTGTGAAGAAGAACTTCCTTTTATTTGTTTTAAACCTACTGCCCATTAATTTCATTTGGTGGCCCCTAGTTCTTGTATTATGAATTAGTAAATAACTTTTCCTAATCTACTTTCTCCACATCACTCATGATTTTATATACCTCTATCATATCCCCCCTTAGTCTCCTCTTTTCCAAGCTGAAAAGTCCTAGCCTCTTTAATCTCTCCTCATATGGGACCCATTCCAAACCCCTAATCATTTTAGTTGCCCTTCTCTGAACCTTTTCTAGTGCCAGTATATCTTTTTTGAGATGAGGAGACCACATCTGTACGCAGTATTCATGCAGTGGGCATACCATCGATTTATACAAGGGTAATAATATATTCTCTGTCTTATTCTCTATCCCCTTTTTAATGATTCCTAACATCCTGTTTGCTTTTTTGACTGCCTCTGCACAATGCGTGGATGTCTTCAGAGAACTATCCACGATGACTCCAAGATCTTTTTCCTGATTCGTTGTAGGTAAATTAGCCCCCATCATATTGTATGTATAGTTGGGGTTATTTTTTCCAATGTGCATTACTTTACATTTATCCACATTAAATTTCATTTGCCATTTTGTTGCCCAATCACTTAGTTTTGAGAGATCTTTTTGAAGTTCTTCACAGTCTGCTTTGGTCTTAACGATCTTGAGCAGTTTAGTATCATCTGCAAACTTTGCAACCTCACTTTTTACCCCTTTCTCCAGATCATTTATGAATAAGTTGAATAAGATTGGTCCTAGGACTGACCCTTGGGGAACACCACTAGTTACCCCTCTCCATTCTGAGAATTTACCATTTATTCCTACCCTTTGTTCCCTGTCTTTTAACCAGTTCTCAATCCATGAAAGGACCTTCCCTTTTATCCCATGACAACTTAATTTACGTAAGCACCTTTGGTGAGGGACCTTGTCAAAGGCTTTCTGGAAATCTAAGTATACTATGTCCACCGGATCCCCTTGTCCACATTTTTGTTGATCCCTTCAAAGAACTCTAATAGATTAGTAAGACACGATTTCCCTTTACAGAAACCATGTTGACTTTTGCCCAACAATTTATGTTTTTCTATGTGTCTGACAATTTTATTCTTTACTATTGTTTCAACTAATTTGTCTGGTACTGACGTTAGACTTACCAATCTGTAATTGCCGGGATCACCTCTAGAGCCCTTTTTAAATATTGGCGTTACATTAGCTATCTTCCAGTCATTGGGTACAGAAGCCGATTTAAAGGACAGGTTACAAACCAGAGTTAATAGTTCTGCAACTTCACATTTGAGTTCTTTCAGAACTCTTGGGTGAATGCCATCTGGTCCCGGTGACTTGTTAATGTTAAGTTTATCAATTAATTCCAAAACCTCCTCTAGTGACACTTCAATCTGTCACAGTTCCTCAGATTAGTCACCTACAAAGGATGGCTCAGGTTTGGGAATCTCCCTCACATCCTCAGCCATGAAGACTGAAGCAAAGAATCCATTTAGTTTCTCCGCAATGACTTTATTGTCTTTAAGTGCTCCTTTTGTATCTCGATCATCCAGGGGCCCCACTGGTTGTTTAGCAGACTTCCTGCTTCTGATGTAGTTAAAAAACATTTTGTTATTACCTTTTGAGTTTTTGGCTAGCCATTCTTCAAACTACTCTTTGGCTTTTCTTATTACATTTTTACACTTAATTTGGCAGTGTTTATGCTCCTTTCTATTTACCTCACTAGGATTTGACTTCCACTTTTTAAAAGATGCCCTTTTATCTCTCACTGCTTCTTTTACATGGTTGTTAAGCCACGTTGGCTCTTTTTCAGTTCTTTTACTGTGTTTCTTAATTTGGGGTATACATTTAAGTTGGGCCTCTATCATGGTGTCTTTAAAAAGCGTCCATGCAGCTTTCAGGGATTTCACTTTAGTCACTGTACCTTTTAATTTCTGTTTAACTAACCCCCACATTTTTGCATAGTTCCCCTTTCTGAAGTTAAATGCCACAGTGTTGGGCTGTTGAGGTGTTCTTCCCACCACAGGAATGTTAAAAGTTATTATATTATGGTCACTATTTCCAAGCGGTCCTGTTATAGTTACCTCTTGGACCAGCTCCTGCGCTCCACTCAGGACTAAATCGAGAGTTGCCTTTCCCCTTGTGGGTTTCCGTACCAGCTGTTCCAAGAAGCAGTCATTTAAAGTATCGAGAAATTTTATCTCTGCATTTGGTAAAGGGTTCAGAGCATCAGTGCTAATCAATATCTCACTGTCATAGACCAATGACCTTATCTAGAACCAGAAGACAAGCAAGAGAGATATCAACATCTTTCTGAATCTTCTTGGGCAACAATGCAGTTGTTGTTAAAGGAACATTTAAAGGAAATTACCATTTAAAAGGGACACTTTCATCTATCACTTCTTATTTTAGTAATTTTTAAAATGACCCAATGACATTATATAATAAGCATTCTTACTGTGGCTGGCAGTGATGCTATGAATAATTTCCCTTTCTTTTCCTGAAATATTATGGAAACACATATTGTCCCTTCATAATTAAGACTGAAGTCAGTTCCCCATTACAAGCTCTGATTTCACTCCCCTCCCAACTTCAAACAAACTATCCATATGAAATTTCACCTCCCTCCTCCTTTGACTGGTTAAGATGTTTTGGGTTATTTAGTGTCCTTTCATGAAAGAATGACAAGTCAATAGAAACTGGAAACAGCACACTAGCAAGAAGTGTTGTGTGCAATTTTCATTTTTTATATGTATTTATTAAAAAAAAAAATTAAAATGTATGAAATGTATTATTACTGTAAATATTTCATCACTACTGTCTTTTCTTTCTTTAAGCCCAAAGAAAATACTCACATTTTCACAATCTACGTACTGTCTAAAGCATAAAACATACTTTCCCCATGTGAATACTCAGAACAAAACACTCTATAGTAGTTTGAAAGTCTAATTATGCAGAAATCATTAGCTGCTGCTCTTACCCAGCCAGCCTTCCCTACGTTTTTATACACACTTTGGCCTCAAGGTGGCAACATTGAATAATATTCTACAAAAAGACATTCCACATACTGAGGCCTTTAATGAAAGTTTTATATTTTTAAATGACTATCCATTTTTCCTCACTTATTCACAATGTGATTAGAAGGAAATGTGATGGGGTATCAGACATTTGTTTCAAATAACCTTGCGTGCACATGGTATGCAAAATTATTTGTAAATTCAAATATAAGCAAATGCACATAAAAGGTATACATAAACTAAGCCCCCTTCCTCTTCAATTTAAAATAAATTTTAAACATAATATACTGTGTTTCTTTCACATAGAATTTACATCAATAGAAGTGCTTAACTGGTTCTTTTGAACGGAAACTTGCTTTCAAGTTATTTCACCCGTATTCAGTAAACATTGTGTTTTAGAATGTGATGCATTAATCAAGTAATAGGACATGGCATACAGTGTATTGTGCTAGATATTGACACAACTTGGGTGCATTGCAGAGCAGCAGGTGAAGCTTAATGTTTCTAGTACACCCAGGAAGGGCTGATAATCAGCACAGTAACATAGTCTGGAGTGTTTTATGGCAGCTACAAAGACAATATGAGTTTTATTTATTATCTATACGTTCTTAGTGGGATTTTTTAAGTTTGGTTTTATTTTAACTTTGCTCCTAAAATAAATTCTCCTTCAAAAAATAAATATACCAGTAGATAGATATCTGTTCCTGTGGATGTATGGATGTGTACTGAAGGGGAGTATCTATCAGTGATTTCCAGAGTATTGAGAGATTTTCCCATCATTGATGTAAAAAATCATTTTTTCAGGATCTCACAGTGTTCCCTATCCTTGTGGCTATATACAGAAGGGTATGACATACAGAATCAAAATGATAATATGCTTTACACAGCACTGGTGAGGTCACATCGGCAGCACTGTGAGCAGTTTATGCTTCCATACTATAAAAAGAATTTTGCTAGATTTGAAAGGATCTAAACTAGGGCAGCAAAAAATGTTCACAAGATTTAGAAAATAGCTACTGTATTAAGAGAACTTAAAAAATCCTGAATTGGCCCTGTCTAGAGAAAAGAGATGACATGATAACAACATCTGAGTATATATGAAGAATTAACAGAAAGAAGGGGATGGAGGTTGGTGTGGGAGGATTGTCAGCAGTGTAGTGAATGCAGGTAAAAGTAGTAGTAATGGCTTAAAATTACAGAGGGGAAAAATGTAGAATAAATAGTACAAAATGTCAGATCAGGGAAGTAATATGTCAAAAGGGATCACAGACTTTCTGTCATTAAAATTACTGAGGCAAAGCTAGATCACACCAATTTTCATGACTATCCTATCTTGATTCAAGGGGTTGGACTAGATGACACAAGAGGGTTTTTTCCAGAGTTGATATTAAGGGTCAGATCACCCCTGCCCATGAAAATTGCTCAAGGAGGGGCAGTTTCCCTTAGAACATTCTGATATGCATAAGGAGCAGGCAGGGAGTTTGCCCAAGACCAGGAATTCTCTGGTGACACACTGCAGGCACAAGGCCATTTGTGTAACTGTCCTGTGCCCCACACAAGCTTCAGGACCCCAGACCCGTACACCTGCATCCTTCTGTGTGCAGCTACCAAGGAATCTCTTGTGAATGACGCGTCATGGGGAAATGTTTATGTAAATAAAGTATAAACAAGAACCAAAGAAAAATTAGGAGGATCCTGTGGCCACAAAAATTAGTTGAGTTGAGAAAGGAGCACATAATAAATCACTTGATCATGAAAGCAATCTAGGTTAAGCCATTTTTGATATAGAGGGCTAACATTTTACTGAGCAACCCTGAGCAAGGGGTAACAGTAAATTACTGCCCTTCTGTGTTGGCATAGTTACTCTGGCCAAAGAATACAGAAGGAGATAGAGCTAAGGTGCTGGTCATTCCCCTACCTATTCCCATCCCTCCCCACTCACCTCTTCAACAGAGGGAGAAAGCAATCAAATAAAAATCCCGTGCCCCAAGACGCTCCCTTGGTAGGAAGTTCTTACTGCCTTGCACACATACATAGTATGAGTCACAATCCAGCCCTAAAAACTAGCAAAAAGTCATACATTTACAGGGGCTCAAATGCTTTTTGGGGGGATGGGAGGGGTGGCAAGCTCTAAACCAAAATTTTGGTTATTATTTTTAAACATACTTTATGATTTTGAAAGCAGTTAGTCATTAAACTAGACATATTGTGTTTGGCATTTCCATTAAAACTTTCTACAATGGAAGTGCAGGGGCTGAGTGAGTCACCCACAAAAGAGCACAGGTATCACAGAGTGAAAAAAAAAAAAAGATGATTATTTCCAGAAGCACTACTCCAGCAATTGAATAGCTCTTATAGAGATGTGCCAAAGGTGCAATATAAACAACAACATCACAAGCTAATAGGTCAGGAGAGCAAAATTAGCACAACCATAGCCCCATTCAGTTCAATCCTCCTGTTCTAAAGTAATAATAATATTAAGAACACTAACAAACGAGTTGCCATACAATGTCATGCCACACCATTCACTGAGGCAAATTTGACATCAAGCATTCCAGTGCAACAGTGTGCAATCTGCTCCTACTAACCTGGTTGTAACTGGAATTGTAAGGGCTCTGAGAACATAGCTGCAAGAATTAAAAAACGCATGAGTAAACTGTATGTTATGGTTCCTGTCTAGGTGTCTCTCAACAAGAGAAGTTAAAATTATTTAAATTCAGACAATTAAGATATAGATATGAAAATAATAGATAATAGTTAAACCACTGTGTCATGCCAATTTTTTTCTTCTTCCTGCAGTGAAAGTGAACCTATCCTTCTCAGATCTGGTGGGATTTCATTTTGGAGACCTGAATCTGCAGATCAAAAATACGAAGCATAATCCTCAGATTGCCAAACTCATGCTTGACTCATTGAAAGAGGGAGGTGAAGATAGCTCTAAAACACCTTTTCCCTTTCCCTTTCCCTAATCCTGAGTCAGTATAAGGATTCCAGAGCAGGCACAGAGCTGCTACAATTTATGCCAACTAAAAAATCCTCTATGAAACTTTCTGCTAGTGGAGGATCAGCAGAAAACATTGTACTGCAGCTCTGCCACCTCTTCCCCCCCTAAATGTCTCTCCTCTGCACTGAACTAGTCCTGACACGCCCCTAGTGGGCCAGGAAGGGCTGATTTAAAGCCAGCTGTGCTAGCTTTACACCAATCCAGAATCACTCCCCATGCTAATTTCACCTTAAGAGCAGCTTTAAAGTCATTTCATAACACTCCAGCAGTGCAAAGAAACCTTAGTGGTACTAGGGATCTGGATCACCAATTTTACCTCAACTATCTTATCTAAACTATCTAAAGCCTCTCGAACCAAATATCCCGTGCCCTACAAAACAACATAGTGGATTAGAGGATACTAGAAGCTATGCAAGATGCTGTTAGGCATAATTTTATAGTGGATTTTAATGGAGTGACTCTCGGTGAATATAATGTCCCAACTTATATGTCTCCCTCACCCTAATATGCTGCTACAACTGTTGTGTCCTGGTTGCCAGTGTAGAGAGCTTTGGTGAAGAAGAACCAAATCCTGTGATCCATACTCAGTCCAACATCGAACAGCTGCCTGGTAGGCTTATGTTTTACTGAGCTAGGCCAGGAGTTCTCACACTCAACAAACCCAACATGGTGATTCAGCAATTGAATCAGTCCAGTTCAATGGTGGCAGAAGCTGGGCCTTGATGATGGAAAGTTCCCTTTGCTAAGGAAAACCAAGGGACAGCCAGCAGAGCCCTATTGACAAGGGAGGGGATGTGGCTAGATAACTGGGGTGTAGACTGATTCAGCATATTCGTGCTGTGGGCTTTGCTGGTGACATTCCTGTGGCATAACTTAAAGCTGCCCTCCCCTGATGGAACTCCCCTCTTCCCACTTATCTTTCTCCTGAGTGTGGTGACCTTTTCTTACATAAGGTGATACATATCTGGCCCAATATGTAAAAGCATGCATGTAACTCCTACACAAAAAGAAGAACCATCATATGTACTATAGCCATGGGATGCTCTCAAAGGATAACTCTTGGCTTTGAGAATAACTCTGTCCTTTGTTACCTAACAGGTTATCTCTGTTATCACAAATAAAGCATATTTTATCTGACCTACTCCTTTAAAAGCTTTCATGTTCACTCTTTGTTTTGTCTAGCAAACCAGCAGTGACACAGGCATGTGCATGTGTGTGTTCTCTCCGTGTGCTGTTCCAGCTCTGTGCAGAGAGCTAGCCCAGCAAACCTTGACAGTATTACCCAGAAGGACTACAGAATCGTCCGGTGGCAAAGGCCCTCCGCCAGGTTTATTTCCGACAAAGCATGGTACTAGTGCCCTATATGTGCTACAGGTACACTAATGCATGTAGGTCCATGACAATGGACCAGCTCAGTCAGAAGCAGGACTTTCTGCTGCCCCCTAGGCCAGAGATGCCCCTCCTATGATTTATTTCTCTTTTATACATTGATACAAAAAAGTTACGTACTGCCCTTCTGACGTGGTTAGTTACCACGCTACCGGATTAGTTATCACCCGACCCTAGACCAGGGGCGGGCAAACTTTTTGGCCTGAGGGCCGCATCGGGTTTCAGTAATTGTATGGAGGGCCAGTTAGGGGAGGCTGTGCCTCCCCAAACAGGCAGGCGTGGACCAGCCCCTGCCCCCATCTGACCCCCTCTGCTTCTCGCCCCCTGATGGCTCCCCCCCAGGACCCCTGCCCCATCCAGCCCCCCGGCTGTCTGTCCCCAGACTCCCCGCCCCTAACTGCCCCCTGCTGCCCCATCACCCCCCCCTTCCTGACTGCCCCCCGGGACCCATGCCCCATCCAACCACCTCTTCTCCCTGTCCCCTGACCTCCCCCAGAATCCCCACCCCTGACTGCCCTCCGCCGCCCCATCCAACCCTTCCTCTCCTTCCTGACTGCCCCCCCTGCTCTCTGACCGCCCCCGGAACCCCTGCCCCCATTCAACCCCCCTGTTCCCCACCCTCTGACAGCCCCCACCCCATCCACCCCCCCGGCCCCTGACCACCCCCCGAACTGCCCTGCCCTGCCCTGTATCCAACCTCTCTCCCCTGCTCCCTGCCCCCTTACCGCGCTGCCTGGAGCACCGGTGGCTAGCGGCGCGGCTGCACCAGGACAGGCAGCCGCGCCACCCGGCTGGAGCCAGCCACACACCGCGCAGCACAGAGCACCAGGTCAGACCGGGCTCTGCAGCTGCGCTACCCCAGGAGCTTGCAGCCCCGCTGCCCAAAGGCTGCAGGGGAGGGGGGACAGCAGGGGAGGGGCCGGGGGCTAGCCTCCCGGGGCAGGAGCTCAGGGGCCGGGCAGAATGGTCCGGTGGGTCGGATGTGGCCTGCGGGCTGTAGTTTGCCCACCTCTGCCCTAGACCCTACACAGTTGGTTCCAACAAAACATCTTCATCCATTATCATGTCATCCTGACCTTATCTTATGAGGGGCCAGTGTGTCCCTGTACTATCTTCAGGTAGTGTGTTTATACCATAACTTTATGTTGGGGTGTACTCGTACTAGCCTCCTGAAATGTGTTTACGTGAATACTTACTTAGTGCCTAGTACTTCTTAAAGAGTGCCGGTGTTTTAGCAACGCCAGACATGTTTTTGCCAAGTTCATGAACTGGACAGTGAACATGTAGGCGGGCATTTGCTTTATGACTTTTGCTCTTAGCCATTATGAGTTTGGTTCAGGACTCAGGCCTTGCAGCAGGCCTGTGTTCCAGGCTCTCTCTTTCTATTCTGTTCTCCAAAACAGCTTGGTGTCAGAAAGTGGGAAAAAAGATTCACACTCAATTTGAGGGAACCTTTAGTGAATGGCTATGACAGAAGTGTTCTCTAATAAGATTCAGTTGCCAATCTTGACAGGGCTGATAGCAAGATTATGCAAGTCTAACTGAATTTTAAAACTGTGAACCTTCTGTAAGAAAATGCATATGGCAAGACATCTATAGGGAAACTTATGGGAGCTAGGAAGTGACCTTTTTTCCTCCTTTATCAATGAGACAGCCATTGTTATAGAGAAAGATTTACTAAAGGGAAATGTCCCATCTTTAAACTGAAACAATACAAGAGTTTGTCTCTGGTTTCTGTTCACACTCACTGAAAAGAAATATTTATTGCAATTGGAGGTTAGACTTAGAAGAAAATAATTAATCAGAGACAAAAGTAATAATAGACAAACATCCTTATATGTGACTGTGATGCAGTAGTGCAACTCTAAATCATAGTTCCAAAACCCAGGATTTATATTAAGTTTATTTAACTTGTCTCCTACCAATAACCTCATACTGATAGGATATCTGGGGGAAGCTTTAAGGAAGATTAGAAAGATAATCCTTTCATGCTGGGAGTTGCATTTCTCCACTTAAATGTCCATTGCTAGCAATGAAAACGCTGGCAGAAAAAGAAGATATCAATGGAGCTCTGAAGCAGGGGCGGCTCTAGGCACTAGCAAAGCAAGCACGTGCTTGGGGCAGCCCATTTGCAGGGGCGGCAGGGATCCAGCATGGGAACTGAGAACCAACAGGGGGCCCTGGGAGCTGTAGTTCCTTGGTTAGCTCCCTGCCTATAGAGCCAGCCCTGGAGCAGGGAAAGAACTACATTTCCCAGCATTCCTTTGGCCACTACCAACAGGAAAGAGGGGGAGGGAGTGAGGTAGCTGAGACCTCATGCTGCAGCTTGCTATGAATGGAGAGCTGCACTCTGAAGGGTAGGGATACCATATGTTAACATTCAAAAAACAGGACACTCCACAGGGAGGGAGGGTAGCCCCACCCTGCCACCATCCACCCCCTCTGACTGCCCCCCACAGAAACCCCAACCCATCCAACCCCCCCTGCACCCTGTCCCCTGATCACCCCCTCCCAGGACCCCTGCCCCTAACTGCCTCCCAGGACCCCACCCCCTATCTAAGCCTCCCTTCTCCTTGTCCCCAACTGCCCCCTCCTGAGACTGCCCCAACTTCCCCCCTAGGATCCCACCCCCTACCTGTCCCCTGACAAATCCCCGGGACTCCCATGCCTATCCAACTGCTGCCTGTCCCCTGACTGCCCCCCGAACCCCTGACCCATCTAACCCCCCCTTTCTCCCTGCCCCTGACTGCCTCCCCGAACCTCCGCCACATCCAACCCCCCAGGCCCCTTACCGTGCCACTCAGACCAGCATGTCTGGCTCCGCGCAGCGCCAGACACACTGCTGCATACATGCTGCCGTGCTCCCCTGCGGAGCCACAGCCCCCTCCCCCCCCAGCACCTGCCTTCCAGATTTGAACACCTCAAAATTCAGGAGTGCTCAAGCTCAGTTTGGGCAGCTGTTACTTCATTTCTCCCAAGTCAAATATACTGATCCACTGTAACTTGCTATAGAAAAAGTAGGATAAAATTGAGCAAGAAATGCTTCCCAGTGGTTATTAGGACTGGAATTGCTATTTTCAACAGCCATTGCCTTTTTGTTTGTTTGTTTGTTTGTTTGTTTGTTTGTTTGTTTGTTTGTTTGTTTAAAAGGAAGACAGGGATATCGCATTGGCAAATTCCCCATAGAAAGAAAGAGTGGAAGAAAAGAATAATAAAGGCACCTCAACTTTTCCTCATTTATGTAGGACAGTCTTATAGTATGCATCCAGATATCCTCCAATCACACAAGCTGAAAATTGTTCCACTTTACTGCAGTTCTGTAACCATATGGGAACCAATCCTGTCTGTGTTCTGTGCACATCTAAAATTCATGCTGAATGACCTGCCATGGGAGCGAGTTCCCAGTGACCAGGGCTGCAGCGGAAGGAGGGTGCAGGTTGGGGGGGGAGAGAGCCCAGGGCTGGGGCGGCAGGAGGTGTGTGTGGTGGGCAATGGTGCAGGGGAATGAGGGAGCCCAGAGCTGGGGCGGCAGGGGGTGTGGGTGGATGGGTGGGGAGAGCCCAGGGCTGGGGCAGCAGCGGGGTGCGGCGAGGAGCCCAGGGCTGGGACGGGGGGCAGCCAAAATTTTTTTTGCTTGGGGCGGCAAAAAACCTAGAGCCGGCCCTGCTCTGAAGCTGAAGGCTTTCTGGAGTCAGTTTAAACTATCAGTTAACAGATAGCTATTACACTTCTCTCTTTCAGGGAAAATATATGATGTATATTATATTCGCATCATTTGTTAATGAAGTTTCATTAACACAGACAACATCATATTAATTGAAGTTGCATATTTAATTTTTCTGTGGAGAAATTGTCTGAAAGTTAGTGCTCAAATCTTTTATTTCCAGTTTAAGATGAATACATTTTGAAACATATAAAGGAATTCCACGGGCACCTTTTAAACCTTGTAAGGAATATAAAAATTTTGTCATAATGTTTAATAAAGCTGAATTTTCCTTCAACCCCATCTACAATGGGGAGAGGGATAGCTCAGTGGTTTGAGCATTGGCCTGCTAAACCCAGGGTTGTGAGTTTAATCCTTAAGGGGGCCACTTGGGGATCTGGGGAAAAATCAGTATTTGGTCCTGCTAGTGAAGGCAGGGGGCTGGACTTGATGACCTTTCAAGGTCCCTTCCAGTTCTAGGAGATGGGATATCTCCATTAATTATTATTATTAATGACAGATAAAGGAGATTTTCATTGTTTAAAAGACTACCATCAGTTGTCTCTCTCTCGCTCTTTAGAGGACAAATAAATTGATAAGATCTGAGCACAATTGCTGCAGTTAGCGGTGTAAACAAGAATCCATGACCTGATAACTTTGTTAAGCAGAAATAATTATCCCCTTTAAATAATACATTAAACAACTGGCTGTGAGTGAAAAGTATGGGCCTGATTCTGTTCTCATTTGCACTAGCATAAATCAGGAGTAACTCCATTATTATCAGTGGTGTTTCACTACTCTAAATCTTGTGTAAATTAGATCGTACTCAGGCCTAAAGTCTTATGGACAATGTGACTGATCTCTCTCAGATAGATAGACAGGTATATAACAGGCTTACAACCCAGTACTATTTATATTAGCTTGGTTGTAAAATAGTTATAGTCCAGGGAACACAAAACACCATTACCATTCATTTGGAGTGAAATTTACCTTTTTCTGCACAAAGGCTGTAACTAGGCTTTGTGGGGTGAAATCTAAACCGGGCTAATAAGAAACAACTGACTTCTCCAGCCTAGGCAGGCTATGGGGATGAAGCCAAATACTTATGAGACTAGTATTGGAACCTATGAGCTGAATTATTAGTTGCTGCCCTTCTGTGGTCCCTCTGTTCCCAGCCATCACATCTCCATAAGTATGAATATATTGGACTCTCGTCTGCCTCAGCACCAAACCCATCAACTAGTCTTTGATCTATTTGGACTTCTGTGGAGCTTTCTACCATGGAAGCCCTTTCCCTGAAGGTAACTCTCTCCTTCAGTCACCCCTCTTGCTGGGCTTTCTTAAAGCTTATGGGGTAAAAAGGACCTTGTATGCTCTCCATACTTAGGTGGAGGTCACCCTTGCTGTTTGCATGTCAAATATCTATTGGAGTGGTAGTCACCTGTCTGCTAGAGTACTCGACTGTGGCAAACATAGTCCAAATCCTGTCATCCTCCTTACTCAGAGAAAACTCGTATTGACTTCAGGAGGACAAATGGCAGAATTTGTCCATAAATTTCTTTCATCGCATGAGCTTAAGGTGGTAAGCTGACTCTTTAAAATTGTCAATATGAAGGTACTTATTAGGGTCATGATAAATAGTGAACATAAGAATAAGAACAACTGTGACAATTAAAATGCCAAAATATCAGTGTAGGTCTCTCTTAGAGCTAGTTGAATTTTTTCATGAATGCTTTAATATATATACACACACACACACACACGCATAAAAAACACACAAATGCCTTTTTTAAACTGAGAAGTTTTTGAAAAGCTTTGTTTTGATTTTTTTTTAATTTTCCAGTGTTTCATCAAAACAAAATAGTTTGAAATTTCAACTTTTGTTTTTTCCACTCTTCCTTCTCCCCTGCCTTTGTTTTTTGCCATTGGAACAAAATGAATGGTGTCTATCCTTGAATTTTGGGGGGAGATATTTCAATTTGCCATTTTTCTTTTTTCTTTCTTTTTTAAATTTTTCCATTCCCCACCTGCATAACTTTTAAAAACTTCAAACTTTTGGAAAATTGCAGAGTGATCACAAAAAAACAACAACAAAAGCTAAAAACCTTGGACACCGCTTATGTTATTACACTCAGTGGCAAAAAGGGAAAAGGGGGGGAGGTTGACAAAGGAGAAAAAAAACCCAAACATGAGATTTACAAAATTAAAACATCAAAATTATAAATCACAAACATTTTTTAAAAGTGCTTCAAAATTCAACTTTTTCACAAAGTTGTTGATTTTTATTTTTTTTGACCAGCTCTAATATTTTTTCTCTAAAATTTTCTGGCTGAACTTTGTGGTAGTGAGTTTGTGGGGGGTTATAATGTTAGCCAGTTACACCATGAGCAGATGATTTGTAATCTACCCAGCACAGTTCTAACAATGGATCTGAGCTATAATGTTTGGTATTTCAGTCCTCAAATACTTAAACTTGGTAAATAATGGAGAGGAGAGAGGGGCAGCCAGCAGGGCCAGATTAAGGCATGGGTCTTAGGGGCTGCAGACCAGGGCCCTGGCTCAAGCGGGGCCTGGCAAAAATAAATCACAGGTAGCAATCTCCAGGCTGCTAAAAAGGGCACTCAGGCAAGCTTGCTTGCATGCCGTGACCCCACGCTATTCCCGGAAGAGGCTGGCTGCTGGCACGTCTCTGCGGCCCCTGGCAGGGTGGGAGAGGCGGCTCTGTGCGCTGCCCCCACAACCGTCCCCATAGCTCCCATTGGCTGGGAACTGGCCAATGGGAGCTGCAGGGGCGGCGCTTGCATGTGCAGGCAGCGCATGGAGACCCACTGCCCCTTTCCCCACAGGGGCCGCAGAGACATGCTAGCAGCCAGCCGCTTCCGGGAGTGGCATGGGGCTATGGCATCCCCCTCCTGCACCAAATTCCCTCCCAGGACTTGTATGCAGGGGCCCCACAAAATCTAATAGCCCCGGGCCCACAGGAGAGTTAATCCGGCCCTGGCAGCCAGGCCATATTTGAGCAAGTGGCATTGCAACCTGGTGAATTGCAGCACACTACTGCTCAGGTTTGGCCCAGATGCCCCTCCATCATGACCAGGAGGGCGGGGTGGGAATGGGGAGAGGTTGGGCCAAATGTGCCACTGCAGGCAGGTGCCTAGCTTGCCTAAAGCTAGAGCATCCCTATGATGTCCTATATGTTTTAACCCCCTAAAAATTTTGTGAGAAATCCACTTCAGAGAAAATCTTCTTCAGCTCAGGCTGAATTACTGCATCCAATTCCTCTGCACCATATAACTCCCTGTTATGGACCTCCATGGCAGCAGTCAGCAGAGAAAACCCTATTTGAAGAGAGGGAGGACCACAGTGGGTCAAGCAGGCAGTATGGGGTATAAAACAGTGAGGCATAATCTGTTGGAAACTCACTGAGGGGGAACTTGAATTGTTTCCCTCTTTCCTAGATCCATCCAGTAGGTTTTTCATCCAGAGGATATTTTGGTCCCAGATTACAAGGCTATGCAAAACAATTCTTGCTGATGGTGAAAAGAAAATCATATTTGTGCAAGTTAAAAATTACCTATGTAAGTCTTGAATTTTCTACAAAAGGAAATTTTCCAGTTGGAAAATTGGCAACTTGTAACTTTTTACAACCATTTTGCACACGTGTAAGTGACTACACAAGATACAAAACAATGGGAAATCATGCCCATTATTTGGAAGTATCCAGGAGACAGAAGAAGGAATAACAGACTGGGACCTGATTATGATCTTACGTCAGGGTTAAAAAAATGGTAACATCATTACTTTCATTTAAGCCAATTTGAAATATGAATCAGGCCAAATGGATTGACATTTCTGTAAAACCATTATAATAAGATCAGAGACAGGCCCTGAGCTTCAAAACAGAATACTTTTTTTTAAAAACAGAGATTGGCAGATTCACTCCTCATTTATAGCAATGTAAAGTAAATTAGGAGTAAGCCAAATAATTTATACTAAGTTTATTATTTACAGTACTTGACTGAGGCTTGGGTCAAACTAAAATGTAGGTCACTATAGTTACGGTGCTTAGGTATGTGAAAAATCCACACCCCCTGGGTGTTGTAACTATGCCATCCTAACCCTGAGTGTAGATGCAGCTAGGTTATCCTTAAAAAAAAAAAAAAAAAAACCTTCTGTCACTGTAGGTTATGTCTATATTATGGGGTTATGTCGGCATAGCTACAGTAAGAGAGCCAATTTTCTAGCTAGCTGACCTGAAGTATTAAAAACAAATTGTATGAAAGCTACTTAACTTTTGGTCATCACTCAAACTCTCTTAACAAATGCACACATAAAAAAGAATCATCCTGTAACAGGATATGCTCTTACCCTATTTCTAGCTTTGTACATGAATATCTTAAAAAAAACCCAACCAACCAACCAACCAAACCCCTAAAGTCTTGCTCTTTCCCCACCTTCATCTTAAACCTTTAATACTTGCCATGGTGAAATAAATGACAGACAAACAAAAAATATTAGTGCTGTTAAGGTAACTTGGAAGCACAGAAAGATTGAGGTTCTTTTCTAATTCAGCACAAATAGGCCAGTCCGAGGAAATAAACAGTGATAGATGAAGCACAGTCTATTCATTTCCTACAGTTTTTAGCTTATCTGAATTAGACTAATGACCTCACAGCTGAAATTAACCAGAGAGCCTGTCTTTTCCCTCCTTTTCATTTGTTTTTTTAAAAAACACGGCTATTTAGACATTTATTATATCAGCCTATAATAGGGTCCATGGTGGACTAGGTGGCCTAGGGTTAGCGCCCACCCAATAGTGAGGCGGTGGTAGGGGAGCCCAGGCCTGCCCACTTCACTGGGCTCCAATCCAGGGCCCTAAGAGGGTCAGCAGTTTTTGGCCTTCGAGGGGGCCCTCTGAGTTACCCTCCTTGGTCCTCTGCCTACCACTGCTTTCTTTCCTCAGTTGCTGATCCCAGAGAAGGTGGGGGGGGGGGAAAGAAACCAAACTGTCAGCTCCAACTGGGCTCAGCATATAGTCCTATTCCCTCAGGAAGGCTTCTCCAGCCAGCCCCTTGGTCAGGAGCCTTTGGGATAAGTCTGTCCTCCTCCTCAGCATTCCTCTTCTGAGCTGGGTTGTTCCATTTTCAAACCTGTCTCTAGCTGGAGTATGTTCTTCAGGGCTGAAGGGGTAGGGCTCCCTGGGCCCAGTACTGTGCCTTAACCCTTTCCAACCCAGTGTGGAGTTTGTATGCCCCATCACACAGCCTTACAAAAATCTACATGGCAACTTGGAGTTGAATATTTTTTTCTTTGCATGTAAAATATCTCTTTTTTTTCTCATTAGAATTAATTAACATGACAAAAAGCAGGCAAGAAGATGTTGTGCCTGGGCTGGTAAATGTTCAGAACAATTTAAAAATGTGGCTACATTGTATCATGGAATCTGAAATGTGGGATAATGAGGGAATGCGAACATCACAGACAAAATCCCTGTGCAATACTAGATGACATTTTCAAAATGCTTTGTTTTATTTTGCACATTTTTATGAAGTCAGATTAAAACAATCAGTCAATGATCATTTCAATGCATTCGTATATCTTGGGATTTCTATGGTCCCCATCACTGTAGTATCTGATACTTCATAGGACAAGGCTTTAGTCCAGGACAAAGTAGAGTTAAATTTATGTCTGAATGAATGATCTGGCTCCAACCTAAATGCTTATATGGGCCCTGAGAAACTTAACTGTTCCTAGATGTATCCTGACAGCATCCATATGAGGAAAGGAAGGGTTATTATCATCCCCATTTTACAGATGAGCAATTGAGGAACAGAGAGATTAAGTGATCTGCCCATTGTCACACAGGAATTAAACTGAATGCTTTAATTGCAAGACCATCCTTCCTCCCTGTCTTTTCAATTAGTCATAATATTTCAACTTTCATAAAGATGTCTACTAATCTTTCTAAACATGTGTGGCTATATTAACAAGTAAGATTTTTAATTTTAGAATAACCATTAATGTAGAAAATAAGGGAGGGTCAAGTCTAGGAATCAGAAAATCTCAGACTTGGAATACTCATGAATTGGTATTGGGACTTTCAGAGACATCAGAAAATGACAGCTTTTGATGATATAACTTCCAAATTCCACATACAAATGACATTTTTTCAAATATCTGCAAATAAAAAAGTTGTATAAAATCTTCAAATAAAATTACTTTGTTAAAAGCTTGCTCTTATATAGATATTAATTCAGTAATGTACATTTGATGTACTTGCTCTTATATAGATATTAATTCAGTAATGTACATTTGATGTACTTGTGACCATCTTGTAATGAATCTATGGTAAAACCCTTCTAGCTTTTGAAACTTTTTTAGTTAAGCTAAGAGTCTTAATCTGTACAATTCACAGTCGGTTATATTACATATTCCCACTATCATTTTCCTCTGCATTACATGGCGGTAAGATATTTTATGATCTAATTTTAGCTTTCTACTGACGAGTTTTATTGCTGTGGCACTTTAAAGTCTTGGATTCTGGAGCCAGTTTTAAGATAAGACAAATAGTTTGGGGCTAAATGGAATTTGCCCAACATTGCTTGTCTGTTGTTTTCACCAGACAGTTAATTAGCATTATAACAAGCAAGGATACAACATTAAAAAAATCACAAGGATATTTGATGATTTCTCTCCCTCAGTGACTGGAAAGCTTTAAAATAATGTTCAAAGGAAAATTATAGAAATTATCTCATAGCAGAACTTGCTGTTTTTGAAAGCCAAAAAGAATAATGTTGAGCAGGGTGGGAGGAATGATTTATCTGAAAAACAAACAAAACAACCAAAATCCTATTAATGATGTTTTATAATTGCCTAATGTCAAATGTAGATTTAAGTTTAATTAGTATGATTTGGAAATTAGAATTCCTTAAAGAGTTGAACATTTCTTAATTTGCCCAACCCTGTTTTCAGGTCATTTTTATTTTTGGAATCATTAAAGCTTCATCTCTTGACTGTTTTCTAGTATTCATTCATCCCAAGGACCACATTCTGGCCACTGCAGGGAAAAATGGCATAAACACAATCCCAGAGGGCACAAACACAACCCCAGATGATAGAAAAGTGCCTGTATTCTGGCTCTAAGCAGCCATGAGGATAAGTCACCCATAGATTCTGTTCAAGGGGCCAATGCTAAATCAAGGGGCATATGTACATAAATATTTAGACTATGACCCTTGGTTCCTAGACCTGACCCAAATGCTTCCATCACGACGGGCCTGCAAAGCCACCTTGACATATTTTCTTGATGGAGCTAGAATAGGCATAGACAGATTTGCCCTCACTCGAGCTGTTGGACTCAGATTTTCAGGATGAGGTAAACTGGGGTGAGAAAGGTGAAGGGACAGGGGAAGGGCACCTCTGTGCACCAACTGCAAGAATTTGACCCCAAGTAAAGAAACTTTAAAAATCTCAGCACTTCAGTGCATAAATAAATATTCACTGTTCATAAGACTTTGACCCCTTAGTTTGGAATCTTTTGCAACTAAGTCCAAGTGACAGTTCCCCAGAGACACTGTACTAAAGTAGCATTAATAGATGAGTTGCATGCCTTTAGCCGGCTACCAGATTGGTATTCCTCTAATTAACATTCTGAAGCTCGTTGTGCTAATACTGTTATTATTTTTGTCTAAAACTAGTAAATGGCCCAAAGTCTGGGTCCAGATCTGGACTTTCTGGGACAAATTCTGGTCCCTGGCTATGTCCCTCAGGTGCCTTTATGCCATTTGCCCTTCCCTGCAGAGAAACCATGGAGAAGGTATGTCGGAAGAGGTCTCTGAACTGCATTGTGCTCCAGCAATTCCTAGTCAGCATAGCAGTCACTAGGAGACCATTCCTGCCAGCATAACTGACTGTTTAGACTGCTCCAAATTATGAGTGTGTGTGTGCGTGCGCGGAGGGAAGGAACCAGGCTACCCCGGATCAGGGAAGCAAAGAAGTTGCCTCACAGTCACTTTTCTCCTCCCCCACTGGGTCCTGCACTGAGTACAACTCAGCTAGACCCAGGGACCTGGTCCTGTATCTCTAAAATGGTCAAAGGTAAAACCTCTGAATAAGTCCAAAGTAAGGATTTGAAATATGAACTTTTTCAGCCTGTTTGGATTGGGTACATTATAAAGATAGGTACATGCTAGTAATCCTGTCTTAAATCCAGGGTTTGGATCTTGGGCACTGCTCTGGAGCCATCTCCAGTAAAAAAAACACACCACCACATTTTTGTAGATTAAAAAAATTTAGTTAACTCTTCCCAGTGCCCCCAGTTTCATGTGTCTCTTCACTTCCAGACTCTGGCCAGGAGTGAACTGGAAGGAATGAAATAGTGCAAAAAGCCTTTTGTGGCATTTCCAGAGTGACTGGATACAGGAACCACTGGAAATCTTGCAACAAAGCCTGATCTCACAAGATTGCAAATCCATTATCCGGACCAATGTTGGGTATGTTTTTCTAAATGAAAATTCTTTCTAAACCTTTTGACATTTACCCATCAGGAGCACATACTTTCATTGAAACAGAAAAAACAGGACCTGATCCTATGTGCTACTTGGGATCTTAGAGCCTTTGGATCAGATTCTCCACTATTTTGCATAGTCATATCCCATACATTCATAATAATGTAGGGCTGGAAGGTACCTCAAGAAGGCATCTAGTCTACCCACAAGCGGAGGCAGGACCAAGTATACCTAAGATGATCCCTGACAAGAATTTGTCCAACCTTTTCTTAACAGCCTCCAATGATGGGGATTCAACAACCTCCCTTGCTAATGAATTATCCTTATAGTTAGAAAGTTTTCCTAATATCTAATGTAAATCTCCCTTACTGAAGGTTAAGCCCATTACTTCTTGTCCTGCCTTCAGTAGACATGGAGAACAACTGATCAATGTCCTGTTTGTAATAGCCCTTAACATATGTGAAGACTACAATCAGATCCTCCCTCAATCTTCTTTTCTCAAGAGTAAACATTACCCAGGTTTTGGTTTTTTTAAACCTTTCCTCAAAGGTCAGGTTTTCTAAAACGTTGATAATTTTTGTTGCTCTCCTCTGGACCGTCTCCAGTTTATCCACCTCTTTCTTAATGTGTGGCCCACAACACGGGACACAATTACTCCTCACCAGTGCCATGTAGAGCAGAACAATTACCTGCTGTATCTTATATACGCACTCCTGTTAATACACCCCAGAATGATATCTGCCTTTTTCACAACTGCATCACAATTGGCTCATACTCAATATATGATCCTTTATAACCCCAGATCCTTTTCTGAAGTACTACTGCCTAGCCAGATATTCCCTATTTTGTATTTGTGCATTTGATTTTTCTTTTCTAAGTGTAGTTCTTTGCACTCATCTTCTTTGAATTTCATCTTGTTGATTTCAGACCAATTTTCCAATTTATTGAGGTCATTTTGAACTCTAATTCTGTTCTGCAAAGTGCTTTTAACCCCTCTCATCTTGGTGTCATCTGAAAATTTTATAAGCGTAGTCTCTACTTCATTATCTAGTCATTAATGAAAATGTTGACTAGTATTGGACCCAGGACAGACCCCTGCAGGATCCCACTACATAAGTCCTCCCAGTTTGAGAGTGAACCATTAATAAACTCTGAGTATGGTTTTTCAACCAGTTGTGCACTCACCTTATAGTAATTTCATTTAGACCATATTCTCTAGTTTGCTTCTGAAACTGTCACATGGGACTGTGTCAAAAGTCTTACTAAAATTAAGATATATCATGTCTTTTGCTTCCCCGCATCCACTAAACTAGTCAACCTGCAAAGAAGGAAATTACATTAGTTTGGGAAGAGTTGTTCTTGACAAATACACGTTGGCTATTACTGATCACATTATTATCCTCCAGGTGTTTACAAATCAATTGATAATTTGTTCCTGTGTCATCCCAGGAACTGAAGTTAGACTGACTGGTCTATAATTCTCCAGGTCCGCCTTTTCCCTTTTTTAAAGATAGGTATTATATTTGCCCTTCTCCAGTCCTCTGGGACCTCTCCTGTCCTCAGTAAATTCCCAAAGATTGCTAATGTTTCTGAAATATACCATTCTGATTTGGATAGTATTTGTACACTCATCCTGCACAGGTGAAAATGCTGGCACAATGCCATGCAGAATCAAGCCCAAAATACAGATTATGATATTATGGTTATTCACAGTTTAAGTTGGATTCCCAATTGTGATGTTGTCAAGGTGACATAAGATTTGCCTTTTTATTGCCTACACACTGTCATTATTGGGATAGTTTATGATGCCATAGCCCTCAATCTCATTGGCACAGGGCTAGAAATTGCATAGCTTGTGAAACATGATAAAGATTCATCAACTTCTCCTTGGTCAAATACAGCAACAAATGCAGAGTTGCTTGATCATTTTCCCAAAAGGCATTGCTATCTGCCACTGTATGGTGGGAGATGAGGACAAAGAATAAAATATAAATAAAAAAAGCATAATTTGCCAGGGGCTAATGAATTCATTTCATTGAATGTCATTACATTACAATATTTTTTTCAAATGCTTAAATAAAAAACAGCTCCTAGAGATAAAAGGCATGTATTCAGGCAACATATATTTCCATTCCACCACCATGGCCCCTTTTCTGTAACATCCTGTGTTTTCTTGTACTGATCTGTCTTGTCATTCAACCAAAATAGGGTTCAGAATCTTTTTCTCACCATTAGTAATGAACCCTTGCATACCCTGGGAAATCCACTTCTTTGTATATAAAAAAATACTTTACCAAAGCCTTGGCTGTCAGTAGTAAGATTGAAGGGACATCTCTACCACCTAATAAACACAGAATAGATTTAGCAAAGAGATTCAGAAAAGTAAGAAAAAGGCAGAAGAAAATGTAGCAAGGCATTAAAAGAGAGAGCCTTGAGACTCACATAGAAGATTAAAGGATTACGGCTATCTTGGAAGCTTTTGAGAATGAAGGACCTAGCTAGCCTATGCTATCACCAGCACTGTTAAATTCTCTAATACCGTTTTCTTTTTTGTTATTATGCATATGATAAAGTAGTTATCTGAATGACGGTGTCCTGACGGATTTCAAATAATGAACTCACCATCGATGAGATTAGAATAAATTCAGACACAAGGGAGTATAGTCCACTACATCTTAACGAAACCTCATTGTGTTGTAATCCAATTCACATCTTTATTCTTTATCTAGGAGATTTAGCACTTATGAATTTTATTTTTGTCTATAAAATAATACTTACAGTACAAATATTCTCTACTGGGAAGCCATCTGAATAGCCATTCCTCTAGAAATTTTTGAAAATCTCATAATAGTCTGTATTAAAACACAATCAGGGGTTCTAGTGTAGTAGTAAATTACTAAATAGCGAGCAATAGCATCCGAATTGTCCAGTGAAATCAAGGTAGAGATATCCATCTATGCAAGATATAATTAAAAGTGTCACTTCAAATATACTACAATATTTTATAACTTCTCATTTCACATAAAGAAATTATTATTTACTTATTCAGCTCACTCTTTACATATATACACATAAAGACACTACTTTACATAACCTTCTAGTTGGGATTCTTCCACCAGTTTTAACAGACTTAATTAAAGCCATTGTCACAGCCATTGGATTCCGCTCTTAATGTCACCTCTTTTGTATATTTCATAAGAGTTCTCTTGCTATACTCACTCATGTCATCCCATCCTCTCACTTGCTCTTTGGACATTACTGTGTACCAAAAACTAGCTATAAATAGTTTATGGAACTGGCTAATCAGTAAATGAGACAACTTATTATTTCCACAGTCACACAGGCAAAGCATCCTTTATAAACATGTTATTAAGTGCTGGGACAGCACTTAACCTATTTGTTATTAATATGTTATTATTTACACCTTATGTAGTATTTATTCATGAACAAACAGGAAGAAAAATGGAAGTTATCTTGTGCCTTTCATGCCAGCCCCATGTTGCAACTTTATGCTCTCTCTTACATTGACTCTATCTATAGCAAAATTGCTGAAAATCTCCCACTGTTACGCCTCCACTGATGGTAGCAATATTATAACCTGAGAGTGGGAGTGCTAGTGTAGGCCAGCTTCTGGTGTTTTAACACATGTCCCACTAGAACACATGAGCCAATGCCCTCTAAAAGTCAATGAGTAAGCAAGGATAATGGCAACTTTTCTAGAGGGAAGATTTCTTTCAGCTGGGATTTTGCCCTTTTGAGATTTCAGGGTCAGACAACTGGCTTTTCAATAGATCATACCAGCAAGGTCACTGCAAATTGAACTTATCCTGTAAAGTACTGAGCACCACCCTGTGAAGTGCTGAGCAGCCTCAACATCAGTGGGAGTTGAAGCACCTACCTAGCAGAAGGTATTCAGTATTTTACAAGATTTTGTCTTTATAATATGCTTCTCAGCTTGTGAATACAGGAGATTTAGTTATTTTCATTAAACAAAGAGGTGGTTGTACACAAGCTTTGAGGGCCACATATATAAGTTGCTTCTGTAACTGACAAAGACGAGATGCGGCCTTGAAAATTTGTGTAGTTCAATTTCTGAGTTGTTTCACTAATGAGTGTTGCAGCATCTTCTCCATCTCTCAAGGACTAGTAGAGCTAAAACATTTGCTTTGCACTTCTAGGTCATCTAATTCAGTTCTCGTAAGAGAGAATGAACAGTGCCTATGTATCATAAAGATGCCAAGCACTAAAGCAGGTTTGCAGGTAAAATGGATTTTCCTCCCCCCATTTTTCCCCCAGCATAAAGCAATAGGTTTTTATTATGATAATCAGATTTACAAGGAACTATTCCTGTCACAACCTTGGCAAAGATGCTGAGTATAGAATTTAACCTGAGCTATGAAGGCAAATTCATATAAACCAATAGTCAACATTAATTTCCATGTTAAATGAAGGAGAAAAAATACTCACTTTATATGGGTATATATATTATATATAAAGATACCAAACATGCCCTACTAAAACCTACCATATTGTATCTCCCTACTTTGGATTATCATAATTTGCACAAGATGTGAACATATTAAATGTCAGCTACTGCAAATGTGCTTGTATTTGTATTTATGTTTACAAAAATGTGGCTATCCTCACCTGTTGTATGTGCAAAAACTATAAAAGACACAGGGATCCAGATTCCCCTCTTTACAATGATGCAACTCTGTTGACTTCAGAGGAGTTATTCCTTATGTGTACACCTTCATTAGAGGGAATAAGGTCCATACATTAATCAGAAATGAAATTTGCCCCAATGCAAAGGGCCCACACACAGGGTCCTAGGGTAGGACTTATGTGGTACAGAAATGAGAAACTTGTGCTATCCTCTCCCCGGTGTGAATTTAACCCTAATTCAAATGAAGGTCAGTTTACAAGAAAGAAATTCCATTACCTCAGCCACTCTCCAAAAACCCTTCCGACCCACCCTCAAATACCTCCTTCCAGGGCCACCCAGCAGTTTGCCCTGGGCCCCCTATTTGAGAGACCCCCCAAAGAAAATGTCAGAGCCTGTAATATGGGCTGTCTGACTTAGTGGTTGGAGCCAGGAACAAACTCAGGGTCTTGGTCACACCAAGGGTCAAAGCCAGAGTCAGCAACTGGGGTCAGGGCAAGGAAGCAGGAACCAAGCCAGGACACAGGGACTTGGTCTAGGCAGTAACAGACCCAGCAATCTGTTGCTCAGACAAGGGATGGGATAGGAACAAGGAGCTTTATACCAGTGGTGTCCAATCAGCAGGCTCTTGTTATTCATCTGACCCTGCTGAGTCAGCAGGTGTAGCTTCTGGTGGTGGGGTATTAGCAGCAGTTCCCTCAGCAGTCCTGCAGCTTGGTGGTGCAGAGGATAGGGCTCCTGCTTAGCAGCCCCATGGCCCTATAAACCTAGCACCTGACATGTTGTAACCTGTGCCAGGTTGCAATGCTACTTGCTGAAATTTGGCCCCATCATCATGACAGAAGGGCGGGGAAGTCAAACCTAAATGATGCTGCACTAGGTTACAACAGCCAGGAGCCACCTGTGGTAGGGTGGGCTTGCTCTCCCTACACCTGCTTCCACTGAGGCCTCACTGTTTTTGCACCCTCAGTTTCAGATTATTCCCTGAACCCCACTAAAAATCTCTGTGCAGACCCATCTCCTTAGGAAATCTACTAGACCCTGGTATATACTCTGCAGGTCCACAACCTCAGGGACCAAATGGTGGAAGCAAATGACCTGCCTCCAGCTTCCAAACAAATCTGAAAACTGACCCAGATGATCTTAACTGCAAGGATGGAGCATGAAGAATGTCTGGTGACACACAAGATCTAAACTACAGATCAAAATTAATACCTTGGATTGCACCTGGAAAGATGATGGAAAACAGTGTACACAATCTATATAGCACTAGTGTAATATGCTGCATGCATGAAACATTACTGAGTGAGCAGGCAGCTAAATTTTGCACTAGCTGAAGTTTCCAAATTAATTTCAAGAGAAGCCCCATGTAATCCAATCTGGGGATAACAAAGGCATGGATAGCTATTGTACAGCTTTCAAAGAGTAAAGGTCACAAGAGCTTTGCCAACTGAAGATAGAAAAAAGCGCTTTTGGCTTCTCTCTGGACATCCAGAAGCAGATGAATATCCAATAAGTCACTGAGATTGTGAGTTTTATTATGACAGTTGTGTGCATATCTTGTCACTTAAGGGAGGAAATATCTTTTCCACTATCTGCTCTGATTATTTCACCTTATAGTGGGTATATGTCTGTAACCTAGTAACAATAAGAAAATCTAGTTTTTAAAACCAGATGTTCTCAGCTGAATGAGACCACCCTTGAATACAGGGGTCAGCGTCCCCCAGCCAGCCCATCCACGCTGCCTGGCCCGTGCCGCCCGGGGCTCCAGCGGCGATTTAAAGGGCCCGGGGCTCTGGCCGCTGCCGTTACCCTTCCTTTTAAATCGCGGCCCTGGGGCAGCTGCTCCTTTTGTCCCCCGTCCCCCCCCCAGCGGCCCTGCCGGTAGGGACCCGGCAGGGCTGCCGACGGGGGGCGCAAAAGGGGCAGTGACATTAAAGTGTCAGCTGAGTATGGGCTGGTACCGGCGGCCACTTTTTACCGGTACGCCATACCGGTCTGGATGAATACAGCCCGAGACAACAGCTCTGAGACACGTGAACTGCTCCATTCGTGCCAGTGGGTGTTTTCATCCCCCTTCCCCACAATCAATGCCTGTGAGCCTTTGGTATGCACCAGGCATGCCTGTTCTCAGCTCCTCAACCCACTCTCAGCACTGCGTGCTTGGTGCATGCTCCAAGCATGCCTGTTCTCGGTTCCCCACAAAGAGCTCACATGAGGGTGTGTAGGCAGGGAAAGGGGCTTAGACTATCAAAGGGCCAGGGACCCCCAGATCCTATGGGGGAGCAGGGAGAGGGACTCAGATCTCCCCAGAGGTGTAGAATCCTCCAGAACCCAGAACACATATATGGCACAGAGAGAGGGGCTCAGGCCCCTTATCAGAAGCAGGGGTCCTTCAGATCCTGGCACACACATGGAAGGGGAGAAGGTGGCACTGACAGCACCCCCCCATCTTTAATCCCCTCAACTCTGCCACCCCTGTTGATTTTGTAAAATGCTTGGGGTTTCTTTGGGTGGGGGAGACAGTTTCTCAGAAACACATTTGCTCAAACAACCCAAAAATGGGTCACTAGCAATACACAGCACCACCATGAGGCACAGCAATTCTCAAGACAGTTTGAGTAAGCATGTGGATTTTAGAGCACTTAGAAGAGCAAATTCTTCAACCAGAAAGTGCTTCAGAAGCTTAACTATAGACAGGCTTGGAAGGATTAGACTTTTATTGGTAAAAGTTAGTAAATGTCAATTTCACCATACACACGAACCGACAAAATTTATTTCCTTTTATAGTAATAGAAATGGATGGATAGGCAAAGTAAGAAACATGCCGCTTGAGAACTTATAAAGAATTTGAGTTAAGGATATTTACTTTGTATATTTTGACATGTGAGGTTGATAATTTGTGTTTTAACAGTTATAGAATCATAGAAATGTAGGACTGGAAGGGACCTCGAGAAATCACCCAGTCCAGCCCCCTGTGCTGTGGCAGGACCAAGTGAGCATAGACCATCCCTGACAGATGTTTGTCCAACCTGTTTTTAAAACCCTCCAGTGTTTCCACATCATCTCTTAGAAGCCTATTCCAGAGCTTAACTACTCTTTTAGTCAGAAAAATTTCCCCAATATCTAACGATATAAAGCTTTAATTTTTTGAAATTAACATCTACTACTGTTATTAAATAGTTATTGTCTGACCCTCCCCCCGCAATAATTTCCCAAAACTGTGAAAATTTAAATGGATAAAAATCAACAAAATAAAATCCATATTTTTGCAAACTGTGAATATTTAAATAAAAATAAAAAATGCTAAAAAATAAGCATTATATTATCAAAATTATTAAAAATAAAAATTGAATTCTGCCAAGCCTAACTATAGAAGAGCTAGTGCATCTCTATAATGTAATATTCAGAGTTTGCCAAGAATGTCAATTTATAAGAAAAAAATGTCATTAACAAAACATATTGGATTTCAGTATTATACTGATTATTTTGCCCTGAAAATGCTTTCACACAGATGACAACTTTAATTCATGTCACAGATCAGTTTTAGCATTCTACCAAAATTCAAGATGTCAACTGAGGGAATTAAAGAGTTTGCCAAATGATTTTTTCCCCATCAGAAGTGTTGGTCTTTGACAAACTGCTTCTTTTTTTATTGGTGTAAGGCTTTCATGGAGCTGACAGAATTTATTAAGTAAACAAAATAGATCAAGGTGTTTAACAAAATAATTTTGTTTACAGCATATCTTCTAGTTAGCTGACAGGATGTTTTTCCCTGCTGAAGTACTTTGTTAATATGCCAGTATTAGTTTTCATAATTCTACTGTAGTGAAACTCATTTAAATATCTGATCAAAGAATGAACATTAAAAAAAAATACAATTACTGGCACAGTACCTACAGATCACCTATTTATAGTTAACACCTTTAAACTACTGCCTGACAGAAGAATAATGAAAAAGTTACATGAATGAACATGCAAGGACCAAATGGGGAGGTACTTGCTAGTAATGACAAAGGGACTTCTTAAAATACTAAGATTTACACATTAGCATAAAAGTTATCCCTAGGATTACTTTGGAGTTGAACTTCCACACCATCCTTATTGATTTACTCCATACTGTCTAGTGTGAGAGTGACTTGTTGGCTAGAATAAGGGATGTGGAATTACCACTCGTGTCCTATTCCCAGCTCTGCCACCATCTTGCTGTGTGGTCTTGTATAAATCCTATAATCAGTTTATCCATCTGTATATTGAGGATAAGAATATTTACCAACCTCACAGGAGTGTGAAGGGTTAATTAATTAATATTTGTAAAGTTCTGTGAAAAGTTCGTATGACTAGGTCAATATAAGTGAACAGTACAAATATTAATTATTGCAGCAGTTATTGTATGGAATTTAAGATAACACACTTCTTATAAAGTCCAAGAACAATGTATGCTAGAATAACTAGAAACAAATAAGAAATAAGTATGATATGTCAGCCCTAAGTCAGAATTTCCTTGTTTTCCTGGTGTGTGCATGTGTCTGAATTACAATGCTCTATAAAATACAGGTTTCAGAGTAGCAGCCATGTTAGTCTGTATCCGCAAAAAGAACAGGAGTACTTGTGGCACCTTAGAGACTTAGGCCTGGTCTACACTAACCCCCAAATTCGAACTAAGGTACGCAACTTCAGCTACGTGAATAACGTAGCTGAAGTCGACATACCTTAGTTCGAACTTACCGCGGTTCAGACGCGGTCCACACGCGGCAGGCAGGCTCCCCGTCGACTCCGCGGTACTCCTCTCGCCGAGCTGGAGTACCGCAGTCGACGGAGAGCGCTTCCGGGATCGATATATTGCGTCCAGACCAGACGCGATAAATCGAACCCGGAAGTTCGATTGCCAGCTGTCGAACTACCGCGGTAGTGTAGACCTGGCCTAAGAAATTTATTTGAGCATAAGCTTTCGTAGGCTGCATCCAAAGAAGTGGGCTGTAGCCCACGAAAGCTTATGCTCAAATAAATTTGTTAGTCTCTAAGGTGCCACAAGTACTCCTGTTCTTTTTTCTATAAAATACAGTATCTTTACATGTAATTTTAACATACATAGACATCAGCTGGCTTCAATTTAAAATTGTAATATCTCCTTCCTGCAGTTGCTCTGATGTCACCGTACTTTCATGTTATTGTCTCAATGGTTTTGCAATGGGGTTGTTTCATTTTTGTCTTGCTAATATGAGTGTCATCTTTCTAGATTTTCATTTCGTTATGGTGCCACTAAGATGCAGTAAGGAAATAATTCTTACACTGGCACTGAAATATTTTCCCCATTTTAATGACATCATATTGAGCTCATCACCGAATATCTGAAGAACTGCACTAAAATTATTTTTCCCTGGCAGTACTACTCTGAGTCAGCATCCTTGTGATCAGAGGGCATTATATTGAAATGAAATATTTGATGTTTTTGTGGCAAAGAGCAGTCCTTATGTAAGTGCAATAATAAAAAAAATTCTCCCTTAGCATAGCTTTTTCTTAATTAATTATCTTGCCAATCTGAACACTTTTGCATGACCCTACATACACCAAATATTATGGAGCTCATTTTTCCCTTCCCATAAATCCCATTGACTTTATGGGAGATACATACATATATCGAGCAGAGAAAAGGCTCCTAAAAGTCACTCCCCATACTACCTCCTATACAAGTGATTTAAAAATAAATATCTAGGGCTTTAGTGTGCAGTATTTACTTTCTAATCTCGTCCCTTCACACATTCTCCTTGCCTCCTTCCAAGTCACCCCTGCTCCTCCACCACACTCTCTTTCCCCCTTCTTCCAAATCCCCCCTCTCGTCCACATTCTCTCCTCCCCTCCCTCAACATCACTTTCTTTCTCCTTCTCTCCTTCAGCATCCACCTTCCTCCTTAACCTTCACACACACTACAGGTCAGATCCTTAGCCCTGCTTTGGCTAGTATAAGGGCCCCTAGAGGGCTATTACAATCTGGAAGAGGTTAGAGAAGTCATTAGACTGCTCTAATTTGGGCCAGAAGCTGGTTTAGATCAGAGGAAGTGGAAAGGTGGGTTATTTTGTCCCACTTTTGACTGCCTTCTTTCAGCTGAGTCAAGACAGAACCCAGCACAGCTGAGGATTCAGCCCTAAGTTTACAGTTGCACCATGGGGCCAGACCCATTCACACCTAATATTACCTTATAGCCATGCACGAGTGTGTGTGAAGTGGGCAGGAGAGTGTGAGGAGCCTTCCCTTCTCCTTGCACACCCCAGCCAAGAGATATACGCTAGTAGCCCCTGTACTCACAGTAGCACAGCAACTACTCCGTGAAAGCACCTGTGGAGGGTGGTCACAAAAGACTTCAAAGGGTATGGAGAGGGGAGGCAGGGCCATGACTACCCTCCATATCTTGTTGGATTTTTTCCCCCAGTCAGCTGCAAATTGCTATTTAGTTCCAGGATAGAATTACTGAGGGTGGCAGCAGAATATTCTGTGTGAAAGCTCTTCAGGACTAAAATTCACTTTTTTTTTTTTTTTTTTTTTTTCTTCAGAGACCAGTTTGGTAACTTTTAAAATATGGGACAGACATTTCTTAATTCTAACATTTTCTTAAATTAGGTCTTTAGCCACAACTTCCCTTTTTTAGGTTTAAAGTCCCTGTTGTGTTTCTCCCAATAGCTAACCCAAGCCCATTTAATTTATTTCCTTTCATATTACATTGTATTTTAATCAGCGAGGGGTAGCTCAAATATTTGTGAAATAGAAATACTAGTATAATCATTTGCTGCACTAATCTACATTTTTCCATATGAGGATCTAATATCTCCTTCAGTTTCCTGAGGCTCATGCTCACCTAGGTCTTCTTTTATCCTGCGTGGACAAAGCTTTTCACCACATTCAGTGGAAGGTTTCATTTAATAAGTGCTCAGTCTCTTAAATGTTTACTACTGAACATGGCTCTCACACAATGGGAGTAGTTCTATCGACTTCAGTAGGACTAGTCCCTGTAGTGGGCACTATGCTTGGTAATAAATACATAAACTTAAATGAAATGCATTCCTTTGCCCCTGAAAATATACCCTGAGTAGGTATATGAGGTATATAGTATGTGGGTTAGTCACTTGTAACTGGACTTCTTCAAAATGACCTCTCAGGGAATGACTCCTGGGGAAATGCCCCAGAGGTGCAGTTTGGACCAAAGGAACCTTCTAGCAGCAGAGACAGTTGGCGTGTTCTGTTCATCCCCTCAGGGCTCTGAAGGTTCAGAAGGTGGGGATATGAAAGGGGCCTTTGTGCTCCAACCACCTCAGTTCCTTCCATCACCACCTCAGGTCCAAAATCACACAAAACCAAACACCCTTGCCTCGCCCCTTCCCCCGAGGGCCCACCCTGCCTCGCCCCTTCTTCGAGGCCCCACCTCCGCTCACTCCATCCCCCCTCCCTCCATCACTCACTCTCCCACACCCTCACTCACTTGCTCATTTTCACCAGGCTGAGATAGAGGGTTGGGGTGCAGGAGGGGGTTCAGGAGTTTGGAGTGCGGGAGGGAGCTCAGGGGGGTAGAGGGTTGGGGTGTGGGAGGGGTGCAGGTTCCAGAAGGGAGTTTGGATATGGGAGGGAGTGAGGGGTGCAAGCTCCGGGTGGCGCTTACCTCACGCAGCTCCCAGGAAGTGGCTGGCATGTCCCTCCGGCTCTTAGGCGGAGGTATTGCCAGGTGGCTCTGCACCCTCCCCCCTGCAGGCGCCGTCCCCACATCTCCCATTGGCCGCAGTTCCCAGCCAATGGGAGCTGCAGAGTTGGAGCTTGGGGCGGGGGCAGTGCATGGAGCCCCCATGGCCACCCTTACACCTAGGAGCCAGAGGAACATGCCAGCCATTTCTAGGGAGCTGCAAGGAGCCAGGTAGGGAGCCTGACAGCCCCAACTGGACTTTTAACAGCCTGGTCAGCAGTGCTGACCGGAGCTGCCAGGGTCCCTTTTCGACCGGCCAGACACCTGGCAACCCTAGAGCAGGGAGGGAATTATGTGCTGCTATTGAGTTGTCACACTAACACCCTGCCTCATAAAAACTACAGCCAAGACCTATTCTTGTATTAAAAGCTAGGTTTCCCTTCAGTTTGTTCTCTCATTGAAAACAGGGGGAATCCCACAGAAGGAGCAATCAGCTGTCGATTAGATTCTGAATTAAGACTATGGTAAGTCTCAAAAGTAGAAAAGAACATTGAGGCAAAATGTGAAAATCCCACACGTATTTGTGAACCAAATACACTAAGAAACTGAAATGAGCATAAAAGACTCCAAAGAGAAAAAGAAATCAATCAACATGTAAAGAAAAAAGTGTTTGCTATAGAGCAACCTTTCAATAATATGCCCTAATTTTTACAAAAACTCCTATTAAAAATATTGCAATACAGGTATTTTCTGCTACTCTCTTTATGTTCATCAGGATCTTTGGGATTGGCTTGAGAACATCACCACCAAACATGCTCAGGTGTAGCTCCACCCCACCCCCTTGACACTCTCCTTTCTCTCTGTGCCCACACCTACCAGCTGCTTGCTGCTTATTCACTTTCATTTTCAGCTGTGTTGTTCCTGCTGCACTTCTCTTTGCAGGACCTAAGAAAGAGTGCACTTTGAGTGAAGCTCACTGTGTGTTTGACAGATCTTTGTAAGGAAAGCAAACTGAAATAAAGAAAATTCTCTCTGCCCTTTAGCTACCATAATTTTAAGGTCTTCTTGTAATAAGAGAAGGCACAATATTTTCAGATGGAAATATGGTTTTCAAGTTGACAGATCGAGGTAAAAGCATGCCATTGTGAAATAAATATCCTAAAAGGAGAAAACTACCAGTATGGATTACCAGGCAAATTAAGGGAGAGCACACAAAAGAGCAAAGACCACATGAGACATTGACTATAAACCATCAAGATCAATGCTACAAGTGGAGATATAGACAACTAAAGTGAAAGATTACAGAAATAATCAAGAAAGCAAAGATTAAACATGAAAGGAGATTGGCAGATTCTTGCTCTTTTGAATTCTGGCTTGGCCAGCACAGAGGAATTTAATTTTGTATTGCTAAACTAGGTCTCAGTTTACAATCAGCACTCATCTTTGCCATATAAGCAGCTGTAGAAAGTAATTTTATTATCTTCCAAATGAAGATATATGATCTCTCTCTCGCTGTCTTTTTTGTTGCTTTTGTTATTGTTAAAAATGTGCTGGCTCAACACATAGACAAGCATGATGTACTGGAATAAGCACATGGCTTGGAACCAGTAACTTCTGAGTTCTAATCCCAGTTTTTATGATGACCCTCTGTGCAGCCTTGAGCAAATCACTGATCCTCTCAGTCTTGGTTTTGCCATTTCTGATATGGTGATAATGGTTACGTAGCTAGTGATTGTAACCATATGTCCCTATCACGGTTACCCTTGTTTTCCCTCCATTTTTGGGGGGTCTTGCCATTTATTACTCTTATTTATTATTACCCCAATACCTACAGTTTACAGTCTACACATTAGGCAGGATGCAAAAGGTGTACATGTACATGTTTGTACATCATCATATATCTAGCACAGCACTGTGCAACATATTCACAACACTAACAACACAATTAATGTGTATCTATTCCCAAAATAATAGTAGTTATATACACACACACAAATATACATACATATATACACATCTATATATAGAAAGTATTCAAATAAATCATCTGCTCTGGAGTGAGATTTTTCTTAGCTCATAGTTAGAAACACTCTCTAACCAATTAATAACATTTTTGTCCCAATTCCTCTCCCCAGTTGGAGGGCTTTATTTCTTATTTTTTGGCTTCTACTTTTAGCTCTCAAATTGGAAAGTTGCAGGTTTCCTGTTCACGTATTTGACCCTGCAATTTAACAACTCCCCTTTGAGAGAAAAATGAAACACTCGAAAACTGACAAGTTCTGAGTAATTCCATCTTTTTTCATTATCTTAGAGAAAGATTTCAAAAGAACAGGAATATTCCTGTTTCTATGTTTGTAAAAATCATATTCTAAAAAGGAGAACATTCTTTGCAATTCACCCTTTGCATCAAATTTAAAATGAAGAAAAAGCAATACAAGTTATTAAATGATGTCTTTCCGCCCCCAATAGAATTAAAGAAGTCTATTCTAAAGCAATAATGAGATTAATTTACTCGTATGAAGAGTCTCAGAAGCCAATGTGACTACTTGTATGAGCAATAGGGACAGAATTTAGCTTCAAGTGTCTAATTTGCAAAACATAGTATATTCTTTGCAATATTTAAGGAAATCTTGAAATATGGTTAAAGGTAAGCAAAGATACATTTTGCACTGGTTTTCACCATAACTTATATAGCCCTTGTACAATTACACAGAAACTATTATGTTCAGTTCTGGGCAGCTTGATATTGACAGACCAGAGGGAATTTAAAGAGGAACAAAAAATGGATTGGAGTGATAGACTTTCAAGGAAAGATTTTAAAAGCTAAATGTATTTACAATAGCTTAACTAAGCAGAAACTAAATGGGAACATGACAACAGTCTACAAATATTAGAAGAGTGTTAATACTGAAGTGGGAAGCAATTATTTTTCATAATTAAAAAGCAATGAAATGAAATTAAAGGAAAAAATAGGCTGACTAAAATTATATTTGTCCTGAGAGTGAGGTCTGTTAGGCTATGTCTACAATGCGCACCTTACAGCGGCACAGCTGCACCGCTACAGCAGTGCCGTTGGAAGGTACGAAGTGCAGCTGTCACCAGGAGAGAGCTCTGCTGCCGACAAAATAAAACTACCCCCAACAAGGGGCGGTAGCTTTGTTGACAGGAGAGCATCTCCTGCCAACAAAGCGCTGTCCACACTGGCGCTTTTCGTCAGTAATGCTTTTGTCAGTCAGGGGTGTGTTTTTTCACACCGCTGACTGACAAAAGTTTTACCAACAAAAGTGCAGTGTAGACATAGCCTTAGTCTGGGGAATTATTTCTCCAAAGAAGAGAGGAAATTCCCATCACTTGTCACATGTAAAAATAGACTGGTGAAAACACAAATAAATGTAAATAAGGGACAATTTTACACTAGCGGAGAGATGAACTAGATGATCCAGGGCCCACTGAATTCCACAGAAAGATACTAGTAAACTTATCGGGCTCAACGGGTAGTGATCAATGGCTACGTGTCTAGTTGGCAGCCGGTATCAAGAGGAGTGCCCCAAGGGTCGGTCTTGGGGCCGGTTTTGTTCAATATCTTCATTAATGATCTGGAGGATGGCGTGGATTGCACCCTCAGCAAGTTTGCAGATGACACTAAACTGGGAGGAGTGGTAGATATGCTGGACGGTAGGGATGGGATACCGAGGGACCTAGACAAATTAGAGGATTGGGCCAAAAGAAATCTGATGAGGTTCAACAAGGACAAGTGCAGAGTCCTGCACTTAGGACGGAAGAATCTCATGCACTGCTATAGACTAGGGACCAAGTGGCTAGGCAGCAGTTCTGCAGAAAAGGACCTAGGGGTTACAGAGGGCGAGAAGCTGGATATGAGTCAACAGTGTGCCCTTGTTGCCAGGAAGGCTAACAGCATTTTGGGCTGCATTAGTAGGAGTATTGCCAGCAGATCGAGGGATGTGATCATTCCCCTCTATTCGGCATTGGTGAGGCCTCATCTGGAGTACTGTGTCCAGTTTTGGGCCCCACACTACAAGAAGGATGTGGAAAAATTGGAAACAGTCCAGCGGAGGGCAACAAAAATGATTAGGGGGCTGGAGCACATGATTTATGGGGAAAGGCTGAGGGAACTGGGATTATTTAGTCTGCAGAAGAGAAGAATGAGGGGGGGAGGATTTGATAGCTGCTTTCAACTACCTGAAAAGGGGTTCCAAAGAGGATGGATCTAGACTGTTCTCAGTGGTAGCAGATGACAGAACAAGGAGTAATGGTCTCAAGTTGCAGTGGGGGAGGTTTAGGTTGGATATTAGGAAAAACTTTTTCACTAGGAGGGTGGTGAAGCACGGGAATGGGTTACCTAGGGAGGTGGTGGGATCTCCTTCCTTAGAGGTTTTTAAAGTCAGGCTTGACAAAGCCCTGACTGGGATGATTTAGTTGGGGATTGGTCCTGCTTTGAGCAAGGGGTTGGACTAGAGGACCTCCTGAGGTCCCTTCCAACCCTGATATTCTATGATTCTATGATTAATGAGCTTTCTATCTGGTGGCTAGTAGGTCTTTTCCATCTGTGATTTTTATGAGTCCACAAAAAATAGGGTACTTTTATCCTCACTGTATTGCAGCTACAGTTATTTTCTGCTGATACTTTTCTATTTAAGGTAAAGGGCCATTTTCAACCAGCGGCTAGCTGATCAACAGTTTTTGTTGCAAAAATTACTGCTCAACTAAGACAAATGGTATAAAATCCTTAGATCCCATGAACCTGTCTCCCTTTACTGAAGTATGTTTTGACAATCCCAGGGTAGAATAAAAATACACAAAGGGGCTGCAAAGGGAAGGTTGAGTGAGCAGAGATGAAAAAATGAGCTTTTCAAGTTTGTTTTAAACTACATTTTATTCTTTATTGGCCACCAAAGCAAAATTTTAGTCTGATTTTTCATTCCAGTCTACTATACGTATACAGAATATACATATACCTACCAGGGTGAGGGCTGCCAGGGAATACAGTTAATCAGTACCTACACTGGCTGGCCTGGCCAAACCCATTAGAGGACAAAAGCCATCTATAATACTTGTTGAGCAGCCCTAGCCAGCTGCAGGTCCTCTGGCTGAGTGGGAAACTTGTGAAACCTGGATGGACTGTTCCATCCCCTGGGGTTGAGGAAAGATGCATCCTAAGGTTGGTTCTGATATATAGAATACAATATTTTTTTAAAAAAATTCTTCTTCTAACAATGTAATTGGTTTTGTCAAGTGTTTAAAATATAATGAAAAAGGGCAGTGTATTATGTCTATGAAGGAGTTAAACATAGAGAACCAAATTCTGCTCTCAATTACAACTTCTGCAATCCCATTGATTCCAAACATTTAAGATATTAATTGTAAGAGGAGCTGGAGGAAAAGTCCTGAGTCATTCTTGTTTGGCATTGCTTCTCAAGTTACTAGTGTTAGGTACCTCCAGAGGTTGATACTTTTGGTTTGGGGACCCCAGAACCTCAAAGCTGATGTATGCATAATTGCTTATCCAAACTGTCCCCTGCTGAACTTTGTGGGTCTGGACAAATCAGATCCAGGTCCAAACTAACCCTTGTCTTGGTATTAAAAAACCAAAATTTACACTCCCTGATACATCCCTTGTTCTCTCTCTCTCTCTCTCTCTCTCTCACACACACACACACACACACACACCAAACAAATTCAAGAATGAATTCATTGTGTATAAAATACATACATATGCTCTTTTATATATTATATTCTCAGAGATCATGTTTCTATTTATAATAAAACATTTTTATTTCAATTTAGTTTGTTTAGTGTCAATAACATACTGAGAGCTCTACAATACACAAAAATTAAAAATGGTCCCTAGCACAAAAAGCTTCCAGTTTATATACAGGTATGTACATACATAGCTAATAAACAGAGAATATTTGCCATTAGTTAACACGAAGTGGTATGGAAGATGCAACAATTAATTTTTGTTCTAAGTATACAAAAACATGAGGTCAAGCTGCAGTATCTTAAATATCCACCATTTGACAATTGATGACAAATGTTGACTTTTTAATAGCTACTACAGGACTCAAGTATGCATAATAGGATAGGAGGATAATATGGTGACAAGTACAGTTGCCAACTTTCACGCGGTAAATAAGCACCCCGACTTTCACAATAAGCCAAAAATCAAGCTAATCCCATTTCAAATCAAGGCCAAAACAAGCCAATCCATAAAAACCCCAACACTCTATGTGACTAGATCCCCCCAGCATGCAGTCTGGGACTGTGGTGGGCCCGCTGTCCACCCCTGACTCTCTCCCGCCCTTGCCCCTGCTTGCTGGGAGCCGATCAAAAAAAAAAGAAGCAACAAGCTACAACAAGCAACAAGCTACAAGCCAAACAAGCAACAAGCCAAAAACTAGCCAACAAGCAACTCACAAGCCAATTAAGCCAAAAACAAGCCCAATTTCTGCGTTTTTTTCCACGGGTTTGGCATGTCTGGTGACAAGTAATACCCAACATGGATTTTTCAAAAATAAAACATGACAAACCAACCTAATTTTCTTCTTTGACAGGATTATTGGCCTAGTGGATTGGGGGAGGGGAGGGGGCGGGAAGCATTGGTGATATATCTTGATTTTAGTAAGGCTTTTAATACAGTCCTATATGACATTTTCATAAACTAACTAGGGAAGCATGATCTAGATTAAGTAACTATATGGTGGGTGTAAAAAAGGTTGAAAAATTGTACTCAAAGAATAGTTATCAATCAATGGTTCTCTGCCAAACTGGGAGGATGTGTCTAGTGGGGTCCTGGAGGGGTCTCTCCTGGGTCCAGTACGATTCAACATTTTCATTAATGACTTGGATAATGGAGTGGAGCGTCTGCCTATAACATTTATGGATAACACCAGCACTTTGGAGGAAAGGATTAGAATTCAAAACAACCTTAGTACATTAATTAGAGAAATAGTCTGAAATCAACACGATGGAAAAAAAATCAAATGCACAACTACAAATTGGGAAATAACGGGCTAAGAAGTAGTACTGCTGAAAAGGAGCTTGGAATTATAGTGGATCACACAATGAATATGAGTCAACAATGTGATGCAGTTGCTAGAAAGGCAAATGTCATTCTGGGGTGTGTTAACATGAGTGCTATATATAAGATACAGGAGGTAATTGTTCCACTCAACTCAGCACTGCTGAGGTCTCACATGGAGGACAGAGTCCAGTTCTGGGTGCCACACTTTAAGAAAGATGTGAACAAACTGGAGAGAGTCCAGTGGAAAGCAACAAAAATAATAAAAGGTTTTGAAAACCTGACCTATGAGGAAAGGTTAAAAAAACTGAGCATGTTGTTTAGTCTTTAGAAAAGATGATTAAAGGAGGAACTGATGACAGTCTTCAAATATGTTAAGGGCTGTTATAAAAAGGACAGGTTTCAGAGTAGCAGCCGTGTTAGTCTGTATCCGCAAAAAGAACAGGAGTACTTGCGGCACCTTAGAGACTAACACATTTATTTGAGCATAAGCTTTCGTGGGCTACAGCCCACTTCATCGGATGCATAGTGTGGAATGCATATAGTAAGGATATATCGGATGCATATAGTAAGGATATATATATACACATACAGAGAACATGAAAAGGTGGGAGTTGCCCTACCAACTCTAAGAGGCTAATTAATTAAGAGAAAAAAACTTTTGTAGTGATAATCAAGATAGCCCATTTCAGACAGTTTGACAAGAAGGTGTGAGGATACTTAACATGGGGAAATAGATTCAATGTGTGTAATGGCTCAGCCATTCCCAGTCTCTATTCAAGCCTAAATTGATGGTATCTAGTTTACATATTAATTCAAGTTCAGCAGTTTCTCGTTGCAGTCTGTTTTTGAAGCTTTTCTGTTGCAAAATTGCCACCTTTAAGTCTGTTACTGAGTGACCAGAGAGGTTGAAGTGTTCTCCTACTGGTTTTTGAATGTTATGATTCCTGATGTCAGATTTGTGTCCATTTATTCTTTTGCGTAGAGACTGTCCAGTTTGGCCAATGTACATGGCAGAAGGGCATTGCTGGCACATGATAGCATATATCACATTGGTAGATGTGCAGATGAATGAGCCCCTGATGGCGTGGCTGATGTGATTAGGTCCTATGATGATGTCACTTGAATAGATATGTGGACAGGGTTGGCATCGGGCTTTGTTGCAAGGATAGGTTCCTGGGTTAGTGTTTTTGTTCTGTGCTGTGTGGTTGCTGGTGAGTATTTGCTTCAGGTTGGGGGGCTGTCTGTAAGCGAGGACAGGTCTGTCTCCCAAGATCTGTGAGAGTGAGAGGGATCGTCTTTCAGGATAGGTTGTAGATCTTTGATGATGCACTGGAGAGGTTTTAGTTGGGGGCTGAAGGTGACGGCTAGTGGCGTTCTGTTATTTTCTTTGTTGGGCCTGTCCTGTAGTAGGTGAGTTCTGGGTACTCTTCTGGCTCTGTCAATCTATTTTTTCACTTCAGCAGGTGGGTATTGTAGTTTTAAGAATGCTTGATAGAGATCTTGTAGGTGCTTGTCTCTGTCTGAGGGATTGGAGCAAATGCGGTTGTATCGTAGAGCTTGGCTGTAGACAATGGATCATGTGGTGTGTCCTGGATGGACGCTGGAGGCATGTAGGTAAGTATAGCGGTCAGTAGGTTTCCGGTATAGGGAAGTATTTATGTGATGATCACTGATTAGCACAGTGGTGTCCAGGAAATGGACCGCTTGTGTGGATTGGTCTAGGCTGAGGTTGATGGTGGGATGGAAATTGTTGAAATCATGGTGGAATTCCTCAAGGGCTTCTTTTCCATGGGTCCAGATGATGAAGATGTCATCAATGTAGCACAAGTAGAGTAGGGGCGTTAGGGGAAGAGACCTAAGAAAGCATTATTCTAAGTCAGCCATAAAAATGTTGGCATACTGGGGGCCATGTGGGTACCCATAGCAGTGCTGCTGACTTGAAGGTATATATTGTCCCCAAATGTGAAATAGTTGTGGGTGAGGACAAAGTCACAAAGTTCAGCCACCAGGTTTGCCGTGACATTATCAGGGATACTGTTCCTGATAGCTTGAAGTCCATCTTTGTATGGCAAGTTGGTGTAGAGGGCTTCTACATCCATATTGGCCAGGATGGTGTTTTCTGGAAGATCACCGATGGATTGTAGTTTCCTCAGGAAGTCAGTGGTGTCTTGAAGACAGCTGGGAGTGCTGGTAGTGTAGGGCCTGAGGAGAGAGTCCACATAGCCAGACAATCCTGCTGTTAGGGTGCCAATGCCTGAGATGATGGGGCATCCAGGATTTCCAGGTTTATGGATCTTGGGTAGCAAATAGAATACCCCTGGTCGGGGTTCTAGGCATGTGTCTGTACAGATCTGTTCCTGTGCTTTTTCAGGGAGTTTCTTGAGCAGATGGTGTAGTTTCTTTTGGTAATCCTCAGTGGGATCAGAGGATAATGGCCTGTAGAATGTGGTGTTAGAGATCTGCCTAGCAGCCTCTTGTTCATATTCCAACTTATTCATGATGACGACAGCACCTCCTTTGTCAGCCTTTTTGATTATGATGTCAAGAGTTGTTTCTGAGGCTGTTGATGGCGTTGTGTTCAGCACGGCTGAGGTTATGGGGCAAGTGATGTTGCTTTTCCAAAATTTCAGCCTGTGCACGTCAATGGAAGCAATCTATGTAGAAGTCCGGTCTGTTGTTTCGACCTTCAGGAGGAGTCCACGCAGAATCCTTCTTTTTGTAGTGCTGGTAGGGAGGACTCTGTGGGTTAGTATGTTGTTCAGAGGTGTGTTGGAAATATTCTTTGAGTCGGAGACATTGAAAGTAGGATTCTAGGTCACCGCAGAACTGTATCATGTTCGTGGGTCTGGAGGGACAAAAGGAGAGGCAACAAGATAGTACAGACTCTTCTGCCAGGCTAAGAGTATAGCTGGAAAGATTAAAAATATTGTTGGGTGGGTTAAGGGAACTACTGTTGTAGTTCCTTGTGGCATGTAGCAGTTTAGATAGTTTAGTGTCCTTTTTCCTTTGTAGACAAGCAAAGTTTGTGTTGTAAATGGCTTGTCTAGTTTTTGTAAAGTCTATCCATGAGGAAGTTTGTGTGGAAGGTTGGTTTTTTATGAGAGTATCCAGTTTTGAGAGCTCATTCTTAATCTTTCCCTGTTTGCTATATAGCAGGGGTCTCAAACTCGAATCACCAGGAGGGCCACATGAGGACTCGTACGTTGGCCCGAGGGCCGCATCACCCACCTCCCGCTGTCCCCAGCCCTGCCCTCCCACTCCACCCACGCCCCTGCCTGCGGGGTGCAGCTGGGGACTCAGGGCAGGGGGTTGTGGTGCAGGAGGAGTGTGGGGTGCAGCAGGGGGCTCAGGGCAGGGTGTTGGGGTGCAGGAGGGAGTGCGGTGTGTGGCAGGGGGTTGGGGTGCAGCAGGGGACTCAGGGCAGGGGGTTGGGGTGCAGGAGGGGGCTCAGGGCAGGGAGTTGGGGTGCAGGGTGCAGGAGGGGTTCGGGTTCCGGCCTGGCGCCGGTTACCTGGAGCGGCTCCGGGGTGGCAGGGGCACGCATTGGGACCAGGGTAGGCTCCCTGCCAGCCCCGGCCCTGGCCCCGTGCCGCTCCGCTCTGCTCCAGAAAGAGGCGGGCACCGCGTCCCTGCGGCCCCGGGGGGAGGGGGAGCAGAGAGCTCCCTGCGCTGCTCTTGCCTACGGGTACCTCCCCCGAATCTCCCATTGGTCGCGGTTCCCCGTTCCCGGCCAATGGGAGCTTCAGGGGAGGTACCCACAGGCAAGAGCAGCTCATGGAGCTCTCTGCTCCCCCCCCCCCCGGGGCCGCAGGGACGCGGTGTCCATGGCTTCCCGGAGCAGCGCGGGGCCCTCAACACCAGGGGGTTGGCAAATCCACAGGCTGGATCCAAAGCCCTGAGGGGCCGGATCCGGCCCGGGGGGGGGGGGGGAAAGGCGGTACGCTGAGGGGGCAGCGGGGAGCTTGGCGGGCCGCAGGGAAAAACCCTGCATGTTTGAGACCCCTGCTGTATAGGATGTTGATCAGGTGGTTTTGCAGTTTCTTTCAGAGTGTGTGGCACAGTCTCCCAGCATAGTTTGTGTGATATGTAGATTGTAATGGATTTTTTACTTTTAGTCCTTTTGGTATGATGTCCATCTGTTTGCATTTGGAAAGGAAGATGATGTCTGTCTGTATCTGTCTGCCCACTTCAGACAGTTTGACAAGAAGATGTGAGGATACTTAATATGGGGAAATAGATTTAATACCATCAATTTAGGCTTGAATAGAGACTGGAAATGGCTGAGCCACTACACACCTTCTTGTCAAACTCTCTGAAATGGGCTATCTTGATTATCACTATGAAAGTTTTTTCTCTTAATTAATTAGCCTCTTAGAGTTGGTAGGGCAACTCCCACCTTTTCATGTTCTCTGTATGTGTATATATATCTCCTTAGTATATGTTCCACTCTATGCATCCGATGAAGTGGGCTGTAGCCCACGAAAGCTTATGCTCAAATAAATTTGTTAGTCTCTAAGGTGCCACAAGTACTCCTGTTCGTTTTATAAAAAGGACAGTGATCAATTGTTCTCCACGTCCACTGAAGATAGGATAAAAAGTAATTGGTTTAGGCTACATCTACGCTTGGAGCTGGGGATGTGATTCCCAGCTCACGCAGACATATGTGCACTAGCTCTCATTGAGCTAGCATGCTAAAAATAGTAGTGTAGTTGGGGCAGCATGGACAGCAACGAGTGGTAGTATGTGTTAGCCATGCTGAGTACATACTCGGGGGCTTCAGTTTGTATTCGACACGACTAATCTGTGCCACTATTTGGCACTGCCAGGGCTACCCCAGCTGCACTACTATTTTTAATGCAGTAGCTCAATAACAGCACATGTCTACATGAGCTGGGAATCACACCCCGTGCTCCAAGTATAAACATATCATTAATCTGCAGACAGGGAGATTTAAGTTAGATATTGGGGGGGGGGGGGGGAAATGAACTATAAGGATTGTAGTTAAGTATTGGAATAGGTTATTAAGGGAGGCTGTGGAATCCCCATCATGGGAAGTTTTTAAGAACAGGTTAGACAAACACCTGCCAGGTATAGTCTAGGTATACTTGGACCTAACCAACATGGGCCGGGGGGAATGGATTAGATGATTTCTCGAGGTGTCTGCCAGCCCTATATATCTAGGATTTCATGATAAAACTTCTATCTTAGTAACCGGTGTGCATGTTGTGATTTAATCAATCATACAGAAAAAGCCCAAGTACTTATGCAGTCTCTCTGTTTTTCACATATACAGTCTGTCCAATCTATATATCTATCTATCAACATACTTTTTGAATAGTGACACATGGAGGGTTTTTCGTTTGCTCTTTTTTCTGTGAAAGCCTATGGTGAATTCCTACAGAAACAGAAATTTAATAGGAACAAAGAACTCCAATAATTATGAGAATCCTCAGACATTTGGACCCTATTATTGCATCCTGAAATGATTGTGTCTTAACATATAAACTGAAATTCCTATACAGATCAAAAGCATAGAAAGGATTCTTTTGCTTATTTTATCTCCTTGGAACAGCTCTAGCGTATTCAAGTTCCTCATACTGAAGCTTGCCCTACCTGCCCCTTAGAGACTTTATCTTCTGTTTTCCTTTAGGAATTTAACATTTTTGGTTTAAATAAATTCATTCCAAAGGTTGGGTGTAGTTAAAGAATGTAACATTCTCTTTCATTTCCTTTTCATTAAGGTGTCAAATCACAATCTAGGTTCCTTTTTTAAATCAGAAATTTAGTATCTTCTGAGTTTTACTGCTTGCCTTAATGATGCTCTGTTTATTATAAAATACTCTGTTCTAGTGTCCTGGTATAAAATGCCCTTATTCAGAGCCACTTACAGGGCCTGATTCTTCTCTAGCTGACACAAGTTTTACATCTCTGTCACTCCACTGACTTCAGTGAAGCGAGTCCTGACTTACACTAATGTAAGTGAGAGGAAGACAAGGCCCATCGTGCTTTTATGGAGTGTTAGAATAGTGTTGCTATCAGAAACAAGATTGTACAGAAATATAGACCAATCTGGAAAAGTGGGAGAACCCCTAAGTGAGCAATGTTAGTAGGGAATCTGTGGATTCTTTCAATAAATGTACTAGATAAAATAGGCCATTGTTGTGTTAAGAGCCCTGATAAAGTGTTCTGCGGCATCATATTGTATTTAAGTCTGTTTGAAAAGTACTCTGGTAAAATACTAATAATTCAATAAAATGCAAACTCTATGAAAGGCACACTTACATTTGTTGTAGGGGCACAGACAAAAGAAGAAATGGCTACTTACTGTAACTGTGTTTCTTCGAGATGTGATGCAGATGTGTATTCCACTTAGGTGTGCGTGCACCTAGTGTGTCGGAGATTTTGCCTACCAGTTCCCATAGAGGAGTGGTGCTCATGCCTCGTGGCTGTGGCCACTCCCCTGGGTATAAGAGGTGATGCCGCCTGGACCCTTCCCCCTCAGTTCCTTCGCACTGAATGCCCATGATAGAAGACTGTGATGCAGAGGGGCTGGAGGGTGGGTCAGGGGAATACACATCTTCATTACATCTCGAAGAACCAGAGTTACAGCGAGTAACCTTTTCTCTTTGTAGGTAGATGCAGATGTGTATGCCACTTAGGTGACTCACAAGCAGTACCCCGTGCAAGAGAGGGGGCTCATAGTCTATCGAAATAGGGATTGCAGGACCACCCTTCAGAGGCCTGTGTCAGCTCTGGAAGATGTTGTAATGGCATAATGGTCCAGAAACATATGTATGGATGACTATGTGGCTGCCCTGCAAATGACAATATGCTAATGTCAACGAGGAACACTACTAACGTTGCTCATGCTCTCGTCAAATGATCTCAGCTAGCCCAATGGAGAATGTTTTTGTGTATGCTTATTGGTAAAACCTTCTGATGATTGGATGTGTTTTGTGTAGATAGGTAGAAGAATGTTGGGCTTTGGGAGGAGAAGGATGTTGGAAATCAGGGAAACATTCTGGAGAAAGGAAGTCACTTAGTCCTGATGTTTTGCCTTTTGGGGAAGGCTAGGAGGTTGTAGGTGATTAACTGAAGAGGGAAGGAGATCAGGTTCAGGACAGGTGGGGGAAGGAAAGGATGGTGTTGGGAAAGGGAGGATGTATTTGAGAAGGGAGGGAGAAGGAAGGCTATAGGAGACAGGGGAAGGGCAGGAGTGATAAGCCACAGAAAGTGTGTTTGACAATCAAAAATGAAGGTGCAACTGATTTTGGGTAGCATTAATACAGACATGAGTTATTCACAGAGTTAGCACAAAATATTGCTGACTGTTTTGCAAGAGCTGTTCAGTGGCTTCACTATAACTATCACTGGAACAAATGGCAACCCACAGTAATGAACTCAGGACATTTAACACTTCAAATTCATTTTTCAAAGTGCATATTAAGAAGGTTCTATTAGGTCAGGAGTCACACACTGAGTACATGCATAATAAACCAGTTTCTGTAACAAGTTTCTCATCGTGTAACTTTCTTCATATAAAACACTGAAATAGTCTAACATTTGAAAAAAACAACAAAGAATGTATGTAGTGGGGAAAACTATTCAGGAAAATATCAATTTACACATAAACATAGAAAATGTGTTTTGAAGATTTAAACATCCCATTTAAATTTCCCGTGACTTCAGTTTGTTTCCATACCCAGCCTGATGACTATTTGTTACAAAATACAGTTATGAAACATCCATCGTCATGAAACAATATTTTTGTGCCACTCTCACTTATATTTTGTTTGTGTTACTTTTGAGCAAGTGTTCATGAATCAATTTATATTAAATCTCTCAGGCGTAATACTTTACAAATAGCCTATGAAAATTATAATATGTCTCCTAATTAGCTGATCATCAAACTATAATCACTTCAGGATAAATTACACTATGGGTATTACAAAAAAGTAATGAAGTGCTAGTGTCTGGGTTTTTTTGTTTTTGTTTTCCATGTGATGCAAATAGATGAGAAAGGCTGAACAGGTTTGCTTTCACTTTAACCTGATTGCATGTAGTAAGCAAATATGAGTTTTCCAAACCTCAGAAAGCTCTGGTTTCAACGGAGCATTTTATCAGAGATGGGGTTTCTCATGGTGAGGAATCATTTGCCTTTGTCAGCTTTGACCCCACTCTGTCTTTATCAGATTACTTTTTCCATAAAAACTTTTATGATTATCTTCAAAAAAGAAATAATCTACTGTCTTAAATGTCCCTGAAATGGTGTTCTCAGAAGTTAAACCACAATCCTGAAAAAAGACCAATATTCCCTCCCCTCTTATTGAACATAAATGACTGGCATCCCGATATTAAAAATCTTATGATACAAGTGGACTAATATGCAATTAGATTAATTGCCCTAATAAAAAATGAAAAACTGGTACCCAGAACTCATAATATTCTATCTGGATACTGTGTGTTGGCATGCATAATTAGGCTGAAAATTCGAATGACATTCTATTGTGACATCTGCCAGCTAATATAAAAGAAATTAAAAATGCATAACTTAAAACACATAGAAAACCTTCAGAACATTGCAGGTCTTAAAATTCATTAAAAAAAAAGAAGCAGTGTTCAAATACTTTATAAAATGTAGACTCCAATATCACTTTTATGTTTTATTTCTTGGGGCTATTTAAGAAGAAGTCCTTGTTTATATGGGTTTTACTTGATTAGGTTCCCTGTTTATACATGAACCATGGCAATTTCAATTTGCATTTCATAGACATGGCCCTCGTAAAGCCTTGCTTAAGATTTTAGCTCTAAAGTAATTATGCTTTATAATACATTTGGGCCCTCAAGTTTGAATGAGGTCAGCATGGCAGATTAGCACATACTGGATTCATTTCACAAATGCATTGGACTTCTTCCACTCTGGCATAAAATGAAGAAATTTTCAAGTGATGATGAATTTAGAATTTTAATAGACTGCAATTAATCTTTTGTCGCTCTTTTCCTAAATGTGGATGTAACATATCTACCTTCCATCCTAATTATAAGACTGGGTGTAACAGTGTAATTTGTCATGCAAAACAGCTGTTTCTGGTCCTCTGTTATACTGAAGTCAAGGAATTGAAGTGGGGATACATTTGGAGCTAGAGAACACTGACATATAATAAATTACATTGAAAGTTTTTTCTCATATGAGCCTGCAAGAGATGAAGCCAGCATAAAAGAGCCATTTAGAAAGTTCTTTTAAATACTACTATGATAGTATACAGTCTTTGGCTTTCTGAATATGAATGGTTTTGCAGGTTCATGTTATAATGACAGTGTAGTATAAGAGGCCAAGTTGTTCTCTTAGCCTTAGTTCCAAGTGCACTCTGACCAGTTTGAACAAATTACTATGTTACAGAGTTAAATCTATATTAAAGTAATTTATTAATTTAATAGTACCATGGACACTGGCATGAATCAAAGGTATTGATCTTTTCAATACGCAAGGTTGTAGCAATCATCAGTGACTAGTACATAGGCCCAGATCCTCAAGGTATTTAGGCTCCTAATTTCCATTGAAATCAATGCCTAAATCACTTTGAGGAGCTGGACTATAATGCTTTATATTTTTCAGAGTGTTGTACAAATACTAACAAACTAATTAATTCTCACAAAACTCTGAGAGCTAGTTAAGTATTATTACTCTCATTTACTAGCAGGGGAAGCCAGCACAGAGCAACTGCAGACTCCACAATGTCCACTATAGACTTCAATTTGCTTTTGAGTTTACATGTATGGCACACAGATACTGTGATGATGGGTGACAGGTCAGTCAAGGGCCAGATTGTATCACAATCTATACTGGCGATGGGGGGGCAGAGCACCATTTGGTGGGGGATCAGCCCGGCATTATGCCTCTGGAGGGGCTTGAAGTTATCTATAGTTGTAGCAGCTCAGCACAGCTCTGTCTTAGCTCTAACTGCCAAACAGGAGGAGGGGGAGATCAGATCAGAATTTCACCACTGGAAGTCACTGGCAGAGCTCTGATGTGAAAATATTCACAGAAATGTTGTTGCTCCTTTGGAATCTAGCTGTGCCTGGGTATTAGGATGCTAAAAAAGCAACACAGAAGGAGACAGGATTCAGGAATTCAGGCCAACATTTTCAGAAGCAGCAAGTGATTTTGGGTGCCTCAATTTCTGGGTCCCCAACCTGAGACACCTCAGGCTTGCTTTTGAAAGGTGCAAAGCACCTGATGTTCCCACTAACTTCAACTGGAATTATGAGTGCTCAGAACCTCTGAGCCTTCATTGTTTCAAGTCAGGCACTGAAAATGCACAACACAATTCCATTGTTTGTTGGTTTGTTGCTCCTACTGAGTTTTAATTAAAGTGAAATATCTAATATCTAAGTTCTTTCTACCTACGGATAAGAGCATTAAATAAAATATGAATGTGCCGAAATGAAATGTAGACACGTGCCCTGGTTTGTCATTTTAAAATATATTATTCATATCATCATCAGCAGTCTCGCAGGCTAGGAATCAACTTTTTGCAGCTGACATGCATAGCTCATGCTTCTTTATGCCTTGGCCATCTAATTTTAAAAAGGCAAAATGTGGCTAATAATTAGTGATGGTCTGACCTCAAAGCTTTGGAAGCTTAATGTCGATAAGCATCCAAAAGTTCAAATGTTTATCCAAATTTACCAAGACCCGGGGAGCCCTCACCAAACCAAACTCCCTCCTATCCCATGTGAAAGACCTTTACAACAGGCCCTGCCTTTTCTCTATCTGCCCCATTGTCCTTTCAATGGAAGAGGCTAGTCAAGTGACCTGCTTATCGCTATGCTATTGGGGTTTATCATTAACCCAAACCACATGCAGGCATTTACATCAGTGCAAAGTAGGTAAAAAATGCAACCAAACCAGAATGGAAGTGTTTCTCAGCAACTGACATGTGTAATAACAAACACAAGGTGCAGGTCCACAATGAACTGGACCTTAAATCATCTTCAGGGCTTCTTGATCCAGATGAGAAATTATGGGTGGTGGATAGGGACCCTTCACCAAATGTTTTTCTGCAAGAAGAGGTTTTTTGGGGGTTTGGTTTGAGGTAATTGTTGTTTGAACTGCCACATTGACCCTTAGCAATAAACATAGTAACATCATAGTACCTACATAGCTACATTAGCTACATAGCTGAAATACTTCATATTCTCCCCTACCCTGAGAGTTTTGCTTGCAGTATATTTTTAATTTATTCATTTATTCACTAAGGCCCTCTCAATGAAATTGATAATGTTAGGCACCTAAACACCTGTGAGGATTTGACCTAAATAACAATGAGGTTTGGATATATCTGAGGTGATTCAGCTAATTTCTAGTTATCCCACAGAACACAGCTTTCAAAGAATTTCACATTGCCTTCCACTCACTGCTTCACTCTAACATTCACACAATCATACAAATTGTGGGACATTTTGTTTTTGGTTTTTTGAATGCAGAAATGTAAAACTTTTTAAAATCCAGAAAGAAAGAAAGAAAGAAAGAAAGAAAGAGATGGGATTTCACTTACAAGGGCCCCAGTCCTGTAAACTGTCCCACAGTGACAAATGCTTATGCCGGCAAGAAACCTCACTTAAATAACTGGGAGTCTGCAGGAAAAGAACAGGCCTGTAAGTCTCTTCTTAGAGGGTGGGAGGAAGTACTGCTCTACTCTCAGTAGTTTACATTGAGGGGAATGAAAGGGAAAATAATAGACCTTTTGTGTTGTTGCTTGTTTCTGTCATTTGGTCATTCAGAACCCAACAACTCAGTGTAATCACCTGTATTAAGAATTCCAAGCTGTTGTTTTTAGTTTACATTAGCATGTGGATGCACTCAAGTTAGGACTTTCAAACAACACTAATAAAACATTGGGTATGTGACAGAAATAATCAGAATGTCGACTTACAGAATTAAAACTGTAGGTGTCACTACACACAGAAGTAGCTGTATTATCTATGTTACTTCTGGGTTATTATAAATAGAGCACTTCTGTTACAGCCATACTTGCCTGTCTACTCCTGGTTGCTGCCTGCATTACACCACACAATATGGTGTCAGAATTGGCTGTCCCCCCAACCTCAGAGACAGGAGAGAAAACAGGTAAAGAAATAACAGGGAAGTGAGTGAAATTCCTCTTTACTAAGGAGTTTTCTTTAATTCCCCAAATACATTGTGGTGCCACGGCAGAAGAGGAGAAGAAGCAGCAGCTAAGACTGAGAAAGGCAGTGAGCACAAGAAAAGCCCCAAAAGGTACAAAAGAGAGAAACAGGAAAAACAGACAACAGAGAGTCCTGTGGCACCTTTAAGACTAACAGATGTATTGGAGCATAAGCTTTCATGGGTGAATGCCCACTTCGTCGGATGCATGTAATGGAAATTTCCAGGGGCAGGTATAAATATGCTGGCAAGAATCAGTCTGGAGATAACGAGGTTAGTTCAATCAGGGAGGGTGAGGTCCTCTGCTAGCAGTTGAAGTGTGAACACCAAGGGAGGAGAAACTGCTTCTCTAGTTGGCTAGCCATTCACAGTCTTTGTTTAATCTTGATCTGACAGTGTCAAATTTGCAAATGAACTGAAGCTCAGCAGTTTCTCTTTGGAGTCTGGTCCTGAAGTTTTTTTTGCTGTAAGATGGCTACCTTTACATCTGCTATTGTGTGGCCGGGGAGGTTGAAGTGTTCTCCTACAGGTTTTTGTATATTGCCATTCCTGATATCTGACTTGTGTCCATTTATCCTTTTACGTAGTGACTGTCCAGTTTGGCCAATGTACATAGCAGAGGGGCATTGCTGGCACATGATGGCATATATAACATTGGTGGATGTGCAGGTGAATGAACCGGTGATGTTGTAGCTGATCTGGTTAGGTCCTGTGATGGTGTTGTTGGTGTAGATATGTGGGCAGAGTTGGCATCGAGGTTTGTTGCATGGATTGGTTCCTGAGTTAGAGTTACTATGGTGCGGTGTGTGGTTGCTGGTGAGAATATGCTTAAAGTTGGCAGGTTGTCTGTGGGCGAGGACTGGCCTGCCTCCCAAGGTCTGTGAAAGAGAGGGATCATTGTCCAGGATGGGTTGTAGATCACTGATGATGCGTTGGAGAGGTTTAAGCTGAGGACTGTAGGTGATGGCCAGTGGAGTTCTGTTGGTTTCTTTCTTGGGCTTGTCTTGTAGCAGGAGGCTTCTGGGATCCAAAGTCTCAAAAAGCATGGACCTCTCTACCTCACTGCCCCCAGACTCAGTGCTGACTACCTGAGTTGCTTCTGGGTTATTTCTAATAAAACATTTAGCTCTGTTGCAATCAAGTGCTTTGCTTCTGGGTTATTACTAATAAAACATTTAGCTCTGTTGCAATCAAATGCTGTGCTGTGCTCTTTGCTTGCACCTGGACATGGCAAGGCCACATGTTAAATGACTTTCCTAATGTGACTTCACATGCATATCTTTGGTGGTTTTTTTCTTTTCTTTTCTCATTTAGGGCCCAATCCAATAAACTTTACCTTTAGTGGAACTATTATGACCATTTACATCAGTAAGAGAAGTTGGCACTGCTAGTGTAAATAAGGGCTAAAGGATTGCGCTCTTAATGTTTTGTTTGGAATGCTTCCCAGTTATATAAAATAAAAAAAGCATTAGGTTTCCTTACAGTAATCTCTGATAACAAGATACAAGACTGGCCAGGAAACCGAGAGGGGTAACAATTTCAAAATGTATTTCCATCATCCTTTTCTTTCCACTCCCAAATTTATTAGTCAGGAGTAACATTTTTCTTTGTGACTTAACTCCTCTTATAAAGTGAAAAATTCACAACCTTCATGCTGGATGCATGTCCTCCTGCCCTCTTATTCCACTGGTCTCATACAAAATGGATCATGATTTCACAGCCTGTATTCCACCCCATACACCAAACAGCTAGCAAAATCAATAGGTTTGAGTTAATCACTGTCATACTGGAAAAGATTCCATCTTTCCACATTCATGGCTTTATTTATTTGAACATTTTCTTTGCTAAATATTTATATCCACGGAGCTGGTAGTGCTCAAGCTTGTCAGAACTCTGACTGCACTCAGACCTTTCTGTGCAAGAAATCAATATTACTGATTCACCAAAAGTATCACTCACCAAAGCTAACTTTCATCCAACGTTGTAGTCTACTAAATAACTCTATGGCCTTACTCCTCAGCAAATACATTGCTTCATACATTTGGTAAACTGGGACTTTTCATTTTTAGTGAATACACCTCATTTCATAAAGCTTTATTATCAAGAAGTGCTGAAGGGACTCATTTGAATGAGTCTATTACAAAAGTAGCACTGTTATTATAAAATATTGCTTAGTCTTGGCAGACAACAAATGAGTCTCAGACTCCAAACAATATTGTGAAATATTTCATTTCTCCTGCAGTAAACAGTACCGCACGCACACACACACACAAAGTAATAAACTGAAATAATTTCACATTTAGTTAGTTATCTTTGTCTTTGAACATTAAAATGTTAACTTGATTATCAATCTTAAATCAATTACTGTGTAATTGCTGGGTCAATAGGAATGTAGTTAAATATTGATAAGTGTCTAAAAGCTCCATCAGGACATATCGACAACCAAAGAGATGAATGTGGGCTTGTGAGAGAGGAAAGCTGGACTTGCATTGCTTTGATGGAAAGCAGCACAAGGTTGAGTTTACATTCTTATTACTGCTGTGAGAGGTGACAATCAATAGAGGCTGCCTCTGCTCTGTCAGCATGGAGCACTGAAGACATCTTGGTGTTATTTTGAGTCTTTTCATCTTCATAAGCACGTGGAGTAGACTAAATAACATCCTGGGCAGCCAGTATCAGAGGGCAAAGGACTTGCAGCTTGACAATTAAAATTTAAAAAAAAGATTTAATGTATAAATAAAATAGAAACAGCAAAAAAAATATTCAGCTCTGAAAGGTATGATGCTGCTTCTACTTAGCATTCTCTGGCTATTGCAAAGGTAGTCACAGTAGCCTGCAGCCACACTCACTGGCGTGGCTATGCTTATAAATTATGAATTAGGACTCAGGAGTCCTTTTATTTTGATAGATGTGAACAAAATGGCTCCAAGGATTTACACAGTATACACAATTAAATAAAGCTGGGACACATTTTAATTACATCCAGCTTTGGTTTTGTTATGACATTTAGCAAAGGAGTCATCAATTTTGTTCAATGATAAAAGTGGAGAATTCATCCTGTCTCCTTTTCTCCTATTTATGAATGCTCCCTTTGTCTCTAAAATACTAAGCCATTCATGTTCCAGTTTGTGTAATGAAGTCATTACACTGTAGCTAATACACTTCAGTATTTCTTTTGCACCTTTGACTTGGTGAATAATTGGTGTCTACCTACTAATATCCTTTGAACAAAACATGTTCAATTTTATCTGTAGCCAGCAGCAAAATATACAGGAATAGAGAACCAAAGTATTTGTTGTTGGATTTGGGTCAGATAAGATGCATTATTATACCAGGCTCCAGGTAGCACCAGCTGTTAAGTTTATGTCAGGAATGTCATTATAACTTCATTTATTTCTCGATAAGTTTTTGAAATATTCTCCTTTCCTGCTAAAATTTTCTCCACTTTGTGCCATCCCAGAGGCAAATTGTTTTTGGTAAGTTTAAGCAAAATCTATTCAGCTATTTCGAGTTACAGAAAGGTGAAATTTCCATCCCATTTTTTCACAAATATGATTTTGAAGGTGAATTTTCCTCATCCAATGACACAAAAGTGGCTGAATTTTATCATTTGAAAGTTTCAACTTTAGCACTCACTGAGGATGGAGCCCTTTTGTTGCTTGCAAAAAATAATGAAGCATGACGAAACACTTAGTTTGGGCCATGCTTAACCTTCTATGACACAGACTGCAAAAAGAGCACAGTTCTCCCATCGAAGTCAGCAAGACTCACATTCACTTCAGTGGGAGTAGCACCAGGCACTGAGTTTGCAAAGTTGAAAACATTCTCTGTAGACAGAGTTCAATGTAGGAATGGTTTCTGTATAGAAAGCTTTATGTTCTTATGCATCTTGTGAGCTCTTTCCCTAGTGCAGCTTTTAAACTCTGCGGGATGTGGCTTCGCAGGCTCAGAAGCCTGATGACTCCTGTGGATCCAGCCAGTTGATGATTCTCCCACACAAGGCTCTTTGGGAACTTCCCAAACCCACAGCTCCCATACGTCTTATATGTTTAGCAGCATTCTTTGATCTCCTACAAGACTTATGTGGAACATCAGAGCCCCAAATTCCCACTGGCCTTAGGAGCCTCACAGGTCCACAGTGCTAGCCCTGGGAGGCACATGGCTACCCATTGCTTTGGGTGGTTTGCCAAACACCAACTCCCTCAACCCTTAAGAAAGACTAGTTGTGGTATTGGGGACTGTGAAGCTCTTGTTATGCTCAGCCAGCTGGAACCAGACAGAGTAAAGCAGAACTTTTGCAAGCACCTTAAACAGTGAGAAAGCACTGAAAATCACATGGTATCTGGAGTAAAAAGGAACTAAGAAATAACCTGAGGGGAAGAATGGAGCACTTAAAAGTCTCACCAGAGTTGAAATTCTGGAAATGTGGAAAGCAACTGGTCAAGGTTTAAACACTTTTACTCTGTATCTGCAAGCAATTAGTGCCAGCAAAAAGGCAGTCAGTCAGAAGGTAGCCTTATTTCTAACAATAGCTGGTTCTGAAGAACTTGTTCCATTTAACAGTTTTCAGTTAACTCAGGCTGAGGAGGCTAACTGTGAAACTTTATTCCAAAAATTGGAATACTGCAGTCCATGTAAAAACTAAACATATGAGTTTTTAAACAGACAGTACAAAAAGGTGACACCATAGAAGAGTTTGTAACTGATCTAAGGCTAAAGAGCCAACCTTGCAATTTTGGGAGGCTAAATGAATCCTCGATAACAGACCAGATAATGATTTTGATCTGTAACAAAAAACTCAGAGAAGCTACTCGAAAACCCAGAATTAACCTTCGACAAAGCAATCAGAATTCCCCAAGCAAAAGAAGTCAGTCACTCCATCCAGAATGAAGCTTACGGAGATTGGACAGCACTCAGGCATCGTAGACATGATACAGAATCCAAAATACGAAAAGAAAGAGACCTGCAGCAGAAAGGCATGCAGAGCTTAAAGTCAGAGTCCACCAAAAATAGCACATGGAGCTGCACAGATCATGGCAACCCACACAAGCCAAGACAATGCTGGACATATGAAGGAAAAAATACATGAATTTCAATGAATTACCTCACTTTGCAAGAATTTGGAAGCACCAGCAGAGTGTATTCAGTGTGAAAAAAGAGTATGACAGCACCACTAGTTTAGATGAACTCTTCATAGGAGATAATGTAGCATCAAAAGACGATTGGATTATCAACATAGAAGCAAAGCATGCATAGATTTGTTTACATTGGCTGGAAAAAGTAGGTACTTGTCCTACACTGTTATATTCAATTCCCTGCAAGTGGTCTTACTAGAAGATACTACAGCTAAACAGGTGATTGTGCATATCAAATCTATTTTTGATAGACATGATATATCCAACATAGTAATGTTTGACAATGAGCCAGAGTTTAAGCATTCTGCAGCAAAGTGTGGGGTTAGACATGTAACTGCTAGTCCCCATTATCCCCAGTCTAACAGGCTGGTGAAAATTGTGTCAAAATAATAAAAGTCCGATTAAAATTTCTCCCAGCTGTAGTCACAAGTAGTGTTACAAATTCTTACAACCAACCTAAATTGCCACTCCACATGGGGATACTGGAGGAATAGGTGACACCTTCTCCAAATCTCAGAAGAGAGGGAGATAAGGGGCACTAAGTCTGCTGCCTTTCATGAGAAGATCTCAGAGAGATAACAACCACAGCAAATTGAGATGATGATGGAGCCAGAGGACAAGGAATAACCAGAACCAATGGACTTCCTGCCTCCTAACAGCACTAGTGCTGATGTTTCAGGGGACCCCAGAGGTCTGAGGTGCAAAAATCAGGGTTTCAGGGATGATCATGAGCTCATAAAACTAGCTAGCAATATGTACAGAGCACCCTCACAGATTTTCCAGGACAGCTACCTCAGAAAGAGAGATGATCATGGGAAAAGCTAGACAGGAGGCAACCCTAACAACATTGCAGGGCAACTCAAAGATTAACTGAACATTGTTGGTAAGTTTAGTACAATGCACATTACAAATACGTAACTGAATTTTCAGTGTTATTGTTATTAAGTTTTGGCCAGGAATGGAAGATATATTTAGAACTGTGCCTTTAAGGGCTGATCTTTCCCAGGCAGAGACTGGGCATGGTGCTTGTGAAGCTCCTGTTATGCACAAACACTTGGAACCAGACAGAATAAAGTATATCTCTTGCAAGCCAAGCTCCTTAAGCACTGAGCGATCAAAGCATGGCACTACCACACTAGTCAGTGGCCCCTCATCCCCATACGAGGCAAAACTGAGGAGACCCATCTACTTCCAGATGTAGCCAGATCCTCAAAAAAGAAGCCAATATAGGCCTAGCAGACTTCATACAAGGCACAACAGGGAACTAACAAGCATAGAGAGGGGGTTGGAGTTTTTGTTGTGGGGCGTTACGGGAGGTTATGAGCCTGGTCCTTGACGAGTCTCTTAAGGGGCTCACTGGAGAAGTTCTATGGGAGGCAATGGGAGAGACACAGCCTTGGAAGGGCTAAAGCTGGAAGGCATTCCCCTGCACAAACAGATTTATGCAATTCATTTAACTTTATCTCCCACTGTCCAATCTTTAAATAGCATCTGAAAAAAAAGTATGAATAATTATCTAATTGTGGTAACCACTACTTTTCACAGTGTCTCTCTAATTTACAAACTGCTTATCTGACCAAATATACTTCTAGTGGAAAAATTCCTCTTTTCCACTGACAAGACTCCACAGCTACTGGTTTATATTTTGATTCTGTCTGTGCAAGGAAAAGGCTAGAGACTTTTTGTTGTTGTTCTTTGTGTTTTTTTTAATGGAAGCCTACATCTCTTGGCAGTTATGTGGCACCTCATGTTAAGCATGCCAGAGTTAAGAAGCCCTCACAATTTTACTATTGAAATTAATAGTTTCATAACTGATTGTAATCAGGTGATCTGCTGTGCACTAGGGGATCGATTCCCAAAAGAGACGGAGGAACCACAACAAGAAGCACTGCTCTGTTTAACTTATAAGCACCATGCTGCCCAGTGGAATTCACAACCTTGACTAGGTGTCCATGTTTCCTAATCAATGCATGGGGGGAGTGAAGTGCCTAAGAATGGGATTCACAGAAGCCAGCACACTGAGCAAGAAGTCACCTAAACTAGCCAGTAGGAAATGCTGAGAAGAGGGATGGGGTCTAAACCACGCCCCTCAAAGGGTGTTAGGCACTTAAGCCTGGGCTGGAGTGAGGTGCCTCCCTCCCTCAGGATCCATAACTGTGAACTTCTCCTGGAGTTAGGTGCCGAAGCCAGGTCAGTGCTTTGTTGTGAAAAAATGAGGAGCCCCGCCCCTTTCCCAGTCGTTAAAGTGCTCATGGAGGAGACAGGAGAACCAGTTTCAGGGAGAACCAATTTGACTGATATGGAGCAGGGTGTATGCAAAACTAATGAATTTAAACATTCATTAACATACCTCTAGTACACTTGGTCTCCTAGTCTCCATAATGTTTGGAAAACAAACTAAGTAGCACATATATAGTATTCTTATTGTCATTTCAAAATTAAATTTTAATATATTTTTTATATTATTTAAAAAGATCTTATATAATATAGCATGTGCTCCTTGGCTACCTAAACCAATTTGGAACAACCTGAGCTTTACTCAGTAAATACAAATAATATGAGATGCAAAATATCTGTATATACAGATCAAAATATTGATATACAAAGTATAAATACAAGATATATTCTTGATATACAGAATACTTTTTTACATTTCTGAAAATGTATAGGCCTATTTCTGAAGATTTAATAGTAAATACTCAGACTAGGCTATAGTGTATTCTGGAATGGGTCTCTTTCAGTCTCTCCTGTTTGAGCTGTGCTCTGTGTATAAAATAATTAAGTATTCAATGGGCCAGAGAGATTTGAACACAGGCTCTTCACATCCTAGGTGAGTGCTCTAACCACTGGATATATGTGGAGGGTATTATGCAGCAGTACATTCGCCTCCTGTATGGGACTCAATCTGGTAGACATACTCTAAGGCAACTGCTGAGCGTGCCTACTGGATTGGGTCCCAAAGACAGGATTGCCAGGAACACCTAGTTTGTGACTCCCACATGAGTTAGGTGCTGAGCTACTAGGTGGTGTCTGGCCTTAGGCAGCTATATGCATGCCCAGCCATTGAAATGTAGGTCCTTGGTGACTTTAATGGCAAAAACATAGGCATCTAAGGAATTTAGACATCTACAGGTGTAGGAGAATGTTGATTTTGTCAGTGTCATTGCTGCCTAAATATTGGATTTAGACACCTAAAGCGGGCGTTAGGTGCCTAAGACCCCTTGTGAACCTAGACCTGTACCTTCACTAGTTTTCACTCTTTTTTGTTTTTATTTGGGTTTTTATTTATGCAACAAATTAGCAACCTTCCCCCCCCAAAAAAACACCAACCCCCCAACCTATCAGAAGACTTAGAATTCAGGTGAACACATCTATGTTTAGGGTGCCACAATTCATAAAGCAATTGTCCAATTCACTTCAACTTTCGAGGGTCCAAATGAGGGACATGAACATGAATCATATAAAAGAATCATGCAACAAACTCTTTCTATAACTTCCGATTCTTTATTCCTGATGTACATTTCAACAATAATCAATGAAACACCATAATTTTTTAAAACATAGGTAACTTTGGGGATAAAATTACTATTTGGTATTATTATAGGGCCTACAAGTCTCAGTCATGGATGAGGATCCTTTTTTTTTTTTTTTTGCTAAGCTCTGTATAAACACAGAACAAAAAAGTCATCTCTGCCCCGAACAGCTTAAAATGAGAGCCAACCCTCAAAATGAGAGATAATTGACAAGTATCCTCAGGCCCTGATCTAACATACTATATTCAAGGCCAAAATAATATTTTTTGTAGATTTTTAATGAGGTTAAGGCAGCAAAGTCAGACTTATCTGGAAACTCTGTTTCAGCCCAAAATTGTGAAGCAGCTATCGAAGGTCCATAATAAAGATTAGATTGGTGCAGACAGTAGCATAGAGTCTATGAGTCACATAGACTTGGTAAGACACTCAGGATTGTGCAATGTCATGGTACTTTTTTCGCCTAAGGGGAAAAGAAGTAAATCTGTGTACCATGACTCAAATATCTTATTTAGATTCAGAATATGAATATGATTATTTTTTTATCTAGAATGGTTCTGTATATACAATCATTGCCATCAATGAAAAAGCCACTTTAATGGGAAAGGAGACATTATTATTCCTAACACATGTAAACTTTCAAAATGTCAAGGACATTTTTTTTAAGCCACCGCATTCAAATATAACTGTTTAGAGAACTTAAACTGCATCAGAATACAGGCCATTTTTGGTAAAATATGTTTGGAAGCCAGTGTGGAAATGATGGATTATTACATTTTATGAATCTTTAAAAAAAGAACAGAAACACAAACAACAAGTTATAGATTAATGTTTCTGCTAATGAGGTCCCCAGATAATTAAGAAACTACACTAGATGTAAACAGACGGAAATTCAATAGTACCAATTCTCCCCCCCCTTCCTTCCAAAAAAATGGAAATAAAAGCTATCCTTCTAAAAAAGTAGGAATGTTGGCCCACTCTTGTTGTCCTTATTCAGTCAATTTAATAAATAATAAATAATAAGCAATAAAAATAACGACAGTTTGCACATTTTAAAAGCACTTCCCATAGGAGTAGTTTATAAACATTAATGAATTAAAACTCACAACGCCCCCATAAGATAAGGAGGTATCATCATTTCCATTTTACAGATGCGACAAGTAAGGCCCATCATGTTTAAGAGACTTGTCTAAGGTTACAAAGCAAGACAGTGGGAAAATCGGGCATAGACCCTAATGCCCCATCCTCTCTTGTAGACACTACATCAGACTGCCTCTTTTGAAGAATTTGGTGTGTGTTTTTCCTTTTAACTAAATACATTTTTTACACAATGCTTAATTAACAGGTCCCATTTAGGTGCTCAAAATCATTTCGTTATTGTATTAAATGAATGAAACCCTTCAAAAAGCTCTCACTTCACAATCTGCAAGCACCAGTGCATCTTCCCTTTGCTACTTCTAGACACTGCAGTAGATGATCAACAGGCACTTGATCCTGTACCACTGAAAAAAAATGGGAGTTTTGCATTGATTGTAGTGGGAATAGGATTAGGCCCTAGTAGTACTGTACTTAAAATAGTTATGGCTGAGTTCTAGTTTCTATTCTATTGCCCTCTGCATTCAAAAAGCTTTCAAAAAATTCCTTTTGGGATGCAATTTTCTATGCTTCATTTCAAACAATAAGGTGAAAAAAATTGCCCAGTATATTTTGACCAGAAAAGTTGTGTTTGGGCTTGGCTTGTTTTATAGATCTGAAACCTAAAAATCCACACTAAATTGGAGTAAAACAGTTAAGAAGTATTTCAAAAAGTTATGTAAATATTAAAGTCAGCAAGTTGTGAGAAGAGTATTATTAACGGGGACATTCTTAAAATGTATTTTAAAAAACCAGGATTGAAAAGTCATAGTACATGTATGCAAAACTACTGAATTTAAAAACTCATTAACATACCTCTAATACACTTGGTCTCCTAGTCTCCATAATATTTGGAAAACAAACTAAGTAACACATATGTAGTAATCTCTATTCTTATTTGTCATTTCAAAATTAAATTTTAATATATATTTTTATATTATTTAAAAAGATCTTATATAATATAGCTTGTGCTCCTTGGCTACCTAAACCAATTTGGAACAACCTGAACTTTCAGAATATTTTAACTTTGGAGTGCTTCATATTTCATAGTTTAAATTAATGCTAATATTTTGCATCTCATACTATTCGTATTTACTATTAAATCTTCAGAAATAGGCCTATACTTTTTCAGAAGTGTAAAAAAGTATTTTGTATATCAAGACCTTTGCCTTTCAAGACTGAGAGCAAACACATAAAAGTCATGATGCTTCTTTACAAAGCAGGACAGGCAGTCTGTTCAATATTTATGACTTCCAAATGTAAAAACAGTCTTTATTGGCTCCTGTTTTGCATTCTGTTCAACTAAGGTTGCTCTCTAGGTCAGCTAAAACAGAATCACCAGTGTAAGTTAAATGAGCAGATTTCAGTATACAGGAAATACTATGGACTATAAGTAACACACCTGTTTAAATGTATAATATATAGTAGTTTTTTAAAGGAAAAAGACCAAGTCTGGTAGTGTAACATTTTGTATAATGACCAATATGAAGTGATTCAAAATATTTTTAGTTTGCATTCCTATATCTACTATAATGCCAAAGTGATGGTGGCTATGTTTAGGATTGCTTATTTTTAATGACAGGTAATGCAGAAACATATACTGGGCCAAACACTGTTGTCTTAGTATAAATGAGAATTGGGCTCAATGTTACAAAACCTTGTACAAATGTGTATTTTCATAGCATCTGCAAAGTGAAATTATTATGGGTGTCTGAACAAGAGCTTCCCAGGCAGGCTGAGAAGGGACTCAAACAAAATACCCACCACAATAGACTACTAAACTGATTGCATAAAGGATGGTAGTATTTGATCATTAGCTAATAAAGATTCTTGATGTTTAAAAATGGCTGCTTTATGCCATACTATTGGTAGGTTCTGGGTTTAAAGTCAATGTAGCCAACTGTAGGTTGTCTTTGAGTTGCTTTTGATTTATATGGAGAGTAATAAAGAGCATAGTTTGGTCCATTAATTCGCCCAATCTTGGGCATCTTTCTTATGCCTAAGTCTTTTTTCTATTTCAACAGAGAGGCCACTAAATATATATTTCCATATATATTTAAACACAAATTCTGTTAATATTAGGTATTTGACCAAAACTCAAAGTTTGCTGTGAAGTTACTGGCCCAGATCCTCAACTGTGGATTAAGAATGCACACAGCAACTCAGCACAGGATGTGTAAATGAGGCCTTTGTGCTTCCCTGATGTTGGGCCAGGCCCCAACAATCTGCTTCAATGGGCCTCATTATGGCCCCTTTACTCTGACCATACCAAGTGTTCCACTGGGTAGGGTAACACAGGACCCACTAAACTAGCTCTAAACACCAGACGATCGCCTGTACATTGGAGTGATCATCCTACAGTTGGTTACATTGGTTTCTACCCAGAACTTACCAGCTCAAAGCAGCCATTTTTAAAAGTCAAGAATCTGGGCCTTTATTAGTTGATTAAATACTATCATGCTTTATGCAATCTGTTCATTAGTGTACTGTGGTGGGTATTTTGTTTAAGATTCCCTTCTCAGCCTGAGCTGGAGGCTCTTGGTCAGACACCCAGAACAATTCCACTTTGCTGGTGCTGTGAAAATACACATTTGCACAAGGTTTTGTAACATTGAGCCAGATTCTTATTTACACTCAGGCCTCCTAACACCATTCTGGAAGTGTAAAAATGCCTTAAAGTGGGAGTCCATATCATTAAGTCCCACTTTATGGCGCTTTTTACAATGCTTAAGTGATGTAAAGGGGCCTTAGCATAAATGGGAATCAGGCCATTTTCTCTTTCAGCACACATAAGTTTGCACATAAGAATGTTCACAGAAAGCACATAAAAGGGGTTGCAAATTCTGTTGAAGTGCATTTGCAGTTTTTAGTCAAACAAGTGTTGGTTAATACTTTTTTCCAAGTATTCACTGAGCTTTATTGCATCTGCTTTCCTTTTTCCACTAGTGCAATGAATATTTTATTTTCTGCAACTATACTTTCTGACTGAAACCTACAGGTATGGATAATGTTTTAATTGAGACCACAGCATAAGGATAAAAAAAAAAATACACTCTTGGGAGAGATTCTACTCCTGTACTTTTAAAGCTGTGAGATCAATTCACCCATTGCTTGCAGTTTATGGGAAGAGGTCCTATGAACTTGTATTCATCCTAAATATCAAGGCTTTCAGCTATCATCACTTTCATTTACCAGGTCCAAGAAGTAGATTTTATACAGGCTTGACACATATAAAAATGAAAAAGGTTAAGAGGAATTCAGTGGACCACTGAGGAAGAGAAACAGACATTTGAGCAATGAAAAAATGGGCATATGACTGTTATTGAAGCAATGAGAAAAGGAGAGTTCAGAAAACAGAAGTATGCTAGAAGAGATTTTAAATATATGAAAAAGCACCGGATTAGCAAACCGCTCTGATAATTGAAAATTAAAATACAGATTATTACCTCATCACCACCCTAGTAATGTTTCTTACCAGGATAAATCTGTTTGAGATCTCAATGAGAAAAAAAGTATCTGTCATCTTTTTGTTCATCATACCTTTTCCTTACAAGGCATATTCAATCATTTATTTCAAGCTTTAAACATTTAAGGCTATAAAATTGATTCAAAATAGAGGTCAGTGTACAGGTGTACTCTGACTTAACTTGTGGAATGCTAATGCTTTCAACTGCAAAGAGATTTTTCACAGTAGATTTTTGAATTGGGTTTGAGCAAAGGGATACACGTAGCATTCCTGACTAAGAAAATGCTATGCATCCAAAGGGAAATCACAATTATAGTGCACGGAGTCAGTTTCAGTTTAAAATGAGAAACCTACAGAAAGTTCACTTTAGAAGATTTTTGTAAATCATAAAGATCAGTTTCTATTAAAAAGATTGCGACATTTCATAAAACTAAATAAAAAACTAAGTAACCAGAGGTTTTTTCTAAGGTGCCTACTGTTTATTTTCTCAAATGATATTATCATAATTATAGTGTAGCTGTTAAGAAAACTGTTTAGTACAAATGCTTCAGGGGGTATTGAGAATTTTTGTTCTAAAATATATTGTATTTGTTTCAGTGAGATGGCTTCAGGAAATAACCGCTCCCTTTCCCTCAGCCTTCTCCCCTTACCCATGGCACATATTGGATTCAAGCCATTCTACTGGGGGCCTTTTCAAGTGACATCTCTATTTATTGTCTAGTTTAAATCCTGACAGGCATTTCCTGACTGTAGTCCTCTCTCTGTTACTGGCTGCTTCTCTTGCTGCTTATCCCCCTCCTTAAAGACTAGTAATAATGTTATCTGCTGACAACCTCTGACACAAATTGTCAGGTCTCAGGAACATTCCCACACCAGGGGTTTCTTTGGCCTATATATTAATCAGGCTGAAGTCCAGCCAGTCCCTATGTTATTTCAGACACAGTGTGGAACTCGGAACAAAGCCACTAAAAAGAAAGGGGGAAAGGTCAAGTCCAACTGGCTCTGGCCATGCTCTCCAGGTTCTAGTTTTATCTCTCAGCATATTCTGTTGTCTGAGTGTGGAATTGCTGCTGGCTTACTGTGTATGATCAGAGAAAATGTAATGCTGAATTTTAACTCACATGAGGAGTCAAGTAGAAACACTTTGAAATGGTTCTACATGAAATTCATAGGGCATAATGGAAAGAGGGAATTTATGGTCCTCCTGTTCACTAAATTTGAGTGAATGAATTATCAATCCACATAGTTAATCTACAGCTTTTCTGCCTTCTGATAGCACTAATGCTTAGAATTTAAAATATTATGGTGTTCTTTCAAGTTTTACTGCTTGCTGGAGGGAGAAGGAGGTTCCTTCTCTTAAAATATGCACCACTTTCTTTTTATATTGACCTATCAGATATCAGGACTCCAGTACTGCCCATGGAAGAGAGAAGGGCCTTATAAAATCATTAATTGGAGTGGACAGGTGAACAAGCCTTCCAACTTTATTGCATCTTTAAAGAGAAGATTAGGGCAATTATTCCAGGGATATGTGCAGTGCTTCATTTGTAATGAAAGAGGTGCTGGGGCTCAAGCAATTAGGTGCAGGGCCTGAAGCAATTTTTTTTACATTCATAACTGATGCAGCAAGCCCAGAGGTTCTGGGGCTATGACCTGTCAAGCGCTAGAGGTGACAGGGCTCAGCCCTGGCAAGCTCTTGCACAAATTAAGCACTGGATATGTAGGACAGCTCCCAGTGGTAATGGGAGACAAGAAAGGTAGAAAATCCATAGATACAGTTTTATGAAATGGGAATAGGATATGTTTGCATATTCTGGTTAGTGTGTATACATATACAGTGGCACCTTACTGTACCTGCGTATGTTCTTATAGCATAGATTCTGAGCACCTGGATGTAAGGCCAGACCTGCTCAAGAACATAGACCTACATTGCCTTCATACAGGTGACGCACCAAGAAGCTAATTCAACCTTAATTCTAATGTACATCACATAGAGATTTTCCTTTAGCTCAAGTGGTAAGGGCCTGTGTTTTTGCAGTAAAAGGACCCATTTTCTGGTCTCCAGTGATAATCTTGGAGCTTATTCTACCACTGTCACATATTGGTGTCCAGCTGTTGTATTTGAACTCCTGTGTACCTCATTTGTTTCAGGGAGTACACAATTGTAGACAAAAGGGCCTTGATTCAATCCCTCATGCAAGGTGTATGGGGTATAGATAGTAACTATGGTGTCCTTTGTCTATATCGATTATTTATTACACTGTTCTCTCTGACTACTGGGAAATATATATTAGAGTTGGGAATGTTTAGACAAAAGACATTTGCTTACAAAGAGTCACTTTGTTCCTTTAAAATTTTTAAGCATTAGATGAGATTACGAAATAAATAATCATTGTTTTTAAAAGAAGAATTCATGGCATCATTGAAGAAAAAACAGTGGCTAAAATCTACAAATATGAGTGTATAAAATTAAATAATCCTAATCTATATTTAGGTGTCTAATTGGTTTACAATCAAAGCATTTACATAGGAGAAAATGTCCATGTATTTTACAGAGTAGGTGTGTGCATGTGAGGGTATTAATTTGATTTACTCTGTTCAGGTCTACCTTGTGGATTTCTCTCTGGGAACGATTATTTTCTGTACTTAGATGTACTTTATATAATATGTATCCAAATTTGCAATGTTGCAATGAGTAATTTAGATTTTTTTATTTGCATTTCACTCTATCTCAATATTTCATACTATTGTTACAAAAAGTAAGAAACAAACATATTAAAATAATGCAGCACAGGCCAAAGAATAACAGCTAGAACAAGGAAGCTCTGAGTTAACATTGATGCTATGTCATTTAACACGTCTATAGTTGCCAAGTCATTTACAACACTTACAATCCTTTTTCAGGAAGTTTCAGTTCAGGGCAATTATGTACGATACTATGCAATCTCTAGGCCAGTGGTTCTCAATTTTTTTTTTTTTTTGCGGAACACTCGAAAATTGCTGAGGGTCTCGGCGGACCACTTAATGATCTTTCCAAATGTTGTTTGTACCATTAGCTAACTATTGTAAAGCGCTTTGGATAAAAGCGCTTGTAGCTGGGTGGTTACCCCGCTCCTGCCCTGAAGGGCTTAAAACAGCCCTGGGAGAGGGCTGTGGGAGGGAAAGCAGCTAATAGGCTGATTGGGGAAGCAGCCGCAGCTGGGCCACGGCCCAATCAGGCCTCAGCTGGCTCTATATAAGAAGCTGGGAGCCAGGAGCTCAGCAGTCTCTCTCTAGCTGTAGAGGGAGACGGACCTGGCTGCAGGGACCTGAGCAGAGTACCTGAGTGGAGCAGGGCTGGGGAAAGGCAGAGGAGCTGGGGAGGCTCCAGCCTGGAAAGCCCCAGACTGTGGCCTAGCAGAAAGCCAATGGTTACTGGGGGTTGCAGAGGGCAGCCCAGAGGTAGGCAAAGGCAGCAGGTCCAAACCCAACCTTGCCGGTGATGAGTAGGCTGATACTGTAGTCTGCCCCAGGGCGCGGGGGCTAGACGATGACTGGCAGTAGCCTTATACTGAGGCAAGGTGGGGATAGTGGGTGGGGGCTCCCCGGGGAGGGGAGACCCTGAGAGAAAGGGGTTACTGCCAAGGGGCAGCACCCCAGATAACAGGGCACCGGGTCTGGGAGGGGCACGGGGGCCAAGCAGCAGGGGACACCGGCCTGCAGAGGGTGCTCCGAGGCTGGAAAAGAGTTAATTCCCAGAGACAACCAGCAGGAGGTGCCGCAAGGGTGAGTCCTGCTCGTTTACAGCGCTATATAAAAAAACCTAATAAACTTTTTTTGTTCTACAAATAAAAGCACACAACTCATATTTTAATATCAGTAGTCTTACCTTTCTAATGCGATGGATGCGCCCTCTCTCCCCCGCTATGGCAGCCCCTGAGCTGGGGCTGGGAAGGAGGGGGGTCTCTCCCCCACCACAGAGCTGAGGCTGGGAAGGAGGGCCATCTCTCCCTGGCAGCCGCAGCCCTGGAGCTGGGGAAAATCACCTCTTTCTCTGGCCACCACAGCCCTGCACATCCCAAATTCACCCCACCCCCTCTTCTCACCCCATTGCCCCCTCCCACTTACCCTCTATTCCTCCCAAGGCCACCACCTCACCTTACACGAGCGTCTTCTCCAGGGTTCAGGCACCTAATTAGTGGAGCCACGCCTGCGTGGCTCTACTAATTAGGTGGGTGGCCCTTCGTTCTCTCATGTGCAGCCACCCAGGCGCACACCTTAGAGGGAACTATCCGCAGACCACCTGAATGGAGTTCGCGGACCACTGGTAGTCCACGAACCACAGTTTGAGAACCTCTGCTCTAGGCTATGTAAAAGATCTCAGTGCAGCCATACTGTTGAATTTGCTTGACCGTATATGTTTATCTTGACCCTTGATAATACTTGAATGATTTAACTATACGTTACGTTTTACGAAACACACATACATATGGATGTTCAGCCAATTAGATATCTGAGTTAACTTACACCTTTTAAAAACAGAGACTTGGAGATGTCATGCTGTCTTATGCAAAAGCATACAATAGATTTTTTCATTGCTTACACTGAGAGAGATTTTTTTAATGTGATGTTTGGAAAAAGAGAATTTTTAAAATGTAGACGATCCATGAGTCCTTCCTTGTATATTCCAAAGGGTAGTGTGCTTTAGCAAGTGCTGTGTTTGAGGGAGCCCCACAGACGGAGACATGCTGGGAACATTTCTTTGTTCTTTTCACGAAGTAAAGGTTGCCTTGCCTAACAAAGGGGCTGATGATGATTCCATTTGTGCTGGTTTTACACCAGTGAAAGGTCAATAGCATCAGTGGAATTACTCATGATTTTCAGCAGTGAGAGAACAATGTCAGGCCCCCCAAAATTCAAGCGTGTAAGTTCCATTAGGCCAGAGCATAAGGGAAAAAGAGAGGATGTTGTAGGAGGCACAGACCATAGCTCTTAAGTATCAGGGGGTAGCCGTGTTAGTCTGTATCCACAAAAACAACGAGGAGTCCGGTGGCACCTTAAAGATTAACAGATTTATTTGGGTATAAGCATTCATGAGTAAAAAATCCACTTCTTCAGATGCATGGAGTGAAAATTACAGATGCAGGCATAAATATACTGGCCATTAAGAGAAGGGAGTTACCTTACAAGTGGAGAACCAGTGTTGACAGGGCCAATTCTATCAGGGTGGATGTGGTCTACTCCCAATAATTGATGAGGAGGTGTCAATACCAAGAGAGGGAAAATTGCTTTTGTAGTGAGCCAGCCACTCCCAGTCCCTATTCAAGCCCAAATTAATGGTGTTAAATTTGCAAATGAATTGTAGCTCTGCAGTTTCTCTTTGAAGTCGGTTTTTGAAGTTTTTTTGTTGAAGTCTGGCTACTTTTAAATCCGTTATAGAATGTCCAGGGAGTTTGCCTTTTGTATGTTACCATTCCTGATGTCTGATTTGTGTCCATTTATTCTTTTGCGTAGAGACTGTCCGGTTTGGACAATGTACATGGCAGAGGGGCATGGCTGGCACATGATGGCATATATCACATTAGTAGATGTGCAGGTGAATGAGCCCCTGATGGTGTGGTTCATGTGGTTGGGTCCTCTGATGGTGTCACTAGAGTAGATATGGGGACAGAGTAGGCAACGGGGTTTGTTACAGGGATTGGTTCCTGGGTTAGTGTTTCTGTGGTGTAGTGTGTAGTTACTGGTGAGTATTTGCTTCAGGTTGGGGGACTGTCTGTAAGCAAGGACTGGCCTGCCTCCCAAGGTCTGTGACAGTGAGGGATCATTTTCCAGGATAGGTTGTAGATCGTTGATGATGTGATGGAGAGGTTTTAGCTGGGGACTGTACGTGATGGCCAGTGGTGTTCTGTTATTTTCCTTGTTGGTTCTGTCCTGTAGTAGGTGACTTCTGGGTACCCGTCTCGCTCTGTCAACCTCACTTCCCCAGGTGGGGATTATAGTTTTAAGAATACTTGATAAAGATCTTGTAGGTGTTTGTCTCTGTCTGAAGGATTGGAGCAAATTTGGTTGTATCTTACAGCTTGGCTGTAAACAATGGATTGTGTGATGTGTCCTGGATGGAAGCTGGAGGCATGTAGGTAAGTATAGTGGTCAGTAGGTTTCCGGTATAGGGTGGTGTTTATGTGACCATCACTTATTTGCACTGTAGTGTCCAGGAAGAGGATCTCTTGTGTGGACTGGTCCAGGCTGAAGTTGATGGTGGGGTGGAAATTGTTGAAATCCAGGTGGAATTCTTCAAGGGCCTCCTTCCCTTGGGTATATATGATGAAGATGTCATCAATGTAACGCAAGTAGAGTAGGGGTGCTAGCGGACGAGAGCTGAGAAAGCGTTGTTTTAAGTCAGCCATAAAAATGTTGGTATACTGGGGGCCATGCGGGTACCCATAGCAGTGCCACTGGCTTGAAGGTATAAGTTGTCCCCAAAGCTGAAATGGTTGTGGGTGAGGACCAAGTCACAAAGTTCAGCCACCAGGTGTGCCATGGCCTCATCAGGGATGCTGTTCCTGACAGCTTGTAGTCCATCCTTGTGTGGAATACTGGTGTAAAGAGCTTCTACATCCACAGTGGCCAGGATGGTGTTTTCAGAAAGATAACCAATGCATTGTAGTTTCCTCAGGAAGTCGGTGGTGTCTTGAAGATAGCTAGGAGTGCTGGTAGCATAGGGTCTGAGGAGAGAGTCCAAATAGCCAGATAATCCTGCTGTAAGAGTGCTGATGCCTGAGATGATGGGGCGTCCAGGGTTTCCAGATTATGGATCTTGGGTAGCAGATAGAATACCCCGGGGCTCTAGGGGTGTGTCCGTGTAGATTTGTTCCTGTGCTATAGCAGGGAGTTTCTTGAGCAGATGGTGTAGTTTCTTTTGGTACTCCTCTGTGGGATCGGAGGATAGTGGCCTGTAGAATGTGGTGTTGGAGAGTTGCCTGGCAGCCTCCTGTTCATAATCCGATCTGTTCATTATGACTACAGCACCTCCTTTGTCAGCCCTTTTGATTATAATGTCAGAGTTGTTTCTGAGGCCGTGGATGGCGTTGCATTCTGTACGGCTGAGGCTATGGGGCAAGTGATGCCGTTTGCTCACAATTTAAGCCTGGCTCCGTTTTCTGTATTTCTCCATGGACATACTGGAATGGGGAGGGAAAAAAATCATTCTTGAAGCTATCTGCCTGGGTCTGGTAAGTGTTCTTCCCATTTGCATAGAGAGGAAGAGACACACATGCCTCCAATTAGCTACCAAATCTTTAACATACTTTGGTGCAACCCCATTATAGTCATTTGGGGTTAAACTAGCATAAGTGAGAGGAGAATTTGGCTCCAGGTTACAAGGAAAGCCATGAAGATAAAAGACTACTGCACTTATTCCTGTGTTGAACAGCATCTTAATGGGATAGTGAACAGGAGGGGTTATAGTAATATGCCTGGTAGTGTTTCCTTTTATGTGAAACCAAGTAGTTTGCAATATTTAGGCAAGAAAAAAACACTTTTCTTCACCTCACAGTTCTTTTTGATCTCACTGGACTACTCAAAAACCACCACCACTCTAATATGAAGAGAAACATCATTTGGTGCAAGAATGCACAGTACACTTGTCTGTGTTTATGATTACAGAAGTCAAGCTGCTTTCAAGTCACATTCAAAAATATTGAAAATGCGCATCTTTTGATGGTCTGCCAGCAGTTTATAGATATATAAACCACTACAGCTACAGCACATCATAAAGTTTTATTTCCAGATTTGGTCTGCCACACAACATTTACTTGCTGTCAAAGAAAATAAAAAATATGCTAACAGCACTGGGATTCCTTTACAAGCACTGAAATTTTTGAAACCAGCCTACAGCTACCACTTTTTCATAATCCTTCCTGCAATATCTGATGTACTTGTGAGGTGGGGTGAAATTTATCTCTAGAAATGCTATATTTTAGTATTGATCTCAAGGGAACAATGATTTCTGGAGATATGATTTAATTTGGGCCTTCTTTGTGACATTTAGGCATGAGTTTGTCAAATGGCATAGTGCTTCTCTTTTTTTATTGGAAAGAGTCTTCATGGAAAGGGTACTTATATGGTTTATTAGATCTATGTATTGTTAGATTCAAGGCTGTCTCAGCCAATATGAATATATACCAAGCTCATTGCTAGTTCTAAATTCATTCGCTTCACTGCTGCTTAATGTATAGAGGTCAAAATGTGTCTCTGGTGTTACCCAATGTAGCAAGTATTTTAACTTTGGATATTCTGGTGCCCTTACAATAGAACTCTGGAATTTAGAGCGAAAGCAGCTGAGCTGCAGGATCAGCAGTCAAGAAGTGTAATTACTTAAGGACTCATCCTGTGCCATTTCAGTTAATGGAAGTTTTGGCTTTTGTTTCAATGGGAGTAGAAGTGGATCCTTAGGGCCTGAACCAATGCCTACCTAAGTTAACAGGAGTTAATTTCCTTCAATGAGTACTGGATCAGACTTTTAGTTGACTTCCTTGCCACCATAATGATATTAGCCCTATAGACTTCAGTGTCAAATATAATGGTGGCCAATACCACCGATCTTACAATAAAAGGCCTAATTCTGATCTCACATCATTTTTACTCTGGTGTAAACTCCATTGACTTCATTATTGTTACTCCAAATATACATTGATGTAAATGATATCAGAATAAGACTATATATAATAGGTACTATAAAGAGAACACAGGAATGCTGTATAGACACAGATCTTTATGTCCATGGAAAGTTTAAGTTACAAGAGGTTATAGCACTGTCACATAGCTGGGGTGAATATATCTACAGATTCTAGTTGCTGCTATTACAATATATATGTTTGAGTGTGCACATACACTGTATGGAGTTATTCCAAGATGTGCACCAGTTCCTGCGTGTGTATTTGAGGACAGAATAAAACCAACTATTGAGTGTTTTGTTAGACTGAGGAGATTGAAAAGGCATTATATCTAATACGGTAAGAGTATTATATTAATGATGTCACATTATTCAAGTTATTTTAAGAAGTATCACAAAGTTAAGCCTATTTGGAAATATCTATTTTTCTATATTTCTCATAGGTTTAAAATATTTTCTTTTCCTTATATTTAAGATAGATCTTAAATAGCTAACATTTTTTAATATCTTCAGTTCTAGAATATTTAAAATATATGATGAACAACATAGAGACATATTTAGGAACATGTACAGCCAACTGTAAACATACAGCCACCCCCACACCACCCCCACTTGAAACAGAAATACTGCTTTGTTATAAGCAATGGACTCATATTTAGATCAAGAAGGGCTAGTTACCTCAGTTGCTATGAAGTACACTTTAAGACTGTATATTATTATTTCAGTAATAATTTCAGTCAAGTAATAATAAAAACAAAAGATTTTAATATCTCAAAAGTTATCTGAAATTTTTTTAACAATTTAAATAAAAATACAAGTAATTAAAGCCTCTTTAGTTTGGAAATGGATTTAACCCCAAAGATTGATTTTTTGTTTCCTTTTTGGCAATGAGTCACTATACAGACTTTGCACTTGATTCACCCTTACTGGTGCAAGGAGATAAACATTGCAGTCCCTTCAGCTGCTGCACATCAAGGGATATTTACCTTAGGAAGTTTAAGTCACGCATGTAGTGCCATCCTCTCTGGGACTTTCACTTGGAAGCGTACCTTTAAATTGCAGTCAGGACTCTCACAGAGCCTTGTGTCCCCACTGCCCAGACCCACCTTTTTTGGGGTAGCAGGGTGCCTTGTGCCACAAACATCCCTTCTGGGCAGAGGTTCCAGCACCAAAGGCTCTGCATCCTGAGTTATAATGGCACAAGCCACCATAGCCCAGGACTGGGTTGAACCCTGTGTATTTGGTATCATGTACTATAGATGTCTGCATAATATCATTCAGAATCATTTGGTGCTCACATCATTATGAAAAAACAATATGCACTTAATGACATCTGGATTAAACTCAGACCTTGGAAAGCTACATTTGAGCTGAAACCAATTTCAGTATCTGGGGGTTTGCAAATTATAATATTTCTACTTTTATTGTCATTGTGTCTCTTTACAAATTCATAAGTACAAGCAAAATAAACACATCCAATTCCAAGTGGAGTTTTTCAGTACTGTAGACATTTATGACAAGTAAATTGCCAAGAAAACATTTACAATGCATATATTTGTTCATGTTAAATCATACCTCTACAATAGAAATACTTTTTCCAGATTTTTGCCATTTTTACAGAAAAGACTTGAGAAAGGAGTTTTTCCCCTTTTGAGAAATAAAGCAACATGATAATTGCAGAGCTGCCATGAAGAATTTGGCAGAAAGCTACTCACCGTCTTTGAGATCATCCCTAAGGCCAGGTTTACTTTTCATCACAAACCTTAAAACAGCTATTAGCTTTGAAATGAAGAATGGGCCTGGAAAAAGGCCAGTAACTTGCTACCGTATCAGTGGAAAACTGAAATGTTACTCTGGAAGTGAATTTACCTAAACTGAATTAAGGCCACTTTAATTCTGAATGAGAGTGCCCACACAGGGGCTTTAATGCGGTTTAAACTAATCCACTTTAAAGTCACACCTTTAGTTAATTCAGATTAATTTTCTTGAGGTCCATATGCTTTTACCTTGGACATAAATAAGGGTGTGGGGCTATGGCTTGGTCTACACTTAAAAATGAGATAGCCCTGAGCAATGTTGCTAGGTCAGTGGAAAATGTTGTACCCTGGGCATTGGACTTAAGTCCAATCGCAGGTGTAGACACTGCAAAGTCAACAGAAGGATTCTTCCGTTGAACTGGCTACCATCACTTGGAGAGGTGGACTAACTACTTAGACTGAAAACCCCTTTCTGTTGAGTTAGGAAGTATCTACGCTATGGTGTAACAGTGGTGCTGCCACAGTGCCATAATTGTGCTGCTGTAGTGGCCGTACATAGACATGGCCTATGGTGAGTTTCTTGTTTGTTTTCTAAACACACAAAGGCAGCAGTTATCTTTGGACTCATGTGGCCTCCATTCGTCTTCCCAGGTAACAGCTACAATTTTCAAGCAGGGAAAATAAAATAGATGAGGTTCTTCTTGTAAATTGTTCACTACAAATTACTTAGCTTAATGTTGCCAATGCACATGAGTTTTTCGTAAGTCTCTAGATATTTGGTGTTAAAGCCCAGGCTTTTAGAGTCATGAGACTTCATCACAATCTCATCTTTTGTTCTCTCTTTTTAAAGTTTCTAGCCTTCTCAAGAGTAGAGAAAAGCTTGAGAATGTGAATCCTCAAGTCTAAAACCCAGGGGCCAAATAAGGAGAAACTGAAATGTATTGTATTTTAAAATTCCCATGATTTTTGGGGCCCAGCTCATGGCTTTTGAAAGCTTGGGTGTTGGCCTTACTCCTCATGTTCACTAAGGCAGAGATTTTCAAAAGGCACAAACGGCAGTCACCTAACTGCATCTGTGCCTTGGGGAAAAAACCCTGCCCTACCACCCATCCCCAGATTTTATTCAGCACAGGAACAGATAGTCAGAAATCATGATGATGGTCTATGACCACAGGGCAAAGTGAACAAGCAAGGGCACAGTCTGAATAATATAATAAGCTCTTGTATTTAATGAGCCATGAAATTTAGAAAATAAACTGCTATTCAGCAGTGTGGAAAGTGTGGATTCTGAGCATTTCATTGGTTCATAGCGTGAGTCTCTAGTCCCACAAGTTCATGAGATATACTATGCAATGGTCATTGGTCTCTCAGACCAGGCTAAAAGTAGGCCCGACAGTACATTTATCAGATAAACCTAGATGCTTTCAGCACCTCAAGCACCTTTTGAGCCAGTCTGCCCTCAATAGAGCCGTAGGAAATATTCAAGCATGAAGAAAATCTTTGCACATGTTTAAGGTATCACTTCAAATGTTTCACTGCCATGCCTATTGGGAAGCTAAATATTGGCCATAAAATCATAAAGATTATGAATATTCATGAAAATTGCTATTTATCATGCGGTGTAGATATGCCTTCACTTTGGAGATCCCATTGGCACTTCTGTGCATCACTGAACGTACTATGTAAAAGTACCCGATCTTCTGAAATATTAATCAGTGTGTAGCAAGGAAAGATTTTCTTTCACAGTCACGATGGCAAAGGGCTGGAGGAAACATATTGCTCTACTTTAGTCCTCAGTGTAATAAACCCACAGGAGCAGACCCTACCCATTTTACTGACCAGGGCAGAAAATATTTTCAGCGCACATGCACTCACTCACACGTGCGCACACTCACAGCTGAGGGGGAAAAAGTTCAGCCAATCAGAGCAGAGCAAAAATCTCCAGCTAATCAGAGTGGAACAAAAACAGTGGCACAGCAGTTCAGTGCCCCTTGGAAATTGGCAACCAGGGCGGCTGCCCTTCTTGCCTGTCCCTGGAACCAGCCCAGTAAACCCATAAGTGAATTCAGCTTCCTAGCAACAGCTCATGTCACCAAGACTGAATGCTGACCCTGATTGTCAACGTGCAGGAAAACTCAGTGGTTTGTTTTAAAAGCTTCCTAGCAGCCAAGGGGTAAAAAAAAAAAAATTAAAAAAAAAAGGATACTGTTCTCATTGTTGTACATGACTGAAGGCTCCCTTAGGAGTCCACTGAAAGGATTTCTCTGTCTTCACCACATTTAATAGTCTGATCATAAACTTAACAAAAACTACAGTAAATCACTTTTCTAACATGCCAATAAAAGCAATTTTTAGCTGTTTCAAACTATAATTTCTGCAGTGCTCTAGGATTTTTTTTTGAATTACTTTGTGCACATTTTAACCAATACATTTTAATCTCAGGATTTCACACACCAATTATATAGTCATCGTGGCTATCTTCACCTCTCCCCAGTTTTACAGTAAATTATATTAACCATATTCTGGCCTCCATCTAGGCTTGCATATATATTGTATAAAATCAGAAGGTGCTGTAAAGTAAGAGATTGATTTATATGACTCCTGTTACTAAGCACAAATTATGACAACCATGGGCTATTGTGAGCTGTATTTCTATTTTGAAGAGCACTCTAAAATATGTTTTGTCAGCTAGTAATAGTTTGCAGTTATTTCACTGAATAATGCGCACAAAACTTTAATAGGAGGAAATACCAGGAGGGATTTTCTTTGTAAAGGTAGGAAACAAATCTACCCTGCGATTTAGTTTACAGTTTCATTAAACAAATCTAGTCCCCACACTGGCAAGTAAATTATATGATCCTGAGCCAAATAGGAAATATCAAACATACAAAAAAGAGAGGTGTGTACCTCTGTGCATTTTGTCCCAAGAAAGTGGGATAAAATTCTTGAATTTTCAGAATGCATATTTAAAACAAAAATGAAATTCAGCTTCAGAGGAGTCCAATAATGAATATGTTTGCATGGATAAATTACAGTGTTTACATAGTGCACTTAGTATGTATGACTTGCCTCCTGTCCTGCTGGATCCTCATAAAAATGTGATGTTGCTTTTCATGAGGATGCTGGAGAATAATATTTTTAAATAAGTAAGCCCAGCCTATGGTAACTACCAGTCTAATCCAGAATTAATGTGCCATAACCATTCGTGATAGTCAAAAGAATAACAACAAGACATCATCATGATACACCAATAGCTAAATTATGGTGGTTATACATTTAAAAATGCAGATTGTTAGTATTTTTGAGAGCCTCTTGCAATCTAAGGCATTTAAAACTATAGCTGCTTTAATGTCACATAATTTCTTTATGCATGTGGCATTGCATGTGTAATGAAACGGCACATTTGGAGTGTCACATTATCAACAGTGTCATTATCTGAAGCTGAGACCTATTCAGATTCCACAAGCTGTCACTAAAGAGGGGATGGAATAAGTAGACTACCTGCTCAAATGGTCTCATATCTCTCAGCAGGAGGGGAACTGAATGTAAGCTGCATTTACCCCTTGATCCCACTGAAGCCTCTACTTCTGACCTCTGCATGGTCACATCTCAGGGAAGTATCTAGATGAAAAGGGGGCATTAAAGGTGCACAGTTGCTCTGTGGATTATCCTCTCACAGGGAAAATACCCATGAACCATGATCCTGTCCGAATTCATTTCCACAGGTTCCTACTTTGCATCTTCAAAGATGCTGAGAAGAGGATATTTAACCCTCACTTCAAAACATACAAAAGTATCATCTGATTTTGCTCGAACAACAGAAAGTGGCATTTTGACATTAATTTCAATGGTAGTGGGATATGGCAAGAACAAAGATAGGATATTAGGAAGACAATTGTACTTGAAACCTAGGATAACTGAACAGAACACACAAATACATAACAAATGGAAAACATACTTAGAAAATCAGTGATGCACAATGAAAATATTATGTTCCTCTGAAAATGCAGCATGAAGCAGTTCCATGCACTTTCTTCAGAAAACTTTCAAGCAACTCTAAATTTACCTGAAGATTTACAATTGTAAATGTAGGGATCCTGCAGAATTCAAGTTCCCATGACTATTCCTTGTCAGAGGCCCAGATGACTCAAATTTCCCCTGGGAGTATCTACTCAGGTAAGCAAGAAAATACTGAGTTATGGAGACAACTGTCACTGCAGAGGATTATGTGCTTTCAGAGCACGTGAATGGGAATTAAGACTTCAGGTTCTTTTTGATAAAGACAAGATGCTCTTATTTTTTATCGCCCAGATTTCTTCCATTGATGGGAATGGATCATTTTTGCATTTTGAAACATTAACACATTGCTGGGGCACCCAGAACCGTGAACGATTGCGTTACCTCTTTGCCTCAATAAGAGTGAGCTTTGCTAGATATTAGACTGTGCGTCACCTCCTGCCGCAACAGTCTGTCTTTCTTACCAGCCAACTCCTCAAGGCTCTCCGGGCCCAAACCTCACCTAGCAGGTAGCAATCAGTGAACTCCAGTCCCCAAGCTGCTAAAAAATGTCTCTCTGCAACGCCCAGCCACTACCACTGCACATTCACAGAAGATACTAAGTATCCTGCTCTTGAAAAGAGCCAACATATAGCTTATTAATTTAACTGGGGTAAATACACCCTTTCCTTCAAATACAGCAACTAATGGATTTATAGTAAAAGTAAAACAAGCTTATTAACAAAGTGACATAGGTTAAATCAGGGGTAGGCAACCTATAGCATGCGTGCCGAAGGCGGCACGCGAGCTGATTTTCAGTGGCACTCACACTGCCCGGGTCCTGGCCACTGGTCTGGGGGCTCTGCATTTTAATTTAATTTTAAATGAAGCTTCTTAAACATTTTAAAAACCTTATTTACTTTACATACAACAATAGTTTAGTTATATATTATAGACTTATAGAAAGAGACCGTCTAAAAACGTTAAAATGTATTACTGGCAAATTAGAGTAAATAAATGAAGACTCGGCACACCACTTCTGAAAGGTTGCCGACCTCTGGGTTAAATGATCCCAAGTAAAGGGGATAAAGGTAAAATGGTTACAAATAAAAGTGAAAACATGCATCTAAAAGACTAAGACATACTCTAAAAAATATAGTGTTTGTTCAAGATGGTTTCTCTCAGCCACGGTCTCTTTTCCAGCTTTTATTGGCCAGGACCCACCATAGAGATGAAATTACTTGGTTCCTTTGTCTCCTAAGGTGAAGACTAACCCAGGGGTTCTTTGTCCCTTTCTTTTATTGTCCAGTAAACCTTTGAAATGTATTCTTTTGAAGGGTATCCCCAGACAAAATTCATTAGTTCATGGTGAGTGAAGGAGCCATGCGGTATGGAGGATAAAGCTCCATACTGGTTGCTCCCCCACTAGTGATTGCTACAATGCAAACTGATTTGTTCCTGCAACCTCCAATATGCAAATGAATAACCAACTGACTGATTGCAGTTGGATGGACATGTCGGCCTTTCCTTTGTCTGGGAAAAACCTGTTTCCTAATGTGCCAGACTTGTCCGGTTTGAACACATTTTTGTCCCATATTTCCAGTGCAACTGTGCAGTCCTTTTTGGGTTTACTGTACATACAGCACACAAGAATATTAATGATGAGTGTGTTGTTAATTTTCCACTGATACCTTATGACACCTATCAGATACAAATTATGACATTAGTGAGTTGGGGTACGCTGAACTGGTTTGGCCAGCTGAAACTCACTGCTAGATACCAGGGAGCTCCTTGCACTCTGGCACTGGGATGCTGTTAGGGTCACAGAAACCTAGCTAGGTTTCATGACAAAGCTTAATGCGTAAATTTTATCTGAGGTGCAGCTTTTGCTGTTCAAGTACCACTTTTAAAGTTGACAAGTATTTTTTAATGAATCCACATTATTTTTTGCTTTTTTTGTCCGCCCCTCCCAGTATTTTCTCACCCTCTTGCACTTTACAGGGACTTAAAGGCCATCTATGGTGTTACTGTAGTATCTTTAATATTACTTGCTTTCCAAGAACTCAATTGCTTTTTATCCTGTTAAATTAAGAAGGAAAAAAAAAAACATCAACAAAACACCAATTAAAGATTTGACCACCAGGTCTTTGCCATACATAATAACAGCTTTAATATTAGTCTTCTGAATATGAGTGAACTGTTATTTCTCTCTGAGCTGTCTACCCTTGTACAAAGTACTCCACACCCTCCTGCAATTTTTTTGAGCGGGGAAAGGAGGGCAGTTTAGCAGATGCAACCATTGCACTCTTCTCCTTTTAGATTGTGCCCCTCTTCCTAATGCCTGTTACTATTATTGCCTTTTCTTGCCTTCTCCTTCCCTATCTGCCTCCTTTTCATTGCGCATTTTTGTAGCTTTTTCTCTTGCAGATATTAAAATGAATAAAACATTTTAACTAAAGCTCTCCCCCTCAGTCTCAGATCAAGTGGTAAGATGCAGATCAAAGAAATCCAACATACTCCTTTATTTTCACTCCCCCCATTTTACTCTGACACAAAACATATTAGCCTGGCAAAAATAAGAGCACTTCAGTTTACTTGCAGGACTTTGGCAATATCTCTGTGCTAAATCTAAATCTCACACTGAAATTTAATTTTTGTCAAGATACTTCTCTTTTCAGCTTTTGTTCTCTTCATTGTAGAGATAGGCTTCTCTTAGATCAAATTTGGACATTTATTCACCACAATGCAGCAAAATCTTAAAAACTCAGATGGCCAGATGAAATTAAAATATATATTTGTGTTAGTAGGTGAGTTTTGTTCTAATTTTTTTGAGGATATTTTTCCTCCGTCTGCCTGATGGATGCAGTTACTTAACTGTACCTTTTCAACTGTGTAACTTTAGATCAACCTGGCATCAAGTTCAAATAACAGACATGTTTTTATTGTCCTGGGTAAAATATTGAATTCCAACTTTGCAGAGGAATCAAAAGTTCATAAATTTGCTATGCCTTTAAAAGGCATGAGAAGAGGATGCATGGATAAACAACAGGAGGAAAAATAATCCACTCTATGTTAAGATACCATGATTATCAAAAAGCTTTTCCACTTTGTGTCATAAGCAAATGTTTGCTATGGGCTTTCTTGCTCACCGAATCAGATTACTTCAGTACCTGTGTAAGAATCACTATCTAGTTTTCTCAGCTATAGATAGAATACAATTTCCAGTAGCAAGTGCATTCATGCTATGGACAAATTTCCATTCTGAGATCATCATCATCATATCTTTGCAGAAATAAATAGTCTTGGATGACAAAACACAACGTACAAGTTAGTGACAGGACAAAATCCTCCCCAGCTTGTATATAGGAGCTGATGTACCTTTGTACCATCCGGGCTGTGTTTTCTACTACAGTAACTCCTCACTTAAAGTCGTCCCGGTTAACGTTTCGTTGCTGATCAATTAGGGAACATGCTTGTTTAAAATTGTGCAATGCTCCCTTCTAACGTTGTTTGGCAGCCGCCTGCTTTGTCCACTGCTTGCAGGAAGAGCAGCCCATTGCAGCTAGCTGGTGGGGGCTTGGAACCAGGCTGGGCCGGCAGCCCCCCATCAACTCACCCTATCAGCTCCCTGCTCCCCTAAGTTCCCTGTGCTGCAGCCGCCCAGCAGGCTATCAAGGCAGTTCAGCTGTCCCTCCCCTCCACTGCCATGTGCTGCTCCTGCTCTCTGCCTTGGAGCCTCTCCCAGAGACTCCTGCTTGCTGTGCAGGAGGGAAGGGGGGGCTAATGTCAGGGTGTCCCCCTCCCCCTGCTCCTGCACCCCGCTTATCCCTTCTCCATATAGAGCAGGGAGGGGACACTGACGGAGAGAGACAGAGAGAGCTTGGAGCAGCAGCTGCTGTCTCAACTTCCTGATCCACTTAAAAAGAAAATGCCCTTAAGAGTGGGTCAGCTTACTTAAAGAGGCAGTGTGCATCTCTCTCTCTCTTCCCCACACACAAGATGTCTCTGTCTGCTATGCTGTCTCCCCTCCCTCGTGTTCGTGCAGCCTTGTGTGAGAGGCTACATTAACAGCAATGTGTTAACCCTTGAGGGCTCAGCCGAGTGCTAGTTCATCATTTAGCAGCAAGGCATTCCCTGGGAAATATCCCTCCCTCTTCCACCCTTTAACTTCACCACCTCAACCAAGCTTCACAATCATCATAGCTGTGAACAGTATTAAATTGTTTGTTTAAAATGTATACTGTGTGTATATCTATACAATATATAGTTTTTTGTCTGGTGAAAAAAATTTCCCTGGAAACTAAGCCCCCCCCCATTTACATTAATTCTTATGGGGAAATTGGATTTGCTTAACATCGTTTCACTTAAAGTTGCATTTTTCAGGAACATAACTACAACGTTAAGCGAGAAGTTACTGTACCGAAAGAGCATCAGAAGTGTCCCAATGCTCTTATGTACGTTTGGAAAGTAGAGCTGACCAGAGAACTGCTTCAGTTTATGGGAAATAGGACTGGACTCTATTGTGTAATTCATGTTCTACATACAGAAGACACTCTGCATTCTTTTAATTTAACCAGATAAGTTCTTAGGGCCAAATTCTGATACCCTCACTCATAGTAAGTAGCACCTTACTCTACCAGTTGACCCACTTTTTTCAATGGGACCACTCATTAGGAATCAAGTTAGAGAAAGCACTCACATTCAGGACAGCATTTAAACCTGTCAAAGGGCCCTAAGAACATGCTTAAATGCTGCCCTGAAAAGGTATGGAATTAAACACATACCTAAATGAATTCCTGAATCAGGGTCAGCATAAGGTGCTATTTAATGTGCATAAAAGTATCATAACCTAGCCTCAAAAATTAGGACAAAAAGCTGAGGAATAATATTTTCTAATATTATTTCTAATATTTTCTAATTTTGAAATGGGATCTACCAGCTTTTCACTATATTCTATTGCTTTCCCCTCCACAATTCTGTGCACAGATGTATGTGGTGTGAAGATGCAATCTTTCAAATGAGCTAGCAATAGTCCCAAATTGCTATTTCACTGGGAAGAGGAAACAATCATTCTGGGCTGCAGCCGCTATATTATCCATAACCTCCAGAAAGTGAATTATTCTAGTGCAGGCTACCAAAAGGGCGAAATATATAACACCCACTAATGTTTAATAAAGATAAGCTGATTCTTTGTAATAGATTTCAAGTATAAAGGTCACCTATTGAACTGACCCTAATGTACTTAAATAGAATTCCAGGAAAAAATTGGGTACATAGAGATTATCAGACAGAGAACTATATTAACATTTCTAACTGCCTTCTCTGCCTTTTGCAGCACCATTATCGGGGCAGACATTCTGTTAATCAGATATTCAATTATATCAACATTCCAATATGACTAAGCAAAGAAAGGTTTTGTCTGCTTACATTTCTGGTTAAAAAGAGCACATTATTACACTAATGAGCATGACTGTGTTACTACAGATCTGTTAAGAAATGGATTCCACATAGAAGAACAAGGTGTACTAATGGAAGCCCAGTATTATTCTTTGAGTAAATAACGACATTTGGTTCTTAGGGAATTATACATTGGGAATAAGTCCTCTTAGCATAGTTATTTTAAAACCAATCACTTTCTTTGATAGGTTGAAGAAATGAAGATTTAGAAAAAAAATAGTAAAGATAATTCCTCTACAATTGATAATATGAACAATACATTTGAGTAATTTATAGAGATTACTGATGGCTCAAAAGAAAAACCCAGGTCTGGACATTCTCAAGCTTTGGTGGGTTTCAGATCCAGATCATAAACCAAAGGAGAAGTACAGACTATTAAATGCACTACATTTCGTATATATGAGATGCGATGGAACACTGAGTGGCAGAGCAGAGTTATCCAACCTCTTCCCAGAACGCTGACACAGAAGCAATTAAACAAGCCAGACAAGGGACTGACCATGCCCTTTGGAGCTAGGAAAGAACAAAGTAAATACTACTTCCTTTCATTCGTGTAAAATAAAACTCTCCACCCAAACAGTAAATATTACAGTAACCTCTGAATGATGTTTTTGACATGGCCTGTGTGACCCATAAGGGAGAACAAATTTCTAATATTTCTTAATCCTCCATATCTTCTCCCTCTCCCTGTAGAAGACAAAACCCCAATAACTCCTTCATTCCATCACATCATGGTTACATTAATTCAGTCAAGGAAAAGAAACAAAACCATAAATTAAACAAACAAAAAAGAAAAATGGTCTGATAAATTAGTTTAATGAATAAATTGGAGGCAATGTATCCGTTCGTGGTCATCCTTCCAGCAGAAAAAAGACTAAAGTCCACACGCTCTACTGTGGTTTGGCCACTGAGTGCTATGTTGACCTGAATTTATGAGCTAGTATATTATGGCTCACCACTGATCTGATCAGAAGATATTTTAGGTTCTTGTCCCAATTCAGGCTACAGATATAGAGAACACAGAGAGTTCAATATCATGAGAGGACTCTCGGGGTGTATGGCAAGGACACTTAGGGTACGTCCAGACTACCCGCCGGATCGGCGGGTAGCGATTGATCTATTGGGGATTCGATATATCGCGTCTCGTCTAGACGCGATATATCGATCCCCGAACGCGCTCCCGTCGACTCCGGAACTCCACCAGGGTGAGCGGCAGAAGCGGAGTCGATGGGGAAGCTGCGGCCGTTGATCCCGCGCCGTGAGGATGGGAGGTAAGTCGAAATAAGATACGTCGACTTCAGCTATGCTATTCCTGTAGCTGAAGTTGCGTATCTTACATCGACACCCTCCCCCCCCCCAGTGTAGACCAGGCCTTATACTGAGGATAATGCCAACTTGTTAAGATCTTTATTAAAATATTTGAAAGAAGAATAAACGCTACAAAACACAGTCACAAAGAAATAATACTATTCTGTGACCCCTGGTGGTAACATCTCTATTCTAAAAGACTCTATTCTAAAAGGTAGCATACTCACACCCTTCCCTGAAGACCTGGTAGTAGGAGATAGAGGACCAGCCTTGTCGCTGGCATGCCCGAGGAACTGATGGTCCAGGCTCCCCAAGTTGGTAGGGATTAGGTTTGAGTGTTGAGTAGCTAGGCTGTATTGCGAAGCTGAGCTGATAGCTTAATAGAAGATAGGGAAAAGCGACCCTCCTGCATGGTTGTTTGCCCTCTTATAGGGTTCCGGTACTGCCCGCTGCTGAAATCTAGGCCCAACCTACCATACCCAAATCTTATTTCCTCACCCACATAAATCTTCAGGTATACTTACTCTATAGCTTAACATATTATGACATATATTCATACGTATTAGTATCGATTATCTCATTCCCGAAACCGTTACCCTTGGCCTAACTCATGACTTCCATGTTGTGGTGTGCCCTGAGGTTACCGGTATGCTCCAGACCTAAGGTAAACAGCTTCAGTTCTTTGTTCGGTTCCCCATTCAGTTGCCAAAGTTAAGGGAGGGTGACCGGTAGGCCATTTATCTATGCCAGGGGTTACAAACACTTATACTAACTTGCTCTATCTAATCCTACAGGATACAGGCCTGTAGGTTACTTGCATTACCGCAAACTATTATGAATAACCATGAATAACTCTTATGAATACCATGAACTGGAATTCAACATAAACAAAACCCATGAAAATACTATGATTCACTAATAATAAGATATGATAACAAAATAATATAAATCAAACCAAAAGAAAACACTTTATGCAATATAGCAAGCTAGCACACTGGCCTTCTGGGCTACATATAATATTGCTTTAAATTATCTTAATTGGCTCAGGGAGGCTCACTCCAATGTAATAGAGGATTTTTCATAGGTGTAGAGCCTTTGACATAGCTCACACCCTCCCCTCACCTGCTGCCAGGATTGCAGATAGGGAATATGATCAGAGGAAAGGGGTAATGGCCAGGATGCCCCCTGTGTTATGCCAATATTTGACAGCATTTTTTGTTCCTTGTGGCCATTGCATCTTGTCTCAGATTAAAGCAGCTCTGAGGGGGAACTGGCCTGCATAGAGCTGCAGCAGCATTAGGATAGTGCAAAGTTTTTCACCATGTTTGGAAACACTCCCCAATACCAATCCACACTCTCTGCAGGTCAGCTGCAGCCAAAGATCTGCCCCTAAATATTACTATGCAAATTGTTTGCTGTGACTCATTTCCTTAGCTCTAGGCATTGTACAACCAAGCTGATGTTTTGCAAATGTCATGAATATCATTCTTTTCACTTCAAATGCATGCTACAAACTGCTGGCATCCATGTGATTTTCTTTTGGAAGCTAACCTCTTGTTGATAGTAAATATGACTTGATGGGGGCCTACACCAGAGAAGTTAGTCCTATGATCTCTAGAACAAGTAGAGATTGATATGGCACAAATATCATGATGTTATGCAAATTATATTTTGTTAATGTTGTTTCATCCTCCTTTCTTTATTAGGGTGGAGGAGAAGGGAGATTGGTGTGGTGCCCCCAATAGTCAGGTTTCGAAGTGTATGTGCAACTGTAATCCAACTGCTTTTGAAATCTGTAGGAAAACACAAAAGCTGATTCAAATTTTGGTGGTTTTTTGGGGTTTTTTTTAAATGTGTGTGTGTGCTGATTTCTACACCTAAAGTTTCAGTAGCTTTGGATAAGTATTTGAACTTCAGATCCCTTTGCAACTGAACCTGTAATTCTTCTGAGGTTGCCTCATCATTAGGAGGGTGGCCTCATGCTACCCTGGAAAACCAACTGGCTTTATAACAGGTTCGGGTTCACCACTGCACTCTCTCAGCCCAGAATAAAAGGACATTATTTTCATTCTTTTTCTAGAATGGCTTCAAGTAGTGAACAGTGGGACCTGATTTACCAAAAGGTGCTGAGCACCCACAGCTCCAGATGAGTGCAATGGAAACTGCAGGTGCGTCTGGGCTGTAATACATCTCGGTTGTTGATTTAGTGTGTGGGTGCTGGGTGGAGTTGGTGGCCTGTAACATACAGGAAGTCAGAGTAGATGATTTGGTTGTCCCTTCTGGCCTTTAACTCTATGACTAAATCCAGATTCTTATTTGGGATCCAGCTCTTTTACCCTGCCTGAGTGGTGCACATTAGCCAGATTTTGACCACAAAGAGGCAAGATGAGAATTGCTCTGTTGAATGGGAATTCTGAGTTGGAGTGAAGCTCGCAGGTCCAGCTCCTACATCAATTAGCCACCTCATTCACCCAGTGTAGGGGGAGGGGAGGCTTGCTAAGCAGACTAGGGCATGTGTGACGGGGTTGGGACTCACCACCTGGTGCCTCCTACTGGTTGTTTCGGGAATTAGCTCTGTCCAGTGGAGCGCCCCCTCCTGGTGGTGTCCCGTCCGTTGTCTCGCCTTCAGTTGGCGTGTCCGGACCCGTGTTGCTCCCAAGCTCACAGCGTCCTCTTCGAGCCACTGCCCTCCGGCAGTGGCTCTTAGTCCATCCTCGCCCCCTTCCAGGAGGGGATCAATCAGCTGCCTCTCTGCGACCTGGCCGATGTGGCCAACTGCACCCTCAAAGTCACTCCCCTCTTGGCAGGGGATTGGTGCAGCTCTAGATGGCTGCTCCGTCGGCCGGGTGCAAGGCAAAGGGGAAAGGGGGGGGACGACCCAGGCCCGCCCACTACTCTGGGTCCCAACCCAGGGACCCTCTAGTGGCAGCCGTCCTGCCCTCCTTCTCTCTCTCCGTCTGTCCACGTCCCTGGGCCGCTTCTCCTTTGGCCCCTCACACCGGCTAGACCCCTTCCCTTCAGGGCCTGCAGCCTGACAGACTCCGGGCTGGAGTTACCCTCTGCTCCCCCGGGCCTGCCCAGCACTGCGCTGTCCCGGGTGCCAGTCTCCCAGCCTGGAGACAGACCTTCCCTTGTCGAAGGCCTGGGACAGACTCCCTGCTCCTGTCCTGAGCAGCCTTCTTATAGGGCTGAGCCTGGTCCTGATTGGCTCCCTCCAATCTGGGCCCTGATTGGCTCCCTATAAGGCTTTCCCTGATTGGTTCCCTGTCTGTGCAGGCCCACTGGCCTGCTGCAGCCCAAATTCAGGGAGTGGGGCAGCCGCCCCACTACAGCATGTCACTGCAGAGATGAGCTCTGCCCTATTATGGAAATTCATGTAATGCAGTGGCACTAACATAACATTTGAGACCATCTCCCGAACACTGTCTGTCCTGCCTAGAACAACAGGCCCCTCATCTCAGTTTGGGTCCCTAGGCATTACGTTAACACAAATAATAAAACAAAACTAATCCAGAATTTCATAGACGTTCCTCTTAACACGTGAGCCTGACTGTCATATTAACGGCCATCAGCACTTACCACCTACTGTTCTCACTTATATAACTTTAAACACTGCACTCCTGACCTGTTGCGATGTTCATGCAATGACCATTAGTCCCCCTTTTCAGGTTTCCATCTCATATTTATGTCAATAACACAGGGGTGAAAGTAACTTACATTTCTTACTGGTACAGTCGTATCACAAGCAACCCACCTCTCCTACACACTTAACTTCATGGATCCCTTTGCATGACTTTGATAGAGAAATTAAAGCTACTACTACCAATGCGGTCTCTAATAAAACTTTCATATTGGAATAAAAGCCTGAAAAGTGAAAACTTACTCTGTCACATTTCTCTCCTCCCTCCTCCTCTGTCAGACTGCGAAAGGCGGCTAGGCTCGGAGCTTCACCCCCGCCTACCACTCAGCAACGGCAGCAGCTCCTCTCCAGCTTGCGGCGGGTAAGACGAGGATTGGCTGACGGAGAAGTCCAGGGCACCTGCATAACAGCTTAAACTCAGCTAATGTTCCGTCCGTGGTTCAACCCGCAGGATTAGGGGCCATTTCTGGCATCCTTGTTTATTTCACAGTTGTTGGTGTGACCAAGGGGCAGTTTTTTTCTACCCAGGATCCAATACACAAATATAATCGTAATCGGGAAACATTTCTGAGTTCAAGTCTATCCCTTCCCATCAGAGGATAGATGTGACGCCGAAACTGCTTGCAGATCTTTGTTGAAATGTTACTTAAAAAAAATAGAGAATGTGGTGGGAAGATGTGTCATGATGTTTGGGGCTTATTTTTGGCAAAGGAATTTTGCTAAAGCAACGAAAGAATCAGAGGAAAAGCAATTAGCCTGATAGACAAAACCACAACGAGATCGGAAGGGAAAATTGGATATTTAGGGAAATTATTGTGCCGCCTTTGAAAGAAAAAACTGTTTCCATTCCACCCTACTTATATATTGAATTAAACACCTGAAATGTCACTAGGGTGCGATCTCAGATCTCTTTCTGTTTTGTTTCAATGTCCTGCGGAGGCTGAAATTGACAAAATTTTCTCTAAGGCCTTGGCTACACTGGCGGTGTACAGCGCTGCAACTTGCTGCGCTCAGGGGTGTGAAAAAACACCCCCCTGAGCGCAGCGAGTACAGCGCTGTAAAGCGCCAGTGTAATCAGAGCCTGCAGCGCTGCACGCTTGCTCGCAGCGCTGCAAGCTATTCCCCTCGGAGAGGTGGAGTACATACAGCGCAGCGAGAGCTCTCTCGCAGCGCTGGCGGCGCGACTACACTCGCGCTTCACAGCGCTGCCACAGCAGCGCTGTGAAGCGCAAGTGTAGCCAAGGCCTGAGTATCTTGTATATTTCACGAAGGCTATTCTAGTTGTCCTTCATTCACTTCTCCTTCGCCCTACTACTAGCCACGCATTGGTGCCTGCTGCACCCTTTAATGCGCCTGAGAGATTAAACAATCCTTGAGATGTGTTAACATGCTAGGAAATAGAGAGGGTCTAGGCAGGGCTCTGGCGGGCATGGCGCAGCACAGCCCCTTGCTCCCCACCCTCTGGCTGTGGTTTTTGCCTCGGTTACTTACTCCTTGGTGGACCCAGCCTAGCACTGGGCGCTGTGGCAGCTGCTGGCTCTCTGCAGGCAGCAGCCAGCGAGGGCCGGTTCCTGTGTTCGCTGCTGGTCAGCGGCATGCCGACAACATACACATACAGACACATACATACAGTCCTTGTGCAAGCAAGTGGCCACCCATTCCAGCGACCAGGCGCATTCACCAGGCGCGCAGCCTGGGACTCTGGAGCGGGGACGGCGCCGGCACCCTTTTGAGGGGCTGGAGACTGTTTCCGCAGCTAACACCTCGGGAACTTCTGCAAGAGGCCAGGTCTGGCTGGGCGCTGCCAGCGCTCTGTGGGCACCCAGCTTTTAAGTTGCTGCTTAATGGTGTTCCCAGAAAAACTTCCAGCCTCAGCAGCTGCTGCTCTTCCTGGGAGGGAGAGGAGGAGACGGAGGTCCAGGGGTGACACGAGGCAGCAACACACACAGCGATGGAGGGTGGCGGGTGGGGGCTGCAGCTCTAAGTGGAACCCATAGCAAAGACGCCCCAGCCCCCGGCTCGGTCCTGGCACGTGGAAGGTGCGAGCAGGGGCAAGAAATGGGCATCTGTGGGAGGGACTGGAGCAACCTTATTGAAACACCCACATTGGCCCGTACAGCCGATCTTGCTGCTCTCCCTGTTGTCATGCCATGCCTTGAGATGAATGTGCTGCATGTCGTCCCTTTCCAAGACACAGTTTCACATATGGCATGGGATTCCATTGAGCATAAGGAGGTCCCACACATGAAATGAATAGCAAGTCCGCCACATGACAAGTGGTAAGTGCAGTCCATTTCACTGTAATGATGTTGTTCATTGCACTGAATCCCCTTTCGCAGTCAGTGTTGCTTGCAGCAAGGGTGTCCACTGCAAGGATGAGTTTTTTAAGTTTTCCAGGAATGTTTTTTCCTCCAGAAGCCTTGAGTTCCACAAATCCCAAGTGTGTTTCCCGTTGATTGATTCTCAGTTGATCAGCCAATGCTCTTATTTCCTTTTCTCCAAAGTGGGCATTCTCTGGATTCTGGGGCTTTTTCCAGAGCCGTTGCGTTTGCTGTTTTTGAACATCATGGATTGTTCAGCCTTCTGGGCTTGTTCAGAGTGAACTCCTGGGTCTGTTTTTAGACTTTCAATTCTCTTGATGTATATTTTCATTAGGTTGTCTGCTTTTGAAATGCTCATGTCTCGTTCTTGTAACATCTCAAACAAGTTCTTCAGTTCTGTCAGCACATCCAGCATTAAAGAAAGGTTTCTGATAAAATTTACACAACACAGCTTTAGTGTAGTCCTTGAAATTTAAGATGTTCACTTCCGACTCTCGATTGGTCATGTGAGGCTGCCTCGAAGTGTTTTGCCATGGCAGGGTATGTTTGCCACACTGCACTGACTGTTCTCCACGTTGACACCACTCACCTTAAATTGAACACTTTGCCGATTTTTTGAAGGGCAGTGTGTAATTCATTGGCATGAGCACTCAGTTCACGAGAGTTTTTTGGTGATTGACTATACAAGGAATTAAAAGCCGTAAAGTCATTTGTACCTCCAGTGACTTCTAAAGCTTCATCAACAGCAAGTTCCAGTCTATGGTTGAGGAAATGCCATAATATCATGTTAGGAAAGTCCATTTGTAGTAGTTTTCCAACACCAGCTCTGACTCCTAACATCACATTTGCGCCGTCACTACAAAAGCTAATCAACATTTCCAATACTAGTTCTTTAGTGAACCCAAAACGCAGCAAGCATTTCAAAATTTCCCCTTTAATGGCTGCTGCTGTTGCGCTTTGCAGCTCAATCAAGTGGCCTCATCATTCCATCTATACTGGCTTTCAAAAAAATGATGAGAGTCGAGTTTCTAGCAAGAGTACTTGATTCATCGACAAGTACTGTAATATTTGACTTACTGTCGATGATTTTGTTGACAATTCTCTTTTTCATTTCAGTGGCTATATGATTGATTAGGTCTACACAAACTGTTCTACTATGCAACAAACGCTCCATTTCAATTCTGTTGATTTGCTATAGGTCAATGAGGCTCTCGTGGTCACTGAGTGGTTGATTTGTTTTGGCAATGTAGTAGGCTGTTCAGAATATACGAGCAGTAGTTTCAAATGCTGCTTCTTCACTTTTAGCATTCAGATTAAGAAGAGGGTTTTTTTTAGCCATGGCTTGTATTTTTTCAGCCTCCATGTGAGCTGCAGATTTCTTAAGTTCATTTATTTTTTTGCGAAGGGAGGTCAGCTCTGTCTCTTTATTCTTTCCGTACAAGGATATTTCACAAGAGGCCCAGTTTAGAGAGATGTTAACCACTCTTGCAGAATGCAGCTTCAAATTAGAAACGTCATAACATACTGTGCACCCAAGTTTACCGCCCAAAGCAAAAAGCCAGCAGTTTTTCTTTTTGAACCCTCAAATTGCATTTTTGACAGCAGGATATGGTGGTGGTGTCTCAGTTTTCTTACCCGGCAATTTGTCTCCTCCCTTTGTGGCGTCTGCGGTTGACCACATGACAAAGGTGTAAAAGTGTCAGCGTATTTTCCCTGTGGGTGACTAGTTTCAGCTTCTTCATTTGTTGCTGTTCTTTTTGACTGACAATCCCCCATTTCCTCACTTTTACATTTAAACATATCTGTTAGGGTCTGTTGAACGTGTATCTTCTTAGGCAGGATTTTTTTCCCACTTACTGTCCTCCTACTGTAAATTGCGCACCCGACAAGACTTGCACTTGACTAATAAGAAGCAAGCACGGTTACCATGTGGCAGTATGGCACTCAAAAGCTAACGTTCGGAACAATCATGTGAACATCTTCCTGTGAAAACAAATTCTTGTCTTGCTTGACAGATCTATATCTATCTCTCTGACCCATATATGTTCTAAATGTATATATATGTACAGTATGGATGGATCTCTCAAAAACAACCAACAGCCCCCCTGAGGCAGGACACCATTAAGCAGCAACCCAAAAGCTGGGCGCCCACAGACGTGCTGGCGGTGCCCAGCCAGAACTTGCTTCTTGCAGAAGTTCCCGAGGTGTTAGCCATGGAAACACTGTCTCTCCCACCCCTCAAAAGGGTGCGGTTCCCTCCTCACTCCAGAGTCCCGGGCTGCGTGCCTGGAAAATGAGCCTGGCTGGTGGAATGGGTGGCCGCTTCCTTGCAAAAGGACAGTATGTATGTGAATGCAGCTGCCGCCGACCAGCAGCGAACCCAGCAACAGGCCCTCGCCGGCTGCTGCCTGCAGAGAGCCAGCAGCTGCCGCTGCGCCCAGCACTGGGCTGGGTCTGCCAAGGAGTAAGTAACCAAGGCAAAAACTGCAGCCAGCCAGTCAGCCAGGGGGTGGGGGGCAAGGGGCTACACTGCGCCATGCCCGCAAGTGCCCCACCTAGACCCTTTCCATTTCCTAGCAAGTTAACAGATCTCAAGGATTGTTTAATCTCCCAGGTGCTTAAACGGGCGCAGGGGGCACACCAATAGGTGGTCAGTAGTAGGGTAAAGGAGAAGTGAATGAAGAACAACTAGAATAGCCTTCATGATATATACAAGATACTTAGAGAAAATTTTGTCAATTTCAGCCTCCACAGGACACTGAAACAAAACAGAAGGAGATCTGAGATGGCGCCCATATGTCCTAATGACATTTCAGGTGTTTAATTCAATATATAAATAGGGTGGAATGGAAACAGTTTTTTTCTTTCAAAGGCGGCACAATAATTTTCCTAAATATCCAGTTTTCCCTTCTGATCTCTTTGTGCTTGTGTCTGTCAGGCTAATTGCTTTCCCTGTGATTCTTTCGTTGCTTTAGCAAAATTCCTTTGCCAAAAATAAGCCCCAATCATCATGACACATCTTCCCACCATGTTCTCCATTTTTTTTAAAAAGTAACATTTCAACGAGGATCTGCAAGCAGTTTCGGCGTCACATCTATCCTCTGATGGGGAGGGATAGACTTGAACTCGGAAATGGTCCCTGATTCCGACTCTATTGATGTATTTGATCCAGGGCAGAAAAAAACACTCACCAACAACTGTGAAATAAACAAGGATGCCAGAAATGGCCCCTAATCCTGCGGGCTGAACCTCAGACGGAACATTAGCTGAGTTTAAGCTGTTATGCAGGTGCCCTGGACTTCTCCGTCAGCCAATCCCCCTCCTCCCCACTGCGAGCTGGAGAGGAGCCACGGCCGCTGCTAAGTACGTGGCGGGGGTGAAACGCCAAGCCTAACCGCCTTCCACAGCCTGGCCGGAGGAGGAGGGAGGAGTGAAATGTGACAGAGTGAGTTTTCACTTTTCAGGCGTTTATTAGCTGAGTTTAAGCTGTTATGCAGCCAAAAGAGATGAAAGTAAGCTGGTACTGAAAACTTTGGCCACTGTCTTACTGGTACGCCGCTGCACTTTTTTTTAACAGTACGCTGTACCAGCCCATACCGGCTTACTTACCATTTATTTAAATATATTTGGATGTTTTCTACATTTTCAAATATATATTTATTTCAATTACAACACAGAATACAAAGTGTACAGTGCTCACTTTAGATTTATTTTTATTACAAATGTAAAACTTTAGAGCCTACAAGTCCACTCATCATTGGTTGCACACAGCTTTAGAACTCATGTTACAATGTTAGTATGGAGCTCGCTATTAGCCCCTCTAAGGGGCTAATCTCAGATTTCATAAATCTACTGCTAGGTTTGGGGCAGAACTGAGATTTCAAAAGGCCAGCTTAATGAGGCAAAAAAGAATCATATTGTGTCATCATATGTAGGCCTAAGTTTTTGTCACGGATATTTTTATTAAAAGTCAGGGACGGGTCACGGGATATAAACAAAAATTCACGCCAATCCGTGACCTGTCCCTGACTTTCACTAAAAATATCCCTGACAAAAGGGGCAGGTGGGTTCAGCACCCACTGCTGCTACTGCTCCAGGTTCCCCCACCACTGCAGTGCGTGGGAGCTCCAGCGTCCCCCTGCCCCTGGGGCTGGGCTGCTGCGAGGTCCCCTTGTCCCTGGGGCAGCGGATAGTTGCAGGGTCCCCCACCCGCTGGCTGCAGCTGGTCAGCTGTGTGGGGTCCTGCCAGCTGCCTGCTGTGGATGGTCAGCTGCGGGGTCCTCCCACCAGGTTGGGGGCTAGGAGCTGTGAGGGCAGGGCTGGCTGAGTGCTCCAGCGCCAGGGCAGAAAATGTCACGGAGATCAATGGAGGTCACGGATTCTGGGACTTCTGTGACATAATAGTAGCCTTAATCATGTGGCATTACAGACTATTGGTTCATGTTCTGAATGTTCAAATGATCAAACGCTTACTACTTTAAAGCCAGCTGGAAATGACCATCTGCAGTCACAGGCATTTCCATGTGTTTAGAATAGGAATGTGGAGAGTAACATGCAGAGTCAAGTGCCATTGTCTTTCCACATCTTGACATTATATAAAAATGTAACGTTTTCATGAAGAAAAAAATACCACAGCAACAGTTTTGGCAATGAGCAAAAATGCTACTACGGAAGATATACAAAGTTCAGCTCACAGCTAAGACAAGCCAGCATGGCTCTCACTGGCTTGGCCAAAAGGAGGCTCTCTTTCAGGTCTCTTTGGCAGAGCTTCTGTGTCAAATACAAAAGTCTCAGCCACAGGCACAATGAGGCTCAGGTAACAACGACCACCTTGACTTCTGAAGTACTCTAGGAGTCAAACTTTGCTCTCTGCTGTACTGGCATAAATCCAGAGTGACTTCATTCAAATCTATTGGCTCACTCTGGATTCACAGCACGATAATGAAGAACAGAGGTTGGCCCAATATAGTCAGAGTTTTGTACAGACATTGTAGAATCAGTGTCTCTCCCCCTTGCTTTCATCTACATGCATATATACAAACATACACTACAAAATGTCACAGAAGTAGGTCAGTGATGCAGTCTGGTTTAGCTTCACTACCTTTTCACACACAATAATTTAAACTATTAATTATTAATAAAAACAAACCTAGGGTTCGTTACAAGAAGGATTCCTTATATTACACCCTCATTGACCTTCACCCTCTTTGCAGTTGTGAACAAGAATCCATGGACCCATTCCTGCAGTAAACTCTGTGCACTCTTGCAAGACCCTATTTAAGACACTGGTGCTTCCTGCAGCCCTATGGATCTCATCTGTTCACATAGTGCTGCTTGCAGGTTGGGACCTAAACAGATGAGAAGTAATGACCAGAGTACCTCTGATAGCAAACGAGACAATGCCTATTAAACTTAACGCCTTTTTATTGACTTCAAATGTGCTTTAGATCAGGCCCAAAGAGAAAATTGTTTACCAAGCAGGGAAGCAGAGAGCATACCAGTTTTTCACCAATTGCCTACTCCTCCCTCCCTTCAAATCTCTGCAATGAATAAAATATATTCAATGGAAAGATACTTTCCAATTTTCTTGGTCACCAACCAGCAGTGTTTTAAATGTTAAATATTTAATGCAGTGATGTTTGGTAACATGCTCTATCAACCCAACTTTTCATTTTTATTTCATTGCCAGTGTTGATTAAGAGTTGTATTTCTGTTTTTCTGCTCCAGGTAATCCATTTGTATGCATACTTGACATTAGTCAGCCATCATCTTTTAAGTCTTTTACAGTTTGCCTCTTAAATGTGGATTAAGCTCACACAGCCAACCAAATCATTCAATTCATACTGTTTTTTAAAAAATAGCTTCTTTGTTACAGTACATTAAAATGCGATACATCAATCTGATAAAGTATTCCTGTTTCTTTAGAGATGTCAGTGGTATTTTCTGTCTATTCATCTTAGCAGACAGACTTTTCTTGTCTTTAATATCCTAGATACTATAACTCAGTTTCTAAGAAGCTTAGTTCACTTTCAGGGGTACTCTATGTTTGCAGCATAACATTCAAGTAATTTAGTTTTCAGAGCTCATCTAAGTCTACAAATTGCTTACCTAATTCTCCATGCATTATAATGAAACATAGCCCTTAGTATCAGAATACACCATACCAAACTCAGATAAGGCTGTTCTTTTGAACTAGAAATACCACTTCTTCATCTGACTTCTCCCTCTTTCAGGTTTGCATGCCTCTTGGAGGCAAGCTAGCAAGTGACACAGGGAACATTTATGCGGTAAGTCATTCATTTCTTATGCAAATGTTATGTTCTGCTTCAGGGTGTACCTTTAAACTGCATCAGATATTTACTTCCTAGTTCTTGAAAGTGTTCCCTCTACTCTACCATAGTGGTATTTCTTGTACGAAGGAAATTACACTGAAGTTTTTGAACAATCATAGAGTATTTTAAAGGCATTAATTACGAGAGATGTCGGGGATTACTCAGTAAAATTTAGGCATCTGCCTAAAATTTAGGCATCTGCCCAGCAATAGTCTACCCACCTGAGTACTCACATTGGGTCACCGAAAGTTACAGACGAAATCTAGGCAGTCAGTACGCCTCAAGTTCCACTGGCTATTTTACCAAATGGTAACTTACTTGTTTAGCCTTTTTTTTTAGACCCTATTCCGACAACTACACTGTTGCAGAGATCATCAGCAGTCCCTGACATTTATGAAGCAGAGCTGTGTGAATTCATTCATTTTCACTTCACAGTTTTTTGTGTGCATGAGAATTTGTGGATGTGAGACCTGATCCAAAGCCCATTGATCATGTCCTAAAGCAATGACATTTTTTTCCATTTCAGCAAGTGAAAACACAGATTTCTGCAGTTAAACGAAAGTAACACTTTACCCTGCAAAACACTGCAAATTTTTAAGTGTTCACTTCCCATGAATTTCTATCTTGCCTGATATATATCACTCCTGTTATCCAGGAAAAGAAATTTAATAGGAGATGGATGGCTTGAAGCAGTCTCTTACATCTGATCTCAGAGCTGAGCATGGAAGTGAAGTGACATTAGGGTGACTAAATTTAGAAACCTAAATCCACATTTAGGCACCAAAAATTAAAATGACCTGATTTTCAAAGTTCCTGAGCACCCTGAAAGAGTGTAGCTCTTCTGAAATCAAAGTGGCCTGATTTTAGGTTCTTAAAGATGGATGTAGAAGCTTAACTTCAGTGATCCGTGTTTAAAAATTCTGTCCATAACCGAGCTTTGACATTTTTAAGGGCACCATCCTGCAAAGTACTGAGCAAGTCTTGACCATGTAGACGTACTTCTGAAAAATACAACTTCAATTTGTGGGGAGCATATCTACAGAAGCAAGATACCGGTATGTCTGAAGTTGGAATTTCATCATGTAGCTACCTAGGTGTAGCAGCATACAACCTCTTCAATATATAGACACAACAGGACCAAAAATTCCAGTATTTTGTGGCTCCAAGGAAGGCACTCAAGGTTACTTTAACATAGTTTTTCTGTATTTGATAATGCCTATTTTCTGCTGAGAACAAATTAGTTTAGAACCTGTCCTGCCTTACATTGCAATTATTTTTTCATCAGTTAGGAGCAGCTGCCAATTTACTACACTTTGTGACCTGCATTAGCTTGGTTTAGAAGCCAATCTAACAGTAATATGCCTTCCTGAACAGGAAGAGCTTTACTGTTCACTATTCAGGGGATGGAGACAGATGATAGCAGCAGCCATGCTTATCAGGTGTAAATGCAAACCCAGTTCTGATACAACTCCTTGAGGGATGTGAATGGATTAGCTCCCCCATAACACTTTACCTGTGATCTCTGTAAAATAGATGATATATCACGATGAAGAAAAAAATGTCATTCATTTAAGTTCCTACCATTTGAATTTATTTTCATTATAAGTATTTCATTAAATATGTGCTGTGCATTTACACATTAATGCATGCAATAATAAAAAAGTACAGTACAGTATATTTTAAAGGTACTCTAAAGCAAATACCTGGGGACTTGAATACTTGGTTATATTTATAACAAATGCACATTGCCACAATAGTATCAGAGAAGTCAAGAGATGAGAAAGGCTGGTGAAATCATCAAGTCAATCTCCCTTGCAGAGAGGATTGTTCCCTATAGCACATTATCTCATGAGAAATTAGAGTGCCTTCACCAGTAAGGTTTTCAGCCAGATTGCTAAATGGCATGTTAAATTCTTGACTTCCTTTAAGATTTTCAGTCAAGTACTTCACCTTTTTTTGTACGTTTCATTTTTAAAGAGTGTTCTTGGTGTCACAGAATGAAAAGTTTGTCTTATAGTTTTAAATTTGCTTTCTTTGTATTTCAGCAGTTGTAGTAATTATCAGATTTTAATCAACAAAACTATAAAGCCTGATTCTCCCTTCCATGCTCCCATGCAACTTCCATTCATCAGTGGGATTCATGAGCACCTATCAGAGCAGTTCTAGTGTCAGAGAATTACGTGTTCCCTGGAAGAAGATAATACTATGGATATGAGAACTGACTAAAAAGGAGAGAATGAAAGAGATTAGAATAACCACCAGAGATTAGGACAGTCCACTAGATACTGGAAAAGGATAAAGAAATTAACCCAAAAAACAGACACTGTCAGTGTTTAGGACAACTAGAGTTGTATTCTTTTAAGTTGGACCAGAACATACCATGAGAGAGAAGAGAGCTGTAGTACACTAAAGAGTTCAGCGCTAATAACCTAATATCCTAAATGTTGCTGGTTCTATGAAAACATGTACACAATTTTTGGATTTTGTGCAGAAATGATTATGCCTAGTGTCTTTTTTCCAAGATAAGAATCAATTATAGTTTTATTTAGATTAAACTCAAGTAGCATTAATTAGCAATTTACAGAGGAGAGAAATGACAAATTAAAAGTTACTTAAAAACTTACATCATAATTAACATGGAATTTATCCCTTTTGTCCTGCAGACTGGTCCTAGACACTGAAGTTGCAAAGAAAAGTAGATGAATGTAATGTTCTTTCACTGCTTCATTAACAGAGAGCTGTTGCAACAATCTGTCCTTGCAGGCTTGGATAGCAATATGTCTCCACAGAGGGTAATATTAATTAATTATTATTATTATTAATGATAATAAATACTTGGCACTTATGTAATGTTTTCATACAAAAGACCTAGAAAAGTCATCTAGTTTATAGTTAAGCTACCCTTTGATGTAAAGAAGCCATAAATTACAACATGTTAGCATTTTGTTGTAACTCCCTCTCTTTTGAAGTCAGAGACATACATTCCCATTTTACAGTTTCCCTCTGTTCTTGGTATCTGACAGATGGAGAGGTTACATCTTCCACAATAATTAATTTCACAGTTTACATTATAACCAGGGCCAGACTGTGTCATGAAGGCACAATGCAGAGCCATCCCACTCCAGGAAGAACTCCATGGAGGTATTTTGGGTACAAGGTGGGGCTGAGCGAGACTTATTACATGCTCCCCCCCTTATGCACCCATTCAATATGAAATTAATAAATGGCCAATTTATCAACCAGCCCCAACATATGTAGAAACTCTGGGCACCAGACTACTATTAATAAACAACATAGCAAATCTTCATTAGAGCAATATACAGATATGGACCACATTAAAAAGATCCAATCCCTTCAGGCTAGACTTCACCAGCCAAGGAGGACATGGGCCTAACTCATAGGTCATAGCCCACAGCTCTCTCAGCACCTCCATAACTTCAGTCCGTAACACTGGCTGAAACTCAAGCAGACAAGATGTTTCATTTGTCTGCTTTGTCCCCAGACATACAGCTGGAGACATACCATGGAGGCAGTCAGCAAAAGTGTCTCAGGCACTCAGACAGACACCATAGTGTTGGGTACAGTATGAGAAACTAGACAGACAATCCAAATCCAAGTGATCTTATTTATGAAGTAATCTGAAGTTTCTCATGGCTTGAAATACTCAATTCTGGAACTATGCAGAGACAATCCAAGATATCTTAGTTGTTTCCCAGAGTGGAAACATTCTGGCTATCAAGATTTCACAGATACTACGGCACAAAGGTAAAGCCTCTTTGTGTTGCACAGCCACAGCGTAAAATTTTAAGAATTCTTTTCGCCTTAATCAGTCAGAATGATACTTGCCCACTGGCAGTCTAGCCACCTCTCCTTTTGCTTTTTTATCTGTGACAGATCTACATACCCCATTGACCACTAAGTACAAACCTGGAAAATGGGGTATTTAGGGGCCACTGTATCACCAGGCATCCATATTCCAGTTCAAACTCACCTACTGATAAGTCGTTAACCTAGTATCTTTATTTAAGGCATAACCTCCCACCCTTGCTGTAATAAAGGCCCAATATTTTACTTTAAAAATAGTAGAGAAATAAAATATCAGGAATCATACATTCTAGACAAGGCCCACACTGGGGACCATTTACACAATTCAGATCTAGGTTCAGATTTTGAACATCTCCAAAGTTCAGATCTCAGATTTTGCCTTGTACCTGAATTTAGTAGAGACAGGTTGTGTACAATTTGGACAAGTCTGCCTTGGTCCACATGCTAAAAAAGCATTGTAAGCCAAGACAGGAAACATCAACATTAGCACGTGCAGACAACATGAAGCCAACACACCAGGAAATAAACCACAAAGGTCATCCTGACTCTGGGGACAAAACTGAATTTTAGGGATATAAGGCAGCAGCAATACACTTTTTTATCCTTCACTGAGGAAGCAAAAAACGACAGAGCTTTTTGCGTTCATGAAAAGGGGATCCCAGCCTTGTTGGGAGTTGCTCTTGGTGAGATAAACTACTTTAGACATGGGTTTAGCCTGCTGAAGTTGAGTTTAGACTCTAGGAAGCATGTTATACTTTTTTGTTCTATGTGTAACCATTTGTTTCTATTGTTATCCTTACTCACTCACCCTTAAATCTTAGCCTTATGAAACAAACTTATGATTGTTTTCATTATAAATATAGCTCAGTGCTGCGTGTGTTATACTGGAGCTGATCCTCAGTTGAATCAAAGAAGCTGGTGTGTACACTGTTTCTCTGGGGACAGTTTACCTGGTAATTTCTGAGTGTCCAGTGGCTAAGGGCTGGACACTTCAGGGGAACATTTCAAGAGGGTTCAGGGGTTGGGTACACCTATTTTTAACCTGCAAGGCAAAGTAAGGGCTGACGTAGCCCTGAGGATATGGTTGGGGTAGCTAACAGAAAAGTGGTGTCAGAGTTAAGCACAAGTGAATCTTTCTCTTGCTGGAGGCAGACGGGTAAAAAGGTGACTCACAGCTCTGGGCACCCTGAGGAAGCACCACATGATCTTATGGAAAACAGGGACACCTTGATATGCGTCATAGATGTAGAGATTGTAGGATAGATTCTCTCCCATGACAGAGCTCTGCCTGGTGCAGGAGAAAAGGGAAAGGAAGGCTGCTTAGAGCTCCCCAATTCTGAGACTGGCTCTGGCTCTGACACAACTTAGGCCTGGTCTACACTACGATTTTAGGTCGAATTTAGCAGCGTTACCTCAATTTAACCCTGCACCCGTCCACACAACAAAGCCCTTTTTTTGGACTTAAAGGGCTCTTAAAATCGATTTCTTTACTCTACCTCCGATGAGGGGATTAGTGCTGAAATCGGCCTTGCCGGGTCGAATTTGGGGTAGTGTGGATGCAATTTGACGATATTGGCCTCCGAGAGCTATCCCAGAGTGCTCCATTGTGACCGCTCTGGACAGCGCTCTCAACTCAGATGCACTGGCCAGGTAGACATTTCCTGTTTGGCCAGCGTTGCGAGCTGATCAGCACAGGTGACCATGCAGAGCTCATCAGCAGAGGTGATCATGGAGTCCCAGAATCGCAAAAGAGCTCCAGCATGGACTGAACGAGAGGTACTGCATCTGATCGCTATATGGGGAGACAAATCCGTGCTAGCTAAACTCCGTTCCAGTCAACGAAATGCCAAAACATTTGAAAAAATCTTCAAGGGCATGAAGGACAGAGGTTATAACAGGGACTTGCAGCAGTGCCGCGTGAAAATTAAGGAGCTCAGGCAAGCCTACCAAAAAACCAGAGAGGCAAACGGCCGCTCCAGGTCACAGCCCCAAACATGCTGCTTCTATGATGAGCTACATGCCATTCTAGGGGGTGCAGCCACCACTACCCCACCTCTGTGCTTTGACTCGGTCAATGGAGTATGACGCAACACGGAAGCAGGTTTTGGGGACGAGGAAGATGATGATGATGAGGTTGAAGATCGCTTTCTTGCTGTGAGCTGAGAAACCGGTTTCCCCAACAGCCAGGATCTGTTTCTCAACCTGGACCCTGAAGGCGGAGAAGGGGCCTCTGGTGAGTGTACCTTTGTAAATATTAGACATGGTTTAAAAGCAAGTGTGTTTAATGATTAATTTATCCTGGCATTCGCGGCCAGTACGGCTACTGGAAAAGTCTGTTAACGTGTCCAGGGACATCTCCATAAAGCTCTCCTGGATGTACTCCCAAAGCCTTTGCAAAAGGTTTCTGGGGAAGGCAGCCTTATTCCGTCCTCCATGGTAGGAAACTTTACCACGCCAGGCCAGTAGCACGTAGTCTGGAATCATTGCAGAAGAAAGCATTGCAGTGTATGGTCCTGGTGTTTGCTGGCATTCAAACAACATCCGTTCTTTATCTCTCTGTGTTATCCTCAGGAGAGTGATATCATTCATGGTCACCTGGTTGAAATAGGGTGGTTTTATTAAGCAGACATTCAGAGGTGCCCGTTCCTGCTGGGCTGTTTGCCTGTGGCAGAACAGAAATGTTCCCTGCTGTTAGCCATGCGGTGCGGGGAGGGGTGAAGCCATCAAAATGCGACCTTGTAAGGAAAGCACATGTGCTATGTAATGTTAACAGCAAGGTTTACAGTGAAAGAGTGTACCCATTGTTCTATAAAATGTGTCTTTTTAACTACCACTCTCCCTTTTTTTTCCTCCACCAGCTGCATATGTTTCTCCTTCCCAGAGGCTAGCGAAGATTAGAAGGCAAAAAAAAATGCACTCGGGATGAAATGCTCTCTGAGCTCATGCTGTCCTCCCACACTGACAGAGCACAGCAGAATGCGTGGAGGCAGACAATGTCAGAGTGCAGGAAAGCACAATATGAACGGGAGAAGAGGTGGCGGGCTGAAGAGAGTAAGTGGCGGGCTGAAGAGAGTAAGTGGCGTCAGCTTGCTGACAGAAGGCAAGAGTCAATGCTCAGGCTGCTGGAGCATCAAACTCATATGCTCCAGCGTATGGCTGAGCTGCAGAAAAGGCAGCAGGAGCAGAGACCGCCGCTACAGCCCCTGTGTAACCAACCGCCCTCCTCCCCAAATTCCATAGCCCTTCACCCAGACACCCAAGAATGCGGTGGGGGGACCTCCGGCCACCCAGCCACTCCACCCCAGAGGATTGCCCAAGCAACAGAAGGCTGGCATTCAATAAGTTTTAAAGTTTTAAAGTTTTAAAGTGCAGTGTGGCCTTGTCCTTCCCTCCTCCCCCACCCCACCCGGTGCTTCCCTCCTCCCCCACCCCTCCCGGGCTACCTTGGCAGTTATCCCCCTAGTTGTGTGATGAATTAATAAAGAATGCATGAATGTGAAGTAACAATGACTTTATTGCCTCTGCAAGCGGTGATCGAAGGGGGGAGGGGAGGGTGGTTAGCTTACAGGGAAGTAGAGTGAACCAAGGGGGGGGGGGGAGGGTTTCATCAAGGAGAAACAAACAGAACTTTGACACTGTAGCCTGGCCAGTCATGAAACTGGCTTTCAAAGCTTCTCTGATGCGCACCACGCCCTCCTGTACTCTTCTAACCACCCTGGTGTCTGGCTGCACGTAATCAGCGGCCAGGTGATTTGCCTCAACCTCTCACCCCGCCATAAACATCTCCCCCTTACTCTCCCAGATATTGTGGAGCGCACAGCAAGCAGTAATAACAATGGGAATATTGGTTTTGCTGAGGTCTATCCAAGTCAGTAAACTGCGCCAGTGCACTTTTAAACGTCCAAATGCACATTCTACCACCATTCTGCACTTGCTCAGCCTATAGTTGAACAGCTCCTGACTACTATCCAGGCTGCCTGTGTATGGCTTCATGAGCCATGGCATTAAGGGGTAGGCTGGGTCCCCAAGGATAACTATAGGCATTTCAACATCCCCAACGGTTATTTTCTGGTCTGGGAAGAAAGTCCCTTCCTGCAGCTTTTGAAACAGACCAGAGTTCCTGAAGATACGAGTGTCATGTACCTTTCCCGGCCATCTCACGTTGATGTTGGTGAAACTTCCCTTGTGATCCACCAGTGCTTGCAGCACCATTGAAAAGTACCCCTTTCGGTTTATGTACTCGCTGGCTTGATGCTCCGATGCCAAGATAGGGATATGGGTTCCATCTATCGCCCCACCACAGTTAGGGAATCCCATTGCAACAAAGCCATCCACTATTGCCTGCACATTTCCCAGAGTCACTACCCTTGATATCAGCAGCTCTTTGATTGCGTTGGCTACTTGGATCACAGCAGCCCCCACAGTAGATTTGCCCACTCCAAATTGATGCCTGACTGACTGCTGGCTGTCTGGCATTGCAAGGTTCCAAAGGGCTATCGCCACTCGCTTCTCAACTGTGAGGGCTGCTCTCATCTTGGTATTCTGGTGCTTCAGGGCAGAGGAAAGCAAGTCACAAAGTTCCATGAAAGTGCCCTTATGCATGCGAAAGTTTCACAGCCACTGGGAATCGTCCCAGACCTGCAACACTATGCAGTTCCACCAGTCTGTGCTTGTTTCCCAGGCCCAGAATCGGCGTTCCGCAGCATGAACCTGCCCCATTAACACCATGATGTGCACACTGCCGGGGCCCATACTTTGTGAGAAGTCTATGTTCATGTCTATGTCCTCATCACTCTCGTCACCGTGCTGCCGTCGCCTCCTTGCCTGGTTTCGCTTTTGCAGGTTCTGGTTCTGCATATACTGCAGCAAAATGCGCGTGGTGTTTACAGTGCTCATAATTGCCGTGGTGATCTGAGCGGACTCCATGTTCCCAGTGCTATGGCATCTGCACTGAAAAAAGGTGCGAAACGATTGTCTGCCGTTGCTCTGACGGAGGGAGGGGCAACTGATGACATGGCTTACAGGGAATTAAAATCAACAAAGGGGGTGGCTTTGCATCAAGAAGAAAAACAAACAACTGTCACAAAGAATGGCCCCCTCAAGGATTGAACTCAAAACCCTGGGTTTAGCAGGCCGTTGATTTCACGGAGGGAAGGAGAGAGGGAGGGAGGGGGGAGCAAATGAATACAAATGAATACAAAACAAATCTGGTCTATTTCTTGTTTTGATCCACTCCATCTATTTTATACATCTTAAGCTGGCAGCAGACGGTGCAGTACGACTGCTAGCCATTGTCATCTCCTGGGTGCTCGGCAGAAGATGCTGCACTACGATTGCTAGCCATCATCATCTCCTGGCTGCTCACCAGAAGACGGTGCAGTACAACTGCTGGCAGGACTGAGTCTCCAGGAGATGAAACTTAAAAAGGGAATGACCTGGCTGAGTCACTCCCATGTCTGCCCAGGCGCCCCTGACCGACCTCACCGAGGTCGGCTAAAAGAGCACCCAGGAGTACGACAACGATGGCTACCAGTCATAATGCACCGTCTGCTGCCAAAAGGCAATGAGCTGCTGCTGCGTAGCAATACAGTCCCACGTCTGCCAGCACCCAGGAGACGGATGGTGACAGTGAGCTGAGCGGGCTCCATGCTTGCCGTGGTATGGCGTCTGCACAGGTAACCCAGGAAAAAAGATGCAAAACGATTGTCTGCCATTGCTTTCATGGAGGGAGGGAGGGAGGGAGGGGGGGGGCTGACGACATGTACCTAGAACCACCCGTGACACTGTTTTTGCCCCATCAGGCATTGGGATCTCAACCCAGAATTCCAATGGGCGGCGGAGACTGCGGGAACTGTGGGATAGCTACCCACAATGCAACGCTCCGAAAGTCGACGCTAGCCTCGGTACTGTGGACGCAGTCTGCCGACTTAATGCACTTAGAGCATTTTGTGTGGGGACACACACAATCGACTGTATAAAAACGATTTCTAAAAAACCGACTTCTATAAATTTGACCTAATTTCGTAGTGTAGACATACCCTTAGCAGTGGCTGAAAGTTGCACCACCGGTATAGGGACCATTCCAGTGGAAGATTGGTATAGCAAAGCTCTGCTCTGCCACATCTCCTACACTCCCCTTCATATCCCCAAACAATCCCATCCATAATTTAGGGGGCCTAACTATTTCACTGACTTCAATGGGAGAAGGATAAGTCCTTATTTCTTTTATTTTGTTGGGTTTTGCTGAAATACAATGCAGACATTTTGCAGGTCTGGGTTCAATGAACTACCAAAATCAAAACAAATAAATCTTGGGGTACGTCTATACTTACCCGCTGGTTCGGCGGCAAGCAATCGATCGTCTGGGATCGATTTATTGTGTCTTGTCTAGACGCGATAAATCGATCCCGGAAGTGCTCGCCGTCGACGCCGGTAATCCTGCTCCGCGAGAGGAGTAGGCGGAGTCAACGGGGGAGCCTGCCTGCCGCGTGTGGACCCGCGGTAAGTACCTTTAAGTTCGAACAAAGATACTTCGACTTCAGCTACGTTATTCACGTAGCTGAAGTTGTGTATCTTAGTTCGAACTGGGGGCTTAGTGTGGACTAGCCCTTAGTGTATTTTCAGAGCTCTGCTTTCAGAGGTAGAATTTCTACTATGTGAAGACTAAAACTATGAATTTAGGCTGAATTGTGTAGAGTTGTTTAGAGACAATGCTACACACTTTGACAAATCAATAAAACTTTTTTACATCTGCATCAACTGAATTTTCAAAATGGGCTTTTAAAACTCTGGATGATATTTTGTGTGTCTAACTATTTGGTTACCCAGTATCTGCTACAGCATACAAAAACTTATACTTGTGAGCATCGATGCTGACTCCGTGGGTGCTCAAGCACTCTCAGAAAAAAAATAGGGGATGCTCAGCACCCACAAGCCACTGCTGTTCAGCAGCCATGCCAGTCAGTTGTTCAGCGGCTGCTGGGAGCCTCTCCAGGAAGGACGGAGAGCAGCAGGTAGGGGGCCTCAGGAGAGGGGGCGAGCAGGGGCGGAGCTCCCACTGGGAAAAATAAAAGTCAGCGCCTGTGCTTGTGAGCACAATTGCATTAATGTGCAAAACAAGCAGCTTGCACTCACAAAGTACAGTTATTGCACTCCTGGAAGCATGGGCACCCAAAAAGGTCATTTTCTAAAAACAATCCATTAGAGCACGTTTACATTTATCGTACTCTTTCCAGTCTTCAATGGAAAAGAAAGAATTAGCTGGACTTGATTAAATATTTGTCTACTACACAGATATTCAGAGTTTCACAATCTTATGTTTTGAATAAAAAATAGTGTGAAAGCCTCAGCTGGGTGCTAAGTAAGAACAGAGATAAATAAACATGATCAAGGTGAGTGTATAATCAGACAGAAGAAAAAAGCTAATGGAAATATACAACAAACAAATAAAATCCCAAAACATCTCACACTAAAAGAAATAGGTCAATTCACTTCAAAACGGATTGTTAGTTCATAAATCTAACATGGTAAATCCTCCATCTATCAAAAAGGTTTATCAAAATACTAAACCTCAAGACATTTAGTAATGTTCAAATATTGATGTTTTTCTTTGCTCATAAGCAGAGCATATTCATAATCAGATTTGACTGAAGAACAAACAATGGCAATTGTCAATAGTGGAAAATATTTTATTTTTATGCTTCTTTCTGAAGCAAGGATAAGCTGTTAACTTCAAGTCCCTTCAAGACACTCAAACTTGAATTTCATTTTGATGGGTTTGCTTTAAGTGGTTTATAAAAGAGTCAACATTAATCTGTACATGATAACAATTAACCTAATGACCAATATTAATTTTTGCAGAAAAGCTTAGAACAAAAGTACTGGGGAGAAAACTATGGAGAGGAAAAGTAACTAATGGTTTCCTTAGGGACAACATGTGATATTTCCTTCACTCATGGAATAATTCAACTCATTGATGATAAAAGCACAAGTGAAATACAATTCCTTTTTACATAACTGGAACAGCAATATTATCCCATTGGAACTTCTTAGATATTTTACATTATTGGGCTGAGAATAAGCCTTTTGCTTTGCACAGGAAGTTATCAAGTCTTGTGAGCCATTTTCTGCTTATGACACACAGACTCAAATATTACAATGTTAATGAGAATCCTGTACACAATCAAATTCACTGATCTATTAAATCAATGTAATGATCTCATATCACATAGACTGTGAGCACTCTGAGACAGTGATCGTCAAAATCTTTATTGCTTGTCAGTACAGTGATTAGCACAATGGAGCCTACATTCTTTTTGGTGGTTCCTAGGCACTATTGTAATTCAAATAATAATTCTACACATGGTGGTGCTAGTTTAGGGAAAGGATCCTCTCTTTTTTATCTCCTTGTGCTTGTGCAGTTCTATGTTTTCCATGCTGGAGTCTATGCAGAGCTTACTGTTTTGGTGTGGTCTGAAGAGCCCAGAATGGAATGTTTGTTGTTCTTTCACTAATTCTATGCCAGGAAGCAATCTTAGTGAAAGCGCAGTGTTATGTTCAAAACGTATCTCAATCTTTGGTACCATTACCCATGTTCTCGGAAGTAACCAGGCATTATTGCACAATAGTGCTGCAGTAAAAGATTTAAAAAGGGTATTTATAGGAAGTCCAAGTGAAAGGAAAAACAATTTAATATTAAAACCAGACTATGGTACATGGATTGGTTCCAGTGATATTTTTCTTCACGTGAATTTACTTCACATGAATAACTCCCTATCATTACAGCAGACTGACATCCTTTATCCACAGAACAGGTATACTGTGATTAGTGGAAGTGCAACTGCCCTCTACCCACTAATGTGCTTCATTTTCAACTTGACAACAAGAGATGGTAGTTCAGTCTTGATGCCCAGTAAATGCTTGAATTTTCTGCTGAGATTGTCAGAGATGGGAATTACAAGCATGACTGTGCTTTTTGTAATGTGGACACTAGTCCAATAAGAACGCAACGAGACCAACTTACTGGACAAGGTATGAAGTTACTTCACTTAGGGCACTGACACCTATCAGATGATATTGACTTTCAGCCACTTCTAACCTAGGTTGGATTCGACCTAAAGGTGTAAGGTGAATTCTCAGACTTGTCCAGTCTCATTAGTTCACTGTATATACCAGTAAACATATTTTGACTTCAGTGGAGCTATGCATATTCACATAGGCTGAAGATTTGACCCTTGGTGCCCAATCCTGTTTTCACTGAAATCTGTGGCATCGGGATCCTTGTTTTAATGACCACCAGCTTTTACTTCAGGTCTGGGTTGCCAGAACGATATCTATATAAGTATGTAAAGAATTGTATACTTTTCTTGATACAAAATATCTTATTAGGCCTAATTCTCCTCTCCAACCAGTGGTGTTTCCATGGCTTGTACAAAGCTTCTCCTGATTTACAGTGGTGTAACTGAGAGGAGAATCAGGTCTATAACATGGTTCATATTTCAGACTCAAATAAGACCAATTGTAAGAGAACTACACAAAACAAGTTTTGTACAAAAGGCCAGATCCTCATCAGGGAATATCAGAGTAGTTCCATTAAAATCATTGAGCCACACTACAGTTACATCAGCTGAGGATCTGGCCCAAATAATTTAGTAGGAACAGAAAGAAAGATATAAAGTTTAAAAGAATTCACTATTGGCAAAGATGAACTAATAATTATTAGTTCATCTTTGCCAATAGTGAATTCTTTTAAACTTTATATATAAACTTGTGTATTATATATATATACACACATATACATACATACACACACACACACACACACACACACACATATTATATATAAAAGAAAGGATTTGAGGAACTTCTTCTCTCAAGGACACCTAATACCTGAATGTTACAGCTTTTAAGGTTGAAATATAAAGACACTGGAAAACAATGTGATAACATCTTTATAAACTCCCCAGTAAGAGTTTTACAATTCTCCCTCCAGGATTGTAAATCAACTGCTTTTCCCCTCTAAGTTTTTAAAGAAACTTGTCTACAGATACCATTGTTTCCCCATATTGCCCACTACTAGGGTGTTGAATGAATCAAGATTATTCTCAAGTATATCACATTTAGTTTCAAGGGCCATTGTGGCACACAAAACTGTATGAAGGGAAGTTTTACTAGGCAAAACAGATTCAGTCTGATATGAGAGAGTATCAAGCCAGTAGGAAAACAGTGGCAACAATCAGAACAGTTCAAAAGGAGATTATTGGACATGGACAGGGCCGGCTCTAGGATTTTTGCCGCCCCAAGCAGAAACAATTTTGCCCCCCCCCCCCGGTTTTTTTCTTACCCCACCCCCGGCCCCGCCTCAGCTCCACCCCTTCCCCAAATCCCCAGCCCTGCCTCCTCCCCCCAGGCTCTCAAGCCTAGGAGGGAGGGGGAGAAGCGGCACGCGCGCCGCGGCCACTCAGGGATCTCCCCTCCCTCTCAAGCCTGGGAGGGAGGGGGAGCAGCGGCGCGCGAATCAGCTGTTTCGCGCGCTGCGGCCGCTCGGGATCTCTCCCTCCCTCCCAGGTTTGAGAGCCTGGGAGGGAGGGCGAGCAGCGGCGCACGAATCAGCTGTTTCGCGCGCCGTGGCGCGCGAGCGGCAGCAGCGGAGGTGAGGTAGGGAGGCTGGGGCACATTTTTAGGGGCGGCATTCTGGCGCCAGCCATGCCGCCCCTAAAAATGTGCCGTCCCAAGCACCAGCTTGTTTTGCTGGTGCCTAGAGCCGGCCCTGGACATGGAGTCTCCATTTAAGGTGCCATCTAAATAACTTGTTGAATATTCATACCAGGGATAAGAGTTCTCATTATTTCTCCTTCTTTGGGAGAGATGCTAGCCTTTAAGACCAAATGCTATGTAGAAGGCAGCAAGGAGCCATACACTTCCTCTGGAGGAGTACCAGACACAGATTATTCCTCAAAGAGTGTGCTCCCTTTGCTGTTTGTTGTATGGGGGTAGTAGTCATAATATATTCCATCCATTAGGGGATGGAACAGAATACCTGGGTATGATGACCCATTCTGCAGGCAGGTACAGAGGGGACAAATCTCTGGCCTACCTCCTACCTGGAGACCTGCTTCTATTCCTTCATCTACTTTCACATTAGCCCTGGTCACACAAGGCCAACAGAAGCTGATTTTTAAAGGAAATCCAAATCAGTCACTATTTGCACCATTTTGATTTTTCAACATAAATTAATTAAGGAGTCATCTGCAGAGTGATGTTCATATCTATTTATCCTAGTCAAGAATATCCTCCTATCCGGATTCTAAGGCCATTTCATTTTGCTGACTGTTACATATGAATTAGTATCCACATTACTAAAGGGAAAGAAGTTCTCTGCATGTTTATTCGTGATGTGTTTCACTATTCTTAAGACACCACTGAAGTCTTTGATGTACCATGGTTCTATTTTTACATATAAAAATAAATATTAAAGTAAGTTTTCTACATCAGTAGAGGGAAAACAAACAAGGATCTCCTGGGGAATTATCTGTTACCTAGAGGAAGAAATCAGACCTCTCTTTCACTATTATCACTATAAACACTGGAGGGATGTTAATCCCCAAGTCAGTGGGATTTGCATGCAATGCCTCCTTCAGCAGAATTTGTCCCTAAGTATAATGCCTAGGTGCTATGGTGTGTATGGGAAAGACTGAAGATTTGGCACTGGCCTGATCAGAAATACATACAATAGTACCTTACATTAAATTACCTTACATTAGCTCTGCTAATTTGTCTAAGCAAAAAGATTTTAAAGTGGTAATATAATAATTGTATGTAGTAAAGATCAAAAATAACCATTTCGATATTTCTTTTAAGATTTTGTTGCTATGGCACTTTTCACCTTTGGAAGAAACTTTTGATACAGATATAGACACACACATACACACACACACACACTTACTAACTAACCAGAGAGGCTGCTTCTCCAAGGAAGAGAAGATATGGAAGATCAAATATACAGCACACATGGCTTTGTTTTCCCCCCGTTTTATTCCATATGGAAAGAAGACGCTTGCCATCTTTTAAAACAATGTTTTACACTATCTTCATGTTCTCTACTACCTATGACTAAAGATTAGATGGGGAGGGGAATAGTCTATGCTCTAGTTGTCTACTAATCAGAGCTGCTGAGTGTGGATGTAATGTGAAAGCACTAAAGAATCACAGAAAAAGCCACTTTCTTCTAATAGTGAACAAGGAACTTTACTGAAATAAGGAAAACAGGATTATCACTTAAGATAAATTCTCTTTCTGCTTCACTGTACAGCTTCTGCCCAGAACTTTCCCCAGCTCCACTCCTACCTGGCTTCCTGCTACAGATTTAAACAGTGCATGTATCCTCACAGTATAAAGTTGGATATTTGGGACTATAGCCAATATACACACAGGGAACCCATGTCCAATGTAGCAAAACCTTTAGAACTATTTGTCTTTTATCTCTGTTTTGATAACGGACTAACAAAAATTTTCAAACAAAATCCTGTGTGTCCACTGCTAGAGCTTCTGTCTGGTCACTAATTGTACACGCATCTATATTTTAACTTCTGCATTAAGGCTGAGTTTTCACTGGCTTCAGATAGTTTCTTTGTCACCGCACTTAGAGTGGAAGCAGGGAGAGGTAACCTTTCTGTTCCTGCATACATGAAGGACAAATTATTCTTCCTGTCAGTCAGATGTTAATAAGCAACGTTAAATAATGTATGCACCCTTTTATTGTCATCACTGAATGTTGTCATGGTTTGCTCATGCTGCTAAAAGTGTAAAACATGAATGCTCACATCTGTCCATTTGATGTTATCTTGGGAATTGCTAAGAAAAAAGATGTCTACAACACTGATCAAAAGAAGTGCTCAGTGGTAAAAATATCAATAATGTTTAGCATGTCACGTTTAACATAGTATTTTATTCTTAATCATGTAGAAAGTGGACTTTGCAACATAATGTACACCTGTGAGAAATGTGGACTTTTATTCATTCCTAAAATAAGCCTAGGGGCTGATTCAAAATATAGGATTTCCTGTTTTGTGACACTCGTCCCAGCCTCTATAGTTGTGAAAGGTTTTTTGCAATCAGGATTAACATCAAATTGTTTTTCACATATGGACAATCACTTTGCCCTTTAAATCGAGTCATGGACAAATACATATACTTAAAAACATCACAGCTACATTACAATAAGTGTGAAGATCCCCATAAATTCCTTGTCTTTACTTTTTCAGCTGGACTGGCACAAGGAAGGATCTTCCAACCAACCAAATATGACTTTGTCCCCCTTTTAAATGTCATCCATATGGAAGAAGGGGAGTCATTGACCATACAATGTTTTGTGTTTGAACTAGATATGCATCTCTGACTAGAGGCTGTCTGAGGATCAGGGAGGGTGCAAGGATGTTTCGCGCCCTAGGCGAAACTTCCACCTTGCGCCCCCCCCCGAGCCCTGTGGCAGCTCTCCGCCCCCCCTCCTCCCTAAGGCACCCCCCCCGTGGCACCCGCAGCAGCTCCCCACCCCTCCCACCCTGAGGCGCCCCCCCGCAGCAGCTCCCCCCAGCCCGGGGAGCCGTGCGGCAGCTCCCCGCCCCAGCTTACCTCTGCTCCGCCTCCTCCCCGAGCACGCCATCACCGCTCCACTTCTCCCACCTCCCAGGCTTGCGGCACCAATCAGCTGTTTGGCGCCGCAAGCCTGGGAGAGAGAGAAGCAGAGTGGGGCGGCGTGCTCAGGGGAGGAGGCGGAGCAGAGGTGAGCTGGGGCGGGGAGTTCCCCTGCGTGCTGCCCCCCCCTTACTTGCTGCAGGCGGCCCTCCCCACGCCCCCCTGCCCTAGCTCCAGATACCTCCACCTAAATGCCGACGATGACCGGGATGGCCGAAAATCCGGCCGCCGCGGTCGCTGCCAAAGTACCCAAAATGCCGCCCCCGAAATACTAGCGCCCTAAGCGACTGCCTAGGTCGCCTAATGGGTTGCACCGGCCCTGCTGAGGATGACCTCTGATTAGTTAGAGGCAGAAACCATCTCCACTGAACCAGATATCTGTCCACTGCACAACACACCAAAAAGTGGCAGCAAATCAGACAGACATAGCAACACTTTGAAAGCTCCATTAAATAACAGCGCTGTCTTCAAGTTTCAGCTATCTAGCTCTCACTAGAAGCGGTCAAATTATTTTGTGTTTCTAGTCTCTTCAGATATACAAATTGATCTAGTCATTAAAAAACACAGGTAAACTATTTTTGTAGTATGTATGAGGGATGTGGGTCTAGAGTCACACTGATACTCATATTAACAACCAGGTATCTATCATGAATGTTAGAATACACCACTCGGAAATATTCAGGTCACAGGACAATTTGCCGTGAGTCCAAACGAAGTCAAATTGCTGTAAAACTGAAATACATTTTCACTGTCATGGCAGTCTGGCAAACCTCTGAATCTTTTATCCATGAGGAAGATGATTTGCATTGACTAGATTTAAAGCAATTAAAATTACAAAGTGTGTTGGAAAACCTCAAACTCTATTTGCATATCTCTTGCTTTAAAGGCTGACAACATTCTGGTTATGAAAAAGTATTGCCCGATGCAAGGACTCAACTGTCAAAAACATCTGCCTAGTAGCAGGGTGTGTATATTGGTTTAATTCTCACTAATACTTCAGTGTCTAGGGAAGGAGAGTAGAATCTGTAGTGGGAACAGCACAATTTGGAAGGAAGTGCAGGCAGTATACTAATAAGCATCAAGTCTGCCTGTTCCACATATTTACAGAATCTCTGGAGAGGTTGTGCTCAATTGAAACCTCTCCTCTTTCTATTTATAGATAATGACAAAGTATACATCAACTGCAAAGAAAATAAACTAATAAATAAGCGAAAATTTTAGAATTCCTAAAGATATGGTCCTAATTCATACATGGGTTAGACCAGTGGTTCTCAAAGCCGGTCCACCGCTTGTTCAGGGAAAGCCCCCGGCGGGCCGGGCCAGTTTGTTTACCTGCTGCATCCGGAGGTTCGGTTGATTGCGGCTCCCACTGGCCACAGTTCGCCGCTCCAGGCCAATGGGGGCAGCGGGAAGCAGCAGCCAGCACATCCCTCGGCCCGCGCCGCTTCCCGCAGCCCTCATTGGCCTGGAGCGGCAAACCGCGGCCAGTGAGAGCCACAATCGGCCGAACCTGCGGACGCAGCAGCTAAACAAACCGGCCCGGCCTGCCAGGGGCTTTCCCTGAACAAGCAGCGGACCAGCTTTGAGAACCACTGGGTTAGACTATGGAGCCTTTGTCACATTGAGTAGTACTGTACTCCACAATGGGCCCATGGATTTCAATGGGATTACTCAAGCAGTAAGGAACTACTCAATGTGAGTAATGGTATCAGAACCTGGCCCTGTGTTAGCCTCCAAACCTACATGAGCAGGCTAACGACATTAAGTGTCTGCCACTTCTAATGAAGTCAGAGTTGTAGGCCCCTAGCACCTTTGAAAAATCAGACCACAGTTTAAGCATTTAAACTTGGATTTAGATACCTTACTTTAGGTATGCCTGTTTGAAATTTTGTCCATAATTGGAGGGGGCGGGGGGAGGAAGGCTGGTACAATTGAAACTTAGTGAAAAAACAATCATCTTCTGCTTGTTTCTGATCTTGCTCAGATGATAAATCTCTGCTTTTCCCCTTTAATAGTTCAGCTATTCCTTCTCTCTTCAGTTCCCTTTCAGTTGCTTATTTCACAGCATTTCAGGATCAGTGCCAGTCTACCCTCACCTTCTCAATGTTGAGCAGTCACTTCAGTGATCCTTTCCTCCTCATAAATCAAATTAAACAGCTAACCTATGAACTAACCTTAGTTTTGAAGCATTTAGCCTAGAAGCTACTACAAATTATATTCCAACAATGAACAGAACATTTTGGATTTGCCTACTGGAGTTTGACTCACAGTATTATCTGGTAGATAGAACTCAGACATGGAAGCCAAGACTCCTGGGCTCTGTTTCTGAACCATTCTTGGATTCACTAAGTGGTCTTGGGTATGTTACTTAACCTCTCTGTGTCTGAACTAACCAATCTCTCTTTAGAGTGGTAGGGTGGTGAGGATTAATTATACATTTGTGAAGAGCTTTAAGAGTTTAGATATAAAGTCCTATGGATCATTCTGTTTCTGGTATATTTCCTCATCCAACACACAACTCTCTGATCTTCAGAACCACCCAAGTAAGTATTGAACATTATTTTTCTAAAGTATATAACAAAAATGTCATCTTTTTTTAGAAGACTGACAAATCGTCACATCATTTCAGAGAAATGGAGGAATATATTTCTGCATGAATTTGTTTTTAGCTATTTTTCCTCAAACAGATATAATGCACTCTTAGCTGGTGCATGTTTTAACGCCAGTCAACTAAAGATATGGCAGTTAAGATTGTTGAGTGTGAAATACAGTCCCTCTGACATGGTATGTCTCTTCACATTTTGAGCTCATGGGAAAAGTTGGATTTACTCAAACAGTCCTTAAACTGAGATCGGTATTAACTGAGGGGACTACACTCAGCTAGACATCCTGAAAGCCAGCCATTCTTTCTAGATTATTATTAGATTTGCTGCACTTTCTGTAGTAGCAGCCCGCTGCTATGGAACCAGCTGACTATCATTTTCAAAGCTCACCCAAATTCTTTCAGGAGTTCCTTTGGACCTACCTCTGAAAATCTTCCATTCTCTTTGGAGTTCAGGGACATCAAAATATTAGATCTTGCCAGATTTTTTTTTTAAAGAAAAAAAGAGTTAGGTATATTCACCTTGAAGTAAAGGTTGAATTATCAAGCAACATCCTGCCTGTTTTAGCCTTTTGAGGGGGGGGGGGGGGGGAAACTTTAACAAAAGTCATTCAAGAAACACTAGTGAAATCTGATCATGATTGTATTTATCTCCAAAAGTATTTAAAAAGTTTGTGGAAATTTGGAAATAAGAAGTCCCAAAAATCACAGAAGTCAGATTCGAATGGGTCTCATTTCAAACTAAAGAATGGACTGGGAACATCCATTTTGAATAAGACCGTAGTTATCAAACAAACAACATGCAAATGGCACAGGATGCAGCGCTCATGACCACAGAATCCAATACAGCACTCTGGGATTATGCAGCCATGGAGATTATCACATAATTGCTAGGCACAAGTTACTACATAATTAGAAGTGTGGTCCAGTGGGTAGTGCATAGGACTAGGACTTGAGAGAGCTGAGTTCTATCCCTGGCTCTGTCACTGACGTGCTGTGTAACCTTGGGCAAGTCAATTCTCTTCTGTTTCCCCTCCTACCCTTAGCCATCTTGTCTATTTAGACTGTAAGTGCTTTGGGGCAGGGACTCTCTCTTTCACTATGTGGCTGTACAGTACCTCACACAATAGGGGTCCTTATCTCAATGGAACCCTTTAGGCACTACTGTTATACAAATAATTCTCCATTTTGAAAAGTTGCCATACAGATCTTAATCTGTTGCATAAATTGGATAAGGTGCTTGCTCTTAGAACTGTAAAATCAGATCTGGTACAGATTAGGACCTTGTATACCTGTGGAGCTCCTAAATTGTTCAAGAGAGTCAGAGTTGAAGGCCAGATCACCCAGTCTGACCTCCTGTATATCATAGGCCACTAACACGACCCCGCACCTGCACACTGAACCCAACAACCAGAATTAGACCAAAGTAGGACAGCCCGAGGATACTAAACTATTATGTACCACAGGCAGTGAACAGGAGGAACCAACGTGCACCAGTGCCTATGGCCCCTGCAATAGCAGGGAAATGATTAAATGAGATATACTCAGATGATATCAGCAAGCGACCCACACACCCCTCCACAGAGGAAGGTCACTGCTAATCTGACCTGGGGGAAAATGCCTTCCTGACCCCACATATGGTGATTAGTTAGACCCTGAGCATGTGAGCAACAACCAGCCAGCCAAGTCCCTGAGACAGAGAATGCTCAGAGCCCTGGCCTTCTCCATCTAATGTCCCAGCTGTGGCCATCCCTGATGCTTCAGAATAAGGAAACAAAAACAAAACACAAAACTGAATACACTGGGAGGGAAGAAAAACCCTTTCTGACCTGTGCAGGTGACCAGCTGAAAAGGGACTGCAAGCTGGCCTTCTGCACACTTTAGAAGCCCAAAACCTTGCTCAGTGAATTTTGTAAACTGTGCTAGAGCAGGGGCTTTACCTGATTGGAGCAGAGCTCTGAAGAATTGGTGCCTTTCATGAAAGGCTCCATTAATGTTCAGTTAAGCAGTTTCATAGGACCCCTGCATGTCAGTGTCATTCTTTGGTGAACCCAAATGATTATTATTAGGGGCCTATGTTGCTAAGAGGCAACGTGTATACAGCACTTATCTTTATAGGTTGCTATGCTTGAACAGCTGTCAGTGCTAACAAACCTCTTGTGCACTGTAGTTCATCTGGGACCAGAACTATGCACAATAAGGGCATGATTCAAAGAAATCAACAGGAGTCCATTAATTGATTTTAATGTGCTTTGGATCAGTTTCTAAGGCTTGGTCTACGCTAACCCCCCAAATCGAACTAAGGTACGCAACTTCAGCTACGTGAATAACGTAGCTGAAGTTCGAAGTACCTTAGTTCGATCTTACCTCGGTCCACACGCGGCAGGCAGGCTCCCCCGTCGACTCCGCGGTACTCCTCTCGCCTAGCTGGAGTACCGCAGTCGACGGCGAGCACTTCCGGGTTCGACTTATCGCGTCCAGACAAGACGCGATAAGTCGAACCCAGAACTTCGATTGCCAGCCGCCGAACTAGCGGCTGGGTGTAGACATACCCTTTGAGAAGGAGAGTGGAGGCATATTATTTTAAAAATATGCTATTTACATAATAAACTTGTCCATGAACAGGCCACCAGACTGGGAGTGAGGAGACCTGAGTCCCATTCCCAGCTCTGCAACTGTTTTGCTGCATGATCTTGGGCAAATCACTTAACCTCTGTTTTCCCATCAGTAAAAAATGGATACTAACACCTATCACAGACACAGCTGTTGGATAGAGATGAAGGCTGCACATCTCAGCATCCAGAGGGATGAATCAAGACCTTTATATCTATCCCATTGTAAGGGCAAGTTTATATAGTCATCAATCACTGGTCAACAGCAATAAACCTTACTTTCTCATTTTATAACAGGATGCCATTCCTTGCCAAACAGATGGCCCGGCCGTGATACTACTATTTTTTATGAATGGGCATACCAATGTACCTCCGTTGAGACATTCTCTTTAAAAGCAAACTATATGGCATACTTGTTGACCTCTCAGCATCTTGTCCACATCCACTTTTCACTGTCATTACACATAGCAGAATGTTAGAAACTTCCTCTTCTTTAAAATACAGAAAAGCCTCAAATGGTGTTTTGGCCACTAATTACTTTCCACTAATATTGTATATTTAGAAAGTTTTTTTTTTTTTTTTTTTTTTTACAGTTAGGGTTGTCATAAGAACATAAGAACATAAGAAAGGCCGTACTGGGTCAGACCAAAGGTCCATCTAGCCCAGTATCTGTCTACCGACAGTGGCCAATGCCAGGTGCCCCAGAGGGAGTGAACCTAACAGGCAATGATCAAGTGATCTCTCTCCTGCCATCCATCTCCATCCTCTGACGAACAGAGGCTAGGGACACCATTCTTACCCATCCTGGCTAATAGCCATTTATGGACTTAGCCACCATGAATTTATCCAGTCCCCTTTTAAACATTGTTATAGTCCTAGCCTTCACAACCTCCTCAGGTAAGGAGTTCCACAAGTTGACTGTGCGCTGCGTGAAGAAGAACTTCCTTTTATTTGTTTTAAACCTGCTGCCTATTAATTTCATTTGGTGACCCCTAGTTCTTGTATTATGGGAATAAGTAAATAACTTTTCCTTATCCACTTTGTCTATTCCTTGTCAGCCTTATCTTCATAATCCCATCAAACCATGCACTACATTGCTGATCCACAGCTAGAATGTTATGTTTTATGCATTTATTTGCACCTCTGCTACATAAACAGCACTGATGCAGTCACAGGATTTCTCACTTTCCATTGACTTGTCTCAGACCTAAAATTGTTCATTTAATTAATATATTCAGACAGATAAAGCACGTATGCAGTAGTCTTTAAAATTTAGTAAGTATATTACGTAGACATTTACATATAGAGACTTTATTAAATGACTGATATTGCTGATATTGATTTATTGTATTATAATGGCATATTTACTTATACTCTGAATACTAATGGTAACAATTACTTGATATCACATTTAGCATCATTAGAAAACTGTACCTTAAAGTGCATTCCTGTCCATGCACCACAAACACCTAATACAGAATTATTACTTTAAGAGTTCTGTTGTCTGTAAAGACATTTTTTTTTTTTTGCATTTTTACCGGTATAAAAATGCTACTGCTGGTTTATACTCCATGAGGTCCCCTCCAATGCAATAGGAGATTTAGATTGATAACTCTTATTAATGCGAACTGGTAGTATGCACATGTGCATTCATAAGAGAATAAAATCCTGCAAAGTATCTCCTTAGTGAAATCTGAAGAGTATACTGGCTTCAAAAAATGAATATAAACTTGTGTGTTTAAATTTCAAAGGTTTTTCTCTGCGAAGCTTTTCATAAAACCATAACCAACAGGTTTATAGATCAATAGATTCTAAGGCCAGAAAGGAGCACTGTGATAATCTAGTCTGACCTCCTATATAACACAGACTCAGTAACTTCCCGAAATAATTCCTGTTTGAACTAGAGCATATCTTTCAGAAAAACATCCAATCTTGATTTAAAAATGGCAAGTGATGGTGAATCCACCAGAACCCTTGGTAAACTGGTCCAGTGGTTAATTACACTCACTGTTCAAAGTTTGCCTGGAAAGAATCCCCAGAAAGAAAAGCAGCAGTAGTATGCAGAAACAGACCTAATATTTAAGGTCTGCAATTGACCCAACCTGAACACTTGCAGAATCAGACACATATCACACAAGAAAACAATCCTGGAATTGCATGCCATTATCAAGAAAGAATTTAAAAATTTTTGTTTAAAATCCTTTTAGAACATTATATTATTCTATTAGAAAGAGATTTTAAACAAAATTTTTAAGAGAATTTTTCATCACAAAGGTATCGTGACTTCCATGATAACACAAGAAAAAGAAATCAAACTTTCACTTGACATAGAAAAAATGTTAAAAAACTGCTTGTTTCAAAATGATATAATTGGATTATAGAATTAAGTCATGCCAAGGAAGAATTTCTAGCTTTGCAGTCATTTTAACTGCTACAGATAGCTTAAAGACCATCATGATAAAATGAGTCATAGAACTGACGCTGCCAACTAAATAGTAAGGGTCTACATAATAAGTATCCAGTAAGGCAGCAGACATGACTACTTGGTATGTATTATAAGACTGGCTGTCTAATGTACTATTCTAAAAAATGCAGAACAAAAAAAGATAAATAAAGAAGTGGATTCATCTCTAAAGCTTTTGTTCAACTGAAGCTAAATGGTTACAAAAATGTCTCAATGCTCTGCTTTCTTCTCTTCCACCCTGTCTGGTAGTTTGTCCTATTTAATTGATTTTTTCTTACATTTCTTAGGTCAGTGTTTTCATGTGGTGAATTTGAAAGGGAAAGTAGGGCTAATGACAGAACTGAGATACAATTGAGACAAGTGCATATTTTAGCTAGTGATAGCTAAGGGACATGTACAAAAATATAGGTTCTGTATTTAATCCTAGAATCATCAAAGGAAGCCACAGCATTAGCTTTCCTCACTGACTTCAGCAAAAGGTATAACCTTGATTTACTATGTGTAAGAGGAAATTTAGGGCCCATTCTACATTGTCCACTCATGCCTTGGAGTTAATGGGAGATTTGCTTGAGTAAGGAGTGCAGGGTTAGTTTCTTACTTTTCATGGTCAATGTTCAGCCTTTTCAATTGAGAATCTGCCAGTTAAGGTAATATATATTTGGTAGTGGTGCAATGGGCACTTTTCACTTTAAATGCTAATAATTAAGGCAACGTCACTGAGGAAAACACTCAACTGACTCAAATTACAATAGTAAGGATCCAAGCCAGTTGGTCTTTCAGGCAGAAGAGGTGTTTGACAGGGAATTTCCTCTCGCAGCTTTTCAGTGATAGGCATGCACATATAATATATGCCTGAGAAACAGCTCAAGTCTTAAAATATTTTTTCCTTAATAAACCAAAATAGTTTGGTAGTTTAGCACTTGTTTTTTAATTTCCTACTGTTCATTTTACAGTACTGCAATACGAGGACAGCATGAAAGATTCTACCACACACCTAGGGTAAATTCTGAAATATGCTAAGCAAAGCACTTGCAACTTTCACTCATTCAGTACTTCTCAGGATCCAGTCTACTTTTTGCTTTGGTATTTTTTGTTTGTTTGTTTGTTTGGGGGGGGGGGGGGGGGAGAAAATCCTTCTTCAAAGGTCCAAGCTCAAACAGAAGCCAATATTTTCATTTGAGCTGACCCCACCTTTTACCTGAAATATAAAAATATAAAAACCTGGCCTCATTCTCCAAACCAGAAAGAATGCAGAAAGTTATCTTTGAATAACTGGGCTCTACTTTCTGGTTTAGTAAGAATTGAACAGAGAAAAACCAGAGTTATACCCAGAGGTGTGAAGATACTTCTGCATAGTTCTTAATAGCTTTGGCAAACACTGTAACATCATACCTAGAATTTCTAAATTACTAGAAAGGTCAAAGAAATAAGAAAAAGGAGACGGTCTAAACAAGTCACTGTCCATGCTATTGTAACAATTAGGGCCAAGCAAGCCTATTTTAATTTTTAGCCTAACCAATGAAAAGTGGGTAAAGGTTCATTAATTGTCAAGAATGACCTGTTATATAAAATTAAGAAAAAAGGTAAGGAGGAGTCAGATACTGAGTTAATTTAAACAGAAAGGGTTTATTAATAACCTTAACACAGTGGTTGAATGGTATGATTGGTCAACAAGAGGATTCTGTTTGCCATGGTACCAAGCAGACTGAGGTCTCTCTATACCAAACTTGGAACCTTGTTTGAAACTATTTTATGTTGGACAGTTTCAGGCTCAATTTAACAACTTTGACTCTTTGGTCCCATACTCTCCATCTAACCTAATACAATAATGCTAATGAGTGTCTCTATTCAGATAAAGGAGAAATTAAATGAGAACAAAATCAGACATCATAAATGTCTATTTAGAGAATTAGTAGACAATGTCCCATGGGGCGAGGGAAATCTAAGGGACAAAGGAGTTCAGGAGAGCTGGCAGTTTCTCCAGGAGACAGTATTTAAGGCACTATATCAAGCTATGCTGATCTGAAGGAAAGATTGGCCTCCTACTATTCTGTGGATATCTCCATTATTGGAGGTTTTGAAGAGCAGGTTAGACAGACACCTGTCAGGAATTATTAGCTATACTTGATTTTTGCCTCAATGCGAGGCACTGGACTAGATGACATCTCAAGGTCCCTTCCTGTCCTGCATTTCTATAGATCTAAAATTTATTATTGGCATACTATGTGTTTAAGGTGTTTTAGAAACAAGATCCCTACCCTAAAAAGAGTTTAGTCTAAATATAATCTGCTGTCTGCATATTTAAAGAGCACAAGGATTTCCACAGTAGATTAATCTATTAACTCTGTCAGTGACTACTACTAAAGGCTGGCAGAACACAAAAATCCCTGCAATGCACGTAGAGCTACTATCCTGCAAGTGGAACATTTCTTTCTTGTCCCGCAGCAAAATTTAATAGAAAAAATAATTTTTTTTGTTCACTTCCTACTTTTTTAAGTTCATATCTTGCCATACCAAATTATGCAATACTCCTATTAGGTTGCCATGTCTGCTAGCACAGCACACTCACCTGGAAAAATCATTGCTGTTTCACCCCTTTGTTGGGGGCTACCTAGACTGAACTAGCTTCATACAGCTCTGGCCCAAAAGCTTGCTTCTTGGGGATTCTTCTAGCATGGGAGAATCCCTCAGTGGCTGGGGCTGGCATTGCAGTAGCTACTGTAGGGCACCTCTGGGGGGCATGCCTGGGAAAAGGGAGAATGGATCCAGAGCTGCAGATGCTGACTAATCACTTGATGCCGAAAGAGAACATGGGGGCCAAGGGCAGCCAGGTTTGAGAGAGCAGCCATAAGGTTTCTGTAATGTGCACAGAAGACTGCTCTGCATCCAGTGGCCTTGTGATCAGGGCAATGCCAAGATAAGTAACTTCCAGCCACTTTTGTGCCTGGATCATGCCCCACAGCCTCTGGTCTCAACATGGCCGGTCCTCAGGATCTAGCCTATTTTCAATGGGGATGACATGCCCAGAAAATGGCAGGATGTGTGTCCTGCCCACTTTAGAGGGCCCTGCAACATTTTTAGTTTCATTTTCCCCCCTGAAAAACATATGGGACCTGCTTCCAAACTAGATTGGTGTTTGCAGCAGTTAAGTGTAGTGTGCATAAGTATTTAATTAAAGAGGCTATATCACCCCCTTCACATACAACAACTTGGAAAGAAAGTGATGTGCCACAAAATTGGCTAAAATTGTGGCATGCAAGACATATGCTGCTTTCCTCCTGACTATACTCAGGAATTCATGTGCAGAGACACATGAGGAAGTGCCTGTTTGCAGTTCTCCCAGGGCAAATATAAGGGTAAAAGACAGTGACAAAAAAGCAGTGAAGTCATGCACATTTACGGCATCTCCTAGCTGCAGGGATCACGTCAGACAATAACCATCACAAGTTAGGAAACTACCCTTTGGCTGACAGATGAGGTGTCAGTGCAGGCACAGCAAATGAGACTACTTTATTGACTAGTCTGATTGATGGCACAGTACTACTGGGATTCAGTCTGAGGGCAGCTTGCTACATGTGACAGTGAATTATGTAGCACAGGGTGACGGATGCCAATAGCAAGCGCACAAGAGGGCACTGACTAGCAGACAGGTGAACACCACAACTGCTATGAGGTCATCCTGTACAAAACAGATATTGAGGTTACCACATTTGCAGTTTCTAGACCATGATCTCTTGCAAGTGTTTTATATCACCTATTAAGTGCTGTCTAGACACATCCATACATCAGCTCTACTACTCACCCGGATAACACACTCACCTCTTTCCCTGCATGCCCTAGAGTCATTCCGACATGCATAAGGACGAAGTTTAGGAGTGGTACCTTACATGCAGTCTACATACTGTAGAAATTGTGATTCACAGAATCCATGACTGTTTAGAAAGCACATTTCCCTTATTGTCATTCATTAATGAAATTTAGGAGGAGACCATCTGGGGCATTTTACTTAGTTCCTAATCTTACGAAGTATTGAAGCACATGCTTATCTTGAAACCTGGGAGTAGTCCTACTACACATGCTTGAGTACTTTGCTAGATCAGGATCTTAATCCTGGCCACACCTACTTTGTCTGAAGGCATTCCTCTTTTTCTGAGAGTTTGCCTCCTGAATGTAACATGCATGTGTGGGTTTGCAGAGCACTTCACTCTATAGAAACATTACATGACTTCCTTTCTCCCATCATTGTCACTACTGTAGTTCAAGTCCCATGTATGTGGTGTGCATCTGACAGGATCATTGGACTCAATCAGTGCAGCCTTAGAGCTATACAACACAATCATGAACACCAGGAGTGGTGGGGGCACTGACTATGCATGTATAACTGAGTTTCAGATAGTCGAGGGAATTTTCAGTATAATTAATAGATATCGAGAGACACAACCTTGTTATGAATAACAGAGTTCAAGTTCCTTGTGGTTTGAATAATCAAGACTGAACTATTTACATAACAAAGAGGGAGAAAGAGAAAGGTTTTGAGAAATCACAGGAGTGGGTCAACCACAAGACCACAGCAATTGAGCATTCCTCTTGATAGTTGGTGAGTTCGATACAATTTAGATTACATGAATAAACTAAACTTTCACTTGTGGTATTAATGGGGCTCCTAATAGCTTCCTGGGGGATATATGTTACTTCCATTCTAGTGGAAAGTTCCTTTGATAATTTATTTATCACTTTGCCTTTTAAGAGTTGTAATGCCTTTCTTAATGCAATGAGTATGCAAGTCTTTCTGTAAAAGGTTTTTTGTTTTTTGACCAAGTGTAATTTAAGCCTTATCTGTTGATTGTGCCAAAACTTAAGGGGGCAATATGAAATAAACAGTCTTAAAAGATTCAGAAAAGGGTAAGAGAAGTAAAAATCCATCAACTACATAGAAAATAATATTTCCAAAAATCATTTGGAGTTTTCTGACAGGAAGTACTTTGTGCAATACAGAAGCAGGCTTGAAGGAGTGAACAAAGAATTCAAACATCCCCAATAGGTTTTAATGCAAAGATAAGGATGCAATGGACACAAGTTATATGCAAACGAGAGCACTATAATTCTCTAAGCAATGAGAAAAATACCATTTGTTTTATATTCAGTGTTTCTGGTAATGAACTCTTCTTGGCAAACACATGGGTTGAAAGAAATTGCCTACCATTCTTGCAGTATCATTTGGGAGGGGAAGTGGTCGGGCTGAGAGGGAATCACATAAGAACTTATACAAGCTTGTTTACTATGTGCCACTTAAATTTCTTTGTACCTTAATTTATCTAGCTGTAAAGTTATTATACATCTCTTCTCTTTTTATAAAATGTGCCACCTGTAAAAAATCTCAAGGGATATGTATTTAATTGTGTAGCATCCCCTCCCTACCTGGTTACCTTCTTTAATGCCAATCTGCTTACAGGTTTTGATGGACAGGTCTGGGTTCTTCGGGATCCCGCCACCCACTCTGCAGGGTGTATCTTCTTTATTTTTTCCTATGAATTTATTTGGCGGTGCCTCCACCCCCCCTCATTCCTTCCTGGCAGGGTCACCAGGGCAGCTTGGGAGGAAAATTCTAACCACAGGGTAATCCCCACTTATTTGCCAGATAGTTGGAGACTTCCAAGAAGTAGCACAAACAAACACAATAATTATATTAAACAGGAGAGAAATATAACATAACAGGGTAAAACACTATTCTTAGGGTCACCGGTGCCCATGCTGATAATATCCATGACTTTCCCCAGTCACATGACCTGATGTAGCAAATGTAAGATCGTGTCCCGTTGGGGCCCTTGATGACCTATGACCACAATATCTTCTCTGCAGTGGTTTAGCAGTGTGGCTGACTGGATTCAGTACAGCCCAAAGGACTTACAAGTGGGAGAAGGTGGTAAGTCCGTCCACAGGTTTAATATGCAGCAGGTTATAAAATCCCCAAACCCTTACTCCCTGGCTTGAGGACACAGTTCAGGGAGTAGGGGGTCCCCAAAACAATTTTCCTGACTCACTAACTAAAATATGGTGTACTCACAAACTCCATGAATGATCCTTAGGTTCACAGATGACTTTGGACTCCTCAGTCACTGCAGAGGGGCTGATCTCTGCTAGCAGGGATCCTCTTCAGGCAGGAGAAAGGCTGCTTCTGGTCCCAGGATTTCCCCTCACCACAAAGGGGTGCAGCGCTCACGGTGCAGATTACAAAACTGTACTAAAATCCAAACTGTAGTCTCCTAACCCAGCATCCAGACACACTCACAGCAGGCAGCAGCCCTGGACTAGCAGCCAGAGCAGAGCTGACCATGTGGTGATTGGTCTCACCTAAGGAGCTGGAGGGCTAACTCAGCCTGGCTGGGGAAGTTTCCCAGCAAAACTCTACAAATTGGGAGTCATCAGTGGAGAGGGAACAGCCCTTTGAGGGATCTTTCTTTCAGGTCCCAAGAGGCCAGTTCTCAGGGGGAACCCTGCATGCAGGCATGGGACTCACCAGCTCCCCCACATAGCCCTTATCCTGGCTGGCTCCAGACTGACTCAAAAATGGCTTCTCCCCTTTCCTGAGCTCCCTGGGAAGGGCATCTCACAACCTATTGGTTGGCAGGCGGACTATGAGTCTGCCCTTGCTCTCCCTCCCTACCAAGGACAGTGTGCCTCTCCCTGGGCAAAAAGCAGACAGAGCCCCAGGAATCTGGGTAATCTCCTTGGGGGTTACAATTGTATGTAATAAAATTACTTTTTCTTTTTGTCTACTGTTTTTTTTTTAAAGTTACACTCCAGTAGACAGGACCCAAGATAAACAGAGATTTATACGTTAAAATTAATGCTGCTCAAGAACTGTTTTCAGCCCATACTCATAAGAAAACTATGGTAATGTGGTCTAGATTAAATTTCTATAAAGTGGGTGTGCAACTGGTAGAAAAATCTGTACTCAGGGTACTTATCAATTCGTTCCTTGTCAAACTGGGAGGATGTATCTATTAGGATCTCACAGGTACATCCTGAGTCCAGTACTATTCAATATTTTCATGAATGACTTGGATAATGGAGTGGAGAGTATGCTTATAATGTTTGTGGATGATACCAATCTGGAGGAAAGGATTAGAATGCAAAATGACCTTCATAAATTAAATAGGGAAATGGTCTGAAATCAACAAGATAAAATTAAATAAAGACAAGTGCAAAGTGCCATACCTGTGAAGGAAAAAAGAATCAAATGCAAAACTACAAATTGGGGGATAACTGGGTAAGTAGCAGTACCACTGAAAAGGATCTGGGAGCTATAGAGGATCACACATTGAATATGAATTAACAATGGGATGCATTTGCATAAAGGCAAATATCATTCTGGGGTGTATTAACAGGAGTGTCGTATGTAAAACACAGGATGTAACTGTTCTGCTCTACTCAGCATTGGTGAGGCCTCAGCTGGAGGACTGAGTCCAGCTCTGGGCATCACACCTTAAGAAAGATGGGATGCCAAACTGGAGAGAGTCCAGAGGAGATCAACAAAAATTATAAAAAGGTGTAGAAACCTGACTTATGAGAAAAGCTTAAAAAAAGGGGTATGTTTAGACTTGAAAAAAGGTGACTGAGGGGGGACCTGATAACAGCCTTCAAATATGTTAGGGATGTTATAAAGAGGACAGTGATCAATTGTTGTCCATGTTAACTGAGGATACAAGAAGTAATCAGCTTAATCTGCAGGAAGGGAGATTCAGGTTAGATATTAGAAAAAACTTTCTAACTATAACGATAGTTAAGTACTGGAATAGGTTACCAAGGGAGGATGTGGAAATCTCATTATTGGATATTTTTAAGAACAAGTTGGACCAACACCTTAACAGGTCTAGGTGTACTTGGTCCTACATCAGCGCAGAGGACTGGACTACATGATCTACTGAGGTCACTTAAAGCCTTACATTTCTAGGGATCTATGAATTTTTCATAAGTGCACATCATTTTGGTTACCTCAGTTTTAGGGTTTCCACTGTAGACATCTAGTGTCTTGAGATGGGAACCCAGAAATTGATGTAGCCAAAATTTCAAAGACCTTTGAAAATTTGACTTTAAATATGCTACATGCACAGATGTGCAGCTGCATGTTTTATTAGCTGATGCTTCTGAGTGATCTGAAAAGCTAACCATGAAAACATATTACGAATTCCAGAGCGGAATACTGCAAAATCATGGTTAACTGTGGCAAGGCCCAAATCTGAGAGAAATGGTTGCAAATGACTAACCAGATGGAGCTGAAAAAAGATTTCTTTGGGCACTAATACCACTTCACATTATAGAAAGAGATGGCCAAAAACATGTCACATTACAAATCTCTTGAACAAAAGATGCACAAGTTACCTCAAGAGTAGGGGCATGAGCCATCACTACAGCTTCCCACATGCCACTAGCTTCTTATCTGTTTTACTCAGATTACCTTCAACCAGTCAAACAGCAGAACAGCAGATACCCCCTTATTTGAATTGATGAAAACAGAACACAGACTTGTGTGACATAAGCACACTGGCAATACTTCCACCCAAACTCTCACAATATTTGTCCTAGGGGCCCGAAACACACACTAATATGGGAGATCCTTGCAGCACCTCATGAGTAATGGCTCAGGGCAGATGAGTACTTGCCTCCAACCCCCCTCTAGGATATCTAGGATAAAAAGATAGAAAAACTCAAACAATATCATACACTCCTGCTAGCAAGTTACAAAACTTCATGGTCAAATGGTATTTGAATCTACAAACAGATTAATTCACCAGGCTTTTCCCCATTGCTAGAGGGACAGCATCAAGCAAGGAAACTAGTGAAGATTCTGTACCACATCCAGTTTAAAAGTAAGACTGAAAGGAATCAAAGAGAATGTAAGAATGCCAAATAAGATCAAATTTGTCTCATTACAGTGTTCCCATTCCTCTTCCCTAAAAAGAGAAGCAGTAATTAGCTACAGCTATGACACCATTTTAAGGCTTGTTGAGAAACAGCTTAAAAGGCTGACACTTGACACCCTAAGGAAGGGTCAAGGAATTGTAGCCAGTGGACCCAATGTTTCACCAGACAAGAAGCAAAAGCACAGAAACAGTCCAACTCATAGATTGCTAGATGGGAGTTTTTCATGGCTTTATGAAAATTCTACCTTCCCCAGGGGGACTTTCTGCTGCTGGGGTGCCTTTATTCTGGTTTACACCAGTAGAATCCAGAATAACCCAGGGCAGAACCTAGTGCAATCACTGCAACTATAATTAATTCACCTACATTTAGATTTAATTTCCTAAGGTGATAGGACAAACAGACCATGCCTTTAAAGTTGATGGCTTGCTTCCAAACTTTACAAAGCCGAGTAAAAAGGTATAGCTATTTCCAAGTGTGATGGTGACATTGGGTATTTATCATGGACAGATTATGCTGATAGGATGCCGTAACAGCATCCTCTCTGATCTGCAAGGTACATGTCACAAAAGATGAAATTATGATAACTTTAACTTGTGTTCAATAGCACAAAGCTTATGTGTTCATCCCAGTGAAGACAATGGGACTATTTGTGGTGCAAAGTATCCTAATCTGGATCAGAAAAAAAAGTATATATATATATATATAACACACGCACAGAAACACACTGTCTCTTGGCCTACATCGGGGTGGGCAAACTACGGTCTGTGGGACGGATCCGGCCCACCAGCTGTTTTAATCCGGCCCTCAAGCTCCTGCTGGGGAGCGAGGTTTGGGGTTTGTCCCAGTCCAGCACTCCAGCCAGGGAGCAGGGTCGGGAGCCACTCCACACGGCTCCCAGAAGCAGTGGCATGGTCCCCCTCCGGCTCCTATGCATAGGGGCAGCCAGGGTGCTCCACTCTGCACACTGCACCCACCCCAAGTGCCAATGGGAGCTGCAGGGGCGATACCTGCGGACAGGGCAGCATGCAGAGCCGCTTGGTCGCACCTTCGCATAGGAGCCAAAGAAGGGACTTGCCGCTGCTTCCGGGAGCCGCTTGAGGTAAGCATCGCCTGAAGCCTGCACCCCTGAGCCTCCCCTCACTCCCCAAACCTCTGCCCCAGCCCTGATCCCCCTCCCACCCTCCAAAGCCCTCAATCCCAGCCTGGAGCACCCTCTTGCACCCCAAAGCCCTCATCCCCTGCCGCACCCCAAAGCCCGCACCCCCAGCTGGAGCCTGAACCCCCTCCCACCCTCTGAACCCCTCAGTCCCATCCCAGAGCACCCTCCTACACCCCAAACTCCTCATCCCAACCCCACCGCAGAGCCCACACCCCCAACCAGAACCCTCAGCCCCTCCCGCACCCCAACCCCAATTTTATGAGCATTCATGGCCCACCATACAATTTCTATTCCCAGATGTGGCCTACATACAAATACAATCAATGCTCTGATTGTAAAAGTCATTTGCAGCTTCATTCTTATTTTGGAATAAAATATATGGGCCTGATTTTCCTGTTACATACTAGTTCTACTCCAGTAGAACTCCATTAATCTCAGTGGATTTCCTCTTAATTCAGACTAGGGCAGATGAGACAAGAATCAGGTTCTGTAGGTTTATCCAAAGTTTCTCTCATGTGTTCTCACAGTGCATACTAACCTGCAGAGATACTGTTTTAGCACTGCTTTTAAAAACAGACACAAAAATCTTTCATTATTTATTTATCCAATTATACTTGTGCTGAAATGCAAACAACATTAATAATGAATCTCAAAGGAACTCATTTTAGAACATATCTATAAGTGTGCCACTTTAACAGACTCACCTGGCTACACATGATGTTATTATGTCCTCCCACAATTAATGCAATAGTTTAAGTACAAGACATTTTAATCTTTCTTCCCTGCAGATAGTGCTGTAAAATCTTGTTTTTTAGAGCTCTGGAACCGTCTCCTGCATGTGTCAGGCTTCATGGACATTTCTATTCCTCACTCAAAGAAAAAATATAATATGTGACACAGGTTAACTTGTAATAGGCATTGTGATAGTTATCTGATTAAATGTCCATGTGGTTTGACATAAAGGATAGATTTCCACTGCTCTCAAAATTACAATTTCAGAACATACCGGTGTAGAAAAGGATGGAAAGGATAAAAAAAGAATCTGTTGCAAAAGCTTTACAGAAATAGGTTATATCCTAACATCTTTGAAATTCATGGGCATTAAGGGACGCAACCTGGTTCTATTGAAGACTATGGGAGTTTGGTGTGATCAGGAGTTGATTCTGAGTGCGTAACTTGATCCAGCAGGGATGAAGATACAAACTCTTTGTCAAGAGACCTAAGGTGTTTTGGATGTACACTTTGTGAATCTTAACTCACTTGATTTAGTCCCTTCCCTTAAGGTAATTGCTGTAAAGTTAACTGATCTTTTTATAAGCCGGTTGATGATACATCTATTTTGTTCCACTGATATATCAATATGGCACAGATCATAGTATTTTTGATAATCTATTATCAATGCCAGTTGTGCAATAGGAAATATGGATTTTGACTCATTCTCATATGTATCAGAGAAAGACAGGCTAAGAAACTACATGATGAACACTATTAAATCTCATTTAATGTAGGAAATTAATTAAGGTTGCCAGAGAATTCACCACTGCAGTACTGCAGAGTTTAGGGGCCTTGCTGAAAAATTTTGGTGTCATTTGCTACAGAGTACTGCATGTATGTATTAGCTTAATTCATACTTTTCCATTCATTTCCACTGCAGAATTTGGCCTATATTGTTTTACTGTACCAGCTTTAAAATTCAAATGCCTTATTCCAATGTATGGATAACCAGATATATGCATGCCCAAATATAATTGGATTGCTGCACTCAATAGAAAATCAAGAGGAAGGCAGCTGCGAGACTAAGGGAGCTAGCCAGCTGAGTTAGCGAGTGGAGGAAGGCAGAGATACCACCTACCTTACAGGTACTCTACAAGGAGGAACCTGAGATAAGAGGAAGATGGCACGTTGCCAACACCACTGCTAGCTCTTCCTCTGCCTGCACCTTTGGGGGCCCTGGCCAGACACGCATCCTGACCTTGGAGACTTCTACCCGGGTCCTGGTCTGGACTTTTTCTGAATACAGCCTGCATCTGCCTGCCAAATAAAGGCAGGAAGGGGGAAACAACCCTGTTTGAGAGGTATCTGTTTGTGGTGTCTGTTGGGAAGCAAAGAACTGCAGGATGAGGTGACTCGCCTACACAGCATACAGCATCACAAGGACTTCATTGGCAGGATGCATATGGATACATCCAGAATGGAGGAGGGTAGCCAGCTACAGCAGCACCAGAGGAGGAGGCTTTATGGGGAGGAGACTGGCTTCTGGCCATCTTGGGTAGTAGACAATGTCCACCATCCTCCACCCAGCCAAATCCCCTGTCTATTGCAGTCAAGAACCAGTATGCCATACTAGTAACAGGAGGAGAGGAGCAGAACCCAGTGGTTGAGGAGGAGGACCCACCTGGCCCCAGGGATGGGAGACTCATGGCCACCACACCCAAGAGGAGGAGATATAAGATGGTGGTAGCTAGGGACTCTCCAACAGGGATGGGGGCATCTGTCTGCTGACTTCACATGATGTCCCAGGAAGTGTACTGCCTGCATGGAGCCCATCTTCAAGATGTTACGGAAAGGTTGACATCCCTCTGACCATTATCCCATGCTGCTCACCCATTTGGGCACTACATATACTGCCAGGTATGACCCTGAGCAGATACACAATGACTATAGGGCTGTAGGAGAAAGGGTGAAGGGTTCGGGGCACAGGTTGTGTTCTCATTCATCCTCCTGGTTGACAGTCAGGGCCCAGGCAGAGGGACACGCATCCTGGAGATGAATGCATGGCTGTGAAGATGGTGTTGATAGGAGGGCTGCATCTTCCTCTACCATGGGATGCTGTTCCAGGAAGGAGGACTGATGGGAAGAGATGGGGGGCCCCAACTGATCAAGAAGGGGAAGAGCATCTTCACGGACTGACTTGCCAACCTAGCGAGGAGGACTTTAAATTACATTCAAGGGAGCAGGTGATAAAAGCCGAAATGTAGATATTAAAAAAGTTGACCTTAAAAAAGGGGTAGATGTTTGGTGTGAGGAAGAAGCAACAAGAGTGATAACAGTGGGAGAATCTGCTCAGTATCTTAGATGCCTATATAGAAATGCAAGGAGTATGGGAAATAAAAAAGGGGGGGGAAATGGAAGTATTAGTTCATAAGTTAAATTATGGCAATTGGCTTCAGAGACTTGGAAAAAAAGGGAGGGGGGTTAATGGTGACCAGATACTTAACACAATTAATATTAACAAGAAGGGGAAAGAAATGCAAGCCAGAATAGGGAAAGAACAGGTTAAAGAATATTTAAATAAGTTTGATGTATTGAAGTCAGCAGGGTCTAATGAAATGCACCCTATGGTACTTAAGAAACTAGCTGAAACAGTCTCAGAACCATTAGCAATCATCTCTGAGAACTCCTGGAGAATAGGTGAGGTCCCAGTGTCACAATCCAATGGCCCTCTCCCTCAGGGAGTCCCCTGGGGAGGCAGCATTGTATGTTACTAACGCTGTTGCAAACATCGCAAGGCATTTTGGGGAGGGTCAAAGGTGTGTGAGTGGGGATTGGAAGTTTCCTTTGCAGGTTCGAGAGGCTGAGAGGGGAGGAAGGAAAAGAGCAGAGAACGGGTTAACTCAATACTTCAGCTCACTCAGTCTCAGATTGAAGATAAGACGCTGGCCTCCGCCCCTGCCCAAGGCCACAGCTCACAGCCGGCACTGGCTGTCAACCGAGAAAGACAGGGGCTTGAATGTGCCCGAGCAGCCGTGAGAAAGAAAAATCCAACTGTACAGACCTGCAAGACAGCAAGGCCAGCGAAGAAGAAAACAAAGTCCAGGGCTGTGGAGATTGAAAACACAGACGAAACGACAAGCAGAGGAGCCAAGCCTTGCATCCCAGGAGCTGGGGTGTTTTGGGAAAAATGAAGAAACCACGGAAAGCTGGTTTGGACTGGCACAGAGGACACCAGGAGTAGAGGTCCCCGAACGGAGCACCCCCCTCCCCCGAGGAGCCAGGACTTAAAACCCTCCTGAGAGCTGGAGCAATTTGGAGATCAACAGCAGACCTGGACGGCCTCGGCCCAGGACAGCACTCTCGTCCACCCTTCCCCCCACCTCTTCTTCTGACGTTACACCCAGGCCTGGCCAGTCTTGGGTTGTGTGTGTGTGAGTATGAAAGTGGGTTAGGGCTTGGGGCGCTAATGCTTTCTTTCTTCCCCTGAGTGATGTGGGAGCAGTCCCAGCACTCTCTGCTGTTATTTTATTATTTCATTAATAAAGCTTTAAAATTTAACCCTTGCTGTGTTTTGTCATCTCCTCCCCAAATAATCTTGTGGCCTCAGCCTGATCACCTGACGCCTCAGGCAGATTGGTAATGAAAATCTGTCACACCAGAAGATTGGAGAAGTGCAAATATAGTGTCTGACTTAAAAAAAGGTTAGTGAGCCTAACTTTGATACCTGGAAAGACACTGGAACAAATTATTAAACAATCCATTTGTATGCACCTAGAGGATAATAGAGTTATAAATAGTAGCCAACATGGATTTGTCAAGAACAAATCATACCAGATCAGCCTAATTTCCTTTTTTGACAGGGTTACTGCCTGGTGGATGGGGGCAGGGAAGCTGTAAGAGTGATATTTCTTGATTTCAGTAAGGTTCTGACAGTAATACATGACACTCTCATAAGCAAACTAGGAAAAGTAGTCTAGATGTAATTACTATGAGGTGGGTGCATAACTGGTTGAAAGACCGTACTCAAAGAGTGATTATGGTTCACTGTCAAACTGGTGGTGGGGTGGTATAGCTAGTGAGGTTCCACAGGGGTCTGTCTCCTGGATCCAGTACTATTTAGTATAATGGAGTGGAGGGTATGCTTATAACATTTGTGGATGACACAAGGCTGGGAGGGTTTGAACATGGGAAGAAAGGATTAGAATTCAAAATGACCTTGACAAAATTGAAGAATTGGTCTGAAACAAACAAGATGAATTTCAACAACAGACAAGAGCAAAGTACTACACTTAAGAAGGAAAAATCAAAGGCTAACACACAAAATGGGCAATGACTAGCTAGGTAGCAGTACTGTTGATATGGATTTGAAAATTATAGTGGATCACAAATTGAATATGAGTCAATGTGATGCAGTTGCTAAAAAAGCTAATATCACTCTGGGGTGTATTAAAGTGAGTGTTGTAAGACACAGGAGGTAATTGTTCAGCTCTACTCAGCACTGATGAGGCCTCAACTGGAGTACCATGTCTGGTTCTGGGCACCACACTTTAGGAAAGACATAGATAAATTGGAGAGAGTCAAAGGGAGAGCAATAAAAAAATATAAAAGTTTTAGAAAAACTGACCTATGAGTAAAATTTTTAAAAATTGGCCATGTTAAGTCTTGAGAGGAGAATCTGGTAACAGTCTTCAAATATACTATGGGATGTTACAAGAGCAAAGTGATCAATTGTTCTCCATGTCCACTGAAGGTGGGACAAGTAGTAATTGGCTTAATCTGCAGCAAGGGAGATTTAGGTTAGATATTAGGGAAAATTTAACAATAAGGGTAGTTAAGCTCTGAAATAGGTTTCCAGCAAAGGTTGTGGAATTCCTGTCACTGGAGGTTTTTAAGAACAGGTTAGACAAAATACCTGTCAGAGATGGGCTAGGTATACTTGGTCCTGTCTTAATATAGGGGGCTAGATTTGATGACCTCTCGAGGTCACTTCCAGTACTACATTTCTATGCCCATGCCTCTATGGCATTGGGGCTCTCCTCATAGCCGTGTAATTCCACAGTGCAAGGAATGAAGCCAGATACTAGGAGCCATGTACATGAGACAGTTTGTCTCTGAAGAAGTGATTGGGGCAAAGACAGGGGATATATTGCTATTTGGATCCTGCCATCCTCATTTCCCCTGCTCCCATAAAGGGATGCATAATCACAACAGAGTTATGGCAGCCTCAAGAGTGTGGGATAGCTTTGCATCCGCCTCACCAGTTGGAGAGGTAGAGGCCATTCTCATATAGCAACCCAGTACATGCCCAGGAACTCAGTGTGTGCTGTGCCTTGATGGATTCGGCCCTCCATATGCACTTCATTCTGTAAGGGAAGTTATTATGTATACACTCACCAAGGAGTGTATACATACCACATTTGAACTTTTAGAAACAAAGCAGGAGACTTGGCTGGCATGAAGCCAGTGTAGCACTCAGGACAAGGTTGTATCAGGCTCAGCTGGTGTAGGAAGGAGACATTCCAGGGAAGGGACAGGATCTGAAAAGAGCCACAGCTTGATGTGCTGCACCCATCCCCAACTAGCATGCAGCCTTTCTAGCCAATGGGAGTTAGAATAGTGACAAGATGCTCTGGCTTGCACCAGATGTCATTTTGTACCCTGGGAAGTCAAGTATTGGCGGAGGCATAAAGGTGGATTAGATCCTCCTCCCTGTAGCTTTATCAAGTGAGCAGCTCTTCTGAGGTCCAAAATTCTTCTCTTTGTTTTCATAAGAGTTATTTGAGCACTCAAGAGAGCACTTTAAAGTGTGGACAGAAACATTTAAACATTTACACAAAAAACAGAATAGTACTTAACTGTGCCAAATACTCCCCCATGTGTTGGGGGGATTGAGGGGATGGGGGAAAACAGAGTGCGGGTGGAAAAAACAAAAACAAAGACATTTTAGACCAAAGGGTAACCATTCAGGGAAGTTAAATGCACCTGAAAAAAAGAGAGTTTGGCACAAAATTCCTCCTCAGCTGAACTATGATAGTATAATAAGTGGAACTGTAAGTATTATCATTTTTATGCCTTCTGACAGTGTGCAGGGAATTTCATCTCTTAAATCTGGTTATCAAAGTACATTTAAAACAAAAACAAAAACAGTGTCAAGTGGCCTGACAGCAGGCGAGTCAGCCTTCCAAGTTTATAACACATACATTCAGCTTCTTCATGTGCTACGCTTGTACAAACTACTGTTAACTGCATTTAGGGAGAGGTCATTATTCTTTTTGATAGTTTATTTTCTGATGCTGAAGTCATTCTCCAATACATCATGTTCGTATTAAAGTTCCTGGTACAATCAAGCTCTAGAGTCACCCATGTAAGATCACCAAGATATATATTTTTACCAAGAAAAGAAAATCTTTGCTTTGTGGTATCACTATAATTTGACATTTGTTAAGTCTTTCCTATCTGTAAATTTGTTTTTTTCTGCCAATGTGCCTCTTGTTAATTCCCTCTCTCTACAGGTTCTATTTACCAGTGGCATTGCAGAATGCAATACTGATATCCAAACTAAAGCAATTTCAAAGCCCCATTGATTTAATTGTGTGCACATAAACTGAGGATGTGCCAGATGACATCAATCAAGTCCATAGAGTAAAGATGGCTGAGAGGGAAGATTGTCCAGTGATTAGGGCAGTAGCTCTAGTAGGGAGATGTGGATTTGAGTCCCTGCTCTGCTAGACTTCCTGTGTGACCACAAGAAGGTCATTTAGCCTCTGTCTCTCAGTTCCCCATCTGTAAAATGGGGATAGTAGCACTCCTACCTCACAGGGGTGTTGTGCACGTAGGTACTGTCTTCCAGTATGTAAAAGGTTGCTCTAAAGAGGATGGTAATACATTGTTCTCCTTATCCACTGCGGACAGGAGGGTGGTTTAGGTTGGACATTAGGAAAAACTTCCTAACTGTCAGGTTAGTAAAGCACTGGAACACATTATTTAAGGAGTTTGTGGAATTTACATCACTGGAGGATTTTAAGAACAGATTAGACAAACACCTGTCAGGGATGGTCTAGCTAACCCAACATCCACACACCACAACCAGTCTTGGCCAAAATATTACAGCCCTCAGGAAACTAAAATATTTTGTGTGCCACTGACAGAACAAGAGGGACTGAGGGCTTGGCTACACTTGCAAGTTTGAGCACATTAAATCAACCCCGGGCGCCCTAACTCCTGAGGTGTCCACACTGGCAAGACACTTAGAGCGCCTGGACTCTGCGGCTGGAGCGCCCCTGGTAATCCACCGCCACGAGAAGCATAGAGCTTGCTGTGCCCTGGCTGAAATGCCTGGGTGTCAGTGTGGACAATGTGTTGCAATACTGAGCTGTGGTTGGCCTCCAAAAACATCCCATAATCTCCTGAAGTCAAGTGGCCACTCTGGTCATTGTTTTGAACTCGGCTGCAGGCATGCGGATATCCCCTTTCAAAGCTCCGTTTCTGACAGCCAGCATGCTTATCTGCTCCGGGACACAAAGCAACCCATCACTGTGGAATGCTCCTGCTTCAGAGGCAGGCATGTGCATGAGAGAGATGCCGGGGGAAGGGGGGGGGAAGGGAGGAATGGGAGGGGCTGTGGCATTGCAAGAGCTGCTAATGTGGCCACGCCACTGTGCTTGCAGCTGACAGTAAACACACAGCAGCGCTTTCCCTGCTGCTGTCTCTCAGGGCTGGTTTGACTCCCAGCACTCTACATCTGCAAGTGGAGCCATAGCTTGAGGTGCACCAATGCCAGAGGCCCCTGCAATGACAGGGAATTGATTAAGTGAGATATTCCACTTCTTATATCATCTTCTAAATAATTTGTAAAGTGTAAACAATGACAGTTTATTACTACTCTTTATTTTCATTGGGTAAGTAAATTCTGCATCCATACTACAAGGTAAGCTTCTCTAAGGACTGTCAGATTTTGGTATGCGATTCACTGGCTGCATTGGGCAGGATCAGACATAGACTTCCCATTGGAGCTCCTAGAAGCATTGTGCCTGAGTCAAGAGCAATGACTCCAGAGCAGAAGGGAAGCATGGCTTCTACTATGAAGTGTCAGCATGCAAGCCTTCCCTTATCCCATGTTGGTCTAACTCTTTTTGCTGGTGTGGAGGTGGGGCAGCATTTTGAGGAGCCAGGAAGCACTACAGGCCAAAGATCTGCCTAGTCTTTGTGCTCCCTGATGCACAGACTGTAATTTTCCTGCCCCAGCTTCAGGTTGCAAAGGATTGAGCAGAAAGAAAGCTAGTTGTGTATATGCCCTCTCCTTGCCATGTGTATCTATGGGAGACTGGGCATATATCCCTCTGTATTTAAGTAAGACTTGCATAATGGGACTACATACTTCACTGTATTAAACATTTTACCAGATGACCTACCATTTGTGAGACCATCAAATTTGATTATATTTTTATTTGGCTCTCCAATAATTACGCTGCTGTTGTTTCATCGGCAATAGGTGATTACTCATGCTTATCTTATTCTACTAAATGAAGGTGCAACTATAAATATTCACCCGGCCAGTAGCCAAAAACAGAGTTTTCAGAATGTGGCAAATACTTTTCCACAGACCATTTGGCTGCATGTTTAGAATGTTACAACTTGTGTGACTACTCTTGCAGCTGCTGCTATGGTACCATGTGAAGAACACAGAGCTAGTTCACACATGGAAAAAAAATCCAGCAAGTTGTTAGTGCCATATGCATGTTTCATGTGTTAGGGCCAGTCCAGATGGCAGTAGCAAAATGGACTAAGTGCCCTGCAGCAGCTTGTAGACTCGATTTAGCTTTCTTTTGTGCATTCTAGTAAATGCTAGAAACTATTCTTGATTGAAGTAGTGTTTCTCTAATGAAGTTCTCGCTTAGTTGTGTAATACACAGGTGGATTGGATTTAAATCACCAATTTTAATCGTGATTTAAACCAGCAAGCAGGAAACCTTGATTTAAAAACAGAATAAAAAGACACAATATGGTTTTAGTCTTGTTTTGCACTTATTTGTATTTTCCTAAGGAAAGGTTGATTCTCATTTATGGATATAGTTTGATAGGTTTTTTTAAGCCATGATGATACACTTATTCAGATTCTTAACTTTTACTTTTTTTAATGTTAGAAAGTGGTGGATGACATTTCTTATTTACTGAGCGTGACCAGATTCCCCAATTTTATAGGGGCTGTCCAGATATTTGGGCCTTTATCTTATATAGGTGCCTATTACCCCCAATCCCTGTCCTGATTTTTCACACTTGCTATCTGGTCACCCTAAATTTTCGAGATGATTAATTTTTTACTTGTTTGTGTCAAGTTGGATTTGGATGGAAATTGGAGTTAAAGATGAACAAAAACAGCATTTTAAAATTTTGTCGTTAAATAAAACTACCTAAGTGTGCTGGATACCTGAGGAAAAAAGGTAAGTTTATCAAAACATGTTTTAAATTTAAAACTATGTATTTAGTGAATTGAACTGATTGTTTCTGCTCATCTTATCCTTCAAAATTTCAGAGTTAGTAGCTCTCATCCTCCACATCTTGTTTTTATTCGCAGATTAGAAGAGAAAAACCATCTTTCCTACTTTTCCAGCTTCCATTCAATATTTCAACTTTGAATGAGCTAGTCACGAAACTGAACTAGTTGAATACAGTGAAATGAAGAAAATACTTTTTTCTGATCCTGCAGAAGAGGCTACTGCTGTCCAAAACCAGTTTAGCTTTCCAACAAACTCAGGTTCCAGATGTTTACCCAGCAAGAGAGCCCTGCACAGGACTATTTTTTTAATCCTGCTCCTGTCCCACCCTCCAATACCCACTCCTACTTCCACCTGCTCCTGCATTGTTTCTTGCATTTTTATCTTGCTCCCACCTGCAAACACCTTAGATCTCACAAATCCCATGAGAGAGAGAGAGAGAGAGAGAGAGAGAGAGAGATTCCTCCATGCTATTAAAAAATAACTGCACAAAACAAACAAATGCCAAAATATAGTCGGTTAATATAGATATATATAAATAAAGAACTTAGCCTCCAATTAGGTCATTTCCCCTCCATTTGACCTGCCCAGCTTCATTCTTTGAAAAAAGGTATTCCTTTGCTCAGTTCAAACCCACTTATCAGGTCTTCTGCCTATTTTGCGCCCCTTGTTCTCCACATCACGTCAAGCAGCTCCACATTGCCCAGTGATAACTGGCTGCTGCCCACAAAACTTAAACTCCTTTCTCAGCAATATCTCCATAGTTTGTCTCCCAAACTCGATCACTTCCAATCTCCATTCTTCCATTTCTTTTGAAACTCTTGGGGCTGGGGGAGAGGGTGATGCTCTGGATCCTTACAGTATGGTCCTACCTGAAAAGACATGATAATATCAGCAAGAAGTGTATTGTATTCTCACTTTACAAATAAAAAGATATATCTTCTTACTGCCAGCCCTGTTAACTCAACCTTGAATCTGCAAGTCAAGTTGGCTTCTTCCCTTCTCTCATATCACCAGCAACATTAAAAGTGCGTTGGGCCAAATGAAACCAGAAGTTCGACCTGAGCAACCTCATCATCTTCGAAGATGTCCTTGGTGATACAAATGTAATCCTCTTAAACAGATTTTCAAAGGTGTAAATGCTTGGAATTCTGTTGCCCCACCCCTGAACCCACACCCAAAGCCGGAGCCCTCACCCCCTCCTGTACCCCAGCCTCCTCCCCCAGCCTGGTGGAAATGAGCGAGTGAGTGAAGGTGGGGAACATGAGAGATCATACAGCGGCGCAGCTGTATTAGTACAGCTGTGCTGCTGTAAGCTTGCTCATGTAGACATGGCCAAATAAGCAGATCTGTATGAGTGAAATGAAAGCACAGCTCTATTGAATAAACACTGCCATTTTTCCAATCTCTTTTTCAGAGCACAGCCATACTTGAAGGCATCGTTTCTATTATAAAACGTTGTCATATCACCAAAGTGATGCTTTTAGGGGCTCTTTAATTGCACTGTTGGCATGGTGCATTTTCTACTTTACATTAGAGTGCTGCAATGTAAAATGCTGCAAATACTGGTATCCAATCAAATATTGGTTTCCCAGGCTGTAATCTCTCATTTGATGTGAGAAGTCTCCCTCTTCGTTTTCCTTAGGCTACATCCACACTGAAGTGCTACAGTGGCACAGTTGCAGCACTGCAGCTGTGTCACTGTCGTGCTTCAATGTAGACACTACAGCAACGGGAGAGGTTCTCTTGTCACTAGAGGTAATCCACCTCTGAGAGATGGTAGCTAGGTTGATGGAAGAATTTATATATTGACCTAGCACGGTCTTCACTAGGGGTTAGGTCAGCCTAGTGGTATGCATTTTTCACACCCATGAGAAACATAGCTTTGCCAATGTAACTTTTCAGTGAAGACCAGCCCTTATCTCTCTTTGGAATAGAGTATGGGTGAATGCGAGTGTACATTTCTCAGAATCTTAAGGTGAAAAAAATCCCACTTTTTCAAATGTATTCTTATTTGGTCCAAAGTGTAAATCACTGCTCTGTGAGGAAGTGTGGTAGTATAATTTCAGATATTTACTCCAAAATTCAGTACATTATAGAGTGCAAAAGTAGCATCCTACAATCCAGTATTCATATGGCTAAGTCAGCATATAGAGAGAATACATGGAGGTGGGTGGGAGGTTTAAATCGTTCATATCCGTATGCATAGATGCAGCACACTCAACACGAAAATGAAATACAAGAAGCAAAATATCAGGGACTAGGTCATGGGAAAACCCCTGACTACTTATGGAAATAACTAAGAAATGCATCCAAAAGGAAAGGGTTAGAAAGGAGTAACATATGTCTGTGTTTAATACTTACAATAATCAAAAACCAAGTAAGAATGTAATCAATACTCAGAGAAGTTTAAATGCAATGCCACAATCAACCAAAATTAGAGACCAAAACATAATGTTTTATCAGTGCATACATAATTTTGTCAGTTTCTGAGCAGCACTTATGGCTAAGGCACATCTCCTTTTAATCTCATCCTTGATGGAACCATTGCAACTGATCAAACTTCCTAAGTACACAGGATTCTACATCTTCTAGGACTTCATCACTGCTGCATTTCAACACTTCCCTTTTCCAAGATACAATAAATGCCAAGAAGATGTAGTAGTTTCAAGTCCAAGTTGATGACACCAATTTTCCAAGGTAGCTAAGAATATCATCATTAATGCAAACATCTGTCAATTGTACTATGTGTCATCTGCATAAGCTAAGGAAGTTAACTCTAGATCATCCAATGTCATGCCCTCAAATTCATCTGACAATCTTATATCCAGTTTAAGAACATGATGAAAAGCAATGGTGATTCCATGCCCCCTTTTCTTACATCAGATGTTTCACTTTGGTATCAAAGTGGAAATTGATCAAACCAGCATAGTAACAGTTGCATTACATGAAAAAGACCTAAGAAGTCTGGAGGCAGTAGAGATGAGAGTTCTTCAAAAGATAGATATTAAGTAGAATGATTTTAAGACAAAAATAATTTAGGGAAGTAAGATATGAAATCAGATTGGTTATAATCAAAAAAAGATGATGATGGTGGGGACACTGCAGAAGACAAACAGAAGATAGCATTGGCAAAGAAAATAATGTAGACATAAGCAGTCAGTCTGACCTAGAGGCTGACTACTGGAGGGACATTCTATGCAATACTTGAGGAACAAGCCATGGACAGGAATGAATGACAACACTGTTCCCTTCTCTACAAAGATGCTCTGGGATGAAAAGGAGGAGACCAAAGTACTTGGACCTGATCAGATGCCTATTCAAGTAATCAGAAAGGCTCCTGCTGACTTCACTAGGCATGGAATCAAGCCCTATAATGCCTGACAATTTGTTAACAATATTGAACGGCGAAATTGGTTACCTTTTAAGGTAATGAGTGAGTTCAAGATTAGTTTATGCCATATAACTTTGAAGGCATCTCCAAGGTGATCATAAAAGCTTAACAAGGCTGAGAAACTTAGCAATTCTCAAACATCTTATCTATGTGCTACAGCAAAAATGAAATAGGTTTTTTGGCGTATAAAAAACCTGAATGTTGTTTATGATTGAATGCTAGACAGAAATTAAAGTCCCTGCTTCCTACTCCCACTTAAGTCTATTCAAGCTGAGCTCTCAGTTTATGACACATGACTGAATTCTAGATTTATATTTAACAAAGTGAAATGCATGGTTCCATTTACAGTTCAATCATGGAATTAGTTTGGGATTTGAAAGAAAACAAAGACGTAACTTTGCTGATCAATAATTTTACACAATTGTTGCTTATTTATGCTTCTTTAAACATTGCACTGGGTTGTTTGAAAACTCACATAATTATAAACAACCCAGATGCAATGAGACTTTTTTGTTCCAGAAGTTCCTTTTAGCCCTTGCTCTTCAAGCAATGGAAGCTCTAAGCCTTTTCACTGAATGTACTGTCAGTTAATTACCTGCTGGGATTCTGCATTGGTAGCTAGCAAAATCACCACTGTTCTGAAAATTAGATTGAGCCAGTTCCTCTGGTTATAAGTTATAACTCCATGCCATATTAATGACTAAAGATTAATTCTTAAGTTATACACCAAAGGATTCACAATTCCATTGTTTGATTGCTTTTACCAGTGAATACTGCATATATATTATTCACAAAAAGTCATACTCGGTTGTCCTTAATTTAATGCTGTAATAAGTTTAGGCTCTCTCTTCTATTTCCAGTAACCTACAACTTGGAATTTATGCAGAGGAATATATAACAATTGCACAAAAGACAAAGACAAAAAGTTATAGGAGAGGTAAACAGATTAAAAATGAGATCCGAGCATTACTATTTTCTGACGGTGGAAGGAATTAACTGCCTTTTTCTAAAGAGTTCTTTTAACTATCATAAGAATGACTTTCTTTTATTTAATCCCTTGATATACTGCCCTAAAAATGCTAGTCAACCATAGATGCTTTAAGCAATGTGTATTTCAGCATACTAAATCATTTATCAAAGCAGACTGTGATTGTCAGGCATGCTCAGTATTGAACTAAAGGTCCCCGACTTTGCTAGCAGACCTATAACTCCTTAGGCATTAAGCGTGACTACAACACCTGCTTTTCTCTTTATAATTATTCTGTCCTTAATGAAAAAGAATGACATTCATTTACATGTCTCCTGGAAAGTATAAAAAAATTCCATAATGTCTGAAACACAAAGATAGCAAAGCGTCCTAGTGCTTGCCATATATTCTCTTTAAAATAGGCTAGAAAGAGAAGAATTTGATTATCCAATGGTAGGACTAAATCAACTACAATATATTTTTTAGACTGCAGAATTTGGAACTACTTAATCACATCACACTCCCATCACATCAACAGACCCAAGAAAGGCTAAGCTACTGTGCACAATGGCATTTGCACTTCAACCTGTGCTGCAACATCTTTGAAAGAAATAAAGCTCAAGCTGGCCACTTTTGAAAAACAAACAAACAAAAAAAACAGAGTACTCCCAATAAAGACATTATTCAACTAAACTCTGACTGGAAAACAGTCTGGAAGACACTCTAGGGGTGAAATCCAAGTTCCAATGAAGTCAGTAAAAAACTCCACCTGTCTTCAGTAGAGCGAAAAATTCATCCTAGAATTCTTTTATTTTAGAATATTTACACAGTAAAATTCAATCTTAGCGCGATAGTAGTCACCAATAAAAAGCCAGTATTTGCCACAGTCATTACATAAATACTTACTTCTTCTCTAACAAGGTCAATCTAAAAGTTTGTTTTGTTTTTTTAAAAGATGTTTTTCATTATCCCTATTTTACAGGGATACATTTTACAGGGGAAATTAAGAAACAAGAAGTAAAGTGACTTGCCCAACATCACACATCAAGTCAGCACTGTGACCAGAACATGGGTTTGTGACTATATGAACTGGGTCATGGAATCTCCATACATGCATAGTGCTAGCTAAGACACTAAAGCTGAGTGGTAGCTTTCCCCCATATTTGGGATAGGAAATAGCTGATCCGTATGTGATCGCAAATGCCAACTTAAAAATAAATAAATAAAGTAAGAAACGCACAAAGCCACCAACTTGTTTCTCTAGCCATATGCTATAATTCTTCAATGTGGCAGAAGGCAGTAGCATGTGAAGTTACTGCCCCTGGGAGCTTCATGTATGAATTTAGTTTGGACTCTTCAGCAGGATTTCTGTGATTTGTTATTTAAAACTGAATTCTATTCTAAATAAAGTCCAAAGTTTTCATACATTCATTTCAAAGAAACACTGCTAGAAGTGTAGAGAAAACTTAGTTAAATAAGAAATTAAAAAGCCATCAAGGTTTAGAAAACTTTTTAAAGCATTGAATTTAGGATACTGTACTGCTGGCATTCTGCAATTCTCTTCCTTTGCTATTAATTTCAAGAGCTATTAGCCTAAAAGAAGGGTCTTCATTCTTTGTTAGTTCATCTGATCTTTGTCCATAGTCCCCATTTGAAATCAAAATTCCCTAATTAAGACAATTAATCATTATCTGGACACAAATTTAGTGGGTCCAGTAGCTATATATTTGGATTAGGAGGAAATAAGTGGCCGGAGCAGATGAAGATTAAAGGAATAAAGATCATGGGCTTTATTTTTCTAAAACAGAAATCTCACTGTTAAAGCAATGTCTGAGGAAATAGAAATAAGAGAAACATGGATATAAAGTAGAATTTTCTACAGTGAAAATATTTCAGTTTTCTGAGGCTGATGCTGAAATCTTAGACCACTGTAACTCAGTTGTAGCTCAGGCCAATTAAGTTACCCCAGTGAGAAGGCTGTCTGAAGCAAGATAAGAATTAGGTCCTTAGTTTGGTAGTGACATTTTTAGCTCTATACTGTTCAAAGGCTGTCATCAGATTAGAATGTTAGTTTGTTACACAAAATTATTTTGGGGAGCAATTTTTTAATGTTAGCTCCTATGTAGAGGAGAGTCCATCATTCTATACTCCACTCCCCTTCACCAAACCCCTCATATAATGCTCATGATTATACCCTAGGAAACAGCCTGCACTGTTCTGAAATTATCATCTCAATGCACAGGAAAAGTTAATCTGAACCCTAATCTCCATCCTGTGTTTGACAAAATCCAAAAGTAGAAGCGCCTGCTTGAGAGTGAGAGTGCTATGTAATAGCTGGTGGAGAATCAGGCAGGTTTTTACCCTGCGTGTAATAAAAATGCCATCAAAAAGGGTCCATGTTTTTGGATATGCAACAACTAGGATTATACAGTATTTGCACACACAGAGCATGGATTTATATTGCTAACAGCTAACTACCATATTGCACATCCATTTCTACATTGGGAATAAAGAGTGTAGCGGCACAATTTCAGAGGCTGCTTTTAAAAATTTGGCCTAAGCCTTTGAGAGAGTACAAAATGAGTGGATAAAAGGTAATTCTAAGGCTTGTCTACATTGCCTGCTGGATCGACAGGCAGCGATCGATCCAGCGGGGGTCGATTTATCTAGTCTAGATGTGATAAATCGACCGCCAGGAGCTCTCCACCAGTGCGAGAGGCGCAGGCGGAGTCGATGGGAGAGTGTCAGCTGTCAATTTACGGCAGTGAAGACACCGCGGTAAGTAGATCTAAGTACTTCGACTTCAGCTACGTTATTCACGTAGCTGAAGTTGCGTAACTTAGATCGATCCCCCCCCCAGTGTAGACCAGGCCTAAGATAGGATAGCCAGATGGGCCTATCCACATGGGCCTAGCATAACTAGACACTCTTTCTCCTTCTGTATTAGTACACTGCTAAATAAGAAAGTAAAGCAGGATCTTTGAGATACAGCATTAAGAATACTTCAAAGGAGAGGAATGTAAGTATCCCCAGCATAATGGCATTGGAGCTTTCAAAACCTTGTCATTATATGATATCTGATTAAATGAAAAAGATATTTTTAGCCAGTAATCAGCATCTTCAATGTTTCATGTACTCCATCATGTGAAGGAGAGCCAATACTATCTCAAATGCTGTCCTCTGACACTGACAGTCTTACAAAAAACAAACAAAAATCACATTAGAAAATTTCGTTACTAGATTAAAATAAAATTGAGATTAATAGAGATTTGAGAAATTAAATGATACTTATTGTTAACCTTGACAATTAAGATGGGCTGCCACTTCTATAGAAAATTAACTATATGCAATTAATGGTGGCATGAAGGTGAATACAGGAGGGCAGGAGATTACATATATTTCAGATCCTGAAAATGGGAATACCAATGAAATGCTGGATTTTTATAAAACTTTCTTTTCAGCTAAGTGTTTGGTAGTGTTTAGTACTGTTAAGAATCACTGAGAACCCTAGATAACAACATCCTACAACGATTTGTACCTGTTCTGTAGGACACCGCCATACATGATTCCACAAACTGGTCCTCAAATACGCAGCAACATTGCCATGGAGTATGCATATGGAAGCCTTTTCTTTGTTTGCAAAAAGGATGTGTTTTTAATGTATTAGTTAACATATGCTATCTAGGGTGTATTAAAACCCTAGGATAGACAAGCCAATTTGTAGTTGTCTGGTCACTATATTAACTACTGGTTGCAGCTCCCCAATGGAAGACTTGCAGGCCTTGTAGCCTGGGGACTCAGTCTACAGGTGGGAGGATCACAGGATTCCACCCCAGGACAGGTGAAGGCAAAAGGCCTCATATTCAGGGGTGCACTCTGAGAGAACTGAAAGGGGTCAAAAGTGCAGCTAACCCTCAACTGTAACATGTTTTATTATGACCTGAAAGCACAACCCGTAGTGTGGGTGGGTGAGGAGAGAGGCATACACAGAGACTATCACCCCGGAGGAATATTATAGGACAAAATGTCTCATGGAGCTCCCAGACATACAGAAGCTGTGTGCCAAGCCAACTTCTATATCCCTTTACAGAGTGCAGTTTACTTACCCTTCATGGCCAGCCATCTCGGCCAGCACAAGCTCCCCTGAGCAAAGGGACTGAAATTCTTCATGTCTCTGATGGAGGCCTTGCAAAAGTGCGTGTAGAGGTAGAGGTGGGGAATGAGGGTTAGGGGGTGGTAGAGGTAAATGTCTTCCGCCCTGTCCCCACACTATCATGCACCAACATAGAGGCGCCCAGGATGGATAGATTGTCTAAATCAAAATAAATATATTTCAGGCGGTATATAGTACATACTGAAGCACAGAACTTCCTTTGAGTTATGACTGCCACAATCCATACTTTGCTCTCTGTTTTTGTTTTTCTCTCTAGTAGAGTTATTCAGTATCTCTTAGGCCTTCTCATTAAATATTGTCCCTTCCAGGCTCCTGGAGTCAGCATCAGATAATCTGTTGACTCTTAAGAACTAGATTATCGACTTGTAGTGCAAGAGCCTTTTGAGAGCACATATTCTTCCTAAATCAGCAGTAGTCAGGAGGTAGTTATCTACCACTGTGTCTGTCATTATGAATGTGAAGTTTTGCTTAGAACTGGCTTCTTTTCTATCACTTTTTAAACTGTAGTTGGAACCAGCCCTTAATTGGGTTTTGAGTTTTGTGCATATAGCTCTTTGGAATGCTTTGTGAAAGGCTATACGTGATTTCTGTACTATGTTACACTCTAGGTTCTCTTATTGCTGTACTAAGAAATTATAGGAATATGATCAGATGCAATCTGTGAGTTCAAGAAAAATGAAGTTTTAAAAAGTTTCCCCCTAAATTATTTTACTGAATGCATACAAGTGTTGCACATCTAAAGAGAGATTTGGTCATCTATATATTTATAGCAGGTTTGTCAATGAAGAGTACATGAGAAAGTTAGCATCTGAAAGTAACTATACAATTTTCTTCACAATTTCACAAAAATTGTAAAATGAGTAGCTAATGTGTAAGTAGTTTCTGTTCTCACATGGTAATGCCAGCATTTATACTTCTTCATAGAGATATAAAATACACATTAGAGCAAGAAACAAAGCATCAGTGTATATTGTCAGAAATCTGTCAGCCATTCTGAAATTTTCTATGAGCTGCTCTTTCTAGTTCTTTTCCTCTGAATCCTTTTTTTCTGTCTCTGCAGGGTCTTTTTAATGCAATTTCTAGCAAGTAGCAGAGGAGAAAAACCTTATCTTTTTAACACACCTATTTTAATCTCTTTGATGTGCACTAATCCAATATGCATGTAACCCGGGGCTGCTTTCTAAAAAGATCTGCAAATGATAAGAGCCTTGTAATTCACCAAGACAGATTTTAAAAGGAGTTCACAAGGCTAGTTACTAGAAGGATGGAAACTATCCTTTCATCTTGGTATTGATAGGATAGATCAAACTGGTTAGATGTAGATTGAGTAATTCTACAACATTAATGGAGTCAACAACTTTACTGTACATGATTTTCATTTTTCATAGTCTAGTTTGTAATGCATAACAGGAAAGAGGTAAAAGAGTCAACCCCGCAAATCCAGCAATTGTATTTCTGTGCACAACCATGTCTATGTGTGCATAATGTACAGCTCCTAAAAATCACCGAGCAACAGACATCAAGTCTGATAACAACAATTGTGTCTCTTTAATAATAATATAACTTTTTCAAGGAGTAGTTAGTAAATTGGATATTAAAAAACATTAAAACAGCATTGTTCTACCTATTTTGCTTCAGTGTTTGTTACATACAGGCTGCATCATCACCACTTGAATGAGAGCTTCGGTGTTAAACTAGCCTTACTGAAAGCACAGTTGCCTTTAAGCATTCAAAGAAGTGCTGTTCCAGCACTGAAAATGAGATAGGAAACAACTAATTAATAACTACTTAGGACTTAAAGACTTTTGAAATTAAGTCTTGAAATCAAAGAAAAGGTAGAAAAGATATGATGTGAACAACTTACCCCTATTCAGAGTGTTGAGGTGATGTCAAATTCTGTAATTGGCTTTAAGAGAAGCTGGATGATTTTGACACCAACACTAGGAATAGGTGAATACCGTATATACTCATTCATAAACCGAATATTTTTGGTAAAAAAGTGACGCATCAAAGAGCAGGGGTCGGCTTATAAACGGGTCTACACCAAAATTTGATGATTTTAAACTCTATGGAATCATTGAATTGAATATCTAATACATTGTCGTTTTGTTTACCTGGAGCGTTCACAGGCACGGAGCCCCTCAGCTCCCTGTGGCCGCGGTTCGCCGTTCCCAGCCAATGGGAACTGCGGGAAGTGGCGCACCATTGAGAAATTATACCTATTTACACCAGTAAAAGAGATGCACAACTGGTGAACAAGTTTGAAGGCCCATTTATCCCAAGGCACATATATATGTTTTGAATTAAGTACATTTATTTTTCACTGGTACAAAGCTGAAGCCACTTTGACATATGCGAGACTGGGAAGTATAAGGCGTTCAAGAGAGTACATTGAAGTGTGCCAGACAGGCATGACATTTTGTGACAGTAAATGTTAAGTGAATTTCCTGGGGAATGGCTAATGCACATCTACATCACCGGTTGTGCAAAAACCCAGCGGTTTGAAGCTTTCCCTGAAGAGGGCCATCGATTGGAGGCCAGAGATCAAAGCCACAAACCATATGATGAAACAGCTGGACTGTCCTGAGGCTGTTCTTGTTCTGACACCTCATATGAACTGGTAACCAGGAGAGCAAACCCATCTGAGGGGTCTGAAAGAGAGACATCTACCAGGGCCCAATGTTGGAGATTGGTAAATTGTTAGCATGCACATAAGTTTGCTTTTGCCCCCAGAATAAGTGTACTTTGCTCTGTGAAGGCTAGTTGGTAACTGGTGTACACTGTTGTAGCACGTGGAGAAAGAGTTAACCACAGGTGCTGGACCTGGTCAGACCTGCCAGAGAAATCACAGTGAGGTGCAGCAGGACTGCAAGCCTAAAACCTTGGTCTGGAGGGAGAGACACACAAGAAAGTCCCTGCCCAAGACAGCTAGTAAGCCTGAAACCTTAAGTGAGTGCAGTTAATCCTGAAACTGTGACAGCAACCACAAAGAGGTGCTATATATACACAAGTGGAATGGGACTTTGTCAGTAGCCAGCTGTTTTCTTATTTATTTAGAACTCGATTCTGCAAAGCACGTAAGCATGGGCCTAACTGCTACCATGTGCTTACCTGAAATATTTAAGCATCTGCTTAAATAATTGCTGAACTGAAGTTTTAATGGGGTGCCTAGGACTAAACTTTTGCAAGTTGATTTTTGCGTATAAAGCCCATGATTTTATTGCACTACATATTTCTTATGGCAAAGCTTTCCTGTGTGTTTTACAGTCTTATCAGGGTTGCTTCTATAATACCAAATGTTGGCAGATTTAACAAAAATGAACACCTTCTTTCCCCCCTCCCCCCAAGAAAAAACAGTACATGTGTATGGTTTGATGTTAAATCTCCAAACTGCATTTGTTTGAAGATGTTCACCTGCGAGATTCTGAGCACATGCAATCTTCAGTGGATGCTTAACACATAGCAGGATCAAACCCTTAATTTGTACAAATCTGGTTTTGTGATTTTGCCACTGTCATATCTCGGGGCATAAGATGATTGTGAGATATCTTTAGGTTGTGGCCTGTAACATACGGAGACAAATATATAATGTTTGAATTCAAAATGGCATTAATTACTGAATAACTGATTACTGAGAAAGAATGGGCTTGAAGAACCTGTTTTTTCAGATGGCCTAGCTGTGATAAATTACTCCCCAGAGACATATGTCATGCTCAGGAAGTCAGAACATTACCTATGTTAACATACTGGACAAAAGAAGATCTAGTTAATATCAGAATGGTTTCCTTTCAGAACTAACCAGATTATACATTTGGGGAAGTATCTTCAGTATTGAGGATCTTGCTGAAGATTAAGCAAAAGGGGAAACTAATCACGACTATGCCTTTTCTCACATTAACTGGAGAAGATGTTTTTAGAATGATTGCGGGTGGGGTATGATCAGTGGTTCACCTTTTCTGACCAATAGAGATGGGAATATTGAATTTTTGGTTTGTATCTACTTTTCCTTTTCCCCGAGCATTGATGCAGCTGCACTACAGATCACAATGGCGGGTGACTGTAATATACACATGGTTCGGGTGCTTTGCTCTGGGGAGGTTTTCATAACAGAGGGAAAAATGTCTGAAACTCATTTATACTATCAGCCTCACATCATTTTATTGCCAGGCAGATACAGGGCTGCATTCTGCTTTCTTTGAAGTCAATGACAAAACACCCTTGCACTTCAACAGGAGCAGGTCTGGGCTCAGGTCTCAGCCATAACATTGCAGATAACAGCTTTATAAGAGCTGGGAGGGTACGCTGCCACATTTGTGTAATTGGTGTGTGGTTAGTTTGCATTTTGAATGCATTCCCTTTATTTCTCTTCTCAAGAGAAGTACTTACAGTAAAAAAGAGACAGGCATACCATGGCCAGCCACGTTTGTTTAACGGGTTCTTCACTCTTATACCTGCAGTTAGAACTGGGATTTTAAAGCACCAGTCAAGGTCATACACCCTGTATCCTTGGCTGCTGCATACAGTCAGAATAATAAAATAGGTAATACTCTTACACACACACTGAGTGCAGATCTCATTTCTGCTGAACATCTGTGCAGTGTGAATCCTACTACTACACTCTAAATACCGATTTTTTTGATAATAACTTCATTTTTTTGCATTTTTATTTTACATTGGTAGGACTCAAGTGGGATCTGCTGTTGAAGCATGCATAATTGGAAATGACAAAGTGTAAGGCAGACCATTTTACTCTTAGGAAAACAGGGATTTCGGGCAATGCAATTACTGGTAATAAGTAGCTTACAGAGGCACTAAATGTTACAGCATGTAACACTAGATTATTTGAAGAATGACAGTTTAGCACAAAGAAAAAATACAATTTATGGTTAAATTTGCATACACTAGTTTTGTTTTGTGAGATACTATTTTCTAGACCATAAAGTGCTCATGTGTATGAAGTGTGAATGCTTGTGTATTTATATGTACAGAAACATAACTCAAGTTGTCTTTATTGACTTGAATACATTAAGTTATAATTTGTTATATTAACATAAGAGGGCTATAATAATGGCAGAGGTAACTAAAGTCAAGCTCTTAAAACCAACTTATTCAACAGGGAAAATAAAACACAAAAAACCCAATCTCCTTCCCCCCCCCCCCCACACATACACATGTTTCCTACCAAATAAGGCTATAGAACATATTGTTTTGAGGAAAATAATTGCTAGACTGTAATGAGACGATTACCCAAATTGACATTAAATGAGCAATACCTTGTCATACTGTACATGTGCCTTGTCTCCAAATTTGAGACAATTCCATCCTGGGCTAGTTGTCTATTTCCCCATTATTCCTTTCAATGAATTAGTGCAATTTTAATTGCACTAAAAAGAATAGTTTAGTGCTTTCTTCTATAAAACTTGATAGAACCAAGACAAATTTCAAAGCTATTCATGTAAAGAGTAAATATTTAAAACAGAGAATACAGCTTGAGGAGTAGATTGGAGGATACTTTGAGTTTGCAGAGTATGTTGTCAGAAGGGGTTGCAGACAGTTTCTTTGAAGCTAATGTACTCAAATTTCCTGGGGCTGGTGCAGCCGTAGGCTGGAGAATCATCTGAATGAGACACATTTCTGTCTAATCCTGCTGAAGACAGATAAGTCTGCCAATTGAAACTGTAAAGGCCTGACAGCCAACGGCACCAGCTTTGTGATAGCAAAAGAGTGATGCTGAAATATCAGAAATTGAACAGCACTTTCAGGCAGCAAGAAACTAACATGTTTGACAAGAAATTGGAGCCAAAATCATCTCTAGTCAATCAGGACGGCTGTTCATCAAGAGTGTCAAATTTACCTTCCTAGCCAAAGTTCAAGTTTCATTTCATTGCTGACATTTTATGCTTCTTTTAATAGGTTTGCTAAGATTTAAAAGAACCTTCAGTGACTTACGTATTTCTCATACTTCTTGAGAAGACAAGATCCTCAAATGTGTCTTCTTTAATACGGAACATTAAATATAAGTGTTAATTCTTGAGTTGTAAGGAAACAACACTAAATATATATCTGTGTTTCTCAATGAAGTGCCTTTTCAGGCACCCCATAATCTATACAGATCTGAAATCTATTTAGAGGGGTTCTGTTATCCTTTAGCCTCATAACTTTGCCAATTTTTATCCTCACTTCCTCCAATACTCTTCATCGATTAATAGGGATGAAATCCTGGCCCCATTAAGTCAATGGCAAAACTTCAATGAGGCCAGGATTTTACCCAAGGTACCTGGGTGATTGTAACTGGGCCTTTAAGGGCTAGAGGTTTGGGACCAGCCAACCCTAGTTACTAAGTAGGCAGGCTTCAGCAGGCATCAGACAATTCCCTTATAAAAAAGAGTAGTAGGAAGCTGCAGAAAGGGCTAGAAACTCAGAGAGAAATAAGCAAAAGGAAGCTGTGGAAGAGCAGCAATAAGAAGGAGGAATTTTCAGGAAACCCTTGGACCAGGGGCTAGAGTATGGAGTTGGCTCAGGGCCAAGGGCAGCAAACTCTTTGGGAGTAAGAAAAGATTCCAGTCAGGTAGAGCTGAGAGTGGCCTGCCAAGGCAGGGAAGAGCTGCAGAGAGCAGATTCAGGGGGAGAAGAGAAGCCTCAGGACTGAGTTTTATTTTGTCTTATGTCAATACATTAGACAATGGAAGAAGGGGCATTATTGAAGAAAAAAGGAAGATGTGTGGAATTTGAGAAGTCTCTTGAAGGGGGAAAACTGAGGCAGAGTTTCTATAGCGCAACCTCAGGTCATGAGTAAGCGCTTGGGAGGTGGCCAGACCATTTACAGTGATCTTTATTACTTATACTGAAACAAAGGGTAGGATTTTCAAAACCACAAAAGTGACGAGCATAAGTTCTATTGACTTAGGAACTTCTGAAAATTCCACCCAAGAACTGGAAACTACATGTCAGGAAATTAACTTAAAAGATGTTTAAAAATTGGCATGCATCCCAGCCTCTTGTTTTTTAGATCAGATCTTATGTACTTAATTTGTGAGAAAATATTAAAAGGGGAAAAAGCCACGGTGCACTAAAATATTAAAGGTGGGATTTGGCCTTGGTTCAGACATCTTTGTGGGCCTACATTCTCTGGCAGTCAGAGAGCAATTAGTTCTAGGATTATGATACCCAAATCTTCAAATTGGTAATTAATCCTTAGAAAACACTCATCTTCCATTCCTGAAGACAAGAATCTCCTTTTCTGCTTCACCTTCATCCCTCTCCCTAACAGGCACCTCTCTAACTCTTGATCTCATCACTCCTAACAAAGAAGGAGAAAGTCTCACTTAACTTTTCACAACTCATCAATGGTTACTCCCAGCAGATTCCCACTCTATAACACAGACTGCCTGCTCTGTCTCCTTTGGAGTCATACCAGATCCCTCTCTGATCTCCCAGGCTGCACTTCTGATATGCCTACTTCTCCATAATGATTTCCTGGCTCAAGGAGCAGGATAAGCACCAGTTATGGGGGAAGACGCATTCCATTAGTATAGGCTAGGATCAAAGAAGAGTTTCTAGAGCTGGGTGTTTAGAATGTACTCTAGGCTAAAAATCCTTCCTCACTCCTGCAATAACATCTCCTAAGGGTCTCCCACACCTCTGAAAACTCTAAGTGACTTGGAAATAGGCCAGTTATTTTTAAGATGTATTGCACTAGAGGTAGATAGGTGAGAAAACCCTTTGTCAAAGTTCTTCAAACTGTTGTGGGTATTGCTATGCCATCCCTCTATCCTACTGTGTGATCTACTAATTGCAAGCCATTATATTATTTGGAAGATATAGATGTGCCCTGGGTGGACATATATTACAGTTACTGTATTCAGTAACACAAATACACACATAGCTATAAGGTCTGCTTTGTCTACATAGTCACATAGTTCATGTCACAAAATTGTGCCCCAGCTATGATCAGCTACAGAAAGTATTTGAAATTCACCATTTGATTAAAGAGTAGTAATGCCAAATTTCAACCTGGGAGACTGCCAAGTGCCACCATAGATGAACTGTAGCTGACTTTAAAGAAGTTAGGAGTGTTCAATAAGCTAGACGTTTTAAAAATTCTGATTTTATGTAACATGCTACATTGGGTACATCATCATACTAAAAATGTATCAAGATAGCAGAATAAAAGAAACAGTTCACTGAAAGCTACAATTGAAAAACGGAGGGTTTTCAATTAATTGTTCAAATTTAATACTAAAGATTGTTTCAAATTCCATTTCCTACTGGTCTAAATGCTAATAGAACTTGCTATCCAGATTATGTTACACACCAGCCAAATTCTGTTCTCAATTATATCTGGCCAGCCCCATGACTTCATTAGAGTTAGGAACACAACAAAACAGGAATTGTCATAGCAGGTCAAACCAATAATCGATCTAATCCAGTACTTTATCTCAAACTGGGACCAGTAGCAGATACTTCAGAAGATGCAAAACATTCCTGATGGACAAATAGAGACTAATTTTAGGAGAAGCTTCTTCCTAACCCCAAGCACTTAGTGGTAAATTATTTCAGTTTATCTGGATTCTATTCTGAACTCTGCCTGAAAGCTCTATGTTAATTTCCTTGTGCATGGAATACTTTACTGCCTTCTAAGGTGTGGGTATGAGGGATGTAAAATGCATGGAAATATAAACAACAGTCAGAGGAGATATTTGAACTCATGGTCTCCTGGTTACCAGCTCAGTATGTTTCCCACTACAGTGTATTTGTTGGGCAGGCATATACCACAGACACGTTTACTCCAGTGTATAGAAACCCCACCCCCAGTTCCCAATCTCCCTCTGCTCAACAGACCTGGCAAAAGATACTTCATGCAAGAACCCTACTTATTCATTTCTGTTGTCTGAGGTCATCTCATGGCTTGCTACAAACCCCAGAGACTTCTGGCTATGAAGAAGTGGCTCTCAGTGCTCTTTAAGGACCTTGCCTTGCCGCCAAACCCTCTCACCATCCCTCTGTCTAACTCAGGCTCCTCACTGTTGTTTTTTTTTGAGCTTCGGCTAGGTGCTGGAGCCTGAGGTGGCTGCAGGAGGGAAATGACAGTGACGCAGGACACAAGCAGTGGGGCTGAAGAGAGCAGAACTGTGGTGTATGGGGTGAAGGCGAGGATAGAGCAGTTGTGGTATACAGTTAGGATGAGGAAAAGAGAGAGAGAGCAGATGGTTGTAAGAGCTACATTGTGAGAAGTGAGCCAAGGATTGGGGATGGCAGAAGTATTTGTTCATGGAAATTTATGAATATGGAGACCCTGGACTCTGAACATTCTCACTTCATATAAATTTCAGTGCTCTCATTATTTCCAGGAGCAAAGAGTTTAGAAAGGATGCATAAAACTTTAGTGCACAGGACTCTAGATTTTAATTACAGTTACCTTACGTAGTTGTTCACATTTTTGATTTAACAACTAAGCAGTTCAATTTGATAGTATTGTGTTGTTTACCAAATCAAAATCCACTGAAGGGTAGTAGTGCAAAACTGTTTGTAATATTGTTTTCTAGCAATTCTTATCTCCTGCTTCTCCCCAACATAATTCTTAGCTTTTAATTGGTTATGGAATATGATTACTTTTTCACATCTGAGCCCAGGGATTTAGGCTTCCAGGTCCATGGAACAGATCTTTATTGTGCTATGGTTTATACTTTGCTGCATAATATTCTAGAAAAAAAATTAACTAACATGAGTAAGCTGAGCTTGGCTTCCTATGTTTTGAAAGCCTTAATGCTTGTTATTGCCAGTCAGGCTTTCAGAGCTAAAACTGCTGCAGTACCTTCTGTTTTCTGTTCACCACTAATTTGAAAAAGTTTTCATGGAGTATTATGAATAAATCCTTAGCTGCAAAAATCAGCTTCTTGTGGTAACAAAATATTTTTAGTATCATACACACACACACACAGAGCAAAGCCAAGATTATCTTCATCACATCTTCATCAAAATGATGTCTAATGAGACTGATTGGATACATTTTGCTTTTACATATACCCAAAATCCTGTATTTTAGGAATATGTTTCTTGGTGAGTTATCAGAGGCAGCTTTGCCTTATTACCTGATGCGCTACTGCCTCAGAAAGTTAGAATTTAAAAAAAAAAAACCAAAGAAAAATTTAAACAGTGCTAACTCAAAAGGAACATAGAAACAGGCTAGTAATTCAGAATCTTGACCTTTCGGAAGGAACATAATGTACCCAAGGTTTCAGGTAATTACCAGAGCTGCAAAGAATAGTCTACATTAAATCTATGTTTACAAGAGGGATACAAAGCCAGCTTGTGAAAGAGTTTTCATCCACTGAAAACAGTATGTGATTTCACATTATGTGCTCAACATACAAACCCTTATTGAGGACATGGTATGAATAAGGAGAGACATGATATGTTATGATGAAAGAGTACACTGCAACTTTGTTTAGTGCAATCCAAAACATAAACAGAGAATATAAGCAAGTAGTCTCAGCATTAACAGGATGATAGTCTCTACAGACTTCCATACCTTTTCCTGGTCGCCTAGACATTAACCATAGGGCCAAATTCAGGGTAAGTCTTAGTGAATCTAGGGGAGTCTAAGATGTAATTTAGGACTTATTTCATAAGTGCAATCACACAAAAATAATACTGAGAAGGGGGTGGAAACCAGGAGTAGAGTATTTTTCAATTAAATTCAAAACAAAAACCCTTTAATTCCAGGAAGAGATGTAAAAAGGTTTGCCAGGGCTGGCTCCAAGTCGTTTTGCTTCCCAAGGTGAATTTTCCACACGCCCCGAACAGTGTATTCTATCTCATCTCTTTTCTTTAAATAAAAGGGTAATGTTTTCATGGTCTTTTGTTGCAACATTTTGGTATTTACATTTTCTATTAAATAATTAAACTTTCTCTCTTTCATTCTTCACCACCCTGTTTCTTCTTCACTACTTTCACTCTATTGTTTTTCTTTTATTCCATATTCCCGAGACCTAAACACGACCAAATTCAGAGGTAAGTGACGCCACACAGCTCTAATATACATATTTTTCGACAGATGACTATCACTTCCTTTGTCTAATTTCCTTCAGTTTTATTTTTTTATATGGTGAGATAGATCACTGTTCCCTATTTTTCCTTCTCTTCCCCCAACCACTCCTTCTACTTTCCTTTTGGGTTTTTTCCTTCCTTCCTTCCCCACCCCCACGTTTTCACTCTCTCCACTCTCCATATGCAGCCCACACAAAACACACAAACATGCAAGTTCTTGCCCCCCATGTGCTCCCCAAAATGCAGAGTCAGGCAGATTTCAACCCCCTCCCGATACCCACACTCCATGTTAAGGGAGGCACACATAGGCTCCCACTGAAGCATGTTTTCACACTAGCTTCCTAGTGCTTCTTCATTAACTGGTGTCTCTGTGTGGAGGATAGGAGCTGGTGGAACTGGGAACAGCTCTATTCAAACTCCCCTAGTGCCCTCACTGCCCCTGTGCAGGAACAAACAGGAGGATGGTAGCAGATGGTGTTTCTTCTTCCCCAGGGGTTAAAATAAGAGAACTGTAGAGGAGTAGGTACTCCTCTGCTAAAAGTCATAGGAAGCTCTTTCCTTCCTCAGCTTGGGAGGCAGAGCTACTCTATGCCTCTCTTTTTTACCCCTACTAGCTAACAAGACTCAGTTAGGGAAAACTCAAGAAAGAAAAACAGGAGAGTTTGTGCTCACAGCCTTCCTTCCAGGAGGTGAAGCTGTAGTAGTATCTGATGGAAGGAGAAGAGTTGCCAATCTGCTCCTTCAGCAGCTTCCCTTTTCTTCCTCAGGGGATGGGGCAAAATGGAGAGAATAGGCAGGGAAACGAGGAAAAAGAGAAAACTTAAGTGGAGGAAGAAAACCAGAAGAGATCATAGGAAAAAGTCTTAATTATGGCTAGTTTGAAATATCCAGTGCAGTTTCTACACTTAAGAGAATTTTAGTGTGTTCTGGGGTTAAAACCTCCTTAGCCTCTAAATTTATATTTGTTGTTTTTAAAATCAGTACAGATTCATTGTCCCATGTGATAGTTGTGACAGTTCTGGGAATCCATTTCTATGAACTGATGAATTAGTTTGATCTTTTGAATGCTAAAATTATATCCTTAATGATGTTTGTCACTGTATATTGTCATGTTAGATTGCATCATCCCGCCTGTGGTAAGAGGGGGAGGTCTGGCACCTCAGGATCTATTCCTGAATGAGCACACTATTAAGGACCATCAACAATTGAATAATCTTGTCCTAACAGAGCAATGGAGACTAGCAGCCAAAGACTTGCTAGTAATGTATCTCCTGTAATGGATACAAGGTTGAAGGCAGCAGCCTAGAGTCCTGGAGAGTGAAAAATCCCACAGAACAGACAAGAAATGGCTGTTAAAAATAATCTTTCTAGCAAGCAGAATCCAGAAACAGAGGGTATACAGAAGGACCCTTGACTCTGAAGGACACCAGCTAAGACCCAAAGGGCCCTCGGGGGTGCATATGTGTGTGAGAGAGAGAGAACTGAGGAAAGCTCTTGCTGGAAGGTGTTTGCTATTCTTCCATAGAGCTGTACATCTCTTGTGCTTTGTCTGTAAGTAAAAGGTGTATGGTTTACAAGTGCCTTTGCAGAATTGGTGTCAGCTCACTTTAATTGTCATATAGTCCCCGAAACATTGAACTGTAAACCAGAGTATCCACATGAGTGGAGCTCTGGGGAGGTCATGCTTTAGCTAGTGGGGAAACTTGGAGGGTCAGCATTGGCCTTGGGCATACCAAAGAGGTGATCTGTTCCCCAGGAGTCTGCCAGAGGGACCAGACTAAGACTCACTGTCTGGACACTACTCATGTCCTGAGTAGAAGAGTAAACACAATACCTCTGGTCAAAAAAGGGAACCCAACAGTCCTGGTAACAACATACAGACAAACAGTCCCATGCTAGATCTACTTTCACCCAGGGAGATTCTCATCTACTAGTCTCTGTAGCCTACCTTCAGAGAGCACAAAAGAAGGTGTTTGCGTTCTCATCCATGAACTTCTCAACTAAATTGACTCTCTCTTTTTAACCACCAAGTCTTAAAGCTTTTGCAGGTGAAGGAGGCTGGGGCTCATTAATCCCATATCATTAACCCTTCCCTGCTCAGCGTCTATACAACCCATCACAATCATTCAAGAATGGAGATCATCAAAGATGGATCCCCCTTCCCCAAAGCTCCACACATTGCACATGCATACATACTTTTTCTTGTTTGGCTGGGGACTTCCTTGGGGACACTACTTCTTTCAGACACAGTTCTCTTCTTGTCCTCATTCTCTTCCCCATGGTGCATCTTATCACCATAAGATGATGCAATATTGCATCACCACAGAGTATTGAGATCTGGCACAATCACCACCAACATTGGTGAACTCCTCATCTCCTATTTTCCCCTATAGCAGGGGTCTCAAAGTCCCAGCCCACGAGCCATCTGCGGCCCGAGAACCTCCCCACTGTGGCCCATGGATTAGAAATGCATGCAGCCATGCTGCCGGCAATGTCTGTTGCGGACGCCGCCCCCCACAGTACCCATTGGCTGGGGCAGAGTCAGCATTACTAGTCACTGGGCAGAGTCAGCCAGGGAGGCAGGGTCATTAGTTGCCGGGCAGAGTCAGCCATTGAGGCAGCATCACTTTTTCCCCACAATGAATATAAACAAGTCTAAATACCAAACACAAGTATCTGATGCACACCTTGCTGCAATCCTGAAGGTTTCAACTGCTCAGTCACTGAAGCCAAACATCAACAAACTGACAGAACTGAAGCATTGCCAGGTGTCTGGCAAACACTAAAAACTCTCTGGCAGGTGAAGAATTGTATAAATTTGTATGACAGTTTTATTATTTCTAAGAAATTCGAAATAAAAAATACAATATAAATATTTTCTTTTCTGAACACCATCTTCAGTGACATTATTGGCCCACTGGGAGGATTTGAGGACTGGCACTGGCCCTAAGGTAAATTGAGTTTGGGACCCTGGCCCTATAGAGTCTGTTGACAACTAGATCATCTGCAGAGAGAGTAGGGGAAGGAGAACTTATCTATGTCCCTTTCAGTCTGTTTGTCTTTCTAGATACTGCCTTATTCTAGACTTATATTCAAGTTTCAAAAACTTAACCTAAGGCTGCATGTCAAGTTCCCAGTCAGAAATGATTACTAAGTTCTAAGATATCAGGAGATGTGAATTCACTATTACAGAGCACAAAGACAAGAAAAGACTAGACAGTGGAAAACTACAAAACATCGCTGATTTTCTGAGCAAAAGCAAACAAAGAGGAGAATTCTGGTATCTTCATGAATTTCTCTATATGATAAACATTCCAAGAGGATAATCAAGTTGCAAAACAATTAACTTCAAAAACAACCATCCCTCCTAGGTTTCTTTGTTCTGAGAAAGAGATCTTGTAATCAGGTAGAAATTGAGGTCAGGACAGCACACTGAGGCAAGCCCTTTTCATTTTTGACCATCTCCACACCATCATCAGAATATTATCATTTTTCATATCCTTAATGAAAGAAACCACATCAGGGGTTTGCCATGAAAACTGCTTTTTTACTTATGGGATACACTGTTTTTATATAGAAGCACATTATCCTATTTAATCTAAGACAGGCAAGCAGCAAATTTGATCAGTTTGTTTAAGGGATTTTTGGCAGGGTCCACCAGTGTTATTTTAAATTAAAGATCCACATATTTCATTTGCTCAGTTTTGACATAATAATCAATGTTTATATATGCATTACATTTTTGTACAACAGCTATTCCATGTCCTCACTTCCCCAAGAGAATCTGAGAGATGGCTGACTATGCAACTAAAATCATAGGGAGGACAGCCCACAATGAAGGACCTCATTTTTTAAATGAAACACTGATATTATGATCCTTGCTTATTTATTTCCCCCTCCCTCATTATCTCTAGCGGAAAAAAACTCTGTTAGACTACGATGCACAATTTCAGATAGAAATAGGGCTGTCCAGAAAACAAGAATTTCATGTTGCAAAAAGATTTTGAGGTTTCACAATTTGTTTTCATCTCACATCAGAACAAAACTGAGATCTTTTGACATTTTTCATGAAAAAACAGAGACAGACCCATCCCACGCTCATCCCAAACAGCCAATAGCCTGGTGGTTAGGACAACTCACCATGGATATGGGAGACTCACGTTTAAGTCCCTGCTCTGAATTTGATAGAGCAGTCACTTAACTGGGGTCTCCTACATGGCTGCTGAGTACCCTTACCTGTGGACTACTGGCTGTTCTGGGATCTTTCTCACTTGTTTTGAGCAGAAATTCAGTCCTGGACCTTAGAAACCTTCTCAACAAAACTTTCCTCAGAGAATTTTTGTTTTGACAAATTGCCATTTTCCAATGGGGGAAAAGAAAACACTGTCAAAGTATTCCCAGCCAACTCTAGATTTAAATTAAATGCATCCTTAACCAAGAAAAGGATGGTTTTGTGTACTGGAAAGCTTATTACTGAAAGATGTCATCATTGTAGCAATGATATTTTAAGTGTGGGTTTGCACACAATTATTTTTTGAGTATAGGATTTGTTCAGTACAAAATAACAAAAAGGAAGCATAGTCTTATAGTAAAGGCATTAGACTAAGACTAAGACCACCCAGGTTCAATTAGTGGGTTTGTTATATACTTCCTATGTGACCTCAGTCAAGTCACTTACCTCCTCTGTGTCTCAGTTTCCCCCTAAAAGGAAACATACTTCCTTTCTATGGCACTTTTCCAGGGTTATTTATTCAGATTCAACCTCTTTCAGACAGTGACTCTCATATATACAGTACCTAGCATAGAGGTCCCCAATCTTGGTTGGAGTCTCTAACCACTACAGTACTACAAATATGAAGAAAGATGAGTTGTTCTGGAAACTTTCTAATGTTAGATTGATCACACAACTGGAGAGAAAATTTTAGAACTGGAGCTGTCGAGTGACTCAATTTCTAACAGATAAACAACTAAATAGAGTAATTATGCCAAAAGGCTCCCTAATTAGTTACAAAGGGAAGTACAAGCACCAAGTTAAACTTAGTTTTCACTCAGTCATACATTCTATGCATCTCTCTTCCTCGCTCCTGCACAGAGGGAAACAGCTGCCCATCTTTGATCCTGAAGTCTAGCTGCATAGTAAGGTTCACCAGAGATTTGAAAAGTGGCAAGCCTCAGATTCATTTAGCAAAGCTTGTCAGCTGTGCACCCACGTATGCCTGGGAGACTTGAATCTCAAAACTCTGAAGAGCAATTCCTGGAATTACAGGCCCCCGAACTCTTTCCACATGAAACACTAGGGATTCTTTATTCATTTATAATATTGAATTGGTTCCATGGACCTCCCAGTCAGCTTCAGTAAAGAACTTAATATCCTTGTTATCTATAGAATAGTCTACCTAAATATCAACTATTACAATGTTTGAAGATGTGGTGTTTTAGTAAGTGATCAGCTGGGAGCCTATTGTTTGGTTGTTTTTAAAATAACTGAACCAAGTTCAGTTGAGTTACTCTGATACAACCTCTTTAGCTTCAGTGCGGATGCACCAGTGTAACAGAGTAGAATTTGTCCCAGTGCAGTGTAATATCCATGTTTGCTATATCAGTGTGTTACCAAACTAGGACTCTGTGATGCAGAAATGTGATGGGAGCTTGAGTCTGTTACTAGAGTGACTTTGAAAGTCCTTCCCCCGGACTCTAAGACACAATGGGGAGGTAGGTGTCCAACTCCTACTAATTACCTCCCCTTTGTGCCTTTGACAGTTTCCCCTATAGGTGTGATAGGGGAACGGAATTATCCATTACAATGGATTGTTTTCTGTGGCTGTTAATCCTCATACGGTGTCCCACTGCTGAAAGTCCACAACTCAACAAAACACTTGTTAAGATTTTCAGGAGTGTGACAGAGTTGGGTACTCAACTTCCACTGATTGTTCAATAGGAATTGGGTGCCTTCAGTTCCTAAACTCCTTTGGAAAATCCCAGTCCTAAGTACATGAATCATCCCATTGATATGGTTATGTGCTTTTCTAAACTGGGGCTTAAGGCAGCAAAACTACACACTCCTTTACCCCTGAAACTTTGAGAGCCTCAATATAGCACTTTGCTTTAGACAGTCATGTGGAACTTCCCAAAAATAAACTTGAAGGGGCAATAACATGAATATATTTCTCCCCAGGCATGTACAATTACTCAAAACTCTTTTCTAGAGAATCAGTTGTTTGGAAATACCCAACTGGCCTTTCCATGTCCCCGTTACCATAGCTGGATAGTCTGAATATTTGTGTTTCCTGAGTTAGATTATCATATTTGTTGCTTGGTGAAACATGGAGGAGGGCAAAGGAAGAAGTTATCTTCTGTCTTCCTCTTAGTCTGCTGTGTAAAACTGACACAGCAAAGTGTGAACATGAAAACACCGTCTTCAAATGACCATTACCTTCTGGTTTATTCATCAATGATTGTCAAGACTGTTTTCCAGAAGTTAATTTTAAAAAGTTTCAGTGACATTTTTCCTCCTGAGTGATAGGTACAGTGTGCCTTGATACTTGTTGTATACAGTCACATGTCTGGGGATATCCTATGTATTTTAGTATACTCTTATGATGCAATAGGATTTACACCAGTGATTCCTCTAACTTCAAGATCGTAAAATATTTTCCCAATAAGATGTAGGTAGAACCTGAACTCACTTAAAGCACTGCTGATGAGCCTTCAATACAAGAAGGCTACCAGTGCACAGCTTTTCAGGAAAAAATGTAATTTGAAGTGAATACTTCAAAGTTTTTAACTTGTAATTCAAGAACATTTGGTTTATTTTATAAAAAAAAATCTTTGCAAGATAATGGAAATAAGCATGTAAGACTGCTATCATGGTAAAATTTGACAATGTTTTTAGTCACATGGGTACTGAAGAATTGAAGGATAATACAAAGTTACATTTTCCCCTCAAACTAGAGAGTTCTCAATAAGCCTAAGAAATTCTACCTACTAGTATTATTTATTTTATTTTTTTGGAGTTACAGTGCTTGATATAATCATTAAGTGATCTTCAGAAAGACAACTGACTAATAAGTTGAATACAATTTCTGACCAGATTTATAGCTAAGAAAGAAGATGAAGATTTTATTGAATCCACTACTAACTAGAAGTTTGGAATTTAGCACAAAACCCTACTTATCTTACTCACAACCCTTTTAGGTGACATCAACAACACTATGCATGCAAGTTTTGCAAGCAGGATTTGGCCTTATCTATTCAATTATAGTTTTACCATTATACAATGATTTCTGTAATGAGAATGAATTTGGAACATGAGTGCTATTGAAGTGGTTTGATAAAGCTGCACTGATTAGTCAGAAGACAGTCCGGCTTATCTTTTGAATTTATATTATAGAACACAACTTCTCTCAAGATGTCCCTAGAAGTGTCACGACTTGACAACATTCTGTCCTTCTTATCAGATCATTTTCAGTGACTAAAGTACTAATGTGGGTGAAGTCTGACTTTAATATATCAAATTAGCAAAAGGTTCAAAACTATTGACCCTCTCTTTTTCTTTGTGGGAGTGATTTATACCTCCTTGCAGTAATCAATGCTGGATCAATGTGGTTTTATCCCACAAGCTTACATCATCATTATGTCTAATGTTCGTTTCAGTTTACATAAATGTCCTCCAAAGATATCAGAAAAACTGTAATAAAAGGTAAGCCGATATACTGCGTTAACAGCAAATGAGGGAGAATAGTGGGGAAATCAATAGATATGTAGACAGATGGCAGAAAAGGAAGGAAGGGAACAAAAATAACCATGCCATACAAACCAATAAGGATTTAATGATTTGTTTTGAACTAACTAAGCCATTTACTCTGCACTGAATATGTAGAGAGAACTTTGGCAGTATCCTTTCTGAAAGCAATGCCTTAATGTCTGCCCCCACATATTGTTTACCTAGAAAAATATACTCTGCATATCTATCTATGTAAAGACAATGCTGGTGTGAGTAAACTTCCTAATATAAATGCAATATACTTATATCTCCAATCCCTCAATGCATGCACCAGTGTCAGGTAGGCAGATTTTAAGGTGATGTGTCAGTTTCAATATGCATGGGATGGCAGGAAGAGGAGACAGGTTGCTATTCTTGTTTTCTTTCCATTATTGATTCCTAGATTGGGAACTTGCGTGATCTCAGAATTGTCATTGAAGTTTTGTACAAGTTTCATTACATTTAACTACAGCTTCATTATGCTGTGACTCAGAAAAATGTGGCCATTTAAAATCAAGTGAGGTGTGCCGGATTTTCTTTAGGAAATGTATATTCAGTAATAATAGCATGATAAACGTATTGAAGAGTTCTGCTGACATAAGACCATAAAGGCAGAGCTAGGTGAAGTTTTTCAGTTAAAAAAAATGAAACAAAAAAACAACAGATAAGGCCAGGCCTCTGAAAACTCTGCCTCGTAAGACTTTTTTCCCCACAGATACATACTTACCAATGACATTAAACAGTTACTTAAAAATATAGCCACCTAATATTAATGTATTTGTGTTCAGCGGTACACCACTCTGCACAGAGCCAGCTTTTGTACCCTTTCTGGCAGGCCTGTCGAGGGGGTCAGCGACTTTTATATAGCATTGCTCACATCTTGGTAGACTGTTCTGTGGACTATTTCTTCTCCCATATGTGACTCCATGGGACCACCTCAATCTTACACACAATCACATAAGGGCAATTATAACAGTTGCTTACATGAGGAATAGTATTGGGGCAGTATGGAATGTCTGAGTGGTTAGCCAGTATTTGGGGCCTGGCTGGGTTGCTTTCATTAGGAGAAACTAATAAATCAGGTATTTCTTGGCCTTCTAGTTGCTTTCTCTTCTGACACACAGAGCTCCATCCAGTCAATGTCTGAGCCCCTGTGTTTATAATCAATCCCAGGGGAACAGCTGTCTGAGAGGGATAGCTCAGTGGCTTGGGCATTGGCCTACTAAACCTAGGGTTGTGAGTTCAATCCTTAAGGGGGCCATTGAGGGAACTGGGGTAAAAATCTGTCAGATTGGTCCTGCTTTGAGCAGGGGGTTGGACTAGATGACCTCCTGAGGTCCCTTCCAACCCAGATATTCTATGAATCTATGTTTAGGACCAGATTCAGAACCCCTTACACTGAGTAATACTCAGTTCTCAGGTACTCCCATTGAAATCAGTGAGGCTATCTTGTGAAGTAACGTGGTCAAAATCTGGCTATAGATGGTTCAACTTGCTAGTCAGTTGATAGTCAGTGACTACTGAGGAGAAGAAGATACTTGCAGATCTTGATAGTTTCCTGGCCTTCACCTTTCCTTGTTCTGGGGAAGTGGGTATGGCTGAGGAACTCTGGCAACTAACCATAACTCATGTTTCAGTAGAGCTACTCCCACAGTAATGTATTAATCAAGATGAGCAAGGGTGTCAGAATCTGAACCTTAATAATGAGTACAAATAGCCAAACCAAGTTCACATCTGGTATAACTGTAATTTCAGTAGAGTTACACCAGGAATAAGTCTGACTCAGTATTTCCATCAGTCTACATCTACACCACCACTGTAGTTTACTTTTTACTTTAAAATAACTTTTCTTCACAATAATGAATAGTGTTAGGAAATAGGTCCCATTTTATTACACTTGATGGAAGTAGGTGTAATATATTAAAAAGATAATAATGAAACCACAGGTTGTAATGGAAAAATACTCAAAAGTTATATGTTCCATATGCAAGCAATTCATACAAAAAAAGTCAGAATATGAAAGATAATCATGAGATAGACACAGTGTAGAGTATGGTGGGATGGTGAGTGGAACCTCTTATTTTGGAGCAGCTTGCTTTGTATCTCTCTGTTTTGGCGTTCTTGCAACCTTCCAGAAAAATTACAAAAAAAAAAAAAAAAAATACTGTCACTTCTCTGCTTGTATGCTGTGAAGCATAAATCTCTTCTCTCCCCACACCCTCTGTGATGATTGCCCAAATCATTGTGTGTTTCTCTCTGTCATTGGCTATATGACTATTTAAGCATTTCATAAAAAAGGAACAGCTTCAATACAAGTGACCCAGAACACCCTATGGCGGGGTAGTTAGATTCCTCCCTCCTCCATCTGGAGCAGGGACTGGAACTTGGACCTCCCACATCCCATGTGAGTGCTGACTGGGAGGCAGGCTGGGGGAAGGAAGTGCATCCTCATCTATTTTGTGAATGGCTCATAAATCCTCTTGTGAACCTAGCCCAAACATTTGAAACACAATGACATTTCCAAAATGTTTTTCTTTTTGTTTCAACCAAAACAACTGGCCAAAATGGACATGAATTTATAAATGTCTTGGTTGACCCTCCTGAACCTTGCCTGTAACTGTAGTTAGGGTGCAATATTACAAACACAGAAACTGGCTACGTCTACACTGCAATAGACACACACAACTGGCCCATGTCAGCTGTATATGTTTGGACATGCAATCGTCTACACTGTAATTTTACAGCCTCGCAGCCTGAGCCCCATCAGCCCCAGTCAGGTGACATGGGCCAGCTACGAGTTTTTCATTACAGTGTAACATACCCACAACTAGGATATTTTTTAAAAAGTAATGTCTCCCTTAAGTAAGTAGCTTCATATGATCAAAGTTATCACTTTAAAAGCACTTTTTCATAGTTAGGCAACAAGTTAAACACTGGGGCAACAAAGATAAACTATTACAGTGCAACTTATGCTAAGCTACTGTATGTAAATTCAAGGATAAGTTAAAATAAATACATATGGTTCAGTCAAATCAAAGAAAACATTTTCCAAATTAGGATAAAAAGTTAAGTAGAAAAGTTTTTATGAGTTTCAGTTATGTAGAGGATAGGTATGTGTTGTAAATCAAAGAGGGTTTCAAGTTACAGGATGACTCCATAAACCCATACCTGGATTTATCTATAGATGGAGTACGGTCAGCCAGCTGTAATCCACCAGTAGACTCTCAAATCAGCCTGTCCTGGAAATCACCTACTTTTTTTCTAAGCTCTTTCACTCATACAAGGAAATTATCTGCCCCAACTATCTCTCTGTTTATAACCATGATTTAGTAGAGTCTGCCCTCTTAAAAAAAAAAAAAACACACATACCTCTTATTTTTATTACAAGTTAAGACTGGCAATCTTGATATCTCATAACAGTCCTCTTCACTCCCCATTGTTCTCCAACGTGCATGTTGGACTAGACTGTGATTAGCCCCTGATTTGGTATTTCATGCGAGGGGTCAGAAAAACTGTCTCTCACATTTATTACAAATCCCCTTATGTTCCTCAAGTAGCCTTGAATTTAAAATAACTCACCAAAATAATTGAAACTATCCACTAGCACAGAATTAGCTGTACGTGCATCAGTAAGATTACCAAGGCTCTTTTCGTCACTATATTCAGCCACAACTTCTATTTCAATTACACCTTTAATAGAGTGTGGGTTGTTTATCTGATTGTGAGTAATATAGAATAAACTGCTTAGGTTTTCCTTTAATAGCCATCTCATACAAATCATAATTATTTTAAGATCTTTTCAGATTGTGCACTGTTCTGATGTGATTATGTTTAGCTAATACATTAAAGTGAGTAACTTTACTTCCATAAATTTAACAGGAGAATGATTTAGAAAGAAATCTTCTACTTTTACACACTGGAAAGCTCAATGATTCATACACTTAAGGTCAAATCTCATACTTTAGAAAGAAGCTTGTTCTGGAGATAGTTGGAGTTGCCTTCTTGGATCTCCCTGGCATTCAGTGGGAGTGTGTACACTGGAGTGAACAGGTGGGGGAGGGGGGAGAAATAGGAGCAGAAAGAATGGAGAGAAAGAGGAAAAGGTTAAATGAAGGAGATAATTGGGAGAGACAACAAGAGTAAAGTAAACAAGAAACAGACATCGAAAGAGGGAAGGGAAAGAGAAAGACACATAAAAGAAAGAACAGTTGAGGTAAGAAAGAAAAGAGAGAGCAAGGATGGTATTTCTATGGTGCTCATCACTAGTATCCGAGTGTCTCAGAATCACCAGTGTATTTATCCTCTCAACAACCCTTTAATGTAGGGAAGGCACATCTGAATTTACAAGCTGACCCAGATGCATGACTTTCTTTATCCTAGAAACATCAAGCGGGAGTTGGACTCTGCACACCAAGAGGAGCTGCCAGTCTGAATGGTCAGGGTAAGAATTGCTTTCAGAAGATGTAAGCCATCTACTTTCCATCCACCCCACAACTCTCCCCCAGCTGAGAGCATCATCTAGTTTATCTTATAGTTGTTAGTTAGGTAGGATAAGCCATTAATTTTGTTTGAATTTCATTGTAAAACTAAATGTTTTATTAAGATTATTGGTTTGGTAATTTCATACAGAGGTCCTCAGAGATAAGAACAGCCATACTGAGTCAGACCAATGGTCCATCTATCCCAGTATCCTGTTTTCTGACAGAGGTCAGGGTCAGACGCTTCAGAGGGAATGACTAGAACAAGGAAATTATTGAGTGATCTATCCCATCATGCACTCCCAGCTTCTGCCAGTCAGATTTTTAGGAACACCCAGAGCATAGGGTTGTGTCCCTGATCCTCTTGGCTAATAGCCATTGATGGACCTATCCTCCATGAACCTATCTAATTCTCTTTTGTATCCAGTTATACTTTTGACCTTTACAACATCCTTGGCAAGGAATTCCACAGGCTGATTGTGCATTCTGTGAGGTACTTCCTTATGTTATTTTTTTTAACCTGCTGCCTATTAAATTTCATTGGGTGACCCAGGATCTTGTGTTATGTGACAGGGTAAACAACACTTCCCTATTCACTTTCTCCACACCATTCATGATTTTATAGACCTCTATCATAACTCCTTAGGTTATCTGTTTTCTAAGGTGACAGTTCTAATCTTTTTAATCTCTCCTAATATGTAAGCCGGTCCATACCCCTAATCATTTTTGTTGCCCTTCTCTGTTCCTTTTCTAATTCTAATCTAATATATACCTTTTTTTTTTTTTTTTTTTTTTTTTTTTGCAATGGTGCAACCAGAACTACATGCAGAATTCAAGGTGTGGGCATACCACAGATTTATATAGTAGCATGATATTTTCTGTTTTAATTATCAATCTCTTTCCAAATAGGTCCTAATGTTGTTAGCTTTTTAATGACTGCTGCTGCTGCACACTGAGCAGATATTTTGAGAGAACTACTCACAATGACACCAAGATCTCTTTTTTGAGTGGTAAAAGCTAATTTAAATAATTATTTTGTATGTGTAGTTGAAATTATGTTTTCCAATGTTCATTACCATGTACTTATCAACACTGACTTTCATCTGCCATTTTTTTGCCCAGTCACCCAGTTTTGTGAGATCCCTTTGTAATTCTTCACAGTCAACTTTGGACTTAAGTATCTTGTCATTCTGAATCATCTGCAAATTTTGCCACCTCACTGTTCACCCCGTTTTCCAGATCATTTATGAATAGGTTGAACAGCACTGGTCCCAGTACTGATCCTTGGGGTACCACTATTTACCTCTCTCCATTATGAAAACTGACCATTTAGTCCTACTCTTTGTTTTCTATCTTTAAACCAGTTACTAAGCCATGAGAGGACCTTCCCTCTTATTCCATAAATCCTTACTTTGCTTAAGAGCCTTTGGTGAGGGACCTTGTCAAAGGTTTTCTGAAAGTCCAAGTGCACTGTATCCACTGAATCACCCTTGTCCACACATGCTTGTTGACACTCTTAACGAATTCTAATAGATTAGCTAGGCATGATTTCCCTTTATAAAAGCCATATTGACTCTTCCCCAATATATCATGTTCATCTATGTGTCTAATAATTCTGTTCTTTACTATAGTTATAACTAATTTGCCTGGTACTGAAGTTAAGCTTACCAGCCTGTAATTGCCAGTATTGCCTCTGAAGCCTTTTTTTTTTTAATCAGTATTACCATAACTATCCACCAGTCATTTGGTACAGATGCTGACTTAAGTGATAGGTTGCATAGTACAGTTAGTTCTGAAATTTCATATTTGAGTTTCTTCAGAACTCTTGGGTGAACACCATCTGGTCCTGGTGATTTATTACTGTTTAATTAATCAGTTTGTTCCAGAACCACCTCTACTGACACCTTAATCCAGGACAGTTCCTCAGTGAAGATGAATGCAAATAATTCATTTCACTTTTCCGCAATGGCTTTGTCTTCCTTGAGTGCTCCTTTAATACTCTGATCATCCAGTGGCCATACTGATAGTTTGACAGGCTTTCTGCTTCTGATGTTCTTAAATGTTTGCTGTTAGTTTGTGTGTGTTTTGCTAATTGCTCTTCAAATTGTTTGGGGTTTTTTTTTGGCCTGCCTAATTATATTTTTACACTTGACTTGACAGAGATTATGCACCTTTCTATTTTCTGCAGTAGGATTTTTGCTTTTGCTTGGGGATCCATCTAAACATTGGTATGTCCCAAAAGTGTATTACTTCACACTGGCTGATACAACTATGATCAAGGAATTTAAAAAAAAGTGAGTTACAACAAAATGTTCCAATAATGATTCACTTCAGTAAGAAGATAAAAAAAGACATGTGGAAAGAATTGGCTCCAAGATATATAGACTCCAGGAGTCACATCCATGTAACAGAGCAGAATTAGACCAAACAGTTATGAACAATGGTTTAATAAAGTTAAGATGTGCTCCAATTTCCATGGAAATAAGTATTTCCCCCTATTTACTGTATGTCCACAGTAAATTGTGACAAGTGAGGAGATGCAGAATACCCACCCATTAAGTTTTAAAGTCAGCAGGCATTAATGCTAATAACAGTCCAGTTACATAGGTACTACTGCAACAGAACAGAATTTGGTCCATAATCTCTAGTATTGAGAGCATGCCAATTTCATTAACATAGAAGTCCATTCTGGAAGAGGTGTCGGATGTAATTTATTGCTTACAAATGGAACACACTTTTCATTATGCTCCCTATGAAGCACTTTGGCAAACTCTTCTATTGATGTTCTATTCCAATATTAGTCTTAAAGTCTATTGCTGCCTTCATGCTGGCTACAGTCACATTTACAGAGATCTGCATTCTATATATGCAAAACTTCATGCAGTTAGAAAACCTGTACTTTTTCCAGTCTTCTCCCACTTGGGTCCCATGTCTGCCTCTTAGTTCTATCAGTTTATGGCCAAATGCAGAATTTGGCTATTTCTGGTGTAAGACAGAAGACAAAGATACTGATGGATAAATGAGGCAGTGTACTTATTCAAATTTCTGTACAATGATAAAAAAGCACCTGTCAAAAAACAGCATTGCAATGCAAGCTGAAAAGGAAAGATTTGTTGAGGAAACTGCTTAGTCATTTCCTGCTAGTGTTCCTCATAACTGCATAATATCAGAATAGGAGGTAGTGCTTTTTGGTTTTAATACAGATCAGAAATATAAGAGACATTCTGCCAGGAAAGCTTCACTTCCACTGGATATTTGCAAGGATATTGCATCTCTGGGGATATTCTCCATGAGCCTGAGTGAACGTCAAGGAGTCCTATTGTCCTTCCCAGGAAAACATTTCCCCTCTACTAGACTTCAGTTTCCCACAGAATCAGTTACTGACATTTAGCTTTCACCAATATTTTTCTGTTGTATGAAATTGCTCTTATGATAGAACCAGCTCTGTGGATAAGAGGGCAAGGTGGAATCTGTCACTCCATCTCACAGAGGGGGAGGGCTGTATGTTAATATACCATACCTGACTTGTCATAATGCTATACTAATGGCTATTACTATAATGCAGCTGACAGCAATTATGGGAGCAATACATGCTCAGAAAATGGTGCAACCTCCAAATAATAATATGTATTCAGGGACTCATTTCTGTAGGGCACCCAAAAGATTAGACCTTGTTCATATTTCTGAAGGTTCCAATGAAGTGTGGAAGTCACCAACAACCTAGCTATTAATCAACAGTAAAAGAGTTATATAAACTTTAACTTTTCTCCTGAAGTATTGTCAGTCCATTCTTAGGACAGTATGATTACAACCCTTTGCTATGCACCGCCATGTTCTTATGATCTAAGCAGTAAATTTAAAGGTGAACCAGAGTGTACTGAATGGACAAATGGATACTGTTCTTGTAGATGAATGGACCCATACATAACTGGTAGAGAAAGACATGAGTTAAAGCATAGGATCCAGACTCCTTTTGGAGAAAGTGGAATATTTCAGAATAACTGATCCAGATTTTGGTTCTCAGATGGCTCCTTTCTATCAAATGAAGTGAACTAACTCCCCAGATTTAAAAATCTTCTGAATTTTGGTGACGGTTGCAAAGGAATACAGAATCCAAACTCCAAATTTTATAACTAGCCCCTCTTTATATAATGAGGGGAGATAAAATTCTGGATCTATATATATACACAATTTGAGCTTGCAGAGATTTCAGATGTTGATCTGATTTCGCGACCCAGGAATGTGTCTGTTGCCAAAAAACAAACAAATGAAATGCTAGTACCTACAGTGACTGACAACTTTACTATCAAGCTATAAAATACAATTGTAAGCTGTCCCTCTTTCCATCCTACCCCACCAAAAAAGAAAACGAGTAGGCACCATCATCTACTCTGGTGAATATAAATTTCTAATTAGAGTTTTAATTGAGCAGAAAAAGAAATTAAATATAGTACTAAGAATGATGGATGCCAAAGACATGTATGGATTTTGTTCAATTTAATATATACCCAGCTGTTAATCAAATCAAATTAAAAAAAAAAACGACTTGGACAGATGGGAACAGCTTCATTTTTCCTATGGGGCAAAGTGAACATTGTAACAATGATTGTTCTCCCATGGTTACTCTATATTCTTATTGCTACTTCTGGGTGTCCCAGGTTATTATTACAAGAAAATTAATAAAATGCTCCATGACAACAGGGGAGAGGAGCAAAACAAAAAAGGGGGGATATTAAACAATGTGTTACATTCACCTTCAAAAAAAAAAAAAAATCTCACCATAGGCTCTTATGTTTATCTCTCTTGCTCATCACTCCATGCCACATCTCTAAAATCCTTCACATTTTAGGCCCGTACATGCAATGGTGTACCTCAGGTCTGGGTTTATTCTTTGGCACGTTACTCTAGCTGGTCAATTAAAACTGAACACAAGAGCAAATTGACATTCTAACACACAGTTGAATGAGAGAAATCACTTTGAAGTGCACAAATATTTGGAATCAACTACAGTATGTACTATTAAAGAATCATTTTTGACAGAGACTGAAAGACTGTAGGAAACTCACTTTTAAAAACCTGTTTGTGTAAGGTTTCAGGAAAAAGCATACATACACATCAGAAAGTTTTGTTATGCCATCTGACTGGAGAAAGGGATGTGACTCAGACCAAACATGGTAATTTATTAATTTAATTACTTTATTTCTTAGCATGCATAGTAGGTGTGCTCCTTTTTTGTTTGACAGTATTGCTTAATGTACACATTTGTGCATGTGGAAAAATTAGGTTTTCTAGACACTGATCTTAAGATTTGTGGTTATGGGCAAAAGTGGCCATTTTATTATTATTCAGTCACTTGCAGTGTCGCCCCTGTGACTTTTACCTTTGCCTATGGTTAATAGCTGCTCTAGAACAGTGGTTCTCAAACTAGAGCCGCCACTTGTTCAGGGAAAGCCCATGGCGGGCCAGGCCGGTTTCTTTATCCGCTGCGTCCGCAGGTCCAGCCGATCGCGGCTCCCACTGGCCGCGGTTCGCCGCCTCAGGCTTTCCCTGAACAAGCGGTGGCCCTAGTTTGAGAACCACTGCTCTAGAACACGTGTGTGATGCTCGCAGCACTAGTTTCCAAAACATTCAAATTCACACTATTTTAAAGGAAAACGTGGGCAGGTCTACAGAGATATGGCTGGCCTTTTGTAACAAAACAGGAGTACCAAGACAGAACTGAAATCGGGATAGTCAAGCAATGATGGAGTGTGGTAGAGAGATGGGGGTTAACCAGACAAATAGGATGCACAAAAACTGAGTTAGTAAGGCTAAGGGGAGAAGCTGGAGTCAATCAAGAGGATTAATACTGGGGATAGCTGGGGCATCCAAGGTCAAGAATTTGTGGGACTAGGGTTTAGAGTATCAAGTTTAAGGGTAGCCAAGTCAGGACATACAGGCAACAGGGAAGTTGGGACAGCTGAGGATTGAAATCCAGGACAAGCAGGAGTCAAGGGAGGTGTTGTGGAGCCAAGCGAAGTGAAAAAAGGGCTAGGGTTTTCTCAGGAGGGCTGGTGGAGGAAGGGGAAAGAATCAGATAGTTGTGGGACTACAACCAGTAGGCATTAGAGATGCAAAAATTGGCACAGCCACAGAGCTAGAGATTAAGATTCAAGGAGGTTAAGAGGAACTTGTTGTGTGATGGGTCAAGGCTGAGTCCCAGAGCCTTGAGGAGCCAGGACTAGGGCTGGTTAGGGGAAACTGCCTGAGACAGCCACTTGGGGCACTGCTGTGAAACAAACTTTCACAGCAAGATTATCAGAGGAAACGGAGGGACCCAGCAGTAGAGGCAGCTAGTCAAAAATGTTTCCATATCCTCCCAGGCCTGCCAAAGACAAGTAAAAACTGGAAAACTTCCAGTTTTTGTCAACATTACCAGAATACTGAGACAGGCCCCAGGAGATTCGCAGAAAGAGAGGTACAGTATTTGGAGACCCTATTTGTGCTTCTTGCCACTCATCTATCTAGAGTCTGAGAAGCCACATCATACTTTTGCTTTTCCATAAATGTACTCATCATTTACAATATCATAATTGTGGCTCTTCAAACACCTTTTACTTAGTGTAAGTATAGCATACTGAGGGCTGAAAAAAACAAGACAATTTAAACTAGTGAGGAGCAGAAGTCATTTGTGAATTTCAGAAACTATATCTAAGACTTAGGGCTGTGGCCAGATGCTGTCAGAGAAGCTATAGTGGCTATTACATTCTGCAAAATGTTGGAAATGAGGAAGACTTTAGAAAGAGTATGTGGAACTGTGAACGTGGCCAAAATGGTGATTGGAATGTTTGGGACTTGTGGGACAAGTTGAAATTTATAAAAACAAAATTAAAGAAGTTATTCTAGAACTTACTCTTGTTGAGGCCAACATGCCCAGCTGCATGCTTTAGTAGGATCAGTGAAAGCCAGGTTATGCCATTAAAGCACAAGCCTATGTTAAGGGTAGCATAGAGCTACTCAGAACCACCTGACATGAAGAGGTAGCATGTTTGCTTTACCAACCTCTTAGGAGTGTACAGCATATGCTACTATCCTCTGGCTGGTAACTTCTTTCCTGCTCTCCCTCTTGGAGATGGCTAGGACTGAAAGGAGGTTACTAGCAGGAACTTCAAGTGTGCCTGACCCCTAAGCAGGCAATACCCTTTTGTTTCTCTCCTCCATTCTTTCTACCTGACTGGCGCATCAATGCAGTCTGACCCCTAGAAACTCCAGAATGAAGTAACAAGAATGGAAAGATATTGAAAGGGAACAGAAAAGTTAACACACATGTATAGAAGGAACAAAGGGAATTTTTCTCACTGGAGAAATGCTGATTAAAAGAAATGTTCTAAAATAATAATAATAGCAAGGAGAGAAATAATAAACTAGACTCATTATATGTGTAACCCTTTTGCTAGTCAGAGTTGGCAGCAACAAGGGCTGGGTTCAATATCTAGGGATTTCTTTTCAATAATACAATGCAAGACTAGCTTGAGCCCCCAACCAGTGTCCTGGGACAATTACACACCACCCCCGGGGTGCCTCTAAGAGGCAATACTTCCCCTTTCGCAAACACAGAGTCTGAGTGTAGCAAAAACTTTTATTAAAAGGAGGGCAGTAGCTCAGTATTAATTTGGGTAAACACCTCAACTAGGTTCATAAACGTAAACCCTAAGCAAAAGACCCACCCCCCAAGTAAGTTGGGCAGTTTCCTTTTCCCCTCAGGTTAAGTCCAGCAACCCCAAAGTCCCTTTAACGTGCCCGTCCCTTCTCTGCACCCCACTCACAGTTACTGTCCTTAGTCAGTGCAGCCCCAGAGTCCAGAGGATTATCTGCAGAGTTCACCTCCCACCCTGGGTGGAAGTGGGGGTAAGGAAGCACCTTACATGCTCCACTGTTGGGGCACTCGCTCACCGTCTCACCGGCAGCTTGCCACACCTCTCTGCGGGACTGTCCCTCTCTGTCCTCTGTGCTCTGTCCCTCTCTGACAGCAGTCCTGCTGGCCACTTGCCACGCCTCTCCATCAGCCGCCTTGCTGGCCATGCCTCTCTGCCAGCTGCCCTGCTAGCCGCTTGCTGCGCCTCTCCATCAGCTACCCTGCTGACCAAGCCTCCCCGCCAGCCGCCCTGCTGGCCGCTTACCACGCCTCTTTGCCAGCCACGCCTCTCCACCAGCCACCCGGATGGCCGCTCACCAAGATGTCTTCAGGGCCCACCACTTAACACAGCTCTCAGTGATTTCAGCTGTCAGTGATCTCAGCTGTTAGTGGGCGGGCCTCACTACAGGTGCACACAGGGTAGTCTCTTGTACCAGAGACATGGATGCTTGTAACACCAACAGACCCTGGTCGTTGGTGGGCGGGATCGAACCTGGGGCCTCTGGAGCTGAATGCATGAGCCTCTACAGCATGAACTAAAAGCCAACTGGCCCTTAGCTAAGGCAGTAGAGCAGACTCATCAATCTCTCTCTGAGTGGTCTCGGTGCCACTAGAGGGGACAGAGCACCACACCCAGGAGGTTTGTGGGTTACATATGAAATGGCCAGTTCAGACTTAATAGTATGCAGTTTAGTATTCCTATGGGAATGCAAAGTATGGCAGATTTAAATATATGCAGCAGCATCAGAAATTATAATCTCATTTCAGAGACATTCAGTAAACTGATAGTAAACATGAGCATGGTTGTCACTTTTGACTTCCTCGTGCTGTGCACTTCATATTGATCTGCACAATACAGTTGTCTCCTTTTTATCAATGCATTTATATTCAAACTTGCCAGTCAGCTTGTCAGTTGCAAATGCCACTTGAATATGCAAAGAAATTGACATACAATTGGGATAAGAAGTGCAAGAATGAATACATGAATAAGTTTTTCTAAATTCAGATTCCCTGTTGAGTACAATGCACTTTTACTGTGTGAAGTCATGTTTTCTGAAGTAAAAGATAGATATTTTTCATTTAATAGAAAGTTACACAATACTTAATCTGCTTTAAAAAAAATAACAGCAACCACCAACATAACTGAAGTAAAGTAACTCTTTGAATAGTAAACAGTTTCGGCTCTACAGTTTACAACTAAAAATACACTTGGTATAGGCTAGAAGTTAGTTATATTAGCAAAACTACTTTTTTTCCAAATGTGTAGAGTATGCATTTCTGAAAGCATGGCAATAAAAAAGGAAACCAAAGGGTCTATTGCCACCAACTAAGAAGGCATTTTGATTTCTGATGACTAATAGCAATAATTAATTCAATCATCCTTCACTGCTCCTTTTTATTTGCTGAAGAACTGGATGAGATCTTCAACACAATCTACCTCTCTCCAGTAAAATACAACTCTTTTTGCTCATGAATTCAAATTTGCCAGGGACTATTATCCCTAGTAAAAGTTTCTAGTCAAGTTTTTTTATCACGGACTCTGATTTATGCATGTCAGACTTGTAGACCATGAGAGTAGAAAGGCCAACCTGTTGATCTGTTACCTTGAAAGAACTAGAAAGTGCTTCCTTACTTTATAAGAAATCCTATGGATAGATGAGAATTCTTGCAGAATAAGGTGCTATCCATTCAAAGAAACACATCAAAATCCAGCCTTTGATGTACAGCCACTACTGAACTTTATGTATTTTCACAGAGGACCAGCACCGTGGAATGGTTATAGATTTCCTGGTCCTCCACAGTTAACAGAGAGGACCAGGATGTGTTGCAGTCGGGACCTGAATAAACATGGGACCTTCCTGGTTAAGGTGTTCTCTAGTTGCTGTAGTTGAAGCATGGATCTTTGTGTTTGTCTTCATACTACATGGTATCAGAAGTGAGTGAATCCCTCTCTTTAGAAAAGGAATAAGGGAAAGGAAAGGAGGCCCCCAGAGTGATGAGTGGGGAAGTGCAAAATCAGGGAGAAGACCTGTGAAAGCTGCAGTTTGAAGGAGGTAGAGCCGTGTCTTGGCATAGCAACGGAGCCCGTAGTGCAAATGGCAGGGCCGGCTCTGGCTTTTTTGCCGCCCCAGGCAAAAAAGCCTCCGGCCGCCCCCCCCCCCCCTGCGGGGGGGGGGGGGGGAGGGCAGCCGGAGCGCCGGGGGCAGGGCGGCGAGCCCTGGCCGGGGCTCCGCTCTCCCCCTGGCGGCCAGAGCGCCGGGGGCAGGGCGGCGAGAGGGCGGCGAGCCCCGGCGGCCGGAGCGCCGCGCCGCCCCCCTCCAGGTGCCGCCCCAAGCACAAGCTTGGTGGGCTGGTGCCTGGAGCCGGCCCTGGCAAATGGCTCTGTTAGAGAGGTCTGATTTTGCCAACTCAGGCACCTGGCCTTGCTGGATCCAGAGATGTGAGTGGTTCTGGATGGCTTCTAGTTTAAGAGAAAAAGCATAAGTATACTAGATAAATGCTTTGATATTTGACAGGGTGATGCTGCTGATGACCTCCTGTGTGCCCTACCCCTCAATGATGAGGAAAAAGATTACACCAAAGTGAAAGAGGCTTTTCATAGTCAGAATATTATATATGAAAGGGCCAAATTTAATAGTAGGTGCCAAGAACAAGAAAAAACAACTGAGATGTCAAGCCAACTTTAAAGCAGAATAACAACTAAAGAGTGGGAGACCAAAATACCTTAACAGAAGGAGAGCTGTGGAAAATGTGGTAAGACACCAAGCCATAGTGGGCAACAATGTCCATCTAAAGAGACAGAATGCAGGAGATGCCCCAAAATGAGTACTAAGAGTAGCGTAAACAATCCAAGAGGGAGTGTTATAATCAAATGACAATGAGTCCATACTTCTAGGAACTATGCTCAAAGGGACCTAGGCACCTATCTCCCCATTTTGGGACCACTGTGATACACAAAACTCCCACTGAAATCCTGTAGGTGCCTAAACTTGCTTGGCACCTATGTTTTTGCATTAAAAAATTCCTTAGGCATCTATGTTTCTCTCATGAGCACTGCTGCTTCCCTGTGGGTATGAAGATGCCTATCTCCCACTTAAGAGCAAATCATGAACCAGGAGAAGACAGGCATTCTGCAGTTTGAGAGGCCTGATCCAGTAGGTGTACTCAGAGGCTGCCTACTGGATCAGGCCCCTATAGGCAAGCTTACACAAAACAGCCGGGGTGGGGGGCAGGAGGTGGAAGACCTCCCTCATAACTTTTAGTGTAGTGCTTAGGGTACTCACCTGGGAGGCAGGAAACCCCCAGTTCAAGTCCCGGCTCCACCTAAGGTGGAGAAGGAATTTGAACACGTATCTGCCATCTTCCAGGTGAGTGCTCTAACCACTGGGCAATGGGATATTCTGTTGAAGCTGTTGCACTATGGATAAATGATCATTAGAACAGGAGGACTGGATCCTGTCTGTGTGCTCTAACCTGTCTGTGTGCTCCAGATCCTGTCCGTGTGCTCTAATCATCAGGCTAGAGCGGGGTTGGCAAAATACGGCCTCAGGGACAGATCCGGACCGTCTAACATTTCTGTCAGGCCTGCCAGGCTCTTTGGCTGCCCCCTCGCGATCTCCAGGCCGCTAAACATCCCGCCATGCAGCAGGGCGCTCAGGAAGGCTGCCTGCCTGCCGTGGCCCCACGCTGCTCCCAGAAGTGGCCGACTGCTGCTGGCATGTCTCTGCGCCCCCCTGGGAGAGGGGGAGGTGGCTCTGCATGCTGCCCCCACCCACAGCACTGTCCTGACAGCTCCCATTGGCTGGTGAAGGGGTGGTGCTTGTGGGCGCGGGTAGCGCACAGAGACTCGCTGTCCCCCTCCCCGCAAGGGGAGCGCAGAGACGTGCCAGCAGCAGCCAGCCACAGCCACTTCCAGGAGTGGTGTGGGGCTATGGCAGGAAGGCAGGCAGCCTGCTTGAGCCCTGCTGCGCCGCCAGCTGGGAGACACCTGTGCAGGGCCGGCGCTTTCATTTAGGTGACCTAGGCGGTCGCCTAGGGCACCAGGATTTGGCGGGGTGGCATTTTGCCACCCTCGGTGGCAATTTGGCGGAGGGGGGGGGGTGTCCTTTCACGCTCCGGGTCTTCGGCGGCAATTCTGCGGCGGGTCCTTCACTCGCTCCGGGACCCGCCACCGAAGTGCCCCGAAGACCGGGAGCGCGGAAGGCCCCCCCACCCCACCCCCCCGCCGCAGAATTGCCAACGACGACCGGGAGCACGGAAGGACCCCCGCCTAAGGTGCCAAAAACCCTGGCGCCGCTCCTGCACCTGTGGTAAGCACCTCCTGGCCAGAGCCTGGACCCCTTCCTGCACCCCAACCCCCTGTCCCAGATCAGAACCCCCTCCTGCACCCAAACTCCCTCCCAGAGCCCACACCCCTCACCCTCTCCTGCACCCCAATCCTCTGTCCCAGCCTGGAGCCCCCTCCTGCACCAAACTCCCTCCCAGAGCCCGCACCCCTCACCCTCTCCTGCACCCCAACACTCTGCACCAGCCCAGAGCTCCCTCCTGCAGCCAAACTCCCTCCTAGACCCCGCACCCGCTCCATTAATATAGTAGAAATGTGCAGCCCGTGACTACTTACCAAAATTAATGGAGTGGCCCCCTGCAAAAATTATTGCCCACCCCCAGGCTAGAGTCACTCACTCTTGTGCTTTTTCTGGCCCAAATGACTCAGAGAGAGAGAGAGAGATCCCAAGATGTAGATCTGCAAATAAGATTCTATGTGGGGCTAGTAACAATATATTGAATGTTTGTGGGGAATCCCTTGGGAAACTGGAAAAAGGACAGGCATTTCTTCTACAAATAATATATGTAATACAAGGACTAACAACTCTGCTACTAGTAGTCCTTGTATTGCAGGCAATCCACCTAGTAGAGAAATGGCAAAAAGCAAATGACACAAGAGCTGTATCTACATGTCTGCTCAGGGCTAGGAAAGCTGTCAGGAGAATACAAAATAAAACTGGTGCCATTAGCAACTCCTGTGGCTCTCAGATTTTAACACAGAAACAGTCCACCAGTTCTTAGTGCCTTTACTGGGTTCAAAACCACTGGACAACCTTCCCCTTAGAATTCAATGATTTCTAGTGGGTCTCATGCAATTTTCTTTAAAAAATGAACACATACCAAGGAAAGCAATCATAGTAGCAGATGCTATTGTTGGGGTTATTAGGCATATATATATATGAACCAGAGTTCTTCCATGTTTAAACTCTGTCCTTCCATGTTTAACTCTAATCGACCTCAAGAGCCAAGGACAGGAATTGGAATGTGTAAATAACCAGTTACCTATTACGACCTTGTTTATAACCAGGTCCTAAGCAATAATGATGAGGTTTGCATGTTTCTAGCTGGAGGAGGGGTGGTAAACTAAGGATAAATAGAACCAAATGATTGTTTAGAGGAATGTTACTAACAAGCTAGATTTATAGCCCTAGAATGATTTAACGGCTTAAATGTATAAACATGCCTTCGGTAGAGAGGGGAGGGGGAGGGGTGGGGGGGGTAGAGGGGGGGCTTAGTTGTGAAAAGTATATGAGGAGAGAAACTGTTTTTACTGATGTGCTTGATTTGAGACTTGCCTGTCTCCTTGCACCACTTTGAGATCTCAAATAAACCTTTGATTGTTTCTCCACCCCGGTATGTTTATTGGCGCGAAGCACGCCGGGCAACGAACCAGCTGTTGCTGTCCTCGGGCCTCTGTGCCTGCAACACTATCTAGAGCCCCAACAGAAGAAAAAGCTTTAGGAAAAAAAAGATGTCAAAGTCTGCATTGATCTTGTTCTGGCAGCAATTCAAGATGACTTCAGCAAATTAGAGTTCAAAAAACCTTACTCCCTCAACTCTGCTAAAGATAGTGGGGTTGAAGGACTCAACTTTCCACAGACCTTCTTTCATATTGGCAGGACCAAGATGACCTTCACATGACCATGGCCTGCTTCTGAACAGAAGGCACATTTTCACTTCCTATAGTGCTTCTGAAAAAGGTGTTCTCCAAAATCCATGAGGGACTCCAGGGTATAAACAAGTGTAAGGCATGAGCACAACAATCCATACGTGGCCCAGTCTCAACAGGCAAATTCAGACAGTAGAGGGCTGTGGGGTATGTAACAAGGAAATAAAAAAAAACAAAGACTTCTGCAAAAGACCCATATAAATCACTCCTAACATCTTGGTCAACACCACTAGCAGAATGTCTGCTAGGAAGGCAACTAAGTTTAAACCTCAATGGCCCAACCTGAAATAATTTTGAAAACAGAATGCCAAAATAAAAACCAAGCAGCAGTAAAATGTCAATGTTCAGCACAGAACAAAAGCGCTACCTGAACTGAGGCCAGGGAACTAAGTTTGGGTCAAAAGCACCCAGACATTTGGAACCATTCAGAACAGGCAGAAACACCAAATTCTACCTAGTGGAGACTCCAAGGGGACTTCTCTGGAGGAATCAGGTTCATCTTCAATATGTCCCAGCACAATGAAGAGAGGATCTGGGACCTGCAGGTACTCTGTAAATAGGGTGACCATATTTCCCAAAGGGAAAATGGGACACCGCGCAGGGCTGGCCCAAAGCCCCCACCATGGGGCTGGCCCCAGCCACTCCCAGCCCTCCCCCATCGCGGCCGATTCATGTGCTTAAATGCTTTGCTGAAATGTGGCCTGTATTATTTAGAACAGGTATTTCTCTAATTATGACACTGGGAATACTGACTGATCAATAGCCTTTTGACTTATTTAAATTGTATTCTATTAATCCACATAGACTACAATTTAAAAGGTATTTTGAATCAAGATAAGTACAACTGCTTTTTAAATGTAGTTCTCTCCCCTGCCCCCAGCCCAAAAAAGTGCAGAAGCTGTTTCTTAGCCAGGGCCGCCGGGGGGGGGGGGGGGGGCAAGTGGGGCAATTTACCCCGGGCCCCGCAGGGGCCCCCACGAGAATATAGTATTCTATAAACTATTGCAACTTTTTTTTATGGAAGGGGCCCCCAAAATTGCTTTGCCCCAGGCCCCCTGAATCCTCTGGGCAGCCCTGTTCTTAGCACAAAGAACTTCTCAAGTTGTTCAAGTGCTTTATTTCAAATCATCTGCTCTTCAGTTCAGTTTTTACTTATGTGAACTCTGTTCTGTGTCAAAGCCTATTAATTTAGGTAAAATAATTTAAGTACAAAATAGAATGACATACTCCATCTATAAACTTCTCCTATTATATAAAAGAAAGTTTTCTTGCACTGACCCAGCATCTATTGTTGTTTGTAACTTTGCTGGTTAGTTGGATGACAAGCTGCTGTTAGATTCTGCATGCATGCTACAGAACCTATAGCATATAGAGGCATGCTTTCAAGGATTAAAGTAATGTATGGAGCTGTAAATGGATGCTTGTTCTTATGAGACCACAGGAAGCAGACATGCTTTTGTCCTCCCCAATGATTACTGTGACTGCTCATTGCATACCACACGATAGCAACACCCATGGGCATTAATGTTGAACCATTTAGTCAGCTCCAGGCATATGTCACCCAATCCATGAGGCAATATAATCATCTTCAGTCACTTAGGCCTGGTCTACACTAACCCCCAAATTCGAACTAAGGTACGCAACTTCAGCTACGTGAATAACGTAGCTGAAGTCGACATACCTTAGTTCGAACTTACCGCGGTTCAGACGCGGTCCACACGCGGCAGGCAGGCTCCCCGTCGACTCCGCGGTACTCCTCTCGCCGAGCTGGAGTACCGCAGTCGACGGCGAGCGCTTCCGGGATCGATTTATCGCGTCCAGACCAGACGCGATAAATCGAACCCGGAAGTTCGATTGCCAGCTGTCGAACTACCGCGGTAGTGTAGACCTGGCCTTAGAGATCTCCAGACAACAGGCAGAAAGATGAACAGATAAGGTGAGCGCATGTTTGCTCCCTCATTAAGTTTTGCAAGCTGTATGCTGAAGTTTCTGTTTTATGCACTACATAATCAACTGTTAACCTTTTTAGTGCATTTGCATTTTTATTTCTCTAGCTTCTCAGAATAGATAGCTGAAAAAAAGCATCTTCTATATAAAAACGAACAGAGGTTTCTTTTTGAAGTATTGTAATTCACACTTGCAATAAACACAGTACTTAAACATCAATTATTCATTTTCTCTCATCTGATTTAAAGAAGTTCTTTTTTCATAGAGAAAATATGTTTCCAATGTAAGCTACGCTATGGTCTCCACAAGCATAGCTAAATTTGTTTAGATGCAGAATTAGAGAAAAATTAGTAATACTGAACTTCTAAAGTGAAAGATGATAAAGACTAAATGAGTAGTAGGAGACTCACTAGACCAAGTGCACTAAAATGAATACATTGCTTTAATAAGAGCATAATTCAATTAGATTTTCATTAGAGCTTTTGAAATTTTCATTTTAATATTTGACTGGATAGAAATTAGTGTTCCATATCACAGATATTTCAACCAGATGATCAATGCAGAAACCTAAGATTTAGTGCACATAGAATGAGCAAGCCAAAGTACTGAACTATCTTTTTCTTCTTACTTTGTTTCCTCATATTTCCATTCAAATGTTACATCATAACCAATTGCTCTCTACGGTAGATACAAATATTTTTGCCAAGAAACATCATTTCTGTGTTATTTTGCGTTCTTGTCTCATCGCTTAGTCATCCTGGAGGCTAATACACCAAATATCATAACTTACTGTTTCTGTGGAATGGGATGCATGCTATAAATATTGCTCTGACAAAGATGATACTTGTATGTGCCTAGAGGATTTTATTTACCACCTATGTGTGTTTTATTTATGTGAATTAGAATCAGAACTGGGTAAGATTTAAGTGAAGCTTGCAGCCATGTTGAGCTTTTGATTTTTGATATATAAACCTGAGAGCTTGTATGCTCATAGTGTTTCCATTTTTTTTAAATGATGTTTCCTTAGAAAAAGAAGTAGTGCATCTTATGATATAGTAGGGACTCTCCATGGAAACTCTCCATTGAGCACAAGTGCAACCTGTAAATTCAGCAGAGTTTAGATTTAGTCCAGACCATTTGATATAGCTCTAATTAGTTTCAGTCCAAAGCAGAAAGACCAGGGTAAAAAATAATCAGTTGTTCATATGCTCAAGGACACTGGTTGCTTCTCAAGAAATATTTGCTGCATTCTGAGCCCAACCGAGTATTTTCTTGGAACTATTTGTTTTGATTTCAGTTTTTTAAACTTGTTTTGTGCAAAACAGGAGAATTCAGATAACTTACAATTCTGCTGGATTGTTTTGAAAAATATGAAAGGATTAATACATTTTTGTAGATTTCAAAGTGTATGAGACACATCCAGTTTCTTAATATGAATTTTAAATGTGACTTTGTCTAGAACACTGGTACCACAACAATACGGCAGCTTACTTAGCTTTAAGGGTATTTTGGAATCTTGTTATAGAACCATACTGTGAATCAGTTTTGTTTATTCTAATAATATTTTTATCTTAAGGAAACAAAATCTGTAAAAAAAGCACAACACATTTAAGCTGGTACCCATTTCTACAGCCATTTTACAAAGAGAAACTTTAATCATGTGAGGCTGATAGCTAATAGATCAGTGATGTCTTATTTAGATTGTGGGTTCTTCAGGGCAGGCAGCATTTACTACTCCATGTTTGAATGAGGCCCATTCTTGGTTTGTTCCTAGGCACTACTGTAAACAATAACTGTTCTAATGACCTTTGGTCAGAAATGTTTATGACAGTCCTGCCATAGATCAAGGACAATGTGTGATACTAAAAACGGAAAGGTTATAATTTATTTGCATTATTTTAGGTTTGATATGGTTTTTTGGTCTTGTAAGCTAACCCATAAGGGGAAAACTAATCCAAAATATAGTTGTCCAGTGGAGGAGAGAGATATGGAAGATAGCTAGGCTGAGAGAGACCTGTTTGGATGGACATAATCAAATTAGATTCAAGGTTGCCAAGAGATATGGTGACAATGCAGACAGTGTCCAGTATAGTTTGGAATGCATATGCTAAGGCATCATGTCAAGGAGCAAGAAAATGTTGGCTGGGGCCACCTGGGGATGTTGTGGGGGGAGGGGTGTGGCAAAAGAAGCAGTTAGCCTCAGACCCTCCATTTGAAAGGGCCCCCAAACTGAGGGACGGTTCATGCAAATCTGAGTGAGTTGTGTTGTGACCTGGTGGAAACCTGATATGCACTGCAACCCGGTGAGCCAGATTGCAATGCCTGGAGCAGGGAGCTAGGCCCAACCCCATGAAACAGGAGCTGCTGCTGCAGGCTTACTCGCCAACCTGGGCCTCCTCTCAATGTTGGGGTTTTTTTTGGTAGGGTAGATAGCCTCAGTTTCAGATTTTGCCCCAAGCCCCCAAAAACCTCTGCAGCAGCCTGCAGTTGGTACCTCTTCAAAAAAGTCTGGTGTGACTGCACCTGGATCAGATCTGTGGCACTTCAGAACCAGATAGTTAGACTAAAGGGCAGAAAACTAGTGGAGGTTTCTTCCTAAACTGGTCCTCAAACCACAAAGAACCCTGGGATATCTGAAAATCCATGAGAGGTGAGGGCTATCTGCCTCCATGCAAACCCTGTGTTTCTGTTCCTTATGTCATGATAGTCAGAATTCTTCCAGGGAGCTCCTGCCGCAGTGCAGCCCCACTACACCCTCCCAGAAAATGCCTTGGTTTAAAGTCTCTGAAAGAGCCATATTAAAGGACCCATATGTAGTATAGTTATCTGTTAAGAGCTTCTTCTGGGCCTAATCCTGTTCTCATTGGACTAGGATCAGGCCCAGAGTGAGGCACCTTTTCCCATCTGCAATGCAAAACACAGATTCAGCACAGTCTATTTTTACTTAAAGAGTTATTTGATTTGTTTACCCTGGAATGTATCAAGGAATGCTGAGATATCATTAATGTTAGCATACATAAACATTATTCATTACAATATACTGTCTCCCAACTGGGCAGCTCCCCATTTCCAATGGTCACCTAATTAATGGACGTCTAATATACCCATCTGCAAATCTTACAATGCAATACTTTCACAAAACTAATTTGAGCTTGCCACTGCAGAAATGATGCAGTACTATGGGGTACAATTAACTATACAGAAGCATACTTGATCTTAGAAGCCTTAGGGGTAATCAATATTGAGTTTCCTTTCTGAGAATGTTATGTAGTTATAAGAGCAGGATGATCGGCTTGAATTACTTAAGTTTTGATTACCTTTTCTTATTAGGATACAAGCTTTCAGCAAATATGGAGCTAGACAAAGTTTTATTACACAATAAAATTCCTAACCAGTTCTAGAATTAAAAATTGGACTGCCTAAACCATAAAGCAGTGTCTTGTCTGTGTAAAAGTTTAATAAGTACAATATTAATAAAACAACATGTGAAACCACAGATACATACTTTTTGTCCTTCCCTCCCATACACAAGAATACTATTTGATGTTATGAGACTTAAAATATGCAAAAGAAAGAGTGATCTGATTGGCCAATAAATATTCTGAGCTGTGACTTCAGCCCAATTCACAGGTTGGAATTTATGCGTCTCATCACTTCATTAACAAGGAATCCAAGAACTGTGACTGCAATCAGCATAATTCATGGAGGCTTGGAATTTATGAGCCTCAGTTAGCAAGGTAAGAAGGAGAACAAGATCTGACTGGCTAAAAAAAGAATCTCAGGAACATTGAGTGTAATTGAGCTTCATTATCTAGATTCAGAACATGCCAATAAGTGTATAAATGTTTTATAAATATAACACTTGACAGATGCAGTAAGATATACACGTGTTTTGCATTGATTCATATATAAAGAATTACAGAATTAGAGCTAGATAAGCCCTATCAGGTCATCTTGGCCAGTCTCCTTCCAATGCAGGTTTCCCTACCACCCCTGACCATTTGCTAGTGCTTTGTCTTGTCTAATTTTGATACCCAAGCAATAGGACTTCCACCACTTAACTTGGGAGATTATCTAATAACCTATTCATCTCACTTCCAAGAAGTTTTCCTAATAGTCCACTTACATTTTACCTTACTTAACAGCTTTTGCACCACCCCAAATAACTCCTCTTTCCAGATTACAACCTTCAGTTACTTGGTAACATATTCCAATCTGACACATACAGTACATCCCTCCAGATACTTCAAGCTACACCAATTTATTTAAAGGTACACTGACAACCCATAGGAGGGAGGGGGAAAAAAAATCTGAGGACTGTCTTGCAGAGCTCCTCCCCAGTCTTTCTTCTGGAGGAACAAAGTTTGTATCCAGCAGACTAGGACACAGGACTCCTCCCAGAAGTGTACATATCCCCAGTGACAAATGGGATGCCAATACTGGCTCCTGACATCCCTACCTTTCCTAGATAGCACAGCTCCATAGCAGCTATAGAATATTTATAAAGAGTAAATACGGGTTTGGGGTGGTAGCTAGATTCCATTCATACATGCTTTCAGCCTTAACTCTTCTGTAACAAAGATGCTTGTTTGTGAATATAAGAACACTTTCATGACAAACTCAATGCAACTATGGAAATCCGATTAAATGTGGAGCTATTTATTTATTATTCAATACTACAAAAGGCAAACTGTTTTTAATTAAAACCCAGGGGGTTCCTCTGGCTAGCCTATAGGTGAGAAAATCTTGGAAAACTAATTTCATACCATTTTGATTTAAGAAGCCCATAATATTACAATTTCAGTGAAAAGCTAACAAACTGTGTAAATCAAATATTGTGCCCAATTACAAACTGCATTACACTTAGAACAAACTAAAAACCTTAAAACATTTTAATACAGCATTAAGGTTCATAAACACATGAAAGCCAGGAAGTTGTAAATTAAGACCCTAGCCCACATCCACATCCTAACATCATGGTGCCTACATTCTGCATAACAGAGCCCTACCAAATTCATGGACCATTTTGGTCAATTTCACAGTCATAGGATTTTAAAAATCATAAATTTAATGATTTCAGCTATCTAAATCTGAAATTTCACAGTGTTGTAATTGTAGGGTCCTGACCCAAAAAGGAGTTGTGGAGGGATGGTTGCAAGGTTATTGGGGGAGGGGGTTGCGGTACGGCTTCCCTTACTTCTGTGCTGCTGCTGGTGGCGGCGCTGCCTTCAGCGCTGGGCAGCTGGAAAGTGGTGGCTGCTGGCTGGGAGCCCAGCGCTGAAGGCAGAGCGACCACCAGCAGCAGCGCAGAAGTAAGGATGGCATGGTATGGTATTGCCACCCTTCTGCACTGTTCCTTGCAGAGCTGGGCCCTCAGTCAGCAGCTGCCACTCTCCAGCCCCTGAGCTCTGAAGGCAGAAATGCAGAAGTAAGGGTGGCATGGTATGGTATTGCCACCCTTACTTCTGCACTGCTGCTGGTGGTGGCTCTGGGCGCCTGGGCAACAGCTGCCGCTCTCTGACTGCCCAGCTCTGAAGGCAGCGCAGAAATAAGGGTGGCAATAATGCGACCGCCCCAAAAATAACCTTGTGACCCCTGCAACTCCCTTTTGGGTCAGTACCCCCAATTTGAGAAATACTGGTTTCCCCCGTGAAATCTGTATAGTATAGGGTAAAAGCACGCAAGACCAGATTTTATGGGGGGGGGAGACCAGATTTCATGGTCCATTATGCGTTTTTCATGGCTGTGAATTTGGTAGGGCCCCATGCATAACCTAAGGTGCTCTCTCTCTGAGGAAAAGAAAAAACACCCCAAAAAATCCTCAGTTTTGGAAAAGACATTTTTATGTACATGCAAACAACAAAAACCCCTCAAGTTGTTAGTTAAAAGAGAGATGCCATTTTGTCTTGAAAACGCCCTTTAGCTATAGAACTAACATTTCTCTGTGAACACATTAGATTTATCCCTGTAGAAATTGGTGATTTGGTTCTCAGATGGTATTTTACCATGAACATCTAGGTCTAGGTTTTACCTTTGATCAAGTTTGTAAATACTTTTGAAAACAAAATCTGTTTGTTTTAGTCGTGTTCCAGATTTTTAGCAGTTGAGGATAGTATTAAAGACAAAGCAACAATAGCTGCACTTCCAGACTATGGGATGGACAAGTGGGGGTACAAGGCTGTGTGATTTAATTCACCCTCATCTACCAATCCCTGCTTTGTGCCCTTCCCAAAGCCCAATTACTTATTAATTAATAGCAAGTAACTAGGCTTTCCTGCATGCAGTCCTCCAAATTACAATACAGCTCCTCTGCAATCACTATCCTTGTCAAATATTTGCTACAATTACTGTTAAAGCAGCTTACCTCTCTTTCCTTGACACAATGGTGTGGCCACTCCCTCAGCTTCCCCCTTGACAATGGTCTTTCATGGGCAAGTATTTGAAGATTTGAACCTCCATCCAAATCAATAAGGGAGTCTTTTCCTTGCAGAGGGAAATCAGAGTCCAATTGGGCAAACAGCACCTGGCTTATGAGTTCTCCCCTGGCTCACAGGGGTTTCCATACCATTCTTCTAGATGAGGGGCTCCCAGACCTAGAACCTTAACCATGCAGATTTTGTCTGCTTTTACCCAAAGCCTCCTCCCTTTAATGCTGCCCAGGGCCACTTCCTACAATAGCAATCTGTATTCAATCTTCTGCCTACCCTCTTCTCTCTACTGCTCCACTGAACTCTTCTGGGTTCTTTCCCCACCTTTACACTTTTCCCCTCGCCTCTTCCCAGAAGTCCTACACCAAACTGTTTCTCTTTTCCAGCTTTTGTTCCTAGACTACATCCCCACCTTTACACTTTTTCCCTCGCCTCTTCCCAGAAGTCCTACACCAAACTGTTGCTCTTTTCCAGCTTTTGTTCCTAGACTACATCCCCACCTTTACACTTTTTCCCTCGCCTCTTCCCAGAAGTCCTACACCAAACTGTTGCTCTTTTCCAGCTTTTGTTCCTAGACTACAATGAACAGCTGACCCCTAGATCATGCCTCAGTCCTTGTTTCTCTCCTACTGAGAGAAGGCTGCTTCTTTTACAGCAGGCCCTACGTTCAGCCTGAAGTTACATGATTCCTCTCAGTCATGTGCTCCCTGTAGGAACTACAACTCCCAGAATCTTGCCCTTAAAGCAGCCAAGCCTTGAAATAGGGCTGGCTGGAGCTGGGCTTGCATTTAAAGGGACAGGCTAACTTGATACATAACCCACTGCCTAGCCCTAGAACGACATTTAGTTTCTCTGAACCACTTATGTGGGCGAGGTGTATTCAGGGCAGGGGGAGGGAGAGGTAGGGATCCCATGGCCCTTTCCATGGCCTGCCCAAAACTGTCCCTACATACTGAGCTATTCTCAGCCGTCCAGTGCACTGGCTTTCCAGTGCACTCCCTCCACATGGAGCACAGTAACTCACCTGAAGCTTTCTTCCAACACCCCTCTGCAGATTTTACATGGTTATGTGGTGCAGATGGATCAGTGTCAGCCTTTTTCACAACAGGTGTATTTCACTCTTAGTGAATTAACCAATGAAGAATTATTAGTAACAGAAGGATCTGCTTTCTTGAACATCCCCATACCCAATGGGCACCTACACATCACAAACTAAAACAGCACCAGCATGCAATGGGTCTCAGGATGGATGGTCTCTTATTGGGCTATTCCAAAATCCAGGGCAGGATTATGGATGGGATGTTCGCAGGATACTAGACAAGTATGCTCACAAGTAAACAATAGAGGCCAGATCTTGGTCCTGGTTTCCTGCTTGGAAAACCAGCAGATCCAGAGCCCAGAGGATAATTCCTAGATGACACAGTCCTGCTCCATATGTCACCTCAGCTCACTGTGTGGGGAAAAGCTATGCATCCCTATACCTCAGCAACCCCAACTGCTGGAGTAGGCCCTAAAGACCACAGTCAGCTAAACATAAGCTAGAGCAACCCAGAGGCTGTTCTAATTTACACCTGGGACCAGTCCAAAGCATAGCTTGGGGAATGTAAAGGTGACACCCTGGGCCCCAACTAGTCTGCCCCTGCACTGAACACAACCCAGTAGGACTAGAAACTAGTCTTCTCTCACACAACCTCAGAACAGTTTGTAATATTTATAACCTTCTGTAATGTATAAAGCTGAAGAAGCAGAGTTGCAGGCTCAGTGGCAGCCCTAATTCAGACATTTCTTTTTGTTTTATATTACTTGGGCATCATTTTTGTGTTTAATTAATGTGTAATAATTCCTCATTCTTCCTACACTAAATCCCACTGACACACACACAACTTAGTCCTCAAACTGTAGGATATCTTCATTAAATTGCTTTGCAGCTGCAGCTATAAACAAAATCACTTCAGAGAAATCTATGGGGAATGGAAGGATTCCTCAGTAAAGATTTTGTATGGATCTATAGCTTATTTTAATACATAAAACTTGACTAGCATAGTCTGTTTTAAATTTTAATCAAGAAATCAAAATAGTTTCATTTCAAGATTTGAATCAGATAGAGAAATGTATAAAGCTATAACCTGTTTTAATATCTCAAGTATTTCAGTAAATGTTCTACCTGATGATGGAGTCTATGGTAAATTAAATATTCACAGATCAACACAGACCAAAAGCTCTTTAACTAGAGCAGTTTATTCCCCCGATTTAAAATTAATATGGCAGATAGTAACTTTACTTAGGAGCTGGTCTTCAAAATTTATTTGCCACTCATAAAAGCTATCGTATCAGAGTTAATGTGGTTATACTGTGTATACAGTATGTTCACAAAGATGTACAATGTTCCCTACCTTCAAGGCTAGGCTCTCAAGGCAGTTTAGCTCTTGCCATAACATACACCAGTACTATGGAAGCAAAACTGGTAAATATTCAGACACAAAGAGCATCTTGTGACTAATGCACAGGACTGAGCATCAGAACATTCCATTCCCAGCTCTGCCTCTGTCTTGCTGTGTGACCTGGGGAAAGTCATGCCACCTCTATGGACCTCAGTTTAGCCATCTGTAAAATAGGAATGAAAAACAAGACTGTCTTCCACCTTACTAGCCTGGAGTGGAAATATTATCATAAATGTATTTGTCTAGGTTCTATCTCGTGCTGCACAAAACTCAGTGCAACAGAGCATTGTGGGTATCAGGGAGCTGGCTCCAACTTCCTGATTCTCAAGGCCAGCTCTGGACTTGATACAACTTCAAGCTGCTACCAGGCAACTTTCAGTACTGCCACTGTAAAGGAATCCTCTCCTAAGTCATTTCTTGTAAGAACAGTTGCAGAGCATGCCTAACTACACACAAAACAGAGGAGGTAGCAGCCTCTCTCGTAAATTTTAGCCCAATAGGTAGAAAGACCACTTGCACCATCAGATCATCTAGTAGCAATTCTCCAACCATCTAAAAAGGCATCTATGTCTAAATAGATGCTAAGAGCATGCAAGGATGAGTGCAAAACCCAAAAGTGATGTGGCCAAACTGGAAAGGAACCTGCTCTACACAAAATGGGCTTATGGCTATTTGTATTTAGTGGCCACCTATCCTGAGATAAGACATGTAACATCAAGCCTTCTAGCAGTCTCCAATGGGTGCAGCAGTGCTCCAAGTACCATTATGCAGTGAAGATTTTTATTTTCTTTTTAGGCTCAGAGCCTTTCTTACATTACAGCATGTGGCTGAACCAATCAATTCCATTGTTGCTCAAATGGCATAGAGACCTCCACTATGCTGCAGGATACATGTTCAAACCTCCCCCCCCCCCGATATTCTGCATTGGCCAATGCCCTGGCTCACAGATGGAATGTATACACTGGTCCTACATGTGCCAGAAATTTGGAAAAGCAGCACTGGCATTATAACTTGTTTTCACTAGCTCATGCAGAGCAACCTCAGATAAACAGTCAAATTGTCTTCTGGTTACTCGCACTATGAGAGCCTGATACAACCCGCAGACCCAGTCCAATGCCATCCATCTTAGCATTAGAAAATGCAGTGTGGAAAGGAGCCACAATGGAAAAAAACACTATTGGGGTGTTAAGTCATGATATCTAATACAGTCTTTAAACAGAGCAACTTTGACAGAGGTTGCCTTGTATATTTATTTTCGAATGAGCACTTCTCTTCCCTACTGCTAGCCAAAAGACTTTCCAGCGAGAAGGTCACTTGGATACAAGAAGCTTCCTAAAAAATATGGGAGGGAGCAACCTACTGAATTCACTCTATATAAATTCATTACTAAACATAAAGAGAGATGGAAAGGAAATTTGTACTTGCAAGGCAGACTGAACAAGCTACTTCAGACTCAAAGAATTATATTTTTTGTGATGGGGGTGGGAGTGAAACAAAGGAACAAAATAAAAAACACATGCTAGCTGGCTGAAATTAAAAGGTGGGATGGTGTGGGTACATTCCATAAGTGATTGCGAAATAGCTTTGAATAAGTCTTCCAGGGGAGCAATGATTTTTATACCTTGGCTTTCACAGTGGTTGGTATGATAGCTTACCTTATATGGCATTGTGCTTGCTGTGGCTCTGCCTAAAAAGTATTCAAGCTTATCTTTTCTTCAAGGGTGATTTTTATACCATGGCTTAGAATCTTAAATAAAATGTGTTATTCAGCTGTGATTTTGCATGCAAGTGCATTTTCTATGGAAACTCTTGCATGCCACATCTGACATTGAAAACTTTTATATTTAGTCAGAGAGATGTACACTTAACAAAACAAAAAAAAATGTAATGACTTAACACTGCTCTATGTTATTCAGTGTCTGAACTAAACGTTTGTTTCACATCTAACCGAGCTGATATATATATATATAGACACCTCCACACAAAGTTAATGATATATTATTGAAAAAAAAATCCCTAAATGACATTGTCCTTCATGCAGTGTCCTTTCTGTGATCTAGTAACAAAACAACAACTGCCAGTAAAGCTTTTAACAACACATATGCTCAAATTGTGCTAGTTTCTGTTAGATAGATTCGGCTATTGACGCGACAGGTCACAATGTAATTTAGAAGCAATTAAAAGGTAATGAATGTGCTGAACTGAAACCTCTGCCTGGGAGGCTTTTTCTGTGTACAGGGGAAAGTAGATAGATTTGCGTCCTTCAGTAATTGCTGCTGGTGAAATGGCAATGCAAAATGCTACTGAAATGGACCTCCAATGTCTGAAGGACAGACTGTTTTTGTGATTGTGAATCCGTTGTTGATGCAGCAAGGTACATCATCTTAAAAGCATTACAGATGAAATAATTAATACTCCCCCAAAAAAACCCTGCAATGATAAATATCTTTTTATATTTTGCACTGTGCTATTTTAACATTCTTCTCCTGAATAATGACATTTTTAATGTTTTGTGAAGATATAAAGTGACAGTATTGATTGGACACCTGCACATTTTCCACAGAATGCTGCATGGCTTCCTGCAGGATTAATGTCCTAGCAAATGAGATAGAACTGTCTGGGTGGTTAATTAATGATGGTATATGTCAAACATTGATAAAATCAAAATGATGGATATTATATTAAGCCACGAAAGTTCAGACTGGTTTACTCTCAATTTAAAGATTGATCTGAAATGGTGTATGTAATGGCTATGTTTTCATAAAACAGTTAAGTGTGTCCAGACCCTAGAACATTTTCTTCATCCTGTGTTTTATGAGAATCACAGAGTTTTTTACATTATCCTGTCCACAACCTCGTAATCCAGGTTTTTGTTTGATGCATTTGATCATCAACACTAAGGCTGATGCGTGAACCTGTTTGGACCAGAACTTGCTGAAGATTCAATCAAACTTTAAGACAACCCAGACTGAAACTTTGAGGTTTGAAAACTTTTTTTTTTAACCACTATATATGTTCATTTTTGTATGCCCCTACACTTCCTGATTGTTCTCATGGTAATTCCAGCCTGATCATATGCAAAAGAACCAGAAAAGTTAGGAGAGAGCCTCTTCTTGCAAGATTCCCGACAAAATTTTCCCCACTCCAGAGAAATACTTCAGATAACCCCTGATTGCTTAGCCAAAGTGAACCCTTTCAAAAAATTTTACACAGAGAGCTATTTGAAATAGTAAAAAGGAATACATTTGTATTGGCTATTTTAAGTGATTTCTGGATTGTATTCTTAAGCACTTGCAAAGTAGTTTAGTGGGAATAAGTTTCAGCCTGTTGGTTGTTTGTGAACTGTGTTCATTTTGACCCACTTGCTATTTATGGTGTGTGATTCATCACCTAAGTCACTTAGTATTGTTCCTCCTTTCTGACTGAAACTTCAAATCAGAGAATGAGGAAGAGCATACAATACACTTCAAGCTCCTATTTCTGGACAAACATTCAAGCTCCTATTTCTGGACATATATTCATTTGTGCCAATTTGATGGTTTCTGATGTTGCCTGCACATTCAGAATTTCTAACCTCCCAAACAACAGTAAAGCAAATTCAGCACTTTTCTTAAAGAGAAAAACACAACTTGTGACCAAATCTAATACAGCCATATTCTATCGTGTACTATCTGTATGCTTTCTGTAGAATTCCCATTCTTCCATGTATTTCACAGGATAGGAAACCAACAAGATTGTGTTCCATAACTGAAATAAATCAGGGATGAGATCTTCACCTCTACTCTGGCCCTTTTACTTAATGTAAAAAGCCAGAGCAGCACAAAGAGATCCTACATGTCCTGTATTCAGCTGCAGGAGAATTTCCTCTTTGCAGGCATTGTGGATGATGACCATAAAGCTGCCTTTAAAATTCCCCGTGGCAAGTCCTACTGTAGGGGATGGGGCTGAGGCAGAAGGGCTATGACTGCAATACTGTGGAGATTTCAGAAAGCACTTTGGTCCACAGACCAGCCTGAGTAGGCCACTGTAATTTAGACAGGGCCTAGGGTAGGTGTGAAAGAAGAAATGCAATTCTAAAAAAACAGACAAAGGTATGGTAGTGTTGCCAACTTTCTAATCTCACAAAACCGAACACCCCTGTCCTACCCCCTGCCCCGTCCCTTCTCCGAGGCCCTGCCCCACCCCTTCTCAAAGATCCCTCCCCCACTCACTCCACCTGCCCTCCCTCCATTGCTTGCTCTCCCCCACCCTCATTCACTGCTGGGGCAGGGGTTTGGGGTTTGTGGGGGGGTGAGGGCTCTAGATGGGGGTGCGGGAGAGGGTTCTGGGCTGGGGCCGAGGGGTTATGAGTGCAGGAGGGGGTGTGGGCCCCAGCTGGGGGTTTGGGCTCTGGGGTGAGGCCAGGGATGAGGAATTTGGGGTACAGGAGGGGGCTGGGGCAGGGGGTTGGAGTGTTCGGGGGGTGTTGGCTCCGGGAGGGAGTTTGGGTGCAGGAGGGGACTCCGCGCTGGGGTAGGGGGTTGAGGTGCGGCCCTGAAGGAGAGGGTTCGGGGTCCCAGCGGCGCTTACGGCAGCTCCCGGAAAGTGGCCACCAGGTACCTGCAGCCCCTAGGTGCATGGGCAGCCAGGGAGGCTCTGTGCACTGTCCTTGCGCCCACAGGCGCCACCCCTGCAAGCTCCCATTGGCCGCGTTTCCTAGCGAATTGGAGCTGCCGAGCCGACCCTCAGGGCAGGGGCAGCACATGGAGCCTCCGTGGCCGCCCATGCATCTAGGGGCTGTAGGGACCCGGCGGCCACTTCCAGGAGCTGCAAGTAGCCTCCCTTAGCCCTGGGTCCCCGCTGCACCACAGACTGGACTTTTAACGGCCTGGTTGGTGGTACTGACTAGAGCTGCCAGGTTCCCTTTTTGACCGGGCATGCTGGTTGAAAACTGGATGCCTGGCAACCCTAGGGTATGGGTCATGAAAAAAGGGCTAAACTTATCAAGCCACACAACTTATACGTATATTCTTCTTCCAGAAACTGCAACAAATGGAAAAAATAATCAAGTGTGTTATTTAAAGATGACTCTGGGCAACTCCAGTTTATACAGTCAACATTTTTGATGAATTCCATCACAGGAATAGCTTCATTTTTCAAAAGCAACAAGTCAGCTGTAGATTATATCATGGTATCAGCATGACACAATCATATACTTATTCATAGTCATGCTGAATTCCAAACTTTTATACCCTTCCAATAAAAAAATAGACAATAAATACATCATATATCAGTCATCTAATTTTATTAACATGAATAGACAAAATATGACATCTTTAAAACAGAACAACCAGCTAATGGTTTGGGATAAAATAAAAGTCAAAATCAGCTGTCCCTCAAAACTTGAGCCCTCAAGTTTCAAACATGTATGCAAGACTTGTGGGGTGGGGGGGGAATGCACACCTCATTTATGCATGCTTTCTGATTCTGAGATTGCTGAGAAAGATTCTCATTTGATGCCCATTTTTCATGCTTCATGTTTCTTTTTGTAGCTCATAGAATCATAGAAGATTAAGGTTGGAAGAGACTTCTGGAGGTCATCTAGTCCAACCCCCTGCTCAAAGCAGGATCAACCCCAACTAAATCATCCCAGCCAGGGCTTTGTCAGGCCTGGCCTTAAAAACCTCTAAGGATGGAGATTCTACCACCTCCCTAGGTAACCCATTGCAATGCTTCACCACCCTCCTAGTGAAATAGTTTTTCCTAATATCCAACCTAGACCTCCCCCACTGCAACTTGAGACCATTGCTCCTTGTTCTGTCATCTGCCACCACTGAGAATAGCCTACCTCCATCCTCTTTGGAACTCCCCTTCAGGTAGTTGAAGGCTGCTATCAAATCCTCCCCTCCCCCCCCCCAGACACACACTCTTCTCTTCTGCAGACTAAATAAACCCAGTTCCCTCAGCGTCTCCTCATAAGTCACGTACCCTAGCCCCCTAATCATTTTCATTGCCTTCTGCTGGACTCTCTCCAATTTGTCCATCCTTTCTGTAGTGGGGGGCCCAAAACTGAACGCAGTTTTCCAGATGTGGCCTCACCAGTGTCGAATAGAGGGGAATAATCACTTCCCTCAATCTGCTGGTAATGCTCCTACTAATGCAGCCCAATATGCCATTAGCCTTCTTGGCAACAAAGGCACACTGTTGACTCATATCCAGCTTCTTGTCCACTGTAATCCCCGGGTCCTTTTCTGCAGAACTGCTGCTTAGCCAGTCGGTCCTCAGGCTGTAGCAGTGCACTTGTCCTTGTTGAACCTCACCAGATTTCTTTTAGCCCAATCCTCCAATTTGTCTAGGTCATTGGACCCTATCTATACCCTCCAGCATATCTACCTCTCCTCCCAGCTTAGTGTTATCTGCAAACTTGCTGAGGATGCAATCCATCCCATCATCCAGATCATTAATGAAGATGTTGAACAAAACTGGCCCCAGGACAGACGCCTGGGGCACTCTGCTTGATACCGGCTGCCAACTAGACATCGAGACATTGATCACTATCTGTTGAACCTGACACTCTACCCAGCTTTCTATCCACCTTATAGTCCATTCATCCAATCCATACTTCTTTAACTTGCTGGCAAGAATACTGTATCAAAAGCTTTGCTAAAGTCAAGGTATATCATGTCCACCGCTTTCCCCATATTCACAGAGCCAGTTATCTCATCATAGAAGGCAATTGGGTTGGTCAGGCATGACTTGTCATTGGTGAATCCATGCTGACTGTTCCTGATCACCTTCCTCTCCTCCAAATGCTTCAAAATGGATTTGAGGACCTGCTCCATGATTTTCCCAGGGACTGAGTTGAGGCTGACTGGTCTGTAGTTCCTTGGATTCTCCTTCTTCCCTTTTTTAAAGATGGGCACTCATAAGGATATGTGACTCCTCACACTTAATATTCTACAGAATTATTATTATTTGTATTACACCAGAACACCTAGGAGCCCCTGTCACAGACCAAGAACTTGTTGTCAAACACAGAACAAAAATATAGTGTTGAAATTTGAAGATGACAATTATAAAAGAATGTCTAATGACACTCAGTAAAAATGAGACCTACTGTAATAGCTTCATGTCTTCATAAAATAAGTCTGATGAATAACATGAATTCTATTGTATGCAGTGTTGTTGCAGCCATGTCAGTCTCTAGGATAGAGAGACAAGCTGGGTGAGGTAATATCTTTGTTGGACCTGCTTCTGTGGGTGAGACAAGCTTTTGAGATTACACAGAGCTCTCTGTAAGATCGAAAGCTGGTCTCTCTCACCAACAGAAGTTGGTCCAATAAAAGACATTACCTCATGTACTTACTCTTTCTATGAATTCAATTGTTCACTCAAGATTTTGGCTAAATGATTAAATTAATGTTTTTTCCCACAGTATATTTTTCATCACAAAATATTTCTTCATAAACTAAGAAATGTTTTCAGGTGGTATCATTTAAGAAAAATCTTGCAAAAAATTCGGTGAGATAGTCAGTAAAATACTACTCACTGAATCGTAACCAAGGAGAGGAAATCTGTGCCATATTACTGTAAAAAAGTTGAGGGCAAAGGATTTGGTTTAAATTGTTGTCCACAAGGCTTCCAAACTTCCACCTTGTCATTTTGCGAGACTGTGCATTATTTCACATGCCACAGGATAACTGCATATAACCCCATTTTATGTGATATGGCACACTTTTTTAAAAAAAGCAATTTATTTCAACTGCTCACAGAAGGAGGCTGAAATCCCATTAAAATAAAAATATTTTTGATTTACCAGTTGTAGATGGTTTACAAACATAGGTATCCTGACTACAATAATGGTTAACTGTGATGCTTGGTAATATTAAAGAGTCAGCACTGCAGCCACCAATTCCACAGAACTTTGTGAGATCAAAGTCTGTCTATCGGTAAACTGTCATTTTGACAGGATATACTGTACTGCACAACAGAAGAACATAGCAGAATCCAATAAGTGAGTAACAAAATAAAGAAGACAGTGATAGAGTATTTAGAGACATGTGTAGAATATGGCAAACATTAGAAAGAGAATAAAATAATCATACCCCCAAATGGTGGATACAAAACCACCTCACTAAAACAGGGGCTAAACTACAGTATGTCCTGAATGACTGGCATCAAGGGTAATTGTGAAATGGGCAGCTAATCTCTACAGGTGAAATACCAAAAGGCACTGCAGTATACTCTACTTTTGTTTGTTATGTTTAAAGAATAAAGGAATGTAGGATGGAAATGACTTGACAAGAATAACAAAAAATCCTCCAATAGATAATTCTGTTGATAGGTGTTTAAGTGTTGACCAGCTGAAAACCTGGCCGCCTCACAAGACCACTCTTCTGCCTTGATAGGTACATGTGAGCAAAACTTCTGAAACAGGAAGACAGACTAGAATTGCTGAAGCAGCACAGTTTAGAGGGAAGAAAAGGTAAATTAAACTGACACTTAAACTGTGAAGTCCTTGTGATTAAGTGGGTTACCTTAGTTCCTGCTTCATGAAGTTCATTAATAATCTCACTAATAGGACCATGGCAGAGAACACAAATCACATTATCTAACTTTTTAAATCAAGTACTTATTATGAGGAAAAAATAATATTTTGTTCCAGTGTATGTCTACACTGTGGCTGGGAAAGAGCCTCCCAGCCTGGGTAGCCAGACTCACTCTAACCTGGCCTGAGCTTGGCTCGTGCGAAAGCTGCTTCATATCTGATGAACCCATGTAGAAGAATCATGTTATAGCCAAAAGTAGACTGAAAGGCTTTAGGATCACCACTGATTTGTGACAAACAGTCTGGTGGATGCTCCAAGTAGAGTCAGGTCATGTTTGGGTATTCAATTTTTCAGAATAGCCTCAATCATACACCACTCCCTTGAGTGCTCTCAGAGAGTAGGTTTGGGGCCCAGAGAAGGAGCTGGCTGCTCAGACAGGATTTTCAAAGCACTCAGACCCCCCCCATCCACTCAGACAAGTGCTTCTGTTTTAGTGGTGTCCAGGGTATGATGTAGTCAGTAGGCACAGGGCAAGCTTTGCACTCCCTGCGTGAAACACTGGCCTTCTGGGTTCAGGCTGGATCCTGTGCTCTAGGACCCTGTGAGGTGGGAGGGTCCCAAAGCTCAGGCTGCAACTCAAACCCAGAAGGCTATACTGCAGTTAAACAGCCACGCAACCTGAACCCCACAAGCCCAAGTCAGTTAGTTTGGGCCAGCCACAGGTTTTTAACTGCAGTGTAGACATACCCTTTGAGGTCAATGCGAGTTTTGCCATTTATTTCAATGGCAGTGGGATATCACCTCACTGTTTTCTTTCCACCCCATTGCTGCGTTGAAAAGCGAGTGTATCACTGTTATAATATTAACCAGTTAAGTGTGGTCTGGGGTTTGCATCAAGTTATTGCTGGCAACTTCCATTGTACCAATCACCATTAAAAAGCCTTTTAACCTTTTATTAAAGATATAACATTGCTTTCATCTGTCTCTTTGGTTACAGGCTCAAAGCAGTATTGCAAAAGATACAGTTGTCTTGGCTTGCTCAACAGCCCTCTTATTTGACAGAAAGCAAAGAGAGAAAGACAGGAAAAAGAAGAAATAAGGTGGGGAAGAAAAAGGACTTGCAAGAGGTGAAGGCAGGCACCCAAGTGTTCCATTCCAGGTAGCGTTCCAGATTTAGCCAAAGCTGGTGGAGGTGGCAATGTCATTGGTTCCCTCTCTTTGGCCCTGTTTCCTCAGGACTATGAAGGCCCAATGGGGTCACAGTGTCTCCCATAGTCCCAGGGGATGGTGTGGGTGGCAGTCAGGAAGGTAAAGCTCACTTCTTTCAGTCCACCCATTTCCACGCCACTCCCACTCAGTAACCCCTTAGCTAAACAATGACAAAGAAAGGATGGCAATCTCATCCCATTAACATTAACCAATGAAAACACCTTTCAGTGATTTCAACTATAAACATTTCCTCCCTTTTCTGGAATCTTTCAGCTCATTGTCATCAAAGAACTTACCAGAAGCCTTGCAGACCCCTTATCACAGTTCTTTCAAGGCTGTGTGGGACTTTTGCTAACTTGGGCAACTAAGAGCACAAACGTCTGCACAACTAATTAACTACATCCCTACTCTCAAACACAAAGGCGAGCATGGAGATGAGAAGCAGTTCAATGCAATGGTTTAGGAGATTGAAGTGAGGCTGTTGGTGGGGGACAGGAGACAGGACAAAGGAAGAGACTCACTTGGGTTGACATTTCTGGCTGGGAACCATGCTGACTAAGGCACACATGACCAAGTTAGCGTGCTACATGCTAAAACAAGTGAAAGAAAGGAGGAAGGAACCATTTACCCTGGGACTTTGTTGGCTCTTTCCACTGCCCAGCAGTCACCACATGCACCCTGCATGGCTTCCTGCTAGGGTTCAGGAGTGGTGCAGGGACTCATCTGCAGAGGCAGTAGCTGGGTACCATAACCTGAAATGAGTGATGCTTTCTGACTAATTCCTAAGACTGAGCACTCAACTCTCTAAGAGCATCCAGGCCACATGGATGCCCTAAGCAGAGGCAGCATTTTCAGAACTTCTGCTCTGCTCATATTCAGCTTGAGAAATTCCTCAATTCTGAAAGCATCTAGCAATGACAATTTGATTTTCCTGCTGCATGGCTAAGTTGCCCCCTTTCAGAATCGCCTTGCATGTGTCTTGCTCATCAAGCATTGTCTTGTTCGTTGAAATCATTAGTAACTGCAATTTTCAGCACCTCTGAAAATTAGGTCACTTACTTATGGGTCTGAACATTGATTTAGATGTCTAGCTTTAAGCATCCAAGTTTGAAAATATTGGCCTAAGTGAATTCCACAAGGCCAGACCTAGACCCACATTAATAATAAGCACTTGTAAATCTCAAGTGTTCCTAGCTCCCAACACTGCATAATCCAATACACTGCTGCTCCTCTTAACAATGACAGCTGGAATTTTCAAAGGAGCCTCAGAAACTCAGGCATCTGATTCTCACTGAAAATCAGTGGAATTGGGCACTTAGATTCCATTTGTGCCTCTGAAAATCAACCCTAACATGTCTGTGAGAGAAGAATGATATGCAAATGTCATTCAGCATTAAAAATAGAATGGGACTTTGGGGACCAAACTAGTTCAGATCAGATTCTGCTCATCCTAACATTCCTCCTTTCTTCAGAGCAAGCCAATCTCATATGCACTTCAGTAGCCCATATCTTTGGACTGACTCTCAATATGTTCCTGAAAAATGACCCTGGAGAAAACAGTTATAATAGCAGTAGCAATAAAAAAATGTAGCCCTTTATAAATGGAAATAACGGAAGAAATGATTAGCATAGTGATCTTGTTAACTTCAGAGAGTGTTAACCTCTTTCTTTAACAGTGGAAGGAATAATAGCAATTTTACAAATCTACTTCTCCAATGAAAATTCTTTTAATTTAATACACATACACGACAAAAAGTTTTATACAATGTACTTAGAGTTTTAAGTCATTCATATTTTAAAGCTGCAGTATGTACCTCTCTTGTTTCGAATATGCAAAGTCAATCATTTCTGATTTGGGCCTCTGTGCACATTATAGGCCTGATCCAAAGTTAATAAATGCCTTTCCACCAATTTCAATTTGCTTTGGATTAGGCCCTATATTATCTCCATGTAATGGGAAGTGGGGTTTGGATCCTTGACGAAGGGTCAGAAATCAAAGATAAAACTGAATGAAATGGCCAAAATAAGCAAATTGCACAATTCTAAAAATAAATGTGCAAATCCAAAGACTCTTTCCAGTAAATTAATACAACCAGCTGAAACCTACACTGTATGCTCCTTATTTTATACAGTGTAAGGCATGATCCTCCAAATATTTACCCATGTCCATTTTACTTATATGGGTAGTCCTATTGAAGTCGCAGATTAAAGATAATCCATGCTTACGTATTTGCAGGATCAGGGCTTAAGAGCCCAATTCTGCAAACAATTTTGCATTTAGGCCCTGATTCAGGAAGGTATTTAAGGATGTACCTAACTTGAAGCATACAGTTAGTACCACTGACTTCAGTGGAGCTACTTACATGTTTAAAGTTACGTGCATGTTTGTATAATTTGCTCAGCACTTTGCAGGACTGAGTCTCTAGCAAAGAACAGTTTACTGAAGATTATAATGATACCTCAGTCGTGAATTCAATAGTAAATTTAAGAGACCCAAAAGCCTCAAAACACATGGAATTTGTGGCAGACAAAAGCAAAGATAATTCATTGGCTGGATGCAAATTGGAGTCACCCAGCAAAGATTTTTGAGGCAATACTTAATCCTGGAGTAGTGAATAGTTTAAGGTCTGATATCTCCTGACGAATTAGGGCTAGAAATGGGAGATATATATCACAAGAAGGCAAGGAGCCTTTCTTTCCAATGGTAGGTCCCAAGATATGAGAATTTTTAAAAGTATCATAATATATGCAAAAGTTTTGTGAGATCATCCCTAGACATTTCTAAAATTTCTTAGTGATAAATTTCAGTTTCCTCTCCCTGTATGGTTGACACAAGGCACTAAAGAAGCCAAGCTTTACAGCTGTAAGGAAATGTAAATCAGCACTAAGAGTGATTTTTAAAATGTTTCTAAAATAGCTTTTCTATGAAATATGGGGCATGTCAAGAATACATGATGGTGTGGTGTGACATAATGGTTGTATTGGCATGCATTTGGGATGACATGCATAAACACACCAGAAGCTTTGCACAAGTAATACAACCATGCTAAACTCAAACCACTTAACTCTTTTATCCACACTACACTAACATGTATCCTCTTAGGCCACAATTCAGGAAAGAATTTAAGTATGTTCCATTAAAGTCAATGGAATGTAAGTATGTACTTAAAGCTAAGCACATGCTTAAGTGCTTTCCTGAATTGGGACTTTAGCACTTTAAACTTCACAAGCCCTTCACTACTGAACTATTGTTCAGAGCTCCTCTTGAGCGCTACTGTAAAAAAAACAAAAACTTGGAGTTGTTCTGTACTTGAGATACAAAGCCCAAAAGCAGTTAACTTTCAGATTACCTATTGTCTTTATTGATACTTTTTTACTGCTCTGCACTTGATCATGTTTCTAAAATAAATCTATACAAGATTAACTTCTTTTACAGGCTTTTTATCTGTTTAATAAGGGTCACCATTTCCTGCTTCAGCAGCGTACATCAAGCTGTACAGTTCTTCAGAGAGGATTATTTCTAGCACATTACTTCCTAGAGCATGACTACTCTGTAATATCCCTTAACAATCAATTAAGCCTGAAACAAAGTCTGATATGGAGTTAATGACTTCAACTCATTGCTCAAATCCTTTGAGTGAGCAAGAACCCTAACACTGTTTTATAGGAGGACGATATTTGAAAAGCACTGGAAATGTTAATATTAAAATGTTTTAAAAACATATTTATGCTTATGCCATTAGAGCATCTAGATTTTATTTTATTTATTTTATCAAGTCAATTGATAAGAATCTCACAGGCATTCAATAGGGTTTTTTTAAATTGTTGTTGGAACATCTCTCATATCTTCTCGTCAGAAAAAGTAATGCTCAGAAAAATCTATTGTCATTTTGCATTTCTGTCTCTGCACTTATCAGCTAATGATAGAGTGGTGAAAAGAGCTTTAAGAAAGGAAACTTGGTAGCAACCTAAGGCCTGGATTCTGCCACTTGCACACATGCTTAACTTTTTGTCCATTAATAGTCCTGTTGACTTCAGTGGGACTACTTGTGGGCATAAAATCAAGCATATACATAAATCTTTCTAGGAATGGACTCTAAGAAGACACACTGCCTTTCAAAATGGATGTATCCATATGCACACAAATAGGGCAGGAATTTTTCTACACTGCTACATTACAGTCTCTGTGGGAATGATTCCTTGGAATTTTCCTCTACAAGTACATTTTCTGGGAGCTCCAGATTATCTGAAATACTGTGGATAGAATATCTAGCAGTAATTCTAGAAATAATCTTTTATGTGTGGTAAAAGTTCAAAAGCAGGTACGTCACAATGGTAACATTCTGCCATATGGGAAAGTAATTTCATGGAATATTATACTGGAAGTGAAGAGGTTTCAGGGGTGGGGGTGGGGTGTCACATTTTTGTGGTACAGACAAACCAAATTTCCCAACCTTTCTAGGGTTGTCCTTTCACATTTCCATTCCACTAGACTTCTCACCTTCTCTGCCTGCGACTAGAACCACAAATCTGAGCACCTGCATGTAGGCAACAACCTCCAGGGCAATCCACTTGCTGATGCCACTGTTTCCAATGATAGCTTCATGTTTAGGAAAACCACCTGACCTCTGGATATGAAGACCTCCAGGGACTCAGCATGAGCTTGATATGAGCTACAATTTCACACTGGGACTCATCAACCTAGCCTACACTAGAAAATTGGGTTGACATAACTATGTTGTTGAGGGGTGTGAAAATTCCCTGAGTGGTGTAGTTAAGCTGACCCAAATTCCCATGTAGACAGCACTAGGTTGATGGAAGCGCTGCAGTGGTGCTGCTGTAGCATTTTAAGTGTAGACAAGCCCTTGAGGGCGTGTAGGTTCCAAGTGCAGATGGACAGCGGCATGGTTTTAACCCAAGCTGATCAGGAACAAGATGGACACAGAAAAAGACCAATGGGAGCAGGGGCCTACACTTGAATATTTCACATAGTTATGCTAAAAATCTCTCTTTCCTCTAACAACTATTACCTTAAATCCAGAAGTTATTACTACATACAACTCCTTGTGATTGTATCCATAACTCCTGCCACCCTAATCTTCAGTATCCTCTGCACATTCCCTTGAACTTGCATCTTGATCCCCAATTTGTAGTTCCCCAAAATGTGAGTGCTTTGAATTTCAGTATAAAGGCAAATTCCCTACTAGTCACATTCATATTGCAGCATTCTGGTGTGCTGTTCCAAAAGAAAAAAAAATGAAATTGGTGTGCAAAAACTGTGACCGTTCCCCAAATTAATAATCCCTTTTTGTGTAAATGATTGTAAAACATTTTGTGATATGCTGCATGGAGGAAGCTATATAAAATAATTTGTAATTGTAAAATACTGCAGTCAGCCGAACTGCAAGAAATAAGAGAAGGAAAAGCCAAGTACTGAACCGTAACAAGAGGAAACACCTTTTTCAAAGAGACATTAGCTCGTTAAGACAGAAGCTCCTCCTTCAAATAAGGGGGAAATAATAGGCAAATAAGTCACGGAAATCAAGAACTGTTACAATACATCTGTCAGTGACAGAAAGAAAATGTATTTTAGAAGCACCATTCATCATGAAAAATCCAGGAAGGAAGTGGCACAAAAAAAGTCACTCATCAAAACTTTACACCTCCTTTCAATGGGAACACCTATAGCTCAACAAGATTAGCACAACAAAAGAAAATCTGAACAACCCACACAGGAACAAGTCTTCCAGAGTGATCAATCAGTGTCAAATTGTCCCACCACAAAGTTAGAAAGAGCATAATGGAAAGTATAACTGCAGGATATTTTAATTAATTCTCTAAAATATTGCATAATTCAAAATATATATTTTAGATCAGTATTTCTCAAACTGGGGTCGCCGCTTGTGTAGGGAAAGCCCCTGGCAGGCCGGTTTGTTTACCTGCCCCGTCCACAGGTCTGGCCAATCGCAGCTCCCACTGGCTGCGGTTCACTGCTGCAGGCCAATGGGAGCTGCTGGAAGCGGCGGCCAGTAAGTCCCTTGGCCCGCACCTCTTCCAGCAGCTCCCATTGGCCCGGAGCAGCGAACCACGGCCAGTGGGAGCCGCGATCAGCGGACCTGTGGACAGGACAGGTAAACAAACCGGCCCGGCCTGCCAGGGGCTTTCCCTGCACAAGTGGTGACCCCAGTTTGAGAAACACTGTTTTAGATCATTGAAAAATTATAAAGAAATATGAAGGGATTGTGTAAATGATGATGTGTATGTGCTTCTGTTTAATGTATCTGATATAACACAATACACCAAAATCATGTTTGATTCAACCGCTTACTAACAATTTGGACACTCAGTTTTCAACTGACCCCACTGGAGACAGGAATATGGGCAGTGCAATCTCACAAACTGTAGTAGAATTTTTAGTTATCTAGGGGCTGATCCTACAGTCAAAAGCCTTGTCTTCATTAATTTAAAAAAAATGGGGGTGTTCTTAATTTAAGTTAGTTAAATCAAGTTAGCTAATGTGAGGAAAATCCTAGTGAAGACAAGGGAACTTGTAACTTTCCTATGAGTTATCAGGTCAAGTTAAAGACTGTGAGGGAGCCTCAGGTTTAATTTTACCAGCAAACTCATATGAAAACTTTGAACTGCCTTGTCTTCACTAGGATTTTAACTCATGCTAGCTAACTCAGGTTAGGAACACACTTTTTCCTGATGTATATCAATGGGATTCGTGCTCTTCACAGTACGTCTACAACACAGTCCGCGGCAGCAAGCCTTCCAGCCCAGATCGAGAAACTTGAGTTAGCAGAGCTCATGCTAGGGCTCTAAAAATAACTGTGTAGACAGCTCTCTGAAGTGTGGCTCAGCCTGGAGCTCTGGCTCTGTAGCGTAGAGTCACTTTCATTAACACAGACCCCTAAAGTTAATTGCAAATTACAGGCCACATTCAGTAGCGTACTTCACTGCTCATGCAGGGCTCTCTGTGTTTTCCAGTGTTTTAAATGAAAATGGAAACCAGCATGAGAGGGCTGGAGGAGCTTGGCTGAGGGGCTGGCCAGAGTCGGTGCGTGAAAGCCCGGGCTGGAGTGGGGGGCAAAGGACCCAGACGAGTGGGTCCAGGTGGAGTGAGGACATGGGGCTGGCTGGGTCTACAGCTCACCCCACACAAGCAATGAAGTATGCGCCCCCCCATTTATTATATTATTATTTATTTTTTAGCAGTGCCCCCAGAGTGCTTACATATCAGGAACAAAGCTTTCTTAGACAAAGTGTGCAAAATCATCCTCTGAGGTCCAACTGTTTTTTTTTAAATTGCCTGAATTTTTGCCTAGAACTCAAACCAAACCCAAAACTAAATTAAGTATTTCCAAATATTTGGAATCTGTAACTACTGTAGCGCCAGTAAAAGTTTACCAGATTTGTTCATAATCACTGATTTCATTATGCCTGTTCATGGGCAATTTTCCTATTTGCCACATTCCTGTCTCTGGCTGTAATTATGAGGAAGAAACACAGATATCCAGCACTATGGTTTATATTCAAAAAAGTTTTATATTGCTTTCCTTGTCTAACACAGACAGTATGATCCTGTGAGGTGCTGAATTCCTCCTGAGAAGTGCTGAGCATTCTCAGCAGGCACTCAGGACTGTGCAGTCAGGCTGATGGTTTGCATTTCTAATATGTCTCTGCTGCTCAGGACCCAGCATTCCCTTACAATATATGGGGATGTATTGAAAGGTTTCTTTATTGCTATTCCTTGCAATTATGTTGTTGGCACTTCTGCTCAAACAGTGCAAACTGTGTATCAAAATCAATAAAATCTAATCCAATACCTTGCTTGCATGATCACAGTAACAGATAACCAGGTAATATTTACTGTAATACTGAAGCTGTTCAAAAATTGCTTGCTACAATATTCTAAACACACTCAGAATTACCGTGGTTACTAATGAATATGTACAAATACAAGATGAACAAAAGGGGAATGTTATTATTGTCAATGACATCCATGTCCACGCTGCATGTGGACTCCTCAGGATATTACATAAAATCCCCAATTAATTCTATCAAAATCCCCTAATTCATTTTCTTCCATTGTGAAGGTACTTTATTCAGCTATAGCTATGGAGAAAGAATTTTAAAGGTGGCCTATTTGTTCCCAGCCACATCTTACACAGAGTAGCAAAATGTCAAAACAATATGAATTACTCACTGATGTGTATCTAGGGCAGAATTTGGCCCTAAATGTGAATGAAATTTATTTTTGTCCCTCAAAAGAAACAAATATGAAGGGTCTAATTTTGATCTTACACTGGCAGAACTCAATTTTACACCTCTGGAGTTATTCCTGATTTTCACAGGTAAATGAGATAAGAAAGAGGCTTCAAATGTTTACCCTTGGATCAAAACTTATCGATTCACTGGTATCAGGAACTCTGTGACTGAGGAAAATTTATGCCAAGGCTTCTGTCAAATTTGAAGGGAAAATACAGTGATTTGTTGTAATATTTTAGGGCGGACGCTCATACCCTTACTCATGTTGAGTAGTATCTTTCTCCATGAATTTAATTGTTTCAAAAAGTAAATAATTAAAAATGATACCTTTATTATTTTTATTATAGGTCTAGAGGAAGCCACTAGTTTTGCACTTTGACAGAGCAAAGGAGGGCTGAATTAGCTTTGTCATTAAAAGACTGTGGAAATCAAAAAGTATCAAAGCTGTTGCAAGCTAAGGTCTATATTATGGAGATGCCTGGTATTGATTCTATAATTAGGGTTGCATTCTAAAATGGATTTAAGATGGGGCATAAATTCCTGTTATTCTCAAAAAGTAGGTGGCCAATTGCTGTGAAAACTCCCATAGCCTCAGTTTTTACACCCTTTGGATTGTCTATGTAATTTTTGTTTGGTTTCTCTTAATAATGTTTTAAAGACCGGGAGTCTTTAAATTTAAGATCTGACTATATTTATTCCTTGGCAGCCCTACTTTTCATTGACTGATATCTATTTGAAAAATATTGTCTAGCTACAAAAAGTTTCTAGAGTGATGGACTCCCAGGAGAACTTGTGCAACAGACAATATTTAGACATTTAAAGCTGTCAGTCACACTATAACAAAGTTCACTCACTGTGCACACAAACCTGATTGTTGGAAGTACATACAAACTTGATCGATCGGGGCAAGGGCCACACAAGCATGACTGACTGGGGCTGGGATGCACAGAAACCTGATGGGTGGAGTGGGGGTGGCAAAGTTTGACAGCTGAGCTCAAAAATTAGGCTCCTAAACCCACTAATAAATGGCCTGAATTCAGTATTGCCAATGCCAAATGTTCAAAAATCATGAGTCAGGCTCACCAAAAATCATTAGATTGGCTTTAAAATCATGAGATTATATAAAGATAATACATTTGGTGTTCTTTTTATTTGCCTTCTGCTTTTTGAGCCATTGGGTGCACTGGGGTTACATTTCTCCACAACCATGAGGGCTAGAAATATACTTTTTCTTTAAGAATGAAGGCTGAAATAATCACATATTCACTTGGCTCCAGGAGCTGGGGCTTTAAGGAAAACAATAATCATCATTAGACTCATGACAAAATCATAAGAGTTGGTAACACTGGAATTCCAAAAGTGCTTAGCATTTAAGTGCCTAAAACATCGACCTCAGCAGCCTAACTTTAGTCACCCAGTTTTGCAAAGTCATTGTGTACATTTCCGCTTCCATGATGTTATTGCAAATGTTTTCTTTTTTTTTTATTAACTATGTATAATACAGCATAGCAAGTCATTTTAAACTCTTTTAATTAAAGGATTTTTTTTTTAAATCATTACTTGAAGAACCGAAAATTTTAAATGTATATTTACAAAACTTTCCAATTTTACCTATATGGATGGAGAGAGATTGAGTCCTACGAAGATAAACTATTAAGCTTTTGTTTAGCTGACATGAATGATTAGTGAAACTATTTGTCTGAAGATTCTTTTAGACATGTACATAATGTATTTAAATCATTGAAGTGTTCTGTCTATATTTATAATTACAACTTGGAAGCTGGTAAACTCTTGGCTCATTTAAACTGAAAAAATGTGGTCATATAATCATGATGGTGTCCCAATCTCTGTGGCCTTTTATGCATGCTGAGTAGCTTTATAAATACAGTCAGAAATGTAAGTCACTTTCACAAGCTTCTTAGTTAAAAAACAATATTATCAACAAGGAAAAAGGTGAACATGAGCCTGTTCTTTTAATTCCTTTGGCTCTTACACCTCTCTATTCAGAATGAGACATAAAACTGAGGTCCTGACTCTTGGTTATGAAAAGCAGAATTTTCGAAAGCTTGCATGTGTGACCTTGGCTAATTGTGTATCTAAAAGGCACTTTGAAGCTAATTTGGCTATACAGAACATTGTCAGAGGTCTAGAGCAATGGCTCTGTGTGCCCAGAGGATGACCCAGCCAAAGGTCTGGTTCTGGGGTGTTGTGACATTGTCGGGTGCCCCTGTGGGAATTTCAAAAGTATCCAGGTGGCTCACATATGTGCAGCAAGATACTGCCGAGATGGTAGTCCCTATGGCATGACTAAATTAGAAGGAGCAAGCTGATTCTTCTCTGTCTTTCACCTTCCCGAACCAGGCAGGACTGGCTTGAGAGCATGACAGAAGGATAAATGCAGGCATGGGTCAACTTCCCCCCACCAATCTCGTACCTCTAGCAGACACCAGGATAACAACAAAATTATCACTTTATAGTTCATTGTTTTAAGAAAGCAGGAGGAAAAAGATTGTTCACTTCACATGGGTCAATCTGCAGAACTTCTATAACTACACGAGTAAGGAGACGCCTTCCCCTCCTCCCCCACAAAACCTGTTACCAGTGCTGCCCAGGGTGTTCAGGCCCCTCTGGCAGAGCATAACTAGTCATCTGGAGTATTTAAAGGAGAAAGACAGAGCACATACATAAATGAAGAGATGGAGTTTGGGTCTGCATTCCCAGTTCCTACCTTCAGCAAGCATCAAACTGTTTTGGCACTGTATATCATATTCATTTCACTGAATACCCAAGATACAGCTGTCTCTGGGTGACATGAAGCAGCCATAACAACAGCAACACTGCACAATAGTTTAAAGCAAGAAGCAAGGAATAATAAAGTGAAATTTCCTTATCTTGGAGAGTCTCATGCTTTTTTCATAGCCTGGGCCATATCTAAAGAGGTTGTCTCATGGACCACCTTCGTTCCCATTTGTGATCAGTGATATGCTGACATGGAAAAATAATAGAAAAATATATATTTTAGCTGCCTTTAATGCAATTTAGCATCTGGACACTAAGAAGAGGATGAACCAGCAGCCAACTCGCCACAGACCACCAGTAGGGTACTCCGCTGCCCACTATGGACCCCAGTTTGGGAACCTCTTTTTAATGCAATTAAATAAAAACAATTATGCAGACAGAATATAATTATCCATGATGAATTAGGCCAGCACACTGTGGCTAATACCACTGCCCTTGTAATTAAAAACTATTCAATCTCTAAACACCCAAAATCTGTTTTATGTCTTATCCCCAAAGACAATAGCTAAAATAGTGTTGTGGCCCCTAGCAGTATCCTGGACATGGTTCAAGTCTAGGTCATTCTATAGTACCATCTACTGTATCACCCATGCCACATCTTGAAAATCTTTGTTTTGCTTTAGAAAGTTTCTCCCCATGCAAGTATTGACTGAACCTAACTCTACCCAGAAATATTCAGATTGCACCACATTCCATCCATTCTCAGTCATACTTCCTCTAATGGGGATCAAGATGGGTTAAGGTTTTGTCCTGCATACACTAGCAGGCAAATTATTTTTAACTGCAGCTGAGGGACAGCCAAGAATGCTGACAACAGTTGTTGACAGCGGGCCATTTTTATGGAGCACACAGTCCCTTAGATAAGCAGCTGTCTCAATTAAGAGGTAGTGTTAAATAAATTTGCAAACAAATAAAATACTACAGTGAATTAACAATTCAAAAATAAAAAAAATATCAACTCCTTTACATCTTTATTCCTCTAAAACATGTATTTGGCTACTTCCATCTTAAATGACAAGACCTTAGAATTGTACCCTACTTACCACCTGGTTAAACACCACTTAACCCCATGGCACTGGCTGACTACATTCTATAAAAGCTGAATTTTGACTAATAATGTCCCAGTTAAGCAGCAATCATTGCCATTCGTTATTGTTAGGGTAAATTAGTTTCTGGGAGATGTCCCAATATAGCAGCCATCCTGGTTAAGTGCTTCCCAATTAAGTAGGATGTGGTGAAGTGAAAAGGAATTGTAAAAGGAAAAAACACAACTATCACCTATTATAGTTATTTCTATTTTGATTATTTTCTAAATTACTGTGGTTGTTCAGGTACAAAAGTATCAAAATCATATGCAGGAGCAGAGAGCCTAGACTATTATTGGATAAAACAATGCTTTCCAGATATGAAAATGTCAACACAAGTACTCTCCCTCACTAAACCCAGCATAATATATGATGACAAATATTGTATGTACTGTGAGGTGGAGGAAAAACCAAAACAAGCAATGGATCAAGAAAATTCCATGGGAGAAGACCTGAGAGGCTTATTTACAGTGTCCTCTGTATTTAACAATACAGCTAGAGGGTAACATTTTCAAAATCACCCACCATGACCTGGAAACTTAAGTTTCATTTTCAAAAGGGATTTAGGCACTTTGGGTCAGTTTTACAAAAGTATTTATATACCTAAAGATGCATATAGGTGTCCAAAACTGCCTAAGTGCATTAGACACCTAATGTCCATGGGATGTCAAGACTTAGGCTCCTAAACACCAAAGTTACTTTTGAAAGTGGGACTTAGGTGCCTAAATCACTGAGGTGCCTTGAAAATTTTAACCATAGTCATCTACTTTTTATTATGTTTCTATGCAATACGCACAAAACTATATCTACACCTCTCTCATCTGCTTTGTCACCTCAGCAAATGGCCGATAGACCATTTTACCCTGCCTATGTGAACTGGAACTGGTGCAACAAACAACTCAATGCAACAACCAGTTTAGTTCTTGTTATTCATGTGTTTAAAATAAAGTGGTGAATAAAGGTTATTACGTTTTATGTTGGAGTTCCATTAAAAAAAATCAGAAGAATGGAGGACTGGGAGAGAAAAATGTGAAGCTAGGAGTATGTGATGCGGGAAGTATTTTGCTGAGAGAGACACACAGAAAGGAGTGCGGCTTGAGAGAGCAGGTGAAAAAATGGATGAGGATTCTAATGTAATTTAAAGGAGGAAGGCAAAAAAAACCCCAAACCTCTCTATTAATCACGTTCCATAAGTTTACTCTCAAAGGACCTAAACTGCAAATTGCTGAGCACCCTAACCTCTAATTGATGGCACTCGGGACCTTGCAGAAACAGATTTTCCAAGGCATACCCCTGGCACTAGGGGTTGTGATATAGAGGTGGCAAGTCTGGCTCTTTGAAAACCAGTTTCATGACTGGCCAGGCTATGGTGTGAAAGTTCTGTTTGTTTCTCCTTGATGAAAACCCGCCCCCTTGATTGACTCATTCCCTGTAAGCAAACCACCCTCCCCCCTTCGATCACAGCTTGCTTTCAAAGGAAATAAAGTCACTATTGTTTAAAAATCATGTATTCTTTATTAATTGATTATAAACATAGGGAGAGAACTGACAAGGTAGCCCGGGTGGGGTTTGGGAGGAGGATAGGAGGGAAGGAAAAGGTCACTTCAAAAGTTCAAAATAATGACAGCCTTTTGCTTGGGCTGTCCACTGGGGTGGAGTGGGCGGGTGCACGGAGTCTCCCCCCTCCCCGCGTTCTTACACATCTGGGTGAGGAGGCTATGGAACATGGTGAGGGGGGAGGGCGGTTATACAGGGCCTGCAGCGGCACTCTGTGATCCTGCTGCCGTTCCTGAAGCTCCACCAGACGCTGGACCATGTCCGTTTGATCCCGCAGTAGCTCAAGCATTGCATCCTGCCTCCTCTGATCTTCCTGCCGCCACCTGTGATCTTCCTGCCACCACCTCTCATCTCGAGCGTCCCTCCACTCTTCACATTGGTCCCTCCTGTCCTCACATTCACTGGCATCTTTCCTGTACTTTGATACTGTGTCATTCCACTCATTCAGATGAGCTCTTTCATCGCCGGTTGATTGCATGATTTCCAAGAACATTTCATCTCGCGTGCGTTTTTTTCACCGCCTTATCTGAGATAGCCTTCGGGATGGAGGAGGGAGGCTTGAAAAATTTGCAGCTGCGGGAGGGAGGGAAAAAAGGAAGAGAAGTATTTAAAAAGATACATTTTACAGAACAATGCTTATACTCTTTCACGGTGAACAACACTATTCACATTACATAGCACATGTGATTTTGGTACAAGGTCACATTTTGCATCTTATATTGAGTGCCTGCGGCTTTGGTGTTAGAGATCACAGACGCAGGGCCAGGCAACAGAATTCAGCTTGCATGCACCCATGGTAAGCCATTGTCTTTCGGCTTCTGCAACCTTCATTAAAGCAGCGCCCTCCTTTCCCATACCAAGCAAAGCCCGTTGAGTGCTGTGGTTTTCCTGTTAACGTGCAGCAGCAGAAACCAAACTAAACCCCCCAACCACCCATCCAATTCTCTGGGATGATCTCTTTAACCCTCCCCCCACCGCGTGGCTGGTATCAGGGAAATTCCCTACAGAAACCAAACTAACCCCCCCCCCAATCCAATTCTGTGTGATGATCACTTTACCCCTCCCCCCACCGTGTGGCTGGTATCAGGGAAGATCCCTGCTAGCCAAACGCGAAAAGCTCAACGCCAATGGCCCCTCCCCTCCCTACCGCTTGGCTAACTGCAGGGAAGAATTACTTTTCAGCCACAGGCAAACAGCCCAGTAGGAACGGCCACCTCTGTCCCCTTAATTAAATTCCCGTATTTCAACCAGATTACCATGAACGATATCACTCTCCTGAGGATAACACAACGAGATAAAGAACGGATGTTGCTTGAATGCCAGCAAACACCGGGACCATATGCTGCCAGGCTTTGTCATGCAATGATACCAGATTACTTGCTACTAGCATGGCGTTGTCAAGTGTCCTACCATGGAGGACGGAATAAGGCTGCACTGCCCAGAAACCTTCTGCAAAAGCTTTTGGAGTACCTCCAGGAGAGCTTCATGGAGATGTCCCTAGAGGATTTCCGCTTCATCCCCAGACAAGTTAACAGACTTTTCCAGTAGCTGTACTGGCTGCGAATGCATCCCAAGTCCTCAGGGCAAATTAATCATTAAAAAACGCTTGCTTTTAAACCATGTTTTATATTTACAAAGGTACACTCACCAGAGGTCCCTTCCATGGCCTCATTGTCTGGGATAACGCCTTGGGAGGGTTGGGAGGGTACTTCAGTCAGGCTGAGAAAAAGATCCTGGCTGTTGGGGAGAAGGGAGTGCTGTGTGCTCTCCACAAGCTTGTCCTCCTCCTCCTCCTCCTCCTCCTCATCTTCCCCATCCGCAGAATCCTCAGGATTGGCTGAGATTACCCCCTCCTCGGAATCCACGGTCAGAGGTGGGGTAGTAGTGGCGGCCCCCCCTAGAACTGCATGCAGCTCAGCGTAGAAGCGGCATGTCTGCGGCTCTGACCCGGACCTTCCGTTTGCTTCTTTGGTTTTCTGGTAGGCTTGTCTGAGCTCCTTAACTTTCACGCGGCACTGTAGTGAGTCCCTATTGTGGCCTCTCTCCATCATGCCCTTGGAGATTTTTTCAAGGCATTTGGCATTTCATCTTTTGGAACGTAGTTCTGCTAGCACGGAATCCTCTCCCCATATAGTGATCAGATCCAGTACCTCCCGTACAGTTCATGCTGGTGCTCTTTTTCGATTATCGGACTACATGGTTACCTGTGCTCTCCAAGCTGGGCAAACAGGAAATGAAATTCAAAAGTTTGCGGGGCTTTTCCTGTCTACCTAGCCAGTGCATCCGAGTTCAGATTGCTGTCCAGAGCGGTCACAATGGTGCACTGTGGGATAGCTCCCGGAGGCCAATACCGTTGAATTGCGGCCACACTAACCCTAATTCGAAATGGCAATGTTGATTTCGGCGCTACTCCCCTCGTCGGGGAGGAGTACAGAAATCAATTTTAAGAGCCCTTTATTTCGAAGTAAATGGCTTCGTTGTGTGGATGGGTACAGGGTTAATTCGATTTAACGCTGCTAAATTCGAACTAAACTCGTAGTGTAGACCAGGCCTTGGAGATACCCTTTCCCTGGAGGAATCCTCAGTAGCCACTGGATCCAGCTTTAAGGCTGCTGCATACCACTGGAGCTGGCATGAGCTTTATCAGGGCTGATGATCTGGCCCTTTCATCTTCTGTTTTTAGAGCAATAAAAAAATAAAAATACAGCAGCAAGTCTAGGGGGAATCTAATAATGTACCCATATTTTTCATATTGTTTACCTGCTCATTAAAACAAACTAAAGCTGAATAGTTATATATAAATCTCACAATGCCTTTGGCAGATGAATAGGTTAGAGACTATTATACAGTATAGTATCCAGTATTCAATTATGGCAAACAGATCTAAGATGGTCTAGCATAATGTATGATTCTTAGACAACAATGTGATAAATTAGGCTCATCCTACTATTTTATGTGGGGTGAGATTCTAGTCTATATCATTGTTTAGGCCTTGAATCTGAAATAAATAGTCAGCTCAGGGCTAGCTTAAGGCAATCTGGGGCCCTAGGCACAGCAAGCCACGTCCTTCCCCAATATGCCATGGGTCTGTCACTGACTTGAAGTAGCAGTGACAGGCAGCACCTTCTTGTTGCAGAGAGGCAGGATTGGAACGGTGGCATGGGGACTCCCCCTCCTCCACCCCAAAGGATGGCAGAAAGCATGTATTAGCTTGGGTGGATGGTCCACACACAGAGTCATTTGCTGGGTGGTACTGGCAGGGCACCCCACAGCAGCCAGTCTTACGAAGAACACTCCATTGGAGATACATAGGGCAGTTTGTCCCTCTCAGAACATTGGGTTCCGGTTTCTCTGCTGACCCAGGGAGATATCACTGCATTGGTTACACCGGTAAGCAATTTTTGAAGCTTTTTTTTTTTTTTTGCAACTAGCATGAATAGATGCTTACCGGTAATTATAAAAAAAAAAAAAGCTGTGATTTGAACAGAATCATGTAGCTTCAGGAGCTGGGGCTTTAGGCTTGAGCCTATAATGCCTATGCCTTAAACTGGCCCTGGACCAGCTTTCGTACTGCTCAAGATTGGGGAAGACTATTTTTCTAATTAAACCTACAATTAAGTTTGTAAAATTATTATTTCTTCTTTGTTACAAGAGTTGACAATGAGAAATGCTGTCTGCCAATGCTGACTGTGAGGAAATTAGAAAACAAGCAAACATGACATATTTTAAAAGGGGCATTCTGAAAAGGTGCACTGGGAGATGCCACAGGCTTTGTTGGAAATCATCTGCCTAGAAGATGAAGCAGTGTTTGCAAAGGCTGCTGTTGACTTCAGGGACTAATGCATGGTTAGGTTTTTTTTCCCAGAGATCTTACAGAAACTGAGACACTGATATGCAGCAGGGATGCAGGTGGAGCTAAAGGGCTGTTTTTGAAAAACGGACACTGCCAGATGCTACAACTCTCTCACGGTGTAGCTTTACTGTACGCTTCTTTGTATTTCAAATGTTATTGTACTTCAAAAGGATTATATGCTCAGCTGTATACACCCAACTGCACAGCCCCAAACTGGAATGCCATTTCAGGGTTTTGGTGACACCCAGGACTGGCTCCAGGGTTTTTGCCACCCTAAGTGGCAAAAAAAAAAAAAAATCAATCGCGATCGGCGGCACTCCAGCGGCAGCTCCACCGCGCCGCTTTCTTCTTCAGCGGGAAGTGCTTCCCTCCAAGAGGGACCCGCCATCGAATTGCCGCCGAACAGCCCGACGTGCCGCCCCTTCCCCTTGGCCGCCCCAAGCACCTGCTTGCTAGCTGGTGCCTGGAGCCGGCCCTGGTGACACCATAAAACCATGCAAATGAAACCTGTTAATATCATTTTTGTGTATGTCTACAACCCTCTCCCCCCCCCTCAAAAACATTCAAAAACCATGAATCAGTTCCTACCACCCTCCCAAAACTCATGACTTTTTAAACAAAAAATATATATATTGAGTCCTTTTTATTCTGCTTTCTGAGCCTTTCAGATGCCCTCAGGTCACATTTTAAAGGTTTTCTCTGTAACCAGAAGGCCTAGAAAGTTACTTAAAACCTCAGGGTTTTTTTGAGATTTTCTAAGATTTTGAAATCTCCTGATTCCACCAGCTACATTTTGGGAAAAATACTGATATCATGAGAACTGGCAAGACTGTACCTGTTTTGTAGAATTCATGATTGAATGCCATCTGACATGAGTGGCTCCTTTGCAGCTGGAGTTCTTATGCTGAAGGGGTGAGAATCACCCCATTCACCATTATTTCTGATCTGTCCATGAATGGGTGGGATTCTCCCCTGCTCTTCCCTCAGGTAACCCTGGTATTATCCAGCTTTGGTGCTCTTGGGGATCTCATTGTGCTCACCTCCTCAGGGTGCAGTGCGGTATGGTGCAGTCTGCACTTGTTTGCTGTCCTCTCCCTGCCACCATACACTTTATGAGTGTGGCCATTTAACTCATAGGTTGGTGGGTGTGTGTGCGGAAGGGGCTCCCCTTTTGCTTTGGCTATGAGCAAATCTCCTCTTGGAGTTGAGAGGGAATTTCCCGGACTGCAGACTGACCTAGCTGTTTTTCACTGGCCCCAGAACATTTGGCAGGGCTGTGGTTTGGGATCAGGAGGAGTTATGATTTATTGTTTTGCATATATGTCACAAATGTGTGGTTGCTGTAAGAGCAGTGGTAGCAGGTATGGAAGCCATTTACTTAGCAGGTTTTGGCTGCGTGCTGATGTAATGTCTGGTCATAAGAGTAGAAAGCTTCCAGGTCAAAACTGCAATGGGGCTCTGCACAGGTGCAGCAGTCAGCCCACATGCTACAAAATGCAGAACCAGGGCCACAGAGCTTGTGTAAGTATGGATCATTAAATCATCCCCCATCCTGCTGAAGCTTCCTGTTGCATTTAGAATTACATAGAACCTTTTAACTTTGATTTTGTTTTTGGGCAGAGGGGAAGGAAGAAAAATCAGGATGTTAAAGCTCTTAATTCAGATTTTTTAACAGAAAATAGACATTTAATGCTGCTATAGCCCCTAGTAGCTACAATGCACATTTCAATGGAGTGAGAGACACCCCCCGCGCGCACGCATGCATACACACACACATACTCCTTTTTATGTTTCTTTGCAATAATGTCTTAATTATTATTTATTCAGTGACACTGTTTAATTTATCATTTCACATGGATGCCACTGCCAAACAGTAATAGTATTGATCTGAAGAGGTTTATTGCAATAGTACTATACATTAGCAATGTATTAATGAGCACTGCTAACTCCCTATTTGTCACATTCTATTGGTATCTAACTAATAATTTTTGCACCTTCAACATCCTATCAATATCACAGGAACACAGCAAGTTGCTCATGCAGATTTATGTATGGACTTCTATCCTGCGTTTCATCAGCAATAACTGCATACTAGATAAATGCCTGAAATTTTAAACTCATTGGAATACTTTTAATGTGAAGTGACCTTTGGTATTGATTGCAGTTCCTTCTGGTGCTTGCTTTAAAAATAACTGAAAGGATTAATGAGTTCTTGTAGCTTTTATGCCAAGCTGGGTGTTCCTGGTTGTATAGATCTTCTTTTCAATCCAATAAGATGATTAAAACAAATTATGGTTCTACACAGAAAATAATCAGGCAAATGACTTTGAAATAAAGAAGTGCTTTTAAAGAGACCATATTAATCTAGAGAAGAGATATCCTGGGTTCCTTGGAACATGGGGTGCCCTATGTTGTAAAATGAGTGACGGGATAGAAGTTGCTACTCACCTCCGGATTCCTTGTCAGAGTGACACTACATCTCTTAATATGCAAGAGAATACAGCACTTTCATTAATGATGCCTTAGCATGGTGGACTGAGAGGTAAGTGACATACTGCAGGCTAAGGCATACACATCTTATACTTTTTTCTGCTCATCTAACAGAGTAATAAAGAATTTCAGTATATTAGGATGGGTTATTTGTCCCAAAGGAGCAACCTGTCCCCAGTCTAATAACTTGGATAGGCATAAGCCCTTCCCAAATCTCTGTAAGATATCTCATCATCCTCTGTCTTTCAGCGTTTGCCTGTCTGATCCTTGTCAGTACTTAGATTGGCCTGTAAGATTCTCAGTGTAGGAGCTCTATCCTCCTGCAAGTTAATAGGACTTGCAGGAGCTCATGCACTCTCTCTTCAACTCATCTCCAAGCAGTGTTTGGGATCCTCCCCTGCTACGAAGCCTAGACTGTAGCCACTCCAACTGTGCGCCTCCTACCTGGGGACATAACAGGCAGAAATGTATGCCACACCTCTGATACTAGATTCTTCCTGCTCCCTCCCCTAGATCTCAACAACCCAAAGATTGACCCTTTCTCCTCTAGCCCAGGTCCTCCATGTTTTATATCATTTTGGGGGGCACAGGGGAATCTTGGGTCTGCCAGAATTACATAATGCAAGGTGGGCCCATACCTGCTAAAAGAAAAAGAGGGAACATGGAATGTTTAGGGCGGCAGTTCTCAAACTGTGCCTCGGGACCCCAAAGTGGGTCATGACCCTGTTTTAATGGGGTCACCAGGGATAGCTTAGACTTGCTGGGGCCAGGTGCTGAAGCTAAATCCCGAGCCCCACTGTCTGGGGCCAAAGCCTGAGGGCGTCAGCCTTGGGCAGTGGGGCTGAGATTACAGGCCCCCTGCCTGGCGCTGAAGTCCTTGGGCTTGGGCTTGCCCCCTCCCCCAGGGTGGCGGGGATCAGGAGGGATCAGGCTTCGGTTCCCCCTCCTGCGTAGTAATTTTTTTTTGTCAGAAAGGGTTCGCGGTGCAATGAAGTTTGAGAACCCCTGGTTTAGGGTGATAAAGTTAATAGTTGCTTAGTTGTAAGTATCTGAAAGTATGGGTTTTCCTAAGGGAGGCCTGAGAGTGCAGAAGGAATGGGGAGGGAGTATAAAGAGCCTTCAGGGAATGAGGCTGAAGAGTCAGTAGGGAGGTGAGGTGAGAATTCACATATTAGTGGGTAAAATGGCAGAAGATGTAAAAAAGGAGTACAACAAGCCCTCAGAAACCCAACAAGCACCAGAGTGAGGCATCACCAGGAATGGGAAAGGCAATAAGGAGCCTTCAGGAGAATAATGGTCAAGGGACTGAGACTGTAAAGAGTGGGGTATGAAAATCCTTCCAGGATCCATTGGGCAGGACACCTAAGAAGTTGAGGGACACTAGGAGCCATCAAGTGCAGAATGTACCTAGAAGAATCTATATTTTTTTCTGGCTTCAATGATAGGACATGCCATAAATAAAGTCAGCTTCTTTGTGGGGGAGGACTTGATTTTATCAAGGTTGTCTGATCACCCACACAATCTAGGCCCATCTTGTTTTCACTGAATTTAAGTATCAAATATTGTGCTTGTAGACAAGTAGGGTACCATCATAGAAACTGGTAGGATACTTTGTCACTGTTTCCTACTCAATGCTTGCATGAATTTGTGGTAAAACATATCGGTTATATTCAGGGCCGGCTCTAGCTTTTTTGCTGCCCCAAGCAGCAAAAAAAAGCGCCGCCCCCGAGCTCCCCCCAGCCGAGCGGCCGCGCCGCCCCCCCGCCGAGCGCCGCCGGAACCCCCCTTCCAGCGCTGCCCCCCCCGCGCCGCCCCCCCCGCCGAGCGCCGCGCCGCTGGAGCCCGCCCCCGCCCACTGCCGAGCGCCGCCGGAACCCCCTTCCAGCGCCGCGCCAGCGCCGCCCCCCCCCCCCCGCCGAGCGCCGTCTGCTGCGTGCCGGAGCCCGCTCCCGCCGACTGCCGCGCGCCGGAGCCCGCCCCCCCCCCTGCCGAGCGCCGCTGGAACCCTCCCCACCAGCGCGAGCCCCGCGCTGCCCCCCCGCTGAGCGCCGCGCCGCTGGAGCCCGCCAAGCGCCGCCCCCCCGGAGCCCGCCCCCGCCGAGCGCCGCCGGAGCACCCCCCCGTGGAATGCCGAGCCGCGCTCCTCCCGCCGCCCCTTACCAGGTGCCGCCCCAAGCACGTGCTTGGGTGCCTGGTGCCTGGAGCCGGCCCCGGTTATATTCCTATTTTATCTCTAATATGGATCTCCCAGTCTCACTTCTCTTTCAGCACCTTTTCCCTCTCCACTCTGCATGGAGAAAAGATGACCAGAGTCTGATTTTGTTATCCCTGTAAGATCAGTGCCGGCTATGTGACCATTTTCAGGATGACATTTCACTTACAGTTTTCTTTGTATTCTTTGCATGGGTGAAATTCACCCTGTGCAGAGGGCCAACACCAGGCTTATGTACTGGGGCTAAAGTGAGACTTAAGTGATGCACAGGCCTTGTGCTGCTGATGCTCTGCCCAGTATGAGTTTCACCCAAAGTGACTATCATGTGGACCCAATTGCATCTCATATACATTACAGCAGTGCAAAAAGAATGCAAAATGGGTGTAAAATACTAACAAATCAGTTTACACTAGTGTAAATGACTACACAAAAATGCAAGGCAATTGTGAATCAGATCCTGTTGTGGAACATATTCAGTATATAGTAAAAAATGTGAAATCTTAAAGTATTGAACTGCAGTATAAAAAACTATTTGTGATAGTAACATCTTTCAGGAACTGCTTAGAGCACCTTATCACCCATTTTTAATCTGTGCACTTGTAACCCATACACCTTCTGGGTGTGGTGTTCTGTCCCATCTAGTGGCACTGAGACAACTTAGAGAGAGAAATTAATGAGTCTGCTCTATAGCCTTAGCTAAGAGGCAGTTGGCTTTTGGCTCATGCGGTAGAGGCTCATGCACTAAGCTCCAAAGGTCCCAGGTTCGATCCTGCCTGTTGATGACCAGGGTCTGTCAGTGTTACACAATACAATTACTCTCAAAGAAACTGAGGAACCACCTGGTCAGCATCCTGTACAGGGGAAGATCAAGAATGAGCTCTCAAAACTGGAGACTCTACAAAACCAACCTTCCACACAAACTTCCATGTGGCTGGACTTTACAAAAATGAGACAAGCCATTTACAATGCACACTTCACTTCTCTACCCTCAACTCACCTAACAATATTGTTAATCTATCCAACCACACACTTAGCCCGGCAGAAGAGTCTGTCCTATCTCGGGGACTCTCTTTCTGTCCCACTACCCCCATGAACATGATACAGTTCTGCAGTGATCTGGAAGCCTACTTTCATCATCTCCAAGTCAAGGAATATTTTCAACACACCACTGAACAGTGCACTGACCCACAGGAACCCTCCTACCAACACTAAAAGAAGAAGAATTCTGCGAGGACTCCTCCTGATGGTCGAAATGATAGACTGGACTTCTACATAGAGTGCTTCCGGAGACGTGCACAGGCTGAAATTGTGAACAAACAGCATCACTTGCCCCATAACCTCAGCCGTACAGAACACAATGCCATCCACAGCCTCGGAAACAACTCTGACATTATAATCAAAGGGGCTGACAAAGGAGGTGCTGTAGTCATAACGAACAGGTTGGATTATGAACAGGAGGCTGCGAGGCAACTCTCCAACACCACATTCTACACCATCTGCTCAAGAAACTCCCTGCTATAGCACAGGAACAAATCTACACGGACACACCCCCAGAGTCCCGACCAGGGGTATTCTATCTGCTACCCAAGATCCATAAACCTGGAAACCCTGGACACCCCATCATCTCAGGCATCGGCACTCTTACAGCAGGATTATGTGGCTATTTGGACTCTCTCCTCAGACCCTACGCTACCAGCACTCCTAGCTATCTTTGAGACACCAACGACTTCCTGAGGAAACTACAATGCATTGGTGATCTTCCTGAAAACACCATCCTGGCCACCATGGACGTAGAAGCTCTTTACACCAATATTCCACATGAGGATGGACTACAAGCTGTCAAGAACAGCATCCCTGTTGAGGCCACGGCACACCTCGTGGCTGAGCTTTGTGACTTTGTCCTCACCCACAACCATTTCAGATTTGGGGACAACTTATACCTTCAAGTCAGTGGCACTGCTATGGGTACCCGCATGGCTTCACAGTATGCCAACATTTTTATGACTGACTTAGAACAACGCTTCCTCAGCTCTCGTCCCCTAGCGCCCCTCCTCTACTTGCACTACATTGATGACATCTTCATCATATGGACCCACGGGAAGGAGGCCCTTGAAGAATTCCACCTGGATTTCAACAATTTCCATCCCAACATCAACCTCAGCCTGGACCAGTCCACACAAGAGATCCACTTCCTGAACACTACAGTGCAAATAAGTGATGGCCACATAAACACCACCCTATACCGGAAACCTACTGACCGCTATACTTACCTACATGCCTCCAGCTTCCATCCAGGACACATCACACGATCCATTATCTACAGCCAAGCGCTAAGATACAACCGAATTTGCTCCAATCCCTCAGACAGAGACAAACACCTACAAGATCTTTATCAAGCATTCGTAAAACTACAATACCCACCTGGGGAAGTGAGGAAACAGATTGACAGAGCAAGACAGGTACCCACAAATCACCTACTATAGGATAGGCCCAACAAGGACAATAACAGAACACCACCGGCCATCACATACAGCCCCCAGCTAAAACCTCTCCAGCGCATTATCCACGATCTACAACCTATCCTGGAAAATGATCCCTCACTCTCACAGACCTTGGGAGGCAGCCCAGTCCTCGCTTACAGACAACCCCCCAACCTGAAGCAAATACTCACCAACAACTACATGCCACACCTCAGAAACACTAACCCAGGAACTAATCCCTGTAACAAACCTTGTTGCCTACTCTGTCCCCATATCTACTCTAGCGACACCATCAGAGGACCCAACCACATCAGCCACACCATCAAGGGCTCATTCACCTGCACATCCACTAATGTGATATATGCCATCATGTGCCAGCCATGCCCCTCTGCCACGTACATTGGCCAAACTGGACAGTCTCTACGTAAAAGAATAAATGGACACAAATCGGACATCAGGAATGGTAACATATGAAAGCCAGTAGGAGAACACTTCAATCTTCCTGGACATTCTATAACAGATTTAAAACTAGCCATACTTGAACAAAAAAAGTTATTGGCTTCTACTGTACCCTACCTTATAATGTGATATGTAATGTACTCTGGACATTAAAAACTCATTTATTTAAACTCACTATTTCTCCACAAGAAAGATCTACTCTTTTTGCAGGACCCACAAACACCTATTTGGTTCTTTTTGTTTTTTCCTTCTGGCTATGCTGCATTACTTAAACATTATTCCCATTCTGTGTTTGTTTCACCAATGAATAAAAAAAAAAAAGGAAGCTAAAACAGCCATATTACTTCTAACTCTAAAAATAGTCATCGTGTTAGGTTGAATAGCAAACGATATTGTTGGTAGAGAAAATGTGATTCCCCAGCTTCTGTATTACATACATACAAAAGAAATCTATGAAAAGAGGAGTCTTTAAAGGGAAAGCTTTTCAGTATTAACGTTTGGAGTGGGATCCACAATTTACAGTAGACATTTTAAAAGCCTTAATTGTAGTCAGCAATTTACAAGTCATCATTAGCATTTCATGTTAACAAAGGAGGGAAAATGAAAAGTAAAAAAAAAAAAAAATTGGTCAAGCCGCATTTTGTTGAACAATGAAATAATTTAAACAGAAATAGTTCATTTTGTGGTTTTTGTTAATTTCTAGCAGCATGGAATATGTTTGCAATGAAAATTTCTCTATGATTCCGAAAGCCTTTTGTGAATACAAACAGCCTCCTGCTGCATTCTCATTATGGTCCAAATTCATCCCTGATGTAGCTCCAGAGTTACACCAGGGATGAATTTGACTCATGTTTTAGATTCCACACCCATGTGATGTCGGCAGACCAGACAGGGCCGCCCGGGGGGGGGGGGGGGGGCAAGTGGGGCAATTTGCCCCAGGCCCCGGGTCCCGCAGGAGCCCCCACGAGAGTTTTTTGGGGCCCCTGGAACGGGGTCTTTCACTCGTTCCAGGGGCCCCAGAAAACTCTTGCGGGGCCCGGGCCCCCGGAGCTTCTTCCGCTCCGGGTCTTTGGTGGCAGTTCGGCGGCGGGGGATCCTTCCGCCCCGGGACCTGCGGCCGAAGTGCCCTGAAGACCCACGGCGGGGGGTCCTTCCACCCCGGGACCTGCCGCCGAAGTGCTGGGTCTTCGGCGGCAATTTGGCAGCGGGGGCCCCCTGCCGCCGAAGACCCCAGGCCCCCTGAATCCTCTGGGTGGACCTGAGACCAGATGCCAGCTCATGCCAAGATCCCAGTGCCTCAACTGAACACTGACAAATACATATCTGGACTCAATCTGTCTCACCTGTATGTTAGTATTGTTAAAATTAAATTATTATTAGAATTATAAAAATGTGTTTAGTGTTTAGACTTTATTGAATGCTTATGAGTTGCTGAATACATTAATCTCACTTATAACATTTGTATCACACATTGAGCAGTTGTATTGTGGGCCTCTGTGACTGTGTAAGTGACCAGACAGGAGAGAGGCATTTAGATGAAGGGCTGATCTTCAACAGAAGGTGTTATGCCCTTCCTAAAAGAAAAGGTCCATTGATACCAGGAGGACTATTGTGGGACATTGCAACTGGAATTTCCCTACGTACCATCAACAAGAGGACAGAAAGATTCATGAACATGAGTCATGCAAGGGACTCCTCCCATCAGGTGAGCTTTGCAGCTGAAAGCAGGTGGGAAGAGGAGAATAAAATCCCTAACAAGAAGGAACTGATTATCTCTATGCTGCTTGGACTCTGGAGGGCAAGGTATTTCTAGGCAAAGCAAGAGATCCCCAGCTGCTTGACCTTTAGAGCTAACCCAGGCTATGTCTACAGTGCAATTAAAAACCCGCAGCTGGCCCGTGCCAGCTAACTCAGATTCATAGGGTGCAGGATAGGGGGCTGTTTAATTGTGGTGTAGACGTTCGGGCTCACTCTGGAGCCCAGACTTTGGGACCCAACAAGTGGGGAGGGGCCCAGAGCCCGGGCTCCAGCCGGGGCATTGAAGTCTATACTGCAATTCTATAGCCCTGCAGCTGAGCACCACAAGCCCAAGTCAGCTGACACAGGCTTGCTGCACATGTTTTATTGAAGTGTAAACATACCCATAAACGTTGGAGCCCCAGGCTGGGACCTAGGGTTCAACCCCGAACCTGGGGTTATAATTGACTCTAGCTGCTCAAGCCCTAAGTTAAAAAACCCGGAGTCAGCTAACTCAAGTTCTACTAACCCTGGGCTTACATTGCAGTGTGCACATACAATGTTATGGGTAACTCATTTGTGTATCTCTTTACCTGCTTTACCCTTGTAAATAACTTGTTTACTTTTCCTATTTAATAAATCTTTATATAGTTTATTATAGGATTGGCTATACGTAGAGCTCTCAAGCGATTAAAAAAATTTATCGTGATTAATCGCGCAATTAAAAAAATTGTGTTAAACAATAATAGAATACATTTATTTAAATATTTTTGGATGTTTTCTACATTTTCAAATATATTGATTTCCATTACAACACAGAATACAAAGTGCACAGTGCTTACTTTATATTTATTTTTGATTACAAGTGTTTGCACTGTAAAAAGAGAAAAGAAATAGTATTTTTCAATTCACCTAATACAAGTACTGTAATGCAATCTCTCTTTATCATGAAAGTTGAACTTACAAATATAGAATTATGTACAAAAATAATGCATTCAAAAATAAAACAATGTAAAATATTAGAGCTCGCAAGTCAACTCAGTCCTACTTCTTCTTCAGCCAATCGCTCAGACAAACAAGTTCCTTTATATTTGCAGGAGATAATGCTGCACTCTTCTTGTCTACAATTTCACCTGAAAGTGAGAACAGGCCTTCTCATAGCACTGTTGTAGCCAGCGTCGCAAGATATTTATGTGCCAAATGCGCATGCTTCAACCACCATTCCAGGGGACATCCATCCATGTTGATGACGGATTATGCTCGAAAATCATCCAAAGCAGTGCGGACCAACGCATGTTCATTTTCATTATCTGAGTCAGATGCCACCAGAAGAAGGTTGATTTTCTTTTTTGGTGATTTGGGTTCTGTAGTTTCTGCATTGGAGTGTTGCTCTTTAAAGACTTCTGAAATTATGCCCCCTACCTTGTCCCTCTCAGATTTTGGAAGGCACTTCAGATTCTTAAATCTTGGATCGAGTGCTGTAGCTATCTTTAGAAATCTCACATTGGTACCTTCTTTGCATTTTGTGAAATCTGCAGTGAAAGTGTTCTTAAAATGAACAACATGTGCTGGGTCATCATCCAAGACTGCTATAACATGAAATATGTGGCAGAATGTGGGTAAAACAGAGCATGGGACATACAATTCTCCCCCAAGGAGTTCAGTCACAAATTTAATTAACACATTTTTTTTTAATGAGCGTCATCAGCATGGAAGTATGTCCTCTGGAATGGTGGCCAAAGCATGAAGGGGCATACAAATGTTTAGCATATCTGGCAGGTAAATATCTTGCAATGCTGGCTACAAAAGTGCCATGCAAATGCCTGTTCTCACTTTCAGGTGACATTGTAAATAAGAAGCAGGCAGCATTATCTCCTGTAAATGTAAACAAATTTGTTTGTCTTAGCGACTGGCTGAACAAGAAGTAGGACTGAATGGACTTGTAGCCGCTGAAGTTTTACATTGTTTTGTTTTTGAGTGCAGTTATGTAACAAACAAACAAACAAAATCTACATTTGTAAGTTGCACTTTCAGGGTAAAGAGATTGCACTACAGTACTTGTATGAGGTGAACTGAAAAATACTATTTATTCTGTTTATCATTTTTACAGTGCAAATATTTGTAATCAAAATATACAGCTTGATTTCAATTACAACACAGAATACAAGATATATATGAAAATGTAGAAAAACATCCAAAATATTTAATAAATTTCAATTGGTAGTCTCTTGTTTAACAGTGTGATTAAAACTGTGATTAATCACGATTAATTTTTTTAATTGTGATTAATTTTTTTGAGTTAATTGCGTGAGTTAACTGCAACTAATCAACAGCCCTAGCTATAAGCATTATCTCTGATGTAAGATCTAAGGTGCAATTTACCTGGGATAAGTGACTAGTCCTTTGAGACTGGGAGTAACCTGAATATTGCTCGGATGCTTGGTGTAAGGGACCAGCTATCACAAAGGTACACTCACCTAGGTGGCGAGATAAATCAGAGTACCCTGGGGGATTATCTGTGACTCCACGCTAAGGCTATTATATGCCTGAGGAGTTTACACTTGATAATTGGTAGGTGAATTTTAAGTATAGAACTCACAACCAATTTGAGGTTTGTGCCCTGGTTCCTAACAGTCGGCCCTGAATTTGGTATTCATGCTCTTGCATCATTGCAGGCAGCATTACCCACCCCCCAATATGAGTTACACTGAGAACAACAATAGTCCACAATGTTCATTTACACCAACACAGCAAAGTCTATGGCTTGCAAGTCTAATAGATGTTAATGTAATATAAACATTGTCCTGTGCTCAGTAAGAGCAAAGCAACAATGTATGCTATTAGAATTTAATGCAACATAATGCTCAAAAATTCCAGAGGGAAATGAGAGATTTACATCAGTGCAACAGCAGCACTGTAGAGGATTTAGAAGAACAGATTTAACCCACTAAAAGAAACGAACTGTGATCATATTTCACACTAACATGATGTGAATTTTATTTCCCTGTGAGAGTCTAATACAATCCAAAGCTCATATCACATTAACTAACATCTCACCCTATTCTTAATACAAAAGCATGTTCCTTCCTCTTATGTTTTGTTAAATATGCTTATATTATATTATATTATCTCTTGAATAGTATATTTATGTTGACCACATTATTTATAGATGCTTCATTTATTCTAACCTTTGTTCCCTCTAAAAGCAAAATCTGCAGTATTAGACAACACACCAATTATCTGTCAAGTAGATAATAACTAGAACAATTTAAAAACACAGTGATTTTACTTCAGTGGTTCATGTAAACTTTTCCTTATCCAAAATCTCAAAGTGAAAAATACATGTTAATCGACTATCTATAAACAAACTTACATTTTTAGATCATCCCCTCTTTAGAAGGAACATAATTGCCATGTTTTGGTTCTATTCCTTCATATTATTAAAATTTTTCATATTATATATATATATATATACACACACACACACACACACACACACACACACAGATCTAGAAAATCATTATCCTAAAAATCGGTTTGAAAAATTATATATAATACTAACACCAGTCGTGGGTGGAACTTGTACATAGGCATATCACTATTAGACTGAACTGCGTTTGGCTGTTTTCCTTGATGACAGAGAAATGAAAGGACACAGACATAAGGTAATTTTCCCCAGCCTATATTCTCTGAGCATATCTGTGGATGAAACAACCATCTATATCTGGAGATATTAAGGCCCTGATCCTGCAAAGTCTTATGCACATGCTTAACTTTACACACTGAATAGTCCATTGACTTTATGGATAAGAATAGACCAGGTAGAAAATATAAGGGAGATTTAGCAATGAGCCCTGAATTCCAGAAAAAGGGTGGAGTGAACATGGGCAGCCCAAGATCTGCTGGTACATGGCAGGCTTTGGGAAGAGAGGATTCAGACAGATTCTGGTGGGTTTACATTAAATTAACCTGAGTTCACATGGTTTTGCATTGTGTGTGTTTTTTTATCTTAATGAACTGAATCTCAACACAAACCTCAGGGGTCTGGAAACTGCATGACTCTATGGACAGGGTGACCAGATCACAACACTAAAATATCGGGACACATTGGGGTGCCATCAGCCCCGCCCACAGTCCACCCCCGCTCCTCTCCCACTCTGCCCCAGGTTCCGCCCCCTCCCTGCTCGCCCCCCCGTTGCACCCTTCCTCATCCCCCCAACCCCCTGCTGGCTTGCTGCATCCCTCCTCAGTCCCCCACCCACCGCTCGTCTCCTTCCCCACCCCGCCTGCCCGACTGCCGCTCGTCTCTTCACCCTCCCTGCCCACCACTCGCCTCTTCACCCCTCCGTCCACCATCCACCCCTTCGGTGGTGACTTCCCCTCTGCCAGGTGGGTGCTCACTCCCCCCACCTCTGCCCACCCAAACATCCGCCCTCACTCCACCCCCATTCCACCCCCTTCCCCCAAGTCCCCGCCCCTGCCCTGCCTCTTCTCCACCTCCTCCCCTGAAAGTGCCACATCCCCGCTCCTCCCCCTCCCTCCTGGAAAGCTCTAAGCGCTGCCAAACAGTTGGGAGGGGGGGAGGAGCAGGGATGCAGCACGCTGGGGGGAGGGGAGGAGAAGGAGGCGAGGAGCGGGGAGCTTGACTGCCATTTTTCCCCGTGAGTGCTCCAACTCTGGAGCACCCACGGTGTCAGCATCTCCCTCCCGCTCGCCTCCTTACCTGAATATCAGGACAAATGGCATCCTGATCATACATTGATCGGGACATGGGACAAAGGGTTAAATATCGGGACATCTGCTCACCCTGTCTATGGATAAGGTTAGCTGAAATGGTTCCAAATAGCAATAGTCCTTTTGGCCAGTCCTCACTGATCTTACCACTAGATAAACAACTCTCTCCTGTTTTGTGTCCTACAGAGAGACCCCTTTAATTTAATTTATTTATTGCACTGGGGCATTCACAGGTAGAAACAGAAACATGCAAGATTTTTTATGTTCCTGACTGGGGTAAATGAGCATAGGTTGTGACTTTTTGACATAATTACTAATAATTAGTACTATTTATTACTTGTATTATGGCAGAACCTAGAAGCCCCATTAAGGATGAGGGCCTCCTTGTATTAGACATTATATAGACATATAGAAAGACACCATCTCTGCCCCTTACAATCCACCTAGAAAAGGTGAACAAGTGAGTTAAAAAAACAATAGAAAGAAATGGGGAGAATAGACAAGGGTTGGTCGATTTTGTGCCTTTCTTGATATCAGGGAAGGTTATATCATGGTGGTAGATTACTGTTCTTAATACATATTAAGAGTGTTTAGAGGTTTTTTGGGGGTTGATAATAATGGAAAAATCTCATGGAAAAATGTGAGGGGGCTGCGGGGATTCTGCACCAGCTGAGACTCTATTCTCCTTTGTCTAAACCAAATCTAAACCATGGAAATATGAACATAAATTTTTACTTCCACCCCTCACCTTCCAAATCCCTTGGATATCTGGCCTGTTAATGTATCTGTCTGTAGGCCTATAAATAGCTGCCAAGTTTCATGCACCTCAGTAACATTTTATACAGGTTTTATGTAACTCTTGCTGACACAATGTGGTGCTCTTTCCCTCTCTAGTAGTTGGACTACAGAGAGGCTGATGAGTACAAGCCATCACACTAAGAGATCCTAGTCTTCTATGTCAGGCAGAAGGGGATCAAACTTTTAGAACTAAAAGTTCTGGGGTTGATCACTGATGCAGACAACCCACCCAGGGGTGTCAGATTAATACATAATGCCTTAATTTTGCATATCACAGAATAGAATCATAGAAATGTAGGTCTGGAAGGGACCTTGAGAGGTCATCTAGTCCAGCCCTCCCACCGGCAACACATGGTGCCTCAAGTAGTGGCAGGGATACGGCAGACAGCTCTACAAAATTTGGCAGCAGTGGCTGGGTTGTACTGCAGTAAGTAGGTGGGTGAGTGCTGGTGGGTGCCTAGGGTGCTGGACTGGTGGATATTAGCATGACTGTTTGGGGAAAGCTGTGGTCTGAAAGGGTGTTGGGGTTGGAGTGGAGTTGGAGTCTGTAAACCGGCCAGTACTGGGCCTCACACATCTATCAATGGCTACTGCTGCTTACTCCTCTTATCTGTTCCTTGCCCATTGTGATCCAGCAGAGGGAGACACAGACCACATAGCTGTCCAGCTGGTGGCAAAACAGGTGTCACTGTGGCCTCTGGAAGCCACCAGCAGCAATGGCAGTGCATTCCTGCAGCATGCGTGACATCACAGCTGTGCTGTAGGAATGCATGAAATGGATGCCAAATGCATGAGTGTCACAAGAGATCCGCAACATTTGCCAACCTTGCTAGGCAATGCTGTGCCCTCTACCTAGAGCTGTACATGAATCAGAATTTCAGTTTCTTGGGGAATTCTGTAATTTCATTTTTTTTAATTCCAAATCAGAACAAAATATCAAATTTTGAAATTTTCCAAAAAATGAATGTTTTTGAAACATTTTTCTTTGGTCATTCAAAATATTTTGTTTTACTATCAAATTTAAATTTTATTATATTATAATTTGTGATATAAAATAAATTTCAAAATGACTTTGTTTCTTTTGTTTTGTTTTGTTAACAAGATGTTGTTGAACTTCACATGCTCCTGCAGGAATGTGTCCTTTTTGACGATTTGGCATTTTCTGATGAAAAGCATTCTACAGAAAATCTGACCAGCTCTACCTCCACTTTTATCATCCTGAGTCCAGGCCCCTTAGAACACCAAAGATCATCTCACAAGGTGATGCATGTGAGTTAAAGAAAAGAAATAACATTAGTGACCCAAGTTCTGACCTTTCACACTCGGGGATCCTTTCTCTGCTCTTTCTGACTACCGGACACAGGCAGGGTTTTCCAGAAATGGAGTCTGATTTGACCCTCCTGCAATCACTGCACCAGAGTGTCCTCTTACCAGGGCCGGCTCCAGGCACCAGGCAACCAAGCTGGTGCTTGGGGCGGCACCTGGAGGGGGGCGGCGCGGCGCTCGGGCCGCCAGGGAGAGCGGGGCCACAGCCGGGCTCGCCGCCCACCCCCTGGCGCTCTGGCCGCCCTCCCCCCCCGCGCCCTCCCCCCGGCTGCTGGGGGGAGAGCCGAGCCCCCGCCGTGGCTCGCCGACCTCTCGCCGCCCTGCCCCCGGCGCTCTGGCCGCCGGGGGGAGAGCCGAGCCCCCGCCGGGGGGAGAGCCGAGCCCCCGCCGGGGCTCGCCGCCCTGCCCCCGCCGGGGCTCGCCACCCTGCCCCCGGCGCTCTGGCCGCCCTCCCCTCCGGCGCCCTCCCCCCGGCCGCCAGGGCTCGCCGCCCTCCTCCCAGGGCTCCGGCCGCCCTCCCCTCCGGCGCCCTCCCCCCGGCCGCCGGGGGGAGAGCGGAGCCCCCGCCGGGGCTCGCCACCCTCGCCCCGGGGCTCCGGCCGCCCTCCCCCGCGGGGGGACGGGGACGGCGGAGGCTTTTTTGCCTGGGGCGGCAAAAAAGCCAGAGCCGGCCCTGCCTCTTACCACCTTAAAAAGACAGCTCTTATTGATGTTACATTAACCCATAGTATAAATGCTTAACAGGGGGTCTACTGGCAGAAATGGAAATAACGGAACTACAATAGGAAAATAAATATAAAAAACGACATCCCATTCACTTCTAGATCTAAAATGAAGCATCCTACAAACTAAAACCCATTTCAACAATAGAAACTTTTCCAGGTCCCTCTCACATGTTGAGAAAGCCCTAGGATTCCTAGGCTGTCTAAATTAGGCTGATAGTGTTGCCCATGGACAAGAGCATCAGTTTAATCAGGGAAAGGAATACAAAGTAAAAGAGACTAGCTAGGATTTAGCTGGACAGAGGATCTTTCTGGGCAGCTACTGAGGCTGGGAAGAAGAGACAGAGATCTTAACATAGTTATCATTGTAAATCTACTGATCTCCACTATGAAAACAATGATAATGTCTGAAGCACATCAACACTGCACCTTTAGCAGCAAAAAAACAATAAAGGAAGATATATATGAATATCAGACATCTAGCAGCCACTTGGGATGCTTGAATAAATACAGGATCCTTCTGGAGCTTATCCAAATGTTCTGAGACTCCACCATCACTACTGGAATTCATAACAACCAATAGGTACCCACATTCCATAGGCAGAAAGGTAAAGGAGTAGGTATTACTTGGGCTGATATCAGCATTTTCCTAATGTGTCTCTTAGTTCCAATCAGCTTTATGATTTCCGTTTGACTTTCTCACCTAAACATCTACTTCCTTTAAGAAATCACACAGTCATACTAAACATGAAACAAAATACAGAGCCACTGCAAGCAATATCTAAAGAACAAATTAAAATGCATTCACATTAGAGAATAAGAACAAATAAACTGTATTTACTGTTTTCTCTCTCCGTCTCTCTTTTTATTTTAAACTTAATTTTCCTTAACGAAAGCACTAATAGGATGAAACTGGACAATAATGCAATGCGAAAAAGGGTGTTATTAAAGCTTTTATTAAACCAAATTACTTTGCCATCAGTTTAATGACATCAGTATTTAGGATAACAGGATTCCACGTTAACAGTGGAGGTTAATTAAAAGTGCACCTTCAAAACATTTCATATATAATTTGCATTATTTTTGTCTTTTTGCCCTATGTAATTTGCTGTAGCTTTTGTTTTCTAAAATTTCTCCTTGACTATGTAAGAGAAAGTTATTTAGCTAAACTCAGTGCTCCCTTTTTATAAAACTCTGTAGTAAATTAACCATTGCTGACAAATTCCCATACCACTTGTTAAATGTAGTGCCTCTGTTTAGCTTTAGCCAGCAGATTTGGTGTCTCAGAACTGAGGTGTCTTCAGGGTATGTCTACACTGCAATGAAACACCCACAGCTGGCCTGTGTCAGCTGAGTTCAGGGCTCAGGCTGCAATGTAGATGTGGGCTCTGGGACCTTCCCCTCCTCATGAGGTTCCAGAGCCCAGGCTCCAAACCAAGCCTGAACATTTACGCTGCTCATTTATAGCCCTGCAGCCCAAGCCCTGCGAGCCAGTGTCAGCTGACACAGGCCAGCCACTGGTGATTTATTTCATTGTAGACATACCCTCAGACTTACAGGCTTGTTCACCGAGTAAGGCAGTGCCCCGGTGTTAGCATCAGAACTGGAGAGGCCAGTAGTGAGGCTGGCTCAATTCTATATAAAGATGGGCTTTTTTTTTTTTTTTAAATAAATAGCTTATTTGCCAAGAAATGCAGATTCAATCAACCTGAAACCGTTCATGAATTTGACATAAGTTCACGGAATGGTTTTGGACAGATATCTATTTTTGTTCAGACTACATTAACACAAAGGGTAGGAAGGCAGGGTGGAAGAGAGAGAAGTAGGTGGCTTTTCCTCATCTCTTATAACAGATGTAGGAAACACAGGTTTGACTCCTGTATAGCAGGGATTTGAACCCAGATCTCTTGCATGCCACTTTATCATCTTAATCACCAGGCTATAACCTATTCTGAGGTAGAGTGCTCTGTGTCTCTCCTGCTGAAGCTTTTCCACTTTGTATAAATAATTCAACATTCATTGGATCAATAACAATTTTGCTAAAATATTTCTAATGAGAAATGTTCAGTAAACACCTTCAAGAACTTAAAGGTTTTCTTGTAAAATTGGCACAGGCTGAAACTATGTCCATACTGTAATCTTGGATTAAGACAAGGGTAAAAATATCGGCTAGCACAAATCCTTCTAGTATTCCTTACTCCTAATATATCTATTTATTGCTCCAGAATCCATTTTTTTAAACTTTAGATTGGATTTTACCATAGGTTATTTTTTGTTCGGCGATTCTCATACATTATAATGAAGTGAACATTGCCTGAATGGTTGAGCTATATGCTACAAAGATGAATTATACATTTAGCAAATGTTCTGTATTTGAAATATTATTGTTTTAAAACTGTCCAAGCAAATTAATCTTTTTTTAAAGTGTTTACATGCACAATAAAGCTACTTAGTTCAGCAGGCAGAAAATCACTGTTGCATAGAATCAATAAACATTCACCTGCCAAATAAAATAAAATAAAAGGGATAATCATTCCCTGTAAGAGATCATAAAAGGGGGATATGAACCACAAGTCCAAGAGGATGCAGTGTCACATAAGGGATAGCATGGCTTGTTCATAAGTTGAATGTGCTCATCTCACAACAGATTTCTTGCAAAACCATGGCCTTGACATTGGATTCCCCTGATGCTGGAAGCAGGGTGAGACTTTGCATAAGAGTTTGCAGGATCAGGGCCTAAGTTACTTGTTCAAGGTGACACTAGCAACTGTGGTAGACGTATGAATTTCACCCACATTTCCAAATTTCTAGTCCAGTTCCTCAACCCACAAGACCATCCTTCCTCATCTTGGTGTGCTGAAAGCACTCCACTTTCCACTTCAGTCCTAACATCTGAAAATTCAGATATTACTTTACAAATAAGGAAAGTCTCACCCTGCTTCCAACATCAGGGGAATCCAATGACAAGGCCATGGGTTTGCAAGAAATCTCTTATAAGACGAGCACATTCAACTTACAAACAAGCTATGCCATCCCTTATGTGACACTCCATTGTCTTGGATTTGTGGTTCATTTCCCCCTTTTATGATCTCTTAGGGGGAATGATTATCCCTTTTATTTTATTTTATGTAACAGGTGAATGTTTATAGATTCTATGCAACAGTGATTTTCTGCCTGCTGAACTAAGTAACTTTATTGTGCATGTAAACACTTAAGCACCTAAGTGGCCCCACTGAAATCAAAGAGGTTATCGAGGTGCTTAAAGTTAAGAATGCATATGTTCAGAGGACTACGTCTTTTTTGCTTTTTGTGCCTCAGTTACCCCATCTGTAAAATGGATATAATAATATTTCCTTACTTCATAGGATTATTGAGAGGATCAACTCATAATGTTGTGAAGTGGGCCATATAAAGAGATAGATAGAACATAGGCTTTTACCAACATCAGTGGAGAATGGGAAAGTGGCTGCAGCAGCATTTCTCTAGCTACTACTCTGGCTTTGGGGGAAATGAGTGGAGTATCTTTGACATTTAAAAATTACCATGAGATCCATACTTCTATTGCACTGCTTTTAACTCATTCACTTTATGCCACTTTAACAACCCAAGCTGCAGGTGGTGCCAAACACTGGCACTTAAAAATGACTCTACCAGCTATATAATGTATCTCTCAAAGTGATTAAAACAGTGAGTGAAGTGGTGTAAAAATAATTTACATAGAAAATAAATTGATACAGTCTAGCTTTTAATATTTTCCTTCCTAGCGCGCAGGCACACACACAAAATCAGTTTATGTCTTTTCAAGGCAGCCTGCTGATTTTTGCAACTGCTATTTTTATAACACCTTGTGTGTTACAGTGGCAGGTCAAAAGGTAAAATCTGCTTGCTGTAACATCTCTTTTGTGAGATAACAGTCCTATTTTGATCTGCAGCATTGAGAAACTTGCTAAGGGACTGGAGAATGGCAGAGCTTTAGCAGGGTGTGTGAAAGAAAAACTGTTAACACCTTCTTGTACATGGAAGAAAAAAATCATTTTAGGAAGTCTGTGTTGCAGGTTAATTATTGACAAATACATGATAACACATGCAATATGTAATGATGATACTGGCATGGTTATTTATGTGCTCTAAACTGGAGTATTTTAATTAGATTTTAAAAGTGCAAGTTATCTATTTTTGGAGCTACCCAACATACTATAAAGGTTGGCACTTGCTACATGAAACCTACATGGTTCCTATAAATAATTTTATGATACATATTAGTGCTTATAAAATGCAGTGGTGCCAAACACAGACTCCCAGGTGACAGCTCTTAAAAATAATTCTTAAACCACTAAACTGAGAGACTGATCATGCTGTACTAATGTGCTTGAATAGTTTATTTTATTATCCCTAGGTGATAACAATCAATGAATATATGGATGAGAATGTATGTCACCTCCAAGTGCCTTAGAGTGGTGCTTTTACCAATAACAATCTCTCTCTACCTTTTTCTTTCTGCTGTTTAATTAGGAAAGAGATGGTTTTCAAATGAAGACAAGAATGTCTGAGATACAGATGTGCCTGGACTCAAAACCCAACGCTGCCTTTAAAGTAATTTCATTTATCTGCTCCACAAATCCAGAGTAATTCAACCTAATAGCTACAAATGTAAAAGGAAAACAAATCTTTACTTTAATTGGGGAAGAGAGAGAATTAAAAAACCTTCAACAACTTTAAAATAGTTCTCATTACATTTATATACATGTACATAAGTAGGTGACAGTCTCACCTTACTCCTAACAAATTAAAAAGTTACTAGAACTCCCTTCCTGAGTAAGACCGGATTTAGGGGCAGGTGATCCAGGTGACCACCTGGTCTGATAGGTTTGGGGGGCACTGGGCTCGGGGTGCTGTAAGCTATTCAAAAATTTAACAAATGGAGGGGGAGCGGCGCTGAAGACCCTCCTCGCCTGGGGCACCATTTGGTCTAGGACCAGCCCTGTTCCTGAGTTTCCTTCTATTGTTAACAGAAATGACAACAGCAAAGTATAAAATTCAGACTAAGCTTACATGATCTTGGCTAGGAAAAGCTGAGTTTCTCATAATCTTTGCCCCTACCTCGGGAAGGCATTCAAAATCTTTTTATATTCTTAGCTAGCAGCTATTAGTACCCACCTGATCAGTAAGCAGAATGAGTCAGCCTATATAACTTTCTAGCTCTGCGCAGGATCCTAGCACCTAATATCAGCACCAGTAGGCAAGAAGAGCCCTATGTCTATATGCTGTCATCTAAATGCTCAGAGGGGTAGCCGTGCTAGTCTGTATCCACAAAAACAACGAGGAGTCCGGTGGCATTTTAAAGACTAACAGGTTTATTTGGGCATAACTCCATGCATCTGAAGAAGTGGGTTTTTTGTCCATGAAAGCTTATGCCCAAATAAATCTGTTAGTCTTTAAGGTGCCACTGGACTCCTCATCTAAATTCTGTTCCCTTGTTAAAATGGATTTGTAGGAACCCTGCTGCTATGGTGATGGGCACTAGTACAAAACTCTAAAATTGGGAATGTAATTTGTTTACCTCTTATTTTTGGTAAGCAAGCCACTTCGTGAGTGCTTTTCTTCCTTCCCTCTCCCTCCCCTCTTCTCCCCCGCCGTTGTTCTCATAGATGGCAGCAGCAGTAGGAATGATAGTGTAGCCTGGCTCTGCTGGCATTTCAACCATCATGTTATCTTACCTTAACTCAGATAAATTATTTGATTAAAATCATTTGCCCATTGTTAATGTTAATATCCCATATTGTTAAAGGAAACTTTTTTGTATATTGTTTGTTTGATGATAATATAATTTGGTTTTAACACCCTGTAAAAACAATTGTGATATAATACAAAATCTGTACTTTATGCATTAGATCCATCCCCTGTGACTCCATATCAGCAGGCTACCATATTGCACTAATTAGTAGCACCAAATACGGTACCATAATTTTTTTAAATATATTTTTGATTTGAAGAATTTACCAGAAAAAAAAATAGAAAAAGCCTTGCAGGTAATCTCAAAACAATAATTGTATGTTCCCACTTTCCTCAGATGGGTGTGATAGAACAGGACCATAAGCATCTGTATTAATTGCATGTTTTAAATCTATACCCAAAATATGATTAATGTACTAGACTTCTAAGATGGTGTGTTTGACCTCCTACTCAGACAGGCTGCACACCCTCACCCTCAGCAGAGACACAACCAATTACAACCCTCTGAGACTTAGGCCAGGTTTACACTACAGACCTATATGGGTATAATTAGGTCACACAGGTGTGAAAAATCCACACCTGTGAGCAACATGGGTTATACCAACCTAACCCCCCTCGTCCCCGTAGACAGCGCTGTCCATGGGGGACCTTCTCTCAGGGAGGTGGATTAACTACGCTGATGGGAGAAGCTCTCCCATTGGCATAGCAACATCTTCACTTAAGTGCTACAGCAGCATCAGTGCAACTGCACTGACGCAGCATTTTAAGAGTAGACCTGCCCTTTGCTTTTAGTGAAATGTCAGATTAGATGCCATTAAATATGCATGTCAGTTGTTTTTTATTTTAAATCCTTTTAACTCCAATGCTTTGTTCCATCTGCTAAATAAAAATACTTTGTTTCAAGAAGACCAATTTCACTGATCACAGATTTCCAAAGAGAGGATCAAGTAGATCCCCAAACCTGAGATGGGCCTGCATGGTAATAAGTAGTCAGTATACACAGAGTATACCCGCTGTTTCATGTACCACTTGCTGGGTAATAACATGAGAAGATTCCATGTTTCTAAACCTAAACTGGCTCTTTATTAAGACAACTATTTACAGAGAAGCTGCAACTGCACCCAGCATTTCAGACATGTGCACAAGACTGGCTTCGTTGTGCCTCCTCCAAACTCCTCCCTCCAAGCAGCTTGCGAGTCCCATTGTTACATCCAGGTCCCAATCTGAGAGTGGGAGAATCACAAGGCTCCACCCAAAGACAAGTAAGGTAAGAGGCCTAACATCAGAGGGGTGCACACAGAGAGACCAGAAAAGGGACAGAGATGCAGCATGCCCCATATATTGTAGATACATTTTTATCTTAAAACCCTTATTAACCAGACTTACAAAATCTGCATAAGGGATTCTCAGAATGTGCATATCCCTGCAAGTAAATATCAACATGAGTATTTAAATTGTGGATACATATTTTTTTTTGGTAGAAAAGTCATTGTGGTCACTACTATTAAAGATCTATCACAATTTCCATTATAAATCCTTACTTCCAGGAGTTTACTCACCCATACAATTTGACTCTAACTAAATCATGACAAAGTTATACTAGTAATTCACATTTTATTCCACAGAGAATAATGCCACATTTTCACTCTTGAATAACCAAATATCACTTTAAATGATGGTATCAGGTCTATGGATTTAATTCCTGAATTCCAGAAAGCTTGCACTCTCTTCCAGTATATATAGGGCAACCGTACCATGCTTAGCTGATTTTGTCACCAAACACCTGGTGAGACTGTCCTCATGAAGGAGTGTCGAGCCTTCTCATGCAGCAGCATTTCTCATTGTCTCTGCCTCCCTATTTCACAAAGAAGATGGATCAGGTACGTGGGGGACTACTTCTCATTCAGTTCAGATGCAGGTCCACTCAGAAGTGAAGTTTGCCTCAGCTCCATCCAATATCTGTGTCCACCTGAAATCCCACAGTCTCCCTGTTTTCTTGACCTCTACATCAAACACTGAAACTAGTCACATACATTAAATTATTCTGATTGTCACCACATGCAGCTGACAACCGCAGTGTAACAATAATGTCATTAGGTGTGAGAACGCTAAGATAGTCACAATGTTGTCTATTTTATTGTTCAAAATGTTAAAAATTCCTGAGTAGTAATAATACCTCGAAATTAAACTAAGAGAAATATTTCCACATCAACAATATTTATTACTTTAGAGAGACTGAATGTCAGAAATATATTAAAGTTAAATATCAGCAGAACATCATCTGATAGATTCATTTCAAGCCATTCACAGAAAGATGACAGGTAAGGGTTGTGAGTGAACAAGGTATAAATTCAGGTAAGGCATACCTGGCTTATTTCCAGTGAAGAATGCAAAAGGCAAGGTATCTGAGCTGGGATATAACTGTCATCCAATCTTTGTTGCAGTGCAGAAGATGTTTTAAAGGGAGATTTGGCTTTTTGAACACCTTTAATAGGCTTCCTCAGAGTTTTAATTAGTAAGAGATCCAAGCAGTAGCTGACAGCTGGCAGAATCTCCTGTCGTGAGTTAGAGTCAACCTAATTAAGATTCTAGAAAGAAAACATATTCCTTCCAGCACCCTTAATCAGTCAGCCTTGGTTAGAAAAGCAATATGAAACTTTTTGCCTTAACAACTGCATAACCTTGGAAATGTGAAACTTCTAAATGGACTGATTTCTCAATATGGAGATTCTGATTTCTTCAGTAAAACTATTGTTGGGAAAGTTAGCATGAGTGACTCCATTTTGGTTTGGGCCCGCCATTAGCTAGAAGCGAGCACATCACGTACTGGAAAATGGGGAAGAGGAGAAAGGAACATCTGGAAACAGTAAAAGGAAGGAATGCCAGCTAATTCAGACAATATGGCCTTGAGGAGGAGGAGGAAAGGGGGCTTGTGCATGAGCTCGGGGGCTTGTAACGCTAGCCAGCACGAGGAAGATGCTTAGTTAGGATAGGTGAGAAACAAGTAAACGGCTTATTCATTGGCCAATACCTGGGGGATCGCCCACGTCCCATAGCCTATTACTCAGTACAATTGGATCCTGTCATCCGGGGCCCTGTCTCCTGTGTGCAGTCCATTGCCGCTGCTGCTGTCATGGTGGAACGGTTGCGCCCTATTGTTTTGGGGCACCCTCTAACTGTCTGGGTCCCTCACAAGGTTGTTATGTACTTATTCTGCTTTAAAAGTTGCAGGAAAAAGTTCGTGGATTCATCATAGCCTCGTTAAGCTGGCGCCGGGACCTCCACCCCACTCAGACGAACCGCTGGACGAGCTGCCTTGCGAATGAACGCCACTACCAATCCATGGACTGAATTTTCCAACTATTGGGATCTTCATAGCCCACCAGGACTTCTTACTTTTCTGTTTGTTGGACTTGCATTGGTGGTATTGTTCTTTGCGTGATATAGAAAAGGATGCCATTATTGGTATGGTTTACCTGGGGGTCCCTCTCCCTATTCACAAACCCAATACGAGGATGGGAGGGTAACAGCTTCCTGAACTTAACACACGCCATAGTACAGGGTGTAAATCAGACGCAATGCTGGGTTTGTATTCATACCCCCACGTACATAGGCCAGGGGGTCCCGTTGGTAGGAGTACCAATCCCTCTCAACCGAACCCTCCAGGTCGTATTATGGGCAAATACTTCATTTAGTTGGAATGTTACCATCCAGACATGGTCGGTTGACATGGTGGCCCAGGGTGACTATGCTCTGTGTGTGTCACGATCACAGAGTATATTAAACACAGTCTTTGTGGGCGACTTTATGGGATGCAAAGACACCACTCGGATTAGCTCTGGTGCGGCAAGCCCCTCAAATTATTCTAGGACCCCGTGGCCAGTCCCTGAAGGGTCTGGTTGGTATTGGTTGTGCAACCGTACAGCTTACAAGGTCCTCCCAGCAGGTTGGTGTGGGTCATGTACCTTAGGGGCCACAGTACCCACTGTTACCGTACATCAAACCTTATCCCAAGGGGAGATCCGCAACCTGGTGTGGCGTAACCGATGGAGTGTTCCTTCAAACCCTCTCTCTGAGCGGCCTACAGGCTTTCACTCCTTTGCACGCTGGTTCTTGCCATGGCTAGGAGTGATCAAATTGGAAAAAGCCATAGTAAGTATATCAGCAACCTTAGAAACAATGGCAAATGCTACCGCAGACGCCTTATCTGCCCTCCAAGTGGAGGTGACTCAATTATCTCAAACAACTTTGCAAAACCGTCTAGCCCTGGATTATCTCCTTGCAAACCAGTGCAGGGTTTGTGCTCTGGTTAACTCAAGTTGATGTGTATTCGTAAACCAACATCTACGAGTGGAAACCGATGTCCACATCCTCATGCAGCAAGCTGCCTCGCTTCACCGCATCAGCCTAGACGATACCAGCACCGGGTTTCAAGAAGTCTGGAACTGGCTCACCTCATGGCTACCGGACTTGGGGGTTTGGGGTCAGCGCATTTTGTACCTATTTTTCCTGACTGTTATTGTTTTCGTATTATTTTTTGTATGCCTGCAATGTTGTAGTATGTGTTGTCAGCGACTATTGACCCTCCATCGCGGTTATTCTGTCTCGGTATAGCTCACTGGCATTCAAGAGAAAAGGGGAGACTGTTGGGGAAAGTTAGCATGAGTGACTCCATTTTGGTTTGGGCCCGCCATTAGCTAGAAGCGAACACATCACATACTGGAAAATGGGGAAGGGGAGAAAGGAACATCTGGAAACAGTAAAAGGAAGGAATGCCAGCTAATTCAGACAATATGGCCTTGAGGAGGAGGAGGAGAGGGGGCTTGTGCATGAGCTCGGGGGCTTGTAACGCTAGCCAGCACGAGGAAGATGCTTAGTTAGGATAGGTGAGAGACAAGTAAACGGCTTATTCAGTGGCCAAAAGTTACGATGCACGAGGGTAGCATGCACTGCTAAAAGGTATATAATCTTTGTGAAACCGACAGTCTGGGTCCCCCTCCTGATTAGCAGGGGGGGCACCACGCTTGAGTGTAATAAACTTGCTATCTCTGTAATACTCTGCAGTCGTGGACTTTGTTCATGTGCCTCAGCCTAGACTCGAGCTGCGCGTGACCTATAGGTATAATTCGCAACACTATTAAATACATGTTCCACCATTTAACTTAATAATGTTAATGTCATAAAAACTGGTATGCAATGGCTGAGTAAGGTCACTGTGCTGCTACAGTGCTGCACGGTGACATTAATGTTGCTCTAGGGGGCAACTAAGGATTCCTCTCCCACCCTCAATTTGCAGAGGTCATATTGGAGCAGGGTGGAAATGGGCTAGAGTGCAGTGTGTTGTGCTGGTCGCTGGCTGGTGGAATGGCCCCAATAGTACCATTCTAGCTGGTGTACATTAGAGTACCCTTGTGGTTGCTGTAGCTTGCTCTAAGGATTGAGTCAGCCCCCAACCAGCCCTCGGACCACAGGAGAGGCAAAGATGGCTTTGAACAAAATCAGAGTTTGAAATACAGGATATAATTTTCCTGATACCTTATGTACCCTTTTACACTGTGCAACGATTTGGTAGGATTTATACCTACCTTGTACTCATTTTGCACAGGGCCTGGTTCTCCACAGCCTTCACAATGTGCAGTCATTTACTCCTGTGCTAACTTAGACCAAAATTCGACACATTGTGCTACCATTTAGACCAGTGGTGCTCACACCTTTCCAGTCACGCCCCTCTATTACCATTAGTAGAATCTGTCCATGCTCCTGCTCCATTACTGCACATCTAAGGCTTCATCAGCAGGGGAGCTTTGGGCTGAAGGTGGAACTGGGGATGGGGGAGGAGCTGGGGCCAGAAGCAGAGCTAGTCTGGGGTCAGAGAGGAAATGAGGGCAAAGATGGACTGAGGACAGAGCAGAGGACAAAGTGGAGCTGGTGCTGGGAGAGGAGCAGACTGGGGGTGGATCTGGGGGTGGAAAAGGACTGAGGGCTGTATGGGATTGGGGGAGGAGCGAGTCTGGGTGCAGAGCAGGGCTGGAAATGTAGTGTTCCCTCCCTGCTCCCTCTGGGGGCTGGCCTGGGCCCCACCGCGTGCCCCCAAATGTTCTTATGTGCCCCCCAAGGCAGAGTGTGCCCCATAGTTTGGGGACCACAGATGTAGCAAATGACTACACAAGGTATAAGGCAGTTGAGAAACAGTCCCGCAGTACTTAGTAAAGTAATTACCATAGGGATGGCAATAATCCTTGTCTTTGTAAAACAAAATCCTAGCAAATGTGCATATGCTGAGGTTAAAGCTTCCTGGAGCAGTTGCTAAAATGCTGTTTAGACTACTAAATTATATTTTAAACTGACAGTCTAGCAAGGGTTTTGAGTCCAGGATTTCCCCCATACATAAAATGTGAAGTATGAAGAATAGGACAACACTGGTTTTGATAATAGGGGAGATACAAAAAATGCCCCAGTCAGTGAATGCTGCAACTATTAAGAGAGCAGTTCCCTTTCCTATTTCCCCAGTTTCTCCCTCCCCCCACCCCAAGTAATCCTGCCTGAACAACCAATTTGGCTTTAGATATTAAATCAGCCTAGTAGCTAACATCCAAGTGTTCCACTTTAATTTTCTGAAAACTACTGTTTCAGGGCCGAGTCATGCAAGGTCCCAGGATCCTCACACAAGATGCAGAATGCCGTGAGGGAAATCAATGGGAGTGGAGGGTGCTGAGCAGTCACAGGATTGGGCCCTGACCAAATGAAACAGACTGAGCCACATTCTGATACAAATGAGGGCAAGATTGAATCCATAATTTGATCATGTTTGTAACAAAAGTAGCTAAACAGTTAATATCTGAGCCATTTTTAATATTAATAACTTCCAGAGTGTGCCTTCTTACTTGTAGCACAGATATCACCTAGCAAAGACAAATGAAGAGCTGTATTATATTCATGATGCACTATGTTGGTCTTTAGGTATTTGGATGGGCACCCACAGGGCAATAGCCACGAAAACTACATTTCATTTAAGCTGCCTACCCTACTGAAGGATAGACTCTCTGCTTTACATTTTCAGAATTACATGCCTCCGTTTCTTAAGTCAGCTAATTTCACTTCTGCCTTTTTCACTTCAACTCAATTTACACTTCCAAGTCCAGTCTAGTTAGCATCTTTCCACCACAGTATTTTCCTCTGCACATATGCAACACAATGATTTATTTCCATTACCAGGAAACCTCCCTTGACATAAGCTGCTGTGGCATTCATGTTGAGCACAGAGTTACAACATTCTACTTCTATTCGACCCTAAGTGCCAGCGGATAGCAGGAGAGAGATGGCTGTTCTCCCAGTTTAAGGTATTTTTCCACCCAGCCCAGTCCACCCCTTCTTTGGTCACTATCATCACCATGAGTGCTTCCACGATCCTTCTTTTGCATTTTAATCACTCAGTTTTGCCAGGATATATTATCTATCAGCTACCTTTGAGGAAAAGGTCCGGCCATCACAATTCATACCATTATGCTGAAATTTAAACTTTACTGGTGTGAAATCTATTTACAGTAGCAGGAATACTGATTACTGGTGGCATGAGAGGATTAATATAGCTCCCCTGCATATGTATACTGTCCACGCAAACACTAGGATTATATTCTCCTCTTGATCTACACATACCTCCCATTTATATCAGGGGGAATGTTTATGTGGCAACAGACAACTTTGGTATACAGGTTAGATTAGAAATTAAATTACAGTAGGGTCTCTGATATAAATATTGTATATAAGTTATATGATGCACATATCGGATATGTGTGCATTGTCCATCTGTCTTTCCCAAGCCATTAACTAGATATCTGTAACATACCGTGAACACGACAAGTACTACAGAAAGCCTGAACCAAAGCCAGTTAAAGTCAATGGAAGAAATCCCACTGACAGGAATGTGCTTTGGGGCAGGCCCTAAGTGATGACTAATTATTATTTTTAGTATTTTTATGGCAACTATTCAGTAAGTATTTATGGAAATATTTTACACTTTTATTACTATATTAAATACATAGACCCTGAATATTGGGGGCTGGGGATTGTAAAAATGCTCTTTGAGTAAACAAAAATAGTGACCTAAGAGTGAATGGACCACCCAAATAAAGATACAAAATGATTTTTTTGAATATTCTTTTTCAAAATTAAGTTTGAGAAATAATTGATTGTAGCAATACAGGAAGCAAAATGGAAGACAAAACATGGCCAAGATACTATCGGAGGACAATACTTTTCATATTGCTTATGATACCTGGGTTATTTTACTTTAATTTTAAAATTTAGTTGAAAAGTTCAATCATTACAATATGCAGAGATACGATATTGGCAAGTGATATGTTGAGGCTTGGGTCAAGCTTATTACGCTGTGACACAAGAGCTGTTGGATTTAACTGTGATGTGGAAGCATCACCATTACAAGCCCAATTAGCTTGCTGTCTTTGTAAAGACAGATCCTATTGTTCTATAGTGAATTTAATACACTCTAATATGTGCCCTGATGTTCTTGTAATTGTTCAGAGGTTTTCTGCTCTCTAAGAAATATATTCAATTACTATTTAATACTATAATAGTAACTATGTTGTATGGCTTGATTCTGACCTCTGTTCTTTTATACCAGTGTAACTCCAGTGACTTCAGTGGAGTTACTCTTGATTTACATCAGTGTAAGTGAGATCAGACCCAATATTTTGCTTCAGATTTTTATTTGAGTTGACCTATCCTATGGACCAGGGGTGGGCAAACTTTTTGGCTCGAGGGCCACATCTGGGCGGGGAAATTGCATGCAGGGCCATGAATGTAGGGCTGGGGCAAGGGTTGCGGTGCAGGAGGGAGTACGCAGTGTAGGAGGGGGTGCGGTGTGCAGGAAGGGACTCAGGGCAAGGGGTTGGGGTGCAGAGTGTATGAGGGGGCTCAGGGAAGAGGGTTGGGGTGCAGGAGGGGGTGCAGAGTGTGGGAAGGGGCTCAGGGCAGGGGATTGGGGTGCGTGAGGGTGCAGGGTGCAGCGGGGGCTCAGGCAGGGGGTTGAGGTGTGGCAGGGGGTCAGGGCAGGAGGTTGGGGGGCAGGAGGGGTGTGGCAGGGGGTTTAGGGCAGGGGTTGAGGGGCAGGGTGCAGGAGGGGGTTGGGGTGTGGGCTCTGGCCTGGCGCCGCTTACCTGGAGTGGCTCTGGGGTGGCAGTGGCGTGCAGTGGGGCTAAGACAGGCTCCCTGCCTGCCCTGGCCCTGTGCCGCACCGCTCCCAGAAGCGGCCGGCACCACATTCCTGCGGCCCCTAGGAGAAGAGGGGGGCAGAGGGCTCCGCGCTCTGTCCTCGCCTGCAGGTACCTCCCCCAAAGCTCCCATGGGCCATGGTTCCCCATTCCCTGGGAGCTGCGGGGGGCGGTGCTTGCAGGCAAGGGCAGCGCACGGAGCCCTCTGTCTCCTCCTCCCCCCGCTCCCCAGAGGCCGCAGGGACATGGTGCCAGACGCTTCCGGGAGCAGCACGGGGCCCGCGGCGCCACGGGGGTGGCAATCCCGCTGGCTGGATCCAAAGCCCTGATGGGCCGGATCTGGCCTGCGGGCCATAATTTGCCCACCCCTGCTATAGACTATGCCATCTTAAAAAATCATGTTTACATAGAGACTCCACTTTCCCCTCTCCACCATCCAAAATACCAGCCCAAAACCATGTACTCTTTCCACCACTCAAATCATATCTGGCCTTTTGCTAGCTTCGACCAAACACTTTAAGCTCCCTGTCCCCATCCAACTTAGCTTCTACCTCCCCAGTCTTATCTCATTTTAGTTCCACCTCTCATCACGTTTGTGCCACCCAATTCTGTCAAACAATTGAGGCCTCCTTCATGCCCTTCCTCCACTCTTTTCTTTCATGTTGTACCATATGCATGGAAGCTAACTTCTGACCCAGTCCCCCATGCTGCCTCCCTTTCCCTTCTCTTTCAACTTCCTTCTTAAAAAACAGCTTTCAAGTGGCCTTTAAACCCTACTCAAACATAAGCAATATCATTGTTAGAAAATCCACCCTTCTTCAAAAAACAAAACTACCAAGTCACACTTCAGTTCCCAATCACCTGGCTTTATATTGCAATCCTTCTTTCCACCTTTATCTATGTGTTCTTTGATATGACTGTGTGCCACACAGGACATGGAACTTATTTGTAGGCATCTGTAAATCACCTAGCACACTTCAGGGGCTAGCTTAGTGCTATCACAAACCAGAACCTCAAATGCAAGCAATTCCTCCTTGTTTGAATTTCAAAAGATTGTTGGGTTTGGATGCCCAGAGCTTCAGGACAATAAGAAGAAGAATAAGATGGCAGAGGTAAGCTATTTCATGAGATTTCTATCATTTTAGCCTGTAATTTCATAAAAATCACATATAATAATCAGATTCTAGAAAAAAAGATACTGTACAACTGGAACAGTTAAACCTCTCATCTGCAGGTCCATCAGCGCACAGTCAATACCTTATAATTTTGAACAATATGTGGAGGTGTCTTCTGCAACTTCCCCAATCCCCCCCAGGAAGTCCCACTCAAAACTATTCCCTATCCATGACTGTATCATCAGGACCTTCTGCTATTGAGCTACCTGCTAGAACACATGTGTGCACGCGCGCGCGCACACACACACACACACACACACACACTTACTTCCTGTTTGGGGAAGGCCAGGAAAAACAAAATAGAGCCATGGATCAGAGTCAGTAGAAAGATTATAAGCTTCCACAATGTCTTGCCTGTCCTTTCCCCTAGCTGTCTGTAGCTACAGAAAGCAGCTCTTCAAGCAATGATACATGTTACTAGAGACGTATTTGCCAGAAATGCAAGGAGAAATGCCGGAAACACTAGGCAATTAAGGATAAGAAGGATGGAGGGCAGAGTTCATCTGGGACCTTGAAAGGAGATCTCTGAAAGCAGAGAAACTTGGAGAGGAGAAACTGTGAGGACAATAGGGGCTTGAAAAGGGGCAAACTGGGGCCAAAGAAAAGGGACACTTCTGAAAATCAAGCCACCTATTTAAGTATATGAATATGGATAGAGGAGCCTAAAGGCACCCATTTAAAAAAAACAACAACCTCTTGATCTTAGTCACACAACTCAGCAAGACAGTAAGGTCCCAATGAAGACAATGGGAGTCGTTTTACTGATTTAAAACAAAAAAATAGATCCAACCTTGATAAAGGAAATGAGGCATCAATATAGTGATATCATGTATTGCTGACTTTCAAAATTGAATGTTAGCAAGTTGTGGAGTGTTTACATTAATGCTATTGGGACGTGTGTGTGGGGGGAGGGGTATGTGGATCAAGAGGAGACAAAATCCCCAGGCTTGCAATGTATATCAACAGGTTAGGGCTAAGGATATCAAATAGCTGTAGCAGAATAATTTAAATAATGAATCCTCAATTTTCACAGAAAATTTTCACTTGGGTTTACTTTTAAAACCTCTTATCTGACCAAAATGTTAGTAAGCTTACATTTATTTTAGATGTATATTTCCCTTAAAGCTGTTTGATAAATAACTAATAAATGAAATGAATAACATCTATTATTCACCAGACATGGTCAAGATGTCAAAATATAAGGACACCTAAAGTAAATCCTATTCTGAATCCGAAATACATTAGAGTGGAACTTCCTATACATTCATGTTTTTAAATATGCCTCAATCTGAGATGTATATTGAAATATCAGTCAGTAGGATAGACAGGCAGTAAGTACCCTCAAATGTAAACAAAAAGGACTGGCATAATACAGTAACTCCTCACTTAACGTTGTAGTTATGTTCCTGAAAAATGCGACTTTAAGCGAAACGATGTTAAGCAAATCCAATTTCCCCATAAGAATTAATGTAAATGAGGGGGTTAGGTTCCAGGGAAATTTTTTTCACCAGACAAAAGACTATATTATATATATATATATATATACACACACACACACATACAGTATAAGTTTTAAACAAACAATTTAATACTGGTACACAGTGATGATGATTGTGAAGCTTGGTTGAGGTGGAGGCATCAGAGGGTGGGATATTTCCCTTACTGCTAAATGAATTAGCAATTGGCTGAGCCCTCAAGGGTTAACTCTCTCACTCTGCAAGGCAGCAGGAATGGAGGGAGATATGTGCATTTCCCTTAGGTACACTGCCTTGTTAATTAGATCAGCTTGCTGAGACCACAGCTGCTGCAAGCTCCCTCCATCCTGAGCCCTGCTCTATGGAAGATGGGGTAAGCAGGGTGCAGGAGCAGAGGGGAGGGGGACACCCTGATATTAGTCCCCCTCTTCCTTCCCTCCCCCCCAGCACAGCAAGCAGGAGTCTCGGGGAGCAGCTCCAAGGCAGAGGGCAGGAGCAGCATATGGCAGTGGGGGGGGGAGGGGGAGGGGAGACACAGCTGAACTGCAGGCAGCTGCTACACAGGGAGCTTAGGGGAGCGGGGAGCTGATAGGGAGGCTACCGGTCCACCCTGGTTCCAAGCCCCCACCAGCTAGCTGCAAGGGGCTGCTCTTCCTGCAAGCAGTAGACAAAGCAGGCGGCTGCCAAATGACGTTAGAAGGGAGCATTACACAACTTTAAAAGAGCATGTTCCCTAATTGATCAGCAACGTAACAACGAAACAACATTAACCGGGACGACTTTAAGGGTACGTCTACACTTACCTCCGGGTCCGACGGCAGGCAATCGATGTTCTGGGATCGATTTATCGCGTCTTGTCTAGACGCGATACATCGATCCCGGATCGATCCCGGAAGTGCTCGCCGTCGACGCCAGTACTCCAGCTCGGCGAGAGGAGTATGCGGCATCGACGGGGGAGCCTGCCTGCAGCGTCTGGACCCGCGGTAAGTTCGGACTAAGGTACTTCGAATTCAGCTACGTTATTAACGTAGCTGAATTTGCGTACCTTAGTCCAAAGTGGGGGGGTAGTGTGGACCAGGCCTCAGTGTGGAGTTACTGTAATAGAGAAATGTGTCAGTGGCTACATCTTCAGTGTATTGTCCACACTGTGAAGCGATGCCCTGATCTCAAATATTTGTAGAGGTTTCTTATTATTTCAATCAGAAAACAAAGGGATTTAATAATTATGGGCTGGTGTAAATGGTAGCTCCATTTACTTTACTGAGCTCTGCTGACATACATCAACTGAGGACCTACTCTAAAGAGCATTTGGTTGATGTCAACTGACTTCTAGGAGTATTTATAGGCAGATATATTAACCAGGGGATTGTAATTATAGTACACAGAATAGTGAATACAATATAGACTAAGGGTATGTCTTCACTACTGGCCGGATCGGCGGGTAGCGATCGATCCAGCGGGGATCGATTTATCACGTCTAGTCTAGATGCAATAAATCGATCCCCGAGCGCTCTCCTGTCGACTCCCGTCCTCCAGCTTGGTGAGAGGCACAGGCAGAGTTGATGGGGGAGCAGCAGCAGTTGACTCACCCTATTGAAGACACCGCAGTACGTAGATCTAAGTATGTCGACTTCAGCTACATTATTCACGTAGCTGAAGTTGCGTAACTTAGATCGATCCCCCTCTTCCCCCCGTGTAGACCAGGCCTAAGACTAAATAAGAATCTAATGCAAATCATTTGCTCTAAATTATAGGGGTCCTCCCTCTCCCTCATTTGTCATGTTTAGAAATAAAATAATACAGATAAACTGCCCTCTTTTACATATCAGACCATTGGTCTATATAATCCTGCCACAAGGAGTGGACAAAAACTGATTCAGAAGAAACACTTTTTTCCTGCCCCATTATATCTCCAGGCAGTAGAATGATGCAGTATAAGAGGTAAGTGTATGGAGATGAATTCTTCCTGGCCCCTGCAGGTAATCAGTGTACTCCCTGGAGCATGAAATTTGATTACACTTATTATCTTGGCTTGCATAACTATGATTGTCATTAGTGTGCATAAAATCTTTCAATCCTCTTAGAAATCCTGTGACAATAGTTGACTTGATGGCTTCCTCTGGCAGTGAATTCCACAGGTGGACTGTGCAATGTGAAATCCCACTGAGCTGAATGCCACAATATTAGATTTCACCACTAGAAGTGGCTCCCCAAGGCCAAAGTGGAGTACATTACTGAAGCAGCATGGTGAAGCTTGAATTGCCATTGCTCATACAGCAACTGTTCTATAAATAAAATATACGTATACTCCAGCCTCTGTGGTTGCCAATGCTGGTCCTTTCATGAACACTAAAATTAACTTTAAAAGTTGACAAATTATTTTATAGTTGGCAAGAGCAAAACAATTGATTGAACCTAACTGAATAAGAAATCACAAAATACCTGAAATGAAGAATCATGTTTTTAGTTGCTTACTTCTCTCTCTCTCTCTAAGGTCTGTCTGTGATGGATGATGTGACAAAAGAAGCCTCACTAAATTCTAAGTAAATTAAGATTAGCAGAAGTGCCACTACATTTATCTTATTCAGTAATGGACCTATTGTTTCTCTTTGGCACCATCCCTTTGCTTTTCTTTGTGGCATTAGTCAGCGCAGGGGCTGAGATAAAAAGGCTAGGAGATTAATGGAGTGGGATGAAGGGGTGAAGGCCAAGTTTTCTGATAATGGTGCGTTGTGTGTGTTTAGCAAATGTTTTACCATCAAAACCTGCCTTTTCCCAATGATAACATCTGTGAAACTACCCAAGGGTGAGCAGTGACATTTTTGCACTTCACACACTTTGTTCTGCCTGTTTCTGGCAAAAGGTTACATTTTATAAATCTCACTTTGTATACTTTTTCATTTAATGTATCCATTGTTTGCCCAAAAAACATACAAAAGATATTAACATAAATTACTTAAATAGGCAATTTTCTAAGCCTACTGAAGTCAATGGGAGCTGCTGGTGCCCAGTATCTTTGAAAGTCAGGCAATATGGTTTCTTCATTTTGCAAGGTGTTGCACAATTAAATAGCAAGTATTATCATAATATATATAATGGAATACAATATATCAATATTCCATAGATATAGCAGCTCAGCAAATTAGCCCCCCCCCCCCATCATGTGGGCATTGGTTAAACACTGGCTAAAAGGAAGAAATATGATACACCTTGAAGTCACTAATACCATATATTATAGGAGAACTCCATTATTTGGCTTCCCGGTGAAGACATATGTACTATGGCTTTGAGAACACAGTAGTGACTCAGGTGGCATTGTAATTGCAAATTCATTTAGTCACTCAGATACTTACAGTACTACAGTATTCATTAGCCGCAATACTACATGAGCACCTCCAAACATAGGAATAATTACTTAACAAAATGCATGCTGCTAAAGTTGGTAGAAATTAATTTTGGAAAAACACAGCATATTCATGAGTGTGTTTTCATTACTATTTGTGTGCCTTCAACAGTATCCTAATAAGTACTTTTGGAAAAATAATTGACTTGGCCATTCAATCTGAACATGTACATGATGGTTATTAAACTCAGACATATGTCCATGGAATTCAAATATTCAAAGCTCAATTAAAATTGAAATACAAAATCAGTCTTCTATTCATAATACAATTGTACACTGTTACGACAGTATAATATACCCTCCTTCATATCAGATACTGACACTTAACAATTCAGCTTGTTGTTCTTGAACCATTCTCTCTCTTTTGGCTAGTTCCCAACTCAGCCAAAGATTGACTGGTACAGATTTAAATACCTGCAGTTGCAAGTAACCTTCTGTTAATTAAAAGTGTACTCTACTTACTGCTAACAATGATCTGGACACACTATGGACAACTCCAAACTTGGAAGTAAACAGCATGCCTGACGAGATTAAGGTTTTTTCATGTCCCCATTTTCTATGAAATATGGATCTGTACGGCTAGGAATATGCAGATACATACTTGGCATGGCTCAGTTGTGCCACCGCTGCTGCTACCCATGCTACTGTGGCTATGCTGCTATTTATACTCCAGCTACCTTGACAAGAGCTAGTGAGAATATATGTACATGAACCAGGGAATCGCACCCCTAGCTCGTAGTGAAGACATAGTGTAAGTCACCAGTTCAAATCAATCCCACATTGGTAATAGCTAAATGTATTGCTGTCTAATGGGTATTCCGAAGTCTACAGTACATTAAATGAATTAGTTGTCGCAGTTCATTTTCTAGTTGACTAGTACCTACTGACCAACACTCACACAATTACAGCTGGCCCCGAGCAGTACCCTTGTAGTACTCTCACTAGAAAGGCCAAAAGTAGCACAGGACTACATCCTTTGCCCCCTTCCAACAGTTCCTGCTGCATGAGTTGAGGCATATAATGGGGACAGTTTGTGGGAGCCTGCACTGCCCCCATTCTGGGAACCAATAAAGGATTTTGGCCTTTAAGGTTGTCCATTTGGCAATATTCATGAGAATATGTTCTTAGTCCTTCGTTCCTTTCTCTTCTTTAAATGGATCCAATTTATGAGCATGTAATTCCTTACAAACTAGTAAATAGTGCAAGGTTTGGGGAGGGCACTTTTTTCTTCAGTGGCACAGCTGCAGTCTGAGTAAGCTCATCTGCTGGGACGGAACCATGCTAGCCTTTCTGTGAAAGCAGCAGCATCCATAAATTCCATCTAAGGAACAGTTATTTATAGGAACTGAACCACGCACTACTTATAAACCTCATCTCCAAACTCACTTCTTTAGCAGCCAAATTTTCTCACTTCCAGATAACTCCTGGGTTAGTTGCCTGTGAGTGAGTCCTCTTACAAGGTCAAGCAGATACATCAAGACATTCTATACTATCAATAGCCCACACAGTATACACCAGTTCCTAATTTAGGGTCACATACTGGTCAGGCTTCAGTGAACGCAAGGAGTGTGAGCTCCCTTCTCTTTTGCACCCCGTTAAAAGTGACTAGCCAGAATCTACAAGGGAGTGTAATCCCTGTTCCTTCTTAATGCCCATATGCATGCTATGTGTCTGAAAAGAGTATGGCCATAGCCCCATGCTCCTTCTCAGCCAGGTTCATAGGGCAGGAGTATGCTGCACCCTCTGCATTCTATGCAGTACTCCTCACAGTGCAGACGGGATGCAGCCATAATGGGTTTTAAGCAGAAAGATGTGGCATCTTGTATATGAGAAGTTTAGCACATACATAGGATTTATTGATTTGTCACAAATGTTACATTAGAGCTGACCCCAAGCTGCAAAATTCAAACATCATAATTCAATAGTGATCAGATTTGGGGGTTTGGTTCAACCCATAATAAATACAGGGGCCATTTGCAAAATGTGGGTCTAGAATCAAGTTTGGCATTTCTCAAACTTGGGGTTTTTGCTTGGACCCATTTCCAATGCATGTAAATATTAGCACAAATATTACTAATTATTAATTGGTCATTTTTAATATATCCACCATGCAAATTCACATATGTTAAGTAACAGAAGATGGGAATAGAAATGCCATATGATTGGTAAATTTGTCCTATATTATAATATATAACTACTAAACAAGTAGTGAGAGCTGAGATTGTGCCTTTTAACAACTGAGTCAAGATCAAGAATGGTTTCTGTAGACTTTGTTTCCATAGGCTGGGGGTTGATCCATTCACAATGAAAGAGCATGGCATATCCAATTTCCTAGTAGACATTCGGTGTGGTTAGATATACATCCAGTGGAAAATGTAGCTTATCAGGTTTTCTTTGTAATCTTTCCTAGGAACTAGCCTAGATGCAAGACTCTTCATTTGATCTCGGTGAAATCACGAGTTCTTTTTTTGTTTTGTTTTTCATTTCAATTTTCACTGTGACCAAGCAGGGCCGGCTCCAGGCACCAGGCAACCAAGCTGGTGCTTGGGGCGGCACCTGGAGGGGGGCGGCGCGGCGCTCGGGCCGCCGGGGAGAGCGGGGCCACAGCCGGGCTCGCCGCCCTCCCCCCGGCGCTCTGGCCGCCCTCCCCCCCCCGCGCCCTCCCCCCGCCCCCCCCTGCGCTCTGGCCGCCGGGGGGGAGAGCCGAGCCCCAGCCGGGGCTCGCCGCCCTCTCGCTGCCCTGCCTCCGGCGCTCTGGCCGCCGGGGGGAGAGCCGAGCCCCCGCCGGGGCTCGCCGCCCTGCCCCCGGCGCTCTGGCCGCGGGGGGGGGGGAAGCCGAGCCCCCGCCGGGGCTCGCCGCCCTCCTCCCAGGGCTCCGGCCGCCCTCCCCTCCGGCGCCCTCCCCCCGGCCGCCGGGGGGAGAGCGGAGCCCCCACCGGGGCTCGCCGCCCCCCCCGCGGGGGGGGGGGGGGGGTGGCGGCCGGAGGCTTTTTTGCCTGGGGCGGCAAAAAAGCCAGAGCCGGCCCTGTGACCAAGACCTCATATGTTAAGTTTCAAGCCCAAGAAAAGTTTTATGATTGAGTTAGATACTTGAGACTCTACACCAGGGGTGCTGGAACATTTTGTATAGTGGGGGTGCTGAGAGCCATTGAACCAAACTGTAAACCCTGTACATAATGGAAACCACTTCAAGCCAGGGGGTGCGGGAGCACCCCTTGCACCCCTAGTTCCAGTACCTATTCCAGGGGTGGGCAAACTATAGCCTGGGAGCTGCATCTGGCCCTCCAGAGTTTTAATCCAGCCCTTGAGCTCCTGCCGGAGAACGGGGTCGGGGGCTTGCCCCACTCCACACAACTCCTGGAAGAATGTCCCCCCTCCGTTTCCTACATATAGGGGCAGCCAGGGGGCTCCGCACACTGCCCCCACCCCAAGTGACAGGGCAGCACGCACTGCCTGGCCATGCCTCAGCGTAGGAGCCGAAAGGAGGACATGCTGCTGGTTCTGGGAGCTGCTTGAAGTAAGCACCGCCCGGAGCCTGCACCCCTGACCACCTCCTGCACCCCAAACCCCTGCCCCAGCCCTGAACCCCCTCCTGCCCTCCGGCAGCCGGGGGGAGGGCGCGGGGGGGAGGGCGGCGAGCCCGGCTGTGGCCCCGCTCTCCCCGGCGGCCCGAGCGCCGCGCCGCCCCCCTCCAGGTGCCGCCCCAAGCACCAGCTTGGTTGCCTGGTGCCTGGAGCCGGCCCTGCCTCCGAACCCCTCGGTCCCAGCCCAGAGCACCATCCTGTACCCCCAACCCCTCATCCCCAGCCCCACCCCACAGCCCGCACCCCAACCCCCAATTTTGTGAGCATTCATGGCCCACCATACAATTTCCATACTCAGATGTGGCCCTCGGGCCAAAAAGTTTGCCCACCCCTGACTTATGCTCTACACTGGTAAACTTGAGTGATCAGCTGAGAAAAAAAGATGAATAATGGAAAATAATTAATTCAGCATATTGCTTGAACCCCTGTAAATTACTAATCATATTTTCAACTCACAAATCAATCATTTTGGTGATAACAATGGCAGTTATCACAATCAACCAAGGGAAGTTTTGCCAGCAGTAACAAAGTTTAAGACTATCCTTATAAGACTTTCCCCAATATTTCTCAGAATTATGTCACAAGTGGGATTTTTCTGACAAAGCTGTTTGACGCACAGTGTGAGAGTCTTAGTAGCGGATATCGAGGTGAAACACACCCCATGTTCTGTGCAGGCAGTGTTTTTCCATATTATTGTGTCTAGCCTACCGGTTAGAGCTGAACTCAGAAGGGACAGGTCCTGAAGCAGAGCCAAGGGCCGGAACCAGGAATCAGAAGCTAAAGGGTTAACCGGAGTCACAGTCAGGAGGTGTAGGCAAGGGTCAGAGCTGAAAGTCTGAAGCCAGGACAAAGCTGGGGGTTGGGCAGGAGCAGGTACAGGTTGGGACTGCAGCTGAAGCAGGAGCAGAGCTAGAAACAGCAGAGGCAGGGACAGGACCACGCACAGCATTGGGCAAGAGCACATTGAGCAGTCATTGCTCTGCTGTTGCTGCTGGGCTTATAAAGCTGGCTGCTGGCCCTGCAGCCAATTGGTCACTGTGATTAATCAAGTGGTTCCAGGGCAGTGCAGCTAGGCCTATTAGTTGCCTAGCAGCTAAGTTATTAGGGAAGCAGGGCAGTAGCTGTTCCTAGCTGGTCTACCCCCTGACAGCTGTGTGGTACTGTTCAGCATTCACCATCTCTGACAGAATCATGGAGCCGGCCCAGGTCTGTATTAGTCTCATGAATGTTGCAGTTACATAGGGTTACCATCCATCCGTATTTCCCCGGACATGTCCGGCTTTTTCATCTTTAAATAGCCGTCCGGGAGGAATTGGTAACAAGGTTAAAAGGTCCGGGATTTCCCCCCCTCCCCTCCCTCCCTCCCTTCCATGCAGAGTGCGGCGTGGCTGATTGGGCGGCTGGGCCTGATTGCGCCGCTCCCATTGGCCTCCAGCAGCCAGAGCCCCTCCCCTGCCTGCAGCCCGCTGTAACGACACAAACAGCCCCACCGGCAGCGTGTTTTGCCTACACGTGGAGCCAGCATCTGACCGGAATGGGCACGGTAATTAGGGTTACCATACGTCCGGATTTCCCCGGACATGTCCGGCTTTTTGGTACTCAAATCCCAGTGTGGGGGGAATTGCCAAAAAGCCGAACATGTCCGGGGAAATAGGGAGGCAGCATAAGCCAGGGTCCGCCCAGCCCCAGCACGACCCGCAGGGTCTGCAGCGCAGCCCAGCCGCCCGGCTACATTGTAGCAAGCTCGGGCGGGGGGAGGGGAGGGCGCAGCCGCAGAAGGCGGTGAAGGGGCCGCTGCTGCCCCCGGAGGCCGGGAGGAACGCGCGCCCCAGCCGAGCCCGCAGGACCACGGGGAGGCCGGGCCCAGCCAGCGGCTCGGCCTTCCCTCACGGGCGGGGACTCCCCGGCCACTGGAGGACCCTTCCTGCGGCCCCGTCACCCCGCGCGGCAGGAAGGAGGCTGCGGGGCGGGGAGTGCGGCGTGTGCCAGGGCTGCAGGGACCTGCGCTGCCCCGGTCGCCGCTGAGCGTCTGAAGCCCCCGCCAGGCAGAGGCTGCCGGGGGAGCGGGGGAGCAGGGCAGGCGGGGGGGTGCAGAGGCTGCAGGGCGAGGAGGAGCAGGGCAGGCAGGGGCATAGAGGCTGCAGGGGCAGGGGGACGCAGGGGCAGGGCAGACGGGGGGCGCAGAGGCTGCAGGGGCGGGGTGGTGCAGGGGCTGCAGGGCGAGTGGGGAGCAGGGGGCACAGAGGCTGCAGGGGCAGGGGGGTGCAGGTGCTGCAGGGCGAGGAGGAGCAGGGCAGGCAGGGGCATAGAGGTTGCAGGGGCAGGGCAGGCAGGGGGCGCAGAGGCTGCAGGGGCAGGGGGGCAGGGGCTGCAGGGCAAGTGGGGAGCAGGGAAGCACTTAGCAACCCCCAACCAAGATCAGAGCGGGAGGGAGGAGGGGGAATGCGGGGTGCTCAGAGGAGGGGGCAGAGTTGGGGCAGGGACTTTGGGGAAGGGGTTGGAATGGGGGCGGGGAAGGGGTGGGGTTGGGGTGGGGTTGCGGGCGGGGAAGGGGCATAGTTGGGGTGGGGCCGGGGGCGGGGCCCCGTGGAGTGTCCTCTTTTTTAAATGTTTGAATATGGTAACCCTAATGGTAAGGGGAGTCCCGGGGGGCAGTCAGGGAGCAGGGGGAGGGTTGGATGGGCCTGTCTGGGGGTGGGGGTGTGAATATGGGGTGGGGGGCGGTGGGTTATATTCTTTTGTGGTGCCCGAGCTCCAGCAATATTTGGAGCTGGGTCTCTCCCCCGGCCCTGCCTGGAGCTGGCCCCGGCCTCCACCTGCCACCCCCCCTCCCCGCGTCCCCCGCCCCGCGGGTCCCCCCCATCCCTGCCCGAAAGAAAGCAGCGGGCCCCTCTCCCATGCCTGCTTGTGCTGCCAGAGTAGCACATTCCTACACCCTCCCGGCAGCAACTGCTGTCTGCTGCCCCAGGGTCCTAGTGCCCCCCAACCACTAATGGCAAGGCAGGTTGCCCTTACCCTGCCCTTCCACCCTAGCCCTGAGCCTCTCCAACACCCCAAACCCCTCATCCCCAGCCCTCATCCCCCCGCACCCTAGTCCTCTGCTCCATCCCTGAGCCCCCTCCTGCATCATGAACCCCTCATCCTCAGACCCACAGCCCTCACCCCCGCACCCCCTCCTATCCCCAAACTCCCTCCCAAAGCCTGCACCCCCTCCCTTTGCACTGCCTCCCACCCTCAAACTCCATCCCAGAGCCTGCACCCCTCACCCCCTCCTGCACACCCACCCCCTGCCCCAGCCCGGAGCTTGCACCCCGCACCCAAACTCTATCCCAGAGCCTGGACCCTGCACCCCTCCTGCACCCTAATCCCCAGCCCAGGACCTGCACCCCAGACCTCCTCCCCCCACCCAACCCCCCTCCCAGAGCCTTAGGCAGGTGGGGGGGGGGGGTTCTGGGCACCACCAAAATTTCTACAAACCTGCCACCCATGCGAGGGACAGGTAGGGTCCTAGGGGGGCAGTTACGGTGGGGGGTTCTCAGGAGGGGGCAGTCAGGGGACAAGAAGCAGGGGGGGTTGAGGGTTCTAAGGGGGGCAGTCAGGGGGTGGGAAGTGGGAGGGAGTGGATGGGGGTGGGGCAGGGGCAGGGCTAGGGCAGGGCTCCCCCCTCCCCCCAGTGTCCTCTTTTTTGATTGTGCAAATATGGTAACCCTACAGTTACAGGTTGCATGATTCTCCAGTAATATCAGAGCTGCAGCAGTGGAGGACACAATGATGTTGTTGAGGACAGACTGATGAGAAACATAGTGAAAAACAATTCAAGGTTGTTCATGTGGTGCTGGTTAAGCAGTTGAAGATGGTGGAGCACTGCTTCTGGGCCCAAGAAATGAGCTCTGGCTGGTGGGATTGTATCATAATGCATGTCTGGACGACGAGCAGTGGCTGCAGAACTTTTAGATGTGAAAGGCCACATTCCTGGATCTGTGTGTTGACCTTTCTGCCATGTCTCGCCTCAGCCCTCCACACACGGACACCAGAATGAGAGCTGTGTTCACAGCTGGGAAGCAAGTGGTGATCACACTCTGCAAGCTTGCAACACTGGACTGCTAATGGTCAGGGGATTTTGGAGTTGGGAAATCCACAATGGGGGCCATTGCCAAGCAAGCATGTCAGGCCATTAATCATGGCCTGCAGGACTCTGACTCTAGTCTTCTTCTTTCTCCTCTGCATCAGGGTCAGGTGTTCTATGGGTGTGGAGGGAGCACCATTCAAGGCCACAATGGCAGCAGGTAGAGATAAAACAGAGAGCTATGTCATTGTATTTATAGTCACATCAGAAAGCATAAAATAAATGTTAAGACTCCCTTCCCTCATTCTCAATTTTTTTTATTAAGACATGCTTATTGACACTTCTGCACCTGCACAGCTCCACTGTCCAGCCCCAGCCAGGGTGAGTATCACCTGCAAGTGGAAGGGGGCAGAAGAAGAAAGGAGGGCATTAATATTTCCATGGGTACAAGGATAGGGCATTGCCACTAGGTACTGGCAGTGATTTTAGCTGATCTCACCTCTGAGAGTCACAAAGGTACAGAGAACACAGTCCCTGGGCTGCAGAGTGCTGGTGATGTCTCCACCAAGTATAGCATGCAGCCCCTTGTAAAAGAGGCAGGTCTCACCTTAGCACCAGATCAGTTGTTGGCCTCCCTGGCCTTACGGTATGCCAACCTCAGTTTATGTGCTTTCATGCAGTGTTGCTGGTGATCCCTGTTGTACCCCTTCACCTCTGCACCCCATGTGCAATTTGTTTGTAGGGGTCCACATTTATATGACTGCCTTGTAGCTGTGCCTGCACAGCCTCTTCTCCCCAAAGGCCCAGGAGATCCCATAACTCATCTACTCCACGCAGGAGGGTGTGTAGTAAAGCAGTGGCTTTCAACCTGTGGTCTGCGGACCCCTCAGGGTCCACAGACTATGTCTAAGATTTCTAAAGGGGTCTATGCCTCTATTTGAAATTTTTTAGGGGTCTGCAAATGAAAACAAGGTTGAGAACAACTGGTCTAAAGTATGTAGCCAACATGGTCAGTTGGGCAGCTGCACACAACAAGGGAGAGCTGCTAGGCGTGCTTGCCAAGCCTGGCAATCTGGGAAAGGCATTTCAAAAATACATGGGGTGTTTTGGGGGGTAAGGGGCAGAGAAAGACTGGCTTCTAGTCTCCATAACCAACAGGCAGTGGAGTTCACGATTGTGACCAGAGCAGTGAGCGATGGGCATCTTGGGACAGCTGCTGGAGGACTGTTAGGGTCAACATAGGTTATGCAGTGTCTATACCAGTGTTTCTCAAACTGGGGTCGCCGCTTGTGTAGGGAAAGCCCCTGGCGGGCCGGGCTGGTTTGTTTACCTGCCCCGTCCGCAGGTTTGGCCGATCGCGGCTCCCACTGGCCGCGGTTCGCTGCTCTGGGCCAATGGGAGCTGCTGGAAGTGGCGTGGGCCAAAGGACGTACTGGACGCCGCTACCATTGGCCTGCAGCAGCGAACTGCGGCCAGTGGGAGCCTCGATCGGCCGGACCTGCGGACAGGGCGGGTAAATAAACCGACCCGGCCCCCGCAGGGGCTTTCCCTACAAAAGCGGCGACCCCAGTTTGAGAAACACTGGTCTATACTCACATTGCATTGATCACAGTACGTCGACCAGGGCTCAACAGCATTTGGAAAAGTAGTTTTACTGTGTCACCGTCATGGGACGCTTATACTGGCGTGAGACAAATTGGAGTGTAAATCTGCATAAATAGATAAATGTAAGTTACTTTGCATTGAGCTAACTTTGTAGTGTAGACCAGTGTTGGGAGCTTAGGCAAATCATTTAAGCTGTTCGTGCTTCAGTTCTCCAACTATAAAATGCAATTCTTTGTCTTGCCTATAATTTAGATTGAACCAAAGAGTTTACAAGGTCAGGGACTGTTTGTTACTGTGTGCATAACAGGGCACTGATATCTCATGTTGCTTCTAAGAACTCAGTAACTCTGAAACCAGTAACTAATGGTAATTCTCCAGTAATTTAACTATCCTAATTCAGGAACAAAGAGCTAGGAAAGATGTGTGATAGTGGCTGGGAACATATGCATGTATATTTGATTAGCTTCTGACTAATCTTCACTGCAGAAAAACAGAGTGAAACATGCAAACTCAACAACACATGGCTCTTCCAGTGCTTCTGATTTTGAGAAGGGCAAGTGAACAAATCTCTCTGAGTGCCAGTGTTTCAATACAGACATGCAACATATGAAGGAACATAAATTTACTTTGACACATCGTCATTATTTGTTAAGATAAATTAATAAACAGCACCTTTGGGTGCCGCCAATTCATTCAGTTCCCATCACACTTGATTTGAATATCAGATTGAGCTGTAATAAAACTGAGTGCATTAATATAAGATAGTTTCCTTTGTTTACTTAATGCAGAGCAATTACCACTTTTCATTCCACCAATCACAATTTTCTCATAAACGGTGAGTGTTTCTGCCTCTTGCTTACAGTGTTGAAATGAAAAGGGTCATTACTCACATTTTATTGTTGCCCAGAGCTCTTGGTTACAGTGAAATAGAGGAGTTGTGGTGATTTAAATAGGTAACACGTAGCCTAACTAATCAGGTTTGTTTGAAAGATGTATGATTAACAATATTATTAAAAAAGCATAACGTATAAAACATTCTATAAATTTAATCTTGTAATGTTCTATCCACTCATAACAATGTTCCAATAGTGTGTGTATATTACAGACAATTTCTCATCAGCTCAAACATAAATAGGACTAACATTCATGAGTCATCAATATTGCATTCAATCAGCAATGCCCTTTTCAAAACAGGTTTAGGTCACCCTAATTTAATTTCTCGGTTGCTGGATTCTCACAAAATAAAAGTATTTCAAGTTGATTTTAAAAAGCACTCTTTGATTACCACCATAACCCACTGGGATATTGCAGATTTGTTTTTCAGTTACTACCATAATTTTTCTCTCTAATGATACTACTTTCTTTTATTTGGATGCATGGATACTTCTGTGCTTTAGCCAAATAATAACTTCAACCAAAGACTTTCCACAGGGAATAGTGATACTATTGTTTTTTTCTGTTCAATCTTCATTATAGGGGCCCAATCCTCCTCTATCCTAAGGTTACTTTACATCACTCTGGCAGCCTTACAGTGGGAGTACGTTATTTTAACTCACTTTAAGGTCCCTTTGTACTACTAGAGTATGTAAAGAGGTGTTAGTGTCAATGGGAATCGGGTCCCAGGAGTGAAATTCTGCAACCAATGAAGTCAATAGGAATTTTGCCATTGACTTCAATGGGGCTGGGATTTTACCCTCTCTCTCTTATCCATGCTGAGGCTCTTATTGCTTGTTCTGAAATTGTTCGGTTTGTGTCTTAGAGGGACAAAATCAATTTGAGGTCCTTTTTGCCTTCTCGGGTGAAAGTAAAGAACTCCATGACACTTTCAAACAATTACTCTGGTATCTTGCCCATTTATCCTTCTTTTAGTTAAGACAAGTCAAAATGTGTGGGTGAGCTATTGCTAAGGGCCAGATCCAAAACCCACCTAAATCCAAAGGAAAGATTCCCATTTATCTGAGGAGCTTTGGATCAGGCCCTAAGTGCCTGATGGCTGAAATAATCACTTACACAATCACTAATTCCAGGAAATAACTTGTTCATAGTAGATATCATGAGTACTGAAGGCCAATATGTGAGTAATTTTATTCAGAGTCTAAATGTCGTTGAAAAGAACAGAAAGAGTTAAACAGTGCAGTTCTGAGGGAAAAAAAGAAAAAGCAGGTCAGAAGATTTTCAAAAGGATTTTAGTAGCAGATGACGTGAGCAAAGTACAATAGAGCCACAAAGGTTTGAAGATTTTCCTGCTCTCTGTAACCAGGCATGCTGAGTGCTCCCTGCTATCTACAGCTGGGACATGATTCTTTTTTAAAAAAGACATTTTTGTAATCCTAAACTTCATACTTATGTTTTTATTAAGCCCACTCACAAGGGAGCTGCAATAGCTTCTTTGAAAAGAGGAGAGTATATTAAAGAGGGATTTAACTTTACAAATCTGCTATCTGTAAACAGGAAGGGGAAAGATAACTAATACAATAAAATATAAACACTGGAAAAACAACCAGGCATATATTTTAACTAGAGCTCTGCTGGTTTTAAAATGCTTACTGTTTTGGGTTGGCCTCTTCACAATGAAGCAGACTCAGCTCATCTACATTAGGGATATCTGCTCAAGAGCAGCTACACAGTGCAAACCACTAATGTAGGTAGACGACCCTGGGGTAAAGCAGAGCCTGCTCTGGTAGGACTTACCAAGATTCAATGTATGCTTGAAGTGCTATGACATGCAACAAAACTGGAGTGCCTGGAAAAAACCTATTAGTAGGGTGTCTTTTGACATTTCCATAAAACATTTAGATGCAATATAATGCATCTGTTTTATGGAGAGTGGGAGGCTGTGTCCTAGGCTCTACTGCTAGATAACCTTGGGCAAGTAGCTTCACCAATCTGTGCCTCAGTTTCCCCATTTGTAAAAAATTAAGATAATGAGATTGACCTCCTTGGTAAAGCACTTTGAGATCTACTGATGAAAAGTGTTATATAAGAGCTAGGTATTATATTCCCCATCATGTAACCCATAAAAATGCTACTGGTGAACCACAATAACACGCCATAAACTGCAGCTTTAGAAGTAACATGGACACATTTCCATTATTCTAAATAAAATGTGACAGATTATTTTATGTCACTGAGATAAATATTATTGGTGAACAGTTTCAGGGCCTGATTCTCTTGCTCTCTGGTTCTGAGCTTCATGCCACTTTTGCCCCTTATAAATCCTGGCCCCCAGAGACGACCCGTACCTGCACTTATTTAACCTTATCTTAAGAGGAACAAATGCTTCTACAGCCCAGACAAGAAGTCCAAATAAATTTGTGTTGTGAGTATAAAGTCCATAGGGTAATCTGTAAGTATAGATTATTTCTTCTATTATAAAAGAGAACTGTGAAGTACTTACACCTAAAATATGTACTAAATTTTAACAGTACACCACAGTTGCAAATCTATATTTTAAAGTACTGGGATTTTTTTCTGTTGACAAATTTTTATCTGTGGAACAGAAATATGGCTATGGAAGCCTATAAATATGAACTTTCCTTGTATTGGAAGTTCCTGAGATTTATTTTAAGAGTTGTAGGCTAGCATCAATGACAAACTGTAACCTACCATTATTAGATGTAGTTAATAGTATGCCAAAAAACTACTTCCTGGTATTACATGAGTCTCTTAGTAGAAGATAAAAAGAAAGATATAATGTGTAACACGTACAGGAAAGAAAACATTAATATTTTTTTCAGCGTTTCAAAGTAAATGTACCCTATTTTATATTTCAGGGTGATGTATACTATCACTTTATGGGAAGGTTTAGTCATAGAAAATGTTATTTAAACTAAACAAAAAAAAAATTCATACAAGGAACCTCTATTTTTTACCTCCTTTATTTTCCTATCACTGCTAAAAATGGATGGTCTGCACCCTCAGTAGCATTTCTCAATCCAGCAACCTCAATATGTATGTTGTTAAAGATGAATGGATAAGGTGTTTAGAGTTAATGATCTGTATCATATTGCATCCATTTAGCTAAAGATATATAATCCTGCTCGGTTTGGTTTATATGGACTCTTATTCAAGAATTACACTTCAAAAGGCCATCATGCTATCCTGACAGGTTGGAAGATTAAAATAAACAAGACAATAAAGTCCACTTTCTGATTTTTTAGATAAACCTGACAGAGTATTTGATGTATTTACTCCTTTCTGTTTTATACTGATATTAGAATTATATATCACCAATCACTATCACACTGCATTGCATCACCTCAGCTTTATTTCTTCTTCTTCTTCTTCAGAAACATTTATAGTCCATTACATTTTTGCTAGCATACACAGATTTCCGCGTGTGTGGGCATGTAAGTTTGTACATTCAAAGCAAATGCATTAAGCTTTATTCACCCTTGAGGGCCCAACCGGGTGCAATTTGAACTGCTTTGCATCTGCAAAGTGACATTCACCCCCGGGGAAATCAAATACCACTGTGGCTATTGCACTCTCTAGGGGTTGTGCCAGGAAGTAAAACAGCCTTAAGTTTCAGAAAAGTCTTCATAGAAGACCACAGGTAGGGCTTCCTGGGACATGAGTAAACTAGAGCATTCGCCAACTGCTGTGGCCTCTCCTCCTCCTTGGCTAATTCTTCTTTTTGAGTTACACTGGCCAGCTTTCAGCCAACTGATAAACCATGGATGATGGGCAGGTTGAACCACTTCTACCTTCCTCTCTCTTAATGGACTTTCTGCCAGTTGGAGCCCACAACCCTTATTTTGCTTCTAAAAGTGAACTGGGTCCATTGTACTTAAACACAACATTCTCGTTCAGTGTGAGCAGCACTGGGATCCCAAGTTATGAAACAAAATACCTTTCTATTACATGACAATTTTGATAAATGGTTGACAGGCAGGTGTGCAGAAAACAGGGGATGTTCTTTACTTCCTCCCCTCTGTTACTCAACTTAGTGTTATTACATAGATCTGTAACATAATAGTCAATGGTCTTACCTGGCAGCTAGTTATTTGTAAAGAAAAATATTTTGTTCCTAATCTCTTACCAGTTTATTAAAATAGTCATAGTAAAATGTATATTAAGTTTTAGAACTAGTGAAACATACTCCAAAAGCTAATCAATTTCCCCTAGGTACAATATTTGAATTTACTATTTAGTCTGTAACTTTTACCCTGAGATCATATGGACTCCTCCCTGCTATACATCTGAGATGTGTGTAACCACAAAAGTGAGGTAAAGGTGAAGTTGCTAAGTATACAATGTATGGTTCAATCCCACTTCCAATAATATCAATGCCAACACCCGCAGCTGGCCTCAATGGGTGAAAGATTTTCACTCTCAGCCATTCCCAGTAGTCAAAGTATGTATGCAAATTCTAAAGCATTAGGAAGTGAATATACTATGTTTAATTGTCTTCATGCTAAATATTAAGGACCATCTTTTCAAATGAGAATGCCTAAGATTCAACTACAAAATGTGTACCTGTTGTATCCATAAATCTGGCATTTTCATAGCACAAGTGACAAAAATGTATCTAAAAGTCAGATAACAATGAATAAAAGTATCTGTTTGTAGGCACAGCTACCTTTTTGGGTATGCACAGATGTCCATTTATGAACACAAATGTGGATGTGTGGATGCAATTGATGCCTGTGCAAATTCTGCAGATGCATTTAAATGGCATCCTACAAACATATCAGTGTCCATAGTAGCTCATGTAATATATATGTAATATCTTAATACTCTGGATTTATACAGTGCTAAACACACATCAAGGTACATAACAAATCAGCCCTCGAAAACACACAATTGAAAAATCAATGATTCAGATACCACAAAAATGAAAGCACAAATTTAGATTAACAACTTGGTCAAACTATCTTAATTATTTGGAAGCACATAAGAGAAATTGTGTGTCAAAACTTTCCAGTTTCATCTGGTAAATATTTTGAATATCTCAGACTTTGCTCCTGGGTCATTTCAGGAGGCTGTAACTAGATGGGAGCAAAGTAAAATGACTCACCTAGGTAAACTCTTTAAAAAACTCAGTTAGCAATTAAATCTTCAAAGAACTTTGAGTGTGAAATCTGAAAGTTCCAACTCTTACAAAACTTTTTCCAGCTATAACATTCAAGGCCTGACGCACATTCAAATCAATGGAAGGACTCCCACTTACTCAAGCGAGCAGAACCGTTAACTCCACATCAACACAGACTGAACAGACATACTACAGACCATGCCCAAATCCAAAAATAAACTGCACAATGCAAAGAAGCAGGAAAAGTTAAGGAGAAATTGCCATTCTCCATGCAGTTCTGTAATACATACAGACACAAAACAAAAAGTAAGCAGCAGAACTTTCACATACCAAAGACCTTTGGGGAAATCCTCAGAAACCACACTCGCTGCCACTTCCTCTCCATCGTGGAGAAAAATCTCTCTGAAAAGCAGCCATATCCTTTGCCCACAGCCCACTCATCACCACAAAAATTAACTCAAATTGTCTTACATCCCCAGAGAGGACATGGGCCTGTAGATTACCCCTCATAAATTTCCTGGGACTACTGACAAATCCAGACATTTTGGTTACACATATATAAGAGACCACGGAACATTTTCAACATACATTTTGACAAAGACACCCAATCTATTATGTTCTGGGAAACACACCCTCCAACAACAACAACAACAACAAACCAACCCTGTGCAGTATCTGTGAAAAAGATCATCCTTCTGGAAAGGGGCAGTCATATAATTTGGAAGAGAAAACACTGCTAATTCTTTGAACATGCACCTCTCAATAGAATATATGCTGTATGAGCTATATGTGGCACCATGCGGCAAGCAGGAAGGAGATCTAACTATGGTCCTGTTACCGCTTGTCCTAAGCGGTTAGCCAATATTCAGGGTCTTGCCAGGCTGTTTCCAGTAGGAGGAAAAATTGATTAAACATTTCAAGTATTTCTTTGGTGTACTCCTGTTTATTTACAAAGAATGCATGCAAAGTACCTGTAAGCATACATCCTCACCTCTAGGACAGCCCCTCATGCATGGACATGGCCTTGCAGGAGACTTTGCCTCTTGCACTCCACCCCCTGCCAGCTCATCAATGAGGTTGAGGGATTGTTGCTAAGTCACAGGCAAGATTGAGCCCAGCTTGCCTCAAGGGGCCAGCCAGCCCATGACAGTCCTGTTTCCCTGAACACAGTAGAAACAAACAACATCAGGCAATTTCCAAGCCTGCCTTTCCAGTCAGCCTGCGCAGAGCCGCTGTCTCTGCTCCCTGTCAGGGCCACACTCATGACTGCTTCTCAAGTGTGTGGTGCCTTTCTCTTGTCTTTCAGCCTTGTCATACACAGACACATACAGCTACAACCATTCAACACCCCAGCCCCTGTGTTTTCAATCAGTCCCAGGAAAATCCCTCTTATGATCACTGAGTTAGTTCATGCTCAGGACTTTTCACGTGGCCCAGTGCCTTGGGTGGAGGCTTCTTCTTATTTCCAGCCATCTACTCCATTAAGGGGCTTAACTGCTTCTTCCATTTAGCCTGAATGAAGGCTGGTCATCACCCCCATCAGCTTTAATGAGATCTTTCATTGCCTATTGATCAAAGCCATGCTTGAGGGCAGCCATTAATACCTTCCAGCATAACAGAACCTTGCTGGCAGATTTTGTGTTTAAGGTTTGGCAGCTGGAAAAATAGCTATTGCTTCCTCAGCTCTCAAATTAATGCTAGAATAGACTCCTACATGTGTGTTATCCTGGGGGTAAAAGTTTCCCCATGTCCTCTTCCCCTATACACATATCCATGTAATAGAGAGCAGGATTTGGCCCTGAGTTAAGAAATGAGTTCCCACAAACCAAAACCTCTGATTTTTGTACACTCTACTAGACAAATCTCCCATGTGACAATCCCTCTGAGCTATGCCTTCTCCAAGGCAGACAGCAAGACTTTTTCTCCTCTCCCGTTCTGTAATTCTGCATACCTCCAGTTTCTCAGCTGACAGCCCTCTCTCTTACTTGCCTGATCTATTTTTCCTCATCTCAGATAGGATTTCTCTCTATCAGGCACTTCCCATAGCACTAAAAATGTCAGAAATAGAATGGGCAAGAGGGGATTTTTTTGATGCTACAAATGAAAACTTAGTGCATGGAGGACATTGATTCAAAATCAAAAGCGAATTTCAACACGGTCATGTTTGTAATCCTTACATATAACCTTTCTGTGGACATTCAAATGGTAGATGGAATCTGGGTCTGATTTTCCTCTTATTTGTGACTCGATCTAGCAATATACATAAGTACATGTGAAACTTTAAACAGCCAATTTGGTTTCAAGCCTTCCCATTTGGGACTACTCAGGTGCCTAAATTTATGTAAGTGTGTATGTGTTTTTCTGGTTTGGCCCTATATTGGTATAAATCAGGAACAACTCCACTGATGTTAACGGAATTAGACTGAAGATGAACCCAGGTAAATGAGACAAAAATCACGCCCTGTGAATTAAAATGTACACTTTCCACTCCCATATGTGGCAATAACCCATGTAGGAAAGGATTTAGCCTTTAGATTTTGTCAAGTCTTTACACTTCTTTGTTTCCAAGGTGCTTTGTTATTTTGATCATAAGTCTTGCTGTGTTTAGTGATGAACTGCATAATGATAGACATTATACTCTAGGCTTGAATTACATAACAGTTGTTTCACCCAAGGAATGCAGTTCCTTGTATAACACAATACTGAAATACTTATGTTATTAGCAAAATATTTTTTCTCTACTTTTATGTTAAAAATAATGCAAGTGGCATGTTTGATTATGTTTATGCTGTTTTTAAGTGTATTTCATAACATTTTATGAGGCTCTCTACTATTACCATTGGACCTGAGGGTTTCATTAAAAGCCTAGTGAGTGACTCTAGGCCACTGACAATAACAGGAAAAGCTTATTCTGTCAGAAGCATGGATTGTATTATAGAGACTTTGTTTGCAGTAGTGAGCCCTAGAACAATGGTTTAATATTGGGTTAGAACTTTCCAACAGCTCACAATGAAATCAGTTTAGAAAAGGGTTGATGAGCAGCAAAGGTAAAATGAGGAAAATCTGTATGCTGGTTTTAGGATTTACCCCTACAGAGCCATTAGCTTTTAGTTTTATCATTCACATAAGTCCTTAATATTACTTATATAGGTTCCAAAAGAGGGGGAATCAAGAAATTAAATTTTCCCATGGCTGAAACATGATTTATATATATATATATACACACACACACACACACATTTAGCATATATATAATGCACGAATGAATGTTGAATAAATATGCTGTGGAACATATCAAAATTGCATTTTTTAGTGTATCTCTAAAACTGATGTACTGATTTTTACTGATGGTTAATTTTACTGGAATGCCATTGTATTATCAAAATATGATTCAAATACAATTTTACATACAGGATTATAGTGGTTGCTTACAATTCAGAATAGTTTTGTCTTACGACTACCATTTCCCCCCCTACCAACTACTAATCACATTCTCCTATCTTCCTCCTTTCACTATCATAGAAGTTATCACTGCCATCCTCCCTGCCAGTCAACCACATAATCTTGGCTTCATCTCTGATGCGGCCCTCTCTTTTGACTCCCACATCTAGGCTGCATTTAAATCTTGCAACTTCTTCCTGCACAGCATCTCCAAGGTCTTACCTTTCCTCCCTGCCTGCACTGCCAAAAATCAAATTAAGCCTGATCATCTCACACTTTAACTACTCCAATTCCTCTTCTGTGGTCTTGATGCTTGTAACCTCACTCCCTTAAATCCATTCAAAATGTTGCTGTTAAGATCATCTTCCTGGATCATCAGTGATTAGGTCTTTCCTAGTTTAAGTCCCCCTCCACTGGCTCCCCCTCCTTCCACCACTTCCGATGCAACCTTTGTCCTTCCTTTTAAAGTCCCTCACTATCTGCCTTGTTATCTGATTACAAGGTCAGCTCATGCCTTCGCACCACCAGTGATGCCAGACTCCATCTCCCATTACTCTGACAAGCACATCCATGCTTCTTCCCATACCTACTGGGAAAAGCTCCCAGTCAAAGTCTGGAAAGACACCACTTTGTCCTGCTTCATGGCACTCCTCAAAACTCACCTCTGCCATAGTCAGAAAATTGCAACCGGATAACTGTGATTACTGCTCCTGATTGGCTAAAAATTGTAAATATCCCATTATTTTATCCTGACTAACCTGCATCCCCCTCCTCATCACCCCATAGATCCCCTTGTTTATTCATCCGTCTGCTATTTCTTGACTTTTAGATTGCAATCTCTTTGCATATGGACTATTATTTGCTATATGTTTGTGCAGCACCTAACACAATGGGGCCCCATCTGGTTGGTCTCTAGCCACAACAATAATATAAATGTCAGATAATAACTATTAATTTTGTTTTATCTGTATCCACCACGAATGAGAACTTTACATCAGAGCAAGAGGGAATCACTCTTTAAATGGTAGGATTATTTATCCCCCTGGATCAGTTAGCAGTGGCTACCAGCTGAAGAAACATGGAGAACTTGTTTCTTACCTTTTAATTTCTACTATTTCCTAACACCTTTCCATTTAAAAAGACAAACAGAGAGAAACAGAGTCCACTTAGTTACGATGACGTAAATCCAGAGTAACTACATTGACTGCCTGTGAACGTCCAGTGTAATGGAGAGCAGAATGCCAGACTGCCCCTGCAAAATGGATAGAAAAGACAAGACTGAGTAGAAAAGGGGGGAGAGAGAGAGAGAGAGGAGGGAAAAAAGGGAAGGGAAGCAGAGTGAGAAAGTAAGTGAATGAACACTGATGGAGAATTAGAGAAGACAGAATAACTTTTAACCCTCACCACATTCAGAAATAAGGCCCTGATCCTGTGACTTCCAACACAAAGGCAGCCCCTTCCCCTGCGTGGAGTCCCATCATAGTCAACAGAGCTCTGCTCAGGCCCAGCAGCCCACCCGTGTGCACCCATAGAACTGGGGGCTAAATTCAAACACCATCTCTGACAGCTGTCTTGCAATAACTCTTTCGATCACAGCCGTGCCCTCACTTTACACATGTTTACATAAGTTAAAAAAATGCTAGGTAGGAGTTAGGTTGGTTTCTGCCAAAAGGGCTGGGGGGAGAGAGATTTTAATGTTTACTTCTACACGATGGCACTCAGATGCCATGGTGAAGGGTGACCTTATGAAAAATTAAATAGAGATATTGATAAAGAAAGGCTGAATTAGGAAGAGGGGGAAATGGCATGAGGATTGAGATAGTGTTTTAGTAGGAAAAATGGAAAGCAATTAAAGAGGATTGAAAATTACAGAAAATTTGCCTGGGGGAAAAACACAGCTACTAAAAAAGATTGAAGAAAAGACATAAAGCTGTTGAGAGGAGGTAAAAAGGGAAGGAGGAAGAAACAGCACAGATATGTAGTAAGTCATTATAGCCCTCTTGCTTTATCATGGGCTTAATTTTATTCCAAACTTTGCAATCAATGATTTTATGGTAATTTTAGCCACTTTCAATGCAATACAATGACACTTTTCTGGCCCTTAACCAGGGATGCAGTTGTGGTGTATGTAGCTATGTAACCAAAAATATATGATTTCCTTCTGTTTTGTGAGCACTGCTTCTTTAAAAGGACCAGAGTCTCCCTGCCTGCTAAGGGGGGAGCTGTGAGGCCATTGCCATGCTGTCTTTCAGTTCCAATGTAGTATTGAGTTCCTATTGTCTCTTTAATTTATAGAGACATTAGATGTGTTTTCTCTTTGCTATTTTCCTTAAGCGGGGGGGGGGGAGGGGAGCATCTAGATTGAAAATGTTTTGCTCCATATGTAGCAGGGAAATCATGTCAGTGGTGATAGTTGTTTAGTAGTCCTGACTGTATTTCTATATGGCAGATTGATATATTATCCATATAGACAATCTGAGAAGCTGACTGGCATGCAACTGCAACTTCCTACTTCAACTAGCCTGTCTGCTTTCTTCCTCTTCAGCTTCTCTACTCTTCCCCTACCCCTGTCATCGGTCCCCCAGCACCAAGTAGTTTCTCAGGCCTGGTCTACACTAGGCGTTTATGTCGAATTTAGCGCCGTTACATCGAATTAACCCTGCACCCGTCCACACCACGAAGCTATTTAGTTCGACATAGAGGTCTCTTAAATTCGACTTCTGTACTCCTCCCCAACGAGGGGAGTAGCGGTAAATTCGAAATGGCCATATCGAATTAGGCTAGGTGTGGATGGAAATCGACGCTAATAGCTCCGGGAGCTATCCCACAGTGCACCACTCTGTTGACGCTCTGGACAGCAGTCCGAGCTCGGATGCTCTGACCAGCCACACAGGAAAAGCCCCGGGAAAATTTGAATTCCTTTTCCTGTTTGAATCTCATTTCCTGTTTGGACATCGTGGCGAGCTCAGCAGCACTGGCAACGATGCAGAGCTCTCCAGCAGAGATGGCCGTGCAATCTAATAGAAAGAGGGCCCCAGCATGGACTGATCGGGAAGTCTTGGATCTGATCGCTGTGTGGGGCGATGAGTCTGTGCTTTCTGAGCTGCGCTCCAAAAGACAGAATGCAAAGATCTACGAGAAGATCTCTAAAGCCATGGCAGAGAGAGGATACAGCCGGGATGCAACGCAGTGCCGCGTGAAAATCAAGGAGCTGAGACAAGGCTACCAGAAGACCAAAGAGGCAAACGGACGCTCCGGATCCCAGCCCCAGACATCCCGTTTCTACGAGGCACTGCATTCCATCCTAGGTGCGGCCGCCACCACTACCCCACCACTGACCGTGGACTCGGAGGATGGGATATTGTCCATGGCCGGTTCCTCGGACATGTTAGCGGACGGGGAAGATGAGGAAGGAGATGAGGAGGACGAGGCAGTCGACAGCGCTTGCAACGCTGATTTCCCCGACAGCCAGGATCTCTTCATCACCCTTACAGAGATCCCCTACCAACCGTCCCCAGCCGTTAACCCGGACACAGAATCAGGGGAAGGATCAACCAGTAAGTGTTTTAAACATCTAAACATTTATTTTTAACAGAACTGGAATATTAACAATAACAACAATGGGTTTTTCATGATTAGTTTGCACTAGGCGCTTAACGTTTCAGTCCTGGGCAGTGCAACTATTGAAAAAAAATCTAACAATGTCCGGTTTTGCATGATTGTTCTGCCCAAGCCGCTCTACTGTTTAGTCCCTGCCAGTGCAGCTACAGTAAAATGCGGTCTACATGTCCGGGGATAGAGCAGTAATCCTCCTGGGACATCTCCAAAAAGCTCTCCTGGAGGTAATTGGAAAGCCTTTGCATCAGGTTCCTGGGGAGAGCGGCCTTATTGGGTCCTCCGTGGTAGGAAACGTTTCCGCGCCAGGAGACAATCAAGTACTCCGGGATCATTGCCCTGCAGAGCATGGCGGCATACGGCCCTGGTCTTTGCAGGCTTTCCCGAAGCATTCTTTCTTTATCACTGTCTGAGATCCTCATCAGGGTGATGTCGCTCATGGTGACCTGCTTTGAATTAGGTAGGGGAATGTTAGTATTGGGACTGCTTTCCCGTTCCTTTACAGAACTGTAACCGCCGGTTTACAGCCACGCGGTGGAGGCGGGAGAGGGGCAGCATACAGGGATCTTTCCCTGGGACAGCCGCGAGGGGGTGGGACAGGGGCAGAGTTCATGCTTGCCGGACTGCTGGCAGCAGAGACTGGCATTGCTTTCAATGTGAAAGGAGGCCAGTGCTACTATTAAAGTTTTAAGCAGCCACAAGTCTACGGCTTACCATGTCTGCCTGCTACACAAATTCCGGTGTCCTGCCCCGCTTCTCAGATCGGCAGTGCAAGACCCCAGGCACTGAATGCGAGGGCCGAAAATTCGACCTTGTCCTGAGTGCGCATGTGATAGGTGCAGTGCATGGTCTTGTTCACAGAGAAAGACTATGTTCTTTGTTCACAACTACATTTATCTTTCTGAGGAATTCACTCCCTTTTTCCCATTCCCACAGCCACATCTGCGACTGTCTCCCAACCCAGCCTGGCATCACACTCCCAGAGGCTAGCGCAGATTAAGCGGAGGAAGAAGAGGACACGGGAAGACATGTTCTCGGAACTCATGGGCTGCTCCCGAGCCCAGGCAGCCCAGCAGACCCAGTGGAGGGAGAACTTGTCCCAAATGCACCGTTCACACATGGAACGGGAGGAGAGGTGGCGGCAGGAAGACCAGCAGGCGACTCAAACGCTGCTTGGACTAATGAGAGAGCAAACGGACATGCTCCGGCGCCTTGTGGATGTTCTGCAGGAACGGAGGCAGGAGGACAGAGCCCCGCTGCAGTCTATCTGTAACCGCCCTCCCCCGCCACCAAGTCCCATACCCCCCTCACCCAAAGTCCAAAGAAGGAGGGGCGGCAGAGTCCGTGAAAACTCTCACTCCACCCCTGCAGACTGCTCTACTACTTGAAGGCTCTCATTCCCCAAAATTTGACAAGTCCTTTCCTTCCCGCCTCACACAAGCCCCCGTCCAAGTTTCACCCCCCTGTTTCATGTGTAGTTGCTAATAAAATATACGTTTCTGTTAATTACTGTTTCCATCATGTTCTTTTGGAGGAGAGTCTGTCTGAAGGGGGGGAAGGGGGTTGGTAATTGGACAGGACAGTCACCTTTAGCAGGGTACAGAGGCGGGGGTAGGTCCAGCAGCAGGGCACATACACAGTGCAGTGACTAGTTACCCTGGTCAGTCTGGGAGGTGGTTTTCATGTTCTGTGGGGGGCAGGGGGTTGCTCTGTGACTTTGTGGCGGGGGAGGGCAGTTACAGATCTTATGCAGCGGTCCTTATCCTGGATCACAGAGCCACGCAGCAGGGGATCTGTAACCCTCCTCCCCCTGCCACAAAGTCACATAGCCCCCACATACACGCAGTCCCGATCAGGAGGGCTGGCAGGCTCCGTTGAAACAACCAGTCCACCACTGCGGAGCCTGTCATTCCTGGAGTTTAGAAGCGTCATTTGCATCAGTACACTACACCCGCTCCCCACCACAGTCTGCGTCCCAGGTTTAAAACATTCCCGCGAAAACAGTAATAAAGACAACGGTGTTCATTAACAAAATAGAACTGATTTTATTTTTTTGGAAGGGGGTGAAGGGGGTATGTAACTGGAGAGGATAGTCAACATTAACTGGGTAAAGAAACGGGGGCAGGTTCAGCTTCTCTGTACAGAAACTTAAAAGTCACTGGTTACCCTGCTCACTCTGGAACCTAGCTTTCAAAGCCTCCCGGATGCACAGCGCGTCCCGCTGGGCTCTTCTAATCGCCCGGCTGTCTGGCTGGGCGTAATCAGAAGCCAGGCTATTTGCCTCAACCTCCCACCCCGCCATAAAGGTCTCCCCCTTGCTCTCACAGAGATTGTGGAGCACATAGCAAGCTGCTATAACAATGGGGATATTGGTTTCGCTGAGATCACAGCGAGTCAGTAAGCTTCTCCATCTCCCCTTGAGACGGCCAAAAGCACACTCCACCACCATTCTGCACTTGCTCAGCCGGTAGTTGAACAGTTCTTTTTCAGTGTCCAGGGCACCAGTATAGGGCTTCATGAGCCAGGGCATTAGCGGGTAGGCTGGGTCCCCAAGGATCACTGTAGGCATCTCCACATCCCCAACAGTTATTTTGTGGTCCGGGAAGTAAATACCTTCCTGCAGCCGTCTAAACAGACCAGAGTTTCTGAAAACGCGAGCGTCATGAACCTTGCCCGGCCATCCGACGTTGATGTTTGTAAAACGTCCCCGATGGTCCACCAGTGCTTGCAACACCATTGAAAAGTAGCCCTTTCTGTTAATGTACTGGCTGGCCTGGTGGTCCGGTCCCAGGATAGGGATGTGAGTTCCATCTATAGCCCCACCGCAGTTTGGGAATCCCATCGCGGCGAAGCCATCTATGATGGCCTGCGCGTTTCCCAGGGTCACTACCTTTGAGAGCAGTACCTCAACGATTGCGTTGGCTACTTGCATCACAACAACCCCCACGGTAGATTTGCCCACACGAAAGTGGCTTGCAACTGACCGGTAGCTGTCCGGCGTTGCAAGCTTCCAGAGGGCTATGGCCACTCGCTTCTGGACAGTCAGGGCTGCTCACATCCAGGTGTCATTGCGCTTCAGGGCAGGGGACAGCAACTCACAAAGTTCAAGGAAAGTCCCCTTCCGCATGCGAAAGTTTCGCAGCCACTGGGATTCATCCCAGACGTGCAGCACTATGCGGTCCCACCAGTCCGTGCTTGTTTCCCGGGCCCAGAATCGCCGTTCCACAACATCCACATGACCCATTGTCACCGTGATGTCCTCGGCGCTGGGTCCCGTGCTTTCTGACAGGCCTGTGCTACTCTCAGACTTCAGGCCCTCACCGCGGTGCCGTAGCCTCCTCGCCTGATTTATCTGCATCTGCCTCTGGGAAAGGTGGATGATAAGCTGCGAGGCGTTGACAACGGCCACAACTGCAGCGATGGTAGCAGCGGGATCCATGCTCGCAGTGCTGTGGCGTCCGCGCTGTCACTGACCAGAAAAGTGCGCGAACTGATTTCCCACCGGCGCTTTCAGGGAGGGAGGGAGGGAGGGAGGGCGGTAGTGACGGACGGATGACGACAGTTACCCAAAAGCACCCTCGACACATTTTTTTACCCAGAAGGCATTGGCGGCTCGACCCAGAATTCCAATGGCCAGCGGGGACTGCGGGAACTGTGGAATAGCTGCCCACAGTGCACTGCTTCCAATGTCAACGCTTTCCCCGTTAGTGTGGACTCACAAAGTCGAATTACTGTCCTTTGTGTGGACACACACGTTTGACTTTGCAATATCGATTCCACATATTCGATTTAAGTGAAATCAAACTACTCTCGTAGTGTAGACATACCCTCAGTGACTCTTTATGTTTACATCTGCACTTGTCCCCTAATAGATGCAAATACTTCTCGGTATTACTAGGAGAAGCAGGGTCCACAAGAGACTTGTAACCAAAATGGGTGACCTGTGTAAGGTATGAGTGTCTACCTCATTTGGTACACATCAGTCCAGGCTTGAATCTTTTTACATTAAAGCAAATTACATGTACTCCCACCACTGCCAGAGTGATGTAAGAGGGGGGGAGGAGAGGGGGCTTAGTCTGAATGAGAGTCATGCCATACATGTCCTCTTACCACTTTGGTGAGGGAACCACACTCATCAATCCTTGACCTCCTGCCAGTCTCTTGGCATTAGTGGGCTTCCTTTGAAGACCATTAACTTGAGGTGGGACAGCATGGCTTCCAACAGGATTCCGCTGTCTACGTATGTCAAGGCTGAATCCCCATTCTATCACTCCGAGTGCAGAAGATGGGGGCCCTCAAGGATTCTAAAAATTAATACTTGCCTCTCCAGGCGTGTATTACACTCCCAAGGTTACATCTTTTCTCTAACCTTGGCTTGGTAAACTCTGCCACCACCCAAATGCAAAAAAATCCCTTTGAACCCAGGAAGGAGCACTTGGGAATTCCTCCCTATAGGGTACCCTCAAGTCCTTTCACACACCCCCTCCGGGGAAGAGCTGAGAAAGAAAACAAAGGAAATTAGCTGTGGCTGCCAGGTAATCAAACAACATGCACAAATCTCTTAGGACACCAAAAATCCAATCCTGTTCTTAAAAAAGGTAAATTTTATTAAAAACAAAAAGGAAGAAAGTACACCGGGAACTTAGGCTTTTGCTAGATTTTAAAAGAGCAATTCCAAAAATTAAGCACCCAAAATAGCTTTCTTGGGAGTTCAGCTTAAAGCAAACAAAAGCATCTGGGGTTAGCACAGAAGAGATCCACAAGTCAAATAAAGAAATAAACCTGAACATTCCTAATTTACTTACATATTTGGGGGGGTTCAAATAAGTAATTCTAGGTATGATCTGATGAATATTCATACCTGGTTCAAGCCTTACACAGCATTGCTGCTCCGTGTCTCCTTCTCCAGAGAGCAACAGACAAACGGAAAGTTTCTTTCCCAATTTTAAAAGTTCTACCTTCCTACTGGCTCTTTTGGTCAGGTGCCCACTCCTTTTCTTTTACCTGTGGACTTGTTAACCCTTTACAGGTAAAGCAAGCAGAGAACAGACACCAAGAGGGATATTACAGCTAACTGGCTGGCTGGGTGTCCATAAGGGAGCTACTTCCCCCCCCCCCCCCCCCCTTCCCGGTCAGTTATCACAACATATGTAGATAGGACCCAGCATATCCAAAAACTTGTGTGAGAGCAGGATAATTCAACATAGCTGGAAACCCAATGAAGAGCCAACAGATTCACAAAAGCATAAATACTTTTGGATCTTTTCCTCCTTCTGACCTTTTGCGGTTTGCTCAACTCCAATATGTAACTTCGCTTTCATAAGTGAAAGGTATTATTTAATGAGTTATGAAACTGAAAGTCAGATTCACCAATACAGTGTTGCACAGCCAAATGGATAGTTATAGTTAACACAATTTTCCATTTTAAATTGTTCCAACTATTCTGCACCACCAAAAAATGAACAGTAATGTTAACAAAAGATTTCAGAAATCTATAAAATATATCCTAATTTCTGATATTGTCAATTACACCTCTTTGGGACAAATATATTCTACCAACTTCAGGAGGGTTTAAATTGTTAAGTGTAAACCAGTTTCTATTTGACTCTCTCAAGTATTTTTCTTCTTTTCTTAAAATAAATAAATAAATAAAGTATATGCCTCCAAGGGAATAGACGTTGTAAAATCTTAAATTAGGATTTTACCTCAGAGCAAAATGGAAAAAAAATTAGAATAAGACTTTTGCACTGGAACTTTGCATTGCACTTTAACCTATCAGAATTACATCAGGCTTGGATTTTCACACTGGCAAGGGATATGCTGTAGAATTCTGAATAGGATTCTTTATCTTACAGTGACACCTGAGAGTGTTAAATTACAAAATAATTTCTAAGTTCAAGTACTGGAAAAACTTCTTCTTCTTAGGTTAGTGGCAATTCACAAGCAGGGACCATTTTGTACTTTCAGTGACATCTTTTAATAATAACAATAAAGCTCTCTGTCTCCTAGAGTTTTTGTCTTAGGTTGTTGCTAGAAGACTTACATTTTAAAATGTCAAAGTCTATTAGGAATGAAAATATTCCTGTGGGAAGTGAATCTACTCATGTATTAATCATCAAGGGACAACCTGACATGGGAAAGACCTTTACATTTAGAGAAAAAACTGGTACTATAGGCAAAGCAGCTGCTCAGCTCCAATTCTGCAATCAAGACTGACTTAATGGTACCAGTCCCATGCATGAAGTTAAGAACATAGTTAAGTGTTTGCAGGATTGGGGCCTTAGTGTTAAGGGAAGCTGCGCATATTGATAAGAGTCCCAATATGAGACCAATACTAAAGCACAGTAACAAACATTAATTCTAAAGATTTGGAGTGAAATTATCAATAGCAATACTTTCATGGACTTCAAGGGCCAGGAATCCATCCATGTCTTTAAAAAACTGTAGTATAAAACCTGAAAAAAACAACAACACTTAATCTCCCTCTAAGGAAGGACAGCAGGATATTCATGGAGACATTTTTGTATGCAGAGTGTGAAGTCATTGAGCTTAATATTTTTTTTTAGCATTTATGAATTTTTTTTGGTAATTTTTTTGTATTTTCACCTAGCTCAATTAGGCCCCAATCCTGCAAACATTGAAGCATGTGCATAACTTTACTCACATGAATAAAGTTATGCACATGTGATTCATGTTTGCAGGATTGAGTCCTAAGACTGATTTATATTTCTAACTGCAGCTTTCACTATAGAAACCATTGTAAGTTTTGGATTATAAACTACTATTTAATGTGCATTATAGTGCATATTGCACTTCAGTGGACTATTATAAGTTTTGTTATATTGTTTACTATGAATTTTAGTAAATATACTACACTGGGGAATATTGCATGTAGTAATACTATATAGTTTGTGTGAGGCTGGCAGACCAGGTCATGTCAGAGTGTATTCAGGCTAGTTCACTTGTGTATTAGTATAGATCAAAGCGAATGTTAAATGTATAAGTGTATTGGGTGTTTAAACTTCATGAAACTAATGGGACATTATGTGCATTGTTTTCTCTTATCTGTATCCTCTTATGATGCAGCAACAAACATTTACATTGTAAATACCCCTATAACTAAATAACTCATCAAACATCAAAGAAGCCTTGTGGAATGCTAATGAAGGGCTTGAACAGAAAAAGTGCTAATTGCAAAGCAAATGGCCATTGTGTGGGATGACCAGAGGTGAGAGATTCAAAGTGCATTCCTCACTCACCGTCATCAAAGGAAAAGCCCAAGTGGGCAGAGAGACTGTCAGCTTGTTGTTTGTGAGAAGAAGCAATAAAAAGGGATTCAAAGAAAGATCCTGCATCTCTGGACTGTTTGGACTTTTACAGGGAAGTGTACAAGATGCAAAGCAGAGATCACCAGAGACAATCTGGGTACCCTGAAAAGACTTTTGGGAAACTGTCAGTTTATTACATCACTGCCACCATTTGGAATTACAAACTGTAATTCACATGTACATATATTTTACTAGCTTTAACTGCTCAATAACTCATTTAATTTTCTTAGCTAATAAATCTTTAATTGTCTTTGAGGTAAGATCAGGAGTACCAATTGATCTGGGGTAGGTGACTGGTCTGTTGGGGCTGGGAGAAACCTGATCTAGTGTGATTTTCAGTATAAGTGACCTTTTATTACAAAGTCCAGTTTGTCTGGGTGATAAGATAGAATGGAGAGTCTGAGGAAACTGTCTGTTACTTTATGGTAAGACTGGTATAGTAATCCAGGAGTTCACATTTGATACTGGCTTGGTGAAATCTAATTATAGAACACTGAGATGATGGCTTATATGGTGTGGAGTCCTCAGAGTGTGAGAGCATTCAATTTATTGAATGCAATCAGGGGGAGCAAATACAAGTTGCTAATAAGCTTTTTACTAGAACAAATAATTGTTGCACTCTAGAAGTAATAGAAATTGTCTGGCACAAGAAAGGAGCAATATAAGAAATGAACCAGAATATTAATTGATACAGTTATAGGTCTGTTAAAATCTTAGTAATACTGACATATACATTTGTAGTGCCATATGCTTTAAAGCAGTGGTGGGCAACCTGCGGCCCGTCAGGGTAACCTGCTGGTGGGCCATGAGACAGTTTGTTTACATTGACCATCCACAGACATGGCCGCCTGCAGCTCTCAGTGGCCGCAGTTTGCCATTCCCAGCCAATGTGAGCTGTGGGAAGCGGTGCGGACCATCGCTTCCTGCCGCTCCCATTGGCTGGGAACGGGAGCTGGGAGCGGTGGGTGGCCTTGCCTGAGGATGGTAAATGTAAACAAACTATCTTGTGGCCCGCCAGCGGATTATCCTGACAGGCCGCGTGTGGCCCGCGGGCCACAGTTGCCCACCACTGCTTTAAAGGCTCTGTTCAGTACAGTGAAAAGTACGCACACTGACATATTGCATAATGTCTTAAAGAGAGATAAGTTGCATGAGGTAATATATTTTACTGGACCAATTTCTGTTGCTGAAAAAGACAAGTTTGAAGAGCTCTGTGAAGCTCAAAGAAGGTTTTTTAAGTTTGTCAGGTTTTTAAGTATATCATAAAAATCATACCTACCCAAACTGACAGTGAAGCCTTCTGGTAATATTGTTCTTTTAATACCTGAGAAACAATCCTTAAAATTTTTATTGGTATGAGCAATTCTTACTCCTGTGAGCAATCAATCCCATTGAAGCCAATGGAAATTTGATGCGGACACAACAGAGAAACGAGGATAGACACATAGATGGAGTTTAAGCAGCAGGCTTCAACTTTTAGAAAAAAATTAAATACAGGGAAGAACCACTACCCAGCCATCACCCATAGTCTCCTGTACCAGGCATTTAATTGGTTCCATAGTGGGGTACAAGGCTCCTACCATATAACCCATAACTAGTGGAAGGGCTACAGGGATTCTAGCATATAACTGGTAACTTGGGTTAGGCTTGCCTCAGCCTGTGCCCCAGGACTCAGCTCGTTATGAGTCCTACCACCACCACCCCTGTGAACGAGGATGCAAAATGGTGGTGACCTTGGCCCGCAAGGGCCACAAGGTCTCAGCCTATCTCATAAGCCCCAGGCCCCTCAGCAAAATCCCAGATCTCTTACTTCTGGGAAATGTTCATTTTATCCTTTTAACTGCCCTGGAAACCAACCACAAACTGCGACAAATTAACTACGTAAGCAAGTACCAAGTTAGGTACTAAGCACATTCCTGCCTTACCCACTGTGGCTTGAAGGTGCTGCAAGAAAGGCAAAAAACTCCCTGATCCTCTGCCAATTTGCTCATGCCAGAAAAATTTCCTTGCTGACCTCAAAACAGGCAACTGGCTAGACCTGCAACATCTGTCAGGCCAGATTCCCCTTACCAGGTCGGGGTTGAGCTGCTTGAATAGAGTCAAAAGAGGCTCCAATGGTCCCTGTTCTTGGTAAAATTGGGAGAACTAGGGAATACTAGTCAATCAGAACTCCTCCCCCACAACTGGCCAATGGATGCCAGAGACTCCAAAGGATATGGGGGGAAGGAGCTATCTAATGTCCCTCACCAAGTAACAAATTCCCTCGCTGAAGGGACTGTCCTCCTTTCACTGCTGGACCCATCAAATTCTCCCACTCAGGCGGGTGGGTGGCATATGTGAGTGAGTAAGGACTACTAATAGATTCATATGTTTTAAGACCAGAAGGAACCATTATGATAATCTTTTCTGATCACCTGTATAACACAGGCCATAGAAATCCACCCAGTAATTCCTGCATCAAGCCTAAAAGGTCTAGATGAGCTACAGTATATCTTTTAGTAAGACACCCAGTCTTGATTTAAAGACTTCCAAGCCACAGAGACGCTACCACACATTTAGGAAAGCTATTCCAACAGCTAATTACCATTAATGTTAAAAAATTGTTTCCAACTGTCTCCACTTTGAGTTTGTCCATCTTCAGCTTCTGGCCATTGGATTTTTGTCTGCTACTGCTATCAGAAATCTTCTCTCCAGGACGCTACTTCTACATTATGATCATCTCACCTCTTAATGTTCCTTTGGATGAACCAAATAAATTGATCTTTTTTAGTTTCACTCCAACAGAGGTTTTCCAGACCTTGAACAATTGTAGATATTTTCCAAACCCCTTCTAACTGTCAACATCCTTTTAAAAGTGTGGACACAGTATTTCAGAAGTGATCTCACTACTGCTATATACTGTGGTAATATCACCTCTCCACTTCTACTCTATATTCCCTTGCTGATACATCCAAAGATCTCATTAGTTCTCTTAGCCACTGCATTGCATTGGAAGCTCATGTTTATTTAGTTATCTGCCATGATGCATAATTCCTTTTCAGACTCACTGCTTGCCCAAATACAGTCTCCTATCCTGTAAGTGTGACCTCCATTTCTGGTTCCCAGACGTATGACCTCTCATTTGGCTGTATAAAAATGCATATTGTTCAAGTGAACCCAGCTTTGTAGATCTCTCCTGTCCTAAACAGCCTGTATATGATTGTTCCACGGCTTAAGACCAATTACATATTGTGAAAGAGCAAACAAGAGGACTGTACATAATTCAATAGCATGTTTATTATGTAGAAAACTATGCTTATGAAAAATTGGCTATAGTACACAGTGACACACATTAAATGGGAAAATTAATTTGTTCTAGTGTCAAATGAGACACCACAAGGATTTCAGAGCCCATATGTGACATGTAATAGCACCAGAGCAGTCATTTACACATGATAGGACCTACAAACAGGCAGTGTCCTATTGTAAGGGATATATAAAACAGATATGCCTTGAACAATGCATAACTACTGGCTCCTGCTGGTCCTCAAAAATTGGAAAAGCTATCCATCTCTCTTTATCCCAAAATAGGATCCACCAAGGAAGTATGAAAAATGTTTCACATCATGTGAGACACTTTATCTAAGGACCCACAGATCAGCCAAGGTCACGAGTTCCTCACCTCAAGAATAGAAACTAAACAGGCTAAATGAGAATATTGTTAATTGCCTAGGCAAGAATCTCTCATAATTTGCATATGGATACTTTCTCCCTCCCAACCTAGTTAAAAAGAACTCCAAGTTAGCAAGCTAGGATGACACCCTGCTTTCCTATGGAAAGTGGCTCATTGCACGTTGTGAGTGGATTAAGAGATGGGTGGAGAAAATGAAAATTAAGCAATCTAGAAATGACTGGCTGTAAGATTAACGTCAAACTGGGCACACTACCTGTTATCCCAAGAAATCCAAGCCATGTGTTTTCACCCCAAATTATAAACTTTACATGGTTTTCCTTGTAAATCCAACATACCATGGATAGTCTTTCACCTCAAATTAGATGTCACACATTTGTTTGCCTTGAGACTCAGAACTATATCATTCTATATATGGATAATGTTTCTTGTTCTACAGTTTGTCCTAAATAATGTGAAATGCTTCTGTACTATCAAAGAATGTATAGAATGTGTCCTCCAAATTTAGAAGATTATAAAGGATTTTGTTGGTCTTTATTGTAAATAATTGTTGCACTCTAGAAGTAATAGAAATTGTCTGGCACAAGGAAGAAGGAATGTTGAAAGATATAATCCAGGGTATGACTTTGGAATATTAAGAAAACATTCTTAAAAAGGGGATCCCAACTGATAGCAGGGGCTAATAATAAAATACAGTCCTTGAAATGAACCAAACATAAAAAGCCTCCGATATGAAAAGGATTGAAGAAATGTGCTATACACCAGTGCCATCTACTGGGTACTGATGGAAGCAGCAGAGACACTGAGCTGAAAGCTGAGCACTCACTTGGCACATGTCCAATAGAAATCAGAGGGTGGCCCGTACTGCAAGCCCTGCAATAAGGTATATAAAACGGAGGTCATTCTGTAAAACTGCAGAGTTGACTGAACCCGACAAAAGCTCCAGAATCCTAAGTGTGACTGATGCTCAGACCAGCCATGTGGCAAGGACTTCCCTCCCACCTATGCCAGGGTTAAGAGGATAAAAAGATGTGGTGAGGGTTTTTTTTGTCCCCCCCCCCCCTCCCAGATTGTATTTCCCCTTCTGTTCCTTAATATAAATAACTGTGGATTATTTTGCCAAGTCTGCGTTCTCTAGTGAGACCTACTAACCATATTTTAGATTTCAACTCCTTTATAAATCCAAGCAAATTGGCCGGAGAGAGACTGAAAACAGTAACTTCAAGCAATTGCTTGAGATATTCTAAACTTTTGGACCAACCCATTCAAAGAGTACTAACCACACTCTCAGAAAATGCCTTAAAGACAAGCACATCCTTGGAGGTGTGATGAAAACGTGTAGGGTGACCATATTTCCCAAAGGGGAAATGGGATACCGCGTGGGGCTAGCCCGAGCCTCCCCCACTCCCTGTGGAGCTGGCCTGAGCTGCTCGTCTGAGCCCTGCCCTCCCCTCCCGGCATAGGGCTGGCATCGCTGCTTGCCCGGGCCCTGCCTGCCCACCATGTGAGGCTGGGGCTGGTGTCGATGCTTGCTCAAGCCCTGCCTGCCCCATGCCCGAGCCCTGCCTCTCCCTCTGTGTGGGGCTGGCATCGCTACATGTTCCTCCGCACCCCACTTTTTTGACAAAATACCCACTTTTGTCAAAAAAGTTGGGACAGCCAGAACAGGGCTTAATAAAAGGGATTGTCCTGTCTAAAACGGACTGTGTGGTCACACTAAAAATGTGTTTGGTACTAAATAATTGAAAATTAATTATCATAAGTACATGTAATACAGAATCCAGGCAATTTGCATTGTTTCTTGGTACAACTGCTGAGTCTCAACTCTGGTCTGTGATAATTGCTTGCAAGACAGTATTGTGTGTACTACACAAAGAACATTGGTTGTGTTTACACTTGAGTGATGAAGTATTGATTGTATAGTAGAATGGGTCTGGGTGAATTAATACATTGTTGATTAAGAATAAGCAAGTGTCCCGATTTGAGAAATACTGTTCAAGTTTAAAGTTGACCCGAAAAGAACCCAACGTTAAAATTGTAAATTAATGTACCCTAGACTCCATTCTATATTGGCTGTAACACTTACTCGATTGGCAAACCTAGTCGATTAGATTTTAGATTCCACCTCAGCAAATTCATAAATAATACCCCCTTTCACACTTATACCATTCAGCTTCATATTTCCATCTGTAACATTATGGAGGCTGAAAATGTAAAAATACGTAATATATTCTCCCTAGAGTTCATTTGGCTGCAATCTCAAAAACACCAGCATTCTATGGGTTAAGAAACCACACGGTACAGTGAATCTAGGGTTGGCAACTTTCTATTTGCAGAAAACCGAACATCCTTGCCCCGCCCCTTGCCCCATCCCTTTTCTGAGGCCATGCCCCCGCTCACTCCATTCCCCTCCGTCCATCGCTCACTCTCGCCCACCCTCGTTCATTTTCACTGGGCTGGAGCAGGGGGTTCGGGTGCAGGGGGGAGTGGCGGTGAGGGCTCTGGCTGCGGGTACAGGCTCTGGGGTGGGGCCAGAGATGAGTGGTTTGGGGTGCAGGAGAGGGCTGGGTCGGGGATTGGGGTGTGGGAGGTGGTGAGGGCTCCAAGTGGGGGTGTGGGCTCCGGGTTGGGGACAGAGATGAGCGGTTTGGAGTGCAGGAGAGGGCTTCAGGCTGGGGCAGGGGGTTGGGGCGCTGGGGGTGGGGGCTCTGGCTGTGGGTATGTGCTCTCGGGTGGGGCTGGAGATTAGGGGTTTGGGGTGGAGGAGAGGGCTCCAGGCTGGGGCAGGGGGTTGGGATGTGGGAGCGGGTGTGGACTCTGGGTGGTGCTTACCTCGGGTGGCTCCCAGGAAGCTGCCGGTATCTCCCTCCGGCTCCTAAGTGGAGGTGCAACCACGTGGCTGTGTGTGTCTGCAGGCATCACCCCCTCACGGTTCCTGGCCAATGGGAGCAGCTGAGTTGGCGCTGCGGGTGGAGGCAACGGTCAGAGCCCCTGTGGTCGTCCCTCCACCTAGGAGCCAGAATGAGATACCAGCAGCTTCCCGGGAGTCTCACGGAGCTGGGTAGAGAGCCTGCCTGCGCTGCCAACTGGACTTTTAATGGCCCGATCAGCAGTGCTGACCGGCGCTGCCAGGGTCCCTTTTTGACTGGGCATTCCGGTCAAAAACCAGACACCTGGCAACCCTAAGTGAATCATATGCTACTCAGAATGCAACACCATTCATCGGGGTCACAACAAGTTCAAGCTTGCAGCTTTTAAGAGCTTTGGCCCATCGTGTTGCACTAGGTTGGTTTTTGGACATAAATACTATTAAGAGAATAGCAATGCCAGATTACAGTGTTTGACTTTAAGCAAAAAGGCCAAAAATAACATGACTGGATTCTAAGGTAGTGACCCTGACCTTAAAAAAAAAACTCCCTCCCAAGCAGGCTAAATATCTATTAATTCATTGTTTGCCAAATATTATACTTATGGCAGGCATGAAAGTACATAGCTAGAATATTCCCAAAGCTTATATATTATGCAGGCAGAACAGAACAATGATTATAAATCTCTCCAGATGCAGTAGCTAAAGACCCTACCAGCCCTCTCTTATTTAGAGGGGGAAGGAGGAGAGGAAATTTAGTCTGAGAACTTTGTTGTGGCCTGACAAATTACCTCATCCATTGCCACTAATACAGGCTAACTGAGCTGAATTAATTTCTTTGCCACCATGGTCCCTTTTTCTGGTGCAGAGATCAAGGTCACGTTACATCAGCAGAACATCAAACAGCTGTGTATTACTCTTCATGAGACATCCCAATTTTTATTCTTGAGCTGGTAGTCACTAGTGGCCTATTAACAATTATATATTGTAAGGTCTTTCATACATTACTGTTATTCACAGCTCCTACAAACTGCTTCTGCACACTGTAGTAATACATCTGGCTTAGAAAACTGACCTCTAAAGAATATTAAACAGCTACGTGGCAGCTAAAAAAGCAATTAACTTTGTGACTATTTAGATACACCTAAGTAATTTTTAGCATTTACAGTGCTAGTAATGATTCCTCTCAGTATCTTGATATACCAAATCACAGTTAATCTATTCCCAGTGTTTTGTGTTACAAATGCAAATGTGTTTGTATTGATATCAATATTAGACAAAATGAAATTAATGCTTTATTAATTTCAAGCTTATACATGCACAGCTACTTGGAGCTGTCATTTTCTTTTCTATGAACTAATTACAAGGCCTTGAGGGATCTGAAGAGGGAAGGAAGCACCTGAGAAACTGGGATAAGAAGGCTCCAAGGTTAGTCAAGAGTTCACCAAGTAGTGTTAATACTAAAACTCCCACATTAACATTCACTAGAAAACATAACAATGATGATAAATTATATCTAGAATTATAAATGAAAAAAATCGTAGGAGAATGTCACCATGCAATGTAACTAAATGTGTATGAAGGCAAAAATTTTTTTATATAGGGTATTAACAGAGAAACAAAAAGAAAAAAGGAGTCAGGGGTAGTTCTCCCCACTCCTAGCCTCCTGTGCATCTGATCAGTGCCTAAACTGGGCTGGATGCTAAGTAAAGGATTTACCCCTTTTAATGGCTACTGCTGCAAAACATAGCACTCACAGAATTGGCAAAGGGTATTTAGTTTTTCCTAAGAGTTCTCCCATCCTTTAATATTAATGTTTAATTTCACAGAGACTTTAACACAATTTAATAGGGCTCCTTTCCTTAACAGATTCGTCAGTACGCCTGAAGACAAATCCTATCACAATAATAAAGAGAGCCATTTAGCATGCCTAAGGGATATTTTTGTAAGGGGAAAAATGACAATGAAATGGAGAACAAAAGTGATATAAGGCCAAATTTTGCCATCTTGCTCACATTGAGAAGCACCTCAAAAGTAGTGCCACTGAAGAAAAGGAGAGTATTTAGCCAATAAGATACTACTCGATTTAAGGATGGCAGGATCTGGCCCATAGTGAATAAGCATATATTCATCACTGTAGCTCTGTTAGTAGCAATCCCTCTATGTGTCTTTCTTGATCAAGGCCCAAAACTTCCTTGAATTTGGATAAAAAAAGGGATCAAAAAGAGATCAAAACATTAAGCAGTCAGCACTTCAGTATATTTTGGAGCCATTCTCACCTGACTGACGACACAAATATTTTAAGTTATCATGTACAGTGTAGAGAGCTATGGGTATATAATTTGATTTTATTTTCACTTATTCCAAACTTCAGAAATTAGCTCTGAAACTTTCCAACTTTCATGCAAGTTATTTCTATAACAGTAGAAATTTTAAAACCCTGTGGAAGGATGTGTTGGAAATTGCCTGTTCTAAGAAATTTATGATTTTATTATAGCTGCATATTGACTATTCCTACAATAACCTGAAGGCAGAACCAAACACTTTATTTATTTAAACTGCAAATGAAATTGGGCAAGAAAAGTAATTAGCAAGCAACAAAAAATAATGGAAAAGCACCATAAAAGCAGTTCTGAATTTATGTGGGTTGTCAGATGGTTAGAAAAATAACAACTTACATTTAAAAAGATCAACTTTTTATATGCATGCCAACTGCATACAACGTAAGAGATTTACCACAAACTTGGTTTTAAAAAAGCCCAGCACCCTTGATTCATATTGCATTTAGTCTAGCCATTTCTCCTGCTTTTAAATGGCTGAAGCACTAGTTCACAGACAAGAAGTGCTTCTGGAAAGTAAAATGGGGACCTCTGTTCAAACTAGAGCATATACAAAAAACAACCAAACAAAACCCCCAAACAGACCAAACATAACCTAAAATATTTTCACTAAAAGGAAGATGTTACTGATGGGCCTTATCAGAGATTTTTATATTCAAAACTGACATTTTGCCATCAGTTGACAGGTTCAAGGCCTGGTGGAGCTATGCAGAGGATCTGGCCCATTTTCCTTAACTTCTCCATTTCCCTCCTTTTAAGCATGTCCCTAACATCACAGGACTTGATAGTCCCTCATGGGCACAGTCCACCATATGGAGCTGCAGCACCATAGCCATGACACTGAATGACCCCTGGAGCTCCTGGCCATGCTGTGGCAGCTTCAATGCTACAATGCCTATCCAAGGAGTCCACCTTTCTCTCCTTTACACACTGGCCCTACTCTGTTGGTGCCAAACCATTTCTCCACCTCCTCTCTATCAACTTTGAGGCACTGTTCATCTCTAAGAAGGCAGGGATTGCAGCTCCGCCTGGCCCTCTAAGCCATCTCTCTTCCCCACTTTCTCCATTTCCACTGACAACTCCATCAAGCTCCCAGTCACTCAAGTTGTCAAGCTTAGGTAAGTTTTGACTGTCTGTTGAACTTCACCCATAACATTTAGGGTCAGATCCTCAGCTGGTATAAAGTGACATAGCCATGTTACTTTGTCATACGTAAGCTCCTCCATTCCATTTATCAACTTATTTCATACAGCTCTATCTCCACCTAAATGGTCTTCTTTTTTCAAGTAGAGTGACTAGGAAGTAGGCATCATACTCTAAAGGTTCTCACAACAAATATTTTGGTGGCCTCAGAGTGTGGCTACCAACTCTTGCTGGTGGCTACTCTGACAAATTTTCCTAAAATACTTAATTAAATTTAGGAAAAAACAAATAAATATGCACATATACATGTCCAAATCATTGTAATTTATTCATGTAGGTCATTTTTTTGTAGACTCAATAATAGAAATAATGTACAGTTGTATTTTGGTGGCCTTGTCCCCCACTGCCTCCCCTGGTCCCCCACCCATTGCCTCTGGCCCCCGCTGCCTCCCCCTGGTCCCCGCTGCCTCCCCCTGGTCCCTGCTGCCCCCACTGCCTCCCCCCGGGCTCCCCATCACCCCCCAGGGGCCCACTGCTTCCCTCCCATTGCTCCGAGCTCCCTTCCACAACCTCGCACCCCAGGATCACCCTGCTCCTTGCCTCTTGACCACAGTGCCTGGTAAAACTGGCCCTACTGAAGCCCCACCACCCTGGGCTGAAGCCCAGAGCTGGAGCCCCATGGCTGGATCCGGGGTGGGGGAGCTGAAGCATGGACCTGCCGCCAGAGCCCCAAGGCTGAAGGGGGGAAAGTGGGTTAAGTCTGCCCCTGGAACCATGCAGCTGAAGTGGGGGGAGGGTGAAGCCTGCCGCCGGAGTTCCCCAGCTGAAGCTAGACAGAGAGGGCTGAACCCCTCCCCCCTGGGCACTGCTTTTCCCCCTCCCCCATCTCTGCCCAGGAGGCTGTCATTGGCCACAGGCATAGTGCTGGACCTAGGAGTGCTGGGGTGCTGCTGCACCCCCAGCTTGATGTGGATTCCATTATATACAGGGTTTACAATTTGGTTTTATGGCTCTCAACACACCCACTATAAAAATTGTTCCAGCACCCCTGGCCACAGGAAAAAACCCTGGTGGCCGCATGAAGCCACGTTGCCTGCATTTAAGAAACACTGGTATAACCAATGCTTTACTAAGCAGTAGCCCAATAGTCTTTGATTAATATAACAGATCCTATTTGATACAAACCAACATTCCATTAACCTATTTACTGCAGCTGCCAGAGTTTAATGTTGGATCTATATTACATACCTCGCTCCTTTTACTCTAGTATCTTAACTGATTCAATACAATTTAAACTGTACTTATCTTGGATATTATTTCCACCCAATTATAATATATTATACTTACATTTAAATTTTATATTCCATCTCCAAGCCTACTCACCTAAACCCATCCTATCACTCCAAACATGTCTTCACTGCTCAGAAAGGTAGAGTTATTTACTGTAAATAACACATGCATATTAGCTTTCTTGCTGTACAATCCTAGCGGAGACAAGGTGCAGATAATTTTTACAGCAATGTAGCAAGGCAAGGTCAACTGCAGGTAGGGGAGGCATAGTGTTAATCTTGCCTAGCCACACTGAGGTAAAAACTACTTGCACCTTGTCTGCACTGCGATTTTACAGGAAGATAGTTAACTCACATTATCTATCTCACTTTTTGGGCAGTGAAGACGTAGCCTGAGTCTCAACTACTACACGCAGTAGTATCTCCTTGAAATGCAATGGTCTCACCGGCAGTAGGTATGTCAAAATATTAAAGTATCATAACACAGTGCCTTGTAGCAAGGCACTTCTTGGCAACTTCCGTCTAAAACGGGTGGGCAAACTACGGCCCACGGGCCTCATCCGGCCGGCCAGCCATTTTAAGCCAGCCTTCAATCTCCTGCTGGGGAGCGGGGTCTGGAGCTTGCCCCGCTCCGGCACTCCAGACATGGCGCAGGGTCGGGGCCCGCTCCACACGGCTCCCGGAAGAAGCGGCATGGCCCCACTCCGGTGCTCCAGACGGGGAGCAGGGTCAGGGGCTGCTCCATGCGGCTCCCGGAAGCAGTGGCCTGGCCCTCTGGCTCCTACACATGGGGCAGCCAGGGGGCTCCACTCTGCACGCTGTCCCCACCCCAAGCCGTCCCCATAGTTCCCTTTGGCTGGGAACTGCAGCCAATGGGAGCTGAAGGGGTGGTGCCTGCGGACAGGGCAGCATGCAGAGCCGCCTGGCTGTGCCTCCGTATAGGAGCCGAAGAAGGGACATGCTGCTGCTTCCGGGAGCTGCTTGAGGTAAGCCTTAGACCTGAGCCTCTCACCATGCCCCAACCACCTGCCCCAGCCCTGATCCCCCTCCCGCCCTCCGAATCCCTCGGTCCCAGCCCAGAGCACCCTCCTACACCCCAAACTCCTCATCCCCAGCCTCACCCCAGAGGCTGCACCCCCAGCCGGAGTCCTCACCTCACCCCCTCCCGCACCCCAACCCCAATTTTGTGAGCATTCATGGCCTGCCATACAATTTCTATTCCCCAATGTGGCCCTTGGGCTAAAAGGTTTGCCCACCCCTGATCTAAAATACATACTTCTAGGTCCAACTTTGCTTCCTTCCTACCACCTTAACTGTTCATCTTCTTTTACTTTATTTTTCATCGACTCATTGCTCTGTTGTCTTTAATTCTCTCACTTCTGTTAGTAGTTCACCTGCATTTGCCCAATCAACATCTAAGTCCCACTAAGATCCAACTCTTATTTATTAGGACTCTGTTTCTGTTTCACCTTAACTGGCCTTTCACAGTTACTTACAAGTGTTTTACCAATTCCCTGTCCCCACTTTCTCCTCTCCTCACTGTCCAATCTCACCTAAGTATTTGTGTGCTGTTTAATATAGCCATGAATTTTGCAACTTCAAGGAAAAAGAGGGAATGAGGGTTTCAAAGTACAGTTGAGGCGTGTCTTTGGCAGTTCCCCTTTGCGTGGTCACTTTGCTCTCACTGTAGAAAGGAAGTAAATGATGGCTACTAAGATTTTAATAAATCAGCCCCTACAACCTTGTCAACTGTCAGCATGTGAAGGGTGCTTTTGTGAATAAAAAATGGAATTCTCATGCTCATTTCTGACCATTTTGTTTGTTTGGGGGGAAAAAACAACCTTCATGCTCACATACATTCCACTATATTTTACTAGGTGGGTGTATAATTTATCACTATTTCTTTTTGAATATGCTTTAATGACATAATATCCAAACCACATATCATCCATGCATTATATATACACTAAATTCAGACTTACCATCATTTTCAATGAAACTGTAGTAAGTTTTACAGTTTTTGATTATTATGACTACACTGCATCAGTTAAAAGCGGTCCCAAATGTTCAATATTTTCTTCACAAAACATTTTATTTTGAAAGAAAGCTGTGCTTCCTATGTCATCATATGCTCCGGCAGCTGCAGCCATAGGCATGTGACTGTAGCACATAAAACTATGCCTATAACAGCCCTGCACATAAGCTGAAGAGAAAAAGGAAAACATTGAGGAACCAAAATATTTTACCTTCCAAAGTTTGTCCATTAAAACATTCATAGGTAAAACATGCCAAAGGGTACATGTTTCATGCACAGGAAACACAGCATTCTTTGCGTAGGGATTTTTTTGTTTTGTTTTGGATGGGCTGTTCGTTTAATCTTTTATAGCTTCACGCTTTTTCCTCCCTAGGACAACATGCAAGACAGAGCATCCAAACTGTGTCTAGCTGCAACAATTTATATTAACTGGCAGAATCATTCCACAAATAGGCTCAGTAATGTTCCGATTCCAAGCCCACACAGACTGGTGATTTGCTATGTACATTCTGGGAAATGGTGACATTTATTTGGAGCCAATGATTCACCGAACACTGCAAATGACTTTAATGAGTTTTTTCGTACATTTTCTGTTTTAAACAAAAACACATATTCACCTGCTAGAGAGCTTCTCTGTGCAGTGTGGAGAGTCTCTGGGTAAAAAACTCAAATGGGTCTCAGAAATAGAATCTGTTGTGTTCCTTGGCCTGACAAAAATAGAGTAGTTATGTACAATCATTTAATTAAAAGTAATACTTTATATACTACTAATGTGCTTACACATAAGTATGGGCAAAGAGGCCCAGATTCAGCAAAACTTTTAAGCACATTTTAGCATACCCTTAAGTCCCATGGAATCAGTGGGACTTAAGTGCATGGTTGTCTTCAGCTGCATAGGAGCCAGAGAGAATATCATATACATGTTGTATCATGTCCATATAATATACTGAGATTATTGGATGAAAATACAAAGCACTTTAAAATACCTTAGAACACCTCTGGTAGATAAGCATTAGAGTGCCTGTTTTAGAGATAGGAAAATTGAAGTGCAGACAGGGCTAAAGACAAGTCATATACAGATTTTGGTCGCAGGACTAAGCATAGACGCCAGGAATCCAATTCCAACTTTTTTGTATTTTTGTGATTTTTCTCACATAACAAAGCTGCAGATATAAAGAGTTCTCTGAAAAGCAGCAGTGAGGGAGGAATCTCCACAGGTGAAGGCATACCTTCTCCATGCTTTCCCTATTGCCATTTCCTCCCAACAAGTGAAAGACATTTGTTTACTTTTGTTTAATGTAGGGATCAGTTCAACTCACTCCCCTTGGCATATCCAGATACAATTCTTATTGTCTACAAGCTATGCCTGCTTAACTAGGCCTGAGTCTGGTTCCACATATCTAGATTTCTTTTGCTTTCCAGCCTATTGGCTTTGGCCTTAAACAAGTCGTATTTATTTCCTAACTTCCTTGGCATACTGAACAAAGATGATAAAAATCAGTTAGAGGTCCCTATATGACAATAATGGATGCAATGGAGCTGTCTCAAAGAATTACTTTTATGAATAAATGCCAATTACAGGCCTAAAACATCATGATGAATTGACTTCATTATTGTAAATGTAATTATATATTTATTGCTAATATGACTTTAAGTTTCCATCTCAGCTGATCTCTTGTACACCTATTAAACATACTGTACATGCTTTATTTCATTATCAAATGATATAACATATAATTGCTCTATTAAATCAGGATAAAATGCTTAATTTTGACACTTCATTTTACCTCAAAAATGTACACACATTAGCTCATTATTTAAAAATAAATTTTAAATAATGTAGTCCGTAAAATATTTTGCTAACCTTGGAGAGTACACTGTTTAAATGTCATGCTAGACAATTAGGCAAATATATACTAGTTCTAAATGGCTTAATTTCATTACAACAGTATATGCTTGGGTAGCATTTAGAGAACAGAACTGCAATTGTTGCAATTGTTTGTTCCTGATGTACAGTGGAATATTAGAAATATGCCAATAGTTAGAACTATAATTTTCTCTGTAATATTTATGTAACTGCAGCTATAATTTCAGTTGATCAATAAGCCCATGTCGAGTAAGCTGTTTGGACTTCCCATTTTTTCTTGGAAATACAGTACTCATTAAAATAATCTGTATGGCAGAGTTGTATCGCCGTACTTATATCATACTTAGAATATGCCAGGAGAAATGTTTCCTTCCATCCTTCATATATGCATGTGCAATTCCCAATGAAACCAATGGGAGCCAAGTTATCTATAGGTAAGTGTAGAACTTGGATCCTGCATCTTTAACATTCACAAATCCTTTTATGTTGTGAATTAAATAGCATAGATTTACTCTTATTCTTGATCTTTTTTGCATGGTTTTGCTGGAGAATAAGAGCATTTTTGTTGGTAATTACTGGTATTCAAATTCATCCCATTGCAGAAAGCTTCTACAAGGCTCAGCTCCATGGCCTTAGGAGGGGTTGTGTCAGAGTTTCTCTGCTGCATGCCCCCAGCCATGCATTATTATTATTCATATATGCATTATGGAAAAAATTACTTAAAAGTAACCCTAGGAAATTTCATTGTTTCTTTTTTGAGTGAAAGACTTGTCCCAAAGAAAAATGGAATGATCAATTAGAGACAATTTATTAAAAAGCAAAGAGGATAAAACTCTCCTCTCCAATTGCAAAATTCCATTATTAAAAAAGAGAGAGCAAGAGGTAATTTTGAGATAGGTCTAAAGTTTATACAGCAGCAGCAGTTAGGGATGCCTTTGAGAGTCTCATGCAGGAAGAAGACTAGACAGTAATGACCTGCAGGAGGTCACTGAGTGATAAGTATTTTAAGCAGGGATGTTTGCTAACTTGAAACATTTGAATTTTATTTCACTTACATGTGAAGATTATAATAGAAACGTATCCTTTCATGTTACATAGGGGGCACAGATCTCTAGTCACATCATTCATATTCAAACCCAGGAATCCAGAGACCTAATACTTTGCCACCTTGTGACTGAAAAGTAGAACTGAAGCAGTGAGGCAGTAGCTGTTTTACACCTCAACCAACAGAAGTGATGACTGGGAAACAACATCACAGCATACTTTTCACTCTTCCTCTCTGTCCCAGTCATTCACATGTTGTAAGCTCTCCATAGGCCAAATCCACCAACTGCATAATCTTAGGACTTGTCTACATGGTGGCATAATATGCTGTACAGGGGTATGGTTTCTAAAATGCAGTAACGTTAGTTACTTAGTGCTGCACATTAATTGGTTCGTGTAGATCTTGCTGGTGTGCACTAAAGGTTTCCTAGAGCACTTTTCCTGAGTAGTACTGTAACATAGCACAGTAAGTAATATGTGTGACTCACGAAGGCCGAGAGATACATAGGTATTAAAACTGCTTCCCTACACACTAGGAAGTGGATACTGCAACATTTTGTTCTTTGACTCACTCCAGAGTCTTTTCAGAGGAAAGAAACTTGCACTATGATTATTTCTCAGTTCTCCTTTCATTAAACTTTTGCAAACTAATGACAATGGAATAGAAGGGGACTTTGTGGTGCCATGCATTGTAGACTTATTTTCCTCAGTCATCATGTTTCAATGAATGACATGGCTTTAGCAGTGAAACAGTTGCTTGTGGATCTTTCTCCACAATAAACACAAAAACTAAAAAAGAGCACAATTTGGCATGACTGGCAGAAGTTCAGAAGATGCATACATTAGATCAGACCCTTACAGGAAAATGCAGGTTTGCTATATTTCAGAGATGGAGTGTTTTGGAAAAGGTGTTTGGGCAATACCTACCTTCACTTAAAAATACCTGTGGTATCTATTGATACTTTGCATAACTATTTACATTTGTCCAAATTGATTACAAGAAGGGAAGAACAACACATTTTTCTATTGCTACTTTAACCGATTCACAAACAAACCACTGATTGGCTTATTTAGGCTGCCAGTACTTAGTACAAGTCTCTCTCTCCCTTCCCTCCACCCTAAGCAGTTATCTGGTAGTACACCCACATGGCTAGCACTTTAAAAGAGAATTGTGATAGAAGTCTTGCCAGTAGCGGTGGTGTTATATCTTCTTTATCTACTCTCAGTGATCTAAATTCTGATTTACATCTGATGGTTACATCACCATCAATCTTGAGTAATTACACTGAGGTAAACTGGGTCATTTTAATTTACACCCTTTCAACTGAGAGCAAAAATCTGCTCAATCTATCTACTTTGTTAGAAGAACTGAAAAAGGCAGCTTTTGGAATGGTACCATTCACAACCATTGGTTCCTTTTTACTCATTTTACTTAGCTGTTGTGAGCTCTGCTTAAGTCCATGACAAAACAGAATGGAATGTACAAAGAGGAAGAAAAATGGGCTCTTCCCTCTACTTGCCTTACCTGAGAATCAGAAGCAACTTTTCTTAGGAAACACTAAGACCCAGCCTGTCAGATGGACGTATGTGATGCACTGAGGAACAAGAATGAATTCTATATACAAGATGATTTAACGTCTATTAAAAGACAAAGGTACTTTATTACTATTGCTCAGAGTGTGTGATGTGTCAGGGAGTAATGTCATCCCTTTAGCAGTGGGTAATCAGGTTACATAGCTACCTCATTTTCAGACTCTGTAGGACTTTCACCTGGCATATATTTCTAATAATTATGTGACACAGGAATTCTGGGAAAAAGCTGAACTTTATTGCCTGACTTCAGTCACTCAATGTTGGTCAGGGTTCCAAAAATTAATATCCTGGCTGTCACATGATTGGGTCAATATCTACTGACTTCATTGAGTACAATGTCTCAACTAGGGTCTCATTTGTTAGCTAGAAAGGTGGTGGGGAAGGATATAACTTGATGCTAGTTGGTTATATTTAACTTTTTGATAAAGTTAAGAAATAACCTTTTATGAAGAATGTCCTTAAATGTGGCACTATTTAGACAGTATAAGAGATTTTTCTTCTCAACAAACATAGTATAGGTTTAATAAAAACAACCAATTGGTGGCTACATGAACCAATAAAAGCTTAAAGGTATGCACATAAAACTATGAGAAAGTATCAAGCTGAATGAATTCTCAAAGAAAAAAGAAAAAGTCATTAAGGTGGAATTAAAATCATAGGGAAAGGATAGCCTGAATAAAAGAGATTTAATCATGAGGTTGAGTGAGATGTCCATGAAATTTGATAATGAGTGGCAATAAGATTTATAAGTAAATTAGGTATAATAAAAAGGTGTTAATTTTTAATGAGATGAGTTCTCATTAGAGACTAAAAAAGAACACCAGAGTTTGAAAGTTTCACATTTCTTTTATGAAGTACTCGGAATTTGGTCTGAAATATGTGTCACTTCTTATTATAAAATATTTGCTGTAATTTCAACAATGTGGAGGGTTGTTCTGTATGTGAGTTGGTATAAAAGTTATAAAAGTATGATAACCGTTAGCTACAGTATACATTTCTTAACCCCAATTTTATTTTGCACAAAGGAAGGGTTTTTCCCCTTAAGGATTACAGTGGTATGTTTATGTTTTCTTTATCTGCAGAATATTCTGTATGTTGCTATTGTGTTGTCCAGTTTTAAATGAGTTATCAAACAGCACCATAGCTCAACACACCAGGGAAGAACTGGGGGTGAGTTTACATCACAGTTTGAGTCCGACACAGCTAATCAGGATAAAAATCAAACTTCAGGGAGCATGGAGCTCCTGGATGATACAGGAGTTGTTCTTAAGAAAACACTGACTCCAGGGAACCTGTAAATACTATAGAAAAAGTGAGAGAAAAAGAAAACTGTAAGTAAACTAAACAAACAGCTATGCTACCAGGAACCTAAATCCAAACATTTCAAGCTCTGAAAATTAGGCAGGGTAAAAATATTGGTTTTAGACACATATAGTCTACACTGTGAAAAGGAGCAAGGACACAAAATGTGTCTGGCCTCAATATGAGGGCATAAAGGGTGGGAAGATACAATGAATGTCCTCAGCTTGTGTCTTCTGTGAAGAGGCCAGGGTACAATATCCATCTCAGCACTCATTTGCTCACTCCCCCCAGGCAAGCAGGGGGCAGCAGTCTACATAAAAAACAGTCCATCAGCATTTATGCCAGAGAGATCCATGAGAAATTGTGCTTTTTGAGCCATGTTCTTTGCCAGAATTCCCCCAAGGATAGTGGAGAGCCACACCTCCCCCTGACTGCTTAAAAATAACCACAATGGGAGTTAAAAATGTTAGGCTACCATTTTGTGAACAGGAGGAAGAGGGATTTACAGTGTATGAAATACACACACACACACACACGTACATCCATTAACAAATAAGGTGTGCTAGTTCATGTAGAACTCATAGTTCTTGCACAGGCAAAACTTTCATGTGCGAGTAGGGACTAAAGATTTGTCTAAGGCTACTTAGAAGCAGCATGTAAGGTGAGAATTTCAACAGATTTCTCTGCATAAGATACTGGCAGCAGAACTTCAACCAGATTACACTCTTCCACACAGTTCTGAGATCTTAAGGTTTTTACAGAACCACATTTCAGAACAGAGGGTCACTATTCAGACAATAAAAAACTTCCAATAATGTGACTAGATTTAAACATATTGTTGATTTGTGTTGTCATATTCTGGTATCACTACACACATACTATCTTAGTCATTTTCTTATCTGAAGATACTGTACTGACTCTCTTCCTACCTGGTAGCAGCATCAACTAAAGTGCCTTTATGTTGGTGCTAAAATAGCAGATTTCCAAAAGATACAGTACCTGAAGTTATTATTGCATACTAGATTATCACAGAAATTTAGCAAATATATCACAAGTTGTATAATTAATTTATGCTTAAGGGTATAGTCATGCTCTCCTCTAGAACCATCTTTCATCAAAGTCTATGAAGACTATGAGTCAGATTTTTTAAGTTAGGGGCATGCACCTGGGCATGTAAATTTGCATGGGCCTAATGAATATACACAAATATCTGACCATGCATGGCAAAATCAGGATTTCTGTATGTATCTTCCCAATTGGGTGCTTTTTCAGCACAAATTAGACACACAAAAGTATATGGACACAACTATGCATTTTGAACTTTGAAAACCCACCCATATGTTTGTGTAATATGCCTTCTTTATGAAAATATAACACACACAGCCTAGGTGTGCCACATCCTCTTGTAATGGTATGCTCACACAGAAGACAAGAACCCATTACTGCACCTAACTAATACTATTACTCCTCTAGTTCAAGCCATAAATGCTTGAATTACTTAAAAAAAGGTCTCTGGTTCTATTGCCAATGATGGCCAGCTGTGGGGTCCTTACAGAAATGATTGTAATTATTCCTTTTCTTTCTCTTGAAAATTGAAGAATTTTACTTTAATGTTGGTTATTTTCCTCAAAATAAGGGGAAAGAAGATCAGAAAGCCAATCCTACATTTTATCCAGTTCCCCTCCTTCAGGCCCACTGTTACACACTTATTTTAAGACAAAATGACCACATTTGGGATAAACCCAAGAGGCAAATGGCATAAAGCTCATGAAACAAAGCTTGCAGCCACCTAGTGACTTGCTTGGAATGCTGGTGAATCATTAGCTTCTATATACAGCATAGGACTGCAGTTAGTAGTAGTTTTCTGATTTCTCTGTATGTTATTTCATATATCAAATTTGACCAAGAAATTCATCTCCCTAAGAGCCATCAGGCACTATTTTAATCACGTGATTAATGGGCCCAAAAGACTCTTGCATTCCTCCGGAAGGATGGCAGGTCAGTTTCTACAGCACTACCAATATGGTATTAATTAAAACTTACGTACATTTTAAAAAAGGCATGAACAGGCATCATCAAAAACTAAAATCAACTGTAAGAACCAAATTCAAAGCCACATAGTTTAAATAAAACCTCACTTACTGATCTAACAGGCTCAATGATAAATAGCACACAAAAAAGGCTATTTCCTCTTGGTTCATTGTGGGAAATCATTTTCCACACATAATTTATGAATGTAACTTTGTTTTTAAACCTAAGTAATGAAGTCTTTTATTCTGCCCTGGATATGGATGCACTGGGCTTCTGAAGAGAGGGGAAATACAACCAACCAATAAAGGTGACCTTTATTACATGTCCTCCTCAAAGTTTCATTGCACAAGAGGACTAGACCACAGAGAAAAATCTAAGTAATGCAAAGCATGGCTGTTCTGTTTTTCCTTGTTTTTCTACAGTAAATAGTATTGGCCTCTATATATTCATCTTATTGATTTTTTAATGATATGCACAGAAAAGTAATTCCCAAATGTTCACGCTGTCACTGTGACTAATCATTTTTCCCCTTCTCTAGATTTTACACCTTGAGGAAACAGTTGTGTCAATGATGCTTTCCATTAAAGTGTCCTGCAGATGTCAAGAGGAACACATTAATGGCCAGATAAACCTTATAAATGGCAAGCATGCTGTTTAAATACTAAATACAAAGAATAGTCAATAGAAAAGGTAGTACCAGGGTATGAATTTGCCTATTTTAAATAATTTCCTGCAGTCATAAAAAGCAGTTGCTGACTTTTTAAAGTCCTATTTCTCCCTAACTTTTCCAGTGAAAATTTATTTATGGTCTTTGGCTTCCCTCTTCTGGGTCATTTTAATTATCATATAAATATAGCTGTGAAACGGAATCTATTGAGGAGTGCTGCTAACTCTCACTACAAGTGGATAGCTATGGCTTTTTAGAATGTAAACTGCTTGAGTAAAAAGTAAGTTGAGATGGAATTTGAAGAACAGAGTATGTCCTGATATGTGAAGAGGGCAGAAAGCTGCCAGAAAAAACAGCCTCGGAAGCCCAAATAATAGTTTTACATGGATGATTATTGTTTACAAAGAACAATTTACAATTTAAGAATAAATGGCATGTGAAAAAATGTTAAGCAGTTTTAAGAACACCAGTTAGCTGTGAATAAGCCACATGCAGAAACAGTGGGATAATCCTGTTCTTAAATGTAAGTATCCTTTTGAAGATACAATTAAAAATATTTAAATAAAAGGGAATAACCACCAGTAGGAAAACCCATAGAGATAGTCTACCTATTGCCAAAAGACAAGATACGCCTCAATCTAAGTCCTAAAGCAATGAGGAAAACATCCAGCTTTGAGGATAATTATTGTTTCTACCTCCTGTTGAAAACTGATGTTTCTTATGTGTCATATGACATGCTCTATTCTGACAGATTTTGAAGCACGCATGGATATGGATCACAACTAAAAAGAAGTAGCATTTTTAGAAGTAGTACAAGGTCGTGCAAGTAACAAGATACTTCACACACTGGTAGCAGTCCACAAATTTGCTGCGACATAGCATGGTATATCTTTTCCCCTGGAATTCACAAAGAATCTTGCCATGATCATTAAGGGCTGTGCCATATAGGTATAACCGACAATAAGTAATGGTGCAGTCACACTGCTCTGGGTGTAGCATCAGGAGATATTCTGCCTCAAAGGGGCAAAGTGGTTCTGACTTTCTCACATCTGCAATATCTGCATACCCAATACTATGCCCCTTTGTGTGTGCCGCTTACACCCCCTCTGGAAGGCTGTCAAGCTATGCTTCCCTGTGTGTGGGGAGGACTGAGCCATGGCACTGCCCCCTCCCAGCCCTTTCTGAATCCTAAAATAAATAGGGATGGAACAGCTCTTACATCCCCCAGAAGGCAGGGGTTGCAATTTTCCTGGACCCTTGTATAGGCTTGCAAATGCAAGGAGGAAACACTCCTTATGCCCTCTACCCCCACACTGCATGCTCACATAAAAGCCAGTTAGAGTCTGGTTCTAAAAGAATGACTTCCATGTATTGTCAACGAGGTCTTGAGAGCAGGGCCAGCTCCAGGCACCAGCCTGGCAAGCAGGTGCTTGGGGCGGCCACTCCGGAGGGGGGCGGCACGTCCAGCTATTCAGCGGCAATTCGGCGGACAGTCCCTCACTCCCGCTCGGAGCGAAGGACCTCCCGCCGAATTGCTGCTGCAGATCGTGATCGCAGCTTTTTTTTTTTTTTTTTTTGGCTGCTTGGGGCGGCCACAACCCTGGAGCCAGCCCTGCTTGAGAGGCCCATTGGGGGTGGGTTTTTCCAAAGCGCTCACATTGGCCTAAATCTGTTCTTACTGAATGGGAGTTTTACCACTATCTGCAATGGAAACAGACTAGGTCATTTTCAGATCATGGTGGCTGAGTAAGTGTAAGAATCAAAGACATGGACACAGAGGGACATATGGACATGAGATATGAGTGGGTGAAGAGCTGTAATCCTTTTCTCAGTGATAATTTTGTATCTTTTGAATTAAATTATTCACATTTTCAGGCAGTCTTTTGAAAAAAATAAACCCCTTTCCCAGTGTCAATCATTTACTCACTGCCAATTTACAGACTTGTTCTTCCAGAAATTACTTTGATCTACAGTATAACGAACAATGTTCCTTAGACTTCAAAGATAAAATTGCAAATGTATGTGTAAAATTCAAACAAGAAATTACCTGAACATAGGAGATTCATTCCCAACTATCACTTATTAAAGGAACACATGTATGTTCTGCAGAATGCTGGCAGCACTCAAAGAGTGGATGGCAATTAGACCCATTCTAGAAATACACCCCTATAGAGCACAGAACAAGGAAGGCATGAGGAAAATCTGGAATTTTAGATTTCTGGATAGAGCTTTCATAAGCCATGGCAAGAGTATTCTTATAGCAGGTTAGCTTCCCTCACAACTGCATCCTGCTGGGTAAGTTGCATGGCACTCTCCTATGAACCAGCTATCAGAAACAGTGCTGTGCCAAGGGTGTTCTAGGCCCAGTTTGAAGACTCAACGCTCCTTCTCCCCCCGTCACCCATACTCACCACTAAGTACTTTTACTAAGGGACCTTCTCTGCCTTCTCTGAAACAACCTCCTTAATTAGCTCACCCTTGCTTCCAAGTTCTCTATAGCAGGGGTCAGCAACCTTTCAGAAGTGGTGTGCCGAGTCTTCATTTATTCACTCTGATTTAAGGTTTTGCATGCCAGTAATACATTTTAACATTTTTAGAAGGTCTCTTTCTATAAGTCTATAATATATAACTAAACTATTGTTGTATGCAAAGTAAATAAGGTTTTTAAAATGTTTAAGAAGCTTAATTTAAAATTAAATTAAAATGCAGAGCCCCCTGGACCAGTGGCCAGGACCCGGGCAGTGTGAGTGCCACTGAAAATCAGCTTGCGTGCCACCTTTGGCACCCGTGCCATAGGTTGCCTACACCTGCTCTATAGAAATAACTTTCTGATCCCTTAACCCTTCCTGCCCCATGGATGTTCTTAGGTAGATCTTGATTAATTTTAGCTTGTTGAAACTCCTTTCATTAGCAGCCGCAGTTACAGGAAGATACCGAAAAACACACAGTGCTATTTCTGAATTAGGGAAACTTGCATCTAAAGACCTTTCATGAATGTAGGTAAGGAAATCAATGAGTGCTTTTGTTTCCAAGCCATCCTTAAAGTTTTGCTTGCAAAAACTGGCAAAGAGTTCAATTTAATTCTCAAAACTCTCAGAGTTTAAATCCTCTGGGTAAGTGCCTGCTACATTGCAAGTGTGCCTCTTTAGTTCTTCGCTGCTGAGACTTTTCATTTTCTCACCTGTCAAAAAAGCAAACCTTTATCCAACTCCATCATGGTCATGAATCCCACTGTCTAATTGTGTTAATACTGTATCTAAGGTGTCGTTGAAAACCTCACATTCCAAAACTTTTTTGAGATCTGATGATCTTTTGTCCTTTGCAAGTTCGCCTGGTATTATCTTCCTCCTTCAAGATAATTTCTCTTTCAACTGCATGGATATGCCTAACATTTCAGTCGGTGAAGCAGCAGCTTCTTTACATGCAGGGAATCCAGGACACCATAATTCCAATAACGCGTCTTGAAGGCCACCAAGTAAACAGCAAGCCATTTGAATCGCAAGATCTAGATGCTGCAATTTTTTGTTCACAATGTTAATTTTTGATAAGATAGGATCTTATTCCATATCTCAGCCAACATAAGAAACAAAAACTGTGAAATCTTCATTTGCAAGCTATCAGATTCAGACTTAAAATCTGGTGTAAGATTGCATGAAACCTTGATCTCATCTAAATTATCAAAAACACCCTCCACCTGATGTTCTAGTGAACAGATTGCCTCTACCTTTGCTGACCACTTTGTCAGGCTTTGGCATTTTAATGTAATACAATATGCTTTGTCAACACATCCCAATGACTAGTAGAAGTGAAAAAGAGAGTATATAATCTTTGAACAATTCCAAAAATAGAAATTGGGGAACAACCACTGCAGCAGCTTCTCCAATAAGTTTTATTGAGCAGACAGCACATGTGATGAAAAATAGATACTGATTTACCTGCTGAATTCAATTTTAAACGTTTTTGTGTGCTGCAGCCACGTTAGCTCCATTGTCATAACTTTGTCCCCTGTAATCAGCCATATAAACCATCTGCTTCCAGCTTCCTCCATAATACCTTCCCCAGTTTTGGAGTGGATATCGATGAAATCTACAAAGCACTAAAGGGGTCCCCAAACTCGCAATTCAGGCCATTAATGGGGACCCCAAACATACCATTCATAGCCCGAAAGGAGGTTCCAAACACAGCATTTGGGATAGAGGTCTGCTTGGGCCTAATTTTTAAGCTCGACTTGGACCTGAACCCAGCCCAAGCAGACCCAACACTGAGAGAATCAAGTAGTTTTCAGGCCAAACCCAGAGCCGAGTCAGCGCAGCCACCTCCTGCTGCCCATGGGTTCAGTGCAGCAGCGACTGTGTCTCCTCCCCAACCCAGCCGTCATCTCACCTGCCTGCTGCAAGTGGGAAGTGCTGCTTGGATTCCTTGGCTCAGCATGCTCCCTCCGCAGCAAACACACGGTGCAATGAGGTGGCAGGGGCTGGCAGGAGCAGAGCACCCAAAGGACAGGTGGAGGAGGAGAGTTAACTCAAGCCAACCTGAGCCCGAGAGGATCCTGTTGTTTTCCCAGCTGACCCCAACCCTACACTTGTAGTCTGGTCCTATCAGGCTGCAGGGCATTAAACCCAAATACATCATTCAAAGCGCTAATCAGGAGTCCCAAATTGTCCATAAACAAGGCCCCGATTACACCATTTGGGGTACTAAACTGAGAAGAAAAGAGAAAAACCACCGACAAAAAGAGCAAGAAGTAAAAGGAAAAAATTACAAAAACTAGGCCCCTTTACAGGCCACTGTATTTAAACAGTCATAAAAAAATAATGTGCATTATTCTCTAATGAGTTCTGAGTTTAATCTCTGCTCTATGTACAGTCTCACTCCTGCAGCTAATGGCCTTTAAGAGTTTGGGGCTGATAGACCCCCCCTGCACTGGCTGTCTTAAATCACTTGAGGAATCTTTCTGGGTCTTGTTGCTACCAGAAGGGTTGTAGGGGAGAACAGTAGCACCATTCAAGAAGAGGCAAGACTTGAAAAGGTTTGGATAGCTTGTTTCAGCTTCTAAATTTTTGGATGTTTCTCTGAATGACACTTGAAAACTTTTGAAGTGCCCCATTCCTCATCAGTACAACAGCAAATTTCCACATCAATATCTGAACACACTATACTTGCTGGAGATTGTGATATAATTTATTGAAGCCAAGATTTTCTAAAGCAACTACTGATTTTGGATACTCAACTTGAGATAACTTAAAGGGGTCTGATTTCAGAGGGCAAGCACTAGTCACTTTTGAAAACTTTGGCTGAATTGCTTAGAGCCAACGATGTGCTTACTGTTGTCCAATACAAAACTAAGTGTATATGGATAAAATAACCATCTCTCATGAAAGTTTTGAGCTCAAGTATGATTTTGTACAAATGACTCAAGCCTCCTCTGTAAAATATGATATTAATAAGTAAACTAGTTATTAAAAAATATGCATTTGAGAATGGAGAATATTTTTCTTCTATTTATTTAGTTTATTGAAGCAGTTAAATATTTAGGGCTATATCTAGATTTTGGGTACAGCAGATGATCAGCAGCAGTAGGGCAGCCAAAGGTTTGTCTGCAGCTTTCAGGCCCAACTCTTCGAAACCCTGTGGAATTCATTCTTTGCATGCAGCCTGTGGATTCTACATGAAGCAGGAAGGGATCTGTTTAGTAATAACTATTTACGAATTTTAGTGCACAGCCCATGCCATCCCCTCATCTATCTAAACAACATGCCCTACAGAGATTGCTCATGCTCCTATAAGCCATGACATTCTGAATATTTTCAGGGCATTTGTGCCACATATAGCATGGGAGAAAGTATAAAAAATGCTTCTGCAGGAAGAAAAACAGTGATCAAAATTATTTACTACAAGTGAAAAGCAAAAAAAAGTAAGATTAAAATAATACTAATAAAATAATACTAATTATCTATCTATCTGTCTTTTAACAACCAAGAATGAAATCCTGGCTAATTGATTTCAATGAAGACAGCAGGGCTGATTCTTGGGGCAAGTGAACAAGGTGGTTGCCTTGAGTGCCTGATTCCAGGAAGCGCCGTACCAGAGATAGTAGGCTGTGGGATTTTTCTATTTGTTTATGTTTGTTTTCCTGATTGTCTCTCCATTTATTTCTTTATTTTTGCTTAGCCACTCTGTGGGAGGAGGGGACAAAAAATGTTTTCTGTCCTGGCCAGCAAAATGCCTGGGGCCATCCCTGGATTTCACTCCAAGCAACCCAGAGTACAGACAAACTATTTAAATGGACAATGCAAGCTTTTCCCAGAATTCAGATAGCTCTTCGAGGGAGAAAGACTTTTCCCTATGTGTGTCTTAACTTGAACTTTTTAACAGCCAGCCATTTACTGTTCTTGTTGTAGCTTTCACATCTGAATATGGCTGATCTCTTCTGTTTTATGTTGCTAAAATATCTTATTTATTCATGTTAATGCTCCTGCGCAGATATAGCTATACTGTTCAATCTCAGTGAAATGTTTAGTTATGTTTGTTAATTGTTTATGCGGACTCTCTTACTTTCAGTGCCAACCCTGGAATGACCATCCTGCTGCAATGTACAGTTCTGCTGAGGGTTCTCTTTGAGAAGATAGAAAGGCAACAGTCATTGAAATAGCTAATGACAGACCTCAGGGTGACATTCTGGGGACCACCCAGACCACTAAGCAGTTCTATCACCACTGCCTGATAACCTTGGGGCCCTTTGCGCTGCACAGCTATCGTTTAGATCCCTGACACCAGTAAGCAGCCCACAAGCAGAAGGTCTCACCCTTGCTTTCGCCAACCCAGTTACTCTTTGCAGGGTGACACCAACAACCCTTTAAGTCCCAAGTATCTCCAAATACATTCTCCCTGAATTTGTAATTACCAGACACTCGGACCATTCCCCTCTGCTTTGTCACCCCTAAAGGAGTGAAATCAGCCACCCATTTATCAGCATTCTTTGGCACACACACTCCACACAGTTTGCACACCAGAGAAAACATTTATTTAATAGAAAAATCACAGATTCAAAGATGAAATAGTAAGGGAAAGCAAACATATACAAGTTACACAGAAAAGAAACAAAGACAAATTCAGGCTTTACACTTTATATTAGATAAAATCCCTATTCTAAGAAGAGTTACCGTTTGCCTTAAAACAGTTTCTCAGAGTACTCCCTAACTATAAGAGAGATCCAGCATTCACAAACAGCATCCCATCTCAAGACTGTCCCCTAAGTTCTGGATAAAAAATACCTCAGTCCCAAGACCACTTTTAAAAGACTTTTTCCTTTTTTTAACTCTCTCAGTCCACCTTAACTCATGATTAAGCAGAGGAAGAAATTCCCTCCTGATCTGATATTTGGGAGCCAGGATGTTCTTTTCAATTTCTAGTTGTCTCAGTGTATTTCCATTTACTGACTAACTAATTGTAATTGCCCACACATCCTAGATTAGAATATGTTCTGGACAGACTTGATTTCGGTGACAGCTCTTCCTGCAGGTGTAGCTACTCTTTTTCTAAGTGCTATTGTTCACTGGTAGCAAGTGACTGCGAAAAGGATATCTTCATGCTTAGAGGTTTTCTGTCATTGGGCCTTATCCCACAAGTTAATGGGAGCAGAGAGTGCTCAGCATCTTATGGGGCTTTCAAAAACCTGCAGGCACATAGAGACCCTACATTCTCCATCTTTACTCGTTGTCCTCATCTGGGCTGACTCTGTGCCTCATTCAATCTTCTCCAGATCCCTCAGGAAGTGCCCTTTTGAATACAGCCTCCCAGGTTTATGAAGATGAATTTGGCAATCCTACAAAATAATCTTGTGTTTCTCAGATTCTGGGCAGACAAAATAAATTTAAGTATCATCTTTCTCCCAGGCAATGCCCATTATTACACTGTCATTCTATAGCGTATCTGCGGAAAACATTAGCATTACAGATATCCAACATGATTAAAGTTTATTTTACATATTACCACTTAAACTGTTTCTACTCTAGCCTTGTCCCCTAGACTGTGACTGAGTTAGAAATGATAGACTAGAGAAGACTAGATATCATGTCAGCACATACCCCTTCATATATTTGACTTGCACAGCATTCAGTCAGAATAGTGACAGTCTTGTTTGTCACTTGCAGAAACCTATTATTTCTTTGGAGTCACAAACACTCCTTGAATTGCCAAACCACAATTTAGGATGGGCCTCACCCAATTTGTTAAGATGGAGTTAAGGTTCTGAGTTTCTGTCAATTACTTAAAAGGAAAAAATATCTTGAAAGAATGTTGCAGTTTCTCTTAATAATAAAATATTAGAAATCCTGGAAATTCAAAGTTTATGTTCTCTTTAACAAAACAAAGCAAAAACCCACCACAACAAAGCAAATGAATGCTAATATATGGAAATTCACTGTTGAAGTTCACACAAGGAATGTTATTGTTGCTACCTACAGAACAATAGAAAACCAAGATACAATCCTAGCCTCAAAAATATGCATATTTCCATTGCATCAGTGACTCTAGAAATTGAGAAGTGATCTAACTAGACTGCCTTGCTCTAATAGATGCATTATACAGTGATCATCATGATGTTAGAGTCTCACGTCTCAGACCAATACAAAAACCACAATCATGGTTACGTGTGGGACTAACAGGATTGTCCATGACCATTGTAGACTGTTGTATCTTTGCTTTGTGCTAAGACAGTGCATATGGAACAGAACAAAATTCCTAATGTGGCAGCAATATGTTGTCCAGGTCTCACAAATATATAGAAGCATTGTAATCATGACTGCCCAATAGACATTTAGCTTGGTATTTATTCTGACACCCCTATCATTCCATAGTTGGTGTGACAGCATTCCAAATGCAGAGCTGTCCTTGGCTTTGCGATAGGTAATCTCATCAGTTGTGGCATTCTGTGACAGCACATTCCCTAGGTAGGAAAACATCTCCACGGACTTGAGAGGAGTGATGTTGATCTTCATAATTGGATAGACATAATTGGATCCCCCAGCACACATTACCAGCATACAGTACTTCAGCTCTCTTTAGGCTGATTGTAAAACCAAAATGATTGACTGCATGAGTAAAGTGATCAGTTATAAACTGAATGTCATCAATTGAGTGAGCAACCAGTGCACAGTCATCAACAAATAAAAGCTCCTTAAAGAGTAAATCTGCCACTTTTGTGCAAGCATGGAAGTGTTGTAGATTAAACAGCTTCCCATCAGTGCGGAACTGGATAAATACTCCACTACCAGTGTAATGATAGACATCCATAAGCATAGCCAAAAAAAAAAAAAAAAGGATGGAAAAGAATGTTAGAATGTCGTGGTATCATTAGTAACTGGAAAGGGATCAGATATCTCACAATTTTCCCCTTCTCTGGCCATCATAAGACCGAGTGACAGAAATAAACTTTGCAAGACACCCAAATATGAACAAAAGTTTCCAGATTCACTCACAATTTACAGAATCAAAAGCATTATCTAAGTCGATGAACACCATATAAAGACCATAGCTTTGCTCCTGGCACTTTTCCTGAAGCTGATGGGCTGTGAATATCAAGTCTATCGTGCCCCCATCCAGACCGAAATCCACACTGAGATTCAAGATGATGGTTTCCACAAGTCTATTCAATATGACCCTTGCAAGAATTTTCCCAGCAACAGAGTAAGGAAATGCCATGGTAGTTATCACAGTTTGCCCTACCACCCTTATGTTTATAGGGATGGACAATGCTGGCATCCTTCAAGTCCTGTGGCAATGACTCTTGCTTTCAGATACCACAGAAGGGCCATGTGAGGTGTCTCGCAGCAAGGTAATCATCCTGCTTATAGATTTTTGCTGGAATGCCATCTGGTCTAGGTGCTTTCCCTTGTGACATCTGCTCAATTGCTGCCATGGTCACATATAAGGTGGGGCTAATGCAAGTTCTTTTTAACAAATGTTGTGGAAGAGAATTAATTACTTCCTTGGAAATGTTGGAAGGATGATTGAGAAGCAAACTGAAATGTTCCCTTCATCAGTCAAGTATTTCCTCTTTGTCATTTGAGAGCTGATTGCAGTCCAATGCGCATACAGTGGTTATCCCATTGCACCTGGGATCATCCACTGCATGAAGGCCAGCAAAAAAGCTTTTGGTGTCTTTGAGGTCTCCTGCCAGTTGTAACTTCACTGCTTTCTTTTCTCACCACTGGTTTTTCATTTGCTGAACTCTGGTCTGAACCATCTGTTTTGCGCGATGATATTCAGCCTTCCTAGTTGCTGAATTCTTGTCCACTATGTAGGCTCAATGGATGGCATGCAGTGAATTCAAGAGACAATATATTTTGGGGTCATTTTCATCAAATGAGACCTGATGTTTCCTCAACAAAACTGAGAACTTCAGCAGTCTTATTATACATTATACCTTAAAAATGATTCCAGGCTGTCTCAACATCAGCAGAGACTTCTCTTATTGAGGGAATAGGCTTCTGTGAGTTTTAGTTAGAATTCAGACTGTCTCTCTCAGTTTTCCTGGCTTGAAATATTGATTTTCTTCACTGACTTGAATCACTATCTATGTTGCTTGAGAGCAAAAGGGAGGGACATTTGACTTCTCACAAGTCTACAATCTGATCCACTGTCAGCATCTCTCATGACCCGAGTGAGTCTGGCATTGCAGAGATCCCTTCACTGTAAAATATCGTAATCGATTATGTGCCAGTGTTTTGAATGAGGGTACATCCAGGCCATCTTATACTTGTTGGCCTGTTGAAACCCTGTGTTTGTGATGACCAGGTTGTACATGGTGCATTCAGAAAGTAGTAGCAAACTGTTAGAGTTCGTGTTACCAACTTTGTGATAACCGATTGCATTGGCCCATGATGCATAATCACTACCAACTCTGGCATTGAAATCACCTAAAATGATTGTCGTTGTAAGTCTAAATGCATGTACATTCATTAGAGCATGCTACTTCTGCCTTCTTTGAGGCCATACATAATCAACAGAAAGAGCCAGGTTTTAAAAATATTTCTTAAGCAAAAGTGACCACATTCAGGATAATCCTTAGGGAAAATTCCCTAAAAGTGCGTGGAGTTTCATGTATTAAAAAATTTGTTTTTAATAACTAAAATAACTAACTAAAATAGACCTATCATCATCTTATCTTAATCCTTTTCCAGACTGTAGCAATAAGTAAGTAACTTACCAACCAGAACAAAGGTTGCAAGAGGAATCTCGTATATCATACACATACATATCAAAATACAGCCATGTATTTCAATGTTCCTTGACTCCAATTCATGAACTCCACAGCCTGCAAATATCTTAAAGTCTTGATTAAAAAATCTCCTTAATGGAAATGTTTGTCTTACAAGAAAGGTGTGAAAAGAACACAAGGAGGAAAGTCACCAGGAGACAGGGTCACAGTTAACATTGATTGGATAACTTTGAATTTCCATATTTTTTATTTTGCTAAAAGTATAATATTAACTTTGAATTTCCAGACTAATATTATGTTTGTGTTCATGGAGAAAGTTAGATTTTTTAAAGGGTCTTACCCCCTAAGTACTAGATAGATCATTATAATTCCAGTTTTATATTTTTGCATGATAGTAATTTTCATTTCAATCTAAACTTAAGTGAGCAAAGGTAATCTAGAAAGAGTAAAATACTCAGCAGTTCTATAGACCAGGAATCAAACCCGAAGCGTGGCCTCCTGAGACCATGGGGCAGATCCTTAGGTGGTATAAACTCCAATGAAGACACTGGAACTACACCTCTACCCCAATATAACGCTGTCCTTGGGATCCAAAAAATCTTACCACGTTATAGGTGAAACCGCATTATATTGAACTTGCTTTGATCTGCCGGAGTGCGCAGCCCGCCACCCCCCCCCCCCGGAGTGCTGCTTTACCGTGTTATATCCGAATTCGTGTTATATCGGGTCGTGTTATATCGGGGTAGAGGTGTATATCTGTTTATACCAGCTGAAGATCTGATCCCACCTCTGGTCTTAGGTTTTTATAAAACTTAAAAATCTGATCCCTTGTGATAGCTCAAGGAATAAGAGGAACACTTTGGGAAGAGAGCAGAATAGAAGGTACTCACAACTGCAGGTGGTTTCTAAGTAAGCTTTTAGCTGGAGAACATACCTTACTCTCCTGGTCTAGTTGTAAAAGCTGTGAACTCAGCTTTGCCTCATATTTAGAGCTGCTGTTCTTGATTCTCCCCATTAGGGCTACCAAAATATCCTTGGGAATACATTGTTTCTTGCTTCTGGCTGGTGAACTACTGTGTTCACCACTGGCTTCTTCTGACTTCCATTGGGAATAGTCACTTTATTCTGGAGTAGTGGCTGACTTCACATAAAGGAATCATAACTAGAGCTAGTTGGGAATTTGCAACTCATTTTTTTCCCTCCAAAAAATGTGGAGTCCACAAATCTGACACCGTTTGCAGGAAAGGATCCGTTTTGCTGAATTTTCTAACTCAAAAAAAGTTGGAAAAGTACCAAAATTGTTAAAACATCCCATTTCAAAAATTTTTTGAAATGAAAACTTTAAAGTTTTTGGTTTGAAACAGCTTTCTGTATTTCAACATTTAACTTAATTTATACTAACAAAGGTTTACACAGAAAAAAAGGTTAAAATCTAAATGAAGTGTTTCAAAATTATCAAAATGAAATGTTTAGAATGACCTGAACTGAATTGGTTGGGGTGGGGTTTTTTGTTTGTTTTTGTTTTGGTTTGTCAGTTTGCAATATTTTTTTTAAGCTTTTGATTTTAAGACTTGAATTGGGACAGGAAATTTTTTGAAATCTTGAAAATTCTGACAAGACAGGTAGACTGTTCCCTATGTAGCCCTAATCATAACCTGTATACATCAAGTCCAGATGTTTGGGTTCTGAATTGCGACTCTGCTGTTTTGGGAAGAAGATAGGGCTCAAATTTTTGTTCAGACTGTACCCAGCTGATTTCAAAGAAATAATCGTCTCTGGTTTTCAGGCAGGAACAAAAAAGACACTACTCATGGTAAAGGCAGATAGGCACAGGAAAAAATGTCTTTCGCATATGGGTTCTGAATACTCTATATGTGCTACTTTCCTTATCTGCAAAACTGATTGAATAGTGTTTGCCAAATTATATTATTAGGAAAAATGTGCCACTTTTAATTGAATAGTTTATTCAATGAATATTTTTGGTTGCATTCAGAGAGCATTGATTATTTATTATTGTTTGGATTCTGGTAGCACCTAGAAGGCCCCAAGTTAGGATCAGGGCCCCACTGAGCTGAGCAATGTGCACACACAAATGACATTCCTTGCCCCAAAGAGTTTACAATCTAACTACTGGATAAAACAAAATAACAAGACATGGTTTGTGCCCCGGCAAATATACTGAATGCCTCTGCTATATACTCTCATAAGAAAATACATAATTTTCTCTTTGAAGCTGGGTGCTCTCTTTTCATTTCCAGTTAACAGCTTTTTAGTGAGTAGTTTGCAAAAGTGAGTAGTTGAGCATGAAACAAGTGGGATTTCATGCATCTCCAAAGCCCAAACCTAACCTGAAAAGACCATATTTTCTGAGTAAACAGTGGAAGTCCTGTGCCAGTTGGGCAAGTTTTATGAACTGGACTGAATGACATTAGCAACACAGTGCAACAGTTGCTCATGGTTTCAGATGCTATTTTTGTGCACCATTATTTTAGGATGGTGGTGGTGTCGATGGGTCTAATTCACCACTGCCCAACAACTTGGGCAGTCATTTTACTCCAGTGTCAAATGCATGTAAAATGCTACCAAATCAGAACTATGACCTTTTATATTCATATTACAATGATGTCAAATGACTACACAAGTTGAAGGCCAGTGGTGGAATTAGGCTCAACATGAGCAGATCAGGCTCATAACTTAGGCAATAAAAATATGAAAATGAGTTTTGTTGAAAATATTTAGAGACTTCCATGAAGCAAAAAGAACTCAGTAATTTTTAGGGACGGACAAAAAATGGTACTAATGACAATAACCCATATCCTTTTAAATTTTCATTAAATTTAATAATAGACAAACAACAGAGTGACTATGAAAGTGGATTGTGTCTTTAACTTCTGCCCTCTGATTCACAAAAAAGCTTTGGAAATCACAGGAAATTGTGTTTATCTGTTGCCTACCAGCCATTATTCCTGATGTCTAAACTATTTGCTGGCAGTATGAGAGTAACACGTGTATCTGTCAACAAAATGGGTCATCTCTATACGCCTCTATATTTTCTTTAGTTGAAATCAATAAAGAAGAAATCAGAAACATCAGACACTGGAGGGCAAGAATGATGAAGTGTTTAACATTGCTCCCTGGTGTCTCTATCCCAAGGCACGTTGCCAGTTCATAACTATTTTAGCAGGTTTCACGTTTTACTCGACCATGTGTCAGCCAACCCTTCTGATTGCTTTATATACTAACATTTTTCTGTCTATGTCATACATTTATGGGCAATAATTAGAAATCTGAAGCAGATTATTGATTCTGTTCTTCTTAACGCTCTGTATAACATTGTTATGCAAACAACATATTTTCAGATTGCATCTCCTTCTGTGTATCAGGCATACACAAATTATATCTGATAACAAAAAAATCTGTAAACAAGGCCTTGCTAATATTTTTGGAATGAGCATGTATGGTTTTCATTCATAAGCAAATGAATGCTGGGTTATAATTACAGCTTGGTGAAAATAAATATTGAGGATAATTCATTCATTATTTCTAATCACTTCTGAGATAAGCCTTTATGACCTAGAGTAAAAACAATGTTTTGTCTTCTAATGTCATCATTACATCACATACAGTGAAATGTAGATCAATATTAATGCAAAGTGGGAGGGAGAAAACAGCAATAAAAGTCACAGAAACACAAAGAGAGACATTAAATTCCCCCACTGCGAAAGTGAATCTCCAGAGTATGCATCAACTGCAAGGTCAACTACTGCAGATATGACCTTAAAGCATTATTCCTTGGCAGAGATGGGATAACGGATGTTTGAATAGGTAACTGATTATGACATCTGGCAAAGCATAAAGGTAAATATGAAAGTGACTGGATGATTAAAATAGCATATTTATCAGAACTATTGTTTTTAGAAATGCCAACAGAAATAATTGCATCTACCATGATGCTTCATTACAATGAACTGAGTACAGAATATGTTAGGGACAGTGTTTCCTGTGCTACTATGTATTTTGTTCCATATTTACTACAGGGCAAAAGCATGAGAAAGTAACAGCATGGTTCTGGCACAGTTGCAAAATTCATATTCTCATCCAAATTTCAAATCCCTCACCGTTCAATGGGATTTGGATAAAAATCTGTTTCAGCTAATTATAGACAACCCTAAAGTGTAGCTCAGGATCCCAAACCGCTCCGCAGTTCAAGAGCATTTTGATTTGGGGATTTTTGTTCAGGCTAATCTCTGCAAGCTGAAAACATGGAGAGACAGAATGTGGTATTAAAAGTGTTCAGCCTGGCACATACAAGCAGCTCAGTGGCAGCCATTGCAGTGCGGAAGCTTACAAGTACTCCAGTCATATTTCCTAGTGGCAATCACTGGAAGACATTGCCTGTGTATATTGAAAGTGCCAGTGTGGCAGGAAGAGACAATGGAAAATAAATACCAGAAAATATAATTATAACAACAGTGACAAAATATTGAGTGCTAGCACATTTCTTTTCACAAAATATTTGGAAAAATGTATTCTAAAATATTCTGATCAGAGCTCAAAATGCAGTGAAGTTATCGGCATTCTTGCTGTTACAGTAAGAGCAGAAAATATTCCCAGTGTTTGTTTAATATAAGTGACCCACGATGAATCATAAGTTTGGCAACGCATAAGACATGTGCATATTAAACAAGCTTTGACTGCATAGGGTTCCACAGATCTGTAGACCTACCAGGCAACTGACATCTCCAGGCTGCCACCAACAGAAGCTGTAACCAACTTGTGCTCCACTTCCCATGACCTGCTGTGGACACAGCTTGTGGAAAGTTCCACCTCAAGGGTTTGACAGACAGCAGCCCCATTGCTCCCAACTGGCTCCCTGCCCTATATAAACTCAAGGGGCATTCTAGGACGTGTCCAGGCAACAGTGCAGATCTTCTGTACCTGTCACAACTGTTCCAGCTCCTTGCTCTTGAATTCCTGGCTTGACCTTGGCTTGACTTGGACTTCGCCTCCTGACTCGGACCCTGAAACCTCATTCTAACCCTTGGTATCAACCCTGCATGGATCTGATTACGAACTCCTCTAGAACTCCCAGTCTCAGTTTTTCCCCTCTGCTGACCCTTGGCCCTGACTGCCCTTGCTGGGATCCAGACAAAATGAAAGAGAAAAAAGAACTTAATGTTTTGTAATGCACTTGTGTTTAAAACCACAAAAGTCAAAACAGAAAGATCTACAAATTGGTTGTTGTCAAAATAGTCTAACAACATATGGCTCTCCTGAACAGTCCCTCATTTAGGAGCATCTAGAAAAAGATTTTAGGGATCAATTTTAGAAAGGGGAAATGCCTATGAACTTCCACAGTCTCATTTTCTTGAACGATTGAAAGAAATATAAATAACCAGTAACTAGTATGCAATTAGCTAGAAGTACAGTACCTGCATTTTTTTTTGCCTTTACATTCTGTATTTCTACTTTTTAAATTAGATACTGAATTAGGGTACCATGTGTGATGGTGAGCTACCAGTGAGAACAACACAGCAGGAGGTTTCTGCTATGTGTATCTATGACTTTTCCTGGAATTTGAATCAGCCTGAAGTATTGAAGTATGGCATACAATGCATGTTCAAGTTAACATACTGACAGAGTGGAAAATTCTTAATGACATTTTAAAATGCTGCTTCCCTGGGATAATTAAGGAGATGTAAAGACATAACCTTGGCTGCAACAAAGCCTCCGATTTTGAAAATAAAAATAATGGCGTGGTCACAATTGTCAAGGACCTGTTGGGTGCGTGATGGCACACTCCAGAAGGTGATACATCAGCCAGAGAGTGGAAAACTATATTTTCTTTTAGAAATAATTGAAATCAAAACCAAGAACTGCTTTAATTACTACGTTCATGCGGTCTTTTGATATTGATACCACTTTGAAAGTGTTCTAGAGACTCTTAGGTTGAATTCCTATCTGAATTCTTCTAAGTGTGTGTTGGTGAACCTCTTTAAAAGGCAAGATCCAGCAACAGAAAGTTAGTGTCCTCTCTTTTGACCTTTCTTGCACCCCCTGCAGACCCAGTGCCATATGTTTCACTGATACACCTTCAAATTAGTGTATGAGGATTTAGCTGTATGACTCAAACTGGTGTAAAACAAAGTTTGTGCTCCTAAATTCACTCCATCATTTCCACTGGTGTTTCACTGAAGCAGTAGGATTTAACTAATATGACATAGGGCTTTATGGAGGCTACATTAGGGGACATATGCTGTACATAAATAGGCATTAAAGTGATTAAATTTCTGGTGACTAATTCTGTGCAGTCGAAGTTCAACCTTAAGATATGTTTGTTTAAACCTTGGGCCTACAGTTTCATATGTCAGAACCCTGAGTGTCAAAAGTCTTCAGGCAGCCCTAAAAAAAAAGCTGATTTTACTAGAGGCAGTGAGCAATTACTCTACTCATTAGCTACTAGCAATGGCACTTTCCCATAGGTTATAGATGCTTGCTGTATATCAAGTTGCCTATTTATACCATCCAAGCAGTTCACAAGAGGCTGATTAAGGTATTCTGCATGATTTACCTTTTATTTGTCTTTGTATGCCTCTCTCTTTTTTGCTCTCTAAATCTGCCGCAGGCCTCAAGAAAGGAAAGGTTGCCAGTCTGCTGTTGACATAATTAGCCTACTCAAACATTATCAGACACCATCCATGCTACTTAAAAACAAAGATGCATATGAATTGTTTTTCATGGCTTCCTGAAATGCTAGTGCTGCACAAACAGACGTCCTTTTCCCAACACATTAACATGTTCATTGTATAGTACTCAATTAGTGGGAACTTTAAATATAAATACTCTATGGCAACAGATTTGCAAATCCTGTACCAGATAACAGTTGCCAATCTTTTGATTAAATGTTACATTCCAATAATCTGTGACTGTGCATAGTTACACACTACAGTTGATCATTTCACATATAGAAATCATAAGTGATATTCAAACTCAGCACCTACAGTATCAAAGCACTGCTACCACACCCATTAATGTGAAGGGGGGAAAAAGAGCTTTGGTAGCTCAGCTAATAGGCTTTTTGCATTTTTCTATCATAGCTGAACACTGTGTATTGAAGAACCACTGCTCTTAACATTTTAAATAACATTTAAAAAAGAGTTGATACATTTAATAAACTTCCCATGTTCTGTGTTCCAGGGTGGCTGGCCAAGGCTACCAGGGATCTTTTTTTTTTAAGAGCGAACAAGCCCTTTTTGGCCCACCTATTAGTAAATGAATTGCCTAAGTGGCTGGCTGGCAGCTTATTGGCTAACAAGCACCAGGACTTAATAAAAGGCTACCAGAGCTCAGCTGGATGGGTGACATTAAAGAGAGAGGAGGGCCTAAGGAAAAGTCTCTTATGTTGTTGTTGAACTTGCTGTTAATAAGTAAGACCCCCGGAAAGGGGAGGGGAGGGCACTGTTTGATAATAAAAAACCTTATTAAACCTATTGTCAACCCAGTTGTGGAAATTAAGGACTGAAATACCTGCAGCACTGCATCTGGCCCTAAGGGCGTGTGTGTGGATGGTATGCGCTTTTTACATTCTCATTCAAATATGCACATATTGAAATGTAATGTAATACTCAGCCTCATATTGGTGTAATGGTTCATGACAATGCCAAGCTTAGGTTCTGGAAGAACTGCTCACACAAAACTCCAGATTTCAAACTCCATCGAAAGAAGAAAAGAGGAGCATCCTTTGATTGCCATGGTGACTGAGGTTAAAGTCTCTCCAAATTCAGATTCTGAGGTGCTTTAATTTTTTTCATGCCCAACTATTTCAGAGACTTCATACAATCTCTCTGGTTTCTTTCATGTATCATACAGGGCCAGCAAAATTTTAGTTAAAATTGTTAAAGCTTGGATCTAGTCCTTCAAGACACTTCACAGCCAAAAGAAATCCAGCATTTTACTGAATCCAGCGATTATGGAAGCAGCACCTTTCTCAATTTTTGCAGCAACTTTCGCATCTAAAAGCAAACAATTAACATATCCAGATATTTTGGCACATCCCTGCTAGTTGCGTAAGCAAAATGGAAAATAAAAGCTAGCTGGCTATATAAGAACCAAGGGCCAGAACTAAAGATACTGTCATGATTACACAGCCACATGGTGGACATTAGTTATCATTAATGTTTGCGATGTGCATCTTTTTTGAGATGCTGAAGTTGCTTTTTATGTCAAAAACATAGTGGGATTTTCAAAAGTAGCTAGGTGCCCAGGAGTTTGATGCCTAGGTGCTTTTGATAACACTGGTCTACATTTTTTGAGAAGTCGTCTGTTTCAGAGATAAAATGTGCTATTTATTATGTATTTTGATGTGCTGAATTCAAATATGACAATTAAAACAACTGATTGGCTACTGTTTCTAAGATATTTAAGTTTTTACATTTTATGTCTATGTATATTGTGTAGATAGTAGAGTTTTAATCATAAATTGTAAACCTAGGTCTTTTCATGTGTTTATGGTTGCTTTACATGATAATATTTCACCTGTCCTGTTTATGTAACACTTTAAAAATCAGCAAAAGGGTTATTTAAATAAAATTTATTATGAAACAAAAGGCAAAAAACTATTATGTTCATAGTTTAGTCCTATTCAGTGTCTACTCAGCGCTTCTTGGCTTGTCTCTTGTATTCATTAAATGGAGCATCTCTTGTCACTGTCCAGCAATAGTCTGCAAGCATTGATGGGCTCCATTTGCCTTGATAGCATTTCTCCATTGTTGCAATGTCCTGGTGAAATCGCTCGTTGCTCACTGCTCCGCAGTTGGGTGGAAAAAAATCTAGATGAGAGTGCAAAAAATGTATCTTTAGTGACATGTTGCAACCAAGGCTTTTGTATGCCTTGAGGAGGTTTTCCACCAACAACCTGTAGTTGTCTGCCTTGTTGTTTCCGAGAAAATTTATTGCCACTAACTGGAAGGCTTTCCATGCCGTCTTTTCCTTGCCACGCAGTGCATGGTCAAATGCATCATCTCGAAGAAGTTCACGAATCTGAGGACCAACAAAGACACCTTCCTTTATCTTAGCTTCACTTAACCTTGGAAATTTTCCACGGAGGTACTTGAAAGCTGCTTGTGTTTTGTCAATGGCCTTCAAAGTTCTTCATCAGACCCAGCAAGACACTGTATGATTTCTAGAGCTGATATAGGGCAAGGGTAAGGGTGGTAACAAAATCTTCCTTGATTCAACAAGTGGTGGATGCTGAACACTTTTCCTCCCAGGCTCCAATGACTGTCGGAGTGGCCAATCTTTCTTGATGTAGCGGGAATCTCTTGCACAACTATCCCATTCGCAGAGAAAACAGCAGTACTTTGTGTATCCAGTCTGCAGACCAAGCAAGAGAGCAACAACCTTCAAATCGCCACAAAGCTGCCACTGAGGTTGGTCATAGTTTATGCACCTCAAAAGTTGTTTCATGTTGTCTTAGGTTTCCTTCATATGGACTGCATGACCAACTGGAATTGATGGCAAAACGTTGCCATTATGCAGTAAAACAGCTTTAAGACTCGTCTTCGATGAATCAATGAACAGTCTCCACTCATCTGGATGGTGAACGATGTTGAGGGCTGCCATCACACCATCGATGTTGTTGCAGGCTGCAAGATCACCTTCCATTAAGAAGAATGGGACAAGATCCTTTTGACGGTCACGGAACATGGAAACCCTAACATCACCTGCCAGGAGATTCCACTGCTGTAGTTTGGAGCCCAACAGCTCTGCCTTACTCTTGGGTAGTTCCAAATCCCTGACAAGGTCATTCAGTTCACCTTGTGTTATGAGATGTGGTTCAGAGGAGGAGGATGGGAGAAAATGTGGGTCCTGTGACACTGATGGTTCAGGACCAGAAGTTTCATCCTCTTCCTCTTCCTCATCTGACTCAAGTGAGAATAATTCTGTGCATCAGGAACCGGCAGTCCTTCTCCGTGGGGTACTGGGCGTATAGCTGATGGAATGTTTGGATAATGCACAGTCCACTTTTTCTTCTTTGACACACCTTTCCCAACTGGAGGCACCATGCAGAAGTAACAATTGCTGGTATGATCTGTTGGCTCTCTCCAAATCATTGGCACTGCAAAAGGCATAGATTTCCTTTTCCTGTTCAACCACTGGCAAAGATTTGTTGCACAAGTGTTGCAGCATATGTGTGGGGCCCACCTCTTGTCCTGATCTCCAATTTTGCAGCCAAAATAAAGGTGATAGGCTTTCTTAACCATAGTGGTTATACTGCGCTTTTGTGATGCAAAAGTCACTTCACCACAAACATAGCAGAAGTTATCTGCACTGTTCACACAAGTACGAGGCATCTCTGCTCACTTTGGCTAAACAGAAATGTGTCCCTTTGCAAAATCAAACACTGACAAATAAGGGAGCAAATAAGAGAGCAAGACACTGTATGATTTCTAGAGCTGATATAGGGCAATTTGTTCAGCAGAGTGATGTAAGCTTGGTTATGATTGCATCATCCATGACTTCTAGGAATAACATGATGCAATTCATATCATGTATGACGCAATACCAGCTTCAGATTGCATCATTCATTGTTTTGCCTACAAAGCAAATACTGTCAAAACCCAGTCATAGATTTATTCATAGATCCAGTCAAAGATGTATTTTAGTCATTTCTGGTTTAAATTGAGATCCCTTCCCTTTATAACTCACTTATCCTCCGCCATTCCCAAGTCAAGGGTCTTATATACTGACCCAATAGCATATCTTGAAAACTAGAGCCAATCAACAATTTTAAGCATCATTTTCGTTCTCAGTGACCCAGAATTAGTAAAGTTTGACTACATTTATTTCAAAAGCATTTTGGCTGTAGAGCAGTGTAATCCCAGTAGGTGACTATCTGTAGCAACCTCTAAAAATCTGGCCTCGAAGCTAGAAGTGTCAGTGCATTAATCTTTGAAGAAATTGATGAGCAGCATACGGGAAGACACTTGTTGACATGAAAAGAGACTTAAACATCTTTAAAAAGATGCAAATCTAAAACACTAATGATAACTAAAGTGTGTTGTTATGGTCCAGTAGTTGTTGGTATTTAATTAAAAAACAAACTAACAAAAACAGCATTGTCCTCTCTCAACCTCTTCTGTGTGGCTGTGTAAACATGACAGTAACTTTAAATCTGGTTGACAACTACTTCCTCACCTGTCAGCAGGCAGTGAGTTGCAGTTCAAACAGTGTTACACAGGAAAGCATCTCCTAATCTTCCTCTTCTACTCCAAACCCAACAGGAAAAATTTGGGGCACAGTTGAATGCTGGGTCAAAAATATCACAGCTTTACAAACAACTAAACAATTAAAAATATAACGATGGAACAAAGAAAGATGATTCACTAGAACAAGAAAACCAGCAAGAACTTGAAACAGGTTAGAATACACTTGCACGCTACCATTGTAGAGAATTAGACTGAACTTGAAAAATTACAACCTTATGGTTGTAATTAGACAGGTCTACTTTATCTGGGCTTCAGCAGGTCTGCTTCATAAAGCTGGTGCTTGTATGTAAATTGTTACTTTAGACAATTTCAATCAAAATTTTGCTGAATGTATTACAAAAATCCAGATTGCATAGTCTAGGAATCACCATTTCTGAAGATGTAGAAGTGTTGGATAAGTGCAATTCAATTAAATATCATAAGGTATATTCTTTTCTATGTAATTTTGAACACCATTGATTTATATAATTGCTAAGCTTAGCAATGGGACATTTATTGTCTCATGTCTGAGTCTCCCTATCTTTTCAGAACATCTCCCTAATAATGACAATGGAGCTTTCAGTGAGAATCCAGATTACCCATCAGCATTAGGGAGATGTTCTGAAAAGATAGGGAGACTCAGACATGAGACAATAAATGTCCCATTGCTAAGTTTAGCAATTATATAAATCAATCCAACACATCTACATCTTCAGAAATGGTGATTCCTAGACTATGCAATCTGGATTTTTGTAATACATTCAGCAACATTTTGATTGAAATTGTCTAAAATAACAATTTACATACAAGCACCATCTTTATGAAGCAGACCTGCTGAAGCCCAGATAAAGTAGGCCTGTATAATTGTAGGCGGAACATGATCATATGACACCCGAATTTACCAGAAATAATGTAACTGCCTATAGCTTGTCAAGTGGTCCCAATAGTTTATTCCATATTCTTTAGCAGGGTGTTGCTCTAAATAGCCCTTTAAGTCCATGTGAATAACAAATCAAATCAAATCTACATTGTACTGGGAATGTTTGACTTTTGATTTCTAAGTCCTGTTGTGTTTTAATATTCATCCTCAGAGTAATCTTAGCCACCAGCAGCATAAGTGCTTACAGGCTTCTAATACAGAAAGAATTTCCATTGCAAAATTTGGCACATTTCTAATTATATTCCAACACCCTAGAGAATGCTCTCATATTGTAACTGCAGACTGGGCATTAGTGTCTGGAATTTCTTGAACTAAAGGAAGGTAGCATTAGCAATTTGATTAGTGGAACCTGGTTGCTTTACCTGAATATTACAGTATGTTGAACTAGAGGCTGCATAAAACAAATAAATGAAACAGGTGCAAGACAGATTCTGATTTGGAAGGCTGCCAACTGATCAGCTCCACCAAGGTTTCATTATCTAACCAGAAACACATTTTGTTGATACTTAGCTTTTCTCCCCCAAGAATAACTTCTGCCAACCTTGGAAAGAGCTCAATGAATAGAATGCCCATATTGAAGGTTCAGGTAAATGCACTATAATAAGTATTGTACCCAACAAGCGCTCTGCTCCACATAAACAGATGACTAGTCTGACAATACATACCATTCTTTATGCCAACCAGAAAATATCAACAGCAATGACAAAGGACTATCTAAAAGAGACACCCGTGTTTTTCATGCTCTTTTTGATAGACATTAACACAGTGATTGGACAGAAAATGCTACACTCCATAGCTTGAAGGACATATTTCCCAACTGGCTAGCTTTCCCTGGGTCCAAATAAACAAATGGAGGGGATGGATGGGAAATTTGGTAGCACTTTACACATGAACTTTATTTATCCTTCCATAAAATGTTTGAATGGTTCATAATGCAAAACCATGTCTGTGACATCTCCTATTTCATCCTACAATGCCAGCATCATCCGCAAAGGATGTGTGGTGCTGTACTACTAATATGCTCATTGTATCACAGAAGTATTAATAGTTTTTAACTGATATTTTTATGCTGTATTCAGCTTTTTCTACTATTATTTCCCACTGTTTCTTTCTAATTCCTATTGCCAGGCTTTTGGACTAATTTCCTTGTGTCATATACTTTGTAGTGCTGTCTCAGTCTAAGCTGTCTGATTTCTACACCTTTTGAGCACCCTTACATATGAAGATACAGAGAGTGCTCCTTAACTAGATGCCCAAGAGTTTGCAGTGGCAATAATAGCTAAGATTTTAGGTATCAGCTTTTTGAGCATAAAATCTGGTAATTTCAAGAGTATCAAAATCAGCTGACTGTGCTAAAGGCAATTCCTCCATTTTGTACTATAAAACCTGCCAACTAGTTTGTGTGCATCAGGCTGCCTCTTCGTTGCTCTGTATTGTCCACTCGAGACTTAAATTGTTCTCTCATGCTGTTAATCCGTGCCAAGGAAAATCATACACTATATTTGAAATCTACACTCAAACATGTGTTGAGGTTTCATATATCATTGATTATATATTTACCCACCCAGGTACTCTGCGTGCAAAAGTTCCTATCCTCTCGTGGAGGAATTCTGCAGGATGAAATGTCTACTTCTATACAGACTAACTGAAACAAATATACCTAGTTAGTCACATTGTGCTGAATTTCACCACCTCTTAAAAAGGGGAAAAAACAAGTCTCTAGTCACCAAGGATAAAATTTTCAAAAGTGCCTAAGTGACTAAGGAGCCTAAGTCCCATTGACTTTCAGTAAGTGACTTTAGGCACTTTAGCACATTTTATCACAAACCTATGTATCAAAATATTATGAGTTCATAGTCTTTTCTCTCCCCAAAAAGTCTTTAAAGGAGCAAACATATATTTTTAGATAGATGGAGAAATGCCTGGTACCTATTCAAGGTGTTTATATGGCCAGTACTTTAAAAAATCTGCATCTTGCAAGTCCTTAGATAACTCCTTGGAACACACTCAAGAGGGCATCTGATCCAATTCAATCAGGTTAGAGAGGACACTTGCACCTTTCCATTCTGACATTGTTTACTTGCCGAGAGACTTGCTCTAACACAATTCATTTTGTCATCAAAACAAGATGGCAAATTGCTTACAACTTTCAAATAATGAGTCTGAATTAGGGAAGAATAAGTCTGGATGGAGTAGATTCTTCACTAGCCTGTATAACTTTATTGGGCAATTCTTTGCTGAATATACAGCAGATAGAACAGTATTTTATCTCCACTATAGCTCGGAACATGCCTGAACCAAACTTGATAGCGCTTTCTGTCACTCTCAGATCCAGTCTCTTTCAACCAACTGTCCACTTCCTTCCATTCTTTTTCATTTCCAGGAGATGAACCATATAGTAAGCTTCCACAACATCTGGCATTCTATGAGGAGTGAAGACACGTAGAGGCAAATTTACAAAGGGCTCTAAATTTATATGCCTATATTTTGGCACTTCTTTTTTGCTACCTAAGTTAAAGTGGGCAGAAAACCTTAGCTGTGAATTTGCAAATGGTATTTGTGCTTGCAAACCAGGTAGTTACATGCCTAATTACTAGAACTAGTGGTAAAATGGAGCTTCATACAAAATTTTGACAGAGGAGAAAAATCAAAATCCAAAATATTTGAGTGAAAAAATGGATTCTGAGATGCTGCCACAGTGCCTTGTGGGATTTGTAGTTTGGGTGCCTTATGTTCCCCTTCCCCTCTATAGACTGTGTCCTGTAGTTTGACTACATCTCCCATGATGCACCGTGCTCTCCCCAATCTGAAATTTTAATACATGATTTTTCAAGACACACAAGTAATCTTAAATCCTACCCACACTGATACTTCCTCAAATATAGATCTGTCCAGTAGACTAGCTATGCCCTGTACTGTGATCTGCTTTATTTTGCCTCTCAGTAATTAATTGGGTAAAGCCCATCACTAAGGTGCAAAAAAAGTCTCCAGCAAAAAAAAAAAAAAAAAAAAGCAGTAATCAGCATTTTTCTGTAATTAAAATTCATAAGAAGTTACCAACAGCCTTGAGGACTTGGAGAAATGAAGAGAGAAGCCCATCAATTGAAGAGATAAATGCTCCAGCAAACTCATGTAGATGGCATACCAACAGAATTTTTAAGCAAGAATCCTCCCGTGAGTACAACTTTAGGGACATATGCTGAATAGATCCACAATCTTGGGATGAACACCTGGAACATCTGGGATCAGATTATATTAACATAGTGATACTGCCCCTCTTATTTCCCCCAGGTCTGGACCCAGCCTGGATCAGATACCCAGCATGAGGCTCCATTTATAACTCAAGTTGAAACGTGGCCCACACAGCCACTAGAGTCTCAGACCCCAACAGAGAAGAAGGCACCAAGACAATCAGAAGAGGTCAACTGGACGCAGTGAAACTCCATGAGCAGTGAATTTACCAAGATCTGCTATGCTCCCTATGGGGCTTAAGCAAGAGGAAAAATCATACTTCCTCCCCAGAATGATGCTAGCTAAACTTTGCAAGAAGAACTTCCCTGAATTACTGGTTTCCTTGTATGAGTGGTTTTGTTAGTGGTACAGCTGGACTACTGGATTATGAGTTGTGTTGGTTATGTAAAGCAGATCAGGATACTCATGCAATATCTGTCTATACTTCTGTCACACTTGAATTTGATGGGGAAATATTAGATTGTGGATTTTTAACAAAATTTAGAAACACAGGATTAACACTGAGTCTCCCTATCAGTGAAAACATCAAAAATACTGCAGCACTGGAAGGATTTCTCACAGTTGAATATTGATCATTTACGTGTACTTATGACATTCAGCTTTGAAAGATCCAGGCTTTAAAATACATTCCCGAGTGTCTGGAATCCTGGAGACTCTTTAAACTAAAAGTATGTGAAATATTATGTAAACAGTAACAATTATGTGTCATAATACTTAGGTGGGTTTTTTTTAGGGCTGTCAAGCAATTAAAAAAATTAATCGCAATTAATCGCACTGTTAATAATAGAATACCATGTATTTAAATATTTTTGGATGTTTTCTACATTTTCAAATATATTGATTTCAATTACAACACAGAATACAAAGTGTACAGTGCTCACTTTATATTTATTTTTTATTACAAATATTTACACTGTAAAAAAATAAATAGTATATTTCAATTCACCTAATACAAATACTGTAGTGCAATCTTTTTATAATGAAAGTTGAACTTACAAATGTAGAATTATGTACAAAAAATAACTGTATTCAAAAATAAAACAATGTAAAACTTTAGAACCTACAAATCCACTCAGTCCTACTTCAGCTAATCACTCAGACAAACAAGTTTGGTTACAATTTGCAGGAGATAATGCTGCCCACGCTTTGTGTTCACAATGTCACCTGAAAGTGAGAACAGGTGTTTGCATGGCACTGTTGTAGCCGGCATTGCAAGATATTTATGTGTCATACGTGCTAAAGATTCATATGTCCCTTCATCCTTCAACCAACATTCCAGAAGACATGCATCCATTCTGATGACGGGTTTTGCTCAATAATGATCCAAAGCAGAGCGGACTGACACAGGTTCATTTTCATCATCTGAGTCAGATGCCACCAGCAGAAGATTGATTTTCTTTTTTGGTGGTTCGGGTTCTGTAGTGTCCGCATCGGAGTGTTGATCTTTTAAGACATCTGAAAGCATTCTCCACACCTCATCCGTCTCAGATTTTGGAAGGCACTTCAGATTCTTAAATCTTGGGTCAAGTGCTGTATCTATCCTTAGAAATCTCACATTGTTACCTTCTTTGCGTTTTGTCAAATCTGCTGTGAAAATGTTCTTAAAACGAACATGTGCTGGGTCATCATCCAAGACTGCTATAACATGAAGTATATGGCAGAATGCAGGTAAAACAGAACAGGAGACATACAATTCTCCGCCAAGAAGTTCAGTCACAAATGTATTTAATGCATTTTTTTTTTAACGACAGGTTTCAGAGTAGCAGCCGTGTTAGTCTGTATCCGCAAAAAGAACAGGAGTACTTGTGGCACCTTAGAGACTAACAAATTTATTTGAGCATAAGCTTTCATGGGCTACAGCCCACTTCATCGGATGCATAGAATGGAACATATAGTAAGGATATATATATATATATATATATACACACATACAGAGAACATGAAAAGGTGGCAACTCCCTTGGTAGACCATTCCACATTTTAATAGAACCTCCTGGTGGGAATTATTTTTCTGATATGCAAACTACATTTCCATTCCATAGTCCTTAAGTAACATTTGCCCTCATCACCAGTTGCTCCACCACAGCACGACTAGCAGACTGTGTAAGCGAAGCACAGAGACAAGGTGAGTGAGGTAATATCTTTTATTGGACCAAAAAATAAAGTGAAGTGCAGTCAGTACCAGAAATGCAAGCCAAGGTGCAGCATGTCAGGAGTGAGGCATAGTGGTGCACCGAAGTTGGGAAACTCACTCATAGCCTCTTTTGCTTAAACAAAAGCAAAACCAAAAAATGTATAGTTGTCTTACATCCAAAGCACTAAATTAATACAGCTGGTACCGAGGCAATTGCCTGGAGTATGTCTCAAAAAACGTAGAAAATCAGTCCCCAGCAGCCTGGAGCAACTGCTGCTACTTTGTCACCTTTCTTTGCTGGCAGTTTTTAAAAAAATGCAGAAAAAGAATCAGTCAATACCTACTGCTACAATTCAAAACTGGTGTTAAAAATGGGCTTTGAACGGGAAACACAACTGCAACGCCTCAAGGTAAGGAGAAGCCACTCTGCACCAGCTCGCATCTTTATGTATGTTGAAAGGAGTGGCAAACATCACCATCCACGTCTAGTGAAAATGTTCTAAAATAAGTTAAAACATGTGCTCTCAGCAATTAGGATCAACCAAAACACTCCTACAGTCTAACCTACAGCCTGGTTTAAAATAGGAGGGACTATATTCTGCTCTCACTTTCACTCACGTAACCCCATTGTCCATGGATGTAACTTTGGTTCAATGACTTAAATTTCCCCATCACAAAAAGGAAGAAGAAAAAGGTGCGAGGAGAAGAGGATTATTAGTAACAAGGTGTGAGAAAAGCAAATTATACAGCTCACAGCAAAAGAAAATAACCCCTCCTGGCATGCCCTTTCCTAGCTGAAGGAAGTGAAGTGTGTACCTATGCATTTGTTAACTACATCCAAGGATTTTCATACAAGTCAAACCTTTAACATTTATTTATTGTTACTACAAATACTTATTCATATTCTTAAGACTGAGTTGTCTAACTAGATTCAGTCCCTTTGCTTCCCTCAAGAGGCATAAAGGGGACACAATCTGGCCACAAATAGCCAGCAGAGAATTCTCGTGGTATAGAGGAAACCCCTGTTGGTGCAAGTATGCTGGCAAGTACACTTTGTCTGCCATTAACCACTCCCTCTCAGCGTATAGAATTGCAGAGTAGGTAGGGAGTGGAGAGGGTGCATGAGGGAGCTTTGCTCTCCTCCACCTGCATAGGGCTGTGAAGGACCCTAAACCAGTAGCGGAACTTAGAATTGCCTGACAACATCGCTAAGTGGTATCAGGGCCAAGACTATCCCCAGAAATAACACTTCCCACCCCCTCTTACACCAAGCAGAGCTCTGGCACAGAAGAGAATCTTCTCCACATGTTAGCATTCTTATAAAATGACTCAAACACATATCTCCAAAGATCAGGTCAGTTCTGATGAGCTTTCTGAAACTGGACTTTTCAAATTGCAGTGAACAAGAATCTTAGGAAGAGCTCAGAGAGATTTTCCTTCTATTTAAAAGACGTAGGCTGGTGGTTTTGGAGCAGAAGATTTAGAATTTTGCTCCCAGTAGCTGGCAAACATGGTGTGTCTATGAATGCTGCTATAGATTACCATTTGCAAGTCTGTTTTTGATGACACTTAGTACTGAAACAGAATTTCTTCTTGGTGAGTCCCTTGGGCACTCAGCACTGAGAGTCATTGAAGCACAAATACTTTGCGCCCCCAGGAGGAAACGTGCAGTGACCCATTGCCCAATTTTGACACTTGAAGACAAGATATATTCACTAAGTTCAGTTTGCTTAAAATAATTCTTTTTTATGAAGGCAAAAACTAAAAAATCCTCTGATGCTCTACAAAGTAGTTCAAACAAAAGGGGTCATAAAAAAGCACTTACATATTTAGTAGCTTAATATGTAGACAAGAATTTTTTTTTTTTAAGTTTCTCTCCCATACACATACAATCCACCTAACTGGGTTGCCTCAAAGAAACAGATCTAGCCTAAAGATAGTGAATGGCAATAACTGCAATTTAATCAGGAAATATTAGCATACCTTCTGCTTAATGGGGATACAGTTGGCCAGTGCCAAGCAGGGCTTACCCAGAAATTATATAGATGGGAAATTCTAAGCTCCATCTTTTAATACAACCTAATAAAAAGAAATAAAAGACCAAATGCATTAAATGTTTTAATTTTTGCATTCAGATTCATATTCAAAATGACATATATGATGTCATTTTCTGTCTTCATAAATGAGAACTGAGATAGCAGACCACCCACTAAGGGACCCTATTTAAAAGAACTTTGTGTGTGTGTTGGGCATTAATGCATGTTATATATACATACAACAAAATAAACAGCCCTCTCCCCTTTATTTCATAATCAAATTAAGGTTACTGAGTAGAGCTGAGTGAAATTCTTTTTACCAAAATCTTTTCAGTGAAAAATCCAGATTTGGGTTGACTGAAACATTTTGCAAATTCATACCAAATTCACTGAATTGTTTCTGTCAAAAAATAAAAAACAATCAGAATATGTTGTTTCAATATTTTCCAAATGAAATGTTTTGATGTTTGGATTTAAAATGACTTTTCATTTATAAATTTCCTTCAATTTTATTTAAAATAAAAACCTTTAAAATCTTGAAACTGAAACATAATGCTTCATTTTGGGTCAAATCAAAATGTTTATTTCAACCCAAAACAATTTTTTTTAACTGTTCACTTTGCCAAAAATTTGTTGTCATTTTGGGTCAAAACATTTCCCCCCCCCCCCCAATTCTTTACTGAGTAGCAACCATGTAGCATCACATCTACAACCGCCAAACACTTCAAACTAAGTAAGTGAATAGCTCAGGAGACTGTAAATCTTGCACTACATACATAATAAACAAGGTATTCTTCTCAAGTATAAAGTAATGGACTTTCACAACACCACCTTTACTTTGAAAGAATACTATTTATTTTGGGTCAGAATTAATAAACTAAACACAGCTGCAGCGCTGTATCTAGAGCCTACTATTTCAGCTAAAGGAAGCTCTTGCTTAACTATCAGCTACACAAGGACTTTTATGTCCTTTCTAAGCAGCAGCTGCTGAAAATATTCACACAAGCAAGGGGACCGATTTTTCCCCTCAAAAGAATTCAGCTCCGATTTAGGCACATACATAAAGGGCCAGATTTTCTGAAGTGCTCAGCCCCCAACTGCTCACATTGTGAGACTTACAGCCAGATTTTCAAAGGATCCCCGCATGTTGGATGCTAAACTCTTTTGAAAATGTGGCCACTTATTTTGGAGCCCAAATGGGAGATGAACAGTTTTGAAAATCTCCCCCATAGGATCCAAACCCGCTCCCTTTGAGGTCAATGGCAAAAGACCACCAATGAGATCAACGGGAACAGATTAGGACCCATAACTCCCTATGAAATCGAAAGAAGCAGGCTGAGACTCCAACAAAAATATACCGGTAACTTTGCTTAACTACAATCTACTGGCTTTAAATACAGGCATTCACAAGCTTTTACATAGATTTAAATATATGGATAGTTTACAGGGTAAGAAACAAGCTTGTTTGGAGCTAAAAGGACCCAAACAAATGGAAGACAAACGTAAAAATTTCAAATATAATTTTAAATTACCTCTTAAAAATTAAAAAAAATTGAAGAATTTTCTTTAACCTCGTAACAAACATTCTCTTTTGCCAGCATAGTAATGCTGGTAATTTTCTGGTCAAACCAGTTTTCCCAATTAAAGTCATAAGGATACTAAAGCAGGTTTGCAACCTTAATTATGGCTGTGGTGCTGCCACTACATAATGCAGTAGCAGCAGGTACTTGGAATCACTTCACTTTCGTCATCTACTGAAATGTAACTTCCTTTGGCATGAAACATAACAATTGCAAAACAATAAACCAAAATAAAATGTTACCACGACTTCAAAAAAATGTAAGAAAGGAATTGGAGAAGAACATGCCAAATGAGGCTGCCGGGAGAATGTAACTATGCACTGAGGAATCACACAAGCCCTGATTCAGAAAGTCTAACTTAAGCACCTTGATTTCAATGTGACTATGCCTATGCTTAACATTAGGCTTATTTATGTCAAACCAATGTCCCCAAATTGGAAATTCACACCTCATAAGCTTTCTCAAAAAAAAAAAAAGTCACAATCTTTTCTGTCTGCTGATTCACAAACATCACTTCCTGTACAAAACGAGCAAAGGTAGCATACATCATTACATCTCTTCCTTTCTTTTCTAGTTATAGCAGTGACCACGCAGACAAGCAGCAAAGAGTCCTGTGGCACCTTGTAGACTAACAGATGTATTGGAGCATGAGCTTTCATGGGTGAATACCCACTTCATCAGATGCATGTCACACAGACAAGGATATGTTTTGCAGAATCAAACTCCTCATATTTGAATGGCTCTATTTTAGTAAAAAGAAGAGCTGATTTTTTGCAGGTAATTCATTTGTTACACTTATCCATAGGTCATTTTTAAACACGAGGACATTAAATGGAAGTACTATTTACATTATGGTTTTTTTTCCCCCACAGGACATTCATAATACACAGTTCAGTTTAGAATTTCTGCCCCTGGACAACTGGGTCTAGAGTACCTTGTGAAAAACTAAGCCAAGAGGTAAAGGGAGGCAACCCTAACGAACAGTTTTATTGGCTGTTGCATGTTACAGTGGAGGCCAAAATGATCCAAACAGACCTTTTCTCCCATCAAATTCAAGCAATATTCTGTTATCCAGGAATGGACACACAGGAGCTTGAAGGTCAAAGAGGAGGGTTATGATGACCATGGGAGGAGGGGCTGATAATACAACTAACTGGTTTAGAAGGAATTGGTATGCGAGTGGCATATATTGAATCCACATGGGTGTTTATTCCCAAATTAAAATAACACATTGCTCTACCTCTGACATGAATTCAGCAGGAAAGACGTACAAGAGAGCTATAAATCAGCCTGAAGGCAAATTGGAGTAGATTAGAAATGGGATGAAGCTCCAAAGATGGGGCTGCCTACTGTTCCTGTTGAAGAGTAGATATATTAATCCCTGAATACATAAAAGAGACATAACTTTCTCCTTTTGGCTCTTTTATATTCCCCTCCTTTTTGATCCTCCAAGATGCTTTAAAAAATCCTAAGGAATAATTATGTTTTAACACTACCAGCAACATAAATGTAAGGCCTGGTCTACACTAGGCGTTTATGTCGAATTTAGCGCCGTTACATCGAATTAACCCTGCACCCGTCCACACCACGAAGCTATTTAGTCCGACATAGAGGTCTCTTAAATTCGACTTCTGTATTCCTCCCCAACGAGGGGAGTAGCGGTAAATTCGAAATGGCCATATCGAATTAGGCTAGGTGTGGATGGAAATCGACGCTAATAGCTCCGGGAGCTATCCCACAGTGCACCACTCTGTTGACGCTCTGGACAGCAGTCCGAGCTCGGATGCTCTGACCAGCCACACAGGAAAAGTCCCGGGAAAATTTGAATTCCTTTTCCTGTCTGGGCAGTTTGAATCTCATTTCCTGTTTGGACATCGTGGCGAGCTCAGCAGCACTGGCAACGATGCAGAGCTCTCCAGCAGAGATGGCCGTGCAATCTAATAGAAAGAGGGCCCCAGCATGGACTGATCGGGAAGTCTTGGATCTGATCGCTGTGTGGGGCGATGAGTCCGTGCTTTCCGAGCTGCGCTCCAAAAGACGGAATACAAAGATCTACGAGAAGATCTCTAAAGCCATGGCAGAGAGAGGATACAGCCGGGATGCAACGTAGTGCCGCGTGAAAATCAAGGAGCTGAGACAAGGCTACCAGAAGACCAAAGAGGCAAACGGACGATCCGGATCCCAGGCCCAGACATCCCGTTTCTACGAGGCACTGCATTCCATCCTAGGTGCGGCCGCCACCACTACCCCACCACTGACCGTGGACTCGGAGGATGGGATATTGTCCACGGCCGGTTCCTCGGACATGTTAGCGGACGGGGAAGATGAGGAAGGAGATGAGGAGGACGAGGTAGTCGACAGCGTTTGCAACGCTGATTTCCCCGACAGCCAGGATCTCTTCATCACCCTTACAGAGATCCCCTACCAACCGTCCCCAGCCGTTAACCCGGACACAGAATCAGGGGAAGGATCAACCAGTAAGTGTTTTAAACATCTAAACATTTATTTTTAACAGAACTGGAATATTAACAATAACAACAATGGGTTTTTCATGATTAGTTTGCCCTAGGCGCTTAACGTTTCAGTCCTGGGCAGTGCAACTATTGAAAAAAAAATCTAACAATGTCCGGTTTTGCATGATTGTTCTGCCCAAGCCGCTCTACTGGTTAGTCCCTGCCAGTGCAGCTACCGTAAAATGCGGTCTACATGTCCGGGGATAGAGCAGTAATCCTCCTGGGACATCTCCATGAAGCTCTCCTGGAGGTAATTGGAAAGCCTTAGCATCAGGTTCCTGGGGAGAGCGGCCTTATTGGGTCCTCTGTGGTAGGAAACGTTTCCGCGCCAGGAGACAATCAAGTACTCCGGGATCATTGCCCTGCAGAGCATGGCGGCATACAGCCCTGGTCTTTGCAGGCTTTCCCGAAGCATTCTTTCTTTATCACTGAGATCCTCATCAGGGTGATGTCGCTCATGGTGACCTGCTTTGAATTAGGTAGGGGAATGTTAGTATTGGGACTGCTTTCCCGTTCCTTTACAGAACTGTAACCGCCGGTGTCCTGCCCCGCTTCTCAGATCGGCAGTGCAAGACCCCAGGCACTGAATGCGAGGGCCGAAAATTCGACCTTGTCCTGAGTGCGCATGTGATAGGTGCAGTGCATGGTCTTGTTCACAGAGAAAGACTATGTTCTTTGTTCACAACTACATTTATCTTTCTGAGGAATTCACTCCCTTTTCCCCATTCCCACAGCCACATCTGCGACTGTCTCCCAACCCAGCCTGGCATCACACTCCCAGAGGCTAGCGCAGATTAGGCGGAGGAAGAAGAGGACACGGGAAGACATGTTCTCGGAACTCATGGGCTGCTCCCAAGCCCAGGCAGCCCAGCAGACCCAGTGGAGGGAGAACTTGTCCCAAATGCACCGTTCACACATGGAACGGGAGGAGAGGTGGCGGCAGGAAGACCAGCAGGCGACTCAAACGCTGCTTGGACTAATGAGGGAGCAAACGGACATGCTCCGGCGCCTTGCGGATGTTCTGCAGGAACGGAGGCAGGAGGACAGAGCCCCGCTGCAGTCTATCTGTAACCGCCCTCCCCCGCCACCAAGTCCCATACCCCCCTCACCCAAAGTCCAAAGAAGGAGGGGCGGCAGAGTCCGTGAAAACTGTCACTCCACCCCTGCAGACTGCTCTACTACTAGAAGGCTCTCATTCCCCAAAATTTGACAGGTCCTTTCCTTCCCGCCTCACACAAGCCCCCATCCAAGTTTCACCCCCCCGTTTCATGTGTAGTTGCTAATAAAATATACGTTTCTGTTAATTACTGTTTCCATCATGTTCTTTTGGAGGAGAATCTGTCTGAAGGGGGGGAAGGGGGTTGGTAATTGGACAGGACAGTCACCTTTAGCAGGGTACAGAGGCGGGGGCAGGTCCAGCAGCAGGGCACATACACAGTGCAGTGACTAGTTACCCTGGTCAGTCTGGGAGGTGGTTTTCATGTTCTGTGGGGGGCGGGGGGGTTGCTCTGTTACTTTGTGGTGGGGGAGGGCAGTTACAGATCTTATGCAGCGGTCCTTATCCTGGATCAAAGAGCCACGCAGCAGGGGATCTGTAACCCTCCTCCCCCTGCCACAAAGTCACATAGCCCCCACATACATGCAGTCCCTATCAGGAGGGCTGGCAGGCTCCGTTGAAACAACCAGTCCACCACTGCGGAGCCTGTCATTCCTGGAGTTTAGAAGCGTCATTTGCATCAGTACACTACACCCGCTCCCCACCACAGTCTGCGTCCCAGGTTTAAAACATTCCCGCGAAAACAGTAATAAAGACAACGGTGTTCATTAACAAAATAGAACTGATTTTATTTTTTTGGAAGGGGGTGAAGGGGGTATGTAACTGGAGAGGATAGTCAACATTAACTGGGTAAAGAAACGGGGGCAGGTTCAGCTTCTCTGTACAGAAACTTAAAAGTCACTGGTTACCCTGCTCACTCTGGAACCTAGCTTTCAAAGCCTCCCGGATGCACAGCGCATCCCGCTGGGCTCTTCTAATCGCCCGGCTGTCTGGCTGGGCGTAATCAGAAGCCAGGCTATTTGCCTCAACCTTCCACCCCGCCATAAAGGTCTCCCCCTTGCTCTCACAGAGATTGTGGAGCACACAGCAAGCTGCTATAACAATGGGGATATTGGTTTCGCTGAGATCACAGCGAGTCAGTAAGCTTCTCCATCTCCCCTTGAGACGGCCAAAAGCACACTCCACCACCATTCTGCACTTGCTCAGCCGGTAGTTGAACAGTTCTTTTTCAGTGTCCAGGGCGCCAGTATAGGGCTTCATGAGCCAGGGCATTAGCGGGTAGGCTGGGTCCCCGAGGATCACTGTAGGCATCTCCACATCCCCAACAGTTATTTTGTGGTCCGGGAAGTAAATACCTTCCTGCAGCCGTCTAAACAGACCAGAGTTTCTGAAAACGCGAGCGTCATGAACCTTGCCCGGCCATCCGACGTTGATGTTTGTAAAACGTCCCCGATGGTCCACCAGTGCTTGCAGCACCATTGAAAAGTAGCCCTTTCTGTTAATGTACTGGCTGGCCTGGTGGTCCGGTCCCAGGATAGGGATGTGAGTTCCATCTATAGCCCCACCGCAGTTTGGGAATCCCATCGCGGCGAAGCCATCTATGATGGCCTGCGCATTTCCCAGGGTCACTACCTTTGAGAGCAGTACCTCAACGATTGCGTTGGCTACTTGCATCACAACAACCCCCACGGTAGATTTGCCCACGCCAAAGTGGTTTGCGACTGACCGGTAGCTGTCCGGCGTTGCAAGCTTCCAGAGGGCTATGGCCACTCGCTTCTGGACAGTCAGGGCTGCTCGCATCCGGGTGTCATTGCGCTTCAGGGCAGGGGACAGCAACTCACAAAGTTCAAGGAAAGTCCCCTTCCGCATGCGAAAGTTTCGCAGCCACTGGGATTCATCCCAGACCTGGAGCACTATGCGGTCCCACCAGTCCGTGCTTGTTTCCCGGGCCCAGAATCGCCGTTCCACAACATCCACATGACCCACTGTCACCGTCATGTCCTCGGCGCTGGGTCCCGTGCTTTCTGACAGGCCTGTGCTACTCTCAGACTTCAGGCCCTCACCGCGGTGCCGTAGCCTCCTCGCCTGATTTATCTGCATCTGCCTCTGGGAAAGGTGGATGATAAGCTGCGAGGCGTTGACAACGGCCACAACTGCAGCGATGGTAGCAGCGGGCTCCATGCTCGCAGTGTTGTGGCGTCCGCGCTGTCACTGACCAGAAAAGGGCACAAACTGATTTCCCGCCGGCGCTTTCAGGGAGGGAGGGAGGGCGGTAGTGACGGACGGATGACGACAGTTACCCAAAAGCACCCTCGACACATTTTTTTACCCAGAAGGCATTGGCGGCTCGACCCAGAATTCCAATGGCCAGCGGGGACTGCGGGAACTGTGGGATAGCTGCCCACAGTGCACTGCTTCCAATGTCGACGCTTTCCCCGTTAGTGTGGACTCACAAAGTCGAATTACTGTCCTTAGTGTGGACACACACGTTCGACTTTGCAATATCGATTCCACATATTCGATTTAAGTGAAATCGAACTACTCTCGTAGTGTAGACATACCCTAAGAAGCTGGGCAGTCTAGAGTATTTACTTTCTCCATAGTAGCAAAATCACAAACTTTTTAGGAGGATCATAACCAAGATGGGATGAAGGAAACCAGATGGACTACTTAAAGGTTATAAGAAGGAAGGTGGTTGCGGGAAGGTGGTTGCGGTCATTTTAGTAGTCAGAAGGATATATTTATCAGAATGCATTAAAACCTGATACAAGTTTTTTTGTTTTTTCTCTCTCGCTCGCTCTCATAGACATCCAGCTCTATTTTGTTAGTCTGCACAGGTGTTGTATCAGACCCTCAAATTTGAGTTAAGAGGATATAACTTATATAACTCCTAGAGTGACCAGGTGTCCCGATTTTATAGCAAGTGTCCTGATATTTGGGGCTTTGTCTTATACAGGTGCCTATTACGCTCCACTGCCTGTCCCGATTTTTCACACTTCCCGTCTGGCTACCCTAATAACTCCTGTCATGATTATTTGCCATGTAAAAAAAGTTACTTTTCATTGACTGCGCTGTGCATGGTGATAAAATAGCTAGATGACGAGGAACACTAACAGACTGTCAGGATGCTGGCATATGATATTGAAAACTGGGACTGGCTGTTCAACAAACACTGTTTTTATTCAGGGTTGGCTTCCTATTAAAATTTTAAGAGAGGTTATCAATGAATCCAAGGAGGAAGGGAGAGTCTACGTCTGAACAGGATATTTTACTTTGAAACAAGAGGACTTTCAGCTTACTCAGTAATTACACTGGGCAGAATCCTCAAACTGTGTTCTAGTGGGAGAACGGATGGCCCAGTGCTTAGGGTTCTAAGGGAGAACACTTGGCTACAGCACTTGGGAGAGCTGTATTCAACTCCCTGATCCATTAGTGACTTCCTGTGTGACCTCAGGCAAGTTACTCAATCTTATGGTGCCTTAGTTCCCCATCTGTGAAACGGGGGGGAAAGTACTTCCATCCTTTCTGTGAGGATAAATGCATTAAAAGAACACAAAGCACAAATATATTATTGTAATGGATGCCATGTCAGTACATTACATAGCTATATTACCACCATTTTTAATGGCTTGTGTGCATTTGATGTATTGCTTCATATTTATATTGTCCCAAATTGACAGTTCATTGATGATGCTTGCTATATAGAGGATGTCTCCAAGATATGGTCATCTTTAGAAAGATGATACTTGTGTGGTTCTATGATTTCTTGCATGATAGAATAACATTAAAACCACCATTTTTCTATTAAATGTATTATTAAAAAAGTTTTGAAATAAAATTAATTATTCCTAGAAACTTATTTAACTTTTTTTCATTTAACCTCCCTCCCCCAAACAAACAAAAAACTATCTTCACATTTCAACATTAATCGGCTTTGCGTTTCCTTGTATGTCCAGAATAAATAATCAAAAATGGACTAGCAAAACTATGGAGATATTAAACATATATTACATTTTCTCTGTTGGACTTTCTGTTCTAGGAATCTTTCTGGTACAGGAATCAGTTACCCTCATTGACAATGTTTAGGCCACGATGCAGGCTATTCACTAAGCACATACTCTAGATTTAAACACACAAGACGCTCCAAAGAGTTCAATAGAAGTACTTATGTGCTTAAAGCTAAACTCAAGTCAAGTCAAATCATCTGTAAATATTTGGTTGATTGGGGCCTTAATTAGCTACTTTTCTAATGTGAAGTGCTCTATACTAAAACTATCAGTACAGATGAGGAAACTTCCATGGTATTACGCAAAAGTTTTCCAAAAGTGATTGGAGGTGTATGAAATGTTGGGCCATGAGTGGTAGAATGGATACTGTAATATAACTTCACTTAGCACCAATCTAAGGACCCAGGATCCAGCCAGAGCCTCCAGGGATGGATTACCCCACTTGGAACCTGAGAAGGAAAGAAATACACTTGGCACAGCCATTCTAGCCCAGGATTCTTAGGACTATGGCTGAATTAGATATCTATAGCCCCAGTATCTCTTCCTTCCCATGTGGGTGTGAGGGAAAGGACCAGAAGAGCAATGGTATTAATGGATCCTCTGACGCTGCTGTCAAAACTCACCTTGCCACCCCTGCCACATTTCCTTCATTACCCATGCACTGCTGAGCTCCATGCCAAACAGGGTCATGCTCCTCCACCACACACGATGGAATGGGTTTGGATATGCCCGAGGGATCACCACAGACATACAGAGGAGGACTGGATTTGTCCCTTTATGAACAGGACTCATTGCTATTCAAAACGTCACATCAAATGAGCCAAAAAAGTGCTCTAAATTTTTAAAGTTCATTGACTCTTAAGATTTCTCTGTGAATGTCTAAAGGGGAAATTTACGAATGAATGAGGTTTACTACTAATTTGCATATTCATCACCATCTGACTCATATGGTGCCATCATCACATGGTACCAGGCTATGCTTCTGCAGCTCAAAGATGAACTATAAAAGTATACAATGTTTGTTAGAGTGGTGAATGGCAGACACATTTGAAAACAATTACTGAGAAGTAGAAACAAACCACCAACCACCAGAAATTTGCTAATACCTGCCTAAGACTAAAATTCTGAAAGTAGTAAGGTCACAACATTAACAATCTCCTGGCTACCAACCTACAAAAGCCAAACATTTCAAAATATCCAGATTTAAAAAATGACTCTGAAGATTGATACTGATTTATAATTGAATCATTTTAATATTCAGCAACTTTCTTTAAAAATCAACCAACCAAACCCTCCTATGCATCCCTGACTACAGCGGGGTGAACAATTGGGGAAAAAAACAAACAAACGTGTAGCTTTTGACTAGCAATGTGTACAAATCTGAAACTTTTAACCTTTTTAGCCAATTCAATCTTTTATTTCAAAAATACATATTTTGGAAGCAACAGCTGCTTGCAGAAATAAGCCCAGAGTCTTTCACAGCAGCAAATAACCAACTTGTTGTAGGTGAATTTGCCATAAACAACATATGCAAGGATACATAAATATCACATGTATACACATTGTAGAAATACAATCCATACAAAGAAAAATACATTGTAGGAGGAGCAGCAGCTACCCTTCTATTAACGTTGACTAATATTTTCCATTATAAAAATTCTTCTGGCTTTTTTTTTAAAGCTCTAAAACCTCCATGGTTTGCAGCAAGCATCTGAAGGTTGTCAGGGGGAATCATCCTAGGCTCAAGGTACTGATCCCTTGAAAATCCATTCCTATTTGGGTAAATTATGAGCCTGAGAAAAATCTCCATTTCCCATCTATGTTTTGCTCAGTACAGTCATTCGAGGCTTGCTGCCAAAAATACTGGGCATTCTATGAGCACTGCACGTACACCATTCCAGTATCTTCCTTTAGCAGTGCTGCCAACCCCAATCATTCAAAGACATGAGTAAGGCTCCCAAAAATCTTGAGATTATTTTAAAATAATGAGATTTTACATGTAATACATGTGGGATTCTTTTTACTGGCCTTCTGGGTTTTGAGCCTTTGGGATTTATATTTTCAAGCTTTTCTCAGCAAACAGGAGGCTAGAAATTTCCTTTTTAAAGAACCAGAAGACAAGATTCTCATGTAATCACATGACTCCTGGAGTTGGGGCTTTAAGAAAAGACATGCCAAATATTAAGACATTTGTGAGAGTTAGCGACACTGTTAGAAGGCCACACAAAATGGCACCAGCATGGTAAGTGAGGAAAGAAAGAGGGAGGGAGTGGCAGCAGCATCCTTCTCTAGTGTCTGGTAACAGCTTACTCATGCTACTAGCTACCCTAATTAACTTTTTAGCTTAAGTGGTATAGATCTCTGCTGCAGTGCTTCATGTTGCTGATGCAATGGACAAGGCAGCTTTGCCATTCCGTGTAATAAAAATTGTTTGTTCTTTCTTTAAAAAACATTGGAAATTAAATATACATCCCCCACCCAGGACCCAAAGAACAACCCTATGAAAAAGAATGTAGTAAGGTTGCAAAGCCATCTATCCAGAAGTTAGGAAATGCCAGAATTAAAGTTCCTCAGACATCCTCAGTTCTGGTCTCTTGTACACATGCGTAGGGTGACAATACGTTCTGTTTTGGCTGGGACAGTCCCTTTTCTAAGTCCTATCCCAGCTGTCCCAACTTTTTTGGCAAAAATGGACATTTGTCCCATTTGGTCTCCAACTTCATCAGTTGGCAAGAGTAAATGGGACAAATGCCCACTTTTGTCAAAAAAGCGGAGTGTGGAGGAACATGCAGGGCGGGCAAGCGGTGATGCCAGCCCTGTGCAGGGGGAGGCAAGGCTTGAGCATGGGGGGCAGGCAGGGCTCGGGCAAGCAGTGACGCCAGGCCCAGCCTCATGTGGGGATGCAGGCAGGGGTCGGGCATCACCCCCCATGCAGGGATAACTCAGTGGTTTGAGTGTTGGCCTACTAAACCCAGGGTTGTGAGTTCAATCCTTGAGGGGGCCATTTAGGGATCTGAGGCAAAAATCTGTCTGGGGATTGGTCCTGCTTTTCAGGGGTTTGGACTAGATGACCTCCTGAGGTCCCTTCTAACCCTGATAGTCTATAAAAAGTGTACCTTCCCCCCTTTGGGAGAAATGATTCCCTCCTTAATAACATGATCACATACTATTTTCTCCACAAGATCCCTTCATTCAGTGAACAAGATGGACAGATGGACAGTTCTCAGGGAATGAAGCTGGGCTATGTCATGAATAAGTTGGAAGGTGTATAGAGAATGAGGCTGCAAAAAGAGATATGGTGATCATATAGTTAAAGCAATTGAATGCCACAAAGGAGAAGTAGGTTTTGCTTCTGCCTCTGCCAAAAACTTCCTGGAGTGGAGATTGAGGTCGAAGATATATTTCATATAAAAAAAAACCCTATTTTAAGAGATTAAGAGAACAAATCACACAGCTATGCATTCCAAGTCAGTAAACATAGTTGCATATATGGGCCCACATACACACATTAATGTTGCAACATCACAGTTACAGTTAAACCACTCCAAGTCAAGAAAATGGCAGTTAAGGATGAATGTGTAACCTTAAAATAGAGCCCATAGTGTGCATGAATTATGACACATCCTTTAATTGTGTGAACACAAAACTATTTCTCAAACAAAAGGCTATATGAAATATATATTTCCTTCAAATTAAATACTTGATACTCAGCAAGGTACTGAGTATCTTCAACTCAATTGAGAGTGCTCAGCAGCTAGCAGAATTGGGCCCATGGAATTACATGTATAACAACCCCTTGTAATATTTCTGTCTTTATTCTTACTCTACAGACAAGATATTAACAAATGGACACCTAAGGTTAAGCTCCTAAATTCATGATTAGGCACTCAATTGGCCAGATTTTCATAAGTGCTGAGCACCAAGTGTTCCCAGGGAAGTCTAAGAAGCTATGCCAGTTTACACCATCTGAGGATCTGGCCCTTTATATCTGTATTTAGCCACACAAACACACACAAATTGTGTGTCACACATGTATGCAATTTCTCTCTCTGTCTCTCTCACACTCATGCACACCACACATTATATTTGTTTAATGATAATTTAAATGTTCTATTGTGTTGGTTTGCTGCTTGGCACTCTTTGTTACTAACTCTGCTGATCTGGCAATAGCAGAACAGAACTGGCACTAATGATAAGGAATTTCAGGCTAAGATATTACTGTTTGCTCACAGGTGCCAGCAGATGTCACCCTTGCTAAAAGACTGTCAATACCATTGTATAGGAGGGGTAATCACCTGCTACAGTTGTGATCAGATTCTCTACTTGTGAAGAATTTAACCCTGACCCTCTTTTCACCTTACCATCTACTTTACACACACATTAATGACAACAGCATCAGTAAATTAAAACTGTCAGCTGTCCTACCTCCAGTCTCCAAAGGTGCTTGTTCTAACTATAATTCATGGTCAATGCTTATATAAGAAGCATTGCCAAATCTCAGTAATTATTACAGAGATGTAACTAGACACAGAAAATAAATGTTTCTACAAGTTTAAACAGAGCTCTGACATTACTGTAATTAGGCTAGTGATTCATGTCAGATGGGTCTTTTAGAAGGTTCCCACAATGGCTACAGAAGTGAATTTCATTTTTTTTAAGAAAAAGTAAATCCTGGAATTTAAGTGTGCTTTCAGGTATCAGAGATGTAGCTAGATTTTCAGCCATTTTTTACTGAAAAGACCAACATGGTTTTTTTAAATCAGTGGCCTTGCATTATGTAGAATAGTGCCTTAACATTTTATTGGCTAAATCCTGTTTATTGGAGAGATTTGTGGATTTAGCAGATTTTTTTGAGTCTGATGAATAATAATAAAATGAAATACTAAGATGAATGAAGCACTGTATCAATAGTTGCAGCTGATTTTAACGTACGTGAAAGATTGAAGGTGTGATCTTTCCCACAAATTATGTGGGTGTGCATTGCTGAGCATCTTGTAAAGTCACCTATGAGCATGAATACAATATACTAGTGCACATGGGTTGTTTTAAAAAAGAGATGAGCAAAGTGCACTCAAATGCCCACAGGATCAAGCTAACTGGACGTTCTGCCAATATGCACTACGATGACATAAGAAGGGAAATTGACAGTGAAATCAAACCCCAAAATGTATTTGCCTTTACATTTTAGCACAATGCATTGTATCTGTATGTTGTACTACTGATGTTTGCTTACTGCATATTGCATCCTCAGGCAGTGCAGAATCTGTCACACACAGAGAGTATGACCAGAGTAGCATCAGAATGATGCCATTCTTCACACAGCTGGTGAACAGCTCTACCAGAATTTAACCCATCTGTATAATTAGATCATCACAAAAGCAGCTGCTATTGAAACGTTTGGCAATATTCCGAAAATTCAGATAATCCAACACATTCACTCCAGGTCCGACAGCGCCCAGACTTTGTGCCCTTGTGCATAAGTTGGGCACGACAATCCATGTGTGCTTCTGAAAGCAAGGCCTGCTCCAGGCAGCATCGCTAGCAACAGTATCTTCAGGAAATAGGGCAAGAGAGGGGCAAAGCAATGACCCCACACCTCTACCAGCTCATATGACACCCTGTGCTGTGGCACAACAGCTGCTCTGCCGCTTCACTAGAGGTATTATACTTGTAAGAGGCAAAATGCCTCCTGGCAGGGCTTGTTCAAGTATATCTGGGGACCCTGGCTGAGCCATGAGGTCCATGTAATTCTTACACCTCTCTCCCCCATGCTTATAATTCAAATTGGGAGAGGAGATTCAGTGGCAGGAACAGGAAATAAGGAACCTGGGCTATAGGTTCCCTACAGTGGAAGAAGAACATAAAGCAGCTAGCTGCTGAGGGCCCTGACACCCTATCCCAAATGCCATACATTCTTCCTTCTCTTGACCTCATGTCTCAGAGGGTCCAAAGTTTCCAGCCTGTGCCTGGGGGTGGGTCTCAATTTTTTTTATGAGGCACAGCTTGCAAAATCTTGGGGTATTGAGGAAGTGTGAGGAGCCACACTTGAAAGAATTCCTTTTGTTCCAAGGCCTAAGCCTAATAGCCCAGATGAAAAAAAATGCATTGCCATGCCCCACGACAGCCACCCTGCCAAAGTCATGAATATTTAATTGTCACATCTGCACATACCCCCAGTAAATCAACCATTCCCAAATCCCACAAAACAAGTTCAATCTTACCACATTTCCCTCTTTTGAGACAATAACTCTTGCTGTTGCCCCCTCTGTTCTCCTGGGCATATGGGAGGCTCTCAGCCATCCTACTTTTCCTCCTTCACCTGGGCCCTCTACTCTTTGCTTCCCCTCCCCTACCAAGCAGCTAGAGATTGCTCTGCACTTTACCCCTCTTCCTGGTAAAGGAGCAGCAGCACTTACTGCCTCTCCCCTGCAGTGAGGGCATAATTCTGCTACTTTATGGGGGCCCTTCCTCACCCGGAGCCTCACTTCCCACTTCAGATTGTGATAACCAACCTGCCTCTAGGAGTTCCCAGGCATCAGGGCACCCCCACCTCAGGCTGACATTAAGTCCTAAAGTTTTTGTTGTTATAGGCCCTGTTCCACATATGTCATCTTCCATCCATGGATTCTTACCAATGTTTCTTCTTTAGCTGGTGGCATAATTAAGAACATAAGAATGGCCATACTGGGTCAGACCAAAGGTCCATCTAGCCCAGTATCCTGTCTTCTGACAGTGGCCAATGCCAGGTGCTTCAGAGGGAATGAACAGATCAGGTAATCATCAAGTGCTCCATCCCCTGTTGCCCATTCCCAGCTCCTGGCAAAATTTGGACACACAATATTCTTTTCAAAGGAGGGGGATTTACAAAGACTGTTAAACCTATCCTGTCTCTTGGACTGAGTCTGTACTCCTCATGTTAACATTCTTTTTCATGCTTTAGCAAAGTTTGTTAAAAATTGGCTAATGATAAGTTTAGGCAGCATTTGAGAAACTGAAGTTCTCATTTCACATCATACTTGTAGCCTTCACTGGTCAAGTGAATTAGATGCAAAATAGGAGTGCTTATAGAAGTACTAACCCTTAGACAACTTTTCTCATATTGACTGAAAATGGCTAGGCAGCTGGCCAGCAGGGATTATGGACACCATTAATATTACCTATTGTTCATGTACTGGAAAAATAAAGATTTGCCATCTAGAGGCTGGGAACATAGCTAGTCTCCCTAACTACATGTACCTTTCACTGTTAACTTCATACGCACTCATATTTGTTACACCCAGGTGTTGAGACTGGTCTTTGCTTAGATTTGGGCCTTGATTCTCCCTCTCACTTTCCCCAGTTTTCCACTCCCATGACTTGGAGTTGCTCCTGATTTACTCTGGTACAAGCCAGAGGAGAATTAGACCCAATAAGCCCTTCACAGTAGGAATTGTTTTTTACTATGGGTCCAGCACAAAGTGCCCACCCCCTTTAACAGAGGCCTCTTGCCATTAATGTAAATAGTAAGTACTTCTTTACAAACATTAACGCATACTCACAACAGCACTGGGAGGTGGGGCAAATATAGTGAGGTCTGATTCTTCATTGCGTTGAAGTCATTTACACTTGTGCTACAATTCTGATACAGTAATGTTTCACACTGACCTTGCACACATGTGAATGATGACGCAAGTTGCAAGGAAGTGAAGACCCAATAACTTCATTACTTTCCATTAATAACAGTGAAATGGAGATAGGAAGTTTAAGTGAGCTGTTCAAGGCCATAGCCATCATTGTCAGAGTGGCACTAGAATTCAGGAACTCTTGGTAGCTATACCTATACTTAGACTTTTCTGCTCATCGAACCTAACTTGCAATCAGCCGCATATTCCGGAGTCATCTTCATCATCCCACTCTCTGGCCCTGAGGACATCCCATTTGCTTTTCATCTTCAATTATTCCATCAGCGACCACACACTAAAGTCCTGCTGAACCTAACTTTCAGTGAAGAAGAAAATCTGATCTAGAGTCCTTCTAGGAAAGCAATGTTCTTCCTCAGTCATTCATTGCTAAAGAACTACTTTTGGTGAACAGAAGCCATAGATTAGAATAGATTCTAATGGGACCTACTGGCATTTCAGTAGTTGGAACCCATCTTTTTCTTTGCTTAGTTACTGTAGATCTCCAAATACAGAAACTGCTGCTTCACCCTCTTGAAATAATGGGACATGCACCACTGGTCTGTTATGCTAATAAGCAAATGTTACAGTCATTCATCTTATAACCAGATGGTAATGGATATCTATAAGACTTTCACAGTAATTCATAGCAAAACCTTGCAAAGAAAATAGTTTTAATAAAGAATCGAACATGGCAAGCAGCACAGACATGTTTTAGTGTTGCAAGCTAAAGGTCTGCTTGTCTTAGACAATTTATCTTTAAAATTTTATGATGAAAAATAAACCTAAATTGCATTTCCTTTAAAATAAATAAATTCATTGTTACTCTCAACATAAACAATTGTATCAATCAATCCTAATACTCCATTCTATGACATTATTTAGGATATAAAACTGTTTTCATGTCAGCTCGTGATTTTATATTCCAACAAATGTTATTTGGGAAATAAGATTGAAAGATGAAGCATGGAAGAAAATGACATTTGTGTACCATCTAATTACCAATTATCTGCCAGTGGAACTAATCAAATTGTATAAATTTAGACCACAGATTCATCAGCCAATTACCTTAGAGAACATGCTATGCCCCTTGTCAGCGATTCAACCAACAGTCCAAGTATTAAGCAACTTACTAAGATATTATGGGGATCCAGTTTGATAGAATAAACACATCCCCAAGCACAATATTTAAAAGCGGATGCAAATTATATTTTTGCTAAGGTAATACTACAGATGTAAGCATATTTTAAAATAACCTAGTATTTGTTTATTATTTAAGCTATAAAAGAGGAGAGATGCACTGAATTTCACCAATTCACTTTTGGTAACCTATGATTATCACAAGTGTAATTAACTGATGAAATAAAGCTAGAAACTAGCTTAAGTCTTTGTGCATTCAGTTTGATGATTTGTTTAAACTTAGAAGAAAGATTTGAAAACTACACTATGCCAGCTCATATCTAATATAATAATCTTTCTGCCTTATGAAAATGTTCCATTTTAAACCATTTTTATTTTTGTAGAATAGCAACTTCAACTAAAGTTACCTGGCAGAAGTTCAGTTGAAAAAAAAATCACTTGCCATCTTTGAAAGTACTCTAGAAATATGTCTTAGAAGAAGAAAAATAATAAAAGATTTTCCCTGTTTATTCCATCAGCTAATAGAGTCCCATATAAATGCTCTCTGATTAAAAGCACTAGTGAATCTATCCATCATCACCAAATCTGAGCCATCTGTGATTTTTCCTCTCCTGTTTGCTGGATTCATTTTCTAAATACTGTTACAAAATTATTCCCAACATAATAGATAATGAAAACATAAGTATTCTCAATATTCTGAGGCTGACACTGTCTGGAACAAACAATTATAATTTTTGTAGACAGACAGACCATTCAACCAATGCAGTGAGGGAAATGCAATACAAGCCACTAACTAAATTATATGTGGATAATTCACAAATTTCTTATTTGACTGGATAATAATTTTTTTGTTCCAAAGAGAGAAAACTATCTAATGCACAGTTTCCAGTATATTTCTATGACTCAGATGAAAGAAGGTGGTTCTAATTATTAATCCAAGCAGCAGAGATATAAAACTCATTTGCATGACTTCATTAAAATGTGCACCACGTTGAACCTCTGTGCCCGGCAAATGAAGTTATTCAGGACTAGTGCAGCATGGTCCAGATTTTCCCTAGTTCTTTCAGGGTAAACAGGTAGTAAGTGAATTTAACAAGCCTTCTTCACTCTCTACTCCCTCCTTCCCCCTTCCTCCTCTGCCCCCTGCTATGGAGACGCCAGCCAATATCATAGTCCCAGCAATTTCCTGAGTACAGGTACTGCTCCCAGTGGTGTCAACCACCCAAAAAGTAGAGGGGAAAGGTGGTCAGGCTATGGACCATTCCCCAGTCTGCACAAGCCTGTCGAGTTGGCTGGCTATGCAGAGGAAAGCATGCCGTGCCCCTCCGAGGGAGAATGTACTATCGCACTCCCTTACATGCTAGGAAGGCCCATTCTAGCACAGTGTCTCTCAGAGCTGTCCCTGGGGCAGCACAGTTCTACACCTTCTTCAATCCCAGCCCTGTCCTTGAGGTCAGGATTTTCAAGGCACTCAGCATTGACCTAACTCTGCTCCCATTAATGTCCATACCTAACAGCACAATTTGCCCCATGTGTGGACAGTATGCAAGTGCAAAATATTTTCCCCATCTATTAAATTTCAGCATGCTACATAAAAAATAACTCCTCAGCTTCTCTAAACACATTTGGGAATGTCTGCTCCACTATGGTATTCATTAGAGCTGGATAAAACATTTGTTACTAATACCCAAACCAGGCGAAAATTATGTGATTCCAGGTTCACCCACAAGAAAGAAAAAAAAGAAAAAAAGACCTCCATCAAATTAGCTGTCTTTTATCCAAATTTGGGGGTACAGATGTCAGGATGAGGTTACCAACCTTTCAATATAATTTTTGCTCTGTCATCTTTAGACACATATATCAATTTTGTTGTTGTTGTTTTGGAAGAGACTCCTGGTTTCAGGTTAACTGAACACACAGTTAGTGGACATTTTTTAAGATATCAGAATTTTTAATTTGGGGTACTCAACCTGAGACTTTTATGGCCTGATTTTTAAATATGCTGAGTGCCTTCTTTTCCCTTCACTTGAATGGGAGCTGTGGGTGCTCAGTGCCTCTGAAAAAATCAGGCGCCACAAGAACTGAGACCTCTGTTTTCTTTCCCCACTAAAGGTCTCGATCTGCAGGTACTTATTATATTGTAGTTTGGGAATGACATACACACTGAAAATGAGCATTGGGGATTCCTTTTCTATTATTAACATGGATGTAATATCTCCACATCACTCTTCTGACAATATTGTCAGTAAGAGTTTGTCTAGCTATAATGCCCCCTTTGGGAGTTAGGTACACAGAGAAGCTCACTTTACAACTTAATTAAAGGCAACAAAGGGGAAAAATAATAATAAAGCTTGGCCAAGCGGCTACATAAAAGTTAGATACAAAGAAGGAGATTGCCAATTGTCTTACCAATACCATCCCAAACTCTTTTCCTCTTTTACTCTGGTAGGGACTGTACTGCAAGTCTGAGCTGTTGCCCCATCATTGGCATCTCTACACCACTTAAATACCATATATATTTAAAGAAGAATGAGGCTAAAGAGATGTGTTTTTAGCAGATGAATAACATAAGCATATTTGTGACACATCCCATAGCCAGTTACGCATTAGGGACATGACAAAGCCTGACTGGGTAGTCACCAGGTGCTTGGGGAGGCCATTGAGGATGTTATGCCAGCAAGCAGGGAAGGTCTTTGGTAACAGGGAAGAGGAAGCCAGGTCAGAACTCCTGTAAAGAGACATTGCTGCTGACTCCCTGTCAGGAACAAGGACTTGCAGTTTCATCTGCTCAGTCTCTGGGCAGCCTATGGGCACAACTGAGCCACAGAAGGACTGCCAGATTGACCACTCCACTTGACTGGCCAAGGGAATCAGAAAGCCTGCTCTTAAGCCCAGAGCAATTCTCTAGCTGCTCAATGCTTATCCTGCATCTGCAATCACTCCTGTGCCTGCCTTGGTCCCAGCCCTGCTCCTGACACTAAACTAACTAGCAATATTTACAAATTGATTTGATGAAAGGGAAGTACAGGACAGTAGGAGGACACTGCTGGGTTTTGCCTTCCTGCCAAGGACAGGAAAAGGGAACTAAGACTGGGAGGTGGCTACACTATCCCATATGCCCTTAGGTGTAGAGCTTGTCAGACATTTTCCAATAAAACTGAGTTTAGTTGGAAAATGATGATTTGTTGAACCCAAAATATTTCACAAAATCAGTTTGAGTTAGACAAATTTTTGTGGAATTGCAGGCAGAGTTCCACTGGAAACGATCCCAGTTCCTTGCCAGCTCATGCTGCTGGGAAGCCCATGGTTCCAGGGGCTGCAGTTCTGCCAGAAGGACTGACCTGGGACCTGGACCCCAAGGCTTCCAGGCTCCCTGCAGCAGAGCAGAGAGTCTTGGAAGCCCGGCTGTAACCAGGGCTCAGCTCATGGCAACACTGTAACCCTGGCTCCAGCCATGGGTCCAGGCTCCCTGGCTCTGCTACTGGGAGCATGGCAGCCATGGAAGCCCTGGCTCTCAGTGTCTAGGTTCTCATTACCACAACAGGGAGCCCAGACAGTGGCAACTCAAGCTGAGGCTCTCAAGGTTTCCAGGCCTCCTGCCACTGAGCCAGACTCCCAGGTCAACTGGTTCCTTGGGGCAGCAGGCGTCAGGCAGCCCACAGAATCAGCTGACCCTGAAATTTCGAAGCTCTGAGGTCCCTGGCCCTGGGGAGGTCCACATGGCTAGGTGTTCCCAAAGCCAGCAGACTCCAAGATCCCAGCAGCTGCAGGGCATATTGGGAGCATATTTTGTTTCAGAAACATCATGTTGCAACATTTCCAAAACAATTTTTTTCATAATCTCTGGTTCACATGAAATTTTGGGGAGAAAATGGTTTCAGTCCAAATCAGTTCCTATTGTGTCTGTGGTCAGAAGTCACATCTATCCATGCTACCTAGGTTGTTGCTCTCCACTGTGCACATGGCAACAAAGTGCATATAGGATGTGATAGGAGACATTCTTGTATATCAACATTTTATGGCTAACTTAATGGCAATGGCAATTAATGGCTTACATATATCTTTTCTCAGTAGTTTACTCACCAATACTGGAATGGCAAAGGAGGAATTTCCTTCAGTCATAGAAGGCTGAATGTAGGTCATAAGGAGTTCAAAGGCAAATAGAATCAGAACCTTATAGGAACGTATCAGAGGTAATGCCAGGTAAATCACTATGTCAATAGGACTGATCAAATATTAGCAAAGAATGTGAATTGATCTTAAGAGAAAGAAAAAATAAGCTTTGTATTTTATTACACTGTTAATATTTCCTCACTATGCTGCTATTACCGTATTATTGACCTTATGATAAAAACACAAAGTTTGTCTCAATAAGGTTGAGCAAATTTTAATTTAAAATCTATAAAGGTGAATCTCAAGTAAAAATAATTCACAGCTAGTCAGTATTATATAATTCTTATTCAAAACATTGTAATCCTTTCACATAAATCTAGTAGAATAAATCTTGGAACCCAACCTAAATATCAAATCCAAGCATTGACTTTCATGTGATTAATGTGCAAGCAAAACTGTCATATTTCAAGTGTAACAAGGAAATCTCCACCAGTCTCATTGCTTTAAATTATGGGGTCAGTGTAAATTGAATGTGATTAAGTAACGGTGTTGGAAACAGCAATAAGGAAAATGCTGATATGAAAAAAAAATTTCTATCACCCATGAGAATAGAGGAGAGCCAGATGCATAAACATGCTGTTGATGAGAATGTTTCTGTGTTGCTACATGTTTTTCAAGATTCCAAAGATTCCTTTTAGTTTCCAAACTTTGGTGAAGAAGTAGAATTTCCACTCTGACCTTTTGTAAATACTAAGCATATGGGAGTTTATTAGGAACGTCATCTTGTGACACTCGGGAGTAACAGAAAACAGCCCAATTTGTAACTAAAAACATAGAGCACAAGGTGCTGCAGTTACTGATTAGATTTAAAGGAAAAATGTGTGAAAAACGGTAAAACCTGTATTAAAGATTTCCTCCATATCTTGTTTTAAAAGATTTTCTAATTCTGTACCTACTTGCAAAGGCAAGTAATTGACTAATTTCCTTTAACAAAATGAATAACTAACAAAGAAACCACCAATCTGAGAACCTAGCTCTAAAATCCCAAGGTTACTGGAGCCATGGAAGAGGTGGGGGATTTAAGACAAAGGAAGTGTAGCTCAACTATTGAAAGGCAGAAGTTCAACAGGGCTGGATAGGCTACCTGGTAGATTTTTATGAGCATCACAATGAACTAACAGTCACATATTGTCTAGAATACTGTAGAACTCTAAGCTTTTAAAAATAGATTTTCTTGGCTTATAAACTTGATGCAGTGAAGGAGGCGGCAACATGTAGGAAAACAAATTAACACATCAAGGTACGGTAGAACATCAGCTATTTGGAGTCAAAAGTCATTTCACGGTCAATAACTTAAGTCCATAAACATGAGTAACTAATCTTGAGGCTGATGGGGCTTACTCAGCATCGTGCAGCCTGAGGCAGGATGCATAACTGTAGAGCAGCCCCAAATACTCTGAACTGGAGCAGCTGCTCCATCCTTTCCACACTTGGAGACAGTGAATCTGCATCATAACGGTTCCAATAGACCCTCCAATATCCCAACTCCCAAAGCCTCCCTCTATGCTGATCCCCAATTCTTGCTAACACACACACACACACACACACACACACACACACACACACACACACACACACACACACACACACACACACAGAGCAAATGTGGGGTTTACATGTCATGGAGAGCCTTGCATGATCTTCCTAGACATGAATGAACCTGGAAGAATAGAATATTCTTTTCAGACAATTTAATTGGGTCAATCTGAGCAAATTTAATCCTTAAGGGTTATTTATTAATCTAACCATACTGTAATGGACAAGACTGCTACCAGTAGTTTTGTTGATGGTTTGATAGCTCTTCAAAAACAATAGCCCACTAAGATGGTCTCAGGAACAGCTTCACGAACCTTTGTTGACATCATCACTCTTTTCTGTGGGGGATTTTGGTAAGGTGTGCAATTAAGCTACATACTGCAAGTTTTGCTCTGGGAGAATTTTTTTTGTTACGTATTCATAATGGCTCTGTACCATTAAAACCTATGTCAGAAAAGCAGAACCTCAGACTGAGGCAGAGACTTACAGCAGGTGGCTTTATAATGAGGGTGATAAATATCCATTTAAAATGACTTTTTTCTTAAAACATCTTCATAAGAGATAAACTATCCATTAGAAATGTATTGGCTAGGTAGTACTTATCTGAGCCTTTTGATGCACATTGTATTTCTATTACCATACAAGCCAGGGGGCTTTACAAAGCATTGGTTATTGTACTCTTAGATTTAATACAATCACATTCTCCACTAACCTAGCTAGTAGCTGACTACAGATTAAAAAATATATGAAAGGCTACATTTATAAAAAAAGAAACTGTAATACAGCTGATAATGAGATTTTCTAGATTTTTGCCATTCCTTGGTCATCAGCAAGTGTTCTATATGCATTTGAAAATCGAAATCGTCTTCTCCATTAGAAAACAGTTGGCTCCCTGACTATGCAACTGTAGAAGCTTCTCCCTTATACCAAGGGGCACTGCCCTTTCAGTAATGCCAATTTAGACACTAAGTAGCCACCTTACAATACCTGCCACCCAACAGACAATGTGGAGTAGCTGTTTAGGGCCTAATTGGCATAACTTGGATGTTAGTGAATGGGTAGTACCCATTGGTATAAGGGAGCAGTTACCACAGTTGCACAGTCAAGGAGCTAACTGCTTTCTGATGGAGAAGACTGTTTCTAGTATGTATTGTAAATTGTAGATGCTACACAGACTGATTGACGTATACAGCAATTGAGCTAATGGGAATCACACTGGGGGACACACTGGGTGTGTTTGAAGAGACAGTCATTATTACGTATAATTATTTATAGAGCCCCATAGATGCACAAAGCACTTTACACACGAAAGAGAGAGAGGCCCTGTCTTCAGGAGTTTGCAGTCTAATTGAGATAGAGCACAGCAATAGAGGACATGAACCAGGATATGTAATGGTCAGATATAGAGGATTAGGACTGTAACAGTGGAAGACTGAAATGTGCTTCTATTAGGTGTACATCATATTAGTTCCCTTTTCATTTTAAAAGTAAGATGGGCTTTTTAGTCAGCACTGAAACATTATCTAAAAGTATGTAAGACTCTTCAGGACAAGAACTGTGTTTTATTACATGTGTGTATAGTGCCTACTATTATTGCAGCTGTATTGCATAGCTCAAAAGCTTCTCTCTCTCTCTCACCAACAAAAGTTGCTCCAATAAAAGAGATTATCCCAGCCATCTTGTCGCTCTATAGTGCCCACTGTAATATGGCCTCAACCTGGCTGGGGTCTCTGGGTACTAGTGTAATACAAATATTATAATAAAAGTAGTGAGTCTCAAAGAAGGGCATGAAGGAAGAGAATATGGTTGAATGGCATATCACATCATGGAGAATATTGCAGGCAGAGGAAGCAGTGGGAGTAAAAGAAGTGTCAGTATATGGTGGGCCAGGATTGAAAAAGACGTTGCCCAAAGCAAGGAGAGGAAACAAGAAGAAGCAGAGCTGAGAAGAAGATCTGCAAGAGAGGGAATGGTATTGCTGGGTGTGGCAATTGGTTAATAAGAGAGTAAAGTTTCTGGATGGCAAAGAATGAGAAAGGAGAATAGATGAGTGGTAAAGGGAGAGTGGAAGACTGGGGTAGGATTGAGGTGACTAAAGATGGAGAGAAGGAGCAGATGCAGAGGAGAAGGATGAGGAGCATGGTGTAAGTTCAGTATACTATTACACTAAAATTGGGTAGGACACTATTCTTCATGCTGCACAACTGCTCATGTAGAAGGTTCCCAGTTTGTTCTCTAAGAGAGGGACAGGCTGTTCCATGTAAGACTGACTTTCAGTCAACCACAAACCAAATATTCAGAAGCTGTTTATCATCCTGACTGACAGCTGCATTGCTTAGCTCAGCAAGGGAGAAGAGAAGGGCAACTGTCAGAAAATCCCTCTCAGCACCTTCCCTTAATCAAGTGCTTGGATGTTCGCTTGGATGGACTTGGGGATCCAGTAGCAAGAACCCCTATCAAGTGGGGATATGAACAGCTTGTCCGCCCCAACAGACATCAGGTCATTTTTGTTTAGATGGCACTTAAACCAGAAAAGGAAGCAAGATTCTTCTCAACTTTGGGACTCCTCATAGGACTACTCCAGCCCTAGGGCTGCAGAACCTACCTTAGGTTACATGATTGTAGAGCAAGGGATATGGGTGGCTCATTTATATAACTTGCTCCCAAAGCTATTTTACAACATCTTGCTCTACATTATTGGTTTATTTAAATGGCCTGCCAGTGCAAGTCAAATCCCCCTTGCATACTACTGCCAAAGCTACAAACCAAACAAAAAACACCGAGGTGATCTCTCAGCAAAACACCAACCTTTCTGATGAGTAATAGGAAATATAAATCACAGATTAAACTCCATCATGACAAATAGACTCATAAGCTAGGAAACCTGACTCTTTTGATTATTACCAAGTTACAGCCACCATCAGAATGCATTGCATGGATGGAAGGACATGGCTATTTTCTACTGGATGGATTTAAATGCAATTAAGTCTTTTAAAATTTAAAAGCAAATTCCATTTTAAAGACATTTATTTTTCAAATTATTATTATTTTTCTCAGTGAGAGTTTTTAGGGCATGATCCTAAAAGGTACTAAGGGGCACAAAGCACTCACTTGAGTGGAAGATGAAAGATATTTAGCCCTTGAAGGGTCAGGCTCATATTTTGTATAAAAATGCAAACAGAAGTTAACACGCTGACCTTCGAATGCTATAATGTTCCACTGAGATATTTTTCAGCATTCAAATAAAAAGTATATATTTAACTGTAAAATTTGCATTATATTTATTTCACCTTGGATAATGAAACATTCTAAGAACTAGGTTTAATTGTACATAACAGTCCTTTAAATCCTGTGAATAGTATGCAGATATCCTTTACTATGATTTAGTGATACTTCTTTTTCCTTTTCAAAAAATCTAAAGGTATGTTTAATCTATGTTTCACAATTATTCCTCTAGCTTTTCTTTAAAACATAACAGAGCTCAGTAGCTTTATATTCTGGCAAAAAGACCAAAATTGATACAAAGGAATATTTCTATCTAACCATAAAATGCTGCCAGAAACCCAACAGGGACTGAACACCATGTTGGAACAAAAATAGTCCAGAGATACACTTTCAAAGTTGAGCACCTGCTGTAAAATAACCATCTGTGTTTAACTGTAATTTAATTATAGGTTCATTCCTTTTGTGTATACTGGAAGGATCTCATAGGTCTTCCCCAGTTGGTCTGCAATCAACTTCTGGCATTTTGCAAAGGCAACAGACATGTTCTCTTAATAACACCTGCTAACTCTGTCTCATTCCAGTTTCAGTAAAGGGCTTCTGGGATTTTACAATGGTGTTGATAGGCAAAATAAAATATTATTAAATCTGGAATCAAAAGCTGCATTAATTAATCACCTGTCTTAGGAAGTGGATGTCCTTGGTTAACATACAGATCAATTTTACACTTTGTAAAACCAATCTAAGAACTACAAAGCTGAAGCATTTTAGTTTATTTTTGGGAAGAGAAATATCACTAGTCTCTGAAAATTACCAAGCTACCACTGCAGAGACAAAATGATCTTTAATATCTGCTGAAAACAACCCCTTTATTTTATTTTTGTTTGTCTTTTTAATTTGAAAAATTCAAATAGCAGTAAGCAAATAGCAATACATTTACTTCTTGCAGGTAAAGCAAGTGACTGGGAGTCAGGAGTCCTGGGTTCTAATTTTGATTTGGCCACAGTATGATGGAAGATAAGCCAAGACCAGCATTTCTGCCGCCCCAAGCAAAAAAAAAAAAAAAAAAAGCCGCGATCACAATCGCGACCGGCGGCGGCAATTGGGGGGAAAAAAAAAAAAAAAAAAAAAAAGCTGCAATTGGCGGCGGCAGGTCCTTCGCTCCTAGAGGGAGTGAGGGACCTGCCGCCCCTGAATTGCCACACGTGCCGCCCCCTCCCTTGGCCGCCCCAAGCACCTGCTTGTTAAGCTGGTGCCTGGAGCCGGCCCTGGCCATGACAGTCAGGGATGCAACCCTATGCTCTGGGTGTCCCTGTACTTCTGATTGTTAGACGCTGGGACTCGACAACAGAGGGTGGATCACTCGATAAATGCCCTGTTCTTTTCATTACCTCTGAGGCATCTGGCACTGGCCACTGTTGGAAGACAGGATATTGGGCTAGATGAACCATTAGTATGACCCAGTATGGCCATTCTTATGAGCTTATGTGATAGGAGCCAAGAGACTTAGACCAAAATTTTCAAACCTGAATGTCCAAATTTTGGCACCTAAATAAAAGTAACTTGATTTCAGAGTTGCTCAGAAAAAATCAGGGCACTTATTTAAATGCCTGATTTTAGGTACCCAAGTTTGAAAAACACGTTGTAATCTTTTTGTGCCTCAATTTATTCATATGTAAAATGAGCATAATAATAATGGTTACCTACTTGCCAGTGGTGCTGTTGATCTAACTTATTTAATGAATGGTGGTAAAGCCCTTTGAGATCCTTGAAGAAAGGCACAAATACAAAGATATACATTAAATTAAAATACATAGGAATAATTTTAAGGGTATGGGGAGTCCCTGAGTCTGAACTGATTTGTACCCTGTACTGCCACATATATTCAAACAAATCAGCTTCCCAACTTTACTGTAAATAAATGTGTGCTTAAAATGGTGATCACACATTATGATTCTAAATAAGGTTCAATTCCTTCCCTCTCCTCCTTTTTCATACTGTAGCTACCTGACCTCACTCCAGGTCTCTGGTAAGGCTTCCAGTTGCTCTCTCCTGCTGTCCAGCATTCTCACACCAAAACTCCCCAGTGCCCTAGACACTCTCTTCTTTCCCCAGCTGCCTGGCTCCATGATAATCAGTGGCTGTACGGAGATTCAGTATCTATCAGATACAAATAACTATGCTCTGGTCTTCAAAAAAGCCAAAGTACATGGATTCATCATCACTATTATTATCCATCCCTTATTAATTATAACTCTTTAATTCTGACATATTATTAAAGTGGTTCATTGGATACATCTTTGATCAAAAGGTTGTAGCTACCTCACATTAATGCAACTTTCTTTGTAGAAGAACAATCTTTCCTGAGCTGGCTCTGCTGTTGCTTCCCCTTGCAGGGCAACTCCATGTAGTTGTGTAGGTGCCCTACCAACAAGTTTGATCCCTTCACTTACTAGCTTACTGCTTGGCATCTGCCTCTTCTACTCTACTCTTTCCCCCTTTCAGCCCAGGGAACATAAAATACATACACACAGCTGCCACGCTACCCAAATCCCACTCACCAATTTTCCCTAACCACTAACTTCCCCATTACTCATTTTTTAAAATGATCAGGAATGAATGGAGTTAGTAGAGGATCTACCAGCACTATGTTCAGAAAGCATAAGATACTTTATTGAGCATGAACAGTGCGCTATGGAAAGTATAAGATGTTGATTAGTGGAAGGTATCAAAAACCAATTATTTATTATTTGTGGCAACAATGAGCTAAGTACTTTACAGAGTGGTATGAAGACAAGGTCTTTTGCAACAATTGTTTCTAAATAGAAAATATGCAGACAAACAGAAGAAATGGGATGCAACGAGTGGGTGGTGAAATTGGGACTGTATCTTCTTATTTCCATGATTTTTGCTGGAGATTGTATGTGTCTGTGTTGTGCTGTGTTTATAACTTTCAGTTGCCTGGTTAGTTACCATCTCATTCTGGAGGGGATTAAGCTTTATTGCCCTTTAGGAATGGGGTGTGTTTTGCGGAGAGACTTGGAGGACAAGAGGATATAGGTGTAACGGAAGGGTTTGGGCGTGCATTTCAGTCATATGGAACAGTGTATAAAGGGCCCGGAGAGTGAGAGGGCACTGTGTGCAAAGTCAAAGAAAACTAGCAGGTTATGAGCCCAAGTTGGAATATAAAAACTGAAAAGACAGAGCAAAACTACTCCTTTAACAAATCTATATGACCCCACTTACTTCGTATCTCTTCCACACAAAAATATGTGCCCAGTTTGTTAGGTCAGATTGCCATTTGAAATATATTAGACAAAATGCCATCTTCTAAGGATCACTCGAATCACTAGGGTAAGGAGTTATTTCACTGACATGCTGTACGTTATATCAACTTCTGGCAGGCCCAGCAAGCAGAATCGGGGAGAGGGAGAAGTCTGGATATTCAGGACTGCCGAGAGATGTGTCAGACTAGACATTTTGCAGGTCGGGACATGAGTAAAGTATATGTGACAGACTCACTGCCTGCTGATGACACCTCTGGCATTTACTGTCCTCAGCAGGGCTATAACCTCTCTGGGGACCATTAGAATTGACTGAAAATCTTATTCTGAAGGAACCTTGAAGACAGAGATAGAGAGTTTGAGGTATTTTTGACATTTAGCCAAATGGTTTTCCAGATAATGTCTGACAAAAGGATTTGTATTTTTATTTCCCATTTAATGGAGGTTTAATATTATGGTCAGGAAGTGAAGTCACCAATATATTGTAAGACAGAGAGCTCCACAAATATGAATGTAAATAGTGTTAATAATTGAGTGAGGTTATGTTTACCTTATCTTCCATTTATTTGTTTTATCCACCTGTTGTGTCTCATCCCATGTATCAATTATAAAGTCTTTGGAGCTGAGCACAGTGGAAACTTGACCCCTCACTGGAGCTTCTAGGAACTAATATTAATAAAATAATAATAGCATAAAAGAAATGTTAAAACTACACAATTTATAGTCATCTTATCTACCATACACCTTTGTTCTGATATCAATGCTTCCTTCAACTGAAATGCAAATACGCAAGCCAGTAAGTAAAAGCTAATGATAACATCACCTTATCTGAACAAATTGGAAGGCAAGCAGCCATGTGTCCTGGAATGTATGTTAAAACAGAACAAAATAGGACTACATGAAAATAAGCTCCAGGGAATATAAAATACATACACTTCAAGGGAAAAGGTGAGCAATATCTATTAGAGCTAGTTGGAGAAACTTTGACCTAACCATATTCCATGGGAATATGGTGTTCCATTGAAATCAAAATATTTCACAAAATTGGGTCAATTTTGCCAGAATTTTGTTTTGGAAGAAAACTGGAAAAAGTTTCAACATTTTCAGAATCAGATGTTTAGATTTTTTGTTTTGAAATTACTTTGTTTTGATTTTTAAATATATTATAATACAAACATTTTTTAAAAGTTGAAATCAAAACAAAGCATTTCAATTACCTTAACAATGAGACCATCATCTTTTCCTTTCTTGCAATAGCCTTGCTTCGTTCACTACACACTTTCTATCTTCTGCAACAAATGAAGCAGGAGTACTAAAGATAACAGCTTCCTTCACTATACAACCTTGATTCATCCCCAGAGCAGATCTATCCTGTGTACTGAATAAAGCAGGGGTCCTGTTGAAAGAAAAAAATGTATGTGATCATGTAATTGAAGACTGCATCATAATGTATAGGCACAGAGGCCCAAGTTAAAGTTTCTCAGGCAACTCTAAGTCTGACATTTCCTAACTTTTGAGTGCATATAATAAAATAATAATAATAATAATAATTGACTTTGCAACTTTAATAATGTTATTTTAAAGTAGTGTCTTTGTTTGTTAATAATTCCCAAGAAATTATTTCATTAAAAAAATAAACTGAACAAATCAGAAATTCCATCACATGACATCATACTAACACTCACATGGTCCATCAGCAGGGTTGAAACCTTCAGATCTACTGTGCAGACCTCTGCCACTTGAGTAACTGATAGTAGGAAGTTGTCATCTTACAGATGAACCAGTACTGGAGGAAGATGGGACATACAATTTGCCAGTGGGTTTCACGGATGTCTGCCAAGGATTGATGAGACTCAGGACTTCTGTCTTGTCCCTGGCAATGTGTACCTCTCCTAGCTCTTCCCCACCCATGGCTACTTTTACTAGTTCGAAGTACCTTTCCTACCCAGTCCCAGTCTCCACTTCAAAGGCTTCTTGACCTAGTCTCCTTTCCCAGCCATTACCAGTTCCCTCCTGTACCCCCAAGCTCCTCATCCAAGCTAAGTGTCTCCACCTCCAGCCAGCTGGTTTCCAGTCTTGTTTCCGTCACTGGCTCCCATTCCCAGTCCCCCTCCCATTTCCAGCCTCCCCTTCTCACACCTGCCTCACATCCAAGTCTCCTTTCCCAACCAGTTCCAATTTCTCTGCCCAACCCCTGTCATAGTCTCACCAGTTTCCTTGTCCCAATCTACTCCTTTCCCACCCCCTGGATTAGCTTTCGATCCCACTACATTCAAAATGGATGACTTCCTCCTTCATGCAGCGTGGGTGTGAGCGGGGGCACTGAGAGCTACACAGAATCAGTCTCCCTACTCCCAGTTCCAGTACCTGGCCCAGAGAAGCCATTACAGGGAAAGTCCACCTTCCCCCCTGTAGCCCTGGAGAGAGGGAGAATGCTCCATCACTGTAGGCATGGTGCATGTGCAGTCTGGTCAGCGCTAGGAGCTTTGGGGGCTCAAGAATGTGGATGTGAGAATGGAATCGTCAGAGATTTTAGCTGCTAAAAGCAAATACATCTCTACTGAGCTGGTGCAATCTGCGATTTTTCAAAGGATTATAATTTAGCCAAATTTTGGCAGATTTTCCTAGGGAGGGGAAAAGGCCTGTTGCTGACACAAAGGACACTCCCTGATAAATTTCAAGTTTTTGATCATGTTGGTGGAAGTTTTTTAACATGGGCAATAATATATATCAGGGTAGGCAACCTATTGCACGTGTGCCAAAGGCGGCACGCGAGCTGATTTTCAGTGGCACTCACACTGCCCGGGTCCTGGCGGCTCTGCATTTTAATTTAATTTTAAATGAAGCTTCTTAAACATTTTAAAAATCTTATTTATTTTACATACAACAATAGTTTAGTTATATATTATAGACTTATAGAAAGAGACCATCTAAAAACATTAAAATGTATTACTGGCACGTGAAACCTTAAATTAGAGTGAATAAATGAAGACTCAACACACCACTTCTGGAAGGTTGCCGACAACTGATATATATTTCCCCCATGTCTTCTTTTTGGAAATATCTGATCAGCTTTGGTTGAAATTTTCCAGAAAAGTTCAGCCGGAGGTAGACACCTGTCATGTAAAATTTCAGCCCAAACACTAAAGTTTTATATGCAACTAAAAACAGAATTTTATAATGGAAAATGTCAGGCAACTTTAATAGCAGAGAGCACTACCAGTCTCGCCTAAAATACTTAACAACTTCTGCTAAGTAGATACCATGAGTGGTTGGTGCATTAGCACCACTGACAGTTATTGCAGATAAAATGTAATCCTTACAGAAGGTCAAGGATAAGTGCTTAAAAATTAATTTAAACTGACATGAAGGATAAGTTCTGGAAAACATTTATGTGTTGGTCCTGATTCAGGAAGGAACTCGTACATGAGTGTAAGTTTAAGCACATGATTGGTCCCACTGATTTCAATAGGACTATTTGCTTGTTCCAAATGAAGCCCATGTGGAAGGACCTTGCTGAAATAGGAGCATTATCTTTGATCACTGAACTTATGCTATGTGTTGATATGAGGAGAGTTCCTCCGTCAGAAGGAAACTAACAGGCGTCTTTCATCCTACAACTGGATAAAAATTCTAGAATGGCTAAATCTGTTTGCATTGTACAAGCTGGAGGCCAAGAGATGACTATTTTGGCTGGCTGCCTAATGGTAACAATGGAGACATCACAGCTAAGCACCTTATTGATTCTCTCTTTTTAAAATCCCTAGGGAAGGTTATAGTGATACTAGTCAGAGTTACCAATTGCCTAGAGATACCAGCATTGTAACATATATGTTTATGCCATGGAGCAATGAGCCTCTTATTCCCTAGTACTTGATACCCACTCACACTGCTGAGCTACTATCCCCAGAGCAGGTAGATAGGGAGTAAGAAGGCAAAAGCTCGGAGTAGGTGGAGCCTTGGTTTCAACTTCCAAATACGTGGAAGGTCTCTGAGTCTCACTGTGGTCGCTGCTCAGCTCTGAGGCAGTGCAACTATATGTTGCCCCTTGCTTTAAAAGTGGCCCCATAGGTTTTAATCTATATTTACCCTGTTGATCTGAGACAGCATTACTGGTCAAGGGCTTTTCTTTTCTAAGCCAGTTTTCTCAGACTCTCTACTGATGAGGAAAGACTTGCCATTTGTCATTCCCTATCAAGATGCGATTGTGGCTTAAATTGCCGCTGCCTCTGAAACAGAAAGCATGCAGGACAGCAATTTTACTTATTATATGGTATGGCAGTTCAATCTTATTTTTTAATCACTGGGGCTTCAATTTTCACAATGCCTTTCTTTTCCTAGTATGTGATATTAGTCCCTGTTTTAATGTCAAATTATATATAACCAAGATTAGTTTCAAATTGTTTCTGAAACCATTCCTTATTCCTTCACAGCAACAACAAAAATAATAATAAAAAGGAAAAACTTTGTCAGAGTATAAAGTTATATTCAGTCAAACTATAAGTAGAACATTTCCCTCAGCCTTCAGTATTTCTTCATGGCATGCTCACCCATTGACTCTGAATGATACTCACTTGTTATTTTCTAAATTTTAATTGCAGAGAACTGTTGGCCAGAGCTGAAAACTCATATGATTAAGCCTCTCAAACCCTGCAAGCTGTTTGCTGTTCGCCAACTTGGCTCAGTCTTCATCACGAATCTGAATGTGCCTAAGAAACTTGCAATGAAGCAATGTGTTTAAGGTGAATATATATAGGGTGGGGGAGGGGAACGTGCCTTCAGCCTTTATGAACTTCACCATTTAGAAGCATAGGATCCTATTCTTCTAGGCTGCTGAAATGAAAAAAAAAATGCTCCCGTTCTATGGCTCCATCCTTTGATTCCTTGACTAGCTTCACAACTCTGACCACATAAAATCCAAGCCCTTTTGTCCTCATTTACAAGGTCCTACATAATTTTGTCCCACCTACATCCTACACTTATTTTCCCTGGTACTACACCTCCTGCTTCTGATCCAATTTCTAATCCTCTCACTTTATTCTTTCATTTGTCTCTTTCTCAGTCTATTTTTTGTTTCTCATTGTACTGCCCTCTGCTCCTTGGAGCACTTCCATGTTATTAGCCATGGGCCTTCTCACTATTTAATATCTTTTCTTCGAATTCACCTTCCCACAGAATCTTCCTCCCTTTCTGTACCATTAATAATCCCCAGTCCCTCTCTCTCCAAAACAGTTACCTAGAACTTCTCTTGTATTTGTTTTTTTTCTCTCATTTGGGCCCTGATCCTGTAAAGACTTATGCAAATGCTTAGCTTTATACACTGTAAATAGCCCCATTGATTTCAATGGGACTCCTCACATGCATAAAACTAAGCACAGCTGTAAGTCTTTCAGGATCAAGGCTTTGTAATTATTATTAATAATCAGTTTTATTACAGTAGTCCCTAAGATGTAACCAAGAATGGGGCAGTATTTTGTTAGATAGCAGATACTTCCTGCTCCAAAGAGCTTAGACCTTAGACTGCAAGATCCTCAGGGCAGTTATCTATGCTCTGTAAAACTGTGCATACATTAAATTTGCAGTGCTTTATCATGAACTCAACACTACAGACATGGCTTTTTGCAGATGATGGGTTTTTGGAGTGTTTCTAGTATTTGTAAAAAAGCTGAGTTTGGTGACTATCTAATGGGACACTGTAAATGCAGAAAAGAGCATTAATTGAGATCTCTCTCACCATTTCAACCTGCATTCCTCCACATTCTCCCCCGCCCTTCAAAACTGCATTCAATACACTAAGAAAACAACAACATAGAGGGACAGGTGTTTCAAAGTATAACCTTTATATGTTTTTCTTTTCAAAAAGCAGCCATAAAACAGAAGGAGAAAGAATGAGGAGAAATTAAAGTGCAATTCTAGCCAGAGAGCTGGCTTTGTGGGGTTCTGTTTTCATTCCCTCCCAATGACTTTTGGACGAAATATATTCAGCTTACAAGTTAAAAGAAGGTTTTCTAACTGGCCAGACTGAAAACTCAGCCTAAGATTTTTCTGCCTCCTATGTCATTACAAGTATCAGTGATGAGGCAGACTCACTTATAAGAGGAAGGGTGAGTGAAAAAAACTGTTTGTATGCCTACCCAAAAATGCTAAGGCTGTATCTGCTTTTTAAAAATTTCAGTCCTCTATGAGACTGGGACTGTGCAGGCTGCTCATTCCCAACGAAGAAGAATTCCTTATTTCATCCTCAACCTGCACTAGGAGGAGTACATGGGTGATTGTACCATGTAGTCAAGCACCTCTCCTCAACAGGTGGAGCCAGACTGCTGCTGCTCTGTAAGAGGGTCAGCCACTGTAGCTGCAGGCCATCACTTTCCCTGCCAGTGCCTGTCTGTCCAGCCCTAGCATGGTGTTTAAAGAGTTAGTTCTGGGTGGAAGCCTGAAGTGCCATATCTTCCTCCTAACTCCAACTTTCTACCACAAGCCCCTGTGCCAGCTAAGGAAGACACAAGCCCTCTCCCAAGAGTTAAGGGAGTTCCCCAGCAGTCAGGAGAGACTAGCTCATCTCAAGAGCTAAAGGAGACCAATTCCTTATGTGGTCACTAGCGGGGACCCACCCCACACTCAGAGCCTCCAGGACAACCTGCCTGCCACCCCCACTGCTGCAGCGAGGAAGATCTAGAGGGGTGGGTGAACTCGCTAGGGTAAGAGTATAGAATCAATAGAGTATTGCAGGAGAATGAGTATTGGAATGATTGTTTTAAAGGAACATTTTTTTCAGAGAATGTGCAGAAAATATTTCAGGGAGCCCATGTTAATATTTTGGTAGCACAGCACCGAGCAGAACAGAATCCAGCTCACTTTGCAATAGCTTTACTGGTGTTGAAATAATGAACACTTGATTTGGCAGTACAGTAAGCAGCTATGATTCAAATACGCAGAAGAAGCAGATATCTTGAGTAAGACTGGCATTTGTTCATAGCCAATTGTCTGACTTGCTGCATGTTAACAAAAAGAACAGGAAGTTGGATATGCCCTTGGGTATGGACAACCTGCCTTTTCCCTTTATTCAATAGCTGTGAATAAACAACCCCAGCAATGTTGGATAGCAGCACCATAATCAAATATGTATAGCAGATAAGCACAGCTGTAAGTGTGCTACATCTAATCCAGCTGCTAAACTAGATAGAGGACAGATGTTTTACTTGGGTAAGTTGGGAGGAAGGATCCATTAGTGGGAGTTCCAGAACATAATTAAAAATTAATGTTTTACTCATCTTCACCTTAGAATTCTCCTCTGACTATAATAACTAGCTTAGTTTCTAAAATGAAAAATTTGATAAATATCTCACAGAAGGATGTGGAATTACAATAACCCAATAACTACAAACCAGGAAGAGCTACACAAAAACAAATTTCTCAGTCCCCCCCCCCCCCATTTTTAATAGAAATCTTTTTCCATTCGTTCAAGTGAAAGCATCCTGAGCTGTGGATAATATAGGTCTGAACCACACTGATGACCTTAATTGGCTAATGGTGTGGTCAACATGATTCCACATGGTGGAATTTTTGTTTTGTTTTGTGTTCAGTTTGCTAAAAAACAAAACAAGGAAATTACATTAAAAAACCCACTATGTTAAAGGAACATTAAGGTTGCAAAGCCAATCACTCAAAAGTTAGGAAATGCCAGAATTAAGGGTGCCTGTGCAACTTTAGTTTGGCCCCCTTGTTTGTATGCATTCTGAAACAGTCTTTAGTTGCTTGATAATATTCTATTCTCAAGACGCCTGCCTCATTTGTTGCATAGAATGGATAGTGCTTTGGGAATGATTCAGGGTTCTGCAGTAAATAAGACTGTTGTCTGTATAATTCCTTCCTTGTTTTTTGCAGAAGTTGGAAGGGCTGTAGTGAATGAGGGGAGAAGTGCAGGAAGAGAAGAGATGGTCTCTTAGTTAAGGAAGTGTAATGGTTCCTCGGAGGACTGGATTCTATCCCTGCTTCTGCCACAGAGTTCTTGTATAATGCTAGGCAAGTAACAAAAAACAGTGTTTTCAAGGTGGTCACAAACTGTATGTTCCTCATTTTCAGAGTGCCCAACATGAGCCAGCTGCAGAAGTGCAGAGGCAACCTTAATTCTGGGTTTACTTAATTTTGAGTGCTTGATGTTGCAACATTAACATCCTTTTAACATAGTTTTTTGAATGTAATAAAATATTGTTCACAGACAGTTTTAACCCCAGGAAACTTCTTGGTAAATCTCTTAGATGCTTAGTTATTTGTAATTCTCTATTTTTGCCTTAAAGAAAGAACTGCATTTTTCTTCTGTTTACACTATGCTCTTAAATTTCCTTACAGCTAGGATTGATTAAACACATAATAACTAAACCTCCTGTTGAACGCCAATTTGCAATGGCTATGCTGCCATGCATTTCAGATTATATTTTTAAAATAACTCTGTTTTCTCAAGGGTATTATCTAACCTCCAATACCACTAAACAAATAGATGCTTTCATTTAACAATCCAATTTCATATAAAAAATAGCTTATGATCTCAGAGTTCAAATGTCAACACTGTTGTACTTCTGTATGCATTGCTTAAATTCAAAGGCCATGACCCTGCAAACACAGTCACATGCTTAACATCAATGGAGCTACTCTTAAGTTTAAAAGTTATTCATGGGCATAAGTGTTTGTATGATGAGGGCCTAATTCTATGAAGGCTTGCTTCAAAGCCCAATTCAGTCAACAAGAATCTTTTGACTGGGCTTTGGATCAGGTCGTTGAGCTCTGTGGGTGTAATTCCCATTAATATGAAGAGTAGCTGTCATATGCATTGCTTCCATGATCAGACCCTTCTCTCCATCCATTCATCCATACATTTCTAGTGCTTCCATCACCTATGATCTGTAGTGGCTACTTTATGTAATATCATCATTACATTTTACCTGCAAACTAAAAACATACCAACATGCAATTGCTTAACCAGAAGACAGTGTGACAAAGGATAACAAAATAAAATATGAAATTAAAAAAAAATAAACTAGACAGATGGATTATAATTTCCCCCCAGAATTTTAAAAAATTATTATCTCACAATTCACCTTTCTATTAAATTCAATATTCTAAAGCATATATTAGCTCCATATTATTTAATTGTTTGGCATTTTCACAATTTTTGGTGAATTTTAATTACTAGAGCAATTAAGAAGATCCTAGAAAATACTTATAATGAGCTGAAGTCATATGCTTTAGTGTCACCCTGGAGCTTTAAGGCACCTGCCATATGTTCCCTTTAATAATTGCTACTTTTGGTTTCTGAATCCAGCAGAAGAATTTATTAACTTGTAGAGGTTTCTAAGATATATGCACTTGTGGCTAAAAATGTGAGAAGAATGTCAAAATGTATTTCAGTCTTAAACAGACTGAGTTAATACGAGGTTATATCTAAGGACAAGGGCTAAATTGACACACTTCCATGAAAAAGCAGACACCAGATGAAAAATTATGCTTTAAGAAACGCATAAGAAAAAATAGGGAAACTCAGAATTAGTATCCATTGGGATTACCAGATCAAGGTTGGCTGCTTGGGATGTATTCAATATTTAAAAAGACTTCAAAGTTAATATGATAATTTGTAGATGATTTAATTTTTGTATAAGTAGATTTTCAGTATTTAATATGCTGAATGATTTAGTCCTTAATGTTCTTTACTTAAACAATACCATGTTTCCATAGTTATGTTGTTATTCTGGATGTTTGCATATTGCAACTTGCATATCAATACAGGGCAATTTAGGTTCATTTGCTTAGAGTAGGATATCTATTAATTTAATATTTCATAATAAAATGGGATCTCAAACAGAGAAGTATACGCAAATCTATATAAACTTTAAAATTGATTTGAGGTATTTCAAAAGAACATTTAAAATAATTCTGTCATACACCTCTACCCCGATATAACGCTGTCCTCAGGAGCCAAAAAATCTTACCGTGTTATAGGTGAAACCGCATTATATCGAACTTGCTTTGATCCGCCCCCCTGAAGCACTGCTTTACCGCGTTTTATCCGAATTCGTGTTATATCGGGTCGTGTTATATCGGGGTAGAGGTGTATTTAACATGTTTTAATATGAAACATTCTAACATAATTAATACATACAGGTATTATATGTAAATTCAGAATATTCATCAGGGGAAATAAATGACCAATCAGATTAGGTCTATGTAACTTTCTAAACTACTACAAAAACCAGACCCACTTTGTATATATAATTAAATGTACAATTCATCAAATATTTTGTCCCCCAAAATTACAATATTTGGAAAGACTAGTTCTAAATGAATGATATTAAGATAAAGCAATTCACTTTTATTCCATTAGCAGAGCCCTAGGAATATACCAACCAAACTTTTACATCAATCTTATCCTTCATTATATTGTTTCTTGTGTTCAAAATAACATTGTTTCTTCATTCCAAAAAACTGTCACAAAATATCTCAGAGTATTTTTTTGATGTTGGGCACAAAGTTTGAGGGTGAAATCCTAATCCTATTGAACTCCATAGCAGTTGCTACTGACTTCAATGTGGCCAGGATTTCACTCTAAAGCTTTTTAATTTAGTGTAAATATTACTGACTATCGTGCACTTAAACCTATTCAAAAACCTGAAGTTGTAATATGGATAAACAGAAGATAAGAGCTGTTTACAACTAGATTTTGTCATCTGGGGCCTGCTCCAGAGCCCATTAAAGAAAGTGGGAAACTTTCCATTAGTTTCAATGGGCTTTGAATCCCACTCATGTTGAGGAATTAAAATCAGCTGCACCAATATATGCAGGTACAACTGAAAAAATCAACAGTTTCTGTTATATCCTTGGGGGCAACAGTTTTAGGAAGAAATCACTGGAGACACAGAGAGCTGTAAACCTTGGAGCAGCCATTTATTGCTACACACAGAACTAACCAATAGCCAGCCAAAAGAGGCTGGGCTATCCCCTAATAATCTAACTCAGTTGCCATAGCAACACAAGATTCTATTACCACGACAACCAAATACACAACATATTCCTCCCCCCTTAATAAGAATGTCCCCAAAATAAAACAAACACTAACTAGAGAAGGAGGGTAAACTGCCTCCATTCCCGGCTAAAGCCCGGGGATTATTTTGCCCTGTAACCATGGGTTCGCCCTAGCTTAAGATCCAGCCGACGAGGAGGCCTTCTGTCTTTAGGTGGATTACGGCGGACTTCTGGTGTTGTTGCACCTGAAAGTGTCTTGGGCGCGGGCCTGACAATGGACTCAGGGTTCGTAGGGTGAAGGGGTGAGGATGGGGTATCAGCTCATGCCGGGCAGAGGGGTATCTCTGCTGCTGGCAGTAATGGAGGGGAAAAGTCAGGAACAGGTGACTCCTGATTCGGTGTCTCGCCGGAGGTGGTGAAGTCAGGCAACTCAACTGAAGATGTGTCCCGAGGACTGGTATGACCTGGCAGCAGCTGATCTACATGTCGTCGCCAGGTGAGATCCTCTGAAGTCCGGACTGTGTAGGAAACAGGTCCCGTTTGAGCGATGACAGTGGCAGGGACCCATTTAGCTCCAGAAGTATAATTCCGAGCCAAAACTGGTTGTCCCGGGCTAAAGGTTCGGTCTTTTGCTCTGGGTGCATGCCTGATGACTTGATCTTGCTGCTGACGTTGCACAATTTGTTGGGGTTCAGAAGGTTTCAGCAGATCAAAGCAAGTCCACAGCTGTCATCCCATCATTAGAAAGGCCGGGGATGCCTTGGTCGTACCATGAGGTGTGTTTCTGTAGAATAGTAAGAAGGTGTCCAGACGCTTTTGAATGGATAATTGTCCCCTTGCCGATTTCAAAGCTTGTTTCATTGTCTGCACAAATCTTTCAGCTAATCCATTGGTGGATGGATGATATGGTGCTGAAGTTATGTGGTGTATCCCATTTGCCTTCATAAACTTTTGAAACTCCTGAGAGACGAACTGCAGTCCATTGTCACTCACAAGTTGTTCTGGCAGACCGAAACGACTAAAGAGTCCTCGTAGTTTTTGGATAGTACTCTCTGCAGTAGTGGACTGCATTAGAGAGACTTCTGGCCATTTAGAATGGGCATCTACCACCACCAAGAACATGCTTCCTTCAAGGGGGCCAGCGAAGTCAAAGTGAATATGTTGCCACGGGTTTTCAGGCCAGTCCCATGGATGTAGGGGTGCCCACTGGGGTGCATGCCTCACACCCTGACATGACATACAAGCTCTTGCCTCCTCTTCAATAGCACTGTCCAACCCAGGCCACCAAAAATAGCTTTGTGCAATTTCCTTCATGCGCACTATTCCACAGTGACCGGAATGGAGCTGTTCTAACATCTGTGATCTCAGTGGTGGTGGGATAATGACACGTCTCCCCCACAACAAACAACCAGATTGGATTGATAACTCCGTCCTCCTGGACATGTAGGTAACAAGGTCACGTAAGACCAGAGAGGTTCGTCGAGATGTTCCATGCATCACCAGGTCCATAACCTGGGACAATATTGGGTCAACTTGAGTTGCCTTCTTTACCTGAATAGCGGTGATGGGTGTATTATCTACCTGTTCAAAGTAAAAGATTTCCTTCTGGGCAATATCTCGACGGTTGACTGGCAAAGGCAGCCTTGAGAGACCATCCGCATTGCCATGCAGAGTGGATTTCCGATATTTGATTTCATATGTGTGCGCGGAAAGCAACAATGCCCACCGTTGCATACGACTAGCGGCTAATGGAGGAATGCCTGTGTGGAGTCCAAAAATTGAAGTCAGGGATCGATGGTCTATGAGAAGAGTAAACTTCTGTCCGAACAGGTACTGATGAAACTTCCGAATTCCAAAAACGATTCCTATTGCCTGACGTTCGATTTGGGCATAGTTAGTTTCTGCTTTGCTTAGAGTGCGTGAAGCAAAAGCAATAGGTCTCTCTTCTCCCGAAGGCATAATGTGTGACACGACTGCTCCCACTCCATAAGGGGATGCATCGCAGGCCAACTGTAGGGGTAAGGATGGATCAAAGTGCGTCAGAACTTCAGAATTTAGCAATGCATCCTTAGCTTTGTTAAATGCAACATCACAGGCTTCAGTCAACTTCCAGGCCTTGTTCTGCCCAAGGAGTTTGTGAAGTGGTTTTAGCAGTGTGGCTAACTGTGAGATAAACTTTCCATAATAGTTCAATAGTCCTAGAAACAAGCAAAGCTGGCTAACATTTCGAGGAGGGGGAGCCTCCACGATAGCCTTAACTTTGGCAGGGGCCTTACGAAGACCTGTAGCATAAATGAGTTGTCCCAAATATTCAACAGAGGGCTGGAAGAATTCACACTTGTCTTTGCGGACTCACAGTCCATACTCTTCCAGTCTTTGTAGGGTAGCCTCTAAATTCTTTAGGTGATCCTCCTCATTCCTTCCAGTGACCAGGATGTCATCCAGATAGCACTGGACTCCTGGCAAGCCACACAAGATCTGGTCCATAGCCCTCTGTAACAGGCGGGAGCAGATGTTATTCCGAAGGGTAGGCGACAGTATCGATAAAGCCCCTTATGCATCACAATAGTCAACAGCTCTTGGGACTTTTCATCAACGTGCATCTGTAAATATGCTTGACTCAGATCAATCTTACTGAACTTTTGTCCCCCAGCCAGTTCTGCGAAGAGGTCATCGATGTGGGGAAGCGGGTATTGCTCTGCACATAACACTGGGTTGACAGTAACTTTAAAATCACCGCAAATCTGGAGGGAGCCATCTTTCTTCACTATTGGAACAATAGGGAGTTGCCCATGGGCTATGGGTAACTGGTATTAGGACTCCATTTGTGACCAGGCGCTCCAGGTCTGCTTCAACTTTTGGCCTGATGGCATATGGCACAGTTCTGGCTTTCAGATATTTTGGTTGACTGTCAGGTTTAATGTTCAATGTCACAGTGATTCCCTTCATACTTCCCAGATCCTCTCCAAAAACAGCAGCATGTTTCTTTAGTATAGTGGTCAGACCGGTTTCTTCTTTAGTCACTTGGTGCACTTCTGCCCAATTCAGCTGGATCTTCCTAAGCCAAGACCTACCCATTAAGGCTGGGTAATTACCTCTAACCACAAACAGTGGCAATTTAGCAGCCTGTCCATTGAGCTCCACCTTAACATCCCATATATGTCTTCAGCACTGTTTTTGTTGCTTTAAGCGGAAGATGCTGTAGCTTTTCTTTATACACAGTCTCTGAGACCAGCGAAATGGCTCCACTGGTGTCCAGTTCCACGCGTATAGGTTTGCCGTCCAACAACGGGGTTACCCAGTATTCATGTGAGCCCACTGCCAAAGACAAAATGTGGAGTGGCTCTTCTTCTTGTGAGGAGGTATCTCCTTGGTCATCCTGGGTCTGCTCTAGGGTATGCAGATTTCCCTTTTTGGTCGGCCAGACCACAGGCCTCTTTTTCTTTTGTTTATAGGCACACACAATGTGTCCCTTTTTGCCACAGTGTCGACACACCAGGTCCTTACACCAGCATTCTGATGCAGGGTGACCCGGCTTATCACAGCGGTAACATTCCTGACTCCCCACAGTTTTGTGGGTAGGTTCTTATGACACCTTATGCCCCCTAGGGGATGCACCAATGGATTGTGCCTCCTTTGTAGCCAGTTCCATGGAGACAGCAATATCAATGGCCTTCTGTAAGGTAAGCTGAGCCTCGGTGAATAGGTGCTTCCGTATAGCTTCACTGTGCAGGCCACACACTAACCTGTCACGCAGGGCATCATTTAACATCTCCTTAAATTCACAGTGTTCTGCAAGCTTTCTCAAAGTTGCTACAAATTGTACAACTGTTTCATCTTCTTTCTGGTCTCTTTTGTGGAACCTATATCTTTCAGCAATTACCAATGGTTTTGGAGAAAAATGGGACCCCAGGATTTCCACAATGTCACTGTAAGATTTAGTCTCTGGCTTAACAGGGTGTAGTAAGCTGCGTAGCAGGGAGTAGGTCTTAGTCCCTACAACACTTAAGAATATTGGCACCTTCTTCTCTTCTGTAATGTCATTTGTAATAACAAAAAGCTCAAAATGCTCAGTGTATACATGCCATTGCACTATAGTTTCCTCAAAAGGTTCCAGTGGCCCTGTAAGTGTAGCCATGATTTTAGTTTCAGTTTGCACAGTCAGAGCAAACAAGCCAGTTCTCACCCCCTTCCAGCAGCAAACAAGGTTTGTTTGTTGGTTTTTGTACCTTAACTTCTACTTCCTTCTGTTGCTGGGGCAGCACAGATATCCCACCCTCGTCGCCACGTTGTTATATCCTTGGGGACAACAGTTTTAGGAAGAAATCACTGGAGACACAGAGAACTGTAAACCTTGGAGCAGCCATTTATTGCTACACACAGAACTAACCAACAGCCAGCCAAAAGAGGCTGGGCTATCCCCTAATAATCTAACTCAGTTGCCATAGCAACACAAGATTCTATTACCACGACAATCAAATACACAACAGTTTCAACTGTCCTTTCCAAATAAAAAATAGGGGTTAACAACAGATCACAAATGGATGTATATATCTAATCTACATTTTTATACACACTTATTTATCGTTCTCTCTCTCTCTCTCTCTCTCTGCATATACATGTGGGGGTAGTGAGAGGGAGAGAGAGAGCAAGTGAGCGAGCAAGGGAAGGAAGTATAGCTTTGCAGGAAGTAAAAATTGAAAGATTTTTGTCAAGAGAAAGTGCCAGAAACCATTCCTAATGAAAAAAATGAAAGCTAAAAAGGACCTTCTCTTCAGCAAAACAAGTGCCTCTAGCCATCCAAGCCAAAACATCACACAAGCTGCATTTAAACATCTTCATATTGTGATGTGTTTTAAATTATTCTTTTAGCTTGATATCATAAGAGACACTCCAATTCCCAAAGCTTTGACATCTACACTCTTTGCAAACCTTTGCCCAATGTTTTTATTAACTCAATTTAATGGAACCTTTTTTTTATGTGACCTTAAGAATTTAATAACTCCTCAATGCAAGGACAATACCACCTGCAGACTCTGCAGGGATTAAACTGTGGTAGTTCAATATGTTTGCTGGAACATACACAAAACAGGGGGAACCCCCGCCCCCCAAAACTACACAAATCAGTCACTCAACCTTGTGTTGGGTATTGCAACCGGTTATGATATCTGCACCAAGACATGTGACATGAAATTCTGTGCTTCCAAGGTATGCTGCAATTCACTTACAGCTCTTTAATAATACTAATCTAGCTTTGATCATGTCAGATATGCTAGCGATTTTCAGTTCCAGAGTGTCTCTTTTTCTGACAAACACTCTGCATATCTTACTGACATAATCAATATGTTATTAGTCAAAAACCAGACAGAGGCCCATAAATTAATCCCTAGCATTTTCTACTATGGTGTAAACTCACCCTCACAATATGGAGGAGATTTATCTTAATCCAATTAAAAGTAAAATGAACTTTTTTTTTCCTGTGGTGCTCTCCATTTATGTTAATTCAAACCTCTGAAGACAGCTGCTCTGAGGAAATAATTTTATGCTTGACCTTTTACATGCAAGGTTAAAATCAGTAAAGATATATACACAAGGAAAGTCAATGAGCTTTCTTTCCCTTTCACCTTTAACCACCAACTAATACCTGGAAACAATGCTACAGAACACTGATTTCAAAGTGACAATGATATATTTATTTTAGTTGAATACAGGACTTGGTCACTTTAGCTTTACATTTAGTACACCCTGTACCTTTGTTTTGCTGAGGGGTAAATTAATAATAAATGGTGGCAGCCCTGTCTGTAGTATGGCAACATTTGACAAGCAAAAGATGAAAACAGCCAACAATATGCAAAACAGATAATTTCTGCTCCTTCTGATAGTTATCTGATATAATGACAACACCAGTTAGGGAAACAAGCTCTGATTGGTACTATTATTTCTCCAATAGATAGTGTAATAGAAACAGGAACTTATGTGCATTTGGAACATAAGAAAGGCCATACCGGGTCAGACCAAAGGTCCATCTAGCCCAGTATCCTGTCTACCGACAGTGGCCAATGCCAGGTGCCCCAGAGGGAGTGAACCTAACAGGCAATGATCAAGTGATCTCTCTCCTGCCATCCATCTCCACCCTCTGACAGACAGAGGCTAGGGACACCATTCCTTACCCGTCCTGGCTAATAGCCATTAATGGACTTAACCACCATGAATTTATCCAGTTCTCTTTTAAACTCTGTTATAGTCCTAGCCTTCACAACTTCCTCAGGTAAGGAGTTCCACAAGTTGACTGTGCTCTGTGTGAAGAACTTCCTTTTATTTGTTTTAAACCTGCTGCCTATTAATTTCATTTGATGACCCCTAATTCTTGTATTATGGGAATAAGTAAATAACTTTTCCTTATCCACTTTCTCCACATCACTCATGATTTTATATACCTCTATCATATCCCCCCTTAGTCTCCTCTTTTCCAAGCTGAAGAGTCCTAGCCTCTTTAATCTCTCCTCATATGGGACCCATTCCAAACCCTTAATCATTTTAGTTGCCCTTTTCTGAACCTTTTCTAGTGCCAGTATATCTTTTTTGAGATGAGGAGACCACATCTGTACGCAGTATTCGAGATGAGGGCGTACCATCGATTTATATAAGGGCAATAATATATTCTCAGTCTTATTCTCTATCCCCTTTTTAATTATTCCTAACATCCTGTTTGCTTTTTTGACTGCCTCTGCACACTGCGTGGACATTTTCAGAGAACTATCCACGATGACTCCAAGATCTTTTTCCTGACTTGTTGTAGGTAAATTAGCCCCCATCATATTGTATATATAGTTGGGGTTATTTTTTCCAATGTGCATTACTTTACATTTATCCACATTAAATTTCATTTGCCATTTTGTTGCCCAATCACTTAGTTTTGTGAGATCTTTTTGAAGTTCTTCACAGTCTGCTTTGGTCTTAACTATCTTTAGCAGTTTAGTATCATCTGCAAACTTTGCCACCTCACTGTTTACCCCTTTCTCCAGATCATTTATGAATAAGTTGAATAGGATCGGTCTGAGGACTGACCCTTGGGGAACACCACTAGTTACCCCTCTCCATTCTGAGAATTTACCATTAATTCCTACCCTTTGTTCCCTATCTTTTAACCAGTTCTCAATCCATGAAAGGACCTTCCCTTTTATCCCATGGCAGCTTAATTTACATAAGAGCCTTTGGTTAGGGACCTTGTCAAAGGCTTTCTGGAAATCTAAGTACACTATGTCCACTGGATTCCCCCTTGTCCACATGTTTGTTGACCCCTTCAAAGAATTCTAATAGATTAGTAAGACACGATTTCCCTTTACAGAAACCATGTTGACTATTGCTCAACAGTTTATGTTTTTCTACGTTTCGGTCAATTTTATTCTTAACTGTTGTTTCGACTAATTTGCCTGGTACAGACGTTAGACTTACCGGTCTGTAATTGCCAGGATCAACTCTAGAGCCCTTTTTAAATATTGGCGTTACATTAGCTAACTTCCAGTCATTGGGTACAGAAGCTGATTTAAAGGACAGCTTACAAACCTTAGTTAACAGTTCCACAACTTCACATTTGAGTTCTTTCAGAATTCTTGGGTGAATGCCATCTGGTCCCGGTGACTTGTTAATGTTAAGTTTATCAATTAATTCCATTTGGACCCTTAGCTGTGATAATAGAGATGAGTTAGGACTAAATACTGTAGTAGTTGCTCAGTATATGCTTTTCTTAGAGGAGCTCTAACTGAATTCTCTTGCTTACATAGGGTCCCTCATAAAAATGACCCATCTGACACTTTAAATAGGGAAAGGAAATTAATCTTCTTTCATTTCCATCTCTTTGAAATCCCTCCCCCATGACTCACTTCTCTTGGTTACGCTTACAGTGCTGACCTCCATTCTGTGATGCTTCCCTAACTTTTTCAAGAGACCTCAGAAGGGAATGAACTGAGCAGCAGCAGTAGGGTGTGCTGCTAGTTCCAGTCAAAAGCTTCCATTCCTTTTGTCTGTGTTTCTGCATTCAAGCAGAACTCCTGGGATGGAGTAGAAATAATGAAAGACTTAGAAAAATGGCTGCTGCAAGCCACAATTGTGGCAATTGGATCATGCTTAGGGACACAGAGCTTGGTCACACCCTCCTACCCTTCAGATATGAACAGTTTCTTCACTGTACACATGTGTATACACCAGCATGGCCACAAGGGAAGGGAGCTGTTATGCTTCTGCATGGTGTGTGGAAAGCTCCATGCTGTATGAGAACTCTGCCATGCAGGTGCACTGCAGTGACACTGGGCTGAGCATCCAAGAAGCCACGGTGCACTGTGCCTTCTGGCCCTTATTAGACTAGAAAGAAAGCTGGATTTTGTAAAGGGTGTTAGCAAACAAACACTATGCAACTTTTAATAACTTTAAAACATGGCATGGGTCATGGTCAACCTTGCATTCTGGGTAGTTCAGGGATGACTCTATCTTGTAAGAGGTAGAACAGCAAGCCCCAACTACTCTTCGAGCCTACAAAGTAAGGCACATACAGGGAAGGATCATGTGACGCTCATGAACGGAATGCCTTTTGGTGTTCTCTGTGGGTTGCTGTGACTATGCCTTAGTTAGCCATGCAGGTTTGTGCAGCACAGCTGTGGCTATGTATGTATGTGTACTTGTAGTTTTAAGGAAATATTCTAATGTTCATGATCAGTATGCATTTCTCAAGAGTTTCACATTTTAGCCATTTTTTGTTGCAGCCCTGGCTGAAATGTGTGACTAAAATATTAAAACAAGGAAACCCATCATTTTTCACACTCTTAATTATAAACAGCTGAAGGGATTTGTCTTAGAATTTATATCTATCAATCAATCAATCATCAGCTTTAGGAAAAGACCAAGCAAGGAAAATTGTAGCCCAAACGTTTGTTTCTGAGGTGTTACCTCTATTATCTATAATCTACCTACTTGCTTATTTATATTTCACCATAGTATCTAAGTACCAAATAAAACCTTTAAAGCTTCAGCACTTACTTGATTACAAGTGTGTTTTATGCTGTACAGTGGAAGGAGTGAGAGGAGACCAAGTTTGTAAGTTTGGTGGTATATTAATAGATTTTTGTTCCATTTATTTAATTTTTAACTTTCTTAATTTATCCTATAGTGTATGAAGTGCCGCCTGATAGAGCTGATGGAAGAGAAGGTCCGAGGCTTGGGGATGCAGATGGGAGCTATGGTTATGTTTTGAAGTGGGTTCAAGCAGATGATGGAACAAAGGCAAAAGAAGGTTGAAGGGAAAAGCCAAGACTTGCAGATGCAAGCTGGACTGGAGAACTTGGAGGGGAGATTGCTGGGTGAGGAAAATGGTCAATGAAAGCATGTGACTACAAGAACTAGGCAAAGGAAAAGACTGGCTAGCAAAGGTGAAATAGAGCTCAGGAACAGGTAGTACCACCTCCTGGCTTACATATTTTGGTTCAAACTGGATTCTCCAGAGCCCAATAGACAAAGAAAGGACTTTGGAATAAATAGTCTGGGTTTAAATTGATTCCGTGTCTTCATTCTGGTTCCTGATCTAAAGACTGATATGAACTTGTAACTAAGGGAAAAATCAGTTGTGGGCTTGGAGGGACGGACACCTACCAGAGCCCTAGGTTGGAACTGGGGGTTACCTCTGGTAAGTTCTTCAGTATGCATGTAGGTTCTTTTATATGCTTTCTCTGTAATGTTTCTACCTTAAAAATAAATGGGCTTGCTTAGATAGAGTTGTGTAGTAACTCATAACTGCTGGCAATACACTGTTCATAGCCCTCAGAGGGAAAGCAAAGCATAGGTGCTGGCCTATCACAGTGTAGATCAGAGAGCTGTGAAGCTTTAAAAACCCCAGTCAGAAGAGAGTGAGATGCAGGTATCAGCCCAGGAGAGGTGGTGGCTGGGAGCAAGAAACCTTTAAATGGGTGCCGTCGAGGAATGACAGAAGGGGAAATACAGGTGCAGTTACCCTGAAAGTGGCAGAATATACCATGAATTAAAAAAAAAAAATGATTGTCTGGAGATGATCCAAAGATGTCTCATCAGCATTAAGCATTCCTTCATAAAGGATAAGAAATAAAAAAAACACGAGGAGAGGAGATTAAATGCAATCTCTGCAACATCTTTGGACTTTCTCTCTCTTTATTGGATTCTCTCCCAATTCAACCAAACTGCTAGGTGAGTCATCTGCAGATGTTCTCAGAAGGGGAGAGAGAAAGTAATTCACTCAGTGTATAATTGTAGTTATCCTCAATGCCAACATGGTCAGCCACATCCTCTAAGGTGTAAATTAGAGGAATGAATGATTGTAATTTTGGAAATGTTCCACACTGATCTCTAAAAACATAAGTGGTTCACTACTAACTCTACAACCAAGAGTTTTCTGTCTGTAACAAAGCAGTCAGCAGCACTGGAGGTGTGCTCTAATTAATGATGGCAGAAAAGCTATTTCTGCTAGAGCTGGCCACACTAGATTTCTCAATTCCAAACATCTTTGATCATAATCATGAAAATGTCCTCCTGAAAACACTGAGGTAAGTTAGAGTTTTCAAGATAGTCCTGCACAGAATGGAATACTGATAAATGTTCAAGTTACCTGTGCATGGTTTCTGACATTCATAGTCGTATTCATGGATTTAACATTTGTATTTACACAGAAACATAGGACCAGTCATGACATATCTAATATACTGCCCCTACTTGTGGCCAGTATCCCATGCTTCAGAAGTAAACTATATATCCAGCTGTGCACATTATACATACACAGAGACATTCCTTTTGAATGCCTGTTTTCACTAATATTGTGTGTATGTGAACTATGCTGTAAAAACAGTGACATGATGTTAACAGATACCACAGTGATTGTTGCATCATAAGAACATATACAGAATTATTTTTAATACAAAATACTTGAAGTTTAACTATAGTGAAACTGGTATGTAGTTGTTTTTTTTTAAAGTACATGTAGTGTTAAGCCTTCTGATACTACAATATACTCTCCCAAGCAGAACATATACCAAACATTTTGAGTCCAATTTTTGAATGCACAATATTTTAGTGAATTCAGATTTATTCCATTCAGATTCACTAATCCCTCCTGACATCTTTCATAATCTCTCTCAGATGACCAATGGTGGTCTTCTATGTCAAGGGACAAGTCCCTCAAACAAAATTCCCAAGATTTGGATGTTGGTGGCATTCTGCATTTTGATGAACTTTGCCAACTTGAAATTTCAATCAGCTGAGGCAAGCGATAGAATTTAGGAGGAAGCTAGCAGATGGTATTTTATTTAATCAGAGGCAATTCTTGTCCCTTCTGACAACAGGAACGTGTCTCAGCTGCCTTTTTCCTTAGTCCAAACACTAACTTTATTGTCTCACTCCCTCTTCCCTCACACATGGTGAGAAGAGTCAGCAGTCTAGGAAGCCTGAAGCAAGAGATATGGCTTCACCAGTTAAGAAGGGGAATTGTTACAGCGTTCACAACCCAGGCAGCTTACGGAACTTCAAAGGACTAGCAGCGCTTGCAGCTCATTTGGCCCCTTGGCCTTTGGGAGTCCAGATATCAAGAGGTACAGAAAGATCCCTAGTGCACACTGTATGTTTTGTCCAGCCTCAAAAAGTGCTGGAGTACAGAATGGAAAACTGCAGGAAAATATGTTTACCCCTAAAGTTGGAATTTCTGAGGTGTGTGAGTGAGTTCTGTTTCTTCATAACTTGTACGGAGGCAAGAAGACCAGAACTCTATAGTGAAGGAGAGAGAGAGAGAGAGAAATTTTCGATCATTACTGTTTTCCTTATTCTAATAAAATTTCTTGTTTGTTGAGGGAAGAAAATGACTCTTACTGTGATTCTTTACCATTTTCACATGACCAGGGTACATAATATCTCAGTGTCATAACACTGTGCTGCCTGTCTCACAGCAGGAATCTCACTGAAATGTACGTTCTAATACCCAGGAAAAGAATCTATGGGTAACCTCCCCCACCCCTTATCTTTCAGCACTCCTCTGCTTGAAATAGCTACTGTTTTTCTAATTGGAATGATTACTCAATGAAGCACCACAATGCACTGAATTGAATTAAGAAACTCAAGTGCTTTAATGTTAACTGCAAGTTGCAGTAACACAGAAATCAAAATACACTAGAAATGAATTACGGTAACGATACAAATTAGATAGATTTATAGCAGTGAAATGAATTTCAGATGTTGGCTACTCCAGGAGTAATATATGTAATAAGTGAAGTTGCTTCATAATACAGCATGAAATCTATTATAGAAAATGGTTTCATAGCTTGTGTTTTTCTGCTTGTTTGTTTGTTTAAATTTTAACTAGTATATTTATACTGGTAGATCTGTTGCAACATTTTCACTATTTGTTATAGTTTTATTTTCCTCAACAGGTATTTTTCCTGTCTTATGTTGTACAATTTAGGCAGCCTAAGTTGTAGAAAAAGAAGGACCACTGTCAATCATTTACACTTGAGTTCTAAAAATAAATCACTTTACACAGAAAAGGAAGAAAAGGAAACCATGTCTACATCTCTGTGGAGACAGCCTGACACAATGGACCAGGTCTCAAAAAGGGCAACTAACACGTTATTGTAGTCTTTAACACTGAACAATGACTCTTTGCTTATATTTAAAACCATGCATGAAATTTTTCCTCCCAGGGGAAAGGGGAAATCAAACTATTTCCTCCCCGGCCCCCTTGGAGTGTTCAGTTTTTACTGAAACTTGCAAGATTTGTTCACTGTTCCAGGTTGAGAAGCATCCAAAAATATGTGCAACCTTTTCCTGTGCTCAAGATAACTGCTTTTGTAACAAGGCTGCTGAAGGCGGTCTGCAAGCTCCTGACACCAACAATAACAAAATATTTGATCATATGCTCTGTGAATCACTGAAATATGAGATAGAAAAGAAATATCAGGTCATCTAGTCTATCTCCCTGCCTGCCAGAGTTGTATATTTTTCTTGTAATTTGCTTAATTTGCTTAAATGATTCAGCTGATAGGGCTTCCAACACTTCCTGGGAGAGATTATTAGATCTCAAGTTTATAAAGTTTTTACTAATTGTGGGTTCTTGATTTTTAAGGAGGCTACTAAAAAGCAATGGGATAGGGTGACCTATGCAGTCTATTTTTTCCTTTCCTCAATGGGGATCATACCTTCCAGAACCAGAGGGACAAGCACAGATTTCACCCCTCACCTCCAATCAACCTCATCCACCTCTGCAGCATCATTGCCCCTTTCCCTTTGCTGGGCCAGAAATTGTACAGTGAAAGCACATGCAGACTCGGTGGGCTGAGGGAGCAGTGCAAGGGCAAGGAAGCACATTGTTCCCCTGTGACTTTGTGGACCTTCTTTTCTATGGAGCATTATCCAAGGTGGGAAAACTCCTTTAAGTAAGGACCATCAGGCCAGGGAAAGTCCCCGGTGGCACAGTTCCATCAAAGTAGAGAAGGGCCAGAGCCGCAGTGGAGGCAGATAACCCTAGCAGGGAGCAGGTACCGTAGCCTGTTTTGTGGGGAGCAGACAAATCCCACCTCCTCTAATGGAATAGTATCAGACAATCTCTAAAAATATGGTTGCAGTGGCAGTTGTCTGTGACCTGACAGTCAAATTTTCTGTTGGAGGAAAAATCAGTGATGCAAAATCGGTATATACATTCTTAATGCAACTTGTTTACTTTACAGTGTACACATCAGTCCTGGGACAAAGGTGATCACAAACAGCATGCTGACATCCCTCAGGAATCTCAGCCCAATGCTAATGGCTGGTTCCTAGAGAGCAACTCTGCCTCAAAATTGACTCTAGTCAGAGAGATTAAGGGAGGGGGGAGCAAGTTCCCTGCTGCTTGCCATAGCTCCCCCAAAAGGAAATTGCGGCACAAAACTAAGGATGGCACATTCTTTCTTCCATGACAGTACAGTGCTTTCACAATAAGAAAAAGGAGTGATAAAACCCATTCTGAAACGCCTTGCGTAACTCGAATTTTGCGTAAATCGGAAACATATACCCGACAATTACGCAAAAACAAAAACAAAAACAAAAAACCCTCCTATTTCTAGCTTACGGAACTTTTTTCCTAAGTGCAGATTTGCGTATGTCATGTTTGCGTAAGCCGGGGGGCGTCTGTATAGTGGCAATTCCTTCTCATGAATCCCTTTCCTTTTTCCAAGGGATGGAGCAATCCAGTCCCTTAATTTCATCCCATTACTACTAGATTTACCCTTTTGTATCATCCCAAACAATTCCTCTCTTTCCTTAATCTTCACATTTCAGATGTTTCAATATGAAATCTATTATTTCCTTCCCTTCCTGGCCCCAACTCCAGACCTAAATCAGGCTTTCCTTATGGCCACCGTGCTAAACTCAGGGCTGGCTCTAACTTTTTTGCTGCCCCAAGCAGCAAAAAAAAGCGCCGCCCCCCCCCGAACCCCCCCCGCCGAGCGCCGCGCCGCCGGAACCCCCCCCCCCCCGAGCGCCGCGCCGCCGGAGCCCGCACCCCCTGCGGAATGCCGCGCCGCTCCCCGCCACCCCAAGATTGGCCGCCCCTTACCAGGTGCCGCCCCAAGCATGTGCTTGGTTGCCTGGTGCCTGGAGCCGGCCCTGGCTAAACTCAGCCTGGCAAGCCCTACTTGTCTGAACCCTAACCCTTCCCCAGGGCCATATATGGAAGGCTGTAACACTAGCCCAGGGCCTTTCACTCCTGTGCAGTCCAACTTGAAATATAATAAAGAATAATTTTTGCATCAAAAGACATGGCCATTCAAAATGCCATTTCATTATTTAATTAAAAATTAATTTTTTGAGTTACAGCTGTGAAAATGCAAATCTCTTTCCACGTATATTTAAAAAAAATGCTATTTTTGTAAAACCCTAGCAGGAGTACTCATAAATCAATTTTGCCAATCTCTTAATGATAGGGTAGTGAGTTTAAAATTAAGAAAATATTTGATATACGGTTAATGAGTTGTTGTGCAAAGTGTCTACCCCAGTGCAGCAATTTTATAATATATATAAAAAACAGATTGTTCAGAAATGATTTGTGGGGGGAAACTGGCTAATTTCCTCTAATAATTTATTAAGACCTGATAGTAATTCATACCCCATTAATCCTTTTTTACAGTCTCTAAATTATTTGAATATTGTAGGCTGAAAATAGTTGCAATGCTGGTAATTAAAAATAAACAAAAACAAAATTTCCCCACATGGGACTTATAATTGGCAGCATATTTTGTACATTACTTTACAATACATCAGCCAAGTGATGTTGCCCTGCAAAGATCATGTATGTAGATTCTAATACCGTGTCTAGGCAACCTCTAATGATGCAGTGTAAATGAAGGCTCTGAATAGCAGAAGTTTGCTGTCATTAAAATGGAGCTTTCTATCTTGTGGCTATTTCATGCTACTTCCTTTTTTCTTCCTTTTTTCAAGAAGAAAAAATAATCTGGGATCTAATTAATACTTTATAGATATGTCTGGGCTGGAGACTAGAATTTTCTTCTGAAAGAGAGGAAGGATGGTCCCAGTGGTTAGGGCATTATCCTGGGACCTGGGTTCAAGTTCCTGCCCCATCACAGACTTGCTGTGTAACGTAGGCAAAGCCGCTCTGTGCCCCAGTTCCCCAACTGTAAAATGGGAATAATAGCACTGCTCTTACTCATAGAAGTGCTGTGAGTTTAAATACACAAAAGATTGTGAGCTGCTCGGATACTACGGTGCCTAAGATAAATAGTAAATAAAATATAAGTACCTAGGATATATAGACAGATAGTCTAATGGTGTGAAGCTTGGTTATGTCTTAGAGGTTGGTTTGACCAAATAACTCCTTGTGAGAATTCTACAACTCCATCTTGATTATTTGGATTGATACTATAAAAGAGTACTGATAGCATAACAAGAATAAAAAAGGCGCTCGAATAATCTACATAAATATACTAAGCCATATGATGTAAAATTAAGTTAAATGAACACAAAGCATTAACAGCACTAAATTGTGGCTGGCCCTACATGGCTGCACAAGAGTGAAAGGAGAGATGAGGATTCAAGGACCCTTCTCCTCTAAATAGGGGCCAGAAACAATGAGACTGGGATCACTGATCCTCATTATCATTGGTGGTGGAAGATGGCCCAAGAAGGATGGAGAAAAGGCAGGACCATGTCCCTCCCCTTCCCAGTGAGGGATTTCATGCTGCATCCATTTAGAAGGCAGAGGAGCTCCCATTTTCAAGGTATTTCTGGTACATTTAGCACAATGGCACCGTGCAAGTGCTCAAATATCTTCTGCTGTATTGTGCATTTCCCCAGAAGTCTCAAGGGTGTGTCGGAACAGAAGACTCCATTGAATTATTTCAGCTTAAATGTCAACATATTATTACTGACTAGGAAAATCTAATATCTGAAATAAATAGCCTATATAGCCTAAAGGTGTTTTTTCTGGTTCTCTCAAGCAAGAAAATATCCTCCCCCTCCCCCAGGAAAAGTCTGGAATCCAGTCAGGGCCGGCTCCAGGCACCAGCTAAAGAAGCAGGTGCTTGGGGCGGCCAATACCAAGGGGCAGCACTCCAGCCACTATTGGGCCAGCACGTCCGGGTCTTCAGCAGCAATTCGGTGGCGGGTCGCTCAGCCCCTCTTGGAGCGAAGGACTTGCCGCTGAAGAGTGGAGAGGCGCGATTGCGCTGCCGCAGCTTTTTTTTTTTTGCTGCTTGGGGCGGCAGAAAACCTGGAGCCGGCCCTGAATCCAGTTCTAGAATTAGAAATTTGAGAATCTGGAATCTTCAGAAAAACGTTGAAAAAGAGGAATTGTAGGTGTTCCTGGCATTAAAAAAAAAAATCTAGAGCACAAATTTGATGTGTATGGAAAGGATTTTTCAAGTTACTGTTTTTCTTATTTACAAGTGAAAGCCAATTAGTGTTGGGTAAAAAAGGAATAAATCTCCTTCTTCCTGACAAAACACTTATTTTACCGAATTCACTTTTGACAAGGATAGAATATTACCAATTATAAAAAAGTAGTTCATTACCAGTTTAAAGCATCCACTTACTTACAGATGATTCTAGCATGACTATGATTAAAGAGAAAAATCTGAAGTGCTAGTATGTGAATAGGACTGAAGTAGCATATAGGTTTTGTGCTGTTCCTCTGCACTCCACTTAAGATACTAATTAGCAAACAAAAACTAATGTTTAGCAGAACTCAGGGCCACATCTCATCAACCCCAAACCTTAAATGTGTGGAAATAAGAAGTTAAGGGGAAAGACTTGTACATTCCTTTCCATCTTCATATTGCCTATAATGCTGCCAATAATATACTCCATCACTCCATCAGACTTTCACTGCCATCCCTAGCACACTCCCAAAGGCAATATTTACCCAAATAAATCAGACTTGCACTCTAATGGAAAATCTTAAGCCAGGTTACAAGGGTACTTGGTGAGAGCTAGAATCTCTGACTCTGATTTGTCGTCAAATTCTGCAGGTTCAGCTTGGTGCACAAGTTTTTAGATATGGCTAAACTAGTTATAAAATACTCTATAGACAAACACTACCAATTTGTAATTGTTATTTGAGCAATTAGCTTCTGAAGAACAATAGTGTGGCCAAAGGCAGCTCCCAGGACACCTTAGATTTCTTACAAAAGGGGTGTACCATGAAACAATCTAGTGAAAAATTGCCCAAAGAAGTGATTTTTGAGCTCTTATTCTACTTTCTTTATCAATTCATTTTTCATCAAACCACCATGAAAAATTCAAATTCCACTCACAGTTTATATGCTGTGTTTTGAATTTTGCCATTTCAACTGGATTTTTACAAAATAAATGTAAAATGCTCCTGTTAAACTGAAGACTTTTAGTCAATCTTAACTATGGAATCATGATCAGCACTTCCGCGATAGCTGAAGTACTACCAGTGTGCAATAGCAAAATCATAATGCCTGACTTGTGGTTTAATACCACTTATATTTCCCCATGCTTAGCCAGATGTCGTTTCTTTGCAGTGAAATCTCTTGTCCTTTAATCTCATTAAACTATTTTTTTTTCTGTTAAAATAAGATGCCTCATCTGTTTTATGTTTATTCTAATTTAACATTTTTTACATATGAAAAAATAGTTTAGAACATAAAAGTATCAAAAGTGCTTACTTTCTTGATGTCACTGGTTTTATTTAAACTTTCCCCCCCTTTCCAACATAGTAAGTGCAAATGCAACAGGTGCATATGCAAACATCCATCTAAACCTGTTGTACTGGAATCAGGTAGCTTTTCACCTATCAGCATCTCAGTATGCATAATTATCCCCATTAAATAACAGAAGTTTGAGATGGAAAACAACTATTAGGTTATCCAGTTCCTCCCCTGCCAATGCAGGATTGTTCTCTGTAGTAATTTTCTAGTCTTTGCACATTGTCTTTAATATCTCAATGGATAGGACTTCCACAACATATTTAAGGGTCAGCAAATTTTCTCCTGATAGTCCCCTGTATTTTTTAATCAAAAAGTCATCATGACAACTAGAAATAAATATCAGTGCAAGAATCAATAATTAAATTAGAATAGTTCTGAAGCCTTTAGGTTGTGATTTGAAGGACTATAGAAGCAGTCAAAATTTGAAATAAGAATTCCAGAACTAGATCACACCAATTCCTACTAGTGAATTTAATTTGTGTTACTTATAGAGGACCATACAATGTTGATAGATATTATACATTTTTATCATAAGCACTTATCATTTTGACTACCCCATTACTATGACAAGGAATGGCTAAGAAAACAAATGTTCCTTTGTGCACATTACTTGTTGTCCCTGTATTCATTGGGGACCTATAGAATGAAAGCCTAAAGCTGACAATCCAATTTTTCAGCTGCCTTTGCAGAAACTTCAGCAAAGGTGTGTGACAGATATAGAGGGAATACTGTTCAAAACTCAGAGAAATAGATTTTTTTGCTCTGCGTGGGTAGAAGAGTTTAAAGTGATAAATGAGATAAAATACTAAGGGGGGATGCCATTTAAGGAGAAATTTTAATTTTAGATTTTTAATTTTCTATAAAAATATGTTTTCAAAAGCTTTTCAGTATTACTGCAGAAAGGAAATCAACAAGATGCCATTGATAAATGTCACAAAAAGTTTGGAGGTAGAAGGATGAAAATCAAGTGTAAAAGACCCCCCACCCATGTTCTTTTACTTTAGTTGGGCACCTTATTGCTCTGTCCTGCATTGTTCTTTTTCATGTTATTTACTTGTACTAAGTAAAATATATTACAGTGCACCAACATCAGTTAATTAATGGTTGCACAGGCACTGAAAAGAAATAAGATAATTGGGCAGCTGACTTTAACGACCTGCAGAAAAATACTTTCCTATTCTGGAAAGTAAAAACAGGGATAATGGCTCGTGTGACAGGGTTGGGACTCACCACCGCACCATCTCCTACTGGTCGTCTCGGGGAATCGGTTCGATCCAGTAGAGCGCCTCCTTCTGGTGGTGTCCCATCTGTCGTCCCGCCAGGGGTTGGCGTGTGGACCCGCTGTGCTCCCGACGCACAGGGTCCTCTTTCTGGAACACTGCCCTCCGACAGTGTCCTTCTGTCAATTCGCGGCCCCTTCCGGGGGGGAATGATCAACAGTCCCACACCTTTAAGTCCGATCCCTACAGTCCAGGATCTGGCGTGGTTCCGGCTGGCCGCTCCCTGCGGTCTATGGCTGAGTGTATGGCCAAAGGGAACCAAAAGGGGGGGACCCAGGCCCACCCACTACTCTGAGTCCCGGTCCAGAGGCCCTCTAGCAACAGCCTTGCTGTCCTCCTTCTCCTTCCTCCTCTGACTGCTCCTCTGGACCGCTTCCCCAACGGCCCTTCTCCCCGCTAGGCCTTTTCCTTCCAGGCCTGCCGCCTGGCAGGCTACGGAGTAGGACCTTCTCCCGCGCTCCAAGGCTGGCCTGCACTGTGCTGTCCATGGTGCTGGCCTCCCAGCTCTGGAGACAGACCTTCCCCTCTGAAGGCCTGGGACAGACTGACTGCTCTCGCCCTGAGCAGTCTTTTATATGGCTGAGCTGGGCCTTGATTGGCCGTCCCCAATCTGGGCACTGATTGGCTCGCAACAAGCCTTTCCCTTACTGGCTGCCGGGATATGCAGGCACCCGGGCCTGCCCCAGCCCACACTCTCCGTGTGTGGGGCAGCCGCCCCACCACATACCCTCCCCCTTAAGAACCTTCCCCGGGGTGGGGTGGGGGTTCTGATCGGCCTAGTGGCCTGGAACCCGGAAATTAGCCCTCGTCCCAGGGCAACCCGGCTTACTGGCTCAAGTCTAGGAAATTAGTCCTGGTCCCAGGACAACACGGCCTACTGGCCCGAGTCTCAGGAATTAGCCCTCGTCCCAGGGCAACACGGCCTATGGGCCGAAGTCTAGAAAATTAGCCCTTGTCCCAGGGCAACACAGCCTACTGGCCAGAGTCTAAGGAATTAGCCCTTGTCACAGGGCAACACGACCTCATCGCCGTCTCAGCGGGGGGGGGGGGGGGGGGAGGGGTGTCCCACCGAAACACGCTGAGGCTTACCGGGTCCGACGTACCAGTCTCTCACTCCCCTCGGGTTGCTTCCTACCAGTTCGGACGCTGGGGTGTCCCACAGGTCTCCTGATTCTCCACGGGTCTCGAGGTCCGCCGCCTCTTCTGGTTCCTCCCACAGTGAGGCTCCACCCCGACCTGGAGAAGTCGCGGTTCCTGGCGGCTCCAGGAGTGCGGGCTGGTCCTCCACTGGGGCTTTCCGCATAGGTTCTTCTCCTACGGCTGCCTGCCTAGGCTGGGCTATGCCCTCTCCCTTCGTACTCTCTGTACACTTGGAGCATACCCAGTATGAGCGGGCCGAGTCCTCCGCCGTCAGGGCCACCTGCCTGGTGCCGCTGGAGTTGGGGTGGGGCATGGCTGCCCCCTCGCAGACCTCCCCCTGTGCTAAGGATCCCCCATCTCGGTCAGTTTCCTCACCCTCCTCTCCCAGCCTGGAGAAGAAATCAGCATTAGTATGAGCCTTACCCGGGCGGTGGAACACACGGAAGTCGTAAGGCTGGAGGGCGAGGTACCACCGCATAATTCTAGAGTTTGTGTCCTTCATGCTGTGGATCCATCGCAAAGGGGCGTGGTCTGTGATCAACTTAAAACTATTCCCCAGCAGGTAGTAACGTAGGGCGTTTATAGCCCACCGTACCGCTAGGGCCTCTTTCTCTATCGTCGAAAAATGCTTTTCCCGGGGGAACAGCTTACGACTTAGGTATAGTAGCGGATGTTCTTCCCCGTCTATTTCTTGGGAGAGCACTGCGCCCAAGCCCACTTCGGATGTGTCCGTTTGAAGTATAAACTCCTTCGTGAAGTTGGGGTGTCGTAGGACAGGTTCTCGAGTGAGCCGTTCCTTTAGTGTGGCAAAGGCTCTCTCACATTGTTCGGACCACTGTACCTGTTGAGGCTGAGAGTTCTTTGTCAGGTCTGACAGGGGGGCGGCTTTGGATGCAAAATCTGGCACAAAACGGCGGTAATACCCCGCTAATCCTAAAAACTGACGCACTTGCTTCTTCGTCTTGGGGACGGGTACGTCTTTGAGTGCTTGCACCTTGCTAATCAGGGGCGTTAGTTTCCCCCCTCCTACCATGTATCCCAGGTAGGTCACTTCTTCTTGCCCTAGGTGGCATTTTGACGGGTTAGCCGTTAGGCCGACCGCTCTGAGGGCCTGTAACACCCCTACCAGGTGGTGGTAGGTGGCTCTCCCAGTCGAGGCTGTAAATTACAATATCATCTATGTAGGCCGCCGCATATTGGTCGTGGGGTTGGAGGACCTTGTTCATCAAGCGTTGGAACGTAGCCGCTGCTCCGTGTAACCCGAATGGCATGGTTATGAACTGGAAGAGGCCGAAAGGAGTGGGGAAGGCCGTCTTCGCACGGGAGTTTGGCGTAAGGGGGATCTGCCAGTATCCTTTAGTTAGGTCTATGGTTGACAGATACCTGGCTCCCCCGAGACGCTCCAACAATTCATCCACCCATGGCATTGGGTATGCATCAAAGCGGGAGATAGCGTTGACCTTTCTGAAGTCGATGCAAAACCGGGTCGTCCCGTCTGGCTTCAGGACTAAGACGATAGGGCTACGCCACTCGCTCGTTGATTCCTCCACCACTCCCATCTCCAACATCGTCTCTACCTCCTGCCGGACTGTATCCCACATTCTCTTGGGTAACGGTCGGTGGTTGTCCCTTACCCTCTTCCCGGGGTCGGTGGCAATATGATGACTCATTAGAGTCGTCCGGCCCGGGCAGGCAGATAAAACATCCGGAAATTCCTCCACTAACCGTTGTAAGTGCCCTCTCTGTCTGGGATTGAGGTCTGACCCCAACGTGGCCGGTCTGGGGTCAGGAATATCTCCCGCTAGGGGTCCAAGTTTCGAGTCTGGGGTGGACGGGCCAATGAACAGGGCTTCCCGCGTTTTCCAGGCCTTCAGAAGATTGACATGGTAAATGCGAGTCTCCTTACGTCGTCCCGGTAGTCTGACTTCGTAGTCAACCGGCCCCACTTGTCGGATTACTTCATAGGGGCCCTGCCATTTGGCCAGGAGTTTCGACTCCGCTGAGGGCAGTAGGAGCAGCACCCGATCGCCTGGGCTGAATTTCCTCCCTCTAGTCCCGCGGTTATAGAGGCATTCCTGGCATGCCTGGGCCCATTCCAAGTTTTCCTGGGCGAAGGCCCCTAACGTTTGGAGTCGCTTCCGGAGGTGTAGCACATATTGCGTGGTTCCGAGGACCCGCGTCTCCTGGGCTTCCCTCTCCCCCTTCAGGAGGTCCAATATCCCCCTGGGCTGCCTCCCGTATAAGAGCTCGAAGGGCGAGAACCCCGTCGAGGCCTGTGGTACCTCTCTTATAGCGAATAATAAGGCTGGCAACAAGGCATCCCAATGCGAGGGGTCCTCCTCTACAAACTTCCGCAGCATGGCTTTTAGCGTGCCGTTGAACCGTTCTACCAGACCATCGGTCTGCGGATGGTACACCGATGTCCGGAGAGTCCGTATGTGGAGGAGGCGACATAGCTCTGCTATTAGTTTGGAGGACACGTTCGTGCCCTGATCAGTCAATATTTCCCTGGGTATCCCAACCCGGGCGAAAATCTTTACTAGTTCATTCGCGATGGTTGGTGCTGTCGCTGTCTTTAGGGGAACGGCTTTGGGATAGTGCGTTGCATAATCCACCACCACTAGGATAAAGCGGTTCCCTGTCTTACTTCGTTCGAGGGGGCCAACGAGGTCCATCCCAATCCGCTCAAAGGGTACCCCCACGACCGGCATGGGTACCAGGGGCGCACGGGCTACCCCTTTCGGCCCGGCTCGCTGGAATTCTGGGCACGATGCACAAAAGTCCGCCACCTCTCAGTGTATGCCCGGCCAGAAGAACCGGCGAGCTACCCTCTGTAGGGTCTTCTCGCGCCCCAGGTGTCCTGCCCAAGGGTTCGCGTGGGCTAGTTGGAGGAGGCCGGATCGCAGTCTCCGGGGGACCAACAGCTGACGGAACGTCTCTTGGGTCTGGGATTCCTGCGCTATGCGGTACAGGCGGTCCCGCCATATTTCAAAGTGGGGGCCCTGTGGAGGCCGTGGCGTCATGTCCCCCTCGGTGTCGGAGTTGGTGGCCAGCTCCCAGGTTCTGCATAGGGTTGGGTCTTCTCGTTGTTCCTGTAAGAAGTCCCCGTCATGCTCTAGTTCTGCTTGGGCGTCCTCCACTGAACGGGGCCTGTCTCCAGGATGATCCACGGGGGCCTCCGGGGTTGCGGAGGTCCCCTCGCCGGGATCACTCCTTGGTCTGCGCCCGAGCAGTCCCGTTCTAGGCGCCTTAGTCCTGTCTGGTCGGGGTTCGGGCGGCTGGTATCTCAGGAGAACATCCCCGAAGCCCGGCCAATCCCGTCCCAGCACCACCGGGTAGGCCAGCCTGGGGGCCACTCCTACCTGGAGACCCTCCTCTCGGCAGCCTACTCCTATTTTGACCCAGGATGTGGGGTACGGGCGGATGTCCCCATGCACACACTGCAGGTGGATCGGGGGCCCCGAAAGATTAAGGTTCGGGACCAGCCCCTCTCGTATGAGGGTCTGACTGCACCCCGAGTCTACGAGGGCGTTTGTAGGGGTCCCCTCGACCCGGACAGGGACTACCAGCTTTCCTATCCCTCTCCTCTGAGCCCTTCGTCCGGCCACCCAGACTTGCCCGTAGCTGCAGTCCATAAAAGGGCAATCTCATCGAAAATGTCCTTCTTGTCCACAACCCCAGCATCTCTCTCGAGCCTCGGCCGGCCCTGGGCCTCCCCCAAGTGGGCCTGCTCGCTCCGGGGGCTGATGCTCCCTCTGAGTCGTCACCTGTGGTAACTTGTGTCTGGGCTCGGGGTTGGGGGGCCTCGGATGCCCATGGCGGTTGCCTGCCAGTGGTTCGGAGGGTCCCAACCCGCGGAGGTTCCCCTTCTCTGTCCCGCCCTTGCGACCAAGGTTCCCTGCCGCTCGGGGTGGCGCCTCAGCCCCCTCGGCAGATAAGTAGTCCTCCATCAAGGCCACCGCTGCTGACAAGGTGGCCGGTCGATGCCGTCGTACCCAGGCCCTTCCTCCCGGGGGCAGGATCTGGGTGAACTGTTCTAGGGCCACCATCTCCGCCACCTGGGGTCCTGTCAAGCCTTCCAGGTTTAACCACTTCCAGCAGTGGTCTCAGATGCGTTGGGCCACGGCGCGGGGTCGGGCCCCTGGAGGGTACTGTTCCTTGCGGAGGCGCTGGCGGTAGGTCTCCGGGCTAATGCCGGTATGGTCCAGGATGGCCGCCTTCACTCAGGCGTACTCGAGGGCTTCCCGGGGGTCGAGGCTACGGTATGCGGCCTGAGCCTGCCCCATCAAATAGGGGGCTAGCAAGGTGGCCCAATGTTCTGAGGGCCACCGGGCAGCGGTCGCCACCCGCTCAAACGTCACCAAAAATACTTCTGGGTCGTCCTCAGGCCCCATCTTGGTGAGGCGTACCGGTAGTGCCCCCAAGGTATCCACAAGTCCGGTCCCAATGGGTGCGGCAGGGGTGCCTCCCGCCGGGCGTAATAGCGCGGCCATCTGTTGTACCAGGTGTTCCTGCTGCGCCCGCTGCAGGGCGGCCAACTCCCGGAGGAGCTGCTGCTGGTGCTCTTGGTGCTGAGTCATCAGCAGTTGCTGTTAGCTAGTCATTTGTTGCAGCATTTGCACCTGCTGCTGTTGCTGCTGGGCTGACTGCTCCTGTTGCTTTTCCAGCATCCACTTCAGGAGCTTCTCGGCCTCCATCTTGGGGGTCAGCGGGATGCTCACGACGCAACCCCCACACTCTGGACCTTTTAACAGGTCCGGATCAGTCCCCACTTCTCGTACCACGTGTGACAGGGTTGGGACTCACCACCGCAGCGTCTCCTACTGGTCGTCTCGGGGAAACGGTTCGATCCAGTAGAGCGCCTCCTTCTGGTAGTGTCCCGTCTGTCGTCCTGCCAGGGGTTGGCGTGTGGACGCGCTGTGCTCCCGACGCACAGGGTCCTCTTTCTGGAACACTGCCCTCCGACAGTGTCCTTCTGTCCATTCGCGCCCCCTTCCGGGGGGGGGATGATCAGCAGTCCCAGATCACCTTTAAGTCCGATCCCTACAGTCCAGGATCTGGCGTGGTTCCGGCTGGCCGCTCCCTGCAGCCTATGGCTGAGTGTATGGCCAAAGGGAACAAAAAGGGGGGAAGGGGGGGGACCCAGGCCCGCCCACTACTCTGAGTCCCGGTCCAGAGGCCCTCTAGTGACAGCCTTGCTGTCCTCCTTCTCCTTCCTCCTCTGACTGCTCCTCTGGACCGCTTCCCCAACGGCCCTTCTCCCCGCTAGGCCTTTTCCTTCCAGGCCTGCCGCCTGGCAGGCTACGGAGTAGGACCTTCTCCCGCTCTCCAAGGCTGGCCTGCACTGCGCTGTCCGTGGTGCTGGCCTCCCAGCTCTGGAGACAGACCTTCCCCTCTGAAGGCCTGGGACAGACTGACTGCTCTCTCCCTGAGCAGTCTTTTATATGGCTGAGCTGGGCCCTGATTGGCTGTCCCCAATCTGGGCTCTGATTGGCTCGCAACAAGCCTTTCCCTTATTGGCTGCCGGGATATGCAGGCACCCGGGCCTGCCCCAGCCCACACTCTCCGTGCGTGGGGCAGCTGCCCCACCACAGCTCCTAACCTGCAAATTTTACTCAGGCAAAAATCCCACTGCAGACAGGAATTTGACATGATTAGGGCCTATGGGATCACGTTTATTGCAATTTCTTTGCAGTCATCCTGTTAAGTACTTTGTGAGTCCACCACTACATTTTAGTCATTTACATTTACACATTGAATTCTCCCTGGAATACTGTTAGTGTATTTCTTGCAAAGCTCCTTCCAAGTGAGCACAACATCATAATCATATAGTCAATATGCTGTCTCAATCCTTCTTGTTGATTTAGATGTTTTTGGCTATGACCTTCCTTCAATTCACTTTAAAGTCTTCCTGTATACGCCAGAACAGGTGACTGTAAGGCCACTAAAAATGTGGGGCCATACTGTGTCAATGAGACATAGCCCTAACTAAGGGGAAGCGTGGAGCCCAATAGCTCTACACAGAACTTCACAAGACATTGTGACTCAGGGAACCACCATGCCTCATGGAGCTATTCGGGAATGCAGCCATTGTCCCACACCTCAGGAAGATATAGCATGCACCCCTCTGAACCCAGACAGCACTAGTGGTTGGTGCAGAGGGGGGAATGGTAATGCCATCTTTCTTTCCATTTTGAAGAGGATAGCACCCAAGGAGAAATGGCCACTCAACTGAAGCCCTCCCCAATCTGGTCCTTTATTTTCTCTCCCCAAGAAAATGTCTTTAAGTCCATGTTTCCTTTGAGTCATCATACTGCTGAAATATAGTCTCCTATCCAAGCTTCCTTAGAGATGTTATCATTTGTGTGAGTTACCGTCTCTTCAGTGCACCATCTACTATGCACATGGACAAAGGAACAGAAGAATTGCCATCCCAGATCAGACCATTAACTTATCTGCGGTAGTAGCCAGTATCAGCTGCTTAAGAGGAAGGCATAAGAAACACTGTAATAGACAATTTTGAAATAATCTGTTCATAGGAGGAATTTCTTCCTACCTTGTCTCCAACAACTAGAGCCTGGTTATGTCCTGAAGTATGCCGGTTTATGTCCCTCCAAAATTTTTAAATCATATTTTATGTAACTGTGGATATTCTCATTATCACATCAGGGCAACAACCCACCAGTCTTACTAAAGGAGACACGTCCCACATTATAGGTGTGTCTATGTGATTGCTAGCTTTTCTTTCCTAATTTTTTTTGCCAAGGCAGCTCTAGTGGTGGTGTTGACAATGGCAATGCTAGCAAACACAGGGCAAAGGTATTGTAGTGACTATGTAATCAAAGAGGTCTAGAAGACATGGTGGTTAAAATCCCAGTGGCTGCCAGTATCTTGCCTACATTTACATTCCCGCCATCACTACCACTGGAGCACTTCCACCAGTGTTAAGTTTTAGCAAAGTAAGCCTGGTTTAAACAAGGTCAAAGTCCATGGCCTGCTTAGTAGCAGGACCTAAGCATTTCACTGTGAGGGTTTTTCTTTCCCTTCTCCATACACACAGATTCCTAATCACTGTGGATATTGTTCATTTGCACTTCACGAGACCACTTTGTGCCAAAACATTTGGCACTTTTCAGTCTTCTTAAACACCGTCTTGTGCCTTATAATCTTTCTGTTATATCACATGCTTTTTACAGGCCAGTCTTTCCTTACTCCTTATTTCTCATCTCACAATTTCTGCACGGGGATTAGCAACAATATTTTCTTTCCAAAACTCATTTGAATGTCTCAGTCTCTCCACTTTTCTTGTTTGCCTATTCAATATTGCTCTTTTCACTCTATTGCTTACCTTGATATTTTTCAACCTTCTTGTTTTGACAACACATTGCCTGTTCCATTGTCATTTATGGAGCTGGGCACACAGGTTGTAATTATATAATTGGTATGATCATTCATTTCATTTTTAACTCCTGCTCAGAAATTGTATGTGAGCGGTGCTCAGTACCATGGGTTGGGGCAAAGATGGTGCAAGTTTGCTTTAAACTGCTCAGTTGCAATGGCCCTAAGTGCATCATTCTGATAACATCTATAGCAATGGGAGGAGGGTGGCACAGGGAAGTCTTCCTGCAACCTCGGGATTCCCACACATCAGGGTATTCTTCAGGTGACTGGATCTGCCAGTTGCCTGGCTGATTTACACTGTCAGAGCGCCACAAAGTGGCCAGCGCCCAGCGCCCAATTATTTCTCCATTCTTTTTTATTTACAAGACAACCTGCAATAAAAAAAACACAATATCCTGCAGGAAACACACAGCTAAAATCATTGTGATAATTTAATAGTCACCTTTACTCATTAAATGGAACAAACCAATTTGGTAAATGAGGCACTGATATATGCAGAGCAGGCACCTGTCAGAGATGAAAATACATTGATTCATGAGTGGCATACAGCAGCCTAATGTAATTAGCTGATAAGACTGTCACTGATCTTGTTCACTATCTGGGATTCCAAAGGAGAATGATGGGAAAACCATTCCACGGCATTAATGACAACTGAGTGAAATGTGCCAACGAGGGCTAATAATATACCTGCATGATACAGACCATTAAGCAGCCAGCTCACAACGGTTCTTGAATAACAGAAACAAATGAAAATGACATTTATGGTCAAATACCTTGTCTTATTAAGCTGTGTTAAACGCTTTTCAGAATAATTAATGCACTCTGAAACTGATCATTCAAATATTTAAGCAACTGCTCTGTCTGCTTTTTCCTAGTTAGTAATTATTTAAGTCAGCACTGAGAGACAGTAAGGTGGCAATAAGCACAACAATACCCAAGAAAATGCTTTCCACGGCAACTGTGAAAGTTTAATGGTCTCCAGCAACAAACATGAAAAGACTTCTATTGCCATTAACTGGCATCACTGTTTATCCCAGCTATGTAAATCAAGTGTGTTTTTGTGCTAAGGCAGGGATATATAGAAAATATATCTATATACAAACTACAGCAGGAAATGAGAAATATTATATGCAGTGGTTGTTCCTTCCTGACATTTTCCTGCTGCTAGAAAGGTGCATGTAGATTCTCCAATATCCTGTAATAGACTTTATAGAAAAAAAACTGTCCTCAATTGTCTCCAGTTTCCTTGAGTGGAGGCAACACTCATCTGCCAGATGAGGTGAGGAAATACCACTTCCACAGTAATATTTTCCTCCCGGAGGCCTTGTGAGCAATGTATTGGGTTTCAGGGGGCAGGAACAGTGAGGGCTTGCTTTCCATGGCATTCCTGAAACCTCACTAGAGACGGATAATACCTACTTAAATATGCATGCCCAAATTAGTGCTGTTTGTACCAGCCTTTATTTGCTTGATTCTCCATAAAGGGTAGATTGCCCTCGCCTGCTGGTTTCCTTCATGGGTGGGGCAACCTGGACATTAAGATTGGCTCCGAAATTTAAGTTATGAGCACCTGCAGAGCCCACCAACTTCAACTGAGCTTTAGGTGTTCAGGTCATAATACTGCAAGCACACTGTGCACGGAATTCCTATTAATGACACTGGGAATTCTTCCTGGGGAACAATGAGCCATAAATGATCGTTCAGACTAACTAAAGCCAATCCTGCAAACCAAGGGCAGACCCTCTAATTAAAATAAATTATGTTGTTCCTCGGGCAACTTAAATGCATCATTGCAGTTACTATGTTTAATGTATCTCTAAAATACATTTTAGATTTCTTTGTGCATAAATCTGTGTATACTGATTAATATTCAGCATCTTGTTGCAACAGACAAGATTTATAAAACAAATGTATGGCTTACTAAATGCCCAATTTAAATAGTTCCAGTGCTGTAATTTAATGTCATGCTTTTTCAAACATTGTTTTAAAAGTAAGGGCTCTTAATTATTTTTTGTTGTGAGAAATAATGATAAAATACATTTTTATTAGGGAAGTCTAGATTTCATTCCAAACCAAATCAGTTCAGATAATATCATGTGATGCTGTGCCTTTAAGTACAATGATAATTTATGATCCTTCTAAAATGCAGTTCACTGACAAGTCTGTCATTAGAAAAACTTGAAAAATGAGAACTGTATAGGTTTCTGAATTAATTCCTAAGTAGGAACAAAGATTATATTCCCCCCTCCCTCCCCCCAATTAAAATCCTTTATGCAGGTTTATCCATTGTGAGTGGAGGATTGAGGCCACTGTGTATGTTCCGTTCTTAAAAATTGGAGAGCAAATTCAAATCTGTTTTACAGTGCAGATTAATACACAACCATGCAGCTATGTAGGATAGCACAATTACTAACCTTCCATTCTACCCATTTACTGAGCTATTTAAAGCAATCTGTAAAGTGTTATAATTGACTCCCATCTTGTTCTACTCTTCCTTTGCAATGTCACCTACTTAACTTGGTTTAGTTCAAGTGCATCTTTATCATTCTATTCAAATCCAGTTGCTTTGCTTTTTTCCCTTGGCTTGCTTCTTTTTTGCTACTGTCAGTCTGGTTGTAGAGTCTCTTGGGTAAAGACCGGCTGTTAATATGCAGAGCATCTCGCTTTGTAATCAGTAGTTCTGAAAGGTTGTTACTAATGTTCTCTGAGGACTACTACAAATCATGAATAAGTAGGAAGCCCTACACCATTTCAAGTAAGCTGTGCACCCTGGATATTAGATCATCTTTTATTCTCTGCTCTTTGCACATAGGCTCATACACCAATGACAAAATAAAAATCCTGGTCATAGAGATGTCATTTAACTAAAAATGATAATGTTGAACTATCTTCCAATTTGATTCAAGTGGCCCTGTCTTGTTTTTAATGTTGTGTTCAAATCACTGCATACCATGAAAAAGTGAAGCCATCTTGCTCATCTACATGTTCCCCTTGGGGACACATTTCATTAAAAAGCCCTTCTGGTGCAGTACATGCTTTCACTCTACCTCCAAGGAGATGTAAAAACAATTTGATACTGTAGCTTCTGCAGTGTCTCACAAATAAGTACCATGATTCTTAATATTATTTAAAAATCCTTATATGGAAACAAAACCTTTTAAAGTTCCTCTAAGTACTTTATAAATTATTAATTAGACTGTTATGTTTATGCCTGCAATGGGAACATAAAACAAGACAAAAAGTACATTGAAAGGTGAAACTCCAAATGGTCCTGTTAGGAAAAGGCATTCCAAAAGTTTAAACATTCTCCTGGATTTGTGCTTATAATAAAACTTCTCTGTATCATAGATCTATTTTACATATTAACTCATTTAAATCGTTTAGATTCAAAATGCCCAGAAACAGTAAAAATACAGGAATTGTAATAAAATCGCAGCTATGCATAGACCAGATCTGATACCGCAGATTAAATTACAAAAAGGGGGAGGGGGAACATGGCATTCAGAGCAAGCATTGCCATAACACCATAAAAATATGTTATCTGTGCACTGTTAAAAATAGTTTAATGCACTGATCTATTCAATTTATGTTCTAATGCAACCCAGCACCTATCTCAGTGCTTTATGACAAGCCTATATTGGTTAAAAGTGTTTGGCTAAATGCCTCACGTAGCTAATGGTATTCCCATGTCATATTTCACTTTACAAATTTGCAAAGAGAGTACTACTGATAAATTCTAGATATTTTAGACACAAGAAAACACACTTGAGAGGCAAGAAGACAGATTGTTAGCCAGGAAAGGCCAAGAGGGTAACTCTACCCATAATAGAAATAGTGCAAGTAGCCAATAACTGTAGCGTGATTAAAGAAAATAAAGCATGTCATCATATTTCTGGGTGAAAAGAGTTGGAAACCAATCACGTTTGGCATTAATGGTTGCAACATTTCTTTCTAGCATAAATCTAACAAACTAGAAATAAAGTCTGTATTTTTAGAAACAAAACATTTGTGTGTCAACTATGAAACTCTGTAGCCTTTTCCTCACTTCAGCTTTCTTATTTTTTTTCTAAAGTAAATATTTATGGTGAAGAACACACAGGATGTATATTTATGGCCACGCCAATGTTCACAATAATAAAATAGTGCATTTTTTAATGATAAAATCCACTACAAAATCACTGTTACTGAATTTAGGGCTCTTGGAAAGTGATGGATTGACAGCACGACAGACTGAAAGAGGTACATCAGAGGCAGCAGCTGTAGAAGATTTCGTATACTGCCCTACCAATTAGCTTGCTATATCCTGAAGTGATCACTCGTAATGGGTAAAAAAAAAAAGTTTAAAAATAGAAGGGAGAGAACACTAGAAAATGCACTATAGAGGACTATGACAGGGCACATCTCACCACTTTGGCACCTTCTGCTGGGTGTCATGGGGATTAGCTCTTCTAGCCAGTGCATCCTCTTCTGGTGGTATCTGACCACCATCACTTCAGCTCCAGGACCCAAGTCATTCCCAGGGCCACAACGTCCTCTTCATAACACAGCCCTCTGGCTGTGGCACACTCCGTTCTCCCCCCTTCCGGGGGAACTGCAGTCCACTGCCCAACCACTTCCCTCAGTGGCAACTGCAGGCAAGTGTCTGGCCACTTCCTCAGTGGAGAGGGGGAACCTGGGCCTGCCCACTACTTCAGGTCCCGGCCCAGGGACCCTGTACATGGCAGCCACATACTGTGTCCCCTCCAGTACCTTTCCCTGGGCCCCTTCCCCGCAGCCCTCAGCACCTTCTCCACCCTTGTGTCAGGGCTTCAGCCTGCCAGTCTTAGCAGCTAGCCAGGACCTCTCTCTAGGTTCCCCGGTCCCTGCTGGCAGCATTGCTGTGCCCAGGGTGCTGGCACTCCTTCCTTTTGCTATGAGCCTGAGCTTACCTCCTTGAGCTCCAGGCAGCTACTGAACTTGCTCTGCTCTGCAGCTCATCTTATATGGGCCTGCCCTGCCCTGACCTGATTGACTGCTCCTCTCAGCCCTTCTCTGATTGGCTGCCTCCTGTGCAACCTCTCTAGGACTCTGTTAACTCCTTATAGCCCAGTGTGGGGCAGGAGCCCCACCACAAGGACAATCCTGCTTGGGCAGAGGGATAGACTGGATAATCTAATATCTGTCTTTTTTCTCTCTAGCTTTTATGATTCTTTGGTTAGTTCAGCCTCCATTAGAGATGGTCAGAAAATGGGGGAAAGATATGTGCTTTTTTCCTGTTTTGTTGTTATACTTTTCCAACCAACTCTAGTCTCTATACTCATCCAATCCTCTGCTGGGACTCCTACTCTAAACTTCCAGCGTGACCCAGTCATGCAAAAGAGCAAAGCACAAACAGTTGGGCTTTGAGTGCCTCAAAAGTGGTGGGGTCTGCACCAGTCTCAATACACATATGCCTAGCCATTGTAAAGTGTTTTGTAGGCATCACAGCAGACTTGAGACTTAAATCCCTTTCAGCTAGATCTTGATCCAGAAAAGCACCAAACCTCATGCTTAACTTTGAAGTCAATGGGCAACTCACCTGCTTAAAGTATCAGAGGGGGAGCCATGTTAGTCTGGATCTGTAAAAAGCAACAGAGAGTCCTGTGGCACCTTTAAGACTAACAGATGTATTGGAGCATAAGCTTTCATGGGTGAATACCCACTTCGCATGCGTCTGATGAAGTGGGTATTCACCCACGAAAGCTTATACTCCAATACATCTGTTAGTCTTAAAGGTGCCACAGGACTCTCTGTTGCTTTTCACCTGCTTAAATTTAATTATGTGCTTCAGTGCTTTGCTAACTCTAGAGCACACTGCTCAGCACCTTGCAGGGGTAAGCCCTTATGGCTGTTATTGTTCTATGCCAGTCTAATCTTGGGGATCTTACTCAAGTTATACTCAAGCAAAACTCCCATTCTGACTTCAGTAAAAGCTTTGAGTGAGTACAGAATTCAGGATTTGGCCCAGGTAAAAATATTTCCCTTTTGGAACTCACAAATAAAAAAAGTTCCAATGGAATAGGTCCAATAGAAACATTCGTTGTCTGCTAGACAGTACATAACATTTTAATGTGGTTATGCCCTCTAATTAAATACCTAACCACTACAGTAACACATTATTTTTTAAGACTTTGCATTAGAGGTTTTTACATTCTGACACACTCCCTTTCAAATATCATTAGAAGACTCATTCAGTGTTTGCAGCAGAAAGGTTCATAAAGATAAGTGGTCACGGTAAACTGTACATTCGTATTAATATTTCTTAAATAGCACAGTTTACTAGTCGCATTAGAACTGACTCAATTTACTTTGAAGGCTATTAATATCTGAACAGTTAATGAATATTGTCTTATGCCCTTAACCTAATATCAGCTCTAATATGGGAAAAGAACATTAAAAGGAAGATATATGTAATATATATAAATAATTCAGCCTCTGTACCACATAGCTGAGTCTTAGATCTCTACTGAATGGAGAAACAAAATTGTGTCAAAGTGGGTGGAGTTATCTATGCTGATTTGATGGTGTGAACTACCAGAATAGTCAGCTAGAGATTTGACCCAAGGAAATTTAGCCTACCATTAACAAGACAGTACAAATCTGGCTCTGAGGAAAACAACAATGACAACATATGGCTCTGCCCTGTGCTATGCTGTCGTTTGCAGGGACATAGCACGGTATGAGGCTCCCTGGAGGTGGAAAGTCTGCCAGGAGAGGAGTTGTGGCAATGCAAGGCACCCACAAGCCCATCTCTGCCAAGGTTTGCATCTGGCTACCCCCAAAATGGGTTCTGCTGGCTCTGGAGGAGAGTATAAGTAGTCTGGAGGAACAGGGGGAGGCACAGATTCATCAAATCCTCCTTAAGCCTTCACCACTGGGGTTTCCCAGCATCCACAGTTTGAAATTGTCTTCCTATGGCTGAGCCCCTACATGGGAGTCAGCTTCTCTTGATCAGGGTTAGGGGAGCAAACTGTACCCCTTTCAAACTTGCAAGAGCAAATCAAGTCCCCAGGATTATGTCCAAAAAAAAAAAAAAAAAGGATGAAGTTGTGGTTAAGGCACTGGAGAGAGATTTAGTGGATCTGGGTTAAATTCCTAGCTCGGCCACTGACCTCCTGCATAACCTTGGGCAAGTCACTTAGGGTCCAATTGTGCCACCCTTATTTACATTAAGTAGCACGTCACTCTGTAAGTAACTATAACAGAGGTAATTGAGAATAAGGCACTACTACTCAGCATGAGTAAGGGCAGCAGAATCTGACCTTTACTCTCTCTTTTTCTCAGTTCACCATCTGTACAATATGAACAATAATACTTACTTTATCCCACTTTTTGGCTGGCTTGTCTATTTGGGTTGGAAAAGAGATGGTCTCTTAATATGTGCACATACAGCACCTACCACAACAGGGCTTTGATCTCAGCTGGAGGAGTCTAGGCGCCACCGTAATACAAATAATAACCATAATTAATGTAATTATAGAAATGTTCAGAAAATCAATGTCCAAGCATAGCTGATGCAGAATGTGAACCTTATCAAGAAAATGCATACCCTAATTTCTAACCTGGCTATATAAACACAGCAAACATTTCCATTTCTAAGCAAAAGCAATGCACAGCCAAAGAACAACAGAATGTATGGAATTTGGGACTGCAATGATACCCATCACCATGGCACTGCGAGGATTACATTAAGTGTTCACACACAAAAAAGGGTATTTATGTACAAAGACAATATATTCCTTGTAGAATGTTAGGCCCTCACTAATTTTGTTAAAGCCCAATTGATTACCTTTGTCCTGTATGTAAGTGGTTATAAAACATTTGGGCTCCTCATTGTCTGCATTAGAAAAGGAAAGAATAGGAAACCTTGAGAGAAAGACTGAATCCCAGGACACTGTTTGTTAAAACACAAATGGTTCTTTTTTTAGAAAGAATTGATGTTTGCTGGTGTGCAGAAATGTTTGTTTTTCTAAGTGGCCCAAAAATCTCCAGCTTTTTGTCTTGATTTACAAAAATAAAAGTCAGCTGCAAGCTGATATTTTCCCAAGCAGACAGTACAGCACCTTAAGGGTTTGTTGTTCCTAATGTACATTGCAACACACACCTCACAGTCAATCAGTCTGGTGGAAAAAGGTAACAGGCTGCACTTTATTCACAAACAGTTCAACATGAAGGGCAATGATACAGAGAATGGTCCTGTACATATTAATTTTAAAAAAATGATAACACAAACTAATATTGTGCCAGATCCTTAGCTAGAATAAATCAACTAGCTCCATTAAAGTCAATGTTATTGTGCCGATTTACATAAGATGCGAATCTCACTTATTAATGCTTTTAATACATCAAGGTGGGAATTTCAAGATAGCCTAAGTGAGTTTGAATTTCTGTGGGAGTTGGGCAGCTAACCTCCTTAGGTTCCTTTGAAAATGGCAGCTGAGTGTATACAGGTAAATAACAGTGTTTTGCCATTATACGAGTACTCAGTCTGTCCCTGGAGGTCCCATTCCTCTAACAGATTCAACAAAATACTCTGCCTAACAGTCACACAATCTCATGGAAAAACTCGGTCTTCACACAAGTGTTTGCAATATCCAATGTCTCACCTACGTACATTAATTATCCTCTCTGAATCTCAGTGTAGGTTTTGAAGAAAAATTCTCTCCATTTTGAAACTTCCTAGTCCACACTTTATGAGGAAGGATTACTCACAAACATATATCACGAGATACCTTTGTAATATTGTCTGACAGACACAGCCATACCTGTATCCCCAAAATACTTTTCCCAAACCCTTGCCTGTGTCATGAACACAGGCAAAAGGGCAAGGAAAAGACTATTCTAACTAGAGCTGGGTGGAAATTGGTTTTCCTGTTCCGTGATAATTTTTGCAACTTTGAAAAATTCCCCATTCTGCACTGGGACAAAACCAAGACCTTTCAATTTGTTTTGCAAAACACTTAGAGATAGAGAGAGAAAACTGTTTTGTTGGAAAATTCCTGACCATCTCTAGTTCTAACATAAATTGAAAAGCATTGGATCAGTAAATGCAGTATATACAAAAGAACTCTAGAGGGAGCTTAGGTAAAGAGTCAGAAGAAGAAAAAGGCAAAATGGTGGAAGGCTGGTACATTTTGTGAGTTAATTTAAATAAAGAATCTAGCTCAATTCTACTGACTTCCAAATATATTTCCAGAAACAATAATCTCTTCTGCCTTTGTTTAGTGCACTATGTAGTCTTTATGCAAAGACCCAGCTATTAGAACTTCATTATTTCCTGCCTCATCTTGGAGAGCCAGTCCCAGTGGAAGTGAATTACTTGCAAGCCATCAGAAATGGTAACTTTTTTACAGAATAAAAATAAATTCTTTTTCTGCATTAATTGGGGCATGAAAGAAAAAAAAGAAAGGTTTATTGCTCATTCCAGAATATGAACTGTGTTGGGATGATTCTCTATGGCCTTGCACCTTGTGTCAATATTTACACGAGTGCAAAGTAGATACATTACACTATTTTGATTTGTGCCACATGAATTTGTGGGACAGCTTGGGCACCATCAGTTTGTTTGTGGAAATAGAACTGGAGGATTTCAGGGGGGGGAGCAACAGAGAGATTTAGGATTGAGATAGGGTGCCTTGCCCAGCAGGAGAAACCTGTTACCAAGATGAGAGAGGGAGAAGGAAAATAAGAGGGATAGGGGAAGGAAAGAGAGAGAGATCCCAGAACGGAAGGTGGAAATGGGATAGAATGGTGGGTGAGAGCACATTCACCTAGCACCTACCAAAGTACCTAGAGCCAGCCCTGCCTCTTCCTACAACTCTTGCATAGATTCAAAATCTTGTGCCTATACTATGGCCTATTCAGTGACTTAAAACATCCTTAACCAGGTCACTCTGTATCCCAGGTGTTTTTGCACAGTAGGACAATGTGTTGCCACAAGTGACTACTGCAGGCCAGTTACTATTTCTAGTTTTAGAACAGAAATAATGGAAAGTTATACACTTATGACTGGAAGCATTAAATTGGATGCTATGAGTGGGTTGCATTTGTTATGGAAATGTTATCTTGTATGTGCCAAATATATTCTGTAATGCATTCTAAAATTATTGCCAAAAATATAAAGGAAAAAAATCTCCAAAGTGAATGTCACACATTAATTCTCTTCAAATCTGAATATTTTTCTTTTATTTAGCTCAAACCTTCATGACCTGCTTTATAACTGGCAGCAATCTGATCACCATTCATCTCCTCTCCTAAAATCCTCACCTGAGTCACTGATGTAGCATCCCCAAACCATTAAGGTGTTAATCTGAAAAGGCAAATACTTGATTTCCATCACTAATTCATATTTGTGGTCGGTGGTTTTCTGTAAAGCAGACCACTGAGAGCAGAAAATAGCTTTAAATACTGTTAGCCCAGAAGCATAGAAACCTCTTGTTTACCTCCTTGTGTCACTCTATTTTATCCTGTCTTAAAAGCCTTATGATGCTTCTTCAAAACCATTAGGAAAACACAGTCTGTCTCCTTTCACTTGAATATCCTTCATATGAAGTACACTCTGGAGGAAGAAATTAATGATTACAGTAACAACACTGACACTCTCAACACACCAGAAATGTAAGCAATGAAGGTCATTTTACAAGGAGCTACTGTAACCAGCAACATAAGGCACTGAACACAATCCACTCATCTCCCGATCAGGTCATTACAGAGGGGAATCCTATACTTGACATCTTTACCAGACCCATTATTGTCAATTTTGTTTAAAGTGAATTCAGTGCACGTGAAAAAGTGTTGGACTGATGGTAATAAACCCTGAAGGGCTTGATATTCAAAGGTGCCGAGTAGTTATGGATCCTATTGACTTCAGCTGAAGTTTGTGGGTGGTCAGTGTAACCTGGTCAGTGGAACAGGAGTCAGGGAGGGATAGCTTAGTGGTTTGAGCATTGGCCTGCTAAACCCAAGGTTGTGAGTTCAATCCTTGAGGGGGTCACTTAGAGATTTGGGGCAAAATCAGTACTTGGTCCTGCTAGTGAAGGCAGCGGGCTGGACTTGATGACCTTTCAGGGTCCCTTCTAGCTCTATGAGATAGGGATCAGAATCAGGAAACAAGTCTGGGAGTTAGACTGGAAACAACTCAGCCAAATGCACCTGCATTCAGCTTCATTCTTTGTGACTGAAACATGGCATCAGCATCTGAGCTGTGAGTTCTATGAAGTGCAGCAGCTGTGGAACTCTGTCTGAAGCCTCCTAGAGCCCTGGATTTTCAGACACAAGCCTACCCCAGTGATGGACGTAAAGGTTTGAGCAGCAGAAAGATGTGCCTCACCCTGAACTCCCCACTGTCTCAAGCCTCACAGCAGTCCTAAAATTCCTTGGAACCTATTGCTCCCCAAAGCAGATGGAAACAATGGAACAACAGGTTTTTCATTGGAGACCAAGCTGAAGTGGAGGGGACAGATCCCTACATTACAGCCTTATGCACAGTGGCTGCTACATGCAATTCTGGGGACTTGACAGACTCCCTAATTTGAGACACGATAGTCTGCGGCAATGGAATTGTCACCTGCAGGAGTGGCTGCTCCAGGAAGGCAATCTCACATTAGACAGATGCTTAGACATGGGGCATGTAGTGGAATAAAGTTTAATAAAGTTCCACTTGTTCAACTTAATCCACATTTAGCTTCACTGTTCGCTAATGAAACAGTCAACACTTGTGAAAATCAGTTATCTATTACTATAGAGAACAGATGTGGTATGATCAGTGGCTGTGTAAGTTTTATCATATTTCCCTTCCAATATACCTCTGAATATCTTAAAAACAGCTATTATGCCCAAGGCCAGATTCTGATTTACTGTAAAAGGAGAAGTAGGCACCTATCTTTAAGAATGGTGGCAGGCTGATCCTGGGAATTCCAGAGCACTGAACTTTGCTAGAGTATCCTGAAGGTTTGTTGAAACAATAATTTAAAATATTAGCATACCTTGATGAGCATGGAGTTCTAGACCCAGACCTGTATGACTTCCACTGAAGTTGATGGAGCAATGCTAATCTACACAAGTTGAGGATCTGGCTGATAACTGAATTCTGGCAATTTTTATGAGAATGGGAACATGTATTGTCCACATAGGCAAGTTGTTGTATAGTGTGCATATGCATGAAGTGCAGAAGAAAGGTTTAAAATAAGCTAACATCAACGTACCTAATAAGGAAATTATTACATTGCTGAACTGTTTATAAGAAGCATAGCAGCTTGGCAAACAAGTGATTACATGTTAAAGACATCAAAATCAAATATGCACTTTTAGCTATGGATAATCATTATGATGTTTCGAACAAAGCAAAAGGATGACAAAATAAACAAATAGCTGTTTTCTGCAAACAACATTATCCACATTAAGTGGCTGTATGGCCTACTGAATAATCTACAAATAATTTTAAAGACTATACTTCCTTCAAATTATTTTATCAGATGTTTAAACATTGAAATGCATCTACAATTAATATCAGACCGTCTTAATTAATCCTTAGCCATACTTACTTCAGTTCTTCAAATCAACATCCTCACCTATGGGCATTCTATCTTATACTAATGGCCCAGACCCAACAAAGCCCTGAAGCACATTCTTAACATTAAGCATGTGAATGGTCTTGTGACTCAAAGGTACCTTGCTTCTGACAAATTCTAGCAATAAATTACTGCTCTCCAAGAGCAAGAGATGACAGAGGTCCTCCTTGAGCCACAATCTCCTGCACGTCTTGCTCCTGGAATGGTGCAGCAATGTGCTGTCTCATGCTAAGGGCAGCAGCAGAGAACACAGTCTAGCCCAAAGTTTTTATGCATGCACAGGAAGACAGTAGGGTCAGCATTACAGTTGCCATTTTGTTGTTGTTGTTACACATACGAAGGTTGACATCATTTTTAAAGGTGTTTACCTCAGGATTTCAGGTATTTTTAATGGTTGTATTTATTAATAGAATTCAGCAACATTAACTTCATCTTAATTTTTTTTTCTGATATTACAAAGGATTAAGTATCTAACATTTAAATGGCTTCTGTGTATGAATAGCCATCATGGGAAGCTTTTCAATTTGAATGTAGTTCATTTTTCTCCCCAAGATATTCTCCCCCCCTCCCCCAAGACAGGAATTTTCAAAGCAGTACCCTGAAGTCAGGATGAGAGCTATGGTAATAGGAGATATTTTTCTTAAATAAGAAAGACAGCATCCTTAGTGCATGAGAAGTTCCACTGAGGGAAATGGAACTGTTTGCACAGTAAGGTACTGTAAGGGAGACAGAATCCAGCCCAAATTAAAAATACAGGAAACATGTTTCTTGTCCTTTGCATCCATGCATGAGAATAAGGCATGGATGTCATTTCAGAAAGCTTTGGGTGGAGGGAGGGAAAGAAAAGTTGTGCCAACATATAGAATATTGTACGTGATCACATTATACCCTGAAAAGTCTGAAGGCAGATAGGGACATGCATAACAAAGCTTATAGACCTATGAAAACTCTGGAGGGGCAATTGTCTCCCTTGTCCCAATGACGCCCCTGAAGTAAGGTACCTATTTATTCCTTGGCATTAGCTGCTGGCATCATGGGTTACAGTGAAGGGGTAGGGGAGTGATCAGAGGAAAGAGAAACCCCTGAGGGATTGCTTTTTGCAAAGCTGAATGAGGAGTAGAATGGGCAGAACCTTGGATCCTCCTCTCTCATCCACAATGCATCAGCCAACAGGAAATTTATATTCCCACTAACTCTGGGGTGGAGGTTGGGGTGAAGGGGAAATAAAGCTAGGAAATAAGTAGTGAGTCAAGAGTGACTATTCATTCCTGGCGTGCTCCTGGAACACAGAAGCTATGTGCTGCCCCTTACTCAGGGCAACATATGAGGATACAACTCAGCCCTAAAAAAGTCCCTTTTTCCTGCTATCCCATCCACAATTCAACAAACAAACAAAAAGATAAAAAGAAAAAAAACCAAATTAAATTAAAATAGCCACAAGAAAAGAAAAGAAAAGAAAAGAAAAGAAAAGAAAAGAAAAGAAAAGAAAAGAAAAGAAAAGAAAAGGCAGTAGCTAGTAATAGGGGAGGGGGAGAGGAAAGAAAGGATGAAGTACAATACATCAAAAGTCCTGTGTTTCCAGTCTCTGAACTACTAAGCAGCACAGTGATGAAAACCACCAAGTCACAAAGCTGCTCCACTGAATGTTGTATGAGAGAGGATTTTTGTTTACCTACTATATATAAAATCCTAAGGAGATGTTGTTAGCTTTCTCTAGTATCTATCTGATTTGAAAGGAGTTGTTTTCTTCCCCATGTTTTTTTTGTTACATCCTTCCAAGGGGACTGCATGTTTTGGAATGAAAAAGATCTAACGTGAAATAGATCTTTTTATAACCTTATAAAAACCTTGAATAAAATAACTTGCACAAAAAACTCCTAAATAATTAAAATGTCTGACAGATCTGGGAGGGATTTCGACCCTCCTCCCCGTGGCAAATTTCCTTGTTTTTTAATACTTGTCATGGGGTGACCTTCACAATGAATATAAACTTTCTATGATTAATTGGGTTGTTCCATCCCTTGTATTAAAGGGAACGTCTTCATGGATAATCCATAGTTCTCTCAGATGGATTCAAATATGTAATTTTAATACTACTTACACATTCAATATGCATATACACCTACTACATCCATGTCCACTTTATGTTTAGGAATTGTTTACATTTTTTTTTTAAATTAATGACTGTATATTCATAAGTGTATTCAACATTATACCTCACACTAATTATTGTCAAAGTTCTTATTAAATTCATGAACTACCAATAGAAAGACAAGGTTCATACCTGCATTTGCTGCACACCTTCAAAACAAGTGCAAGTACTGAATGTATGCAATTCTTCCATGGTTTTGTGGAAGTGCAACTGATGTTAGGTCTCTCAATAAAGGGAATTTGTTCCCCTTTTGTTGGATTCCCAGCTGTTCTGAGGAGGTCTGGTCAAGACATTTCTGTCAAAACTCTGTTATTTAAATGAAAAATTGGATTTACCACTAAACACAATTGTAAAAAATATCTGCATTCCATGGAATTTTTTTTATTTTTAATCAAAAAACACAATACCCAAAATATTTCAAGCTGGACATGCTGCCCATGGTGCCTCATAGGTAGGGCCCTACCAAATTAATGGCCATGAAAAACGCACCAGGGACCGTGAAATCTGGTATTTTGAGTACTTTTACCCTATACTATACAGATTTCACAGGGGAGACCAGCGTTTCTCAAATTGGGGCACCTGATCCAAAAGGGAGTTGCAGGGAAGTCACAACATTATTTTAGGGTGGTTGTGGTATTGCCACCCTTACTTCTGCACTGCCTTCAGAGCTGGATGGCTGGAGAGCAGCAGCTGTTGGCCAGGCACCCAGCTCTGAAGGCAGCGTTTTGGCAGAATTTTTTTTAACCAGACATAATTCTGAGGCACAGTACAGAGTAAGATTTAAAGGTGACTTCAGCTCCTGAAGATTTAAAAGTGTGTCCAGATCATGTTAGCTATTTTAGTCTAAATAGCATCTCTATAGCTAATTAAGACAAGATAAATTGCACTTTAAAAATGCTAACTGGCCAAGTTAAAGCCTAGAGGGAAGCTACAGTTTCAACTCAACCAGTCGAGCATTTGCTAAAGTACAACTTGCCTTGTCTTGATTTGAGTTTTAGAAAGCATTAGTGAGATCAAGCTAGCCAACATGGTCAGAACACACCTTTAAATCTTTGGGAAAACAAGGCCTGAATAACCAGGTGTCAGTAGTAGCCAGGAGTGGTTTTATTTCAGGAACAGACCTCACAACCATGACTGGTAGCACTGTTGCGATAGGACTGGATTACTGCAATGCACTTTATATATAAGGTTACACCTTAAAGACCACTCAGAAATGTTAGTTGGTGTAGAATGCAAAAGTCCACTTGTAAAAGGGTGTCTAAGAGCACATTATATCTCACCTACATCATCTGCACGGACATCCATTTTGTTTCCAAATGAGATTTAAAGGGTTGGTTTAAACCTATAAAGCCTTAAATAGACTGGTACCAGCCTACCTTAGAGATCACCCCTCTCCCCATGTGACACCACAACACACCTGAGGCATTCAAACGAACATACCCCTGGTTTGAATAGAGAGGGGCTGGAGAAAGGCAGTTCTCTATGAGGTCCTAATTTTTCTCCCAGGGGTTTCCTGAGTAAGGAGAACGGAGAGCACTGTGTTGTGGCAACAGAAGTCCTTTATTAATACATGATATAGAAGTGACACAGGCTTAGTACTACTTTTGTGTGCAATGAGGCCTAGAGCATTAACTCTTAAAGTGCCTTCCAGAACACTACCTTGTTTAGAGTTATCTGAAATATACTGTACTGTTTTGTTCTAGGTCATTTGAGAATAGAAATAAACAACTATCCAGTGCAAACTCCCTACTTTTGGGCATCAAAAGTGTGTAAATGTTTAACAAATGAATCTGTAAAAGAAATATTTTGATCTAGGCAGAGACCATGCCTTCTTGTTTGTGGGCATAAACTGTACCTGCAAATAAATTATGGGCAAATTCTATGCCTCTGTTTGATTTATTCCTGCAACTTGGGGTCCAGCTCCTCAGATGTGCTTCCATAACATTTGTCAGCACGAACAGTTGGGCCCTACATTTGCCAGTGTGAATTCAGCCTACAAAAGGGATGGAGGGCCTCTACTTTGAAAATTTTCCATTAAATATTTATTTATCTGGGACCAATTCTCCAAGGTGCTGAGTACCCTAAACTTCCATCAGTTTGAACTTCCAAAGCTGAGCACCTCCTAAGATCAGTTCCTAAGTTGTTAACTGCAGCCAACACTATAAAAACAGCTTTTACCTACATTCTGTCACACATTCTCCTGTTTTTATGTAGTTTGAGTCAACTCTGCTGTCAATCTTCTTGTGTTTAGACAAAATGTAGAAGTGATCATGGATGGATTCCCCCCCTTTCCCCCCCCCCCCTCAATAGAATTATAGACTTTAAGGTCAGAAGGGACCATTATGATCATCTAGTGTGACCTCCTGCACAACGCAGGCCACAGAATCTCACCCACCCACTCCTGTATCAAACCTGTGCCTGAGCCATTGAAGTCCTCAAATCATGGTTTAAAGACTTCAAGATGCAGAAAATCTTCCAGCAAATGACCCATGCCCCACGCTGCAGAGGAAGGCGATAAACCCCCAGGGCCTCTGCCAATCTGCCCTGGAGGAAAATTCCTTCCTGACCCCAAATATGATGATCAGCTAAACCCTGAGCATGTGGGCAAGACTCACCAGCCAGACAACCAGGAAAGAATTCTCTGTAGTAACTCAGATCCCACCCCATCTAACATACCATCACAAGCCACTGGGCATTTTTACCGCTAATAGTCAAAGACCAATTAATTGCCAAAATTAGGCTATCCCATTATACCATCCTCTCCATAAACTTATCAAGCTTAGTCTTGAAGCCAGATATGTCTTTTGCCCCCATTACTACCCTTGGAAGGCTGTTCCAGAACTTCACTCCTCTGATGGTTAGAAACCTTCATCTAATTTCAAGTCTAAACTTCCTGATGGTCAGTTTATATCCATTTGTTCTTGTGTCCACATTGGTACTGAGCTTAAATAATTCCTCTCCCTCCCTGGTATTTATTCCTCTGATATATTTATAGAGGGCAATCATATCTCCCCTCAGCCTTCTTTTGGTTAGGCTAAACAAGCCAAGCTCTTTGAGTCTCCTTTCATAATTCAGGTTTTCCATTCCTCGGATCATCCTAGTAGCCCTTCTCTGTACCTGTTCCAGTTTGAATTCATCCTTCTTAAACATGGGAGACCAGAAATGCACACAGTATTCCAGATGAGGTCTCACCAGTGCCTTGTATAACGGTACTAACACCTCTTTATCTCTACTGGAAATACCTCGCCTGATGCATCCCAAGACCGCATTAGCTTTTTTCACGGCCATATCACATTGGCGGCTCATAGTCATCCTGTGATTAACCAATGCTCCGAGGTCCTTCTCCTCCTCTGTTACTTCCAACTGATGCGTCCCCAGCTTATAACAATAATTCTTGTTATTAATCCCTAAATGCATGACCTTGCACTTTTCACTATTAAATTTCATCCTATTACTATTATTCCAGTTTACAAAGTCATCCAGATCTTCCTGTATGATATCCCGGTCCTTCTCTGTATTGGCAATACCTCCCAGCTTCGTGTCATCCGCAAACTTTATTAGCACATTCCCACTTTTTGTGCCAAGGTCAGTAATAAAAAGATTAAATAAGATTGGTCCCAAAACCAATCCCTGAGGAATTCCAAAACCTCCCTCCAGCCTCACAGTTCATCTTTCAGTACGACCCGTTATAGTCTCCCCTTTAACCAGATCCTTATCCACCTTTCAATTTTCATATTGATCCCCATCTTTTCCAATTTAGCTAATAATTCCCCATGTGGAACCGTATCAAATGCCTTACTGAAATCGAGGTAAATTAGATCCACTGCATTTCCTTTGTCTAAAAAATCTGTTACTTTCTCAAAGAAGGAGATCAGGTTGGTTTGGCATGATCTACCTTTTCTAAAACCACGTTGTATTTTGTCCCAATTACCATTGACCTCAATGTTCTTAACTACTTTCTCTTTCAAAATTTTTTCCAAGACCTTGCATACTACAGATGTCAAACTAACAGGCCTGTAGTTGCCCGGATCACTTTCCCCCCCTTTCTTAAAGATAGGAACTATGTTAGCAAATCTCCAGTCATATGGTACAACCCCTGAGTTTACAGATTCATTACAAATTCTTGCTAGTGGGCTTGCAATTTCATGTGCCAGTTCCTTTAATATTCTTGGATGAAGATTATCTGGGCCCCCCGATTTAGTCCCATTAAGCTGTTCGAGTTTGGTTTCTACCTCGGATGTGGTAATATCTACCTCCATATCCTCATTCCCATTTGTCATCCTACCATTATCCCTAAGCTCCTCATTAGCCTCATTAAAGACTGAGGCAAAGTATTTGTTTAGATATTGGGCCATGCCTAGATTATCTTTAACCTCCACTCCATCCTCCGTGTTTAGCAGTCCCATTTCTTCTTTCTTGGTTTTCTTCTTATTTATATGGCTACAGAACCTTTTACTATTGGTTTTAATTCCCTTTGCAAGGTCCAACTCTACATGGCTTTTGGCCTTTCTCACTTTATCCCTACATGTTCTGACCTCAATAAGGTAGATTTCCTTGCTGATCACTCCCATCTAATTTCCTTAATTCCTAACTAATTTCCTTAATTTTTTCAAGTTAGCCCTTTTGGAATCAAAAACCCTAGTCACAGATCTACATTCATACAAGATGTAAAAATAATTGTACATCATTATAGTGTCAAGTGGTAGCTTGGTTAGCAAATAGACATACACTGATATCAGAGATTATGTTCTTAAAGGAGTCCCTATGTCTTAAAAAGCAGAATAGAGTTAGCAGATTGCATTGTTCCTCCACATATACAGCAAAATGGTCTTATTAAATCTGTGAGTGTTTTCTTTGCAGTTCTAGACATTAGGTACTGTATTTATCCTCTGTATATTATGATGCATTTTAAACTAGCAAATATATTAGATGTAATTTTTTTATATATAACACACGCATGCATACCTGACCTCACCAACATGGTTCATTTATAAGGTGTTTTCATGCACTATTTGGGCTATACCAGTTACCACTCACTGCCTGAAACAATAAATGAGAGCACTTTATTATTATCTCTCTGAGGTATTTCTAAGACATCTATCACCTTGGTATCTCAACACCATATAATAGCAAATAGAGAGAAAGAAAGAGGAAGGAAGAGATCTTACATATCAGTTATACTACCAAGACCCCAATGCAAGCAAATGCACTTTTTGAAAATAGATTTCTTTTTCTGAACAAGTAGGGAGGGGGGAAAATGCAACTTTGACTCCCACAGGCCTGTTTCTTGCAGTTGCCGTGGTAATAGAAAGCTGTAATGTTTTCTGTATTTCTTTGTATCTATTGAATGTCAAGATTCTACAGCTCAAGGCAACAGCTCCTTTACAAAAGGTGCTGAGAATGTTGGTATGTTTTTGTAGTGAAAGTTATGCGATATATTATCCACACTGTTCATGTGCTCAGTTGACAACAGATGTTTGTACAGTCCATGTGCTGCTACTATGTGTTTCAATACACAGACTGCTAAGAAAGGGTCTGCATTTGGGGGGAGAAAATTGTATCTCCAGTGAAGAGAATAGATCTCTGACAATGTACAACATGTGGGGATCTGTCCCTTGCTGTGGTACTGGAAGAGTAAATAGCACACAATGCAGTCAACTTTAACATTTCAGTTTTTGTTTTTACACTTTTTGGGGGGGAATGAGGGAGGGACAGAAACTTCCTTTAAATCCTGCATGATATTAGATATTCTGCATCTGCCAGGCACCTGGAAAACAGAAACTTCCAGAAACAGCCAGGAAAAACATATGGAAAAATATTTCAGAACTCATCAGGAGGAAGAGGGCAAAATGGGCTTATTACAATCATCATAATCCATGTGTTTCTGTACATAAGATTTAAGGGACATCAAAAATGAAGTTCAAAGAAACTCCTCCCATAACGTTTGTGACCAAAAGCACCCCTCTATCCACACCCTACACATTACTGTAATTATCTTTGTACAGAATATGCCTTATGAGGTATAATTTGAAAATTAATCACTTATTGGTAAATAATATCATGGTGAAATAGATGTATCAAAATTATATGTCAAGTTTTTAATTCCCCCATGTGATGATGTTAGCACATGTCCAAATCCACACAGCACTGACTTGGCAAAAGTTGTTAAACAGATCTATCCTAAACAAAGGAATGTGTGTTTATCTCAGTTTACACATTGGTAGTAAACAGAATCCTTGAGACAGCAAAAAGGGGAAATAGCAGGAGACAAGGTAAATCTGCATTTCAGCATACACAGGGGAGAAGGAAGAGCATGGAGCCACCTTCACCACCAGACTCCATGTCACCTTCTTTACTGTTTGGTTTGAGGGGTAATCCTCAGAAGAATCTACTTCAAAAGGTGACTGGACTATAAAAAAGATGGGCAAAACACCCCAAGGCATCTCTTCCTATCTCTCTCTCTCTCTTTCACCTAAAAAGACAAAGGAACCAGCCCTTTGACTTTGTGGGAGATCCTGAGCTGAGAATTTGGTTTCTGGGAACATGTGGTAAGGATTTTATCTTGAACCAAGTCTAATTTTAACTACTAGAAAGCATTTTATCTTTATTTATCTTTTAACCATCTCTGACTTTAAGACCATATACTTCTACTCACTTAAAACCTCTTTGTTGTTAAATAAATTTATTTTATTTTTCAATCAAAACTAATTCAGATGTGTATTTAAACTGAACCATTTGGGTAACTCCAGTTAAAGTAGCAAACTGTGAGATATTGATCCTTTACAGGAGAAAAGGACCTCTCATATTTGAACTGCCCAGGAAAGGGCTAGACAGTGCGGGAGAAAATTCAGGACTGGAAGTGTGTGTTGGGGCCACCTTGCAGGAAGTAATCGAGGCTGGTGGAAACCAGAATGTGACTGGAGTGTTGTTAACAAGCTGCTGGGGTCAGAGTGCTGGGCCAGGGCTGTACCTATACAGACATTCAGGGTATGACCAGCTGCTGTTAAACTGTTTGTGAGTGGCCCATGTTGAGACGTACAATGGCAAAGCATTATGAGGCCCCCAGGGTTATGGTGCAAGTGGTGACAATCTCTCACTGGTCTAGATTGCACCCAAGAATGTGACAACATAATTATGAACTTAATGTATTTTAGAAGTAGATTTAAAAGGCAGCATGAACATCAAACATGAATGGACACACTAAATATTACATGTCATAAAATGGTGTCATGTTATTGTGTAATATGAGGTAAATGCTGAGGAGCAGGCAAAGTCTGTTTTTGGATTTATCTGTTAGGAGACACAGATATCCATCACCTTTGACATTTTGTACCCACTGTACTTTTCCCTCAGTTGCAACTTCACAAACCAGCTGAGGAAGTATATCTATGTACATAAGGACAGAACTGGTCAAGAAGGGAGAAAAAGCCTGAGACACCACAAAATCCACTAGGCACTTTGCTATTCCCAATCTACTTCACGTGGCAGATACTCAGATGCAACAGTAATGGAGGTGGGGGCAACACAAAATCCTCAAATACAGTCCCCAGTATCTCTCTTGCACTATGTGTCAGGCACTTCCCAGGCCTGGCACTGCTAACAATCAAGTGTCTGGGAGTTTTAACATGGAATTCAATGGAAACAATTGAGCCATTTCCTAGTGTTTTTTTGGGGTGGTGGTGGTGGTGGTGTTTTGTTTTGGTTAAGCTGGAGGTTTATCATGTAACAGCCAGCCTGACTACTAATAAAGTCATAGAATCATAGAATATCAGGGTTGGAAGGGACCTCAGGAGGTCATCTAGTCCAACCCCCTGCTCAAAGCAGGACCTAATCCCAACTAAATCATCCCAGCCAGGGCTTTGACAAGCCTGACCTTAAAAACCTCTAAGGAAGGAGATTCCACCACCTCCCTAGGTAACCCATTCCAGTGCTTCACCACCCTCCTGTGAAAAAGTTTTTCCTAATATCCAACCTAAACCTCCCCCACTGCAACTTGAGACCATTACTCCTTGTTCTGTCATCTGCTACCACTGAGAACAGTCTAGATCCATCCTCTTTGGAACCCCTTTCAGGTAGTTGAAAGCAGCTATCAAATCCCCCGTCATTCTTCTCTTCTGCAGACTAAACAATCCCAGTTCTCTCAGCCGCTCCTCATAAGTCATGTGCTCCAGCCCCCTAATCATTTTTGTTGCCCTCCGCTGCACTCTTTCCAATTTTTCCACATCCTTCTTGTAGTGTGGGGCCCAAAACTGGACACAGTACTCCAGGTGAGGCCTCACCAATGTCGAAAAGAGGGGAATGATCACGTCCCTCGATCTGCTGGCAATGCCCCTACTTATACAGCCCAAAATGCCGTTAGCCTTCTTGGCAACAAGGGCACACTGTTGACTCATATCCAGCTTCTCGTCCACTGTAACCCCTAGGTCCTTTTCTGCAGAACTGCTGCCTAGCCATTCGGTCCCTAGTCTGTAACAGTGAATGGGATTCTTCCGTCCTAAGTGCAGGACTCTGCACTTGTCCTTGTTGATCCTCATCAGGTTTCTTTTGGCCCAATCCTCTAATTTGTCTAGGTCCCTCTGTATTCTAACCCTACCCTGCAGCGTATCTCCCACTCCTCCCAGTTAAGTGTCATCTGCAAACTTGCTGAGGGTGCAGTCCACGCCATCCTCCAGATCATCAATGAAGCTATTGAACAAAACCAGCCCCAGGACCAACCCTTGGGGCACTCCGCTTGAAACCGGCTGCCAACTAGACATGGAGCCGTTGATCACTACCCTTTGAGCCCGACAATCTAGCCAGCTTTCTATCCACCTTATAGTCCATTCATCCAGCCCATACTTCTTTAACTTGCTGGCAAAAATACTGTGGGAGACCATATCAAAAGCTTTGCTAAAGTCAAGGAATAACACATCCACTGCTTTCCCCTCATCCACAGACCCAGTTATCTCCTCATAAGGCAATTAGTCCTGAGACCTGCCCAAGCACAAGCGCGAGCAGTGTCTACCTTTACCTTGCTCCACTGCCCCAGATAAAACTGGTTCAGACAAAAAAAAATCACATTTGGGTAAACCAAAACATTTTGTGAATTCATAGCGAAGTTGGTTTAAAAAAATTTCCTTCCCCCCAAATTTATACATTTTGTTTTAACATTTCCAAAATGAAACATTTCAATATTTTGGTTCAAAATTACTTTAAATTTAGAATTTTACTTCATTTTAAAAAAAGTTTAAATACTCAAAACCAAAATGTTCCATTTTGGGTCAAACTAAACATTTTGTTTGACCCGAAACATTTTTTCCCCCAATGAACTGAAAACTCAGTTATTTGCACAGCTCTAGCCCCAGACTCTTACATAAGATTATGCTGCTTAGCAAATCATTATCAAGGTCCTTTGGGACAGGAGTGTGACTCGGGATTCAGTATGCACCAGGACCTGAGTAATAACACCCTTATTAAATAAATCTTATCTAGCAAGGGAATAGGAGACTTCAGCTACTCCATGGAATTATGTTTAGTAAAAATGGGTGCATTTTAAGCGAAATTCTGCACAATTTCAAAGGAAGGCAGAAGTGTTCACCATCATTTTACTAAATGAAGCAACATTAATTATCCTTGCTGGAAATTCTTACACAAATACCTAGTTTATTTGTTTTTTAATTGAGACTTTTTTACAATCCAGATATTGCTGAGAATTTTTAGGTTTCAACATATACTAGAAATATACTTGTTTAGTTACAGATGCAGTTATTTTTCTCTTCAAAGGAAAAAGGATAGTACATTTGGGAGAAAATAATCCTAAATGTAAAAAGATGCATCAGGGAATAAAAAGAAGTAGCCTCCCAGCAGAATTTAGGAGCCTAACTTTAAGGACCAATTTCTGAAAATCTTGCCCAACAGGTTTTATGCCTGTGAGGACTGTGATCCCTTCCCAGCTCTCTTTTCATGGTGCTTTCTTAAAGGGGATTATCATTCAGGGGAAGTGTCAGGCCATTTGTGGTCACTTTTATTGAGAAAAGTTCTAGTCAAAGAGATGAGACTTACATTTTATCCTGAAAATGACAAGAATCAGGCTCAGGCAGTAGGAGTTTCACATCTGAAGATATACCACAGGGAATGTCCTTTCTGCCCTTGTATGCTTTTTTGGCATATAGGTGAGCTACAATATCTTTTATTAAGCATTAAGTCCTTGCCTTATATTAGTTGAAAAACAAATTTCGAAATAAAAAGGAAAATAAATCCATCAGTTCCCCGACCCCCAACACAAATACACACACTATCCCACATCTTTTGTTCCTAAAATGTATCTTTATGTACTCAAGCAAGTGACAGATTTAGGAATGAACTTGATTCAGTTGCAACAGGTAAGACGTAATTGTGTTGTAATTCAAATATATTCTGCTATACCATGCTTCAGAGGGGAAAATTAAATGGTCTCTTACCTGTCCTTTTTCTGCAGCAGAGGAGAAGACAGTGAAGCCTTCTCTTGGATGGTGTGTGTGAAAAAGCATCTTTCTTTCAACAAGTCTCTCCAAATACCTTGCCAGGTTCCTGGTGTCTCTTCTTCTCCTGAAAAGGAAGGAATTCCCTGTTTTACACAGGCCTAAAACCTCAGTGTACATTTGGACTTTATTAAATGAGGTTTATGAAACCATCTTGTAGATTTGTTTACTTCTGTCAAATTAGACTGGTGATTTAGCTGAATGAAATCTGTTCTTGTATTGAAGAGAATGACTTCCAAGAATGTGTGTGATTAAAAATAATTAAGTGTGTCTAAACCTTAAGTGCTCTATTCAAACATTTACTTATCCTTTCTACACACACACACACACACACACACACACACACATGCGCGCGCATGCATCCCTTTCCTCTTTTTTCTGCTCTTACTTGGGTTCACAGAATAGTTTGGATTTTTCTTCCTGACCTCTTTTGTAAATTCATGGATCTCAAGCAGCCATTTCTCATGTATACTGTATGCACTAATATAGTAGATGAATTAATGAGAAAAAGAAGAGTGTGAGGCTCATTTTGTTTTACCAATTGCTATTAACAAATTAGAAATACTTTTCTCTTAGTTTTTTGTTTGTTTGTTTTGCATTAATTTGATGCTCATGAAATTGAGGGACAATAAAGATAGCTGAAGCCATGTATACTATGAATAGGTCTTATGCAAGCTCTCTCAGGCCTGGTCTACACTACGAGTTTAGGTCGACTTTAGCTGCGTTAAGTCGACTTAAGCCTGGACACGTTTACACGACGAAGCCCTTTCTTTCGACTTAAAGGGCCCTTTAAACCGGTTTCTTTACACCACCTCGACGAGGGGATTAGCGATAAAATCGGCCTTATGGGGGTCGGAATTGGGTAGTGAGGACGGAATTCGACATTAGTGGCCTCCGGGAGCTATCCCACAGTGCTTCATTGTGACCGCTCTGGACAGCACTCTCATCTCAGATGCACTGGCCAGGTAGACAGGAAAAGCCCCGCGAACGTTTGAATTTCATTTCCTGTTTGGTCAGCGTGGAGAGCACAGGTGACCATGCAGAGCTCATCAGCACAGGTAACCGTGATGGAGTCCCAGTCCCAGTCTCAGGATCGCAAAAGAGCTCCAGCCTGGACCGAACGGGAGGTACGGGATCTGATCGCCATCTGGGGAGATGAAGCAGTGCTGGCCGAACTCCGAAACAGTAAAAGAAATGGCAAAACATTAGAAAAGATCTCCAAGGCCATGAAGGACAGAGGCCATAACAGGGACGCACAGCAGTGCCGCGTGAAAATTAAGGAGCTAAGGCAAGCCTACCACAAAGCCAGAGACGCAAACGGAAGGTCCGGGGCTGAGCCGCAAACATGCCGCTACTACGAGGAGCTGCATGCCATTCTAGGGGGTGCAGCCACCAGTAGCCCAAGCGTGTGCTATCAGTCCCTCTCTGGAGACAGGGAAGCGGGTTCGGCGGACGAGGAAGATGAGGATGGAGAGAACATCATAGATAGCTCACAGCAGCAAGGAAGCGGAGAAACCAGTTTCCCCAACAGCCAGGATATGTTTGTCACCCTGGACCTGGAACCAGTAACCCCCGAACTCACCCAAGACCCTGTGGGCACACAGGGGACCTCTGGTGAGTGTACCTTTGTAAATATTACACATGGTTTAAAAACAAGCGTGTTTAATGATTAATGATTAATTTGCCCTGGCAATCGCGGCCAGTACAGCTACAGGAAAAGTCTGTTAACGTGTATGGGGATGGAGCGGAAATCCTCCAGGGACATCTCCAGAAAGCTCTCCTTCATGTACTCCCAAAGCCTTTGCAAAAGGTTTCTGGGGAGGGCTGCCTTATCCCGTCCGCCATGGTAGGACACTTTACCACGCCAGGCCAGTAGCACGTAGTCTGGAATCATTGCATAACAAAGCATGGCAGCGTATGGTCCCGGTGTTTGCTGGCATGCAGACAACATCCATTCCTTATCGCTCTTTGTTATCCTCAGGAGAGTGATATCATTCACGGTCACCTGGTTGAAATGGGGCGATTTTATTAAGGGGACATTCAGAGGTGCCCCTTCCTGCTCTGCTGAACAGAAATATTCCCCGCTGTTAACCACGCGGTGGGGGGGAGGGGTGAAGTGACCAACCCAGAGAATTGGGTGTGTGGGGGAGGGGAGTTAGTTGGGTTTGTGCTGCATGTTAAACCTTAAACCTCAGCCCCTCCTTTTACATTGCAAACCCATTTTAAATGGCCAACCCAACGGGTGCTTGGTATGGTTAATGAGAGCAGTACTGTTTTAAACCATCCCCACTTGTTAACAAGGTTAAAAAAGCCCAAAGACTGTGTCTTACCATGGCTGCCTGCAAGCTGAAATCTGTGGCCTGGCACTGCGTGAGTGATCTCTCACACCAAACCGGCAGTCCCTCAATATAAGAGGAAAAATGCGACCTTGTAACGAAAGCACATGTGCTGTGTGATGTGAACAGCAAAATCTACCGTGAAAGAGTGTACCCATTGTTCTCAAAAATGTATCTTTTTTAAACAACTCTCCCTTCTCCTCCACCAGCTGCAAATGTTTCACCTTCACAGAGGCTAGTGAATATTCGAAGAAGGAAGCGAAGGACACGTGACGAAATGTTCACTGAACTACAGACTGCCTCCCACGCTGACAGAGCACAGCAGAATGCGTGGAGGCAGTCAATGACTGATTTTAAAAAAGCCCAATATGAGCGAGAGGAGAGGTGGCGGGCTGAAGAGGAGAAGTCGCGGGCTGAAGAGCAGAGGTTGCGTGCTGAAACGCGGGCTGAAGAGGAGAAGTGGCGTCAGCTTGTACTCAGAAAGCAACAGTCGATGCTCCGGCTGCTGGAGCATCAAAGTGATATGCTCCTGTGTACGGTTGAGCTGCAGGAAAGGCAGCAGGAGCAGAGACCGCCGCTACAGCCCCTCTGTAACCAACAGCAGGAGCAGAGACCGCCGCTACAGCCCCTCTGTAACCACCAGCCCTCCTCCCCAAGTCCCATTGCCTCCTCACCCAGACGCCCAAGAACACGGTGGGGGGGGCCTCCGGCCACCCAATCACTCCACCCTAGATGATTTCCACAGCAATAAGTTTTAAAGTTTTAAAGTGCAGTGTGTCCTTTTCCTTCCCTCCTCCCCCACCCATCCCGGGCTACCTTTGCAATTATCCCCCTAGTTGTGTGCTCAATTAATAAAGAATGCATGAATGTGAAGTAACAATGACTTTATTGCCTCTGCAAGTGGTGCTTGAAGAGGGGAGGGTAGGGGAGGTTGGGGTGCTTGGTTTACAGGGTAGTAGAGTTAACCGGGTGCGTGGGGGGGCTGCGATTTCATCAAGGAGAAACAAACGGAAGTTTCACACCAAATCCTGCCCAGTCACAAAACTAGTTTTCAAAGCCTCTCTGATGCGCACCGCGCCCTGCTGTGCTGCTCTAACCGACCTGGTGTCTGGCTGCGCGTAATCAGCGGCCAGGCGATTTGCCTCTACCTCCCACCCCGCCATAAATGTCTCCCCCTTACTCTCACAGATATTGTGGAGCGCACAGCAAGTAGCAATAACAATGGGGATATTCTTTTCGCTGAGGTCACAGCGAGTCAGTAAGCTGCGCCAGCGCGCTTTTAAACGCCCAAATGCACATTCCACCACCATTCGGCACTTGCTCAGCCTGTAGTTGAACAGGTCCTGACTCCTGTCCAGGCTGCCTGTGTATGGCTTCATGAGCCATGGCATTAAGGGGTAGGCTGGGTCCCCAAGGATCACGATAGGCATTTCAACATCCCCAATGGTTATTTTCTGGTCCGGGAAGAAAGTCCCTTCCTCCAGCTTTCGAAACAGAAGAGAGTGCCTGAAGACGCGAGCATCATGTACCCTTCCCGGCCAGCCCATGTTGATGTCGGTGAAACGTCCCTTGTGATCCACCAGGGCTTGCAGCAGCATTGAAAAGTACCCCTTGCGGTTTATGTACTCGGTGGCTTGGTGCGCCGGTGCCAAGATAGGGATATGGGTTCCGTCTATCGCCCCACCACAGTTTGGGAATCCCATTGCAGCAAAGCCATCCACTATGTCCTGCACGTTTCCCAGAGTCACTACCCTTGATATCACCAGGCCTCTCATTGCCCTGGCAACTTGGATCACAGCAGCCCCCACAGTAGATTTGCCCACTCCAAATTGATTCCCGACTGACCGGTAGCTGTCTGGCGTTGCAAGCTTCCACAGGGCTATTGCCACTCGCTTCTCAACTGTGAGGGCTGCTCTCATCTTGGTATTCTGGCGCTTCAGGGCAGGGGAAAGCAAGTCACAAAGTTCCATGAAAGTGCCCTTACGCATGCGAAAGTTTCGCAGCCACTGGGAATCGTCCCAGACCTGCAACACGATGCGGTCCCACCAGTCTGTGCTTGTTTCCCGGGCCCAGAATCGGCGTTCCATGGCATGAACCTGCCCCAGTAACACCATGATTTCCACATTGCTGGGGCCTGTGCCTTGTGAGAGGTCCATGTCAATTTCCTCATCACTATCGTCGCCGCGCTGCAATCGCCTCCTCCTCCTCAGCTGGTCCTACTGGTTTTGCTTTGGCATGTCCAGGCTCTGCATATACTCCAGGACAATGCGCGTGGTGTTCATAGTGCTCATAATTGCCGCGGTGATCTGAGCGGGCTCCATGATCCCAGTGCTAGCTATGGCGTCTGGTCTGAAAAAAGGCGCGAAACTAGTATCTAAAGACCAGGGGAAGAAGGGAGGGAGGGAGGGAGGGAGGGAGGGGCGGGCGACTGACGACATGGCGTACAGGTACAGGGAATTAAAATCAAGAAAGGTGGCTGTGCATCAGGGAGAAATACAAACAACTGTCACACAGAATGCCCCCCCCCCCAGAGATTGAACTCCTAAGCCTGGGTTTAGCGGGCCGTTGATTTGACGGAGGGAGGGGGGAAGGAAATGAATAAAACACAAATCTATTTTTTACATCTTAAGACGACAGTGCAGCATGACTGATAGCCCTCGGCATTTTCTGGGTGCTTGGCAGCCAATACTTGGCAGCAAATAGTATACTACGACTGGTAACCATCATTGTCCAACGAGGACGGTTAAAGGCAAGGGGTTGCTGCTGTGTAGCAATGTAGCCCCACGTGTGCCAGCCACATGTCTGCCAGCACCCAGATCACCCTCGGCCTTTTCTGGGTGCTTAGCAGACAATACTTGGCAGCAAATAGTATACTACGACTGGTAACCATCATTGTCCAACGAGGACGGTTAAAGGCAAGGGGTTGCTGCTGTACAGTAGCCAGAAGGATCGGTAAAGGCGCTCAGGCTACAATAATCTATGAGCATTTCAGGCAACCTCTAAATTTACTTGCTTTCAGACCTGAGGAAAGCTCTTCTTTCAGATCTGCTGAGCACCCAGATTGCCCTCGGCCTCTTCTGGATGCTCAGCAGACAATACTGACAGGACGGTTACCAGTCGTAATAAACCATCTACTGCCAAAAGGCAAGGGGCTGGTGCAATGCAGCCCTACGGCTGCCAGCCCCACAGCTACCAGCATCCCGAGCGCCGATGAAGGCTACTACTCATGCTGCACCGTCTACCGCCAAAAGGCAGTAATCTGCTGCTGCTGTTTAGCAATGCAGTCCCACGTTTGCCGGCACCCGGAAGACATATGGTGACGGTGAGCTGAGCTGAGCGGGCTCCATGCTTGGCGTGGTATGTTGTCTGCACAGGTAACCCAGGTAAAAAGGCGCGAATCTATTGTCTGCCGTTGCTGTGACGGCGGGGGAGGTGCGTGACGCAATGTACCCAGAACCCCCCGCGGCACTGCTTTGCATCATTCGGGCATTGCGATCTCAACCCATAATTCCAATGGGCGCCGGAGACTCCGGGAACTGTGGGATAGGTACCCATAGGCACCCATAGTGCTATGCGCCGGAAGTCGACGCTAGCCTCGGTACTGTGGATGCGGTCCGCCGACTTCATGCACTTAGAGCATTTTATGTGGGGACACACACAGTCGGCTGCATAAAACCGGTTTCTATAAAACCGGCTTCTATAAATCCGACCTAATTTTGTAGTGTAGACAAGCCCTCAGAAAGCACTCTCACTTAAATATTAAAGTGGAATATCACTGGCATTTGTTTTCCCGGGCCTGTTGAAGAGAAGCTGCCAATTATATGTCTGCAGCAATTTTGTGATGTTGACAAAGATAAGACCAAGATCACATGATGATTTTAGCCTCCCCGTTTTGGACAAGGTATTGAGAAGATGACAGCAGAGCAACTCTGCTACCATTTGGAGTCTTCCAATGACCAAGACACCTGTCAGTTAGATTTTTGGACATGGCATATTGCACCAGTGCTCCAAAGAAGGCACAGATTCCTATTTATGTCTGGATGTTTTATAGCAGTTGGTACCCTTGTGCTAAGAGGTCATGAATCTGAACATCATGGGGCAGAACACTGTTAGTGAAAGGCCATCAACCTTGGAATTGGCTATTCTCATTAGTGTAGCAGAGTGAGAGTTGACTGCCCTTCAAAGCATGGTGTGAAGCCCATCAGCTTACTCAAGCTTTTCTCCGAGATGTGTGGGGTGGAGACTGTTTTCAAGAGTTTAGATTTGTCAACAAGAGCATTTGTTTTTGGGTGACCCTGCTCACTAGTTCATAGAAATATATGATGGAAGGCACAAATGAAAATGATTTAGGTTATTTTACTGGTTTTAAGGTGAGTCCATCCTAGTAATCTTTGAAGTCTTATGTCAATGGGAGCAGAATCAATGGCAAAATTCCCTTTGTCTTCAGTAGAACTGAACTTGGCCATGGGTCCATGTACATTTTTTGTATATGAGTTAGGCCTTATATAAAAACTGTATAGGGACCTATGGCCTAATTTTGTTCTACTGAAGTCAAAAAGAATTTTTCCATGTATGTCAATGAGAGAAGAATCAGACTTGTAAAGGTTACTAAGATGGGCACACCTTAAAACCAGTAAAATAAACCAACTTATCACTTGTGCCTTCCATTCAGAAATTGAACTATTGTCTAATTTTAGAGCAGAGAGTCTACAAAAACACAACATAAACTGGTTTCTGAAATCTTTTAAACTATAGATGTATAGGAAATCCCAAGTGGCATTTGAATGGTGGAAACATCTATGACGTTGAAGATTTATTTAGGTTTATGAATTAGGAGTAAGAGAGAGAGAGAAATAATTTAGGTTGAGTATCACAGGAATTGTACTGAAAGCTACTAGACTGTAGAAAAGTCCTCCAACGGTGGTGGTGGTGGTGAAAGCTCATTGCTTATTAATTCTAAGAGTAGACCAGCATGAACAAAGAAATAGAAAATATGCTAGAGGACATTCTTTCCCTCGCCCTCTCTTTCCATCTCTAATTTCCATGATTCTTTTTTGAGAATAGATATGAAGGTGAGTCACATGTAAAGGGATACATTGTAGGCCTGGAGCTTTCTCTTTCAGTATCTGAAATCTCAGGCAGTGCCTGCAGTCATACACTTTTCCACCTGAGGACCTTCTGAGCCCACAACACAGTTATACCTCCCACCTCAGTGTCCTATGCCTCTGCATTTCTCAAATGCCTCAAGGTTAGTCGACTGTCTCTAAAGGGCAATAGCATGCTATTTAAACACAGCCAAAGAAGGTCGGCAGGCCATCCGTTCAGTTTTCAACCAGACAGCCCTGTTTTTTGGTGGTTTGTCCCTGTAGCGAGGCGGTGGGATACCCCACAGCCCCACTGAGGGCCGAACCTCCCCTAACACCAACGTGGGCGGAGCCTCCGGGTCCGGCGCCCGCCCCTCAGAGGTCACGGCGCCAACCCGGAAATATAAAAGCCCGCCTGCAGAGCTCAGTGGAGGACAAGCCGGCGGAGAGAGCAGACGTCTGTGGCCGAGCTCCCGCTTGGGAGACAGCCGCAGGCCGCGACCGGCCTGCTGACTCACCAGGCCTGCCGAGCCTACCCTTCGCCCGGTACCCTGAGGAGGACTGGCCAAGCCTGCCCCGTTCCTGCTACCCTGAGGAGGAGCCGAGCCTGCCCCTTTCCAGCTACCCCGAGGAGGAGCCGAGCCTGCCCCTTTCCTGCTATCCCGAGGAGGAGCCGAGCTTACCCTTCGCTACCTACCCAGAGGAACCGATGCTGGTGGAGAGCCCCGAGGACACTAGTCCGGCCCAGGTACCCTACGAGGGGGAGTGTGGAAGTAGCCCGGGGACAGCAGACCCCAGTCTGGCTGCGGCACTGCCAGAGCCGATGTCAGTGTGTTGCGGCCAGGATCCCCACTGACAGCAGCGAGTTTCCGCCGCAGCTAGGGCCCTGGGCTGGGACGCAGTGGAGTGGGAGGGCCTGCGTCCCCCCTGCCACCCACTCCTTGGGTGGCAGACTCCCCCTTTTCCCTGGCCTAGAGAGGCTGGGACCTGTTGCTCACTGACCCAGCCCCTGCTTAAAGGCCTGGGTTCCTGACTATTTGATTGCTGCCCCGCCCTGACCTAGGGCCTGGGCTGCTACAAACACTGACTCAGCCCCTGCTTAAGGGCCTGGGTTCCCGAACTATTGGCTCAGCCCCTGCGTGAGGGTCTGAGCTCCAGACTGCGTGGTTGCTGCCCCGCCCTGATTGAGGGCCCGGGCTCTTTCTGACCTATTGGCTCAGCCCCTGCTTAAGGGCCTGAGCCCCTAACCGTGTGTTTGCTGTCCCACACTACCGCTGGACCAGGACTGACAGCGGACCAGAGCGAGGCGGTGGGATACCCCACAGCCCCGCTGAGGGCCGAACCTCAGCTGAGACTACTACAGTCCCCCATCTGGTACTGAGACAAAACCAGATGTGTTTTTGTCCTATATCAGATGAGGGATGCCATTTTGAAGTGTGCACAACTCTGCACCGCCAGTGTAACCTCAAGGTTGCACCGGCGGGGGCAGAGAGACACACACCTCAAAATGGCATTCTCCATGCAGCGTGACCTCATACCCACCATGCACGCAAGGTTACGTTGGTGTGGGCATGTCCATGACATTCCCTGAACTACCAAAATGTCCGGTATTCTGGGAATGTGTGAGGGGCCAACCTACACCCAGGGGAAACTAGGTGAACATTCCTCTCTCTGGATCCCTGGTCTCAGAGGGACAGTGTAACTGCTCAGAAGAGACAGCTTACTTGCCTATGTTGTGCCAAGCCTGCTCCTCAGGCTGATGGGGAGATCATAGCCCCTACTTCTTTTCAACACCCCTTTTCAGACACTGTTCATCCTTGGGGAAGTAGTGATAGAACAGTCTCTGCACTCAGCTGGGTGCAAAGACTGCAGTTCTGCCCGGCCCTTACAAGGGCCATGACAGCACTCAGATATCACAATGATAGACTTATACACATCTTGCCAGGCAGGCAGACAGAAAATGAGGGGGAAGACTCCTTGTTATGCCTGACTTAGTTTCCCCCATTGCCGCCATAATTATTCACCCATATAAGAGCCAGACAGAATCTGGCCCACAGATGTCAAACTGCTGCAAATAAATGCTATTGAGAAACTTTTATCTGGCAGTAAGACATTGGTTTCTTAAGGAAGGATGTTCAGAATTCTACTTTAATTCAGCACATTCCTGTATGGAGGAATAAACAGTGCAGAATAAAAATACATTTGAGTCCTGTCCTTATACAATAATGAGCGGGGAAGGGGGGAAATGTATTCCTAGGGTGTGGGGGGAGAATCTATTTCTCTGCTAAAAATGTGGGCCTCCTGGCTTTTCTGCCCCTCCTTCAGTTTAGAGGCAGATGGCAAATATTCTTAACTTGAATTGATCCCCAGCTAACAAAAGGCTGGGTTTTTAAAAGGTCATCTTAAAAAATTCACAAAATAGAACAGAGAGGTATTGGCACACATACGAAATAAAAAAATAAAGAACCAATAACCCAAGGTAATTTTAAAAAATTAGCATCCGACTAGACCTTTTATGGTTTCTATCCAATTCTACTAATAACATAAAGGAATTTTAATACAATTTCAAGAGCAACATTATACAATTTAGGCTTAAGATACATGACCAGCCTTTGATTTTACAAACCCATCTTTCCAGTAAAAGTGAAAAATATTCATAATTGGCATTTTAAAATCTCTGTTTGTGTTGTTCTTTATAATCCTGTATGAAACACAAATGGCATTTCTTCTGTTAGTGTAATAGAGCTCATTTTTAGATAATTTTATCATACTGAGAACCTTTAGAAATGCAGTATTTTATTACAAATACAATTTAAGCCTGTCAAATACCATGACTAACATTGTAAGAGAGAGGCAATATTTTGACTTAGGTTGATCTTAGTGGGTCCCATCCTGCTGCAATCCTTACTCAGGAAGAAAATAAATGATGTTGAAGTAAAAAGTAGTTTGCAGAACCTGTGTGAACCAAAAACCTGCCCAATTCTGACCTCTCTAATTGGAACACATTTACTGAAGTTGGATCACTGTCTTATACATCTATTATACACTAGTCAAATCCGTGTAAAGAAGTTTTGCAAATTAATTGATCTTTAATGTAAATCTGAGAACTGTCTTAGATTAAACTTTTCAGACAACATAAAGCGGGAGAATATCAGATCATATAATTATAACTGTGATGGAGCATGCAAGATTCCGCTCCTTTAAGGCTGTCACATTTTGAAAATCCATTACCTGTGGGATATTGGTATCATTACATATCCATCAGCATCAAGTTTTAATCTTCCTGGCTCTGAATATGAGCTCACACATACCCCAGCTGAACACCATTAATGCCAATGGAGTTACTGCTGACTTGCTAAACTGTGAGATCAGAATCAGGCCTGTATTTCCACTTAATATCAATCTTTGCTGATATTTGTCCCCCATTACCACAGTATCTGAACACCTTACAATCTTTAATGTACTTATCCTTACAACACCCTCATAAGATATGAAAGTACTATTGTCTCCATTTCACAGGTGGGTAATGGAGGAACAGAGACATTAAGTGACTTGCCCACATTCAAACAAAAGTCTGGGGTGCAGCAGGTAACTGAACCTGAATCTTCTGAGACACAGGCCAGCATCCTAACTATTGGACCATCCTTAAAATACTTCTAAATTGACCACCACACTATTTTATAATAATTTTCTTCTTTTGCCTGTGTGAAATGCAATTCTTTAGTGTGTTGATGTGATGTTCAGGGTGTTGAAGCCAGACTTGGGAGTCCCCACGCAGCTGCCATATCCCCACCCAATGGCTACTGAAACCAGATGGGCTGGGAAGCTACTAGGGGTATAGCCCCAGCCAAGGCACCACCCAAGGAAGCTCTGATTGGAGGATTGCCCAGCTCTGCTGACTGGTCCAACTAAACTATGTAAGCCAGTAGGGGAACAAGTAGTTTGTCCGGGGAACAAGGGTTGTGGTAGCATTGGACCCTACTCATGCCTGCCTCCGGCACCCAACCGTGTTCTTGGTTCCTGTCTTATTCCTGCCTTTGCTCCTGTTCCAACCATGCTCCTGCTCTGTGCTTGATCCTTTCCTTTCCTCCTGCCCTTGCACCTTACCTCTAATCCTCAGTGACCTGTCCTGGCTCTGACCCCAGCCTCTGACTTCTGACCTGGCCCCTGCTTGACACTGGCTCTGGCATTTGATATCTGACCTCAGCTCTGACCTTCAGCTCTGACTCCTGTTTCTGACTCTGGCAACTGGCAGTTGACTCTGGTGCCAACCCCTGGCTTTGTTTCCCAACCTGGATACCTGCACCGCACATCATGACTCCTGCTCTGACCATTAGGCCAGACCACTTATGTCCCAGGCCATAACAGTTAGCAGAACTGCAAGTTATTTGTAACAAGTCAGTTTCCTTTGCACAGACCAAAGAATTATAAATAACTAACCAAACAAAACCAGTTGATAGTTGGTTAAATCTAAAGGTCTACAAAAATACCAGACTCAAACAATGTCAATTTGAATATGTATTTTAAGCTGAAAACAGATGACCTGCCAGTAAAGACAAAGTTAAGGGTATGTCTGTACTTTACATAACTGCTACAACACTGCAGCTGTTCCACTGTAGCGCTTCAGTGTAGAAACTACCTATGCTGATGGGAGGGGTTCTCCCATTACTGTAGGTAATCCACCTCCCAGACAGGCAGTAGTTAGGTCAAAAGAACTTTTCCATTGACCTAGCATGGTCTAAACAGGGTATTAGGTTGGCATAACTATGTCTCTCAGGGGTGTGGATTGTTCACGGCCCTGAGAGAAGTAGCTATGCCAATGCGGAGAGAGCTCTTCCACTGGAATAATTAAACCAGCATTAACGAACAGCAGTAGCTATGTTTGCAGGAAAGCATCTCCCACCAACGTAGCACTATCCCTACTGACACTTTTGTCTGTGAAATTTTTATCGGTCAAGGGTGTGTTTTTTCACACCCGACTGGCAAATGTTTTACCGACAAAAGTGCAAGTGTAGACATAGCCTACGTTCATAGAATAGAAAATAACAAGCATTGGGAGTCATGTTTCACACACAATGGTCCAATCTGAATCTCAGTTACACAAGTATTAAACAGGTGCAACACCACTAGGCCCAATTCAACACTGCCTGTTACCTTGTGTTGTCACAGCTATGATAACTGGATGAAAAACCCTATCACTATGATTTGGCAGCATTTTTACACCCACTTTGAATACAGTGTAAATGACACATAGGGCTAGTTATTCGGTGCAGAGGAATGGGGGAGGGATATGAGAGCTTCCAACATGACAAAAGTATTAGCGGCATGTGTTGGGACAGGAAGAGGAGTGGCCAGATCAGGGTGCATTCTGGATATCCCTAGCTGGTGCATGATTCGTAGCTGGTGCATGATTCCAAGAGGACTATCCTCACCTGGCACAAGTTATAGAATACCCTGTACTGTTCAACCCTGTACTTTGGGTGGGGCTAGGGCAGAGAATCAGGGAGCTATTATTTGCTTCCTGACAGCCCTTTTGCTCTGCTGTGTCCAGCAGAAGCTGGGGCAGATTCTCCACTACATCCAGGCTGTCCGCTCTCCTGGGGCCTGATCTTCTTCCTATTGAAAGCAATGGCAAAACTTTCATTGTTGTCATTGGGAACAGGATTGTGCCCTCAGGGGGTAGTCATCTTATCTGTTTGTCTGCCCTGGACACAGGGGAAATGAAGTTGAAAATTTGTTTTCCACATTGATGTCCCAATTCCTGTGAATGCAGAGCACCCTCACAACTGGAGTTGATTGGGCTCCGAGAGTGCAGAATGCTACCAGCCAAGCTACGGTGTTGACAAGGTGAGAATCCTTTCATAGCAGTGCTAATCTAAATAACTTCTACAACAGCCAGCATTGTATAAAGTGCACTGGTGTTTTGGACAGTTTTTTATACGTCGGTTATTGCCCAGCTAAAGCAGTGGCTTACTGAACAACAAGTCAGTTATATTCAGACTTCTACTATATGGCACTGCAAAATAATTCTTACAATAAAATAAAAAAGTAAATATCTTAAGTGCTACCGTTTTTAGAAAGATACCCTTTAGGTTAATTTTTGAGTCCCCACACACTCCTGATTTTGAACTGAATGCACACAATTTCATGTTATACTCATCTTGCAATGGGAAGCCATTAGCAATAGAACAGAAGGCTCCTGCCCACCTTTAGAGTAAAGAAACCACTGAGTTTCAGCAAGTTGGGTGCATTCAAAATTTGTTTTCCGTTCAAAGTACATGAGTTGTAAGGATGAATGAGAAGAGGATCTGTGTCTCCTCTGTCTTTGCCTTGCAACTTGATTTCCATTGAGAGATTATTGGAGACACAAACTGAAACTTTTTACATCCCCCAAACTACCTAGAGATTTCTCTGTTGGAAAGTGTTATTCTCTTCTTAACGGTCAAACAGGGCAACTTCAAACTCACAGCTAGGTTTTTAAAAGCCTCTGTAAGAAAACATTATGCCAAACTGAAAGAGATTCTGGACATGTTCACAGGAGAATATGATCAGCAGTAGTGTCCTTGTGACTTTGGTACCATGAGCTCACTATAACAATACAAGTTGTGCCATATTAATCATCTAAGGTCTGCTCATCACTGGATCGGATGCTAGACACATCTGCCATAGTAAGGTCTATATCCCTTGATTGTTAGCAGTAGTCATCTTACTGAAATAAAAATAAGAATTACTGAAATAAAAATAAGAATTATAGGATGTTTGGTATCCTAAATATACATTCAACTGATACAAATGTCTTCTTGTTCATAAGATGTAACAATCATTTTTATCACGTTCTCAACATAATGGCATTTGTGTCATTGTGCCATTATCATAACTAGTTGCCCTATTACCACCGGAGAACTGAAAAACTCTGTGGTAATATTGAAGATAAGATTTACAACAAGGACTTTTCATCCAAATGATACACACTTAGAAAGCTTTTGACAGCAACGATGTTATCAATCTGTGAAGATAGATTATCATAAGTTGCTGTAACCTGTAAAAGTTAGTGCTTGGATTTTACAAATGTGACATAATTGTTTTAAATGTATTTTGCATGTTTTTAACACCCTAATGATTTGCCAAATGATTTGAAACAGAGTTCTTAAATGAAAGGCCTCAGGATAGATCCAGTTGCCTTTCTTATTAAATTTCCTAGAGTTCCAAAATTTGCATTTTAACTAATCATTTAAGGAAACAAAATTTAAAGCTTTTATTTCAAACTTCAGTGAATGACCTTTGGGACTATTTATGTTTTATCATCTGAATATATTGCAAAATTTCACTGAACATATAATACTGTATATGCCCAAATGACCAGAGTGTCTTTTGTACTACTAAGAAAAGGTAGAACAATACTGTATATAAATGCAGTGTAGGACAATTAGCTTTAATTAAGTTATTATGGTAATGAAACAGAAGATGTTAAATGAGCAATAACAGGGCATATCCCTTTGTGGCTAGCTGAAGCCAAATTCTATCATCACTTATACTGGTGTAAATCAGGAGTAACAATTGGTTTCAATTAAATTCCTCTACATTTATACTAATGTATCAGAGGGCTGAATTTGGACTATGTTTTTCAGACTTGCTTGCGCTTGCTTTCTTATGGTTGAATATAAAGTATTACCAAAGTATTTTTACTTAAATAACCCTGAAGAAATAAAGTGCTATAAATGGAATTCAGTTGCATATTTTTATTGTGTGGCATTCTACTAAAAATGTTACATGTCATATTTCTTCCATGCTGAAACAACACCAATTACAAATACTGTACATTCAAGTAAAAATGTCATATAAATAGAATATAATATAAATAGAAGCTTCTCACTAAAAAAATAAATGGGGGGGACCTTTAGAGAATAGGATTATATTTCTTCGGAAGCTGACTATGTACACTTCGTATTATTACTTGAGCCAGATCCTATGTCTCCTAATAAAAATTGATTTCCCTTACAAGTCAGAGTATTAAGGAGATAGCTTTCATGTTTAAGACAGAAATGTAACACACATTAAATATTTCACTTCTATTTTTCCAAGGAAACTGAATGTCAAATCATCAGTTTGTCATGAGTGTTAAATTAATTGACACTCAGGTAATGAAATAAAGTTTTAGTTCACTAAGATTTAGTGTTATGGCAGTAGTTTGGGCAGTAGTTTGGTCTTGCTAAAGACAATAGCTAATTTTAAATGTCACTTTTCATTAGTGTCATTTTTATGAGCCTCCCACTATTGCTAAGATAAGGATGGTTGTGACATATGGCAGACAAATTCAATTTCTTGTCTTGCTCCATCTTGCTCTAGAAGCCAGCATTCTTATGAAGGTAGCTTATCTTCTGGAAGAAGAAGAGAAGGATGTCCTTCTTTCACACTGTAGTAAGTCTGTGGCCAGTTAATAAAAAACATTGGATTCCTCAGCTAAAAACATAATGGCTCCAGATGACCTCCAGGGAGAATAAGTAGCACTTTTATTAATTTTGCAACTTAAAGAATGCATCCATTACTACTGTAAGGGGCAGATCCTCAGCTGTTGTAGATTGTCGTAGCTTTATGTAAGTCAATTTAAAAGGTACATGATAAAGATATGGGGGGAATGGAATTTCCACCCAATAATAAACCTACTACACTGCAATGAGTAAGCAGATATACCTTGCATCACACCCTGTAGGCCAACAAACTCAGACCACAGACCAGCATAGAAGGTCAAGAGACCTACACTGAGAATGTCCAACGAGCAGCTACAGATATTCAAATCTAGAGACGATTTAGTGAAGATCCATCACCGCAGTGCATGGCATGAGAGACCTTCCCAGGCAGGGAAAGCTTTAAAAGATTAATATAATTGGCTTGAATTGCAGCTAGTGCAATATACAGAGGACATGTGTAATTTGTTCTGTTTTGCACAGGCCCCAGATTCTGAGTGGTCTTCAGGGAAAGCTGCAGCCCCATATAGCATGTTACCATAATGCAATCCTGGGGAGAAGTGGGGAGGGCCAGCAGGGAATCACAAAGCCATGCATGGCAGTGGCAAGGTCCACATCTGAGAAAAAATGCATATAACCGGGGAGCCCAGTGCAGATGGAGAATACACTAACTTGCCCACCACTGTGGACTGAGGCTCTGGGAGCAATTGAAATCTAGTACATGTCTAAACTGAACCCTCAGTAACTGGAGCAAGCACCATTCCTGCAATTATCTCTGGTTACTTCCCTCAACCAATTAGCAGCGTTTATGTCTCAGGATTAAGTCTCCTTTTTATCTAGTTCCCTGTCTTGACAAGACACTAGAAAAGTAGACACATTGTACTGTCTAGTTCCAATGAAACAAAGACATGTATCTAAGTGTTATCAGCACACAGTGATGCCACTTCAGAGCAAATAGCCCCGCTGTCTCCCCAACAGTCATACATGCATGTTTGCGGGGACAGAAGAGCGGGGCAAAAAAGGGTGACAATCATATTATGTATGAGATTATTATTACTATTATAATCATATTATGTAAGAGATTATTGCAGACTGAGGAGCCATTACCCACCATATTCTTTGGGATGTCACTGACAGAAAAAAAAAAAAAAAAAAAGGCAAAAAGTAATTCTATTCTCTGGGGCCTACAGTCTCCAGTCAATTAAACCACCCCAGTCAAGAGTATCAGAGAGTGCTGATAGATTTTAAAACAACCAATATGAACAACAATCTCCGTCCATCACACAAAAGACACCTTCAACCAAAGGGGCCAGCACAAACCAGAATGAAAGGAATAAGGAAATCATGGAGCTCTGGATACTGCCGAATACATTTTCCTGCCACCACCTTCTCAACCTTGCCCCAAATGCAAATTTTTTAACTAGCAGACCACCATCATTGGGCTCCTAAATCCATATCTGGGCACCTAAATATATGGGATATTTTCAGAAGTGCTGATCTCCTGCATCCCATTCAGATATATTGTCATGAAAAGATATCTATTATATTGCCACCAGTAGCAAGGCAAACAACACTAAAGCTATACTCTCTATACATCAAATACAGCTCAAAATAAAAATAGGGCTATGGATGACTTCCCAGTTCCTAACACAGTCCTTTTTAATAGAAATATCCTTCTACCAATATACTGTAGAAACAAATTAAATTTGCCTGGATGATCTTGCTCTACATTTGGGTATTAAGAAAGGTCTAAGTTAGCCATATGGTGTTTATTATTGAAACATAGGAGTACTAGCAATTTTGGGTGCTGCTTCTGGCCTTGGCACTATCATTATGTCTATTTTTGGTCCACTAGTCTTTTTGCCTGCTTTGATGCTCCCTGAGAAACACATTTTGTTATGAGAGGTCACAGAGGACAATACAGTATCCTGAATTTCTTAGGAACATCTTTACAGGGATTTATTTCACGACTAATTGGAAGGTTAGAATCCATTCTGTCTATGGCATGTTAGTCAAGCAATGTCATTGAACCTGGAAAAAGGATGTAAATTTTTTCATTTACATAAGCGTCTGTGGCCAGCTTAGAGTGCCTTTCCATATTCTGTCTTACAGGAAGAGATGCAGTTGCTGAACAAGTGAAGACAAAAGCTATGACCATTCTGCACTAACTGATGACTTACCGCACTGGAAGACTTCTCAGCTAAGGACAGCTGGCTAGTTTCTGGTCCCTCTGTGCTGCCTGAGCAGCATAAAGGGGCTGGATTACAAGAGAGAATATGGGCCAACATGTGCAGAAGTTCAATGGCACCTCTGGATCCAAACTTCTCCAAAGTTTAAGAAGAATTTACAGGTCATCATTGACATTTGATGGGCAATTTACTTTGTTTAAATTTTTCATACTGGATGAGGCCCAGCCCAGTGATTTCAGATGACTACCATAAGATCCTACTTTGAAGACAGAGCTACTTTTGTTCTTGACTGAAGGGACAAAAAAAATATAATGAAACAAAATGTGTAACGAATTAATAATGGAGAAAAATACTCTAAATAACTTAAGTTTTTCCAACAGACTTTACCAGCAGGTAGAAAATGAAAAATGAAATCTATGCAAATGTGTCCAGCTTTCAAAACAACAACAACAACAACAAAAATGTATGGCTCTTTCTTCTTTTTGTTAAGGCTATGTACTGACTTCATGGAATTATTCCAGCAAGCTGTGAATGACGATGCATGAAATGAAAAATCGCAGCCCAGTGCACAGCGAGAATACAGACAATGCTCTGCTGTCACTGCTCCACTTTTTAATAGTGTATTGATATACCATGTTCTCTTCTGACACAGCAGCACAGTAACAAGAACTCAGAGGAACTCGACTTTGTTAGTTCTTGGAGCCCTTTCAGCTACTTCTACCCAGGGCTGGCCTTACCATGAGGTGAACTGAGGCGGCCGTCTCAGGTTCCAGACTGTGTGGCGGTGCCACTAAGACCCAGAGTGTATAAAACTGTGTCTGCTGCTGGTGCATATGTATTCTCTCTGCTCTAGAAACACAGAGATGGTGGAGTGCTTTGCTGGAAGGAGGAGGGCACAAGAGACATAACAGACAGGCAGGAGAAAAGGTGAGAGGGAATAACAGAAAGCAGCAGGAGCTGCAGGGAGAGAGAGGAGGAGCCTCTTGTATACCTCTCTAGCACCCCCAGGAGCCTGGACTGATTAACACCAGCTTCTCAGGGAGCTTCCTGTTTCCTGCTGCTTCCCTGAACCCACTTGAGGAGAACAGGCAGTCAACTAAAGTAGTAGGAGCCAGTTAGGCCCTTACGACGTTGATATCTTTTCTCACTCAGGCCTTGCTACGAGCCTGCTTATTTGTCCCCTTCAACTGAGTGTTGAGAGCCACTATAGCTGGCACAGAACAGCAGTCATGAGTGAAAGAAGAAAACATCCCTCTGGGGCAGCATTCAGAAAAAGAAAGCAAGCAAAGGAAGCTTTTCTATCTAAGCAGGAAGGAGCTCCCCTGAGATACATAGACACCAATGTTCACGGTGAGCCTTCCGGCCCCAGTGAGGATGTGAGTGTTGAGGAGATGCCTGATCTTCCAGTTAATCAGAGTGCAGGTGACCTGGCAGCTACCGCAGCATCCATATCTCCATCTCAAATGGATGTAACATGCACATTCCTGAAGAAAAGTGTAGATCAGAGAAGCGTGTGATGGAGGCGCAAGAAACATCTGCTGCTGAGTTTAGTTCCTTAAATCTAGATGATCCAGGACTGTGGACCCACTTGAGCAGTAGCCTGAGGGTCTTCCTTGTACTGCATGGGCCACAGCAAGTGAAAAACTTCATGTTCCCCAAAGACAATGAAAATAGAAGTTTCCATCCAACACATTACTGGCGTGAAATCCCCAGTGGTGTCAAAGTGGAGAGGCCATGACTTATGTGCTCAAAAACTCTGAATGCTGCATACTGTTTTTGTTGCAAACTCTTCAAGTCTAATGTTCCAGCCACATTGGGTTCTACAGGAACAAAGGACTGGAAAAATCTGGCTAGAAATCTGGCATGTCATGAGAAGGCAGCAAATCACCAGAGAGCATCCATAGGTGGAAAGAGCTTGAGATGAGACTAAGGTTAAAGGCCACCATAGATGATCAGCATCAAGAGAAGATTGCATCAAAGTCTCTTTATTGGCAAAATGTTCTGAAAAGGCTCATTGCCATTGTGAGAATGCTTGCTACCCAAAACCTAGCACTGTGTGGCACTTCAGATCAGCTGTATGTGCCAAACAATGGAAACTTCTTAAAATTGTGGAGCTGATGGCTGAGTTTGATGCTGTACTCCAGGAGCATCTAAGAAGAGTCACCACCCAAGAAATGTACACACACCACTAACTTGGAAAAACAATTCAAAATGAGATCATACAGTTACTGGCAACAAAAGTTAAACAGAAGATTGTGGCAGATCTGAAGTCAGCAAGATATGACTCTGTTATTCTGGACTGCACACCTGACATGAGCCATACGGAACAAATGACTTTAATGGTGCGTTTTGTAACAACAACAGAACTTAGTGAAAATATCTCTGCAATGGTGACTGTCAGAGAGCATTTTCTAGAATGTATTGACATTGACAATACTACAGTAGCTGGTATGGCAAATGTGCTTCTTAAAAAGCTGGAAGATACTGACATGAGAGGTCAGGGCTATGATAATGGTGCCAACATGAGAGGAAAGAACAGAGGAGTGCAGACACGGATCCGAGAATTAAACCCACAAGCTTTTTTTGTCCCATGCAGTTCTCATTCATTGAACTTGGTGGTCAGTGATGCAGCATCAGCTTTTAGTGAGGCTGCTGAATTTTTTAATGTAATTCAAAGCATCTATGTATTTTTCTCTGCATCAACTCATCAATGGCAAATTTTGAAGCAACATCTGGGAACATCCTCTCTGACACTGAAACCACTGAGTGCCACACAATGGGAAAGTCAAGTGGAGGCGATAAAGCCTATCAAACACCAAATTGGGAAGATAGATGATGCCATAGTTGCCATTACAGAGGATAATGCTATGAGAGGAAATCTTCGTGGGAGAACAGTAGCAGAGGGAAATGGAATCACCAGAAACATACACAACTTCAAATTTCTGTGTGGCTTAGTGTTGTGGCATGACATACTGTTTGAAATAAATGTTGTAAGCAAGAGACTCCAAGGTGTTGACCTTGATATATCTGGAACAATGGAACAACTGGACAAAACAAAGTCATACCTACAGTCTTACCGGTCAGATGAGGGATTTCAAAACGTTCTGAAGAGTGCACAGAAGTTGGCAGAGGAACTTCACACTGAAGCTATTTTCCCACCCATTCAAGAATACAAGAGTCACCGAAGAAGAAGACATTTTGATTACGAGGCATGGGATAATCCCATAAGAGACCCCAAACAACAATTCAAAGTTGAATTCTTTAACCAGGTGCTAGATTGTGCAATACAGTCAGTTGAAGAACGTTTCATGCAGATCAAGGAATACAGCAGTATATTTGGGATGTTGTATGATATTCCAAAACTCCCCACTATACCTGAAGAAGACCTACACCAGCAATGCAGGGCACTAGAGACAGTGTTGACACATGATGACATGCGCGATATTGATGCGAGTGATTTAGGTGATGAACTGAAAGCCATTTCAAGATACATTTCAGAAGGATCAACTCCAAAGACCGTTCTGGAATATATGTGCACAAATAAGATGACCACCCTCTTTCCAAATGCTTTTGTTGCTCTGTGCATACTTCTAATACTTGCTGTAACAGTTGCCAGTGGAGAACGCAGCTTCTCCAAGCTGAAGTTAATAAAAACACATCTACGCTCCACAATGACACAGGAGAGGCTGGTCGGCCTTGCAACCGTCTCAATAGAGCATGAGCTGGCCCAGACTGTGGACCTTCAGGAAGCAGTTCAAATCTTTGCAACCAAGAAGGCACGGAAAGCACCACTTTGATTATTCAAACAGATAAAAATGCCAGTGTTTACTATGCAGACAAGAAAAGTTACATTTGCTGTTCAGGCGTTTGAAAGTTAAGTGTTACTTAAAATTTTTGAACAAGGCATTTTAAGTTGTTAGTTCTCCTTTATTGGGGTAGGCAGCAGAGCAGTACCATGAGAGGAGTAGAACAGGAAGAAGGCAGAATTGAGACCTTTCAAAGTTTTAGCCCAAGCAAGGGGACATGGGGGCGTCATTTGAGCTCCCCGCCTCAGGTGCCAAAATGTTGTGAGCCGGCCCTGCTTGTACCCAACCTTATAGGAGAAAGACAAAATTCCAATATTGCAACACAGCTCGTAAAACTTAATTTGAACTCCAAGCTTAATTTATTTGAGTAATATTTCCCCCCTTAATTACAGGTAGCACCAGCTGAAGCCAAGTGAAGACTTTTTTAAAGATAAACATGACAATCTCCCACTAAACAGACTGGTCATTCTGAGTGACTATTGAGTACCTGTATTTCCCCTCTTGTACTTGGTGATAAGGACAGGCATCTTCAGAAAAGAAAGGCAAACAAATAGGCCCATTATAATCTTACGAGAAGGGCACAGTGCATTTAAAGATAAGAAGTGTATAAACTCAATCAAAATACATGCCCTCTCTTCTAAGAAGCCATCTCAAAGAGACTTCAGGGAGGTGTGCAGGGTCAACCATAATCCCATTTTTCATCAGCAGAGCATTGCAGAATAGTTCTTAATGAGTCAGAACTTACATTGAACAGACTTTGGGATATTGGATGAACCATGGAACTGACAGAGTCAGAGCCCTAAATATGGAAACTAATGTGCAATCTGTGTGTACACTGAAGTTATGCAAGTTGTAGTCCCAGCAGGCAAAGTCTCAGGAAGTAAGACTGTATCACAGATCATTTACAGCAGCAGATGTGTGTATGAATCCCCACCCAGGAAGAGACTAAGATTTCCCAGCATTTGAAAAATAAATTTAAAGGTGTCAAAAAGAGAAACAGAAAAAAAAAGTCCAATGCCTACTGGAAGAGGACAGATTTCAAACCCAAAGCAGCAAAAGGAAAACTCATCCAATATACATGTATCACCAAGATATGAACTGCAGGCAGGCCAGGCGATGGCTATGGGAAAAGACAATACTAGTATTGCCAATAGAATTGGTCAGGAATTCTCCAACAGAACATTTAATTTTCCATTGACGAATGCATATTCATCAGAATCAAAACATCTTTTTGGAGACTATTCAATTTTGACAAAGTTGTGATGGAATCCTCCTACCAGGCAGCTTTCGAAACCTGCCTTGTGTCCTGCCTGCTTGTCCACCCAGCTCCTCGGCAGCATGCCTGACAGGCTGCTGGGAAGCCCAAACTTCCAGGCTCCTGGCTCTTCAGGAGCCCACCTGATGGGCTACTAGAGAGCTGAGAACCTAGAAGCCTGAGCTCACAAACTCCTTGGGAATTTGCCTGTATGGGCTACCATACATAGGGGCTCTAAGGGCTTCTCAGCTCTCCCCATCAGTCCACTGGGCAGGATGACTGGAAGCCTGGGAATGCTAGCCAGCAAGCTCCCAGCCTCATGGCTTCTTGGCAGCCTTAGGCTCCCAGAATGTGTGGCTCTGAGGGAGCCCACCAGGTAGACTGCCCAGAGACAGGCTTCCATTCTCTCATGGAATATCATAATGTTTTGGGGTTTTCCCCCCGAATTGGAACAGTTCTAAATTTCAAAATATCGAAATTCTCTGCAAAACAGAATAACATTTTCCACACAGCTATATTTGCTAACTCCAAACATTCAAAAACTATGAGTCAGAGCCACCCCAAAAAGTCATGAGGGGTTTTTAAAAATAACCCATTTTTGTTCTGTCCTCTGTTTTTTTTTTAATCTCCCCCTGCCCTCAATCCAATGCATGCATGACAGTTACCACTGAAACTTAAAAGCTTATCAAATGTGTGAATAAAAGTGCTGGCTCTGGCTCCTCCAGGCACCTGCTCCCTGACTCCCCACTTTCCTCCCCTTCCTTCCACTACACAGAGCCATCCTCACTCCCCAGCTCCCCACTGGCAGGCTCCCTCAGTCCCCCACTCCTTCAAGATCCATTTCCGCCCTGGCAGGCAGGAGCGCCATCAGGTTTTCCGCCGCCCTAGGCAGCGGAAGGTCCCGCCCCGAAATGCCGCCGCCCCCCCACAGAGGCGGCAGAAGGTCCCGCCGCGGAAATACTCCCGCAGTTGCTGCCCCCCAAATCGTAGTGCCCTAGGCGACCGCTTAGGTCACCTAATGGGTTGCGCCGGCCCTGCTGGCAGGCCCCCATCCTTCCCTTTGTTCCTCACAGCAGGCTTTAGCAGCTTCCCTCTATTTCCAGCCTGCAGAAAATGGGGCTTCTCCTGGGTCCTTACCACCATTAATTCCCCCTTCCTGCACTTTGGTGAGGCTGCAGTTTCAAAGCTGCACCTGCTTCAGGGCTGTGCTCCACCCAGAGTGAACCAGATGCCTGGAGCACAACTGCGACAGTGGTCTCACTGAAGCAGTTCCGTCAAAATTAATGAGCTGAGCTTGTTTTTCTCATGAGATTTCCCTCAAATTGGCCCCAAATCACTGCACTCACAACAGTGTTGTAGCTATGTTGGTCCCAGGATATTAGAGAGACAAGCCCTGAAGAAGAGTTCTGTTTAAGCTTGAAAGCTTATCTCTTTCACCAACAGAACTTGGTCCAGTAGACGACACTACCTTCCCTTGCCTTGTCTCTCTAACACTCACAACATTGAGAATGCTGGTAATGCTCTGATACAGATTCAGAGGAAGCTAAACACATCAAGACTATTGGAGGACAGTTTGTGGCCAGTCTGAACTGCAATGCAGAACTCTTTGCAAGAAAGAGCTCTCATCTCCCTGCTCTCTTTAGAGTACAGTGCGCCCCCAGGGAATTAGGGAGCAAGCAGCCACTGTGCTGCTCTGAGCAGAGAGTCCTCAATTCAGCCTGGTTCTTATGCAGGCCACATAAAGGGGTGTGGTGGACATCCTTCCACCACTGCACATTTGTGAAAGGATTTCACTGAATCTGATCATGTGACTATGCAGAAAAACTGGCAATAGAAAATACCCATCTGATGGAAATGCCGGTTTCCCTTATTTACTGGAATTTTAAAAAGTCTTGCAGACAAGGTTGCCCTCTTTTTGTTTAAATACAAGACACAGGAAGAGTTATAGACTAAATACAAACATATTTACTTTGAAGGCTCCCCACAGCCTCCTCCTCCCTTGTCCTTACTGCAGAGTATTAGCGAATAAGGTAGTCTCCCAGAATACTTCAAGCTAATTAAGTATGCTAAATAAAATTACAGCTACTGAGAAGGTGCAGTGTGCACAAATGTAACCACAGATTGGGGCTATCTTGCACAAGGGAGCATAAAACCAATCAGTATCTCTTTCAGCTATATAAACCTCTGCTGATAGCATGTAACAAGACATAGATAAATAGCACTGCTTGAAATGCCAGGCAGATGATTTTCACTAAAACAAATGTTTCCCATTATTTCTGTGCGGTACACAAAAAGCATTTGAAGTCATTTCAAAGAAATGGTTCTTAGCCTACATGAAAGGAGCACAGACAATAGAATTGAAGAAAAAGGATTTTAAACTCCATAAAATCTGTTTCTTTCCTGATTCTACATTAGTAATGTTTTTTGAAGTTGCCATTCTATTTTTGACATACTCCTAGGTCAGAGAATTTAGGGGACTTCAAGGGTCTGAGATTTGGTGCTTGCAGAATTATTCTGATTTGATTTTTGTGTAAGAGGTTAAATTAAAAAAAAAAAACATGTTCCTCTGAGGAAAGATTTGGGGCTAACCAGAGCCCATTAAAGTCTATGGAAGGACCCCAATTAATTCAATAGGCTATGGATCAGGAATCATCTTAAGTAGTGAAGAGGTCTCCCTAATGTATATCAGCAGTTTATGAAAATAAAGTTCGATGGTTGTGTAGACTGAAAAACAAATAGAAAACAATTTAGATAATATTATGATGAAATGATTCTGAACTATGGTACCCTCATTTACAATTTTGGTCCTTTTACCTTAAGAAATGTATTGTAGATTGATGCTGTTCTGTGAAACTTTTCAGAGATTGCCAGGGGTATGTTGGGATGCAAAACATATCAATGGCTGCAAACAGTAGGATTGTTCAGCCGGGGAAAGAGAAGTGCTTGAAGAGACTTCACTGAGAAATATGAAATTCAGAAGATTGTGAAAACTGATCAGTCCTTTTTTGCCCTCTTATATCATAACAAAAACAGGGTCCTAAAATAATTAAGAGGATAATAAATTCAGAATCAATAAAAAGAAATACTGCTGCATGCATAATATGGTCAACCTGGGAAATACATTGTCTCAAGTTGTCAACTAGCAGACTTTAAAGGGGGTGGCTAATTTTATGACAAATAACATTTGTCACTACACACTAAAATAATAAGGGTAATCAAGTCTCAAGTTTTAGGCCATAAAATGATCATCTCTCTGTAGTCAGGAAGGATTTTTTTCCTCCATATACAGATGTTTAGTGCCTTAAGTGTGGATCCTGCACCATGCAACATATGGGTAAATCCCTGTACATATATGAGGCCCCATTAAAGTCAATGGGAAACTGTGAGTATGGAGATCTACACACATGGATGCAGGTGCAGGTTTGGGTCTTTAGATATAAAGCAGTGGTTCTCAACCAGAGGGTACAAGTACACCTGGTAGTACTCAGAGGTCTTCCACGGTACATCAACTCATCTAGATATTTGCCTAGTTTTACAACAGGCTACTAGCAAAGTCAGTACAAACTACAATTTCATTCAATGACTTGTTTATACTGCTCTATATACTATACACCGAAATGTAAGTACAATATTTATATTCCAAATGATTAATTTGATAATTATATGGTAAAAATGAGAAAGTAAACAATTTTTCAGTAATAGTGTGCTGTGACACTTTTGTATTTTTAGATCTGATTTTGCAAGCAAGTAGTTTTTAAGTGAGGTGAAACTTGGGGGTACACAAGACAAATAAGACTCCTGGAAAGGTTGAGAGACACTGATCTAAAGCATCAAGTACAGTAAGAGGCAAGATTCCAAATTAGTTGGACTAGTCATCTGGCCCAGTATGAGAACTCCTATTTTCCTACTACCTTTCAGTCTTTATGGTCTTTCCCTCTATAGCAGGGGTGGGCAAACTACGGCCTGTGGGCCGGATCCGGCCCCTCAGGGCTTTGGATCCGGCCCACAGGATTGCCCCCCGTTGCGCCGCGGGCCCCGCGCCGCTCTGCAGAAGCAGCTGGCACCACTTCCCTGTGGCCCCCGACCAGGGGGGCAGAGGGCTCTGTGCGTTGCCTATGCCTCCAGGCACCACCTCCTACAGCTCCCATTGGCCGGGAACGGGGAACCACGGCCAATGGGAGCTTCGGGGGAGGTACCTGGAGGCGCGGCAAGGGCAGCGCACGTGGAGCCCTCTGCCCCCCTCCCCTCCCAAGGGGCCACAGAGCTTCCTGGAGTGATGCGGCGTGGGGCCAGGACAGGCATGCAGGAAGCTTGCCCTGGCTCCGGTGCATGCCGCTGCCACCCTGGAGCTGCATTAGGTAAGCGGCGCCGGGCCAGAGCCCAAACCCCTCCTGCACCTCACTCCCCAACTCCCTGCCCTAAGCCCCCTGCCTGCACCTTATACCCGTCCTGCACCTCAACTCCCTGCCCTGAGCCCCCTCCTGCACCCCACACCCCTCCTGCACCCCAACCCCCTGCCCTGAGCTCCCTGCTGCACCCTTCACCCCTGTGCACCCCCCTGCCCTGAACCCCCTGCTGCACCCCACACCCCTCCTGCACCCCAACCCCCTTCCCTCAGTCCCCTCATACACACCGCACCCCTGCTCTGCCCCAGTACCTTGCCCTGAGCCCCTTCCTGCACACCACACCTCCTCCCACACCCTGCACTCCCTTATGCACCCCAACCCCCTGCCCCGGCCCTGCATACAATTTCCCCACCCAGATGTGGCCCTCAGCCTAAAAAGTTTGCCCACCTCTGCTCTATAGAATATCATGGATTTAAAATAAATAAAAAGAACAAAAGGTTAAAATTGAAAGTTAATTACAAAGTAAAAATATGATTTCAGTAACTGGGTCTTTCAGAGTGGAACAAACTAGAAGAGTCAGTAAATGTGAAAGGAGCCGAAACTGCCCAATCAATCTCCTAAACTCCCAATTTTAAAAAAATATAAAGCTCAACCTATAGGAAATATAAATATAATATTATTGTGAATTAAACTGGAGAGTTGTAAAATAAAACCTCCTCTCCATATTCTACTCAGACTTCTCAGGGAAACTTCTCCTTGAATATTGCTGAACAAACTCTTTGGGGTTCACTGTCTTTGGATCCATGCTCCAGTTGTCGTCACAAATCATCTGATGATGCTGGAATGAGATTTTCAGTTCAAATTTCCACCTCTACTTTTTTTTCCTCAGGAAAATCTAAAAGGAGCACCCACTAGGAGGCAGAATTTTGTAAAAATCTCATCAAAAGACAAATAAATAGGATCAGGGTACAGAGGCATTCACAATCTCTGTCCCTGCCCCAATGACTATCTGTTCTCATTCATAGTGGCAATTCATAGTCATTCACGATGACAACAGATATTCTGGCCTGGTCTACCCTACGAGTTTAGGTCGACTTTAGCAGCGTTAAATCGAATTAAGCCTGGACACGTTCACACGACGAAGCCCTTTCTTTCGACTTAAAGGGCCCTTTAAACCGGTTTCTTTACTCCACCTCCAACGAGGGAATTAGCGATAAAATCAGCCTTAGCGGGTCGGAATTGGGGTAGTGTGGACGGAATTCAACGTTATTGGCCTCCGGGAGCTATCCCACAGTGCTTCATTGTGACCGCTCTGGACAGCACTCTCAACTCAGATGCACTGACCAGGTAGACAGGAAAAGCCCTGCGAACGTTTGAATTTCATTTCCTGTTTGCTCAGCGTGGAGAGCACAGGTGACCACGCAGAGCTCATCAGCACAGGTAACCATGAAGGAGTCCCAGGATCGCAAAAGAGCTCCAGCATGGACAGAACGGGAGGTACGGGATCTGCTCGCCATATGGGGAGATGAATCAGTGCTAGCTGAACTCCGTAGCAGTAAACAAAATGGCAAAATATTAGAAAAGGTCTCCAAGGCCATGAAGGACAGAGGCCATAACAGGGACGCACAGCAGTGCCGCGTGAAAATTAAGGAGCTAAGGCAAGCCTACCACAAAGCCAGAGAAGCAAACGGAAGGTCCGGGGCAGAGCCGCAAACATGCCGCTTCTACGCGGAGCTGCATGCCATTCTAGGGGGTGCAGCCACTACTACCCCAACCGTGTGCTATGACTCCCTCACTGGAGAAACACACAGGGAAGCGGGTTCGGGGTACGAGGAAGATGAGGATGGAGATAATGTAGATAGCTCACAGCAGCAAGGAAGCGGAGAAACCGGTTTCCCCAACAGCCAGGATATGTTTATCACCCTGGACCTGGAACCAGTAACCCCCGAACTCACCCAAGGCGTGCTCCCATCCCCTGAGGGTGCACAGGGGACCTCTGGTGAGTGTACCTTTGAAAATATTACACATGGTTTAAAAGCAAGCGTGTTTAATGATTAATGATTAATTTGCCCTGGCAATCGCGGCCAGTACAGCTACTGGAAAAGTCTGTTAACGTGTATGGGGATGGAGCGGAAATCCTCCAGGGACATCTCCAGAAAGCTCTCCTTCATGTACTCCCAAAGCCTTTGCAAAAGGTTTCTGGGGAGGGCTGCCTTATCCCGTCCGCCATGGTAGGACACTTTACCACGCCAGGCCAGTAGCACGTAGTCTGGAATCATTGCATAACAAAGCATGGCAGCATGTGGTCCCGGTGTTTGCTGGCATGCAGACAACATCCATTCCTTATCGCTCTTTGTTATCCTCAGGAGAGTGATATCATTCACGGTCACCTGGTTGAAATGGGGCGATTTTATTAAGGGGACATTCAGAGGTGCCCGTTCCTGCTCTGCTGAACAGAAATATTCCCCGCTGTTAGCCACGCGGTGGGGGGGAGGGGTGAAGTGATCATCCCAGAGAATTGGGTGTGGGGGGGGAGGGGAGTTAGTTGGGTATGTGCTGCATGTTAACCCGGAAACCGCAGCCCCTCCTTTTACATTGCAAACCCATTTTAAATGGCCAACCCTACGGGTGCTTGGTATGGGAAATGAGAGCGCTACTGTTTGAAACCATTCCCACATGTTAAGAAGGTTAAAAAAGCCAAAAGACTGTGTCTTACCATGGCTGCCTGCAAGCCGAAATCTGTGGCCTGGCACTGCATGAGTGATCTCTCACACCAAACCGGCAGGCCCTCAATATAAGAGGAAAAATGCGACCTTGTAACGAAAGCACATGTGCTGTGTAATGTGAACAGCAAAATTTTACGTGAAAGAGTGTACCCATTGTTCTCTAAAATGTGTCTTTTTTAACCACCTCTCCCTTCTCCTCCACCACAGCTGCAAATGTTTCTCCTTCACAGAGGCTAGTGAAGATTAGAAAGAGAAAACGGAGGACGCGGGATGATATGTTCACGGAACTCCAGATGTCCTCCCACGCTGACAGAGCACAGCAGAATGCATGGAGGCAGTCAATGTCAGACTACAGAAAAGCACAATATGAACGAGAGGAGAGGTGACGGGCTGAATCGCGGGATGAACAGAGCAAGTTGCGGGCTGAAGATGATAGGTGGCGTCAGCTTGCAGACAGAAGGCAAGAGTCGATGCTCCGGCTGCTGGAGCATCAAACTGATATGCTCCAGCGTATGGTTGAGCTGCAGGAAAGGCAGCAGGAGCAGAGACCACCGCTACAGCCCCTGTGTAACCAACAGCCCTCCTCCCCAAGTTCCATAGCCTCCTCACCCAGACGCCCAAGAACACGGTGGGGGGGCCTCCAGCCACCCAGTCACTCCACCCCAGATGATTGCCCTAGCATCAGAAGGCTGGCCTTCAATAAGAGTTAAAGTTTTAAACTGCAGTGTGTCCTTTTCCTTCCCTCCTACCCCACCCATCCCGGGCTACCTTGGCAATTATCCCCCTAGTTGTGTGATGAATTAATAAAGAATGCATGAATGTGAAGTAACAATGACTTTATTGCCTCTTCAAGCGGTGCTCGAAGGGGGGAGGGGAGGGTGGGGTGGTTGGCTTACAGGGAAGTAGAGTGAACCGGGTGGGGGGGGGCGGAGGGTTCATCAAGGAGAAACAAACAGAAGTTTCACACCGTAGCCTGGCCAGTCACAAAACTCGTTTTCAAAGCTTCTCTGATGTGCACCGTGCCCTGCTGTGCTCCTCTAACCGCCCTGGTGTCTGGCTGCGCGTAATCAGCGGCCAGGCGATTTGCCTCAACCTCCCACCCCGCCATAAATGTCTCCCCCTTACTCTCACAGATATTGTGGAGCGCACAGCAAGCAGCAATAACAATGGGGATATTCTTTTCGCTGAGGTCTGAGTGAGTCAGTAAGCTGCGCCAGCGCGCTTTTAAACGTCCAAATGCACATTCCACCACCATTCGGCACTTGCTCAGCCTGTAGTTGAACAGGTCCTGACTCCTTTCCAGGCTGCCTGTGTACGGCTTCATGAGCCATGGCATTAAGGGGTAGGCTGGGTCCCCAAGGATCACGATAGGCATTTCAACATCCCCAACGGTTACTTTCTGGTCCGGGAAGAAAGTCCCTTCCTCCAGCTTTCGAAACAGAGCAGAGTGCCTGAAGACGCGAGCATCATGTACCTTTCCCGGCCATCCCACGTTGATGTTGGTGAAACGTCCCTTGGGATCCACCAGGGCTTGCAGCAGCATTGAAAAGTACCCTTTGCGGTTTATGTACTCGGTGGCTTGGTGCTCCGGTGCCAAGATATGGATATGGGTTCCGTCTATGGCCCCACCACAGTTTGGGAATCCTATTGCAGCAAAGCCATCCACTATGGCCTGCACGTTTCCCAGAGTCACTACCTTTGATATCACCAGGTCTTTCATTGCCCTGGCAACTTGGATCACAGCAGCCCCCACAGTAGATTTGCCCACTCCAAATTGATTCCCGACTGACCGGTAGCTGTCTGGCGATGCAAGCTTCCACAGGGCTATCGCCACTCGCTTCTCAACTGTGAGGGCTGCTCTCATCCTGGTATTCTGGCGCTTCAGGGCAGGGGAAAGCAAGTCACAAAGTTCCATGAAAGTGCCCTTACACATGCAAAAGTTTCGCAGCCACTGGGAATCGTCCCACACCTGCAGCACGATGCGGTCCCACCAGTCTGTGCTTGTTTCCCGGGCCCAGAATCGGCGTTCCACGGCATGAACCTGCCCCAGTAACACCATGATTTCCACATTGCTGGGGCCTGTGCCTTGTGAGAGGTCTATGTCCATGTCAATTTCCTCATCACTCTCGTCGCCGCGCTGCAATCGCCTCCTCGGCTGGTCCTGGTTTTGCTTTGGCAAGTCCTGGCTCTGCATATACTGCAGCATAATGCGTGTGGTGTTTACTGTGCTCATAATTGCTGCGGTGATCTGAGCGGGCTCCATGATCCCAGTGCTAGCTATGGCGCCTGGTCTGAAAAAAGGCGCGAAACTAGTATCTGACGGACCAGGGGAAGGAGGGAGGGAGGGAGGGGCAAGTGACGACATGGCGTACCGGTACAGGGAATTAAAATCAACAAAGGTGGCTGTGCATCAGGGAGAAACACAAACAACTGTCACACAGAATGGCCCCCCCCAAAGATTGAACTCAAAACCCTGGGTTTAGCAGGCCGTTGATTTCACGGAGGGAGGGGGAAGCTAATGAATACAGAACAAATCTATTTTTTACATCTTAAGCTGGCAACCGACGGTGCAGCATGACTGATAGCCACTGCAGTACGATGACGATGGATACCAGTCGTAATATACCATCTTCTACCAAAAGGCAAGGGGCTGCTGCTTTGTAGCAATGCAGCCCCACGTCTGCCAGCCCCACGTCTGCCAGCACCCAGATCGCCCTCGGCCTCTTTTGGGTGCTTAGCAGAAAATACTGGGCGCTTGGCAGAAAATAGCATAATACGACTGATAGCCATCATCGTCAAGACAGTTCAATAGGACTGAGCATATCTGCCCAGGTGCCCATGATCGACAGCCACTGCAGTACGATGACGACGGATACCAAACGTAATATACCATCTTCTACCAAAAGGCAAGGGGCTGGTGCAATGCAGCCCTACGGCTGCCAGCCCCACGGCTACCAGTCATGCTGCACCGTCTACCGCCAAAAGGCAGTTAGCTGCTGCTGCTGTGTAGCAATGCAGTCCCACGTCTGCCGGCACCCAGATGACATATGGTGACGGTGAGCTGAGCTGAGCGGGCTCCATGCTTGCCGTGGTATGTTGTCTGCACAGGTAACCCAGGTAAAAAGGCGCAAATCTATTGTCTGCCGTTGCTGTGACGGAGGGGGAGGGGCCTGACGACATGTACCTAGAACCCCCCGCGACACTGTTTTGCATCATTCGGGCATTGGGATCTCAACCCAGAATTCCAATGGGTGGCAGAGACTGCGGGAACTGTGGGATAGCTACCCATAGTGCAATGCTCCGGAAGTCGACGCTAGCCTCGGTACTGTGGACGCGGTCCACTGACTAGAGCACTTAGAGCATTTTATGTGGGGACACACACAATCGGCTGTATACAACCGATTTCTATAAAACCGGCTTCTATAAATTCGACCTAATTTCGTAGTGTAGACATACCCTGAGAATGACTGTATAACCTGGCAGTTAGGGCACTCACTCAGTACATGGGAGACCCAGGATCAAGTCCCTAATCTAATGACTAAGAACAGCTTCAACAGGAGATATTGAGAAACCAGGAAATCCCATAGTTCAGTGGGTAGGGCACTTTCCTGTATTGTGGGAAACATAAGTTCAAACCACTTTGCCACATCCTGGTCTTCCACATCCCAGAAGAATACCATAATCAATGGGGCTAAAGGTTATAAGGAAAGTCTTCTCCCTTTGAGTTTTGTGAATCTAGTCCTCTTTAGCTTTCATCAAAATGCCCCAAATTTAAATGAAGTTTTTCATATTAGGTCATAAATGTTTTGTTTGGACTCAATTTGAATTTTTCTAAAATTTTCAATTAGCTAAATAATAAAAGAAAATAATAACAACAACAATTTGTTCAACGTTATTTTTTTGGGGGGGAGGGGCAAAAAATTGCCAGAAACTGAAAAATCTATTATTTGCTAAGCTTAACTGTGAACGTGATAGGTACCTAAAAACTTTTAAGCACCTATAAAGAGTGAAAAAAGAGTGTTAGCCCTTCTCCCTTTCTCTACTTGCTGGGATGTCTAAGTTTACTAAAGTCATGCAACTCTTAAGGATACTTTTTATGGTCAAACAAGTAGCCTGGTAAATGATAACTGGGATTTTCCCCACAACATGATAGTAATTCAGGAAAAATCAACCCAAAGGTTCCAGTCACTTTTGCATCTTTAGTTAATGCTGCAGCCTTCCAGTGTATCATTGTAAAATATTGCAATTATTTTATGCAGCTGAAACTGTTTGAATTATTTTTCACTGGGGAACTCTTAAAGAGCTTCAGAGTCTTAATACCTTTAATTGTAATTTGTGAACTGTGATGACAGGAGTTACTGATAGAAAATCAATTTTCTTAATACCAGAATTCCTGAGATTTCAGTTAACTTGATATTGATTAATTTAACCTTTTAATATTTTTGATTTTACAGTATTAAATGTAACAGTTGAGAAAATGTTGCACCAAACAATTCCTTTAATAAGCACAGCATTTAGGCCCTGATCCAGCAATGAGAAGTCAATGGTGCAACCACAGGCTTAAAGTTACACTCATACTTAAGTTCTTTGCTGGACTGGGGCCTTAGTCAAAAGTACATAATTAAATGGTGCTATGGGTATGTTATTCTTCACATGACTTCTCCTGATAGCATCTCACAGAACTGCAAGTATAAATTATTGCACTTAAGAAGTTTCTTCTATTTGAAATGCATCCTGGAATATTTTGTTTGCAGTGATATTTTCCATTTTAATGTATAAGGAATCTCTCTCACAGACTCCTACTGATGCCAATAGCTTCAAAGCAGAAGAAGCGCTTTAAAGTGCTATAAGTCTTAAGGGTCTTACTAAAGACTGTTGGCTGCATACACTCGACTTTATATAATCAGTTGCCAAAAATCGAATTCTGTAAATTTGGATTAATCCCGTAGTGTAGACATACCCTCAGAGTGCATTCCTGGATCCACTGACGTTAAGGGCAAAACTTCCATTGAGTTGAACAAGGTAAGTGCATATTTTACAGCATAATTAATTTTTAGTAATTTAATAAACACTCTTCATCCCAATTATTTCTATTCATTACTGGCTTAGTTTGAGAGAACTGCTGAGGTTTTAACTGTCTCTGCATTGCCCTTTTCACTGTACATGTATCTGGAGCCTTGCCCAAAGACCACTCAAATCAAGTGAGAGTTTTTCAATTCGAATGAACTTTGAATCCAGCCCTTGGTTACCTGAGACTGATTTAAGTGTGATTAAGGTCCACATACATACATACATGTATTATTTGGGTGATGAAACATTATTCATGATTACTACTGAGAATAACAGATTTCCTTTCAATAGAATTATAATGGGACTTCAGCAACAGTTTGCAACATGGACAGAAAACTTGATTCGCATCCTCAGAGTTTTGTTGGAGGAAGGAATAATGAGCATGTGGCCAAAGTCTTCAGCGGGTGAAGGTAATATGTAAAGAGGACTCACCAAATGTTATTAGTGTCTCCAACCTAAAACAGAACAAGACAGTGAAATCAAGGCAGGGGAACAGGCTGCAGGAAATAATTTGAGGTGAGGACTCTTTAAAGGTTACAGTCAAATGGCAATATCTGGCTGCTCCCTACTTGTAACAAAAACAAAACAACAAAAAGTCAAAAGGAAATTGTTCTCACGCTGGAATTCCACATACTTTTTCTGTGCCTCAGTACTGCCAGGAAAAAAAGGCACAGTATGCAAATATAACTACCTCAGTTGATCTTATTTTCAATGGTGAATCACATATCAGATGTAAATAGGGTGACCTTGAACATTCGACAGGGTTCCGAGATGAATATTCATGCACATCCCCATTGGTGTATTTGTAAGTCTATCATGAGTCTGCATTATAGCTCTCCCGAATGAAAAATGTAAAAAAAAAAAAAAAAATCTCATTAGGACTATGTGCTGCAAACTGCTGCAAATTAGTGGTATCATTTTGACCTAACGTTTGTGCATGTATGCAATAAAATGTATGGGAAATATACAGAAAACCCCTTTTCTGCTATCTCTTGGAGAAAAATGTAGAAAAGGTTTTTGGTTTTTTTTAAACTTAAATCACAATTCTAAACAACATTTCCTGTCTACTTTATTTGTTTTGTAAATTATATCCACTTTAAACTGTAACTAGTTACAATTTAATGTTCTCCAAACGATCACTCTAGCTACACACCATCCCAAGAGCCTAACTAAAATTTCTTAGTTCTTATTCACGAAAAAGAATTCAGCTGGGTTAACAGATTGTAATGTGACAACAATATTAAATTAGACTACAAGGTATAGAGCAGCAAATTTTTCTACCATAGGGTAATATCATGTACTGAACTAATTCAAGTTAGAGAATGGATTCTATTGTAAAGCTATGTTATAACTCTATTGCAATGCACAAATCCAAATTAAATGTGGACTAAAAAATCCAAACACTGTTTGGTAATGAAAATATCTTTACATGGTGGATCACTGAGCTGTAGAACTGTAATGTCATTCCCAGAAGTACTGCTTGCAGACTAGTACAGTACTTCTAAAAATAGTATCAAATCCTTGTGGCATCCACCACTGTTGAAAAGAGATTAATTGTACAAACATATCCAGTCACGGTTCTTTAAACACCTGTCCAGGTTCACAGCCACTAGAATGCTTTTACAATCTGTTTATCCCTCTTCAGTTCTAAATGTAAATATAAACATGACTGTTCTTAATTAAATATTTTCTAAATATGTCAAGTATAAAATAATAAAAATCTATCAGTCTAGCTAAGAATGTGTTCTTACTTCTCCCATTCTCCCAAAAATATAAAAATGACTCCAATATTTGTTTTAGTAATGTGACGTAACAGGGTCTCAATCCAGCCCCCTTAAAGTTGCAGACATGATTTTGCATACACAAATATACGCATATGTCAGGTGAACATTGCACACACACAAAATCGATATAGTGAAGAAGATGTTTTTGAAACGTTGACCCAGAATATTCCTGAGAATTAGATTAAATATTCATCTTTGTGGAGGCTTGGCTTACTAGACTACCTACAGTAACTGTAGTTAATCGAAAGCAATGGTTCTCAAACTTTTCTACTGGTGACCCCTTTCACATAACAAGCCTCTGAGTGTGACCCCCTCTTATAAATTAAAAACACTTTAAAATATATTTAACACCATTAGAAATGCTGGAGGCAAAGTGGGATTTGGGGTGGAGGATGACAGCTCGTGACCCCCCATGTAATAACCTCGCGACTCCCGAGGGGTCCCGACCCCCAGTTTGAGAACCCCTGATTTAAGCCACCCTGCACAGACTGAAATAGGGCTGGCTGGCTGGCTTCTCATGCAACTAGTCAAAAAAGCCCTTCTCCCTCAAAATACGGAGCTCCACAAAGGGCAAGGCACTCAGGTAGCTGCTTTCCAACTTGTAGAGAAATATGAGACCAGAATAGGAAAGATGGTTTAGTGGAGAGGGCACAGGACTGGAACTCTGGGTTTGACTCCCAGCTCAGCCACAAACCTCCTGTGTGACTTTGGGTGCAATCTAGTTTGTTCCTCAGCTTCCTATACATACCCAACGGGGTGTTTCAAGCATAAGGTCCATTACTGATTATGGAGGCATTCAGATAATAGATAAGGAGGGCTATATCAGTGCCTAGATTACACACTGTATGACTATCACCCCATCTGTCATCCTTCCGCATAGGAAGAAAATGCTGTACTTATGCTACCATTCTGATCCAGTGAAGAATCGCCTGGTTTTCAACCACATACCACTCCTCTATGTGAGGTTATGAATCCTTCCTGGGCCCCGATCTATTTAGCGTTATCTATATCCAGCATATCTTTATTGTAATATATAAATAATTGCAGCTAGTAATGTTTTTAGGCCAAGAAGTGCTCCCACAATTTTTTCATTTTACACTTAAAGCACAGCTCATCAGAATCTGTAGGCAACTCTACTTAAAGCATATAAGAGAACAGCCCTTGACTAACTTCACTTTACATTTTTGTACCAGCGGAGGTGATATATTGTTAGATAGAAGACTATAGTCTACCTCATTCTAAATCAACATGTGAGAAATATCAAGGTATAATTTATTATTATAGAGGTCCTTGTATATAAAATGAAACTAGTGAAAAATCTCATTACAAAGTTATCTCCATTGAATTTGATCTCTCATACATTAAACAATGATGTTTGCAATACCTAAACTTCAAAAAGACTAATCAAAATATTGGTACAAGTTGCTCATTTTGGAAATAAAGTTTGAGTGATGACAAAGTCCTGCAACAGATCTCAGCAGTAAATCAGATAGCTATTTGCTATCTTTTGCAACTTGTTACTCTGATGGTGTATGTTTATTACATACAACATAAAAGTACCTTGCACACAAAAAATGTAAAATTGATGATGCATAACCTACATATTTTAAACTTAAGCTTAGCCTTCTCTAGTACACTTACAGTAGGTACTGAAAATAGTCTTTCCAAAGTCAGAGAAGAATCAGTTAACTTCAAATCAACATGAATGAGTTCTCAGTACTAGTTTAGAGTACCATACAGAATATAATGAAACATATCTTATTAATAGTTTTCTATTCAATATGTTGTTGAAAAGATAAAAGATTTCAATATTTTTAGCAAAACCACAGAGGCCTTTACCTTCTCCTTGACCAGACTAATAATGCTGAATATTAAACAACTGTTGAGAGCAATGGAAACATAATGTATATTCTCAACATTGACTTAAAAGATGTACGCTAAAATAACCAAGGCATCTGCATCATCAATAACAGTTCTGCATTTGTCAGTTACACTGCTGACAAACCATGGTTCAAGCCTGAGTTGTGCAAAACTTGAACATTTTTATTTGGAGAGGTTTTGTGCCATTTTTTCCCCCAGTGTGGGTTCATTTGGTTACAGCCCTTGCCTCATTAAGTCTTCCTTTTTGGTAGGTTAGAGCTGAATGCGTAATTCTTAGCAAATAAAATTTATCCAATACATTTATCCTATTTCTCGTTACTAAATTTTCTTGACTGATTTTAGTATTCACATTTAAAATAGGTGTGTGTGTACACAGATAATATGTACACACACATTTAAGGTGAACACTGAATAATGAATATATACTGAATATAATATGCACATACAAACATATATTCTCAGTCAATACACAAACTATATACTTAGTTACAATTGGTCAGCTAGAAGTCACCTTATATTGTTCCTGCCCCCTGAGTATGTAAGCTTTCAAGCACTTCAGGAGCTAATATTTGCATGTGTGAATTTAAAATCTAGTGTCGGTGTATACTTCACTCATGTGACTTTGAAACTTTCTTTCATTAACATTTGTGCAACAAATTACACAAATGATAACACAAAGAGAACACCAAAAGAGGATGATGAAACATGGCCCAAGTGAATTCAGTTAAAAGTCCAAATGAATAGTCAGAGCTAATGTACTGCATTATTTGCCCGGCATGAAGTTTTGATAGAGAAGGGTCTGTGCTGCAACATCTGAATCCATACCTATATCTGGATATCAAACATCATCATCCAGGTTTCAGTTTGTCCTATTCTAGAATCTCTAAGCCACAAAATTCAGATCCAAATCAGGGGTTGGATTTGATATTCTCCCCCCAGAGTTAGAGGGCATTTGGATCTAGGAGAAGGCGGCAATTCAGGCCAATCTCTCGTATCAAAATTCAAATGAATTCAAAAATCTCCAATGATTCAAAACTTATGAGTCAGCCGCTTCCAAACAAAAAATAACAAAACAACAACAACAACACCAAGATATTTTAAAGTGCAAGTTTGGAATTCTTTATGTCTGTCTCCTGGTGCTTGAGTCTTGTGTGTTCACATTTCCAAAAGTTTCTGCAACTATAAATGTAGACATTTAACTTTAAAAAAAAAAAAAGACAAGCCAAGGTTCTCACAGTTACATGACTCCAAAACACCAAATAATGCTAGACTTGAGCCAAGATAAAATTGTGAGAGTTATTAACACAAACTCAGCGAGAATTGTCACTTTTAAGGAGTTTTAAGTTCAAACTATGACAAAAACACTACGCCTCACATGGTTTCCACCAAAAACTCTACATGCATACATTAATCCAAGGCCTGCTAAGACTGGTGCCCTCTCTGGAAGTCTTGTCCTCTCACCAATTGCCAGTTACTTTTGGCAGGTCTTATCTTGACTATCTGGATGTCCCTTGGTCTAGGTAGACAAATGAACAGTTCAGCATAAATCCATCTTGCCATGGAATGGCTACTGCATTATCTTGCAGCATCCTTTTGGCCAGTAGTTTGCTCAGGATGGAATTGCAATACGTTTCCAGAAGCACAAGTTAGTAGAGTAAACAAGTGGCACAAAATTCTTCAGAAAACTTTTTTCTTCCTAATTATTTGGTTCGAGGCCTACCTCTTTCATAGTTTTTGCATTTCATAAAGGGGTTTCATCAGTAAAAAAGACAAATTCAGGCTGTGTACACTTTCAGAGATTTATAAAAAATATCCATGTCAGAGCACAACATTTTTTAAAATTCCAAATTAAGAATTTAACATAATTCTGATTAGTGGAGGAGATGAGCCCAAACTGGAACATCGACTCTTCCAATTCAGGGGCAAGGATGGCTGGGGAGGAAAGGGTTTAGATTCCAATACCCAGAATCAAACCTGTCCCTACAGTTTTCATTCTGAGTCACTTTCAAAATCCAAAAGAAGGGTTCTATTTTCAGGCTCCAGTTCAAAGCCTAGCCTAAACTGCATATAGCTTTGAACACCACTTCCTCCACTCATCACTAGTTACTATCTGAATGATCTTTCTCTCTCTCTAAACAATGGCTGGGCTGTGGGAGTCCCTTCTAAAATGTGACTAGCTAAAAAAGTACACGAGTCCTGAACAAAAAATGAAATACACTTTCTGGAAAAATGTGTATTGTGTGCCAGTGCTATTCCACTATATAACATTCTATATGCCACTAGCTTAATTTAGGTTGGCTTTTGAGTGGGAAAGCACATAATATCAAATGAAATGTAGTATGTTTTTCTTCTCATCATTATGATTTTTCCTCTTCACTTCCTCCACATATGTAATCCTCATTGAATGGAAACTTGAATGGATTTAACCAAGGGGAAAGAATTTGTTCACTTTGCAATCGCCTCCTCCCCACATGGTTCCATTTTTAGTATTTATTTAGAAAGTCTACATATCCAGAAACATCACCCTATTTCTTAATCACATACTAGACTTCTTTGAAAAGAAAAGCTATCAAACAGAAAGGTAGCTTACAAGGATTTAGAATAATGACCTTAACGGTTAGAGGGGTTACTTTCATTCAGTAATAATACTTGTTTAATAGTTTCTCTTTCAGAAAAGGAAAGGGAGGAAGCCGATGAAGGAAGATTCTATAACATGTTTTTAAATACTTTTGAGCTAGAATGAAGAATAGCTGAAAGGATTCAGATAGCTAAAGTATGTGTTATCCTTCGATACAGCATGGTTTATTACACAGTAAGGAAAAAGAAAGAAAAGAGAAGAATGCATACCTAAGAACTACTGTATACATCCTGAAGTGTTGTGGGGGGGAGCAGGGACAAAACAAAATTTCAACTCTGTTTTTATGGCAATAAGATGGGGAGAAATCTGGGTCTCAACTGAATGAAGGATGTGGATCCTAATTCAACGTAAAAGGTTATGATTATACAAAAACGATAGCACTGAAAGCAATCTCACATACATTTCTGTTTACTAACACTGGTTGTTAGCTTTTTTGGCATAAGGGTATGGAAAATGTAATGTGTTCAAAATAAATAATTAATACAATTAGGGTTGCCTGACACTTTCCATTATAATACTGTATTTCCAGTTACTTATAAATTTGTCAGATTTTTGATTGTTCAGGTAAAACATTTCCTTGCTGGTTTGTTGTAGGTTTGATTTTTTTGTTTTGTTTTTGTAAGTTTTAGCTAAAATGGTTCCAAGAATAAGATCACAGAAAAAACACATTGTTTCACCCATGTTAAAAAAATAAATTTTATTCTGTTGAGAAGCAGTAGCATCTCCATGCTTTGGACCAGGGACTTGAAATTTGGCATGGAGGGTTCACCTTCACGTCAGGATGTGCCTTTTGCTGGGCCTGTGAAAATTTGCCAACATTTGGCCAAATTAGAAGCCTCCAAAAATCTCAATTCACCAATGAGCAGTAGACACATGTTAAAATTTAGCACTTCAATTCGCTGAAGATTGTCTGCATTGAGCATGTGCCATTCTGGAACTGCAGGGCCTGAGCAGGACTTTCCTGCAATTGCTCCTCCCAGTTGCCAAGGTGGTGCCAGGCACAGGAACTGAGAGCAGGAAGACTTTCTCTCCTGTGCTCTTTTCAGTGCCCATCCTGCTGACACTCAGGCTGCAAGGAGGAGGAGGATATGGGCTGACAGGAATGCAGAGGGGTGAGGGGAACGGTGGATGGTAGGAGAGCAGAGAGGGAGGAACTGATGGGGGGACAGCAGAGGGGCTATGGACAGGATCTGGTGGGGACTATAGACAGGAGCAGAAGAGTGTATTACCACTGTGGTACACTTCCTTTCAAAACCTGGAATGGAATCCTACATTCCTCCACTGCCAGCAAATAGCTGTGAAACCCACTGGAGATGTGTGCACCTCCTCCCCCTTTAATGGCTGGTTCACTGAGGATAACAAGTGGTAGGGGTCTGTGCTGTGGATGTAAAGGTCCAAATCTTGCTGCTGACACAAGTTGCATACCAATACAGTTCCACCATGGAATTTCTATTTTTAGTCTGTTTTTAAAAAAACTTAGAAAATTACATTTACGCAAACTGGATGTTAAAAGAACATTATTCAAGTTGCAAGGTCCAGCTCTCAAAAGTTAGGAAATACTGGAATTAAGGTTGACTGTGCAATCTTAATTGGCCCCCTTTGTGCATTTGCATTATAAATACCTTCTTTAAGTACATTGACACACACTATTTTTTCCACAGGACCCTTGTCTCATTTAGTGCACAGGATTGGCAGTGCTTTGGGAACAAATGAAGCTATTATCTATAGCAGTGGTTTTCAAACTTTTTTTCTCGTGACCCAGTTGAAGAAAACCGTTCATGTCCATGACCCAACATAATTTCCGTACATCTTTTGACTAGAGTTTTCATAAAATCTTAATAATGCAATACATTCCAGCTTAATCCATTTTACATAACACTAGACAAAGCCATTACTTTTAAACAAAACACTATAAAGGCGATCAGGTTGAGTTTCACTTACTTAATGTGACTAGTGAGCCTGTTTGTTCATCATGATCTCGTTCCAGTCAGAATCACAGGATGAAAGGGCTACCCGCATATCAGATCCACTGTTCAGTCGGTTCCCTTCTTTGGTTTTCAGTCTTGTCATAGTTGAAAATCCCACTTCACACATGTAGGTTGTTGTGAAAGGCAGCAACAAGAGCACACTTACTTTACTTAGCAGTGGATTTTCTTTGGAAATGATGACAAGTTTATTGACTTGTACCTTGTTTTCAGAGTGTTATCACAGGTGAGATGCAGCAGTTCATTCTCTTGCTCAGGTGTCAGATTTAGCTCCATTGTTGCCTCAGTTTTTGAAAGCAAAAGGATCTTTCACCCAGCATTTTTCATTCAAATATTCAAAGTCCTTTATTGGGAAATAGCGACTAAAACTATCAGATGGAGCAGCGAGATGCAACTGTATAATAGTTTTCATTTCATTCACTTTTTCCTCACTGGTGTTGTTCTCCTCAATGTGTTGTAATAGTGTTGGAACATGTAGTAGCTGGGCTGATTACTTTTCAGACGTGCTTGCCACAGTGCCAATGACTTTTAATTACATGTATCTCTTCACAATGTCGAAACCAATCATTGAATCTTCTTTGTAACTTCAAGTGTAGTTCATTTAAAATCGAGAAAATGTCAGCAAGATATGACAACTTTATTAACCAACTGTCATCATCAAACAAAGTTGCCAAGTTAGACACTTTCACCACCAAAAAAACATGAATCTCTTTCCTGAGTTTGTACGCCCTGGGAAGCACTCTGCCCCATGACAGCCACCTTACTTCAGTGTGAAACAGTAAATGCATGTGTTCTGCTCCCATGTCTGAGCATAGCACTTCTAAAAGCCTGCTGTTAAGTGAGCTCCCTTTAATGAAGTTTATGATTTTGACTGCTTCCTTCAGTACTGCCATAAGATCAGAAGGAATACTCCTGGACGCCAAAGCTTCGCGGTGAATGAAACGATTCCAAACAATGTCATTGCCAGCTGCCTCACAGATTTTTTTCACAACTCCTGTTCTTTCCAGTCATATTTGCTGCACCGTCACTTGTTATTCCTTTCAGTTATCCCATTCCAGTTTGTATTTTCCAACTATGCAGTCATTCAGTGCGTCAAATAGCTGTGTCCCCATTGTATTTGTTGGTAGGGTCAGACAACACAGCAAATCCTCCTTAAAATCATCTTGCCATACGTACCTTGCATAAACTAACAGCATTGCGCAATCCGAAATAGCAGTACTTTCGTCAAGTTGTATAGCAAAATCCCCGACTGACTGTAACCACGCTACAAGTTGAGCTTCCAAATTCTCTGCAATATCATGTATTCGCTGAGACACTGTGTTATCACTGAGAGGAATACTTTTCAATTTTTCAGCAGACTTCTCCACAAAAATTGTCAACACCATATCCACAGATGCTGGAAGAATAACTTTTTCAGCAACTGTATGGGCCATTTTCGCTTTTGCCACATGATATGAAACCAAATACGATGCCAGTTGTGCTTTATCATTCAAGGTGGTTGACCTGCTGAGAACCTGACCTGATAAGTTAAGTTCCCATTGCTTCCTTTGAAAATAGCCCAATGGTTTATCCATGAGTTCTGTATGTTTTGTTTCTAAATGTCTCCTCAACTTTGACGGCTTTAAACTCTCGTTTGCAAGCACTTTGGTGCAAATAACACATTGGAGCTTTGGTTCTTGGTTTGCTTTAGCACAACTGATGAAGCCATATTTCAAGAAATCAATACTGTACTTCCTCAGACATGATTTTTTCTTTTTAGTTGGCTGTTCAGATGAGGTGGAAGCAGCCTGTTCATTTTTACTGCTAGAATTTTCTGTTGTGCATGGCGTACTTACACTTTCGCAGATGTTGATGGATTTGATGGTTGTGTTTCCAAACTTCTTTTTCTTATTACAAAATGATCCATATTTTCCAGCTTTTTTGGTGTTTTTCAAAAATCATGCAAAAATCTTAGTCTCCACACAGCAGTGGGTTGATCGGAAAACCAATTTAGGAGATAATATGCAAACTGCATTGTCCACGTGTGTAGTGTGTAATACGTAGTAGGTGTAAAATGCAACTCTGTGCAAATACCGGAAGCACGATGTTATGCATGTATAATTGTAATGTTATTCTAATGGTGTTGTAATCAGTGTTCCCTTTAATTTTTCCCACTCGTGTGCAGAATGAATCTTGTTATGTGCACCAATATGGAGGTGATGTGTGACAAACATATTGGTGCACATAACAAAATTAATGGGGTGGGGCTGAGGGGTTCAGAGTGTGGGAGGTGGCCTGGGAAGGGCAGAGGGTGAGGTGCAGGCTCAGTCTGGGGGTGAAGGCTCTAGGATGGAGCTGGGGATGAGGGGTTCAAGGTGCAGGAGGGGGCTCAGGGCTGGGGCAGAGGGTTGGGATGCGCAGGTGAGGGCTGTGGGGTTGGGCTGTGGATGAGGGGTTCAGGGTGCAGGAGGGGGCTAGGGCAGAGGGTTGGGATGCGGGGGTGGGGGTGAGGGCTCTGGCTGGGGGTGCAGGCTCTGGGGCGGGGCCAGGGATGAGGAGTATGGGGTGCAGGCAGGCTGCTCCAGGGCTTGGGCCAGAGGACTCCCCCCAGCCCTCTCCCCACTGGCAGCAGCTAGCTCCTGGGGAGGGACCTCTCTCTCTCCCTGCCAGCAGGCAGCACAGAGCTCCGGGGGAAGGGTCCCTCTCTCCCCGCCAGCAGCAGCGAGCTCCGGGTCCAGGGGAGAGGTCCACAGCAACCCTGCAAGCCCCAACTTGCTCCCCTCCCCAGTTCCCGCCCACCCCCTCTCCTCTCCAGGTCCCTGCTGCACGGCCCTTTAGAGCTGCTGCGCGCTAACGATCCTTATCATTTGAATCAGCAAGGCGACCCAGTGCCTGACATTCCACGACCCAGTACTGGGTCACGACCCGTACTTTGAAAAACACTGATCTATTGCACCTCTGCCTCATTTGTTGCACAAACAGAAAGGTATGTAGTGAACGAAGCAAAGGCTTACAAAAAGAGAAAAGTTAAGGATGTTTAATGTCAACCTAGAGAACTGGTGTCTATCTCTGCCTTTGCCACCGAGTTCCTATATGATGCTGGGCAAGTCACTTAAAACATTTCACAGATTGTGTGTTCCCTTGTTTCTGGGAGCCCTATGTGAGACACCTGGGATCAAATTTGCAGGAGTGCCACACACTTAAAATGGCAACTGAAGTTGACTGGAGCCCTGCTTTGACTATGTAACTTGTTATAAAAATGTTAAGTACTATGAAAAATCATATCCTATCTCTCTCAAGTTGGGCCCCCACAATTGGTGGAGACTTCTGACTTTTTTGCCATTATTCTTTCTGTTCCTCAGCTCCTGAGCTGTAAAAAGGGAATAATGATGACATCTAATCTCACATGGGACATTGTGAAGATAAATTCATTAATGTTTAGAAGCAATCAGCTATTATGGGACTATCACTATAGAAATGCCCAGGAAGATATCAATAATTTTATATTCAGTGCAGAACTTGGATGGTGGGTATTAAAAAAGCCTTGGGGGACACACTGAATGAGGAGAATAAAAGAATATTGAATACCTAATTACCCAGTGACTGAACAAGTCAGGGAACCTGTTATTTTTTTTCCACATATGATCATGTAATTGAAGACGATTATAATGCATAGAGAGAGGCCAAATTAAGGTTGCATGGGCAACCTGAATTCTGGCATTTCCTAACTTTTGAGTGCTTGATTTTGCAACTTGATGTTCTTTTAACATAGTTAAAACATAGTTTTTTAGGATATTATTATTCATAAACCAAAGTATATATAGTATCATGTGCATTACATTATCTAAGAAAGAGCCATTGGGGGAGGAAAGAAAGTGAAAAGATGAAAGGAGGAACTAAAAGCTAGATGACAAAAGAAGGGGTGAGAAAAACTGCAGAAGGAGGGCTACAGTGTCACAGGGATGGTACTAAATGAGGGTAGTAAGACTTTTAATGTTGGTCAGTTGACCCCCATCCCAATTATTTCTGGATTTTTAGGAATAAGTGACCTATATACCCTAAATTAGATGTTTTTAAATATTGGGTGAAAATCTTGCCCCATTTAAGTAAACAGGCGATTGCTATTGACTTCAATGGGGCCACAATTTTACCCACTGATTTAAACTAAAATATCCCATTAACTTTAAACAAGTGAGTAGTCTTGCTGAAGTCAAAGTTTAACATATGCTTAAGTGCTTGATTGGACTGGAGTGTTGAGAATGTTGCAGGACTGAACTCTATGATTTTAGCTAAACAGCTTGTACACTCTAAGGCCTTGTCTACACTAACCCCCAAATTCGAACTAAGGTACGCAACTTCAGCTACGTGAATAACGTAGCTGAAGTCGACATACCTTAGTTTGAACTTACCGCGGTTCAGACGCGGTCCACACGCGGCAGGCAGGCTCCCCGTCGACTCCGCGGTACTCCTCTCGCCGAGCTGGAGTACCGCAGTCGACGGCGAGCGCTTCCGGGATCGATTTATCGCGTCCAGACCAGACGCGATAAATCGAACCCGGAACTTCGATTGCCAGCCGTCGAACTACCACGGTAGTGTAGACCTGGTCTAATATAATACTAAGTGCTCTGGAGAGACATTTTCAATTCCTTTTACTGCTGGCTGAGTTGGGTGTCACAACCACTATGAAAGGCAAGTTCTCAAGTCTTGAAACACAAAGAATGAAAGCATAATTTAAGATAATTTCCACAAGAGTTGCAGTGACCTTGCATTATTCAGCTTGCTTAGCAATTCAAAGGATAACAATTAGTACTTCAGGGTTTCAAAATTGCAAGTTTACCATGTCAATGCTTGCCACTACCAATCTAGAAAAAGTCTTCCTCATAGTCTAGCTGCATTACATCCTGCTACCACAATAGGCTTCAGAAACAGAAGTGTTAATTTCCACAGCAGAGCATACATCATTTCTCAGAGCAACTGCACAAAGGATGCATACTACACAATATGCAGCACATCTGTGATAAGGTAATCAATTATTTTTAAATAATTTATAAAATACATCTACCATAAAATTCTTGGTGGGTTATTAATACAGAATACACCAAAAATCAGCCCAGCTTCTGGATATAGCAAGAACAGCTCTGTTGAACATTTAAAACAAGATGTTTAAATATAACACCTATTTTACCCACAGTCATCAACCTTAAAACACACAGACGCACACACATTGGAAACAGAGCCTCCTATAACCTGAGAAAGAAGTGGAGTCAGAGATTCCATGAAGTCCAGTAGCCACTATTTTATGTGAAAAGTGTTTAGATGTTACAGTGGTCAGTGGCAGTAGAAAGCCCTAAAATATTAGGCCTTGTCTACAATACCGAGTTTTGTCGACAAAAGTTATTTTAACATTCAAAAAGCACTATAATAAAAATCGGTAATGCATGTTCATACTCTCTCTGTCAGCAGAGCGCGTCCACAGTTGGGCACTATCATTGACAGTGTGAGCAATGCATTGTGAGTACCTATCCCACAGTCCAGCTCGACACCTTCTGCTCCTACGTCTTGTGGGAAGGCAGAGCGGATTGCGGTACATCTTGGGACTGGGCTCAATGTCCCATGATGCATTGTTTTCTGTCCCAGCATTCCATGGGCTTCCGGCATTTTCTTTCACGGCATTTTTCAATGGCTCTTGTTTGCTGTTCACCCCACCATCTCTGTGTGAAGGGATGGATCCCACACTGCTCTCCTATGCTCTGATAACTGTCATGAAGACATCCCAGATGGCAGTTCAGTTAATCATGAAGTTCCTAACTGAACAATACTCCCAGTTGCCTGAAATGCTGTGTGATACCATAGAATCAAAGAATATCAGGGTTGGAAGGGACCTCAGGAGGTCATCTAGTCCAACCCCCTGCTCAAAGCAGGACCAATCCCCAACTAAGTCATCTCAGCCAGGGCTTTGTCAAGCCTGACATAGAAAACCTCTAAGGAAGGAGATTCCACCACCTCCCTAGGTAACCCATTTCAGTGCTTCACCACCCTCCTAGTGAAAAAGATTTTCCTAATATCCAACCTAAACCTCCCCCACTGCAACTTGAGACCATTGCTCCTTGTTCTGTCATCTGCTACCACTGAGAACAGTCTAGATCCATCTTCTTTGGAACCCCCTTCAGGTAGTTGAAAGCAGCTATCAAATCCCCTCACATTCCTCTCCTCTGCAGACTAAATAATCCCAGTTCCCTCAGCCTCGCCTCATAAGTCATGTGCTCCAGCCCCTAGTCATTTTTGTTGCCCTCCGCTGGACTCTTTCCAATTTTTCCACATCCTTCTTGTAGTGTGGGGCCCAAAACTGGACACAGTGCTCCTGATGAGGCCTCACCAATGTCGAATAGAGGGGAATTATCACGTCCCTCGATCTGCTGGCAATGCTCCTACTTATACAGCCGAAAATGCCGTTAGCCTTCTTGGCAACAAGGACACACTGTTGACTCATATCCCATATGGATAGGAGCAACTTTAGATTGCTTTTGGCATTCATGGAACAGCTGCAGATTGTGGACTGTCACTTTTGGACTTGGGAAGCAAGCACTGAATGGTGGAATCATATCGCCATGCAGGTCGGGGATGATGAACAGTGGCTACAGAACTTTTGGATGTGGATAGCCACCTTCCTGGAACTGTGTGCGGAGCTCACCCCAGCACTACAGTGCAAAGACACCAGAATGAGAGCTGCCCTATCATTGGAGAAGCATGTGGTGATTGCTGTGTGGAAGCTGGCAACTCCAGACTGCTACCGGTCAGTTGCAAATCAATTTGGAATTGGGAAGTCGACCATTGGTGCTGCATTAATGTAAGTGTGCATGGCAATTAATCGCATCCTCCTATGAAGGGCTGTGACTCTGGGAAATGTGCGTGAAATAATGGACGTCTTTGCAGAAATGGATTTCCCTAACTGTGGAGGGGAGATAGATGGCACACATGTTCCAGTTTTGGCACCAGACTGCCTTGAGACGGAGTACATCAATAGGAAGAGGTACTTCTCCATGGTGTTGCAGGTGCTTGTGGATCACCATGGGTGTTTCACTGACATCAACATGGGGTGGACCAGGAAGGTGCATGACACATGCATCTTCAGCAACGGTGCCTGTATAGAAAACTACAAGCGGGGACTTTCTTTCCAGACCAGAAGATTACAGTGGGGGATGTTGAAATGCCCATAGCGATCTTGGGAGACCTGGCGTACCCCTTACAGCCATGGCTCATGAAACCTTACACGGGAAACCTGGACAGCAGTAAGGAGCGGTTCAACAACAGGCTGAGTAGGTGCCAGATGACAGTGGAATGTGCCTTTGGCAGATTAAAGGCATGCTGGCGATACCTTTATGGCAGGTTAGACCTCAATGAGGATAATATCCAAAGAGGATGGAGCTAGGCTGTTCTCAGTGGTGGCCAATGACAGAATAAGGAGCAATGGTCTCAAGTTGCAGTGTGGGAGGTCTAGGTTGGATATTAGGAAAAACTATTTCACTAGGAGGGTGATGAAGCACTGGAATGGGTTACCAAGGGAGGTGGTGGAATCTCCATCCTTAAAGGTTTTTAAGTCCCAGCTTGACAAACCCCTGGCTGGGATGATTTTGTTGGGGTTGGTCCTGCTTTGAGCAGGGAGTTGGACTAGAGGACCTCCTGAGGTCTCTTACAATCCTAATCTTCTATGATTCTATTAATATTCCCATGGTCATAGCCGTGTGTTGTACGCTGCATAATCTTTGTAAAGCTAAGGGTGAAAGGTTAGCTCGGGGTGGAGTGTTGAGGCAGACCGCTTTGCTGCTGATTTTGAGCAGCCAGATATCAGGGCTATCACAGGGGCCTGGGGGGGGGGGGGGGGGGGGCAATTCAAATCAGGGAGGCTTTGAGGCAACACTTTGAAAATGAGAACCAGTAATGTATTGTGATTGGTGCTACATTACATTACATTACATATAGTTTTCCTAATAAGCAATGGAGAAATTTGGGGCCTTACATTCCAGTAAGCAAATGATTAAACTACTTGTTTATGTATTGGTAGTGCCTGCTAACTCAATTTGTAAGAAACAAATAAAGATGAGTTACCATTCAAAAACTTTTATTGCAGAAGAAAACACACCACACACAAAGATGCTTGGTGGGAAAGGAGGTATAAGGGAAAGGCAGACATTCAGAGCTATGTGTAGGTCCAGCTATCATTTTGAAAGTTGTCCGAGGGGGTGAAGGGGAAACCGAGAAGTCCTGGAAAGCTGAAAGGACTGTGCTGGCAGAGGGTTTTTTTTGGGAGGGGTGGAGGGGTGGGGATGGCGGGGGTGAGGATGGGGACGGAAAAAAAGTTCTGAATGTGATTCAGGGGAGGGCGGGCACGTATCTGCTCAGTCTGCAGCATTATTAAAGACTTCAGCATCTGTGTTTGCTCCTCCATTACTTTAATCATCCGCTCAGTAGCGTCCTGAGCAAACTCCTGATTTTCTTTTCTGTCCTGCCATTTGGGTTCCCTCCACTCCTTGTGTTCCCTTTTCTCTGCATTGGAGAAGACAAAGAACATGTCTTCTTTTATCTGTCTTGGGCGCTTTCTTATCTGGCAGAGATGCTTGGCCGGTGCATGGGGGGGTGTTCCTGAAGGCCACATCTGCCGAAGCACAAGGAACAATGCACAGAAGCATGATCGTTATGCTCACACATAACATTGAAACATTTCAGTAAAATACACCTTTGGTAACATAACAATCACTTTCTCACTGACCCTTGGCAAGCACACATCTATAGTGAGTGTTGGCTGGGGGGGCACTCTACATGGGGAAAAGAGGTCTCTGCAAAGGTTGTATTCCACCCAACTAGGGAAAAAATTCTAAAATTCTCCCACACTTTTCCATAGGTGGGGGTCACTGTAGCATATATCTCTGAGGGTAAGCAGGGAAGCAAGGGCACATCTACTACATACTTGTGGCTTCTGCCCTAGTCCCTGTGCTACTTGCCTGTGTGCCGCTCTGATCCCTATACAAGTGATTGCCTAATGGCACAGGAAAGTTTCCTACAATGGGGGAAGGAACAAAGCTGCTCTGCCAAGGAACCTTTGGCAGAGGATTGCTGAGTACCTCCAGGAAACTTTCCTAGAGATCTCTCTGGAGGATTCCCATGAGAGCTCGGCGTGCATCAACACCCTGTTCCGCCATACTGCTTAGCTGCACAGGGGAATGTCCAGCACACAGAAACACAGCCAGCCTTGTACATTTCTATACCCTGAACCCATCTCCGCACTACACAAACCACAACCACTTACCAGGCGTCTCCTCTCCTGCTTCTTGCTCGCCAGAGAGCAACTGCTGAGACTGGCTAGACACCTCGGGAGTGGTGAACAGTTCCTGGCTGTCTGCCCCACTGGGCGACCCCACTGGGAGCTCCAAATCGTTGTCTAACTCCACCTCTTCATCGATGACTTCGTCCTCCAGGTTAGGTCCTCTTTCTGCTGCCTCCAGGCCTGCTGAAGTATTCACAGGGCTCTTGGCGGTAGAGGTGCAGTCGCCACTGAGGACAACACCCAAATCCTTGTAGAACTGGCAGATCTTGGGTGCAGCACCGGAACGACAGTTTGCCTCCTTCGGCTTATGGTACGCATGCCTCAGCTCCTTTATCTTAGGTCTGCACTGCAGCATGTCCCAATCATAGCCCTTTTCGCACAAGCCTCCAGAAATCTGCCCATAGGTATCAAAATTCCTATGGTTCAAGCACAGCTGGGACTGCACAGCCTCCTCTCCCCAATATACTAAGCAGATCCAGCAGCTCCGCAGTGGTCCAAGCAGGAGAGTGCTTGCTGTGATAAGCCACCATGGTCACCTGGGAAGATGTAATGAGACCTCTCCACGCCAAGCCAACAGGAAATGGAATTTCAAAAATTCCCAGGGCTTCTAAGGGGGAGGGGCAGATGGCTGTTTACCTGGCTGCAGGGCAGTGGAGTTCAAACTGCTGACCAGAGCGGTCAGGATGGGCATTGTGGGACACCTCCTGGAGGCTAATTAAAGTGATAAAATCAAGCATGGTGTCCACACTGGCACTTTGTTGATAAATTTTTTGCGCAAAAAGCCTTACATCTCTCGTCAGGGTGGTTTTATTTTATTGCCAAAACAGGGCATTTTTGCCACCAAAAGTCGCATCACAGTGTGTACGCATTCACTGTTTTGTCGACAAAACTCTGTAGTGTAGACAAGGCCTTAGTTGGAGACATATGTTTTCTAAGAACACATACTATTGCAGGATGCAGCACAGTGTTACATGACTTCCCCCCCCCCTTTCCCCTTCCCCAAGATGGCTTAGCAGTTTTTGTGTCAAAGGTGAATAAATGATTTCGGTCCTTTTCACAAGACGCTGTCAAACAATACATTTTATATGAAATCACAAATTTGAGTATACAGTATACCCAATGGCTAGCTGAAATAAAACCCAGTGCCTATGTGGCAAAAAGATGGCTAGTAAGAATAGCAACAATGCTGCATAACAGGTAATTCATAGATGCAAATTATTTTCATCTATACGATGCTGTATTTAGTATCATTTTACTTTGAAATATGCTGTGTCTTATTTACAAACTCTCCTCCCCCAAAGGCACTTCCATCTTTTAATAAAACATATCATGTTCAACTGCATCACATTAACTTAGCAATACAGAATAATTAAGTAATTTAATATCAATATAATGCTGCCATGTTTTCACATCACTCTTGGGGTATGTCTACACTACCGTGGTAGTTCGACGGCTGGCAATCGAAGTTCTGGGTTCGATTTATCGCGTCTGGTGTGGACGCGATAAATCGAACCAGGAAGCGCTCGCCGTCGACTGCGGTACTCCAGCTAGACGAGAGGAGTACCGCGGAGTCGACGGGGGAGCCTGCCTGCCGCGTGTGGACCGCGTCTGAACCGCGGTAAGTTCGAAGTAAGGTATGTCGAATTCAGCTACGTTATTCACGTAGCTGAATTTGCGTACCTTACTTCGACTTGGGGGGTAAGTGTAGACCAAGCCTTGGAATTACCACCTTTTGGAATCAAACAACAGGATGGGATTAGTAGATGTAGAAGTGTTAATCACCTGGAGTCAGATAATGTAAATCCTGCCCATCTTTAATTTGTTGAAAAATGTGCTATTAAATTTAGGTACCTATGATACTTTCTCTAAACAGCAACATCAAAGCAATGCAGACGCTAGAAGGAAGTTGTTCTTTGATAGTTGCAACAATCACTTTTATGGATGTTTGAGAATGTGTTGCCTACACTTTTGTTCAGTAAAGATTTTCTGAATAGATTCACTATTAAGGACCAAATATGCGTTCCCGTCAATGCCAATTCTATGCAAATATGGTATTTAAACAATTTAAAATGTCTTAGCTATTGGAAAACTATTTAAACTGAAAGATTTAAAATAAATATCACTTTGGTATTATTTCACCAGCTACATACCAGATCATAGGCACAGATTCTGTGGGTGCTCCGGGGCTGGAGCACCCATGGAAAAAAAATGGTGGGTGGTTAGCACCCACCCGCATCCCCCGTCCAGTATCTCCCCACCCCCGCCCAGTGCCTCCCACCTACCTGAGGCCCCACAGATCAGCGCCTCCCCCTTCCTCCCAGAGGCTCCTGCCCACCACGGAACAGCTGTTTCGCGGCATCAGGAGGTGCTGGGGGGGGGGAGGTGGAACTGTGGGCGGGGGCAGGAAGAGGCAGGAAAGGGGTGGGGAAGGGGCAGAGCAGGGGTGGGAAGAAGAAGGGTGGGAGTGGGGCATTGAGGGAAGGGATGGAGTGGGGGCGGGGTCTGGGCAGAGCCAGGGGTGAGCACCCCCCTGTCAGATTATAAACTCGGCGCCTATATACCACATTATGGCCTAACAGAAATACAAGTTATTCTAATTAAGAATATTCCTTCACTTATAATTCTGTTTTTTTCTTAGACACAATTTTATAATGATTGGATAATATCTGCTTTTTCCAGTAAGTACATTAAACTTTGGTTCAGCTCAAAACTGAAGAAATACACCACTTTGAATTATAATAATTAAACATTAAAATGTGGATTTAGATCAGGGAAATAGGCATTTCAGTTAACAGGATCTTATAATAATATCAGATAAATTTGCCTGTATCCCACCTTTTCAATGTAATCAAAGTTTTTGGCAGCTGCTTGGGTGACAGGAAAAGTTATAATAAAAACAGTGACAAAGTGCTAGAAAAACAAATGCAAATGCTCTTTTATGTACTACACAGTAACCAATGAAACTAAGTTTCATATCAACATTAAATCAAAAGTAATCAACTGCCTTTAAGTCATTATACTTGCATATGCAATGATATTTACAAACTCCAAGCTTAATTATTTCTCTTTTCTTCCACCAGACAGAAGACAGTAAGAAGGTGGGGGACAAACTCAATGGTCCAGTTTCAAGACTTCTTAAATAAAATTAATGGGAGTGAAATGCCAAAATACAATGTAATTGTTCTAAAGACCATGAAAGGGATGCTAAATAGAATGTTAAGTAGGTGTGTAGCTGAAATGTAGCCTGTTGATTTTCTGACCTATAACAGATTGCACTATTCTTTCATTGAATATCTGGACTCCCTAGGGATGCAAATATTTGGTCAATGAGAACAATGTGACTTAACTATCATCAGATGAGCTCAAGTCCCGGTTGTTGTTGTTTTAACTCTCTGGGAATATAGAATTAGACAAATTAGAGGATTGGGCCAAAAGAAATCTGATGAGGTTCAACAAGGACAAGTGCAGAGTCCTGCACTTAGGACGGAAGAATCCCATGCACTGCTACAGACTAGGGACTGAATGACTAGGCAGCAGTTCTGCAGAAAAGGACCTAGGGGTTATAGTGGATGAGAAGCTGAATATGAGTCGACAGTGTGCCCTTGTTGCCAAGAAGACTAACGGCATTTTGGGCTGTATAAATTGGGGCATTGCCAGCAGATCGAGGGACGTGATCATTCCCCTCTATTCGACATTGGTGAGGCCTCATCAGGAGTACTGTGTCCAGTTTTGGGCCCCACACTACAAGAAGGATGTGGAAAAATTGGAAAGAGTCCAGCGGAGGGCAACAAAAATGATTAGGGGCTGGAGCACATGATTTATGAGGAGAGGCTGAGGGAACTGGGATTATTTAGTCTGCAGAAGAGAAGAATGAGGGGGGATTTGATAGCTGCTTTCAACTACCTGAAAGGAGGTTCCAAAGAGGGTGTATCTAGACTGTTCTCAGTGGTAGCAGATAACAGAACAAGGAGTAATGGTCTCAAGTTGCAGTGGGAGAGGTTTAGGTTGGGTATTAGGAAAATCTTTTTCACTAGGAGGGTGGTGAAGCACTGGAATGGATTACCTAGGGAGGTGGTGGAATCTCCTTCCTTAGAGGTTTTTAAGGTCAGGCTTGACAAAGCCCTGGCTGGGATGATTTAGTTGGGGATTGGTCCTGCTTTGAGCAGGGGGTTGGACTAGATGACCTCCTGAGGTCCCTTCCAACCCTGATATTCTATGATTCTATGAATTTACACTTTCATGGAAGATTGTTCAAACCCTTCAGCAACATCCTGTAATCAAAAGAGATATTTCTACCAAAAATAAAATTATTGTAAAGAACAAGATTCACCTTGCATCAATTATTCCTTCTCAACACTTTGCATAATACCATTCATAGCTGCCTTGCATCACTAAATCAGTACTTATGCAGAATCAAAAATCTCTTAATTTGTGATTAAATACACTTGATGATTATTCTGATTTAGTTAAACATTTGGATTGAAGATTGTGACCATAAGAGCTGCTCAATAACAACTGGCAAAGGCTTCACTGTTCTATAACAACTTCTCCTATCAGGCCTTACAAACTCATTACATTTAACATATTGATGTCATAGTATTTATCTATAAAGAATGTCATCTGAGATCTCAGATGATGGCCAGGATCACATTTATCCTTATAACCTGTGTGACATATGGTATTTAAGAAGCTGTGTATGTGTATTAAACATATGTTTTAAATCCTGTATCCAAGGTAGAGCTGACAAACAAGTTTATTTCAGACAACAGATAAGTTGTGTATCTCTGTATCAAATGTAAATTAAGCATTGTAAGTCAACACACAGGAAGTCTATTTGCATATGACATCAACATGAGGATGTGAAGTCAACTTAAAGTCACCAGGCACAGAGAATAAAGATTAGTTTTTTTCCCCTGACTCTGGGGACAAAAATAATGACTTTGGGGAATATAAGGGAAAGGCAAAAGGACACATCTCTATCCATCACTGAGAGAGCAACCAGACAGTGGTTTTTCATCCAAGAACGGTGGACTCCAGCCATGTAGGTTGGTGACACTGGGAGAATGCTTTAGGAGAAAAACTACTTTAGACAAGGATTTTAGCCTATTGAAATTAAGTTTAGACTCTGAAAAGCATGTTATCCTTTTTGTTTTATATGTAACCATTTCTATTTTCATTATCCTTACTCAGTATCTCATAAATTTTAATCTTTGATAATAAATGTTTGATTGTTTCACTATAAATATATCTCAGTGTTGCAATACTCTAAAGGACCTGATCCTGAATTGTACCAATCAAGCTGTGTGTATACTTTTCCCTTGGGAACTGGAAACCTGGTGATTACTGTGAGTGTCCAACATCAAAGGCTGGATACTACAGGTGGATACTGTTTGAGGGGCTAAGGGACTGTGATGCACCTATTGTTAACCTGCAATGCAAAATAAGAGCTCTGAAGAAATTGTTTGGGTGGCTAACAAAATGGTGGTGTCAGGGAGCCGACACCCAGTTAAGCATCAGAAAGTGTCTCTTTTGCTTAAGCAGAGGGATTATCCATGGTGACTGTGCACCCTGAGGAACCATGACAGAGACCAAATGTAGTGATTGGATATTTTCTAAAAGAACTGAGGTCAGGGAAGAAATGATAGATGGGGATAAGTCAACTGCTTAGTGGTAAGTAAAGGTCTATGACTTTAAGCGTTATGACTTGTGGCAAAGGGTTTTTCATAGGAAGTTATTACTATAACAACTCATTAATTATTTTATTTTCAAATTTAGCTCATATGTTTATTGGGAGAGTAAAATATTGTTTTTATTGTTCTAAACTATTGCATTAGTTTTCTTAAGTGGTTTAAACAGCTTGAAGATACAGGCAGGCAAAATAAACTTGATTAGATATTCTACGGCAGCGTTTCTCAAACTGGGGGTCCGCGAGGATACTCCAAATGGTCCAATTCCTCCTCCCTCCCTCCCAGTGCCTCCTGCATGCTGCAGAACAGCTGTTCCCCTGTGGGCAGGAAGCGCTGGGAGGCAGGGAGAGGAGCGGAGATGGGACGTGCTTGGGGGAGGGGGTGGAATCATGTCTGGGGCCACCAGCCCCACTGATCAACTCCTCCCCCTCCCTCCCAGTGCCTCCTGCATGCCACAGAACAGCTGTTCCCCGGCGTGCAGGAGGCGCTGGGAGGGAGGGTGAGGAGGGGGGGATGAGGGGCGCTCGGGGGAGAGGGCAGAAAGAAGTGGGGAAGAGGAGGGCCAGGGGTGGAGCGGGGGTGGAAAGAGGTGGGGTGGGGTCTTGGGGGAAGGGGTGGATTGAGGGCTGGGCCCGGGCTCAGCAGGAGTCTGGGGGTCCAAAGTAACATTTTAAATCAAAATGTGGGTCCTCGGGTTACTGAAGTTTGAGAACCAATGTTCTATCGGAAGGTAGCATAGGGAGTGAACGCGTTTCATTGCTTGCTGTAGCCAGTGTTGCTGAGGAGACATATTCCAGGGTTCTGTACCAGCTGGAGTTTGCTAGGCACTGAAGGCTTCATGCCCAGACACACTGCATTGCTGTGGTCCAGCCATTGCTGTGGTCCAGAGATGACAAAGGCATGAATAACTGAGGCCAGGTCACTGTTCGCCAGGATGGGACAGAGTCTCCTAACAAAGTAAAAATGATAGAAAGTATTACTTGTGGATATCACTATGTTGGAGCTTAGCATCAGTGAGGAATGCATGACACTCCTAAGGTATGGACTTGAACTGACTGATTGCAGGTGTGTGCACCTTCATCCAAAGGGAATTGTAGTGTGGCTGCAAACTCTTCCAAATGCTTTCCTCTGCCCACAGCATCACCTCTGCCTTGCTCTGGGTTAGCTTCACCTAGCTGGCCTTCATCCATGAGCTGATTTTGTTCAATCACTGCGCCATCTAGTAGTTGTGGTATGGCCATAAGTAGTGAAAGACAGATGGAGCTGTGTATCATTTGCATATTGCTGGCACTTGAATCCAGGTCATCTGACCAGTTCACCTACGCGCTGTATGTAGATGTTGAATAGGAATGGAGAAGGATAGATTCTTGTAAGACTCCACAAGAGAAGTGTCTAGTGGGTGGAGGTGCAGTTTCCCATCACTACTCATTGGTTATGTACCTCCAAGAAGGACTTAAACTATTTTAGTGCATTACCCAGGACCCTGTCACCTTACTCAGGCAGGAGAACAGTAATTTATGGTCAAGTGTTGAATGCTGCACAGAGATCCAGGAAGATGGGAATGGATCATCTATAAATGATCAGCAGGATATCATCCATCAGGGCCACTAGAGAGGTTTCAGTTCTGTGTCTTGGCCTGAATACAGATTATACAGGTCAAAGATATTAGTTTCTATTACATTAACATTTGGCCATTGGTTAGCTTCTCTAAAGAGCTTGCTCAGGAATAGGGGTTTGACACTGAGTGAACTGATGTATCCAGGGTGGGTTTCTTCAGAGATGGGTCAGACCAGGGGTCGGCAACGTTTGGCACGCGGCTCGACAGGGTAAGCACCCTGGCGGGCCGGGCCAGTTTATTTACCTGCTGACGCGGCAGGTTCAGCCGATCGCGGCCCCCACTGGCCGCGGTTCGCCGTCCCAGGCCAATGGGGGCGGCGAGAAGCAGCGCGGGCGAGCGACGTGCTGGCCGCGGCTTCCCGCCGCCCCCATTGGCCCGGGACGGCGAACCACGGCCAGTGGGGGCCGCGATCGGCCAAACCTGCCGCGTCAGCAGGTAAATAAACTGGCCCGGCCCGCCAGGGTGCTTACCCTGGCGAGCCACGTGCCAAACGTTGCCGACCCATGGGTCAGACTATTCTTTCTCCCCATTCCTAGAAGAGTGCCCCAACCACCAGGCTATGGGCTATTCTTGGATGGGTCTCTCTCAGTCTTTCCTGTTGAAGCTGTTCTGCTGTGTGTGGAACAGTTAACTAGTCATTGTCACACACACAGAGGGAGAATTACTCTATAACTTGGGAGGTGGGAGACCCAAATTCAAGTCCCTGATCCGCTGAATATTTAATTATTTATACAAAGTGGAACAGCTTCAACAGGACAGACAGAGACAGAGTGACCTCAGAATGCCCATAGCCTAGTAGTTTAGAGCACTCTCGTGGGAAGTGGGGGATCCAAGTTCAAATCCCTGTACCAGAGCACAAGGGAGTGCCCTAACCACTGCATTAGAAGTTAAAAGGGTGGCACCACTATCTCCTCACTGTCATTTTGTGAATCTATCCTTTTAAAAAATGCCTGGAGAATAGCTGTGCAAATGGAGACCATGGCAAAGGGACGGGAGCGCTGGGAAATAATTGAAGATGACCAAAAGAACTATTGGGATGTCAATAGTTATATGAATCTGACAACAGCTTAAAGTTCAGGAAAACTGTACTAATTCCATGATATTTTAAAATGTCCTTTTCATACTAAAGCAGGGTTTACTTTTAGGTTTTCTTTTGTTAAGCTTTCTAGGTGGTAAAAGTCACTTCGCCTTTGGCAACAATTTAAATTCTCCATAAATGCTCTGCCTGTCATATCCTATTGCTGAAATGAAACATTAGCAGCAAAATTCTGCCCTCAGTTACATCTGTGCAACTCTATTGGAGTCAACAGGACTATACAGGAGATAAGCCCCTGATCTAGAAAAGTGTTTAACTTGAATAAACCCTTTGGATTAAGTGGTCATATGTTAGGTTTGTTTACAGTGTGGAATAGAATAGAAAGTAAGTTACTTATATGTCCTCCCCATTGCCATACTGTCTGAGCACATCATAGTCTTTAATGAAATTATCCTCACAATAACCCCTGTGGGATAGGGCAGTGCTATTATGCCCATTTTACAGATGGGGAACGGAGGCACGGAGAGACTAAGAGTATTTTTACACTGCAATTAAAAAAAATCATGGCACTGAGTCTCAGAGCCCAGGTCAGCTGACTGGGGTTTGCAGGGCTTAGGCTGTGGGGCTATAAAATTGCAGTGTAGGCATTTGGGTTTGGGCTGAAGCTCAGGGGAAAAAATGCAGTGACGATGAAAAATATACACTTCAAAACTAAAGCTTAAGAATCAGCTGTACAGGGTTTTTTTGACTTCTCAGTTCCTCATTATTTTGACACTATTTGTAAACAGACTTTAGAACATATCAACAGCAAGAAATAGTTACAGCAAATGCAGAATAAAATGTTTCCTGCAGAGTGGCCCATCTAAAACTTTTATAGTCTTATCATTCTGAGAATTTCTTGGTCATGATTCATTATCTACAATATATTCCAAAATGTCAGGAGAATACAGTAAAACATTAAATTACTGTTTTTGGTCTACAGAAAGGAGGATTTTCTGGCTTGATTGGCATCAGCATATGAATATATTATTGTTTAGAGGTAGCCCCTGGAGTATAAATTAATATGTACAGAATGATACTTCATCTATTTCTTTCAGGGAAAATGGATGCTAAGAAAAAACCTCCTCTTTTACCTTGCTCTTTTCTCTGGCTCCTGCCCTTTTCTTTCACTCCCACTAAAAACTCCCCTGTTTTCAATAGAAATTGCTCTCTTTCTTCCGGTCCTTTCCCTCTGCTTTTAAACATGCTACATTATATTCTATCAGAAAAATTCCTTCCTTGAGTACTCCTTCCCTTCCTATACCACTAGCTTCTACTGCCAGGATTTTCCTCTCCTCTAATACTTTCCTGGACTCTCTGCAATCTTACTTCTGCCCTCACCAATATACTGGCCATACTCTCACTGTTGACACTAATGATTCTCATGACCAAGTCCAGGATCCCAGCTCCATTATCATTCTCCTGTGACATGATGAATCGTGTCCTTCTCCTTATACCCCCTCACCTCCATCTGTGGTCCTTGGCTTGACTAGATCTCCTACTTCTTCAATCACGTCTTTAGAGCCTTCCTTGGTTGTAGATAGGAGTATCCAGAAACTCTCCATTACATTGCCTCACGGCTCCTTTATTGGTCCCCATCCCATTGCACCCCCTGCCCAAGCACTATAGGGCAAATTCATCCCTATACCAGTTGTAATGCTGACTCAGAGAGAGTGGAGACAGCTTAATCCAGGGACTAGTTTGTCCACCCCCATAGGCTAAGAAAGCCCTGAGGGATGCCTTGATTTGTGCTCTGTGTTGCCATAGCTTGTATGGGATTTGCCGAATCAGGGACTTGCTGAGGTGCAGTACCAGCTCCCGGTATGGCTCCTCCCACCACCTCCAGCCATGTTCTCGAATGCCTCTGAGAAGCAGCCATGGGCCTGGCATAGCGGTTCCCTGTGCTGGAGATATTTTACAGAGTGTTTACATCTGCCTAGCTGATACAAGTGGGCCATAGGCTAACTCTGAATTTGGTCCTGTGTATCTAATGTATTTAACCTTTCTCCCCACACACCCAGTCCTGCATGTCCAGCTCTCTTTCCAACAGCTGTTCCCAGCCAATTCAAATTGGACCAGGCAGTGGGGGGACTCCTTATCTTACCCCTCTCACCTCCACACTGTCTTTTCTTCCTTATCAGTAATTTCACCCTCTCCCCAGAGACGCAGCTTCATAACCTTAACTATTGTTTCTCTTCCTGCCATAAGCAGGCTGTTATGTCCTCTAAAGTATCTCCAAAATTGGATCCTCCTCCTTTATCCCTGCTACTAAACCTTTGGTCCATGCCCTAATCATCTCTCACCTTCTTTCAGGCCTCTCTGATTCTCTCTTCTGCACTCCTCCAATCCATCTGACATTCTGCTGTTAAAAATAGTCTCCTTTGCTTCCCACTCTGACTTTATCCCTGAACCTTTATACTGGTTTCCAATCTCCTTCTCAGGTACTTCATCCTCTATTTCCTACATCTCTTCTGTCATACATAAAAATATTATCTCCAATTACTCTTCCACTCACACCATAGGCTCTGTCAGATCAACATGCCAGGCTGCTCCCCGGTCTCTTTCTCAGTAAGCAATCAGTACCTTTTCTCCACACCATGATACTTATTTTTATTCCTTCAAATCACGCAAGATATCTTTTTGGCTAGTCTTGCAATACTGACCTCTGCTCCATCATTCCTGCTTCATTTCCCCTCACACTAGAAACATAGTGTAAGATTTACCAAAGTGCTCAGTGCTGACCTGTTAGCAGTCACCCTCGATGTTAGGTGCCCCCTCCTAGTGAAGGCTACCACTCTCTGTGGCTCCTCAGCCTCTCTGGCAGCCACCCTGCCCTTCTGCTCTGCAGTCCTTTCATCTCTGCAGCTGTTGTGAGTCTGCCAATCAGCCATAATGGAGCTGGCAGTCAGTTTTCCTATTAACCCTTTAGCAGCTGAGACAGCACACGGTCTGTACACCCTGTGACATGGCTCAGTTCTGCTCCCAAAGAAAACAGTGGGAGCAGAGGTAGGCCAGTGCTGTGCCGTCTTGAAGATCTCACCCATCATGTATCAAAACAATGAAAAAAGAGAAACCAATCAAAGCATATCCTGTGATTTGTATGGTTAAAGGTGTCCTCTTTCCCATACCCCCCCCCTTCTACTTTATTTTCCACCCTTAGCCATGTTATGGCTTAGGTTCCAGTCCTGCATGGGCTCAACCTTGTGCCACGGGGATTTCAGTCCAAAACACAGGGTTTTAGAGTGTCACCTTTTTTCTCTGTCTGTAAAGCACCATGTACATCTATGTGGAACTGTAGCAATAATAAACAAAATACTAATTAATTCTAGAGAACAGTGTCATCTTCTCACCAGCATTTCAGATGCTCAGCTTGTAGTCCTGGCTCCATCCTTATTTAATAAGCTGTCTCAATCAGAATTACTCCACATATCCATAAATGCTTTAAAAAAAACTGCTATGGGCCAAATCCTCCACATCTTACTCACACAAGAAGACTCACTGAATTCAATAGGATTATGTGTGTGAGGCAAGAAGGAGCTGTCTCTATAGATACACAGATATAACTATAATATTAATAAAAATACTTCGTACTTATATACTAGGTCACTTTTCATCATCAAAGCTATTTACAGACATTCATCCTCATACTGCAGGGAAGTTGGTAAGAATCCTAGGGAGATTTTAGGTCTAATTTAGATTCTGTTTCACCATGGGGAAGGTCTGCTCAAATGGAAACTCAGAGAAAGTGAACTAGATCTTACAAGAGTATATTATACAATAGAATTATTTAATGATTCTTCAGTACAGTTGAGACAAAATGAATTTTATGGACCAGATTTTCCAAAAACCCACGTTGGGTGCTGATGAGCACTTTAGAAACCTGGCCATTTTTTTTTATTATTATTTTTAAGATGCCTAAATGGGAATTTTGCTCAATGAGCACTTTTAACAATCTGGACCTATAGAATTACTAAGAGCAACCTCTTTCAGATAGGCCAAAAATATTAAGTCTCTGCATGGCCTAGATTCTCATCTGAACCCATGTTTCCAAAACCAGTGTATTTCTTATTGCACAGAAGAGGGGACAGGTTCTAAGAAGCCTAGAAAGAGGTTATTGATCCCGTGTATGTTCCGCTCCAGCACACCTGGCTATGTTTAGGGCATGATATAGAGGGACAATTGGAACTGGTGGGGATAAAGGGGAAAATTTAGTTCCTTCCCCACATCCCAAATCCTCAATAGATCACTCTTCTGTACAGCCAATATACACAAACTATATGCAGCTTCTAGGATTTTCCCATGCACTTTGAAATGCTACAGCTCCACATGCATTTTTGCTAATAGCTGGGAAAATTGGCAGATGTTTCTTCAACAAAAAAAAGTGTATATGATACAGTAAGATTCACACACACTTTGTGTTCATTTATCTTTGAAAGTAGGAATATATTTCTAGACCTATTAAGCAACTAAATATGGATACATTTGTCCGCACTATTATTTTTGGTGGGTGGGAGGGATGAGAAAGTCTCTCATTTATACCTCTATAAAATCTACAGTAAGCTTATTCTTTGTCTCTCTCAATGCTGCCATATTGTTGCTGCAAAGGGACTCTAGGCTTCTCTTTTCTACCAGACATTTTGCCTTTCAGCTCACCGCGAGCTGTTAGGAATTCATAACATTACGATGCTCTCTTTCCTGCATGTAACAATTTTTCTTTATAAATATACCCAGGTGGAAGCAGTTGCAGAGATCTCTTAATGATCAGTGCTCCAGTCTCTCCCTTGAGTGGAAATCAGGATAGAGTGGTTATTTCCATTTCCTTATCCTTATTCACAGTCCTGTACCATGCCAAGAGAGTAAAAGACTGAAACAGACTGTGCCTCTCTCACAGTCTCTTCCAGATTGAATTGCAATGCTCCTTCATTTTATCTGAAACTTTTCCCTTCAATAAGGCTACTAGTGCTCTCTGACTTCTAACTCCACTGAAGTCCTTTGTAGAATGCCTCTTTACAGCAAAGACTTCTCCCAAAGTGTGTGGCTGGGCAAGGCCTGCTTTAAAGAGAGGGAACAGTGAAATTTAAATTCTAAGGGTGCTTTGCCACTTGTTTTTGTATCAGTCTATGTTCATGCTATGCTCTAGGAAATTGATAAAAGCAAAAGAGCAGATACAGAATGTGCTGTTATTCTGTCAAAACTGCATTAGAGATGAGAAATAAATCTCCAGGTGCATTACTTTGTTAAGCATGAAAAGAATATTATCTCTTTCTAAAGTCCAGTTATTCTCTATCATTTCTAGAGCAGCCTCACATTGCCAGAATCACTGGCACCATCACAGGAAACTTAAGGAACTTAGTTTTATTTTTGAAGAGTTTAGTTTTTTGTGGGTAGATGATGCATTCCATAGTCTTCCATGCATGGCACGAACTAATGCAGGTCAGATCTCGTTTTGAAGGCCAACACCTTAGCATCTAGTAGGAAACATATTTGAGAGAGGATGAACATGAACAGTCTGTTTTGGGGAGCCCCGTTGAAAACATAATTGAGAATCTTACCACTACTACCCCACCCCCAAATATACTTGCATGGTTGAGAGACTCTAAGCTTCCCCCCACCCCCATGCGGGGAAGCTTAGATATTAAATTCTCTTCTTTTTTTAATATTAAAAAAAAATAAACAAAAGTAGCAAATAATATTATATATAAAGAATTGCACACACACACAGACATCTATAAGGCAAAGCAATGAGTTAGAATTTTCAGATATATTTAAACAACAAAACTATATTCTACTATTCCCGTCTTCTTGACTCACTACTCTCAGTTTCAGATGTATTGTCAACATACTGCGAGCCTATGGAACATCACTTGCAAGGAAAAGAGCAATTTTAAAGGGTAAGATGATAGCTCTTTAATACTGCATTGTATGCTGAGATCATCGGATGAAAAGTGTTGTATGCTTGTAAGTGGCAAAGTATTATTATTATCATCCCACATTGAATCTTTGCATGGTAGATATTAAGGTATTATTTTTACTAGCAGCTTTAGAGACTTTTTTGAGCAGATGAACATCTAAGAACTATAAAAGGGAAAGTTAACAAAAGACCAAAAGGTCTCCTGAATCACCTTAACAGCAACTAAAACTAGTGAGCATAATAGGAGGTGTAAAAATGGATCAAAGCCATTTTTAAAAGTTAGCAAGGTCTCCCCACCAGCTCTTTTCCTCCCAGGTAACAGAAAAATCATATGATGATCATGCAGCCAAGTGGGTTAAGTATTTTGGTCCCAGACAGCCCTAGATACCACTGAAAACATTACTATTGTTTCATATACATCTTAACCAGGCACACTTATTTTTCAGTTTCTGAATAAAATTCTCTGTCGTAAAGTAAAGATTCAGGATCACTTTCTCCTTCCCATCCAAAATTGTATGAGAGGAAGTATGTGCTTGTGACTGATATACTGGACTGGGACTCAATGGATCTAGCTTCAATTCCAGGCTCTGCCAATATTGCTGGTGTGATCTTATATAAGCCACTTAGGATCGGATTTTCAGAACAGCTCAATACCTAAAATTTGGCCATTTATTTTGCTGCCTAATGGGAGCAGAGGTTTTTTTTTTTAAATCTTACCTTGAATGTGGATGCTAAGCCCATTCGAAAAATCTGACCTTTAGTTTCTCAATGCTGCAGTTCCCATCTGTAAAATGGGGGATAAAAACCACTTCCTTCCCCCACTCACTACTTAGATTGTAAGCAAATGGGGCAGGAGCTGTCTCTGACTACCGTTTTTGTACACCATCTAGCTCAATGGGGCCTTGAGGTGCTAGCTTGTACAAATAATCATGATAACAACAAATACCTGAGAATACTCATACAATGCATGATCCCTATCATCATGTCATTTTTGAGAACACCTGAAAACATAACACAAACACACTACTTTACAAAATCTTTTAACACAATCTGTGCTTTAATTTCTCAAGTCCTGTTTTTGAGTTTAAGAATATAATATCTAAAGGTCCTTGAGCTTGTTTGACCGCTCTGTTTTATTTTGAATTGGCTAGATGGATTTTGTTTGATGGACACTCAAACTTCAGGCCAGAAAGATTGGACACTTTAAATTTCATATAAATACACAAGGATTGTATTGAAAGAAAGGAACTATTCATGGAATACTTTTGAGCTGGGTATTTCTCGCTGTGCTTTAAGAATACCACATCATTTTGAGCAGGCCTTTACAGCAAACTAACTTTGATTCACTTCTACATGTCTGCAAGATACCTCCCACTTCTGCCAGATTATGCAAATCATTTCAAAGCGATCAGTCAGCTGCATAAATGGATGAATACCACACAATGAAAAATTTTCCACCTCCAGTTGCTTCCTGCATTGTTGTTGGCATATAGCGAAGTGGCAAGTCCCCCATGCAGTGCAACTGTTTTAGCTTGCTAGGGTAACACGGAGATTGTTAGGATGTGCCAGCGCCTCAAGAATAAATAAAAAAGAAAGCTATAACAGGAGCAAAGAAAACTCACCAGCTGGAAGGGAGGGAGGTGTAGCCTGCAGCAGTTCAAATGCAAAATGAGCACCTTAGGGCAGCAGCTGCTTATCATTCCCAAAGTTAAAGGGCCAGGCACCACAAAAGCCTGCTGGAAAAGGTTCCTATAGAATGGCTGATTTATTTCAGAGTAAAAATAATGACAAACACAGAACAAACAAATATCAGTCCCCTAGGGAGCAAAGTGTGTTGCTCACACTGTTACAATTTCAATTCAATTTCACTGTTCATTTTCAATTCACTTACACCATTTGCCCACCCAGGCAGACAGGCAAGCAAATTCCTTAGATTTAAGGGTGCAATGCACAGAAAACAAAATGAGAGGACTTTTGTATTTCCCGGCACTGGGCTAGTCCCCCTATACTGATTAGAGCAGTCAGAGGGCTGTTCTAAATTGCACTGGTAGCTTATGCTACTAGGGAATCATTGTGGTAGCTGGGGATTGCTGGAGCTCAGGCATACCGAGGCCATGCCCCATTTTCCCCAGCCACACCCTCTGTTCTGACTGCAGCCAAGAGGTCTGGCACAAAAGCCCCTGTGGTAGGGTTACCATACGTCTGGATTTTCCCGGACGTGTCTGGCTTTTTGGTCCTCAAATCCCCGTCCGGGAGGAAATTCCAAAAAGCCGGACATGTCCGGGAAAATAGGGAGGGGTCGTGGGGCTTGGGTCTGGGCTGGAGCCGCTGGGGCCGGAGCCTGAGCTGCTGGGGCCGGAGCCTGAGCCACTGGGGCCGGCGCCGCTCGGCCAGGGCCGGGGTTAGGCCGGAGCCGCTTGACCGGAACCGGGGCCCGAGACGCTGGGACCGGGGCTGGGGGTGCTCGGCCGCCGGCCGGCGCCGCTCGCTCAGGGCCAGGGCTGGGGCTGGGGCCGGGCCGGAGCTGCTCGTCCGGAACCGGGGCCCGAGCCGAGCTGGGCCAGAGCCGCAGGGACCGGGGCTGGGGGAGCTCGGCCGCTGGCTGGTGCCGCTCGGACGGAGCCCCGGGGCCTGAGCCGAGCTGGAGTCACTAGGGCCGGTGCCGCTCGGCCGGGGCCGGCGCACTCAGCCGGAACCGGGGTCGGCGCCCCAGGGCCCGAGCCATGCCGGAGACGTCGGGGCCAGAGCCTCTTGGCCGGGGCCAGCCACCGGAGGGAGCCGCTCGGCCAGGGGGGCCGGACTGGGCCGTGCCTCCTCGCCCCCCCCCCATCGCCCCAGCCCCAGCCCCAGCTTACCTCCTGCCTGCCTGCCTCAGGCTTCCCGCAAACATTTGATTCGCGGGAAGCAGGGGAGGGGGAGGAGCAGGGGCGGAGCGTTCAGGGGAGGGGGCGGAGTTGGGTGGGACTTTGGGGAAGGGGCGGAGTTGGGGAGGGGCCGGGGCAGGGAAGGGGCGGAGTTGGGGCGGTGCTGGGGGTGGGGGCGGGGCCCCGTGGAGTGTCCTCCTTTTAGAATATTAAAATATGGTAACCCTACCCTGTGGCAGCACTGAACTGTCTAGGTCTTCCCTCCTCTTATACAGAGGAAATCATCCTTTGGCCATGTAACGTTGGCTTTACAGCATCCTTGGGCTGATGATTCCATGCAATAGGGTGACCAGATGTCCCGATTTTATAGGGACACTCCCGATTTTTGGGTCTTTTTCTTATATTGGCTCCTATTACCCGCCCCCTTCCTGATTTTTCACACTTGCTGTCTGGTCGCCCTAACATGCAAAAGCTGCCCTAACTCAAGGATAATTCTATTCTATATGGATTTTTACACCACATTTATCATAGTCATATCTGAGCACCTTCTAGTAGTGCATTAAACAATATGACTAACATCTGTCATGTGTTCGTTCTCTCCTCCTTTCCCTGGGCAGAGAAGCGTGTGCAGTGAAGTGTCTTGTTTTGGTAGGGAATTTTTTTGGTTTTTTTGGGGGGGCGGGGGAGTTATATAAATATACATGATGCTATGTATTTATGTTACAGAAGGCAAGGTGAAAGAAATGCCCCTTGTACTTGGAATAGGATGTGTTGAGGTTTGTGATGGTTCTTAGTTCCTGGGGAAGTCCATTCTATAGCTTCAGACCTGCCCCCCGAGAATGTTCTGTCTCCCACACAGATTCTAGCCCATAGTATCAACCTCAAATATTTACATAGCTACATACGCCATCAGACTATATCCCGGTAAGTCTATAGATTATGTATTGAAAAACAATGTACCTACTAATTATTAAGGCAGAGAACAGACTAAAATGCCTCCTTTTCTTGATGACCAAGTATTCTGGTCATCTAAATGGCTTCTTGTTTAGTTGATATACTATGTATAGAGACTAAGACAACTTCTGTTTATAAATATAATAGATTAAGTAGGTTAAGGTAAAACAGATTAGTTGAGATAAACAGAAGCCTTAACAAAGCCCTATCTTTAAGAAGACTGATTTTATTTGTAAATACCCTTTACCTACAATGTACTTTTTCACACCATATATGTATTTAGGAGCAGCCAGATAGTAAGATGCTTTCGCATATTTTCCTGACTGCAGAATTCACTGCCCACTTCTCATGCTTTTCAAGAACCCAAATTCTCTGAACTTCAGGGCATGGTGCAATGTCTATCTATATCAGGGGTGGGCAAACTTTTTGGCCCGAGGGCCACATGTGGGTATGGAAATTGTATGGTGGGCCATGAATGCTCACAAAATTGGGGTTGGGGTGCAGGAAGGGGGTGCGGGCTCTGGGGTTGGGCCAGAAATGAGGAGTTCAGGGTGTGGGAGGGGGCTCCAGGCTGGGGCAGGGTTCTGGGGTGCCGGAGAGGGATCAGGGCTGGGTTCAGGGGATTGGGGCATGGGAGGGGGTCAGGGGTGCAGGCTCTGGGTGGCGCTTACCTCAAGCAGCTCTTGGAAGCAGCGGCATGTCCACCCTCTGGCTCCTATGCAGAGGTGCGGCCAGGCAGCTCTGCGCGCGCCGCCCCGTCCGCAGGCGCTGCCCCTGCAGCTCCCATTAGCTGTAGTTCCCAGCCAATGGGAGCTGCAGGGGTGGCGCTTGGGGCTGGGGTAGCATGCGGAGCCCCCTGGCTACCCCGAAACGTAGGAGGCAGAGGGGGGACATGCTGCTGCTTCCGGGAGCCTCGGCACCTGCGCTCAGAGCGGCCTCCAACCCCGCTCCACAGCTGGAGTGTGGGAGTAGGGCAAACCCCAGACCCCACGCCCCAGCAGGAGCTCGAGGGGCGGATTATATAGGCTGGAGGGCTGGATGTGGCCCCCAGGCTGTAGTTTGCCCACCCCGATCTATATTATCTATCTTTTTTGCTGGAGTGTGATCCTACATCACTAACGTCAAGGGGAATTTTGCCATGGATTTCTCTGAGTGAGGCTGGGTGCTAGGTGAAGAGGAAAATTTCAACTTTGTTTAGAGGAAAGGGTTGGTGGTAAATATTTGCTCAACTTGATTTTTAACTTTTTTTTTATACATATACCTAGAGCACTTTTTTCCCTATCTGCTTTAAAATAAGTTATTGGAGTTAGAGAGGAAGCAAAACAATGGATTAAAGCACTAGCTTTTCATGTATGAAGACCAGAGTTTCAGTTCCACTGACAATAGGTTGCAAGCAAGACTGCTTCAAGGGCCTGATTATCATTTTAGCTGTGCTGGTGTAAATCAGGAGCAACTCCAAAGTCAATGGAATTACACTGTTGTAAAATCAGTTTAAATTAGAGGAGAATTAAACCCATTGTTCCAGCACAGTCCATAGCAGAGGTTTGCTCATAGCACCAATCAGTAAGCAGTCAAGCACAGCTATTGTTCTCTCCTCATGACAGGCAGAGGACAGTAATAACAGCAATAGTGCAAGTCAGGATTGAGAAGCATCAGCAAATCTGCACAAATAACCTTATACAGCATCTTCTCACATTATGATTGGCTTTATTAGTTTCTTATATACAAACACCAAACATATACTAATGTAGGTTATCTTATATTGGACTTAATATTAATACTGATTTTGTTATGTGTCTTATTTGTTGTGGTAAATCACTGATGATGTTCTGTTAATCCTTTACTCAGATTTAAATTACTAAAATGACTTGGCTCTCGGCGTACATTTGATGTAAAGGCTCCCTGAGAAATGAAAAGTGCTGAGCCTCTAATTTGGAAATTTTGTCTCTCTTGGGCTACCAGGCACTATGGTTAATTTCAACTGCTGGCAGTAAACAACTCCAATGCGAGGGCTATTAAGAGGCAATCATTCTAAGTAAGCCTCCTGGGTGACACAGAGACTATGCTGCCAGGAATCAGTTTAAAACTGAACAGACACAACTATGAAGAAAATGCAACTCAGCCACATGGATTAATGAGACACAGAAATAAAATTCTGGCTAACAAAACTTAATGTTCTGTTTTACCTGTATGTGATTTTATTAAGTATGTATCATTAAACTTGAAAGTAACCTATTAGAGATTCTTTATTACTGTACTTGGACATGCTACTGAATTTAAAATCATCCATAAATAGTTTTCTATTCTAAGAATGTTTTAACATTAAAATAGTGTTCTTTTCCCTAGATCTTTTCATTGCTGTTTCTATTATAGAAACCCAAAGAGATTTTGTAATGCTGAAACTAAACTGGTTTAGTATGGTAATAGTCTATTTTAATATTTTCATCTTATACGTATTCAGAAAACACAAAAACACTTCTAAGCATGCTACCTCCCCCCCCCCCTCCCCACCCACACATACACACTTTCCTCAATGATTCTTTAAAACTGTTTTGTGGATTTTTAGACAGAGTAATACCACGGTTGTTTCATGGCATAGCCTAAGGCTGCAAATGCTCTGAGTCCTCAAACATTATCCTTCAAAATTTTTAGAAGTATCTCAATGCTTTGTTTAGCAATCTCATGGATTCTCACACTGAGGTTCAAGCAGCTGAGTAGTCCCAATAATTAACAATCCATCCAACTTTTTAAAATAATACATTACAGAAAATATAACATGTACTGTGCTGATCACATCTCATTGTTAACTAGACACATCTTCAACTGCTGAACATTGAGGGCCTTATCTTCAGCTGGTATAAAGCAGCATAGCTTTGTTGGAGATATGTGGACTTACCCCAGCTAATAATATGTCCTATTTAAGTCTATTAGGGTTAGCAAATCCAGCAATAAATGGTTCAGCTGCATTATGAATGGATATCTCCAAACATGAGAATATTTGGATGTTGAGAGGTATGTTGCATATTACACCTACTTAAGCAAATCTAGTGGTAAGAAATTTCTACCTGCAGATGCTCCGTTTTACTTCTGATAATAGATTTCTGGTTTGTCTTAATTTATGATAATATATCACTTTAAGAGCTGTAGCAGGAATTAATTCTGGGAACAAATTAATTTGCTGATGAGAACCATGCTCTTCTAAAACTAAAAACAAAAGATATAAAAATCACTCATAAAATCTAATTTGCAAAATTTTCACACACTTCAAGATTATAATTGTAATTAGCTAAGAGGCATTAAATGATTTTGTTTAGAAACACAGGAATGGGTTTGAAAAGCAGGTTTGAATTGCAGAGGAGCACCTGCAAGGTTCTCTTTCACCATGGGTACCATATGAACTCAGTTTCTGAGCCATTCAGGCCTCTCCCCATTAGGGTGGATTTTGCATTTATTCTCTAAGGGGTTGATCGTGCAGCATTAAAAATAATTACCATTGACTTCAATCAGTGCAGGATCAAGCCCCAAGTCCCCGAGTGCATTGAAAAGGGTTTCTGGAAGGGTGTCTTGCATAATTCTGCAGAAATGCACAGGCTGATTTTTTACTTGTATCAATAGGTGCTGTGCCCCTGTTGTTGCTCCTAGCTTTGTCATTAGCAGCAGAGTAAATTTAGGAAAACTGATCAGTTTTGCTACTGCTATTCAGATCCTTTTGGGGAGCATTACACTTTTAGTCATCATATTAGTTTCAGGCTGCTGTTGCTGCTGCTTGGGAAAGTTACTAGCAACAGCTGTAACAAATATAGGCACTGCCATTACCGATGGGGAAGAGGATAAAACATTAAAAAGGAAGGACTGGGGAGGAGTATATTAGCAGACAACATCTCCACCTCACAACAGCTAGTCCGCTCTGGAAGAGGGAAAAAAAGACAAAACTTCTCCCTTCCAGCAGTTAGAGGGATGTGGAGTTTCATATTTATAAGAGAGTTACTAGCCAGAGGCTGAGGTGAATGATGGAGCCTAAGTCCAGGGTCCTGGGACATTGTGGGGAGTTGACCCAAGGGAGGACAAGCTGGTTCAGAATTGCCTGGCATCATTCTGGCATATCTGATTCTATCTCTGTGAGTGAATCTGTAGGAGCTCTGCCAGCCAACACTGCCTGGGGGGAGGTGGCAAATCAGCTCATTTACCACCACTCTAACAACGTCCCCTTCCTGGGCAGTACTGCTACATTTAGGGCTGTACTGTTTGGTGGTAGACTCCCCTACAGAGCGGGTGGTTGTGAGTGCCTATTTATTTTATACCAACTCCCCATGTCCCTAATGGATTTTCCACCACTGGGGCCCTGCTCCAAGGTCTGCACAAGCAAAAGTCAATGCAGACCTTGAATAAATGGGACAGATTTTGATCTGTTATTCTGGAGTAAATTGACTTCAGTTGAGTTATTTCAGATTTATACTGGTGTAGTAGAGATCAGAATCTGGCCCATCTCAAGCAGCTTGGGATATTTACTGCATAGGGCTTTAAAAAAAAAAAAAAAAGTGCATGCCCTATTCACCCACAGCAAGTTAAAGCTTTAAATTGTGACTTGGATATATAACCATGCAGCAGTGCTTGCATTTGTAGGATTGGACAATAAATTTCTTTTCTATAGACATTCATTTGGAACAGCAATAATGTTTTAGCTTTTACTAATCCCAACCCTTCAGGTGTGATTAAGTAGTTCAGCACCAGAACCAAATGAAAAATGGAGTGACTTTACTTATTAGAGTTTAATAACTTCTTAATTTAAGAAAGGATATTTATTTTCCCATAAAATATTGGAATTTTTTTTGATTAAAACACCTTGCCTTTTAAAAACGCCAAGGAAAAGCTAACTTGCTGGTGCTTTGACTCTGTGTTATCCTGCCATGTGAATGACGAGAGCTTTTCAGATGGAGTCTTGCTCTCAGAAAGCAGAATGGCCAAGGTACAGATCAGCAAGATGTTGTGTTCCATTTCTAATGCTTTGGCTCTTTACCATCCATCCTAGATGTAATCTTAACTAAAGCTACACATGTAGCATTTATCCTTACTCTGCCCTCACACTTTAAAAATAGTTGATTTAAAAATATTGTTAATTCTTGCAATATTTGGTGGTTTTTTTCAAGTTCCATCTGCTGGATCCTCTGATTATGCAATAATCTCAGCTTTCATTTTAAAAATTGAGTTTCTGGCTCTCATGGAGAAAAGCTTGAAAATGTGACCTCAGTGCATCGTAAAACTTAAAATCCAGAAGATGAAAAATACCCAATTCCGCCCCTCCCCTGTAACTTTTAAATCAATTTCATGATTTTGGGGGGGGCTGACTCATTTTTGAACACTTGTGGATGGCAATACTGCTCTAAAACCTTATGTTTACATAGCTATGAACAGCTAGAACAATCTATATGTGTTTTACAGATTTTATATAGAGTACATCATAGTGAAAACTAGATTTTTTCCCCATAAAAATGCCTACATTGGCAGCACCTAGAAGTTGTGGGTAACAATAACAAAAATCAACAGAGAGTCCTGTGGCACCTTTAAGACTAACAGATGTATTGGAGCATAAGCTTTCATGGGTGAATGCCCACTTCTTCGGGTGCATGCAAAAATAACACTATTCATACAGCAAATATATTTAAAGGATTTTTGGGGAAGCCAGGGATGTTCAGATAGGGAAATACTCACCAAACCACACATCATTTTTGCTAAAAACCCTACACTGTTTTGTATTTTCTTCTTGTTCTCCACTGTTCTGCATGACAGCTGTGCCTTGCTGGAGTAGGTGGTTCACAACAATCTGCAATTTTTCATAAACTTCATTTACAGGTATATAATAGCTAGTTATTACCTCTAGGTTAGATGATGATCCCCAGAGTCTAATTAATTAGTTAGAAAGCAAAATGTGTGAAAACTAGCTTATAAAAAAAAAAACCACCACCCTAATGAAATTGAACCCACTTATTTAATAATTGATTATACTAATTTTATAATGTACTTCATAACTAAATCTGACATACATAACAGCACAGTGCAAAGACATTGATGTATGATTGTTTTGTGACTACTTCCCAAGGTCTGAAATGTGTTTCTCCCCAATGACCCTTCTTAGGAGGGGAGGAGGTAGTGCTTTATGCTAAGGATAATATACCATGTGCAAAATTGTCTTTACAAGACTGTGTTTTAATTACTCTTTACAGCTTGCATATACATGCTTAATTTTCTTTCTGGCCAGGGAGGTCATTTAGAATTTAGAGATATCAAAAGGGAATTCTGAGTAGAACAACTTCTCTTTAAATTTGTTTCAGAAAATGTTGTTGGCTGTGCAAATTGAAAAATTGTGATTCCTAAGATTTTTACAAGTCAGACCACTCATATAAAAAGAAAATAGACACTGAAAAAGAGGAAAAGCTTGTTTGCTTCCGAATTACAGAATGTATTAAACGTTGGGTGAATCTGTAAATTTGGGGCCTAGATTCAGATTACATCTAGGATACCTTTTGCCAGGGTAAGGACATGGAGTTGTAGAAAGTACTCCAAATTCCTGTCTTTTGGGGAGCTGTAGGTAACTAATGCAGGCCAGGAAAGGGGCATAAACAGAGATTACACTGATTCAGCACATACCTCACCACTTATGAAAAGCTGCCCTCCCCAGCAAAAACCCTGAGAAATGTCAGCAGGTTCTTCTGGCATAAATGACACCTCTCTACACCATCTTCAATGACTCTAACCCCAAGTTTGGACACAAGCCCTAATATTTTAATAGGATACATGTAGCTGAACCCTTGTGGTTGTGTGAACCCTGCTCTTTGTGGGCACAAGCATCCATGTGTGGGGATCAGACTGTAGGCTCTAGGTCTTAGTGAGCACTAAGGACTTGGGCCCAGATTCCCAAAAGTATTTTGGAAATCAGCGGGAGTTGAGTGTCTAAACACCTTTGAGGATCTAGGCCTTGGAGTTTTGATTCATTTTCTTTAAGAAAAATTATACCTATTTTCATATAAGATTTAATACAAATTCTCTAAAACCTGCATACCAACTAACCTGGTGAACATTTCTATATGCAGTTAAATATAAATCACCAATAAAAGTGATGTACAACATTTGCACAATACAAACTACAATTTAATAGACTAAATATTAGGGTCCCTTACTCTAGTACATTTTTTTTTTAGTTCTGGTTCATGAAGGCCAATTTTTCCCTGCACATTTCACCTTGTTAGTGCAGAAAATATTGTTTGATCTCACTAGTTAACCAATGTACAGGTTACTGCTTGTTTTGTTGTTGTGGCATTGAAAGAAAATTCTAATACTCTTATTAGTGCAGCTAAGGAAATGGGAAACAATCCTTCTGAGAACCTGTCAGGTTTCATGCTCATCACAAACCAGCTGGTGCTTAAAGTTAATTACAAACGGTTACCTAGGTAACACTAAATCATGCTTGAAAGTTTCAATATTGTTTATCCTTACAAGTTTCCACAGCAATTTCAATCACATGGGTACAAAATTGTGGACCTGAGGTTTAGTGAAGAAAGCAATAATCAGGACCCTTTTTGTCTCTACCTTCCGCAAGTGCATTTGTCTCTTGTTGCATGCTGTTTTAAAAACATTTGAACTGTGGATATCTACCTTAAAAAGGGTATTCATTAAATTCCTGCTGTTCACATCAAATTCCTGCTGTTCAAATCATGGATTCTTAGATCACTGTTAAGTTGATATTGATTTCATATGTTCAATTAAAAGGATACAATAATATAACTGTCTTGAAAGGAGAGAATGACTCTTTTGACATTATTTATAAGTATAGAGGCATTGCACTACTGGCAATCATAATAGCCAACTCCCAACTGCTCTGCTTCTATGAACCTTGCATCAGGCAGTGCCAAAAGAATCTTTTGTAATAGTCAATTACTTACACTTGGAAGAGAAATTCTATTTTGAGTAGAGAGCTTGGTTTTGTAGTACATGAGTTTGCCCACTGTCTGTTTCTAAATTCTGGAGCTTGGTCTTTTTGTACACTTTGATCCCCGAAGTAGCACTGAAATGCTATAGTGATGGGCACTGAACAGAGTCCCTTTTATTCTGGAGCTGTGGAATTTGCAACACAATTCACCCCTAGCCATAGAGTTGGGCTCCAGAATCTCAGCTCTCATTTAAAAATATAATTCCATTCCCAGCCCTTATGGTTGTGCAGAAAACCTCGTAAACATGCACTGAGTGTGAATTGATGCCCCTCTCAATCTGGAAGGAGCTGAAACAATGGTTCTGAGAAGTAAGAAGTGTCCCAGTCATCTTGCTCACGGCTACATGAATTCTGCCATTCCACACCCATGGGATTTGGCACCTTCCCCAAGATAGAACAGAACTCAGCATTTCTGGTGCAGAATTCATTAGTTTGCTGCACCCAGGCACCTGGCATTTTCTTTTCTGTCTCCCTGCTCAGGTGGGACCCTCATGCAGCTGCCTCTTGCTTTGCACCTTTCCCCACAGGAGGAATTAAATTGGATTACACTGCATGCTCTGTTCTATGGACTGTTCTATCGACTAAAACAACAGCTGAGGCTCAGGGAACTGAAAAGATGAACCACTGAAGCAGACTACAAGCTCCTCCCCACTACCCATGACACACTTGGACAGAGAAATGGGAGTGGGGGAAAAGATTCTGAGTTGAGCTGCACAGCAACCTTGGGACTGCAGAGCCAGCTGGAGAACACAGTGAAAAAGCCCATTGTTAAAAATAATGATTGCTGAAAATAAGCATGGACAAATTGTTCATCATCAAGCATTTTCAGCTATAAGCCATAGCTGTGTGTGTTTGGGAAGGGGGAGAGATGCGAGGCAATTAACCTTGCCTTAAAATGTAGGGATGGTTGTTGTGAAATTTGGTCCTATTGTGGCAAAGTGTACACAGGGTTCTGATGAGAGGACTCTCAAGGTCTCAGAGTTACCCCACCATGAGCCCCCTCCGCCTGACATGGCTAAACCCTGAAACCCCAAATGTGAGGGGCCTCTGGGAAATAATTGTTGAGAATTTAAGACTTGGTGTCAGTCCCAGGATATTAGAGAGACATGATGGGTGAGATATCTTTTATTGGACCAACTTCTGTTGGTGAGAGAGACACAGCTCTCTTCTTCAGCATGCAGTAGTAATGTTACTCAGAAAATACCTCTCGTTTTGTATATCATAACAGAGGTTTCAGTATATTTCTTACACAGCCAACATCATGGCATGGATTAAAAAAACAGTCAAAATAAACTTGGAATGCTTTTAGGGCAATATCAGAGGGTAGCCATCTTAGTCTGTATCCACAAAAACAACAAGGAGTCCGGTGGCACCTTAAAGACTAACAGATTAATTTGGGCATAAGCTTTCATGAAGAAGTGAGGTATTTTACCCACAAAAGTTTATGCCCAAATTAATCTGTTAGTCTTTAAGGTGCCACTGGACTCCTCGTTGTTATAGTGCAATGGAAACTATAGGCCTAATTATAGACAGATCTGGGAGCACTGAGCGTTCACCACCCCTAGTCTGCAGGGCCTGAGCAGGAATTTCCCTGCAATTGTTCCTCTTGGCTGCTGAGTGGGTCACTGGAAGTAAGAGCAGAGAGAATGTCTCACTTGTTTCAGAGGGGTAGCCGTGTTAGTCTGTATCAGCAAAAACAATGAGGAGTCCTCGAGGCACCTTAGAGACTAACATTTATTTGGGCATAAGCTTTCGTGGGCTATAACCCACTTCATCAGATGCATGGAGTGAAAAATACAGTAAGCAGGTATAAATATACAGCACATGAAAAGATGGGAGTTGCCTTACCAAGTGGGGGGTCAGTGCTAACGAGGCCAACTCAATCAGGGTTGTTGTGGCCCATTCCCAACAGTTGACAAGAGGAGCTGAATGTCAACAGAGGGAAAATTATCCCTTCCCCACATGTAGACAGCACTACGCTGATGGGGAAGCTCTCCTGGCGGTGTAGAAACATCTTCACTAAAGTACTACAGCGCTGTATGTGAAGATAAGCCTTAAGATCTAGGATAAGCCATCCAAGTTCATTTCCATTGGAGACCTAAGCTACAGCTTGGACTCAGGTCTGCAGAAGTGACAGGTTAATACTGTAATACCACCATTCCACCTGGCTCTCAAGTTTGTTTTTCTTAATCTCATGCTGCATTGTATAAGTATATGTCCTCTGTGTGTGCTGCTTGTCAGATAATACGAGGTTGCTATAGCAATTGCTTTTAAAAAAATGAATTGTGAGGAATCCCTCAGGCTAAAATGCTGATAAATGACCAATCCTTAATAGAAAACTGCCCAACAGTATTAGGGCTAACTTATGTCCAATCTTTCTTGAATTCTATTGGAACCGTTTGGGGAAAAGGATTGAACACACTGTACTTTATGAAAAGAGCTCTTCTTTTCTCCTATTAACTCTTCTGTTTTGCACCTCTTTCGGGTGGCGGTGGGTGGAGAGAGGGGAAATACAACAGTGAAGACTATCCACTGTAATATCTGAGTGTCTTTCCATCCAGGAACTTCAAGATCTTTACTACAGTGGAGATAATTGTCCCATATTACAGAAAGGGAAAATGGGCAGGCAGACAGGTTAAGTGATTCAAACGAAGTCACACACAGTCATTGTCAAAGCTGGGAAGAGAACCAACATCTCCCAACACCTGCTATTTGTGATCTAGCACTATACAAATTCTGCCTCCAATAGAGAAAAAATATATATTCTACACCTTACAAAAATCACATTTCCCCACAATACTTTAGGTAATGAATATGTGAACATGTAACACAAATCAAAAATGAAATACACACGGATAAAATTCGGTCTTTTTCTGACTTAAGCCCTATATATATGACTTGGGAAGGCTTGAGCCTTGCAGGCTAAATAGTCTCTCAAATGTCTCCCACTCCCAAAATAAACAAACAACCCCCATTGGAGCATTTGCACATCTTGGGCAGTGCTACCCAAACCCACATACTATTGCCACCTGACTGAACTCAATGCCTCAGCGTCCATCTGCCTCACTATTACCCAAGAAGTAGTTGACTGCAGTTCCCCGTTAGCCTCCTGGGATGATTTCAGAATCCTACAGTTTTAAAATAAATTAGCCAAGTCTCTAAACAAAGTTTCTGCTATATCAGAAGAGGAAAAGGAAGATGAAGATGGGACTAAACTAAGAGCTAGTGACACAAGAGGCAGCACCAGCATCCCCTTGGATAACCCTACGGCTTTTAAGTATTTCCAACAGCAAAAGTAATCCCATGGAACCTTATGACTCAAACTAGCTTCCTTGCTACAAGCAGAATGAATAATTATAGGTTATTAAAATCAGTTGAAAGAAATAGTTGTCAGTAGCAGTATCTCCTCATAAGGTCATTATGGCTTTACCCAAGTGTTTGTAACTGCAGTATGAACACAATTAATTCCAGAGCTGCGTGTATCTTCAGGTCTCTAATGTTCAGGAATGGGAAGCTTAATAGAAATATTTAGAAAGGATAACAATAATAATATTCATCTCTCATATAGCTTTCATCTGTAGATATCAAGGCACTTTACAAACAAGGTCAATATCATTATCATTTTACAGATGGGAAAACTGAGGCACAAAGAGGTGAAGTGACTTGCCCAAGGTGACTCCGCAACCTAGTTCCAGAGCAAGGGATAGAATCCTAGTCCCCTAAGTACCATTCCAGTGCTCTATCCACTAGGCCATGCTGCTGATAGACAAACTACTTTATACATTTTAAAAAAGCATCATAGACAAATCTAAGCAATTCCTGCCCACCACTTAACCACAGTCTGGATTGCCCAGGAACCATGGCACAAGGGAATAAGTTATAGGAATTAATGGCACCCGTTGCTATGCCTTCCTAGTCCCAATGGTTTCCTCCAATAACGATTGCAAAGCTGGGTAATCAGAGTATGCTTCTAGATGCCTTGATTGACCTCAGCATAAACCTTAATAACCACCTGATGGTCCACTGCCTCCACGTTATTGCTTAAATACAAGGATTTTGCCAATGTGTTTGAGAAAAATAACACAAGACACTCTGCCACTCCATCACAGCTACGACTGTCACATCAACCTCTAGCCCTGAGCAGAAGTCCCTTTTGGCCTCATTTACTCCCTTTTGGAGCCAGAACTTGAGGTTCTCTGCGACTACCTCCAGGGAAATCTACAAAAGGGTGAGAGTGCCACCCCACCCCTTTCACTTCTCCAGCTGGGGTGCCAATTTTCTTTGTAACGAAAAAGGTGGATCACTAAGGTCCCATATCGACTATCAGGCATTAAACAGAGTAATGATTCAACATAGATATACTCTCCCTCTCATTAATGAGCTTTTCAAAAGATTTTGCTCTGCAACGGTTTTTCCTAAGCTGGACTTTTCAAGGGACCAATAACTTGGTCCATATTGGAGAAGGAAATGAGTGGAAGACCGCCTTGCATACATGGTATGAACACTGAGTACCTGTTCATGCTGTTCAGCCTGTGCAATACCCCAGCAACATTCCAGCACCTTATAAACAATCTCTTCAGGGATATGTTAGACTGCTAAGTAGTCATTTATCTGGATAACATCCTCATCTCTTCTGAGAATTAGGCTTCTCGTGATCAGCATGTCTGCAGTGTCCTAGAAAAATTTTGCTAACAACATCTAAATGCAAAGTCCAAAAAATGCAAGTTTGGCCAGGATACAATAGACTTCCTTAGTTACATTATCTCCCTCTAAGGGACTAACCAAGAAGCCAAGCAAGGTGGCAGCCATCTCTGACTGGGCTGCACCAAAGGACACCTGTGGGGTCAAACGGTTCCTGGGCTTCTCTAATGTCTACCTGTTAGGTTGGGGTCAGGTGCCATCAGTACATTTAAATGTTGTAATGGCAAATGCATTCACACACTTACCTGAAGTTCCTTCTCCTGCATTGGGCTCGCTCATGCTCACATGCCAGGACTGACTGGACTGAGGTGAAGTCTCAAACAATCCTGACTCACAGCATAGCTGGATCCCTAGTCACATGTCCCCCATACAGGGCCGGCTCTGGTTTTTTTGCCGTCCCAAGGAAAAAAAAAAAACCTGCGGGGCGGCCGGAGGCAGGGTGCAGGGGGACTCCCTGTGCTGCAGATGTGCCCCGGTTAGCGGGGGGGAAGGGGAGGTAGTGGGGGGAGAGACAGAAGGGGGGCAGCCAGGGCTTCAGCAGGGCACTCGCCACGCGGCCCCGACCGCCGCGCCACCTGCTGGGAGGGCTCCGCACCGCTCCGGTCAGCGGGGAGGGAAGGACGTGGGCTGCCCTGCCCGACTTTCTACAGACCTGGCACCGGCTGGGGCAGCCCGCTCCCAGCAGGGCACTCCCCTCCTCTGCACCGCCGCCCCCTATAGGGTGGCCAGATCGGCGAACAAAACAAAACAAAACAAAAAGCAGCCGTGCCGCCCTAGGATTGGGCGGAATGCTGCCCCGTAGAATCTGCCGCCCCAAGCACGAGCTTGCTCGGCTGGTGCCTGGAGCCGGCCCTGTCTGCGGGTGATCTGCCGGTCCTGCGCCTTCGGCATGCCACTGAAGACTGCCTGACTGCCGCCCTCACGGCGACTGGCACGCTGCCCCCGCAGCGTGCTGCCCAACGCACGCGCTTGCTGTGCTGGTGCCTGGAGCCGCCTCTGCCCCCATCCTACTCCTCCACCTCCTCCTTCTCACTGTTCATGGCAGGGATCTGCGTGTAGGTTCTTCAAAGGTATCCACAGTACTCTGCAGGGTGCTGGTGGGGTCGCACCAACTATGGCATGCAGCACATTGTAAAAGTTCCAGGTCTGCAGCTCAGCACTGGATTGACTGTTAGCCTCCTTGTTCTTCTGGTATGCTAGCTGCAGTTCTTTTACTTTCACATGACACTGCTGCTGATCCTCTTTATAGCCTTCACTTGGATACCCCATACAATCTGCTTCTAGATGCAGACGAATCTACAACTGCTTTGAAGCTTGCACAGCCTCTTCTCCCCACAGGCCCAGGAGATCCAATATCTCCTGTCAACTTCAGGCAGGAGCACGTTTGAAGCATGTAGCCCGCATGGTCGGTTGAGCAGTTGCACACATGGGAGAGCTGCTAAGTGTGCTGACCAAGAAGGACAATCAAGAAAAGGCATTGCAAAAATTTGCAGGGTTTTTAAGGGCGGAAATTGGCTTCTGGTCTCTGTGACCCCTGGGCAGTAGAGTTCACAATTGTGACCACAGCAGTCAGTGTCAGGCATTGTGGAACAGCTGCTGGAGGACTGTTAGGGTTGACATAGGTCATGTAGTGTCTACACCCGCACTGCATCGACCTCGGTATGTTGACTATGACTCAACACTGTTCAGGGAAGTGGTGTAATTGCATCATCATAACAAAGTGCTTACACTGGAAGGAGACAAATTTAAGCATAGACACATGCACAGCTAGGTCAATGCCAGGCAGCTTATGTCAATCTAAACTTTGTAATGTAGACCAGGCCTAAGACACATGAAATCAGTGGCCATGTTTGCAAATGTTATCCGCAGTTGTTGTTGTTGTTGTTTTTTTAATGCAGATTTGTAATTCACACAATAGTTCATGTAACAGTATATGTGGGGAAAAACCTGAACTAATGGGTTCTTTACAAACTTTTCACTTCACCTACCACCGGGCTTTATTTGTATGGCATAATTGGTCACTCAAGTCTCATAGCTTTGTTTTTCCTCCCTGACTGGTTGATCAGCTTTTAAAACAAAACAATGAGTGAATAGGAGAGAAACAGCAAATCCTTTCATTTGTGCCTGGATACCCATGAACTCGTAACTATGGGTGCAATCGTCACTCTACAACTATTCATGAGAACAAAATGTGTGTTCACAAGAATATTCAAACACAATGTTCACAAATATTCTTCATGCAGTATTTCAACACTGATAGATGCCATCAAGGTGAGAGTAGGGCCTTGCTTCACTTGGCTAATCAAAGACTCTAAAGACATGATCTGAAAAATATTTTAGACAATCTTTCTGAAAAATGGTGTAATTTATTGTTATTTTTCCTTTTATCTATTGTACTGTTTTAAGACCAAAGAAAAAAAGGTTAATATTAAATTTTTACTACTTACTATACCCAAGCAAACAAACTCTCGTTTCACTTCTCTAGTATTAAAAGAAAAAAGAAAAAGGAGAAAGTAACAAGCAGGTAATTTTGTCAACAAGCAGGTAATTTTAAGTTCATTACAATGTAGAGGGAAAAAAAAGCTTTATCTACATTTTAAGTTGCCACCTTTGGGTAACATATATAATTTACAAATGGCTGTAGCTCTAGAAATGTCTATGACAGCCACAGAATTCCATTACTGTAATGAAGTTAACTAAGGGGATTTAAAATGTCACTTCATAATCTAAAACTGAATAAAACCCCATAATTTCTATTATGAGTATTTACACATTTTGAGATGAAGTGACTATACAATGGGAATTCTAAAAGTAATTATTTCCCATACATTTATATTCAAGGCCAAACAGTTTGTACCTGCTGGTTTGCTTTCTCAACAGAGAATTACTTGAAAGTTTTTGCATTCTCCCCCAGGGGTGAAATACAATAGGAATCCATGCAGAACATCAATTTTCTTTGCTTTTGTAATGTTTACAACTTCCCTGTAGTATTTATCAAGAAATATACAACTCCCTATAGTTAGAACCATGCAGGCTAACAGTAGGAATTCTTGGTGTTGATGGAGCTATTGATCATACAAACATTAAAATTATGTCTCCTGTAGTAAATGCCAATGAAAGAGAGGTACATTAATCAGGAAATCAATATGCTCGTCAATAGAAAGGCTAAGTTTGACAATGTAATGCAGTTGGCAGACCTAGTGGATGGTGGACCAGGAGGTATGAAACCCAGGTAGTGACCTATTTGTTTGACTTCTGGCTGTGTTAAAGCACTGTACAAAGAAACAGAATGTGGAGAAACAAAAAACAGGAACCTAAGGAGTTAGCGGTTTCATTTGTTCCACAAGAGCAAACTCTGAATTATTGCTGCAGTGACCTTTAGTTGAGCAATTAAAAAAAAAAAATCGCATGAACTTCTGGCTTGCATTTCCTAATACAACTTTGTTAATTGCCCTGAATGAAGGGGAACTGCTGGTAGAAAGAAGAAATCTAAAGTATTTGCATGCTTTTAAAAATTGAATAACTACTTTTGTTGTTTCATCTCCAAAAAACCCCCCTCCAGATATTAACTTTTTTGTGGTAAGCTTGCTACAGATGGTTTGTATTTTGTAATGTGCTTTCAAGGATTGAATTATTTACATAAGTAAAAAGTTAAGCACATGGTCTGTGCCTTGGTTGAAATATCTGGGCACCTGTATTTCCACATACAGATGGTGGTTTGTTTGTTTTTAAAAAAACCTCTTACATTTTGTCAGGTTAAATAGTTGAGTCCATCTATGTGAATGCCCTCTGGAGAAAGTTAGATTCTATTTCAATTATATATGGGGAAATGTAGACTTTTGTTTGCTTCAAAAGCTGTTCTTGCTATCTCTTATGGTACCTATGAATTTGCAGTACTAAGCATAAGGATCACTCTCTTTCTCTCTCTCTCTCTCTCTCTCTCTCAAACACACACACACATAACATTTTCCAGAGCATGATTTCTAATGCCTCAGAGGCATTCTCATATAGGATATTTGCAGTAAGAAGTGATGGGAAAATTCTGGAACTCTTGTTCCACTAGCACAGCTGTACTCACTTATAACAAAAACAAATACAGTTAGAATGTACATGTCACAACTTGCCAATATTTTTTAAAAAGGCATGACAGAGTTGAGTGACATCAAGGAAGAGTTTTCACTTCATCCTGTACCTCCACTAACTGCATTGATAAAATAAGACCAAAAGCTGACTAGAATTAAAAACTAGCAGCTGGTGTGACTGCTTCTGTCCATCCAATTCCAGATCAATCATTAATCTTCTGCAAGAAGATTGCTCATTCTTGGGTGGGGGGAGGAGGAGGAGGAGACTGCTCATTGGTTAGCTATATAGCATCAGCCACTGTATATGTGAGAAAGATAGATATAATATGCCTCTCTCTCTATATATATATATACACATACACATACATACACACACGCCACATGAGCCATCTGCTGTGCACACCACATGGCATGTGTCTGAGGGGCAGTAAAGAAAAAAGTCCTTAGACCACTTAAGACATGTATAATCAAAACATGCAAATTAATAGAAGAATGCACCATGTACATACCAGGGAGCTTAACATAATTCATTTTAAAATAAGCTGAGGTGGTGCAATGCTTCCGTCCAATACAGACATATAGTAGCATCAGTTTAAAGGTATGTCAAATGTAGAGCACGCATTACTTATTTTTTTAATATATCTTGTAAAAGTGAGAGTGAGAGACTGGGGTGTTGGAATAATGAGTATAATGGTGGTGCTGAGCCACTGAACCAAACTGTAAACCCTGTGTCTGAAGGAAACCACTTCAAGGTAGGGGGTGTGGCAGTTCCAGCACCTCTGTGAGAGACTCCAGCAAGGAACAATTTTTAATTGTTTAGGGGTTTTGTTTATAAATAGAAACTGAGGTGCAAAATGGCAAATGAAAGAGTTCTTGCTAATGCTGCTCAACATTTTAAAAGTGTAGGTCAATTTTTCATTAATTATGTGCACAAGCTTTAATTATGCATACAATTTTATTTGTAAATGGATACTTCCCATTGACCACTTCCCATTTTCTGCAAGTCCCCACTTGCTTGCATGCATATGTAATTTTGTATGCACAAATAGGTACAGCTCACCAAAAATAAATGAATAACTGACAGTCCATTTTCAGATATCCTTTCAGATGTTTTTTGAAAACTTGGTCCTTCATGTTCAATTCATACTGTCCATTTAAGTTAAATAAGCAGTTTGAACTAAACACAGAAATTTGGCATTATACAAATAGCTATGAGATATTCCAATATAGGATGAATCCAGTACATTATTGGCAAGTGATGTGTAGTGACGGGGCATGGATTTCACAAAGCCTATAAGTCTGCCATGCTTCTTAAAATGATAGAATAGCGCATCACTGGAATTATGATCTTATAAACAAAGTGGTGAAAGCCATTTTCTTATTCTTCTCTCTAAAACAATTTAAAAACATAGTTTTTCACTCACTGTTCTCATTGTATCTCCTTCCCCGTATCTGTTCTCCCTGTGCATTACAGCATGGTGCTAAACATTAATGAAGCAATAATTGGTGAAAGCTCAGGCAGCTATTTTTAGGGCAATTTTGTTCAATTATTTATGAGCTTATAAAAACATCCTTAAGTACCAAAAATGCATTACTTAAATGTTATGATATTCCCAAATTGTTTTGGAGAGAAGTCTGGAGAGGATTCAGACAATCCCACTAAAACAATAACTTCAAAGTCAAACTCTTGATTCAGCAATAAACTGTGACCTTGTAAAAAAAATAAAGTTTGGAGTGTTTTCTCTTTTGGGCGCAAATAGTCTTCAGCATAAAAGGGATTGACCTTGTAGCCTGATTTGATTAGCAAGTCATGCTGGTCTCCACTGTTCTGCTAGAATACAAAACACCATTCAGTGGCACTAGAAATGTATCTTTTAACAAAGATTAATGTTGACCATTGTGATGACTTCTCTCCAGTTTTATTTACTTTTCAGCGCTGGGACACGGGGACATGAAGCTGTCCCTAGCCTCGCTGTGCATTCTTCCTGAGCAAGCTCCTCCACTTTAATTTGTGGTCATTTTCCTCTATTTTAAAATACTTTTCCACTCATCACATGACAGATTCTCTCATTACATACACCGTTGGAAGATGAGAGACAATGCATAATGTTACTGTGGAAACCAGTTGCAAACTATGGATGGTATTATAAATCAGTGGTCGCATTGGTCATTTGCTAGTGGCATCTCAGGCTTCCACCAAGCCACTTCTGAAGCTACACACTGGCTCACTAATCTGGATTAGGCTTTTTGAAGATTGTCAATCACATTCTTGTGCCATAAGAGAAAAGATGACTCATCATACTCCAGCATAAATGTCTATCTCAGGAATTTATAGAGTAGCAATAACCACAGTATCTAGGTACAGATAGATAGATTAGATGTTTTATATTAACTATGCTATTTCTTTATTGGTTATTTCTTTCTCCCCCACACCATCTAATTATTGTAGAACTGTTTTTTATGTCATATTAAAAAACTCTTCAGCTACACTGGAAGCCAGTTCAGAGACTGACAGTCTGAGAACCGAGATTATAACTGTGATTATAACTTTATTCTTTTAATAATTATTATGTTATTATAAGCACACTTGGGCCCTTCTCACTGTGGTATTTGGGCACGTTACAAGGATTAAGTTGAGACACTGAGGTTCACAATGAGACCAAGCACTCTGCTGCAGTGCAGTTTTAGCTGGCAGCTAGGAAACCAGGATTTCATCTGTTGCGAAGGCTTGGTCAGAGAGATGAGTCCTACCACTCTCTTTGTACAAATTAATGTCAAGTTACTGCACAATCCTATTTGCACAGGGAGCAAGTTTCAGAGATGCAGGCTTACAACTAAGAAAGCATCCAATGGCTTCACTAAAGCACTTGCCTTAAAGAAAAAAATAACTGTCCTTGCTCTTTGTAGACTATTATCTATATACTGGTCACCATAAAGTAGTCAGCATCTACCCACATACACCACACCTGAATGACCATAAATCCGAGCCCCATCAGGAGTAAACATAATACCCACCTCTTCAACTTAGCTTTCCCGCAGCAGCAACTCCTCTTTCTAACTAAGGGTCTGGAGGAACAGGGAGAGAGAGGGAAATAGAAAACTGCATTCACCACCTTACCATGTTCGGATATCACAACGATAATCTCAATAGATGAGAGAGAGATACCACCATTTTTTCCCCAATTCTAAGTAGTATCCACATACAACTGTGTGGTACCTGTTGGTAAATGACAACAACTGATGGTGATACAATATACCAAACACACATCATCAGGGACAAGGATGGCATTATGGTAAATAAGGGAGATTTTCTCATCTGGAGTTCTGCATCATCATAACCATGGGGGCAGATGATCAAAGGCACAAATGGCAGTTAGGCAAAGTCAGTGGGACTTAGGAACCTAATTGTCCTTTGTGCTTTTAAAAGTCTCCCTCCGTGATGTTTTACCAAACACAAAATTACAAGCACCCCTCCCCTCACAATCTAATGCTCGTGTAGGAGCAGCCTGGAAGAACATACAGTGTTGCTTGCAGTGCAAGGCAGACAAATGGGGTGTAGAGGCTGACATCATTAGTGGAATGGAAGGGAATGGGGACAGTGTAAATAAGACATGGGCAGATAAGTAGAGCGAGAGTTACACAGGACCTAAAACGAAGAAATGCTTGATTTGGTGGAGATGGGGGAGCCAGTGGAATTGTTTTTAAAAAAACGGATGGAATGAGGGGTGATGATATTGACAGCAGTGCTTTGTGTGGACTGGAAGGAACAATGTAGGTGTCAGGTAGGCCAGAAAAAAGGTGGTTACAATAATGGAAAATAGGGAGTGAATGAAGTGACTCATCTTGAAATCTTTATACAGTTCTTCTCAGGCAAACTCACAAACAGTGAATAAGATTCAGAAGTTCACCCTAGGACAGCAAATCATACATTTGTTATTTTTCCTGGTATGTTATTTATTTATTATTTGTACTTATGTGCACTACTGTAGAGCCTAGGAGCCCCAGTTATGGACCAGGACCCCATTGTGCTAGGTGCTGTATAAACATAGAGCAAAGATGGTCCCTGCCCCAAGAAGCTTTCAACCCAAGTATAAAAATAGAGACATCAGATGGATATGGACTGATGGGGGAGTACAAGGAAACAATGAGAGAATACTGGTCATCATGACAGGCAGTGGTCTCAGCACACCAGCTGGTTACTATTTCTGGTTAATAAAATACATGTAGCTTGGCAAATATCAATTACTTGAAATCCTATCTTTTGTTCAGAACAGAACAGGTTAAATTTATGGCATAGGGTCCTTTTAAAAATGGTTCCAACAATGGGTTTGCTCATAAATAGAAGTCCTTATACATAAAAGTAAACTGAACCATAGCTAAGATTTCCCCTTCATCAAGTCTTGAGACATCTGTAAAACTAAAGATTCTTATTCAGACAAGTTCTTTTATCAATAACATCTTATGTCACTGGAAAGGAAATTTTAATTTCTGACAGTTTCTGAACTCATTTTTTTTCTATTCAAAAGATGTCTGTTTCTCAGGGATAAATTCTAGCAGCTGCATAACAGCAGCAATTTTTAACTAGTGGCCTGATAATTATTCAAAGAGGAGAGAGAAAATAAGGACCAAAGTCTGCTAATATAGAGAAATAGATTTTTCTTCCTGCTTCTTCATTCCTGAAAGCTTTTGGAGTTTACGGTGGTCCCTTTTCACAAATTAGGCAGTTTGTCACACAGCAGTGTCATTGACAAGTAAGTATAGTAATTACTTGCATAGCATCCACAACTTGCAGAAGAAAGTCTTGACTGCTAACAATTGTTATTTCTATTGATTTGTTTCTTATGAAATAGGTTTAAAATCAGTGTAAACCACAGAAATATTCAAATTACTCTAATCAATAAATGTCTGTCAAAGGTCAGGTGGAACACATGTCACTATATGGCACCTCTCCTGTTATTTGTCCATGGAAAGATTGGGGTCATTAGATTATTTTACATATCTTTGGGTTACAAATTAAATTATTACAAGAAAGAGGGGTTTGCTTGGTGGGTTATTTTTCTTTTCTCTTGAATTTTATTAAGTGGTTGGGCTGACACTACATGTTCAAACCCTCTCACTCCACTTGCAGAGGAACATACTTCTTACTGTTGTGGCTGCATTATGCAAATGTGGAAAAGCATTTTTTAACTATATATTTGTAGTTCTACCAGAAGACAACAGATCATTTTTAACAGTAAGTCATGTAGGTGATGATCTAAAACCCACTGAAGTTAATAGGCTTCCTTCTGTTGTTAAATAGTTCATAGACTCATAGACTTTAAGGTCAGAAGGGAGCATTATGATCATCTAGTCTGACCTCCTGCACAACGGAGGCCACAGAATCTCACCCACCCGCTCCTGTAACAAACCCCTAACCTAATAATGTCCCCCCCTGAGGCTGGAGGTCCATTGTACTAGGCCGTACAAACACAGAGGAGAGAGTCCCTGAACCAAGGTTTACAATAAATAAATAAATAAATAAAGATATACCTATCTCATAGAACTGGAAGGGACCCTGAAAGGTCATCAAGTCTAACCCCCTGCCTTCACTAGCAGGACCAAGTACTGATTTTGCCCCAGATCCCTAAATGGCCCCCTCAAGGATTGAACTCTGGGTTTAACAGGTCAATGCTCAAACCACTGAGCTATCCCTCTCCCCCAATCTAGATAGACAAGACAGAGTATGGGAGAAAAGAAAAAAATGTGGGCCTCAGGCACAGAGGAAATTAAAGACAACATTTTCAAAAGTGCCCACATAATTTAGGAGCCTAACTCATATTTTCATGTGTGATTTAGGCACTAGGAGTCCTTTTTTAAAGTGAGACTTGAACACTCCTTGAAATTTTACCCAAAGGGTATGTCCACACTTTGAGCTGGAGGTGCAATTTCCAGCCCCATGAGACATACCTGTGCTAGCTCTGATCGAACTAGTGTGTTAAAAATAAAAGTGTAGCCACTGCGGCGTGAGTTGTGGGAAGGGCTAGACACCCTGAGTACATATGTGTTGTACAGACCTTTTTTTCAGGGCAGCTAGACCCTTCTCCCGCCACTCACACTGCTGCAGCTACACTTCTATTTTTAGCATGCTACTTCAATCAGATTAGCACAGGTATGTGTCCCTGAGCTGGAAATTATACCTTCCAGCTCCACTGTAGACATACCCTAATTGATTTGCCTACGGTTACACAGGTAGTCTCTAGTAAACATAGTAAGTGAAACTAGGGCTCCTTTATCCCCTGCCTTACCCACAAGATCAACCTTCCTATTTAATAGCTGGAGGTTCAGGTTCAACACTTCACTGTTAAAGTTGAAGGCTTTCAGGGTCTCTTTTTAGTAGGGCTGTCAATTAACTCACGCAATTAACTCAAAAAAATTAATCACGATTAATCGCAGTTTTAATCGCTCTGTTAAACAATAGAATACCAATTGAAATGTATTAAATACATTTAATACATTTAAAATGTTTAAAAACATTTGGATGTTTTTTCTACATTTTCATATACCGTATATACTCGATCACAAGCTGGTTCATTTATAAGCTGACCCCCCCAAGATGGATAAGTAAAAATGGAAAATTTTTATGACCCGTTTATAAGCCGACCCTATAATTCAGGGGTCAGCAAACTTTGGCTCCCGGCCATGAGGATAAGCTGCTGGCGGCACCGAGATGGTGCCGAGCATCTGCAGGCACGGAGGTAAACCTAAGTAAACAAAGTGTCCCGGTGCGCCAGCTGCTTACCCTGATGGGCCGGGACAGCAACTGGTGGGGAAATTTTTTGAGGGGGAGAAGCTTGGGGTCAGAGGAGTGACCTCTGTGACCACCCCCATATGACCCCACCCCTAGCCCGGGACCCCCACACTCTCCTCATCCCACCCCTTCCCACCTTATCTCGGGAGGGCCAGGGGAGGATGTTTCTGGCCTGGCTGGAGCTGCTCCGGCAGGCTGGGCAGCGCGGCCGCAGCCTGCTCCGGCAGGCCAGACCGGGCGGCGCAGCCACAGCATGTTCCAGCAGGCTGGGCCAGGCGGCACGGCCGCAGCATGTTCTGGTGCCTGGGCGGCGTGGCCACAGCCTGCTCTGGGGGGGTGGGGCCGAGTGGCATAGCTGCAGCCTGCCAGTCCTGGAGCTGCAGCTGCTTCGGAGGCTGGGGGGAGAGCAGCGTGGCCAGAAGCAGAGAGACTCTGGCCCCGCCTCTTCCCTTCTGACTGTACTGCCTCTCCTTGTGCCCTCTGTTGGGGGGAGGGGCTGTGTCCCACCTCTCCCTCTCTATACCCGTTCATAAGCCGACCCCCTTCTCTGGTGCTTCCCTTTTTTACTAAAAAAATTCGGCTTATGAACAAGTATATAAGGTATATCTTGTATTCTGTGTTGTAACTGAAATCAAAGTGCTCACTTTATTTTTATTACAAATATCTGTACTGTAAAAATTATAAAAGAAATAGTATTTTTCAATTCTTCTCATACAAGTACTGTACTGCAATCTCTTTATTGTGAAAGTGCAACTTAAAAATGTAGGTTTTTGTTGTTGTTACATAACTGCACTCAAAAACAAAAAAATGTAAAACTTTAGAGCCTCCAATCCACTCAGTTGTACTTCTTGTTCAGCCAATCGCTAAGACAAACAAGTTTGTTTACATTTACGGGAGATATGCTGCCCACTTCCTATTTACAATGTCACCTGAAAGTGTGAGAACAAGCATTCTCATGGCACTTTTGTAGCCGGCATTGCAAGGTATTTACGTGCCAGATATGCTTTACATTCGCATGCCCCTTCATGCTTCGGCCACCATTCCAGAGGACATACTTCCTTGCTGATGATGCTCGCTAAAAAAACGAGTTAATTAAATTTGTGACTGAGTTCCTTGGGGGAGAATTGTATGTCTCCTACTCTGTTTTACCCACATTCTGCTATATATTTCATGTTACAGCAGTCTCGGATAATGACCCAGCACATGTTGTTCGTTTTAAGAACACTTTCACTGCAGATTTGACAAAATGCAATGAAGATACCAATGTGAGATTTCTAAAGATAGCTACAGCACTCAACCCAAGGTTTAAGAATCTTCCAAAATCTGAGAGGGACGAGGTGTGGAACATGGTTTCAGAAGTCTTAAAAGATTAACACTCTGATGAGGAAACTACAGAACCTAAACCACCAAAAAAGAAAATCAACCTTCTGCTGGTAGCATCTGACTCATGATGAAAATGAACATGCATTGGGCCGCACTGCTTTGGATCATTAGAGCAGAACCTTTCATCAGCATGGACGCGTGTCCTCTGGAATGGTGGTTGAAGCATGAAGGGACATATGAATCTTTAGTGCATCTGGCATGTAAATATCTTGTGACACCAGCTACAACAGTGCCATGTGAACGCTTGTTCTCATGCTTTCAGGTGACATTGTAAACAAGAAGCAAACAGCATTATCTCCTGCAAATTGTAACCAGTCTTGTTTGTCTTAGTGATTGGCTGAAAAGAAGTAGAACTGAGTGGCCTTGTAGGCTCTAAACTTTTACATTTGTAATAAAAATAAATCTAAAGTGAGCACTGTACACTTTGTAATCTGTGTTGTAATTGAAATAAATATATATTTGAAAATGTAGAAAACATCCAAATATATTTAAATAAATGGTATTCTATTATTGTTTAATCGTGCGATTAATTGTGCAATTAATAACACAATTAATAAAGATTATTTTTTTATTGCTTGACAGCTCTACTTTTCATATTAATAATATTGACCATGTATTAATTATTGGTAGAGAGTATCTTCAGCAACGTGAGGCACAATTTTATCCTCCCTGCAAATATGCCAGTGTGTACTGGAGGGGTTACATTTTAATTTTTTTATGGCCATGGAGGGCATTAACTTTTATAACTCTTAAATATATATTTTTATTTGTAGATCCAGTAGGTCCATCCAGTACAGATTTCTATAAAGCTTTTCTTTACCTATTTCAGTGCATTTGCCTACTAATCAATTTGAGTAATATTTGACTGACCCCTGAAGTACTTTTCATGCAACCACTCTTATTTATGGCTGGCTTTTTTACATTCAAGGCTCCACAGTTTTCTCCAAGTTTAACCTGAGGCAGGAGTCTCTGCAGATTCTATGTGCATCTTTAAGTAGGAATACCAATAACTCTATACTCAAGAATGTTTTCTGTTTAATTTAGCTGAATGCTATTTAGACTTTTACTAGCAAACTAGCTTTGTAATTTACTAGTGTGATTGCTTGTTATTTGTGTGATGATACCATCATTGATAGTTCACCCATAAATGACCCCTTGCTAAGCCAATTTAGATTTGAGGAGTGTGATAACAAGCACTGTGTAATTCACCATTCCATATTTGGTGGGACTGTCTTCCGTACTGTGTTAAAAACACAATTTGTAATGGTAATAATTTTTAATTACCTTTTCGATGTTTCATTAAAATCTAGCGTCTAAGGTCTCCAGTGAGAACTATCAGAAATGAATCTGACCCAAGAAGTTCAGATCTGAAACCAAACTTTCCCAAGGTTGTTTGGATAAATAATTCTGGTTCAGAGCATTATCTACATAGGTCTGCGCTGTGAAACTCAGATCTCTATCAAAATCTGAACCTTCCCAAACTTTGGTGTGGGAGAATCTGGATTGCAGGATGGATGCAGGGATTCCAGTCTGAACCCATCTTTGCAATGTATGTACTGTCCTGGACCCTTAAAATTCGACTGTTTCTAAAAAAATTCCCTTAAGTGAAAGGTAACCCTCTTCAGAACAAGAAGAAATGTAAGAACCCAGGTCTATACCTTTTTTTGAAATGGACAGAGACTGGCTTACCCAGATTCTAATGGCCAACCTGAAAAATATCCAGATATTTAAATGTGATCAATTTTATCCCTGCAAAATAAGTGAAGTTTGGCTGTTTGGATGCCAAAGCTATTACCTGTGAATGACTGACATAGTTTGCACTGAGTTTTGCCTCATCACCATTCAGCATCATATCTGCAGCCTGACAGGGAAAGAAAACATAAGAAAAAAGGAGGACAGGAGATAAAGGGATAGTAGAGAGTAGAGAGAGAGACACTATTGTTTCTCTGTGATATAGACTCTTTTCCCAACAGATGCCCTCCCTCCAGATCCATGAAGTGTGTTTAGCAGATGGATTTGCTGGGGCAGAGGTATAGTAGTTCTATCTATAACCAGGCAAAACAAGTAGCTGAGTTTGTCCTTAATTAGCTAACTGACACTTTTATAGAGAAAATGAGGAGTCACCTATAATTATTGCACAGAAAAAATATTCCTCATGTTAAACAATGTTTTTTTCTCCATTCCAGATGGACTAGAGCCACTTCTCTCACTTTGCCCACACTGACTCCAGGCAACTAACAGATTCTAACCAGTTTGTAGAGTCTTAACAAGCCACAGACATTAGCAGGATTCAAATGAGAATTAGACATTTATGGATAAAAGCATCCACAGTTACATAAAATAGGATAAAATGTAAAAGAGATCTAAACACATGCTTCAGGTCAGAAACTGGCCACTAGCTGCCTGGATTTGGAAGAAATTTTCCTTAAGGGCAGGTTATTCCATGATTGCCCACCATGGGTTTTTCAGCGCCTCTCTTTGAAGCAACTGGCAATGGCCACTGTCAGAGACAGGACACCAGGCTACCTCTGATCCAGCCTGGGAATTTGTATGTTCCTAATCTAACCCATCCTTAGCTACATTTGTGAAGCTGGAAGAATGAAACCCCCCACCTCAGGAGATGCTTCCATTAATGTATGTTTAGGCCTGGACTGTAGAGGCCTCAATAGGCCAGAAAGGAACTTTAGGCCTAGTTAAGGCTAAAAGTTGCTTCAACAAGTTTCCTTTAAAATGAGAATTGGGTCACCATGGAAGCTTTTGTTTGGGCTTCAGGCTTGTGAGTCCTTCAAAGCCTACCAACCAGATCTTTACCTTGCATAATTTTCATTCAAGCAAGGGGAGGCGTGTTTAAAGTCTATCCATATGCAAATTAGACACTCCCACAATCAGAAACAAATACCGTCTTCCACATACACAACTATTTTGTATCTCTGCAGAAAAGTGAACACCAATAATGTTTTGTAGTCATTACTGCTAGAGATGATGGTCCCAAGTCATAAAATTTGGATCTAGGTTCAGTTGTCATTGTAGATCACCTCCAATGTAGTAAGTATTCAGATGCTAAATTCACATTCAAGCCTATCTATAATTATTCTTTCTTGATATTAACACTAGGGCTGTCAAACGATTAAAAATAGTTGCAATTAATCGCAAGCTTAAAAAATAATTTTACATTGTTTTGTTCTGAGTGCAGTTATGTAAAAAAATTAATAATTCTACATTTGTAAGTTGCACTTTCACGATAAAGAGATTACACTACAATACTTGTATGAGGTGCATTGAAAAATACTATTTCTTTTATCTTTTTTACAGTGCAAATTTTTGTAATCAAAAATAGTATAAAGTGAGCACTCTACACTTTGTACTCTGTGTTGTAATTGAAATCAATATATTTGAAAATGTAGAAAAACATCCAAAAATATTTATAATACATTTAAATTGGTATTTTGTTATTGTTTAACAGTGCGATTAAAACTGTGATTAATTGAGACTATTTTTTAATCTAGTTAATTTGTTTGCATTAATTGCTTGTGTTAAGTGCAATTAACTGACAGCCCTGATTCACACCTTTCCTTAATTTTTTTAACTCATTTTTTTACCTCTTACACCTTCATTCAACCACTTTGTCTCAATCAGCCAGAGGCAGTTGCTGCAAAGGACATCTTTGTTCAGCTGCTTTCCGCAGAGAAAAGGTCAGAATTTTTTTTTTATTTTAATAGGGTAGAAGGTTTTTCCCTGCTAAATATGGTTGTATACCTGGAGCATTTCTAGCAAAAGCTCACAGTCAGAGACAAACGGAGTTTGCAATTTAAGCCAGACAGTGCTTCCCAATTTAGTACAAATGTTTCTATCTTCTGTAAGTGGTGTTTCAGATGAAGGGCCTACTCAAAATGTGCTGATGGGCAACTAGTGACTCTCAAAAGAATAAAAGGTTACGTTTGGAGCAGTATCCAAACATTTGTAGAATTATGTGAAGCGTATCAAAACCTTTTTATGCTGAAAATTGCATTAGCCAATTTCATATGCGATTTCTCACATTTTCTGGTTTTACCAGGAGTTGTAGTAACCTAAGCTCAACCCTTCTTGTTAAACAGGTGTAACTGGGGTTGAAATCTGGCATGCAGATTTTAAATTCACTCCCAGTGGATCATCCTGACTAGGTTATTTAATTTCCCATAATTTGCTCCCTTGAAATCGTATCTTTTTTGTACTAGAGAACCTATTTCCAAAGGCAAATAACTCATGATCACAAAAATAGAGCTGTGCAAGACTTATTAGTTTCACTTGACAGAATCTTGAATACAATTCTCTGCCTCTCTTTTGTAGTTCTCATCAGTTCACACCCTCCAAGTTTTGCTTTGAGTTTCAGGTTCAAGTGAACACTGAACACAAAGCAAAACAGCAAATATTGTTTGCCACCCTTCCCTGATCCAAGGTTCACATGATAAAAAAACCAACCAGCCAAATATCTACCACTTAATTTTGCATGCTATCAAGCAATACATCCATCACAATCCAGTTGAAATTGAGCATCCTTTCATCAAAGGTTCACAAATTTGAGACAATCATTCAGAGAACCCAATTTCTAAGTTCTGCTCAAAAAATTCTGCATAGCTCTGTCTACTACCAAACTACTTTTTAGCAGGGCTGCCCAGGGGCACAATTGTACTGGGGCCCTGAGCTCATGGGAACCCAAAACATCTGTAATGTCTTTATAAATAAAGTGAAATTGGAGAGAGTGGGGCCTGAGTGAACATGATGTACTGGGGCCTCAAATTTCTCTTCACACACCTACTTAATATTCTATCTATTTGGAATTAATTGAAGTTTTCCTCCTCCAGTTTAGAGCCAGACAAATAGAGGAATGGGTCTAGGTATATTATGGGAGCTTAAAGGCGCTTGTTTGGTAGAGTCTAATTCTCTGATGAACTGCTCACTGCAGCTCTAGCCATTAGCTATTTTCAACATGTTGCTATTACGCAACATTTAGTTCTACCAAATGCTTCTGATCAGATTGCTGAAAAAACATCTGCGGTCTTGCCATTGCTCTTTCCTCTTACAGTTCTGCTCTGCAGATCTTTTACGGCAGCCTTTTAAACTATACACTCTAAAAGAACTTTGAACACATCTAAGCATACTTTTTTAAATAAAAAAAAAATCTTAATTTTTCTAAGGTTTTCAAAGGGCTGTTGCTCACCTCACATTTCCCTCTTTTACCCAAACACGGAGAAAAACTATGGTGTACCATTTATCTTATATTTCCTCAGTTCTTTTCATGACACTAATGATAAGGATTTCGCATCCTTTAGTCTCTCTGTTCCTCCCTGCTTATAGACATGTACAAATCCCCACATACCATCTCAGATGTGAATCTGAGAGATTCCTATGACAGTGTCTCCATTCAACTTTGCAATATTCAGTGCAAATATTTCTCTTAGTAAACAAATGGATCACACATAAATTCTGCTTTTCACATCTTATTTATTTTAAAGTCACATTTTCCTAATGTTTTAGTACATTAAGATAAACGTCTGTGCAAACTGAGTGACAATATTAATACATATTACTCTCTGGTCAATTCCATCTGATGATTTACTTGCAAAAAATGACAACTAAATTATCAATGGAAGATCTGCTTTGCTGAGCATCTGCTAGTGATTCAGCTATCAAATTAGCAACATTGTCATAGATTTGGCTCAATATTATCCTTGCCAGCAATTTTATAACTAAATTTTAAAAGGGCAATTACTTCACAGCTGTTGATTGATATTAAACTAACATCATCCTTGTACAGTTTAAATACTGCAAGTGCTGCACCTGTTTCTCTTCTGAATTATTAATGTTATTGTCTATTACTGTTACCTTTATATTATTTTTTTCTTAGCACAGTGTAAGAGATGACAGAAAAGCATCCCAACACCTATGTCTTTATGCCTTCTGGGGACTGAAATTAAAGTTTACTTTTCTTATTAGTTGTGCTACAAAGATGAAGCATTGGACTGATTTTGAAATAAAAAGCCTTCCCTTTGCTCCTCTTTTTCTCCCACAATATAACTTAGTGTCAATGTCCTACCTGCATCTGCAAATGTTTTATTAGTGGCAGATGGCTTTCTGCTACTGATCCTGTTATAGCCCATTGGAGTTCTGGTCCAATACATGCTATCCTACTAAACACAAAACCTATATTTTGTAAGCTAACCTACAGTAAAATGTGTAGTACATAGCGTTGGAAAGATCATAGTTGTCTCTAATTAAACTATAATCACTGAAATTCTAATGTCAGAGGATTAACTGAGATTAAAGCAGACATGCAGAATGAATATGATAGAGAAGGTAAATAATATGCTTGTATTTACGACTCATTATAAAAACATAGGCGACAGAAACTGAAAGACAACAGGGTTAATTTATACATGAAATACTTTTTACATTACAAGTAACTAGCTTGTGGAATTCAATATCCACGAGATATGAGGCCAAGATCTTGCTGAGATTCAAGGATTAGAAGTTTATATGGGCAGAAATGGACAGAAACATAGGATAGGATCAAATCATGTAAGGAATATAAACACACGTTCTAGGGTATAACTGTTTGGGATTAGAAAAACATCCACCTGTGGGGTATTTTACACCTTCCTCGGAAGCATTTGTTACTGGCCACTGTCAGACAGGATACAGGATTAGATGGACAATAGTCTGAGCTAGTAAGCCTGTTCTCACCGTGTACTCCTAAGTAAAGTTGCATTACTGTGACTTATTGGTTCTTCAGTTCATTTTCAAATCCCAATGATCAGTATTGTATAGCTTCCGCATGAATGCTACATATTTGAAAGTCAACATTTTTGGCAGGTATAGATTATAAATAGTAAATCATTCCCCAGTAATATCATAAATAATTAACTATTTTTTTAAAAAAATAAAAAAGTATGGAATTGTAAAGTTGCCTGTAAAGACAAAGAAATAGTTCTATTGAGTATATTCATTACAGGAAGGACCCCTTTATCTTTCTCTCAGCGCTTTCTAAGTTTTAATATACTGAAATATATTAAATAGATGCTGCATTTGTGACTATTTTGCATTATCAGGTTGTTGCTTTGGTACTGAAATGAATTTGGTTGTATTTTCTAGTTCAGAAAATTACAAATGTTTCAACAATACAAATACAGTAATCTCTACACTTCCTAGTATTAATCTAAAATTCATATGAGGTTATGCAGGGGTTTAATGTTATTAAATAGCTCTGTACCTTAGGTTGAATAAAGGTGTCACAATTAATTATATTTTGTCCTATTAGCAAGTAAGTGACTTAATTAAATTGTTGCTTAAAAACTGGTATTGTTCCAACATGTTACCTAATCAAGACCACAGGTACTACTAATTTGTTCAAACAAATTGCACTGTACATTCTCATTAATTAGGTTGTTCACGTTATCTTAATCTGTACCAATGAAAGTGGATGCGTCTGTCTCTCTGGCTGTTCATGCAAAAGCCCTATAATCTAGTGACTTCTTCTCCTAATGGCTAGGTGCATTTAAAATCTCTAGAGTAGCCAAGTTAATTTCACTATAAAACAGTCAGTGTTGTAAATTTGACTTTTACTGCATTCTAATTCTCAGTACCAATTAGCACATTTTATGACTCCATTTGGAAAGGCTCCAAGTTTACATCCATATCACTGTTCTTCATAATTACTTTATTTAAACAGGCTTAGACCTTTGCTACTTTAAGGTGGTCTGCTATCAAGTTCTGGAAATATTGCATATATTAAACAGATGTCTACACTACATATTTTTAATGAGTGGTTCTGGCTTTGTAACATTTACAAAGTTCCTGAGTCCTAGAAGCATTTGGTGCCAGACATACATGATATCATTCAAATTAGACAAGAGGGGCAAAGACATATACTCTGGTTTGAGTGGTATAGCTACAAGACTCCATCGGAGTATGTTGGGACACACAAGAAAAAAAACCTTAGGGTCAATGGGTTGACTCTAGGGTTGAATCTGTCCCTTACCTTTCAATGCACAGAAATTCTGAGGAGTTTCCTCAATTCTTCCCTCCATCCTGGCTTTGGAACTTGCTGTCCAATGTTGTAGCATCTACAACTTTGTTTCAACAAGGCCCAAAATGAATTTTAACCAAAGTTTTGGGGATACCAGAATTCCATGTCATTGGCAAGTCTGGAATAGAAATTCCTGTATTAGGTGATCACCAGACACACTTTGATTGGACTGATGCAATGTAGTTTTGTGCCTCTAAGCAATGAGATCACTGTGGCCCTGGCAAAGTGTTAAAATGTGTGTGCTGGGGGCAGGGGAAGGGCAAGAGACAGAAATGGTCCTAGTATTTCCCCCCCCCCCCTTTATCCTTGTTGGGGTAGCTGGTCAGAAAACAGAATTTCCATTCCATGGGAAACGCGAAGATTTCAAAAAACAAAAGAATGTTTCCACTTTGGAACAAAAAGCAGAAATTTACCATGAAATAGAAATTCTGAAAAATTTCTTTTCAGAACCATCAAGAAGTTTTCTTTCAATAAGGTAAAAATGTTTCATTTTGTTAATATTTAAACATTATAATATTGCATATTGTGACAAAGTTCCTCCTCTATCTTGGTGGGTCCTGCGCTTATTGGCAGATATTCTTGCCTCAGAGATTCACCATGTGGGTTGGGGAACAGCCCAGAGACCTTCCCCTCTGGAAAAACCCACAGTCCAGGTCAATTGGGAGGTTTGGGGGGAACCCGGGCCCGCCCTCTACTCCGGGTTCCAGCCCAGGGCCCTGTGGACTGCAGCTGTCTATAGTGCCTCCTGTAACAGCTGCATGACAGCTACAACTCCCTGGACTACTTCCCCATGGCCTCCTCCAAACACCTTCCTTATTCTCACCACAGGACCTTCCTCCTGGTGTCTGATAACGCTTGTGCTCCTCAGTCCTCCAGCAGCACACCCTCTCACTCTCAGCTCCTTGCACCTCTTGCTCCCAGCTCCTCACACTCACACCACAAACTGAAGTGGCTCCTTTTAAAACCCAGGTGCCCTGATTAGCCTGCCTTAATTGATTCTAGCAGCTTCTTCTTAATTGGCTCCAGGTGTCCTAATTAGCCTGCCTGCCTTAACTGGTTCTAGCAGGTTCCTGATTACTCTAGTGCAGCCCCTGCTCTGGTCACTCAGGGAACAGAAAACTACTCATCCAGTGACCAGTATATTTGCCCTCTACCAGACTCCTGTACCCCACTGGGCTGGGTCTGTCACAATATATTATAATATACTAAAATAATATAAAAGCCAACATGAACATTTAAACTTTTTAACATCTAAAATTGCTGAAGTTGACACACACCCAACAAAACATTTTGATTTCAACAAACAAAATTTTTCTGACAGAAAATTATTCTGTTAAAATATTTTTGCCCAGCTCTACTTGTTGGTTTAATGTTTGTAAGGAGGGAGTGATTTCTTATTTTTATCATTGACCACTCTGCCTCAAAATGTTTTGGTTTCACAGTCAGCCTGGAAAAGACAGAAGTCATGTACCAGCCAGCACCAGACCCCTAGCATCATGACTACCATATCTCATCATTGCAATTAACAACACACCCCTCAACTTGGTTAGGAAATTCCGCTACCTGGGTAGCGTACTTTCCAGGAATGCCATATTAGGTGATGATGACATCACTCAGCACCTGGCAAAGGCCACCTTGGCTTTTGGCAGGCTCACGCACAGGCTCTGGAGGAAATGTGGAGTCTGCCTCAGACTGTTGTACTCATCCCATTCCTCTATGGCTGTGAGATATGGATGCTTTACCGATGACACATCAAATAACTGGAGAGCTTCCACCTTCACGGCCTAAGTATATCTGCCACATCAAGTGGCAGGACAGGATCCCCAACACTGAAGTCCTTGAGAGGTGTCAAATCCCTGGTATTGAAACCATGCTCATCAGGGCTCAACTTCATTGGATCAGACCTATGGTCCGCATGGAGTTTCCTGTATACCGAAAGTATACAGCCAACTGAGCACAGTAACCTGCTCTAAGTGTCGACCCATCCCCCAATATAAAGATACCTTGAAGGCCAACCTCAAAGCATGCAAGATAGACACTGGAACCGGGGAATTTGTTGCACTGGACAGACCCATATGGATAGGTCTGTGCCATAAGGCTGTGTCCACTTCTGAGTGGTGGCACGTGAGGTCCCTACAGGAGAAGAGAGCACATCATAAGGCCAACACCTCAACCCGTCTTCCCAACAACAACTACACTTGTAAGACATGCAACCACATTTGCAAATCTGGGATTGGACTTGCTTCCCATGTGAGAAGCCATAAAAATTAATATACCCAGAACTCAAGTCAATACTAGCTGAGCATTCATCTGTCAAAGTGATGGGAGAATCCAAGAATCCAGCTTGCTGGTTTTGGTTTGTGGGGAGCAAGTGAATTGAGAGCCAATGTATGTAGGCTGCAGCAGCTATGCCTCTTCAATGATCAACCTTAAGGTGCCTGAAGCAATTGAGCAAAGTGGCTGTAGGTTGGAGACCTGGGAAGTGGGAGAAAAGGGATGCTAGAAGGGGTATGGACTCTTTTGATAGCCGGGAAGTGATCATTTTGTAAACTGAAGACTGGATTTCATTATGTTGATACAAAGGCCTTTTTATTTTATTTTTTAGTGGAATTAGGTTTTACTCTTGAAGGGACTGGATGGGTGTTAGATCTGTGAGTAGGAGGACAGGAGTCGTGTAGGGTGTCACATTCTATTGGCTCTCAGAGGCAAAGTACTATTTATTTATATTTGTTTATCCTCCCTCCCTCTCCTTTTTAGGGCTATGCAAAACACATTGGTTTGGTTTTGCATGAGTTTTGTCATGCCTGACTGTATGGCCCCCTGAGTTTTGCTTTGATTGTGAATTTATTTACACCCAAAAAACTGTTAGAACCAAGGGAGTTTTGCTGAAGCTTTAGAAACTTAACTTGATTTCCCAACTCCACTGGCTCCTCTGCCTACAGAATACACAAGCTTTCCACCTTTATCTGATGCCATCTTTTCTTGGCAGCTACAAGTGGGAAGTTGGGCAGAGTCTCAGTGGCCTTTAACTCTTACCTCTCCTCATTTTCATCATAGTAAAGCAGTTCAGCTAGCTCCTCCTTCACTCATCCCACATGTTAACAGGTGGGAGAGAAACAGTGGTCAGCAAGATAGGACCATCCCCATAACATCAATATCCTCTTTCTGCCTAAATGCCATGTTGTGTGGCAGGAGGAGTGGAAAGTACTCTACTGCAATGAGTCTTTCATCTTCAAAACTAAGAGATACATGCTGCCTACTGCACTAAGCTTAAGGGAATCACTGATTCCCCACAAAACCATATACTCTTTGGGGCATCTTTCAGCCCCAAAGGGTGTGTCTACACTGCAGCTGGCAGGTGAGATTCCCAGCATGGGTAGACAGACTTGCACTAGCTTAGCTAAACATAGAAGTATGGATGTGGCCAAACATGTGGCAACTTGGGCTAACTGCCCGATCTTGGACCAAGCAGGTTAAGTGGGTTTGGACTCAAGCTGCTCTCCCAGGTGGCTGCCAGTGCCACAATGTCCATATTGCTATTCTTAGCACTCTAGCTCCAACTGAGTTAGCATGACTCTGCCTGCCCGAGCTGGAATCACATCACCCATAAGCAGTGTCGACATACCCAGAGTTAAAGCAATGGCAGCAGAAAGAACAAGTATCTGGAAGTCCTGACTGCTGAACAAGTGTTGGAACAGGAAGGCCAGCCACAAACAGAATACATCAATCAATTCTGGGAATGGGTAGAGGCTCTTCCCTGCTGGCATTCAAATGCAGATGGCCAGGATAAAGACAAAGGCCTCCTCCCAGAAGATGGATCAGGTAAAGAAAGGGAGCCAATGCCTGTAGGGAAGGGAAACTGTGGCTGGGCAAAAAAAGCAAACGAAACCAAATATAGGCAAAATGCACCTGCTTTGGGATTTCAGGGTTAGCATGGAAGGTTTTGAGGTACAAAGAACATATGGACATTTTTTTTATGAACGCTGAAGATTTATAGCCGTATAAAATAATCCAGTGCTAGGTGATTTTTGCCTATTTCAGATTTCATTTTGGAAGGCTTGCTTAATCTCTCACTGGCTATATGTTGGGGAACTGGAATGATACACAAATTCTAGTGTTCTTTTCTTCCTTATAAAAATATCTTCCTATTCCATTTTCTGACTTCATTTGATCGATCAAAAATCTATACACAGGGCAAACACTTGGTTATAAGATCTGTAAATGTTTTTAGGAGAGCATCAGAATTGACAGTTAAAAAATCTGCGTGGGCAAAGGGACAGAACCTGAACAGAAACAGAAGCAAAGTGGTCACCATTAAAATCTTTAAAAGTATGTATTGTCAATTATTTTTATTCCTGGTTTTTTCTATTAAATTCAAAGCATAGACTAGTAATGTTAATTAATTACTTTCAAATAAAAACAATGAAAATTTCAAAAGGCAACCAATGTGCAAAATTATAAGCACTAACAGAACATCAATTTGATTTTTTTTCTCCACAAAATATGAAATCAAGATAAATATAATTGTTATTTTAAAGCAAATAGCAATAAAACTAACACAGGAAAATCATAACTAGGCTATATGAATTATTCAAGACCGGATAGTATTTCAAAATGCAGGAGAAAAACATGAACTCAGAGATCATCTAATGACAACAGTTACATGTGCTGCCTAAAAATTGCATGGTATACTTGTAACCTGATGATTGAATAAAATTTGCAGTGAATGTGAGCTAAGTGCATCTTCAATCTCCATTCTGCTTATGAAGAGATAGCGATACACATGGATAATGTACAGAACCTTCCCCCATCTAAAATTTAAACCACTTGTTTCACATTTGCCATTATTCAAAGTTTAACCCTAATGCCAATATTTTCCTGGTGGGTGATGGGACCATTTACAATAAACAAACAATCTGTAAATAACAGGATGATAATTAATGAACTCTGGGGGCATGCACAGTAATCTTTGTGCATTTAAACTCCTTGCCAACTCAAATAATTTGGACAAATCTAATGTGTCTGTTTTGCATGGTGATCTGTTTAATTAAGTGAACTCTAAAGGATGGGCTGATCTGATTTGGTTTTAATGTTTTTGGACACTCCTTTTTAACTGCTATAGTTTAAAAAGTCATAAAATTGTTTAGCGCACTATACACGACAACATAATTCAAACTCAACATATAAGAGTCCAATTTTGCAACACTATAGGTATGCAACATATACTTTATCATAATATGTCATATCTGTCTTTATTGTAAATAGATAAGACCAATTCCTCGAAATACAAACTAAAGTACACTTACTATTTTCTGCCAGGTAAATGGGAAAGTGTAAAAAGTAGAAAGAAAATCAGGTCAACTATAATTTTTTGGTTGAGGGAGATGTAATTTAAAATTGGTTCAGCAGCCTTGGGGAGAGCTATGGGGGGATTCAAGAAGTAGGCCGCTGACAAGGCACGTTTACCTCCTTTAGATGGTAAAAGGGTCAGGTAGCATATAAAGTGGGTATAAAAAGATCAAACGGTAAAAAGCAATTAACCCCCTGGCACTGGGAATTGGGATTTCCTGACACCCACAGCTAATGCTGGCCTTAAGGGGTTATAAGATCAAATAATAATAAGCCAACTCCTGAAATAAAGACTGATCATTTCAGGCAGTGAGGAAAAGAATTTCAAGTACACACTTGGCTTCAGGACTAATATGTTGACGGGGAGGGGGGGGAAAGACCCTTTAAAGATAAAATAGGAAGAAAAATTGTAACTACTGTTTCCCAATTTTCGGCTCTCTTTTTATATATTCCTATTAACCAAGCTCTCCTTTCATTTGATAATAGTGTTTTCCCTCATATTTCCATTTTTTCTGCCTTAATTCTTTTCTTCTTCGAGGCAGAAAAAGATGTACTCTTCTCAGAGTCTGAACATTGTCTTTATAGGCTGGGAATGGCCTGTTAATAGTGGCCCTGAAAATGTTGAGGTTCCTTTATATTCATGCCACACAAAAATACAGTATCAGGAAAGTTACCTTAAATCAAGCAGCAAAATCCAGCTAAAGTAACCAACCTGCTTTGGATCTGGTTTGAACTACAGAAACTATCTTGATATCTCTACAAGCCTAATAATGGAATAGATTTTAGAGTGGTAAGCAGTCCTTTCCATGACCACTTTTTCTAAAACAGCAACTGCTTGTTTCAATATTATTCTATATTGTATTTCCATCTTTCATCATTTTTTAATATCTTTCCAACTATCATTGTTGCATTTGTCTACAGCCAGGGTACAGCTTTGGAGTTGAAATGCAGCTTTGGCTCCAGCCCTATATAACCATCATATATTTAATTATTCTCCCTGGGCATTTACAGCTTACACTCACATAGTAACACCAGCACTAAAATGTGAAAAACAAAAATAAAACCCACAAACCCTTTTCTGTGGATTTTTTCCCTAACTAATTCTCTTTCCTGACTTCTATAAATGGAGGACAAAGGAGTTTATGAAATCACTTCAAGACATGTAAAAGTGTCTGAAATATGAATATCCAAAGGCTTTAAGGGACTCTTTCTACTTATTTCTCAGTAGGTCATAGGTTATGGCTTCCTAAAACAGAAAGATAACCAGTCCACTGAAATGTTGCAGAGTGTTTCGACCAAACTCTGTTCTATGATCTTCAATTTAGATGTAGCAGAAAATCACCCCATAATAGTTAACACTAAGTAATCTGCCAATGCTGCTGAATATCAGATGTTCTGCACCGAAAAAGAAACATTCCTACACCGATGTTGTTGCATGCCATTTGTCGGTTTCCTAGAATTAAGATTCCCCTTCCAGGGATGTGGCATGAAACTGACAGTTTTCATATTGTGCAAATTTAGGGGATTTAGTGGTTGTTACACAAATGTTGATATAAGCATATCTCCTCAACTGGTGTAATTTGCCATAGCTCCACTCAAATGAATGAAACTACATAGCTTCATACCAGCTGAGGACCTAACCCAGTGGGTCCAAATGTAATGAGATTTGCATAATTCTGTAGAACTTAATTTGTCACCACCTGAAAAGCTATGAGAAAAATAACTGTGTGCTAAAACTTTAAACTTTTGTTTAGAGTTTTCTCCATAAATAATGCACAGGTCTTTTCCTTTGTAAACATCTATAGTCACAATTTTTTAAAGTAATGCAAGTAACTAGCAGAAATTAAGAAAGAAATCCAACTCTATCGATTAAGAGTTAAACTGTGAGTCCAAGAGCCAGAGATGCTTAGGTGTGCTAGTGACGCATGGTAGCGTTATTCTGCAATGGCAGACACAATGCCTCAGAAGACTTTGAAGCAGCCCAGTTGGAGCAACTACTTCACCTTTAAAAAGATGCAGGATGCAGTCTGCCAGCACTGGCTTCCAAATGCTAGTGAGTACAAAAGGATGCAGGTGTCTCAGGTATGTCGCCTTTGCATGGTTGAGTGCTATTGGCCCCACTAGCCAGTCCACCATTACCTATGATATGTGCTACTATCCACTAAATTGTGCAGCAGGGTAGAGAAATTAAATGTAGGGGATGCCATGTAGTAGCTACTGAAAAGGCCCAAATCAATTGCCCACTAGAGCTGGCTAGGATTTTTTTGACTAAATATTTTTTCAATCAGAAAATGCTGATTTGTCAAATCTGAAACTTTTCAGAGGAATGTATGGGTTTTGATAAATTTTCATCAGGAAGGTTTCTCAGGTCCAGGATAGAATTTCTGGGGAGGAGGGAGAGCAAGACAAAGACCCACCTCAAAATAGCCTGGAGTTAGGAAACTTATCTGGGATGTGGGAGAACCAGGTTCAAGTCCCTGCTCTGAATCAGCCACATCCCAGGTGAGTGCCCTAACCACTGGGCCATACAGTTGGTCTCTCTTTCTCTCCGGTCCAATTAATATTTCATTATTTATGCAAAGTGGAACAGTTCCAACAAGAGAGACTGACAGACTGATTCTATAGTCCAATGGTTAGGGAACTTGAATGGGATGTTGGTGACTGATGTTCATGTTCCTGTTCTGAATCAGGCAGAGAGTCCCTATATCCCAGGTGAGTATCCTAACTACTAGGCTATTCTAGGGTGGGTCTCATATTTTTTCACACCAAAGGTCTCATTTTCATTCTGATGCAGAATGATAATTTTCCAAACCTCAAAATTTTGCCCAAAACAGAATTATTGTTTTCTGGCAGTCCTATTTTCTACCCTCTTCATATTATTATGGTTTAAGGCCTGATCCAATGCTCACTGAATTCAATGGAAAGATTCCCATAAACTTCAAGAAAAGCTTTTTAAGTATTGTCAAAGAAGAGACTAACCACTGAAGAATCCCACTGGGGGTAAGAGCAATAGACAGAGTAAAGAAACTGCAGAAAGACCTAATATAAAAAGAAAAAATAGAGAAAAAAGAACCCGGGTGCTAAAGAATCTTGCAGTAATAGAATACTGCATGAATGGCATTCTGAAAATGATACAAGGCTCCTATCACATGTAAATATGAAATTGCTGCTCTGCAAAAACAGTATTGCTGATAACACACTATCCTTTTAAGATATGTAGTCTGAAACAAGCATTGCTTATGATGAGCGGGGGATAGAGGTCAACACACAGTTATGTGCTTTAAAAAACAACCTCCAAGCAAAGTGCTTCCTTGCCAGTTAGCCTGAAAATATACCCAAAATCACTAATGAATAATGTAGGATTTGTTCCTCATAGATCAAGTGGATAACAGTGATGCAATCTGCTCTTGGTGTACAGGTGTCAGAGGAATAGCTCATAAAAGAAGCTGCTTGAAAAATAACCAGATGTTAGTTTTGGGGAGATGGGGAGAGGGACATCTCACTCTCTGCTTTCGGTAACACTGGTGTAATTGAGAGCAGAATTTGGCTCAGAAAGTACAGATGAGTCAACCTCTGACAATTCAGCAGAAGAAGAGGTGAGAAGAGAGGGCGAGATGAGAGTGTTATTTTCTTCCTCTCTCCAATACTGTTGGGTGGATCTCAGTAAATTAAGAATGTCTGCTCATCATAGAAGCCGTGTGCCTGGTAAACCAGAGTCCTCTAGCACATCAGAGCAGCTCAGGCTGACACAGAGAGGAAGGGCGATTAAAAAGAAAGAGATTGAGCCAATACCAGAAAACTATTAATTTATCAGTTTTATTGAGTCACTCCCTCTAGAAAAACCCATTGAGAGGGATCAGAATTACAGGACATTTTTATGAAATTTTCTCAGATTGTTTCTACTGGGGGACTAGGGTTTTCCCCCTGTAGCCCAAAGAATGAGTCATAGACTCAGCTCCCAGACCCATGAAATCCTGGGTCTTTACACTGGCCTCTTCAGCTCCCAGGCAGCAAGGACATGCTCTGGTGGCTGCAGTCTCCTGAGCTCATTTTGAAGGGAAATTCCACTGGATGAAGGGACCCTGGGGCTATGCACGTATTGTACCGATACCTGGTTCAGGTTAATTCCCTCTTGCTCCCTCTCCTATGCAGCATCCAAGGACAGGAGGGATGGTTCTGTAGAACCCCTCCCCTCATGCCCACAGAGCAGCGAGAGCCACACATGGATGGATAGCAATGATTGGACTAGGATCTTAAATATCCTTACATCCTGATGTTCTGCTCATAGCTCAATGTAATGGCATGTTTTCTTTCTCTGACCTCTGCAAAAAGGCCCTGGTAGACAGGATCAGTTCAGCTTTAGACACATATTTTACCCAGAAAACCACAATCCCTTGTATCTGATTGTCAGATAAAAAAACCACACACTTCATATAAAAGTAATTTGAAACACCACTAATATTTTTGCAGTGAGTCTGTGGTAATAGAATACCAGCTCTGACAACAGTGGCTCCTCTGTTAACGTATGCTAGAGAGTCAAAGGAGTATATCCTCCTTGACTTTTAATTACTGATTGAAAGATAGCATGCCAACTTTTATTCCATGGGGTGTGGCCAAGTCTAGAACACTACAAAAAATTCCTACAAGTAAAACTGCCAACGGCATATCAGAGAAGATTAGCAAGATCTGTTGGAGAAACTCCCTCACCTTACATTTGGGGACAAACAGAAGTTTGTGTGCCCTCTGTACTTATACATAAGTGTCTAGCATCTGTAGGTTAAGTATACTCTTATTTACAGACTAAACTAACAAAATTTATACAAACGAAATCCTCAGGTGCACACAAACTGGCTGAAGATTGAGCACAAAAGGCCTTTACGCCTGTGCATTCTTGCATGCAGAATTGCTTGCATTAGGAATTGTGGACACATCTGTACACAAGTTGCACACACAAATTTTCATGAACAAAGGGTACAACTCCTGAAAATCTGGCCCACAGTATTTGGAATCACTATCACTGTACACCCATAAAGGAGCATAGTGGAAGAGTGCATGTACCTATTTTTTAATGTGTGGAATCTGGCATGTGTCGGTATGATTTATCAAGGAGCCCCACAACAATCTAGTATGAGTATGAAATGTTCACTTCAGAGGTGCTTTACTTTGTGCAAAGGTGTCAGCATTCTTTCATATAATCCATGAAAAACAGGTCTACTAACAAGGCCCACAAAGGACCAGAATTCAGAGTCTTTGTAGGAACTTCAAATAAGCAATTACACATCCACTTCAAGCTCTACTTTCACTTGGTCTATTACAATGTCATTGTTCCCCCTTCTTCCTGGTAAGCTCTAACCACCCCCACCATGAACTTAGAACAGGAGGGTAAATCTAAAACAACCCAGAGGTGGAACTTTCCTTCTACCTCTGCCCCATCCCTTCGTTGGGCTTGAAAGGCATCATTTGAAGCATTATCTGCCTACAGGAAGCCAGCAAGCCCTCCCAGCTCCCATAGTGGAATACTGTAGCAACTTTTCTTTGCACAATAGGTTTTGAGTTGTGATCAGTTTCTTTTTTGATCCCGAAAGACCCAGGGTCTCTCTTTCAAATATTTATTTTAAAATTCTGTGTAATAACAAGCCAGGCACCTGGATCCAGCTTCCCCTCGCTGGACCCTCCAGCTTCCACTGTAAGTATGTTTTTAAAAAATGTAACCCTATTTTTCCCCACACCAACTTCTGCTTGTCCCCAAATATAAGATGAGGGAATTTTCCTTGCTGATGAAACTGCTCACCAGCCTAAATGTCACAGATTGAAGTGTCATTAGAGGAAGTTTTGGAATTACAAAAGTAACAAGTCACCAGGACCAGATGGCATTCACCCAAGAGTTCAGAAAGAACTCAAATTTGAAATTGTGGAATGATTAATTATGGTTTGTAACCTGTCCTTTAAATCGGCTTCTGTACCCAATGACTGGAAGATAGCTAATGTAACGCCAATATTTAAAAAGGGCTCTAGAGGTGATCCTGGCAATTACAGACTGGTAAGTCTAACGTCAGTACTGGACAAATTAGTTGAAACAATAGTAAAGAATAAAATTGTCAGACACATAGAAGAACATAAATTGTTGGGCAAAAGTCAACATGGTTTCTGTAAAGGGAAATCATGTCTTACTAATTTATTAGAGTTCTTTGAAGGGGTCAACAAACATGTGGACAAGGGGGATCCAGTGGACATAGTGTACTTAGATTTCCAGAAAGCCTTTGACAGGGTCCCTCACCAAAGGCTCTTACGTAAATTAAGTTGTCATGGGATAAGAGGGAAGATCCTTTCATGGATTGAGAAAGGGTAGGAATAAATAGTAAATTTTCAGAATGAAGAGGGGTAACTAGTGGTGTTCCCCAAGGGTCAGTCCTAGGACCAATCCTATTCAACTTATTCATAAATGATCTGGAGAAAGGGGTAAACAGTGAGGTGGCAAAGTTAGTAGACGATACTAAACTGCTCAAGATAGTTATGACCAAAGCAGACCGTGAAGAACTTCAAAAAGATCTCACAAAACTAAGTGATTGGACAACAAAATGGCAAATGAAATTTAATGTGGATAAATGTAAAGTAATGCACATTGGAAAAAATGACCCCAACTATCCATACAATACGATGGGGGCTAATTTAGCTACAACTAATCAGGAAAGAGATCTTGGAGTCATCGTGGATAGTTCTCTGAAGACATCCATGCAGTGTGCAGTGGCAGTCAAAAAAGCAAACAGGATGTTAGGAATCATTAAAAAAGGGATAGAGAATAAGATGGAGAATATCTTATTGCCCTTATATAAATCCATGATACGCCCATATCTTGAATACTGCGTACAGATGTGGTCTCCTCATCTCAACAAAGATATATTGGCATTAGAAAAGGTTCAGAGAAGGGCAACTAAAACCATTAGGGGTTTGGAATGGGTCCCATATGAGGAGAGATTAAAAAGGCTAGGACTTTTCATCTTGGAAAAGAGGAGACTAAGGGGGGTTATGATAGAGGTATATAAAATCATGAGTGGTGTGGAGAAAGTGAATAAGGAAAAGTTATTTACTTGTTCCCATAGTATAAGAACTAGGGGCCACCAAATGAAATTAATGTGCTGCAGGTTTAAAACAAATAAAAGGAAGTTCTTCACACAGCGCACAGTCAACTTGTGGAACTCCTTGCCTGAGGAGGTTGTGAAGGCTAGGACTATAACAGGGTTTAAAAGAGAACTAGATAAATTCATGGAGGTTAAGTCCATTAATGGCTATTAGCCAGGATGGGTAAGGAATGGTGTCTCTAGCCTGTATTTGTCAGAGGGTGGAGATGGATGGCAGGAGAGAGATCACTTGATCATTACCTGTTAGGTTCACTCCCTCTGGGGCACCTGGCATTGGCCACTGTCGGCAGACAGGATACTGGGCTGGCTGTTCTTATGTTCTTATCATTAGAGCCTCTGAAAACTTTTTCTTTTTAGCAACTTTCTGTTTTTTCTCTAGAATGAATACATCTGTAATTGCACAGAGTAATTTGGTATTGCATTTCATTTGGCAGAGATCAATTAGGCAACATTACATGAATATTCGTTATCCTCTTCGCAATTGCATATAATATTCACCAAATCATGCTGGTACTTTTACAGACAGTCCAAAGCAACCATTCACACAGATATGATTCACAACATTACATTGTTTACAGCAAATATTTCTCTTGCTTAAAAGATGCCTCCATCCCTGAAAAAAAACACCCGATCCCTGACAACATGGTAATCCTACTCCACTTTACTAAAGGACTGAAATTAGCAGCAGGATAGGTCCAAGATGAAGGAGAGTCAGCATTGGTCCAAAAACTGTTTGAAAGTATTAAAAGTCAGGTATCTTGCAACTGGAGCTTTATCTATAACCACACTGAAAATTGCAAAATGGCTCATATAAATGCAAAACAGCTATGATAAACAGGGAGAGTGGTTTCCTCAATCTAACTCCTATTAACCATCTGACCTAGTATTGGTAGGATGCAGGGCTGTCCCTAGGGGGGGGTGAGGCCTGGGTTGGAAGTGACGTCACTTCTGGGACCGACCTCTTCAGTCTCCAAAAATCTTTCAAGGCATTGTGAAGGGAAAAAAGAGCAAAACAAAATGTATAATAAAAAGTCAGGCAAGCTTTAAGGAGAAAATGTGCTATAGAGTAAGTCCTCCAGAAAATGTAGGATGCAACCCTGCATGTACACTCTAAATGAAATCTTTTGGTTCCTGCAATACTTCCTGCTGGGTGCAGAAGCAAAGAAGCCCAGGACAGGGCAGTTGCAGGCTGCAGCTACAGTGAATAGTAGAAAGTTTTATTACCTCATTTCTGTACACAGCTCTGCACATAATAAAAGGTTTACCCTGACACTGGTTTGCTTGTGGACGGCACAGTGGGCTGGAAGACCAGTGAGAAAGGTAACATTGAAATAGCTGCTACAGATCCTGTGAAACCATAAGTAACTCTCCAACCAGGCCTGGGAATCAGGGGAAATGCTGGATGTGCCTGGAAAAGACTCAAGCAACAAATTGAACTGTATATTGAAAGCCATTGGAGCAAATAAACTGGAGGATGAGAAAAGATGGATCTACTCTCAACAGTGGCAGGCACGGAAGCCCTAGATAGATATACACAATGAATTCCATGCAGATGACGGTGAGAAAAGAGAGAAAAGCTTTACAGAAATAATGAAACTGTGGAAGATCATTGTGTCCCTAAAAAATGTTACTTTTTAAATATATGTTCAGGATAAGAATAAAGAATGAAGGAGAAACAATAGAGGAGTCTGTCACAGACTTAAAACTAAAAAGTCAGTCTTATGATTATGGAATATTAAAAGACTCTCTCATTAAAGACCTGATTGTCCTGGGACACAGCAATAAAAAAAGCATGCGAACAGTTGCTAAGGGAGATGGATCTCACACTAGAAAGAGCAAAAAGTATATGCCAAGCAGCAGAACAAACAGAAACACAAATAAAAAGAAGGGAGACATACACAGAGAATGTGACTGTGAGTTCAATAGCTAAACCAGTAAGGGAAAAGTTCATAAATTAAATTTGCCAGGGTCAGACAAATGGAAAGCAGGAAACAATGCCAGTGAAGTGGCAACCAACATAGAGTATAGGAAATTCCCAGCACTAAGCAGATATATAGAAATTGTAATAATACCAACCATTATGCTAAAATGTGCAGATAATACATGCACTTACCTACTTTAAGTGCAAAAATGGATTGTTCAAGTGAAGAGGAAGAGCTGTTCTTAAGTACAGTAATGGAGCAAGCTGAAAATTCAAAAGACTGGCTAATTAAATGTGCACAAATGGCACTTATGACATGCAAGATGAACACTGGGCACAGGTAAATATAATAACAGAAACTGAAATAGAGAGATGTAAGGAGCACATAAATATGGACAAGTCAAAAGTATCTGTGAAAGACTATAGTGGAGGAACAATTCCAGTGCTGGGAGAGTGCACACTGAAACTTAAATACAAAGGCAAAATGATAAAACAAGGGAGTTTATACAGAGGCAAGATACCAGTCTTGGGTCTGTACACCTGAATTACTTGCTCTTGTTAAGAGGATATATGTCAGAGAGACCGAGAGATGATGAAGAACCAGATATGAAAGTAATAATATCATGTGACAATGTATTCATAGGAAATGGTTGTCTCTCAGTAACATACAAGATAGGATTAAGAGAAGACCCATTACATGCTACATGAAAAGTTTCACAAGCCTTAAAGAAGAGTCGAGAAGAAGAGCTGCAGAACATGACAGCCAATGGTATCATTCAGAGAAGAGAAGAACCAACAGATTAGGTTCACTACTTAGGGCCCTACAGAACTGAACTAAAACATAAAATGAGAACACTGTCACTTGCCCACAAGAAGTGAACTATTGTCAGATGGCAGGATTTTGACAAACGTCCTTGGACACTGAGAGCTCCAAGATCTTCACTTTCAATATACAATTTGGCAGATATTACCTTCTAAGACTGACTTTTGGAAAATGTTCACCTCTACGAGTAATTCAGCGTACAATGAGCCAGATGCCAGAGGGTCTAGCGGGCATGGAAGCGTACATTGATGACATAATTTGGGGTAGAACTTCCATGGAACATCAGGAAAGACTGAAGAGTTTACTGGAAAATGAACAATGCCAAATGTCAATTTCAAACACTGGAAATAAATATTTGGGAGAGAGACTGAACTCAAAGGGAATACTGCCCGATGAATCAAATATTCAGGCAATACTGTACATGCTGAGACATGAAGACAAAGAGGGAATTAAAAGGCTGCTAAGAATGCTGAATTATGTCAGCAAGTTCATTCCTAACATTGCAGCTCACACAGTTCACCTAAGACCTCTCCTCCACAAGGACACCAAATGGGCATGGATGCCAGAGCATGAAAGAGAGTTCAATGAGTTAAAGCACATTCTGACATCAGCTCCAGGGCTGCAATTTTTTGACCTATTGAAAGACATCAAAATCTCAATAGATGGTTCAAAAAGAGGGTTGAGAAAGGTACTATTATAGCCAAGGAACTGATTAATTGCCAGTTTCATTTGAACCTAGGGCAATGATAGTCACAGAGATGATGTCATAGAATCATAGAATCATAGAATATCAGGGTTGGAAGGGACCTCAGGAGGTCATCTAGTCCAACCCCCTGCTCAAAGCAGGACCAATTCCCAACTAAATCATCCCAGCCAGGGCTTTGTCAAGCCGGGCCTTAAAAACCTCCAAGGAAGGAGACTCCACCACCTCCCTAGGTAACGCATTCCAGTGCTTCACCACCCTTCTAGTGAAATAGTGTTTCCTAATATCCAATCTAGACCTCCCCCACTGCAACTTGAGACCATTGCTCCTTGTTCTGTCATCTGTCACCACTGAGAACAGCTGAGCTCCATCCTCTTTGGAACCCCCCTTCAGGTAGTTGAAAGCAGCTATCAAATCCCCCTTCATTCTTCTCTTCTGGAGACTAAACAATCCCAGTTCCCTCAGCCTCTCCTCATAAGTCATGTGCTCCAGACCCCTAATCATTTTTGTTGCCCTCCGCTGGACTCTTTCCAATTTTTCCACATCCTTCTTGTAGTGTGGGGCCCAAAACTGGACACAGTACTCCAGATGAGGCGTCACCAATGTCGAATAAAGGGGAACTATCACGTTCCTCGATCTGCTGGCAATGCCCCTACTTATACAGCCCAAAATGCCGTTAGCCTTCTTGGCAACAAGAGCACACTGTTGACTCATATCCAGCTTCTCGTCCACTGTGACCCCAGGTCCTTTTCTGCAGAACTGCTACCTAGCCATTCGGTCCCTAGTCTGTAGCAGTGCATGGGATTCTTCCGTCCTAAGTGCAGGACTCTGCACTTGTCCTTGTTGAACCTCATCAGGTTTTTTTTGGCCCAATCCTCTAATTTGTCTAGGTCCCTCTGTATCCGATCCCTACCCTCTAGTGTATCTACCACGCCTCCCAGTTTAGTGTCATCTGCAAACTTGCTGAGAGTGCAGTCCACACCATCCTCCAGATCATTAATAAAAATATTAAACAAAACCGGCCCCAGGACCGACCCTTGGGGCACTCCGCTTGAAACCGGCTGCCAACTAGACATGGAGCCATTGATCACTACCCGTTGAGCCCGACGATCTAGCCAGCTTTCTATCCACCTTACAGTCCATTCATCCAGCCCATACTTCTTTAACTTGGCGGCAAGAATACTGTGGGAGACCGTATCAAAAGCTTTGCTAAAGTCAAGGAATAACACATCCACTGCTTTCCCCTCATTCACAGAGCCAGTTATCTCATCATAGAAGGCAATTAGGTTAGTCAGGCACGACTTCCCCTTGGTGAATCCATGCTGACTGTTCCTGATCACTTTCCTCTCCTCTAAGTGTTTCATAATTGATTCCTTGAGGACCTGCTCCATGATTTTTCCAGGGACTGAGGTGAGGCTGACTGGCCTGTAGTTCCCCGGATCCTCCTTCTTCCCTTTTTTAAAGATGGGCACTATATTAGCCTTTTTCCAGTCATCCGGGACCTCCCCCGATCACCAGGAGTTTTCAAAAATAAAGGCTAATGGCTCTGCAATCTCATCCGCCAACTCCTTTATGCACAAACTGAAGAAGACATGGGATCTGGTGTATGGATGTACAAGATTTCATAATTTTCTCTGTGGTCCTAGCTTCAAAACAGGAACTGATCACAATCCACTGACTGCAATACACAAAAAGGGACTTGGAGAACAATCACCCAGGACATAGTGACTACTTTTGAAAATATAGACGTATGATGTGACCGTGGAGTTCCAATCTGGCTGGCACTTACTTACGGAGGACACATGCACCTTCTGACAATACACAGCCTGATGATCTGGAACAAGCAATAAACATACATGTGAACACAATAAAAATGTCATGGTGCTGTATCTCCAGGCACATGGGAGGACTGGGAGTCAGAAACAACTAAAGATGAAATGTTGCAAACAATGACACAAGCGCTAAGTGAAGGAGGGGGGAACAACACTTCCTAACTGCCTATTTCCACTATAAAAATAAGCTTTCAATGATCTCAGGAGGCTCTTGAAAGGGACACAAATCATGATTTCCACAATGATGAAAAGGAAACTATTGGAACAAATATGTGAAGGGCACCTGGGAATGACCAAATCAAAAAAAAAAAAGAGCTACAGAATATTTATTCTGGACACAGATTAACAGTGACATTGAAGAAATGGTGAACAAGTGTGGAAAATATGTCAGAAGTACTAAGATTCCTAACAGAGAGAACCAATGCTTCTGCATGAACAACTTGAAATTCCATGGGACAAAGTCAGAACTGGCATGATCAACGTGGGAAGACAAGATTACCTGATTACTTTACCAGTTTCCCAGAAGTAGTCATACTTGAACATACCACAGAAGCAACAGTTGTCAGGCACATTAAATCTGTATTTGCACAGCATGGAATTCCAAGAACAGTAATAACTGACAAAGGACCTCAGTTCAAGAATAGGGAATTCCTGGACTTTGATAAAATGTGCAACTTTCATCATGAGACATCTAGTCCCAGATATTCTCAAACCTATGGAATAGTTGAATGTGGAGTATGTATAGTGAAGAACTTGCTCAGAAAAGCAACGGAGGCAAGAGCAGATGCATATTGATTACTAGTCAACTATAGTCACTGCTATTCAATTGTACTCACAACTGCAATGTGCAAAGTCACCTACTGGACTCCTCCATAGCAGATGTATAAATATTTGATTACCAGATATGGGACAGAAACAAAGGTGGCTAAGGAGTCTGCTGATAGTGAGAAAAATACTGGGAAAGTACAATCTGACAAAATATTATAATAAAGGATCAAGACCTCTTCCACAGATAAAACACAAAGACTCAATGAGAATTTGGCAAGATGGGCACTGGTCAGTTACAGCTACAATGATCAAATAGGAGTCACCTCATACTCAGTGATCACAGACAGGCAAAATCTTACAAAGGAAGTGTAAGCATCTGCTCAAGATACCTGACAACTTGACTGAGACCAATGAACTGACTACAGATGTATAAGTAGAAAACAGTTCAAAAACTGACCCTGCTATTGATCATGAGACTGAACAGTCTAGGATTTGACCAAAGAGGGTTTGCAATACAGCAGGTCAGGAAGATTTCTAAAACATCCTAAGAGACTGATCAAGATGTGTTAGGGTTGTGTTTAAGCAACTTGAAGAGTTAAGTGACTTATTGTATTTATTTCAGCCAGAAAATGTATAAACAAGGGATTTAAAAAAGTGAAGCTGTGTTATTAAGTCATCCAGGATATTTAGCAATGCCAAACTTCCTGTACACTCTAGATGCAGTCTATTGTTTCCCGGGATACTTTCTGCTGGGGCAGAAGCAAAAAAACCCAGTACCGGGCAATTGCAGGCTGCAGCTACACAGAATAGTAGAACGTTTTTTACCTTGTTTCTGTATATAGTTCCTGTTCATAATAAAGAGTTTATCTTTAAATCGGTCTGCTCATCAATAAAATACTACAGAAAGAAACTTGTCATATAAAAAAACTTTTAAAGACTTTTTTTTTCTATTTTAAACAGCCTGCTTTCTACATAAAGGAACCAGGAGGACAAAGTCCCAATACTTAAAAAAAAAGTCTTTTAAAAAGCTGTTTGAAAAGCTATACAGTTTTTTACAAAGAGGCTTCCTGCAGCCCTTTGAGAAGACAAACATCACTTTTAAAGTGCTACATTTTTATTCTTTTCAACTTGCAAATAGACTTTGTGTCTGATGAAGAATGTCCCCTACATGCAGCACATTGTTTTGCAAGTGACTGGGAAGCAGTTAAGAGAAATCTATTTCATCAACAGCATCATGAGTGGTAGTGTTCAATGAAAAGCTATAGAAAGGGAAAGACAAAATGGCATTTGCAATCTCAACACAGTAAACTAATCACTAATAAATAAAATAATAAAAATAAATAATAATAATAAGTAAATGGAAGGTCTTACTGAAATGAAAACAATCTCAGTTGCTAAAGATAATGGTGGTAGGATCATTATTACAACTCATTGCAAGGGCAAGATAATCACGTAGAAGAGCACTTAAGCACATGCTTATGAAATCAGTGTGGCTTAAATATATGCTTATGTGCTTTCCTTAATAGGGATGCTTTCCTTAATCAGGACCAGAGGTGAAATCCTGATCTCAGTGAGGTCAATGGAGGTTTTGCCATTGACTTAAATGTGGTCAGGGTTTCACCCCAGATCTGTCTCTGACCTCATTGCAGGATCAGGGCCTTACAACATGATCCAACTCCCATTGAAGTCAATGTAAACACTCCCACTTACTTTAATGAGAACTAGATTGGGTCCTGCATTTTCTGCTACTCTGGTAATTAAAGGAACATCGGAGCTTCCATATGTTACAAACAATTGGTTCCTCTCTTACTCCAACAAAATGGGAAAACAGTAATTTGTCATTTGTCCTCTATCTACATCTGGGTGATTAACTGACTTTTTGGTTTGCTGGCATTTAAAAAAAATATTTTTTGGTCAAATAGAAAAATATTTTTTTCTAAATTTCTGGAGAATCAAGAAGTTAAAAAAGTTTCATTATGGATCAAAATTAATTTCTTTTGAATTTTTAAAATATTTTTCCCTACCAAAACAAATTGGCAAAATTGACACAAATGCACAACATGTTTGTGTTGCTGCATTGGCATTTTATGCCAAAAAAAAAAAAAAAGAAAGTTTCAAGTGAAAAATTTCACCAGCTCTATCTCTGCCATTGGCGTTTATGTTGTCTCATCACAGTCACTTGTTGGGGAAAAACAGAGAACAACAGTAATGGGAGGTAAACAGTTTTTCAGTTATTTTAGTTTGAAGACAATGTCCTAAAAAGGCCACGTGAAGTCTAAATAGCCATTTGTAAAAACGAGGATTTATTATTCACATAAAAGAGAGATTATATCACATGAAGAGATAACTCTGCTGTTTTAAACATTATTATTCAGCTGTATTTCATTCTATGTAATGTATTTCAATTCCAAACCCTATTCACCCGCTATCTGTACAATTGCTAAGATCCAGTTCAAGCTCTGAATATGATGAATGCATTTCTAAGAACATTTTTGTAACTAGTTATTTAAGATAAATATGATGTACAGTATTAATTTAACAAGACACGGAACTGGCTATATCCCTTTAGGCACACAGGAAACTAAAGAAGTCCGACTCCAAGTATAATATCAAAAACACATACAGGTTCAAACTTACATGAAACTCAGTTCAGAGAGGCTCAAACTTAGCTACTCAGCTGGATTTGAGACTATGAAATGAGTCATTGGTCAGTTATAAGTATCATAAGATGAGAAATCTACCAATATGACTGAAGTATCTCAGTCAGGAATCATTCCTCAGAGGTTCTGTTGTATGCTTGCTGTGTGATCTCCATTTTAAAATGAAAATACTTATATGATTCCCTCAAAGTGCAGTTATCATTCTTATAAAAACATTTACTTGTGAGAAATCTTAATATTCATCTTGTTATTTAGAACCATCTGGAGTTAATCCTGCATATTAATTTAAAATGGAATAAATCTATAAAGAATTTATTTTGATCTGTAATAAGCATGTTCCATGAAGATTTGATAGGGTGAAGAGAATTATCTTTAATGCAACTCTCCTTATATATTTTGACTTTAAAAACCTAGCACTGAGCCTTGGCTAGTTTCAGAAAAATCTAAATCCCCCTGAAAATGGCAGTGATATTTAATATGTCTATATACTCATGCTGTATACTATATATATGTGTGTGTGTGTGTGTGTATACGTATGCATGTATTACAGTTTACTGTTACAAATGAAGAACACTAAATTTACAGCTAAGCTTCCTTTTAACATCTTGTGTTCTCTTTCTCATCATCACTTTGTGAGAAATTCTCCTTTTGGGCTTGTTCAGCCCAAGGATGTCAAGCCTCTTCCCTGCCACAAAATTGTAAGGAAAATCTGTTCTGTGATTTTCAAATTATAGTTTAAAGAAAATTATATGTATATATACATATACTCACCATCAAAACAATACCTAGCTTGGATGTATAGCACTTTCATCAATAGTTCTCAGTATACTTCACAAAAGAGGTAAGTATTGTTATCCCCATTTTAAATTGTGGAATCTGAGGCACACACAGGCAAAGTGACTTGCCCAGGGTCACCCAGTGGGCCACTGGCTGAGCTGAGACTAGAACTCAGGTCTCCTGAAGTCCAGTCAATATGAATATAGCTTTTTGGTATCCAACAATTGAAAAAATGGCCCAGTATAAAAAACACGCTGCTAGACTTCACTGAAGAACAAATAAATCTGAGAAAATAAATAAAATATGTAAATGAAAGTTATAAGTGTTTAACATTTATTACTGAACGTAGTCTCCAGTGGATCTCATGGTCGATGCAGAAGTTCCAGAGACGGAGTGCATCCTGGCAGAGAGTCGATGAGCACGCTTCCCCTTGCCTGTTGATGTAGAACATTGAGTCTGTGTTGTCCATTAGGACTCTCACCACCTTGCCTGACAGGTGAGGTAGAAAGACGCCGCATGCCAATCGGACCGCTCTGAGGTCTTTGATGTTTATGTGGAGCACCATCTCTTCCGGGGACCACATACCTTGGGTCTGGAGATCTCAGCGGAGAGCACCCCAGTCGAGGTCCGAGGCATCCGACATCAATTGGATGGAGTAAGGGGGGTTGTCAAATGGAACTCCCTTTAGAACCTTCTCGCAATCAGTCCACCAATGCAGTGAAGTCAGTAGTGCCAAGGGGATGGTAAGTATCTTTTCCAGGTGATCTCTGGACTGGGAATAGACCATAGTTAGCCATTGCTGCAGGGGTCGCATCCAGAGCCTGGCATGGAGGACAACATATGTGAAAGCTGCCATGTGGCTCAGCAGATGCAGGCAAACTCTGGCCATAGTCAGGGGGGAACAGGGACACCTCCACGGTAATGTCTGTCAATGCCCGAAACCTTTCTAGCATCAGGAACGCTCTCACACAGGTCGAGTCGAGCACTGCTCCGATGAATTCTATCCTTTGTACTGAAACTAACGTAGACTTTTTGTCATTCACCTGTAGGCCCAGGGAGTGTCATGTGCTTTGCAGTACCGTGGCATCCTTTTGGACCTGAGACCTGGAGCTGCCCTTGACCAGCCAGTCATCAAGGTACGGGTAGATCTGGATACCCCGGCGCCTGAGGTAAGCCACCACTGACATGCACTTGGTAAACACCCTCAGTGCTGTTGCCAGGCCAAATGAGAGGACCATAAATTGGTAGTGGTCAGGTCCCACCGTGAATCAGAAAACGTCTGTTCCCTTGGAAGATTGCTATGTGAAAGTATGCATCCATTAGGTCGAAGGCAGCATACCAATCTCCCAGATCCAGGGAGGGATGATAGAGGCCAGGGAGACCATGCGGAACTTCAGCCTCTTTAGGTACTTGTTGAGGTGTCACAGGTCCAGAATGGGACGTAGACCACTCTTGGCCTCTGGAATCAAAAAGTATTTTATAAACCTGTTCCTGTGCTCAAGAGGAACTTCCTCCACTGCCCCCAGCTGCAGTAACCCTTGAACCTTCTGTGCGAGGAGACTCTTGTGAGAAGGGTCCCTGAAGAGGGACAGGAAAGGGGAGAAGGGGTAGAAAGAAACTGCAGGGTATAGCCCTGTGCCACTGTGTCCATCACTGGCGGCAAGAAGGAACTGAGGGTGCGGGGAGCTGGCGGTGCCCATTATACTGCGCCATGTGGGTGCCACTGCAGAGGGCACCAGAGCCAGTCCACTACAGACACTGCTGAGGGAAAAACTTCTGGCACCAGTGCACGTGGCAAGCACACACAGCTAATATGGAATGGACATGAGCAAGCACTTGAAGAAGAACTGACTGTTCCTGCCTAGCCAGGAGACCTGAGTAGATGATGCTGTTGACTGAGAGGGGGAGAGGTATGTGTATGAGAATTTGAATGTCCTGCCTGAGGGCTAGAGGAGAGGTATACTTAAAGAGGGACATGTGAGACCTCACTCAGGAAATCAACACTAGACCAATACTGAATCTCCCCTTTGGGAGAAAGATTCTTAAGATGATGTTAGCAGAGCAACTACTTGCAAACTTCAGATTTGGGTGTGGGATAGAAACTTCACTAGTGGTGTTGGTCAGTAATCTCCTTCTGCTATGGGAACAGGCAATATATAGCTCCCTTTCCTGCATGCATAATGCACATCAAATGCTACAAGGTGACCACTAGGTATATTTGTCAGGAAAACGCCTACGTATTTCCAGCAAAATAGAGCTCAACTAAAGTTTGTTCACCCACTGATGCTGTCTCTTTCCCTGATTATGGAAAAAAAAATTTAAACAGGAAAACAAGTCAATGGATTTCCTAGCCCCTTGCAATTCCTCTCTGTACACACGCGCGTGCACACACACACACACGTACGTGGGACACAGGGTTTATCACAGGATAGATGACACAGTTTTTGAGTGCACTTCCTGTATAATACTGTCTTCCCTTCCTTAATGTGACTGCTGATGCCACTGAGCCAGCATAGATTAGAGGTGAGGAGCCAGACTCCTTCTCCCAGTACAGAGAGTTGCCAGTGGTTCCTTTAAAGCCAGCTTCCTGGCTGCTCTTCACGTTTTCCTCAAACCATTGGCCTCTTAGAATGACTTTTTTCTTCTCCTTAGGAGGATAGCTAGCACTGAAGAACTAAGGAGTCCCGACTCCTCCCCTCAGATGGATCTCTCTGGTAAGTGAGGAGTGAAGCAAAGCCACCAGCAGACCCCACACTAATTTAGGTTTCCTCATAGAGCCTGAATGTGTAATAGCCACTGGAAACAATGGATACTGACCTCTGCTATGTAAGAGAAGTCACTTTTTTGTCACCCTGATCCCTGCATATTATATGACTGGTGACAAGAAATAAATATTGGTCTCTTACTAGCTTTCCTGTGTGCAGCTCACTTATTAAATTGTGTCAAAAGAAAAATAAACCTTTGGCAAAAATGGAGCAAATGAAGCTGCCTGAATCGCTCAGTGTGGAAAGGATCCTGGGAAAGAAATTATGGAGGAGATGCAGTACTTCCTAATTCTCCTGGAATAAAGTAGTAGTGAAAGAAAATCCCAGAGGCCTGTTATGTGTGGCAGGCCCAGAGGCCTTAAAGATCTATAATACATATTAGTGAGAGCACGACGGAGACTGAACTGCAAACTACTACACAAAATCATTCCAATGTGATATATGCAGTAACGTCAACTGGGAGAAGCTGTGAAATTTTTGGGTTCACCCAGTCCAGCAAAGTGTTCAGTCAATCTCTGCCTCATAATTCTGGGTGTCTTGTGGCTGTGCAGCTTTGGTTCAGAGCTCTGGCCCCAACAGCTTGCTAGCAGCCCACACGCCTCACCCTGGCTTTGCCCAACTTGGTTACTCCTTGCAGGCTGACCTACTATCCTTCCAGCCCTGAATTTGCCCCAAAATTGTCCTATTGCAGGGGCCAGTCCCTCTCACTGGACCCTCACAGGAAAAGTATTAGGTCCGCTGCCTCTAATGAGGCAGCATAACATTCCAACCTGTTAGCTTACTAGAAGCACACATTTTACTGAACTTACACAGCACTGCTGATTTATAATGAAAGCAAAACAAGTGTATTAATGTAAGAGCATAGATTAAGTAACACCAAGTGAAAGAAATAAAGGTAGAGATGGTCACCAGCAAATAAAAGTGAAAACACTGATCTAGCCAGGGTTCATCACAGAGACCAAATCACTTCATTTCTTTGTTTTCTTAAAGAGAAGGATAACTTGAGGTTCTTTGACCTTCTCTTTTATAGTTCCGTGAGCCTTTGAAATGTATTCTTCTGAAGAGTGCCCGCAGGCAAAGTTCAGGCTAAGTACAGGAGCCATGAGGTCCAGAAGATAAGGCTCCATGCTGGTTCTTCCCCACTGGTGATTGCTACTATGCAAATTATCTCTTTCTGCTGCAACTTCTGATACAAATGAATGGCCCATTGAATTTGAGCCACACCTGGCGTGATGTGTTAGCCTCTTCCCTTTATCTGGAGAAAATCTGTTTATCAACACTCCTTGATACCCCTGGTTTTCACACCTTTTAGTGACAGACTTTAAAGCATAATATTAGTGAGTATCCATAATTTCACATACAGCATGGTCATGCATATTTTACAATTATATTATTGACCAGTTATTAGTTTTCAAATGATACCCCAGCAGGCCTCTTTTGCACAAAAATCATTGCAGTAGTGTCTAGGGTGTGAATACAAGGATGTTTTATCAGAAAACTATAACCAATAGTGTGGCCAATATGGTACAGATCTATGTAATAAAGGTAAAACAAGTGAATCTCAACAGTTAGCAGATGTGTTAATTAGACAACAAATTCTTTGTAACATAATTGATAGCCTGGTCAAAGCAAAGTTATCATGAGAAATGGACTCGATTTTGAAAAGCTATCTGCAGGGCTAGTGAAACTATGCTTCTTAAATGAAAATGTTAAGAAGCAGTGAAAGAACCAACGTACATCAGATTAAAAATTATATGTCAAGGCATATACACCTCATAAAAGGTTTATTTGCAATAAACGTGAGCGCAATCACGACACAAGGCAAAGGTGCCCAACACAAGCTGTGCAATCACAGATATGCAATAAAAGTAACCATTTGGCAAAAGCATACATTGTACACAGCAGATCTTAAAAAGAAATACAAAAGCAAAATATATGCACTAATAAAAGCTGGAGGACAAAGTTCTGATGGTGATGATGCAATAACAAAATTCCTTGTTAGGTCTCAATCTATTTATGGTAGAAGGTGTTTTTCAACATATCAATAGATATTGAAACGGAATGCTACCCAATCATGGTAAACATATACAAAGAAGATTAGTGCCTTTCCCAATCAACTTCAGTGGGGCTCTATGCAGGCACAAGGATCCATACATGTGGAACTTGTAAGACTGGGACCTTAGTGAGTATTATCCACAATGCGCCTGTGGCAAACCTGGGATCAGAATTTAGGCATTCCTGATTCTTGCTCCTATGCTTAAACCACCAGATCACACTTTCACTACTTTCAAAATTTAACACAAACTCTCTGATATGTGCTTTTCTTCATACAGTACTTCACATCTTGGATCATAATGGTAAACGAACTGCTCACTGAAAGGAGTTTCAATAAGTGGTGTGTAGCCCATAGTGCAAGCTTGCCCATTATAGTCAGTATATATTCAGCTTGCCTTCAGTATATTTAGCTGCTTTTTATTATTCATCCATAACAGAAGGAACCTACTGGCCTGTATCCTGTAAGATATTAGATGAAGCAAAAGTTAGCATAAGTGTGGTAAAGTAGGTCATAACCTTGGCACAGATCAATGGTTACCTTTAGATTTTGGGAACTAATTAGAACTTGCTCAAAGGTAGGAGTTAGAAAGTTCCAATAAGTGCAACCACAAGAAACATGAAAGTAATAACCAAGTAATAACCACAAGTCGGCTAAAGCAAGAGGTGTCAGGTATGATCATGAGCTAAATAGCAGTTATATGTATCAATATGTTAATCTATAGAATAAGATGAGTACACCTCAGTATTATGGGCATGGAGGACTGAGCATGAGCAGAGGATGCTCAGGCCCTATAACAGGGCAGACACTATGTGGTCCGGGACTTGTTCTTTCCTGGGCCTCTTCCATTGATGTCTGCTTCTCTACTATTTGACCTTTCAACTTGTTGGGGAACTTAGACCAGAGAAAAGGCTGGCCCCTTGTCTCTTATCACCAGGTCCTCAACAAAGGGTGTGAGTATGCAATTTAAGGGCTTATGCATCAAATGATACCACAGATAACAAGATAGAGATAATACAATACTGGGGTTATATAGCTTGGATCTTTTCTAGCATTATCCATTATTCTAATAACAGTATCTAAGGTTTTACTTTGCCCTCAGTGTGAGTGTCCTTGTCATCCATCCTGAAACTTCCCACAAGATATTGAACTCCATAGTGTGAATTCTGTGTAGCCTGATTCACAGTTAGATCAATTGGCCATTAATCCGAACATTATTAACCTTCGAAAAGGGTCAGGCAACAGGTGACAAGTGAGCCCAAAATAACCAAGACCCTGAAAGCAAAAAAAATGGAAGCAGTCACTTCAAATGATGTAATTTATTTCCAGTATCCTTAAAATGAATAGTGTCCAGCTAATTTGTAAAACTCTTTAAAACCATTATAATTTAACTTAAGAGACTGCTTCATTGTCAGATGAAGAATTTGTGAGACTGAAGACGAGTGTGTAGTCTGCTTTTATAAAATAGTCAAGAGATTTCTCAATTGCTCTCAAACACAAATTCCAAGAAAATTCCCAGCGGAAAGATACAGCATACTAGTGTATATGCCTATCACAAGTATATGGGACACTCATTGAAACTGATTAGTAGGAAACTTAAAAATGATGCCTTATAAAGTGTATAATAAATCTGAGGAATTCAGTACCACAAAAAAAAAAAAAAAAAAAAAAAAGATTGAATCCATCAGTTTAGAGTAATTTAAAAGAGGTCTGGGTGAAAGCCAGTGTGATAGAAGATCTAGGGTCTGTCAGAACTTAATAAAAGAAATTTTAACAGGGTCATATCCAAACTATCTCTTTGTTCAGAAGAAATGGAGAAGATGGGTCTATGCAACTGGAGAGGGGTGAACACCCATGGAAAAGAATGAAAGTACAGATCAAAATCTAATCATCACACTCAGGGGAGGCAGGTTTGTAGAAATTTTGGTGGTGCCCAGAACCCACCCCCCCCAAACTCCACCCCCACCTGCCTAAGGCTCTGGGAGGGAGTTGGGGTGGGGGGAGGAGGTCTGGGGTGCAGGCGCTGGGCTGGGGCAGGGGACTGGGGTGCAGTAGGGGTGAAGGGTGCAGGCTCTGGGAGGGAGTTTGGGTGCAGAAGGGGTGAGAGGAGGGAGGGAGTTTGGGTGGGGGAGGGGGTCTGGGGTGCAGGCTCTAGGATGGCGTTTGGGTGCTGGGTGCAGGCTCCGGGCTGCGGCAGCAGGTGGGGGTACAGGATGGGGTGAGGGGTGCAGGCTCTGGGCTGGGGCAGGGTGTGTGTGTGCAGGAGGGGGTGAGGGGTGCAGGCTCTGGGAGGGAGTTTGGGGGTGGCAGGGATTGCAGAGGTGGGGGTACTGGGGTGAGGGCTGTGGGGTGTGACTGGGGATGAGGGGTTTGGGGCGTTGGAGAGGCTCAGGGCTAGGGCAGAGGGTTAGGGTGCAGGGGCTGAGGGCTCTGGCTGGGGGTGCGGGCTCTGGGGTGGGGCAGGACTGGGGATGAGTTTGGGGTGCAGGCTGGGCCGGGGCTGGGGCCAGAGAGGAGGACTCCCCTCAGCCCTCTCCCCGTTGGCAGCAGTGAGCTCTGGGGGAGGGGTCCTCTCTCCCCCCCGGCAGCACATTCACCCCACACCACTGTCACTGCACATGCTCCTAGGGCCCCTCTCAGGTCCAGAAAGCCCTCTTGCCTCCCCTGTGGTGGGTGCCGAGGGGCTGCCATCACATGTGCTCCTCCTCCCCTGCTGCTGCCCCTCACTGTAGCCTCACTGGGGTGGGGGATGGGGCTGCCCCTTGTCCAGCGTGGGACAGGAGCAGTGACTGTGGGCCAGGGGCCCCCCTGTGCTGGTAGAGGGTCCCACCGGAAAAAGGAAGGGACCTCCGAGGCAGAAGGGCAGGGGCAGGACAGCCTGCCCTGGCATTAGTAGATGGGGGGTACTAGGACCCTGCAGCAGCAGTTGATGCCAGGAGCCAGAAGAGCGGAGTCAGTGTGGAGCTGCAGGGGAGAGGCAGGGATGGGGAGGCACACAGGGACAGCAAGTGGGGGCCAAGGGACACTCGGGGGATGTGTGTGGGGGGGTGGCAGGCGGGGCCGGGGGAGAGACCTGGCCCCAAACATTGGTGCAGCCGGGCCCCCGGGCCCTGAATATTGCTGGAGCCCGGGCACCATGGGCCCATATAACTCGCCGCCCCTGATTACACTTACTTTAAAGAAATTAAATCACCAGTGCTTTTGACATACCAGCCTTGGAATCAGGAAGACACCTCCCAAATAGGATTTTGGATCAGATTCTGTTGCATAAATATTAATGAAACCTTCACCTTGATGTGTTTATAGCCTCTAAAACGTAGAGACACATTGGACAACCAAGAGCGGCCTGTTTGAACATGCAAGCTGACTCAGTAGCAGGGACTTGAAAAGTGGGTCCTGGATTCAGGAGGGGAGTCGGTGTTTAACTAGCAAGTGATGTTGGCAGTCTGACCGAAGGGTGGTCAGAGAGAGGATTGCCTCATCTGGTTTTGTTTGTTAGAAGAGCAAATCTAAATATGTTAAACACACAATTTCTATTCTTTTAATTCCATGTTCTCTCTATTTTTTTAATAAATCTTGGTTTTGGTGAAGACTAGTGTTATTTGGATAATTTCATTTGAGGTCCCTTGAGAAAACATCTGTGACATCTAAGGAGATGTTGTGAAGGGTAGAGTTTCTGGAACCTACACTCCCTCTCTGAGTCCCAGTCAAGATGCATGGACAGAAGTGTTCTCTCCCAGTGAGGTGTGCTGCAAAAAGCTATGGCAGGTAGCACACAAGGGGATGTCAAATGACGAAGCAGGAGATGAGAGTTGGTACTAGTACTGGTCACAGCCAGCAAATAAGCATAGGGAGCAAAACTAACCTACTGATTTAATCAGAACTAAATCACACTCATGGATTAGGAAACATACTGATCACTTATGGAGTGAGGGGTAAAGAATGATTTTCTTTTCCCTTATAATAAGTGCTAACTTGGATAAATACAAAAGCGAGGCTAGTCTCATCCGAGGCCTCTTGCAAAGACTCGATACTGGACTATGATTGTATTCCACCAGGGTAACTCTTATGTTCATGGCTCTTTTATTGTAACAGAGGGGGGGTGAAGATTAGGTAGTAATATGTTTTCTGAAAAGAAGAAGACAAATAAAAATTTCAACTCACAACATGGCTAGAACATTTTTATGGTTCTTGTTGTCTCCAAGGTCTCCAAAATAGCAGTTCTCAAAATTTTAACCATCACACTCTACTACTACAAAGAAAATCAGCATAGACCCCACCTTCATAGAATCATAGGACTGGAAGGGACCTTGAAAGGTCATCTAGTTCAGTCCCCTGCACTCATGGCAGGACTAAATATTATCTAGACTATTTCTGACAGGTGTTTGTCTAACCTGCTCTTAAAAATCTCCAATGATGGAGATTCCATAACCCCCTTTTCCAGTCTTCTGGAATCTCGCCCATCTTCCATGACTTTTTAAAGATAATTGCTAATGGCTCAGATATCTCCTCAGTTAGCTCCTTGAGTATTCTAGGATGCATTTAATCAGGCCCTGGTGACCTGAAGACATCTAATTTGTCTAAGTAATTTTTAACTTGTTCTTTCCCTATTTTAGCCTCTGCTGATCCTACCTCATTTTCACTGGTATTCATTGGTATTCACTATGTTAGATGTCCAATCACTGCCAACCTTCTTGTTACCATTTATGTCTCTAGCAATTTGATCTCATGTTGTGCCTTGGCCATTCTAATTTTGTCCCTACATATTTGTGTTATTTGTTTATATTTATCCTTTGTAATTTGACCTAGTTTCCATTTTTTCTAGTACTCTTTTTTGATGTTTAGATCATTGAAGATCTCCTGGCTAAGCTAGGGTGGTCTCTTGCCATACTTCCTATCTTTCCTATGTAGTGGGATAGTTAGCTCTTGTGCCCTTAATAATGTCTCCTTGAAAAACTGCCAACTGTCTTCAATTGTTTTTCCCCTTAGACTTGCTTCCCATGGGATCTTACCTACCAACTCCCTGAGTTTGCTAAAGTCTGCCTTCTTGAAATCCATTATCTTTATTTTGCTGTCCTCCCTCCTACCATTCCTTAGAACCATGAACTTTTATTTCATGATCACTTTCACCCAAGCTGCCTTCCACTTTCAAATTCTCAACCAGTTCTTCCCTATTTGTCAAAATCAAATCTAGAACAGCCTCTCCCCTCATAGCTTTCTCCACCTTCTGAAATAAAAAAAATTGTCTCCAATACATTCCAAGAATTTGTGCCCTGCTGTGTTGTTTTTCCAACAGATGTCTGAGTAGTTGAAGTCCCCCATCACCACCAAGTCCTGTGCTTTGGATGATTTTGTTAATTGTTTACAAAAAGGCTCATCCACCTCTTCTTCCTGATTAGGTGGTCTGTAGTAGACTCCTACCATGACATCACCCTTGTTTTTTTACACCTTTTATCCTTACCCAGAGACTTTCAACAAGTCTGTCTCCTATTTCCATCTCAACCTCAGTCTAAGTATATACATTTTTAATATATAAGGCAACACCTCTTCCCTTTTTTCCCTGCCTGTCCTTCCTGAGGAAGCTGTACCCTTCTGTACCAATATTCCAGTGATGCATATTATCCCACCAGGTCTCTGCGATGCCAACTAAGTTGTGTTTATTTATTAGCATGAAGCTGAAGCCCTCCTGGCGACACCATCTTCGCAGCCAGGCATTCACTTCCAGGATGCATCTGTCTCTGCCGAGGCCCCTATCCTTTACTGGAAGGACTCAAGAGAACACCACCTGTACTCCCAACTCCTTCACCCTTACTCCCAAAGCCCTGTAGTCACTTCTGATCTGCTGAGAATCATACCTCGCAGTATCATTAATGCTCACATGGGTGAGTATCATGGGATAGAGTCAGAGGGCCGGATGATCCTCGACAATGTCTCCATAACATCTCGGATACGGGTGCCATGTCATGTGTGCTGGAAACAGTATTCATATATGCCATATATTGATGAAATACTAGAACAATTTTCATTCTCTAATTTTCAAGACCATAAATACAAAAATGTAAGACAAAAGTTCCAGGCCCCAATCAAACAGCATCCAAGCTCCATCAATGAGGTCAGGACCCATAATTTGAGACAGCCTGCTTGAGGTTTAAAAGCCATGTTAAAATCAACTCTTAGAACAGACAAAACCCAGTCAAGAAAATAGGAACTTTTCTAACAAATTATCTCTCAATGCCATCTTTAGTGACAGGCAGAATAATTTCTCTCTGAGGATTATGGCTGCAGTTAAACAACTGACATTTTCTTAACTTCTACATATTGTCCAGCCACATGCAAGAGAACAGAATCCTTATTAGCATTCAGCTATCTCTCTCCATCTTGTCCCCATGACCTACTTCATGCCCCAGCCACACTATCCTGTTTGATCCAACAGTGGACCCTGCAGATCTCTGGCCTTTCTGCTAAACACTATGTCTGGTTTCCCTGGAAAACTTTTTTCGTGTTCTTGGTTTCCCATAAATTGCTCTGGTTGTTCACTATTACGTATACAGCATTACACAACTGTTATGACTCTGCTTCTGATCTAGGAGCTTCATCTTCAATCATCTAACAGTTTTTTTCTAATCTGCAACCATTTTATATTCAGCTCAGAGTAGCCTGCTACAGAGGGAATACAATTAGGAAAGGGGCAGAGGGAGGAGGGTATGCAACTCTGTCACCTCATGCACCTATTGGATGTAGGGCCATTGGGGCATACAAGAGAGAGAATGGCTAAGCAGCCAGTGAGGGACCCCAGAGGGCAGTAATATAGCTCCAAGACTTCTATACAGAAATCTCCCTCCCTTCTCCACTGCCTAAAACCCTGAAGGGCCTGTTGGATATGGCACTCCAGTTGAAGAAGGAGTCTGTGGGATGAAGAGCTGATTTTCCCCTCTCTTCTACACTAGCAAAGGAGAGTCCTGCCCACATAGCATAATCTCATGCAAAGTAGATGTTTTGGCCTTGGATATTTAATCTGAAACTATATGCATCGGGGGTGTTCATTCCACTACAGCCTATAAATAAAAAGGTAATAGTAATTAAGGGCTTCGTCCTCCAAGGGGCTGAGGAACTCCTGGAGCATCAGGAAACTGTGGTTTAATGCCTTTAAGAGCACCTAGAGAAAGTAGCTTGCAAAATCATGCCCTAAAGCACTGAAGTTAATTTTTTACAAGGTTGCCCACTGATATCAGACCATTTGTGAAGACAATTAGTAACTGCAGTGCATCTGTGTAAAATTATGGGTCTGATTGTTAAATCATTTCACAGAAGACACAATTTCCAACTAAAACAGTAAACAACATTTAACATAATTACTGTAAGGAACATTCATAAATGATAGCATAGCTAAACTAATTGCTGACCTGAGATTTACCCCATCATAAATATAGGTATTATGGTTAGTTATTTCATGAACCCTCCTAAACCATGCATTTAAGGACTCAGTCACCTTTGCACAAAAATATCATTCTCATGAGTGATGGAAACACTATTTAGCTTTTAAAATCATTTACAATAAAGCTGGCCTGTGATCTGGCTTGGCAGCCCTTCTAGGTTATGTCTACATTGCATTTAGCAGTAAGCCTCCCTGCCTGAATAGACAGACTCTTGCCAGTGGGGCTTGAGGTAGAGACTAAAAATAGCTGTATGGACATTGTGGCTCCGGTGAAGACTTGGGCTAGCCACCCAAGCTCAGACCTCCCTGACTCCCTAGGCTTGAACTCACTTCGCTAGCCCCAGTCTCCACTGGCGCTGCAACATCCACACAGCTATTTATATGTGCTAGCTCGAGTCCTACTAGCACAAGTCTGGAGGCTTGCTCCTAGCTGTAGCATAGACATGCCCTGTTTGGTTGCATGTGATAGCTACATCTGAGAGCTACTCAGACAGAAGGGAAGGCTTCAATCAAGTTTAAGAGAAATCCATAAAGTGAAACACATACTATCAGAAATAGTTTCTACTTTCATTGCTGTTGGCCCATGTACTGACCCCTCTCGAGACCTCGTTTTAATTATGCCATTTGGTTATGTTAATATTTTGTTTGTTTTTATTTTATATATTTTACAAAAGAGTCACACACTTTGTAGCGTCTGTAGGCCAAGCTCATTGCATGTATCACAGGCTCCTTGCATCCCTTCACCCCCAACCTGCCCCAGCAAGCTCCCTATGTGGCACCTTCCCACCCCTCTATTTCAGGGACTTTCTGTAGCCTCCCACACCATCCCTCAGGCCAGGCACTCTGTGTCCCCCCACATTTCCATCTCTGCCACATGGATGCCCCCCATATTCCTTTTCCCGCCATTTCCCCCTTTCATACTATCCTAGGGGATCTGTGTGTCCCCAGTTTCCCCCATCCCCTATGCCAGAAACCCCAATCCTCCTATGCCAGGGCTCTGTGTGCCCCCCACATTCCTCCTCCCCCTCCATTTTTTTATTCAGGCTGACAACATTTTAAACTCTACCGAAAGGACAGTCAGAGTTGAGATGAGGGTATTATATTGCTGGAAGGTTTAAATGGCTGCCATTAACTGGTTCTTTGAGCTATAAACAATTCAAGGCTGTTTAAAGACTATGTGCCTACTAACCAAATGCAAAGGGCTCCACTTGTCCCCCATTTTCCCCTTCTGGTTTTCTGATTTTCACCAAAATCAATAGGTTCTAGAACTTTTCAGAATGGGCCTAGAACATTCCCTGAAATTATGGAATTGATCGGGTGAAATGTTCAAACATTTCTGCTTTATTTATAGACAAACAGATAAATAATATCAAACTGAGTATAGGGCATTGCAAACTCAACCAACAATATTTTATTTGTTACACTGCTCTACAGCCAAAATGCTTCTGAAATAAATGTAGTCAAACTTTACTAATTCTGGGTCACTGAGAACGAAAATGATGCTTAAAATTGTTGATTGGCTCTAGTTTTCAAGATATGCTATTGGGTCAGTATATACGACCCTTGACTTGGGAATGGCGGAGGATAAGTGAGTTATAAAGGGAAGAGATCTCAATTTAAACCAGAAATGACTAAAATACATCTTTGACTGGATCTACGAATAAATCTATGACTGGGTTTGGACAGTACTTGCTTTTTAGGCAAAACAATGAATGATGCAATCTGAAGCTGGTATTGCGTCATACATGATATGAATTGCATCATGTTATTCCTAGAAGTCATGGATGATGCAATCATAACGAAGCTTACATCACTCTGCTGAACAAATTGCCCTATATCAGCTCTAGAAATCATACAGTGTCGTGCTCTCTTATTTGTCAGTGTTTGATTTTGCAAAGGGACACATTTCTGTTTAGCCAAAGTGAGCAGAGATGCCTCGTACTTGTGTGAACAGTGCAGATAACTTCTGCTATGTTTGTGGTGAAGTGACTTTTGCATCACAAAAGCGCAGTATAACCACTATGGTTAAGAAAGCCTATCACCTTTATTTTGGCTGCAAAATTGGAGATCGGGACAAGAGGTGGGCCCCACACATATGCTGCGACACTTGTGCAACAAATCTTCGCCAGTGGTTGAACAGGAAAAGGAAATCTATGCCTTTTGCAGTGCCAATGATTTGGAGAGAGCCAACAGATCATACCAGCAATTGTTACTTCTGCATGGTGCCTCCAGTTGGGAAAGGTGTGTCAAAGAAGAAAAAGTGGACTGTGCATTATCCAAACATTCCATCAGCTATACGCCCAGTACCCCACGGAGAAGGACTGCCGGTTCCTGATGCACCAGAATCATTCTCACTTGAGTCAGATGAGGAAGAGGAAGAGGATGAAACATCTGGTCCTGAACCATCAATGTCACAGGACCCACATTTTCTCCCATCCTCCTCCTCTGAATCACACCTCATAACACAAGGTGAACTGAATGACCTTGTCAGGGATTTGGAACTACCCAAGAGTAAGGCAGAGCTGTTGGGCTCCAGACTACAGCAGTGGAATCTCCTGGCAGGTGATGTTAGGGTTTCCATGTTCCGTGACCGTCAAAAGGATCTTGTCCCATTCTTCTTCATGGAAGGTGATCTTGTAGCCTGCAACAACATTGATGGTGTGATGGCAGCCCTCAACATCGTTCATGATCCAGATGAGACTGTTCATTGATTCATCGAAGACGAGTCTTAAAGCTGTTTTACTGCATAATGGCAATGTTTTGCCATCAATTCCAGTTGGTCATGCAGTCCATATGAAGGAAACCTATGACAACATGAAACAACTTTTGAGGTGCATAAACTATGACCAACATCAGTGGCAGCTTTGTGGCAATTTGAAGGTTGTTGCTCTCTTGCTTGGTCTGCAGACTGGATACACAAAGTACTGCTTTCTTCTCTGCGAATGGGATAGTCGTGCAAGAGATTCCCACTACATCAAGAAAGATTGGCCACTCCGACAGTCATTGGAGCCTGGGAGGAAAAGTGTTCAGCATCCACCACTTGTTGAATCAAGGAAGATTTTGTTACCACCCTTACACATCAAGCTGGGTCTGATGAAGAACTTTGTCAAGGCCATTGATAAAACACAAGCAGCTTTCAAGTACCTCCGTGGAAAATTTCCAAGGTTAAGTGAAGCTAAGATAAATGAAGGTGTCTTTGTTGGTCCTCAGATTCATGAACTTCTTCGAGATGATGCATTTGACCATGCACTGCGTGGCAAGGAAAAGACGGCATGGAAAGCCTTCCAGTTAGTGGCAATAAATTTTCTCGGAAACAACAAGGCAGACAACTACAGGTTGTTGGTGGAAAACCTCCTCAAGGCATACAAAAGCCTTGGTTGCAACATGTCACTAAAGATACATTTTTTGCACTCTCATCTAGATTTTTTTCCATCGAACTGCGGAGCAGTGAGCGACGAGCATGGCGAGCGGTTTCACCAGGACATTGCAACAATTGAGAAACGCTATCAGGGCAAATGGAGCCCATCAATGCTTGCAGACTACTGCTGGACAGTGACAAGAGATGCTCCATTTAATGAATACAAGAGACAAGCCAAGAAGCGCCGAGTAGACACTGAATAGGACTAAACTATGTACATAATAGTTTTTTGCCTTTTGTTTCCTAATAAATTTTATTTATATAACCCTTTTGCTGATTTTTAAAGTGTTACATAAACAGGACAGGTGAAATATTATCATGTAAAGCAACCATAAACACATGAAAAGACCTAGGTTTACAATTTATGATTAAAACTCTACTATCTACACAATATACATAGACATAAAATGTAAAAACTTAAATATCTTAGAAACAGTAGCCAATCAGTTGTTTTATTTGTCATATTTGAATTCAGCACATCAAAATAAATAATAAATAGCACATTTTATCTCTGAAGCAGACGACTTCTCAAAAATTGTAGACCAGTGTTATTAGGACTGTATTTTAATTGTTTGTAAAGTGCCTGCGTACCTTGAGCACGGTTTGGGCCACTTACCGAATAAAGGCTGGCTGGCTATTCCAGGCTCCTAATTGCTGGATCTATCATGTAAACAGTAACCAACCTCGGTGTTTATAAGAAAATAATGGAATGGAAACACAAGTGATCAGAGATATACAGGTAAGAGTCACATGCTGCTTCACACCACTCCAGCAGTATGAGACAGCCATAAACAACAAAGTATGTGGAGAGTATTGTGGACCTAGCCCATACATATTTTATAATTCTCCAACTTGGGCCTCATCCAAAGACTATGGAAAAGTCCCATTTACTTCAACGGGCTGTAGATCAGGCTCAAAAGGCCTAACATCTTATGTTTCCATTGAGTTAAGGACATTCAGCTATTATCAGAATTGGACCCTCACTGATCTTATTATCTTGTACTTATCTAAAAATAAAATGACAATTAAAGCAGAGATTTCTCTCAAACTGAAAACTATAATTTATCTTTCCCTACAACTATAGCTTTTTAAATTTCTCAGCTATGACACAGCATTGGGATGAGTTTCCTAGTGGGACACAGCACTTCAAGCCCTGGAAGGTGCCTAGATAATAGCTTTTAGAGTATTATATTTGTATGCATCAAAGAGCTATTTTGTGTTTTCTGAGAGATTAGCATAGTTCCCTGAGAGCCCTGCACAGTTGGTCAACTAGTGAGGCCCCTGGTTTTACAGGTGAAGGGATTCAAAACAATCTCAATAATTTTTTTAAACGCTCTAAAACCTTCCTGAAATAGATTTTCTGTAAAATCTATATAAGGCAAATATAGAATACATGGTGGATTATAACAGTTTTATTGGGACTCATTTGAAAGAACATGAATAACTAAATTATGGCTTCAGCCGAGTAATACAGTCATCCCAAACTCAGGCGACCAAAATTTTATACCACCCCACATCATGTATTCTCTCCTTATGTATTGTTCTATTCAAGGCATATGTTAACATTTGCAATTGTTATCACATTGATGTCTGAGGAAACATTGCCTTTCTTTGGTAATTGGAAATGTTTACGAAAGAGCAATGCTATATGTACATAGCTGAAATTCTCGTGATATTGATGTATAGGAAATGATTGCTCCAAAGAAGTGGCTAGCGCTGGAGTGTAGGAAAACACTTAAACAGAAATGATGGCAGACACAAAGTGCCTCGTAAAAAGATACATGATGTTTGTTAGCAACACCGTGAACTGCATAGTGTACAACAAATGGAACGAAATACCCAAGGTCTATATACAGCAGTAAAGCAATTTAATTTAACAAGTTAAAATACATCAAGACATTTATGCAGTTCTACTCCCTCGCTTTACAAGAAACCACAGTGCTTTACTTTGTGTTATCTCAGCAGTCCTACAGCTGTAAAACAAAGTAATAGCATCAAAGTGTGCCAGACATTTAATATTTGCACAAATCCACAGGATATAACTTTTCAGCCCACATTCTCCTGGGATTTAAAAGCACCCTTGCTTCCTGCCTTGAAAAAAACTAAACACTGTTTGCAGCCCCAAGTCTCCAGAGATTTAAAAGCCTGTCTAGCTTCCCATCTGAGTCTTTTAAGAAATCTTTAGGAGGCCCATAAGGCAATTCAGCTTGTCTTTTGGGATAGCATGTATTATATATACCTACCTGGCTACTGAGTGTGCAAGCTTTTGGAGTAGGGACCCTATTTTTGTTCTGTGTTTGTACAGCACCTAGCACAACAGGGTCCATCATTAGAGCTCCTAGGTGCTACAGCAACACAAATTGTATGCATGTGTGTTGGGGGTGTATATCTGAGCTGGACAAAAACAGAATTTACATTTGGCGGGAAATTCTGACATTTTGAAATTGATTTTCATTCCAAATTGGAAAGAAAAGCAGAAATTTAGAAATTTCCCCAAAAATGAAAATTAAAAATACATAGATTCAGACACATCAGAATGTTCTATTTCAATCTCGAATAATTTTGATTAAATAATATCAAAAAATATTGGTTCACAATAATGTAAAACTGTTGCATTCAGATCATGTTGAAACACCACAATATTAACTATAATATAATATCAAAAATATATTATACTATTAATACAATATAAAAGTAAAAACAAAATTAAATGTAACCAGAAAGTTTAAATAAAACATTACCTCATCAAAACAAAATTAGAGAGCCAAAATTATTCATTTTTCCTGTCAAAAGTTTGTTAAAATTGACACATTCTTGTGAAACATTTAGATTTTTGATAAAATTACATTTTCTCATGGAAAACTACTTTTCTTTCTTCATTTATAAAAAGGTGCTTGCATCTTAGCTGGAAAGAAAAGCTTCTCAGGTTTCTCAACATGTACTCCGTCCTGTATTTCTTGACTTAGGCATATCTCTATAGAGTTCTGAGGATTTATTATACATGAAAACTTATCAGCTAAAAGATTAGGCATTTAAAAATAATTTATTCTTAAAGGCATCTGTGTAACTCCAACTGAAATCAGTGAGATTGCATGTTTTTAACTTAGAAAAGAATATGTCCCTTAATATGTTGTGATAAGCATGAAATACTCTTAGAGGGTAAAAATCTATCCCTGGTCAGAGGGCCAGTACTAGGCCAATATACCATCTAAGTCCCATTAAGCCCTCAAAATAAGGCTTAAGTGGTGCATAGATTTTCTGTTGGCTCTGCACAGCGGTAAATTTCACTCAAAATGAGACCTGGCAAATGGATCAAAAGCAATGGACATTATTTCAGCTTCACCCTGGGATGAGTTATTTAAACCAGCTTGGATTTGTTACCCAGTAGAAACTAGAGCTTTCCTTATGTTTACATTTTGTAGCAATGTAGATAATAGTAGTGCTTCTATTATGATATTTCCATTAACCTCACATACTACTAAGCAATCTCAAATTTTGGTTCAAAGCTTTGCTCTACCCCAGATTAAAAAAAAAAAAAAAAAAAAAAAAGGAGTATTCCAGCAACTCTTCAAATTTAGAAATATAGTTATGAAACTAAAGAGGAAACTTTCCTACCATTAAAAATAGTGTCATATTTCCTTATCATTGGAGCTTTCCTGCTTTATAGCACAAATGTTTTTCATTCTGTGCACTTTAACAGCTTGTCTGTATTATACTTTGGTCTTTTGTAGATTTAGCTGTATAGTTCCAACATGTGATTTTTAATGATCTGCACTGGCTGATAAAATTTAGCTTTAGCTCTACCATTCTCTATTACATTCAGATTTTAAACTGCATTTTACAAATTTTGATAATGTGCATTGCAAAGGCACCTGGGAGTACAGATAGAAAATGTAGCTTTTTCTCTTGGTTGTAACTTTTTCAACCCTCATATAAGCCTTAATCCCTAAACAGTGGCCTTTTTTTTAAAGGTATATTATAGCTAAAAGATATATGAATAAATACTTTCCTGAATAAATACTTTAATCACAAGCACTGATCAAGTGGAGAATCCATTTTCCATGTACTCCAGACAAAAAAACATTATTCCTCTCAATATCAAGAATCCATTTTTCTTCAACATACCAGTGACAGACCTGGTCTCTCATCACAGATGCTAACACAAAGGTTAATGCTTTTTGGGCAGAGAGTACTGGTCTGACTCACTCTTAGCGACCAGGCTGTGGGTGGCTGTTGCTCAGGGGTTAGAGCGCAGGTAGTCCGGAATCAGAGCAAAGGTCAGAGTGAGGCGAGGAAATGCTGGGAATGAGCAGGCACAGGAGCTATAACAGCCATCAGCAAATGCTTTGAGCAGCCACTGAAGTGCAGCTCCTGCCAATCAATCAGGCAGTGCAGACAATGATGCAGACGACTACAGGCCAGCTGTGCTGCTTAGGTTGCCCAGAGACTGGCTCTGCTGCAGGCCCTGCTCCCTGACCTCTAAGTAAACGTTAAAATCTAATTTTCCAGAATATCAGCAACCAACTGGAACCAGATTCTCATTGACCTCTCTGGCACTGTAAACAGGCTTCAAGTGGGTAACAAAGAAGGTCTAATGTGGGTGTGATGTAATTTTCTCACCCATTAAGGCCCCTTTACACTGTCAGAGTTAGTGTAAATAAGAATCTGGCCATTATATTTTGCTTTTACCACAGCAACGGTTTGCAGTGGAAACCATGGTTTATGGTTCAACAATCAAGTGTGAGATTATGAAGTAAGTATTGAATTAATTCCGGTCACCACTTGGCCAACAAAATACTAGCAGTAATTGGGTGCATGTCATAAGCAGTTTCCATTAAGGGCAGCAACACAAACTGTGTTTCAAGGGCATAACACCAAGGGCACCAGGGGTTTGTTCATACCGCAATAAGCCCAAAAAGGGCCCTGGGCACATAATAGTATTTGCTGGACATTTAATAATGGTGGTTGTTTAAGACGCCTACCGCCGGCAATTTTATTTCGACAAGGCTATGCCCATGGGCTGTTCAGTATCCTGTGCAGCTTTTCAGAAATTTAGTACAATGTTGCACTGGGGCAGTGCTGCAGTCAGTGGGACGAAACCAAATAGTGCATTATTTGCACAATTTTTGTCCGCAGGGCAAGCTGGGTCAAATGAGTGTTTTCACCTGTTGGACACATTTCAGGCCCTGGCTAAACAGTTGGGGAAACCCCTAGCAAAGGACAAAACAGAAGGCCCCTTTCACTACATTAACCTACTTGGGCTTTGAGCTGAACTTTGCTTGCAGGGTTGTTGCCCCGGGGCAGGCTTTTTGTGCCCGGCTGGCAGTGGCACTGGCTGGCATAGCCAGAGCACATAATTGCATACGAGTCACTACACAGATGTGGTAAGACTTGTGCGTGTGGAAAAGTTTTCTAGGTCAATTTAAGGGGGTATCATTGTGGAGGTACAAATGGTTATTAATTTGGGTCTAATATACGGGTGTGCCGTTGGTGCAACAACATGGCAGTGGTACAGGTTATCAATCACCAAACTTCCAGATCGCACAGGATTGGAAAGTTGGTAAGGGCATTTGTTCTCCAATGCTTAACCTTCAACATCTGTTTTTTCTTCCAAGCATGTGCCGGGCATGGATAATGGCATAGCAGATGCCTTGTCTCATTTCCAATTTTCCGCGGGCTCTCTGGAACCTTGGAATGTCATGTGGTTGGCGAAATGCACATTTTTTGGCTCCATCTTACAAGTTGTTTATTTTGGTTTCTTTTAAGGAGTCTTGTCAATACAAGTATCAGAGGGGTAGCCGTGTTAGTCTGAATCTGTAAAAAGCAACAGAGGGTCCTGTGGCACCTTTAAGACTAACAGAAGTATTGGGAGCATAAGCTTTCGTGGGTAAGAACCTCACTTCTTCAGATGCAAGTAATGGAAATCTGGAAATGGAAAAGTCAATACAAGGATCCAGAGAATGGGTCGCCTATACGGCCCTCCTTTAAGGGCTGTTGCTGCAGTAACAGGTCAAGGACAATGCAGCTGCTGGTGTCCGTTGACAATCACACATGGGACAATGGGTTCTTTCTCCCCAGTAGGGCCGCTAGCCAATAGGCCATTTGGAGATGTCTGGGAACCTGGCGGGGTTGGGGGGAAGCAGCCAAGCAAATGGCTGGCGCCTCCTTGTGGCGGATATTCAGTGCAGGTACTCCATAGGGAGGATAGCCAGTGACCAGATAAATGGCCTTGTAAAGGACTTAAAAGGAGGTACTGGATAAAGAAACAGAATGGGGGAGGGGGTTCGTGGACTCCCATGACCAGTACGACAGGGAGCCAACCCCCCTCCCCCGTCACCACCCCCCCTCCCGTTCTCATAGCCCTCCTTAAGCCTCTTGTGAGGCTGGTGGATGGTAAGGTCCAAGCCATGGGTCGCTGGGGGACCTGGATGGAAACAAAGGGGAGCTGGTGGAAGCCCCGGAGAACTGATTTGAATAAGTATGGATTTGCCTGCACTGTACACTTTATCTGCCGGGTAGTCCCATACATCATATAATAAAGTTGCAGCCTGATTAAAACCCATAACAAGTCTCCTGTCCTTCTTGCAGTATACCCAGACAAAATACTAGCAGGGAACCTGCTAACTAGACAACTGTAGTGTTTGATACCAAAACATTGCATCACCTATCTACTGCTTTTCACCTTTCTTAACCATCTGTACCTGTGAAAAGTGGTGCAAAAAACTACCAGTCTAATCTGAACATATGTAAATAACTATCCTGAAGCAGACCCACCAATGCCATTACATTCATTAAAAAAAAACCTAGCCAAAAATAATTAGCAAATCTGTTGTGATCAATAAGTAATACATTTACAAGACAATATAAATTATACTTATATTATTAATCTGCACTCAAATGGTTTTGCTTTTCCCGTTTTTATTTACTTAAATTATATATCTCAGATATTCAATGCAGCTAGTATCAGATCACAGGGGCATTATTCTTGCTGTTGCTATTAGTGAGAACCATTATCCAAAAGGGATGCAGAAGACAAGCTAGTGAACTGAATGGAAATATCTACCTTGTGTGGCATATTCAAAATTGAAAAAAATAAATACAGTAAAACATGAAATGCCACTTTGGAAAAAACGTTGTTTATAATACGTGTATATAATAGTATACAGTGGATAATAGGTGTACTATATGTTTCTGAGAGAGTTTGTAAAGTATAGTCTAGATGCTGCTGCTCTACCACAGAGATTGTTTGCATACATATTTTTACTTTTACTCATTTGAAATTACTTAAAGCAACCATATCAAGCTCTGATTCATTCTATCCTTTGAAACTAATGTATTTATCTGAAAAACATAAGAACACAAAAGGTATTTTGTTGCTCTGAGGAGGAGGAAGGTATTTTAATTCACTGTGACAGATATTAGGAGTATGACTTTTTCTAGCAAAACTAATTGATGATTTTATTTTCCCTCCACAAATCATTTGTTCTAGCCCTGATGCTGACATCCAGTACTCCCCATTGATTTCTAGTCTCACACTAAGGAGAAACTGATTACAAATCAATGAGATTATTGCCTAACTAAATAACAGCAGGATTGGGCTCTGTGCATAAATAGTGGAGTATTTCCACATCTTCCATTTCCATTGGTGTCAGAAGCTAATCTGGGGTGGTGACACATATCAGGAAAGTAGGGTGTCTGGCATGCTTTCCCTTTCTCTGGTCCCATAGTAAACCCTTCAGTCCGAAATCTAAACACCACTGTGGCCCCAATCGGTGGCAAACCTCCTACGACCTCATTCAAATAGGTTTGAGTTCCATTATTAATGAGGGCATAATGGCTTCCAGTTCAGGAGGAAACATGACATGGAAAAAATGCATGCTGCCATATGGGGAAATTATGCATGCTCTGACTGAAAATTCTCATTGTTACAACCATGTCTGGGGTTGAATATCAAATCAGAAAGTAAAAAAGGGCCACCTCTGAATAAAAAAACCTCTCTGCTTGACTGTATTCAAGAAATCCTTTAGCAAGTTGAGAGATCCTCTGAGACAAAACTGTCAGAACTCTCAAAGGGACACTCCATGTAAAATTAAGACTGTCACTATTAAATTGATAAAATGTCTCATTACTTTAATTTTGGTAATCTTTTGTGTTAGGTCACAAGGAAGTTTGTTGAGGTTTCCATTGTGATGACATTTTTATATGACCCATCTTCGATCTTGCCAAAAGCTTCCGTATTCTCTTGCTTGAGAATAAGACATGTTATGCATTTCCAATCAGAGCTCTACCCTTGCTGACTTCATGGTGAAGAAAGAGGTGATATTCCAGAACTATCTGTGCAAATTTATGCACTGCCACTGCCCATAAAGACCACTCCAATTATGACACATATTTCCATTTCTTTCTTTCTGAGTGTAAAGACTAATTTTCCACACTCTTAACTAAGAATAAAATGTTAATTGAATTTGAATTGTCAAATAAAATATTTCTCTAAGAATCTGCTTGTGGGATGCACTAAACCAATATCTTAAAATCTTGATATGAGAAACACATTGAAGTCACATTTAAATGTATGTTATTAAATACTTTGGGCTTTGATCCTCCGCTGCCTTGCACCTTTTACAGTCATCTACACCTATGCAAAGTAAGTTCAAAGCCCCACCAAACCATAACGGCAGCATTTTACACCTCCTTTGCATGGGGGTAAATGACCACACAAAGTGTAAGGCAGTGAAGAATTTGCTATAATAATCAATATGAAACCATAAATTTAATGCTTCAGTTTAATCTTCTGAGCCAGCCAATCCTCTCTACTGCAGTCTTCTGTGGGACTAGATTCTGCTATTGAAGTCAATAGGAGCTTTGCCATTGATTTCAATAGGACCAAGTTTCTCCCCTTAATATCTCTGTACCTTTCTGGTATGACTCACCTCACAGGGATGTTGAATGGATCAATTATTTTATGTTCATAAAGATCATTGAGAGCCTGTGATAAAATGTGCGTAAGGATATAGGTGCAAGGAATTATGATTGGAGTAGAATATTAGAGTTTTGTGAATTCTCTTGTTTTTATGTTTTGAAACTAAATAAAACTAAAATGTGCCTAGATAATTTGCAAAGGAATTGCGTGTCCCTCTAGTCAACGGTTTCATTTATGAATGCTTTATAATTTAAAAAACCCAAATACTAAGAATCTTGACAAAAATTTGCTAGATTTTCCAGAATTGCCTTTCCAGAAGATCACAATATGTACTAAATAGCAATATAACAGCTGGATACTCACACACTTCAAGCTTCTTTTAGGTTATTCACAGGGTGAGACAGAAAGATAAACACGGTGGTTGATTTTACATTACCTTAAAATATTTGAAACACTTCTGGTAATCAGTTCAAAGTTAATGAGCCTGGCCTGTGCTGATTGTATGCATAGCTAAGTTAGACAGGCAAATTTGAATTCTGACCTTGACCTTGACAGGGCTAGCAAGGGATGTAAGGGAGTGCTGTGGAGGCAGCAGCCTTAGATTTCTGAGGAAGGCCAAACCTTGTGTTGCTCTGATAGATAGCCTATTAGTAATACTGATGATCTCTGAAGCACAAGTGGTCAAGCTTTCCTGATCAAGGAACAGATACGATGATGTGTGGCCTGCTTGAAGGGAACAAGTAGGCTCATAGGAGATTGCTTAAGCAGGCCTTTCAAAGAGGGACACATCTAAATATCTTTATGTATGTTTACATCATAAATAATAAAACTTGTTAATTTATTTTTGATAAAAGGTCATTTCTAAACTCTAAATGAGAATAGTTAAGTATCAGTTCTTGGAGAAGCGTGTCCTACATGCTCTCTGCATCATTTTTATATTTAATCTTAAATACATCTTTAATACATTTCTTATTCTTTTTAATCATACATTTACCTTTGAAGTTCTTTCCCCCCCTATTCTAGCCCTAGGAGACCAAGCCAAGAAATCTGAAGACCCCACCCCTTAGGATTCGTTAAATTTATTAAAAATTTAAGGAAATAAATGAAGCTCTGGGTAAACATCTTGAAGACTTTAAACAGAATATAAAATGGTGAAAATGAGCCTTCTTCATTAACTTTGTCATGTGAAAGCACGTTTATTTTTTTACTCTTATGACAAGTATATATCACTTCTCACCTTTGCTGTCATATATATATATATATAGTACGTACAATTCCTGGTAATGCCTTTTTTACACTTAACTGTATCTGAGACTGACAGAAACATTATAGCCCCATATGGCCTCACTGATTGAGATGGCAGTCATGAGAAGTAAACAGCTCTGTACAAGGTTGCCACTATAGTCCAATTAGATCAAGGAAGGGGAAAAAATCGTCTGGGAACCCTGACTGCAGCAATCTCACACACAAGATCAGGAAGGTATTTTAAGCACTGCCAGAATAAAACATAATGGTAACACTGAAAGGAACACAGAGGGAAATCTCGGCCCCTGTGAAGTCATTGGGAGTTTTACTATTGACTTCAGTGAGGTCAGAATTAAAACCCAGAGCATGTATCCTTCTGTATCTCAGTCTAGCTACCCTAAAAAAGGACAGAGGAGGCAAGACTTCAAAGGAGGAAAATATAATGGCAGCTGTGCTTTATCCTGATAAACTGCTTCTTCGTAGATGACACTGAGATTACCTGCTTTGGAATTCTGACTTCTCTTTTTAATTGCCGGACAGGATATGGTAGAAAAATGCACACAACTGATTCTAGAGTTTCAGAAGTAGGGCAATGACTACCATCCCTCTGCTTTTTCTTAGATTTTGACAACTTGTTTATAAACATGAATTAGCTGATACTGGTTTACTGTGTTATGATATTGAGAAATATGTGCAGTGATTCCAAGCACAGAAACGTGGAGGTACTTTTTAATTATTAAAAATATCCATATAGCATTCCAAATAGTTTAAATTACATATACTGTATATTTTAAAATTAGGGATTTGTTTGTATGTTTTAAAATGTCAGGTTTGTGCTGCAGTGTAATACACAGGCAGATCTGTTAGACTGACTGAAGAACTGTGTGCATAAACTTTTCAGAACTGAAGAGCTTTTCTCCAGAGGCTGCTATAACTCAGCAGCTATGCACAGTTTTATTCAGTGATATTCACTGGGTCAAACAGTATAAGACATTTAGAACAGTCGGAATTTTTGAGCAATCGTATCTGTAACAGCTTTAGGCCTTGATCCTGCAATCAGATTCACCAGACCCCTTCACCTACATAGAACACCTTTGATTGCAGTGGAGCAGAGACCTAAGATCTGATTGCAGGATTGGGGCCTAAAATTAATACATCAAAATATGTAAAATTCTGGAATGAAATCGCTAGGGGAGCAAGCTCTTCCCTGTGAGGAAAATTTAATCAAGCTTATGAACAAAGCTCTATAAATTTAAGTTAATTAAAGATGCTCTTCTGCACCCTTGTTGGCATTGTGGATATAAACCAGGCATATTTTCAAGTGAACCAGCTTCAAAACTCTTAAAATATTTATTTTACTATTTATCCTTTTCAGAAACATATTCAATCACAAATAATTAAAATTAAAAAAATGTATGCAGAATATTTCTAAACAATTTTCACTTGTCATAATTCATGCGAAGCTAAAACAGACCTTCAAATATCATGGGAGATAAAGAAAAAAAAATCTACACCCTGAATGTGCAAATCATCATCCACGTATTCAGCTCCCACATACAAGCTCTTATTATTACCCACCATTCATATTACAGTAGTGGCTGGGAGGCCCAGTCAGAGACCAGGGCCCTTAGGGCATAGTACAAACACAGGACAAAAAGTTATTGAATTCACTGGGATTACTCATCCTAAGCATTAAACCCCCAACACAGTATTTTTAAGCACATGAATACTCCTACTGACTTCATGGGGACTATTCATGCTTAAAGTTAGGCATGTATTTAAGAATTTTACTGGATAAGGGCCTAATGCTGCTCCTATGTATGGTTTTTAATTTAGTCATCAGTATGAATATAAACCTGAGTGCTTCATGATGGATAGCAGAAAAAGACACTCGTGTCAAATTTGAGCCAAATGGACTGTCACATAGCTGTGATAAAGCTCCATCTCCCTGACTGGACACACAGCAGGCTGCTATGTTTGGGGCACACCTAACAGGGTCATGTATTCTTTAAGCCTCCCAAGTCAGAACAGAGTCCAGGCACTGCCCCGGCCGGGGTCTCTAGACACACTCTCAGGGTGCTGATTCTCTGTCTAGCATACTCTTCTGAAAGCTGAGACTCTATGATCCTAGTGCTTAAACTGTGGGACCTTAGACTCTGTCATAGCATAAACACATTCTCTCCCAGAATTCCAGTCATGTGGGCACTCTGGGTTTACAGTTCACTTCTTCAGGGGCATGCAAGAGTGAAAGCTAACAGGCACACAGAGTTTTCACTGTATTCTAAACACAGTTACTCTTTACTTAGCAAAAGAAACACACAAATCTAGCCAAAATAATAAGTACACCAACACTTACTTCCCTGCCTCAGTTTCCTCAACACTCTTGAGACTTCTTTGGCACATGTACAGAGACCTCTGGGGTTGCCAGAAACCTTCTCATGCAGCTCATAGCTTCTCTTCAGAAACATGGAGCTTCTCTCCCTCTCTAAGTTAGCTAGCTTCCCTGACCTTGGCAGTGGCACAGGACACGCCTGCAAAAAAAAGCATGCCCTTCTCTCCTGCCCAAAGCTTCTTTTATTACTCTGTGTGTCCTCAGGTTTAAAAGTCCCTACCAACATCTGGTTTCTTGTTCTGCTGCTGGGGATTTTCCATTTACCCTCCCTGAAGAGAAGTTGGAGGGAACGAGCTTCTCACTCTTTCAGCCACCCTATTGTCACCAGGTGTTTCCACTTGAATAGGCCAGTGGCTCTCAACATTTCCACACTACTGTACCCCTTCCAGGAGTCTGATTTGTCTTGCACACCCCCAAGTTTCACCTCATTTAAAAACTACTTGCTTACAAAACCAGACATAAAAATACAAAAGTGTCACAGCACACTATTGCTAAAAAAAAAAATGCTTACTTTCTCATTTTAACCATATAATTATAAAATAAATCAACTGGAATATAAATATTGTACTTACATTTCAGTGTATAGTATATAGAGCAGTATAAACAAGTCATTGTCTGTATGATTTTGTACTATATTGTACTGACTTCGCTAGTGCTTTTTATGTAGCCTGTTGTAAAATTAGGCAAATATCAGGAAGAGTTGATTTACCCCCTGGAAGACCTCTGTGTAGCCTGGTTGAGAACCACTAGAATAAGCAACTGTTAAGGTTTAACAACTAACTTTAGTCCCCCGGTCTGGCAGAAATGTGCCACAGCCCCTTAACAGCAAATGGTCACGTGGACTAATGAGTTAATGGAAGTGAACTTAAAACCTAAAACTTGTAGGCTTGGAAGGTCTTGTTTGCTAGAATCTAAATCTCTAGCAAGCAGTTTATTACAGCTTTAATAATAAATGAATGGAAAATATTAAAAGATGAGTTTTTAGAGATGGATTAAAATTGCAGCTAAACCAGAAAAAAATAGAAGTGGGAAGATAGAAATTGCATGTTTTTTTCAGCCATAATTGTTTGTTTCCATGTTTCATTTTCATTATAAATAACATTATAAAATTACCTCACATAGCAGTGAAAGCAATGTATGGGAAAAGTGATCGGTTCAGTGTCTATTTTATTGTAGTATTGATAGAGAAATATGCAGATTCATGAGCTTCTAGCCAAAACATTTTCTCAGTACAGACCATGTGATGAGAAGGTCCATGAAGGCTCAAGACAGATAGTAATCACTCTGGAGTCTTATTTCTTCTGTGGCCTGTCCTTTCTACCCATTAAAGAAGTAAGATGACTCTCCTTGGCTGTCCAATTAACTTATGCTCAAGCAAGTCCACATAAATTGGAGAATTTGAGCACATGACCAAAAATTCTTAGATGGATCTGATAACCCTACATTTCAAGAAAACCTTCAGACAGACTGCAAGATTTAATAAGCCTTCCACTATATTCATACCATATGGGTTATATTTTTAGCCAGACAGACTCCTTTCTCTGAACCTAGGGCCCCTATTCAGCAAAGCACATAAGCATGTGCTTAACATTAAGAAAATGCGTAGCCCCTCTGACTTCAGAGGAGTTACATGGGTAACTAGAGCAACACAGTGGTAAAGCAGGTGCTAAATGAGAGGGAGAATGAGAGAGGTATGTATGTGTGTGACACAGAGAGAAAGAAATTATCAGCCATGCCTGAAGAGCCCCCAGAAAAAATATTCAAGATTTCCTTTAGAAAGGGGGCTAGTCCTTCACTTGGGGCAAAGGTATTTATTACTGTCTCAGAATTATCTTCAGTCCTCCACTGTAGATGGATGCACCTACTCTTTTAATTTATTTTATTAAGTGTTTTTATATGTTCCCTCCTTATAATGTACTTCCTTTTCAATAGGAAGTTAATGGATGTGTATGCAAGAGTTACTACCCCTTTTGTCTTCTTTCAGAGACAAAAAGAACTTTTCCAGATCCAATTATGGTTCAATTTCCTGTGGTTTTGCAGAAACATGCATCCTTTGTAAACATGCCAGAGTAAGTTGTCTTCCTCTTTAAATAAGAAATAATTTTCTCTCTCTTCCTAGAATTGTTGATGCCATTTACATTAAATGATGCTATCTTGAGGAAAGATTTTTTCAGGAGCATAAAGACAATGCAATGGGAAGAAAACCTAAGGAAGGGTAGACACAGAAATGCAGAAGTGGTGGGAGGGAAGAGGGAAAAAATTCTTCTCACATCCCTTCCTTTCAGTTCTGTCTCTTAAGTACTTAAACGTGCTATTATGTCTTTACATGAATGCTATTATAAAAAAAAGTATACAGAGGGACAGGATCTTAGCTGATGGAAGGAGGAATTCCTAACTTCACCAGCTAAACCAGCTACTGTACTTTGTATCAGAAACATATCTGACAACTGGGTCATATATTTTTGCTTCATAATTATTTCTAATGGGAGAAAATATTGCCTTCTTCTTCTGCACGGCCAGGCAGAGATCTCAATAAAAAAAGATTTGTCATCCCCTTTATAGGAGTCACTACTTTATGAACTTCACTCAGAACAATTTTCTCTTGCTAAAGCAATAATTTTACAGTTATGGCCAGCAGACAGTCACTATCAGGTTGCCTTGATAATGAGGTCAAATATGCTCTTTAAATTTCCTGTATAGTCCTGTAAAGAAGATCCAAGGAGCTCCCAAAATAAGGCATAGAAAAGAAGAGATGTCATGCCTTGACATCACAATAACTTGCAGGTTGAGACTACAAGTGTGAAGGAACAGCTTATCAAGAATCCAGAATTGCCTGGCCACTACTTGTCTGAGCCTTGTCATCTGCCTTGATCTCTCAGGCAGGTTTCAAGCAGCATCATTTTCTGATTAATACCTTTGAGAGCTGCAGTGTTACATTGAACTTGTTCAGCAATCTGCAGGACCTAAAAGCTGTATTTTTGCTAATCCTGTGGTCTGTTCTGCCCTTGGGTGCATGAGCACTTCTAATACTCCCTCTGGGGAGACTGAGCAACCATAGTTCTCCCATGTTGCTTTCTGTCTGCATAGCTTAACCACCACCACAACAAAAAACCCTCCAAACCAACACACAAAGACACATCAAAAAAGCTTTTGGACTGAAATTAACAGAGTGCAAGGAAACCAGAGCTCATCTGCCATGTGCTCACATGGAAGGTACTTCTACTACAGGTTTCAGAGTAGCAGCTGTGTTAGTCTGTATCCTCAAAAAGAACAGGAGTACTTGTGGCACCTTAGAGACTAACAAATTTATTAGAGCATAAGCTTTCGTGGGCTACAACCCACTTCTTCGGATGCATATTCACTCTATATGCATCCGAAGAAGTGGGTTGTAGCCCACGAAAGCTTATGCTCCACTTCTACTACAGAGATTTGAGTTGCTGCAATTAAATTTTTTTATTAAAGTTAATGTTTAAAATTAAATATACACAAGTTAAGAGGGAAGGTACTGTACATCTGGGGTCAGGCTTGAGTTACTACAGGTATTGGTTACAAGGATCATGAGATAGATACATATCACATAACCATCTTAGACCCAGATTGGGGTGCGGGAGTTTTTAAAGCGTCAGTGGATAAGTGGGCTTGGATACGCCACCCACGGAATGTATTAAGAGTCCAAGTCAGTATCAGTGTAGCGAATAAGTACCTGGGTGGGGTGCGTCCCTTGGTTTGTCAGGGAAGGAAGTAGGTTATTTCCCTGGTCGGCGGTCTTGATTACTCAATGTGGTACTTTTCATCTGTAGATCTCAAAACACTTTACAAAGGGAAGTAACCAGGGGTGCTGGAACAATATTTATAGCGGGGGTGCTGATGATGTAAACCATGCAAACCATGTTTTTACTATTACTGCACCAAGCCAGGGGACGCAGTAGCACCCCTAGTTCCAGCACCACTGGAGGTAAGTGTCATTATCCTCATTTTACAGATGTGGAATATGAGGCATAAGGAAGGCAAGTGACTTTGGCCAAAGTCATCCTATAAGCAAGTGGCAGAGTCAGAAGTAGAACCCAAGCGTCCCAATTCCCAGGCCAGTGCTCGAGCCACTAGGCCATATTGCCTACAGTATACTCAGGAGTCTCTAGTATTTAATGATACCATTTATGTAATGGCTTCATAGCTAATTCCACACGGATGGCTCTGAATGGAGTTTATCTCCCTATGATCTTTTCTCTCCTTGGTTTTCACTTGGTTTTCAGCTATTTTCAGTTATTCAGAAGAAATTTTGGTTGAAATGCCTTGCTCAAAGAGTTTGCTGACAGTACTGTTGTGTGACCTTGCAGTCTCCTTCTTGTAGGTTAGCACAGCAGACAGACTCCCTGGAATGGTAACAGTAGCATGATCTCAGTAACAGAACATGTATTATTTATTATTGTAAGAGGGTACTGAGGCAGCTTCCCTCCAGCTGCTGCTGACTTTGCCTTCCTCAGGTAGGAAACATCCCCTCACTTGACCATCCTCCCAGGGGTCCTTTCCCTCTGGGGCTGTCTGTGGATGTGACAGACCCAGCTAGCACAGTAACTCTGTTAAACTCCCTTAAAAGAAACTGAGGCCCAAATCCTCAAAAGGTATTTAGGCATCTAATTCCCATTGAAAATAATGAGAGATAGATGCCTAAAGAATCTGGACCTGAGCCTTTTGTCTGTTGAAAGAATCAGAGGCAGGAACAAATTGGAATTATTCTACTACTTGGTGATGAAATCAGAATCAAACAGCCATCCCATACATGGTCAACTGCTGCTTCCTTCTCCCCATGTGTGAATTTGAGTAACATTAATATACCAGTTCTCATTCCTGATCAGTTTATGGCCCGATTTATTCTGTAAATCATTTTGCTGGAATCTACTGATAGAAATGCTATCTTCTATGCCTATAATTTCCCGCAGAAATAATGTAGTGTTTTATTTCTAATGGGTTTGAATTTATGAAGCAATAATAATGCAAGGTAAATCAAATTAAGAAATAAAATATCATATTCCATTTTTAACTCCACAAATCATGTACTGGCTTAGTGCAATATAATGAAAATACTGTTCATAGCCCTCTGTCCTTAATATAGGTACTGAAATGTAGGTCAACAGTCCTTATGAGACCTGTGAGCCTGATACAAGAAATCCTTGATTTGCTCAACTCCCATTCTAGTCAATGGGAGTTCTGCAAGTAGTGGGTTTGTAGGATCAAGGCCCACGTTATGTTGATATGACACTAAATGCTCTAGGTTGATAGTTAATGGAGGGTGAAAATATATGAAGTTTATTACTTACCATAAAAGCCAGAGTCAAGCACTATTGCCTATTGTAAAATGGAAAGCTTATGAATTCAGAAGATTTTATTTAAGAGAACACAACAGATAGTCTAATGATTGTTCAATAAAAGTGACTAGGTTTTACCATTGATGAAATATTTTGTCTAGATCTCGCCTTTTCTTACCTGACTAAGAGATAATTAAAGATGTGCAGATAAAAAGTGTACTAGATTTTAAGAACATATTTTATGGCACACTTGGTAAAAAATAGTACCAAAAATAATTCTTTATTTTTCACATTTAAGTAGCACAGCTTTCTGTGTTTCTTCACTTGTCAAAAGTATTACTGTGTGCACATTTAGGTCTAGATTCTGAAAATAGATCTGCCCAAGTGCACCCTTGTGGAGCCCCACTGTCTCCAATAGGCTCTAGAGGTGTTTCTAGGCAATCCTATTTACATCAGCTAGCCTTTAGCATGCAATCACTGCTAGAATAAGTGGCCCTACCCCTTAGAAAATATAGAAAGGTAACACCACCAGCATGCCCCTTTGTGGCTGGACACGGCATAGCAGTCTGTTCTGTGGAGCTCTTCTTCCCTGTGGCCAGCTCATACTCAGTCCTATCCATTCTGGGGTAGCAGAGAGTCCCACAAATAATAGTCCGATAACCTTACGCCAGGTCTTCAGCCTGACTCTAGGTTCAATAAACCTTACATTGCTTGTGTCAGGGGGCTTTCACACCACCTTCCTCAGGGGCCAGTAGAGGAACTCAGGCTGTCCCTCTACTCTGGAACCCAGTCCAAGGATCCTGTAACAAGCAGTTAATATTTGCTTTTTGAGACTCCTAGCTGTCTCTCTGGACCACTTCCTACCTTGGCCTGTCTCTCGGACTTTTCCCCCAGCTCCTCCACATACTCTTCACTCTTTCCTGGACTCTGCAGAGTTCTGTCTGTCCCTTGTATTGTGTAATCCAGTTTATGCCATGGATTCATAGATTTCAAGGCCAGAAGGAACCATTGTGATCATCTGACCTCCTATATGGGCCATAGAACTGCCCTAAAATAATTCTTAGAGCAGATCTTTTAGGAAAAAACTTCCAATCTTGATTTTAAAATGGTCAGTAATGGAGAATCCACTACAACCCTTGGTAAATTGTTCCAGTGGTTAATTACTGTCACTGTTAAAAAGTTACACCTTATTTCCAGTCTGAATTTGTCTAGCTTCAACTTCCAGCCATTTGATCATGTTATACTTTTCTCTTACACACTGAAGGGCCCATTGTTAAATAACCATTCCCCATGTAGGTACTTATAGACTGCAATCCCCTTAATTATCTCTTTGTTAAGATAAATGGATTAAATTCCTTGAGTCTATTAATATAAAGCATATGTTCTAATTCTTTAATCATCCTCATGGATCTTTGAACCATTTCTGATTTATCAACATCCTTCTTGAATTCTGGACACCAGAACTGGACACTATTTTAGCAGCTGTCACACCAGTTTATGCATCCAAGGACTGCATTCATCCTTGTGGCCAGAGCATCGTACTGAGAGCTCATGTTCAGCTGATTATCTGTTATGACTCTCAAATATTTTGCATCCCAGGATAGAGTCCCCCATCATGTAAGTATGGGTGACATTCTTTTCTCCTAAATGTATATATTTACATTTAGCAATATTAAAATACATATCGTTTGTTTGTGCCAATTTTTTTGTCATCTGCAAACTTAATCAGCGATGATTTTATGTTTTCTTCCAGGTAATTAATAAAAATGTTAAATAGAATGGAGCTAAGAACTGATCCCTTCGGGTTCCCACAGAAACACATCCTTTTGATGATTCAGTTAGCCATCTTTTATTCCATTTAATGTGTGCCATGTTAATTTTGTATTGTTCTAGCTTTTTAATCAAAACATCACGAGGTGTAGAAATCTAAATATATTTGATCAACACTATTATCTCTATCAACCAAATTTATAATCTCAACAAAATAGGTATCAAGTTAGTTTGATGGGATCTGTTTTCCATAAACCCATGTTGATTTGCATTAATTATATTACCCTCATTTAATTATTTATTAATTGACTCCCGTATCAGCTACTCCATTATCTTACCCAGGACTGATGTCACACTAAAAGGCCTATAATTACCTGAGTCATCCCACTTATCCCTTTTAAATATTGGTACAACAATATCTTTCTTCTAGTCTTCTGGCACTTCCAAGGTGTTCCAAGACTTTTAAAAATCAACATTAGCAGTCTAGCAAGATCCTCATCCAGCTCTTTTAAAACACTTGGGTGCAAGTTGTCCAGACCTGCTGATTTAAAAGTGGCTGACTTTAGTAGCTGCTGTTTAACATCCTCCTCAGATATTAGCTCTCAGTGCTTTCTCCCTGGACCAGGCTCTCCGTGTCAGTTTCTCTTTCCTCTGGCAACACAACCCCCTGTACTGCCTCATGGGAGTCTTGCCCTTTTGTCAAGGCTCACCACAGGATCTTGTCCAACATCTCTGTGGCGTCTTATTGTCTCACTTGGCCTTTTGCAGAACTCTTTTCTCAGGAGTGGATCCCAAAGCTTATTCTCCCTCTTGGGCTTCCTGCCTCCTTCTTCCCCTAAGCCCTTCCTTTAAGGTAGTCACCCAGGTCCTCCCCAGCTAGATCTCATTCTTAATTGAGCTTGACATGCCCTATACTTGCCACTAGGTATCCTAACTGAGCCCTCCAGCTCCCATTAACCCTTTCAGTGCCAGTATGGGGTATTCATCCAGTCACATACAGTAGTGAAGGAAACACTTCATAAGTAAAGAATCACAGAAGAACAGAGCACCGGCTTGATCACTGTGAGACTTAGATAAGAGAAAGTATCTCATGCTGTATGAATACCAGGACAAATCCTCATTGGATAAACCAGACTGACAAAATGTCTGATTAATAGTAACTTCCTGTCAAAACTATATAATAGAGTATATGGAAAGCAGGGAGGGGGCAGCAAGAAATAATTTTTAGAAAATAAACAACATGCTTTTGTAGCCTGTTAATTACTTGGGCCTTACACAAAATCAATTGAAGGCAACAGAGTCTTTCAATTTACTTTGGTGAACTTTGGACCAAGCTCCTTCTTGCTTACTGACTAACAGTACATTATGTTTCTTGATGTACATTACAGTAGGCAAGAGTATATACAACTAGCCAGGCATAATAAAGAATTGTCTGCAAAAGGCATGGCCCTCCATTTGCAGTAAATGGTTTATTTTAATAACTTGCTGCCTGGCGTAAATAAGTATATTTTTTATTAATGCCAAAACAAATGCAATTTCAGAAAGTACTGACCATGTGTTTAACACTAGAGCCATTGGCTCCATTCCACAATGTTTCTATGGTGCTTGGAGCTGATATGGAGCTTTTTAAATATGTTTTGCCATTTCAGAACAGCAAAAAGGTGAAAAATGCTACCTAAAACATAGTTTTACTAAAGTTGAATTGTTCCCATGATGCAGAATACAAGAAGTGCATGTGAAAAGTACATTCCTTTTAAACAAAGATAAAGAAAGGTAATGAAGGACATTATGACCTGGCAGCAGGCATAGCATATTCTGAAAAGGCAGCCCTTGACCCTTGTCCTGTTCTGTATGTTACCAGATGGGTAGGGATTTGAACTTCAGTGTGATAGCACAGGAGAAGGGCCAATAAGGAATAAAAGGTTAGAGCGATTACAGCAAGCTATATGTGCCATTGACCCAAATTAGAAAAAAGCACATGTAACCAGCAAAATAATGATCTGCAGTATCCAGCAAAAGCCTGAGCAAAAAATGTTTAAATTGTTTCTCTTTTTATCCTCTCATTTCTCTAAAGGCTTTATGATACACTCACATAGATCTGAAGCTAAATGACTATTTTAATTATGATAGTTTGTTTTACAGTGATATAGATATACTCTCTCACTAGGCTGATTTCTTAGAAATTTCCATTTATTATTTTATTACTATTGGTCCCTCAAGGTAGCAATATTGAATTTTCCTAGTCTCTGAAGTAATGAATATTATAATTAAATCTTGGTTAGAGGTAGTTCACGACCAAATGTTGTTGAATTCTTCCAAGCATCTGGCTGCCAATACAAGTTTTATATTGTAGACTTTGAGAATTCTTTGACCCTGATCATAGAACTTTTCAGTTAATGACTAATTGCATGAAAAGGCAGGTGGGGGATGGGGAATGCATCGTAAAAGCAAATTAGGCACTAAAAACCTGACTTGTCCTCTTCACAGAGCCACTATATCCTGCACACTGTATATTGTTCACCTTCAGGATAATCACAAGGATACAGAGGTGAAAACAATAGGTGGGTTCAGTTAAAAACAAAGCTGTTCACTGCCCCAGAGGGACTACAAGTTACATGAAGGAGTTGATCCTGCGGTCTCTAATCCCATGGAAGTCATCTGTTGTTCTGGCTAATTAGTGAAGGAGTAGGCCCTAAATGACACATATATGCAAAAAGGGGGAAAGATAGGTTAGAATGGACATTACTGAATTTAGTGAATGCTACTAGCCATCACCTACAGCCCCCAATTAAAACCTCTCCAGCGCATCATCAAGAATCTACAACCTATCTTGAAGGACGATCCCTCACTCTCACAGACCTTGGGGAACAGGCCAGTCCTCGCTTACAGACAGCCCCCCAACCTGAAGCAAATACTCACCAGCAACTACATACCACACTACAAAAACACCAACCCAGGAACCAAACCCTGCAATAAACCCCGGTGCCAACTCTGTCCACATATCTATTCAAGAGACACCATCATAGGACCTAACCACATCAGCCACACCATCAGGGGCTCATTCACCTGCACATCTACCAATGTGATATATGCCATCATGTGCCAGCAATACCCCTCTGCCATGTACATTGGCCAAACCGGACAGTCTCTACACAAAAGAATAAATGGACACAAATCTGACATCAGGAATCATAACATTCAAAAACCAGTAGGAGAACACTTCTGTCTCCCTGGTCACTCAATAACAGACCTAAAAGTGGCAATTATTCAACAAAAATCTTCAAAAACAGACTCCAACGTGAAACTGCAGAACTGGAATTAATTTGCAAACTGGACACCATCAGATTAGGCCTGAATAAAGACTGGGAGTGGTTGGGTCATTACAAAACCTAAACCTAATTTCCCAAATACTAATTTCCCCCTACTGTTACTCACACTTTCTTGTCAACTGTCTGAAATGGGCCACTCTCATTACCACTTCAAAGTTATTTTTCCTCCCTTGGTATCCTGCTGTCAATTGAATTGTCTTGTTAGATTGACCTCACACTTGGTAAGACAACTCACATCTTTTCATGTATTTATACCTGCTCCTGTATTTTCCACTCCATGCATCTGATGAAGTGGGTTCTAGCCCACGAAAGTTTATGCCCAAATAAATTTGTTAGTCTCTAAGGTGCCACAAGGACTCCTCGTTGTTGTTTCTATTTAAGCTGCAACTGATGAAGTACTTGCCATATGTCATTTGAACTTGTGGCATGCGGTGATTGTAACTCTTTCAGGTTCCATGTCGTGTTTACTCTTAGATTTAATCCCAAAACAAAAGCTATTACACTTTGCAATACACTAGGAGGGCAGAAGGACTGGCCTAATCCTTCTTGCTATGTACCTTCTTGCTATGGTCGGAGCCCAGATGGTATTTTTTTTTTATGATTGCTCATTAGTTTCAGTGACATGGTTGTGCAACAGGCAAGATCAGATAACACTCCAATATGTTTTATGACAATGGTTCTCAGTCTGTTGACTGTGTCTTGTTGGTCCACCAAATAAAACATTTGGAGGACCAAGCACAGGAAAACTGGTGTGTTAGGAGGTGGAAGTGGTCTATGAAAACCACTGTCACTCTTATGCAGGGGCCTTTAGAATGAACCAAGGTATTATCAAAAAGCAGTATCACAGATAGGTCACATTGAAAAGTTCAGTTCTGCATTCAGATCTCCACAGATTAAAAGTTGGAGGAGGAATTGGATGTGGTATTCTACTTTGGGCCTATCTCTAATATAATTACATGTTAGCACAAATTAAAAGCTAAAAAAGCTAAAAGAGCTAAAAGAGGAGATATGATTATCAGAGGCTGAACGACTTTCACAATTATACCTTTTTCAGTTTTAGTTATTGATTTCTCTTTTTGTATGCAAATATTTCTCTGCTTTTCCCATGAAGAATTTCATGCAAGATTAACCCAATATTCTCAAAAAATATTCTACTTAAAAGCCTTTTAACAAATACAGTCAAATCTAACAACTGAACACAACTCAACTCAAATAAATGTAAATTTTGCTTCCAGGTGACACTTCCTCTTATAATGCCTATTGAAGTCTCTAAACCTTTCATCGACTTTAGTGGTTTAAACCCGTGTACTTGAGATCAGATCTGGCTTGTGTCTACTTCAGTTCAATTCAAATTAGGATAATAATAATACCAAGTCTTTTTCTAAAATCAAGGCACTAAATAAAATATACACATGGTCAGATTAATATGCTATTATTTTGATCCTAGATACTAGAATTGAATTATACATGAGGCTGGTAGAACTGCCTATTAAGGTTGCCCTACATTTCCCATTGTAACACCTTCTTTTCAGTTGCTTATAATATTGCCAAACTTTAACCATTAGTGCTGACATTGTCCAGGCTGAATATCTACCTCAGGTTGAATTTTTTTGGAGAATTTCAGCCAGCTGTTCAGCTGTTCCTAAGAATAAGGCAAGTAAAAAAAAAGTTGTTTTGCCATGTTAAAAAATTCTGGCAACCTTTTCTTTGAAAAGCGCTAGTACCGCTATGATTCAGACCAGGAACTTGAATTTTGGCAGGGGGTTGGCTTTTGTGTTAAAGATGTGTCTTTTTGCCATCCCTGTCAATATTTGCCCAGATTGGGCCATGTTATAAACCTTTGACAATCTCAGTATATACATGGTCATCAGTAAAGACTTGTTACAGTTTTGCAGCTAAATCGCTAAAGCTTCCATCTGCAATGAGCATAGTACAGCCTGAAGACCCAGGGAGCTGAACAGGACTTTCTCTGCAATTGCATCTCTGGGCTGCTGTGGACCAGGCCAGGGCCAGACATCTGATCTAAAAGCAGGAAGGCTGTCTCTCTTGTGCTCTCAATGACCCATGCTGCTGGCATGAGGAAGCTGCATGATTCGTAGATTCTAAAGCCAGAAGGGACGATTATGGGCATTTAGTCTATCTCCTGCATATCACAGGCCATAGGACTTCCTTGAATTAATTCAAGTTTGAAATAGAGCAACATTTTTAGAAAAGCATCCAGCTCCTCAGGGCTACTTCTGATGTTTTAAATTCCAGAGGAAATAGTGGGACTAGCTGGGCAAGGAGACTGGAACCTCAGAAGGACAACTGGGACTGTTAGGACAAGGAGATTGGAACTGGGAGCTGGGTGGAGGGAGACTGGGAGCTGAGAGCCAGAGGATACACAGAGTTATAGAATTTAAGTCCAGAAGGGACCATTTAGTCTGACCTCAGAGAAGACTGGAACTGTCTGGACAAGGAGACTGGGACTGGCAGACAGAGAGACAGCTAGAGAGGAAAAGACTGAAATCAGAGGAGGAGCTGACAGGGGACACTGGGAACCAATGCAGTGGGAGGAAGGAGATTAAGGGAGAAGAGACAGATCTAGTTAGGAGCCTGGGTGCAGGGGGAGAACTAGGACTGGCTGGGCAAAAAACCAAGGCAGGAGGGAGGAGGAGGGAGAGGAGATTGGATGAGGAGCCAAGGAAGAAGATTGGAAGCCAGGTGACCAGGGCGGCGGGGGAAGAAGAGAGACAGATAGAGATGAAGAGCAGGGGGAGAAGACAGACTGAGATTGGGAAAGACTGGGAATGGGAGTGAGGGGACCATGTTGAAGGGAATGGAGTAGATAAATCTGTGACCACTAGAGCACTCCCCTCCGGAGCCTGGAATGGAACCCATGATTTCTGAGTCTCACCATTCCTCTGCTGTCAGCAAATATCCATGCAACTAATTGGCAAAATGTTTACTCTCCCTCTAGTGCTGGTCCACATACAGGACAACCTACTACTTCAGTAAGTTACTCCATTAGCTCAAGTGGCAGATCTCTGTATTGTTGATCTAAAAATTTCAACCCTGCTGATGACCCATTAGAGTGTCAACATGATGCCAATATAATGGAATTTCTGTGTTTTCAGATTTCTTTTTTAATTAAGTAGGAAATGACACTCAAAAACATGTTAAAAGAACATTATTCTGGTTACCAAGATAGACAAACACTCAGAAGTCAGGAAATGCCAGAATTCAGAGTGCCTGTGCCACCTTAATATGGGCTCTTTGTGTGTGCACGCTATGATACAATCTTTAATAACATGACCACATACTATTTTTTCCCTGCCTCATTCAGTACACATAATGGCCTTCTTCTGGGAATGAATCAGGAAACTTACTTTTAGGACCCCTGCTTCATTTGCTTCAGAAGTTGGAAGGTGTATAGTGAATGAGGCAGGGGATTGCAGGCAGGCAAAGAATTGTTTCATGGTTAAGATAGCTGAAAGTTACTCAGGAGAATTAGATTTTATTCCTTCTTCTGACACAGAGTTCCTCTGTGAAGCTAGGCAAGTCTCTTCAATTACTTCAAGCATTTCAGAGGTAGTCACTAATTGTGTGTGCCTCATTTTCTGGGTTCCACACTTGAGACCAGGAGATGGATTTGCACAAGTGCTGAGCATTCACAACTGCAACTGAAGTCAATGGGAGCTGTGCTTTGAACACGAAGGGCTATATCTGACACAAAATACTTTTTGAGAAATCAGGCCCTAGACATCTCATATAGGGCATGCAAAATTAGTGGCCACTTTTGATTGGAGTGGTGGAACCAGAGAGGCGAGGGGGCTAGCACCTCTGCAATTAAAGTATGTGCAGGGGGCAGAGGCAAGAGCAGGACCCACAGGATCGGCTGGAGCAGCCACCATGGTGCACCAGTTTGGGGAGCGGGTAGGAGCTCTCCTCTCCCTGCCTTCCAGAAACTGCAGGTCCTGGCAGAGACACTTGGCCCAGGGGACAGGCAGAAGCATGTGCGCCAGGGTGGGGTGGGGGACAGGGCTTCGGCACCTGGGTGGGAGGCAGGACGGTATTGATGCACAGGATGCCAGCTGCCAACGAGGGGGGAGAGAGAGAACATGGCACAGGGCACCAGCCCCCAAGGAACTGCCTTAGCAACAGCCAGGATGCCTCTTCTCAGCCTGGAGCCGGGATTTCTTGTTCCTCCTCCTATGCCTCTCTCCCTTCATTCACAGTGAGCTTCTACCACTTCCCCACTTTTGATCTGAATCTCTCTGCCTCCGTTCCCCATCTGTGAGAGGGGGATAATACCTCTCACCTCACTGGGATGTTGTGAAAATATCTTAAGTGATGTTTGTAAAGCACTCAAATACTGTAGTGATGAGCAGAAAAGCTCATGAGGAAACAGAGTTCTATCTTCTGAGAAGGGTTTGAATAGTCATAGGTTATATATACTGCAGAAATAATTATGTATTTTCTTCTTTCCCTAAGCAATACATGATTACACTGTGGAACAATTTTAAAACAAACATGTCACAGTTAGGTAGAATGTTTATTTCCATAACAATATTAAGATATGAAATATGCTGAGTAAAAAAAAATCTCAAAAGAAAATATAGCATTTGATCACAATAAATATCCATATGTTTCATTAAACACATTTGTAATCTTTTACGGGAAATAAATGTGTGATTTCTTCAAACGTACTAAAGAACTAAAATGTCACCTTTGTTAATTTCCTCATAAGAAAACAGCAGTGGAAACTAACTATGCCTTACCAGGTCCCTCGACTGTGCACTTAATTTCTCTTGCAGGTCACCGCCTTATTGCTATGTCACAAAGAATGAGATACTGTCAATGCTTAGGCATGTTATCGGAAAAGAAGAATTTCGCTCTTGTGGTCTTACTTTTGGATGTTAGCTTGGTGAGCCCCACGAGCCCCATCCCTGACTGTAGGGCATCCTCCCAAATTTAACAATTTTTAAGGGGTACACAGTCATCACACCCAGAGAGCTGGCCAACTGGATATTTACTCCCTTTAACTTACTACATAATATTTTATATCGGAAAAGGCAAGGCAAGTGACAGGTGAAAGAAAACAAGGTACCCTGCAATGAATTCCCGATCCTTTCTGTGATGATGGAGACCAGTGTTACTATTAATTTACATAACACAACTGTCTCTACTATAACCTTGTCTTTCCTCTCCCAGCGCCTCCATTTATCTGTTTATTCACTGTTGCATGATGCCTAACTCCTAGGCTGGGATCTCCTGGGGGCAGGTTCTGTCTGTGTTATTTGTTTTTACAGTGCCTAGTGCAATGAATCTGTAATCTCTGTTTGAAGTCTTTAGATGATACTGCAATACAAATAATACATAAATTAACAACAACAATACTGGCAGAAAGGGATAAAGCATGTACTCCCTTACTGCAGGCCAGCCAGACTACTGAGTGCCCAACCTCCTCTACCTTAAACTGATCATACATTTTCAAAATAGTAATAATACCCTATTTGGAACTTTTTATCTGTAGATCTACAAGTGGGCAAAGGAGGTCAGGATCATTATCCCAGTTTTACAGATGGAGAGACTGAGACACAGAGAATTGAAGCATTTTGCCCCAGGTCACATTGTAGGCCACTAGCAGAACTGTAAATAGAATTGAGGTTCCCTGAAGCTTAGTCTTGTAATCTATCTACCAGGCCCCGTTTCTATTATAACTACTTTGTAATAACCATACCCCCACCCTATTATGCATCATCAGCAGGATTTGAACACTGAACCTCTAGCACTACAGAATGCTACTATTTGAGCTACAGGACCAACTAATAAAACTAAAAGCCAAGTTTTGTAGGAAGAAGAGTATGAATTGACATTAAACAAAGAATGGGTTCTTGGCATATATCAGGTCTTTGGGAGGTATTAAAAGAGATCCCACAAATTGATAAACCAGTGTAACCATGTAGCTTCAGTTATTTTTTTTACTACCACAAAAACAAGAAGGTTAACACGTGAAGGCATGTGGACAAAAAATTTGTAGGTCTTTGTGTGGGGGCACAAAATCTATGAGAAGTGGCAGGGTCTGGGGGGTTGTGGGAGGACCCTGGGGGATCCAAGTCTCTGGGGAAGTGGGAGATAGGACCTGGATGGAGCTGGGAGGAAGGAGGTTGAGAAGCCTGAGCAGGAGGAAATATTATGAGGACAGTGTCCTCCAATATTCCCTTCCACAAACTCATAAATAGAAATAGGCCCATCTGAGGTCTAGATCTGAACGAAAACCAGCACTGCAAGTGTCAGTCCCCATGCAGACCCCAAAGTCCAAACAATCCTGATCAAAAGTTGAGGGGGGATTCAGATAATTTCGGGGCTAAGTGATGGCGCAGTTGGTTCTCTAAAGGGTTTAGAATCTGAGCAGTTTTCAGTGATTAGATCTGCCTTTTGCTTAAGATGGAAGTGCCACCTATTCATCATAGCCATGAATGTGTATTATTTTCAGATACTGCCAAAAAACACACACACCCTAAAACGTGTGTTTATCTTATTTGGAAAAAAGCATTGGAAAATTTCTGTGTGAAAGCAATATACCTTTTGAAGGCAGATACTGTATGTACTAGGGTAAAACCAGTTACATCACTCATTCTTTTTCCCAGCATCAGCTACACAGTTCCTGTCCTTTGAGTTTTCCCAATTGGCTGTGGAACAGTGGCAATGAAAGACACAGGAATTATATGAACAGTCTATACATACATCCAAGCATACAAGACTTTTAGAAAGGATTTTCCTGTGAGGTTTTTGTAGTTCAAACAAATTAATGTATGGATGCTATGGTTTCAACCCTTGGAAGAGATACATTTCTGGTAGTGGGACACTTGCCACAAGCCCAAGGCTTCCTGTTTCGCTAATCCTATTAGTTAAATAATCATGCTGGCATGTGGCACTGTCTCAAAACTGGAACAGTATCAACATTTCCTATTACATTTCATTACTGGCAGAGCAAGCTATGTAAGCACATTATATCCTGTCCATGCTTGCAAGGCTTTCTCTTCCTTTGCAAAACAGCATGATGGCTTTTATAGATACAGGCAGAATATTGTATCTATAAACTCAAAATAAGCATGGTAAGGAGCAAATAACTATCCAAACATGAAAAGAAGAAAAGATAATTATTCACTAAAAACACATAGCTAAAATAGGAATAGCATAAGAAATAACTAACATAATATACAATTCATCATGTATAATTAATGTATGCAATCATTTAGTATTCACATCTCTCTACTTCATTTTCTTCACTAAGACGATACATTCCAATTGCAGCTTTATCTAGTGTGTGAATGTCATGTATTTAAAATTATTTATTATTCAGTATAATTTATCCTGCTTTTTAATATATGCGCACCCCAGTACAGTCGGATGGGTCAGGGTCATGTGACCAAAAATACTTTTACATTGTTTACCGCTTGACCACATTATTGACTTCTGGGTCACATGCCAAATAGTCAATAGTTTCTGACCTCTTGACATGAAGAGGTACAGAGAGCCCATATAAGGTCTTGCACACCATTTAGCCCTTCAGTTTTGTTTTAGAGGGGGTTAAAATGAGGCTTGGTCAGATGCTCTGCACTAGGGTGAATTTCATCCTGAGTTGGCATTTGGCTTAATCAGGCCATGCCAGCATGTCTCACCCAACTGCAGTGTGTTTGGCAATGCAAATATAGGGACCATTTGAAGTTCTTCTACCCCTTTTTCCAAGGTCACAATTCCTGGAGAAAGTTAAGGACATCTTCTCCATCCTCATTCTTATTGATCTGTTCAATGCCTGCCACACAAATGAATCACAAACCTAATCGACCACTCCTGGTGCCACTACTTCTGCTCAGTCTTGCATCACATAAGTATGCCTTTGAAATATCTCACCCACAATGTCCCACCATGAACTCAAACTTAACATGAGCAAAACTGAGCTATACATTTTAGACCAGAGTCTTCTCTGCAGCTGAACTCTGTTAAGCAGGGAAGGGGCAGGAGAAGTTATATCTCTCTGATTCTGCACTGGCCCAGTCCCAGCATGAGCTGGAGAAGTCTAGTTAGGCTTTCATTTCTAACTTCTCACCCAATTGCTTCTTTCATTCCACCTCTTCATTTACTTTTTCCAGATTCATTTTCCTGACATCTTTCCATACTGCCCCTTATACTTGAAACTCCTTCTTCCACTTATGCAAAAGGTTTCTTCCATCAAGACTGGGAAGCCTGCTATATCATTTACTAGTTTCTACATTACAATGTGAAGTAGGTTGGAGCTTCCTTTGATAGTGCAGGTGACTCATTAAAATGGAATAGAAACACTTCCCAGAAACATGAAAGCCTAACAGTCGTGGCTCTGTTGAGTTAATGTTCTAATCCACAAAGGCTAGGCTTAGCCAGATTTATAGTAACAAATTATTTACTTATACATCACTGTGACAGTGGTGAAAACAAGCAGCTGAACCAGCACTCTGGTCACTGCAAGTCCATGTAGTTTCCCCAGAGAAAGGCCTGAATGAGGAAAGCTGGGGTTAATTACTAAATCAGGCTAAGCTTGGGAGAGCTAGGTAGCCCATTAACTGGAAGATTAGAAAGGCACACAGGAGGGAAGTGCGAAGAGAGAGAGGAAGGGGCTAGTAAGGCCAGGGAAAAGGGAGCTCTCTGTGTTAGGGTTACCATATTCAAAAAATAAAAAAAGAGGACACTCCACGGGCCCTGGCCCCGCCCCTTTCCCCACCCCCGGCCCCGCCCCAACTCCGCCCCTTCCCCGCCCCAACTCCGCCCCTTCCCCAAAGTCCCCGCCCTAACTCCCCCTCCTCCCTCCCAGCCACGCGAAAAGGGCTGCCCGAGCGCTACCGGCTTCACGGTTTGCCGGGCAGCCTCCAGACCCTGCGCCCCCGGCCGGCGCTTCCCCAGCGCAGCTGGAGCCCCGGAGGGGAAGCGCCCAGCCGGGGGCGCAGGGTCTGGAGGCTGCCCGGCAAACCATGAATCCGGTAGCGCTCGGGCTTCGGGCAGCCCCCATGCCTCCGGACCCTGCGCCCCCGGCCGGGCACTTCCACTCCCGGGCTCCAGCTGCTCTGCTCCTCCCCTGACTCAGACTTCGGCTCTGTTTAAGAGCCAAGCTGCCCGAGCCAGCGCTACCGGCTTCGGGCAGCCCCCGTGCCTCCGGACCCTGCGCCGCCGGAGCAGAGCAGCTGGAGCCCAGGAAGGGAAGTGCCCGGCCAGCGGCTCGGGGTCCGGAGGCACGGGGGCTGCCCGAAGCCGGTAGCGCTGGCTCGGGCAGCTTGGCTCTTAAACAGAGCCGAAGAGTCAGGGGAGGAGCAGAGCAGCTGGAGCCCGGGAGGGGAAGTGCCCGGCCGGCGGCTGGGGTCCGGAGGCAAGGGGGCTGCCCGAAGCCGGTAGCGCTGGCTCGAGCAGCTTGGCTCTTAAACAGAGCCGAAGTCTGAGTCAGGGGAGGAGCAGAGCAGCCGCGGGAGGGGAAGTGCCCGGCCAGTATTTTTCCCGGACATGTTCGGCTTTTTGGCAATTCCCCCCTGGACGGGGGTTTGATTGCCGAAAAGCCGGACATGTCCGGGAAAAACCGGATGTATGGTAACCCTACTCTGTGTGGACAGATCTCTTCCCTCTGTTCTCTATGGCAAAATGATGTTTGTATGTCACTGTAAACAGAGTTGCTGCACAGGACTGTAAAGGGGTGGTGGTGGTAGAGATAACACAAAAACTACATGTTGGCATTTACAACTGTAATCAGGGAAGGCAGGATCCCTTGCATAGTGGTTATTGTCTATGATGGCAGTCTCTCCTAATGGGTCTGCTCCAGGGGGCAGTAACCCTATCTAGTGGATACAGTCCTTGGGGCGGCAACCCCGCTGAGTGGATATAGTGCAGGGTGGGGTAGGAGAACCTGGGGCCTCCCACTCCACCAGGTTCCAACCCAGGGCCCTCGGAGGTTGAATTGAGCGTTCATCTGTCGGCATGTGGAGTCAGCTTCCCTGGGTTACTTACTACCTCAGTCTGCACCCTATCTGGCTGCTGCCTGTCTGTGGAGAACATCACCTTCCAGCCCTAGACTCTGTCACTGTGGCACCTCTGCTCCCCAGCTCAGTGTGGGCTCAGCTCCAGTCCTTCCCTAGAGCACCCAGGGAATATCCTCTTCCCTGGCTTGCCAGCCCCTGACTGAGTTGCCTGGCTGGCTTTTATATCCCACCTCCACCCGAGCATGCTCAGCAAAGGCGGAGGGAGGGAAGCCTCTTTAGGCCAGAACTGCTTCTTAGACACCCCGTCACAACAAACCAGAGGTATTAGAGCCATTTATACAAGAAAACAGAAGTGGAGGGGACACGTTCCCTGTCACAATCACACATACACATTGTAATGTCCTAGAGCAGTTGTGTTTTCAAAGAACAATGTGAAAGATATGGCTCCCTTCTGGTACAACTGTTGGCTATCTTCTATTAAGATTTTAATGAGAACAAATTCCACCCAATACTAGTCCAAGTGGAAAATGCAATTACCTTTGCATCTGTATGACAGTGATATGATTATTGAACCAGACAGCTTCCAAAAGCTCAGAGTCCCTTTTTCTGTCACAAGACATAAAACAAAAGAAAACCAGTGGTTTTTTACTTTGGTATGTAGAATGCACTCAAAAATATCATGAGAACACCACGTGTAAGATAAATCAATAATACTAGAAATAAGCCTTGGAAAATCCCTTTAGCATATCATAGCAGCAATGTCTTTATAGACTTTAAGGTCAGAAGGGACCATTATCATTATCTAGTCTGAACTCCTGCACACTGCAGGCCACAGAACCTCACACACCCGCTCCTGTAATAGACCCCTAACCTCTGAGTTACTGAAGTCCTCAAATTATGATTTAAAGACTTCAAGTTACAGAGAATTCACCATTTACACTAGTTTAAACCTGCACATGCCCCATGCCCCATGCTGAAGAGGAAGGTGAAAACACTCCAACATCTCTGCCAATCTGACCGAGGGGAAAATTCCTTACCAACACCAAATATGGCAATCAGTTAGACCCTGAGCATGTGGGTAAGACCCACCAGCCAGACAGCTGGCAAAGAATTCTCTGTAGTAACTCTGAGCCCTCCCCATTTAGTGTCCCATCTCCCACCATCGGGGACTTTGCTGCTGGCAGTTGCAGATTGGCTGCATGCCATTATAAGCAGTCTCATCGTACCATCCTCTCCATAAACTTATCAAGCTCAGTCTTGAAGCCAGTTTGGATTTTTGCCTCCACTGCTCCCCTTGGGAAGCTGTTCCAGAACTTCACTCCTCTGATGGTTGGAAACCTTCATCTAATTTCAAACCTAAACTTGTTGATGGCCAGTGTATAGCCATTAGTTCTTGTGTCCATGTTGGTGCTTAACTTAAATAACTCCTCACCCTCCCTGGTATTCATCCCTCTGATATATTTTTAGAGAGCAATCATATCTCCCCCCAGCCTTCTTTTGGTTAGGCTAAACAAGCTAAGCTCTTTGAGTCTCCTCTCATAAAGTAGGTTTTCCATTTCTCAGATCATCCAAATACCCCTTCTCTGCACGGTTCCCGTCTGAAGTCATCTTTCTTAAACATGGGAGACCAGAATTGCTCACAGTATCCAGATGAGGTCTCACCAGTGCCTTATGTAATGGTACTAACACTTCCCTGACTCTACTGGAAATATCTTGCCTGATTCATCCTAGCATTAGCCTTTTTCATGGCTACATTGGTGGTTCATAGTGGCTCATAGTCATCTTGTGATCAACCAATACACCAGGGTCTTTCTCCTTCTCTGATACTCCAACTGATACATCCCCAGCTTATAGCAAAAATTCTTGTTGTTAGTCCCTAAATGTATGACCTTGCACTTTGCATTATTAAATTTCATCCAGTTTACAAGGTTGTCCAGATCTTCTTGTATGTTATTCTGGTCTCCTCCATATTGTCAACACTTCCCAATTTTGGATTATCTACAAATTTTATTAGCACACTTCCACTTTTTGTGCCAAGGTCAGTAATAACATTTTTAAATAAGACTGTTCTCAAAACCAATCCCTGAGGAACTCCACTAGTAACCTCCCTCCAGTCTGACAGTTCACCTTTCAGTATGACCCGTTGTAGTCTCCCTTTAACCACCTCCTTATCCACCTTTCAATTCTCATATTTAATCTCCATCTTCTCCAATTTAACTAATAATTTCCCATGTGGAACTGTATTTAATGCCTTACTGAAATCCAGGTAAATTAGATCTACTGTATTTCCTTTGTCTAAATAATAAGTTATCTTCTCAAAGAAGGAGATCAGGTTGGACTGGCAAAATCTATCTTTTGTAAAACCATGTTGTATTTTTTCCCAATTACTGATAACCTCTATGTCCTTAACTACTTTCCCTTTCAAAATCTGTCCTAAGATCTTGCATACAATTGAGGTCAAACTAGTGGGCCTTCAGTTTCATGGATCACTTTCCCCCCCCTTGCTTAAAAATAGGAACTTTATTAGCAATTCTCCAGTCTAAGGGTACCAACCCTGAGTTTACAGATTAATTAAAAATTCTTGCTTTTAGGCTTGCATTTCATGTGCCAATTCCTTTAATATAGTGTGTTACACAACTATTTTCTTACGGTTGGACCATGTCCTATGTGGGTGCACTGCTGCTGTCCTCTGTTTTGTTAGTAGCTGGGTGGATTGTAGGAAAACGCTTGTCCTTTGCCTCCCATGTAAACAGTATTAAAATGTTCAAGACAGTGCTAGGAGAAGTCCTGCAACCAAATTAGCCTCTATAGGTTGTCCCCAAATGAGGTATATGCTGGCCCCTACCTGGCAAATGTAATCATGAGCACACATACCTATTCAAAGGAGCATCAAAGTGTGCCCCCACCTTACATCTTCTTGATTAGAACGATTGTAATGTACGGTACAAAGAGTAACATCTCCATGCCCCACACTCTCTCTGCCAGAGGCAGCACAGCATTTGGCCCTTAGGGTGCTCTCCTGTACACATAAAAAACTAAATAAAGGTAATTCACTAACTAGAATATAATATATAAAGGATGGCAGCCCTCATCCCTCAGGACAGATGCCAATCACTAACTGACTTCAGTAGGAAGAAACTTCCACCATGGATATGCCAGTGCAGAATTGTCCATTATGCCACGCTCCTCCATGCCCTTTCCCATTGTTCCATACTAACGTGTGCATTGCTATGCTCCTCTCCCTGGTATTACCACCACCCCAATCCTTGAAAAGCCATCCCTATCCCCAACGCCATTACAGTTCCATATTATGCCCCCTACTGCCCTCAGCAAGTTTAGGAAGCTCTGCTAAAAAAGACATACTCCCACTTTACAAATATATTGTGTCTTAGTGGGTCCTAAAGAGAACAAAGTCAGAGTTTGTGTAGTTTGAGGATGATTGTGAGGAATTTGATGTGTGTAACCTGGGTAATAATATGTTGGAATTGAAAGAGTGTGTGTTGTGGAGAGGATGCGTATGTGAGTACTTTAGGGTATAATGGTATTTGAGTGATTAGACACATGAATTGTATTAGGCCTGCTGGTTAATATTACCTTAACTATTGATTTCCTTGATGTTTCATGATTGTGTTGGTGGGATTTTCACTTGAGCAACATAAACCATAAATTAACACAACTTTTGTTTGGGGAAATTAATACACAAATGGACAATAAAGCAAAAAGTGTAATTTAATTATTTTTCTCAGAATCAGCTGCTACCTTGGCTTCATAGAGTAGGACTCCTCAGCCCTCATCCTATGTTCTTTCTACTTCAGACTCAATATCCCTCAGTCAGGTATGCTTCCTCCCTTTTATTTGACCTGGTGGAGGTCATTCCAATCAGGATTACTGTAGCTGGCAAGTATTACAGGGAAGGGGTGACATTAGCCCTTTTCAGAACAGTGTTTGTCCATCCCAGCATAGGTCCAGGATCGGGCTCTAAGATTTATAAACCAGAGGCCAGATTAATTGGCATGTTCCAGCTGCGTGGCACAAAAGAGCAGCCATACAAGTAGCGGGTTTAGCGAAGTTGGTATCACCTGAGTATAAATCTCTATATAGAGATGAATTTGTCTAGCATCTGAGCCACTTCTGGGGTGAAAAACATACTTTTTCAGTGCAACAGCTGCCCACAAGTCAGCATGAGGCTCCAAGTTTGAGCAAGATAGCTACAGATTCAGTTTAGGAGCTAGAGTACAACAAAGCTATAGTTATTTAGTTTGCAGAAACATAGTACTTGTATCCTGGGGTTGGCTTGCCTGTGTAGTATATTTAGGGTAACCAGATAGCAAGTGTGAAAAATTGGGATGGGGGTGGGAGGTAATAGGAGCCTATATAAGAAAAAGCTCAGAATATCAGGACTGTCCCTATAAAATCGGTACATCTGGTCACCCTAAGTATATTTCCATGTACACTGGCTTTGTTTAACTATTTTTCTATCTATTTTAGTGCATTAATTTAAAAAAAATGCCCCTTCCCATCTAAAATCACAATACATGGTTGTCTCTAGAAGATATTTTTTAAAACAGTTAGCCAATATAGTATTGCAATACAATTTATGCATTATCCGATTTATGTAAAAAGTATGTGCAATTTGTTTATCAGAAAATAAAACCGTATTACCCAGGAAGTCATCCTATTACATCAAGCCTGTGAAAATGTCAGCTCACAGCCAACAGCATTGGGTTGAATAGAAACTTGGTTCGGAGACCTCTAATGAAAACATTGCTGTGGGAAGTGGTGTAGGTGACTGTCCATACTACCCTGTCTTTTAAATCAGGCCTGAATGAATGCCCAGACATGCTGCAAAGGAGCACTGTGCTATAAGATGTGTAATTTTCAAAGTAGAGGTAAAACAAGGTCCTGACCAGTTGTGGTAATTAAAAATCCTATAGCAATTTCTGCAAGAATATGGAATTGTTAACCCTAGTGTCCTGGCCAAATTCCAATTTAAATAATTCTAATCAGCCTTTTTAAAATCCTTAGTATAATTCAGCTGTATGCAGCATACTTCACATCGTTTCTCTAATAGCATTGTAATGTCAATGTGCTAATTTCAGGACCTATTCTTGCCAACTCTTATGCATGTGCTTATCTTTAAGCATGTAAGTAGTACTTTTGGAACTGCTCATGAGAATAAAGTTAGGCACATGAGTAAGAGTACGCAGTATTGGGGCCATAGAGCCCAACCTTGAAAGATGCTGAACATCCTCAACTCCTAATGAAGTGAAGGGGAGTTGATGGTGCTCTTCAGCTTGCAGTTTCTGGCCCTTAAACATTTCTGTAGATGACAATGTCATGTTTGTATACACACACACCCATAGGACCTGATCCAGCAAAGAGATCTGAATGCACCCTTATTTCCCCACAGAGTCAACCCCCGCACCATATCTCAGTGCTCTCCACCATGCCTCCCAAAGAGACTCAATGTAGGAATAAGAGTGTATACAGCTGGTGTTCTTTTCAGGACTGGGGCCCTTATTTTGTACAATACCTTTGGGGATCCATTTGAATGAAAGGCACAATTTATATAAAAGGCTTATATATAATTGAGATACTTAAGTTTACTTAAACCAAAAAAAGAGTGAAAGTTTTATAAGTGTCTATAGTACACATATACACGATATATTTGCAGACACACACACACACACACACACACACATGCTATCATTACAGGAAAGGAAATCAGAATTACTGCATCTAAATGAAACTATAGGGAAAGAGAGGTAGAATTATTCAAGTTGGAATTAGGCCAGGACAGCTGAGTTAGCAACCCCATACATACAAAAATATGCATATACACACTGGTGTGTGTATGGAAGCACTAAATAAATCTTTCCATCTTTTGTTAGTATAAATAAATTAAAGTATATCATGTTACATATAAACTCTTGATATTGTATAAACATCTGTACTTCTGCAGTTTAAATGTGCAAATTATTCTTTTATCTTCTATGCGGCACCGATTTTAGCTTGTATTTACAAAACCCAACAAATGTTATTTTTTGAAATAGTCTGACTTTTTAATGGACACAGTAAGGCTACCACATGGAGGACATGCATTTATATTTTGGTTTGTGGACTGAGCCTATGTTGAATGATGCAGCATCTTATTTATATTATGACCTCCATCCGCATTATGTCAGACTTGGGAGTCAAGCTTTTCTAATCATTATGAAAAGTATTGCAGTTCAGAAGGTTATAGTGAGATTTAATAAAGCAAGGAGGTCTTTTGGACAGAATGTCATACAACATTGGGCCTTATTAGCTGTTGAAAGGGTATCTGGCTGCATTTGTAACATATTCAGGAGGGATTTTCAATAACTGTCGCAGTATCGGTCACTAATTGTGATTCATTGCTTTGAGAAATTTATTTTTAATTCATTTTTTTTTACATCTTCTGGAATTTTTCATTACATTTAGGATGCTAAAAATTCATACTGCCCTGAAGCAAATTTTAGAAAGCCAAAGACTTCAGGAAGGTTCTTCTCATTAAGGTGTGCAGAACTGTGGGGGAGGAGAAAATGAAGTTGGCCATCACTGACCTAGCTTAATACTTTCTGCTGATGTGCAATCAGCTAATGTCAGCAGAGGAATACATTTTTTGCTGCACTATTCTCTATAAACTTAACAGTTTCTTTTCTGCCACAACAAATGCATCACCTAAACCTGCAAGAAAGCATTGTCCTAGCAAATGTAGTCTCCTTCTCTTTCCAGACTTACACGAGAGTCACACTTTTATGTGCCACAAGAATGCAATTAATTTAGCTGTAATACAGTATGTTTATTAACTAACAGTCCAGGAATACAAATGTTTTTCAATTTTACCAAATTTGTACATCATTGTTACATTTCCCTCAAGTTGCTAGTTTTCAAATGGTATTTGCTCAATGTGAAACCAGTGGGCCATGTTCTGTATTCCCTATGCTGGCAAAGCTACCAAACCTAGCAGTGGAAGTTTTGCCTGAATAAAGCTGAAGGCATTAGCCTATGGGTAATTTTTTTCCTCACTGCAGCAGGCTTGCACAAGTCTCTTATTCTCTATGTAACAGCTTTAAGCCCTGATTCAGAAAGATTCTGCCATGGACAAAATGTACTGTCAGAAACTAATGTTTTCATGGACAGCTGAGTTCCTTCTCCTCAGACAATCAGATTACCTGGCACTCTGCACCTCCCTCACCCCCCCCCAAGCAAGCTCGCCACAACCTCAACCCCCCACCACAAGGCAATTCTGCAACCTCCTCCCCTTTCAACAGCCACTTATAGTACCTATAGAGAGAACACATATAGATAAGATTGATAACATAATTTTCTTACATAAACTGCGGAAGTGGGAATACTGCACCATCTTTATCTGGACACAGGCACTTCTAACATTAGATATTCCCGTGTATTGTGATAATATGCAAATCTTTTGACTCACATTAAAAAAAACCTGGCAAATATTAAATTATTTTTCTTGCAACTGGCAAACCCACAAAAGAAACTGGCCAGGCTGGTCAAATATGGACCAGGTGGTAACCCTAGTTTACATACCTTACTGAACTGGGACATAAGTGGTACATAGGGCCTTTTGCAGAACCACTGTACGAAGTAAATTTCACCCTAAAGAAATAATAATTTAAATTTATAGCTAAGTGCACTTAGAATGAAGTATAAATTGCTTCTAATATTGAGGTGGTTTTTTTGTTGTTGTGAGTAGACATGTCTGAACACTTTTCTTGCTACTGCAAAAAGGCAGAAGGAAAAATCAGTTTTTGATGGTTCAATTTCAGAAGGTATTTGAAATCTGGATCTCAATTGTGTGGCTTGGGCCCATCTTATTTCTATAATGTTAACATGTCCATATTGTCTTTCTTTCAGAGCAATACTTGTCTGTCAGCTGAAGCTTCTCCAGCAGAGAAAAAAAGGATGACATTTGTGATAGGGACATGTTTGCTTTCAAGGGAAAAGGGACATTTCTTGTTAACTACAATGAATATAAAAGATTGAGTTAATACAATAGGAAGGTAAAGTGTCATTCTTCATTTTCCCAGAAATCTGAGCTACACAATGGACCACTCCCCTAGTTTAAAGTTATGCAGGTGATTGAATGTTTTCCTTTCTGCCACACTTGAATATGAAGAATTTTAATAAAACAACAACAGTACAAGAATTGACACTCCTGATAGAACCTTTCACTTAAGAATCTAAACACACTCACCAAATTTTAAATAATCTTCACAACCCCCTTGTGAATTACTTAAAGAGAAAAAAAAACATTAATCACCTCAGCCGAGTTTGGATTTTGGTGCTAAATTAAAAGCAAAGCCTTTATTGATTTTACTGTCACCAACCTTAAAAAGAGTTAAAACGCTTATGGAAAGTATCATGAAGCTTCTCTAAATATGTTTGCTATGAGAAATGTATGTTCAGAACGAAATACAGAGAACTGCTATTTGGTGAAGGACACTAGGTGACTGAAATCTGGCTGCTTCTTGCTGAGATGGATACAAAGAAAAAAGGCACTCCTTGAGAAGCTATATACATCTCTGTCCACAGAAGCACAGATCAGCAATTAAGTGTATAATGTGTAACTTGCATGCCATTAAAGCTACTGAATGCTTTAAAAATGCTGGTAAGAGCATTCTGTATAGCTATAGGAACCCCTTGGTGGATATTTCGTCGTTTTGAGAATTGTATATCCGACAAGGTACTAAAGAGCGAATCCTCTACAAAACATGAGAGTTTCAAGAAAGTCAATTGCAAAAGTTTTGAAAAGTTCTGGACTTAGTGTATAGACTAGAATGGTTTGGGCTGCATTTTGTTGCCCTTACTGATCTTTTCTTCCATAATAAGAGGTAATACAGTATCTGCTTATCTTTCTGCTGCTTTCTGTAATACTGGATGTTAGGATGACTTGGGAACAGGGCTGGTGCAACCTATTAGGCGACCTAGGCGGTTGCCTAGGGCGCTAACATTTGGGGGGCGGCATTTTCTTCGGCAGCGACCGTGGCGGCCGGGGGTGTGGCATGCAGGAGAACTCCCCGCCCCAGCTCACCTCTGCTCCACCTCCTCCCCTGAGCACGCCGCCCCGCTCTGCTTCTCTCCCTCCCAGGCTTGCGGCGCCAAACAGCTGATTGGCGCCGCAAGCCTGGGAGGCGGGAGAAGTGGAGCAGCAACGGTGTGCTTGGGGAGGAGGCGGAGCAGAGGTGAGCTGGAGTGGGGAACTGCTGCATGGCTCCCCGGGCGAGGGGGAGCTGCCACAGGGGGGCGCCTCAGGGCGGGGGTGGGGAGCTGCCACGGGGGGGGGGTGACTCAGGGCAGAGGGGGGTGGGGAGCTGCCGCAGGGCTCGGGGAGGGGGCGGAGCAGAGGTGAGCTGGGGTGGGGAGCTGCCACACGGCTCCCCAGGCCGGGGAGGGTGGGGAGCTGCCGCGGGGGGGGGGGGGGGGGCGCGCCTCAGGGTGGGAGGGGGGAGCTGCCACGGGGGGGGCGCCTCAGGGCGGGGGGTGCGGGGAGCTGCCGCAGGGCTCGGGGACGGGGGAGGGTGCAAGGTGGAAGTTTCGCCTAGGGCGCGAAACATGCTTGCACCGGCCCTGCTTGGGAAAACCAACCACTTAGTGTGGTGGCTTCCTCGGACCTAATTTTTTCTCTGACCGTGTTCTCATCCTTTCCTTAACTGAACATGCAGATTTTTCTCTCCAGTACTTCTTAGAAAAGCTGTTCTTAAATGGTGTTCTCTAATTCCTTTACTGAACTCTTGCATGTTTTTCAAATGGATATCTTCTTTCTTCCTAATGACCCTTAAGATAACTATTGACTGATGTGACACTTGATCTATACAGAAAATAAATGACCCCAGTAATATCTGTCTTTTTTCCACGTGCTCTGATAGTGGCATGCATGTTTCTTTTCATCTCATCACGCTGACAAGAATTGCTTATGCAGGTATTTTCTCCTCTTCAAGCTTCAACTGAAATCTGAAACTGAGCTTTTTGCTGAAGCTTTGGTATCATTACAGAATTCCTCCAACATGAAGTGTTCATTATAATTTAGAATGTGTATATAGCATTTGCTTTTGAATGTAAGATCCTAGAGTAAGAGATTTTTCTCCTTGATTTGTAGACATAAGTTATCTTTCCTCCTTGCTTCTGTTACTGTGGGTGACAAATTGTGACTCATCAAGCTGCCCTCTCCTTGTTCTGAGGAGGGAAATAAGCTACCTCATCCCATTTCATGGAGCAGCTTACTTGCTGCTTTGCACCTCACCAGCTACTCCAGTCAGTGGGTGGGGAAGGTGAAACTATGGCTCCTCTCACTCCCTGTCCCTCTGGATCCCCTCTCCACACACTAGCTTGCAATACAGAGTATCAGGTGATTCTTTCCCCCTTCTTTATAGTCTGAGTCACAAGAGCAGGGAAGTAACAGAGACTTTGTTTTCTCTCCAGTGAGACAGAGGACTGTGATAATCTTGCTCTCTACATCGAATGGAAAAGCACCTCACACGCAAAAATATTCCTGTGACCAGTCACCCACTTTCTGACCTCATTCTAACATTATGCATTTTCTAAATCACAGTTTGTTTGTTTTTTTGTTTTGTTTTGTTTTAGTGTTGGTACATTTGCAAAATAATCAGTTAACCTAACGTGTTTTTTGTTTTTTGCTTTTTACTATTGCTTCTCTTTCTCTCTTTTGCATCTCCAGCACTATATAGAACAAGAATCTACTCAGACACGAGAGATTGACTTTTACTGAGATGGGGTAGGGGCTATAGAGGAGAAGATGGCACTCAGATACTGCAGTGATGGATGCCAACATAAGTCCCTGAAGAGAAGAAAGTCTTTCTTGAAAACTGTCTTCCTCTGGACAAGTGCCCCTTCTAGAATAGGAACAAATGGGGGAGAATCATGCATTGATGAAATTCAACTTCATCCTGAAGTTTGGTACCCTGCTGAGTGTCTTGAGTTTGCCAAATCTCATGACATTTCTTATATTTCTGGTTGAACTAGAAATAGCACCTCTTTTTTTTTTCTTTCAATATTTTAAAAATTCTGCTTCCATGCCTGAGCAGGGACCCAGAGATGCAGGGACCCGGAGGAAAAACAACTCATGGCAAACCAAATTTGTTAAACTTCAAAAGCGTTAGGGCTGAGATCCTCTTGATTCTTCACAGGTTAAATGAAGTGGAATTAGTAGGAGAGATGTGGAAATTGTTATGAATATAATTTATTATAGTGGTGTGGAAATAATGAATGTATTACGTTAAAGTTAATAAGGCTCAACATCTGTATAATTTGAATGGTTATATTTCTTTAGTTCATGTATATTATTGACAAAATAAAAAGGTTTTCAAAAAACATTAAGTTCATATTTTGGATGAAATTTTGAGCATGTGGGGGAGAGGGAAGAAGCGTTATATTGTTATCCAATCTAGTTCTTCTGTTTCACTTGTACTAACAAATTCCACGGTCTTGATACATTCTGACTAGCCTCAGAACATTGTTTTATTGTCCTAAATGAAACTTCAGAGCTGGAAACTAATGAAAATTAGGATTCTCTACATCTTTCAAGATTGTGGGCCAGATTCTCAGCTGCTGTAGATCAGCATAGCTCTACTGAAATCAGTGGAGCTACATCAATTTTGGTTTTGAGCCTCAATGTGAAGAAAATGTGGCCCTTGGTGGCTGATGAAGGTACATATTTTGGAGCCCATTTGTTCTGGGCATATATCAGTTTCAGTCATACCCATCTTATTAGGAAACAAAACATGTATCAAATGACACTTAGGCCTGGTCTACACTAGGAGTTTATGTCGAATTTAGCGCCGTTACATCGAATTAACCCTGCACCCGTCCACACCACGAAGCTATTTAGTTCGAAATAGAGCTCTTTTAAATTCGACTTCTGTAATCCTCGAAAACGAGAGGAGTAGCGCTAAATTCGAAATGGCAATATCGAATTAGGCTAGGTGTGGATGGAAATCGACGGTAATAGCTCCGGGAGCTATCCCACAGTGCACCACTCTGTTGACGCTCTGGACAGCACTTCGAGCTCGGATGCTCTGACCAGCCACACAGGAAAAGCCCCGGGAAAATTTGAATTCCTTTTCCTGTCTGGGCAGTTTGAATCTCATTTTCTGTTTGGACAGCGTGGAGAGCTCAGCAGCACTGGCAACGATGCAGAGCTCTCCAGCAGAGTTGGCCGTGCAATCTAATAGAAAGAGGGCCCCAGCATGGACTGATCGGGAAGTCTTGGATCTCATCGCTGTGTGGGGCGATGAGTCCGTGCTTTCAGAGCTGCGCTCCAAAAGAAGGAATGCAAAGATCTATGAGAAGATCTCTAAAGCCATGGCAGAGAGAGGATACAGCCGGGATGCAACGCAGTGCCGCATGAAAATCAAGGAGCTGAGACAAGGCTACCAAAAAACCAAAGAGGCAAACCGACGCTCCGGATCCCAGCCCCACACATCACGTTTCTACGAGGCACTGCATTCCATCCTAGGTGCGGCCGCCACCACTACCCCACCAGTGACCGTGGACTCCGAGGATGGGATATTGTCCACGGCCGGTTCCTCCTCGGAAATGTTAGGTGACGGGGAAGATGAGGAAGGAGATGAGGAGGACGAGGCAGTCGACAGCGCTTGCACCGCTGATTTCCCCGACAGCCAGGAGCTCTTCATCACCCTTACCGAGATCCCCTACCAACCGTCCACAGCCGTTACCCTGGACACCGAATCAGGGGAAGGATCAAGCAGTGAGTGCTTTAAACATCTAAACATTTCATTTTAACATAACTGGAATATTTATATTGTTAAGAATGGGCTTTTCAGTCACTCATTTAAACATAGAAACTTTTATTTATAACAAAACAGGAATATTAACTATATTAGTAATTTGTTGTTCATGATTTAGTTGGCTTAGTGAACTATTTACTCCTAACTATGTATAGAAAATCAAGTAATGTCCGGATATTCATGATTAGGCCACCACAGGACGCTCCACTCTGTAGTCCCTTATGCTGAACTTAAATGAAAAGACGGTCAATGTGCCCGGGAATGGACAGAGAGTCCTCCTGTGATAGCTCGGCATAGCTCTCCTGGAGGTACCGCTCCAGCATGCGCATGAGGTTCCACGGCAGGGCGATCTTGTTCGGTCCCCCGTGGTAACACACGTTCCCACGCCATGAGTCCATCAGGTAGTCCGGGATCAGTGCACGGCACAGCATGGCGGCATACGGCCCTGGCCTCTGCATGGTCTCACGCAGCATCCTTCCCCTCTCGGTCTCCGAGATCCTCATGAGTGTAATGTCACACATGAAGCCCTGCTTTACATTAGGGAGGGGAATGTTAGTATTGGGACTGCTTTACAGCCACGCGGTGGAGGCGGCAGAGGGGCAGCATACAGGGATCTTTCCCGGGGACAGCCGCGAGGTGGTGGGACAGGGGCAGAGCTCATGCTTCCCTGATTGCTGCCAGCAGAGAGTGGCCTTGCATTCAGTGCGAAAGGAGCCCAGTGCTACTATTACATTTTTAAGCTGCCACAAGTCTACGGCTTACCATGTTTTCCTGCAGCAGAAGTAGAGGTGTCCTGCAACGCATCTCTGATCGCAACTGCAGGACCCCAGACACAGAAGGCGAGGGCCGAAAATTCGACCTTGTCCTGAGTGCGCATGTGAAAGGTCCAGTGCATGGTGTTGTTCACAGAGAAAGACTATGTTCTTTGTTAGCAACTTCATTTATCTGTCTCAGGAATTTACTCCCTTTTTCCCATTCCCACAGACACATCTGCGACTGTCTCCCAACCCAGCCTGGCATCACACTCCCAGAGGCTAGCGCAGATTAGAAGAAGGAAGAGAAAGACGCGGGAAGACATGTTTTATGAACTTATGGACTGCTCACGAGAGCAGGCAGCCCAGACGACACAGTGGAGGGAGAACTTGTCACAAATGCACAGAGCAGTCATGGAACGGGAGGAGAGGTGGCGCCAGGAGGACCAGCAGGCTACTCAAACCCTGCTTGGACTAATGAGGGAGCAAACGGAGACGCTCCGGCGCCTAGTGGATGTTCTGCAAGACCGGAGGCAGGAGGACAGAGCCCTGCTGCTGTCTATCTCTAACCGCCCTCCCCCGCCACCAAGTCCCACACCCCCCTCACCAAAAGTACAAAGAAGGAGGGGCGGCAAGGGCCGTTAAAACTTTCAGTCGGCCCCTGCACACTGCTGCAGCAATGGAAGGCTCTCGTTCCAAAGTTTGAAAAGTCCTTTCCTACCCATCTCACACTAGCCCACGTCCAAGTTTCCTCTCCCCCCTTTTCATGTGCGGTTCATAATAAAACATCTGTTTCTGTTAAGTACTGTTTCCGAGAGTGTCTTTTGGAGGGGATTCTGTCTGAAGGGGGGGAAGGGGTTTGTTACTTGGACAGGACAGTCACCTGTAGCAGGCTACAGAGGCGGGGGCAGGTCCAGCATCAGGACACATACACAGTACAGTCACCAGTTACCCTGGTCAGTCTGGGAGGCGGTTTTCATGTTCTGGGGTGCGAGGGGGTTGATCTGTGACTTTGTGGCGGGGGAGGGCAGTTAGAGATCCTATGCCGCGGTCCTTATCCTGGATCACAGAGCCACGCAGCAGGGGATCTGTTACCCTCCGCCCCCTGCCAGAAAGTCACTTGGCCGACACATACATGCAGTCCCGCCCAGGACTGCTGGCAGGCTGCGTTGAAACAACCAATCCAGCACTGCGGAGCCTGTCATTCCCGGACTTTAGAAGCATCATTTGCATCAAAACACTAAGCCCGCCCCCCGCCACAGTCTGCGTCCCCGGTTTAAAACATTCCCGCGAAAACAGTAAAAAAGAGAACCTTGTTCATTAACAAAACGGAACAGATTTTATTTGTTGGGAAGGTGGTGAAGGGGGTATGTAACTTGGAAGGATAGTCAACAGTAACTGGGTAAAGAAACGGGGGCAGGTTCAGCATCTGTGTCCACAAAGTAAAAAGTCACTGGAGACCCTGCTCAGTCAGGAACCTGGCTTTCAAAGCCTCCCTGATGCACAGCGCGTCCCGCTGTGATCTTCTAATCGCCCTGCTGTCTGGCTGGACGTAATCAGAAGCCAGGCTATTTGCCTCAACCTCCCACCCCGACATATAGGTCTCCCCCTTGCTCTCACACAAATTGTGGAGCACACAGCAAGCAGCTATCACAATGGGGATATTGGTCTCGCTGAGATCTCAGCGAGTGAGTAGGCTTCTCCATCTCCCCTTGAGACGGCCAAAAGCACACTCCACCACCATTCTGCACTTGCTGAGCCGGTAGTTGAAGAGTTCTTTCCCTGAGTCCAGTGCGCCAGTGTAGGGCTTCATGAGCCAGGGCATTAGCGGGTATGCAGGGTCCCCGAGGATGACTGTAGGCATCTCCACATCCCCAACAGTTACTTTGTGGTCTGGGAAGTAAAGACCTTCCTGCAGCCGTCTACACAGACCAGAGTTCCTGAACACCCTAGCGTCATGAACCTTGCCAGGCCATCCAACGTAGATATTGGTAAAACGTCCCCGATGGTCCACCAGTGCTTGCAGCACCATGGAAAAGTAGCCCTTCCGGTTGATGTACTGGCTGGCCTGGTGGTCCGGTCCCAGGATAGGGATGTGAGTCCCATCTATAGCCCCACCGCAGTTTGGGAATCCCATCTCGGCAAAGCCATCTCTGATGAGCTCCACGTTTCCCAGGGTCACTACCTTAGATAGCAGTAGCTTGACGATTGCCCTGGCTACTTGCATAACAGCAACCCTCACGGTAGACTTGCCCACGCCAAACTGGTTAGCGACGGACCGGTAGCTGTCTGGCGTTGCGAGCTTCCAGAGGGCTATGGCCACTCGCTTCTGGACAGTCAGGGCTGCCCGCATCCGGGTGTCCTTTCGCTTCAGGGCAGGGGACAGCAACTCACACAGTTCGAGGAAAGTCCCCTTCCGCATGCGAAAGTTGCGCAGCCACTGGGATTCATCCCAGACCTGCAGCACTATGCGGTCCCACCATTCCGTGCTTGTTTCACGGGCCCAGAATCGCCGTTCAACAGTATCAACAAGACCCAGTGACAGCGAGATGTCCTGGGCGCTGGGTCTCATGTTCTCAGAGAGGTCGGAGCTAGTGTCCGACTTCATGCCGTCACGGTGGTGCCGTAGCCTCCTCTCATGATTGATCTGCAGCTGCCTCTGGTACAGGTGGAGGAGAAGCTGCGAGGCGTTGAGAACTGCCACAACTGCAGCGATGGTCGCAGCGGGATCCATGCTCGCACTGCTGTGGCGTCCGCGCTGTCAGTAATCAGAAAAGCGCGCGAACTGATTTCCCGCCGGCGCTTTCAGGGAGGGAGGGAGGGAGGGCGTGAGTGACGGACGGATGATGACAGGCGCCCAAAAGCACCCTCGACACATTTTTTTACCCAGAAGGCATTTGGGGATCGACCCAGAATTCCAATGGGCAGGGGGGACTGCGGGAACTGTGGGATAGCTGCCCACAGTGCACCGCTTCCTATGTCGACGCTTGCCCCGTTAGTGTGGACTCACAAAGTCTCACAAAGTCGAATTACTGTCCTTAGTGTGGACACACACGTTCGACTTAGTAATATCGATTCCACATAGTCGAATTAACTAAAATCGAAGTACTCTCGTAGTGTAGACAAGGCCTTAGACTTTCTACATTGGCTCTGAGCCATGCTATCCAGTTGGAGTATGCTGTGCCGTAGTTGGTTAAAGCAGCTGCCTACTAAACAGAAGATCCTGGGCTCAAATCTGAGCAGTGCCTGGAGCAGGATAAAGCCATTGGACCAATGGCTGTGGTGGAGTTTGACCATATTAAAATCAAGATTGGATGTTTTTTTAAAAGACCTGATCCAAGAATTATTTTGGGGAAGTTCTATGGCTAGTGTTATATAGGAGGTGAGACCAGATTATCACAATAGTCCTTTCTGGTCTTGGAATCTATGGAACAGTTCTCTCCCACACACATTTATTTATCACCAATCAATGTAATATTTAAGCTTAAATTTCCCCCTTACACTTCTGGTTGTGCTGCTAGAGAGATTACTGGTTTCCAGACATTCTTGGAGACTGGTATTGATCTGGAACTGGAATCTATTTTTTTAAAATCCCTGTTTAAATGTCAGTCAATTAATACTCATTTTGAGGGCCTAAAATACGAGCCAGAAGAATAAATAGTGTTATATAATAACAGACACTTTGTTCTTCTGGTTTTGACTTTTCACTCTTTTTTTAATATTAGTTTCTCCTTCTGAATTAATTTGTCAAAAAAATTACAATAAATGTCTTCAATGATTTTCACTTCCTACAGGCAATTCTGACTTATCACTAGGTACCCCCATATCTTAACACATAATTTTCACTTAAACATAATTCACATCAGTATTGCAGAAAAATGAGATGTTTTTTAGAGTCTCCCCACCCCCACCCCAAATGCCATGAGCATTGAGCAAAAAATGCTATTTTAACATTTCCAGCAAAACCCAGTGAAACAATTCTATTGGCAGCACTAGTCTGGCAGAAATACTGTACGAGCTACATCTATCTTCAGTATATGATGGCAAAATGCACCCTGTTCCTCTTTAAATGCCCATTTTTCAATAGATCAGGTAATCACCGGGCCTGACTTTCATAGAATCAAAGAAGATTAGGGTTGGAAGAGAACTCAGGAGGTCATCTAGTCCAACCCTCTGCTCAAAGCAGGATCAACACCAACTAAATCATCCCAGGCAGGGCTTTGTCAAGACGGGCTTTAAAAACCTTTAAGGATGGAGATTCCACCACCTCCCTTGGTAATCCATTCCAGTGCTTCACCACCCTCCTAGTGAAATAGTGTTTCCTAATATCCAACCTAGACCTCCCCCACTGCAACTTGAGGCCATGGCTTCTTGTTTTGTCATAAGTCACCACTGAGAACAGCCTAGCTCAGGGATCGGCAACCTTTGAAATGTGGCCCATCAGGGAAATCCGCTGGCGGGCCGGGACGGTTTGTTTACCTGCAGCGTCTGCAGGTTTGGCTGATTGCAGCTCCCACTAGCCACTGTTCACCATTCTAGGCCAAAGGGGGCTGCAGGAAGCAACGGCCAGCACATCCCTCAGCCTGTGCCGCTTCCCGCAGCCCCCATTGGCCTGGAACAGCGAACCGCGGCCAGTGCGAGCTGCAACTGGCCGAACCTGAGGACGCTGCAGGATAACAAACTGTCCCGGCCCACCAGCAGATTTCCCTGATGGGCCGCATGCCAAAGGTTGCCGATCCCTGGCCTAGCTCATTCCTCTTTGGAACCCCCCCTTCAGGTAGTTGAAGGCTGCTATCGAATCCCCCCTCACTCTTCTCGTCTGCAGACTAAATAAGCCCAGTTCCCTCAGCCTCTCCTCATAAGTCATGTGCTCCAGACCCCTAATCATTTTCATTCCCCTCCGCTGGACTCTCTCCAATTTGTCCACATCCTTTCTGTAGTGGGGGGCCCAAAACTGGATGCAGTACTCCAGATGTGGCCTCACCAGTGCCGAATAGAGGGGAATAAATCACTTCCCTCGATCTGCTGGCAATGCTCCTACTGATACAGCCCAATATGCCGTTAACCTTTTTGGCAACAAGGGCACACTGTTGACTCATATCCAGCTTCTTGTCCACTGTAATCCCCAGGTCCTTTTCTGCAGAACTCCCGCTTAGCCAGTCGGTCCCCAGTCTGTAACAGTACATGGGATTCTTCCGTCCTAAGTTGAGGACTCTGCACTTGTCCTCGTTGGACCTCATCAGATTTCTTTTATCCCAATCCTCCAATTTGTCTAGGTCACTCTGGACCCTATCCCTACCCTCCAGCATATCTACCTCTCCTCCCAGCTTAGTGTCATCTGCAAACTTGGTGAGGATGCAAACCATCCCATCATCCAGATTGTTAATGAACATGTTGAACAAAACCAGCCCCAGGACAGACCCCTGGGGCACTCCGCTTGATACCGGAAGCCAACTAGACATCGAGCCGTTGATCACTACCCGTTGAGCCCGATGATCTAGCCAGCTTTCTAACTACCTTATAATCCATTCATCCGATCCATACTTTTTTTAACTAGCTGGCAAGAATACTGTGGGAGACCATATCAAAAGGTTTGCTAAAATCAAGGTATATCATGTCCACCACTTTCCCCATATCCATAGAAACAGTTATCTCATCATAGAAGACAATCAGGTTGGTTAGGCATCACTTGCCTTTGGTGAATCCATGTTGACTGTTCCTGATCACTTTCCTCTCCTCCAAGTGCTTCAAAATGGATTCCTGTAGGACCTGCTCCATAATTTTTCCAGGGACTGAGGTGAGGCTGACCAGTCTGTAGTTCCCCAGATTCTCCTTCTTCCCTTTTTAAAAGATGGGCACGATATTTGCCTTTTTCCAATCGTCTGGGACCTCCCCTGATCACCAGGAGTTTTCAAAGATAATGGCCAATGGCTCTGCAATCACATCAGCCAACTCCCTCAACACCCTCAGATGCATTTGATCTGGCCCCATGGACTTGTGCATGTCCAGCTTTTCTAAATAGTCCTTAACCTGCAGTTCTTTCACCACTGAGGCCTGCTCACCTCCTCCCCATACTGTGCTGCCCAGTGCAGGAGTCTGGGAGCTGACCTTGTCTGTGAAGATCGAGGCAAAATAAGCATTAAGTACTTCAGCTTTTTCCACATAATTTATCACTAGGTTGCCTCCCCCATTCAGTAAGGGTCCCACACTTTCCCTGACCTTCTTCTTGTTGCTAACATATCTGTAGAACCCCTTCTTGTTACTCTTCCCATCCCTTGCTAGCTGCAACTCCAATTGTGCTATGGCCTTCCTGATTACACCCCTGCATGCTCAAGCAATATTTTTAAACTCCTCCCTAGTCATCTGTCCAAGTTTCCACTTCTTGTAAGCTTCCTTTTTGTGTTTAAGCTCACCAAAGATTTCTCTGTTAAGCCAACTTGGTCACCTGCCATATTTGCTATTCTTTCTGCACATTGGGATGGTTTGTTCCTGTGCCCTCAATAAGGCTTCTTTAAAATCCTTTCCCCCTCATATTAGCCTCCCGGGGGATTCTGTCCATCAGTTCCCTGAGGAAGTCAAAATCTGTGTTCCTGAAGTTCAGGGTCCGTATTCTGCTGCTCTCCTTTTTTCCTGTTGTCAGGATCCTGAACTCGACCATCTCATGGTCACGGCTGCCCAGGTTGCCACCCACTTCTACTTCCCATACCAATTCTTCCCTGTTTGTGAGCAGCAGGTCAAGAGGAGCATGGCCCCTAGTTGGCTTCTCCAGCACTTGCACAACCAAGAAGTTGTCCCAACACTCCAAAAACTTCCTGGATTGTCTGTGCACCATTGTATCACTCTCCCAGCAGAAGTGACGGTAATTGAAGTCCCCCATTAGAACCAGGACCTATGATCTGGAAACTTCTGTTAATTGTCCAAAGAAAGCCTCATCTACCTCATCCTCCTGGTCTGGTGGTCTATAGCAGATGCCCACCATGACATCACCCTTGTTGCTCATGCCTCTAAACTTAACCCAAAGACTCTCAACAGGCTTTTTTCCAATTTCTCTTACTTTGTGGGGTGCTAAGTGCCCTCAGGGATGTCAATGGAAATGGAGGGTTGTCAGTAGTCACAGGATTTTGCCCATGTTCCTTTGATATCATGGTGGATAGTACTTGTAAGTATTAGTGTATCTAATGGCCGCCATTTACCTAGGACTCACATATGGACTCCAACAGGTTTCCTAGCATTCCATGTTCTATGAGAAATATTAGTAATGTTACTGATAAACAGTAATCTGTTAATCACTGCAAAAGGCCATGGTTAATTTCTTTCCAGTTAACTGCCTTGCAGTTAGGATAATACTAAATGGTGTAGTCAGTCAGTATCTCCCTCCTCACTTCAATTTCTATAGGATGATTTCCACATTCCGTTTCTGAGAAGGCCAAAACTTGCTCGCCTGGGGGCAAGTTTTTCAATAGCACCTAAGTGACTTAGGCACCTAAATCAATATGTAGGTTGCTGTACACCTGCCATTCCCAAGTGACATAAATGGGATTTGTAGGTGCTCAAAGTTTCTGAAACTCAGACCACTTTAGGAACCTAACTTAAGGCACTGTAGGCTTGAAAATTTTAACTTTCACACATATCCAAAGCTTATCTGAACCATTTTGGACTAGAGATCTCATTCCCCAGATATTTACCTCATTTCCACATGTAAATATTCAATTTTCTGCATAAATGAAGATTTTTTTGCCTGGTAGAACTGTACTAATCTGATCCAGAATAGTTCACCTAGTTCTAGTTAATAGCTAAAGTGCTAATCCAGATCACAGTTATTCCACAGCAGTGCTGATATCTGATTTTAACTGGATTGAGGTATGTTAATGAGATATCTGGAGGACTTTTGTTTTCATGTGTAAGGTCAGCACACTTAGACGTCAACATAGAACTGCCATAGCTCAAACTGAGAAACTGTCAAAATCTTCCTTCAATTAGAAGCCTCAGCACATGCTGGGGTGTAGAACTTTTGAATCTTTTCATATATAAGTGATTAAATGCATGTGTTCAGAGATATTACAGTGAATATGCGCAATGCAGAGCCATCTGTGAGAAGAGTCTTTGACATCAAAGCTTAAACACTGTGCAGGCTAAGAAAGAATCCCATTGGAATATCTTGCACAATTGGAAACTTATGTTTAAGTGCACACAGCGGTATGCAAAATGAAAAAGAGACAAGGATGAATCTATTTAATCATAAACTCTGTCAGTTTTTTATATATATATAAATGCATACTGTCTATTCATATTTGTCTATTTTGTAAACTGAAATATCTGAAGGTAGGAAACAGCTAATTATTTTACTTTTCGGAAGAATTGATTGCTTTGCTTTGTAATCACAATGGAATCCAACAGATTAAACCCAAAGTGCACACTAGTAATTATCCAAGATTCCTCTTTATCAAAGTATGTAAATCTGTCTCCTTTCATTAGTCACACTAATTTCCAACACCATCATTCTCTAATATTTGTGTAAGCTCTTGAGTCAATATAGTCAATAATCAGAAATATATTACTAGGCCTGGAAAGGTAAGAAATCTATGCAAAAAAATTAAAAGGCATCTGTTCAGCATCTGTTAAAGCTAACTGAATATTTACAGACAACAAGTTTGAATGGGATTGTTGATTTATAAAGTAAAATAATTGTTCTTCAATTACAAGGCCATTCAAATCTTCTTGGAAAAGCATGAGCAGCTTAGTAGAAAGTGAACCGTTTAAAGTATTCCTCTGTACATAACATTTTAAAATACATTTTATAGAACTTTCCTTGTGGTATTGCTTTTCCTCCAGATGGCCACCATCTAATAGCAATCTATTTGCATTAATTTGTGGAATTATACCCTTTTACTGCCAGACACTTCCTGGAAGACAGAAGTTCATCTTGTTTTGATGGAAGTATCTATAAATAACACGGATGGTTAGACCACAAAAGACAATATTTTAATAAAGAAATTCTGCTTCTTTCACTTCATGTGTCTGAGACTGGTTAATATGCTGGGAATTTTAATGTGTTATTCTATTAGAAATGACAATTAATGTTTATTATGACACTAACCTTGAAGTCAAGTGCTAATAAGGATAATATATTTTCACATTGAAGTACCTTTCATTCAAAACATTGCAGACTACAGAATATACTTCTCCCAATCATGGAAATGTAGCAGTTTTAAAGTGGCATACAGCAAAATACCACAACTGTTCAGGATGAAAACGGAAGATTAAGTCAGCCATTTAAAACCTATAGGGGAATTTTAGGTAGGCAGAATTTAACTGCCAAACTGGAGTTTAGCCAGGAGACCAGACCTCTTCTCTTGTTAAAAATGCCATTGAATGTTTTATAACCACACAGGATAAAGAATTTAATCTGACAAATGGACCTCCAAGAACAGCAGCCAGACAGTACTAACATCAAAAAGAGACATTATTGAAAGAGTGAGTGCCACCTGTTGAATCACCCCCTCAGCCTGCAGTGCCTAGGTATTCCTCTGAAGTCTCCCCCGACGCACTAATAGAAGCTGATCCCAATTAGTTTATAAGACTGGATGAGATCACATGCATAAGCAGTATGGCTGCAAGGTGGTACAGATCCCTAACTTTGGAAGCACCTAAGTGACCTAGGGACTTATGTCTCTGATTTTTCAGCATGAATTTGGCTCATAAATCACATAGCCACTTTAAAAATATCCCCTTTATTCCCAGATTTGGCCTTTGGCTCTGAGAAGGTCAGAGTGTGCTGTTTAGGTCCAGCCTTCAAGGTGAACTTTTTGGAATCATCATTACTAATTATCTGTATTGCAGTAGCACCTAGAGGCCCTAAATAAGATCAGGCACTGCAATGCACATACACACAGTAAGAGACAATCCATGCCCTGGAGAGTTCACAATCGATACAGACAAAGGGTAACTGAGGCACAGAGAGGTGAAGTGACTTGGCCAAGCTCACAGAGCAGGTCAGTATTGGAGCTGGGAATATCTTCCAGGTCTCCTATGTGCCAGTGGAATATGCTATCCTTTGGGCTATGCTGCCGCTATACTGAATATTTGTTCTAAAATAATATCATTGCCACACCAGGCTTTCTGCTACTTCTCAAGCTAAATTCCTAATAATTGTCAAAATATTTACTTCAGTGTGGCAAGCTTCCATAGTATGCAGTCAGGTACAATGTGCACTGATGAAGGCATATTGGTTATGATTTGCCTGATGTACATTGCATGCCCATGGTCACCGTATAGGTTAATCCAATTACCAGCTGCAGGGTCAGGCAGGGATTTCCCCTGCCCTGTTCAATGGGAAGGATTCCATAAGTGGTGCATTACTGAAATTTCATGCTATCCTCTGAAGCATTTCTCAATGATCACTCTACAGGTTGACTCTTGGACCCTAATTCTGGACAGCATGTAAGTATGTGCTTGATAAACCTATTGTCTTGTCTGTCTGTCTCCTTCTTTCCCTGGTCCTTCTAGTTCTGCATTATCTTTCCTGCTCTGTGCTGCTTTGATCCTATTCCATTTTGCTCTTCCAAGACTGGATATTTTTGGTCAAATACATTTAAAGGAAAAGTATCCATGGTTTCTCTTCATAAGTGCCATAGTTTTAGAAAGCAGTATTATAGTATTATAAGATATGCTCCTACACTGTATTCATATTGCACATACTGTTTGATTCAGGAAAAATACCTAGGTTCCCTCTTGACCATATTTTGAAACACAAACAAGCATAAAAATAACAAAAACAAGAGCCAAACATAATAAACCCTGAGAAAAAAAATATCAACTATAGTAGAGCCTTGCAGTTAGGCATGACAGGTGAGTATTTCTTTCGCTTCGAAGACCCCAGTAAATCAAAACAATGGGGCTGATGGCATGGTATAATTGTCTCTGATATGCTGCAGTGAGTATTATTTATGGTTGTTTATAAAATATGCTGTCAGAATGGCAGGCTGCCTAGGACCTTAGCACTATTTATGGATTTGCCTGCCTTCAGATGCCCTTTGGTATACCAAATTAAAACAATAAAATAAAACTTCCAACTCCATGCTCTTTAAACAAGAACATCTTCAGAAAACAAGAATGGTTGCACTCTGTATCTAGCCCTTACATTTAAACTAGTCCCAGAATCATAATTTATTATGAGAATTGTTTACAATTTACATACAATTCCCCACCACACCCCCTCGACATAAGGTCAAGGTCTGTACTGATTTATATGATATGCAGTTCCTCCTAGGGAACGGCAGTAGGGCTGTGCTGGATGTAAGTCAGCAATAAATCTGGCCAGAAGCTTGGGATTGTCAAAGATGCCTAAGGGAATTAGTCACCTAGCTTCTATTCAAGACAGCTGGTGTCTCACTGAATAGGAGCTAGGTCCCTAATTCCCTTAGGCTTTTTAAAAATCCCAACCTAAATGTTTTAATTTACAGGGTTGTTTTTTTTCCTGAATGTCTTTTTATACAGCATGGTAACTCTCCTGTTTCTCACTCCACTTCTGTTTATTTATGATAAATTTTAGGCATTTCAAAAGACTTCAGATTTCACTCTCTTTTCAAAATTTTAAGCAAATTGGAGTTTACAAGTTTATTAAATACCAGCCACATTGTTTTTTAGCTATTCTCTTCCCTCAGAAATTTTAATTTGGCAGCTGAACTTAGATACAAAAAAAAAGGATGCAAGCTGGATGGAGCTGTTTGATTTGTAACACATCTGAAGTTCTGAGAAGCAGTACCCGTGTGATCAGAGGAGATGGATTTGAAATATACACTGTAGATTTTCTTGAATGTTGTGACCCACAAGAAATTGTAGTAACTGTAGACTCTTGAATCAAATCCTAAAGAGATATAAAATAAGCAGACTGATTTTTTCATAAATCCTTTCTTACGTATTTTGGTTGTTTCGCAGATTTCAGGCATTGTCTAATTAGATGTAATTTGTCAAGAACAAAATGCTAGGAAATAAAAGAACAAGGAAAGAGGTTATTTTACTTATGGTATTCACAGCATATTTTAAAAAGAGATAAAAACTTACTGCAACTTCTGTCACCAATTATTCAAAGACCACATGAAATATATACTGCCCGAGACATGATAAAAGAGAGCATTTTAGTTCTTTCACCTTAAAAATGGTTACTCTCTTCTAGGGATAGAGTATGGGCTAATATTCACATGCATATCATAGTCAGACCTTTGTATCCTATTGCTTGCATGACTGACTGTGCTCATCAGCTTAATCGTCCATACATCTCTCTTCTCACCCAGCCCTAAGTAGCCGACACAACCAAGTGACAAGACAGAAGATGCTCTTGGCCTTCCACTAGTGGTTAAATCAGTGAGAATTTCTTCTTCTTTTTGTACAGGACTCCAGCTGCATGTTACGTATGTGCAGCTAGCCAACAATGCAGGCCCAGATTAGCTCTAATGCTGGCTTTCTCACCCATTTCACTGAGGAGATGGAGCAGGCATGTAGTGTGGTCAGCTAAGTTAATGCAGACAAGGGAATGTTTAGAACTTACAGACCTTTGCCCAACAGTATCCCAAACTCTGCCAGAATCCTGCTTGAGCACAAGCAGTGGTTTTATTTTTACTAATACTAAGCTAGATTTTCAAAACTATGCATGCAAATTTGTGTTTGCTCTGAGGCTCGTCTAACTTGTGCTGGACAATGAACCAGCCCCAGATGCCCCCTGGACTGGAAAGTGGACTGGAAGGTAACGGAAAAACAAAGGCCTCTTCTCTCTGTGCTTTGCCATCTTTAAAGGACACATTGACAGTCTCCAACATCAAAGAGCTGAGTATTTCCCCACTAGTAAGGACGTAGGTCCAAAGCACAGGTTGTGGAACCAAGTTCTGCTAACACTTCTAGAGCTTCAGTGAGCAAAATCAACTTCAATTGAAGCACAGGAGACCTCATCTTATGAAGATTCTGCTCTGTTACCACAGATACAACAAATTGGTCTGAAGCTGTATGATAGTCTTTGCAAATTACAAAGACATTTTCTCATCAGGGGAGGCACTCAAATAAACTGCCAGGAAAAGACAACCAGGCCATCTTTTACATGGAATAAACAGACTGTTCAAGATTATGCAGAGCTTATGGTACAGCCATGGAATAAGATATTAGGAAAGAAACGGTTACTTACTGTTACTATGGTTGCTCAAGATGTGTTGCAGATGCATATTCCACTTAGGTGTGTGAGTGCCCAGTGCCTGGAGCCAGAGAATGTTGACTAGCACTACCTGTAAAGGGGCGGCGCTCACGCCTTTTGACCATAGACCCTGCCCTGGCTAGATGAGGTAGCGCTGCCCTGACCCCACTCTGAACCTGCAAAGGCTAGACTCTGCGGAAGGGGCAGAGGGTGGGTTGTGGAATACATATCTGCATCACATATCGAAGAACCAGTTACAGTAAGCAAGCATTTCTTCTTCTTTGAGTACATGCAGCCATGTATTCCACTTAGGTGACTTACAAGCTGTAGCCACAGGCGGTGGAGCTCAGAGTCCACTTAAACAAGGACTGCAGGACCTCCTTCCCAAAGTTTGCATCTGCTCTGGATGTCCCAATAATGACATAACGGTTTGTAAACGTATGTATCAATGACCATGTGGCAGCCTTGCAAATATCCAATACTGAGACATCACTTAAAATGCTATTGCTGTAGCTTGTGCTCTCATAGAATGAGCTCACACCTGTAGAGAGCATGTCATCAAAGCTATTTTGTATGCAGTCTTGATGCAGGAGGTTATTCACTTAGGGATTGTCTGTGAGGAGACTGCCTGTCCCTTCGTATGGTCTTCATACGACACAAACAGATGAGGTGAAGCCTGAAAGGGTTTAGTCCTGTCTAGATAAAAGGCCAGACATTGTCTGATGTCTAACATGTGAAGATGCTGCTCCTCTGAAGATGAGTGTGGCTTAAGAAAAAGCACAGACAAATATACCTCCTGGTTTAAATGATACCGAGAGACCATTTTAGACACATTTTGGGTGCAGCCACGAAGTCACTTTGTTTTTGGAGAACTGCATGTAAGGAGGCTCTGTCCTCAAAGCCTGCAACTCACACACTCCCCTAGCAGATGTTATCACCAAGTGGAATGCAGTTTTTTGACATAAGAGAGGAAAGAAGCAGGAAGCCAGATGCTTGAACAGAGGTCTCATGAGAGCCACTAAGACAGTGTTAAGATCCGACAAGGGGATGGAGCTGAAGGATTCCTTTCCAGAATCTCACCAACATGACATTGGAAAACACCAATCTTCCATGAATGGGTAGGTGAAAGGTTGAAATGCACCCTCAGTGAGCTAAGCATAAGGCCTGATGACTGAAGATGCAGCAAATACTTCATGATGTGAATATTAAGCCAGCATTGTCTGAGCTCTGCGGGCCAATGACCACATTGAAAAAAAGCTTCCACTTTGCCGAATCAGCCATCCTGGTAGAAGGTTTCCGACTACTGAGTACAACCTATCAAACAGACGTCAAACATTGTTCTTCCTCCTCATTCAACCACGGAGCAGCCACGGATTGATATGCACAGAGCTGAGCAGAGATGCAAAGTGTGACCATGATTCTGTGTGAGCAGGTTGGGTTGGAGAGGAAGGGATATAGGAAACTGAACCAATAGTGCAATGTCAGAAAAACAGTACTGCTTCGGCCATGCTGGGCCAATGAGGCTGAGGGTTGGACAACCTGCTTTCAGCTTGAGGATGATCTGTGGAATGATTGGAATTGGCAGAAGAGCATACAGGAGAGCTGATTGCCAGCTGAGGTGGAAGGGTTGATCAGGGAGCCCACTCAAAAGCCCAACAGATGGTATTTCCTCTTGCCCCTTCTAGTGAACAGGTCAATTGTCAGGATGCCCTATGCTGCGCAGATGACTCGCAGAACACTGGGCTTCAGAGACCACTCATGATTCAGGGAAAAATTAGTGCTGTCCACTAGATAATTCTGGACCCTAAGCAAGTGATCAGATATTGGAGTGATACTCTCATCGATGCAGAACTGCCACAACTTGATTGTCTCTTGGCAAAGCACCCTTGAGCATGCTCCCCCATGCTTATTCACATATTACATTGCGGTGGTATTGTTGGTAATTATGGAAACTACCAAACCCTTGATGCGGTCTGGGAAAAAGAGACAGGCATTGTAGATGACTTGAAGCTCCAGCATACTGATATGCAGTGGAGCTTCCTGCTATAGCAAAAAGCCCAAAATCTTCAGTGACCCGAGATGTGCTCCCCAACCTATCAGGGAGGCATCAGTGACAACAGTCCTGGTTGATAAGGGCTGAGTGAAGGGAATGCCTTGATATACATTCCCCTGAACCGTACATTACTTAAGGAGTTCATGATCAGACAGACAGAGGCAGACCAACCTATCTAGGGACTAAAGGCTTGGACAGTAAACAGTTCTGAGCCATATTAGAAGAGGGTGAAGGCACAACCTTGTGAATTGAACCACCTGCATACATTCGAACGTGTGGCCTTAAAAGCCTCAGGCACATATGAACTGTCCTGGTAGGTTGAAACTGCAGACCAAGACAAAGGCAGCAAATTGTCTGGAAATGGTCGGTCAGCAGAAATGCTCTCAAACTCATAGAGTCTATTCGGGCCCCAATGAATTTGATTTTCTGAGTGAGGACCAATGTTGACTTTCTGGTGTTTAGAATGAGACCCAGACAGTCCAGCAATCATAGTGTAATGCATACATGAGAAAGGACTTCTTCCCTGGACCTGCCCTGGAATAGCCAGTTGTCCAGATACAGGAAGAAATTGATTCCCTTCTTCCTGAGGTATGCTGTTACCACAACCATACATTTGGTAAGACAGACTGAAGGGAAGGACTATGTACTGAAAATGACAGTTCATCACAACAAACCAGAGAAATCTTCTGTGGCTTAGGAGAATTGCCACATAGAAGTAAGCATCCTGAAGGTACAGAATGGCAAACTAGTCATTATGAGTCAACTCAGGGAGGATAGTTGATAGGGTGATGAAATAGTACCTCATATATCAGATATATTCGTTGAGGTTGTGGAGGTCAAAAATAGGTCATACCCCTCTCTTGGATTTTGGGCACCAGGAAGTACCAGGAATAGAAGCCCTGTGTGATGGGATCCCCTTGGGTTGCAGCCTGGGACTGTGGGACTGCTGTGCCCCCTTAAATCTCTCCAGCCTGGGCTGTCTCTCCCAATGCCTTGCTAGTGACCAACGGCAAGCCCCTCCAGATGCTGTGATCACTCAGCACAACAGCATGTGGAGCTCTACACCCAGCTATATTGCGTGAATGTTCACACAGCTACTCATGAATACCCAGAGAAAGGCACCAGAGCCAAATCCCCCCCCCCAGCTCCCAGCACTGTACCCCAGGAGTATACAATCTTGCACTGCTCAAGATGGGCAATGCAGATTTATTAATTAGTACACCACTTGAACAATGGAAAGTGGACATACACCAGCCTTTATCAAACCTGAGAATATTTGCCCCACACTTCATACAAACTCACTGAAGATAAACAATTAAACACATTTATTGACTATAAAAGGTAGATTTTAAGTGATATTAAGTGATAGGCAAAAAGTCAGAGTTAGTTATGAAAAGAAATAAAATATAAGCACGCAGTCTAAACTCTCAATCCTATTAGACTGGACAGCAACTAGATTAAGCAGTTTTTCTCACCCCACTGGATATTGCAGTCCTTAGTATACTCGTTTGTTCCTTAAACCTGGGCCAATATCCTCTGTTGGAGTCTTGTCTTCTTCTCGGTGTCTTGGTTGCTTACAGCGTAAGTGGGTGCAGGAGAAGGGCCCAGTATGTGTCCACTCCATCTGTTTTATACCCTCAGTCCATGTGCTTGGAAAAGACAAGTCCAGGCATGTCTGGGGGCATTGCTGAGTCTCTCCAAGCAAGGTTGAGCAGTTCCCCTGGTGTGGCCTCATGCAGGTGATTCATTGCATTGCAGCTCCTTTGCTGGACAATGGCTGTTGATGAGTCGTTTCACACCCCGCCAGGGCGTTGGTTACTTTCCTTGCTGTTGCCTCTGGGGAGCTAATATCTGGCTGATTCCCCAACTTACAGCATGGGGTTTAGTGACAACCATACAGCACAATTCTCATAACTTCACATGCATTAATGATACACATATATGGATAGAAAAATGACTTTCAGCAGATTGTAACCTTTTCCCTGATACTTTACAAGGAATGATTTATATGTACTATCACAATTAAATACAGATGAGGAATATGGGGGTTACAGGGTGCTCTCCCAAGGTACAGAATGTCACACCCTGATCCCGGTGTTCCAGAGGAACTTCCTCCACTGCTTCCAAGGCCAGTAAAAAGAGTGGACCTGTTTGAGAAGCAGTATCTCATGAGAGGGATCCCTTGAAGAGGAATGGAGAGGAAAGGTGGGAGAAAGGAAGAGTGGAGTCTAATTGGATGGAATAGCCCAATCTGATAGTGCTTAGGACCCAGATGTCAGTTGTACCCAAACATTGTTAAAGCTAGCCAGCCTGTCCCTGAATAGAGATGGGGTAAAGGAAGTGATGACTGGACCACTGCTCTGGACCAAGAAGTCACAATGGATGCTTGGAGGACACCAGGGGAAGCCTTGTTGACTGGCTAAATCCGGGACTCAACTGACTTCTCCCCTGGGATCTATGCCCCTTTCTGGAGTAATCCTGCTGTGTTAAGAGAAGAAAAGGCTGCCAAAAGGTGAGCTGCAGATGTTATTGTTGCTGCTGTTGGCCACCAAAGTGATGCCTCTGCATTGCCAGCATATATACCCACAAGCAACATACTGTGGCCCTAGAATCCTTGAAGGAGTGTAGGGTCTCATCCTTCTTGACTGAAAAGAACACCCAGCCATCGAAGGACAAATCCTCTATGGCTGCTGCATGTTGGGAGCAATACTTGAATTCTGCAGCCAGAACACGCTTCTCTTGGTCACCACAGAGGCGATGACTCTAGTCAAAGTGTCCGCAACATCCAGCGTGGACTGCAATGACGTTTTGGCCACTAAACCGCCGTCACTGATAAATGCCAGAAATTGCTCTCTGGAGGTTTCAGGCAGCTGGTCTGCAAACTTGGACATAGTTGTCCAATTTACAAAGTAATAGTTGAACAACAATGCCTGCTGGTTTACAATTCACATTGGTAGGGATGAGGCGGTGTAAATCTTCCTGACCATTAAATCCATCCTTTTAGAGTCCTTGTCCTTTGGAGTGGACTTAAACCTGCCTTTCCTGACTCTACCATTCACTGTGATTACAACTAGGGAATCTGGGGCCAGATAGGAATAAAAGACCTCAAATCCCTGCACCAGGATGAAATAGTGTTTCTCCATATGCTTTGTAGTAGGCAGTACCAAAGCTGGCATGTTCCAGAGAAACTTTGCAGGTTCTAGGAGCACATCATTGATAGGGAGGGCTACTTTCCCAGGAGCAGATGGCTGCAGGATATCCACTAATTTATGAGTGTGGTTCTGCAGGAAGTCTGCCTGAATGCTCAGGGAAGCAGCCACATGCAGCAAAAGGTCATGACAGGCCTTGAAATCCTCCGATATTGGAGGAGTGAAAAGCCTGGGCACTGCTGAATCATCTGTCGATGAAAAAGAGGAAGTTAACTGCACCAAGGCTGGCTCTCAATCCTGGCCTGGTGGAGCTGGAAGCGACAGCTCTGTGGGCTCCGCACAGGGAAGGGCCACTGGTGCCTGAACCTGCCGTGAGTTTTCAGTCCCTGTCACCAATCTGCCTGGCAACCTTGCCTTAGAGTGACCTGAGAAGGGCAACCTCCGCAACCGAGTACAAACCCATGGATTCCATGGAAGCTGCTGATAAGGAGAGGGCATTGATTGCAGTAGGTGCCAGGTCAGGGCCCCCATCCTGACCATGAAATGAGAGACAATACTGGTACACGTAGTGCTCCATAAATGGTCCCTGACATGTGTGTGGGGCGATGGAGAGCGAGAGAAGGAAGATCTTGACCTCAATGCCAAAGAGCCTCTGGTTTCTGGGGATAAAGGTGGAGCCAGGTCTGAGGGAGTGCTCCTATTCATCTGTCAAACAGAACAAGGCAGGAACCAGTGCCGATGATGGAAGCGGTAACTCTGGCACCAAGTACACCAGTGCCAGAAGTGGTGTCGTCCTTGAAGGCAGCAGTGGTCCAGAAGAAGCCGGTGGTGCTGAAGTGGGGGGCCATGAAAGATGCCATGGTAACATCGGCGGTGCTGACTGTAATAGTGCCGAGGAGTTTGGTGCCAAGGATGTCCATTGTACCAAGTCCAGTAATGGCATCGCTTCCACAGACTGTGAAAGGGGAACATCAGGGTGCAGTGCCAACTGACCTAAGGGTTCAGTGGCCCATCCAGTCAACGGGGCTATAAACAACATAGCCCTGGCAAAGTCCTGGACCAAGGAAGAGGTTGGGACTGAAAAACAGGGGAAGTCAATAGCCACCTGCTATGCCACCAATGTTAAAACAATAAGTGCCAGCATCGCCCTCATAAATTCCGAACTCAATCAATGCCCCAGAGCCAGTTGATGGTACAAGGTCTCAACCTCCCTACTTAGTACCAGGAAGTGGTTGGCCCACACTTTTCCTGGGGGATGTGGAAGAGACCCCTGGAAAGGTCTTGATTGGTGACCTTTTCCTCAGCACACACAGTGGGAAATGACTTTTCTGTTTCTTCGGAAAGGCACTTGCTCCACAGTGTGAAGTAGCAGCACTTTCATAACCTAAGGCTGATCTACAATCCAACAACGAGTTCGGTACCAAAGCGGGCCGCATGGCCTGTCTGAGCAGGAGCTGCTTTAGGCGAAGGTCCCTAGACACCTGAGTATATTTTGTGAACAATCTACAGATTGAATACCGTTTCCTGAAATGGGACTCACCCAAGCACAGCAAGCACTGTGTGTGAGGATCATGTTGGGGATCGCTCCCCCACATGATGGACAATGTTTAAACCCCAATGAGGGCATCACAGGAGAATACTTAACAAAATACAACCAACGCTAATCTAACTAACACTAAGGGTACTACTAACTGTATACAACTAGAAAAAGACACTAAAATAGTGAAAGATTGTGAAGGTTAAGACCACACAAAGCTCTGACTCCTGCCACAGACTGGAAAGAAGGAACTGAGGGGGATCAGGGAGGTGCCACCTCGTATAGCGAGGGGAGGGGCTATGGCCACGGGGCATGAGTATCACTCCTGTATGGGTACTGATAGACAAAATTATGCTCCTGTGCCCTGGGCATGCACACACCAAAGTGGAATATACAGCTGCATCTACTCAAAGAAGAATCTTTATGTCATAATCAGTTATCTGCAACCTAGGACTCCTGCCACTGGTGTACCAGCTGTCTTCCTTCTCGCTTCATTTGTTGCTGATCATCAATAAACTAAGGTGACCTGTGAGGACAAAGCCCTGGGAAAGGAAGCCTAGGAGCCACTTTATTGATGGAGAGGATAAAAGATGATAAAGTTTACTAATCCATCAACACAGGAGTCTGTTGGAGCCACAATATTCTCTCTTAGAGCCCTCTGGGAGATCTCCATTTTCATCAGTCTCTGAGAAAAGACCATTAATATTATTATTTATTTGCAAGTAGCACCTTGAGGCCCCAGTCTAGGATCAGGACCCTCTAGTCAAAACAGGTCAATTACCCTAATAAGAGTCTCAAGCCACGTGCGTTAATGATCAGACATGGGTACAAGTGTCTAACCTTCCAATTTCTAATCCCTTTTGAAACACCAAATCCAAAGCATGACTGTCTATATGAAATAAGCCTGCAACTACCTAGTGCAGCCTTGATCCCATCATCATTATGGTGCCACAAAATCCTGAGAGGACTTCACAAACTCATCTGTGTGGCTATTTGAAGGTACCAAACACTTTCAAGTCCTGTGTTTTACAAGCAGTCAGGAACTTCATAATCTTACAGGGTTCTCCAGAGTACAACAGGGGATACGTACACCAGAACCAAGCACATCTTTATTCTACTCTGAGATTTACACACCTAATGGACACACTGTATAAGATCCAGTACTGGGACAGGAGTTAGCATTAGTGTTCCCAATTTATGGTCTGAGTCACATGCCTCTTGCAAGGTGACAAGCGTCTTCTATTCCCATTAATGTCAATGAGTGTTGAAGGAACTCATCCCTAGGCAATGTTTGTCCTCATTACAAAGTTATCTTAACATTTTGCACAATTGCTCAATTCTTCTGTAGAGAGACTCGGGACTGAAAGAAGCAAATTTGTTCCAACTTCAAAATGAGGCACATTCACAGAGCTTTCAGTGGGGAAGTTTGCAGATCATCTGCCCACACCATATTTCATTCTAGTCAGCATTATTAGCCCCTTGCATTCAAGAGCACAAAATTCCCACGTGGCCCTGGGGGCAGAGGAAAAAGGGAGTGGAGAAATATCTGGAGGGGAAGAGCTAGTCCTTAGTTCTAAAAGCTACACTTCCATCCGACCATCAAGACATACCTTATGAGTCAAAGAAGAAGTAGTTGACCACACACCACATGCCTGGTCCATCTTCTTGGTAAAATGGGTGAGGAAGCCATTATCCGAGCTAATCAAACTGCATTGTCTGCTAGACATGCACACATAACATGCAGCTGGACTCGGGTAGAATAGGAAGAAAAAAACACAAAGCAAAAAGAAAAAAAAGTTAAGTTTGTGCTGCAGCCAAGAACAAGTAATGGAATTGTGATTAATCTGAACATTAAGGAGTCAGACAGTCCCACTGAGGAAGTATTCTATAAAGAAATATTTCCCATTTCCAACTTGAAGTATAAGATCCAGCATCTGGCCAGAAGCCACTCCTCCCCTTTCCCTCCCTTACCCCAGTGATTGTATGTCACCTAGAAATCATGCAGTTTTTTGCTTGTTGGCTTCATCTCGGCACAAGGACAGGTGCAGTGAGCCTCCCATTAGCACCATGCAGACACTAGCAGCACTTGTAAATCAACCAGATAGATTATGCTGGGGAATGAGCTGAATCTGATTTCAGTATCAGGCATCACAGAAACACAGAGATAGGCTCTTTCGCATTCCTATAGCGGCTCACTATTTTTGTTCTCATTCTCTATTTTGCAAATGAATGAAGAGGTTTGTTTCGTGTTTTTGAAGTCATAAACTGAGGCCATATATTAGTGAGTAAGATGTTTAACCTTGTTTAACCTTGTGTGAAACATCAACAACATACAAAAGTGATATGAAATATCATTGCAAAGTGATGACTTCACAGGCAAAACTAGGTTACTTGGAGTTTTCCTGGTATAGTATATTTTACATATACGATCTTAAAACAGATATAGGCAGAATCCTGCCACCCGTTAGCAAAAGAAATCATATTTCCCTCCTATGATTTAATCAGAAGGCTGACTTTCACAGATGCAAGGTCATGCAGTAACTGTGAAATGACTTTTTAAAGCACAAAGGAACATACAGAGCAACCTTTACAGCATTTTAACAAAAAAGATTGCAACATGTTGCTATGTTTAGTGAGTTGAATCTGATTTTGCAATCCCACCCACTCTTTTTTCACTCATCCTGAATTTTCTAAAGTCAAGCTGGAAATTTACAAAATTATCTACATAGACTTACTTCCTCCTCCTACCCATTTTCCTGTTTTTCTACAAAAGTAAAAATAAATAACAATGTACAAGAACATTCTGTTTTGCAGTTAGCATCCTGCAATGCTGTTCAAATGTATAAATTACATAACAGAAAGACCCTACATGAAGCTGTATGAAAGGTTCTGATCACATCATCAGCTTTTTGTGTGTGTGTGTGTGTGTGTGTGTGTGTGTGTGTGTGTGTGTGTGTGTGTGTGTGTGTGTGTGTGAGTGACTACCAATATGTAATTGCTATCTTGGATTACTGGTATGTGGGGGATGTGAAAGGGTGGTTGGTATGTGTATGTAGATAGGCTGTATCCTTTTTTAACTCTCATGATGGCCTCTTTATTCAACACATTTCACATACAAAACATCACGTTAATAAAATCATTCTCAGTCATTAATGTGTCACACAGTTAAACAAAGAAAGATGCAGTCAAGTTAGGAAAGCTTGAATTGCTTATGGTCTGGTCAAAAGTTCATTGAAATCAACAGAAAGGTTTCCATTGACTTCAATGGGCTTTGGATCAGGTCAAGCTGAACAAGGTAATTAGAAATATATTTTCCTGTCCCTTCATGTTGATAAACCCAAAGGTAGATGATGTTACACTTATTATTTCCTTGAATTTGGCCATTTAATGAGCTAATACCTTTTCTAACCTGGATGTCTGAGTAAACATCACATGTTTACAATACATATTGGATTAACTTGGCAGTTTGACATGTGAATATTCAGTTTTTTTCTGTACTTTAGAAAAGCAGTGAGAATGAATTGATAATTGCACTGATGGGAAAAGTAAATAGAAATTGGATTTTGGTGCCCCATCTTGGAACAAGATGCACCCGTTTCCATCAGTGGCGCACCTTTTCAATTATTTTCTGTGATTAGCATTGGTGGGAAAATACAAAGGTATTACTTTGATCACCATGAGCCTGATTTCAATAGTGCAGGATCAAACTCTATAGAATTTCCTATCGTCTTATGAAGGATTAATTTTTTTTTTTAAGTAAGACATTGATTAGAGATGGTATAGGCAAGCTCCTAAATCTGAGGTAAGGCCTTACCAAAAGGATTTTGCTCCAAGAAAGTGGCACTGAAGCATAGTGGAACCAAGGGTAAGAAACATCAGTGGAATACCTGGTCCTTTGTTTGGCTATAGGACGTGGATCGGTGAAACATGTCCCTATTCATACTTATGGTATGTTTTAGGGCATTCAGATGTGTCTCAAAGGTATTTTTGCAGCAAAAGTGCAGACTCATTGTGTGGCAATTTGCATCTCTTCCTAATTTTGAGTCTGAATTTGGCCTTATTTCCAGACTGCACAACACATTTAAAGTTCACATGATATTATGCTCTGAAATCAACTGAGTTATACCAACAACATAAGAACAGCCATACTGGGTCAGACCAAAGATCCATCTAGCCCAGTATCCTGTCTTCCAACAGTGGCCAATGCCAGGTGCCCCAGAGGGAATGAACAGAACAGGTAATCATCAAGTGATTCATCCCCTGTCACCCATACCCAGCTTTTGGCAAACAGAAGCTAGGGACGCCATCTCTGCCCATCCTGGCTAATAGACATTGATGGACCTATCCTCCACGAATTTATCTAGTTCTTTTTTGAACCTTCACAACATCCAGTAGCAAGGAGTTCCACAGGTTGACTGTGCGTAGTGTGACAAAATACTTCCTTTTGTTTGTTTTAAACCTACTGGGTATTAATTTCATTTGGTGACCCCTAGTTCTTGTGTTATGAGAAGGAATAAATAACACTTCCTTATTTACTTTCTCCACACCAGTCATGATTTTATAGACCTCTATCATATCCCCCCTGTAGTGGGGTGAGCAACCCGCTCCGGAGAGAAAGGGGTCAAAACCAGCTCTCGGAAAGGTCTGGCCCAAGGAGCCAATCAGGGGAAGGCAGGTAGCAGCCAATCCGGGTCTGGTAGGCCTGGTATAAAGAGGGCTGTGAGCTAGGAGGCAGACAGTCTCACTCCAGCCTTGGGGTGGAAAGGATTGGGGAGCTCAAGCCTGGCGACCTCCCAGGCTGAGGCCTGACAGGAAGGCCTAAGGAGGTACTGGGGGGGCTGCAGGGAAAAGGCAACTGGTCCAACCCCCTAGCCAATGATGAGTGGCCACTTCAGACTGCAGTTTGCCCCTGAGGGACAGAGCTAGGTGAAGACTGGCAGTAGGTCACTGAGGCAAGGTGGGCTCAGGGGAGTAGGGTTCCCTGGGTAATGGGCAGCACCCCAAGGTAAGGGGCACCATAGTCCGGGAGGGACGTGGGGCCTACACATGATGGAGATAAAGGGACTGCAGAGGGGCAGGTAACAGAGGGTGAGACATCGGCCAATAGAGGGCGCTCCAGGGCTGAGAGAGCTAATTCCTGGATGGCCAGCAGGAGGCACCGCGTCGGTGAGTCAATGCCTTACTATACCCCCTTAGTCGTCTCTTTTCCAAGCTGAAAAGTCCCAGTCTTATTAATCTCTCCTCATATGCAAGCTATTCCATACCCCTTATCATTTTTGTTGCCCTTTTCTGAACATTTTCCAATTCCAATATATCTTTTTTGAGATGGGGCGACCACATCTGCACGCAGTATTTAAGATGTAGGCATACCATGGATTTATATAGAGGCAATATGATATTTTCTATCTATCCCTTTCTTAATGATTCCCAACATTCTGTTTGCTTTTTTGACGGCCGCTGCACATTGAGTGGATGTTTTCAGAGAACTATCCACAAAGTGGCACAATCCTAGAGTAATGCACTGGTGAATCAGGCCCTATATATTTACATTAGATGCAGAATAGTGTGGGGGTGAAAGATGTCATAGACCATTTGTTCCCAAGAAGGGGAAAAAGTAAAGAATTTACCTGAATACATCACCGGAGCAGCCCTTAATTAAAACACTATTGAAATGTAAAATAAGCACTTTGCTAACCAAAAGCACTATTGCCTAGTGGACAATGAAAAGAGTTAAATTAACTACAGAATGTCTTTAATAGTTTCTTGAATACAATGTAAATATACTGAGAAATGTGTGTAGGGGGGAGTGGGCAAGAACATAAGAATGGCCATACTGGGTCAGTCAGACCAAAGTTCCATCTAGCCCAGTACCCTGTCTTCCAACAGTGGCCAATGCCAGGTGCCCCAGAGGGAATGAACAGAAAAGGTAATCATCACGTGATCCATTCCCTGTTACCCATTCCCAGATCTTCTTTCCCTCCAAGAAGGGAAAACACACTGACTGACACCCCTAAAGAAACAACTAAATGCTAATAGAAATAGCTCCCTTATTTGGTTCTAAAGGCATTACAAATGTGTTTATTATGTGTTTTTCTCTGCAGGTTTCTTTTTTCATTTGTAAATTCAAAATAAATCATGCAGATTAAATTGGTTAAAGAGAATGGAAAGGCCCTGACATCAATCCGTATTGTACATTTCTGTATATGCACAAAGAATGCAATTGAGTTGCAAAATGGAATCAAACCACTTTTGAACAAAGACTATATTGTATCAAATCATTCCTGTTTTGTGATTCACTCAGACCATGATGTATCAGCAACCTGAGGATTGAGTTATCTTGTGCATTATCATAAGTGTTGTTATATTGAGGCTAGCTACAATGCAACTTTGTGTAGCTGGAAGTCAAAACAGACTATTTTTTTGAGCTGACATAGTATTGAGCGTCTCAGTGAAGGTAGCATGAACTTGTTTGAACAATCCAATCTAACTGGATAAGTCACATGTGAACCCATTAATGAAGTGTAAGATGATTTCTCAAGACTGCTAGAGCAGTCTAAATGTTTTAAGAGTGTTCTGTTCCTTTGCCAGCCAGTTCCACTGATGCCAGCTCAAAGATTCTGCCCAATTTTGAAGGATGGATGGATAAGCCAACTGGTTGAGGGAAAGTTGTGTTTATCCTTTCATACTTTCCCCCTCCATAGTAATGGAGGCCAAAGATCTGCTTTATAGTGCCATGTACCTTGTATTAATCATTTCCAATTTGCACAGGTAGAAATTACAACAAAAGGTGCAAGATAACGGAGAACGAAGTCCCATGGCTTCTGCTATCCCATTTGCAATGAGAACTCTCCTGTTGCAAGGGGTCATGATACACCAAGCTTTACTAAGAATAATTATGGGATATGTGTAACCAAATGCAGCTTAAAATAATCATTGTGGAACCAGTATAAAACTACAGCATTCAATAATGAGTAACCAGTTAAACCCTATAATATTAAACATTAAATATAGTCTAGATTACAGGCCTACATTTTTCAGTTGAAGTATGTTTCCTTGCTTGATTTTTTTTCTTACCAATAACAAAACTCCCCTACTATACAACAATTAAAAAGAATCTTAGACCTCAATGTAGAATTCGTCTAATTTATACTTTGTGTCATCCTTTCAATGAGAAAAATCAGTTCTGACAATCTTTTCATCAGAAGTTTTAGTAGTTCTTTATCATGTACATGTTTTACTTTTATCATTTTAATAATAGTATTAACATACTATATTTGGTCATCTCTTCTCTTTTATGAAGTAGTTTTCTAACTACAGTTGCTATTTTATAAGATCATGAAGCAAACCTGTTAAACCATTTTGAACATTTTTACTTTTAAATTATTTGACAAGACAAAAAAAATAAATCCAGCCAATTGGGGTTTGATTCACTACTATGTCACTCCATTGATCCCAGTGAAGTAACACCAGTGAAAAGCACATACAGAAGCATATATGGAGTAATGCTGTAGTGATTCAGGCCTTCAGGCTCTATTCAGACTTTTTATATCTATGCACATGGGATGAAATTTACTGTGGGGCAGAGGACCTACACAGCATCCTGTGCACTGTTAATCCTTTACAGTGGAGATTAAGGTCTACACAGGAAAGTGTTACCAGTTATACCAATATAGTTTTATACCCCCATGTGGACTGTCCTATTTCAGTACCAGTGGCTTTTGTTGTTGGTGTTGAACTTAAACCCCTTCCCAAGCAGCATAAGCTAAACAGGAAAAAAAACATCAAGTACACAAGACCTAAGAGAGGCTTAATGTTGCCCAGTGGAGGGTTTAGACTTTTTTGCAGAGAGGTTACTTTCAGCCAGACTATATCCTTTACAGACTGCAGAGACAGACCCTCAGCTGGTGTAAATCAGCATAGCTCCATTTACTTTAGTAAAAATATACAGATTTATACCAGCTAAGGATCCAGCCCTATGTCATTCTTTTCCCTGCAAAATGCCAGTGATGTGGATGGCATTTTGTCTGGTAAGTACAGGTAAGATTTAATTATGGTGTGGGGCATCCAATCAGGTAAGTCACGTTTGTAAATTCTCACACATGTATGTAATTCTACAATTTGTGGGTTAGGCTGTGCCTGTTAGACACTGCCCGGGGCAGTACCAGGAGACATTCTGCTTCATCAGTCTTTGCTACGCTAGGGAAGTCTACAGAAAAAAGTTCCCACTGGGTCAGTCACTAGTGGAAGGCCAAGTGTAGCCAGGTTCTGGTGGCTTCTGGCTCTTCAGTATTTTTAACAAATATGGTGATAAAAACGTTTGAATCAGCTAGAGCATGATCTACATTAGGACTCCCACTACCATTCCTGCTGGTTCACCTGAACCACTGGTGGAAATTCCTTTTGAAAATTTCTCAATGAAAACATGGTTACGGAAACAGGGACTGCCTTCTGATTCTGTGTTTGTACTGCACGGAGCACAGTGGGATCCTGGTCCATGACTAGGGCTCCTAGGCCCTACAATAATTAATAATAATAATAATACCTATCTGTTTTCCCCATGGAGGGACTGTGCCAATAAACATAGTATGACTCTTGCTTACTATAATGTGGGAATATGGGGAGGAATTTGGAGCGAGAGCCCCACCTGTTCTTCTCCATTCTGTTCGGGGTCCATGTATCCCTAGGAGAGCAGAGCATCTACTTTGCCAAGCATAGAGACTGTGCTTAGGCCTAGCTATTATGCAGACAGAAAATGGGGAGGGGGGGGCACAAATGCTCCTTGAACTTTACCTTAGATGCGCACCACTGTGAAGGTTAGGCACAATCTGGCTGTATGTATGTATATTTAGCATTAATACAATAATAGTTATACTATACCTATATTTCATTCAACAACCTAAGAGAACACTAGGAAGAGTGAATAAAATTGTCACTCTTGTGAGTTTTGCTTCTTTCCATTGCAGACTAATATCTAGAGTGCTCTATGGTTTCCCATGACAGCATAAGGAGTCCATTGATGCTACTGTAATGGCTTTGCATTAGCATGAGACTGTGTTTATTTAATTCACATATCATCAACTTTCTGGCCTTCATTTTATTCTTATTTAAAAGAAATATCGCCTGGTCATTAGGAGGATTTGAACTTCGTGCTCTTGCATACAGCTTTTTCACTGCAACGCTGCTCTCTCAATCTCTTTCTACTTTACTCAGGGATATGCAGTCCTCCTGCTGAGATTTAATTTATATTACTTGTCCTCCTGCCCCCAATAAACACTCCCCTGGACTGTCCAAAAATCACTTCTTCTGAGCACTTGATTAGGCTGGAGATGAACTAAGCCATCTTTCACACCAGTTTCCTTTAATAAACTTTGATTCTGAGCAATTTGAATATCCACCCATTTGGGAATAATTTCTTTGTTAGACCCTTACACAAGTCACTTTCTGGTAAAGAGCCGACTCATTCTATTATATGTCTTCTGAATAAATCTGCATGCAGTGTGTTAGGATCTTCTTTGTGTCAATGGATATACTATTTATTTAAATGCTGAATTGCATTTGTGGCTCAGAAAATAAAATGTGTAGCATCTTCCCCTTGATGTGCTGAGTATTTTTCCAGCATATGCCAGGAAGCTATTTCTTTCTGAAAAGCCCTGAGATCTGTTTTTCTGTACATGTTAGTAACACGTAAATATGAAGAAATAAAATCACTATTGATTTACAACACAGATAATTATAGATGAATGTGTGATAAGACTCTCTAATAGAATTCTGTCAATCAATTCCAAACACGAACTTTCCTATTATGCATTTGCTGAAACTATATGATGGAATTCTGCTGGTGACATTTGAGTGATAGTGACTTTGATTTCAAAGGAAATGTTTCAGGTTCATTTCATTACCTTCAAAAAGTAAAAGCAAATTTGCCTTATAAAAAGCAATTACTTCTTAGCTGACCAGTGCACAATAGCAATATAAAAAAGATTTCTCATTCCACTATTCAAATCCTGAACTAGCAAAATAGTGTTTGATTTTGCTTTAAACCAATTTTACCTTGTTTGAATTGCAAAACCATTTAATCTTCATAAAGTAGGTTATTATAATGGAGATCATATTGCATTTGTACAGTACACCAGCTATGGGACAAACAGGATTTTTTTATGAGAAGAATGCTTAAAATTTGAAAAAAAAACAGTTTTTAGTATGCACATTTGCAAACTTTTCAGAAGATCTATAGGAAATGCAAGTCCTCGGGGATTAATAAATAACTAAATAATGATGACATTAATTTGGATACATTCTATAACTAATAATATTCCCCCTTCTGAAGTCACTAAAATACAATAGTGTCATCTCTTAAAACCACTTTCATGTCCAGGATCGTATTACAGGAACATTCATATTGTGAGAGGAACATATACTGCCCCTGTTGACTTTCAAAGTCAATGGGACTTGAGCACCCAATTCCCTTACGTGCCTTTAAAAATCCTAGTCTTAATGGGTTTTCACAATCGGCATATGATTTCCCACTCTGTGTCCAGTCTTGCAAACTCTAATTCACAAGTAGTTGCACAGCAGTTAAGTAATAAAGAATTTTAATTAGTCCTAGAGATAAAGATCTCAAACCCCAACCATTTTAGGTAAATAGTTAAGGATTGTTTTATCTTTGTCAATGTTTAAACACAATGGAAGATACTGTATGGCTATTTGTTGTTAGTTTTTAATGGTTTCTATTAAATTAGTTAAATTCAATGGGACTATCTATGTGAGTATCAACCAGTTAAGTGAGTATCATCATAGCAATTTATAGCACCTTCCATTTTAAAGTAACTTTGGAAAAATAGATCAATATGCAATTATAACAGTAGTGATAGTTTTATCACTCCATGATAACCCAAGTAATTAACTGGATAGAAATAACTGAAAATGACAAGAAGTTGCCATATTTTCTCCTTGTATTTAACAAGGGACAACAATAAATTCCCTAATTATTTGTGGAATATAATGTCGCCAAGATGTATAAACCGCAAAGGATCTGGAATTATGTATATTTTATCTAAACATCCTTTCACTAGGAAATCTGGAACCAGAAGAGCAGACAGTAAAAGTGGAAGATATGAACGCATAATCAGCTATGTTCCACAAAATGAAGTAAAGAGGTCTTAAAATCAATACAAGCATGAAATAGGAACCACAGTAAAAGTTTTTAAAAGTAGTAATATAGGAAGTGGGAGCAACTGAAGAACAATCTACGATGCCACTCTGTCAGTCTTTAGGAAAAAGGAAAACAAGACCAACAACTGGTTTGACTCATATTCAAGTGTGGTGACACCAGTCATAGAGGTCAAATGCATAGCCCAAACCAAGTATAAGAGAGACCCAAATAAAAAAACCTTACAAGCATTGAGAATGGCAAGAACCAAGGTACAACAAATTGTTCGACGTTGTACCAATGACTATTGGCTGCACTTATGCGAAAGCATACAAGTAGCAGCTGATGCAGGTAACATCAGAAACAAGTAAGACAGGATCAAGAATTCCTTGGGTCCAACTTCAAAGAAGACAGCCCCATTGAAATCAACAACAGGGAAAACAATCAATGACTACATCAAGCAGATGGATCGCTGGGTAGAACACTACTTTGAGCTTTACTCTCATGAAAATATTTTTATGGTCACAGCCATCAACACCATCAAAAGTCTGCCTGTCATGAACCAACTTGACGATTAACTGACTGTTGAGGAGTTTAGCCTTGCCATAGATGGCTTTAGCAATAGTAAGGCCCCCAGAAAAGACTGCATAGCATCCAAGGTCATAAAATGCAGAAAACATATTCTACTGCAACATCTTCATGAGTTGCTCTGCCTGTGCTGGAAAGAAAGTGAAGTACCACAAGAAATGAGAGACGCCAACATCATCACGCTCTATAAAAACAAGGGTGACAGGAGCGACTGTAACAACTATCATGGCATTTCCCTTCTTAGTATTATGGGAAAAGCCTTTGCCCGAGTTGTCATGAACAGACCTCAGACCCTTGCAGACAGAATCTATCCTGAATCACAGTGAGGCTTAAGAGCTGAATGGTCTACTATCAACATGATCTTCTCGCTGAGACAACTACAAGAGAAATGCAGAAAACAAAAAAAGTCCCTCTACATAGCTTTTGACTTTGTCGGTAGAAGTGGACTATTTGTGCTTCTAGAAAAGATTGGATGTCCCCCCAAGCTCTTAAGCATGATTTGATCCTTCCATGAAAACATGTATGGCACAGGCAATACAATGGCTGAGTGTCTGAGACTTTCCAGATTTGTAGCAGAGTTACGCAAGGCTGTGTACTTGCCCCAACTCTGTTTGGTATCTTCTTCTCCCTGCTACTGAAACAAGGTTTTGGTTCCTCAACTGAGGGAATCTACTTGCACAGAAGATCAATGGAAAGCTGTTCAATCTTGCAAGACTCAGATCTAAAACCAAGAATCGGGAGGCCCTTAGCCAACATCTTCTCTTTGCTGATGATGCAGCAGTGACAACCTACATGGAAGCTCATCTTCAAAGCCTAATGGACAGTTTTCCCAAAGCCTGCCAAGACTTCGGGCTTACTATAAGCCTAAAAAAGACTAACATAATGTGCCAAGGAGTTGAGGAAGCACCCTCCATCAAGGTCAACAACTATGAACTTGAAGTGGTGAATGAGTTCACATACCTGGGGTCCACTATCACAATCAACCTTTCACTTGAAATGGAACTCAATATCTGCATTGGAAAAGCCGCCACAACAATGTCTAGACTGAACAAGAGGGTATGGCAAAACAACAAACTGGCAGAACAGACAAAGATCTTTTGTATGGGAGCAAGACATGGACCTTATACTCTCATCAGGAAAAGAGGCTCAGCAGCTTTCATATGCATTGCTTTCATCGAATCTTTGGAATCTCCTGGAGGGACAGAGTCACCAACACTGACGTGCTCAAACGGGCCACCATACCCAGCATGCAAACACCCCTCAAACAGAAACGCATGTGTGCCGAATGAATGATGGGCGCATCCCAAAGGACATCCTCTACAGCAAATTGGCATATGGAAAAAGACCCAAAGGATGCCCAAAATTGCATTTCAAGGATATGTGCAAGCGAGACATCAAAGAAATGGACATGGATGTGGACAAATGGGAAGATCACACTCAAGACCACAGCCTTTGGAAACAAGAGCTTAACAAAGGTCTCAGGAGTTACAAGAGGAAGCCTTCCAGCTTAGCAGAGGAGAAAAGAGCTCACAGTAGGCAGAGCCCAAAGGGTCGAAACATCACCTTTAAATGTGACAGATGCGGCAGAGATTGTCTCTCTCGAATGGGTCTCTTCAGCCATATTTGTGGCTGCCATAAAACCAACTGAGTAAATTCTTTAACTCTCAAGGGTGCATACCCATGATCTCTCGAGAGTGAAGGATGCCTACTACTAATATAGGAACAACCTTGAACTCTAACTGGAGCAGTCATTGTTTTAATTGCAGTTCAAGAGGGTTACAAGTACATGCATGTAAGAGTTAATGTAAAGGCTTTGGAAATTCGGTTCTAACAAACATTCCTCAGCATCTTTAGATGGGGTTGTACAGCAGTTTTCTTTGGTGTAGGGAAAAGTAAGCCTCTGTTAACACTAAGGCCTTGATCTTGTTCAACGTGCAGCATGAAGCACAAAACTTTTACTCCAGCACAAAGGTGAGCAAAGGCCACACAAGTACAAACAACGTGAATGCTGGGGACAGCCCTCTGAGCTGAGTGACGTCTCAATTCCCTTGCGTCTGCCTCCAGAGCATGAGGTATAATAAAAGGCAGGATTATGACAAGAGCTTAGACAAGTCTGATGAGATACAGGGTTAAGTGTTCTCAGCCTGTAAATGAAGTGTTCAGAAATACACCCCCATTGGCTTTACTCACATTCCTAGTTGGGAGTAACTTGCTGGTGATATAGCAGCAGCCGCCTTATTAAAGGAGAATTTTGTTATCCTGGGTCTATGCCCAATTCATCCTTTTTACTTTACACATATGTGTGCAATGGTCTACATCTGCACCATTCAGGATCAATCTTGTTTGGTTTTTTATTAGCGCTAGTCACAAAATCGGTTCATCTCCCTGTAAAAAATTTCAAGGAAACTATTTTTTTCCATTTTTGTCTAAATTTGAAGAAAAAATAGTTTTTTTCACCTTTAAAAAAAAAAGAGAGAGAATAAACAAACCAATTTTTGGCAACTGAAAACCAAAAAAAAAAAAAAAAATTCAGCTGAAAACCAAAAATGTTCCTCAAAAATATTATTCTAGTTGAAAACCGAATTATCTGTCAGAAAAATGACAGATAATTTTCAATCAGTATTAATTGTTATATTTGTTTATAGTTTGTTAGCCTTAAATTATTTGGGTAAAAGATTTTTCTCTGTGTCTGTATAAAAGTATATAATTACATTAAAGAATTTCTTAGTGTAATATGAATCTGAAAGAATTCAGCTCCCCAAAAGACCAAAAAAACCCAAGAACTGAACAGCTAATTAAAATCCCTAGATGACTCTCTTCATTTACATTCAAAGGGTGTAAAGCCTGGTTTGGGCTGAGAAAAAGGATTCTGGAATTAGAAGGTTCTGACTGTTGTTGGCCCTATGTTTGTGCACCCAAATGGTGAATGCAATTGATTATTTTTGGGTCAAGAAGCCTTCCCCTCTTCACACAGGATGAAGACACAATCCCAGTAGAAAGTACAGAGAGAGGACTTCAGCAGAGCTAAGAGCCACAAAGGTCCTGGGAGGGCAGAACCACAGCTCAACTCCTTTCGCACCAAGCAACAAAGCTAGGCTATCATACTGCATTGTGTAAGCAAATGTTACAGTTTCTGTAGTAGTGTGCACTCCTCAGAGCTCACTGAAGAATTCTGCTTGATTCAGCCAGACCGTCTTGCAGACTTCCTACTGTTGACCCCGCTGTATCTTTGCCTCCAAGAACACAGGCTTATATAGACCACAAAAGTTCTAAAGGAAACAGGGAAACTCAATCTGTGAACTCGAATAATAAGGCTGTTTTGTGCTCTGATTTGGCTTCTGATAATTGATTCTTTTCCTAAAATTCTGAGACCAGTATTACAGAAACTGCACGAGGTCTGCTATTACCAGTTTTCTCCAAAGGAGTTGATTACACCTGAACAAAAGTGTCTCTCTTATGAGAGATTACAAATTATTTAATTTGGAACTCTGTAATTGATTATTTTTACTTCTAATTATTTTACAACTGTTAAAGTTCACGATGATGATTTGTGAGCGTATGGATATTCTCCTTTAATTAACTCAAGATGTCCTTGTGCTACCAGAAGTAAAACCTAAATTTAGTTAAAATAGTATAAATTTTATAAAATTATAAAAACTATACATTTACAAATCTAAGGGAATGAGAGGTAGGAACATACTCTGTCAATGTTTTATGAATGTTAGAGAATTTTCTCTTTTGAAAATCATATTTCAGCAAATGAACTAATACTGCATAATCAGAATCTGAAGCAGAGAGGCATCAGGAACGTAGTTCCATAAAAAGATTAAAATCTGCAAATTTAACAGGATTTTGTTGGTCATCAACAAGTTACAATTTGTTTTGCACAGACTGAGATGCAGCCAATTCCCTTCCATCAAATGATGAATATCACAAAACCAGGCAGAGACGAACTACAGCATTGTCCCTGAATCAAGAGAAATGTCAAGTGCAGTTGTGTATCATCTACATAAGAACAAAAAGACAAATTATTACTGTGAATGATACCTCTGAGTGGCATCATATAAATATTAAACAAAGGGAACCATGCATTTGTAAAAGACACATGGATGTAAATCACCCAAATATAACAGAATAAGTCCAATAGATACAAAGGGAATGGAACCAAGAAAGTGAATGGTTAGACAAATGAGGACACTGCTTCATTCATAGTACAAGATTCTTTTCTTTTTTGATCAACATCATTGAATTTCAGAAATATATCTAACATACCAACATGACTATTGAGTGAAACAGGAGTTTATTTCACACCAGTCGGAGAAGGGCTACTTCATCATTACAGGTGCAGAACGTATAACCAGACTGACGTTTTTTGGAAAGGAACTGCAAATATTCATAAAACTGTGTTTCAGTTACATTCTCTATGATTTTAGAAAGAAATGAATGATACTTTAGGAAAAGAGTATAAGAAATAGTCTGGCAAAAAATGATAAATAAATTAATTAAATAATTATAGTAAATTTCATTTATAAAGGTGAAATTTTCCCTTGTGCAGTATAAGGCAGTTCCACCACTGAAGTCCCACATAAGCCATGTTTTACAGACATCCACAGAAGTAAGCCCTTTTAAAAGGTCTCTTTAAATAGAAGTAGTTGCAGAAGTGCCATAAATCAAGGTGGGTCCAGAATGACACTGTATACAAAGTTTATTCATAGCAAAATTGTGCTAAGATTGAATGAAGAGCACATACAAACCCTCTTAGGAGGGTCAAGAGATACCATTAGCAACATCCATCTGTTGGCTCTCATCTTATGTTTCTGTTGTAAGCCTTATGGGGCAGGGGCCATCTTTTTGTTATGTGTGTGTGCAGGGCCTAGAACAACAGGAATTGGGCATCTAAGTGCTACTTCAATTCATATAAGAAATGCTGGAAGTGTGCTTGAAATCTATACTGATTTTAGCTGTTAGAGGATATGCTACCAATTAAAATAAAGCAATGGGAAATATATGATCTACAATAGCTAATATATATTTAAAAAAACAAAAGACTTGTCAGCAGTGACAGCTCTAAGATCAAAATGATGCCGTTTCAAAATCTGGGATGAAATTCTGGCTCCATTGAAGTCAATGACAAAATTCCCATTTACATCAGGGCAACCAGGAGTTTCGCCCCTGGGATTTTTACTCTGATTTAGAAACATATTTCCCTTCAAAATAACAGAGAATTGCTTTTCATTTTTAAAAGACCTATGTTAACCTAAGGTGGTAGCAAAGATTTCAAGAACTTTTGCATAATAATGCAACCACACAATTTAATCTGTAACAGAGTAGGTAGATTTCAGAGTAGCAGCCATGTTAGTCTGTATCCGCAAAAAGAACAGGAATACTTGTGGCACCTTAGAGACTAACAAATTTATTAGAGCATAAGCTTTCGTGGGCTACAGCCCACAGAATAACCCACTGCAGCTTGAGCTGAATCAGATGGGTGCTCATTAAAATTTGGAGTTGAAAGTTCAAAGAAAGAACTTGGGGAAAACAGGCTGTCCTGAGGTCTAAGACACTGATGACAGATGGAGGTGAGTAAGTCAAATTTAACCAAAGGACAGAAATTAATAATCATAGATTTTTAAAAAGCCAAGAAACCATCACATCAGAAAGAGGAAGATTAAGGTAAAAAGTGACATCATTTTTTTTAAAATTTAGTTTAGTGCTTATGAAAAAGAACCAGATTGGCATCACTGGAAACTAGAACACTTGTTCTTGCAGCGAGTATAATGGTGGCCTGGTCTACACTTAAAATTTAGATTGACATAGCTACATCGCTCAGGATGTGAAAAATTCATACACCTGAGTGCTGTAGCTACGCTGACCTAATCCTCGATCTAGGTGTGTCTAGATCAATGGAAAAATGCTTCCATCGATTTAGCTACCGCCACTCAGGGATGTGGATTAACAACAACAGAAAATCCCCTTCCATTGCTGTAAGAAGCATCTAGGCTGTGGTGCTACAGTAGCATAGCTATAGTACCATTGCTGTGCCAATATAGTGTCCATACAGTAGATAATCCCACAGTCAGCACCAGGGAGTGCAAATGTAGCTCAACCATCCACCAGGGATAAGAGCCTAATTCATTCTCCATGCCCATTGACCCTTTGTTCTCTCTGTTGAGACTGCCAGTAATAAATGGGGTTTATATGCTGTTGTGTTATTGTGACCCTAGCAGAATCCCAATGCAAGAGGGCAAGGGGCTCATTGGCATCTAGTATTGAGTTTCAGCTGGCCTAACCAGTTCAGTGTGTCCCAATTCATTAATGTCAAACTGTATCTGATATGTGTCATGTAAGGTATCCTTGGAAAACTAATAACACATTGATCATTAATGTTCTTGATGGTGTATGTATGGTAAACACCCAAGAGGGCATACAAATATGAATGAAATGTAGAACTAAATGGTGCTCATCAGAAAAGTCTGGGAGTGGATAAACACATTTCTCCCAGACAAAGGGCAGGCCGATGCCTCCAGCTGGGTATCAGAGTCAATTAGCAATCACATGTCAAGTGGCCATTTATTTGCACATTAGCAAACACAAGCAGGGGAAGAAACCAGCATGAAATTTCCTTCACCAGGAGACTCCATGTTGCTTTCCTCACAGCTTGAATGAACTTTACTTTGGGGAGTAACCTCCAGAAGAATCCATCTCAAAAGTTCACTGAACTATACAAGATCAGGGCAAAGAATCTCAAGTTATCTTTCACCTAAGAAGACAAAAGAACCGAGCAATTTGGATTTTGTGGGAGATCCTGACCAGAGTGGAGGGGTCAACCATCTTGCTGGAAATAAGGAAACTACCTTGAACAAAGGCTGTAGCTTATAGTGTTAAGTTTAAGCCAGTAGAAAACATTTTTCAGTTTTATTTGAATGTAACCATTTCTAACACTATCTTTTAAAATCCTATCTCCTTTTGCTAATAAACTTGTTTGATTTTTACCTAAACCAACCAGTGCTCGGTTTGAATTGAAGTGTTAGTTAACTCCAATCAAAGTGATAAGCTGTGCATTTTGTCTCTTTAGAAAAGCAAATGAACTGTATTATTTCTCTGAGTGTTCCTGGGGAGGACCGGACACTTCAGAGCAGACAGTTTTGGGGAAATTTGGGGCTGAGAGTGTGTTGGGGTCACCCTTGCATAAGGTAACTGGGTGAGTGAGACTACAGTAGGGCTGTTGTGGTATAACAAGCAGGCTGCAGGAATCAGAGCAGCTGAGTCAGAGCTGATTAACAGACACTCAGTGCACTCTTGGCGTCAAGACTGTGAGCCAAAGCAGCAGAGCATTTAAGGCAACCATGGTTACAGGACAGGCAATGACCCAACCCCGCACTGGTCGGGATTGCACCCCAAAACATGACAGTTATTCTGCAATATAGACATCCGAGCATTATAAATTAGTGTGTCTGAGCACTATAAATTAGACTGAGACCAGCAACTCATGTTATACAAGTGACTGGGGCCCAGAATCACAAAGGAACTTAGGTGTTGCAACACTGAGCATTGTGGTGCCTAACTTTTAGCCACCTAGAAAAATCACAGGAACATCACTGTAACCAACTAAACCTGAGTTGGGTGCCGAAACTCTTATACAATGACTGGGACCTTAGACAGTGATCGACAAAGCCAGAACACTAGGCAGGGAGCCACCTAAACTAGCCAATAGGAGACATCAACCAGAGGCATGTATACTAAGCTCCACCCCTCACACAGAGATATGCACCTAAATTTGGGCTTATGGCCATGATCCACGGGAAGATAGGAGTTGGATGCCTAAATTGCCTGTGGGGCCCAATCCGGCAGTTATGCTCAGCGGTCACTTGACTCCACCAACAGACGGATGGGTGGCAATGAAGGAGGATGACTTCCCTTATAACATTTAGTCCAGCTGATAGGGTACTCACCTGTGATGTGGCAAACCACCATTTCAAGTCCTCCCTCCTCTTGAGGCAGAGAAGGGGTTTGAACAGGGATTGGCCACCTTGCAGGTGAGTGACCTAACCACCAGGCTATAGACTCATTATAACTCTTTCAGTGGCCAATGATTTAATCAAAGTGGTACAACTTCAACAAGAGAGATGGAGGGAAACACCCATCAGAACATTCCATAGCCCAGTGGTTAGGGCACTCCCTTCTCCTCCTCAGAAGGAGGGGGGACTTGTAACTGGGTGTCTTTCACATCCAGTACCTATCCACTGGGCTAAAGATTGTAAGGGAGGTTTTCCTCTTCCTTCCACCCCAACCTCTCAGGCAGTTTTGTGTGAACTTGCCTGAGGGGCCCAATCCAGAGGGCAACCAGTGAGCATGCCTATTAGAGTGGGTCCCAGCATGTGACGTAGGTGGCCAACCACCTATCTTCCCTGGTTTGTTAATCACTTTGGGCTTAGGTGAGAGAGAGCTGCCCAGGTGCCTAGTTCAAAGCAGAAGTGTACAAGCTTAGGCAGGAGATAGGCACCCAGATGCTTAGATTGAGGCTGCAGTGCACATGACCAGAGGCAAAAACTTAGGCACCTACAGGGTTAGGCAGCAGCCAAGGGGATGTTTTGTGGATTGAAGTGGTGCCTAAAAATAGGACTTAGGCACCTAAGTACCTTCATGGATCACCAACAGACCATTTTCAATCACTAACCGACCTGGACTAATGGGCATATTCAAATTGCTTACAGGTAAAAGACTCCATATTCCATTACAATATTCCAAACATCCAGCTTCATAAATGATATCAAGACCACCTCAATTTAGTGCAACTGATAATACTTATCTATGAAGAAACATTTAGTGGATCACTAGGGTCTACTTGCCTGTACAACAAAGGCCACAATCCTGCCTCCATTTGTGTGCATTTAAAGTGGCAGCTTCATTTGCAGGACACTCTTGTAGAGCACCAGCACAGTTGATTGATTCTGCATGTTAATATTTGGAAGGTGTGTATAAACATTTTTGCAAGTCCACTTGCAGACCCAGAGGGAGGTCACTTTATGACTGCTCGGCCTTATGTATGTGATGTCTGTTTTCTTTATTATAGACTACAAACATATTTTGATCAAATGTCAAAACCTTTCTGTGCTGATCACGAGCGACAAACATGAATTTTACTTGGGTGCTGATAAAAATTGTGACGCTCTGTACCTCGGGGGAACACCCAGCACCCCCATGTTCATCCTTGTAAAATATTTGTGTAGTATCCAATGCAAAGTTTGTCATGTTGGGTGTCTTCGGAAGGCTCATGATGTACTGAGCATTGTTGTTATAGTGATGTTATAGGTTATAGCAGGGGTCGGCAACGTTCGGCACGCAGCTTGCCAGGGTAAGCACCCTGGTGGGCCGGGCCAGTTTTATTTACCTGCTGACGCGGCAGGTTCGGCCGATCGCGGCCCCCACTGGCCGCGGTTCGCCGTCCCGGGCCAATCAGGGCGGCGAGAAGCGGCGCAGGCGAGCGATGTGCTGGCCGCGGCTTCTCGCCGCCCCCATTGGCCCGGGACGGCGAACCGCAGCCAGTGGGGGCCGCGATCGGCCGAACCTGCTGCGACAGCAGGTAAATAAAACTGGCCCGGCCCGCCGGGGTGCTTACCCTGGCGAGCCGCGTGCCGAACGTTGTCGACCCCTGGGTTATAGTTTCATGTATATAGTTATGAGGCTGAAAATGTATCCTCATGGCTTAAAGCAAGCCCTGACAAAAACTCTCCAGAAGCAGAGGGGTATTTCACACCTCATCAGGGTGTGAATGGGACAAACCCAGCCCAGCCTCACAGGAACAAAAGACGCAATGAAGTAATACTCACCTGACTCTGAAAGGGGGGGCAAAGCCAAGAGGGAAGAAAGGACATGATAAAAGGGAGAGACATTTGCCATGCTCTCTCTCTCTCTTCCACCTACATCTACAGAAACCACCATTACCAAGCTACTGAAGCCCTGATCAAAGAGAAGAGCCTGGCTGAAGGGCAACCAGCCAGCCTGTGGTGAGAAGCATCTAAGTTTGTAAGGGCATTGAAAGTGTTAAGATCAGCTTGGAATGCATTTTGCTTTTATTTCATTTGACCAAATCTGACTTGTTATGCTCTGACTTATAATCACTTAAAATCTTTATAGTTAATAAATTTGTTTGTTTATTCTACCTGAAGCAGTGTGTTTTGTTTGAAGTGTGTTAGAGGCTCCCCTTGGGATACCAAGCCTGGTACATATCAATTTCTTTGTTAAATTGACAAACTCATATAAGCTTGCAGTGTCCAGTGGGCATAACTGGACACTGCAAGACAGAGGTTCCTAGGGTTGTGCCTAGGACTGGAGATATTGGCTAGTGTCATTCGGTTGCAAGTAGCTGGGAGCGGCTTACATGCCAGAGGCTGTGCATGAACAGCCCAGGAGTGGGGGGTTCTCACAGCACAGCAGGATAATGCTGGCTCCCAGAGTCAAGGATTTCAAGTGACCTAGCAGATCTAGGTCCAGACAACACCAGAGGGGAAAGTCACAGTGTGTATAAACGTTTTTGCAAGTCCACTCGCAGACCCAGAGGGAGGTCACTTTATTACAGACTGCAAACATATTTTGATCAAATGTCAAAACCTTTCTGTGCTGAACATGAGCCACTAACATGAATTTTACTTGGGTGCTGATAAAAATTATACTGTCTTAACCAGCGATGACAATGACCATATTTATTAGTTTCATTTCTCCAAAATGCCTGCAAAATAGTATAACTCATCCCAGTGTATCTCTCTTCACTTAGCGTGTTAATAATATTTGTACCAAGTATTACATTGGAGCCCCTGCTGTCAATGTAATAGTCTTCCTCTGCAATGATTTGGTAAGATTTTACTGCTTCAAATGGTTAGCATCTCCAAGGACATACTGTGAAAATAAAAATAATTTTCTTCTCCTCCTTGATTACTCATATAGCATCTCAATGAAATTTTACATGAATTTAAACATATTTCAGCTGCTACTGAATTACTTTTAGTTGCTTCTGAATAGCAGTTAACTTACAGGTTCTGACAGGTACAGAATTCCAACAGCTAACTCTCATAGAGAAAACTTTTGATTATCATGTATTAAAATTCAAGGCTTTAGTGTAGGGAATTTCTAAGATGTCTGAACATGATAACACATGCTGATTGATACTTTGTTATATATATTGATTGTTGGAAGCAGGGCTAGAATTGAGTTGCCAGAAATGTGTCATCCCACTTTCAGCTGACCTGATCTTCCATTATAAGAAGGGCCAGGACTTCACTACTAGCAGGTCTTTCAGACCTTGACAAAATGCAGCAGTTGATGGAAAGAATTAGATTAATATGGTGAACTATGCAAACATCATACAGGGACAGCTTCAAAGTAAAATGAGGGTGCTTAGCATCTTGCAGTATTAAGGCTATGATTACTAAAAATGTTGATAATTTAATCATAGTTTTGAACACTCGACGGTCAGAATGCACTCATCACTGGTGCACCCCCTAATGGCTAGATGTTGCATAGCAGGCTCTCCTCATCTAGCGCCCCCTACCAACAGCCATTCCAGTGGTCTGCCCCTTCTTGTGACTCAGTCCTCTGGCTAGGTCATTTTTAGCCCCATCCCTTCCAGGGTAATCAAAACTCTAATAAAAAGTAGTCCCACAGCCCCAAGCCAAGTCTTTGGCCTGAGTCCTGATTCAGTAGTCCTTTCATCCCTGATCTCTGGGGTCCTTGTGCCTGGTAGGGGAACCCAGGCCCTCCGTCTTCTAAGGAGTTCCTGCCCAGGGACCCTGTAATAAACAAACAAGGTCTGTCTTCAGGCCCACTGCATCCTCCTTCAACCCGTCTGCAGGCTTTTTCCACAATCCCTTCCTGGGCTCACTGTGTGTCAGCATTCCTCTGAGGCTCCCAGAGGCCTCAGGCTTTGCCCTGCCTTCATGGTTGATACTTTCCGTTTTTCCCCTGGAATTCTCCAACAAGTCTGAAACCAAAAGTACAAACCTAAACCATTTCCACCCTTCCAGGGCTTGCACTTTAGCTCTGTACACAGCTCCCCCAGTATTCTGCACCAAAGCTGAACCCTGACAGCCACCTCTCTGGAGTCTAAACCCTAACTTGAGACCCACCACCAGAACCAACTCCCATCCAGTGGCTTTTCCCAATTCTCCTCTCTTCTGACTCTATCAGACCATTTTCAGAGAGCAGAAACCCTGCTTCCTGGATCTCCCCCCACCTGAGTTTCCTCAGTCCTTCTAAGGAAACTTGACTCCTTTCCAGGTGAACCTGTTAACTGCACTACCTCACTCCCCTTCAGGCTCCTGTGGAGCCCCAGTACCACTGTGGGGTTTATACACAAAGTGAAATTTCCCTAATTTAATTCCAACTTAATCAAATTTTAAACAAATGCATGAGTTGTTCAGATTCAGCTCTCTACCTCAAGGAAGGACAGGCCAAAACAAAGGAACAAATAGACTACCAGGACTCTTTCTTATGAGTATTTAATTAACGTCTGACAATTTTCCAATTCAAATAAATTCTGACAAGAATTAAACAAAGAGAAAAATCTCAAAGGCTTTGTTCTGAGCTGAGACCCACACCTGTACATTGACCAAAGTCAGTGTGCTGCAAAGAGTGTGATGGGCATGGTACAGGGCAGAGTATGTAGGAGAACAGTAGAGAAGAAGGATTCTGAGAAGAGACAGAATAGCACATTGGACTGGTAATACAATCTGGGAATTGGCTAGAAAAAAAAGGCAGAGGTCTGAGATGAGCTCTTGATTTCTAAAGTGCATAAGAAATGAGCCAGAGAGCAGAAGTCATTCCAAGTCTGACATGGAATAATGTATTCACTTCACTTTCTTTCAAAATTCATGACAAGTCCCACTATGTGCACAGAAGAGCCAGGTGCCCACAAATGTGGTCAAACTTCACTATCACCAGGTCCAGGCATCTGCAACAATATTACACTAACTTCTCCTTCCAAGTACATTTGTAACTGTTGAATATCCATTTGGAGAGAGAGGGACTATGGTCCCAGTTCAGGAAAGCTTTTAAGCATGTGTTTAACTCCAACCATATTCAGGAAAGCACTTATGCATATACTTAAATATAAGCATGCACTTAACTCCTACTGAAATCAATGAAACTGAAGCACATGCTTAAGTGCTTTCCTAAATAGGGATGCTTTCTTGAATCAGCGCTTAAATTGAGCAGTTTACTGTGGTCACTATTCAAAACCCATGTTTAGCCAGCAGATAGGACAATTCTTTCCTAGTTCTATTCAAGGAGAAAACGGGTAACTCAGGTATCATTGTGCACTTACTGTTGGATCAAACTGATTTTGAATGGTGACCACTGCATGTTCTTACTAATATAAGAGCCACCAGCTATTTTGAAGGGGCTAACCTCTGACTGTCAGCTACTCAATATTGGTATCCTGCCTGAGAAGCAACCCACATTCCTATAGAATCTGTAGTAACTTTTCTCTTCCCACAACCTCAAACAAAAAGTGAGTGAAGGACAAGCCAGGCATATCCAAGCACATCAAATAGAATGACTCATTCAGGTATGGGGTTAAACATGCAGACACATACTATGGAGAGTTCCTCACAGAGGTGATGCCAAACCTGGGAGCGATGTGAATAGTTTGATCCATCTGCAATAGACTTCTGACACATCTGCAAACCATTTCAGATTAGTGACAGTACATCTGCACTGGGGGGTTGCATGGGTGTAGTTAGATCAGTTTACTCCTGTGCAAAACCTCCCAAAATACACAAACCCTGAATCAAGCTGCACCATTGGAGCCAACAGTTATTCTTTTTCCATGTGTCTAGCTGTGTGCCACCTCCATCACAATATGCATCCCACTGACTTCGACCAACAAGTAGGTGAAGGACCTCAGCTGTGGATAAGCCTTTATGAGCTAATTTCTGGAGAAGGGTCTAGAAATCACAACTGCATTAAAAGGGCAAAAAGAAAAGCAACAGGGCAGTCTGCAAAATATCTTTGATGCCTGTATACAAATGCAAGGAGCCTGGGGAACAAGCAGGGTGAACTGGAAGTCATGGCATATGAAGAAAATTATGAGTTAATTGGCATCACAGAGACTTGGGTGGGACAACTCCCATGACTGGAGTACCAGCATTGAAGGATATAGCTTGTTCCGAAAGGACAGGTATGGGGGAAAAGGAGGAGGTGTTGCGCTGTATGTCAAGAATGTACAAACTTGCTCCAAGATCCCAGGAGAAGTGAGCGACAAACCTACTGAGTCTCTGGGTGAGGATAACAAGGAAAAGAACAGTAGTGATATTATGGTGGGGGTCTATTTTAGACCACCAAATCAGGAAGAGGAAGTGGATGAGTCATTCTACAAGCAGGCAACAAGATTAGCTAACATATGAGCTAATATTAATGGGGGATTTTAACTTCCCTGACCTCCGTTGGAAGATTATTGCAGCAAAAAAGAATACATCCTGCAAATCCTTAGCATGTGTAGGGGACAGCTTTCTGATTCAGTAAGTTGAGGAAACAACTAGGGGGTCATCCATTTTGGATCTGGTTTTGACCAACAGGGATGAATTAGTTGTGAATGTGAAGGTGGTCGGGAACTTGAAAGGAAGTGATCATGATCTGATAGAATTCAAGATCCTATGGAAAGGAGAACACGAGAACAGCAAAACAAGGACATTGGACTTCAGAAAGGTGGATTTCAACTGACTCAAAGAAGTAGTAGGCAAGGTCCCATAGAAAGACCAATTAGGAAGAAAAGGAGTCGAAGGGGGCTGGCAGTTCTTAAAAGACATAATATTAGAAGCTCAGCATCAACCTATTCCGATGCAGAGGAAAGATAAGAGCCACAGGAGGCCAATGTGACTGCATAAGAAGCTTTTTAGCTATCTAAAACCCCGAAGGGATACATACAGGAAATGGAAGGAGGGGCATGTCACCGAGGAAGTATACATAGGAATAGCATGAGCATGTAGGTACAAAATCAGGAAAGCCAAGGCAAAGAATGAGTTATAGCTGGCAAGAAATGTTAGACACAAATGGAAGGGAATTCTTCAAATATGTCAGACAAAAAAAGAAAGATCAGGCATGGTGTAGGTCTGCTATTCAATGGAGAAGACAAGCTGGTAACAAAAGGTGATAGGAAGGTACTACTGCTCAGTGCCTACTTTGCTTCAGTCTTCTCACAAAAAACAACATGTAACTGGATGACTAGCAAAGGTATCAGACAATAAAGGGGAAGGGATACAGATCAGGATAAGTAAAGAACATGTCAAAAGTCTTCTGATCAATTTGAATGATTTCAAATCTGTGGGGCCGAATACTATTCACTTGAGGGTACTGAAGGAAATAGCTGAAGAAATCTTAGAGCCATTGGCAATAATATTTACAAACTCACGGATGACAGGAGAGATCCTGGAAGGCTGGAGAAGGGCTAATATAGTGCCCATCTTTAAAAGGGGGGGAAAGGAGGATTTGGGGGACTATAGACCAGTCAGCCTGACTTCGATACCGGGGGAAGCTACTACAGCAATGTACAGGGCGGCTCCAGGTACCAGCGCAGCAAGCGCGTGCCTGGGGCGGCAAGCCGCGGGCGGCACTCTGCCGGTCGCTGTGAGGGTGGCAGTCAGGCTGCCTTCGGCGGCATGACTGCGGGAGGTCTGCTGGTCCTGCGGCTTCAGCGGTAATTCGGCGGCGGGGACGCTGAAGACGTGCCACCGGCAGACCTCCCGCAGGCATGCCGCCAAATCTGCGTGACCAGTGGACCGCCCGCAGGTGTGCCGCCGAAAGCTGCCTGGCTGCCGTGCTTGGAGCGGCAAAAACCATAGAGCCCTGGCAATGTATAAAACATTCAATTTGCAAATATCTGGAGGATGAAGGGGTAATCACTAGCAGCCAGCAAGGATTTACCAAGAACCAATCATTCCAAACAATCTTGATTTCCTTCTTTGATAGAGTAACTGATTTGGTGGATAGGGGGAATGCGGTAGACATAATATACATGTACTTCAGCAAAGCTTTTGACACAGTCCCACATGACATTCTGATAAGTAAGACAGAGAAATGCAGGCTCAACAGAACTAAGAAGATTAAGTGGATACATAATTGATTAAACAATCGCAAACAAAGAGTAACTATTAATGGATTGATGTCGGGTTGGAGGGAGGTCTCAAGGGGGGTCCCACAGGTATCTGTTCTGGGTCCAGTATTGTTTAGCATCTTTTTTAATTACCTGGATATAGGTATAGAGAGCACATTGATCAAGTTTGCAGATGACACAAAGCTCGGGGGGAGGGGAGGCTTGCCAATACTATGGAGGATAGAGCTAAAATTCAGAGGGATCTTGATAAATTGGAGAACTGGGCTATAGACAACAAAATGAAATTTAACAAAGACAAATGTAACATGCTACACTTCAGGAAGAAAAACCAAATGCACAAATACAGAATGGCAGAAAACTCGCTTGGTAGCAGCACTGCTGAGAAGGGTCTGGGAATTGTGATGGAGCACAACCTCAACATGAGTCAGCAATGTGATGCTGTTGCAAAAAAAGCAAATGCAATTGTAGGTTACATTAATGATGCATAGCATGAAAGTCATGGGAGGTGATAGTACTGCTCTACTCAGTGCTGGTTAGGCTGCAGCTGGAGTACTGTGTCCAATTTTGGTCACCAATGTATAGAAAGGAAAGGATCCAAAGGTGAGTGACAAACATGATCAAAGGGATGGAATGCAGCCATATGAGCAAAGGCTGAAGGAATTGCGTATGTTTAGTTTGGCAAAGAGGAGATTAAGGGTGGATATGATAGCAGTCTTCAGATACTTGAAAAGCTGTCATTAAAAATATGGAGAAAAGTTGTTTTCTTTTGCCACAGAGGGCAGGACAAGAGGCAATGGGTTCAAACTACAGCACAGCAGCTTTAGATAAAATCCCAGGAAAAACTTCCTAACTGTAAGAACAGTAGGACAATGGAACAGACGCCTCGGGAGGTTGTGGTAGCTTCTTTACTGGAGGCTTTCAAAAGGAGGCTGGATGGCCATCTGTCTTGGATGGTTTAGACACAAGAAATCCTGCATCTTGGCAGGGGGTTAGATGATCCTTACGGTCTCTCCTAACCCTACAGTTCTATGAGTTTTGTGTCTTGGTAATCCCTGCCAGAATTTATTTGTGCAAGAAAATCTATTTTTTAGTTCTCTGGAAAAGCATTAAAAAGCCTCCAACCCACACCTATACAGAGAGACTTTGCTTTGTGGTTGGGATCATGTCAGGTGAGGAGACTGCAAATGTACACCCTCATACCTGTTTCTCCTGGACACACTACAGCAGATCCATCTATGAACAAAAATGGGCTAGATCTAATTTGCAAAAGGTGCCTGTCTCCCTCTCTAAGGCTGAATTTCTCCACATTAACTCAAGATTAATCCCCAAGAAGTGATATTTTCACTGATCAGTAATGGCTAGATTTTCAAAATGCTGCTTTTGCACACAAAATGTGACGGGAATGACATTTTAAAATATGTGCAGATAAGCTAATTTGTTCATCACTCCTCACAAAGAGGTGGAGGGTGGATGGGGTTATGCATGTAACCCACCCAAGTAATTTTCATTGATAAAATTGCAGATGCAATTTTCACCCCAACCAAGCAATTTTAAAGAAGTAAAACCTCAACTAGGAAACATTAGAAGTGTATGAATTGCAGAAGAAGGCTTCTATTCATTACTTACATTAAGGTACAAGCCATTTGGGATTAGAAAAGTGATCCATAAAATAAATAAGATTCAATATCCCATAGATCAAATAAAGAGATAGGAATACAGTACTTTACTCTGTTCTGAACACCACCGAGGAAACAGTACTAGATGAACATAAGACCAAACCATCATTTTGGATCACTGATGTAACATTCAAGAAAGTTAGATACAGATGTCCTATACATCTGCCAGATATTCAGTCCCAATAAGGCTGCTTTGCCACTCTCCTTTGGCACAGAGAAGGCTTAAAAACAGTTGAAATGGCCAGCTGGAGACATCCTAGCATAAGGAAAACATGTTATGGCATAGAGCGGAATTCACAGACCCCAGTGTAGAGGGCACAATGGAGGGGTGTCAGGGAGGAGAGAAGATGAGGCCAGAACTTGCTGCACTGTGGAAATCTCACACATTCTTGGGTGTCTTTGAAGGTGTTCATAAATGAAGCAGCACCAAGGCTCTCTATAATTATACCAGTGGCCAAACTGACCCCCAGGGATTGAGGCATCATAGATGGGTCTTGCGCTGAGCACAGCTTGGCCAGCCCTGAGCCTCAGTGTCTTTATCTGTGATGGTTTAATGTCATCATTTGTAACCTTTTTAGCAACAGATTTATTGAATACTACATTAATAAATGTTACTCTTAGAGACAGTCTTTGAATTTGCTTTACTTTAAACATACAGCTGTAATAGAAAGCCATGTCTAATCCCAATACCATCTGGAAATATGGTATTGAGGTCTATAGAACTAACCGGCTAAGCCTCAAAATGATAACTCATGTCAAGAGATGAAAAGCATTCCATTGCTTAAAAATGAAAAGAAGGTATAATTTAAAATGCCATGCTTTGGATGTCTGAGCAGGACTTCTATAGTCAGTCATTCCAAAATAAGCTGGAACCTATTTGAAAGCAGACAAACTGAAAACATGTTCTTCCATAATGCAAAAAGGGGTTTACAATATCTCATATCTACATTATTTTTATTTGTATTTATTTTTTACATATCCAGAACATATTGAGCTACCCTTCAGTGAATTCACAATATATGGCTGCTTGCAGTCATAAATGAATAACATATCATGGATTAAATGGGTTTGGGATCTATTAAAGTAAGTGTGTGTGTGTGTGTAAAAATATAATATCCAAATAATTGGCTAGGCACTTTTATAAATATAAATAAATATAAATATGCACTGGTATAAACCCAGATTGATAAAACTTTTTACAACTATCACAATGCTAGCCATTTTTGAATGTGTATTTGTTTACAAGCATTGTTCCACCCAAAATATTTCACTCGTGATGTCTTGAAAAGCTAGGCTTGTTTGTATAATGTGTGTGCATTGTAGCAATCTGCCAATGAGAAAGCGAAAGCTCAATGAGGGAGCCACTGAAGGCTCAACTTGAAGATTATTCTGACTATAATTCAGTTCTTCCCTGATTCTAATACAAAGCCCCATAAGACAGAAAAAGCAAAACTAGATTTTGGATATACACATTTCATAGCCCTGACCCATCTGACAGGGGGCCAGGAGCAAAGCACTTCTGTAATCACACCTTTATCACAATGTATATTTTTCCATATGAGGTGTAGTTACTCCTATGCCAAATGTATGGTTATCACTTAGATGATCAGAGTGATCCTTCCTTGCCTTATAATCAATGGAAAAGTTTTAGAGTTGCCATATGTCAATCATTAATTGTTACTACTATCCTTATAGTATTTCAAATACTTTTGTAATATTTAGTACAAAGGCAAAATTGAAACAATGTTAATTATCACTACTTTGTTTTCAGTTACAAAATGACTATTTTTCAGTACACTTCTACCCCGATATAACGTGACCCGATATAACACAAATTCTGATATAACGCGGTAAAGCAATGCTCTGGGGGGGCGGGGCTGCGCACTCCGGCAGATCAAAGCAAGTTCGATATAACGCGGTTTCACCTATAACGCGGTAAGATTTTTTGGCTCCTGAGGACATTGTTATATCGAGGTAGAGGTGTATATTGTGAATACATTTTAGTATATATAATTTCCAGTATAAAATAATGCATATAAAAAGAGGGTACCCATGAATTGTATCTCCAGGGCTCCTTATATAGACCAATCCTCCATATTGAATATAACTATGAACTGGAAGTTAGTATCCATTCCTTTACTTCCTCAGAGTCAAAATGTAGCAGTTTTAGTTACCAGTTTCCAAATAGCTACATTTCTCGCAAGGCTACTTTGCAGTTCTTTATATTACTGTAAGCAGCTTTGTATTCATTGGCTAATTCTAGCAAACGAAAATATATATTCACGTTACTCCAACTGATACAGCAACATATTTCCTATTATGATAAAATAAAGCTAATGTCTCGCTACTTCAGCTATAGTAAATACTCTTAAAATTGGTTGTCTTGATTACAGCAAAACAAATTTCCTTCAACCAGCTGCATCACTACATATTGAAAAAGAATCACATTTGGCTTGTATTTCAGATGCATGCTTGCTGTATACAGCCTCATTTATTATACTGTCTTGCCTTCTATTTAATTATGCATTTTATTTTTCAAATTCTTAAAATTATGGAGAACACTATGATGCTTTATTGTATGTTCAACAGACATAGACTGTATTTACATAAGGACTACAGCCAACTTTGGATTTTTTTCCTAACAACAATAGAGGGATAAAGGTCAATGATGCTTCATTCTTTTACTCTGTTATTTCTAAAATCTTTTTTTTTTAATCCACAGTTTTTTCTGAGTAATAGTTTTAAAAGACTCTTTAAATATTAAACATACCAAAATATCAGTGGATTAGCTGAGACCCAGTTTGATAATCATAATGCACAAAGTTTTCTCTGAGTGTGCTTAGCACCAGCTTTCGGGAGGATGCCATGCATTTTAAAATAGACTTAGTTTCATTATCACAGATTTTTTTTTTCCCCTCTTGGAATCATTTAGTCACCAAAATATATATGTTAATTTCCCAGATAGTCAACCCCCTGGTGGGATAATCTTCTACCAATCCATATGTGGAAGGCAATTTTTTAGATCAACAAATCCTACCGTTATTTGATTTGATCTAAGAACAACAACTGAAACAACAGAAAACCACAAATATAATTCTTAAATACATTCTAGTTAAGGTTAATGAAAAATAGCTAAAAAATGAAAATAATTTTATGACCAATAGGTGAATCCATTCTCATATTAAATAAATCCATAATTTTATTCCTCATATAGTGTACTATACTTGCTCACAGATATTGGTTAGTTTTATATATGAAAGGGAGTGAACTTTTATAACAATGTATGTTGTTCACTATCTGATTGCTACAGTACAAAACTGAAGCCAGTACAGATATTCAAGGTGATCAGAATTATATCCAAAGATATACTAATGGAAAGGCTCTGAATCTCACTATGTAAATAAAGGAGTGTTATTTTGAATGTTAATATTGAAACTATAATGATTCATCTGCCATGAAAAATGTCTTATGAAAATACAGCTTTACAATTAAAGCAAACACTATCCCTTAGTTTTTAGCATTTAGCTAGCATTTAAGGGAATTAAACTAGCGATATTAATAATCCATTGTAACATATTAAAACTACAAGGAAAAGGGCTACGTTCAAATATAGCCTGTTTCCTAGTGGACTCTAAGGTCCACATGACTGCATCTCTTACTGAATCTACTGCATGTATTGCTTCTTCAGAACAAAATGAAGGAGAACAAGTTTTCTACCTTTTAGCTATATGTTTATCCATAAACAGAATACCCATGAAAGTGATCTGTATGCATTACATGCATACTGACATGCATGTAATGTCAGTATGATTGCATACACACAAACACATACAAAAAGATTTCAATATTGGGCATTGTCAGGGCAATACTGCAGAATCATCATCTAGATCTAGAACATCCTCTTCCATGGAAATACCTGCAAAGGGATGCAATTTGAGGGAGGAAAATTAATGAGGATTTCCTGGTGGAGTTCTGCTAAATCATCCCAAGTGGGGGAGGAGGTGTTCTACTCCCGTCCCCACTGCAAGACTAGTAATGAATTGTACACTCATCCTCAGAAACTATGGACCTCAGAAGATATCTAGAGGAGACCAGGGCTAGCTGCATGGAGTTCCTGTCCCCTACCTCTCCACACCCAGCTCCCTGTAAAGTAAAGCTGTCCTCTGACTGTAGCTGCCCTTTGTATTCTCTTTAAAAGGGGTCCGCCAGTGTGCAGAGGGTCTGAGGATGTGATATTTTATTATGATAAGACAGCTAGGATGTGTATTTTATGATGAAATTGGACAGAGTTCTTGGGGATGATGCCCTATCCTGCTCCCACTACAAGCCTGCAAACTTTCCAGCTTCAGCAGAGACCCAACAGCAGAGTCCTGGAGGTTGAAAGGAAGGAAGGGGATTGCAGCAATCATGAAAGGGAAAAGATTTGTGCATACTGCAGCCTCCCTCTGTAAGGATCTTGGGGGCAAAATCTGACACAAGGTTTTGTCCTTTATGGACAGTAAAGAGAGAGCTGTGCAGATATTGCAAATGAAAAGGAATCTGTTAAAATTCATCTATATTTTAAAATTAATGTACAGCAATCCATTTGTAGTGACTTTCTGCAAACATTCATGGAGTCATGAATATTACTAGCATGGATGTTCACAGAAAGGGAATTTCAAAGTTGCATGCAGATAAATTAATGGAAATGTGAATGTAAATGTGTACATACAAGGATTAACCAACCACTGGTATCCAACATGGCACAGACAGTAAACATCACAAAACTTTGGGGAATCAAGCTACCAAGTTAAAAATGTTCTCTCTCTCTCTCACACACACACACACACATACACACACAGTATCTATACACTGATACTTTCAGTTTGCAAACAAAATAAATCTACTAACTGTGTTCTTGGATATCGCAGGAGCAGAGAAAGTGGCTAAAATAATCTGATAAATTATCTGCTGAAATCATACACTTAGCTCTAAGTAACAACATTCATGTCAATAGCTATGTATTTCAGAGTAATGTGGGTTACAGGTGTTTGCTGCCTCAGAGAAAGCAATGAATCTTTTTAATATTAGACCACGATTCCACGAGTTCACTTTACACACATGTAAGTGCAGAATCAGATCTATGTTTATCTTTTAACTGAGGTTTAGAAAATTTTAACCTAAGTGTTTTCTATATAACAGATATCAGGGCTGGCTCTAGGTTTTTTGCCGTCCCAAGCAAAAAAATTTTTGGCTGCCCCCCGTCCCAGCCCTGGGCTCCTCGCCGCACCCCCCTGCTGCCCCAGCCCTGGGCTTTCCCCCACCCACCCACCCACCCACACCCCCTGCCACCCCAGCTCTGGGCTCCCTCATTCCCCCCCCCATTGCCCCCCACACACACCTCCTGAGGTTCGGGGGGGCAGTCAGGGGACAGGCAGCAGTTGAATAGGCATGGGAGTCCCGGGGATTTGTCAGGGGACAGGTAGGGGGTGCGGTCCTAGGGGGGAAATTGGGGCGGTCTCAGGAGGGGGCAGTTGGGGACAAGGAGAAGGGAGGCTTAGATAGGGGGTGGGGTCCTGGGAGGCAGTTAGGGGCAGGGGTCCTGGGAGGGGGTGATCAGGGGACAGGGTGCAGGGGGGGTTGGATGGGTTGGGGTTTCTGTGGGGGGCAGTCAGAGGGGGTGGATGGTGGCAGGGTGGGGCTACCCTCCCTCCCTGTGGAGTGTCCTGTTTTTTTTATTGTTAAAATATGGTATCCCTACCCTTCAGAGTGCAGCTCTCCATTCATAGCAAGCTGCAGCATGAGGTCTCAGCTACCTCACTCCCTCCCCCTCTTTTCTGTTGGTAGTGGCCAAGGTAATGCTGGGAAATGTAGTTCTTTCCCTGCTCCAGGGCTGGCTCTATAGGCAGGGAACTAACCAAGGAACTACAGCTCCCAGGGCCCCCTGTTGGTTCTCAGCTCCCATGCTGGATCCCTGCCGCCCCTGCAAATGGGCTGCCCCAAGCACGTGCTTGCTTTGCTGGTGCCTAGAGCTGCCCCTGACAGATATATTGGTACATGGTCATCTTTATTCCCTGAGAAAAACACCTGGCTAATGAAAGTAATTTGTCTTTTAGTTCATTGCCTCTCTCATCTCCTAGGTTATACCATAAGCTTGGTATAAGAAAAGTGGTGTATATCCTAGTGATAGCCAAATGTAGGAATGTGGACCCACACTCCGCTACTGTAAATGAACTATTGCAGTTTAAACCAGCTGAAATTCTGGTCGATGAAGTTTGCAGATGGGATTTCTAAAATGCTTTGCATTAGCTCCTATGAAAGCAGAATTAGGCCAATGGCATGCTCTTTGAAAACTCTAGTCCTAAATGTTTAGAAAAAATAATGTTGTGTTACCACCAAGCGACTGACATATCTGAGTTGCTTACAAATCTAAGCTATTGTATTTTATGTTTAATACAAAAAAACACCTTACAGAGGAAATTAATTTAAGCACTAAACCTGTAAGTGGCTTGCAGGGTGGAATATTAGGCCATATCGCATGCAGTATGATAGGCAGTATCACAAACAACATGACTGTAGGTGTGTGAACTTAGGTAATCTTCTGGGAGGTGACAGACAAAGACATACCTCTTTGCAAAATACCGTTAAATATTTTTGGCTTCTTGTTTATTTGCTGCCTGATTAATACCATTTTCATCACCTTTGTGAAAGGTAAGAGTGACATCTATTGGTCAGCCAAGTTCTATGAGGAGTACATGTTGTTGATATTTTAACATTTCAAGTGAAGATTGATGGGAGTGCATATTTCCAGGCCCTGTTGGTAGAAATATGTTCTATGGGAGGGAGGGAAAAGCAAAGAAAAACCTGCGCTACTCTATGACATTTTGATTAGTGTGGTATTCCTATCTTGCACACTCAGGGGTTTGGGCTAATGTCTCAAACTAAATTTAACTTCTAACAAAAAGATCTAAGAATGTATTTTTACAGCAAAATTCAATTCTGTACTTCTAATCAGGTGTCAGATAACTACAAATTGCCTTGGCAAATCATACCAGCTTTATTGAAAGCAGAATGGTGCAAATGCAGAATATTTCACTTCAGAATTTGGCTCTGGCAAACCTCTGTTCCCAGTTTATTTCATGCCATCCCACCAGTTTGTACTGTTTCCTCATTACCTAGCCTTTACAGTTTACCAAGATAATAAATAAATAAATATTTTCTCAGAAGCATCAGGTCTCCTAAAGGAACAACATATGAGACCATTTATTTCACAATCAACTATCCATATTGTGGAAGGTATATTTCAATATTTTATATCAGTTAAACACAAACAAACATGTAGCTGAAGAAATATACTTTCCTCACCTACAACAGTTTTTTTATTAACATGCACATTTGTCATGAAAATAGATTGCTTGCTTTTAAAATTTCATCTGCTCTTTATCTGAAATCATAATCCTCTGACTGTGACATCACAATCGGTTACCGTGGAGATGATTATGGTGCTGAAAATAGAGGATTATTACTCCAGGTGAGGAATAAATTGCAGGAGTGGATGAACTATAGTAAGAAACAAAGATCCTGTTATTTGTGAAAAGCCTTTAGCAATAACAAGTGAGTAGAAAATAGGACTGTAGTTGATACACAAGCAGAATTGTTTAAGTAGAATGTTTCCCACAAGGCATCTGCTGTTCTTTCAAACACAAAAGTATATTTAAATAGAGCTAAAATTGGGGGGGAAATCAGCAGGAAGAGAACATTCAAAGTTAGGACAAACTCTCACTCCCTAATTCATTTTGTTGGGTTGTTCCAATATATTACAACATATGTGTCATGTGATTACTCTCTAAAACACTGATTCAGGAAAGCACCAAAGTACAGTCCTTCCTTAACTCTAAATTAAAGTTAAGCGTGTACTTAAGTGCATTCCTGAATTAGGGACTGAATTGTGACTTCTACAAAAGTAAGATACAGCGAGATGGGGTTTCTGTTAAATTATCCAGCTATTTAAAATATCACTTCTCTCTCTGTATTCACAAGGCCATATATTTAGAATTATGCTGCTTTAATGGAAATCCTAAAAGGAATAATTTTGTATATTGCTCTGGAAAAGCTAGGTTCTCTGAATCCCCATGCAATCACACAGTATAGACAGTACAACAGTCTCTACTGTTATCGGGGAGTGGAGGAGTAGATCAGCTCTTCTCCCATACTGACTCACTATGATGTGATCCATTCTAACGATGCACCAACCTGAGGAGGTTCTAACGGCCACTGCCTTGCACTTTCAGCTCCGAGTGGATGGTTACCCATATGCTCAGAGGTACCTGAATTTCCCTAAGGGCAGTTCAACAGATCAACACATAAAACAACTGCATTCATATAATGTACCTTTCTTCCCTGGGGAGATGGAGTGATTGATTGATTGACTGATTAATTACATTTATTGAACCAGAATACCCACACTCGGCAATGTCACATCTCATTTCTAATCTGGCTGTTGTCACAGCGGGGCTATGTACTAGACACGTTGTTTAAGATCCATATTTTTGTTGCAGATATAAACATGTACAAACTAGAGGAAGATAAAGAATAGTAGCAGAACACAAAGCTACAACAAGGAGGGATATATGTCAGCTGACCAGGATGAGGGCAGGGTAGCCGCTCTCATATTTTTTCCCTAAAATACTTGTGGGCTGAAGTATGAAGCCCTGTGTCCAGACCTTGAAGCCCCATGGACAGGGGACGGGGCTTGGGGATGGAGCCCGAAGCCGTGCGACTGGAGCCTGGGCCCTACTGCCACACAGCTGGAGCCCAGGGCTGGAGCCTGAAGCCCTATGGCTAGAGCCTGCCGCCCTGCCTCCCCAGGGCTGAAGCCCAAAGCCTGAGCCCCACGACCCCTGGGAAGGTGGGGAACTCAGTGGTGGCCTGCTCCTCCAGCGTTGTGCCCCAGATGTCTCCAAAGGGTAGGGTCCAACCCCTACTGGCAGCCCCAGCAACCAACACCAAGGCAGTGCATTCAGGAGCAACAGGGAGGGGCCACTACTTTGCCATGGCTTCTTCTCCTCCCCCATCACAGCCCAGGAGGCTGTGGCTGCAAGAAAAGCCTCTGGTGGCTGCATTTGAGAAACGCTTGTCTAGGGTCAGAGCCAGTAGTTGAAAGCTAGAGCCAAGGGTCAAGCCAGAGGTTAGGAGCTCAATGTCAGAGCCAAGGGTCAAGCCAGAGTCCACAGTCAGATACCAGAAGCGCAGGTCAAACTGGAGGTCAGGAACTGAAGGAAGCAGGGTTCAAGGCCAGGGCAGCAGGGACAAGGTAACACAGGAGCAGGCACAGTGGTGGGTATGGACATTGAGCAGCCAGTGAGCTGCTGCTGCTAGTGGCTTAAGAGCCAGCCTGCTGGCCTCTCCAGTCAATCCCGTGGCATGGCCAATCAGGCAGCATGGCCAGTCAGACAGCCTGCTGAAGGCCAGCTGTTCTGATGAGGCTTCCTGGAGACTAGCTCTGCTGCAGGTCTGACTCCTGACACTGTAGGTTAGTCATCAGCAGCAATGCTATTTTATCGTCACATTATAAGGTTGATCATTCTTATTGAAGTGAGTTGTGCCAGAGAAGGGAATCACTTACTGGAAGTGTTATAGCACAAAGGCAGATTGAAACGTAGGTTTCCCCAAGTTTTGCAGAGTAATGGTGGATGTGTGCTTTGCACAACATTAGAACTAAATAAAAGGTTAATTAAAGGCTACTTATTGTGGCTGACCTGCCTTAGGTGCCTAACTCCAGGAGAGGGTTTGCAGCTAAGGATCCCAAGTAGGGGAGGTGCTTATCTCTGGTGCATTAGCCAGGTGTACCAGCTCAGCCACAGCACCTAACCTCCTCTCCTCTCTCCACTCCTCTCTCCAGCATTTCCTATTGGCTAGCTTAGGCAGCTCTCTGCTCAGCTTGGCTAGCTTCTGAGGACCCATTCCTGAGGCATCTGACTCTCCCCAAGTACTGTATGGGGAGCCTGTGTGCCTAGTTTGGGGCTGAGGATTCCACTAGGCAGCAGGTTACCTAGTGGTTGGGCTTTTCAATGCTGAGCAGAAAAATGCCTAACTACCTTTGAGGGCTTAAATCTTAAGGCTTCATTTGCTATATATGTCTCAATCCTACAAGTTAAAATGATGGAGGGCACTTTAGCCTTCAGTGCTGACTTGATACAAACACTGAGTGTTATTTTTGTGCTTTCATTAAGTTTTCTTAATTCATTGCAGATGATACTAAACTACTCAAGATAGTTAAGACCAAAGCAGATTGTGAAGAACTTCAAAAAGATCTCACAAAACTAAGTGATTGGGCAACAAAATGGCAAATGAAATTTAATGTGGATAAATGTAAAGTAATGCACATTGGAAAAAATAACCCCAACTATACATACAACATGATGGGGGCTAATTTAGCTACAACGAGTCAGGAAAAAGATCTTGGCGTCATCGTGGATAGTTCTCTAAAGATGTCCACGCAGTGTGCAGAGGCGGTCAAAAAAGCAAACAGGATGTTAGGAATCATTAAAAAGGGGATAGAGAATAAGACTGAGAATATATTATTGCCCTTATATAAATCCATGGTTCGCCCACATCTCGAATACTGTGTACAGATGTGGTCTCCTCACCTCAAAAAAGATATTCTAGCACTAGAAAAGGTTCAGAAAAGAGCAACTAAAATGATTAAGGGTTTAGAGAGGGTCCCATATGAGGAAAGATTAAAGAGGCTAGGACTCTTCAGTTTGGAAAAGAGAAGACTAAGGGGGGACATGATAGAGGTATATAAAATCATGAGTGATGTTGAGAAAGTGGATAAGGAAAAGTTATTTACTTATTCCCATAATACAAGAACTAGGGGTCACCAAAAGAAATTAATAGGCAGCAGGTTTAAAACAAATAAAAGGAAGTTCTTCACGCAGCGCACAGTCAACTTGTGGAACTCCTTACCTGAGGAGGTTGTGAAGGCTAGGACTATAACAATGTTTAAAAGGGGACTGGATAAATTCATGGTGGCTAAGTCCATAAATGGCTATTAGCCAGGATGGGTAAGAATGGTGTCCCTAGCCTCTGTTCGTCAGAGGATGGAGATGGATGGCAGGAGAGAGATCACTTGATCATTGCCTGTTAGGTTCACTCCCTCTGGGGCACCTGGCATTGGCCACTGTCGGTAGACAGATACTGGGCTAGATGGACCTTTGGTCTGACCCAGTACGGCCTTTCTTATGTTCTTATGTTCTTATGTTCTTGTTTAACACACACTCTTCTCTTTTTTCTAGTCTCCTCTACTTCCCTTTGGACTTCTTCCAATGCATGGTCTTGTCCAGCCTGGTGAACAGTGCAAATTTTCTCACTAGCCTAATAAGAAGAAAATTAGATAGAAATAATCCACTTGGCAATCCATAAACCACCACAGACTTCCTGCAAGAGGAAATGTAAAGAAAAGAAAAATGAAAGAAGAGATACAGAGAAATTGGGAGAGGGAAGACCTATGCATTGCGTGTGTTAGCCAGAATGGAACCCTCTGCTGAAGACCTGGCAAAGTTTCACAGGTTAGGTTTGGTTTGTAAATACTGGCATTTTGCAATCTCTCTTGCTCTCTCTCAGCACATTCAATTAACATACCATAATAGCGTACTTTAAAAACACCATATTTCACCTACTGTGCTGCCTGTGCAGCTGAATGAATAACCACTAGAGATGTAATGACCTTGTTCTATCTGCACTGAAATGACTTAAATATTTGTGGCTGATATTGTGTGTGTCCAAAATTTTAGGGCAAACTGTTGCAGTCCCAGTGCATAGGACTTATTCACCCAGCACACATTTATTTTTCTTCAATTACACTTTTTTTTTCAGGGGCAAACTCTGAAATGTCTGATTCATTTATGTACCAGCAAATATCCCCACTTCACAAGCTTTCAAATTACTGAACAATTTTGACACAATTGACGTTTTGTAGTACACACACGAAATTGGTAAATTATAAATGACGTTACCCTTACCTGGGCCTAATGAGTTTTCCATTTCATTCTGTTTTCCTGTCTTTGGTAAACTGAATAAACTATGCATAATTGAAGCACCAGAGGCTCTTTATTATGCTTATTATCATTATTATTACTAGTAGTAGTACCGTAATGCCTAGAAGTCCTAGTTATGGACCAGGACTCCATTGTGCTAGGTACTGTACAAACACAGAACAAAAAAATGGTCCCTACCCCAAAGATCTTACAATCAAGCATAAGACAAGAGACAATGGATGACTACAGACAGATGGGGGAGTACAAGGGAACCATGAGACAATATTGGTCAGCATGGCGGACAGAGGTCTTGGTACCCTAGTGGCCTACCCACTTCTATCTTATTAACCAGGAAGGTGTTAATTCCTTCCAAGATCCCTGGGTAGGGCAATTCTGAAGCTGCACAGTGGAGGATCCTGTGGATAAAAATCATACACATTCAAGTTTCTGAGACTGGCAAAGTACAGTAATGGGATTTTTAAAATTTCATTTTCATCTTCAAAGTTTCTCATCCTTCTCTCCATAACTTGAGCAGAACACTTGAATATCGTCTAATAGACCAGTACTCATTTTTATTATTTATATTTAAATGAAGAGCCTACAAATAGCTTATATTATTATTATTATCATCATCATTATCATTATTATACTTATACTGCAGTAGCAGCTCAAAGCCTCAATCAAGAATTGAGGGCCCATTGTGCTAGGTACTATACACACACACAATTAAAAGATGGCCTTTGCCCCAAAGAGCTTAAAAATCTAAGTATGAGATGAATGGCCACAGGTATACAGAACAACCAAAAGGGGAAGCAAGAGGAAACAGTGAGATGATTGTGATAGGTGGTTGAACATTAATTAAAATATGCAACATTAAAACTAAAATCTATATTCATATTTACTCCACATAGTATTGTCTGTTGTGATCAGACTAATCATAACCACCTTAATCCCTCAAGTTCAACTCCACCACCAAAGTTTGAGAAAATAAAGAAATTAACAGTATCTGGCAACTTAATCTAGGCTCTGAAGGACCAAAGAGAAAAGAGTTCTACAACCAAGGATTCCTCACAGAAAATGCCCTGCTGGTAGCTCCCCATCTGTCTGTGCCAGAGGACTGAGCTCTAGTGTTCGGTGCCTTTGTCAATCACAACTAAGAGATTTCACATATGGAGATAGGCCGTCACTCATGTAACCATGTTCCAAACCTTAACAGGTTAAGTCTTGTCTGCATGGAATAGCAAAGCACAGTACAAGGGTGTGATTTCTAAAGTACAGTAGCTGGTCCATGTAGACAGGGGAGGCACCAACTAAAAGTTTGCTAGTGCACTTTAACACAGTACTGTTTTCAACAGAAGGGTAAGTACTATGTTAAAGCACTCCAGGGAACTTTTAGTTTGCACCAGCAAGGCCTACTTGGACTAGTTAGTGCTCAACATGTTAGTGCACCTTAAAATCACACTTCCATAGTGCACTTTGCTGCACCACATAGGCAAACCCTTAAACTCCACCTGGAAACAGGCAACTACTGAAGTAAACAGGACCACTATTAAGATCTCTCCACATGAAAGTTTGCTTAATAAATGTACAGAAGGGGAAAAGTGCTAAGACCCACAGCCAAGCATCTGGAAGCAGCCAAATGTCTAACAAAATCCCTAAACTGTGAAATTATTACAAATGGAGGTATCATTCACTCAGTCAAGGAAAACCAAATATCCTTCACTAGCTCTCCAGTTACTTCCTCATGTATACCAACAATGTCTCAGTCTGGGTTGAGACTCAACTAATTGTCATACAGGCCCCAATCTCATGCAGACAACAGGTGTTATTTGTTTCACATCATCACTTGCAGGATCAGATATGGATTTATGAGTGTTTTCTGAAAGAGATCCAAATGCTCCTGCACCTCAGGGACCCAAACCTGAATGCTCTCATGTTTTGAGGTGGTCTGGTTTGGTGTTTGGATTCAGCCAATTTCAGAGACAGAGAGAGCTCTGATCCACCTTCATAATTACTCCATGTAGTATTTGTCTGTTGCGATCAGACTAATCATAACCACCTTCAATCCCTCAAGTTCAACTCCTCCACCAAATTTAATCTAGGCTCTGGAGGATGAAAGAAAAGAGTTCTACAACTAAATCTGAGGGGTTGGTTCTGGCCAGCCTTGAATAAAATATGGTGAGCATAATAATTAGCAGATGTATCATTCAAAATTACAAATGTTATGATTATCAAATGTTCCTGGGGATTGTCAGACAGCCAAGTCTCCAGTACATAGCACATTAATCAGACTATCAAGGAAGAAAACCAACCTACAATTGCTTCACCAGCAGAGAGTAGAACTCTGCAAGCAGCAAGAACATACTGGATCTGAGCGCTTTCCTCTCTCTCTCTCTCTCTCTCTCTCTCTCTCTCACTCTCTTTTAAAACAGAACAAAACAAAATAAAATCCACTTTATTTAACATGGACTCCAAGTACTACTAAGAGCAAAGAGTCCCCCTACAGAATGGATGTTTTTACTAATTGTATTTAACACTTTATAAATAAGCCAAGGGGCAATTGAATCATCCTGTGAAATTACAGTGGTTAGGATGTATTCCCCACTGGAGTTTGGGAAAGTGCTTTTCTTGTATTGCCTCGGGCTCCAGTAGGATCATCCCATCCTTGGTATAAAACAGAATTTGTCAGCGCCATGCAATGCACTTGATGCCCCTCAAGAAACAAAATCACCTACATCTGCAGAGAAACCTCCCCAGTGTAGAATACACTTGCTTCCTTGTTTTCACTGAAGTATTTAAATGAGAGTAAGACTTCGTTAAAGCTGAACTGATTCATGTGAAAGTACATAACACGTCCTAACACAAAGTCAGAAGCGGGGGTGTCAAATAGGCTAGCAAATTATATACAGGTAGATGACTACAGATCTAACAGTTCACCTCTATAATCACAAACATACGATATATCAAACATTTGATCATACAGGAGCCTCCCCAAAGAAGAGAATATTAATAGAAATAAACTGAAAAAAATCATATAAACAAGAAAGCCAAGTATTTTCTCCATCAGACAGCCAACGCCACTAAGACAAAACCTCCCCACAGGCAGCAAGCTACAGCAATAATGAATGTGCTTCTGTGCTTCATGTGTTGCAGTGGAGAGAAAGTAGGTAATAAAGTGAAAGATGAGATACAAGATATCAGGTTACCGAAGAAGACAGTAACTGTCAGGGAATCGGGGATTTCAAACCAAAATGTCAAGGAGAGGTTTCCTGATTTTCTTCAATTTATTTGAGGGCCACCAAAAGCACTGATTGGAAGGCAGAGTGATTCAGTGGATAGGACACTGGACTGTAAGTCAGAAGACTACTGTGGTCCATTCCTGACCTATTGTGTGACCTGGGGTATGTCACTTCACCTCTCTTTGCTTCTGTTGTCTGTCCCACCCTTTGTCTTGTTTATTTAGATTGCAAATTTTGACTGGCAGGGACTATTTACTACAATGCATTTGTACAATTCCTAGCAAAACAGGGCTCTGATCTCAGTTGAGGACTCTAGGCATCACCGTAATCCAAAATGTAAACAACAAGAGTAGTGGCATATGGTGAAACTGGACATCAGACCAAGAGTTCCAGATCACTCAAATAATTATAGTTCACAACATTATTAGGTCACAACTTTTCATCCCACCCATATATTATAACTTAAGAATGTGGAGTTAACATTTTAAGGGGTGCAAGAGATATTTTCAGGTTTCAGGGTTTTCAAATGCTAAAGACTTGCTTGCAACCACCATGAAAAAAGGGAGCAAAGTAGGGATTTAGAATGGAGTTTTTCAGACAGTGATAGTTTTATGCTTATCCGACCTATGTGGTGGCCTTTTACAGCTCTACACTTCAAGAATCCTCACTCCAGTCACACCCACACACAGGACCCCATAGTCGTGGGGTTCCAGTGATCAGCCTGTGCCAGTGAGCCATGGCAGAAATTAAGTTTACCAAATGAATTTCTCTACTTGGGAAGAGTCTCGTTGGGTTTGAACTGAAGTCCATGTTGGTGAAGGCCATCAGAAGCCAAAGAGGTGAAAGGGGAGTTTCCACCGTATGGGGAGAGCAGGTGGAAATAGGCTGGAGGTGAGGCTCTCATGAATCCGTAGGGATAGAAGGACCCAGTAATAGGAGTGAAGGGATTTGGATGGGATCCCACACTTTACTATGCATAGGGGCTGTGCAAAGCCTAGGATTAGACCTGCTTTCCAAACTTTGTTCGTGGCAGTTAGGTTGCTACTAACTCTTACAGGAAACCAAGACATGATCAGCTTTTTTTTTATTAGCAATTGCCTCAAATGCTGTTGAAATACAGTGGGTGAAATTTTGGCACCAATGAACTCAGTGCAAGTTTTGCCATTGACTTCAAAAAGGCCAGGATTTCACCCAAAGTTAGATATAATTTTAACTCATGGCAGTACAGCTATGCAATTTCCTCCTGTGATAGCATTTTATGAGAAAGTTTGGGGATTTAAAACAAACCTTTTTGTAATATAATTTAGCATGTTGAGCCCTGTGAAATGTTACTTATGGAAAACCTTTTTCATGATTTTATGAAACTATAGAAAGCGGTGAGAGAGAAACCACTTTGCTAACTCCGTTCCACTCCCTTGCTTGAAGGAGTAGCAATTAGAACTGGATGAAATTTTTCAGTCAAAACTTTTTTCAGGAAAAAATGCAACCTACATTTGGGAACACAACTCAACAAATTTGTGTTGGTTTTGCCAAATTGTTAATTTAAAAACATCACAGCATTTCATTTTGACATTTTTTAAACAAAACTTTTTGATTTTTTGGTTTGAAATGATATTTTTCTTTCAAAAATTCCTTTAATTTTATTTTTTTAATTAAAAATGTTTAAAAATGGTCAAAACAAAATATTTTGTTAGACCAAAAATAATTGTTGTTATATTTTACTTTTTGATTCATTGAACATTTTGAAAAATTTTTATTTCCATCTGACCTGAACCAACTTTTTTTTTGGACTTTTCGGAATTGCCAATGAATGAAAAATCTGTTATTCACCCACCTCTAGTGACAGTGCATGTATACAGGATGGGTGCTCACAAATGTCAGCATACAGCTCTGCTTTCAGAACTAGATTGACTACAGTGAACCCCAGAAGTCGAAGAAGACTATATCAGGCTGCAGAGACAGAATACCTTTTTTGCCCTAGGCAGACATATCAGGGGCTTTCCAGTGTCTAACTTTTAAAGCTAATCAATACTCTTTATGGTGTACACCTTCATACCTGTCATGTTGAGTGGATTCATTATGTGATACACAGACTCAGTACTAGGTTCACAGTGATGTGGAAAACCACCTCATCTATATTAGATAATAGCCTCTCCATGCTTCATGTACTGGTTGGGAATTACACCGGGGATAGAGGTGGAATTAAATTAATTATATTGCTTAAGAATCTTTCCCTCTTGCCAATCTGCTACTGACCATTTGTTTGATTGTAGGAAATTATATTCTATAATAGTCATAAAAGCCCTGTCTACATTGTGTAGAAAAATGGAGAGCTTTCAAAAACATGGATCTTTCATTTTTCACCTTCAAAATTTGGGATTGGGTAGGATACTGCAATAGAATGCTGCAAAATAGACAATAACTATAACTTTAGAGGAATGTTGAGATGTTACTTTCACTTTTGTGCTTCACTGTAGCAGAGCCCTTCTTGAAATGACCCAGAAAGATGTTTTTTCTCCTTCCCCCACCCAATACAGACAGATGGATATACCAGGGAACATTGAGATTTTAAAAACAAATTATGCACCTCACCTAACTTGCTCCATTTTGATTTTGTGGAGAAATCCAAGGTGCGCACAAATGCCCATGAACCAACCCTCAGGCCAGCCTTGGTCAATCTGGTGTGAAGCATGCAGTCAAATTTCCCTGACACAAGCTAACAATGATATAAGGAAAACATTGTATAATGGAAAGAGAAAATGTTGCTTTTATTTAGGGGATCAGGACAGTGGTAGTCTGTTCTTCAGAGCCTTGTTTCAGAAACAGGTCTTTTCTCAATCCGTGATATTTTAGATCCCAAACAAATGATACCTGGTAATACCTGAGGGCCCAACTGTGTAATACACTTCTATTCTGGTCACACATTCTCTGTAAATGAATTAGAATTTGATTTCAAAGCTTACAATGTTTTGCGTCTTATTGAAAAGACTTCCTAGTATTTTCGGGTTTCACATCTACTATCTGTAGTTTAAAATAGAGATTTCTTGAATGCTTCAAGATTGAAATGAGCGAGCGAGAGAGAGAGAGATGTATGGTTTGTGGGAGGGTGTTGGTTTGTACTGTAGGGGAATATGGTGTGGTGGCATGTGGGATGAGAATGCAAATGTGTATTGTTACATGTTGTTGTGAAGTTAGGCAATGTGTGGATGGGTTGGTTTGTAATGTTTCTTTGCTAGATTTTTAGTGTTTACACTGATGAGAAATGCACTTGTGAAGTCTTAATAGCTGATACATGTAAACATTTACAAGTGGAGCAGAACGGGGGCTTGGCGGGGTGCGTGAGGTGTGGATAGTAACGTCTGGGAATCTGCCTGAGGAGCCAAGGTGCTAGTCTGGACAGTGGGAATGGGAAGCCAAGGAGTCAAGTAACTCTCTTAACCAAGATACCCAGTTAGCCCCTCATGACCATTCCCCTGTTTTGCCTCCAGCCCACTGGCTCTCTCAGCTTCCAGTTACCTGTTAAGTATCACCAAAGGAAATGCTGACTTGCAAGATTCATCATTCTGGGATTGCTGTCTGGTTGACAATAGGATGTATACTAGCCACTGAAAGTACCTCTCCTATTTTCATCAACCATCTTCAGAGACTAGCTCTACTGGGGGAGCACCTTCCGTGGGTGGCAGATGTTCTATGAGCTGCTAGAGTGCAGCCCCAGTCCAAGGAACCTTACCTGGGGTCTCTGGACTGGAGATCCCCCTGGTGAGCCTTAACGCTGGAAAGGGGATATAAGTAGATAGGAGAGAGAGTGCGGTAGAGTGAGAAGCTGGCTGACTTATCCATGGAGCAAAAGCAGTATGGCTGAGGTGCCAGTTAAGGCAGTGAAATGCTCATGCATCAGCACTTCATCCCCTGTGCTATAAGGTAGTTGTTTTATTTTCCATCTGCTTCCCCCGGTGTGAACGAAAGCACTTATGATGAAGAATGCTCAATGTTATTATTTTAATCTAAAATATATATGATAGAGCTGGTCAAAAATAGGAAAAAGCAGTGAATATTTGCTGAAATTGGAAATACATGAAAATGTATTGAAAAGTCTAGACTGGAAACATTTTTGACCTGCTCTAATATAGACAGTGAGGCTGGGATTTTCAATAGCACTGCATTGGCCAAACCCTCAGTGGTAAAGCTCTCACTGATTTCACTGTGAGCAGAGTTAAGCCAATGCTGGGGTAGCACTCCAGTATTTTCACATCCAGGAAGTTCTGCTGCTGAGCTAGTTCCTGACAATGGAAGCAGGAACGGTGATTTTGGTGTGGTGGCTGCTTCTCACTAGGGGAAAGAAACTACTGTATTTATATTTTAGAGTTGTCATTTTGGCCCTTAGAGCCACTGTGAGGAGAGAAATGAAATTCTGGAGCCCATAAGCAGCTTTTATGCCCTCTTCAGGCTCTTGTTGTTTGTTTTGGATTAGTGGTGGGAGGGGAGGTAGGTCCTTTTCTGTCTCTGTGGTTGTAAAGTGGGGAAGAAGATTTTTCAATTGCTTTGGCTTGCTATTCATGCCTGGGTACAATTCAAGGTCTTCATTTTGGTTTGCAAAGCTCTCTATAGGTCTCATCCCGGCTATCTGAGTTGGTTTTGCATCCTCTGTGCAGCACCAACAGATGAAGTCATAGCTGGGCAGTCCCCAGATTTAAATGATATGGGACTGTAGCCTAGAAACCCTCAATGGAGGGCCTTTGATTCTGACATACACTTCTCCTATTAGTTTGATGCAGACAAAGTTTGTAAGTCTTCAGGACCCAGTGCAAGACCTATCACTTTTTCAAAAGCATTGGTAGAGGGGAGGGAGCTAGAAAATTCTATTGGAGAGGAATGTATTTTTATTATTTAACATAATTAGAAATATATATTTTTATTACAGTAGCTCCTAAAAGGTCCTTATCAGAAACCAAGGCACTGCACACTCATACAATTAAAAGAAAATCCTCTGCCAGAAAGACCTTATAGTCTATATAAGGGATCGGCAACCTTTGGCACGCGGCTCGCCAGGGTAAGCACCGTGGTGAGCCGGGTCGGTTTGTTTACCTGCCGCGTCCGCAGGTTCAGCCAATCGCGGCTCCCACTGGCCGCGCTTCGCCGTCCCAGGCCAATGGGGGCTGTGGGAAGCGGCAGCCAGCACATCCCTCGGCCCACGCCGCTTCCCGCAGCCCCCATTGGCCTGGAGCAGCAAACTGCGGCCAGTGGGAGCTGCGATCAGCCGAACCTGCGGACGCGGCAGGTAAATAAACCGGCCCGGCCCGCCAGGGTGCTTACCCTGGCAGGCCGCACGACAAAGGTTGCCGATCCCTGGTCTATATAATCTTGGTTTTTAAGTTTAAAAATCATTTTTGCTATATTGAGATTTTTTTTTTAAATGCACCAAGACCCTTTGGTATAGACATATTGTATAGATCCCCAAAACAAATTGCTCTGCCTCAGTATAAGGAACTAAACAATATGCTATTTTATGAGGCATTGACAAAAATCAGAATATTGTATGTCATTTGAGTACTACAGCCATGCTCCTTGGCTTCTAAAACTTAAAAAAAACACAACTGATATTCAAATAGAACACTACTAGCCTTCTGAAGTTGTCATTGTGAGACACAGACATATTTTCACATTACAACATAGCCCCCCCATTACCTAAACTAAACGCCTTTCCAATTAGACATTCAAACATTTATTTTCAATTAAATCAAATGCAGTTTAGGATGATTTTTGTTTTCCAGACAGACTGAAAATAACCCCATTATATTGTTTTTGGAGGTTAGAGTGGAACTAGATACTCTCTGCCAACTGCTCACAAGAGAGCAGCAATTACTACCTATAGGGCTTTTTGTTCTCACCAACCGAAAATATCCGCTTCTGATGCAGCAGAGATAAACTACTGCTGGGAGTCTATTTAAGTCTGATTTAAAAAAGATAGAGGAAAAAAACTGGGAAAGCATGGCAGATTGCACTTTTATGGTACTTATAAGATGATCTTATCCTCACTGCAATATAGCCATTATATGGATTATGTTTGAAGTGGGGCAGCAAGGTCTGTTTCAGAACTGCATTATCTAAAGTACCATAAAGCATTTTTTTCTTTTAACATTGGTGGCAGAAACTGTTGAAACTATTTCTTATCTACGGACTCACCTACCTAATGTGCCTGGCATTTATCTATATCTACTAAAAATGCTAAAGAGATCGTTACTGAGTTTATTATATAATACTTTATTATATAGTCAGCATTTTTAATTATAAGCCTGCAGTTTAACATAGATCCATGAGACAGACATGGTAGCATTCAAGCAGATGTTTAATCACCTAGCCACGCAAAAAGCCTTTGTGTCTGGGGTAGGGGACATGGATTAAGATGCAAACAAGTATATGCTATATATTAAAGGAATCATTAAAATACAAATCAGAACCACAATCCATGGGGGCCTATTGTATTAGCAGAAATATAAATAGATTTAATACATGTTTGGAATGAAAAGAAAAAAATATTTTAAATAGTGGCTGGTACATTAGCATTACATTGATTTTTCACGTGCTGATATTATTTTAAAACCAAATTCTTAATGACACCTAACAATATTGTAGTTCCCAAAGCCTGAAACCTGTTAACTTCCTATGGCTGTATATTTACAAAATGTAAGACAATGCACCAAAATGCTTCAATTTTTTGCAATCACAATACAAGATTAGGTTAACAGGTTGACCTGGTGATACTGACTACAACTACAGGCTGCAATGCTGGAAATACAGGGACAGGAATGGTAGTGAAGCCCAGATAGTCACAGGGCTACAACCATATCTCCAAAACTGAAGGAACAATTTTCAGAATGCAAGTTTCTGAGCCCACACTTCCTGTATCCAAGTTTTGGCATGCAGCCTACAGGGCTACTTCTGGGAAAGTGGGCCTGGATCCAGTGCTTTCTGGGCCAGCAGCATTCTGGCTTTTTGTTGAATTGACCTTTTTAGTCTGCTGGTGGGTTACAGAGAATATAATAGCCAGTCAGCACCACATGATGGAGATGAGGAAAACAGGAAGTGTTACAATTGCATTTCCACGGAATGAGAGAGGAGCTATCTCAATTGAAGCAGACATGGGAACAAAGGCATAAAGAGCCCCTGTTTAGCTGGCAGTTGAGAAGGGTACACTAGCCCCACACAGAAGAAATAAATATGAGCAAAGTGACACAATGTAAAATTCTCAAGTGATTTTTATGAGGGAGGAAAAACAAACAAATAAAAACAAAAACAGCTAAAACGGACAGGACTAAAGAACTCTGGGAATTAATGTTTCTCCCTTGTAATACTGCTTGAAATTGGGCAGAGGCCAAAACTCATTACTATCAGATGACAGTAGAGAGGCCTACGTGAAATGTGATGGCATAGTAGACATGGCATAGAGATAAGAAAACACCATGGCAATAGATATCCTAGTAGGTAGTCTCAGGAGACAAAGCAAAAACAAAAGGACAGAGAAGGAATTGCCTTTTCGCTCTAAGATTGGAGTTGCTGCACCAAGGGGATAGTTTGGAAGAACTACCTGCATTCAATGTCTATGCCATACCCATTCTGTGAATAAATAAAGGACGTCACTTTCCAGAACAGTCAATTTGATACCATTCAAGAGCTCTGAAACATTTGTCAATAATTGCTGAAGCAGGTATTTTACGGTAACATGAAGATGAAAAGGGGAGGAGATGAGCAATCAGAAAAGTTGATTAGATGGGATCAGGCTGAGGTTATAAAGCAATAAGATGAATCTTAAATGTTACTTTCATAATCTACTGCACTTAGTCCATATGGTTGTAATATTTTCACCTAATGAACCCAGGCATTTTTGCACTCTGGTAGTCTGTTTATAGTGTTTATTTTCTTGCTGGTCGTAAAGGAAAATATACATCCCTTCCAACCTTTTATAATTGTTTCAGGCCAATTAAGCCCTGAAAACCCAGATACAAGACTAGAATTTGGAATGTTTAATTTGCATATCCAAATTTCCAATTATGTGTATAGCAATATGCAAATTAGATTGTTTCTCATTGTCAGGGAACTGGATGGCAACAGAACTGCCTCCTTCTCCTTGTAAAATAAATTCCCCTATAAATAAAGATCTTGATTAGATTCAGCACTTGTCTTTTGTCAATCAGATGCCTGGAATCTCAGAATCCATGATACATCTGAAAAAAGTAAATAATCTTGAGACTCAAACATTGATGTTTTCTGGGCTCCAGGAGAATAAGAGCTAAAACAGAGACTCTTCCATTATTTGGATAAGTATAGAAATCTTCTCCAGGCATTATCACTCAAAGCAATAGAATTTGAAAAAAGGAGAAAAGAACTTTACCCCAGATGAATAAATACTCAATCTCCATGTTAGAAGTATAAAGGATTACCTAAAAGGAGCAAGTCTGAAGCCCCTATATAACGCCTCTCTCTAATTAGCACATCTGGTGGGCTAATTTCTATGCAGCCTGTACATCCTAGCAGGCTTTGTGATACACGTCAATTATGATAGACCTACCCCTATATCTCCAGCTATAATTGCTGGAGCCATAGCTAAAACACATGGCTTAGGAGAAATGTGAAGTGCGGGTAGGCATTCCAGTGGACCAAGACAGATGCTCAAGAGAAGAGTTGGGAGAGAAGTCATCAGTGAGGAGGGAGTTGTGGTAGTAGAGATTCCATGTACAATGGTTTTACTCTGGGATAGTTTCAGTGGGACTCAAGGTATAAAACAGCCTACATTAAAATCCCTGTTCTCAGAGACACATATTAAAGCTGGCCCTGCAGCAGAAACTCTCTTGTGATCTACAATGTTTTTCTTGCAGACACACGTGCCAATATTTTAGTTTTGAAACCAGGGACAACTGTATTCAATGCTAAACTTCATGCATCAGAGAGAAGCGTACAGAGGGTACATGAGAAACTGGAGAATGTGTTCATTTGCCTTCAGATTTAAACAAAATGTTGTTTCCTAAGAATAAACTAAGGAAAGAGGGAAGTACCACTTGACAAACAAATTTACTGCACATTAGATATAGTTGCTGGCGTTCTTTATACAGTACTTTGTTCCTAAAAGAATATAGGATTGAATTCAGGGCCCAGAAATGCCTGCATAGGAACATTACAGGAGATTTATTTATGGCACACCTGAACTCTACAGCTATTGCAGGCTAATCACATCCTAAAAAGGAATAAACATCCTATGAAATAGCTACATAGGGTAGGTCTACACCAGACGTAGGCAAACTACGGCCCGCGTAGTTGAATAAAACAAGTATCTGCTTTTTGATTTAACCCTTCTATTTAATTTTGAACTAGACTGTCTTATGAAAATATTAAACCCAACAATTCTGTACCCAAACAAAAAGTGAGAACTCTGTTATTCTCCGACAGGCCCACGGGACCATCCTGCCCAGCCCTTGAGCTCCCGGCTGGGGAGGCTAGTCCCCGCTCTCCCCCCCCCCCGCTGGCAAGGGGGTGGGGTGCCGGGGGGGGGTTGGGAGTGGGAGTCCCGGGGGGCCTGTCAGGGGGCGGGGATGTGGATAGGGGTCGGGAGGGCAGTCAGGGGACAGGGAGCAGGGGGAGTTGAATAAGGGGGTGGGATCCTGGGGGGCAGTTAGGGGTAGGGGAGTCCCCGGAGGGGGTGGTCAGGGGACAAGAAGCAGAGGACAGTTGGATAGGGGGTGGGAGTCCCAGGGGGCTGTCAGGGGGCATGGGTGTGGATAGAGGTGGGGCAGTCAGGGGAGAGGGAGCAGGGGGGTTGGATAAGGGGCGGGGGTCCCGGGAGGGGGCGGTCAGGGGACAAGGAGCAGGGGGGGTTGGATGGGTTGGAGGTTCTGAGGGGGGCAGTGAGGGGGCAGATAGGGGGCAGGAGGCAGGCTGTTTGGGGAGGCACAGCCTTCCCTACTTGGCCCTCCATACAGTTGCGCAACCCTGATGTGGCTCTCGGGCCAAAAAGTTTGCCCACCCCTGGTCTACACTGTAGCTGGAAGAGAGCCTCCCAGCCTGGGTCAAGAGACTCATGATAGCGCAGTTTGAGCACTAAAAATAGGAGTGTGGACATGGCATCTCAAGCTAAGGGTTCAGCTTTAGCCAAATCACCCACGCTTCTATTTTTAAGTTAGTTAACTCGAGGCCTGCTAGGGTATGCCAACCTGGGCTGGGGGTCTTGCTTCCAGCTATATTACAGATATACCCAGAGAGCTTATGAGACACCCATCTTCCCTTCCTCATGGACTGGGTATGGTACCAGTTCCTTGAGGATGATAGCAATGGAGGCAGTGAGCCTATGGCATTCCTTCCTCACTGACCCAGCAGAGAGAGGGAGTGCTGTATTAGTTTCTTCTCCCTCTACCTGCCTCTTTTCCAGTCCCTTTAGGCAGATCTTGATACCGGATGAAATCCTGACCCTGTTGAAGTCAATGGGAATTTTGCTATTGACTTCAGTGGGGCAAATTTCAGCCACTATCTAAACACAGACATATGTAAGATGGGTTCACAACTAGTTGAAAGACTATACACCGAAGTGCTTGCAACCCCTTCCAGCTTGGTATCATCCACAAACGTTATGAGCATAGTCTCCACTCCACTATCTAAGTCATTAATGAAAATATTGAATAGTGCAGGACTCAGAACTGGGTGACCACCCACCTTCCAAATTACTTAATTTGTGAGAAACATTTAGCCTTGAGCTCCTTCCTGTATTTCACAGCAATGCTTCCTTACATAAGAAAGTATGTAAAATCAGTTACTTTGCTTGCAGGATTGAGTTCAAAAGGTAAAACTAGAAGATTTGGGCTGCACAATATGAATAAAGAAGTAAAATATGTGCCTTTGTCTCCACTGAGGCTTTGACAGTTTACTCATTTCAAAAAAGCATCCATTCTTTACAACCCAGCATAAAGGAGGCTTTTCCAGCCCTGCTTCTTAAATCTCTCTCAGGCCTGGTCTACACTAGGAGTTTATGTCGAATTTTGCGCCGTTACATCGAATTAACCCTGCACCCGTCCACACCACGAAGCTATTTAGTTCGACATAGAGCTCTCTTAAATTCGACTTCTGTACTCCTCGAAAACGAGAGGAGTAGCGCTAAATTCGAAATGGCAATATCGAATTAGGCTAGGTGTGGATGGAAATCGATGGTAATAGCTCCGGGAGCTATCCCACAGTGCACCACTCTGTTGACGCTCTGGACAGCACTTCGAGCTCGGATGCTCTGACCAGCCACACAGGAAAAGCCCCGGGAAAATTTGAATTCCTTTTCCTGTCTGGGCAGTTTGAATCTCATTTTCTGTTTGGACAGCGTGGAGAGCTCAGCAGCACTGGCAACGATGCAGAGCTCTCCAGCAGACATGGCCGTGCAATCTAATAGAAAGAGGGCCCCAGCATGGACTGATCGGGAAGTCTTGGATCTCATCGCTGTGTGGGGCGATGAGTCCGTGCTTTCAGAGCTGCGCTCCAAAAGAAGGAATGCAAAGATCTACGAGAAGATCTCTAAAGCCATGGCAGAGAGAGGATACAGCCGGGATGCAACGCAGTGCCGCGTGAAAATCAAGGAGCTGAGACAAAGCTACCAAAAAACCAAAGAGGCAAACCGACGCTCCGGATCCCAGCCCCACACATCACGTTTCTACGAGGCACTGCATTCCATCCTAGGTGCGGCCGCCACCACTACCCCACCACTGACCGTGGACTCAGAGGATGGGATATTGTCCACGGCCGGTTCCTCGTCGGAAATGTTAGCGGACGGGGAAGATGAGGAAGGAAATGAGGAGGACGAGGCAGTCGACAGCGCTTGCACCGCTGATTTCCCCGACAGCCAGGAGCTCTTCATCACCCTTACAGAGATCCCCTACCAATCGTCCACAGCCGTTACCCCGGACACCGAATCAGGGGAAGGATCAAGCAGTGAGTGCTTTAAACATCTAAACATTTAATTTTAACATAACTGGAATATTTATATTGTTAAGAATGGGCTTTTCATTCACTCATGTAAACATAGAAACTTTTATTTATAACAAAACAGGAATATTAACTCTATCAGCAATTGGGTGTTCATGATTTCTTTGGCTTACTCAACTATTTAGTACCAACTATGTATAAAAAATCAAATAATGTCCGGATTTTCATGATTAGGCCACCACAGGACGCTCCACTCTGTAGTCCCTTCTACTGCAGTTAAACGAAAAGACGGTCAATATGCCCGGGAATTGACAGAGAGTCCTCCTGGGATAGCTCTGCATAGCTCTCCTGGAGGTACCGCTCAAGCATGCGCATCAGGTTCCGTGGCAGGGCGATCTTGTTCGGTCCACCGTGGTAACACACGTTCCCACGCCATGAGTCTATTAAGTAGTCCGGGATCATGGCACGGCACAGCATGGCGGCATACGGCCCTGGCCTCTGCATGCTCTCCCGAAGCATCCGTCCCCTCTTGCTCTCCGAGATCCTCATCAGAGTTATATCGCACATGACGCCCTGCTTTAAATTAGGGAGGGGAATGTTAGTATTGGGACTGCTTTACAGCCACGCGGTGGAGGCGGCAGAGGGGCAGCATACAGGGATCTTTCCCGGGGACAGCCGCGAGGTGGTGGGACAGGGGCAGAGCTCATGCTTCCCTGATTGCTGCCAGCAGAGAGTGGCCTTGCTTTCAGTGCGAAAGGAGCCCAGTGCTACTATTACATTTTTAAGCTGCCACAAGTCTACGGCTTACCATGTTTTCCTGCAACAAAAGTAGAGGTGTCCTGCAATGCTTCTCTAATCGCAACTGCAAGACCCCAGGCACTGAAGGCGAGGGCCGAAAATTCGACCTTGTCCTGAGTGCGCATGTGAAAGGTGCAGTGCATGGTGTTGTTCACAGAGAAAGACTATGTTCTTTGTTAGCAACTTCATTTATCTGTCTCAGGAATTCACTCCCTTTCTCCCATTCCCACAGACACATCTGCGACTGTCTCCCAACCCAGCCTGGCATCACACTCCCAGAGGCTAGCGCAGATTAGGAGAAGGAAGAAGAAGACGCGTGAGGACATGTTTTATGAACTTATGGACTGCTCACGAGAGCAGGCAGCCCAGACGACACAGTGGAGGGAGAACTTGTCACAAATGCACAGAGCAGTCATGGAACGGGAGGAGAGGTGGCGCCAGGAGGACCAGCAGGCTACTCAAACCCTGCTTGGACTAATGAGGGAGCAAACGGAGACGCTCCGGCGCCTAGTGGATGTTCTGCAAGACCGGAGGCAGGAGGACAGAGCCCTGCTGCTGTCTATCTCTAACCGCCCTCCCCCGCCACCAAGTCCCACACCCCCCTCACCAAAAGTCCAAAGAAGGAGGGGCGGCAAGGGCCATTAAAACTTTCAGTCAGCCCCTGCACACTGCTGCAGCAATGTAAGGCTCTCGTTCCACAAAGTTTGAAAAGTCCTTTCCTACCCATCTCACACAAGCCCCCGTCCAAGTTTCCTCCCCCCCTTTTCATGTGCGGTTCATAATAAAACATCTGTTTCTGTTAAGTACTGTTTCCGAGAGTGTCTTTTAGAGGGGATTCTGTCTGAAGGGGGGGAAGGGGTTTGTTACTTGGACAGGACAGTCACCTTTAGCAGGCTACAGAGGCGGGTGCAGGTCCAGCATCAGGACACATACACAGTGCAGTCACCAGTTACCCTGGTCAGTCTGGGAGGCGGTTTTCATGTTCTGGGGTGCGGGGGGGTTGATCTGTGACTTTGTGGCGGGGGAGGGCAGTTAGAGATCTTATGCCGCGGTCCTTATCCTGGATCACAGAGCCACGCAGCAGGGGGTCTGTAACCCTCCGCCCCCTGCCAGAAAGTCACTTGGCCGACACATACACGCAGTCCCGCCCAGGACTCAGTCCCGCTGGGACACATACACGCAGTCCCGCTGGCAGGCTCCGTTGAAACAACCAATCCAGCACTGCGGAGCCTGTCATTCCAGGAGTTTAGAAGCATCATTTGCATCAAAACACTAAACCCGCCCCCCGCCACAGTCTGCGTCCCCGGTTTAAAACATTCCCGCGAAAACAGTAAGAAAGAGAACCTTGTTCATTAACAAAACGGAACAGATTTTATTTGTTGGGAAGGTGGTGAAGGGGGTATGTAACTTGGAAGGATAGTGAACAGTAACTGGGTAAAGAAACGGGGGCAGGTTCAGGTTCTGAGTCCACAAACTAAACAGTCACTGGAGACCCTGCTCAGTCAGGAACCTGGCTTTCAAAGCCTCCCTGATGCACAGCGCGTCCCGCTGGGATCTTCTAATCGCCCGGCTGTCTGGCTGGGCGTAATCAGAAGCCAGGCTATTTGCCTCAACCTCCCACCCCGCCATAAAGGTCTCCCCCTTGCTCTCACACAGATTGTGGAGCACACAGCAAGCAGCTATCACAATGGGGATATTGGTCTCGCTGAGATCACAGCGAGTGAGTAAGCTTCTCCATCTCCCCTTGAGACGGCCAAAAGCACACTCCACCACCATTCTGCACTTGCTGAGCCGGTAGTTGAAGAGTTCTTTCCCTGAGTCCAGTGCGCCAGTGTAGGGCTTCATGAGCCAGGGCATGAGCGGGTATGCAGGGTCCCCGAGGATCACTGTAGGCATCTCCACATCCCCAACAGTTACTTTGTGGTCCGGGAAGTAAAGACCTTCCTGCAGACGTCTAAACAGACCAGAGTTCCTGAAAACCCGAGCGTCATGAACCTTGCCAGGCCATCCAACGTTGATATTAGTAAAACGTCCCCGATGGTCCACCAGTGCTTGCAGCACCATGGAAAAGTATCCCTTTCTGTTTATGTACTGGCTGGCCTGGTGGTCCGGTCCCAGGATAGGGATGTGAGTCCCATCTATAGCCCCACCGCAGTTTGGGAATCCCATCTCGGCAAAGCCATCTATGATGACCTGCACGTTTCCCAGGGTCACTACCTTTGAGAGCAGTAGCTTGATGATTGCCTTGGCTACTTGCATGACAGCAACCCCCACGGTAGATTTGCCCACACCAAACTGGTTCGCGACAGACCGGTAGCTGTCTGGCGTTGCAAGCTTCCAGAGGGCTATGGCCACTCGCTTATGGACAGTCAGGGCTGCCCGCATCCGGGTGTCATTGCGCTTCAGGGCAGGGGACAGCAACTCACACAGTTCGAGGAAAGTCCCCTTCCGCATGCGAACGTTTCGCAGCCACTGGGATTCATCCCAGACCTGCAGCACTATGCGGTCCCACCAGTCCGTGCTTGTTTCCCGGGCCCAGAATCGCCGTTCCACAGTATCCACAAGACCCAGTGACACCGAGATGTCCTGGGCGCTGGGTCTCATGTTTTCTGAGAGGTCGGAGCTAGTGTCCGACTTCATGCCGTCACGGTGGTGCCGTAGCCTCCTCTCCTGATTTATCTGCAGCTGCCTCTGGTAAAGGTGGATGAGAAGCTGCGAGGCGTTGAGAACTGCCACAACTGCAGCGATGGTCGCAGCGGGATCCATGCTCGCACTGCTGTGGCGTCCGCGCTGTCAGTAATCAGAAAAGTGCGCGAACTGATTTCCCGCCGGCGCTTTCAGGGAGGGAGGGAGGGCGGGAGTGACGGACGGATGACGACAGGCACCCAAAAGCACCCTCGACACATTTTTTTACCCAGAAGGCATTTGGGGCTCGACCCAGAATTCCAATGGGCAGCGGGGACTGCGGGAACTGTGGGATAGCTACCCACAGTGCACCGCTTCCAATGTCGACGCTTGCCCCGTTAGTGTGGACTCACAAAGTCTCACAAAGTCGAATTACTGTCCTTAGTGTGGACACACACGTTCGACTTTGTAATATCGATTCCACATAGTCGAATTAACTAAAATCGAAGTACTCTCGTAGTGTAGACATACCCTCAGGAACAAAGACAGGCCTGAAATTAATTTCTTTTCTGCCAGGCTACAAACGCAATCACCAAATAAACAAAGACCATCTCAAATTGGGGTTCTACATGTCCATTTACATCTCTTGCGACCAGTTGAGTCTCCTCCCTGTTCAAACCCACAGAAGTCTCTTCCTCACTGGTATATAAAAATCCCAGCTTGGCTGCCTGATGAACTCTGGCTACCTCCCCTCCCAGACTCTTAACTCACTCCTGACTGATCCCTGAATCCTGATGATAAGCACAGGAGAGAAAGAGCCATTTAGAAGTGATGCCTCTGCAATGGCCTCAGACCCACTGTTCAAAACCTTTCAAAACCTAAATGTGTAGTATTTCCCATCACAGTGCTCCTACAAGCATCCACAATCAACTATACACACACAAAAACACACTCTCCACCAGGGTGACTGAGGGGTTGCAGTGCTGTGCAGGCTGTGGCAGAGGTAACCAACACATCCATAACAAAGGGTGTTTCCTAAACAGTATTAAAGCAAAGTTATAGTTGAAAATTGAAACAAAAACGTTGGAAAAACTCAACAAGCTACAAGTCAAGCACAATGTTAGCTAAACACATTGCAACCCACATAAACAACAAGAAAGGGCCACGTCCTGGTATCTGGCTAAAGCACATGCACCATAGTTCAGGAAGAGTGTGGGGAGAAGGGGTGCAGAAAAGATAGCATAAAGCTCACCATTGCACTGCCCCCATCCTGGTGCTCTAGTGCATGAAGCCAGTCCCCCAGTGTAAATTAGAGCAGCCCAAGGGACCAAAGCTGCAGCTGGAGATTAGTAGAGTTAAGGACTTTCATAGTCTCTGACAGCAGGGAGGGAGCAAGGGTCCAGATGTGAATTCTGTTAATTCAATCTCTCACAGAACTAAAGATCAATGGGGATGATGCTACAACTTAAAAAAAAAAAATCCAATGCATGCAGTTTTTCTTCTGCAAACTTTTCTTGCTCAATTCGCATGCTGAATATTGTAGTCCTGAGGACCTGAAAGTGAAACTGATTGCAACCAACAGTGAAACTGACTCTTGATTTTCCTTACCCAAGCTAAAACATGAAAAAGGTAGACAGCATAAACAGTGAGCTGGATTTTTTTAAATTCTGTCACTTTTAAAAATCTAAGATGACAAGGTATAGAAAAGATTATTCTTTCAGTGACAAAATGTAATTTTTAAAGTTAACATTGTCCTTTTATTGCTGAACAAATAATTATCTTCATTATTTTCCTACTGTATTTTGGACAAAAGCTAATTTTTATCGGTGAATTATAAAACCCTGGGGAAAGGGTTTACAATGGGAGCACTGACATCTCCTTAATGGCAGAGGTGCCAGCTGAGGCAACTGTAATAGAGAAGATATTTCAAAGATAAGAATCAAAGTGTTTTATCAAGGTTGTTCATCCTATTATGATCTCTACTTCTACAAATCTTTTAATGTAGAAAGTCACCTGCTGGACAAGAGGCTGTTAGTATTAATCTGTATATAAAGCATTTTTCAGTTACAGTTTGTGCCTGAACTATCAATGGGATGTCCTGTGTGGATTTTTCTTTTAATGAATTTTAGCTTAAAATGTTCTAAGTTCTAAAATATTCTAGAACTTGTGAAAAGTTCAAACCTTTCATTCCGACACACAAAATTACACTTCCTGTTAGCAGTAAAGATCAGAGTCTGTTCTCAGTTGCACTGGTACAAATTCAAGATAACACCATTGAAATACTGTAACTAACCTTGGATTTACATTGTTGTAACTGAGCTCAGAATGTGGCCCAAAGTCATTACATGTTGTGCTGAGATGATACCAGACCTTGGAGGTATTAAGCTTGGGTTAAATGCTCCAGCCACCTGAGAAGTAGCAGTAACTCAGTACAAAACACACTTTTGAACGTGTTATTGCAATTCTGAACTCTCCCTATGCAAATATTTTCAAATGGGGAAGAAAAATATATTACATGTTTTTTCAATGCACTGCCAAACTCATAAAATAAATCCAAGAGGTAAGTCAAATTAGTTAAATACATTAAAAATAAAACTGCCTTCCATTCCCAACTCCCTTTGTAGTTCAGGGGATACCTACTATATTTTCATTAAAGTTAACCACTAACGTTAAAATGTCACTGGATTTCTTTTAACAAAGAGCTTGGGTAGATTGGCTAAAACACAGACTAAAATACCACAGGTCTCTTGTTTCGTTGAGTCCTAGAATGGTGACTGCAATATTATTATGTATTACTATATTATGTATTTTTAAAATAAAAGTAAAGTACCCTAACACATATTGTTATTACACATTATATGAACAGCATCCTTCTGACTATGTTTGGCTGAGCTCCCTTATCTTCACACTATTGGACAGTGATACTAAAGAAATATTTCTCTGCGTGTGTGTTATAAAATAATGCTTTCACCCACTTACTATGACTGATGCATAGTTTGATTTAGTTGGGCATGCCTTCCATTATGATGAGATAAGTATTCAAAATATGTTAGCTATAAGATTTAAGATATAGATGAGACTGAAAAGGTCTAGAGAAGGGCAACAGAGTGTTTTTATAAATGTACAGTTGGACTTTCTAGAGATTGCAAAATCAGGATTATTTATCCATGAAAGAAAACTTAAAAGTATTCCTGCAAACACGTTTACACATGCTTAATTTTATACATGCAAGTAGTCACAATGAAATAAAAGGGCCTACTTGTATGCTTAAAGAAAAGCACAAGCAGGAAGGAAAACTTGATTAAGGTAATGTATTAAAATTATGAATATTAGAAATGAATGCTCATCAGTCCCAACTCTTTATCCTGTTCAGTAATAACAGAACAAGTATTTACAGAGATTAGAGACCCAGCACATGGTTGGGGTGCCCTGACTTTATTTCCTGTTTACACAAAATCTTATCTCCTTGCTCTATGCCCCATAGTGGCTGCTCTAAATATTTTTAACTAACACCACAATTTTCACACAGTATAATTAATGGTTCATAAGTTTAGAAGAACTTAAAAGAAATGTTTCTTTATATATGCCAATATAGATCAGGGCCAGGGCCAGGCACCAGCAAAAGAAGCAGGTGCTTGGGCCGGCCAATGGAAAGGGGCGGCACGTCCGGGTCTTCGGTGGCAATTCGGTGGCGGGTCCCTCGGTCCCTCTCGGAGCGAAGGACCCGCTGCCGAATTGCTGCCGAAGAATAAAGCAGCGCGGTAGAACTGCCGCCGATCGCGGCTTTATCTTTTTTTTTTTTCCCCCACTTCACTGCTTGGGGTGACAAAAAAGCTGGAGCCGGCCCTGTATAGGTGAGAGCCTGAGCTGCAGTGAGTAGCCCGTGAGGGATTCAGATGGGCAAAATGTTTGATTGAGCACAAATGGGATTTCCAGAGAAGAAACTTAGTCCTTTTAGCTTTTTGGGTGCTGTGTACAGCTGGTTGGGAATTTTCTGTTGATTTGGTTTTCCATCAAAAATATTTTAAAGTTTTTGCATAATTAAAATTTTCCAGAAACATTTTGATTTTGCTGAATTTTCAGTTTTCCATTGGGAAAACTGAAATGAAATATTTCATTTCAGGTTGTTTAAACCTGGGTCAAACCATTTCAGTTTGTTGAACTGAACTGAAACATTTCGCTTAGAGTCAGTTTAACATTAAGCTGCTTATTCTCATGGGAGTTGTAATTTAGATACTTCATGTACCCATTCTCCCCTATGGGTTGGGTTCCTGGCTAGACTACATCAGCCAGGAAACACTCCAATATCCCCTCTGACAGAGTCATGTGATGCATCATATTGTCATATATATTTCCTGGGACAATATGGTCTCTTCCTATATGTCCCAGTGGTCACCCCATATAGATCTTGTATAGCTTCCTGCTAAGAACTTAAAGCCCAGAGCAGATTAGCTCTGTGGCTTTTGGCAACTAGTGGGCAGAACAGTGACAGGACACTATAGGCTCAATTGACAGCTGGATTTTGGAGCCAGAGCACCCAACAGATTTCACACCCAAAGCTGGAGTCAAATTTTCAGAACTCTAGCACTGCCCACCCTCACCTATCCTTGTTAACACCCCAGTTTCCAGAGCGCTTAAATTCCTGCTCTATGCCCAAAGCACCCCTTCCAAATTCCCCAGTTCCCCTGATTCTACATATTCTATGTAGCATCTGATCCCTTCCAAGGACACAGTAACATATAATAAAGTAAGTTTTAATTAAGATCTCTCTTTGGCACAGAACTAGCCAGGGAACAGCTGCTCTATTCTGTGCTCTACAGGCCCATGCTAAATTTGTGTCAAGCTGGAAAGAACAACTTTTAGGAAAGGACTAATTACCTAATTGTTATTGAGGTTAGTGAGGCTAACATTTTATAACCCCAAAAAACTATTACATCTAACTTCTTGTGAAACTGCAAGGTACCATTCATCATCACACTGAATCAAAATACATGTGAGATACATCTGACTATGCAAACTATTGGACATTTTGAAATATACACATTGCTTCAGTGCTCCACAGGACTTACTTTTTATCTTTCTCTTCTCTTGCTGCTTCATTTCTTGACTTTCCCCTATCTCTCCTCCCCTTTGCCCCATTTTCTGGGTCTGTTTTCTATTTTTCATCTTGACAAGGAAAATAGGCTTCTGGGCCAAGAAACTTTCTATTACTCCACTGTAGCAATGGATTTAACACAGTGAGCTGGGTGTCTGTGTGGAATTTAAGGTGAAAGGGTGGTGCATAAACTAATACCATACCACTGTTTGTGAATTTAAAAACTTTACAATTATTGATAGCTGACTGGCATTGCTGATAAAGGGCAAAGGGCATCCATGGACCAGAAGAGCTAAATGGGCATGTAATTTCTAGATATGATTGAAAAACAAAAGCACCTCCCCCAGATTTTCAAAATTGCTCAACACCCAGGGATCTCCCATATGTACCCCTCCCCTGCCAATGCCCCAAAAATGCATTCTCTACAAAAGCACAAATATGGAATGGGGTGGGGATTGAGTTATAAAATATGAAACATCTTAATTCTGGTGACCCCCTCACCTTTATATCACTGGGGGGAAGGGAGGAAGCAAAGGAAATGTAAGGTTGAATCTCTATTGTTTTATGATACACACAGTAGTGCATAGCAGTTGAAATTAACAAATAGCCAGAGTTAAGCACAGGCATTTATTCCACCTCAAAAGCAATTAGGAGGATGTATGCTAAGAAGTTAAGTGAGATTGTTTATTTTTCAACAAACTATAACATGGGGGGGGGAAATATGTGGCCTTCTATCTAGGACTGAAAGACACTCAGGCCTGGTCTACACTACGAGTTTAGGTCGAATTTAGCAGCGTTAAATCGAATTAAGCCTGGACACGTCCACACGACGAAGCCCTTTTTTTCAACTTAAAGGGCCCTTTAAACTGGTTGCTTTACTCCACCTCCGACGAGTAAAATCGGCCTTTGCGGGTCGGATTTGGGGTAGTGTGGACGGAATTCGACATTATTGGCCTCCGGGAGCTATCCCACAGTGCTTCATTGTGACCGCTCTGGACAGCACTCTCAACTCAGATGCACTGAGCAGGTAGACAGGAAAAGCCCCGCAAACTTTTGAATTTCATTTCCTGTTTGCCCAGCGTGGAGAGCACAGGTGACCACGCAGAGCTCATCAGCACAGGTAACCATGATGGAGTCCCAGGATCGCAAAAGAGCTCCAGCATGGACAGAACGGGAGGTACGGGATCTGCTCGCCATATGGGGAGACGAATCAGTGCTAGCTGAACTCCGTAGCAGTAAACGAAATGGCAAAATATTAGAAAAAGTCTCAAAGGCCATGAAGGACTGAGGCCATAACAGGGACGCACAGCAGTGCCGCGTGAAAATTAAGGAGCTAAGTAAGGCAAGCCACCACAAAGCCAGAGAGGCAAACGGAAGGTCGGGGGCAGAGCCACAAACATGCCGCTTCTACGCGGAGCTGCATGCCATGCTAGGGGGTGCAGCCACCACTACCCCAACCGTGTGCTTTGACTCCATCAATGGAGAATCACGCAACAGGGAAGGGGGTTCGGGGTATGAGGAAGATGATGATGAAGACAATGAAGATAGCTCACAGCAAGGAAGCAGAGAAACCGGTTTCCCCAACAGCCAGGATATGTTTATCACCCTGGACCTGGAACCAGTAACCCCCAAACTCACCCAAGGCATGCTCCCAGACCCTGAGGGCACACAAGGGACCTCTGGTGAGTGTACCTTTGTAAATATTACACATGGTTTAAAAGCAAGCGTGTTTCATGATTAATGATTAATTTGCCCTGGCAATCGTGGCCAGTACAGCTACTGGAAAAGTCTGTTAACGTGTATGGGGATGGAGTGGAAATCCTCCAGGGACATCTCCAGAAAGCTCTCCTTCATGTACTCCCAAAACCTTTGCAAAAGGTTTCTGGGGAGGGCTGCCTTATCCTGTCTGCCATGGTAGGACACTTTACCATGCCAGGCCAGTAGCACGTAGTCTGGAATCATTGCATAACAAACCATGGCAGCGTATGGTCCCGGTGTTTGCTGGCATGCAGACAACATCCATTCCTTATCTCTCTTTGTTATCCTCAGGAGAGTGATATCATTCACGGTCACCTGGTTTAAATGGGGTGATTTTATTAAGGGGACATTCAGAGGTGCCCGTTCCTGCTCGGCTGAACATAAATGTTCCCCACTGTTAGCCACGCGGTGGTGGGGAGGGGTGAAGTGATCATCCCAGAGAATTGGGTGGGGGGGGGTAGTTGGGTTTGTGCTGCATGTTAACCCGGAAACCACAGCCCCTCCTTTTACATTGCAAACCCATTTTAAATGGCCAACCCAACGGGTGCTTGGTATGAGAAATGAGGGCGCTACTGTTTGAAACCATTCCCACATGTTAAGAAGGTTAAAAAAGCCAAAAGACTGTGGCTTACCATGACTGCCTGCAAGCCGAAATCTGTTGCCTGGCACTGCGTGAGTGATCTCTCACACCAAACCGGCAGGCCCTCAATATAAGAGGAAAAATGCGACCTTGTAACGAAAGCACATGTGCTGTGTAATTTGAACATCAAAATTTAACATGAAAGAGTGTACCCATTGTTCTCTAAAATGTCTCTTTTTTAACCACCTCTTCCTTCTCCTCCACCAGCTGCAAATGTTTCTCCTTCACAGAGGCTAGTGAAGATTAGAAGGAGAAAACGGCGGACTTGGGATGATATGTTCTCGGAGCTCCAGATGTCCTCCCACGCTGACAGAGCACAGCAGAATGCGTGGAGGCAGTCAATGTCAGAGTGCAAAAAAGCACAATATGAACGAGAGGAGAGGTGGCAGGCTGAATTGCAGTCTGAAGAGAGCAAGTGGCGGGCTGAAGAGGATAGGTGGCGTCAGCTTGCTGACAGAAGGCAAGAGTCGATGCTCCGGCTGCTGGAGCATCAAACTGATATGCTCCAGCGTATGGTTGAGCTGCAGGAAAGGCAGCAGGAGCAGAGACTGCCGCTACAGCCCCTGTGTAACCAACAGCCCTCCTCCCCAAGTTCCATAGCCTCCTCACCCAGACGCCCAAGAATGCGGTGGGGGGGCCTCCGGCCACCCAGTCACTCCACCCCAGATGATTGCCCAAGCATCAGAAGGCTGGCCTTCAATAAGTGTTAAAGTTTTAAAGTTTTAAACTGCAGTGTGTCCTTTTCCTTCCCTCCTCCCCCACCCATCCCGGGCTACCTTGGCAGTTATCCCCCTAGTTGTGTGATGAATTAATAAAGCATGTATGAATGTGAAGTAACAATGACTTTGTTGCCTCTGCAAGCCGTGCTCGAAGGGGGGAGGGGAGGGTGGTTAGTTTACAGGGAAGTAGAGTGAACCGGGGGGGGGGGGGTGGCGGAGGGTTCATCAAGGAGAAACAAACAGAAGTTTCACACCGTAGCCTGGCCAGTCACAAAACTGGTTTTCAAAGCCTACCGCGCCCTGCTGTACTCTTCTAACCGCCCTGGTGTCTGGCTGCGCGTAATCAGCGGCCAGGCGATTTGCCTCAACCTCCCACCCCGCCATAAATGTCTCCCCCTTACTCTCACAGATATTGTGGAGCGCACAGCAAGCAGCAATAACAAAAATATTTTAAAGTTTTTGCATAATTAAAATTTTCCAGCAATAACAAGCAGCAATAACAATTGGAATATTGGCTTCGCTGAGGTCTATCCGAGTCAGTAAACTGCGCCAGCGCGCTTTTAAATGTCCAAATGCACATTCCACCACCATTCGGCACTTGCTCAGCCTATAGTTGAACAGGTCCTGACTACTGTCCAGGCTGCCTGTGTACGGCTTCATGAGCCATGGCATTAAGGGGTAGGCTGGGTCCCCAAGGATAACGATAGGCATTTCAACGTTCCCAATGGTTATTTTCTGGTCCGGGAAGAAAGTCCCTTCCTCCAGCTTTTGAAACAGACCAGAGTTCCTGAAGATGCGAGCATCATGTACCTTTCCCGGCCATCCCACGTTGATGTTAGTGAAATGTCCCTTGTGATCCACCAGGGCTTGCAGCAGCATTGAAAAGTACCCCTTGCGGTTTATGTACTCGGTGGCTTGGTGCTCCGGTGACAAGATAGGGATATGGGTTCCGTCTATCGCCCCACCACAGTTTGGGAATCCCATTGCAGCAAAGCCATCCACTATGACCTGCATGTTTCCCAGAGTCACTACCCTTGATATCAGCAGGTCTTTGATTGCGTTGGCTACTTGGATCACAGCAGCCCCCACAGTAGATTTGCCCACTCCAAATTGATTCCCGACTGACCGGTAGCTGTCTGGCGTTGCAAGCTTCCACAGGGCTATCACCACTTGCTTCTCAACTGTGAGGGCTGCTCTCATCCTGGTATTCTGGCGCTTCAGGGCAGGGGAAATCAAGTCACAAAGTTCCATGAAAGTGCCCTTACGCATGCGAAAGTTTCGCAGCCACTGGGAATCATCCCACACCTGCAACACGATGCGGTCCCACCACTCTATGCTTGTTTCCCGGGCCCAGAATTGGCGTTCCACGCCATGAACCTGCCCCAGTAACACCATGATTTGCTGGGGCTTGTACTTCGTGAGAGGTCTATGTCCATGTCAATTTCCTCATCACTCTCGTCGCCGCTCTGCAATCGCTGCAATCGCCTCCTCGCCTGGTTTTGCTTTGGCATGTTCTGGCTCTGCATATACTCCAGGACAATGCGCGTGGTGTTCATAGTGCTCATAATTGCCGCAGTGATCTGAGCGGGCTCCATGATCCCAGTGCTATGGCCTCTGGGCTGAAAAAAGACGTGAAACTATTGTCTGACGGAGGGAGGGAGGGAGGGGCGAGGGACGACATGGCGTACAGGGAATTAAAATCAATAAAGGTGGCTGTGCATCAGGGAGAAACATAAACAACTGTCACACAAAATGGCCCCCCCAAAGATTGAACTCAAAACCCTGGGTTTAGCAGGCCGTTGATTTCACGGAGGGAGGGGGAAGCAAATGAATACAGAACAAATCTGGTCCATCTATTTTTTACATCTTAAGCTGGCAGCAGACGGTGCAGCATGACTGATAGCCATCAGCATCTTCTGGGTGCTTGGCAGAAAATGCTGTATTACGACTGCTAGCCATCATCGTCAAGACGGTTCAATAGGACTGCCGGCAGGACTGAGTCTCCAGGAGACAAAACATGTCTGCCCAGGTGCCTCTGACCAAACTCACTGAGGAGTACGACGACGACGGATACCAGTCGTAATACACCATCCACTGCCAAAAGGCAAGGAGCTGCTGCTGTGTAGCAATGCAGCCCCACATCTGCCAGCACCCAGATAGCCGATGATGGCTACCAGTCATACTGCACCGTCTACTGCCAAAAGGCAATTAGCTGCTGCTGTGTAACAATTCAGTACCACATCTGCCGGCACCCAGATGACATATGGTGACGGTGAGCTGAGCTGAGCTGAGCGGGCTCCATGCTTGCCGTGGTATGTTGTCTGCACAGGTAACCCAGGTAAAAAGGCGCGAATCGATTGTCTGCCGTTGCTCTGACGGAGGGGGGAGGGGCCTGACGACATGTACCCAGAACCCCCCGCGACACTGTTTTTGCATCATCAGGCATTGGGATCTCAACCCAGAATTCCAATGGGCGGCAGAGACTGCGGGAACTGTGGGATAGCTACCCACAGTGCAACGCTCCGGAAGTCGATGCTAGCCTCGGTACTGTGGACGCGGTCTGCCGACTTAATGCACTTAGAGCATTTTATGTGGGGACTCACACAATCGACTGTATAAAACCGATTTCTATAAAACCGGCTTCTATAAATTCGACCTAATTTCGTAGTGTAGACATACCCTCAGATAACAGTGAGGTGAAAGGGGTACAAGAGCCTAAACAGCTGAAAAGAAAGTGCATCCTTCCAGGGTGTTTTTGAACATCTAGCTACCTTCCCATTGAAAGTCAGGGGTTATTTGTTAAAGATGATGGTTGTATACTTTTATAAGGTGTGACTATATTCCAAGAGTCAAATTATCAAAAAACGGCCTCTAAATTTGAATCTGTAGTTTTGTCCATACAATCATTTGTGTCTGCAACAAAGATCATCTGCTTGAACAAACTGACTGTGCACAAAAATTATGCTTTTTGTGGGCACATATATTTATCGATACTTTGCAGGTGCAGATTTAGGCTCTGATTGTGTGCTTCACATAAAGCACATGAGTAGTCCTGCTGACCTAAAGAGTGCTTGCAAGTGCTTGCAGAATCAGAGCCTGAGAGGCCACACTACAGACCCTTCCCTTTGAAAATCTGGGTCCAGTTATCAAATGCCTATTTGTTTTTGTGAGAATATAGTGTTGGACTGAAGTATTTATCTTGCTTTTATTAGAAATTTGTTCCATATGGGATTGTAAATGTTAGAGCTCGTGAAATAATGGAAAATCTTTTCCATAATAGTTCACCCAAGTAAGAAAACCAAATTTGACTTGGCCTGTTCATGAATTCTTATTATTTGTTCTGTGTGAATATTGGCATGACCAAAATTTAGCTCATACAAAACTTTGCAAATATTGAATGTTGGGTAAGTAGCAAAGATTTCTTCAATCAAGAAACAAAATTCATTCAGGCAAAAAGGGGAAAAAGTTCTAGAAGTTTGATCGTCTAGTCAGGGAACAGTAGCAATAACATGTGGCTTATGTGACCAATCACAGAGTTCAAATAGCAAATTCTGACTATCAATAAACATACTATGCACAATTTGCAAAAATTCCATTACACTATGTGCTTGTAAAAACTGTAAGAACAGTTTCAAGTTAACCAGAAAGTATGTAAATATCCTGAAAACAGAAAGGCAGGAGGAGGTTGAATAAATTGTTTGACCAACCTTAGTCAAGACAAGATGATTGTTTTTACTCATTTATTGGCAAATGAGGCTAACGTTGCTAGAGATTTTATTAAAAATATAGTAGCTTGTATTATGAAAAGAAGAGAAAGGGGAGAAAACACAAGGTGGTAGTTGCCAGAGGATCTTTCCACACAGTCAAAACTTTGGGGCCAAATTTGGGGGCAGATTATATTTCATGTGACCCCATTCAAGCTGGCTCTGGATTGAGAAGAGGTCTGTTGTTATAGAGAAAGATTAAAGCTAATCTACTATGCTCACATTCAGCAACAACTGTAGGTAACTGTACCTTACATTATTCTTTGGGGAGGATGGGGGTGTATCTTCTACTGCTTCAGGTAACCACCAATATACAGTAAAATACTTGGGACAACGAGTCATATCATGTATATACGCATATATGGTGTGTATCGCACATGTACAGCTGCTCCTTTTGCAGAAAAACATCCCACTGTGTCTGATTCTAAGCCTGTGTCAATCTAGGAATCTTTGGGTTCTAGTAAGGGAATCCAGCTGGAAGAAAATTCACTGTATTATTAACAATAATTAATTCTCTTCTCCTTCTCCTCATTATACTGCTTCTTCTCTAGTTTTGTCGGTTTGTTCTCCATGCCCTAGTTTTTTCCCCCTTTCTTATAATTTTACATTAATTTAAAATAAGCTTTCCTGAGACTTGTGAGCTTTCTGAGATTGGGAAGGTTTTATTTAAATATGTGCGCTTGTCTGGCATTTCTCTCCAAGCTCCTACAGCTCTACTTAAGAGTTAAAAACTGTAATAAAATTGAAATATGTTAATATAAAAATGAAGAATGGGATTTGTCTTACCATATTAAGAAGATTAAGCAATGGCTAGAAAGTCCTGGACCATCTAGGATTTAACTTCTACTTGTCAAAGCTGCTTCCTCATCTCTATAAAGACACTAGATTATAGCCCTTTTCCAAGGTCAGGGTACTCTGTCACTGCAAGTGAAAAGCATGAAAGAGATTTATTAGGCAGCAATACACATCTATGCATTTTATCTTTCTTCAGTATAAACACCTAGGAGAAGCTTGAAGCAGTGTTCAGAGGAATTCAAATGAATTATAAATGATGATAAAGTCTAACTTGATTCAAAAGCGATGGGGTTGCTTCATTTAACATTTTCAGTAATGTGGGCTGCCATTTTTTACATAGCCTATTTTATGTTTGAGTATGTACCATACACCATCTATTAGCTGGATTTGTCAAAAAAACAGTATGCTACAAAAGTCGCTCTAGAGTTGGGAAAAAATCATGAGCATATTTTATTTTATAATGTGCTTTAAAATTGTAATCACTTTGTGGAAAGGGGATCAAATTGGAGGAAAAGCACAGCAATGAGTCTTATAACCAGCATGCATATAAATATACACCTCCAAATAGATAAAGCCAAATGAAAGAAGGAATAGCAAAGCATTGGAATCCTTTGTAGGCAGTACTTGATGGCTAGACACCATGGTGATGGATATATTAGGAATGCATAGATAGATAATACTGTACATTAGTTAAAGTACAGGAAAGATACTCCCTAACCAGGGAAATGTTGAGATAAAGATTACTTCAGACTAGCACAACAGCAAAAATCAACATCAGTATTATCATTCATACTATTTGTCCTTGGGCCTCTCAAAGGCAAAAACAACATAATCAGTATCCATTGCCTGTGCTGTGCAATATTTCACCTTTGGAAAGAAAAATTATTGAAACTTTTTTTTAATTTCTTTCAGCTTTTAAACATGCAGATGGAACAGAAATGATGTTTGAAATGTCAATATTGATTAGTCTATTTTAGTCCACTGACTACAGGGAGAGCAGAAAACATTTTTTAATTTAAAACTAACCATACAGATTCCAATCAATATAATAGATAAAGAAATTAATTGGTAAGTATATGCTAGCAAAGCACTACCAACTGTTAGCATAAATTAAATATCTGATAATCTTATGTGTTGGATTTATTTACTGCTGATTCACAAAAGAGTGCAGGTTGGTATCAATCAGGATATGTTCACTTTCACTACTAATGTTAAAAGAGGGCTTAGAACAGGTGTCAGCAACCTTTCAGAAGCGGTGTGCCGAGTCTTCATTTATTCACCCTAATTTAAGGTTTCACGTGCCAATAATACATTTTAACATTTTTAGAAGGTCATAAGTCTATAGTATATAACTAAACTATTGTTGTATATAAAGTAATTAAGGTTTTTAACATGTTTAAGAAGCTTCATTTAAAATTAAATTAAAATGCAGAGCCCCCTGGACCGGTTATTGCACCATGGAGAGATGAGGAGTCAATGTGGTGTTTAGGACCCTCAGAAGGGGCCCACACTCCCAGGTACAAATTCCTGTCCTGTCCTGGGTTTTGGAACCTATATCCCTTGCCTAGCGAGTGCTACTTAGTTGAGTGCGAGTCCCTCCGTCATAAAATGCCAAGTATAGTTCTACTGTCCTTGATTCACATAACCAGGATAACAACACTTTATTACTCCTGCCCCAATAACAAAGACACTGGGGATCCCACAGCAACCAAAGGGACCATTTGGGCAAGCAGTCCCATCGAGCAAGGCAGGGTGGGTGTGCCCATGCAAATGAGATCAGCTCCTGAAGTCCTTTTCCACAGCTCACCACCAGATGTCAGGGTAGAGCCCATTCTGACTCTGCTTACAATAAGAGCATAGGATTATTTTCAAATGATCGCCAATAGCCACAATTTCATTATGAAAATAGTAATTTTATACAACTACGGATTAAATTGTAGCTTTACAAAGTTGTGTAAAGGGCAGTGTCTTTTTGTATTATGCCAGGATCAGCCCAGGAAGCAGAGGGTGACTCAGGGTATGTCTGCACTACAGCTGTTACAGCATCACAGCTACAGTGCTGTAGCTGTGGTGCAGTAGTGTAGACACTTCTTACAGCTACAGACAGGGTTTTTCCATCAGTGTAGTTAATTCCTCTGTCTGAGAGGTGGTAGGTAGGTCAATGGAAGAATGATTCCATTAACCTAGCCACGTCTATACTGGGGGTTAGCTAACTATAGCTTTCATGGCACAAAATTTTTCATAGGCCTGAGTGATGTAAGCAGATTGCTCTAATTTTTAAGTATAAATCAGAGTCACAATCTGCCTTCAGGTTTTCCTCTGTTCAGAGGTGGTGGGGACTGTATCATACACTAGCCTGTACCTGATGCATCTTATCTCCTCTGGCATGCTGGCATTGTGATAGCAGGGGGTAGAGCATTCTCCTCTCTTTCTTGCCCACGCGCAGTGGGGTGGGGAGGAACATACTGTTCTCTTCTCCATGCTGCTACCTGCAAACACTTATCTCAGTGTAAGTATGTGATTAGCTTCATTGACATGAACAGAGCTACTCCAGTGTGTAAAGAGAAGCACATACACAACAGTGACAGGATCAGGGTCTAAGGTTTAGAGGCTGCCTGCTCTTCACTGTGCAAGTTTTTTGTACTTTCTGTGTGTTTGCTATTTCTCTCTCCTGCTGTTGTGTGTTTTCTGTACTGTGTTTGCTTTTACCCATTATCCTTCACTCAAAATCAGTCTTTGACCCCAACTCAGAACATCACCATGGTATATGTCAGTTTGGATGATGTGTTTAACATACCATAAAGATCCCTGGAATTGGACTCCCGCAAAAAAATGTCATCCACACCTTTGTGTTTAGGCTGACACAGGTTATTTAAATGGTAATAGCTTCAAATGCCCGCGTATGGTATTTATACCATAAGTACTGTCTTCCTAGCAAATTCAAAAACCAACAGCAGTGGCTATCTCAGGGCAAGACAAGGGATGGGAATCTTAAATATGTTCAAGCTAGGTTAACAAAACACCTTAAAGTTTGATGCTTGGCTGCACATTATCAGAACTGCAGAAGAGGCTGGCAAGCTTATAAGAGCAAACTCTTGTGTACTTCTTGCTTCATACAAAGAATGTATGGGATCTTTAACAGATAGTGGTGGCCAGGGGCAGCTCCAGGCACCAGCGCAGGCACCAGGTCGCTGTGAGGTATGCCGAAGCCGCGGGACCGGCAGATCACCGGCAGAAATGCCGCTGAATCCGCGTGATCGCGGACTGCCCGCAGGCATGCCGCCGAAGGCGGCCTGACTGCCGTGCTTGGGGCGGCAAAAAACAGAGCCACCCTGCTGGTGGCCTGGACTTCCAGTTTACTTCTCATCTGAATGATGATCTCATCTGAATAATATAAAAAGCAACAGAGGGTCCTGTGGCACCTTTAAGACTAACAGAAGTATTGGGAGCATAAGCTTTTGTGGGTAAGAACCTCACTTCCATCTGAAGAATGAGGAAGTGAGGTTCTTACCCACGAAAGCTTATGCTCCCAATACTTCTGTTAGTCTTAAAGGTGCCACAGGACCCTCTGTTGCTTTTTACAGATTCAGACTAACACGGCTACCCCTCTGATACCTGAATAATATAGTGACGCCGTTAGACCACACTTAGATTTTACGGCCAGAATGTGGCCTTGCCATCCGTCATGCTAGAGCACGGCTTCATCAGCAGTGACTCAGAGGAAAATCTTCCCTTGCTGAATCACCAACATCACTTCCTGCAGCAGCTAGATATTCTTAGTGGTTTCCGATGCAATTATTGTAAAAGCCGAGCCCCTGCTTAGTTTATGGGACCTTATGGGATCACAGCACAAGGAGGTATCGCTACAGGCCATCTATGTACAGCATCACTAAATCAGACGGAGGCACATAGCAAGCACATAAACTAAAATAAACTACATAATATGCTCAAACTCTAAAAACCAAAGCGTTTTAAAAAAATTACCTGCCTCAACAGTTGTCCAGATTTATCACTCTGGAATAACATCTTATTCTTAAATGATCAGCCTGTGGCTGTGTGAAAGCTGTATATGTCAAAGCAGAATGGCCACCTCCCACTGTTTATTACTGGCATTTCATTGTACTTTTTCCTGTTTCATGGTTGATGCCTCTTTTTGCTTGGCACCCTGTTTATTGGCTGATGTTGATGTGAGTGAATTTATTATGAAAGATGTCTCCAGCCTGTAACATCCTTGGATATGGATAGCTTGAGACTATCCCACATATTAGCAATGATGTCCTGTAGCACTACTATGTCACTAAGTATGCCACTCCTGCTTTAAAAACCTTTTAGATTAGGTTAAAAAGAGAGGTTAAAAATCAAATAAACTTTTACAGACTTTGGGCCAGCTCCTTCACTGGTATAAATCAGCATAGCTCTATTTCAAGATGAGGATCTTGTCCTTAATGTTTTGCCTTATGCTCAGGATATGATTATACTGCTCAGTAACAGTAATAAAGGCTAGATAGAAGACTGATATGTAATCATAGTAAATGAATCCCCAGATATCATCCACGACCCATGGACCAGTAGATCTGAAAATCTAAGGAAAAGTTTCTAATCCATAGACCTTATTGGGTGGGATTTTCAAAAGCACCTCAATAATGAGGAAACAGTGATGGGGGGTGGGGACACCTAGAGTCCTCCCCTTTTCCAGCAGTAGAAAGTGGAAGGGTTTTGTTTTATTTTGAGTCTCTCTTTTGTTTATTAATAGATCTGCCCTTGAGGAAAGGGATGTGCAATTGAACTCAAGCATTTGGGGTTTATTTAGACAGCCTCTGCTGGTGAATACTATGGACCTAAATGGGCATCTAAAGGAAATATTGCTGCAGAGTGTCAGATACTCAATAGGGATATTAATGAAATCAGAGGCTTTTCTTAAACCCTATAGACACAATGTGCAGTCTTTCAAAAATGTCAAGATCAGAGTACAGTACTGTTTATATCTGCAGTGTGTGTCTCTGTGTGTGTGTGTGTTAGTTAAAGAAAGCCCAATATAACACAACAGTCAAATGTAGAGGTAACTTGAAGAATAATAGTGATAATAATAATAATGATAGTGGCAAATCACAACATAAAATACTGTAGGTCACCAGAGGATTTTATTTCCAGTACAAAAAGTGTTTATTGTATATGTTCTTTTTGTTTAGGTGTATACATTTAATTTTTGAAGATAATCCTTGGAAACATAATGATTCAAGTAAAGAGTGCCAGCATAGCTACAAAGTTTGCCAAATTTGCAGTAAAGTATGTGTCAAAGTCCTTGTTATGTGTAGCGGAGACTTAACCTTGCAAAAATGGTACCAGGTGTCATTCTGTTTAAAGGAATAAATTGTGTCATTACTGTTAATAAGTGCATTTTTTCAGAGTCCCATACTGATGCAAGAAGAATAGGACAATACTTCTAATCTCATTCATGTCATAGAAGAATATATAGACGGAGCATGATAAGCATCCTGAATCTATCGTTACTTGCTCAATTGAGCCACCCTATGAACCTATGCAATGTGCTAAAATAGGATTTTGCTGAAAGTTTTCTCCAAGCATAGACAGTGTTGATTATATAAAGCTAAGAGGTTTTTCATTATTCAAATGTGATCAATAAGACAAACGAGGAGAGCTGTAGGATATTAAACCTGGCATGAAATCCAGAAGTGAGTTGGCCCTCTGGCCCTATATTTATTGCTTCATGCAAGACATTCAGGTTTGATTCCCTGGCTTGGTGTCTAGTTCTGCAGGAAAGCTGCAAAGCAAATGCTGCACAGGTAGCACGCTCAGCCTCTGAGAAAGGGAGACGTGTGCTTTGAGCTGCAGTGACTGAACTAGGAGTGTTAGAAGCAACACATCCTAATGAGAGGAAGTCCCATTAGGTTTCCTGGGCTCCCCAACTAGATAATGACGGTGATGGAGGATGGGGCACAGAGGATTTACCACTAGGACTCAACTACACAACTGTGGAAGAAGTCGACAATGGAAGATAAAATCATCATCATAATCCACAGAAGCCACAAGTTGTTTATCACTTTCAGGCACTGGTGAAGAAACACACCCACACTCACACTGCTTACTCCTGTTGTCTTTTTAGGTTCACACTGGTAGGAGTCAGTATGAAGGACTGGGAAAATAGCCATGGAGGCAAGGACAGGTTTTTATTTTGAGGGGTGAGAAGAGGCAGATTGTAGATGAGATCTGGCCTGAAAGCAGGGACCAGGAGCAGGGCAGTGGAGGCTGGCAACGCATGTACAAGTAGGCAATTTTTGGAAACAAACATATGTTCACAGCCACTTTATAGTGGCAGGTATAGATTATGCTGTTTCTGTTTCAAAACTGACTAGGCACTACTTGTCCTGAGGAGCTTGCAAGTTGGGAGCACCTCCCACCTACAGTGGGAGAATTATGGAGAACAGGGAATATTTTAATGTTAAAATCCGTTTGCTAGATTAATAAGAAGAATGGAATTCTGCTGCTTATTGAGAGTATGTGTTCATCAAGACCTGGGGTGAGATTCTGCTGCCAGAAGAGGAGAGGGTAACAGATTAGTTGGTTTATTTTAAAATCAGTACAGAGGTGAAGATCTGCGTTTAAGGCTGAATAGTCCCAGTACTGCCAGTCCTAAGAGTTCACAAATCTCGACTCAGGCTTTTTAACAGTCTCATGATTTTTAAACCACAGATTTTGATTTCTTGATCTTCAGGTTTCTGAGCCTCCAGGGTCATGTTTTCAAGCTTCACTCCACAACCAGGAGAGTTAGAAACTTATTTTTATTTAAAAAAACACTGAAAGCTGAGATTCTCTCCTAATCATTCCCTGCCCCCCAAAGTTAAAGACTTAGTTTAAACACCACATATTGAGAGACTCATGCTCAATTGGCAAGAGTTGGCAACACTGTAGACAAGGAATAGACATGGGAGAGAATGGGGAGGGCAGACAAGGAGCATTATTCTTGTCCCTATGCAAGAGCCAAGGTTAGGTCATGCAAGGGCTGTTTCTTCTCTGTATTCCAGAGGGCGCACATAGCCCCAAAAATAGTGTGGAGGAGGCAGGGCTATAGACTACTCCCAGCTCATCAACCCACAGATTAGTCCAGGAACACTCTGAGGGAGGGGGGAGTACACAGCAGGAAGCCTGGGGCAGGACTGCAGCTCCACACTGTCTGCTATGCAAGGCTGTGTCTATCTGGCACAAATTAGCCCTTTGTAAGTAAAGGGCAAAGGAAGCTTACACAGAAGATGTACCACTTTAAACATATCTTCTATTTTTGAGCCTGAGAAGAACTATACTTGGCTGGGTGAATTTTGACAAGTTCTTCCAATCCTAATACAATTGTAGCCGATTTTGTTTAATATACAATTACCATATTTGCAAATAACAAAACAAACAAACAAAAAAACAGACACAGAACACAAACCAGGAAAGCATACTAAGTGGGAATGGATGATGAAATTTACATTTACACAGTACTTTCAATGTAAGTTTAATTTTTTCCCCCCACTTAGCACCATAAATATAAGTGTTTTGGAACCTCATTGCAGAAAGCATTATGTGCTCATTTAAGGAGTTTCATTTGCATTTAATTTGCCTTCAGTCACTGTATAGGATATTAAGTTTGGAGGCCTGTAAGCATTTCTTGTGAAATAATACTAAGAACCAAACATGAGAAATCTCCATATTTATTGCAACAGTTTGCACTCAACAGTATCTATTTTTTATTACAGGCTCCAGAGTGGAAGCCCTTACTTAGCACAAAACAATTTAATCTGTTTAAAGATATATACGATCTGTTGTTCATAATTTCGTTTGAAACCAGTTTTAATGAAGAAGATACTAGTAACCTTGTTTATTCTGGGAGATGTATAAATTATATCAATATTGCATGCACAGCAAGTTAGAGCTTTCTTTAGTGTCCGGGGCCTTTCAAATTCCCTGATTGTGTGAAGGCCGTGAAGTGCTCCCCGGGCTTGATCCAATGCATATTGAAGTCATACGCCCATCTTTTGGAGCAGGCCCTAAGTGTAAGTGGCACTTTACGTACATCTATGAGGCAGGGAGCTCTATTCATCCCTTGTGTAACTCCACTGATTTCAGTGAAGTCACATCAGGGATTGACTTGATCAATTGTCCCTGCCCGGAGGAGTTTACTGTTTTAACAGACAAGTATGCTATATATGCTACCAGATTATACACAAAATGCCAAGGTGAAATCATCAGCGCAGAGATCAGTACCAGAAAGATTTGCAAAGAAACAGGAGAGGGAGGACAACTGATAAAAAAGAATTAGGAGACTATTCCAAGCACAAATGCAGAGATGGAACTGGCCATTAGGGAAGGCTAAGAACCCAACCCTATGCCAGAATGGGACTCGGCACAGATGCAGGATTCTGCGTGAGTAGACCTGGATACAGGGTCAGGGCCTAAAGGGGAAGTTGAGAAAGAGGACTGGGAAGAGCATAGAGGGCAATGACAATTACTACAAATCTCACTGTTCTCAAAACAAAAGGTGAGATTGACTTATTTGAGTTAACTTTCTTACAATAATAGAAACGGCAAAACAAATGCAAACCAAACCCAAAAAAAAGGGGAGGGGAAGGAAGGGAGACATAAGGCTTGTCTACGCTTCAAATGCTACAGTGGCACAGGTGGACAGACTGTGCTGCTGAAGTGCTTCAGTGTAGACACTACCTATGCCAATGTGAGGGGTTCTCTCATTGGTGTAGGTAATCCACCTCCCTGAGAGTCAGTAGCTAGATCAATGGAAGAATTCTTTCATTAACATAGTGCTGTCTACACTAGGGGTTCGGTTGGCTTAACCACATTGCTCAGGGGCTGAATTTTTCATACCTCTGAGCGACATAGCTGGGTCGATCTAATTTTCTAGTGTAGACCAGCCTTTAGTCTATTTGTTGTTTTTTTTATTAAGTTAAAACCTTGTAAATTGCTCAGCTACCATGGTGATGAGCAAGTTATAAATAAAAACCTTGCTAGATTAGAATAGCTAGAGCAAGAGTAGGAGGAAAGGAGAGTAAAGATGTAAGCAGAGGCAGAGCTGTGGGGAGCCTGGCCCTTGAACATGAGGATGTGAAACCCAACTGCAAAGCATCATAAAACAGGAATCCAGAGACAGGATCTGAGGAAGAAAGAGAAGAGGAATGTGTTCAGAATGGCAGCAAAAGAAGATAATAATAGCAGGATCATTTTGGATAGACTAAAGTGAGCAGACTAAAAGTGAGCAGATAAAGAGGAAAGGGCCAATTTTAGCATAGAACTTCTGATTGGGTATTTTCCCCCTAATGATCATTGTGACAGTTTGTTTGACCAATCCTGCTGAGTCTCTGATTCCTAGTCTCATTGCTGCATTATTTTGTGTGTCTTTGTGAAAAGTTCTATTTCACATAATCACAATACAATGAGCAAGCTCTCGTATCCAGTTTAGATGGGGACAAGCACTTTTTTCTAGAACTGGGCAGGAAATGATTTTCCCATCATGTGAAAAATGTTGAATTTCGAAAAATTATCCTGTCCTGAATTGGAACAAAGAGTCGAAATCTCGAAAATTTTTGCAAATCAAAAATCTGAATTTTTGTTTTGGTTCAAGTCAACTGAAATGTGTTTCGGTTTAGATCCTTTTATAGTAAAGTGGTGGGTTTTCTTACTCCAATTAGCTTAATATTCATTTAAGATTTTCGTTTGGGAGACTATTGTAGCTAATTTTATTTTATGAAATTCTGAATGTTCCTAGGGAATCAAACAACTCTGTGGCTGCTTTGTCATGTTTTCAATTGCAAGAACTCTGTCAGGGAAAGGAACAGAGCCAGTATCCATATTGGCTTATTTCTGGAACATTGGCTACGGGAGTCATGTTCAGTTAGGTGTTCTGTGGGCTGAGACACTTAGCCAATTAACAAGAAAGAATTAGTTTATTGCATTTAGGCTTCCAAGGAGGATGGCTAACAGCTGGCTAATTCCAATGGCTCACTTAATTCAGTTTTTAGGGTCAAAACCAGATACAAGTTCAGTGTACTCAGGAACTGCTGGGAGGTAGTAGAAGATAGTTTTGTTCACAAATCCTTTGGTATGTGTGAGCTGGCTGAGGATGCATTACAAGGAGATGCTAAATGGCTAGCCATCTGGTATAGGTGAATAGGAGGATGTACAGCAGCAATTTATGATGGGCCTAATGGACAATTTATAGGCATACAGTATTCCAAGACTTAAACCTCTTTACACAAAAGGGGGGTGACTCCAAATACTAATAATTTTTTAACAGGAGAAAATTCATTATTTCTGAAATATTGATGTGGGCTGGAAACACAGCTTACCATTCGATCAGTTTTTAATGGGATGACTTTTCTTAGAAGCAGAGTGGGACTGGACAGATTGCATTTACAAATTAAGGTCCTGATCCTACAATTGACTTCAGTGGAGCTCCTTACAGATGCAGAGATTCACTCTTGCAGAGTCAGCTTAGCATCCAAGCCTTACATTATTTTCAGGAACTGATTCAAGATGGGATTTAGGCAAAGCAACTAAGAGAACTGACCTGATGCTCTCACCAGTGGTCATGTATGCCAGTCATGGGCATGTTTATTATGAATTCCTCAGAACATTTTTTCTTTTTCCATTAAAATCAGATTCCTGTGAGGAAAAAAAGGGGGTTATTTAGCTGAGAGGAGCAGACAAAATTAAAAGAGAAACTAAAACTCACAGGTTGTGGGAGATTCTTTTTCTTCCAGTAATGATAAATTGAGCACACTTTTAGGAATCATTCATTCTTCATGAAAAGAGTGCAGAGCAGTGCAGCCGAGATAGTGGGAAGTTGCTCACTAGAAAGCGGTTTCATTTTTCTATTGGAGTTGGCAGTTGTACAATTGGTCTGTATAACCGATTAGGATAGCGGAGTAGAGGCTGAACAGGAGTCTATGGCAGGGGTAGCTGGACCTTTTGATCACTACATGAGATGGCTGCTCATGCTTGCACCAGAGAGGGGAGGGCACTGCTGGGATCTGGTATTCCTTTGTGTTTAGTGGAGAGAGAAAGGGGAGGGCAGGCAGGCCCTATTCACCCTTGTCTCCTCCTTCTCCTCCTCCACAGGAAAGATAATGGGGGCTGTAAGTGCTCTGTGTGACAGATATTGCAATCATATGCAGTATCTTTGGAGATCATATTTTAATAAGTCACCGTGGGCCAAAGATTGTTTGCAACTGGGGAGGGGTGGGGGTTACGATTACCATAGCTCCTTCACAAACTGAAAACTGTGGGGGGTGATTAAGGCAAATCCCTCAGGCTGTAAACACCTTCAGAGTGGTACCACCCCTGGGGACATTTGCCTATACTGGTTCAAACTGGGTTTTCCAGGGACCAACAGAGAAAGAATAGGCTTTTTATATAAAAAGGCTGTGTCTAAACTAACTCAAAGCCTTTTTTTGATTGAGCAAAAGGGCCTCCAACCTTTATGGAAAGGTTGGAAAGACTTTGGCTTACTTGGGCCCCATAAGATTGACGGGTGACTTCTGGTAAGCCTTTAGCATGTGTATTGGAATGTTTATGTTTTTTTATAAGTTTTCTCTGTAATGCTTTTACACTAAGAATAAATGTACTTTGCTTTGTGAAGACTGTTTGATAACTGATATACATGGTTGTAGGCCCTGGATAAAGGTTAACCACAGATGCTGGATCTCAGTCAGACCTGCTGGGGAAATCACAGTGAGGTGCAGACGGACTGCAAGCCTAAACCCCTGGTCTGGACAGAGAGACACATAGGTCTCTGTCCAGAAAGGTGACAGCTAGGAAGTCTGAAATCTTAAAGTTCCCGTGATGAAGAGCAGGAGGGTTCCCGTGATGAAGAGCAGGAGGGTGGGGCAGTCAAAGGTGCAATTAACCCCTGAACCTGCCTGAAAAATCAGACCCTCAATGTCTCAAGGTGGGCACCAAAAATTAAAGCACATGAAATTAATAGAGTCTGAAATTTTGGCTCTATGCCTCTTGACTGCACTAGACAGTTGACCACCTTCCATAATATGATCATAGTGGATTAAACCAGAATTTGCTTCACCTACATAAGTTTCTAGTAAATGCAGGTTCCTCCACTGGCCTGAATACATGGTTGTCCTCCAAACCAGCCATTCAGGGTTGTGCAGAAAGCCTCTCTGAAGTGCACAGAAAAAACACCACCTACTCCCCACTGGCTCACCCTGTGCACCTCCTAGGGGGAAACTGTGCTGCTATACTGTGAACAACAGCAAGCAATTGCTGCAAGCTCTGATATGAGGGAGCTCTGGTAGGAGTAATCAGGCCTCATGATCATTGTATTGCTGTTGCAAGGTAATCACAGAATTAATAAAAGCACAATCTGTGCAAACTGCAAAACTGGAACTAAAAATAACACCACAATTTTTGACCCAGACCCAACACATGGCTTTCCATGGAAAAGCTGAAAGTGATACCAAGATTCCTAACCTGACACTACCTCTGGCTGAATCCCTTCTGAGCAGGCTCATAAAAAAAGGGGAAGTGCCCTCAAAGCGTCACCTTCTACACATCAGTCTCACTTGCACTTTCTTGGGGGCTAAGAACAAGCTAACTGATACATCCAGTTGGCAATATCAAATATTCCTACAGAGAAGGAGGACTTTTTGTATACTCTAGTGAGTAAGAGATATAGATCTGTGCTTACTATATAGTACATTACAGTAGGGGATGATACTCTGTCCTAGCCAGATACTGATGTATTATATAGTACACGATGTATTATATAGTCATTCTAGCTTCTGAGAGTTGGATTTCTAGAGTAAGATATACTGCAATAGCAAATGCTGACCAGAATGTGTGTTCCCTTGTATTGATGGATCAGTTATATTGAGAGCACTGATACACAAACTCTTATTTGCTGTCCCATTTGCTTGAATTCAATGGCTTTTCCTGGTTCCTTTTCATCCTAAAATTTCCAGTGTTGTATCTCTTATGCCAAAAAGAAAGTTTGATTAAAATATTATAGTATAAAGATTTGATTTCCACGGCCTCACTTTCCACTCTGTTACTCCAGTTTTACAACAACGTAACTCCACAGAAATCAAAGGTGTTACACTGGCATAACAAAGAGAACTCTGTTGATTTCAGTGGAATTACACTGGCATAAAAGAGTGAAGAATGAGACCCCAGAAATAAATTCTGTTGAAATCAACTGAATTACACTGGTGTAAACATGGTGTGATGTAACACAGAATCAGGCTCCCAATTTCTATGAATTCTTGAGAAAGCAAAGTGGTGATGAAAAATATGAATGTATAATACTGATTTCTGCATTACATCCCCTGTTTTATCAGACTATCCTAAAATATATTTAGGATTATTGGTACTAATTTTTTCCTGTTAAAGACCACATGCTACTAGGCAACCATTTTTGCTGGTGTCTTGTCTGATTGCTTAAGACAGGCTTCATTGTGTATGTAACATATGATTAATAATTGTGTTTTGCAGTTCTTTCCTAATTTAACTAGTTTTTTAAAATTTCATTGTTCTCCTCTTTATGCATCAGGATCTGCTACTAAAACACACAGTATGCATCCTCCTTTCTGCCATCCATTATAATACATCCTTTGGTAGGGATGTTTCAGGGTGAGCCTCAGGATCTAAGTCCTGGCTACTCTTGTGCTCTAAAGAAAATCAACTGTGTGATGCAGCTCACTGAACCATGCATTGCTTGAAGACACTGGTTAGGGCCCATCAAATCCTAGTTTATCATTATAGCCATTCTTCCAAATGCCACTAGAGTTTCTGAACACTCCTTAGCATAGTACAGGGGTCGGCAACGTTGGCACGTGGCTCGCCAGGGTAAGCACCCTGGCGGGCCGGGCCAGTTTTATTTACCTGCTGACGCGGCAGGTTCGGCCGATCACGGCCCCCACTGGCCGCGGTTCACCGTCCCGGGCCAATGGGGGCGGCGAGAAGCCACGGCCAGCACATCGCTCGCCCGCGCCGCTTCTTGCCGCCCCCATTGGCCCGGGACGGCGAACCGCGGCCAGTGGGGGCCACGATCGGCCGAACCTGCCGCGTCAGCAGGTAAATAAAACTGGCCCGGCCCGCCAGGGTGCTTACCCTGGCGAGCCGTGTGCCAACGTTGCTGACCCCTAGCATAGTATATTAATTTATCAATAAAATAGACGGCATTTTCACACTGGGGGGAGGGATAGCTCAGTGATTTGAGCATTGGCCTGCTAAACCCACGGTTGTGAATTCAATCCTTGAGGGAGCCGTTTGGGGCAAATCTGTTTGGAGATTGGTCCTGCTTTGAGCAGGGGGTTGGACTAGATGAACTCCTGAGGTCCCTTCCAACCCTGATATTCTATGATCCTGCATATTCTTGGAACAGACACACATCCTTTCATTCTCTGTGAATGAAACTCCTTTACTGTTGCTTTGCACTTGCGGTTTATTTATAACAATGGCACTGCTCTATCTTTTGAAAAGTAAATTAGCCCCTGCAGATGTTGATATTAAACAGCAGCTACTCAGGATAATAAATCAAATGTTCAGTAACACTTTTGATTGCTAGGTAGGCGAAATGTATTTGTAGCAGTAAATTACACTAATTGATCTTTATACCAAAGGCATCATTTGGGCAGCTTTATTCCAGTCTGATCTAATAAAGAGCACTGACAATAGCACTCAGCTGAAAACTGGCCTGTGAATCTCTCTGAATAAATATGAGATTTAACTTTCTGAATTGGAATTTAATGTCTCGATAATAAAAAGAAACTGTATTAATGCTAATACAAGATATCTAAGTCCCAAAGAGTTAATACCTACGAAGCTGAGGCTTTGTCTCTGCTGGGGATTTGCCCTGATTTCAACTATTGGAAGCGAGCACTGGGGTAGCTGTACCACTGCAAAATCCAAGTATGTGCAGACAGAACCACTCTGATTTCCTCTGGGGTAACTTACACCAGTCTCAAGCAGGAGTGCATTACAGCAGTGTAAAATCACAGCCTAATGTGACTCGCACTATGCCTCTACACCTGATGGCTGAAATCCCAAATGCAGACAATTTAGGCTGTGGTATAAACAATGAAAAATGGAAATGTAGGGAAGAGATTTTCAAGCGTTTATTACCCACAGCTGGGAGGCAGATTTTCCAGTGAGCTCAGCGTCCAGCATACTGAACTCTTTTAAAAATTTGGTCACTCATTTTGGTACATGAATGGGAGACAACCCCTTTTGAAACACTGACCTTGGTTTTGAATCGGGCGAATAAAGTCAATTGAAAAGAGATGTATTACTGAAGGACAGCACCTAAGGGGCTTCCCATCTATTTAACTGGGAAAGCCTTAGGTTCCATCACCACTGGTATAAGAGAAATTTACTTTTCCTGGATAGTAATGGCTCTTTTAAAATCATGAAGAGTAAATATATTTGGCAATCTAAAAACACTTTGGTACTGCATGCACAGTCAATGGTTTTATATGAAAAATAGCTACTGCACTTACACAGTTGATAACCGCCAAAGTTAAATATTTTAGAGGTTCTGTATCTCAGCTGACAGGCTAGCATGCAGAATACTGACATAACTTTAATAATAACCATCCGAGTGGATACAGTTGTAAATATGATTTAAATATGAATCCTATAAATATTACAATCCTGATCTTGTGAGGTGTCTTCAGTGCATTTTACTATATACATTGAAAAAAAGGCATAACAATGGGAATGGACATAGCAAAATTGTCTCATGGTGTCTGTCTTTCCTTTATATGTCTTGAGATGAACACAATAGGTCAGATCCTGAAGTCCAGCCAAGCTACACTCAACACAGGACTCAAGGAGTAGAGGAAAGATGGGTTAAATCCACCTTCGTGCTCCCCTGCTGTTGATGGTAGCTAGGGCTTGGTTTGAGAGTGGTGCAAAGGGTCCAGAGAAGGGACCAAGGACTTGGCCTATTATTTCCAGCAAGGATTGGTACCCATATAACTGCTTTGTTTAAGGACAAAAAGCACTCCCCAGAGAGATACGGTCTTTGAGCCTTAAAATCCCAGCTGTCCTGCAGGAACTTACTGCTGTTCACCAGAGCTCATCCTTGTGGCAGGAAATCTCTTGCAATTATATTAAGGCTCCAGGATTTAGAAATACTGAGGAGGAACTATGCTGGATTAGCCTTCAAAGAACAAGCTGACTGAAAAGCTAAATGAAGATTTATGGGCCAGATTCTCAGCTAGTATAAATTGACATAGCTCCTAATTCTGGCCCTCTCTTTCCATCACATGGCATTTCAAGAAAATACAGTATTTGATTTGAATATCTGCAAGAGTAGCATTAGCTTATGAATCTGTCATAACCTCAGAAGTACAAGTTCATATTGGTCTGAAGGGCCTCGCATCACCCTGGGGTGATGTTCTGTCCAGGCCTTAGGGGCAGAAAGATGTTTCAGTCATGAAAGCTTCTTTGGGTTACTGCAACCATTTCATGACAAAAAGCCAAGTTTCTGGTTTAATACTGAATAAGAACATTTTACACAACGGTACTCATCGACCTTGTTACATCTGAAAGGTCCTTTCTGTATATTAAGCTAAAATTGCTTAAGACCATACAAGACCACCACCCACTCACATCCCAGAATGTTGTCATCAAGCATGGCGTACCAGGCAACTATATTTAAAGAAATTTCAACATATTTTGCATGCAGCAGCAGAAACAGTATGCATTTCAATCCTAGGGTTCAAAATGTTATCAGTTCCCCATCATTTGCTATATGATACAGTTTAGGGAGAAGTTTGCACTTATCAATTTTTTCCCCCCAAACAGTTAATTACACAGGAGACTATTTACCATATCAAAGCCATTCTGATTGTTATGGCAATCAACTATATTTAGTTAAATTAGCATAGATGTATATATTTTTATTAAAAAGCTACAAATAACATTCCAGCATTTCTCAAATCCACATCCTACCCAGAGCCTCACTTCCCAAATACTCATTTCACATACCCTGGTGTCTAGCTATATTTTTTAATTCAGCCCAAGATGTAGGATCTTCAGGACCCAGGATCTGTGTATATTCACACAGAATACTACTATGGAAAGGGATGAGACTGCCAGGCCAAAAGCCAAAATTGTGTTTAAATTGGTAGTATTTACAGTTATTCATCAAGAGTGAAATTTGCCTGGGATGCCCAAGGTGCTTCACATCACTGAAGTGATGCATGAGTGTGCTTTAGTTGCAGTTGATGCTGCCCATGTATCCCTATGTATTGTAGAATGGGTCTGTGTAGGGCTGTGTGGAAGGTCACCAGGGCCAGAGAAGGAGCCAAGCAACCCACATTTAGCCTCAATCCTGCAAAAACTTAAGCTGCTTAATTTTATGCCCCATGAGCAGTCCTACTGAAGGACCCACAGAGCATAAAGATAAGCATATGCGTAAGTCATTACAGAATTGGGGCCTGTGGCAGAGCTAGTGCTCTCAACAGCCAAAAAAGCCCCCAAAACCATCATCACTCACAGCTTTTCATAGAGGATGATTATGGCCATTGTTTCAGTATAGAGACTGGAAAAATTGTTTTAGGACAGATGTAGGATGACATGTTTTTTACCTGAAACAATTTTGCATCCAAGTGGTTACACGGCCTTAACTTAGACCATCTAAAATGAACCGCTGCAATAGCAGTTAGAATCTAGTTTACATATTAATTTAATCTCATGAATGGTCATGGTATGGAAACTTGAAACAAAAAAGTGGGGTGTTGATACACATTGGTGATACAATAATGTCTTTTGGGAGCTGGCAGTTGTATAAAATTAAAAACATCAAATCTGTTTTATTGGTGCCTATTTAGGAAACTCTAATTTATTCTGTTGGACTCAGGTCTGAAAGGAGTGATCCACAAATCCTCTGAATTTAATTATTAGAGTATAACATAGCAAAAAATGAAATTACCACCCTTAAAAAGCCATCAGTTAATTCCTGTGCACCTACCAACCTATTGTACTTAGCAACATGGGCCAATAAGGACTCATCTTACTGATGTGCTGCTATTTATGATGCTTAACACTGTGTCATGTTTAGGGCTTGGTTTCTGATTGTCTATGGACTCATTCCAGACCATCTAGAATATTGTCTCACCATCAACATCCATGAGTACCGTCTACAGCTACATTCTTCTGGAGCAATGGAATTGCCAAACAAAAGATTGACACTAGTGAGAGTTCAAAACAGAGTGTTCCGCTAATAAATCTACTTAAATGCAGTGTCTTGGATTTTAAAATAGTATTTTAATTGGAATATTTTTGGTCATACTGTGGCTCTCATGAAAAAAAATCAGTTATAAGTTAATGTGCTAATTTATGAATTTAGAAAACCTGGAGCATTGTAGGAGGTATTTTAATCAAGTTCCTGTCAAACAGCTTTATAACAAATATCACAAGATAGGTAGTAAAGTTATAGTGATATTTGCCTGAGATGTGCTGGGAAGCCTCCAGCATGCAAATAATATGTACAGGACAATGGCAGTCTGGCACATTAGGTTAAATACACTATTTATATGGCTATTTTAATGCTCTAACTAATGATTTCCAAACTGGATAAGATCCTATAACTGTATGGTTTACAATCTGCAAGAGCCACTGAGCTTGCTTCCTCAAACACAATTGTTTCCCTTTGCCGTAAGAAATTAATTTTTTGTGGGATCAATCCAAATGGTACTATGTGGAAGATCTTTTCTTTGTCTCCTGTCTAATTTTATCTTGTATTCCTGTTAGCATAAACATTAACATAAAAAAATGAATCCATGTGGGCATTTGTGTAGTATATAACACAATCACTTTACCCATCATGGAACTGCAAACCTCTCTAAGATAGAATAAAGCACTCATTTACTTTGCCCACAGTTCCTCACAACAATTTACATCCGGAAACAAAAAATAGCTTATCCGGCTGAAGAGATTTACGTAGCTAAAGTAAAGGAAATTAACTGAGCAGGAACTGGGCTAAAATATTAGAGCTTTGATTGTGTGACATTGCAAGAGGAATTTTAATGTCAGGTGGTTATGTGTGGACCTTGGTTTAATGGTTGAGGTTTGAGCACAGGCTAAGTCTGTAGAACACAGAAGTGATACTGATTGGCAAAAGGAAGAGCTTTGAAGAAGTGATAAGGACAATGCCTGCTCCTTCGTTGAGGGTATCTTCTCATCTATAGTCAAAGTGGTTCACAATCTCAGCTTCTTTTTGAAGTCTTACTGTGCCTGTGCATCCAAAGAGCAGCCATTGCTAGGAATGTCTCTTTGAATCTGCAGTTGGAGAGAAGACAGCAGCAAGAGCAGGGAAAATGTTGCAAAACTTTTTCCAGCAGCATTTGCTTAAATGTTTATACAAGTTTATTTAAATTGTGTTTGCCCAGTTGAGTATTCACTGTTCTCAGATATTCTTTCATAGAAGTTTCTAGACAGGACAGTTCACTGGAACACTGTGTTGAGGAAATACTAGACAATTATCATGGCTGTTTTCATTCTGCCCATGGTAATATTGTTAAATCTGGAGAAGGACCTAATGACACGTCATTTTAGTTTTGCTGCAAACAAAATTTTCCTTATTAGTCAAATCTGAACATTGGCAGGTACGCGGGGACTATTGATGGAATGTCACCAGCCGAGTACTAACAGGGACACCTTAGAGGTGTGAGAAGTTAAATATACTGAAGACGTTAAGTATCCATTTCTTTTGGATGAATAGTCAGTACAACCTCTGTAAAGTCCCCTGTGTCAGATTTAGAGTAGTTAATAAAAGAAAAGTGAATACTGTTTGGCACAGCCCATTAGTTCAACAAAGCAGCTGCTCTAGATTTCCATGATGTATCACGTCAGCCACCTACTCCCACAAATACCAAAATCAATCCAATCATGTCCAAAATTTAAAGGATTTTGTGCAGCATTCCAAACCCCTTATAGCTAAAGCTGGCTGAAATCCAAATACATCCTTTCATAGCAAAATAAATCTTAATTAGCTTAAAAGCAGATCACATTCTTGGTGTTACGGGGCCAAGATTTTCCTCAGTGAATAGTCATTTTGAGTGCTTCAGTGTTCAATTTCCCATATTTTGAAGTGGCCTGATATCCAGACTGCATATATTCAGGACTTTCTGAAAATCAATCCCCTTCAATGGTACCTCAGACTAAGAACCCAAAAACTGAGGCATCCAAAGTTACTAGTAACTTTCAAATCTCTTGTCCATAGGTTCTATTCTTCTATCCAATCATCAGAAAATATTGTGGTAAATTAATTATGTAGAGCGGGTCAGCTTATGCATGTTAACTAGGCTGGGTATTTAATCAGAAATTGATTTATTTTCTTGTAAATGACCATTTGGAATTGCCTTACATTAAAAAAACTAGTATCAATAATGGTATTTCATGCATTGTCATGTTAGTTGTATCAACTCATTTAACCCATATTAAGAATGAAAATGCTGCTACTTCCAACAGATAGAAACAGCTTGTCCCTGATTGTAGTTGTTGGGCTAGTTCATCTGCTTCTGATGCCAATTTAAGAAGTGATTCTCAGATCAGGTTTTGCCAATAAAAATAATTTTGAACATAAAAGATAAAAATTTATTTCCCTGGTTGTCAAGCCAATATCTTCTTTTCCCACCCTCCCCATGTACAACTGAACTTTAAACATCATCTTAAAAAAAATCACTTAATTAAATAATGTATAGGTGTTTTAGGTGTTCTGCTCTTCTTGAATTTGATGAAAAAGCGTGTACCAGTTGACAAGCTCTTGAACTTAAAAGGGAATACATCTTTGATGTCAAGTGTGTCTAAAGGAGGCTTGAGTAAGAGTTATATGAAAATGGCCTCACCACCACTCAATCTATTCCCAACAGTTACCTGCCAGTCTAAGTGCCTCTGTACCATTATAAAAATCTGTCAAGCATTCAAAATCAATTACACACAGGATGTCAAGTGCTGTCATGCCAGCTGTCCTTTCAGTCCACAGGGGCTCTTACTACCCATTTCCAGTTAAAAATACATTCAACTACATTGTTGTTTTTCTCAACAATGGTTCACTGTATTATGCTAATCTTCCTCATTTCCATGCACTTTAATATATTAGTGTATGAAAATAACTGTATGGTTGTGCCTGAGAATTAAATGATATATATCAAAAATTACAAGAGATTAACACAGAACTATTCCAATATTTGCATACTTATAAGGATAAGAGTGAAGTGCTATTTCACAACATATTGTACCGGATGGTCCAAACATACTCCTAAAGTTACTTTTGAAGGGATTACATAGAAAAGGTCAACTAATTAAAACACTTCCATTTTGTTGTACTTTTTTAGGCTTGTTCTAGATTTCTTTAGAAAATAGGTCTGGAAATCAGACTAAATAATCAATATTACTTAAAAATGATGGAAAGTACTCCAAATAGTCCTTCCTGACTGCTCTTTACACACTGGCACAGGGACAGTACACGTCCATTCATTTGCCCTGACATGCAGGAGGACTGCTTAAGACTCAGTTTACCACAAAAAGAATGGCTATATTTGCCTAAGGTAGATTTCTGGCCACACCATTCAATTATGCTGAGTCATATACTGTTTCTCATGCAACATTACCATTTCTGTACCCAGCAATTTAGAGGGACAAATTGCTGAGACAGGTTTTGGTTGCAGTACATGTAATTCAATTTAATCAATTATTTGAGAAAAATAATCTAAACAATGAAATATTATACCACTACACATCACTTCCATATTATTTTTTGGGTTAGGTTTCTTTTTCTTACCATAGGAATTAAGGCAAGGACTTCAATGGGAAAAAGATCTGATCCTATAATGGGGATAACTCCTTAATAAACAGCAAGCTGTCGCCCCAGAGAAGTTCCCATAGGTAGCTTTGATCTCACGTGCAGCGCAATCTTAATACCTTGCCAATGTCATTATTCAATTACAGTAGTTCTTAATTTATGGCCTGATCCTGAGATGGATCCTACATAAATATCTCCAATTGATGTTAAAGATGATGTGCAAAGAGGAAAATTGATTTCTAATGCATAAAGAAAATCTAAAAGCATAAAAGTTTGAAAAAAAAATAGTCTCCGGAGTATTTTTTTTCCTACTTGTTCTAAAATAGTATAGAAATATCAAGAATATAAAATGTTGTTATTAAAACTGGTCAGAACATTTGACAAAATTTCATTTTTACAGAAACATATCAGTTTTGATGGCATTTTCGTGGGGAAGGTTTTTGAGGTCCAGGGTTCTCTGGTCACTTCTGACAAGAGACAGAGACACAGAGACAGAGACACAGAGAGAGAGAAATCAAATACTATTCAGCATACATTGATTATGTATGAAATAGCATAAGAGTTAACCATAACACTAAATAACACAATGACACAGTGGAACCTCAGAGTTACGAACCCCAGAGTTACGAACTGACTGGTCAACCACACACCTCATTTGGAACCAGAAGTATGCAACCAATCTGCAGCAGAGACAAGAAAGAAAGAAAGCAAATACAGTACTGTACTGTATTAAACATAAAGTACTAAAAATAAAGGGAAAGTTAAAAAAAGATTTGACAAGGTAAGGAAACTGTTTCTGTCCTTGTTTCATTTAAAATAAGATGGTATAGTAAAGTTTCAAAACTGTATTAATTCAATGTTCAGTTGTAAACTTTTGAAAGAACAACCATAACATTTTGTTCAAAGTTACAAACATTTCTGAGTTACGAACAACCACCATTCCCAAGGTGTTCATAACTCTGAGGTTCTACTGTAAATGGATGATAAAATGAACTAATTGGGCTACACTAAGGTTTTTGATCTGGAAACAGTCATTTCTACACAGGCCTGTTTTGCCAAAATGTTCAAAAACATTTGATTTCACTCCAATGTGGAACAAAACCCAATTTTGAATCATTGAAAGATGTTTTGAAATAGAATTGTCATTCTCTGGACAGGTTTAATAGTTTCCCATGATTTTAAAAGAGGATTTATTGGCGGTCTCAGAGATACATAGACTGTTAGTGGTACTAAATATTTGTCTTTCTAAATTGATATCTTTGTCTACCCAATCCTGCTCTCAATGAAGATAATGGCAAAAATCCTTTTGATTTCAGTCAAAGCCGAATTGACTCCCCCAACACAGAACATAGCAATGCAAATCTTTGCATAGTATGGAATATGTCCTGTGTCAATCATATATTTCCTTTTAGTGTTCCATCAAATTCAGGATTGCTATGAAGAAAAATATTGAAATATCTATTGCATGTTCTAAAAGACCCTAATCTTACCACATGGCTGTTTTTATTGTTTCTGGTATAGTTCACTCTCTCACCGGCAGTCTTTTGTAGCTAAGCTAATCTTGTATCTTGGCTAATGTAATGAGAAAGCAAATGTTAGGTTTTTAGAACTGTCTGGATCTGCAGTAGATAACAAGCACTATGATTACATCCTGTCTCTGATATGCATAGCATTACAACAAAATAAAGCATATTTAGATCTTTTACTCCCATTTGAAAATGGTAGGCTTATTAGAAATAGTGATAACTGTGTTTAACTTGTGTTTGGATTTGTGTGTGCATGTGTGTGCATGTGTGTGCACATAAAAACACACACTAGGCTATTTCTCCCTTACTGCACATGCAGAACTAATATCGACATAAGAAGGAAATCCACGAACAGGTTCATGACTTTGTGTGGAAATACATTTTAAATAAATCAGGAATTGAATAAAAAATAAGGTTGACAATTCAGTCATTAAATCATATAATAAGGTCAACATTATACAATGTTAATACATTTGTTGTTAAACAAGAGAACGGTAATGCATTGGTATTTCATCACTATATCCATTTGCTTGTTTGTTACATTCTTTTTCTCAGTCCAGTTTGGGTCTTCTAGGCCCTGATCCTTCAACGAGCTCCACATATGCCATTCCCCTCACCAATACAGAGCCCCACTGAAATCAGTGTATTGCCCCAGGGATTCATGGGTCTGCCCAAATCAAACTCATTGCAAGTTTGGGGCCTGTGAGCGTAAACCCTTCAGAGAAGGGATAGTTTCTCCATACAGCACCCTATACTACAGGGCCTCATTCCTGCCTGGGTCTTTGGGTGCCACCATAATATCAATTTTTATTAATAATAGAGCTATATGGCAGTGAGGGAATATTTGAATTATCCAAAGTTTTCACCATGTAGCTGGAATCAGTTCCATGCCTCTACAATACAGCTTCTAGATCATACATGATTGTCTAAGACTACAAAATACTCCAAATCTGGTTTTGACTGGTTTCCATAGCCACATAAAAATTGGTACAAAACAATTGTGGAAACATTATAGTAGACAGTAGTGTCTTGACCAGTTTGTGTATAATATGGAAGAATTTCTGAAGGACAAAGAGGAAGGATACGGTCCTCAGATTATAATCAACAGACTGCGGACTTAAACTGCGTAATGGAGATCTGTATTTGTCTCCATCCATTAAAAATATAAAAGTTGAAAGGCATGACGTTAGTCTATTTGAAAGGAGTGGGTATTTTGATAGCTTTAGAAAGTTTTGCATGCTTAGGAAGCCACTCCCAATCCTGCCCATCCAAAGAGTATCGTCATTGCACTGCAGGTTCAACAGCAGCAGCATATACACATGCACACAAAAATGTTACTTAAAGAGGCTGTCCCTTCAATGACCCTAACTGGAAACTTAGAAAATGTCACCATCTATCAGAATCAGAATCACAATATAAACCAGAGTCTCTGAAAAAGAAGGTCAACAAACAGAATAGAGTGCACAAAAATCCTCACAAAATGCAAAGGATGCAGTAGAAATACATATATCTTATTGTATTTTTTATCTGCATGTATGCATATAAGCACCAGGATAAAGGGATATAATAATGTCTGTTTTCAAGGTCAGGATGAAGAAAACACAATTCCTTAATTAAATAACACTGTCCGTTACCTAGCAGCCAGTGGGCTTATTCTAAAGCCAGCTACTGGTCATGGAAAATAAAACAAAAGGCCAGATCCTCAGCTGTGGTAAATTAGTGTTGCTCCATGGGCTTCAAGGGATCTCTGCTGATTTATACCAGCTAAGAATTTGGCCCCATATCCTTCCAAAGAATCTAAGAGAAGCTTGTGTATATATATGTGACAGGACTCTACTTGATACAATGGCAGATTAGAACAAGTGTCTGGATCAAAAGTTTCTGTTTCTGTTTAAGTGTAAGGCCTCTGTTTCTGGCGCAGAAGGAGGGATAGCTCAGTGGCTTGAGCATTCAGGGGGAGGGATAGCTCAGTGGTTTGAGCATTGGCCTGCTAAACCCAGGGTTGTGAGTTCAATCCTTGAGGGGGCCACTGAGGGATCTGGGGCAAAAATCAGTACTTGGCCTTGCTAGTGAAGGCAGGGGGCTGGACTCAATGACTTTTCAAGGTCCCTTCCAGTTATAGGAAACAGGATATCTCCATTTATTTATTTAATTTATTTTATTTTAGATTCCACATGTTGAATGTGTAGTCAATAATTGATGTAGATGGTCAGGGCTGTTACACTATTTAATAGTATTATCACATTATATTATCACACCACATATTCAGGGCCACTGTTGGCATTATAATAGGAAAATATAAAGACACTGTTGGGCATACTGCTTTCTCATTAAAGATGAATATGCAACTCTTCACACATTATACATCTGCCTTCTCTAATTTATACCCAGATGATAAAGCTGTAGAGTGAGCACTCAGGACAATTCCTTGAAACAGCTTTGTAACAGTAGACTTCCCTCTCTCTTTCACTGTAACAGCTATGGGTAGTTCTCTCAAAAGATGTCAAGTTGAATTGTCGCTGAAACAAACCAAAGCAAAGGTTTGACAGCTGTTTACAGTTGTTTGCGGTCTTGCTGTTGCCTTTTGGGTCCATGTCCTAACCTGTTCTCTCCCTGGTGCTGTAAATATGTCAGAATGAGTACTGGGATCTCTATGTAAGAGCGTCTTGCTGCTGTCTCTGTCTACCACCAACTTTCACATCTGGCGAAACTCTCCTCTCCATCCTGTGCTGATGCAAATCTCAGCCTATAAGCCTTCAGTATGTGTGTTTCTAATTATAATGTAATCATCAAGCATATGTTCATACAGCAGATGGAGATGTATGGGGGGAGTCTTACAGCAGGACAGCATAGTGAATGAAGAATAGCTTAACAGATATGGTGTTATATCAGGGAGTGAGGTGAGAAGCCAGGTTTAAGGCAAATTTAAGGCAAGTTTTAAGACAGAAGATCTGAAGTTAATTGAGGCAGAAGAGGAACTGAGCCAAGGAGAACCTAAAGGAGTCTAGAAGTTTCCCCTTCTCCCTCTAGAAAAAAGTCTTTGTAAAGTAAAAAGATATATTTATATGGATTACCACAGACTTCCTCATATCATCAGGGTCAAAAAAATGGAGAAAGGAGATATGCAAAAAAGAAAAATTGAGAGAACTAAAAAAATGTAGTCATGGGAAAATCAAATTACAGTTGGACAATTATTCCCCATTTGTGGATTTGTAATTGTATGAAATAACTGAGGGAAGGAACATAAAAAAACACATGAAATTTCTGAATTTGTTTATGAAAAATGTAGCCAGCTTTGTCACATCTATACAGGCAGATTAAAAGATGACAGCATGTGTAGAGTGGGAACATCTTTCTGTGTTTCTACTCTTGGAATCCAAAAAATCTAAAAGACTATCAAATTATGTGACTGTTCTGATGGCTGAACTAATAGGGATAGTATTGTAACTAAGCTAGGTAAGAGAAGTGCAACCAGCGGCAGCTGTAATTTTATCTCATTTCGTGTCAGGCATTATAATAATCAGAACAGGGAATTCAGAAAACAGAAATGACATAATAAATGTAATAATGTTTATAGCTATGGAAATAATGCAAGCAAGTATCAGTAACAATAGCGTGGATTCCAGCACAAATCTGTACCTGGAAATTAGATGGCTGACAAAGAAGCAAAAGCAAGCTCTAAAAAATGAGGAGGTGAATATTAAGATACCCTTAAGTAGAAAAGAATTTAAAAGTGTGGTAATGAAGGAGCTTGTGAATAGCAAGGTATAGCAAGAACTATGGAATAAGGAAACAAAAGGACAAAGATTTTATGATGTATGTTCAAAAATCGAAGATAATACTATACTCTCCAGTCACGATAGAAAAAAAGTGAAGTACCGGTAGTCATTTTCAGAGTGTTAACAGATCATTGTGCCTTAAATGATAAGTTAAACTTATTAAAAAGACAAAGATGGGCTGTGTTATGTGTGCAAAACCAAAGAAACTGTTCATCCTGTTCTATGGCATTGTGGGCAACATTCAATGGAAAGAAAGTCTCTTTAAGAAACATTGAATCAGTTTGGAATCAAAGGATTTTCCCTAAAGGGACTAGTAAGAATGTCACGAAAATGGAATAGTGCAAAAACAGCCTTGCTGCATTTCCTTACGGATTCTAGACTGAGGGTAAGTCTACACTTAAAATAATAGTGACACAGCTGTGCCGCAGCAGCGCTTCAGTGTAGACACTACCTACACCAACCAAAGGGTTTCTCCCCTCAGCATAAGTAATCCCCCTCCCTGAGAGATGGTAGCTAGGTCAATGGAAGAATTCTTCCATCAATCTCGCAATGTCTACACAGGGGACTTAGGTCAGCTTAACTATACTGCTCACGGATATGGATTTTTCACACCCCTGGCTTATGTAGTTAAACTGACCTAATTTTCCAGTGTAGACCAGACCTGAAAGGATATATAAACTTGGCTAAAAATGAATGAAGAAAGTGGCTGTCATAGCCTCGTATGATGAGGCTGCTGAGCCAAAAAACAAAGACAAAGAAGGGGGCTGCAGGGTGTCTGAAGTCACTCTCTGGGAAGAGAGAGGTAGTGAGGAGGAAGCCCTAGGATCTTAGCCATATTAGGAGAGGCTGGGAAGAAAAGCTGGGCTGCAGGGGAAGGGAACACTGCTGGGGAGCAGGCCCAGAGAGAAGCACAGAACTGGGTGAGGACTTTGAAAGAGGAGTTAAGCCTTAAAAAGCCTTTCACATCCTTAAAAGGGTGTGAAAGCTGGATTTTGGAGGAAGGCCTAGATTAAAGGAGAAAGGAACAATAGGTCTTGCAGGAAGAATCTTTTACCCTGAGACTGTCCCTGAAGAGAGAAGGCAGCTGTGGAGGAGATTCCTAAAACAGGTCTAAGAAAAGAGAGGCTCTAGGGAAGAAGCCTTGATGGTCAGTGGCTCAGGGGAATCTCGAGCTCCAGGGAGAAGGCCCTGGGAGGAAGTCTTCTGTGATAGTGAGGAGGAATCCTGAAGAGCCTGGGAGTAGAGGAAAGTATGTGCAGATTCTGGGAAAAACAGAAGAATTTTTGTTCCTTTGAGTTGAGACATTATTACCCCGGAAAGAGTGGCTAAATTATGACCTGGCTGAGGGCTGAGTCACAGGAAGAAAAACCACCCTGGCACCAGAGTGAGCAGGGGGTGCCAGATGGCGGGAGAGAGAACCACTATGCCATGTCCCTCCACAAAGAGGCACTCCTACAGTGAGTGAACTCCTTCACAGCCACATTTGAAAATTTGGTTTTCCTGAAGAAAGCTCTCAACTATAAAAGCTGAACTAAATGTTCATAGCTTGATAGACTGTACCTGCTAAAGGAACATTTTATTCTTCAAACTTCAGAATTTATTATGGTTTCTACAGACTCCATAATATTTAATCTTTTAACATACAATGATGATTCAGACTTGATAAGATTGAAATGTTTGTTTTTGGAAAGAAAGGGACTGCAAGCTATTAAGCTAGAGCACCTAGACTGCTAATTCCCTACTACCAGCTGTAGTTGTAGGCTTGTGACAGAATTGTGACTGATCCAATTCCTCTGAGACCATTCACCAGTTTTGTCAGTGTTCAATAACATGTAACATTATTCCCCAGATAATATGGATTTGTTGCTTAGCAACAGATTCTACTTGTGGATCTCATAGTCCTTAGCTAATTTAGATATAAGTCCAAAAAAACAAAAGTGAAGTTATTGGTATTACTTGAGACTGAAACAATATTGAGAAAGGAAAAGAGGAACAATTTCTAAATTCAAATTAAACCCTGGATGGTACATGAGAAATGAAATTGAAATATGGAAGTTTGAAGTATAACATGCTAGATAAAACTTCTGACAGTACATCATTTCAGAAGAGGGACAACACAAACAACAGACACCACCAATGTGAGAGTGGCAACAAGACAATGTTAGAAAAACTGAAATGCAATTTTCTTGAAGGGTATAATGTCCAAATTCATACCCCAAAAAGCAGTGCAATACATTCAGCTTCGATTAGAGATAGGCACAAACTGCAAAATAGGGATTTAAAAGAAGGTACTAACAGTGATTCCCCCAAGTGACAGTGACCCCCTCATAATTTGTCCCCCACACTTTAAAATCCAACAGTTTCACCAAGTACAAAAATCTCTTGGGTCTTCTGTTAAAACTTGTAAGCTACTGTCTGTAGAAACCATTGATTATATCTATCCTGTGAAAGATACTTTACTACTATGTAAAACTTACAAACAAGTTAACTGACTTTGTTCTTGAAGTAATTGATACAATGTAAACAAACACTATAAGCTGTTAAGTAACTTTCACTTCATTCAACGGCTCCTAGGACAGACCCCCCACCCTCTGTGATTAAAGGGCCGGGAGTCTCAAATGAATTAGCACACACCCCGAAAGTGGTGGAGACAGTAAATTAAAATATGGTTAAGGTATGGAATGTATGCTGATGAATGCTTGATATACATGGATGGTTAGGGAGGTGCCAGCCTAGAAAGAAAGTATCCATCGGCCGAAGAATGTGTCAAGTGGATGACCAGAAAACCCCCGGAGGGTAAACTGGGATCCACCCCATCACCTGGAAGGATGAGAAACACACACTTCGGACAATGTGGAGCCACCAGGAATGTGCCACTTTGGACAGGAATGGGTGCCATCTGCTGATTGAGTCAGCAACAGCAGGATGAAACAGCTCCCATAGACTAACATAGGAATTAAATCCTATAAGAATGGACTCTCAAGACTGAGGACTTTGAGTCTCTTTGGTTCTGCTGCCAACCTCCAGGAGCATCAGGTGCATCTGACACAGACTCGGCTCCATCCTCATGACCAAGCTACCTGGCCAGTAACTTGGCATGAGCAACTTCTAGGCTGGTAACTATAACACCTATACAGAACTTGAATGAATGATTGTGTGAATGAATCTATCTATCTATCTATATATATGTGTGTGTATAAGGAATAAGTAGTGATAGGAATAAGTAGTCAAACAATGTTGTTTACTTTTATCTTTTGCTTTATCATTATATTTACAATAAATGTGGCATCTTTGCCTTATCCCTCTTAATAAGATCCTGCTGGTTTTTATTTTATTGGTATAACAATTAGAGATAGGCACAAACTGCAAAATTCAGATTTACGTTCTACTAGGGATGGAAGATCTTGTAATTAACTCAATAGCTTGGGGCTCACAAAATCTAGGTTCAGTTCCCAGCTCTACCACAGCTTTCCATTTTTGGTAAGTCACTTTACCTCAGTTCCCCACCTATAAAACTAGAATACTTCTTTTTTATTCCCACTCTTTCTCAGTTCAGCATATAAGCTCTTGAATGCCAGGTTTGTCTCTTACATGTTGGTTGACTACCACAATGGGTCCATTTGGAGCTACTGTAATACAGATAATAAACCTGGCATAGATTGAAGCTAGGGTTATGATTTAGGATCCTCTTAAAGTAAGATTTTAATAAGACCCAGTTATGGTATGTTGCATAAATATTAGGGCTCTATGAAGCTTTCATAATTAAAAGACCAACTGCTGCCAGTACTCCAGTTCTGTAACAAGAAGAATGTAAACATTAACTCCTTTCTTTCTGACAGTTAGCTCATTCTCGGGCTGAGTGATACTTCAGACTGCTCCACATGGAGTCCCTGGGGATTCTGTGCCACCTACTATGTTTCTCCAAGTGAACGAATGAGGTCAGAGCCATATGGAGCATGGCCGACAGCTGCTGCACAGCAATTCCTTTCCTGGTCAGTAGGCAGGTCACCCATACCCAGGAGAATTTCTTACCGCTTATTAGGAACACAGTGGGCATTCTGGTCTTTCCGTGCCAGTCAAAAAGTGAATCACTCGGCTACCTCTCATGGAAGTTTGAGGGGAAGGAAAGGGCACCAGGGACTTCCCCCTCAAGACACTGCTGGGTAAGGGGGCAGGTGTGATCTTTGATTCGGGATGCCGGGGAAGCTGGCCTGTGTTCTCCTGGTTTTGTTGTAGTTTTGCTTTGAAGTTTCACTTTTGAATGCACCTGAAAGTCAAAGCAAAATTCAGGAGTAGGGTTATTCCTACACACTGTCCCAGTTAAGCAGTGATGTGAATCTTTATTTTGGTTGAGATTTAACACTAATAATGTCAAGTATTAGAAGGGGTTTTTTTATTCAACAATCGTGCTACACATACTGAAAACATGTGTACTATAGAGTAGCCTTTTTACATGGAGACATATTGGGCTGTGTTTGTTACTATTTTTTATTGAAAACAATACATGGACACAGTCCTGTGTGAAGGGAAGAACTTAAGATTCCTACTCTATGAGGCTTGTCATATTATCGGCGCCAGATAATACAATTCAGATATAAAATATACATGTTGATCCACTATATTAACAGTCTAATTTTCAAGAAAATACTAAGGTCTATCCGGTCAGTTGTTGCTTTTAGGAGGGATCTGAATATAGGGCTTGGTCCTACTTTCATAAAAGTTAATGGCAAAGTTCCCACTGATTTTAATAGTGCAGGATCAGGACCACAAGGAGGTTGACTGGCAGTGTACAAGAAGACGCCAGAGAGGAAGAGGTTACATTTATCAAAGTGACTGATGACTAAGGAATTAAGTATTTCAGCTGCCAGCATAGAGACCGTATGTACTACAAGCTAATTGAATATCAATTTAATTATTATGAATATATATTGGTATGGCTATATTTCCTAACTGATTAAAACATTTATTCATGTACACATATGATCACTGGGACTGATCCAAAGTTCGCTGAAATCATTGGGAGTCTTACCATTGATTTCAGTGGACTGTGGATCAGTCCCACAGCATCTTGTTGAAGATTCAGGGCTAGATCCTGAGCTGTGCCGAGGAGCACTCAGGACAGCTCAAGGTGGAGGGATGTGAAGTTGACTTTAAGCCACTGTTGAATGACAAGAGTCTTGGAACCATCCATGTGTTGATCCAGTACCTGGCATAGTTTGAAGGTTGCTCAGACTTTAGCTGGTTGCCAATGACTCCAAGGGAGCCTCAGCCACACCCATTTCCTCCAGCCATCTTTGCATGCCAGTGGCCAATGCAAAGGTGTGATGTAGGAGTGATTATGTTGTTTCTATGTCACCAGAAGATTCCCTGCACAGGCAGAATCCTGAATTGGCCAGGTACACTGGCTTCAGCACAGCTTGGCACTGCCAGAGCACTCCAGGGTGCTCCATCTTATGGGAGACTTAGGCCCATTGAATTGGAAGTATTTACCTGGTTTCTCTAAAGTACTTTCATGGGTACTGCCAACAAGTAAACAATAAATAAATAAATTGTATGGTAAAAAGCCCAATACATTGATAAGCCCTTCAAAGTCAAAACAAGGTAATATTTGGATCTTCTGCAATGGTCACAATTAAGCAGTCAACATTAACTAAACAGTTCCACCATGAGTCCTGAGAGAAACTTATTTCCTGTTCTAAATATAATGAAATGTTGTATTATTTGTATTATGGTAGCACCTAAAGGGCCCTACCAAGACCAGTGCCCCATTGTTCTATGCACTACATGGACACACGCTGTGACAGTTCTCTGGGCATCCAGGAGTGTGAGTCTTCTTGTTACCCCCTGCCTCCAGTGAGGAGGAGTCTTTCCTGTGGAAGATGGGTGTCCACTCCCTACCACCACCAGCCTTTCAGCCACTCAAGCACTCTCTTTTGGGTTCTGACAGCCTGAACTTTCCCAAGTCCCTCTGAATCTTTTCCCTGTGATATCTAGTCCCTGATACTGGCTATGCACAGAATTTCCAGTTTCTCTGTACCCAAAGGTGCACTGTACCCCAATTTACCAGTTTTTCCTTAAGCCCCCACTCCTGTAAACCACTCAGCACTAGTGAGCAGTTATTATAAAACAAAAGTAGGTTTATTGAAGAAAGAATGAAAATATAACTAGAAATGAGAGAAAGTGATGGAAACAAGGGGTTACAACACAAATCGTAAAACATGAACCTGGGCCAATAGTTACCTTTCCTATATAATAAAGTAAGTCCTCCCACCCCTGCCCAAAGTTCAGTCTGTTGCAGACATAGGCGCTGACTCTGTGGGTGCTTCAGGGCTGCAGCACCCACGGAGAAAAATTAGTGGGTGCTTAGCCAAGCTCCCCTCCCTTCCCCCCACACTACCACCCACCGGTGGCCCCCGTCGATCAACTCCTCCCCATCCCTCCCAGCTGTTTCGCAGCATGCAGGAGGCACTGGAGGGGAAAAGGGGAGGAGTAGGGCTGGGGCGCACTCGGAGGAAAGTGGTGGCAAGAGGCAGGGAAGAGGCAGGGTGGAGGTGGGGCCTTGGGGGAAGGGGTGGAGTGTGGGTGGGGCGTGGGTGGAGTGGAGAAAGGGCCATGGAAAATTAGAAGCCAGCACCTGTGGTTGCAGAGCTGGCTGGTTTCACAGGAACCAGGATCCACAGGTCCATGAAAGCCTCCACTCCTTGGGGTTTCCTCACTGAATGGAATCCAGAGTGCCTTTCCCTACACTCTGTCATACTGAAACAATCTTTTGTCTTTATTCATAGCCAGGACATCTCCTGCCTGCTAATGTTCCTTTTCACCTGCAAGTGATTTAGATCAGTGCTTCTCAAAGTCGGGCCGCCGCTTATTCAGGGAAAGAACTGGCCAGACTAGACTAGAAGCAGAAGAAAATGAGAAAAAACATCAGAGACTGCTTCAAATTAAAAAACTCGAGAAAGAAGCTGATGAGAGGGCTAGGGAGCAGAAAGAAAGAGAAGAAAAAGCCAAAGAGGAGGCCCATGAAAGAGAAGAAAAAGCCAAAGAGGAGGCCCATGAAAGAGAAGAGAAAGCCAAAGAGGAGGCCCACAAGAGAGAGATGGAGCTGGAAAAAGCCAAAGAGGAGGCGAGAGAAAAAGAAAGGAAGCATGAACTGGAAGTAGCAAGGGCTAGGCAGGATGCACCAGCCCATCCTAGCAACTCCTCTCCAGGTACCACTTCCCATCCCAGAAAATTCCCCACCTACAAGGCAGGCGATGATACTGAGGCCTTCTTAGAAAATTTTGAAAGGGCCTGCCTTGGATACAACATCACTCCAAACCAGTACATGGTAGAGCTGAGGCCGCAGCTCAGTGGACCCTTAGCAGAGGTGGCGGCTGAAATGCCTAAGGAACACATGAACAGTTATGAACTTTTTAAAAACAAGGCCAGAATCAGAATGGGGCTAACACCCGAGCATGCCCGTCGACGGTTCAGAGCCCTAAGGTGGAAACCCGATGTGTCATTTACCCGACATGCCTACCACATTGGGAAAAATTGGGATGCCTGGATATCAGGAGCAAATGTTAAATCTACGGAAGAGTTGCCCTTCCTAATGCAAATGGAGCAGTTTTTAGAGGGTGTTCCTGAGGAAATAGAAAGGTACATCCTAGATGGGAAGCCCAAAACTGTAACCGAGGCGGGGGAGATTGGAGCCAAATGGGGTGGAGGTGACAGAAAAGAAAAAAGCTAGTAGCAGTTGGAGTGAATATCAGAAGGGGCAAGCCGAAACAAAACCTTATCACCGGGGACAACCCAAGGCCCCACCCACATCCCAAGGGAAACCCCAGACGCTTTCTCACCCCACCACACCAGTCTCCATCAACCAACATCGCCCCGGTGATACCTTAGCAGGGCGATGTTTTAAATGTAATGAACTGGGGCATATAAAGGCTCACTGCCCCAAGAACCCCAACCGATTACAGTTCATTACACCCCAATCACACCAAAGATCCCCAGACCCAGATGCCTCTCTCATACCCTCGGAGCGAAGGGAAACCTTGAGAGTGGGCGGAAAGAAGGTTATCGCTTGAAGGGACACTGGGGCACAAGTGTCAACTATCCACCAATCCCTAGTGGACCCCAAACTCATCAACCCGGAGCATCCAGTGACCATTCAACCCTTCGTGTCACAGTCGGTAACCTTGCCTACAGCCAGTACAAGGGCTGGTCAGGAATGTGGACTTTTGCAGTCTATGACAATTATCCCATTCCCATGCTACTGGGGGAAGACTTGGCCAACCATGTAAAGCTAGCCAAGAGGGTGGGAATAGTCACCTGCAGCCAGGCTAAGCAAGCTTTCACCCCCATCCCTGTTCCTGAGCCGTCCACCAGGGCCCCGTCTGTGTTACCAGAGACCCAAACAAAGGTGGTGGAACCGGATCCCCTGCCAACGACTGCAACAGCCGTAGTGGATCCAATCCCAGAGGCCCAGCCAAAGCCAGTCCCAGAACCGAAACTGGCAACGCAGCCAGCACCAGAACCATTGCCAGCACTGAGTCCAGCACTTGCAAACCCGTCTACAACTCCAATGCCAGAGGGCACCAGCGAGCCTGAACTGGCGGAAGCAGCAGATAACCCTACCCAAGAGGCTCAGCCAGAGCCTGAGATACCACATAGTGCACCAGCGGACAGCGGTTCACAGTCAATGGAAACAGCCCCAGCACCTGCATCGCTTCCAGAGGGACCAAGCCCCAGTCCACAGTCCAAGGAGGAACTGATGTCTCCAGCATCAAGGGAACAGTTCCAGGCCGAGCAGGAAGCAGATGACAGCCTTCAGAAAGCTTGGGCGGCAGCACGGAGCACCCCACCACCTCTCAGCTCTTCTAACCGATCCCGGTTTGTGGTAGAACAAGGACTTTTATACAAGGAGACTCTTTCTGGTGGGCACCAGGAAGTCTGGCATCCTCAAAGACAGTTGGTAGTTCCCACTAAGTATCGGGTAAAGCTCTTGAGCTTAGCCCATGATCATCCCAGTGGCCATTCTGGGGTGAACAGAACCAAAGACCGGTTGGGGAAGTCCTTCCACTGGGAGGGAATGGGCAAGGACGTTGCTAATTATGTCCGGTCTTGTGAGGTGTGCCAACGAGTGGGAAAGCCCCAAGACCAGGTTAAAGCCCCTCTTCAGCCACTACCCATAATTGAGGTCCCATTTCAGCAAGTAGCTGTGGATATTCTCGGTCCTTTCCCAAAGAAGACACCCAGAGGAAAGCAGTACGTACTGACTTTCATGGATTTTGCTACCCGATGGCCGGACGCTGTACCCTTAAGCAACACCAGGGCTAAAAGTGTGTGCCAGGCATTAGCAGACATTTTTGCCAGGGTAGGGTGGCCCTCCGACGTCCTTACAGATTCGGGAACTAATTTCCTGGCAGGGACCAAGAAAAACCTGTGGGAAGCTCATGGGGTGAATCACTTGGTTGCCACCCCTCATCACCATCAAACCAATGGTCTGGTGGAGAGGTTTAATGGAACTTTGGGGGCCATGATACGTAAATTCGTAAATGAACACTCCAATGATTGGGACCTAGTGTTGCAGCAGTTGCTTTTTGCCTACAGGGCTATACCACATCCCAGTTTAGGGTTTTCACCATTTGAACTTGTGTATGGCCGCGAGGTTAAGGGGCCATTACAGTTGGTGAAGCAGCAATGGGAGGGGTTTACGCCTTCTCCAGGAACTAACATTCTAGACTTTGTAAGCAACCTACAAAGCACCCTCCGACACTCTTTAGCCCTTGCTAAAGAAAACCTAAAGGATGGTCAGGAAGAGCAAAAGGCCTGGTATGATAAACATTCCAGAGAACGGTCCTTCAAAGTAGGAGACCAAGTCATGGTCTTAAAGGCGCTCCAGGCCCATAAAATGGAAGCATCGTGGGAAGGACCATTCACGGTCCAGGAGCGCCTAGGAGCTGTTAACTATCTCATAGCCTCCCCCACCTCCAACATAAAGCCTAAGGTATACCATGTTAATTCTCTTAAGCCCTTTTATTCCAGAGAATTAAACATTTGCCAGTTTACAGCCCAGGAAACAGATGACACGGAGTGGCCTGAAAGTGTCTACTACGAAGGAAAACAGGATGGTGGCGTGGAAGAGGTGAACCTCTCCACGACCCTTGGACGTCTGCAGTGATAGCAGATCAAGGAGCTGTGCACAAGCTTTGCAGTCTCCCGGGAAAGTTTCCCAGAGTTAACTGGTTAACAATTGTTCTTGGAATGAAACATATTGTTAGTTTTTATATAATCAGTAGTATGTCTAAAGGTACATTTGTCTTATTAACTCTGTTTTCTCCTAGAACTCCAGGAAGAAATCACAGCCAGTGTGGAACCGAACGTCCAACACTATCTGTGATTTGGGGGGCGTGTCATAACTATAAAGGGAAGGGTAACAGCTCTCCTGTGTACAGTACTATAAAATCCCTCCTGGCCAGAGACTCCAAAATCCTTTTACCTGTAAAGGGTTAAGAAGCTCGGGTAACCTGGCTGACACCTGACCCAAAGGACCAATAAGGGGACAAGATACTTTCAAATCTTGGGGGGGGGGAGGGAAAGGCTTTTGTTTGTGCTCTTTGTTTAAGGGGTTGTTCACTCTTGGGACTGAGAGGGACCAGACATCAATCCAGGTTCTCCCCATCTTTCTAAACAAGTCTCTCATATTTCAAACTTGTAAGTAAAAACCCAGGCAAGGCGTCTTAGTTTTAATTTGTTTTCTCAACTTGTAAATGTACCTTTTACTAGAGTGTTTATCTTTGTTTGCTATACTTTGAACCTGGGCTAGAGGGGGGTCCTCTGAGCTCTTTAAGTTTGATTACCCTGTAAAGTTATTTTCCATACTGATTTTACAGAGATGATTTTTACCTTTTTCTTTAATTAAAAGCCTTCTTTTTAAGAACCTGATTGATTTTTCCTTGTTTTTAGATCCAAGGAGTTTGGATCTGTATTCACCAGGAGTTGGTGAAAGGAAGGAGGGGGGAAGGGTCAATTTCTCCTTGTTTTAAGATCCAAGGGGTTTGGATCTGTATTCACCAGGGCATTGGTGAAAGGTTTCTCAAAGCTTCCCAGGGAAGGGAATGGTGGCAGCGGACCAGAACTAAGCTGGTAGTTAAGCTTAGAAGTCCTCATGCAGGCCCCAACACTTGTACCCTAAAGTTCAAAGTGGGGATACAGCCTTGACACCTGCTTTTTCAGGTTCTGGTGCTGCATATACTGCAGGATAATGCGTGAGGTGTTTACAGTGCTCATAACTGCCGTGGTGATCTGAGCGGGCTTCATACTTGCTGTGGTATGGCATCTGCAGGAGAGCAGGAGAGCAGAGTGGCAGCGGAAGCGTGACGATGGTTTGCAGCCCTACTTCACCGGCTGCTGCCAGAGCAGGAGAGTAGCGTGGCAGCAGAAGGGTCGTTCGGTCATTCGATGGCGATGGTTTGCAGTCCTATTGTACCTTCAGCTGCCAGAGCAGGAGAGGAGAGTGGCAGCGGAAGCGTGACGATGGTTTTCAGCCCTATTGTACTCTCAGCTGCCACAGCAGCAGAGCAGAGTGGCAGCGGAAGCGTGAAGATGGCTTTCAGCCCTATTGTACTGTCTGCTGCCAGCAACACCCAGGACACAACAGCGGTGGCTGAGCTGAGCGGGCTGCACGCTTGCCGTGGTGTGGCGTCTGCGCGGAAAAAAGGTGCGAAATGATTGTCTGCTGTTGCTTTCACGGAGGGAGGGGCGACTGACGACATGTACCCAAAACCACCCACGACAATGTTTTTGCCCCAAAAGGCAGTGGGAGCTCAACCCAGAATTCCAAGGGGTGGCGGAGACTGCGGGATCTGTGGGATAGCTACCCACAGTGCAATGCTCCGAAAGTCGACGCTAGCCTCGGTACTGTGGACGCACTCCGCAGACTTAATGCGACTTAATACGCTTAGTGGGGACACACACAATCGACTACAAAATCGCTTCCTAAAAAATCGACTTCTATAAATTCGACCTAATTTCGTAGTGTAGACATAACCTTAGAAGATGAGAGATGCAGAATTCAAAGTTTTTAACATGATAGAGGAAAACAGAAGATATTTAAAACATGAGCCAGAAAAATCTCTCATTTTGAGTTCTGACACTTTGAGAAACTCTGACAGCAAAATGATAGTGAGAATTTTAAAAATACACAACTATTCTAATATGTAACTAAAAAAGATATTGTCAACAGTACAAGTCGAATCTGCAAAAAGTTAGGAAAATCTGAAGTTAGCTTGTTTCATTTTTAGAGTAAAAAGAAATGACTTTCAGGAACCTGACTTTGTTTGATTTGTTCTTCCGAAGCACTTTGCATGTATGAAGCAAAACTGACTGAAATCTCAAAGAAAGGGTCACTCTCCCCCCTGATAATAAGTATTTCATAAAAAAACCCAGAAAGTTTTCATCACTGAAACTATTCACTGTCATGACCACTGAATGGAAAGTACCAGAAGCAAATAGAAAAGGATATGTATTATCCACTCTAGTTTTAATGTGCTATCCATAAGTATCTGGTGAATAGCATAGTATTTGAAAATCTTTTCTAGTCAATGTCTGCACTTATCTCTGTAAAACTAGACAAAGAGAAGAGGCTTAGAAAGGGTGTAGATAAAGCCACTCAAGTTTATTGATTTTTTTAATAGAATCATTCAATGCAGTTGGGATTGCATAGCACAGATTAATAAAATGGAGCATGCAAGAGGGTGGGAAAAAGACCTAGCTAAATCATACTTTCAGATGCCAGGATTTGGCTTTTAATATACTAAAGATAAAGAAGGGAAGCAGGTAAGGAAAAGAAAACATCAGCTGAGTTCAACATAGCAAAAAGAAAACATTAATTAAAAGCTCTCAGATTAATCCACGATACAACTATATTTTAAAAAAAATATTTCTTTGGTTGACAGCAGAATTGCTAATCTCACATGCCTTTGTTCTACCAACCCAGTGGATCAAAAGACAGCCAAAAAAAGAGGATAATAGTTTTAGTTTGTGGAAAGGAAGACTGTATTACTCTTGACTGGAGACAATTGAAACAAACAGTTCTTAAACTGCTAGATCTTTCATGGAAATCAATGAGTTCTTCAAATGCAAAAATCAACAAAATAGGTGGACAATTGGGAACATTGTGGCAGTGCTATCCACATTTGGAAGGAAATTACTTTAAAAATGTTCATTCATTTGGCCACTACTTTAGTTTCAGTGGGCCTCTCAGCCCAGTTTTCAGAATGTCCTCATCCCAGGACTTGTCTACATTTAAAATGCTGCAGCTGAACCACTGCTTCTGCTCCACTGTAACACTTTGGTGAAGACACTACGTATGCCAATAGGAGGGTTCTCCCATCAGCACAGGTAAACCACCTCCCCTTGAGGCAGTAGCTATGTCAACAGGAGAATTTTCTCATTGGCCTACTATTGCCTACAATGGGGGGTTAGGACGGTTTAACAGTGTTGTTCAGAGATCTGGATTTTTCACATCCCTGAATGGCATAGTTATGCTGAGCTAATTTTCTAATGTAGACCAGGACCTGGTCTCTACATTTGCAACCAGTTTCTCAACATGCACATTTAAATTTGAGGGAAGGGAGAACAAAGAATGGTGGATGCAAATTTAGAGGCTGATCTTGGAAATTTGGCCTTTTGTGTTGATGGAAATGCAGTTATGTAATTGAGATATTATTAAAGTAGGTTTTACTGTATTTTCTAGAATGTAAGCCTATTTGAAAAGTGCTTAGCCCGTTCGTCAGCAAAGATAACCATCCCATTGTAATAAATGCATGAGTATCTTGTGTCTACAGCCTGAACGAATGAAAGAGTAGCAGTAAAATATGTAAAGTCCCATCCCACACAATCCATTGACTTTGTACATCAACATATCGAGATAATTAATATTATATTATATGGAATGTTTTTACTATATTAGTTCCTATTGGTAATTGCTAAAGACTCGAGAATGCAAATACACAGAAGTGGGTAGTGGAGGCAACACAGACCAATCCCAATCCTTTTTTGGATATTGCATTATAATAGAAAACATTCCTGTCTGTTCAGCAGGAGATGTCAGTGATAAGTAGCAATCCGAATCAGGTTTTATGTGAGCAATTAATAAGGCACTAAAATTAAACCATTCCAAAACAATTAACAAAACCAGTGCATAGTGTGAAATACCTACCAAAATCCAGTGAGATGGTAGTGTTTGCATACTTTTGGCCACATGTAAATGCACCATATGCATATTATATATACACACACTATATTGATACATAAATTCTTTATATAAAATGTTCCTGTGGCCCTAAGCTGTGCCTCTGACAAGGGAAATCACTTGTAGTGCATTGCAGCATACTAATGGCCCCCTACATACCTCACAAGAGGCATGCAGGGGTATGATTGGATGACAAAATCGGTCCCTGATAGTGCAAATGAATACACATTTACATAGCGCTTTTCATTCACAGATCTCAAAACATTTTACATAATTGACTGAGTATTGTTAGCCATATATTGCAGATGGTGAATCTGAGGCACAGAAAAGTTGTGAGATTTGTCTCAGGTTAGATGACAATTCATGGCAGAGTTGGGAACAGAACCCAGAGCTCCTGACTCCTAGTTTGGCCCTGTGATGGGGTGTACAAATCCCACACCAGAAAGAGCTACTCTGTGATCAGTTGGCCCAACCCTGCCACACTCGCAAAATATGCATGGACTGGAGGAAGAGCATAAAAAGGATGCAGAGTAGCTCAGTAGAAGACCCACAGCGGAAGTGAAGGGGCCTATGTTTCAAGCTCCTGGGAAGGAGCACTGCAGGAGCTCCAGCTTCCCAAGGTCTGACTACAATGACTTGGTCAAATGCACAAAGGGGGGACTTGTGATTCTGCACTTTACCTCTGAGTTCAGTTATTTAATATGTTTACTTTATCCATTGGTAAGAAAGGGGATTGGTAAGAAGTGATGCAGGAAGGCAGCAGTATTGTACTTTGGGAAGCAGGACTTAGCTGCTTACCACTGGGCTCTGGATCATAACCTGGTGGAGAGTGTGGGCCTGGGTTTCCCTACTCACCCCTAGGGAGTGCCAAAGATAGAAGTCTACCCCTGTTGCAGGTTAGGTTAGACTGTTACCAAATATCACATTTTTACTATCCCAAAGCAGAAATGCTTTGCACATAATTACTGCATAGTAATTCTGTTAAAATACAGGAATATTTCTTATTCGGAACAGCTGCATTTTTTCTGTAAGAGAAGAGGAGAAAAGAAGCTTAGAATAGCTATAGATAAAGCCACTTCAGGATGTTTTTGTTATTTTTTTAATAGAAAGTCACTCAGCAAAGCTGGGTTTGCACAGTGCAAATTAATACAATGGAACAAACAGATCTTTATAAATCAAGATTATAGATTAAGGGATTTGCCACTGAAAATTCTCTAAAAATAAAAGTGGGTAAAGCTTTTGGCAACACCTAAATTGGAGCAGCATAAAGAAAAACATTCCACTGATTAAAAGTTCTTGGATTAATCTATGTGATGTTGCTGTCATATTTTCACTGTTCTGGCTAAAAGAGGATTTGGTTATTACATTTGCCTTTGTTCTTCCAATAGTAGATTAAAAGCAGACATAAAACAGGATAGGATTCTTTTGTTTTCCTCTTTATCACTTCACTACTAGTTACTCAAGATTCCTTGCAAATTAATGAAGGCTCAAGTGATGTACAATTTAATGTTGAAAAGGCTGGGTTATTTCAATTACGTTCAAGGGGTTTTGAAAACACTGGGTAAATATATACAATCAAAGGTGAAATGGGAGTTTTAGGCATGCTGGTATTCCAGAAGTAGTCAATTACAGTATATCCACATGAGTGGATATACACAAGGTTAATTTTCAGTGTAATATGTAAAGACTATAACAGTGTATGCAGAAGTTGGATGAATAACTAATTTACCTTATTTTTAGTTAATAGGAAATTAAGAAAAAATGTATACATGTCTGAAGATTTTCTTTTAGAAATTTCAAAGATTTGTTGTATTTTAAGGTCTCAATACTTTCAAATAGCAATTCATGAAGACAGCCTGTGGTACGAGAGATTAGCACACTAGACTTCTGCCTGTGGACACCTGGGTTAGTATCCTGGCATTTCATTACAAATGAAAGGGATTTCCCCCCCCTTTTGCTGATATCATAAATCATCACACAATTTGGTACAGTTGACAGAGACAGCTCAACACACACACAGGACTACAAATGCAAGGATATGAATCAACAGATCTATTGAAATAAACCCCTGAGATGAGATTTTCTCAGAAGTTTGGAATAGAAGGATCATTGCCGGAACCAGTGTAAGTTCATGACTTAGACAAAGATCATCTTTCTGTGAAGTTCTGAGACAGACCACTCTCCCTGGGTGGCTCTTTCCTTGCCTGCATAAAGGGGATTTGGTTTCTTCCACACCACCATTCCCTCATCCCTGAAAAAGGAAGATCCATAGTTCTAAGGACCATGCTTGAAGAAATGGCAGGGTGGTGGGATCATGCATCAAACCCTTTGCCCTTCCTTGTGCAGCCCCCTATATGCCCTGGAATGTCCCTTGAACAGGAGGGCTTCAGCTTCATTGCAGTGTATTGGGCTAGATACTCATCTGGTGTAAATTAGAGTAGCTCCATCGAAGTCAATGGAGCAATACTCATTTACACCAACTGAGGATCTGGCTTGTATTTTCTCAAAAGGTCCAAACCTGACTCTCATTGGTAAGTCTACATGAGCAAGGCTTGCAGAACTAGACCTAATATGTGTGTATCCATTTTAAAAATACACAGCCACTAACAGAACAAAAGAATCAAATGATGTTTGCTCATTCTGCACACAAGTTACCCATTTTGAGATAGTTTCTTTTGTATGTTGCAATCTGATGGGCAACAAAATTGTCTCCCTTCACCTGTGTTTCTTTTCTGCTCCGGTGTCCCAACAGAAATATATACTTGACTTTGAAACTCCCTATTTCAAAATGTCTTCATATGTGGCTTCTCTTGATTGTTACTGGACCAGGGGTCATTTTAAAGAGACACAGAATGCATTAATTATAATTACTGAAATACTAGTTATGTCTTAGGAAAACAAACAAACAAAAATCTTGGCAGCCTCTCTCAACAACAGCCCATTGTTTAATAACAAAACACCAACACAGTTCCTTTTTGTTAATGTCCAGAACACATTAGACTATTATAAGTATCACCCAGGAATAGAAGAAAAATATATATATATTTTTGACACTGATGAATTGGAATTAAAATATAAATGAATTTGATACATTATAGATAGTTGCTTTCATAACTGCAGTTACTAGGTGTCAGAATTTCAGTGCAAATCTCATGTTGAATATTATTTTCCAACTTCCCTTGACAAACAGATGGTCTTCTCCAATGAGAGAAAGCAAGCTAGAGAGAGAGAGAGAGGGAAAGAATGAAGCCATGCTTTATTCTGACAGTATAAATTAAACATCTCTTCAGTCTCAGTTTAAATGGAACATTTTGGGCCCAAATCAGTAATAGACAACATTTGGCTTCCATACTATAGAATCCCACACAATGCCACAGAGGCCTTCAACAGCCCGGCATGACCATCTGCAACGTAGGAGCCTGAACATATTTTTTTTCTTTAAAGTGAATTGTGCCCTTTGATGGTAGCTACTCAGGTACTAAAATTATCCAGCAGTGCAAATGTTTTCTTTAAAAAAGATGGGAGACGTGTGTGTCTGTGGGAGTGGGGGGAGGCAATAATTATATAACTGCTTCGTAGAGGACTAGATTGTGCCATTTAGGTATAGGCTATAGTGAAAGTGCCTCACAAAGCTCTCTGGTATACAGAGGCAGCAGGTCCAACACTACATTCCTTTGTGGGCTGTTACTTGCGCCTCACCAATTAGAGCTGGATGAAATTTGTTGACTGCAACTTTTTCAGTGAAAAACAGAGATTCAGTGACACAAACATTTAATGAATTTGTGCAAATTTTGCTGAATTATTTCAATTGAGGGGGAAAAAACTAAAAAAATTAATTCCCCCATTAGAAATGTTTCATTTCCACATTTTCAAACATTTGAAACAACTTTTTGTTTCAAATTTTCCTTTAGTATGTTTTAAAATTAAAAATTTTAAACTGCTCAAAATCTAAAAGCATTTCATTTCATCTCCCCTTATCACCACCCTTGCCCACACACCATTTTTTATTTTTATTATTTACTCTTTCATTTGCCAAAAAAAAATAATATTTAGGTTGACTTGAAACAATTTTTTAAAACTTTTCAGAACTGCCAGTGAACTGAAAAATCTGTTATTTGTACAACTTCCTGCACTCAGTTGGGAAGGGGGCAGAGTCATAGACCAGGCCCTTGTCCACGCATCCTTGTCCACTTTGTAGTGTTGGGTACTCCTGAGAGAGTAGGGAAGAAACAGATTTTGGCTTCTCATAACCATGGGGTATGCAGTTCTATCTGGCTTGGCTACAGGATGTGCAAGTTAGGATCTAGGGGGGCTCCTTACACCTTCCCCTGCATTGGGCACCCATGTAAGTCCTGGCATCAGACTGATTAGTACCTTTTAGAGAAGTGATCCTAGCCCACTCCCCACTTGCTCAGATAGCTAATAGTAATAACAATACTCAGCTTTTGTGCCTGTACTGTCCATTACATACTGCAGAAGTAAAGTATTAGAAAAGCATTTGGTGAAGAAAGGGAAACAATAATAATTTTAAAAGACAGTTTGTCTGATCCCTGTGTTCCCACTGACTTCCAGACCTCTCAGAGTATGTCTACATGGCAAAAAACAAACAAACAAAAACCAGTGTGGTAGCAAGACTTGGGCTCTCATAATGACGCTACTACACCGTGGTACACAGTATAAGCCTACTGCTGGGCAGGTGCTGGACACCTTCGTGTTCTATGGCCATCATTTAACAAGAAGATACATTTTGTTTGTAGATTAGTTGAATTAAATATGCATGTCAGTCATTAACTAATCAATAAACTTACTGCAATGAAAACTAGCTAGTCGACCCATATGGGGTCCAATTCTGCAGTCTCAATTCCATCAGCAGCATCTCCGCACTTTACAGGACTGGGCCTTTTAGGTAGTCAGTCATTTTTTGTGAGAAGAATTTTAATACTCAATAACATTCTTGTTTGCTTTGCCTTTTTAAAATAATATGAAATGAATCTTTCTAGGCAATAATAATTGAATTGCTGTAAATAGAACACTCTGTTATAAGAGATACCAGCACAATATGATGGTATGTCACTATGTCTGTCTGTACAGAAATTCAATCCTCATTAGAACTATTTATTAAAACTCAGTGTTCTGCTGAAGATCACCAACTCATTTGAGCAGGCTTACGGATATCCAAAATATACACATGCCATTTATTCGTTAAAAAACATCTACAAACAAAAATCATCTATTTGTTTATACCTTTCATGAATCTGACCTTACAACACCAGCAGAGAAGTTACATTCCCCTCATTCATCTTAATGGGCTGTTAACTACTATGCTTCATTATGATGACCATCATAAATACTACCACTGTTAGAAAAAGAAAGCAGCCAAAAACAAATATACAGCTAGAGTCATTAAAACTAAATTACTGCATTATGGGTTGCTGGGTCTAGTATCTCTCTTGAGCACTATTTAGGATCAAACCAAAAAATGCACACATCAAACTGTGTCCTTGTTAGGTGTGTGAATGCCTGTGAAGTGGGAGAGGCGGCATGTCTAGCCAGGAGGACAAGGCACTACACATCAGCTCTAATCCACAGTACCTAACACAATGGGGCTTTGACCCTGAATGGGCGGTTTCACACTACAGATAAATACCCATTAGAGCTGATGAAAACACAGGATGAACTAATCACAAAAAAAGCTAAACTTTTGCTCCCTCCCTCCACTTTTTTTTTGTTCTGGTTTCCTATTTTTGAACAAGGTCTAAGAATATTTGCTGGCCAGGGGAGTTATTGTGTATACTGCAAATATGCCAAGTGCATGGACTGAACCCACTAGCCTCTATTTCATGTCATGATGTCATCAGTCACCTAACACATCCTTCCACTTCAACTGCTTAAATATCCCTCTTATAATGCCTTTGTCTTCCTCACTTCTGCTTATCATTTAGGGACAGACTTCAGACCTCTTGCTTCTATCAGTGAGCAGATAGAGGAGTCCCACTTATGTGAGGAGTCCCATTGAAACCTAAGACCCTTATTTTGTTAGCAAAAACACTTTACTAATATTATTGTTGCCACCCTTCTCCCTGCCTCTTCTCACTCCCAAACATACAAAGCCTGTATTGTGTATCACAAGGTACTTTCCCAAGCATGAATAATTGTATTCAACCTTTGCAGAAAAGTGAATGAAATGGGCTACAAATAATGGCCAAAAGGAAAAGCAATTCAGAATTTGAAAAAAAAAAAGTTTGCAAGTAAATATTCACCCAGCTGTACTCTTACCTTAATAAACCTATTCTTTGTACTATCGTTTTTAATATGTAGAAATAGCCAACAGTTTTTCTTGAAAGTCAAGCTGAGGTCGACAAGCGAAAAATATTAAAAACCTTTGTTCTAAATGTCTGAAAATAAAGCAAGTCAATGAGATTTAGTCGTAATCAGAAACAGCCATTCTAAAAATAGCATAAAGTTCTGAAGAAGAAAAAAGTTAGGAAAATAGTGTATTGTGATCCTTTAATTAATATTGGGTTAAATCTGGGATGTAAGAAATGGCAAGCCTGGGTTTTAGGTCACAAATTGGTACAGTCCAGCAAAAAGACTTCAAAGGAAAAAATAAAATGTCTGGGGCAAATTTCCATTAAAAAAAAATCAGTGTTAGCTCTGAGAGATCTACTGCCCTTCAGGACTGGAGAGCACATTCTTTGAGGCATGATTTTAAATTTTTGCATCACAGTCTAAAGTATTCAACATATGTTATGTATATTCATATACTGTATAGTCCTTTATTATAGGTAAAGTTGGAAGAACCATTTATAGTTGAGGTTGCCTGACATGTTCTATAAATTCCTGTTTTCAGTTGCTTGTGATTTGTGAAACTTTAATTGTCAGGAAAGAAATTTGCTTGTGCCTAGGGAGCAAAGAGAAGAAAGCACCCTGACACAAATGAAGAGAGGACAAGAGTCATATCTCCAGGAGGCAGAGGGGGTAGACTAAGACAAAAGATCCAGAGGCTGGTGGCTGAATGTGGGGCAGTAACTGGAGGGGCACTGGGAGCCAGTGGAAGGAGTGGGACTGAGATTGGACAAGGAACCAGAGTGAGGTTGGGAGGAGAAGACTGGGACTGGCTAGGCAAGGAGGCTGGAACTGGGAGCCCAGTGGGGATGCAGGAGGTTGGAATGGGGAGTGATTGGTTGGTCAACTGAATGTGGAAAATATGATGTGTGACCATGCATTTAAAGACTATTTAATAATGCATACGGAGAAGCAGGCCAAGTTAAGGTTCCATAAGGAACCTTACTTTGGGCATTCCATAACTTTGGAGAACTGAACTTTACACAACCGTGATGTTCTTTCAACATACTTTTGTGTGTAATTCTATACAGCTACAGAGGGGACACATTATTTCCCCTCTGATCTCTTTCTAAGATGATTTCTAAAGGTCAGATTTTCAAGTGCGTGGCACACACATTTGGGAGCAGATTTTCCAGAGAGCTCACCTCTCATTTAGGCATCTAAATGAAGTGGCCAGATTTTCAGAAGGGCTCAGCACCCAGAAGCTCCCATTGTTTTCATGAAGAATTGGTTGTCCTAAATGGACACTTCTATACTGGTGTCAAGCAGCTTCTGAATCTGCTCACTAATCTACCAACCCCCCTTCTAATGGATTTTACTGGGCATTTGTAGTTGAGCTTCATGATCTGCTCAGGTACAGCAACACAGATGATCCCAACACACTTCCTTCTTCCTATTCCTGCTTTGCTTTTCACCAGTCTTGGAAAATAAAATGCAACTAAAAGCAAGTGGGTTACCAATATTCTTGTGAAATAGTTATCTGTACAAGTATTCATAGCACACTTGCTTTCCACAACTATTCTTGTGAATAAAAACTATCATCCATATATTTTGCAAATATGGTGGGGAAAATGAGATCTGTGAATACCAGTGAAATAAACTGATGCATTTTATTCACAAGAATATCCACAATATTTCCCCCCTAGCTCTATCAGATTCCATGATTCTTTAATGCTGACAGTTGTTGGATGGATACAGTTCTATGGTGTCTCAAAAAACCCTAAATTTTCCCATCACACTTCTTCATACAGGTTTCAGCCACTTCCTTTAGTGTCCCATCTCTAGGGATATTACTAAACTCTACCCACAACCTTGAAAATGAAGCAGCAACTGCCCTCATTAAAAGAGCTTTTTACAGTGGGTTTTGATAATATTTCTGTTAGTCTAAAGAAAATTACATCAAATGATGAACTGATATCCAATTTGAATCCAAAATTGCACATCTCTCCTCATTTGGCTTGGTACATAAACTAAACAAACACTGACAGTTTCTAGTAGGAGAAAAAATTCAAACATGTACTATTTGTTTATGCATGGAAAAGGCCACATGTAATGTCTTTACCCTGTTCGTGCCCTTGTCGTCAAGGTATCACTATCTCACAATTAAGCATGCCATATATACAGCATATCCAACATGATCATCACCCTTCAGCTTAAGCCACTTTGCTATTTCTGCTTATGTATCCTTTGACTGGAATTTATTCTCTGGGCTGATATACAGCCCTAGATCCTTCAAAATTCCACTTGTCCTGTTAGATGAGAACAAAAATTCGACGTTTTTGATGGAATTTACCCTGCAGGGCAAGCAGCTCAGGGGCCCAGTTCATCAAGGTACTTAAGCATTTGTCTAACAATGAAGCCAATGGGAGCACTCTCATGTGTTTAAATATCTGGCTGAATTTGGGTCCTGAAGCGCTGCCACTTAAAAGCCCCGGAACACGATTCAGAGCTACCATTTGTATTTGCTCTGGGCAAACGCTTGTTTTCAAAAGACTATTTTCCCACTTTAAAAGGCCTCTGTGAGCATTGTCCCTATCAGACAGACTTTAAAATGGGAGAACATTTTCAGTGTTTCAAAAACAGCGGCGGACTTATAGATATACAGTCCCTCAGACAAGCCCATTTCAGCTTCACAGAGAAGCAAACCATTTGTTTTAAAATGAGGTGATAAAGAGGAAAAAAAGAAGCTTCTGCTGATCCACAGCAATCACACATGGCCCCTGATCCTGTAATTCATTGTTCCTGGGCAGAACCCCACTATTGTGAGCCTGCCCATGCACAGTGAATTGCAGAACTGAGGCCTTAGACTGGAAGCTTGTTCTGGCAGGGACCCTCTTTTCATTAAGCGTATGCATCCTGGCTTGCACAAAGGGTTCCGAACCCTGATGTTGAGCCAATTTTTGGAAAATACATTTTGTCTTTAATTTTGTCCTATGTGCTAACGTGACACCAACTATGAATGGATTTGTTATTTTGAATATATTTTGAAACCTAAGAAATAAAGAACTCAAGTGCCAGATTGTGCTCTATTATCAGCTTAAACCAAAACAAAACCTGTTAAAAATAATTCAGAGGATTTTGTGCTACAAGGAGTTTCAATAAAACAACCATTCAAATAACTATCCTGGAAGGAAATGGCAAAAAGAAAAAAAAAACAAGGAATAAATAATACACTTACATAAAAGAAGGCACAGAGTCAGATCCTTTAAGCCCAAACGTTTAATTGAATTACATGCTGGTCACAATAAAGATCAGAGCTCTCTCAGAGTGAAGTTCTAGCTGTCATGCACTTTAAATAAAGGCAGTGGGAAATGCCTGTGTCTCAATGTATCCAGAGCTAGATGGCTTTCACAGAGCTTTGGAAAACTTTTCAACAGTGATTTTTATAATTGTTTTTCATTAAAACCCAGTCTCTCATCACAGTTACTGTATCGTTCCCTTCAGGTGTTTCTCTAGACACAATATGTGAGAGATGACTACAGATCACAGGGAGTAGCTTTCTTAGCAAAAGTCATGCTCATTTCAAGAGACATGAATGATGCTTTGGGGTATTGAATTTTCTAAGCAAATTTATTTTTTAAATTGTCCAATAATATATTTCTGCTAATAACATGCCCTCCTTTAAGTCGTTGAGTGGCATCAAAAGAAAAAATATGGGTTTTGCAGCATTTGTTCCTTTGCAAATTGAGGATCATATACATTTTTGATATTTAATCAAAGTACAAGATTTAGTTTTCCCTCACTGTAGCAAGGTAAAATAATCTGCTGGAATTAAACATCGATCCTTTATCATTCTGCACATGTGGTACACTGTCAACTATCATGTTTATATACTAGGGTGAAGAACACCAAATGATTTTGAAATCAGTTTAAAAAAAGAAGTATTCTGCAAACAAAATATATTTATTTAGTGAAAAAAGGAAGAAAAAAGAAAGAAATGGATTTCCACAGTGAGGCAAATTAAACAAGCAGCACTTAGAAAAAATACAGAAATCCTACTAACAACTAAAGGTTGTGTGGTTACTTCTGGACCCTACATTTCTCTTTGAAAGGGTACCCCAGTGAGTTGCAATAGCTGAAAGGCAGCAGTAACCTTTGCAGGAAGCTTTATGTGCCTATTTATTCTGCTATTCAATAAAAAAAAATACCCATTAGTTACTAGCATTTGCCACTTCACATGGTGTGTGCGCTAGTGATGATGAGACACAGAAGAGCCTGTAAAAGGAGCCTGTGCAGCTATGCTACATGTAGAATGTTTGATCTTACTGATATTTAACATTGTTTTTGTGTGCTATTTTGCTATGGGCAAATTAATTGCTCCATAAATTATCCAACCCAAGTCAAAGGTGAGGGTGCATTACAGCAAGTTAGGACATACTGTGCTAATCTCTACCCCCCATGAGCAGCCCTTTCTCTCATGTCTAATCTCACTGAAGTCACTGGGAGTAGCCAAGTGAGTAAGGATTACTCCTGTGAATATCAGCTTTCCTAATGCAGATCCTTTGCTTTCTCCAGTTAAAGGGGCAACAAAGGTAATGTTTTTGAAGATCAGCATTAGGGTCCTTATCTTGCAACCACTGAAGACAATGGCAAAACTTCCAGGGTGAAATCCTGGACCTATTGAAGTCAATGGAAGTTTTCCATTGAACTTCAGTAGAGCCAGGATTTCACCCTCAGTGTTTTTAATGCGAAGGAGATAAGACCCCCATCTTTTACTGTATGGCAGCCTTTTCAATTTCACAACTGCTATCCCTCAACACAGACACGTTTCACTCTGGGAAATAGCTAATGCAGGAAGATTTAATACAACCCAAATTAGGGCCGTATCCAGCCACTCTTCATCCTGAGAAATATTTAATTCTAGAAGTTTTAATACATCATCTCTAACATGTTCTATCCAGAAAAAAAAATGCAGGCAGACTATGTAGTCTGTTGAACAAATGGACCTATTCCTGGAAAGGAATAAAAAGAAGCCAACTTGGATAATAATAGCAGCCTGTGTTGTGGGAGCAGGAAATTCTGGGCTCTACATCTGCTGTCATCATGAAGGCAGTGGCCATGTTGTTCAACATAATGACACCCATGAAGTTCTGCATGGTTATGGATTCATTACAATATAATAAAAGACAAGAGAAGGACAAGAAGAAGTTTTATCAATGCAAAGTTGCTCTTTACAATATATTCCGTCCAATATGTGTGTTGGTAAGACTCAATTTATTTGTGTGTGGGGGGAGGGTGCGGTTAAACACTTTAAAAAGTATTTAAGGTACATACTGTATCCATTACTGAACATGTAGTAGAGGAGATGTTTACAAAGGGCTATGAGATGGAGCAACTAATTTGGTGAGGTGCACTCCATAGGACTAGAAGTGTTCTTACAACATTCTACGTTGAGAAACATACAATGATTTCCAGTTACAGTAGTTTCGAATCCAGACAGGGTCACACTTTCCCAGTACAATTTCATTCAGAATTGTGGCCATTAAGCTAAAAATCAGTCTGAGTGCTGAGCTGTTGACATGCTAGATGTTAGCTGGGGATCTCTCTGCCCATAGTCACCCAAAGCAGTTTGAATTCTCTGGAAAGGCCAAATACAGTAAAGGAAGTGTGATCTACACCAGAAATTCATACTAAGTGATTCACACTCCAGCCAATGAACCCTCTAAACTTGCTTGAAGTTGCTCACACACTATTGGAATATCATCTGCTGAGTTCAAAATGAAGAGCAATTCAAAATTCCATTTCTGAACATCAGAATATTTACACTGCAGCAAAAGGAGCTGTAGAAACCCTAAGGGAATGACAGGAATTAGATAACGGCACCATAATCTCATTCTGAGCAGCTTCCCAAAGCCTGTGCAGTTTAGCTGAGTTGTACTTCTGATGAGGAGAGGGTCCATATGTAGATAATATAACTTTTGAAAATGTAGCTATCAAGAAACCTCTCTCTGAAATGTCATTTCTGGAATATATGTTATAACCTGAAGACTGTGTGTTTCAGGTTTGTGAGCACAAAAGAGCTGTTCTGTGTGCTTTAAGAATAGCTCAGTTTAGAATAGATAGGCAGAAAGTCAAGTAAAAAATAACTTTGACAAATGCTAAAGAAAACATACAGTTTATTGGAAGAAAGTGAGAAAAGAGGAGGACAAATCCTGGAACGCCAGGTGATATTTTTAATCTCAGTTTTGACAAAGAAATTTAGTTCTTTGCTTTAAATGTGGTACAACATATGTGTTTTACTCATTAGCATAAGTGAAGGTTACATATGTAACTATTTGCCCACTGGGGGAATTATGTATTATAGTAATGCAAGAAAACCTTATTTTGTGTAGCATTTTCCATACAAGCATATTTCCTTTCCACTTTCCCTATTTAAGGGTCCAATGATGCTGCTGTTGAAATCCAGTGGACTTTTCCAATGACTTTAATGAGATCAAGCCCTTAGATACTAAATAAAAACAGAGGGTGAAAGAAATAAAGAAGTATAAACTATGGATAAGACCTGTATAAAATTTTCAAAGGGATGGCTAGTTGATGAGGCAGAAAAATAAAGGAGAATACAGGAAGAAAAAGTTCTTCCAAAGGCAGGATACTGTGCAGACACGCAGAAGACGACACTACAGAGAGGATGACCCCAATTAGAAAGAAAACCATATCTGCTTAATTTACAGAGAAATCACACACTGAGAGCCTGATTCACCAAAGATAGGTAGCAGACAGATCAATCTGCCCAACTTTCATGCTATAAATGAACCCTGACCCTCACAAATACATTTACATGGGGTTAGAAGAATCTGCATAGCAAGGGTTGCCTTTTTAATTACACAAAACCAAACACCTTGCCCCGCCCTCTGCCCCGCTCTTTCCCCGAGGCCCCACCCCCATTCGCTCCAGCCCCCCTCTCTTCATCACTCGCTCTCCCCCACCCTCACTCATTTTCACTGGGCTGGGGCAGGGGGTTGAGGTGCAGGAGGAGGTGAGGGCTCTGGCTGGGGGTGCAGGCTCTGGGGCGGGGCCAGAAATGAGGGGTTCAGGGTGTGGGAGGGGGCTCTGGACTGGGGCAGGGGGTTGGAGTGCGGGAGGGTGTGACGGCTCCAGCTGGGGGTATGGGCTCTGGGGTGGGGCTGGGGATGAGGAATTTGGAGTGCAGGAGGGTGCTCTGGGCTGGGGCTGAGGGGTTTGAAGTGCGGGAGGGGGTTCTGACCTGCAGCAGGGGGTTTGGGGTCTAGAAGGAGTTAGGGTGCAGGAGGGGGTTCCGACCTGGGGCACGGGGTTCAGAGTGCGGGCTCCGGCCAGGTGGCGCTTATCTCTGGGGGCTCCCAGTCGGCGGCACAGCAGGGCTAGGGCAGGCTCCCTGCCTGTCCTGGCTCTGCGCTGCTCCCAGAAGTGGCCACCATGTCTGGGCCCTAGGTGGAGGCGTGGCCAGGCGTCTCTGCGCAGTGCATGCACCTGCAGGCACCACCCCTGCAGCTCCCATTGGCCACAGTTTCCGACCAATGGGAGCTGCGGAGATTATGCTGTGGGCGGGGGCAGCGCACGGAGCCCCTCTGATCAACCCTGTGCCTAAGGGTTGGACATGCCGGCCGTTTCCGGGGAGCCACACAGAGCCAGGGCAAGCAGGGAGCCTGCCTTAGCCCTGCTGCACCGCCAACCAGACTTTTATTGACCGATGCTGACCGGAGTCGCCAGGGTCCCTTTGAAAACCGGATGCCTGGCAACCCTATGCATAGCTTGGAAGTGAGAAGGAATCTGGTATTACTGAACATAGTACCAAATGCTTAATATTTTTAGGTGACAATTTGTTTCCTATCAGAGAGAAAAAGGAAATTTTATTAGCCTAAAACAAATAATGACAGAACAGCTTCAACTAAGTGCATATTGGTTCTTAATGATTTCAGTTATTTAAATTTTTATTTTCAAAACAAGAGTCATTGTAAGCCTCGGACAATAAATAGAACACATCTAAGTATAATTTTTTCTACATACCGTAACGGTAATTTGAGTTTTAGTACCGAGTATTTGATTATGTTCTATTACCCTCATTATTTCTCACTTTAACATTTCTTTATTGAATTTTCTTCTGTTTGCTAAAGGCTCCAAAGCCTGAAGAATTTTTCTTTCAGAGAAGAAAAAGAAAGAAAATCTTACTAACTGGGTGGGTTTCCCCCCCAGCTCTTGCTTTCATAAACTTTTAATCCTCATAAAAGTGTGTGTGTGTGTGTGTTCCTTTAACATGGTAGCAGATTCAGTGCTTTACTTTATATTGTTTTAGGAAGATGCCACTTCCTTCTCAATTATATAGTCCCAGTACGAAACATTTGCTTTAATGATCCCCAAGAGCAAGATTTCTCATTTGGCTAATTTTTATCTCTGGAATCACTTTCTTTTATTATCTGAGGCTTTTCTTTTTATATCTTGTAGTATATATCTGCATTTAGAGTTGAAAGGAATAGATGAGTCTCTTTACTTTTCATCTATCCCATTCCCTCAAAAAGAAAAGCTTGCTGGTTCTTTCCTCTCTTTCCTTCCGCCCCCCCCCCCACTCCTTTACCATTTCTCATTTCTTGTTCTTTGAAATACACTTGTTTAAGACTTTTTAAGAGTCCATTAGCAGTATGAAAATCAGGCTAAAACTTACATGTTAAGTAAGCATAATAAGACCACTCTGAGGTTTCTGATAAAAAGAAAAGACAAAAGAAACTTATTTTTTAATAGTTGTGTCAGAAAAACTTACCAGTTACTTTAATACAGTACTAAAATGGATTGATTAAAAAATTGATTATTCAGTTTTTTAATTACTTTGAAAATTTGGAAACAAGGAAATTTTAAAAATGTTTAGATGAAATTATACTGTGTGAAATAATAGAATAACCCCCTTGCCAAATCAAAGGACTTTTGAAATGAGTTTAAAGCACCTATCTGCATCTTTAGGCATTTAAACCCCTTTAAAAATTGGCCACTGGCATCTAAGTCATTCTTGAAAATGGGACTTTTGAAAACGTACCATTCAAGATCCATGAGTTCTACACATAACTATCACAACATGTGATGTATCTCATCCATTGCAATAAACGCCCCCAATAACAACTGTATGAGTGAGAAACAAGACATTCGCTATGCTCTCAAATGAAGTCACATAGAAAAATGATAAAAGACAAAAACACCATATGATCCATGGGTGAATACATCTCACAAAAGAATCACTCTGTATCTGACTTCTTAGTCCTCATCCTCAAGGGAAACTTGCACATCACCTTCAAAAGACAAGCTTGGGAGTTTAAATTCATAACTTTGTGAGACACAAAAAATCATGGACTTAATAAAGTCAACAGATTTATGGGTCATTAAAACAATCTATAACCCACTAGCCCTCCTTTGTCCTATGACTGCCAAGATATTAACTGTCCACTTTGCCTTGAATGGTCTCTTACAACATGTTAATGCCTTATGCTAGACAATCTGTTCCACTTTGTATTTAGCTGTGACACTCCTGAGTACCTTTCCCAGCCATGAAGAAGAGCTCTCTGTAAATTCGAAAGCTTGTCTTTTTCAACGACATAGCTGGTCCAATAAAAGATATTCCCTCACCCACCTTGTCTCCCTTATATTGTCACATAATGCACTGAGAGTAAGATATTCCATTTGAAGAGGGAATGCCAAGGTTATTTCTCTTGTAGTGTCAGAGACTGAAACAGAGGATTAAAGCCACAGATTACCTCATCATTTTAACATCATTTACCTTAGCTAAAGTAATTTAGAAGGTGGATTTTTGAAGGCATTTGCTAAATATTTCATGTGTTTATTTTGATTTATATAAAAATAAAAGAACCTATCCCAAACACTAGGCTCCATGTTAATTAAAAGAAAATCAGTCAATTCATGTCACAAAAGTAACTCCAGAAGATAACACAGTCCCCACGAAGTGCTCCTTGAATAAATCAATACTTGGGAAAAAATATTCCAACATATGCTCCCAAAACCTACCACCCCCCAAAAAAGTTGTCCACCAACTTTCCCCAAAGAGCCTGAACAAATGGGTAGGATTTGCAATGTACCCTGAAGAACAACAATTACTGGCATGCCACATGGTAGCAAGATCAACCTTGGAGAGGTGGATGAGCCCCACCCCCTGAACATTGAAGTCAATGGAGCTGCCCATGCAGATGACCTTGCTGGATTGGTTTCCTATACTGCAAAGCAGAGTAACAAATCGTGGACAAACACCTTCAGATGAGTTGATCCAGTTCCTTTGATTACTTCCTCAAAACTACCATCATAATCTTAGTCTTACCTGGATTGAGCCAAAGTCAGCTCACTTTCATCCCCATTCGTGAGATGACATAGAGAAGCTTGCTCTGCTGTCACTTACGCTGTACCTGTTCTTTACACAACTAGACATATCAATATGTCTTGTCAGTCACCTTTTGTGAACATTCCATTCCTTGAACTATAGTTTCAGCAAGGTCCACAAGAGCAGAGATCCTTTCAAAAAATTTTTGATGTGGCAATTTTTTTTACTCAATTCTCCCAGCTTTGCCTTTTAGCTATCTCATAGCTTGGAACGTTAAGTTTTGTAAGAAAGCACAAAGTCCCAGGTTAGTTAATTACTCTTGGAAAGATTTTTTGTATGCATCGTCATATTTACACATCAAAAATACAATCTAATTTGCTAAAAGAACTCATAAATTGCATTTTGCAACATTGCAGCCAGTAGAATTAATGAACTCATTTTAAATTCCTCAGAGCCTTTTCTTTCACACCTTTTTGAAGAAAGTTATGCTTTTTAGTTTCTTGTCTTCCACAGGGATGAGGATAATGCCTCAGCATCTAAGAATAATTTTATTAAGTATAAATTAACAATAGGTGTTGAACAATTAATTGAATATTTATGATGATGTAGAAAGAGCATTTTAGGGCATTTACATTGCAAATATTTGAAAAAAGAAGGTAAAATATAAATGATGCCATCTAATTAGACAGGTTGTGTTAATTCAGCCAAGCAGTCTGGGAATCCTCTTTCAAGGTACCTTGATCAGGTTAATTGGGCACTGAAGAACTTGCCAGAACATGTTGGTAAAAACAGGTTTTTTTAACTTTAAAAAAAGGCTTATCACTGTTACAGAAGTTAAACAGCAATTATTACAATTTAAAAGATGCTGCTGGGGAACTGAAAACTTTGAAAGCACTTTGCTTCACCAAACCACTAGTTTCTCTCAAAAATATGAATGTGGTTTTGAGGTTGTCTGTTAATTAATTAGTGAATGGATATCCTGTCTATTTTGTGTTTACGACAAGCATTTGAAACTCATATTCCAAGCAACAGATATGCTGTTACCAATCTGGCTTTTGTTGTTATGTAATATTAAGGTGCACCAAAATGGGATATCTCAAGGCTTGTCTACATTAGAAATAGTAGTATCAATTTAACTAAATCAATCTAGCTAAACTGATGCAAACTCTTAGTCTAGATGTACCTACAGTGGTTTAAATCGTTGCTTATATTAGTTGAGCCTCCACTGGTATGTTACAGTATTAAGTGACATCCATTTAAGAAAAAATAACAGGAGTACTTGTGGCACCTTAGAGACTAACAAATTTATTTGAGCATAAGCTTTCGTGGGCTACAGCATCCGATGAAGTGGGCTGTAGCCCACGAAAGCTTATGCTCAAATAAATTTGTTAGTCTCTAAGGTGCCACAAGTACTCCTGTTCTTTTTGCGGATACAGGCCTGGTCTACACTATGACTTTAATTCGGATTTAGCAGGGTTAAATCGAATTAACCCTGCACCCGTCCACACAACGAAGCCATTTATTTCGAATAAAGGGCTCTTAAAATCGATTTCTGTACTCCACCCCGACGAGCGGAGTAGCGCCAAAATCGATATTGTCATTTCGAATTAGAGTTAGTGTGGCCACAATTCGATGGTATTGGCCTCCGGGAGCTGTCCCACAGTGCACCATTGTGACCGCTCTGGACAGCAATCTGAACTCGGATGCACTGGCCAGGTAGACAGGAAAAGCCCCACGAACATTTGAATTTCATTTCCTGTTTGCCCAGCGTGGAGAGCACAGGTGACCACAGAAAGCTCAGCTCATCAGCACAGGTAACCATGCAGGCCGATAACCCAAAAAGAGCACCAGCATGGACCGTACGGGAGGTACTGGATCTGATCGCTATATGGGGAGAGGATTCAGTGCTAGCAGAACTTCGTTCGAAAAGACGAAATGCCCAAACTTTTGAAAAAAATCTCCCAGGGCATGATGGAGAGAGGCCACAATAGGGACTCAGATCAGTGCCGCGTGAAAGTCAAGGAGCTCAGACAAGCCTATCAAAAAACAAAGGAGGCAAAGGGTCGCTCCGGGTCAGAGCCGCGGACATGCCGCTTCTACGCCGAGCTGCATGCAATTCTAGGGGGGGCCGCCACCACTACCCCACCTCTGACCGTGGATTCCGAGGCGGGGATAATCTCATCAGCTACACCTGAGGATTCTGCGGACGGGGAAGAGGAGGAGGAGGAGGAGGAGGACGAGCTTGCGGAGAGCACCCAGCACTCCGTTCTCCCCAACAGCCAGGATCTTTTTCTCAGCCTGACTGAAGTACCCTTCCAACCCTCCCAAACCAGTATCCAAGACCATGACCCCATGGAAGGGACCTCAGGTGAGTTTACCTTTTAAAATATAAAACTTGTTTTAAAAGCAAGCGTTTTTAATGATTACTTTGCCCTGAGGACTTGGGATGCATTCGCGGCCAGTACAGCTACTGGAAAAGTCTGTTAACGTGTCTGGGGATGGAGTGGAAATCCTCCAGGGACATCTCCGTGAAGCTCTCCTGGAGATACTCCAAAAGCCTTGCCACAAGGTTTCTGGGCAGTGCAGCCTTATTCCGTCCTCCATGGTAGGACACTTGACCACGCCATGCTTGCAGCAAGTAATCTGGTATCATTGCATGACAAAGCCTGGCAGCGTATGGTCCCGGTGTTTGCTGGCATTCAAGCAACATCCGTTCTTTATCTCGCTGTGTAATCCTCAGGAGAGTGATATCGCTCATGGTAACCTGGTTGAAATACGGGAATTTAATTAAGGGGACAGAGGTGGCCGTTCCTACTGGGCTGTTTGCCTGTGGCTGAAAAGAAATCCTTCCCTGCAGTTAGCCAAGCGCGGGGGGGGGGGGGGGGGAATTGGCCCTGAGCTTTTCGCGTTTGGCTAGCAGGGATCTTCCCTGTTACCAGCCACGCGGTGGGGGAGGGGGTACAGCGATCATCCCAGATAATTCATGGGGAGGGGCGGGGGGGTTAGTTTGGTTTCTGCAGGGATCTTCCCTGATACCAGCCACGCTGTGGAGGGAGGGATAAAGCGATCATCCCAGAGAATTGGATGGGGGGGGGGGTTAGTTTGTTTTCTGCTGCTGAAGGGTAACAGGAAAACCGCAGCAGTCAACGGGCTTTGCTTGGTATGTGGGAAAGGAGGGCGCAGAAGCCGAAAGACAATGGCTTACCATGGCCGCATGCAAGCTGAATTCTGTTGCCCGGACCTGCGTCTGTGATCTCTAACACCAAAGCCACAGGCACTCAATGTTAAGATGGAAAATGCGACCTTGTACTGAAATCACATGTGCTATGTAATGTGAATAGTGTTGTTCACCATGAAAGAGTATAAGCATTGTTCTGTAAAATGTATCATTTTAAAAACTTCTCTCCTTTTTTTCAACCCTCCCTCCAGCAGCTGCAAATTTTTCAAGCCTCCCTCCTCTGTCCCGAAGGCTATCTCAGATAAGGCAGCGGAGAAAGAGGACGCGAGACGAGATGTTCACGGAAATAATGGAATGCACCCACAATGAAAGAGCTCATTTGAATGAGTGGAAGGACACGGTATCTAAATTTAGGAAAGATGCCAGTGAACGTGAGGTCATGAGGGACGCTCGAGATGAGAGGTGGCAGGCTGCAACGCTGGGGCTGCTGCGTGATCAAACGGACATGCTCCGGCGTCTGGTGGAGCTTCAGGAACGGCAGCAGGATAACAGACTGCCGCTGCAGCCACTGTATAACCTCCCTCCCCCCTCACCATGTTCCATATCCTCCTCACCCAGACGTGTAAGAATGCGGGGGGGGGGGGAGGGGAGGCTCCGTGCACCTTCCCACTCCACCCCAGTGGACAGCCCAACCAAAAGGCTGTTATTATATTGAATTTTTTCAGTGGCCTTTTACTTCCCTCCTATCCTCCTCCCAAACCTCACCCAGATTACCTTGTCGGTTCTCTCCCTATGTTTATAATCAATTAATAAAGAATACATGATTTTTAAATGATAGTGACTTTATTTCCTTTGAAAGCAAGCTGGGGGAAGGGGGAGGATAGGTTCCTTACAGAGAATGAGTCAATAAAGGGGGCGGGTTTTCATAAAGGAGAAACAAACAGAAATTTCACACTGTAGCCTGGCCAGTCATGAAACTGGTTTTCAAAGCTTCTCTGATGCACAGCGCTTCCTGGTGTGCTCTTCTAATCGCCCTGGTGTCTGGCTGCACGTAATCAGCAGCCAGGCGATTTGCCTCAGCCTCCCACCCCGCCATAAAGGTCTCCCCCTTACTTTCACAGAGATTGTGGAGCACATAGCAAGCAGAAATAACAATGGGGATATTGGTTTGGCTGAGGTCTGAGCGAGTCAATAATGTTCACCAGCGACCTTTTAAACGGCCAAATGCACATTCTACCACCATTCTGCACTTGCTCAGCCTGTAGTTGAACAGCTCCTGCCTCCTGTCCAGGCTGCCTGTGTATGGCTTCATGAGCCATGGCATTAAGGGGTAGGCTGGGTCCCCAAGAATAACTATTGGCATTTCAACATCCCCAACGGTTATTTTCTGGTCCGGAAAGTAAGTCCCTTGCTGCAGCCGTTTAAACAGATTAGTGTTCCTGAAGATGCGAGCGTCATGAACCCTTCCCGGCCAGCCCACGTTGATGTTGGTGAAACGTCCCTTGTGATCCACAAGTGCTTGCAGCACCATTGAAAAGTACCCCTTGCGGTTTATGTACTGGGTACCCTGGTGCTCCGGTGCCAAGATAGGGATATGGGTTCCATCTATCGCCCCACCACAGTTAGGGAATCCCATTGCAGCAAAGCCATCCACTATGACCTGCACATTTCCCAGAATCACTACCTTTCGTAGCCGCACCTCAGTGATTGCTTTGGCTACTTGCATCACAGCAGCCCCCACAGTAGATTTGCCCACTCCAAATTGATTCCTGACTGACCGGTAGCTGTCTGGCGTTGCAAGCTTCCACAGGGCTATCGCCACTCGCTTCTCAACTGTGAGGGCTGCTCTCATCTTGGTATTCTGGCGCTTCAGGGCAGGGGAAAGCAAGTCACAAAGTTCCAAGAAAGTGCCCTTACGCATGCGAAAGTTTCGCAGCCACTGGGAATCGTCCCACACCTGCAACACTATGCGGTCCCATCAGTCTGTGCTTGTTTCCCGGGCCCAGAATCGGCGTTCCATGGCTATAACCTGCCCCATTAACAGCATGATCTCCAAAGCACCGGGTCCCACGGTTTGATAGAATTCCATGTCCATATCCTCATCACTCTCGCCGCCGCGCTGCCGTAGCCTACTCCTTGCCGCCTGGTTTTGCAGGTTCTGGTTCAGCATAAACTGCACGATAACGCGCGAGGTGTTTACAATGTTCATGACTGCTGTCTTGAGCTGAGCGGGCTCCATGCTTGCCGTGGTATGGCGTCTGCACTGTTCACCCAGGAAAAAGGCGCGAAACAGTTGTCTGCCGTTGCTTCCCTGGAGAGGGGGGAAGATATACCCAGAACCACCCACGACAATGTTTTTGGCCCCATCAGGCATTGGGATCTCAACCCAGAATTCCAATGTGTGGAGGAGACTGCAGGAACTATGGGATAGCTATGGGATAGCTACCTACAGTGCAATGCTCCAGAAATCGACGCTAGCCCCGGTACATGGATGCACACCACCGAATTAATGTGCTTAGTGTGGCCGCATACATTCGACTTTATACAATCTGTTTCCAAAATTCGAATTATATAAATTCGGATTAATCCCGTAGTGTAGACATACCCACAGACTAACACGGCTGCTACTCTAAAACCATCCATTTAAGAGAAGGTTAAATGAGTTTAAATGAATCTACAGTGAGGGTTTGTACCAATTTAACAAGATTGATTTAATTAAATGGTGTAACTTTTTATTGTAGACCAGGCATCAGCGAAGTAAAAGGCAGGAATGCACTACAATAAACGAAGCATAACCAGGCACGGTACATAGTTCCCTAAATATAACTGGTTCCAAATGTCTGAACTGCATAATCACAAACAACTATTTCTCAACTTGGACCTTGATCCTGAAATGTGCACCCCTCCACACTTTTGTAGCGTTTTACAGTATGTAAATTCCTGTATTATGACTGGTTGGTATTGCTGGTCATAGTACTGGAATTTGCATAATCACTGTGTGGTTATTTCTCAGTAATCATATATTGTTAATATGCAAATCTCTCTACTGCATGCAGCTCAACTCAGACTAGATCATGTACTTGAAATTTTCAAGTAACACATGCGCCGCCTCAGTTCTTCACTAACAGCTGAAGTAAAAACTTCAAAATGTATATATAAAACCCTTGAGAACAGACACTGCAACTTCCTGTGTGTGAGTGCAATGCTTAGTACAATGTGTAAAAAGCAACAGAGAGTCCTGTGGCACCTTTAAGACTAACAGATGTATTGGAGCATAAGCTTTCGTGGGTGAATGCCCACTTCGTCAGACGCATGTAATGGAAATTTCCAGAGGCAGGTATAAATATGCAGGCCAGAATCAGTCTGGAGATAATGAGGTTAGTTCAATCAGGGAGGGAGAGGTCCTCTGCTAGCAGTTGAGGTGTGAACACCAAGGGAGGAGAAACTGCTTTTGTAGTTGGCTAGCCATTCACAGTCTTTGTTTAATCCTGATCTGATGGTGTCAAATTTGCAGGGAAACTGAGCTTCAGTTCATTTGCAAATTTGACACCATCAGATCAGGATTAAACAAGGACTGTGAATGGCTAGCCAACTACAAAAGCAGTTTCTCCTCCCTTGGTGCTAGCAGAGGACCTCACCCTCCCTGACTGAACTAACCTCGTTATCTCCAGACTGATTCTGGCCTGCATATTTATACCTGCCCCTGGAAATTTCCATTACATGGGACTGACAAAGTGGGTATTCACTCACGAAAGCTTATGCTCCAATACATCTGTTAGTCTTAAAGGTGCCACAGGACTCTCTGTTGCTTTTTACAGATCCAGACTAACACGGCTACCCCTCTGATACCACTGGTCTACAATTTTTGAGAAGTCGTCTGCTTCAGAGATAAAATGTGCTATTTATTATGTATTTTGATGTGCTGAATTCAAATATGACAATTAAAACAACTGATTGGCTACTGTTTCTAAGATATTTACGTTTTTACATTTTATGTCTATGTATATTGTGTAGATAGAGTTTTAATCATAAATTGTAAACCTAGGTCTTTACATGTGTTTATGGTTGCTTTACATGATAATATTTCACCTGTCCTGTTTATGTAACACTTTAAAAATCAGCAAAAGGGTTATATAAATAAAATTGATTATGAAACAAAAGGCAAAAAACTATTATGTACATAGTTTAGTCCTATTCAGTGTCTACTCGGCGCTTCTTGGCTTGTCTCTTGTATTCATTAACTGGAGCATCTCTTGTCACTGTCCAGCAATAGTCTGCAAGCATTGATGGGCTCCATTTGCCCTGATAGCGTTTCTCCATTGTTGCAATGTCCTGGTGAAATCGCTCGCCGTGCTCGTCGCTCACTGCTCTGTAGTTCGGTGGAAAAAAATCTAGATGAGAGTGCAAAAAATGTATCTTTAGTGACATGTTGCAACCAAGGCTTTTGTATGCCTTGAGGAGGTTTTCCACCAACAACCTGTAGTTGTCTGCCTTGTTGTTTTCGAGAAAATTTATTGCCACTAACTGGAAGGCTTTCCATGCCGTCTTTTCCTTGCCACGCAGTGCATGGTCAAATGCATCATCTCGAAGAAGTTCACGAATCTGAGGACCAACAAAGACACCTTCCTTTATCTTAGCTTCACTTAACCTTGGAAATTTTCCACGGAGGTACTTGAAAGCTGCTTGTGTTTTGTCAATGGCCTTGACAAAGTTCTTCATCAGACCCAGCTTGATGTGTAAGGGTGGTAACAAAATCTTCCTTGATTCAACAAGTGGTGGATGCTGAACACTTTTCCTCCCAGGCTCCAATGACTGTCGGAGTGGCCAATCTTTCTTGATGTAGTGGGAATCTCTTGCACGACTATCCCATTCACAGAGAAAACAGCAGTACTTTGTGTATCCAGTCTGCAGACCAAGCAAGAGAGCAACAACCTTCAAATCGCCACAAAGCTGCCACTGATGTTGGTCATAGTTTATGCACCTCAAAAGTTGTTTCATGTTGTCATAGGTTTCCTTCATATGGACTGCATGACCAACTGGAATTGATGGCAAAACATTGCCATTATGCAGTAAAACAGCTTTAAGACTCGTCTTCAATGAATCAATGAACAGTCTCCACTCTTCTGGATCGTGAACGATGTTGAGGGCTGCCATCACACCATCGATGTTGTTGCAGGCTACAAGATCACCTTCCATGAAGAAGAATGGGACAAGATCCTTTTGACGGTCACGGAACATGGAAACCCTAACATCACCTGCCAGGAGATTCCACTACTGTAGTCTGGAGCCCAACAGCTCTGCCTTACTCTTGGGTAGTTCCAAATCCCTGACAAGGTCATTCAGTTCACCTTGTGTTATGAGGTGTGGTTCAGAGGAGGAGGATGGGAGAAAATGTGGGTCCTGTGACATTGATGGTTCAGGACCAGAAGTTTCATCCTCTTCCTCTTCCTCGTCTGACTCAAATGAGAATGATTCTGGTGCATCAGGAACCGGCAGTCCTTCTCCGTGGGGTACTGGGCGTATAGCTGATGGAATGTTTGGATAATGCACAGTCCACTTTTTCTTCTTTGACACACCTTTCCCAACTGGAGGCACCATGCAGAAGTAACAATTGCTGGTATGATCTGTTGGCTCTCTCCAAATCATTGGCACTGCAAAAGGCATAGATTTCCTTTTCCTGTTCAACCACTGGCGAAGATTTGTTGCACAAGTGTTGCAGCATATGTGTGGGGCCCACCTCTTGTCCTGATCTCCAATTTTGCAGCCAAAATAAAGGTGATAGGCTTTCTTAACCATAGTGGTTATACTGCGCTTTTGTGATGCAAAAGTCACTTCACCACAAACATAGCAGAAGTTATCTGCACTGTTCACACAAGTACGAGGCATCTCTGCTCACTTTGGCTAAACAGAAATGTGTCCCTTTGCAAAATCAAACACTGACAAATAAGAGAGCACGACACTGTATGATTTCTAGAGCTGATATAGGGCAATTTGTTCAGCAGAGTGATGTAAGCTTCGTTATGATTGCATCATCCATGACTTCTAGGAATAACATGATGCAATTCATATCATGTATGATGCAATACCAGCTTCAGATTGCATCATTCATTGTTTTGCCTAAAAAGCAAGTACTGTCCAAACCCAGTCATAGATTTATTCATAGATCCAGTCAAAGATGTATTTTAGTCATTTCTGGTTTAAAATGAGATCCCTTCCCTTTATAACTCACTTATCCTCCGCCATTCCCATGTCAAGGGTCGTATATACTGACCCAATAGCATATCTTGAAAACTAGAGCCAATCAACAATTTTAAGCATGATTTTCGTTCTCAGTGACCCAGAATTAGTAAAGTTTGACTACATTTATTTCAGAAGCATTTTGGCTGTAGAGCAGTGTACTTAGTACAATGTGGTCATTGCTGAAAGAGAAATAATATAATTAATCATGATAAAATGGGGCTGTGCGATTGGCAATTGGGAATTATAAAAATAACGTTTAATAGCCCTCATGACTAATTTTCCTTTTTTTCAGGCCCAATCCTTCTTTCATTTCAATCAATGAGACATTTGCCAAAACTTCACTGGGAGTCATTCCTTCACATTCCCACAGGCTAGCAGAATATTGTCCCTACAGCAACTGACATATATTGGTGTATATATTGGGAGGATCCTGGCCTCTCCCTCTGGCTAGCTGCTCCTGTATTATAGATGGAGCTGGTAGCACTGCCTACTGCTAAGGTGCATGACAATTCTTATTAAAAGAAGTTTTCAATTGCATAAAACTTTGCCAAACTAATGGTCTGGGTGAAATTTTCCATGCTGGGTGTCTGCCTCAAACTGAGGGGTATTTTGGAAAATGTCAGGCAAAGTGGTTCAGACATTTTTGAGAACAAGGCTAGGGAAAATATAGATTTCTTTAACGTTAAAAAAATGCTGGTGACCTATCTTTGGAAATCACCCCAATGCTCTGGAACAGCAACTTTAAATTTGGCAAGGGGGTAGCCTTTCTGTCTGGGATGTGCTTTCTGACATCCTTGTGAAAATCCACCCAAATTAGGCCAAATTATAGGGCTTTGAAAGTTCACACATGCTCAGTAGAGACTTGCTAGAGGTTAACAGCTAAAATCTCCAAAAATTCTACCCTCACTGAGCTTGCCCCATGACCTCACAGCTCCTGCCTGTGACCTGACTGCAAATGCACCATCCCCACAGAGCAACCGAGCATGCTCCAAGCCTTCACATCTCTTACTTGTGACTGAATAGCACATGTGCCATCCTCAGAGAATGATTAAGCATGTTCTCTCCAGTCAGATTTTCACTGTAATGACTACTCCCATGTACTCCGGGCTCAGCTGGTGGTGGGCACAGGTATTGGGCACACATGCTCTCAATAACCCACCTGCTGGCACCCAGGCAGGGTAGAGAAGGAAGACATCTGATTCAAATGCAGAGGGGACAGGAGCTGGACCAAAAGCATTGTGGAGGAGAGCTATCAGGGCCGGATTTCCAATTAGGCACAGTAGGCACATGCCTACGGGCGTCTTACCTCTCTAAAACTGTGTACAACACAAAGGTCAGCTGTGGGGGGAGGGAGGGCACTGAAGATGCTGTGCCTAAGGGCATGTAAGGTGTAAATCCGCCTGAGGGCTGGAGTAGAAGATTGGGACAGGGATCCGGGGGTGGGGGGTAGAAAATGGGACTGGAGGCTGGCAGAGAGGTAGAGACTGAGGCTTGCTGGCGAGACTGAGTCGGTTACCTGAGGAGAGAAATGGGTGGGAGGGAACTGAGCTTGGATGAGGATCATGCAGGGCGACTGGGACTGGCACAGCAAAGAGACTTGGTCTGGGAAGCAGTGGGGTTGGGGGGGGGGGAAGGTGGGGGAAGAGGAGAGATAGAAGGAGCTGGGGGGCAGGAGAAGAACTGAGCCTGGTTAGATAAAGAGACTGGGACACAGAGCCAGGGAGGTGAGGACATTAAGACTTGATGAGAAGCCCAGGGAATGAAGGGACTGGGAACCAGTGGGGACAAGGAAATGTGTGTGGGAGGGAGAGCAAATGGGGGCTGGGTGGGGGAGGGAGAGATGCACACAAACAAAATTTAGGAAATGCTGGAATTAAAGTTGCCTGTGCAATCTCAATTTGGCCCCTTTGTGCATATGTATTATGAAACAGTCTTTAATTACTATTTTGTCCATAGGACTTCTGTTTCAGTCAGTGCACAGGATGGACAGTGCTTACTGAATGAGCAACTAACCAGCAGTTTTTTTATCCTTGATTGATGTGTGGACCTGTGCTTTATTTATTGCATGCTATTCAAACCATGCTTTGGAGAAAGAATTATTAAATTTCCTCACATAGTGCTCATCACTAGAGTATCTGAATGCTTCACAAACATTAATGCATTAATATCTTCATGACACACTTGTGAGATAAGTGTGTATTATCATGCCCATTTTACAGATGGAGAACTGAGGCCAAGAAAGATTAAGGTCAGAAGTGTCCACTAATTTTGAGTGCCCAATTTGAGATATGAAGGACCTGATTTTTCAGAGTACTTACCATTTCATAAGTTCAAAGCTCTGCTCTGAACTTATGAAATGGTAAGTACTCCTACTGAGTTCATTTCCAGCTGTTGAGTGCTCTGCACTTGAAATCAGACCCTGGTCTCCAGTTATGCATCCAGAAAGTGAGGAACACACAATTAGTAACCACTTGCAAAACATCTGGTTTAAGTGACTTGACGGGCATCACGGAGGCGACTGGGATAGAATTCAATTCTGAGAAGCAGCTGCCTTAACCACAAAACTATCTTTTCTCTTCCTGCAATCCCCCTGCCTCGTTCACTACATACCATCCAACTTCTTCAACAAATAAGGCAGGGGTCCCAGACAGACAGCAGACTTTTTCATTGCACAACCCTGATTCATCCCCAGAGGAAGTCCAGCCTGGGCACTGAAAGAGGTAGGGGTCCTGTAGAAAAAAAGTCTATGATCATGTAACTAAAGACTGTATGATAATGCGTACACACAAGGAAGCAAAATTAAGATTGAACAGGAAATCTTAGTTCTGGCATTTCCTAACTTCTGAGTGCTTGACTTTGCAACCTTTATAATGTAGTTTTAATATAGATGTGTGTGTGTGTGTGTGTGTGTAAAAGGACAGATTTAGTATTGTTGAACCTGGAGTTTGCTTTTTATATTTCATATTTTTCAACTTTATGCTGGAAGAAGCTGAATAATTGCATGCAAGGGAAAATGAGTTTATTTTAGCTGAATAGTGCCACAAAATATCTATATTCTTTCTTTTGTCATTGGAAAGGAAAAACATAACATTTGCCAAAACCTAAAGACAGTCACCTAAATCCATCTCTGTAACTATTCTCTTCTGCACAGAAAGTCAGACACACGCTTATAAACTTTTAAAAGTAATTCAAATGTTTTATTCTTTTCACAGTGTTAGCCACAGTTAAATACTGCATTAAATAATTACATGGTTTGGGCAAAAAGGAATTTGACATAATCACCAATGAATATATTAATATTCTAATTTTACAGTTTTGTTTAGGGTATATGTGGTATTACATTTGTAAATTAATTATGCAATGGTTCATCTGTTGAGTGTTAACTACCTTCACAAGCAATCAGCAAAGAAAACAGAAAAAAAATTCACATTATCCGAAAAATTCATTTCACCACACTATTCTTTGATCCATTTAATATGTGTTTCACATTCATTAACTCTTCATTATATTTTCATGATTATATTCTGTGTGTAGCTGAAAACAAATCTGACTTCCTTCAGGCAAACATTTGCAATCTAAGAAAGTCAATTTCTATAAACACAATCAATCTTATGCATGAAATTTTAATAGCAAAAAAAAATTCTAGAGCAACATAAATTTTAGGCTGCTTCATTGCCAATAGCCGCACCATGCTAATTCAGAACACAACATAATTAAAGGCTACTGATGGACAGCACGATACCTGAAATTTCATTTTATATCATGTCACACCATGGATTATGGATAGTTTGGGCTAAATTCTTCTCCAGTGCAACATCCGGGATGAATGTGTCTCTTTCAGTCTATGAAGATGTCAGAGCAGATTCTCTATGGGTGTAATTCAAGTGAATCCAACAGTTATGCCAGCAGAAAATGTTGGCATAATAATTTGTAGTTTGTGGAATTTTCCCATATGATATTGGAGTAAAATAATTGGACATGCTTGGTTTAAGTATCTTTATATTTCCAGAGATAGTCAATCGTCAGAAATCACTTTAGAAAGATTTTTTTTCAATGCATCTATGGATTTTTTTTTTTTTTTTTTTTTTTTTTTTTTTTAAAAGAGTGAAGCCAACTTGCTCTGGACTACTGAGTGATTGTTTATACACTAACATTTTTTGCAGGTTGTTTCTTCCGTTGAAAGCAGTATACTCCCATATTACAAAAATCCTCCTCTTTCTCTGAAATTTGTATCATAATATTGGCATGTGAACCTATCTGCAAATTAAGTTAAGGATATTTTTAATCTAGAGTGAGAAACCAGGAAAGAGATTTTGTGTAGAGAAAGCACAGTAGCTCCAACACAAGTACAAAGCCTGTTCTTGGAGGCCAGCATTATGGAGGTATGGAAGTTGTTCCAGAGATTTGTAGCTAGCTTTCCATGATAAACTTGTCTGTTGGCCACTCTCTAACTCCCTCATAAAAGGAAATTTCCATCTGAAGCTTTTCATACATATTCTCAAGCCCCAAGGAGAAATTTGTGGAAGGATGTGTACAAAGCTGGAGGTTTTTCAGAAAAGGGGATAAACTGGAGTTTGAAACAGGAGATATTTTTGTCTTTGGAAGTCATAACATCTTTTGGGGGAACATATGAGTAAAATTTTTACTTCAATGAGACAACTCACGGAGTAAGTTTACTGAGACTTTTTTGGGACGTGGGGTTGGGCAAAGACAGTCTTGAAAATGAAAATCTATTGGTGGGACAGAAGAGGCCACAGATATTTCACAGATTAGCCTTTCTTTGAAAAATGAGTGGGATAAATTCTCATGCTATAAGGTAAAAACCAACCATTAAATGATAAGGGCAAACAATTTCCACCATGGGGTTTCTAGTACCTGCATCTGAAGCATCTGATATTAGCTATTGTCAGAGACAAAAAACTGAAGTAACGGACCTCTGGTCTGATCTAACATACCAATTCTTATGTTCCCTTTCCCTTCTCAGGGAATGTGTCTATTATCCAGAAGGAGATTGCTGACAGCACCATATTCAGTAACCAATGCTTGCTATTCAATGACCCTATTTAGGTCAACCTGAAATTGGCAAGGAACTCCTCATCTGTTCTCACATTTGCCAGCTCCGTGGCTCATACTCTGGTGTCGCTTACTAGAAATGAAAATTAAAGGAAAATGTTGTTGCATGGACTATAAATGCCCCCACAATATAACAACTGTTAACAGAAGCAGTGTGTAAATTGCCTCAGACAGCACTGATTATGCAACCTTACTGTATTTCAGTAAGTTAAAATATCATTTTCTTAAAGTATTGAGTCAAAATTATGTTTCGCAGGTGATTGACAATTAATAGCCATTATCTACCCTGAACATTGTTTTATCTAAATACAAGGATTTTGAAAATAATTGGACAAAATGCAGATTCCGTAATCCATACTATTCATCTCATTAGTGTTTAATCCTTTCCCAATCCTCTGATTTAATTGCAAATGTTTGGTTCAGTGAAGCTAATATCTTTTTCATCATTATTGTTCAGTTAAAATCAACATGATGCTGCAAAAGATATAGATTACCAATAAAGGTTTATCCTTTTATAATTACTCTAAAGCTCAGAGCAGGCAAACAAAAGTCATTATTATGCAGACTAAATAAGATAACAAAGGATTTTGTAAAGCAGAACTACATGATAAATCAATTCCGATGACTTATCTTCATAAACACATTACTGTAGTTCCCAATTTTAAAGTATCTTTGGAGCAACATTTAGATCTTCCTGAAGTTAATAATATTGCAATGGTGTAAATTTAACTGATTTTGAAAACCTTACAGTACAGTACTTTTTTTTCTACCTTCTCCAAAGCCATTGTTTTCACAGAGACTAAGCCAAAATTAAAATTTTAACTTCTGAACCCATGACACATTTTGATTGCTATTTATGACCTTAATAAAATCTGTAATAGTCTTAGACATACAATATTTAATACTTTCACTTTTTAATCTGATTTGTGCTAGTCTGAACAAGTAAAATCACAGAATTAACTCAACTGGTCAACTAATCCATTAGAAAAGCTACTATGATTAGGTGAACTACACTGGGAATAAGAGATTGCTCTAGTAGTAAAATTAATCACCTACAGATAATAATCTTTTCAAAATGTTATAACTATTTAACTAGATAACTCCATTCTAATAAGATTTTAAATGAATACAAAGTAAAGAAGATTTTATTCAATGTTATGTCATGCCGTTGTATCTATCCCATGCACTTCAGGCATGAAAATGAAGACACATTAATACATGGGCTAGAATATTATTAATTTCCACCTGATGCTTATAGGTGTTACAATATCACCTTATGGCCCTCAATTTCATCTGAAGCTAGAGATGTCTTGCTACATTCAGCACCCTCTGTGATGTAGGTGAACAAAAACAAAATGTAACTTCTGACCAGAATTGCTAAAAATTGAAACATGGTCCCAAAACCTCAGTGCTTTATCATTAAAACCTGCAGGTTCCAAAACTCTACAGGCAGGTGGTAATATGACCTTTGCTGATTTTTACCAATTTTTTGAAGGAAAAGTTCTTGATTTGTGTGTTTTGCAAGTTTGTTTCTGTCATTGCTTTCCTACTGCTTTTCCAAATATTGAGACAGCAGCCAACATTAAAGCAACAACAGTTTGTCCCACTAACTTAGTTTTAGATAAACTTGTCAAGTGCATATGGCCCACTAACACTTCTTTCATGCTAGTATTTCTGTGGCTGTGTTTACGCTGTGTTCAAGACCTGCCACAGTGTTTTTGGAAAATTAAACTTCAGTATCATGCGTCACAATGGAGAATATTAAATTCATTTTGTACAGGGGTAAATAACTACATAAGTTGAAGGCAATAGAGAACCTGCCCCAATTTTCTTTCCCAAATGGATGAAAGTGAGAGTGCTGTAGAATAAAGATATTGCTATGGTGGGAGTAAGCTTGTGAGGGTTTCAGGAAATGAAAATGTAAAAAAAACTGTCTAAAGAAAATACATGGTGCTAGTAGGGTGACCAAATGTCCCGATTTTATAGGGACAGTCCCAATATTCGGGGCTTTTTCTTATATGGCGCCTATTACCCCCCATCCCGTCTTGATTTTTCACACTTGCTATCTGGTCAACCTAGGTGCTGGTATGTGAAAACATATGGGTATCCAAAGACAATTGCCTAGAACAACCAAATTAGACAAACTCCCCGCACTTAGAAGTCAGCAACACACACAGACACACATAATTTAATCAGATGGTGATGGATTTGTTGACTAGTTGAAGATTATTTAAATTGTTTCTGGACACGGATGTGGTGTGAGTATCCAAGAGCAGAGCGGAGTCTAGTTTTATTTTGGTTGGGCACTATCCTAAAGCTTTTATTCAGATGTGACTCCTGCACTAATGTCAAAGCACATTTTGACTGAGTAAGGAAAAGCTAAACCTAACATACCTACACTGTTTTTGGGTTTACTGGATACCAAGTTTTAGTCTGCTACTGTGCTAAGTGTCATACCAGAGAAGACCTTTGCTGAGAGAAGTAACAAGTCCATAGTGGCTTACTTGGTCTGATATTGCAGTTCCAATGGAGCAAGATGCACAGTAGTAATATGATGCAAGTGATTGCGTCTTTATTCTCATGTGCAGCTCAACATCCAGAATACTCTTTCAACCTCTTGCCAACCCATAGCACAATAAAAGTCTGAGCTCTGAGAACTAACTGGAAATCTGGGTGTGTTCCCTGATTTATTGTAATCTTGCCTGAACATCCTTACTAAATTAAGGAATTTCCACTTAATCACTGGTGAAGTTAGCAAGTTCTACTAATGTTTTCATAGCACAGAGGGAAGTGAAAAGTAGCATCCAAAATGAAACACATTTTATCTAGAGATGAAGAAAATAATAATTCTATTTTTAGCATCAACAATATTATTGTACATTTTAACTCTTAGAGAAAATGACATGACAGGAAAAATGAAAAGAAACCACAGTGCTATCTTCAGAATTGTGTGTCAAGATATATATTCTTTAAAAAGATAGCTACCATATTTTGGAACATATTAAGTTATGATCCAGCACAGTGGAAACATAGACCTTAATTCTCTTGACGTCCTTGGACAGAATGGCAATGTGTGGGTGTAGGGAGCCAGTTACAGCACCCATATTCAAGGTTACCCAGCCTCAGTGCAAGCTAGGACTACAGAGGAGGAACACTAATTTAGGCCACTGGCATCAATCTCCTCAGAACCAAAGCCAGATGCAGATTGGTGCAACAGAGCTCCAGTCTGTTATGCAACTTTCCTCTCCCCATCCCACCCACATCCCCAGATGGGTGCTCTCCTTCCCTTTACCCTGAGGTTTGTGGGATCAGCTGGCACAGGAGGCAGTGGAACCACTTCTCCCAGCTTCCACACAAGGCCAATTCCCTACCAGCAATCTCTGGCCACTTTTGCATAGCTTACTTAGTGAAAATTGGCCATAGCATACTGGAGAATCTGGCCCATTGTTTTCTGAGTCATGCAAGGTCTTCTAGAAGACTGTGCATGCTGGCTTCTTGGTAGGTATCCTCTCCCTGGAAAAGAATGGCCTGCTGCAAAAGTCCCAACAGTAAGAAATTCCAAAAACTATTCCTGATTCCAATAATATCCATGAAATTCCTGTGACCTGTGGAGCATCTAGGGGAAAAGATTGCATGAAAGTTTACTCTATACTGCCAGTTATCGAACCTTTGGGGCTTCAGACTTTGCTTTAACTTGGCTTGTAAACTATATCTTTGGGAGTGAAAATGGTGAGATATAACAGCTACTAATCACTGCTTCCCAGGGATCCACTCTCTTCAAATTTACCAGGTCCCTGGTGCATGGTACAGGAGTAAGTTCATGGGTGGACACAGAGCCAACAGATTGCCTTTTGTGGGCTGGGAATCAGGAAAAAGGTTATCAATCAATTTAGAATAACATAGCAGCTAAATAGTCACTTCAGGCCTTACAAGGTGAGAGAGGGGGGAAGTGGTATATTCCAGCAATCGTCCTTATAACAGTCAGGTGCGACTCATATCATGGCAGAAAGTGGTTTGGGAAGGAGGACAGGTAGCACAGAGCTTTTTGCCCTTCTTTGGGACAGAGATGGCGGTAATAAGCAGGAGAGAGTTGCCTCAGGCAAACATTTTGCTGACAACACTGAAAAGCTAGCTGCTTAGTTGGTAAAGCTAATTTTGGGGTTTGACTGTATTTTCATCATGATTGTAATGATAATAGTAACACCTAGCTATTGTTAGGTTTAATAAATACATTCATAGGCACTTTAAAAACAAACTACAAACATATGTCCAGAACCAATTATGATGAATGCACCTGGTCTCCTGTATGTTGTACCTGGAGCTTTCCCCCCCTCCCAAACTTCAAGCTGGTCAGGAATTTTTCAAAACATTTTTTTCCCCGAAAATGCCTGTTCATCCAAATAAAATTTTTTGCAGGAATGTATCAGTTTCAAAGAACTTATCCTCAAGAAATTCTCAGGTCCAGAATGGATAGAGTGCAAGTTATGCGATTGTCCAAAAGAATCTGCTGGTTAGGACACTCATCTGGGGATATGGGAGACCCAAGTTCAAGTCCCTGATCTGCCTAATTTAGAGCAGTGACTTGAAGCCAACTCTCCTGCTCTGTATCCTAACCACCAGGCTACTAGTTATTCTGAGGTGGCCTTGCTCAGTCTGTCCAACTGGAGCTTGTTCCACTTTGTATAAATGCATAACCACGTCGCCGGGTGAGTGCCATAATCACTAGCCTACAAAGTCAGTCGCTCTTATGCCCAATGAGTATTTAATTATTTATAAAGCATGAAACAACTGCAAAGGGAGAGACTGAAAAAAGCAACCAACTGACTTTATAGCCAAGTATTTAGGGCAAGGATCTGTGATGTGAGGCACATGGGTTCAAGTCAGGCAGAGGAAGGCCATTTAAATCTAGGTCTCCCATATACCAGATGAGTGCGCTAACCACTAGACCATTGGTTATTCCAGGGTATTCTTCAAAAGTATTTGAGAAGTCTGTTTTGAAATCTCAAAAATGTGTGTGATGGGAAATCCATTTTCTGTCCAGCTGTTTCCAAAATCCAGAATGAAAAAAGGTAATCCCCTCTCATTTGATGATTGATGTGTTCAGGGTGGTTTCCCACTCCCTGCACACACTTTGTTCATGAAAGGAAAGGATTCCTTTGCTTCTTCCAGTCCTGTATATTTAAGCTACAGTGAACTAGATTTCCAAAAGAGCTCAGGCTAAATGAAGTTGCCAGATTATTGGATCTGTGCTGCACCCAGCATTTTCCATTGTTCATAGGGAAGTAAAGTAACACACAGAATAAGAGAAACCATGTAGCAAGAAATGAGAAAAGCATTTGTTTTGATTTTCGTCGTCATTAGGAGCTGTTGGGTGCTCAGCACCCACCTCGTTTGAGTGCCTAAATGGGAGTTCTTTTGAAATCCATCCTGTGATCTCCTTGCTACTTCTACCTGACCGGGCTCCAGAATAAAACTACTTGCAGCAGAAAGTATACCACTTTCAGACTTTTCCCTCCAACAAAAAGATATCTATTCAACAGGAGGAGAACCTGACCTATTAAAAAAAAAAATCAATCTAGATTCCAGCCCTCAAAGTGTTCCCTCCTCCCTTTCATCTCAGTGATACCATGGTTTTTTTGACACTGAAGTCTGGACTATATTTTATGTAGAAAAGGTTCTATATTGGTTGGAGAAAGTTTCTAATATAGATTAATCCAACCGTTAATGCTTCTTTTGAAACAGACTTTTGATTACTTTTTATGTGACAGCGGATGGCCAAGAATTTGTTTAATTAAAATAGGAAAGAGCCTTGAGTTTGTTACAATATCTAATTATTGCTGATTAAAGTGACATCTTGATACCTTGCATCTGTTTGTTTGACAAGACAACATGAATTATGAAGTACTGGGCTTTTGGGCATGATGCAGACATCAATATTTGTAACTTTCAAATAAGTCTCAAGAGATTTAATACTCTTCTGCTAAGGTCAAAGTAACTGGCACTGTTTTTTAAGTACAATGTAAATACATGACTGTGTTTTCATTAGAAGTCCTTTAGTAAGTGTTATTTTCTAGAGGTGGTTAGAAAACCTATTTTTCCCGGTGAATAATTTCATAGGAAAAAAACCTGTTTTGAAATGTTTGACTGAAAATTTTCAGGTTTTTCAAAAAATGAAAAAAAATCATTTTGTTTTGAAATGAATTTTAAAAATGAAAAAAGTTTTGTTTCAAATTATTGAAATGAATATTTTTATTTCATTTAGCTTTGTGACAACACAGGATATGTTTATCAAATTATTTCCATTTTTGTACCCCATCTTTCATTTTCTGTGCTGATTACCTATGTAATCAATTCTGTATTGAAAAATAATGTCAATCTATTATGCTGCATTGCAGACAGGTGCCTGTCCCAGGAAAGTGCTTGACACCTAGGTGAATGATTATGACTTCTTTGATAGTCTCTTGACCAATGGCCCAACCCCATGGATCAATGCACTCTCTTCACAGAAGCCTGGTTGGAGGACAGGGCTGTAATTTTTCAGACTGAAGAGGACACATGGCAAAAGGGGACAGACTGTATTTTAAAAGGCATGCTTCTTTGTAGAGCCAGGGGCAGGTATCCACTGCCACATACAAGAAGAACTGGTTGGAGAACTAGCCTGAAACGCTGGCAAGACCTTTAGACACAGAGAAGAAGCCAAACAGACTAGAGGGAGGTGAACTTATGTGACACTTCACATAACTGGACACTCACATAACTTTCATTATTTGCAAAGATCTGTAACTCTCTTTTTAAGAGTAAAGTGTCTGTGGTTAAGAAATTCCTATGCTAAACCTGTATTCCTTGCCTGCTTGTCATGATGTTCCCAGGGAGATTTAAACTAGAAGGCCAGATTCACTACAGCCTAGATGGAACTCTGAGGGAGGATATGTAAGCAACTAGGAGGCTCAGAAGGTTGGAGATACTGATTCCAGGGACTGGGGACAGTAGGACAGTAGAGTCCCATGCCCCTAAGAAGGGCTGAGACAAGGGGTCTGATCCTGGGAGCATCCATTAGAGTGTGCAGCTGGTTTAGAATCATGTAGGATACAGCAGTTGGGTCCGCTCACAATAGACTGGCATCCACCCAGAAGGGGACTGGGCCAAGTTGTGACAGGACTTTTGTTTTGGTTTCTGGACACCAAACATTTTTGGTTTTCCATCTTTGGCTTCATAATATTTGGGTCCCTCTCCCTCTTTTATTCTCCACTGGAAATAGAAGAGAAAAGTAAAATACTTGTGTCAAAGGCAGGGGGAACCCCTCTTTTTATGCAATTTTTTCAAGAAACTTGTATTTTGTGAAGCACCCAGCACATTTGTGGGCACTATAAAATAATTATACTAATCTCCACACTTATTTAGTATGAAAGAAATTCACTACACTTTACCACTACTCATGTTATATTAGTCTTAGTCATGTCTAAGCAATGAGATGTAGAACTCTGTAATAGCTAATTATATCTTTCCTACAAGTTTCATGTTGTAGTAAAGCGACGACTCAGCGGCGTGGCGCCTCCTGCTGGTCGTCCAGGGAATTAGCTTTTCCAGCCTTGGAGCGCTTTCTGCTGGCCGATGTCCCACTTGCCGCTGGCCCCTGTGTCCTCCCGGACCCCGGTGCCCCTTTACCTTGGGTGCTGCCCCCTGGGTCTGCCCTCCCCAGGGAACCCCCAACCCCCTATCCCCACCTCGCCTCAGTGGCTACTGCCAGTCACCATCTAGCCCCCATTCACTGGGGCAGACTGCAGTCTGTAAAGGCCACTCATCATTGGCAAGGGGGTTTGGACCTGCTGCCTCTGCATACCCTGTGCTGCGCCTCTACAACCCCAGTAGCCTTCTCAGCCTTTAACAAGGCCTGCAGCCGGGGGGTTTCCAGGCTGGAACTCCCCAGCTCTTTTGGCCTTTCCCCAGCCCTGCTCCACTCTTGGTACCCTATTCCAAGGTTCCCAAGCAGCCAGGCCCATCTCCCTCCACCGCTAGAGAGAGACTTCCTGAGCTCCTGGCTCACAGCCTCTTATAGGGGCCAGCTGGGCCTGATTGGGGCGTGGCCCCAGCTGTTACTGCCTTCCCCAATCAGCCTAGGAATTGGTTCCCTGGGGCAGCCTTTTTCCCCCGGGCTGCTTTAAGCCCTTTCAGGGCTGGAGCGGGTGACCACCCCGCTACAGGTGTCATGACTGGATCCATGACTAAAGAACCATGCTGCTGAAATGGGATTCAGAACTTCAGAGACTGGAACACCATGTTGAGCACTGATCCTGAAGACCTGACTACTTTGAATTCCAAACAGCATGCAGAATAAATGCAAGCACAGTCAAGCATGGCCCAGCTTTTTATCTTAATTTGAAAATTACCAAACATGGTATTTCCCCCCCCGACATTTCATGCAATGAATAAAAAAACCTATATTCTGTTCCAAACGCAAATCAAATATGCAAAACAAAGCATGAATCTATTGTTTCTTCCTTGTAGGTTTTGCAGTCCTGAATGCCCCTAAAATCAAATACTCTTCCTTCCTCCTCAACCTATCCCATCCCTTTGCGGAAAAAAACTCCTGGGGGGGAATAGTGAATTTTCATACGAACCTTTGCATCATCTGTCAGCCAGAGCTCTCCAGAGCCTCTAGAAGTTCCTTGACAATGATAAATGATGGGGAAAATACCAATAAAAACACCAAACAAAACCCGGTGCAACCTTTTCCCTCCCCAACTAGCTCCTCAACTGCCTCTTCCCAGCAAGCAGATGCTCTCCCTACCTTGAATGACAGGCTCAATAGCCTACTACCCCCAGGGGTTCCTACAAGGGTTGGCCGAGAGACCCTCTCTACACCATTCCTTTCTTAGCTGGAGGCCCCTCACTGCTTTGGAATAATCTAGGGGTAGTTGGGAAGACAATTTTGGTACTTTCCAAAGCTGTATGTTAGCTTTAGAAAGACAGCAGGTTGGGTACACTCACCAACTGTGTTATCACATGATGGTCAGATAGGCAACCTTTCCTCTTCAGTCAACTCTTTTTCCATGGTGGGGCAACAGGACCCAGAAATGCCTCAATGGGCCCAGTCACTCCTGGCCCTGTAAAATGTGGAGTGCAAAAACTTTCCAACATAGTGTCAAGAGTACTGGACAACTAATATTCATATTGTTAGTCTCTCAATAGAACTTAGACTCCTAAGTCATTTGGAGGAGTTGGAAAATGTTACCCCCTATCTTATTTTTTACTCCCAATTGAAGCCAAAAAATTATTTTGTATTTACAATGGTGTAGTTGGAAACAGAATTTCCCCAACTTATTGGTAAAACTGTATCACACAGGCCAGCTGGGGGAAAATACTATATCCAAGTATTATTTATTAAGTACTGACAAAGACCATGGATCTGTATAAACAAATAAGAATACAAAATTCCTTGTTCATTGGTAGAGGAAAAGGTCTCTCTGTGATTCCTTACAAATGTCTAATCAGAGATAAACTGGTTCAGACACATATTGTGCACTGGGTACTCTTACAAGTTAGAGATGGTGCAGAAATCTCAGAGATTATTGCAGAGAGGCTACGCTTTCAGACCTCATGCTATTTTGACAGGATACAGAGAGGTGAAAGTAATAACTTTCCCCCTACCTCAGCAAGAGTAGCCCAGGCTTAGCAAAGGAGATTCTTACAAATCAATTTCCATTTGTGTAACTGATGGAAAGGGTCCTTGAATGTCAGCTAACTATATATTTTTACTGCTATCTTGTTGGACAAAAAGGAGACATTGAGCGATGGTTGTGTTAGTGTAAATACAGATATAATAGGAGGGAAGAAGTGAGGGCTGAATATTATATCTAGTCCAAGTTTTTGTACTGTACTCACTGACAAAGTATTTGAGGACCCTTAGCCCCTATGGCTGGAACAGACACAAGAATTCCAACTTCCCTTCAAGGAGCCTAAAGGAAGGAGAGTAGCCCCCTTGTCTTCCTTCCCACCAGAAAGTAATCAGCTTACTATCAATATTTTAAACAGATGCAACATTTTTAAATGTTGTGTTCAGCATTAGAATGAAAGCAACATTTTAAGTATTTGTGTTTGTAAGTGCTGTAAGTGTTTTTAAGCCAAATTCAAGCTTAAAAATAATAAAAAATAAAAATCCATCTGTGCACTATCCAATCTTACTCTATTTCAGTGTGTAATGTTACTAAAGCTTAAAATATTATTCTTTCTTTATTCTTTGAAGCGTTCAGATTTTGTTCTCTCTCTCTCTTTTTTTTTTAAAAGGACTTAGATGTAGTTAATTGTATTGGGGTTTCACTACAGGTAACACAATGCTTCCTACAGCTTTTCCCCCATGGCAGGCCAGTAGAGGATTAGATACAGTAGGTGGGAGTCTTCTAACTGTGACCATACTTAGTATAATTATAAAAACAATATTGGCTTCTAAAAAGAGAGGGGTGTGTTGTTTTGGGGAGGGAAAAGATAGCAGTCATAAACATGGATAGTTACTTGATTTTTCCCTTGGTAGCCAGGCAGAAGATAATCATACTAGGGGAAGTAGAAGATGTGAGCAGAAATATTCTTTACAGAAGGAGCGGTTTTTGTAATATTTATCCTACATGATTTGTTCTCGGTGAATTTCGCTATTAAATAGAGGAAGGCCTCTTTCCCTGCTGCAGAGATAGCTGCCATGTTGTGTTTAGATGCAGCCTGCTATAAAAAGGAAACTGTTGACCTGATTCTTCACTGCCTTGTACCTTGTGCAGTCATTTACATCTGTGCAATAGTGGGTGCAAAACACTACCGGATCAGGGCCCTGATGTTAATGGCACAGCATGAGTGCTCAGTGTGGAGGAGCACCAGCTAGAGAGTCCAGTATAAAGTTAAAGAGGGAGAGCTTTAAAATAGATAATAGTGATACTAAGGCCATAAAAGCCCACTCTGGTCACCCAGACTCATCCACATGTTTTTCAGTCTATTTTGCTGTTTATTTTTACTGTAAAGAACTTAACAAGACCCAACCTAAAAACTTTTATTTCATTAGCTTCAGACTAAAATCTACAGAGACGGTGAATAATTTCTTTCCTTCATATATGTTTTACCTTGAAGGAATTTAGTGATTTTTTTTTTTTGGTAAAAGGTATCCTGTTCTCCTCAATCTTTTTGTTGTCTATACAACTGTAGCTCCCTCAGTCTCATTTCATCCATGTTATCCTCTAATTCTGAATGATTTTTGTTAACATTCTTTGTATTTTCACAGGTTTTCCTATATCTTTCCTAGAGCGGGAAGACTAGAATTGCATCCACGTATAGAGGAAAAGTCATAAAAATATTTTGCAGACTTGAAGAATTTTCACCGTAACTTTACATGTATATAGTATACCCCAAAACGTATTTGCTCTTTCTGCAATAAGCATCATACTGGAAGATGAGAGGAGTTTTTTCATTAATAGCAAATTCTTACATTTACTACTTCCCAGGTAGTTGTCTCCCAATTTGTGTCTATGCTGTTCATTTGCATTCCTCAGGTATGTGACTTTACATTTAGTATGATGCCTTATGTCTGCTCTGGGATGCCATAATTTTCTAAGTCATTTTGTAGTTTGAATCCATTGTTCTGTCTCTTTGCCATCCCCCCCCCCCAGATTTGTCATTCAGAAATCTGAAAATAGTTGAATTTATGCCTTGATATATATTTCCAGTAGAAATATTAAGTACTACAGGACTTCATTCATTGGGTACAGTCATTAAGATCACTGTGATACCTCCCTTGAAATTGCTCACTATTAAGTCCTATAATTAATACCATGTTGCCTATTAATCAACTTCTAGTCTCTAATGTAGTTGGTACTTATCTTGCTTCAAGCTAATGGATATTACATAAAAAAATACCTCACTGAAATCAATGTACACCATAACCAGTGTATTCCTTCTTTCTACTAAACCAGTAATTACATTGAAGTAGGGTATTAGATTTGTTTGGCCTCACCTATTTTTAATAAAACTTCCTTGACTGTCCATTAATAAATTGGTTCCAACAAGGAGTTTGGTGAGGTAATCCTACCTTAAGCTTCAGAATTCCAAAACATTAAAGCAACTGTCATGAGTTCCACAAGGGATAAGGAGAGTCCAAAATAAACCTTAGTCTAAAATAACTAATAATAAAGTTTATTTATATTGTATGACCAGACTCCAAAGAGAAACTGCTGAGCTTCAGTTCATTTGCAAATTTGACACCATCAGCTCAGGATTAAACAAAGACTGTGAATGGCTAGCCAACTACAAAAGCAGTTTCTCCTCCCTTGGTGTTCACACCTCAACTGCTAGAAGAGGGCCTCACCCTCCCTGATTGAACTAACCTCATTATTTCCAGACTGATTCTTGCCTGCATATTTATACCTGCCCCTGGAAATTTCCATTACATGCGTCTGACGAAGTGGGTATTCACCCATGAAAGCTTATGCTCCAATACATCTGTTAGTCTATAAGGTACCACAGGACTCTTTGTTGCTTTTTACAGATCCAGACTAACACGGCTACCCCTCTGATATTTAAAATGTAAATGCATCACTCCAGCTGAATGTTTGTCACAGTTATTTTTCTTGAAAAGAAGAACTAAAACCCACAAGTCATACTCTCCCTAAGCATAGCCAACCACTTTTAGAAACCCCTCAATACTTCTCCACCCCCACCAGAACATCTGGCTGAAAAATGGAGGATAACTCTCCACATTGTTATTATCCTAGCTTGCTGAGCAGAAGTTCTACTTTATTCATGAAATGGAACCTTTAGGTTCCATCAACATGATAGTATACAATGTTCAGATATATAGCACTGTAGCAGTAGCACAATGAAATATTCCAGAGCGCCAGGATGAAAATAAACCTCCACACAGCACTGAGGGTGCCATTTGACTGTTTGTTCTAGAAAGACAGTAACATGGTATTGATTTCTGGGCTACTTTAAACATTTATCAGATAAGGCAGAGTGAGTTTTCATTCCTAAAAGAAAGTTGAATACATGTGGTTCTTGTGTTAGGCTGACAAATCAGTAGATCTGACACAAACACATTGGGAGAGTTATGTTGTTTTTCTTAAGTGAAAATAATACCTTTTCCTATTTTCTTTCTATTCTGACTTAAAAAAACTAGATATATATCTTTAAAAGTTAATATGATAGAATCTAATAAAACACAGATCCAAGAAATGAAGAAACCAAATCTAAGTTCCTGTCATTTGCTGTTCATGTTGAAGACTGTACAAAATTGCTTCCTTAGGATCTCTATTCATGTGACAAACAACTGTACTGTCACTTCTGGTGCCATAGTACATAATACTGAATACATTCCAAAGCAGACAGTAGTTGATCATATATTCTGCAAAAGCATCTGACATGGAAAGAAGACACAATAAGAAGATTCTTATTCTCAAGTCACCAACAGTCTCTGATAGAGTGTCTACCATATTCTGATTTATTTTCTAAAGCATAAAGTGACTATAATCTAGTTTTAAAAGAATGTGTGAGGCTGGAGGGGCAGTTTCCCCTTTAAATTCAGATGTCCAAAACATCAAATATAAGATGACATTGGAACATTGTGTCAAAATTGTTTCACCAGATGAATGCACCTATCTACTAAGGCTGAAACCAGTGCTAAGTGTGTGGCTGACATGTTGAGTGAGGACAATCAGGGAACAACAGATTGGGGATATAGTGTTTTAGCAGGTTTTTTCATGCCTGTTCAACAGAAGCGATTAACAATTTTGCCATGGAACATCATTCACGAAGAGGTGAAAATATATCAGTGTAAAATGTTAATGGAATAAAAATCACTGAGCTTCTCCCCACCCCAAGCATTTTAAAGCACTTCACAAATACTAATTAAGCCTCATAAACCTCTATTGAGAAAATAATCAGTATTTCTCCCTTTTAAAAATAGGGGAACAAGCACAGAGAGCTTAAGTGACTTACACAGGCTTACATACTGAGTTTGGTATAGCCAGGAATAGAATCCAGACCTCCTGACTTTCAGTCCCTGGGTTTTATAACCATAGTAGGCAATGGTTCTTTTTAGATGGAACCACCACTACGATAAGATTCCTTAAGTGTGCTTTTAAAAGGTCAAATAGTTCGCTACCTGTTTAGTGAGATTATGGAATCCAAACACACATTGTCAGCACTTAACAAATACATTATTATTATGGGACAGATTGGGATACCCCTATTCACACTGAGTGGTATTTTAATCTCCAAATCCCCTTAATCTGCACCATATCGCAACATTTAACAAATCAGTCCCCGAGGATTCTAGTCCAACACTATGATCATGCTTGCCAAATGCTAAGAGGCTAGAAATGTGAACCTCTTTCAGTTATAGTGTTGATTGAAAGCTTACAAAAAGATTGGTAAAGTAACAGGCACTAAAAGACTGTCCTTCCACAGAAGAACAATAAAGAACAATATGCATCACTGGCCCAAAGCAGCTGCTTTTAGATTGAGATAAAAATGTCTACTCTATATGGGATAAATCCTAGGCTTGTGCAATACTACATCCACAGGGTGGAACAGCTATCTAATTGCGGCTGAATGACTGCCAAGAGTCATTTATTATCTCGGACAATGCTGGGACACCTAGTCTGAACAGTTACCTGTCTAAAGCAGGGAAGCCAAACAATATATTTGGATGGCTGCAATTCAGAGAAATGTTAGAAATTCAGTGGGCGGTGGGAGCGGTGTGGAGGTGTGTGTGGGTGTGCATGCACACAGTTGCCTGGTTATTTTTCAAGCCCTGGCTCCTGGAGACAAGTAATTAGGTCAGAAGGCAAAGAAAAATAACCATTTTTTCTAATCCGCTGAAGTTTTAAACACTTTAGACTGGCAGTACTAGAAGCATACATTTGTACATGACAATATCTTGGGACACACAAAAAGGAAGACTAGAAAGGATGGTGATTTTAAACTTTCTATGCTGCATCCATTTTAACAGAACTATGGATTTATATTTGTAGAGCCTTAACAATTTGCTCTGAATTATTGCAGTGAACAAGATTGCATGGATAGTGCACCTGCCCTTACAAAGTGATGCAACAAGCAGAGCAGAGTGGTAAGAAACAATTCTTTAACACGGTGTCACCTGTATTAGTGCTCAGACTCTGCTGGTTATTTCCATGCCTCACCAAGGAGCCATCTCAGGCTTATAGCCCAAGTCTCTAATTGTGCACCCATACATTTCCCTTCTGAAACCCAAACTTGTTTCCCTAGTCCTGCCCATTACACTACACCATCTTTCCTTCCTTCCTGGAGCATACCCTTGGCAAGAGCAAGCAGAGAGACCACCAATGGTGAGTTTGGTATTTGATAGGAGTACAGGATTGAGGTATCTGCTAAGAGTAGCCATAATGCAAAACCATCCCTTAATTTACTGGTACACTGTAAGCCAGTGGGCTAACTCACCAGCTTGTGCAGCTAAGACTCCAGCTATAGGACTCCAGGCTCGTTTTCTTCAGGGCTTCAGTCTTATTCCTTCAAAATAACACACGTTCAATATATCAGACACGTCCTTTCCCCTTGACCCAGGGTCTTTTGCAGGAGCTATCTACTCTCTATAGCAGTGCTTTCAAATTTTTTAGGCTATGTACCACTTTCCAAATAATGCAAGCTACCACATATCCCCCATCTGAGATAGGCAGAGGTGATTGATGGGGGGGAGGGGTGGAAGCACACAGAGTCATGTGGCCTCACCTCAGATTTCTGCCTTCCTTTAGCAACAGCTTCTAGAGGTTTTCAAACTGTTGGGTGCGCTCCCCCTAGGAGGGTGTGGAGGAACATTCTGGAGGAGTGAATGGTGACTCCAGGTGGCTCGGGCCAGCCCCATACCTTGGGTCTCAGGGAGGGAGTGCCACCTCCATCCCCTGAGTCACCTCAGTGGACCACCCTGTCTGTCTGAGTTGGGGGGGGGGGGGGGAAGAGGCGCAACCAAAAATTGTAACTCAAATGAGGCTCAGCTCATTTGAGTTACAATTTTTGTTTCCTCCCCTCTCCTCCCCCAACCCAGACAGGCTGGGTGGCCTAAGCCACCTGGCGTCACCACTCACCACCCCCACCCCGAAAAGTTCCTCCATACTAAATAAAACCTCTGTACTAAATAAAATGTGTTGTTCACAATTACAGGATTTTTCCTCACATACCCTATGGGGTATGTGTACCCCAGTTTGAAAACCTATAAGTATTGCTCTCCGCACACTTCTTTTTGGTAGCCTACTTCCTACCGGATTACACTAAGCAGGCCATCTGCCTGAGTCATATATAAAGAGAGTGTGTGAGAGGCTAGAAGCTGGTGGTTAGGCTACTGGCCTGGGATGCTGGAGATCCTTGGGCTTGCACACCTCATGTGAGTACCTAACCACTGGGCTATACAGTCACACTCTTTCTGGCCCAATGAATATTTAATTTGAACAAATAAGTAGAACAGCTCCAACAGCAGAGACTGAGAGAAATCTACCTCTGAATATCCAATAGCCTGGTGACTAGGGCACTCACCTGGGATATAGGAGATGCAGGTTCCATCCCTATTCTGAATCAGGCAGAGGAGGGACATGAAGCCTCCCACATCACAGGTGAATGCCCTAACCATCAAGCTATTCTAGGGTGTCTCTCTTTTTTGTGAAAAATTTCAAAAGCTCTAAGTTTTGTCCTAGTGTGGAACAGGAGACATTTTGAATGTTTGGAGGACAGGAAAACTATTTCCTTCCTAGCTCCAGTAGAGAGTCCATACAATTTCTTGTAACAAAGAATCATTTAACACCTGTTCTTACTGTAGAGTACATGCCTTCAGTTGCTATGCTTGCTTTCTTTTTCACTGTACCTGTGCCCTGGCCAAAAATGGAGATAATAATGTAACAGACTATTTGCCAGCTAGTCTATTTACAAGTCTGTTTTAAAGTACTGTAATTTTGGCAGCATCTTGCTCAGTAGATCCGCTCCCTGGGACAAATTAAAAGGCCCAGTTCCCAGCCCAAGTAACAGGCTGAACATCTCCCCAGAAGGAGAAGAAAGAGACCTTCTCCAAGAGCCCGTGGGGTGATTGAGCTGAAATAGCTTCTATGAGCTACCATCAAGTAGCACATCACAGCACCAGTGCATCTCCACTGTGGGGAAAAGGACACTGCAGAAGTGCAAAAGGCATTTAAAGCTCCCTCAAGCAGTTAGCTGATGATTCTCACAGTACATGGGAATCCTTTACATGTCTTACAATGGCACTTGCTCTGCACACCCCAGACTAGGGAGGGTGTTGTGCCAGAGGCAGAAGGGAGCAGGAATTCAGCACATAGAGTCTAGCCAATCCTCTGCCAGTGAAGCAGTCCCTATGGAACTGTTCCAGCCAGCACAACTTATGCTACACTAAATTACACTCAGGGTTGTTTCAGGTCACAGTGGCCTAAGAATTGGGGAAATGGAAAGGTGTCTAAAAGCCTTTTCTCCACCTGACCCCTCAGCTGTGCAAAGCATGTTCTCAGCCTTATGTCTTGTATTACATAGCAATATCATTGAACACATCTCTCTCTTCAACACTTGAGAAATGAATACAATAATGTCGTCTTGCAAAAAATTCAGATCCATATCAGGATTTTGAGGACTCCCAAATTTTCCTCTACTCAGATCCAGTGCTTCAGTTGGGCCCATCCCCATTTATAGGTGGTGTCAGCATCATGACTCAGGTCAAAAATCAAGACGATGCTTGAAAACCTACTTCTCTATCATCCTTACAGCTGACAAAGAAAAACTATTTTTCACTAAATAGTTTACTAATTCCTGTGAAGATACACAGTCTGTGGAGTCCATTTTCTTTTTTAAAGTAGCAATGCATCTCCCCAAAACTTAAGAAGACAGAAAAAAAATATACGTTTTGCCCCACAGCAGGTTTAATTCTATATATTTAAGCATAGTTTGCTGATTCACAATACTAGTTGAGCTAGAACAAATATTGCATTTTAAAACTTTATGGAACTAATTTATAGTGTAGGGCAGGCACAGACGATCTCATGGCAGCAAAATTTTATGTTTCCATTTCAGCAATACTGCCTAACACAATAATATCAGGCCAGCAAATCTTAAATATAAGTTAAGCTAACATGATCCATTGCCTTATAAAGCAAGAGCACCCTGTGGAGTCATACTGAATATGCCAAGTGATTTTTCAAAATTTAATCATCCTAAATGTCAGATAAAGGTGCTTTTGCTGTCATTCTTTAAAGCCAAGGAAAATCCTGAGTGTGCCTGCAAGTTACACAGCAAGACTGTTCCCAGATAGCTATATTAAAATATCAGTCTGCTGTTTGCTAAATATAAAGAAAATATTGAAATGTTTTATTGCAAAACAAACTATTGCATATTTTTTCTATGAAGATCACCAGTGCTCATATCAAGATAAATTTTGCTGTTACCTTTTAAGATCAACTTAACTTCTGATGCAGCTTCTATTATAAATATTGTGCAATGACAGCACTGACATTACAAGTACATTTCTGTGCTTCAAATCAAACTTTTGTTTATTTTAACTGCTGACTTGGTCAAATAAATAGATGGGCAGATCCTGCATGCACCTGCACTCTCAAGTAACCTTACTCTTGTGAGTAGTATCTATTCCATTAATAGGACTACTCACATAAGTCAGGCAGCTCAAGTGTGTAAGAGCTTGCAGGATCGAGCACAAGGTGACTGGGTAGGAAAACATGCCTTTAATTAGATTTGGGAAGGTGAAATGAATCATTTGGAAAAGCAAATTATCTGCAGACAATTTAAAATATTTGCCTCTTATAAATACCAGATTTGTTTTACTTATTTTAGACTGAGAGTGAATGTCATTATCCAAAACTGAATTAAATAAATAAGTAAGTAACCACCAGCTCCATAACTACTGAGACTAAAGACGTGGCAAAAATCACAATGGATGAGAACAGGTTTTAAATACATCTGAGAAAATGGAAAGTACCAAGAAAGAAATGCTACTGACAGTAACGGGAATAGATGAAGAGCTTGCTTGGAATGTGTGGCACTATGTGAGCTATGGATAAATGGTTAAAATCTAAATCCTATTTAGGACCATTCTTTCATATATACACAAGTATGTGGTTCTACAGACACAAGTCTAGGAAGATAAATAGCAAATGTTCCACTAATGTCACATATAAAACACTTTCACATTTCCTCTTCACACCCAACTATTCAACCAAGATTTTTGAATGGGACACATGTTCTAGGAAAAAGAAAGCTATAAGACCAAGGTTAGTTTGCATCATAACAAAAACATTGTGTAGCAAAATTACTATTAAAATTTGCAGTCTGACGTGGAAATATACCAGTTCAAAGAAAAAATGCTCATATTCAGACTATAAAACTATACATAAAAGACCCTTAAGGTTAGAATGGAAAGTAACAGACAGAAAATTCATAGTTAAGATTGATGTATACTGTGTAGCATATGTTATCTGACACTCAGGAACAGTGGGATGCAATAAAAAAAAAAACAGTTACGGTGGCCTCCAACTGTGTCTATGGAATGGAGGACCCTTGGAATGCTTAGCAACCAGCACTGTTAAAATGTGATTCTAAGAGGTACTGTGTCACCACAGGAAAGAGGTACTCCTAGAAATTGTTATAACTAGCATATCAGCATTTCCTTGAAGAAATTTCTGCATTCAGGGAATAACAAGAAATCAAGGGCCCAATTCTAATCTCACTTACCGGGCAGTAATTCCATTGAAATCGATGGACCTATGCCAGTGTAGAACTGGTATACATTGAGAATCGGTCCCATCGAGTCTGATCCAAAGCCCACTGAAGTCAGTGGAAAGACTCCCATTGACTTCAATGGACATTGAATCAGGAAAGAAGATATCATTTGCCCTCTAAGTCTTGTCACATCTGTTTAATTTTGTTATCCTATCCTTTGTGAACTCTGCAGCTCAGAGTGAAGTTGAATATAGAGCCCACGCAAACAGAAGCAAAATGGGTTAATAACTCGGAGTACTGCCTCATTCTTCAGTGTCTCCTTACAATACACTTTCCCTCCAACACACACTATTTTCTATAAGCATAGTGCAGTCCAACTTTCTGGGAATAAGGTTTTGTTGTTTTTATAGCAAATGGCTGGCTAGTTAAATCTTTTATTAATTATTATTATTTTCCTCAAATGACAAATGGTGCTCATGACAAGGTCTAAAGCAGGGTTATAAATGTAAGAAGAATAACATCTTCTGTCAATGAAACTCAACCACAAGACAAGAGGCCTCCAGTGAGCAACTAATGGAACCACTGCCATAATTCACAATCACTATAGTGATGCCTTCAATAGCTACAAATAAGACATAAAAAGCAGCTTTGGAAACTTTATGTTCTATACTGTAGACAATAATCTTTTACTTGTCATAAAAAGATTCCCAGCTGTCAAATGAACAGCAACAGGTGTGACCATTTATTCATATTTACTATTTCACATCACTTCAGCGAAGTAATGAGTGGAGTTTTTGAAGCACTTCAGCCAATACATTACCATGTCAACGGCCCCAGGTTTTCACTTAACCAACAGATGAGAGGAACAACTTTCCCCAGAGCAAAAAGAACATAGTCATTGAAATGCACAGTATCTGCTATTGAATATATTTTAGATACTTAATCTGTTTAATCAAATAGCATGAACAATGTGGTAGGCACGTAACAACGAGCATCTACAAATGGCTATCCTCTTTGTTAACTGCTGCACTGCATGTACTCTAAGATGCTGATTCAACATTTCTTTGGTTGGAAAATTATATGTACCAAGATGGAAAGTGAAACTCTACAGAATTCCTTAGCACCTAAGCATGTTATTTGCCTTTAGGGGATACCCAACAGGCAAGGGAAATTATACTGAGCTCCTGCCAAAAGAACACACTGCCCCTATAGCACTTTCCTTGCCTTCTAAAAGCATTAATGTACCTATGAGGCTAAATCTTGGCTCCTCATTCTTCCTCTTTTACACTACCCTAGCTGGCTCCACTGGAGCTGCAGGGAGGGAGGGGTCCCCAAGTTGTTATGCTGGCACAGTGTCTCCTTCTACATCCCAGTCTTGGCATAGGGCACTTGTTGGCATAAAGAAGAGTGGCCAGAGCACAGCAATGCTCCAGTGATCCCAATTGGTGGAATGGTGCCCTGAAGGCCATTACCAGCCACAGTACCCTAGAGCAGCCCAAGGCTGCTGGATGTTGTGCCAGAGGCCAAACTAGGCCTTGGGAAGCCCCAGGATTTGAGTGGGGGCATACGGTTAATTAGCTTTTGGGCACAAGGAGTGTCTCTACTTATGTCTGCGGGACAGTGTCTAGCACACAACGGCTACTACCAGAATACAAATTATAAAAATATTGACAAAGTTTTCTACCTTCATGATCCTGAAGGATTTGATTAAAATGGGAAAGCTCCTGGCAAGAAGAACTTGAATGCAGAATTGTTCAAGGTAAATCCTAAATTAGCAGCATCTATCCTGGCCCCTCTATTTACATCAGTCTGGAAAGAGAAAAGGTGCCACATGAGTGGACCAATGGGGTTATAGTGAAGATACCAAAGAAAGGAACTCTCAGTAAGTGTAATAACTGGTGTGGGATCACACTTTTATCTGTGCCAAGCAAAGTATTGTGTAAGATCATAGTCCAGCATATATCAGAGGCAGTTGATAGCGTTCTCAGAAAAGAGCAAGCTGGTTTTTGGAAAGGGCGTGGATGCACAGACCAGATAGATCTACACTCCATCAAACATAATAAAACAGTGCTTAGAATGGCAACGGCAACTCTACATAAATTTCATAGACTTTGAGAAGGCTTTTGATATTCACAGCTATTTGGTATTCACAGCTCCAGCCTATGGTGCATTCTGCGGGCATATGGAATTCCTTTCTGTAGAATCAACATCATCAAAATCTTCTATTTCAACTTTACCTGCAGTGTTGATCACAGTGAGCTCAGTTTTGAAGTCAAAACAGGAGTATGTCAGGGGTGTGTCATGTCTGCAATCCTCTTCAACTTTGCCATCGACTGGGTAATGCGGCGTACAACAGAAGACATGCCAAGAGGCATTAAATGGACACACTTCTCATCCCTTGAAGACCTGGACTTTGCAGATAATGTTGCTCTCCTATCACACACCCAACACCATATACCAGAAAAAAAACTCGACTCAACGAATTCAGCAGCAAATTGGACTGAAAATCAACCGCAATGAGATAGATATTGTGACCTTTAATATTGCCTCACCATCACAGTATGGCTAGAAGATTATGCTCTCATCAATGTAGAAACATTCACATATTTGGGCAGCACAATCAGCTGGGACGCTGGAACAAGCCAGGACATCCGGAACAAACTCAATAAAGCCAAGATCACCTTCAGGAGCTTAAATACAGTCTGGAAATCATCAAAATACAACACCAAAACCAAACTCAAGTTTTATCAGAGCTGCGTACTTTCAACACTACTTTATAGTATAGAATGCTGGGGAATGAGAAAGTGTGACTCCGAGCACTGCCCGGCGGAAACAAAAACAAACAAAAAAATCCCCTCCAGCGCTGCCCCACCGAACCAAAAAACAAAAACAAACAAACAAAAAAAACCCGAGCGCCATCCCGCCCCAAGGTGCCGCCCCAAGCACATGCTTGGTCAGCTGGTGCCTTGAGCCGGCCCTGAGAAACAGACAGGAGTGGAGGAGCTTTGTCACTGCCCTAAACACCAGAGGCGTAATAGGAACATGATGATGATGATGATGAAGATGATCCTGAAGAACAGCTAATTCATGAAAGTAATAAAGAGCAACAGTAGCAAAAGGATTTTTTCTTATCAGTTTTCTTGTATAATCACCAGAATGTTTCAAAACATGCATCAAACTCATTTTGGGCAATACCCACCTCTCACACATACACCGCTCCCTGTATACCACAATCTACATATACACTGTCACTACAGCAACATTTGGAAAACTATTTCTGTTTCTTTGAAATCCTACTAGTAAAAGTTGATGGCTTGCTGATGTTAACAATAGCAAATTAGAAATGGAGCTTGGGACTATTATTTGCTGTATTTTGTTAAGCTAATATATAAAAGACTATTCCTGGTTCTAAATTTTGAAGATCAGCAAGGTTTTTCTGGTGATTCAGAGACTGGTTCATCTGAGTGGGAATATAAAAGTCCATAAAACATAGAACAACTTCAAACAATAGACACTCAGAGGCTGTCAGTTGTAAGAATAAGCATTACATTCTGTAAAGGGAAAGAAAATGGTTTATGGTTGACTGATTTTTCTACTAAATCTGCAAATTAGTTGTTACGTTATCCTTTTTAGAATTATATCCTTAATTTTCATTACTGCAATTGCAATTCACATGAGCACTCTTTAGGATTGAATCTAATGTGGATGTAGTTGTCCTAGTCAGTTTTGTTAATATTTCTTCTTGTAGCCATCAATTATATTTTCTTTCCAGATAAGTTCTTCCCACAATATCTCATGTAGATAGGAGAGACCAGAAACTTAAAATCTATGTAATACATTTGTATTGCTCAATCATGTATGAAAACATCTCAGTTCTTGTGACTTATTTAAATATCAAGCATCACAATTATAATCAGTGGTAAGGAACACTGTCTTTTCTGTGTTGCTAGCCAAACATGGTGCCCGTTTTACTTAGATAAGGGCAAAGCCACTGTGATTCATGCATTTGTGACCTCCAAGTCTGACTATTGCAACATGCTGTATTTAGGGATGAAAACACTAGTCTTGAAAAAATGCCATTTAGTTCATAATGCAGCAGCCTGTCTACTTGTCTCATCCCTGCAGTCCACACACTACCTCGGCTCCCAACTGAACACAGATACAAATTCAAGTGTTTGCTCCTAATGTGGGCCCCAGAGCAGCCATAACCAATATCAGTTTACATAGAAACATAATAATAAAAAAGCAAGAGCAAAGAACAAATGGTGATACAGCAGGATGTCGGTACATTTGGATTGAGGCACTGGAGATGAAAAGAATGCAAGTTATATCAAAACAAATACTTTAGCTATAAGCTCCTCTGGGAAGGGGCTGTCTTTTAGTTTGTACAGTACATAGCATGATCTTATCCTGATCTATGGTTGGATCCCGCAATACAAATAAATATATAAATAAATAAATACAATTCAAAGAGTCAAAAGTACATGTAAGTGGGAGCAATGTCACGTGACCAGCAAATGGTAAGGTGGACACTCAATGCACAAAAGGCTGGAATGTACCTGAACAGGTGAAAGAAGAATGTATCTGAGGAACTAGGAGGGTCAGGTGGGCTGGCCATTGTTTTGGGCATTACCGCATATCTGGGAAATCGAGGGCACAGTGAGATGCTCATAAACCATGTTTTGTGACTGTGGCACAGAAGGTACTATTGCTGACAGTGACCCTTTTTCTTGAAGCAAGTAGGTTCACTGCTAGCCAACAGGAGAAGATCCATTACCAGCACTGATACCTCCTCTGCTTCTTGAGTCCGGAGATCTGCTGTAAAGGAAGTGAATTTACTGCAGTTCTGAGATGGCTTTTTAAAATGATTTAGTTGTGACACATTGTTTCTCACTGCAAGTATGGGCAAGGTTGTGTGCAGCCACCAACAGTTAGTTTCAATGCATTTTTGTGCCCATTGTTTCCCTCTATATGCTTTTTTGCACTAAAGGACCTTTCTTGTTATATGACCTATCAATTCTTTAACAGAAATATTCCTACCAAAGGAGGATATAAAAAAAAAACCGATGCTTTGATAGGACCCTCTGTTTCTTAGTTTGTTTTGATTTTAAAGCATTTTTACTAAACATTTGCATCTGCACAAATGATTATTTTTAATTATTATATTTGTAGCCCAAATAGGAGACTGCATCAGAGGAGAAGAGTCTACAACATGCAACTTACACATTTTCATTAAAAACTTTTCCTTTTAAAAATGTTTTAAATACAGCACACCGGTTAGACTAATACTAGCAGCACCAGTATTAGTTTGGAAATGGTTTCTTTTTACTTTCATTATATTGAAATAGTTGCTTATCTGTTCAGTACAGAGACATGCTTACCAAGGCAATTTCCTTTCATCATATGTTATGTACCAAAATTCATCCATCCCTGATTGGAATAGTAAATTATTCAAAAGGGCTGAGCACCCACAGCTCTCCTTAACTTCATTAGTTGTTTTGGCTGTTCATTACCTCTGTAAACAAGATCACTTACTTAGGTACTTAACTATGGATTTAGGTGCCTAAACTTTAAGTAGCCAGGTTTTAAGAAGACTGGCTATAACAACATCCACCATTTCAGAACACAGAAACACAAACATTCACTGGGTTCTTGCACATTTGTGTGTACAAACACAAATACAAATCACTTTTTCATAAATATATAAAAAAAGATTTGACATGATTGATGTCTTGTAGAAAATAACTGGCTCATTAGCCTGAATTATTGCAGCCTGGTTCCATTATAAAGAACAAATAAAAGAACAGATATAAACTTTGGGCACACATTGTTTTAACAGATATTAAGCAGAATACTGCAATTATTAAGCAGAAGGCAATTATTCCTTTGGCAGAGCTGACATACGCTGAATAGCACAATAAGGGCATTAAAACAGAAATTATAACGAAAAACATACAATCTGATGGAGAGACAGAGAATGCAGGAGTGGGTCAGAGGAATCTGTCTGAGAAATGAGCACCTAAAAATGATTAAATGAAAGAGAAAAATAATAGAAACAGTGTAATGGATGCACAATAAAGACCAGCTCTCATAGACCATAGGTTGTTATTTTATCACTTATCATAGGACCATCCTGAACAGATAGCTTTGCAGTTAAATTTGGACTGAAGACCACAGGCAATAAGAGATGAGATAACCTTTCCATAATTAAGGTTGCAACAGAGTTTCCACTATAAGCCCAATTTTGGATCTTCCTCTAAAAATCCACAAACAAATATTTAGAATTGATGAAATAGGTCCAGAGTGGAGGTAGAAGGTAGAAAAGATAACCAACTTAAACATGTCTGAGCTACCACTTATGAAATGGAAGAATGCCAGCAGGCATGATTTTATATATAACAAAACAAAAGTAGGAAGCAACTAATGTAATATCAACCCATGAAATATTTTCCTTACAATGGTTGACTGCAATAAAAAAATACATGCGTCAGGCAAATGACTGGCTCATGTTACTAGATCAGATCATTCACAGAACAAGGTGGGGTAATTGTCAGCAAAGATGTCTTCATTAAAAAAATATGCAGAAATGTTGTTTTTCTCCCTTCAGTATTTCAATGTGAATGTAGCCAATTTTGTTCACTTTTGTCATAAAGCTCAGTGTGGGTTGTTTGAAATCATGCACGACAGAGCATTTCAGTAAGAAGCTCCATGAAACTAAAATTCTGAAATTCACCCATCTCTGCAGTCCCTCTCCTCAAAAAAATATAGCTGATCCTAGCAAAACAGAAATCATGCAGTCACACGTAGCACCTCCTGGACAAGCTGAAAAGCAGTAAGAAACTTTCTGGAAAAAGAGCTCCCATCCACCTCCAAAAGCTATGTCTACTTTTTGTAATGCACCTCCCCTAGCAGTCAAGCTGTAGTAGCAATGGCTGCCTGTTGCTCTTTTCCCCCTCCCCAACATGCCTTGGTAGTTGCCTCTTAGCTGTGCAGGGAAAGGAAGTTGGTACTGAGCAGGTGCCTGGCTGGCTTCACGAATCTTCTGGTCAGTTGTGCCCCAAATTGTAGCAGGAAGGCACAGACAACCCAAAGAAGGGAAAGAAAGGACTTGAAAAGGAGGAAAGAAAGGAGATGGGGGGAGGGGAGGAAGTAGAGAGATCTGCAATGGGAGTTGAAGAAGGAAGACATATGCACTGACATTTATATCTTCTGATCCCCTCTGTGGGAATGGAAGACTCAAAATGCAGTTGCAATGCCATCTTTACTTTTTGGACTTACAGGAAGCACTGAGTGTGCTTAACACACACATCTGCTACAATGCCAAGGTCTGTTCTGGCTCCTTATGCAGAAACACAGATAATAGGTAGTGGGCAGCCAGAGGAGTGGCAGGTGTATGCCCTGTGGGTTTGTACACAAAGAAGTAGTGGCTGCATGAAGTGGATCCAGGCCAGCCATAGCACTTTAGGGCTAGAAATTCTGTTTCTTATGCCTGTGTGCATTTATTTGAGCACAACGCCCATTTTCTCAGGCTCTGACCTCTGCTCAATGAATTGGCCCTAAGATTCCAAATGTAAGCAGGGTATGAATGAGTTCTCCCCTGACAGTTAGCTGGGAGTGGGGGAGACTTCAGGGAAATGTTGTTAACAATATTGTTGTCTTTACTGTATGAATAAAGGCGAGAAGAACTGTGCTTAACTTGTCCCAAATGAGGGGGACCCTCAGCTGAAAGGACCTCATTAAGCCAGGGGCTTGAAGGCCAGACCCCTGTGAAAGTAAGAGGGGTGGGGACAGGTATCCCAGCCAGAAGGAATGGACTCTCCCTAAGTGTCCCCAGTCTGGTTTAACCTGTTCCTTCCCACTGTTCAAACATAGAGTTAAATAGGCTCCATTAGGAGCCTTTTGTTATTTTAAGTGCTCAAAACAAGTGACAATCACTTGTGGTGGGACAGCATTTCTGCCCAATCTAAGAGCTGAAAATCACTGAGAGCAGGGTGAAACCTCAAAAGACTGACCTGCAGAGGTCACAGCAGAGAAAATGACCGACGAGTGGAACGAGCGGTTGGCAGGGTGGCCAGTAGAGAGGAACCATGGATGGTGGGGTGGCCAGCGGAGAGGAACCACAGCTAGCTGGGCGGCCAGGTAGAGTAAGTGCTCAGATGGTGGAGCAAGCAAGGTGCCTTCTTCCCCAGGTGGGAGGTGAACTCACAGAGATTCACTTCTGAACCCTGGGTCCTCACTGACCAGGGACAACCACTGTGAATGGGGTATGGTGAGGGAGCAGAGAGGGGCAAGAAAAGGAACATTTGGTTGTAGAACTCAAGGCCATGAGGCACAAAGCACTGCCCCATGCACTCTGGGATGGCCGTCCTTCTCACAGTTTTATGGTTATGAATCCTGCTTGTGGCATTTTCTCTAATTAATGTCTGGTGACTTCCCTCCTTTCATTAAAAGCTTCTTTTCTGCACTCAGACTCTGTGCTTGCGAGTGGGGAAGTATTGCCTCTCAGAGGCACCCAGGGTGGTGTGTAATTTTCCCAGGTTACTGGATGGGGGCTTGAGCAGGGTCTGTGTTGTACTGTTGAAAAGGAACTCTTAGATATTGAACCCGGCCCTGATTGCTGCTGGCTCCATGTAGCGGAAGGATTACACAAAAAAACAAAAGCAGACAGCATTCAAATAATGGCAAAAGCAGCAGCAGCAATCGACATGGAAACAACAATGGCAGCAAATGCAAAACAGCTACAGTAGGTATTGCATCTTATCTATTTCTCCCTATAACATCTGAAGAGAGAACATTTGACCCTTAAGACTTCTGAACAGAAATTTTCCAGCTGAGGCATCATCTCTTTCACCTATTAGTTTGTGACTTATGCAGCTGCATTGCAAGAATCACACAAATCACTCACAAAGGTTAATGATACAGTTGCTACATATTTAGAGAAAGTGTATCAATGATCAGCTTTGCTGATTCTGAGTCAGCTTCAATCTCTCTGCCACTGCAGGTTCAATGAAGTTAAGCCAAACATGAGCAGTGATGCACCAGATGCTGCTGTTGCTGCTTCAAAAGAAAGGGGTTTTTAATAGAGAAATTTAAGGTGGCTTAAATTCAGCAATGTTGGTTAAGTCCTATTTTTATTTATTTATTTATATACACACGTACGTGCACACATACAAACATACTGTTTATGTATGTTATATATATAGGGCTTAACCTAACGTTACTGATTTTAGGCTTATTATTGATATACATCAGTGATAATAAAATAAATAAAAAAGTGACAAGAAATGTCCACAACAGAACCTGGGAACCGTGCACACAGCTTACCTGGTTTGGGGTTCTATTATAAACTCAGAGCTCAGCCCAGATTGTTGAAAGTTCTCTAAGCCTTTCAGAGAAGCAGGGGGCCAACTCATGTCCAAACCATAAGGAATGGTAGTTTAGAGCAATTTCAACCTTGAAAGAAATTTGGTTTCAACTCAGATGAAATTCAACAGAGTTTCATTTTGAGATTTTTGGTTTGCTCAAATCGAAATCTCAAAGCAAAAACTTAGGGGCTCCAGATCCATACAAATCAGAACTGAATATTGTATTTGCAAAGACCCCTTTGGAGCAAAATCCATGGAATTTCGCACAGCTCTGCTCAACAGGTAAGCCACAGTTATTCCTCTGTAACAATACATCAATAATGAAACAACGTTTCACCATACAGTGACATTGAGACAAAACCACAGACTTTCATCTACTTAAAAAACTAAACAGATGGCTCTGAGCCAGAGTAACAAGAGTCATAAGGGTAAGTTGAATTCTGCTGTACTAAAGCCTTTTAGTCCTTATTCTTCATGTTAAAGTAGTGATTTAACTCTGATAAAGCAGCCACTGATTTGGATATGACCATCAGTTTATTTTATGACATTGTCATAGTCAAAGGTTTAAAATAGAAGGTTTGTAATCAAGTCCAAAACCCAGCCCAGGGACTGCCAGGAGAGGGTTAATACTGTCTCTCTCTCCATAACGAAGACCACAGCTGCATTCATTCCCTAAATGACTGTCTAGGAGGTGGTAGGGCTGGAGAAGATGGGCTACTAGGGTTGACATTGATGGCCTGTAGAGGTGCGGACTCACCCCTGCGGCGCCTCCTGCTGGTGACTTCTGGGAATTAGCTCTTCCAGCGTCCTGGAGCACCCTCTGCAGGCCAGTGGCCCATCTGTCCTCTGGCCCCCATGTCCCTCCCAGACCCCAGTGCCTTTGTATCTGGGGTGCTGCCCCCTGGCAGTACACCCCCCAGTACTAGGGTCTCCCCTCCCTGGGGACCCCCCACCCACTATCCCTACCTCACCTCAGAATAAGGCCACTGCCAGTCACCAACTAGCCCCCGCTCCCTGGGGCAGACTGCAATATAGGCCACTCATCACAGGCAAGGTTGGGTTTGGACCTGCTGCCTTGGCCTACCCATGGGCTGCCCTCTGCAGCCCCCAGTACCCCTTGGCCTCCTACTAGGCCACAGTCTGGGGCTATCCAGGCTGGAGCTCCCCAGGCTGGAGCTCCCCAGCGCTGCTACAGTCAGGTACCCTGTGTCTAGCTCTCTGCAGCCAGGCCCTTCTCTCTCTAAGCACAGAGAGAGACTTCTGATTTCCTGGCTCCCAGCCTTTTTATACAGGCCAGCTGAGGCCTGATTGGGGTGCGGCCCAGCTGCGGCTGCTTCCCCAATCAGCCTTGTAGCTTTTCCTTTGCCCCAGCCCTGCTCCCTGGCTGTTTTAAGCCCTTCAGGGCAGGAGCCGAGTAACCACCCCGCTACATGGCCTAAAGTAAAAATTCCATTATACACTATAGGAGTTATGGACTCCAGGGAGCCGGAGCCACAAGCGAGGAGGACAATGCAAATTGGAAAAGCGTTGGGAAATGATAAACTCAATCTTTGACTACACAAAGATGTTATTTTCTAGTTACATTCATTTAGAAGGAAGCTTTTCTTTTGACCTCTTAATTTAAAATCCTGAATGGGAAAACCACCCGTTTTCCCATTGTAGAAATAGGAAAAATGAAAACTCCCTCTCACGCACACCAACTGCGATGGTTAACTAATACGCTGGTATCAATTACCCCACTGCAAAATCAAAATCTAGCATTTGTAGTCCATTCTGGAATTCAGGCCTGGAACTGAGAATGAAGAATATGGGTCAGAATTAGAGGAAGGAAACCTTTTTTCCACACTGAATATATATATATCTTTGGCAAAAGATACAGATTCAGCAACACCACAACATTTTGTGAATTTGTGTTGATTTTGCCAAATTATTTGTTTTGAAAAAAAAAACTGCAAAAAAACAACGTTTTGTTTTGACATTTTCAAAATGAAATGTTTTGGGGTTTTTGTTTTTGTTTTGAATCAACTTGTCATTTCAAAATTTCCTTTGATTTTCTTAAAATGATAAAAATGATCAAAATCATTGAAATGAAACTTTTGATTTTTGTCAAAAACAATGTTTCAATCAACCCACAACTTTTTTTCCTTTTTGATTCACTGAAAATTTTGAAAATTTTAGTTTTTGGTCCAAACTAAAACAATTTTTTTTTCTTCAACTTTTCAAAGTTGCCAATGAATGAAAAAATGGGTTATTCACCCAACTCTAACCAGAATGATCTATGTGTTCCCTCCACCACAGCTGCGTCATTAAATATTAGGAATATCCTTAATAAGATTGTTGAAAACTAATAGTTTGTAAAGCAAGACTAATATGTTTGGAAACACATACTATAACCTGTCTCAGTCATAAATGACTGGCAGTGAAAATCTCAATACTTGTGCACACTTCACACCAATCGGAAAGAAATATGTGATCTACTTTCTATATAAAAATATCTATCAGCATACTCCGTCTGGAGAAAGTCTTATTGGCTGTTCAATTTCCTGAAAAATGTACTATTACCCTTACATATTGTATACAGCTTTTAATACCAAAATCAAATTATTTCCATGCATTAGCCATAAAAGTATTATTTTTTAGGAATAATAAATAATAAGTGAACAGACTAAATCTGACAAGCTATTTTTAAGGTTGTTAAAGGTCTGTTAAATACCCCTCCAGCTCTCTGGCCTCCAAACATCTCCCATACCTTTTCTGAAAATTGTCTGGGGTGGTATTGCAGGTCTTGAAATTTCTTTTGGTCTCAGACATCAAATCTTTCAAGCTCTGAAGCTTTGCTGTGGATAGAAATGTGTGGGGGATAGATGGGGAGAAGGATATAGGATGCCACACATTTTTCAGCACCCCTAATTTGAGGAAGCTTTGAAATTTGAAACAGAGCAGACAGAAACAGGCTGGAAAACAGGGTCAGATAAATAACCAAATGTTGAGGTTTTGCTGATTGCTAAAATGAGCAGATTTGCTTAAACCAGGGATAAAAACTTAATTGCTAAAAGTCTCATTTTTCCCTAGCTCATCAAAGATCTACTCCTATAACAAGTCAATCAGCTTCTTTGATTGATGCAATTCATAGCTTAAACGCAGGGAGAATTAGAGCAAGTAGAATCACTCCATCAGGGCAAGGTGATAACATTTTCAACTACTTCATCAAGAAACTTCACATGTCCAAAGGCACTCCAGCTTACGAACCATTTAGGATTTGTAGCTGCTTTAACCTTCTGCATGTTTTCACTTACAGCTTAATCAGAGCAATGAAGTCCATGATGCCAGGATCTAGATTCACCTGGGAAAATTTCCTACAATATTTTGACAAGTGCTTTATATAACTAACATACTACCGTAGCATAAAGGAAGTTAAGAAGTCTGTACTATGGTAAACTCTACAAGTGCAAAATAAAAAGTTTCTTAAACTAAGCAAAAAATCCTCCTTTGTCTTTTTTTCCCCTACAGACAGTGAAAGAACCCAGTCAAACAAATATCTTAATATAAAATATATTTTTCCCTAAGAAATAGTACAAAGTTCACTTCATGGAAAATTTACAAAAAAAATACTATTTTATGTAGAATATATTCTATAAGCACTGGACATCATTTTCTAATATTAGTGTTTATGCTGTATATCTTATAATAAAAACAAAAGAAAGTACATTTTTTCTTTATAGTTCATTGTGGATTCTTTCTACTTATTCTCCTACTGAATTTATAATCTGTAGTGCCCGAAACTAAAAATAATATTCCAGAAGTAGTCTCACCAAAGCTGTTTACAGACAGTGTTTCTTCCTTGCCTAATGAGTTGAAGCTTAGGCGAATTCAGTATAAAAGTCACATTGACCTTTTTCATTACCACATTGCACTGCAAACTCTTTCAGCATTACTGCTGTACAGGCTCATCTGTTCTACTGAATGTCTGTTTCAGATTTTTTTCCCCACAGGATATTTTGTTTGCAATTCAAGTGTGATTTTATTATGGTTTGTATACATCCCAGATCATCTCCTACATGATAAAAAACATTCTGTCTTGGGGAATTGGAAACTCCACAAGGTCCACCTTACTGAAGACCTGATCCAAAGCTACTGAAGTTAATGAGATTCTTTCCATTGACTTTGGATCAAGCCCTGAGTTTCCTTTATGTTCTCTGAGTGAGGTTTTGCCCAGCTCAGGATGGATAGTGTTTGGGGTGTACTTACATGGGGATAAAAGCCCTACAGTATGGCCGCAGCTGGCCCAGGTCAGCTGACTTGAGGTCCCAGGGCTTGGACTTGGGGGCTAAAAATTTTTTGTAGGCATTTGGGTTTATACTGGAGCCCAAGCTCTGGGACCCAGACCGAGCCCAAACATCTACACAGCAATTTCTCAGCCCTGCAGCTCCAGCCCCATAAGCCCGAATCAACTGACCCTGGCCAGCTGTGGGGTTTTTATCCCTCTGTAGACATACCCTTTGGCGCCCAGGCTCTGCAAAATCCCCTGGGATGTAATAGAGACCTGGGCCATTTGTGTAGACCCTTAGCAGCTACACTCCCTCTAGGTTCCACTAAACCTTTATTGTGCTCCACAGGGATGGAGGGGACAATCTGGGTCTATATTTCTACCCTCTCTAGGTCTAATTATTTCTTTTTGCTCATGTATTCCTAACTCCTCCCAATTTATTATCTTAAGTTCAATACCATGCTGTTTAATACAGCTGGTGGGAATTTTTCAAATTTTGTGTCATCAAAAAGTGACCTTTTTTCAAAATTTCAGACATTTTTACATTTTCTGTAATTTGTCATTTATCAAAAAACAGTTCTTTTTCAGAAAACAATTTACCAAAAATATCAATGAAAAAAAGTCTTAAAAATGTATTATCAATTTGTGATCAGTTCTGTTGCTTACTCCTTCTTCCAGATCATTAACAGAGATATTAGATAATATAGGCATAGATTAAAGAGCAGTCAAAGACTGGATGAGCATAGCCTCTCAGTTCTAGAGAAGGAGCCTTAAGCCCAGAGTTGCAAGACGTTTTGGCAGGACTGCAGAGAGAGAGAGAGCACACTGTATTGTGCTTGTCCACACTGCACTTTTTCTAAGGATAAGTAAAGGAGCTCAGCCTCCAGGACTGTGTCCAACAGTTTTTGCTACTGTAAGCTGAGTGATTTTTTTTAGATGTTGTTTACATGCAGTGATTTTTCTGAGAAATCAAAATACATAAAATACCAGTAATGAGCAGAATTTGTTCTAAATTAGATGCTTTTCGAAGTTTTCCATACTGAGTCACTGGATCTTTATGGTGAGATTGAAATGACTATTTTAGGGTCAATTCAAAATATAAATTGTGGATTTAAACCAAAATAGTCAAACACTGTGCATACTAGTACAATAGCAGATGTAGTGTCTTCAATATCTTCTTCAAATTGGATAACAAATCATTAGCAAAGACATTTTAAAAGCCTACACCTATTATTATTAGCATGACCACATTCCTAATTGCCTACACCCAGTGTTTAATTTTTCTTTCTTGACATCATAATTTATCAATTAGGAATTGGCACAGTTGAAATCTACAAAAGCAACAGGCATTGATGGGTTCGATGCCAGACTACTGAACACAGAGCAGCAACACCAACTGTGTCAACCTTTAGCACACATAATACATCTTTTTAAGGACAAGCTGATTTCCTTCTCCATGGAAAATTGCCAAGGTGATTCCCCTCTATAATGAAAGTGATGGATCAGACACAAGTAACTATTTACCTGTGTATGTCACGTTTCTTCTATCCAAAATTATTGAAAAGGCAGTACACAAGCAGATTTACAACTATATTATGATTTAAAATTTAATAGATGTTTAACAGTCTGGATTTCACCCAAGACAGTGTACCTTCATAACATTACTGCAATTTACCATCCAAGTATGTATTAATATAGATAAGTGACATCTGTGTGGGATTGTGTTTCGAGGATCTTAAGAATGCCTTAAATACTTTTAACCACTCCATCCTCTGCATTAAATTACGTGCATTCAGAATATCTAATAATACTATGCAGTGGCTTCTGCTGTTTCCTGGAAACAGACTCCAAGAACTTTTTGAAAATATACTACAGGAGATGTGTTCATATGAAATTAGTGATACATAGGAGAGAGGCCTTTAACCGTGTCTTTGTTGTGCCTTATGAATGATCTGCTAAAATTTGCTCAACTCAAAGGATACAGTAATCTCTTACTCAAGCAAATCAACTGTGTCTTAAACAAAATGAATCTCCAAAGAAAATGGCTAGCTTTACCAAAAAAGAATTAGTTGCATTTCAATGCAGTAAATCAATATGTTTAATTCCCATCTCACCAAAAACTCAACAGTCACATTTCCATTACCATCCTGATTTAGGAAATGTGCTTTAAATAATATTTCATCTAGAGATGACCAAGACCAGGAACATTTTGGGTTTGCAAAACCTTCTGTTTAGCAAAACCAAAACCAGTGGTTCAGATCTGGGTTGGGAAGAAGGGACTTCCAGAAATAATTTCAGGTTTCATAAAATCATCAATTTCAAGGCCAGAAGGAAACACTGTGATCATTAGCCTAATCTCCTATATAACACAGGTCATACAACTTCCCCAAAATAATTCCTCCTAGAGCATATATTTTAGAAAAACATCCAATCTTGATTTAAAAATCAATCAGTGGTGGAGAATCCGTTTGACCCATCTCTTCTTGGGTACACTGAACTGAGAGAGCCAGTACTGTGACAGATTCTGTCAAATCTCAGAACCTAAGCAGGGTTTCACCTCATCACCACTTGAACGTGTGACCTCTAAGGCATACGTACTGTCCTGGTGATTCAGATTGTGGCTCTCTTCAGACTCAATCAATGCTAAATATGTGCCCCATTATGATGAAAAGCCCTTTGCGACTGACATGTTGATTTCCGAATAGACATAAATCCAAATGTTCTGACCGCTTGTGATAAATAATAAAGCTATTTTTTTTAAGAGTCAGAGTGTGAATGCTTACCACAGATTCTTGGCCGAGTTCCAATTTAGCCAATTCTACATAGCTATGTACCCTTTCAGTTTCAAATAGACAGCCTCCTTCAGTTCCTGTCAAACTGTTGTGTAGTGTTGTACACTAATAAAGAGCCCACATCCAGGGCCACGCTCTAAGTTTCAGAAAAGTATATACTGTAGGAAAACGATCAAACCTTATTCACATTAATGAAGATTGTACATTTACATTACCCTAAAATCTACCCAAGAGATGTCTGTTATTCACATAGCAAGGAATTATTATTTAGCATTACATAGATTCATATGGAGCCCATCATAGTTGTATCTGCAAGTGGGAAGGATGTTATGGATCTAGTCATTAAGAAATTTAACATCCTTCTTGAATGTACACCAACATTCAGTAACATATTCATTTCCACAGCCACTCACTCTATGTTTAAGCAAATGATCTGGGCATAGTTTGCAGTAATATTATCTGGCCTGTTAAGCAGATGTAATATTAAGCACTGCATGAGGCTGCCAAATTGGCAATTTAGAGGAGTAAATCTCGTCATGGAAATTAATTCTCTGGAAGTCTATTAATTTGTGTTAAATGCCAGTGTGAATTTATTATGTCATAGTACAAAAATACAAATAATGCAGAATTGTCTGGGTACATGTAACACTTTCTTCACTGACATCCAACTGACTACCAACTCCCTCTGTGGAATAGATACATAAATGTACACAATTTTTATATCAGCCTTGTACCCTCTTGCTAGTTTTGCCATAGCAACTAAGCTAACTCTTCCTTACTTGGCATCATTAGCTTGATGATTTGGCTGTTGTGGAAAAAAAAAAAACCCTGGTATTTTAGAGTCTCTGATTCATCTCCAAATGGAAATCTGCAGAGAATACTTTCTTGGCCTGGGGTCATGGATCTGGATATATCCCCTATTCCTCATTACAATACAGGACTGACCTCACTCCAAATGTTCTACACTTGAGAACCCTGGAGGGCTTTGTGCATTCCCGCTAGCAGTAGTATTTGATCTGCCCAGGCAAGAGATAAGGGAGAGAGCCTGCACTATCATCAGGATGGATATCTTGGGCACACATTGGAGCAAATACTGCCCCTGACAGAATTTGTTGTAGAAACATTGTGGTTTCACTGAATAAGAGGGAGGCCAGATGCAGGGAATTGGGAATGGGGTCTGTCAACCCACAACATGGTAAGCAGCTCAGCTCCATAGGGACTCATTGAGTGTGGAGGCCATCACAGGGGCACAGCTAGTGGACCTGCTACTACACACAGATTCTTTTTTCACCCTTCTAGGAAGTCACGTGCTTTGAACATGGCATCTATTACAGCCTCAGGCCTGCAGAAGCAGAGCTGCTATACAGCTGCTCTGCAGGGTGGGTGGAGAATTTCTTCACAGCAAAGCAATGAATATTATCCTGACACTGGGATGTCCACTGCTGCTCGGGATTTGGCTTTAGAGACTTACAGTGGATTCCAGTCTCTTAAGTGGACAGTGATTGAGCCCCATTTACCAGATTTACCAGATCTAGCTCGATACAGGATACCAAGGTCATCTGACCTTACTGAGGACTTGGAATCTTTCCAAAAACAACAGGGACTTGGCTGGTGAAATTCATTTAAGAATACTAAATAAATAAATCCTTTGTAAGTATCTGTTTTATTTTTATGTGGGTAGCAAATAAGAAACCTCAGCATGTGGAAGGCAATTTTGGAATGCCTCCTTGCTCTGAGCAAAAGTAGAAAAGAGATAGTTATAAAAACATATAAGAAATGGAAAGAGTTAATGAGGGCTAATAAATTGCCACACAACATTAATATTCTATGGGAATGTTTGCTCTAGATCATTCCAGTCGAGCTGAAGCCAGATGAAGAAGAGAATCCATTCATGCCTTTCAACAAATGTTAATGAGAAACTATAGAGACAAGATGCGTGAGGTACTATCTTTTATTGGACCAACTTCTGCTGGTGAGAGAAACAAGCTTTTGAGCTTACACAGAACTGAAGAAGAGCTCTGTGTAAGCTCAAAATCGTGTCTCTCTCACCTGCAGAAGCTGGTCCAATAAAAGATATTTCCTCACCACCTTGTCTCTCTAATATCCTGGGACAGACACGGCTACAACACTGCTGCATACAATGAGAAACCATAGCCTGTAGAGCGAGTTGAATAGTAAAACAGCAGAGTCACAAATACGTTTGTAAATAAAAGTCACGATGCACAGGATCATATTAGTTATTTTCAACTATTTTAATGACCATTGGTACTCATGGACATTTCTGCAAAAGTTTTTTAGACTTTATCAGAACTATTTATGCATCCAAAAACTGTACCAGAAGCTTGTTCTTCATTATTTTTCTGTTTCATAAAATATCAGTCAGGGAGAAGAAGCAATAGATTATTATTTAAGTGACCAGATACAAAACAGGAACAAAGAATAGTCAAAATAAACAATTTGCAAACAATCCATAAGCTAAAAATTATTAGTTGAGAGTAATGCTTGCAGCTCTGCAATACATTTGCAGATAAGAGGAATTATTTGATAACCAAAAGAAGGCTAAATTTGTAATAAATATTATTTGAAATGAATGGCTCAACCAGTTCTGTAAAAGTGACAAGATCACACCACTTTAAAGAACAATACGTTTTAGCCTGAAGTCACTGTGGAATATACAGACACACTCTAAGTGCCTTATGGTAAAACAAGAGGTTAATTCAAAACAAATGTCAGAAGAACATCACTCTCAGTTTCTAGAAAAGCCCCTTCTAATGCACACAGATATCCATAGGACTGGGAGCCACAATACATCAAGCCTCTTCTCTCACACTAACTAGGAATAGCCAGCCGTGTTACCTGAGAGATGATCTTGAGGCAGCCCTCTCCTGGTTCTCAGAAGTTGTCAGGTGCCCAGCTTGTTTGGCTAGTCCTATTCCTTCAAGGATGACCCCACCTCAGGTCCAGTTCCGGACTCCTGTTGCTGCAGTTGACCTATGAGAACATTAAAGAACAATGAACTACACCAGTCTCCCTTGGATCAGTCTTCCTTATTGTTTTTTTCCACATGGAAGACTCCAACCTCCACTAGACCTTCCAAAGGTACAGTGGCTAATATGAGGAACACCCCATTCTCCCTGTGTTTGGATAACACCCCAAATATTTAGCCCAGGTTCATATTCATACATATGAAAATGGTCTTATTTTTTTTTAAAGCAAACATTTTTAATTCAAAACCAACACTGTTGCTACTCATTTGAGACTCCGGGCCCTTTAATCACAGAGGGTGGGGGTCTGTTCCTAGGAGCCGTTGCTGTTACAATGAAGTGAAAGTCACTTAACGGCTGGAGGCTCACAGCAGGGGTGGTAACAGTGTTCACTTCAATAACAAAGTCAATTAACTTGTTTATAAGTTTTACATAGTGATAAAGTATCTTTCACAGGACAGATACAATCAATGGTTTCTACAGACAGTAGTTTACAAGTTTTAACAGAAGACCCAAGAGATTTTTGTACTTGGTGAAACTGTTGGATTTTAAAGTGTGGGGGACAAATTATGGGGGGTCACTGTCATTTGGGGGAATCACTGTTAGTACCTTTTTTAATATCTCTATACTTGCACTAGATAGCATTCCCTAAAGAGCACCATTCCAGTACTTTCAGCAACCTACGTCCACATGCAGCCATTTTAAACATCTAATATGACAGGAATTGTATGTGGATCAAACCTATTTCCCCTGACAACAGTTATTCTTTGTGAACTCAGTAGAGGAGGAGACTGACTGGTTATAAAAGGATGATTAAAGAGAAACATCAGATTAATTAAATAGTGAAACTTTGTATTTTACTGAAAGAGGTTGTGAACTCTGATAACGTCAATAACATTAAGTGCAGATTTAAAACTACTCAATAATAGTTATTCTGGGTTTAGAGAACAGTATTTGGGGAGAGAAGCTGCATAACAAACAATAAGATTATACAATTTAAACAAATAGCTTTTCCATTTCTGCCATCACTGAAATAATGCCACCCAATACCAGTATTTAAGCTATAAAAGGGAAAAAAGAAAAAGCAGCATTGGTAGCACAAAAGCCCATAAACTGTGAGTTAACTCTCCATGGATACTCAGATATGGATCTTGGTCGATCTATGTCAATGTCTAAGGGTACGTCTACACTACTCACCGGATCGGCGGGTAGTGATCGATCTATCGGGGATCGATTTATCGCGTCTAGTGTAGACGTGATAAAATCGATCCCCGATCACTCTGCCGTCGACTCCGGAACTCCACCGCGGTGAGAGGCAGAAGCGTAGTCGATGGGGGAGCGGCAGTGGTCAACTCGCTGCCGTCCTCACGGCCAGGTAAATCGACCTAAGATACGCCGACCTCAGCTACGCTATTCGTGTAGCTGAACTTGCGTATCTTAGGTCGACCCCCCCTCCCTAGTGTAGACCTAGCCTAAGTTAGGGATCACCTCTCCTTTTCCATCACCATTTCATATTGGTTTGTCTTTCTCTTTCTGCCCCATCTTTGCATGGTAGTTTACAGTCAACTTCTATGGTTAGCTCCTGAAAGGCATGTGTCTTGTCCGAGAGAGAGAGTGAACATGAGTGTGAGTATGTACTCAAACAATGAATTTTACCCCACCACACTCTGCAAAAAGTCAGACTCAACAGCCATTCCTGCACTCAAAGCCCAGAAGGGTGCAAATCAGTTCACAGGGATGATACAGTGTGTGCATTCCCCTTGTATGCTAGGGAGCTCAGGTGGGAATTGTTCATCCTGAGGTACAGTCTTACACTACCCCAAGCTTTGTGTTGAGAAACTCGCTACCAGCTCCAATACAGGTAAGTGCCTACAAGGCACAATCTGTTTAGTAACAACAGGCTCTGATGTAGTTAGCATTGCCTTACAGTGTTCCCGGATGGTTTATACACAAGTGATGTATTGTTATCTCTGAGGGCTATATAGAATGTACAAGATAACTTACACACAGCATTTACTGTTGGCTCACAGATTGCTGTAGTTTGGGCAGTCTTGGTAGCAATGCCTTCTGACAAGTTTATGTTATCTTGGTACTTAAAGCAGAGGCACTACAGAGTCATAGATGTCTTATTCCCTGTACTTGAGAAAAATATTGATTTTTATTTTAATCCCTATATCATGCCCAGATACTACTACTATGATGGGCACATTATAAATGATTAATAATTAATATTAAATAATAAAAATAATAGATTATCCCCTTCCAGTCCTACTCGAATTGCCATCATATTCACATGGTAACATTATACTTCATTACTTGATTTTCCAAAAACGTGGTTAAAATTAAATACTTTTTTTTTACCTTGATGGTTTTCAATAGAAGTAAGCTGGGAGGCATTAATTTCCTTCCTTGTCCTTTTATATCAATGATCAATCAGTAACATCCATACTATCCTCCAGGGTAATAGGTAAATCTAGGATTAACTTTTTAAGATTGGTATCTATTCACACTATGCTGACTGGATAGAGTCAATCTTCAAACCTGCTGCCACCACTTTGCAACCTAGCTCTCCTAGATGCAGGATTTTCTGCTAGAACACACATATCCTTTGTTAGTGAAGATAAAAGTCTACAAAGAACAGTGTCCCTTTAAATCTGAATATTTGGAAAAGAATGACAAAACAAGACTAATCAGCTAAATGTAGAGTGTTCCAGATCAACATATTTTACCTTTGAGTGTACCAGGTCTTGTAGTTAACACAGATATTGGAATTCCAGTGAAAATCTCAGGAATGGATCAACTCTGACTTTTCTATAAGCAAATCAGGATCCAACAAACCCATGTTCTTCTAATTCCTATCACCTTAAGAATTTCCTCAATCCCCTTTACTCTCACTGTGTGTGTCTAGAATTATCCAATTCCTTAATATTAGCTTTAAAATCTGGATGCTTTATACCTTCTCTATATAAATAAGGGCAAACCCATCTGCCTATTCTAACTGGCTGTTGAACACTCTTCTTTCAAGTCCTTACTCAGTTCATACTATTTTTATGTTGCTTTCAACCTCAAATTGCACAGAAAGTGCTCTCACATTCAGTTATGCCTAAACTTCCCTATATAAAAAATTTTAAGCAGAGAAAACCTGCAACAGCGTGTGTGGAAGGTCTAACAAATCAGTTAGCTTTATATCACCAATATAGCAAATATTTAGCATCCATTCATCATTACAAAAGTTACATTTCCTCTATCTCAAAGCAAAATGATTCTGCAGCACCATCTAGTGAGATGACATCACTATCTGCCATGTTATTTTCATTCTCCAGTTACCATTGATTACTATTTCTAAATGTGGCAAGACCTGGAGAAATGTTGAGATCTCAAGATTTTGATTTAAAGTTTAAAAAAGAGCAATTTAATGAGAAGTTGTGTTTGCCAGGGAGGCATAAAGGAAATGCCTCAGATTACACCACACTTTAGATCGTTGTAGCTTGAGCTGCCCTGAAGTAGCTCTAGGGTCTGGTATGGAGGTGGAATAAGGCTATGGTTCTACTTCTTTCACCTAAGCATGGTGTGTTCCTGGGGGGCAACTTGAAGAAACAGTCCCAGGACTCCATTGAGTGAGGGGACCTCCAACTGTGACATTCTCCTGCAAGATGCCCATCTTAGTACCAATGGTGATCTGAAGGCGATCTCTGACACATATCCCATGATGAAGGAGAGGACAACCCTGGATCTTGAGGAGTCCCAAAGGTTCTCTGGTGACAACTGAGGAGTCAACCCCAAAGGGGCAAACAGTCAGACTCATCTGAAGCCCAGTATGGGGGCAGCATCGGTGCTGAAGAGGAATGGGGGATCAGCACTGGCGGTACCAAATGGAAGAGACTCCCATCTGGTACCAGGTGAGGCCCTGGTACCAAGGCTAAGGGCAGTACTGAGCTCGATGAAAGGTTCTGCCACCAAGACAATGACAGTGCCAAAGGACACACCAGTGTCAAACAGGCCATCGGTGCTGTGCCCAGTGTCCGCCTCAACTCCACAGTCTGAGGTTTGGGTGTTGTGAACTGTGGTGCCGATAAGTCCAGTAGCTCTGCAACGCACCAGAAAGCACCAAGGGAACGATGGAGGATGAGATGGTAGAAGTTTGCGGCACCAGCAAACTCTTGAACCAGTGGAGAATATGGGACTGAGAGGCAAGACAGGTCTGATGTCACCTGGTATACCACCAGCATGCAGACAGTCAGTGCTAGTGCCAATGTCATTGCTACCAGACTCGACGTACACCCCATGACCAGAATCAAAGTCGATGGTACAGTCTCTTGCTGCTCCCAGCACAGTACCAGGGGGCGTTTAAACAGATCTGCTCCACCCCATGTGCTCCTTCAGCCATAAGTCGCTCTCCACTTGAGTCCTCTTTGTGAATGACTTGCAGATAGAGCACTGTTCTTTAACATGTTCTTCACTGAGGCACAAGCCCCTCATGTGGGAATCACTGTTGGGGGTGCCCCCCCCAATGACAGACAATGCTTGAACCCTGATGAGGGCATCACACAAGGCATCCAACTACTCTAATACTAAATTAACACTAAAAACTTAATCTAAGTTACCACTAACTACTATATACATGAAAATTTTCTCAGAAACTGAGATCAAAAGACCAAGAAACCACCCAGAGCTCCAACTCTAGCCACAGGTGGTGAGAAGGAAATGAAGGGGTTGGGGCGGCACTGCCCTACTATGGCCAAGGGAGGGGCTAAGTTGGCAGGGCACAAGCACCTCCCGCATGGGTACTGCTAGGCAAAGTTCTCTGGCTCCAGAATATTGGCCACACATGCACCTAAGGAGAGTACATGGCTGGACCTACTCATTCAAAGAACAAAAATTATTTTATAAATTTATCTTTCATCAAAACATGACTATTTTGTTTGTTTTGTTGCTGAAAACTAAGAAACATTTGGGTTTTCGGTTTTCTGATGAAAACTGAAAAAATTATGAAGAAACATTGACAACGAAAAAAATGCTTTTGTCCAATTTTTTTTGCCGGGGGTAAAAATGTCATACCCAACTCAAGTAACAAGTTTAGTGAGGCTCTTTACCTGCACCCATCTTGTCATCACAGATAGTCTGGACAAAGGCTTTATTTTAACTGGGGAAAAAATTATCACTCAGGCAAAACTCCCATTTTAGTTCACAGCAGATTTACATGTGTACAGATGGCAGAAAAAGCCCCAAAATATTCCATTAATTTAGATGAGCAGAGGATTTTATTGAAGTAAAGTAGATACTGCACAACCAAGGAAAATAATGTGAAATATTTTACTATTCCTAATACACTGACAGTTATTCCAATAGAGATAACACAAGCATATTTTATACCCCAGTCTAAATAGAGAGAGTTAGTTTTGTGTTTATGTCCCAAAAAGAAAGAAATATAAGATTATAAAAAGAAAATGATAAAGACGTGTTAGTAGTTGACAGAAAATGTTTGCATATATTCTTTAATTTCTATATGTCAGCACACTGGTAGCAAGCTGTTATAGTTTGTGTGTGTGCGGGGGGAGGAGGGGGCGAATCAACTTTTCCTTCCTATGTAAACTCATTTTAGATAGATAACCATACATCATGTTCCTCTGTCTCTGAAAGAAACCTGATTATCAAATCACCAGCTGAACCAAAGCTCATAATGGTTTGCTTTCCTTCAAATACTGCTAAAGATCTGAAAATGTATGGAAGGTACTTGACAAACTGGCTCCTTGTAATTCAGATAGTGGGAAATGTGGTGTTTGGAAATGACCCTTTGATGATGCAGGTATTTTATTATCTGCTCTGACATATCTGCTTCTAAAATGAAATTGGCATTTCTTTAATAGCTTTGTAATTTTTTTTTCTCAAGGGAACATTAAATACTTGTGAAAGAGCTGGGCTAGTAGCTGTTGATATTCCTTGAGCCATGCACAGTGCAATCTAGAACTGTGCAGGTTAGCTTCCCCGCATATTTCCAACATATCTTGTTCCTAGCCTGCCACACAACGACATTTCCAGTGTTCTGACCTTTTTTTTTTTTTTTTTTTTTTTTGATTCATGAACGGAGTTTGATGAAATAATAGTAATAGAAAGGATTTCAGTGAAAATTGAAAATTGCCTCTTTTTCTGAGTTCACCAGATGTCTACAAAAGGAAGCAATTTCAGCGAAGATTTTGAATGAAATTTTATTTAAAAACTCTGATAATAATTGAAATGTGACACCTGTTTGTGTTACTTTTCTTCAAATTTCAAGCTTGTTTGGGGGTGTTATGATTAGACACAAAGCTGTAACAATTTTGACCAGTTCTATCCTTGAATTCCAGATGATCTGAGTTGTGCCAGGTTATGTGCTGGTTGTTGTCTCTTTAAATGGTTGTTGAGCCAGAATGTTATACACGAACAACAGAAAGTGGAAAAATATGGAAGTACGCCAATTTTCATCCTCTTTCCATCACAGGAAAGGAATGACACAAAGCAAAACTACATGTTCAATGAGGACAAAATAAATAAATAAAATAGATTCCTGAAAATTTGCCCTGGGGAAAAATGCCTTCTTGTCCCCCAACATCTGGTGAGAAATTTAACTTTTTGCATTTGAGCAATAATCACCATAATAATGTTAAAGATCTCTCTGATCCTCCACTAGCTATTCATATGCAAGTAACTGCAATTAAAGATAGCCTAGTAAAGTGGATTCTCTAGGTACCTCCAGGGCATAGAAGTCCAAACTCTGCCACTTGAGATGAAACTCCCTTGTGAAGCATACTTTGGTCTGACAAGTGGAATAACCTTCCTCTGCTAGTGACCTTTGACTGAGCTTCAGGAGAGGGCTAATTCAGTCCTCCTTCTCCATAACACATCATAAAGAGAGCAATTAATCTAATTTAAATGGAGTCATTTCCTATGGAACATACTAACACAAATATTACTATGAGTTGTCATTTTTAGAAACACTTCTTTTGGGGTCTGATCTTAGTCCCATTGACTACAATGGGAGCAGGACCTAGACCTTCAATTACAATATTTCCACATGTGCTGGAAAAACAATTTGTTAGTATCCCTGTAAATATCAGCAGCACCCATAAAGACTAGAATCTTCCGCATCTACCAGTAAACAAACAAACACAATGTTAGACAGCATTCTACAACTTGTGCATTAAAGGAAAAGGCTTACCACTGCAATGCTGATGTTTGCTATGTTACCTACATTTTTCTCCCCTTAACAAATGAGGATAGATATGATTCATAGCATAGTAGAAAAATCCATGCCCAAATATGCCTTAAAGATTGCCAAACAGAGTAGCAAGTGCTTGATCTACAAGCACACTCTGAGGGTATGCCTACACTGGCAGCTCCGGCAGTTACAGTGCTGCTCAGAGAGCACTGAAGGGAAACTGCTGTTGTGTGTTTACACTGTCAGCTGCCTGCGCAATAGCGTGTTCACACTTGCGGGGGTATTCGGAGAGGTGCACTCTGGGCAGCTATCCCACAGAGCATCTCTTCCTCTTCTGCCGCTAAGAGTTGTGGGAAGACAGAGGGGGGTCGCGGGGCATCCTGAGTCCTGTCCCAATGTCCCATGATGCATTGCTCCACATCCCAGCAATCCCTGTGTTTCTGTCTGCATTTGGCGCCATCATTCAACGATTTGTGTACTATGCACTCTGCAGGAATGGATCCCAGACTGTTGACCAGTATGCTGCTCATTCTGACCAACACGTCATGAGTGACAGTGGAGTTATTCCTTAAACTACAAAGGCAAGAGGAGTGTGAAATTGATCTTACCACGCATACTAGCTATGACACGAGATTGCTTGTGCATTCACGGAGGTGCTGACCACAGTGGAACACTGCTTTTGGGCTGAGGAAACAAGCACTGAGTGGTGGGATCACATCATCATGCACTTCTGGGGTGATGTGCAGTGGCTGCTGAACTTTCAGATGAGGAAAGCCACATTCATGAGACTATGATGAGTCCGGTGGCACCTTAAAAACTAACAGATTTATGTGGGCATAAGCTTTCATGGGTAAAAAACCCACTATTTCAGATGCATGGAGTGAAAATTACAGATACAGGCATAAATATATATTGGCACATGAAGAGAAGGGAGTTACCTTACAGGTGGAAAACCAATGTTGAAGGCCAAGTCAATCAGGGTGGATGTGGTCCACTCCCAATAATTGATGAGGAGGTGTCAATACCAAGAGAGGGAAAATTGCTTTTGTAGTGAGCCAGCCACACCCATTCCCTATTCAAGCCCAAATTAAGAGTTTTGCAACAGTGGCTGCAGGGGAGGGCGGGCACGGAGCGGCTTTGTTTGTTGTGCTAGTATCACCTAGAGTGTGTCCGTTTGGCGCTCCATAACGTTTAAGAGCTGCTATGTGGCTTCATTCTGGCGTGCCGCATTCTCCTTTCAGTCCCTCTTCTTGCTGTCCTGCCACTCCTTCAATTCCTGTTTTTCGGCTGCGGAGTGCATCTTAATGTCACGCAGAAAGTCCTCCTTAGTCCTTCGTGGCGCTTTCTAATTCTGCGCAGCCATTCAGCCGGCGATAACAAAGAGGGAGCCTGGGCTCCCAAGGTCACTTCTGTGAAGTTTAAATATAACATTTTACAGAAGCAGTATTGTTTGCAACACAGAGAACACTGATTCAGTGATTTAAAACAGAGCCAGTATTCACATACCTGTCACTAACTGGCTGACCCCAGGCAAGCACACATGAGCCACAAGACCCCCAAAATGGTGAGTAGCCACAGGGACAGGGTAAATTAGTGTTCCTGGACATGCAGGGAATAAAGGGAGGGTCTTCTCCAAGACTGCGGCTTCTGCCCTGGCCCTTATGTGTCTCGCCTGTGTGCAGCAATGGTTTCCCCACCCACCCACCCATGACAGCACAGTGGCTTGGGAAAGTTACCATTAATGGGGCAAGAAACAAAGCAGCTCTCCCAAAGAACCTGTGGCAGCGGATTGCCCAGTATCTCCATGAGAGTTTCCTGGAGATCTCTGAGGCAGACTCCCGTGAAGTGAGAGAGTCAATCAACAGCCTGTTCTGCCACTCAGACTATGCAGGTGGTGGTACATGCATCATACAGAGACAAGCCTGCTTTCTGCAACCCTCCTGCCCCCAATAACTCACCTCAGCGATTCCCAAAATCAAATCCACTTACCAGGGGCCTCCTCTCCTGTTTGCGCTTTGCCAAGATCTGACAGCTGTGACTGGCTAGCCTCCTCCAAGGTAAAAAAGAGCTCCTGGCTACATTCATCTCTGACCTCTAAGTCATCCTCTGCCTCAAGGTCCCCCTAACCCTCCACATCCTCGTCCAAGATTTCCTCATCCTGGCTCGGTCCACTCTCGACTGGCATGTGAGCCACCAAAGTATCCACAGTGGCCTTCACAGTGGAGGTAGGGTCACCGCCGAGTATCACCTCGAGCTCTTTGTAGAACTGGCAGCTCGTGGGCACAGCACCGGAGCAGCAGTTTGCCTCCCGCACCTTGTGGTTGGCGTTCTGCAGCTCCTTCACTTTGACCCTGCACTGCAGTGTGTCCTGGTCATGACCCCTTTCTGTCATGCATCGTGAAATCTGTCCATAGGTATCATAATTCCTATGGCTGGAGCGAGCTGGGACTGGACAGCCTCCTCTCCCCAAATGCTGATGAGTTCCAGCTGCTCGGCATTGCTCCAAGCTGGGGATCGCCTGGTGCATGGAGCAGGCACGGCCATCTGGAAAGATGCGCTGAGACCACTGCACGCATCACCGAGAAAACAGGAAGGGGACTTTCAAGATTCCAAAGGAATTTACGGGGTGAGGATCACAGTTGGTCAACAGAGGGCAGGGCAGTAGAGTTCAAACGGATGACCAGAGAGGCAAGAACAGGCATTGTGGAACACCTCCCAGAGGCTAACTGCAGTGCTGTAATCAACCAGGGTGTCTACACTGGCACCGCAGCGCTGTACCTTTGGCACAGAAAACTATACGCCTCTCATCGGGGTGTGTTTTTTTTACAGCACTGCAACTGTGCAGTTTCTGCACACTAAGTGGCTTGGCAGTGTGTACACCTCAGGAGTTACACTGCAGAAAGCTGCTTTACTGCACAGAAATTTGCCAATGTAGACAGGTCCTGAGATAGCACAAGGGTCATTGGTATATACAAGTCAGTAAGGAAGAAGGTCCTGGCTACGTCTCAATCTACATTGAGGACTCTTAAAACTCTCAGACTTGAGTACATGAAGAAAAGTGCTTTCTGCTGCTTTCATTACAGTAAACAGGGGGTATCACCCACTATAGATAAAGTTTAGTTACAGGTACTATTCCACCACCCTGCTTCAGTTTCTTCTAACTTTATCAGTCAAAATTCTCTATAAGCTGAAACATTCCACTGTTGCCCTAAGCACAATGGCAAATTTTTTGTGGGGAAACTGAGAGAAAATTGGTTCAGACATTTTTTAGCTAAATGCTTCTTGAATTTGCATTTGGAAATGTGTTTGGATGGCCGCAAAAATGGTTAATGCTATTATAGATAGCTTCACTTATATCTCACTGAGATTTAAAAATCTTGGCTTAGCGTCAAGAAAATCTTGATAAGTAGTTTTAATGAACATATGACAACACCTATGCATGTGTATATTGGAATTTTTTTCTCAATTTTTTAAAATGTATTTTAAGGCTGCCTTTGTTGAGGGTGGATGAGCTGAGAAGTCCCTCGTTAAGGAGGCCTCAAAACTTTGGTCCAAGAAACTTGCAATATGATCAAGTTGTTGCATCCATGTTCTCTGAGGGCACGGGCAGGGCCGTCCCTACCCATACGCAAAGTATACAGCTGCATAGTGTGCTGCTCCAGCCCCAGCGCCTCCTCTTCCCATCCCTGCTCTGCCCCCAGCCCTGCCCCCACTCCCCTAAGGAGTGCAGCAGGGCTGGGCCTGCACTCACCAGCGGCGGGAAGTGCAGCGACCCGACCCCAGCCACGCTGCCGGTAAGTGCTGGGGGGCGGTTCCCACCTGCCTAAGCCAACCCTGCCCCCCCATGGAGGCCTGCCCCCCCCACAGGGGGCTGCGTAGGGCCCCAAAATAGCTAGGGATGGCCCTGGGCATGGGTGGCAATATTTTATCATAAATAGTATCAGTCCAATCAGAAAAAGCTCAGTTGTGTGTGTGTGCAAAGAATAGTAAAAAACAAAAACAAAAAACCCAACCTTCACTACATCCAAGCAGCATGATTTTTTTAAATCTATAGATATAAGCAGTAAGATTCTTGCGTAAGGCTCATTGAGCAAACAGAGTCAAATCTCTGCAGGCTCAATACCATTTTATGGCACTCCAAATCCTTACTCATGTTGAGTAGCTTCACTGACTTCAGTTAAATTGACTTCCACTAACTGATTAAAATCTGGCTAACTAATAGGTCTCAAATGTAATTCTAAACAGGGAAATATCATTGGGTGGGTGTGTTTCTAGTGTGGTCCCACAAGGATCAGTTCTTGGCCCTACACAATTTATCAGTAGTGATTTTGTTTTCTTTCAACTCATTGATAAAAATGTTAAAGTTTGCAGATGATACAGTGATCTCAGTTGCTGGATGCAAGCATAGTATGTGTTTCAATGTGGCCAACTGTAAAATCATGCATCTAAGAACACAGCATGTAAGCCATAGTTACAGGATGGGAGACTATCCTGGTACACAAGAACTCTGATAAGGACTTGTGTGGATAATCAACTGAACTACCAGTGCAATACTGTGGCTAAAACGGTTAATGTGATCATTGGATGTATAAACAGGGGACTATTGAGTAACTGGAGCAACCACTACTGGAATACTGTGTCCAGGCCTGGTGTCCACCATTCAAAAATGGTATTGATACACTGGAGAGGGTTCAGAGAAGAGCCATGGGAGTGATTAAATGATTAGAAAACATTTCTTATGGTGAGGAACTCAAGTAGTTCAATCTATTTAGCTTATCAAAGAGAAAGCTAAGCAGTTACTTGATCACAGCTACATGGGCAACAGAAATTTTATAATAGAAGGCTCTTCAATGTGGCAGAGAAAGGAGTAAAATCCAATGGCGAGAAGTTGAAACTAGACAAATTCAGACTAGAAATAAGGCACCAGCTTTTTAGACAGTGAGGGTGATTAAACAGTGGAACAATTTACCAGGGGGTGTAGTGGATTCCCCATCACTGGAAATCTTTAAATAAGGATTGGATGGTTTTTCCCCTAAACATTTGTAGTCCAAACAGGAATTAAATTGGGAAAGACTTATGGGAATACAAGTCAGAATACATGATCACAATGGTCCCTTCTGGCCTTAAAATACAAAAATCTTACCTATCTTAAATAAAACATGATTTCTAGGATTGGCATCCAACACCTGCCTGTCGGCATGACTGACACTGCACTAAATTCACAATCCTGGTGACTAAGTTTAAGGTTTTCAAAGCAGTCTAGAAATCTTAGTTCCATTAAAAGTTGTGCCAAAATCCCCTACATTGCTTTGACGATCTCCAACAATAGTTCTCTATTTATTCCCACTAAGGATACCAGCTGTTCATTTTATCTGCACTGCCGCACCAATGTTTATAAATGCCTGGTCTACCAATGGGACTGACACCTCCAATTTATTTCACCAAATATCACTTACATGGTAATAAATCAAGCACTACCAATACTGAGTCAGATTCAAACTTGTGACTTTGGTTCTTTAACCAGTGAACTAGACCTCCTCATACTTGGTGACTCTTCTTCTTGCTTTTTTGTTTTACTCTTCAAATTCCATAAATCTCAGACTTGCAAGTGCTTAAATCTCAGGCTTAGGAGGTATCCAGAATAGCACTGAAGCAGTTTTTCAAGCACTAGATAAACTCCTTACTGTTCTGCACAACTATAGCCTTAGAGATATCATAAATGCAAAACTGATTCCCACTGAGCAGCTTATATGTAAAGAAACCATTCTGATAAATAAATATAAACATAATATATTTGTGTAGCATACTTTCCCCCCTGTAATTGTATTATGTAGTCTTTGCTCCTTTTTATGACTTATCTTTAGGGCACACACATGTTAAAGATAATTAGTTTTTGCAAACATTACCATATCTATTGTACTCAAACGTGTAGATCTTTTTTTCCATTCTCCTTTTTAAAACATCTAAATCTACTGGTCTGTATACTCCAGAGTGATATGGAAGCACCTCATGAGAAAATCTCACCAGTGTTATAAATCTGTGCTGCCTCCAGTCCATAAAAACTCCCAAGAATAAATCCACCTTAGACAGACCTTAGAGCAGTAACTTGAGATATTGCCTGTTCTTAAAGTCTTTCCTGTGTTCATTCATAACAGTAATTTGTTGCCTTTTTTAAACATCACCTAATTATACAGGATTAAATCTGGCCGTGTGCCGAGCTAGCACATCGAGTAGAAGGGGGTTGGTGAGGGAGGGAAGAATGGAGAGGTGAGGGTGGGGAGCTGTAAATGCAGGATATGGAAAATTGCATAGGAATACAGGGCTTCTCTTCTGAGTTATAGTAAAGTAGGTGTTAGAATCTTACATAAAAATGCAGAGTAATCACTGCTGATTTATTCTGGCAGATGGATTTTGTTAGTTCCAACCAGGATATAAAGCGAGTTAAGAGTCCCCCTGAGGCAGACAAAGGAGGTCCTATAGCAAGTCCTAGCAACAGGCAAACTTAGGGAGAAAGAATAAGTGAGGTTTTTGTTTTAATATTGTTCCTTGAGTTACCAATAAGGCACTACTCTAACAAGATGGCACCTTTGCGCTATATACTGCATGTATTATACCAGCTTTCAGGAGGATCCTTTTCCATTTGTACAAGCACAAGGGCAGTTATCTCCATAGCATCCTATGTAATTTGAAAGATTCCTGGCTAATATGCTGACCCATACACCACAGATCCAAATAGCATGATCTTTGGGGTGGGGGCAAAACTTTATTGTTTGCTAGGTAGCACTGCTTTTTACAGAGGTGTATAGCACTGACTTTGGAAGCAATGTGCTTGTTCTCCAAGGAAATACAAACTCCAGCCGTCAAGCACTCTTTAGTAGAGGATGCCTCTACCAGTGTCCCTTCACTGTAGTAACTGTGACAGGCTGTAGTCCTTATGTTATACCAATAGAATAAAAACCAGCAGGATCTTATTAAGAGGGATAAGGCAAAGATGCCACATTTATTGTAACTATAATGGTAAAGCAAAAGATAAAAGTAAACAACGTTGTTTGACTTCTTATTTCTTATACACACACACATACATATATATATAGATAGATAGATAGATAGATTCATTCACACAATCATTCATTCAAGTTCTGTATAGGTGTTATAGTTACCAGCCTAGAAGTTGCTCATGCCAAGTTACTGGCCAGGTATCTTGGTCATGAGGATGGAGCCGAGTCTGTGTCAGATGCACCTGATGCTCCTGGAGGTTGGCAGCAGAACCAGAGAGACTCAAAGTCATCAGTCTTTAGAGTCCATTTTTATAGGAATTAATTCCTATATTAGTCTATGGGAGCTGTTTCATCCTGCTGTTGCTGACTCAATCAGCAGATGGCACCCATTCCTGTCCAAAGTGGCACATTCCTGGTGGCTCCACACTGTCCAAAGTTTGTGTTTCTCATCCTTCCAGGTGATGGGGTGGATCCCAGTTTACCCTCCGGGGGTTTTCTGGTCATCCACTTGACACATTCTTCGGCCGATGGATACTTCCTTTCTAGGCTGGCACCTCCCTAACCATCCATGTATATCAAGCATTCATCAGCATACATTCCATACCTTAACCATATTTTAATTTACTGTCTCCACCACTTTCAGGGTGTGTGCTAATTCATTTGAGACTCCCGGCCCTTTAATCACAGAGGGTGCGGGTCTGTCCTAGGAGCCCTTGAATGAAGTGAAAGTCACTTAACAGCTTATAGTGTTTGTTTACATTGTATCAATTACTTCAAGAACAAAGTCAGTTAACTTGTTTGTAAGTTTTACATAGTAGTAAAGTATCTTTCACAGGATAGATAGCTTACAAGTTTTAACGGAAGACCCAAGAGATTTTTGTACTTGGTGAAACTGTTGGATTTTAAAGTGTGGGGGACAAATTATGAGGGGGTCTCTGTCACTTGGGGGAATCACTGTTAGTACCTTCTTTAATACCCCTACACTTAGGAACAAATACTGTCTGATAGAGAGGGAATTACCATCAGAAACTGTTCACAGGAAGTCCAATTGTATCAGCCATTTAGCAGACTTTTTCCTTTTGTAGGCATTAAAACCCAAAACATCAGTCATAAAAACAGTGCCTACTTTAAGAGTATGACTTTAGACACAGACTCACATCTCAAATACGGGCCCCACGGGGGTTGCCCTTAAAAATTCACACACAGCCCACAAACCCAAACAAAACCCACATTTGCCTATACAATTATCTGATTTGCACACACAATTTGACAGTTTGGATGTATAAATGCAAGTTTCCGTAAGTGCAATAGGTGCACTTGCATCCGTTACATTTAACATTTGGTTTATATATTCTGTGCAATTGAACTATTTCTTTTAATTCCAGGACATTCCATCTCCTGGTGTCTTTAGTGATTACATTTCTGCTAAGGCAAAGAAAATGCACCATGGCAAAAATCAATCCCTTCACATTTCTTCCCCTTGCCATTGCCTTTGGCTAATCCACTGTCTCCCTATCCCCACATGTTCACGGTCTGGTTATAAACTTCAATTGCTCTCTTTCCTATTCTCCCCACATTGCTGCTGTCACTGAATAAAATAATAATTATAACATGTTATAATAATTATAATACCCTCATGACCTGATTCACCTCCGTAAACTGACTTTCTTCTCCCTTTATGAAATGAGAACTTAACTAGGGAAAAGTTGAGTCAAAGCATTGCCGCTAACACAGTGGGATATGCTCTTAGTGATTACTTGGTTCTGTTACTTTAATCCTATTTTCCAAAAGTCATCACACTCTGATAGCTGTTTGCTGGCCCATGTGAAATGTGTTGCTAGTCTCAGATGAGTTCCTAGTGGACACACATCCACATCACAAAACATCATTACGACTGGCATCCTTGTTAACAGTTTCAGCAGAGACGGAAGGGATAAAATGGGTCTGATGTTTCCTTTAGGTGAAGGCTGAAGCATATTGGCACAGCAATGTGGGGACCATTGTACTGCAAATTTCCATGTCGTACATGCTTTTTGAATAAACAGGGGGCTTCCATCTCTATGGCAGTCTATCAGAGAACTTTCAGCAGCATTTACATTTACTTCAAATGATAAACCACAGCTCATTGTGTTGCCGTGTGCTATTCACATTTTACAAGCATTCCATTCCTGATCAGCACCCTCTCTTACAAATGAACTCATCTTAATGCAGGCTGCATTGCAGACCTACTTGGTAATATACAGTATTGGGAAAATAATTGCTGTTTAAATGACATTCTATTCCTGCAATTGAAATAAATGACAACAATAAAATGTCAATTAAACACTGATTACATGGAGATTATAGGAGGTGTTGTATAATTGACTTACGGAATGATCAGAAATTGAGAGTCATGGTGGCAACATGAAACACGTTTTAAAAAAGAGAGATCTACCACCATAACATGTGTGATCTAAAACATTTCACAAGGAAAAAATAGGGGTGATTGGGAAAAGAACAGGTCAGTCATATAAAAATTCAGTCACTAAAAGTCAGCTAGAGAATCAGGTCCCTCCACAAGTATAAGTACCACTGGGTACCTCCAAGCCTCCAAGTTGAGATGCTTCTCTTTTATCTTCATTAAACCCCTTTATTTGCAGTAACCACTCATGCTCAGAGGCCTAAATGGGAATTTGGTGGCAATGAGGGGCCTTACTCTCTGTTTCTTCATGGACTATTTTTTTTAAAGTGGAATCAGAATTATTCAACCCCTGATTGTGCTTTATTATTATTAATTTAAACATACTATTTATTTAATCTGTAAAACCTCCAAGAAGAAGCCAGGTCAGAGGAGAAAGTGGAACGGTCAGCAAAGAAAGGTGTTAAACAATAGGAGGAGGTATAAGGGAAAATGGAGTAAAGTGGAGGTGTAATGGAGGATGTGACAGAGAAAGGTTGTGTGAGAAAACAGATTTAGGATAAACATTATTTTATTCTAAACGGCATTGACTGTAATAACCTAAAAGGAATTTTTGGCTTTTGGGTGGAAAATTAAAAAAAAAAAAAAGATAACTGGCTTAACCCTTGCCCCAATTTTAACAGTGATAGTATATATGTGTGACAACATATCAAATTATTTTATGTATGGCTGATTGCATGCCTGAAAATTGGATGTAATCAGGTATTTTTATGGGACAAGTATTTTGCAACATGGGGGCAGATATTACCCATGGCCATTTTATCCAGAGTGTGAAAGCTGGGGCAAACTTGCTCAAAACTAGCCTAATTACTCTTATATGTTTATACTTTGGGGGTTCACTTTACCAAAGCATGCAGTATGTAACAACAGATATTTGAAGCAGGATTTTTCCAGACCAGCGGTTCTCAAATTGTGGGTCGTGACCCCAAAGTGGGTCCCAATCCTCTTTTAATGGGGATGCCAGGGCTGGCATTAGACTTGCTGGGGCCCAGGGCTGAAGCCGAAGCCCAAGGGCTTCATCCTTCCGCAGTGGGACTCAGGTTACTGCCCCCCCCCCCCCGTCTTAGGCTGAAGCCCTTGGGTTTTGGCTCCCTCACATAGGGCAATGGGGCTCAGGCGGGCTTAGGCTTCGGTCCCTCCTCCTGGGGTCGTGTAGTAATTTTTGTTGTCAGAAGGGGCCATGGGGTCTCAGTGCAATGAAGTTTGAGAACACCTGTTCCAGACTGTTGCTAGCTTAAACAATGCCTTGCTTTCATTTGATTGGGCCATGTTGTTGGGTTCAAGGCAAATGTCTCGCCTGATTCATCTAAAACCCGGGAAGGCAATAATACAAGGCAGAGTGAGCAAAGGTTAGACACTTGGAAAAGAGAAGGGAAAGTCAAGAAGCCTTTGTCCTTCAGACTAACATGTTAAACTATTCAATCAGTTCCAACTTATAGATTTGATTGACTTGGCTGAAATTTTTTAGTTGGGGTGTGTAATCAAGTGAAGAGTCACCTACTTAGATTCCCTCTCAGGATTTATGCGGATTGATTATGTGCCTGATTATATTATATTACTGCTAATTGTTTTGATTTTCTTTGTATTGTTTTATGTTAGTTTAGGTTTAATGATATATTTTCTTGATTTTATAATTTTAATAAAATTTATAATAATTGATGCCAAGTAACACTTCTTTTAATTAGTATCATAAGCAAGAACCATTGAGAATCTAAGTAAATCTGTTGGTTGATCTAGGAGCCTACTGGGCTCCTATAGAAATTAAACCTTTGGTTTTCACAAGGTAATAGACTGATGCAAGTTGTCATGCAGTGATCCCTGAGGAAAGAGTTACAGTTGGGTAGAAAAACCCAGCTGAAAGTTTTCTTTTCTTTTCGGGGAGCATCAGAGAAAGCAGGCCAGGCCTTGTGTCTTCTCCAGTGGCTCGAAGAACAAAGAAAGAGAAAGTACCTCAGGGAGGAGGGGCTGTGAACAGATTAAGGCTGGGTGGAAGACTCTGCTTGTTTCAAAATGTTATATTAAGAAATCCAGACGCCAAGGAGGATTGTTATTAGAGTTGTGAAAACCTTTTTGAGTTTATTGAGAAACCAAGAGGGGAAATTTAGACAGGGCACTAGAGAGCCACACCTGGCCACAAAAGGGCACATGGGAGGCAGCCAACCCTGTTACAATTACTCTAGGATTCCCCTACAATGGGTGTATCCTTATGTAGCTGGTTAAACCAACTTTAAGACTGCTTTGCATCAGTGGATCTAGCCCTATATGACAAAGAACAAAAGTATTAGCATCCCAAAGTGTCTGAAACACATTTTTTTTTGTATTTCTGTATTAGACAAACAGTATAAAGCAGTGGTTCTCAAACTAGGGCCGCCTCTTGTTCAGGGAAAAGCCCCTGGCGGGCCGGGCCGGTTTGTTTACCTGCCGCGTCTGCAGGTTCAGCTGATCGCGGCTCCCACTGGCCGCGGTTCACCGCTCCAGGCCAATGGGGGCTGCAGGAAGCGGCGCGGGCCAATGTGCTGGCCGCCCTTCTTGTAGCCCCCATTGGCCTGGAGCAGCAAACCGCGGCCAGTGGGAGCCGCGATCAGCCGAACCTGTGGACGCAGCCAGTAAACAAACCGGCCCGGCCCGCCAGGGGCTTTTCTTGAACAAGCGATGTCCCTAGTTTGAAAACCACTGGTATAGAGAACATGTGTTCTCCAAGTAGCATATAGTAATCATAAGCCAGAGAATATATTGTTGGGGTGAACTATTTTATGATCAACTTGTTTCTTTTTTGTTATAGGCAGTTGACTTTTTGGTACATAAAATTTGGTTCTATTGTACAATTAAAATATTCTTTGATAACTGAGCCATAGTCTGCCTTGGATGTATACATGAAATTCCCATGACCCGAAAGAGTTTCTCATGTGAACTAAGTGCAGTATGGTCTTATGGTTAAAAACCAGACTCATGGGATCTGAATTCTGTTCCTGCCCCTGCCACATGCTTCCTGTGTGACTTTGGGCAACTTATGGGTAATCACTCTGTGCTCCATTTCTCCATCTGTAAAATGAATATAATATGGTCCTGCCTCACAAGACTTCTGTGAAGGAGTCTTGTGATAAAGTCATTAATTAAACAAGGTGTTAAGATGCTGCAGTAATGACTGCCATAAAAAGAATATAAACAAAAATTGAAGTTAGTGGGCATTTTGCCACTGAATTAAATGATGCAGGAGAGGGCCCTAAATGGCTTTAAAAATGTAAAGTATTCTCTTTCCTTTACTGAGGCTGAACTTTATGAATGCTGTAGTTAGCAGGATAACAGCAGATACATCGACTGTAAATTATTTTCTAAGTTAGGAATGTTAGTTTACAAGAATGAGGAACCACTTATTGTGAAACAGAAGGACAGAAATCCTTTTCATAGCATAATTAAATTCTTATTGAAATACACAGCCTACGCTAATGAAAGCCAGCATTGCTATGGGGGAAACCCTTCCAAATTAGATATTTTATTGCAGAGGCTTATCTTTTCCCCCCGCCTTTTCCTGGTGAAATACTGAAAATAAAATCAATTGAATACTGTAAATCTAGTGTCAGTCTGTGAGGAAAAATAGGATGGTGTTGGGAATGCTCATCTGAAATTAACAAGTATTAAAAGGTCTAGCATATTAAAAATTGCTCTAAGCTCGTGACTATTAAAATTCAGGAGATGTTAAGTTACAACATTTCAAAATAGCCTTTCTACAAGTTTATTTATCCTTATTCCTAAAGATGAGGTTCTCTCATACAGAGAGCATATGGGTAAACTCATAACCCTTTCCCCCCATTATGTCCATCATCTTTGTAGTTCATTATCATCTTATTGACTCAAGAGACACTGTAGTCCTTGGTATCCTGCTGTTAATTGATTTATCTCATTAGACTGACCTAACACTTGGTAAAGCACCCCCATCCTTTCATGTATTTATACCTGCTCCTGTATTTTTTACTTCACACATTTGATGAAGTGGGTTCTAGCCCACGAAAGCTTATGCCCAAATAAATTTGTTAGTCTCTAAGGTGCCACAAGGACTCCTCAGTTTTTTTGCTGATACAGACTAACACGGCTACCACTGAAACCTGTAGTGTCTTGCACATTTTTCATTCTAACACTTATTTAAAAGATATTAATCTGATTATTAATCTTCTTGGTGACTCCTAACTAGGACAGAAACAATATTTTTTTAACAAATCAGTCCCTTCAAGAAGAGCCTTGATAAGAAGTAAGTGATCCAGCAGAGAGGAAGGATGATCTTGTGGTTATGGCACTAGTCTGGGACTTCAGATCACTGGACTCAATTCCCAGCTCTACAATAGACCTCCTATGTGAGTTGGGGCAAGTTATCTAATCTGTCTAGCTCTGGTTCTGGAAAGCTCTAAAGCACATGTGCAAATGTAAGCATGTGTTTAAGTGCTGCTCCTAAATAGGGACCTCTTCTTGAATCAGGGCTTCCATCCCTCAATTTTCCATCTGTAAAATGAAAACAGTAATGCATTCGTTCTTCAACCCTTTGACTATTTTGTTAATTTAGGGCCAGATTATCTCATTGGAGTTAGTGGAACTATTCATGAAGCAAGCTACAGTTGAATGTGAATAAGGGTGGCACAATCTTACCCAGACATTGTAAGCGTCTCACGGCAAGAATTGTCTTTTACTAGGTGTATATTCAGTGCCCATCACAGTGGGGCTTTGCTCTCAGCTGGGCCTTGAGGCATTACAGGAATGTCAACAACAGTGAATACTTTTTAAACACTTTTTTTGAGAAGTACTGGACACAGCTTTTCAGATACAGGCTCAAATAGTTAGTGTGAGCTGATGTCAATAGTACAAAATACTTTTCATACCCTACTGTGCTATAGACTTCAGATACATGGCACTGACCACAGCTTTGTCTGCTTCCCTTTTGAAGGTATCTTCATTCTGAGCTTTATTCTCTTGTGGTCAAATTCTTAATCCTATGCAACCTGATATAGCAAGGGCTCAGTTCAGCACAGCTCTTAAGTATGTACTTACATCCATTCCTATTCAGCAAAGTACTTAAGTATGAGCTTAAATGCTATTGAAATTTATTTCCCTTTCTAATCTACCCATCTGTCTTAATTACTAGTACCACTACTAGTCAGAACCTAAACAGGTAACTCTTGTTTGCAAGAATAAAGAGATCATCTTGCCATTAAAATGAAAATAGGGGTTAAAAAGGACTGGTACAGGCAAAGGTTTACCATTATTGTCTTAAGAGTGAATCATGTGGCGACATGGAGGAAGTATCTTGGCTACCAAATGGCAAGAGTACACTAGTAGCTACGTAGACTGTACTTGTAGGCTGATTGGACTCCAGTGGTTTTACAGTGTATTTTTCTGGCATGGTGGCGGCCATCATGCTTACACAAGTTGCACATTTTCATTTGAGCAAAAATGACAATTCATGTATGTCCAATACACATTTTTCCAGAAGTGGGAGGAAAAGTTGCAAAGGTGATTACTAGGGATTGTGAGAAGGGCAAAAAGAAAGAGGTAAACTCAAGGACAAAGTGAAAGAAACAGAGTGAATGGTCTGTTTTGTATAAATATCCTTGAACTGCATTTTAGAAAACAGAAAAACTAGATAGACAGAATTTGTTGTTTACAGATTGCTTTACAAATTCTAAATGGCAATGGGTAAATGAGCTATCAACTCATTTGACATTGCTGAGGTTAAACCAAATGCCATTTCTCAGAACGTTGTAAACAATAGTGTCTCTTATGTTTTACTGTTGATCTTTAGCTTAATGTTGCTGTCCTAGAGAAAAATACTTTTAACCTGCAGTAAAACAAGACGGGGGGTGGGGGGACTAAGGAAGGGGGGAAACCAATAAATTATTAATACACTGATTTCCATATTTTCCAGGTGGGATATAAAATGTACACATTTGTTTTTTTTTATTATCATTGCTTAATTTAAGCATTAACCATAATTTTAAGAGCTTAGAAAATCTAGGTTAATTGGAAACAAATACCCAGTGTGAAATGTCATCATTCACTTTTTTTATGTTCAACTTGCTAACAATTTTGTTAAAAATGTAATTTGTTCTACTATAATCTTACACATTTCTTAAATTATTTCCCTGTGGAGACTTGAAATTAAGATATTGAGAGATTAGATTGAATAACTCCACAAGCTTCCAACTTCTGTCTTTTTGTATATATATTTCTTGTTGACATAGCTTCCTAATGTTTTTAATATTTATAGGAAGCTCCACAATAGTAACCTTTCCACATAAATATTTTGATCACTATGAAAAAAAAGAAGACAGCACTTGTTTTTCATGTTCATAATTATTGTATCAGTTGACTTACTTTTCAAGTACCTACTTATCAAGGCCAGATTTTTAATTAAAGTGCTCATTAGGAGACAGCTGAAGTGCAAAAGCATGGATTTTATCCTTGCATATCATCATACAATTCCTTTAGCACATTACATCTGTGAGCCTTACCTGTATCTACAAGACTGCATGACAACAGTCTAAGAGTGGCCAGCTACTAAAGTGGAGAGGAATTTTTTAATGAACTGTTTTTCCATCAGAAAATGCAGATTCATTGAAACAAACAAAAAACCCTTGTTCATAAGAATGCACTGGGTTTGATGAAAAACATTTCTCAAATGAATTTCTGTTCAAAACTAGAGAGAGAGAGATGCTAGAATATCCTGGTGGTGAGGGCACCCACCTGGATAAAAGTCTCTGCTTTGCCTGATTTAGAGCCACCTACCCATCGGGTTATTGGCTATTCTGGAGTGGGCTAGGGATGATTGGTCTCTTCCCCTGCATCTAATTTTAATCTGGAAGGTCTCTGTTTCATACCAATGCAAAACAGGAAAAAATTATAAACTTTCAGAAATATTCATGGGATGGGAAAACCATTTCCCACCCAGCTCTACCAGTTACTTTCAGTCACAATCAGAGACTAAGATTTTCACAAGTGACTGGTGATTTGGGAGTCTCTCAATTTTTGTTTCCCAGATGGAGATGATACATGGCCTGATTTTCAGAAAGTGTTGAACACCCATCTTCTGAAAATAAGGTCCCTTTATGGTGTCTCAATTTGGGGGTTTATGATACTAACCCAGGGCAGGTGGCTAGGACTTATTACAAATAACCCCTATTCATCTCGAATTAAAGAAGAAAATAGGTAGCTAAATGAAAATCAACAATCTCATTTACACTGAAGTAAATGCAAAGTAACTTCTCTGACGTCTTTGTAACTCACCTCAGAATCTGGCCTATTATGATATACAAATAACCTTTTTTGCCAGTCTGCCTGAACGTAAGCATATCTACCAGAGTGTTGAATATAATTACTCACTACAGGGGTCCTTTTATCAGATGATTTTACCTTTGCTTATTCAGTATACTGAGGTGTATCTCTTTTTAACCTAAACCTTAAATATACAGATAATAGACTGTGACAGTGTACCCCTGTCATAAAGGGAAGGGTGACAGCTCTCCTGTGTACAGTGCTATGGAATCCCTCCTAGCCAGAGACTCCAAATCCTTTTACCTGTAAAGGGTTAAGAAGCTCGGGTAACCTGGCTGAAACCTGACCCCAAGGACCAATAAGGGGACAAGATACTTCCAAATCTTGGGGGGGGGGGGGGAAGGCTTTTGTGTGTGCTCTTTGTTTGAAGGGGTTGTTCGCTCTTGGGACTGAGAGGGACCAGACATCAATCCAGGTTCTCCCCATCTTTCTAAACAAGTCTCTCTTATTTCAAAATTGTAAGTAAAAGCCAGGCAAGGCGTCTTAGATTTACTTTGTTTTTCTCAACTTGTAAATGTACCTTTTACCAGAGTGTTTATTTTTGTTTGCTGTACTTTGAACCTAAGACAGAAGAGGGGGGTCCTCTGAGCTCTTTAAGTTTGATTACCCTGTAAAGTTATTTTCCATACTGATTTTACAGAGATGATTTTTACCTTTTTCTTTAATTAAAAGCCTTCTTTTTAAGAACCTGATTGATTTCTCCTTGTTTTAAGATCATAAAGGGGTTTGGATCTGTATTCACCAGGAGTTGGTGAAAGAAAAGAGGGGGGAAGGGTCAATTTCTCCTTGTTTTAAGATCATAAAGGGGTTTGGATCTGTATTCACCAGGAGTTGGTGAAAGGAAGGAGGGGGGAAGGGTCAATTTCTCCTTATTTAAGATCCAAGGAGTTTGGATCTGTATTCACCAGGGAATTGGTGAAGGTCTCTCAAGGCTACCCAGGAAAGGGAATTAGCTTTGGGATGGTGGCAGCGGACCAAAACTAAGCTGGTAGTTAAGCTTAGAAGTCTTCATGCAGGCCCCTACATTTGTACCCTAAAGTTCAAAGTAGGGATACAGCCTTGACAACCCCATAAGGCTTTATGGGGAGGGGGTGCTTATAAATGTATGTATGACATAACTGGAATATGTTTTGTGCTGCCTGTGCCATGTAATATATCTCCATAAAGGTTATGGTCTACTATATCTATTCATCCTATTTGTACATATATATCATTTTCTACTTGAGGTTAAGAATACGGGCTGTATGCTTGCTTGGTTTCTAAGTAAGCTTTGGGAGGCATTTGGTCAGCTTCTTTAGGAAGGAATTCGCCAGGTTAAGTACCTGATCAGGAAACACTTGGAGAACAATGTATCTTGGAATGCTCCAATCCACATAAGAAGTCTTCCTGGAGACATGCAAGATACCATGTGGACAATGGCTTCGGCCTGTAAAGACTGAGTCATGCAGGGACATGTGACTTGCCCAGGTGACTCCAGAACTCCATCTTGGAGCTGGACTTTGCATAGGAGGGAGGTCTCCACCCACAAGAGAGAGTCTATTTAAACCCGTGGGAGACCCCTCCATTTTGGTCTTCAGCTGGCTAAGGAAGGAGCCTCTCCACCCCCCCAGGATACTTGAAGGGAACTGGAACAAACGACAGTAACTACAGGGGGTGTGAGTGATTGCTGGACCCAGGCTAAAAGGAGATTAGCCTGTAAAAGGGAGCATTCTGGAACTGGTGAGGAACTTATCTGTATTTAGTTTGATTAGACATAGATTTGCGCATTTTATTTTATTTTACTTGGTGACTTACTTTGTTCTGTCTGTTACTACTTGGAACCACTTGAATCCTACTGTCTGTATTTAATAAAATCACTTTTTATTTAGTAACTTACTCAGAGTATGTATTAATACCTGGGGGAGCAAACAACTGTGCATATCTCTCTATCAGTGTTATAGAGGGTGAACAATTTATGAGTTTGCTCTGCATAAGCTTTATGCAGGGTAAAATGGATTTATCTGGGTTTAGACCCCATTGGGAGTTGGGCATCTGAGTGCCAAAGACAAGCACACTTCTGTGAGTTGTTTTCAGGTAAACTTGCAGCTTTGGGACAAGTGATTCAGACCCTGGGTCTGTGTTGGAGCAGACGGGAGTGTCTGGCTCAGCAAGACAGGGTGCTGGAGTCCTGAGCTGGCAGGGAAAAAAGGAGTGGGGTAGTCTTGGTACATTGGGTGGCAGCTCCCGAGGGGGTTTCTGTGATCCAACCCGTCACATAGACATAAATGATATGTTCCTGCTTCCCCTCTGAAGTTGGAGGCTAAAATCCCATTGGCTTCAGATGGATCATAAGCAAAATGCATTCCCTCTATTTCCAGCATGCATTAACTAATCTATTAATGAACCTTTCCTATGGCAGCATTCCTTGGCTATAATATTTAACTTTTGTTACTATTAAAAAGCACCTGATTGACTGTCCTGGAGACTGAAGTCCTCTGTTTATCTACACAGCAGTTAATAGCACACGTGGGAGCACTGTTTGCCCACAATTCCCCATCAACCTTTAAAGCAGGACTGGGTAACTAGTGGCCCAGAGGCCACATTCAGTTTACCAGATAATTTTATTTGGCCCACCTCAGGGCAAGCAATCCAGCAAAGCTGGGGCCAGGAAAGCGGGAGGCCGTTATGGGAGTAGAGTCCCACCCATGTGCAAACACACATTTCACATAACATTGTGGTGAGAGCCAATGGACTGGAGCAGGGAGCTAGGCACAGCCTCATGGAACAGGAGCAGCCACTGTAGGGTGAGCATGGGACAGACCCACCCAACCACTCTGCCCCCACATCAGAATCCTAGCCCAACAAGGGTATTAGTGGATTTCATGGATCTCTACTTGCTTAAAGTTGCCCATTCCTTCCTTAAAGAATTCCCCTGGCCCCTACATGCTAGTAAATTCAGGGTCAGGATACAGAATGACAGCCTTGGAATGTCTCCTAAGTCATTTGATGACAGATGATTCTAGAACTGCTACAAAGAAGATGACAAGAGTCTGGGTTTGTGAGAGAAAAAACCTTCTAAAAGAGACAGAGAAATATTTCATAAAAATGCAACGAAGCGAACACAGGCCATGTGATTAGGGAACTCTGAACTGGAGTGTAAACCTAGAGTTTGTAAGTGAGACCTAGAAAATTACTAGAAAATCCTCTCTCATCCTGAATAACTTTCAAACTATTTTCCTTAAAACCACTGCAGTGAACAGGTGATGTCACAGCTGAAGATTATATTCAGGAAACTGCTGGTTTCTACATCTCTTAATTATGATCTACTATGTTTGACTATTTGCTTTCCTCTGAGGAGGAATAAGGAAAGTTTACCAGAGGCGGTGCTACAGGCAGCCATCAGGGAGAAACGTCTTTGTTTTATCTTTTCTGATGTTTTAAAAGGGAAATTAAATTTACAACTGACACTTGTTAAACCGGTCCTGCCAGATGTCCCAGTAGCTAAGAACAGAACTATACACAAAAGGATGGAAGGGACAGAACTCACTACATGATTGAAGCAGTTTCCCATGACGATATTGTGGATGTAGTTTTGGAGGGCAGAGAAAAAGGAAATCGGGGGACTAGATGAGACCATAATCACAGGAGCAAAAAGATGGTTATAATGCAGAGCTCAGGAGCCCAGTAGCAAGCTAAATCCTGCTCATTTCAAGTCCTTGAGAGCTTTTATTTTCCTTTAAGAAACATTTAAATTCTTCAGTGTCATTTAAAGAACCTTCACTCTAAACCAGGGGTTCTCAAACTGGGGGTTGGGACCCCTCAGGGGGGGTCGCGAGCTGTCAGCCTCCACCCTAAAGCCCGCTTTGCCCCCAGCATTTATAATGGTGTTAAATATATAAAAAAGTGTTTTTAATTTATAAGGGGGGGTCACACTCAGAGGCTTGCCATGTGAAAGGGGTCACCAGTACAAAAGTTTGAGAACCACTGCTCTAAACAATGCTGTGTTTTCTTTTGAGACATTTCTATATCTCCGGGGCGGGGAGAAGAAATGTTCTCCCCTCTCTCCAAGTCCACAGGACTCCTCCACAAAACCTCTTTGCATCATCAGTACGTGTAGGGAGAAGGGGAGGGAACATGAATGAATGAGGAGCAGAGATAATGAACAGTTACTGGACACAGCATGATTCCCTCATTTCCAAGCAGGAACCTGCAAAGGAATTATTGCAGGTCCATTTGTGTTAACTACCCTCTAGGTCTCAACCGCTTTGCAGGGTCTTCCTCCATTGCTAGTGGCAGAAAAAGCATGATGCCATCAGAGAATGTGGACCTTGGGAGATCTTCATAGTGGTCAGCCCCTATCAAAGACAGAAACATATCCATAGGGATGGGGCCTGGTCTCCTCCTCTGTCATGTAGGGTTTCCAGATCTACCCCTGTATATCCACCAGGCTTTTCCAATGGAGGAAAGTAAACAGAGGAAACTAGTTTCATGGAGGGCTGTATTAAAGCATAGACACCATAGCTCTGTTCCGAGGGTCCCAGACCCTGATACCATGCAATCAGCATTTCAGCTTTCATTGTAACAAAAATAGCTTCTAGCCTTCATCAAAAACTTGAAAATGTGACCCAAGTGTAATCGATCCAGGGACTTCTTGAACTGCCTCAGTTCAATTCCAGAATTTGTCATTCAGGTACCTTCATTTGGCACTCAGCAACATGCTGAAAAGGCTCAAATGCCGGGGGGTGGGAAATGCAGGGTACATCACAAATCCAAAATTACACAGCAAAACTTTTCCTCATATACATCTTTCCTAACATCTGCATTCCTAACTATGCACTGCATCACATGCTTCATGATTGACTTGGTTACTTTTCAATCCCTATACAGCATGCTCTGTCCATGTACTGTTAATGTAAAATCTGATCTTTATATTCCAGGTTTATCTTGTCCATTATCCTTAGTACCAGGGTGTTTCTGTTTATCCTAGTTGACTACACCCTACTGAATTATGCCCTTATTTACAACTTTCCATTCACCTTCCCAATCACACCCACTGAGAAATGAGGTCTTACTTATGTCGAGATACTCATGTCATTGTAGACCTACACAGTAGTGCCAATTCCCACAGGCTAATGGAGCCAGAGGGGGTAGCTATGGCCTGACCACTTTCAAGCAATGGTCCTGTATTAATTCAGTATGGCTGCTGCCAAAGCGGTCTGGAATGCCACTCCGGACACATGGTCACAATGCTACTGACATCTGACCGAGTCACCCCTCTTCCTGATGGAGGGACAGCCAGGCCAAATTTCAGTCAGTGGTATAGCGACCTGATGCATAGGGTCATAACGCCACTGAAATTTGGTCCGGCTGCCCCTCTATCCAGAGAGAAGAGCAGCCTGGCAAAATGGCATTGTGACCTGGCGCATGTGGAATCTGTTCCAGTATGACAGCGCACAGGAGAGTATGCCAAGAGGTGGACTCCTAGGGGCACCAGCTCACGTACTACATGGGTAAGAGAGAGGGGAGACTTAGGGTTCCTGAGGGAGGTATGGTAATCGGGGACCAGAACAGATTCTCTGTTGAGGTGGGGGTCAGGGACTGGAATTCCCCACACACACACACCCCAAATATCTGAATTGGCACCTAAAAGGAGTGAGACCTCCAAGGCCCCAAACCCACTCCAGCAGAGGATTATCTGTGGCAGGAGGAAAATGCAGTTTGCCCAGCCCACCCAGTTACCGAGGTAAGATACTCAGATACCTCAGTAGCTGGGGGTGTAAGTGTGAAGAGGGAGCTCCCGCTGCCATGCATGGGGAAAAGACTGCCTCATGCTGTTGCCTCATAACTGTCACTCCAAGTGGAGCCACCATGTGAGGGTTTAGCCTGAGACAGCCCCTGATGTGTTGTGCCTAAGGCCCTAGATTGTGTGTTTATCTCTTACCCTCTAATAGGATTTTCCTTAGTAGGGGAGCATTTAATCTTATATTGTTTTATTATAGTAAGAGTTATTTTAATGTATTGTTGCATAGTATATTTTATAATTGCTGTGCAATGAAATTTTATTTTGATGCAAAATGCTTAGGGAAACTGAAAATGTTTAATTGACTGTGAAACCGATCATATGCACTAATGTGTTTTAGGGCAAGTTTAGTATGATGATTATTCTGATTTGAAATGAACTGAAGTAGAAGAGAACAGTGGAAGTCTCTCAAGATTAAGGTGACCAAATTGCAAGTGTGAAAAATTGGGACGGGGTTGGCGGGTAATTGACACCTATGTAAGAAAAAGCCCCAAATATTGGGACTGTCCATATAAAATCGGGACATCCAATCACCCTACTCAAGATTCATCCAGAAACTTGTGCTGACTGCTAAAAGTTTAAGACACATTTGCTTATATTGAATGGAATCATTTGTTAAAAGACTTTGGGGGGGCAAGTGGAAATATTTGACTAGATTATTAGTTAAGATTGTAGGTGGGCAGAAACTGCATCAGATGCAAACCCCTGTGAACGTAAATACTGGGGTTAATCTTTATAACTGCATAAACTGGAACCCCACATAATCTAAACACCCCCACACCTCAGATTCTGATCTGAGTCTGGATCCAAACTCAGGGATGTTTCTAATTAAAACAGAATGACCCTGCTTGTGATCTGATACTAGTGTGAAGAATAAATCCCATTGTAATTAATAATGTTACACCAATATAAACCAGAGTGAGCGAGCAGAGAATCAGGCTCTCTGTATCTACACAGCAGAGGAACAGGGAATCAGGAAACAAAATATAGTAAAAAATAAAGGTTCAGATCCTATTTCCATTAAAGTTAATCGAAAGACTCCCATTCATTTTAATGGGAATTGTATCATTGCCTACAAAGCATTATTTGGAGAGAGCTTTCTTTTAAGAGTCTTGTATCTTCCGTTTATAGTTTTCCAAGAACCAAATTGTCCAGGCCCAACCATACATCTGGGGCGGGGGAAGAGTGATATCTGACATCAGACCATATGAATCATTGGGGCAGGTCTTTTGACCACATGGTAGATCACCCTGATAGTAAATGACTTGGTCTGCTACCTAAATTTAAGCATAAAAAACTATCTGGCACCTAACAAAGTTTCAGTCGATTAGATTATATGTCTTAACCATAACCAAGGGTGCACACTTAAGCACCAATGGCCTATTCAACCGTTAGTATGTTAAAACTGCCAAAAAGAATGCCTACTTCAGCAGTGTATTTTATGATAACTACATTTGTTCTCTAGGAGCTGTGACAGACCCAGACCAATGGGGTACAGGAGTCTGGTAGAGGGCAAATATACTGGTCACTGGATGAGTAGTTTTCTGTTCCCTGAGTGACCAGACCTATTGGGATCCAGGAAGCCCGCCCACTGCTAAAGGATCCCCCCCAGCCTAAGGGGGGGTCAACAGGACCTGGAAACCAAAAAATTATGGGGGACAACTAATAAAAGAACAGGGACAGGAGTGAGGTCAAAGGGTCAAACGAAGCGAACCAAACGGGGACACCGAGCAGAGAACCCCGGACAGCGCCCACTGCTCCTCAAAGGCGTCAAGGGAGCCAGTGGATGCCGCCCAGAGAAACTCTGCCCGGATACGTGAAAGAACGGAGGACCTGAAATACGCCCCACAGTCACAGGAAACTCCATCGGCCAACCTCCTCACTCTGGTTTTATAGATGGCCAGTTTCGCTAGGGCCAGAAGGAGGTTGACCAGGAAGTCCCGCGACTTTGAGGGGCGACGGATAGGGAGTGCATAAATAAAAAGGTGAGGAGAAAAGTGCAACCAAAATCTTAACAAAATATCCATGAGGAGCCGGAATAGGGGCTGCAGCCTGGCGCACTCCAGGTAAACATGCGCCAGGGTCTCCCTCACGCCGCAAAAGGGGCAGGTGTCTGGGATAGGGGTAAACCGCGCCAAGTACACGCCTGTGCTCACGGCTCCGTGAAGGAGCCGCCAACTGATGTCCCCGGTGGGCTTCGGGATCAGAGCAGAATAAAGGCTGGCCCACCGGGGCTCCTCACCCTCCAGAGGTGGCAGAAGGTCCCGCCACTTCGTATCGGAGCGGGACGCGAGGGTGAGGACATGAAGAACATGGAGCACGAGCGTGTATAGATGTTTCCTTGACGCAGTCCGGAACAGAACCGGCTGCAGATGGTGCAGCCGGCTCATGGCAAATGGACGGGGAGGGGGCTGGTTGGGTCCACGGGGCAGGGGCCCGATGAAAAAGTCTGGAGGGCTCAGAGTGGAGGGTGGGCGGGGCGTGCCCTCTCGCAGGACCCAGTCGAGATAGTCCCGAGCAGCGGGCCGCAAAGCGGCCCTCACCTCCTGAAGTACGCGCCGGGAAGTACGAGGTCTGGAGAGCCCCATGCGCTGAGCGAGCATCAGGGGATCCAGCCAGTCTCCCCGGTCGTAGTCCAGGAGGTCTCCGACTTTGGTGACTTCTGCCAGGACCAACCTCTGGCGCACCATGGGGGACTCCGCCACCTGCACACGAAACTGGGGGTTGTGTAGCAGGGGCTCCGCGAGGAGATCTGCCCCCACGGTGGCCGCCACGGACCTGGTCACTGAAAACAGTTCCCAGGTCCGGAGGAGGTCCTGGTGGAAGACCGGCAGCTCGGAGAGGCCTCGCGGAAGACCTCTCGGATGGAGACAAAGGAGCTGCCGGTCATATCGGAGCCCTCGGAAGCGGCGCAGGAAGGCGTGCGCCAATACGCTCCATGCCGGACTACCTGCACCATAAAGGAGCCTCTGCAGGGCCTGAAGGCGGAAGACGTGGACCTGAGCGTGCAGACACTTCAGGCCCTGCCCTCCCTCCTCCAGGGGTAGATGGAGAACCCCCGCAGAGACCCAGTGCAGTCCTGACCAAAAGAACTCCAGAATCAACGTCCGGAGGGTGGTCAGGAAGCCCGGGGCCGGGACCAGGGTGTTGAGCCGGTACCAGAGCATGGACAGGACTAGTTGATTGAGCACCAGTGCTCTCCCTCGAAGGGAGAGACACCGGAGCAGTCCTGTCCATTTCCGGAGCCGCTCCGACACCCTGCCCTCTAAACCTAGCCAGTACTCCAGCGGAGACGGATGCGTGGCAGAAAGGTAAACGCCGAGATAGAGCAGCGGACCCATGCTCCACCGGATGGCCTGAAGCGCGGGTGGGAGGGAGCTCGCCTGCCACCCGTCCCCTACCACCAGGCCAGAGCTCTTGACCCAATTGACCCGGGCAGAGGAGGGCGCCGAATAGATGGTCTGGCAAGCCTCCACCCGCACCAAGTCGCCCGGGTCCTGGACCACGAGGAGCACGTTGTCGGCGTACGCCGACAGGACCAGCCGCAGCTCCGGCTCCCGCAGCACCAACCCTGCCAACCTCCTACAGAGGAGACAGAGGAAGGGCTCGATCGCCAGAGCATACAGCTGGCCCGAGAGGGGGCACCCTTGACGTACTCCTCGCCCGAAGCTGACCGGTTCGGTCAGGGTCCAGTTGAGCCTGACCAAACACTCTGCGGAGGCGTACATCACCTGGAGAAAACCCACAAACTGGGGCCCGAAGCCAAACGCTCGCAGAGTGCCCAGGAGATACCCATGGTCCACCCTGTCGAACGCCTTCTCCTGATCCAGGGACAGGAGGGCGAACGACAGACCATCCCTACACCCGAGTTCCAAGAGGTCCCGGACCAGATACAAGTTGTCGAAGATGGTGCGGCCCGGGATGGTGTAGGTCTGGTCTGGGTGGATCACGTCCGCCAGCACGGACCCTAGCCGCAGCGAGATGGCCTTCGCTACGATTTTATAGTCCGTGCTGAGGAGCGAGATGGGACGCCAATTCCATAAATCGCGGAGGTCCCCCTTCTTCGGCAATAAGGCGAGCACGGCTCGCCTGCACGAAAGAGGGAGGACCCCGCCCTGCAAGGACTCGGCCCAGACGGTGACAAGGTCCGGGCCGAGGACGTCCCAAAACACGCGGTAGAACTCCACGGTCAGCCCGTCCATGCCCGGAGATTTATTGGTGGGCATGCGGCGGAGGGCTTCTGAGAACTCGGCCAGAGTGAGAGGCAGCTCCAGCCGGTCTCGGTCGCCCACGCTGACCGTCAGGAGTTCATCCCAGAGCATTCTGCAAGCGTTAGGATTGGTCGGATCCGGGGAGAAAAGGCCTGCGTAGAAGGCCCTGGCCCTCCAGCACATTTCCGCCGGATCCATGAGGGGGGTGCCGTCCTCTGCTAGAAGGCAGGTGACATGCTTCTTGGCCCCCCTCTTTTTCTCCAGGGCGTAGAAGAAGCGGGAACCGCGATCCATCTCCCGAATGAGGCGGATGTGGGATCGAACAAAGGCACCTCGGGCCCGATGGTCCTCGAGGGTCCGGAGCTCTTCCCGCTTCTTCCGGCACGCTCCGCAGAGGGATGGATCACCGGGGCTGGCGGCCAGACGCCTCTCCAGCTCTAAGACCTCCCGTTCCAACTGCCCTATCGCCGCATCCCTCCGTCGGCTGGCGCCCCGGGTGTAGTCACGGCAGAAGAGCCGGGCACGCACCTTCCCCAGGTCCCACCACTGCCGCGCCGAGGGAAAGGCACGCCGCTGCCCTCACCAGGCCAGCCAGAACTCCCGGAAGGACGCCACGAAGCCCACATCCTCCAACAAGCTATTATTAAAGTGCCAATAGGCCGGCCCCGGCCTCTCCGCGCAGAGAGAGGCTGTCACGGTGGCTAGATGGTGATCTGAAAAAGGGGCCGGCCGGACGCTGGAGGAGTGGGCCCGGGAAAGATGGAAGCGTGACATATAGATGCGGTCCAACTGGGAGTGGTACGACCGATGGACTTCCACCCGGACAAAAGTGAATGTCGAAACGTCATCCGGGTGGTGGTCGCGCCAGACGTCCACCAGGGAGTGATGTTCGACGATCTCCCGGAGGACATCCGCAGTGGCCAGGTGCTGCTCAGTCCCCGAGCGGTCCTGTTCCTCAAGGGTGGCGTTAAAGTCCCCGCCCAGGACCAGGCACTCGCGAGGATCCAAGGTGCCGAGGAAGGCGGACGCCTGCTGATAAAAACACAACCTCTCCGGGCCCAATGTCGGGGCATAAACGTTGACGAGATTAACCACAAGCCCCTCCATGCGGACCCGGAGGTGTAGCAGGCGGCCTGGCACAGCCTCGGCGACCCCCAGCACCTCGGGCCGTAGGTCGGGGGAGAACAGGGTCGCCACTCCAGCCGTACGAACTGTGAGGTGGCTAAAATAGACCCTGTCCCCCCACTCCAGCCGCCAGCTGGCTTCAGCGGCCGGATCCGTATGGGTCTCCTGCAGGAAAATCACAGAGTACCCCCACTCCCGAAGGAAGGAGAGCACCTGGCTCCTGCGGAGACCCATCCTACAGCCCCGGGTGTTTAATGTTGCAAAGATGATCGGTGCCATAAGGAGGGCTGGGGGGGATCCTCGCCGGCAGAGACGCTCACGGCCTCCGTCGGGCCGCGCAACAATCCGTGACCTACCCCGTGGGCGATTAAGGAGTCACGGAAGAGGCGGACCCGTTGGTAGGCCGCGGCGGCCTGCCTCCCGGTCCTCTTACCATCCCCCATGAGGGCCCTCGCGGCCCGGAGGATCTGATGAAAATCCCCCCATCGCTGGAGTGCAAGCTGTACCTTGTTGCGGGAGCCACGGACGTCCTCAAGGAACTCCCGTAGCTCCTCTCTTAGCGTATGGGGGGGTGGGGTCACTGATCTATGGCTTTCCCCCAGTGGGGCCCCTGTCACAGCCCCGTGGCCCACCGAGACGGGCAAGCAGGGGGCAGACCCTCGACGTGGCGTCCGATGGGCCGACGCCACGTGGCCCGCCTCAGATTCTGGCTCAATGGGGGGCGGCGGAGGGAAAATAGCAGCCCCTGGTGGGTCGGGACAGGGAAAAACAAAGGCCGCTCCTTGGGGGTCATCCTCTGGGATATAGAAGGAGACAGCCCCAGGGGCGGCAAAAGCATCACGGGAAGTGGAGGGGACAGGGACGGGGTCGGTGTCAGGGGTAGGGCTGGAATCAGGAATAGGGACAGGGGAAGGGGCGATATTGGGATCGGGGGTCCCAGCAGCCAGGCCACTGGGTGGGGGGGGTAACACCCCGCAAATGGGCTCAGGGATTTGCGGGGAGGGAGGTGGGCCCTCGGCGATGCCGGACTCGTGCTCCAAGGCAGATGGTAAGGCCATGGCATCCGTAGATGGAGAATCAACGATGGGGCCCCCATCCGGAAAGGAGGTCGGCTGCCCCTCAGCCATGAGGGAGTCCCCTGGCGACTCGGGTCCCGGTTGCATGGCACTGGCTGTCGCCTCAAGAGGCTCGGCAGCCGCTAGCGGGGTGCTATCTGCAGCCGGGTTGGTGGAAGAGTCCAGGGGCTCCTCGGAGGCGGGAGCGGAAGCAGTGGGTAAGGGGACGGAACATGGGGAAAGGGGGGCTGAGGCGAGGTCGCTCAGATCGAGGCCCGCTGGTAGAGGGTCGTCCTCCCCCTGGGTAACCGGGGCAGACCCAGGGCCTCGATCTCCTCATAAATGGAAGGGAGATCACCTTCCACCACCCCAGGGCTCTCCCCGCCTGCACCCGAAGCGACGCTCGCCTTGGTGCTTGCAGGGGCTTCAGATTGTAAGGGGGCGAGAGGGGCTCCAACAGGGGCTTCCATAGGAAGGGACTCGGGAGGAGGGGCAGTGCTATCCTCCAATGCTGCCACGTCTTCCCCAGCCGGCAACGGTGGACAAAACCCACCCGGGGGCAAAGCCGAAGGCTCAGCATCGGTGCCCCCTTCCTGGTCTTCCGGGGGGCTATCGCATCAGATGGAAGGAGCGGAGCTTGAGCCTTCCGCTTGCCCCGCTTCCCCTGTACTAAGGACCAGCCCTCCATGGCATCATCCGGGGGCTGGCTAACAGGAGTCGGGTCAGGGAGCAAGGGCGAAGGCTTAGGGACTCGGGGAGGCAATGGTGGGGTAGCATGTAGGAGGGAAGATTCTTCCTGGGGCAAGCCTTCTTCTATGCCCGGCGATATCCCTACCTCACCCTCCTCCACAGGCCCCGCCACATCGCAGGCGGCAGAGGCGGGCCCCTCCCGCTCGTCTAGGCGCACTGGGGGAGATACCCCTTGGGCCCGAGCGGGAGCGTTGGTGGGCCGGAAAGGAGGAGGGGCGGCTTCGGGCGCCGGGCAGCTAGGGGCGCCGGCGATGACGAGGCCGGCGCCCTGCTGGGCCTTGGGGGTCCCGGATGTCCCTCTGTGCCGGGCCAAGGGGCAGTCCCTCCGGACGTGTCCCATCGCCCGGCAGAGGTAGCACCGGGCCTCCCCCGTTGAATAATGCACCCGGTAGCGGGCCCCCTGGTAGGGGACCAAGAAGGACCCCTCGAGTGCCTCACCGTCACGTGCCGCCGGTGGCAGTTGTAACTGTACCTGCCGGCGGAACGAGAGGACATGACAGAGGGCGGGGTCTTTGCAGCCCAATGGAAGAGGGCTGACCACAGATATCGGCCTCCCCAGGGTAGAGAGGGCGGGTAACAAGGCGGCATTTGGAAGGAAGGGAGGGACAGAAGTCAGGACCAGTCGGGCACCCAGGTCTTCTAGCGGCTCCAGGGGGACGTACACGCCCCCCACCGCCAGGCCCTTCTTCACTGCCTCCTGGGCGGCGGCCTCTGATGCTAGGAAGAAGACGACCTTTCCGTACATCTTGGAGGCCGCCACAATGGCCGTGGGCCCCACCACCCTCGCCAACGCCCGCACGTAGGTCTCCACGTGGGGCGAGGCGGGTACCAGGAGGCAACGGACGCCGTGCTTCCTGGTCAAGGTGGGGAAGGGGCCCCGGCCGCTATAGATGGTAGCGGAAGTGGTGGATGGGGGAGATGACGTAGCGGCAGGCGGGGGGGCCGCCACCACCTGGGCGTATGCTCTGGGGGCTGGGGGAGGGACACCCACAGAGCTGGTGGAGGGAAGAACAGGGAGGGATGCCGCGGCCGGTTGCGGGGCCGCGGCAGTGGGGGCACCCCCTGCCATGGAGGGTCTGACTTTTTTAGCGGGGCCTTTACCCTTCTTTGTACCCTGGCCCTTCCTGCCGGTCGGAGGGACTCCCCCAGAGTCAGAGGGGGCGAGGGACGTGGCAGCAGCGGAGGTCACCTCGTTACCCACCGCTGCCGGTGCTCCAGCAGGGGTGGTAGTAGGTGGCTCGGCAGCGGCGGTTGAGGTAGAGGCTAGGGGGGACGATGGTGGGGCGGGTGGAGGAGGGGCAGCAGGGTCTGCCCAAGGGGTCTCACTCTCCTCGTCCCCTGCCATAATGAGGACGGGGGGAGAGCAAACACTGGAGGGGGGGTAGGGAAGGGGGAAGCAGGTCGACCACTCCTCCCCGCTAGGCTGTAGGCAGGGGAGGAGGGCGCCAAAAAAAAAAGGGAGGGGTGGATGGGGGGGCTATCAAGGGCTAGGGGTCAGTCACCGACTCAGGGAAGGTTTCCGGCTCCTCTTGTTGCACCAAGGAAGGGAGGATATAACAGCATTGGCGGGTGCAGTGAGACAGAATCAAACTAAAATGGGGAGGGGTACAAGCGCATAGGAGGGGACATGGGTGCACTAGGGGAGGGGCTAATCAGGGCAAGGGAACCGCAGGGGGAAGGGAGCAACCAGGCGGGAAATGGGGCAGAGGAACCACGGGGCTAGCTTCAGAGGCTGGGGCGGGTCAAACAAAGGCTGCAGAGGGAAAGAGTGAGGCAGGCAAACAAACTGGAGCTAGTGAGGGGCTGGGGCAAGGGGGAGGGGCAAAAGGCAGCAAGGGGCAAATGGGTAGGCAGCAGGGGCAAAGCTGGGGGCTTGCTGCAGGGGGGAGGGAGTCAGTCCAAAGGGGGGGGGTACGTGCACCCACGTGCGCTTGTAACAAAAAGAAAGTCTTTGGAAGCTGGCTGCTGTATCAGGCCCAATGGTGGCAACAGGGCGTAGCAAGCCTAGGTGAGCAGCTGAAATCTCAGAGGCAGGAGCTCAAGGTAGATGGTAAGTAGCCAGTGGGGGTGGTGGAGGGGGCAACGATGATGGTGGTGGTGGGGATCGGGGAGGGACACAGATGGACCAGGGGGCAGGCCCCATACCACACCCTCTGTGTCCCCAGAAACACAGTCTAGATCCCCACCACAAGAGCACAGTTCAAAAGTTACTCAGTCCGGGAGGGCACCCTCCACGGTGGTCTGTAGAATTCCTACGCACTCCCCCACTGGCAGATGGTCCTCTTCTTTTCCTCAGGGCTCCAGCAGCTCCCCAGCAGCAAACGCAGCAGCTCCAGGCGGCAGTCTGGTGGCCAGCAAGAAGGACCTTCCCAGGTGGAGGTGGTGGTGGCATCCCCAGCAGCAGGAGCAATGGCTGGGGTCTTTCCCTCCCCTCCTCTGGGGAGTGGGCCAGCAGGCCCCCCCGAAGGGGCTGTAGCTGGAGCAGCAGCAACCAAGGGTGTGGATGGGTCTAGCAGCCAGCCAGCAAGCAGGTAGCAGAGAAAGAGGAGGAGCAGCCCCCTACCTCCCTCCCTCCAGGCCAGAGGGCTACAGGAGAGTGATCTATTAGTCCCAGGTCAGACAGGGTTTCTGTTCCCTGAGTGACCAGAGCAGGAGCTGCACTAGAGTAATCAGGAACCTGCTAGAACCAGTTAAGGCAGGCAGGCAGGCTAATTAGGACACCTGGAGCCAATTAAGAAGAAGCTGCTAGAATCAATTAAGGCAGGCTAATCAGGGCACCTGGGTTTTAAAAGGAGCTCACTTCAGTTTGTGGTGTGAGTGTGAGGAGCTGGGAGCAAGAGGCACAAGGAGCTGAGAGTGAGGGTGTGCTGCTGGAGGACTGAGGAGCACAAGTGTTATCAGACACCAGGAGGAAGGTCCTGTGGTGAGAATAAGGAAGGTGTTTGGAGGAGGCCATGGGGAAGTAGCCCAGGGAGTTGTAGCTGTCATGCAGCTGTTACAGGAGGCACTATAGACAGCTGCAGTCCACAGGGCCCTGGGCTGGAACCCGGAGTAGAGGGCGGGCCCGGGTTCCCCCCAAACCTCCCAACTGACCTGGACTGTGGGTTCTTCCAGAGGGGAAGGTCTCTGGGCTGTTCCCCCAACCCACATGGTGAATCTCTGAGGCAAGAAAATCCGCCAATAAGCGCACGACCCACCAAGATAGAGGAGGAACTTTGTCACAGAGCCATTAACATAACGGAGCCAGAACATGACAGAATGCTATTCCAGCAGCTATACATAAACAAAATGGCATCTTCCATGCAGCTGCATGGAGGTCACCAGTCTGTAGAGCAAAACAGCATCCCCCACAAAGCTTGACCTTGCATGCACGTTGTGTGTGAGTTCATGCTGGTGGGGGCGGGATACCTGTACTTCAACAAATCAGGGCTACATGACTGCTAGGAACTGGACTGACACAAAAGTTCTTTCCCAGCTCACAACCCACCCTTTATTTGCTTTCAAATGGTGTAGAGTTCTGTTAATATTCGCTCAGGCAATTCTCCAATTTGATACTGCTCACCATCAGATTCTTGCAAGAAGCTTTATACCTTCTTCTAGGTGCCCAGTTTCCACAACTCCGATTGACTTGCCAAATTTTCTCTCAGGTTATTTACAAAGCAGCTTTCTTCTGAGTTGAGGAAGACCATTTTAGGCTGGCATACCTGATTTCTTTTACAGTTCTGCTAAAATCCTTAATGCTTTTTACACAGTATTTGTCATTCAAAAAGCAACATAAGCAAATCTGAGATTACAGTTGAATTTAGCAGATTCACTGGAACCTGCTATGCTTAGCAGATAAAACAGTATATAACAGGTGACATTCAGTCACAACATCAGGCCAATTGAAATTCATTTACTTATATTAATATGGTTAGTACTGTGTGTGTGTGTGTGTGTGTGTGTGTCTGTATACACACACACACACACACACACAGTACTAACCATATTAATATAAGTAAATGAATTTCAATTGGCCTGATGTTGTGACTGAATGTCATCTGAAAAACTCCAAAGTTGAACTGGTCAGTTGTATATCTAATAGTCTAAAAATCAGGACAAGATACAGTCTAGCACAAAAATCCACCTCTTTCTGAAAATTTTAGTTCTGCTCTGAGGCGTCTCATATGGGGTACCACAGGTTACTCTTTCATCCCTCTTATTCCATGCACACATGAAGCTGGTAGGAGAGTTACTGAGGCAACATATTGCTTTCAGTATGCTGATGACATTCGGCATTACATCTTCATTTTGTCTAGCTTGAAGAATATGGTTTAGTATCTTCCCCCACTTTCTGTGCAAGATGGGAGCATGCATGGGAATGAATTGGTTGAGACTCTATCCAAATAAAAGAGTACTTATCATGTTGGACCGGGGGGCAACTACAGGATATGACTGAAATTCTATTGGCACTCCTGACTGAGGGAGCAATGTGGTCATTTATTACTAACACTGAAATTGGGGGCTGGTTAGATTCCCAGCTACTTTTAAGATTATCAAATAGCAATAATCATTAGGAACTACTTCCCCAAACCCCACCTGCCATCTGCACCTGGTCAGAAGGTTTTGGCCTCTTCACTTATACCTGGTCTACACCTGAAACTTCAGATGACCTAGACATTTCACTAAAGGCTGTGAAAATTTTGCAACCTTTGCAATGTAGATAGGTCGACCTACCCCCCACTCTAGATGCAGCAAGGTCAATGGAAAAATCCCTCTGTTGACTTAGCTACCGCCTCTTGGATAGATGATTTACTTACATCAATTGAAAAACCCCTGCTGTTGATGTAGAAAGCGTGTAAGCTACAGCAGCACAACTGCAGCACTGTAGCTGCTGTAGTGTAGACATAACCTTAGATACAAACCTCAACAACATAATCCACACCTTTGTCACCCCTAGGCTACGTTTCTGCAATGTGCTCTCTTTCAGGCTACTTCTCTAACCTATTTGGAAGATGAAGCTAGTGCATCAGGCAGGGGGTTGCTTCTTAAGAGAATTGTCTGGCTATGCTGAAAGAATCACAGGAGACATTAGATTTGGGTTTAATCAGGCCGCAACTTTATTATTAGACAGATGTTTGGGATTAACCCAGTGGATAAAATGTGTGCAGTGCAGGTGCAAAATTTATGTCCCTCCAGCAGATTCCCTGCCAGGACCTTACCAATTCCAGCCAATTTTAAGGGGGGGGGGCTTCCTCAGCTCCCCCCCTATTCATTCAGGTCCCTCCAGCAATTCCCTTGCCAGGACCTTACCACTTACAGCCAATTCCAGGGGGGCGCTTTCACCAGGCCCCCCGCCCCCTGCCCTTTCACCCAGGTCCCTCCAGCAATTTCCTTGCTGCGACCTTACCGACCACACCCCTTGTAGGAGGGGTTAGGGTGGACTATAATGATGGGGGGGGGGTTGCTCCCTGCTCTACCAGTCATAGGAGTCCCCAACTGCCCCCAAGCTTGCTCGATTACCACACACCTCTCCTTAATTCCTTTTCCAAGCCATTTTTTCATTCTTTTGTGCCTTAATTTATGGAGTACCTGTACTGAACATCCACCACAAGGAGGCGCCAGCCATTAGCTTGGCTGCCTCCTTCCCACACCCAGTCGGGTTCCCAGACATCTCCAAATGGCCTTTTGCCTAGCAGCTCTACTGGGGATAAAGGATCCATTGTCCCATGTGTGATCATTGAGGGGCACCAGCAGCTGCATTGTCCTTGACCTGGTACTGCAACAACCGCCCTCCATGGAGGGCCACATAGGTGACCCATTCTCTGGATCCTAGAATTGACAAGACTCCTTAAAAGAAAACAAAATATACAACTAGTATGCTGGAGGCCAAAATTTCCATTCCGTCAACCACATTACATCACAAGGTTCCAGATAGCCCGCGAACACTAATGCACAATAATCTGTACAGTCTGTCTATTGTTTTCTGGGTGGAATTTAAGATTTTGGTGTTGACCAATGAAGTCCTAAATGGTCTGGGAACTACCTATTTTAGAGACCACTTCTCTTCCCATGTGATACTACCACAGCTGCAATCAGTGGGTGCTGAAGCTCCCTTGGTTTATAAAGCAGGGAGCTCCTGGCAGAATGTTTTACACAGGACTCTCTAATTGTGTTGATCTTCAGCATTCGCTGCAAACCCGATATTGTGTTTGTGGAAAACCAAAATGGATAGGGAATGAAGCTAATTTGAGGACCTAGAGGGAGGAGGAATGTTGTTGTGTTTTCTTGCTGACTGTTTTATGTGGAGAGGAATTTTCTGCTCTCTTGTTTTAATTGCTATGGATTGTATTTTTAATGGATATCAGAGACCTGGATATTGGGATATATCTAAATCAGTACATACATTCACTTATGTATACAAAAATATAAATTTCTTTATTTTTGTGAAAAGCCACTTGCTGCCGAGCGTTCCTCAGAAAACTAATACTGAAATACAAAGTCCCATGCATACTGGAGTTCTGCCCCCTTCATGTTACCCAGAGACAATACAAAGTAATGGATGGTAGTTATACACAGATGGCTGCATGAAATATTCTTGAGCAAAGTTGAAGTATGTTTTAACAGAAATGTCTACAGCAAACCATTTACACCAACTTTCTGTATTTAAAAGTTTCAATGTTCCAATGCATCTTAAAGCACACACGTTTATAGAGACTGGTCCTGTAGCTGAGCTGCAGAACCTTCCATTGTCATACAGAGGAACTAGGGCACAGCAGCTGTTAAGGGATTTGGATTTACCATACAAACAAAGGATTCACTGGAACTTTGCATAGAGACAAAGGACCTACATTGCGGATCTGTATGCAGGGTCATAATTTTGACCCTTAATGGAGATAAATTTGCTGGAGAATGAGTTGCACAGCTATTTGAGCAGCACTGCTAGTACCTCTTCATACCAGTAGATAGAATAGATGCTGGTTTCTGCCTAAACAAGATTGAGTTAAAACTATAACAAAATAGGGTGAAATCTTTCCCTGCGTTGGGAGGAGATCACATAGAACAGGCTCATACTTGTCAATCTAGTAAGGATGGAAGAGGGGAGTGGAGCCTAAAGAGGCATCGTCTCCCTGCCCTACAAACAGCAGGGCACAACATGGGATAGCGCTCTGAAGGTGTTGGAGTGAGAGAGGAGCAACAGCCAGTTGGAATAAGGCTGCAAAGTCAGTGGGGCAGGGAATTAAGGGCTCCGTCATCCCATGGCGAACTCATGGAATTCCCTTTAGAAAGTCCAGCAGGAGATCCTTTTGCTGGTTGTTGGGAGAGTGGGAATGATAGAATGCAGGCATGTGCGTGTAGATAAGTGCCATCATGGTTCCTCAGAGTCTTTTTGCCAGGCAAGAGGGAGCCTGGGAAGCAGTACAGAGGGGCTCTCTCTCTCTGTGCATGCTGATATGACAGATTTCCTTGCAAAACTTGAGGGCATGTAATTAGAGATCATGCCCTGCATCCTTATTGTATGACCAGCAACACCTTCCCCAATGGTTCAGCTGCTGATGTGCTGACCAATACTGTCTCATTGTTTCCCTGTACTCCCCTATTGTTCTTTCTGTATCCACCTATTATCAATTGTCCTGTACTTAGATTATAAGATACTTTGGCCAGAAATGGTATTTTTGTTTTGTGTTTGTACAGCATCTAGCACAATGGGGTCCTGGTCCATGACTAGGGCTCCTTGACACTATGATAATACAAATAATAAAAGATAATATAGCTTTGAAGATATAGAAATATTTGATAATTTCCCCCTTCTGCGTGATTTAGTTTTGGGCATTTGTTGTTAACATGATCTGGATGCTGAAATATCCTCATCAGATAGTGATTTACTTTCTAATCAGTCCCTTCCAAGAACAGGAGAGATTTCTATGTAGTGATTTTCCAGCCCCCTGCTGTTGATGTTCACATCTGCCATGCAAACAGTAAGAAAACCTCTGCTGTTTTCTGATCATTTTGATTAGTGAGTACTTGAAGAAATTTGAACAGCAGATTGAACAGTCATTGCTAAACTTGATAACAATGGACCTAAAAACATTTTTGATACATTATATTGCATCCTATGAGATAACATAGTCACAAAACCATGCCAAATACATCATCTCCTAAACATTAGGACCTACCGCCCTTTGATATAGTTGACCCTTCCTCCTGTGTGTAAAAAAAGGCATGTGGTAGTGTTTCAATTCTTTGGGGGCAGTCAATTATTGCCCTATAACTATAGGCACATAGTGTTAATTTTGTGATTTTTGTAAACTTGTGCAGTAAATGCCATGTAGTAATTTGAATACATCAGTAAATACAAACATTTTTTCCTGGACTATGTTGTCCATATACAGAAACCCAAAGAAGTGAAAGGAAAACAGAGTAAAATTGCAAAAAAAAGGGGAGCATTTGATGTGTTTCGTCAGCACAAGTTAGTAAAGATTTTACTAAAAGACTTGCACAGAAATTTCAAATTGACCTAAAATTGTAAAATTTGGGAAATAATTAAAAAGTAAAATACAGACATTTTAGTTATGCTTTAGGGACCTGACTCTTAGGCCAGTTAAGTCAATGGGGAATCTTTTCACTGACTTCCGGGGGCCTTGAAACAGCCCCAAACTCCAAATCCTACATATACGTACACATGCTTATCTCTACTACTGTGAGTAGCCCTATTTATTTCTGTGGGACTACTCATATAATTAAAGTATAAACACATTTGTAAGTATTTGCAGGATCAAGGCCTTAGTGTAATTCTCAAAACAGCCTTAACTAGGAGTCATTGCCAACAACTCCGTAAGTTATCATCATAGTGATTGGTGCACACCAATTTCCAAAGATAAGGCCTTCCAAACTATGGAGTAACATGTGATCACTTATTATATGAAGTTTAATTTCTTGCCACCCATCACATGCAAGCCTGACTCTCCTCTTACACTGGTGTAAATCAGGAATAAATCAATTGACGTCAATGGGTTTAAACCACTGTAAAACAAGATGTAACTGGGATCAGGGTCAAACTCATAGACTGAAATGTTTAGAATATAAAACAAATTTATTTTGGATCTCTCTTTCACTTTCCTCTATGATACTCCAATGAAAAAAGTCTCAGACCAATTCAGCATCTAGCTGTTATTATACAAAAAAAGGAGAAATGCATCAATTTGTAAAGCTTAATTAAAAGATGCTGCACCAAAGAAGTTTTCAGTAAAAAAAATCTCATCTCTCTCATAAGTTCCATTGATTTTCATATAGATATGATGACTTCTGTGGAATTAAAAATATTTGCATTATCTGTATTTCAGGTTTTTGGGTTTCCTGGAATGAATATCTTAAAACATTTTATGCCAGTCTAGGATTGAACTATAGGGTACAGTGAAATAGAAAAATATCAGGTTGTGTACTCATGGTAACACCGTGCCAGTACTTACAACCAGTATCCTGGAACTTCTACACATGCACAGCCAGAGCACCCATTATCTTCCAAGTATAGTACTGCTATTATGGCAGGAGGCAGCATTTGTGTCACCCTGTATTAACCTGAATATAGCAATTTTCAAATGTTAAAATTCAAACCACAAATAATGCTAAACAACAGCTTGCTTTGGAATGAGTGTGGATTTAAAAAATATATATCTTTTCAAATTATGGATTGATTAAAAAGGTTTCATCTTGGGTGATGCTGATTTATTCACCTTGATTATTAAAACATTGATAATGATATCTTCATTGGAAAAAAATGTATTATAATAGTTTAGTCTCCTCTGGACTTTAATACTTTGGTCTAATTTCAGTAGTTAGGTTTAGTGTGCAGTTCCTGGGTAGTGTTGGCAGTCTAGAGGTCAGACTAGATGATCTGGTGGTCCCTTCCGGCCTTAAACTCCATGACCCTAAAATATTAGCAGTAGAAATGTTTGTGTATGTGTAGAAACAGTAATCGAAGAGAGTGGAATTGTTTACACATTGAGTAAAGGAGAGTTTTACAGCACTGTGTCAATATCATTAGTTTGTCATTTTGGACTGCTTTCAACTGTTGCCCTCAAACATGGTGCTGAAATACGTTAAACATTTAAAAAGACACGCTAATATACTGAGTTTTAACAGCAAAGGAGGAAGCCTGCACGATAAAACTACACTTCAGAATCTACAGTTTGATTTTCAGATCCATCAATCAAGCTAAATACTGTAGAATGACAAGCAGTAAGTTTCTAGAGGTTGACCTTCCAAGGATGATCGCCACTTGTTACGGAAGAGGAGGGAAACAACTAAAAAAAAGGAAATTAAAATGATCTCTCAAAATTCCAGATCAATGGCTGTTAAAGGCAGACACTCAGTTACATTTTGGGAGAGTAGCTCCTAAACACCAAATTGCTTACTAGCTTCAAATAGAAAAGAAACACACAAAGGAGAATGTGAGGACTTAGAAGAAAAAATAACACTGAATTACAGTGTGTTGCTTTAGTTAATGCACGCATGGAGGGGGAGTTTGTATAGTTAGGTAATTGTCTTAAATTGGTTTTCCATTCATATATGGCATTACTCACATTATGGCATTAACAGATTTACTATGGTTACAGTACACATACATTTTAACTCTAGATTTAACTCAACTGCCTTCAATTCACAGCAGCATATTGAATTGTTATTCATTTGCCCTCTCTCGATATATTATTAAAAGAAATAGAGCCACAAAGCAGTACTTTATTTTCAGCGTTAGAGTGTGAGAACACCACTCAAGAGGTTAAACATAAAGCTCTACAGGGCTGGTTTTTGGGTCCGGAAAGCCCACACCCATGGGGCAAATTCTGGCAGATACTGAAGGAAAAATTCAGCTTCCATTTTTAATGAATCAGTAAAGCCAGATTCTCAGTCAGTATGCATCAGTGAAGCCCCATTAAAGCCAAGAGAGTTATTTGATTTACATCAATTGAGATTAGGACCTCATGTTTCTAGTCCATCTCTTTTAAAATTTATACAGGTGTAAAAAGATATGAATAGACTCCGGAAGGAACCATCATGATCATCTAATCTGAAGTCCTACCCATTGCAAACTACAGAACCTCGCCCACCTACTCCTTTAATAGACCCCTAACCTCTGGCTGCTACTGAAGTTCTCAAATCATGATTTAAAGACTCCAAGTTATAGAGAATCCACCATTTACACCGGTTTAAACCTGAAAGTGACTTGTGCCCCATGCTGCAGAGGAAGACAATAAAACCCCAGGGTCTCTGTTAATCTGACCCATGAAAAAAATCCTTCCCAATTCCAAATATGGTAATTAATTAGACCCTGAGCATGTGGGCAAGACCTAGCAGCCAGACAGCTGGACAAGAATTCTCTGAAGTAACTCTGAGCTTTCCCCATCTAGTGTCCCATTAACGACTGTTGGAGATATTTTCTGCTAGCAGCTGCAGACTGGCTACATTGTAGGCAGTCGAATCATACTAGGCCCTCCGTTAACTTATCAAGCTCAGTCCTGAAGCCAGTTATTTTTTTTGCCACTACTGCTCCCCATGGAAGACTATACGAGAAATTCAGTCCACTGATCATTAGAAACTTTCATCTAATTTCAAACCTAAACTTGTTGATGGCCAGTTTATGTCCAATTTTCTTGCGTTCACATTGGCGCTTAATGTAAATAACTCCTCTCCCTCGCTGGTATTTATCCTTCTGATGTATTTATAGAGAGCAATCATATCTCCCCTCAGCCTTCTTTTGGTGAGCCTAAACAAGCCAAGCTCATTGAGTCTCCTCTCATAAGGTAGGTTTTCCACTCCATAGAGATAAAAGGAACAAAAAGCTGGACTCGGCTTCTGCAGCAGGAAGATAGATGTGTTTGTAGGACTTAAAAATCTCTCCAGTGCTTAAACCTTTAGCTAAAATGGGTCAAATGACTTTGGGCTACACTCCAAAGAACTACCACAGAAACCTTCCCCAAAATTCTTAGGCCAGCACTGGGCTAGTGGCATGATCATGATGGACAGGAACTGGTTATTTTAGGAGCGGGAGGAGAACAAAACTCTCTTTGCAGGCCCATTGAAAATGGTAAGACCAGCTCAGATACCGTTCCATAAACTCAGAACTAAGAGTCAATGATCCTGGAGTCCTCCCTGTAGATATTGTTCATTATGGACATGGTCCTACAATCAAATCAAGCAAAACTACCATGAAAGTTTTGCCTGAGCAAGCACTGCAGGATCAGGCCCATAATGTAAGAATTTCTTTTACCTCAATTCAGATGCTGGATGCATATTATTACATGCTGTAATGCATATTCTGAGTATTAATGTTTTGGGATGTTATAGCGGACACTAAAACTAGACATATCAGCAAAAAACCCTTTTTTCTAATAAGTTACAAATTGAAATGTCAAAAGAAAAAAATCCCTATTTAGATCATTTTGAAAAAGCTAGATTTATTAGGATGTTCTATGAAATTATGACATGACTGTTTATTATAACTAGGGGAGATTTGCTTTAATTACCTGGGTGGAAAGCCAGTATCTCCAGTCACAAACAGGAATTATGTGCACTTGTTAAAATGCTTTATTTTGAGATGACTTGCTCCACTATGTAATCTCAGGGTGAATCACTCCTCATCTGATCAGCAGCATTGATACATATACATTGTGGGGAATACAAATACAAAGAAAATATCTCTGTACGTTTAGAGGAAGAAAAGCAAAGAGAAGTGCTCAGTAATCTATGGGGAAAAATGTAAGATCTTTTTCTCTTTTATTCTTAGAAATGAAAATCTGCAGTTGAAGGAGGGTCGGAGAAGGAAGTTGGGAGGAACCATAATTGTGCCAAAGAGGAAAAGGAACAGCAGATGGTACAAAATATAGTATGAAGAGTAGCACTAACAAAGCCCCCTGTCACCCATCATAGAGAACCAATTCCTTCGTTTCTCAAAGGATGAACATAAGCAGGAATAGATGCTGCTGCTGCTAAAATGCCTGAATAATAACTGTAATTGGCACTTCTATAGTGACTTTCATCAGAGAATCTCAAAACACTTTACAAGCACTCTTCATTTCCAGTATGGTATAATCAGGCCAGGTGCTGAGTGTCTCCTGCAATGGAATTTGAGGGTGTTCAGCACAATGAAGGAAGCACTTAGCAACTTGCATAATCAAGTCCTTTGGACTTATAACACCACTGTGAGATAAACAGACACATTTTAGAGAAATAAATGCAGATTTAAAGCCTAGGTGGACAGTCAGATGTAAGTAGAGTTGGGGGCATATGCTGAAATAACATATCTGATACGGTTTTCTTTGAATACTCTCATTTTACATTGTCACTGCTTCCTGATCCACACTAGGTGAAGTCCATTGCCTTGAGTCTCATTTTAGGAGTGCAAGGTATTGGCTGATTGGGACCCTTCACAGCTTGTCATGTGGTTTAATGGGAGGTCACAGCTAGAACTGGTCAAAATTTTTCCATCAAGAAGATTTTGATGGAAAACAGCTAGGTTGAAAACTAAAACGTCAAAGGAAAATGTCCATTTTGACTTTATTTTTCATAGAAAAAAAAAAGAAAAACATAGCAGTTTTGGATTTTTGACAAAACATCTGAAAAAAATTGAGAAATATTTAGCTAAAATATTTTTGGAGGGGGGAAGGAGTTGAGAAAAATTCTCAAGCAGTTCTAGATGAGGCATCCGGATTTTCATGTGTAAGCTAGACCTGTCTGGATTCAGTTTGAAGTTGTACATTAGCACTGTGGCTATTTTAATGAGTTCTAATTTCTGTTGTGTGGCTGGCAAGTCACTTAAAACTGCACCCATCTGTGCTTCTGTATTTTCTTACATGAGTTCTCTGTACAGTAAATGCATAATTTGCTATAGGTCTCTGTGCTTTCTTTATGGATTACCTAAGTAATACTGCAAATACCAAGCTCCCTAAGGCAACTGACAAACCACTGCATGAACAGGACAATGGTTCATCTAGTTCACATTCCTGTCTCTGTCAAAGTCCATGTAGGATGCCAAACTGTGGCTGACTCAGGCAGAGATGCACATACAAAAAGGTAGAAGGGCACAAGAAGCAAGCTCTCCCTACTAGAGCCAGACACAACCATAGTCTGCCCATGCACTCCCTTACTAGTGTCCCTACGGGTCACAGTCAACCCAGGAAGGGTAGGAATGATCCTCTGCTCCCTTAGCTCCATCTGCACTGGCCAGAAGAGCAATTCAAGCCCACTGCTTCTTGTCCTTTCTTCAGAGGTTCCTCCTCCTTGTCATAACCTTTTATGTCCCCTTCTCAGTCTTTTCTTCTTCAGACTAAACAAACCCAATTTTTTCAATCTTCTCTCAAAGGTCATGTTTTCTAGACCTTTAATCCTTTTTGTGGCTCTTCTCTGGACTTTCTCCAATTTGTCCACATATTTCTTGAAAAGTGGCTCCCAGAACTGGACACAATGCTCCAATTGAGGCCTAATCAGCACCTAGAAGTCCAGTGCAGTGAACTGTTGGTAAGGCATTTGGCTTTACAGATAGAGGGAGACAAGAATAATTAATTAAAAAAAAATCTTATAAACAGTCCTAGTTCTTCTGTAATGTAGCTGGCATGTGCAGGAAATATGATGGTATGTATAGGCTACTCATGAGTAATGTAAGTATGCCAAACCCATGCTGATTAAAACCTTCACTGAATTCCATTTTACATGAATATAAAAGCGTAAGATAGACAGCAGCTAAGAGCCACAGAAAATCAACCATTGGTGGAAACAAAAATACCATGGTCCTCAGGCAGGGGGGAGGAATGTGTGTGATTACACCTCACTAATGGCAAGAGAGAGAGGATGTCATGTGGCATTAACATTTTAAGTGCTGTGAATGTGTGTGCTCTTTCTTATTCCTCCCCCCTGTTTGAGGGCTACATGTTTGTGTTTCCACTGATGGCTGGTGTCCTCTCCTGCTCTTTGACTGCCACCTGTCATTTGCTTCTGTATTTAAAAGTGTTATATAATAAAAACATATGATGAAGAGGAGGTGAATGCCTGTCTTGTCTCACCCTCATAGAAGTTATTTCTGGTTTGGGGCACACTGCTGTCTCTCTTCCTCCCAAAATCCTGGCAAATGATTCATCAACAAGTTCTGACATTTTCCATTGCAATTCTGCATATGAAAATGTTAGTTTCACAACCAGAAAATGGAAAAGAATAAATGAAAAATGTTGCCCAGATATAGGTTTTGATTCGGCTTTCACTCACAGGAAAATCATGCATAAATCCACTGCGGTCAGTAGTTACACCGTTGTAATACTGGTGTAGTAAATTAAATCAGGTCCATCCCTGAGACTCATTGCCTAGTAAAAGGGAGATGGGAGCAATGGTGGCCAGGCCAGCCCCAGGTGTTTTACCGCAGTGTAGACATACCCTAAGTGTCCCTACTCCTCCTTGCCCAGATTGCTCAATTATGAATAGGAAGGACAGATCACCTTTAGATCTGCTTGACATGTCTGCTAAAACAGACATCAAGGGTTAGTGTCAAGGGGAACATGGACATTTTCTCACTATGGACCAGACTGAAGCCATTCATATATTTTACATAGGCTGCTGAAAAGCCATCTCATACAAATGTCTTTTGTTCTCTGCCAGCCTGGGCAACATTCAAAGTAATCACCTAGAGGTCAAAGTTTTATGCCATTACCAATTCCAAGAACAAGAACGTCCCATTTGTGATGGAGCTAATTTAGTTAGTTGTCCATTGAGCTGAGGTGCATCATTTGTATTTAGCTACATTCATTCAAGACTTCTCAAAGTGAATTTGTAATACACTTATTTGATATGTAAAATATTTGCCTATAGATGCACCTATGTTTGAGAAACAAATAGAGAACACAAGAGCCTCTCAGAAGGGGGCAGGGGAAGATACAAAAATATTGTCTTCTGAGAAGGGAATAAAGAAATCAGGCTTATTTTCGCATCATAAGCATGACAGAAATTGCCAGTGCAAGGTGTGCCCTTGGCCTCGTGTACAGGAGTGCTGCGTATCTGCAGCACATATTTACTTCAATGGGAGTGGAGGATAGTCAGCACTTCTAAACATCAGCCTAGGATCTGTATCCATAGTGTATGTAATGCCATGACCACGGAGCCCAATTCTCTTTCCACATACACTGATGTTAATCAAAGTTAACTCCATTGCATTAAATGTGGTTACACCAGTGTAAAATTGGTGTGACAAGCAAACAGACCCAATGAACTATCTAGGAATTATCTATATGCAATTGTACTTATTGTGAAGGTTTTTTAAAAAAGAAAATACACTAAGGAAATCCACCTGAAGGGACAGTTTAAAAAGGCTTCTTGATTCAACAGATATGGTATGTGCACTGTGACCGAATTTACCCCGTATTCACACCCTACACACTATTGTAATAATATCTGTACAGAATATGCCTATGTGGTCTCATTTGAAAATGTATAACTTGATGGTCAATACTATCTTGGTGAAATGTATGTAGCAATACTATATGTAAAGTCATGAATTCCCCCTGTATGATGTTGGTAGCATATCTTCAAACCCACAGAGCCCTGGTTAGGAAGGAGTGGTTAAACTGGTCTATCTTTAACAAAGGATTGCATGTTTGCCTCAATTTACATATAAGTAGTAAACAGGGTCCTTGAGACAGCAAGCTAGAGACAAGGCAAATCTGAATTTCAGCATATACTGAGAAGAGGAAAGAGCATGGGCCCACTTTCACTACTGTTTGAATAAACCTTGCTTTGAGGGGTAATCCTCAGAAGAATCCACTTCAAAGTGGGACTGGGCTATAAAAGTGAGGGGCAAAAACAGCCCAGGAGTTCTCTACCTCTTGTTCTTTCACCTAAGACAACAAAGGAGCCAGCCCTTTGGTCTTTGGGGGCAGAACCTGACTTGAGAATTTGGTCAATTATGTTGCTGGGGTCATGTGGTAAGGATTTTACCTTGAACCAACTCTTGTAACCATTTCTGACTTTAATTCCTTTTGCACTCACTTAAAATCTTTTTGTAGTTACATAAACTTGTTTTATTCTTTAATCAAAACTAATCCAGTGTTGTATTTAAACTGAATTGTTTGGTCACTAAAATTAAGGTAGCAAATTATTGTATATTGGCACCTTACGGGGGCAATGGTCCTCTAATATCGAAACTGGCCAGGAGAGGACTGGGCAGTGCAGAGCACATATTTTTGGGGAAAATCTGGGACTGGGAGTTTGTTGGGGTCACCCTGCAAACAGAAAACAAGGTTGGTGGAAGCCAGAGTGTTGACTGGAGTGTTGCTGCCACTCAGACACTCAGGCTGTGAACTGCATACTGTTTGGCTGTTTCTGAAGGACCCAGGTTGGGAACTACAGCAGCAAATCATTGTGAGGCACCCAAGGTTGCAGGGCAGGTAGTGACACAACCCTTCACTAGACTGGATTGCACTTCAGAATGGGATATGCATCTTTCATGAAATGTGTGCCTACACATGATGAGCATTTTAAATGGAGCAGAAATAATTCATAACTAGAGCTACCTGAAAACAAAAAAATTTGAACATATAATAAACTTTATTTCATATCATGTCTATCAGCATGGTATCCAATCGCCAGGGTTTTCCTGATTTTGTGTTTCAATACAAACTTGCAACTCTGATTTGTTCACTAAAATTTGTGAGCCTTTTGGTAAGCTAGGCCGAGTGCCTCACAAACTTGAGCCTATGAATGGTTTTGCATCAAAATCATGGGATTTTCAGTTTTGCATGGTTTTAACATGAAGCCAGGTAAAACACAGCTGAAAACTGAGTTTTTCTTTACAGCTGTTTGTTCAAAGTGAAACAGAGGGAGGAGGAGGAGGATGTTAAGTTAAACCCAGATGGATTTAAATCAGAGAACACGTCTGCACAAACCCTTGAAGTGTTAACGTTCCAAGTTTTCCACAGCTCTATTAAGCTCCTCTTTAAAAAAGTTCTTTCCCCTTTTGTTCCAGTCATTGTAATTCAAGCCACAAACTTTAGTGAAACTTCAACTCAGTTTAAGTTAAAATAAAACAAATCCCCTCAGTTCTTAACTTTCAAATTCCAGTGTCTGCATTCAGACCCCACCAGCAATAAGATCAAGAGCTTGCTTTCTCCTGGCAGACTTACACAGAAAAGGGGGGGAGCTGGTGAGGCATTTGGAATGTGGGAAGGGGCTGTGGGTTGAGGTAGGGGGTTGGGGTGTGGGAGGGGGTGAGGGCTCCGGACGGGGGTGCAGGCTCTGGGGTGGGGCCAGGGATGAGGGGTTTGGGGTGCTGGATGGGGCTTCAGGTTGTGAGGGGGCTCAGGGCTGGGGCAGGGGCGTGGGCCTACCTCAGGCAGCTCCTGGTCAGCAGCGCAGTGGGGCTAACGCAGGCTCCCTGCTCGTCCTGGCACCACGCTGCGCCCCAGAAACAGCCAGCAGGTCCAGCTCTTAGGCGGGGGGGAGGGGCAGGAGGCTCTATGTGCTGCTCTCGCCTGTAGGCACCACCCCCCCAGCTCCCATTGGCTGTGGTTCCTGGCCAATGGGAGTGCGGAGCCAGTGCTCAGGGTGGGGGCAGCGCGTGAAGCCCTGTGCCCCCTCCCCCGCACCTAGGAGACGGACCTGCTGGCTGCTTCCGGGGTGCAGCTTGGTGCCAGGACAGGTAGGGACTAGCCTGCCTTAGCCCCGCTGCACCGCCGACTGGACTTTTAGTCAGATGGATGCACAAGAGGGGAGAAGAAAGGTCACTTTTATGATTGCCCATGTGATATTTCCTAACATTTTGTGTGTGCGTGTGCACACACACATGCTCACACACTTAAAAACAGTCTTGTACATTGGATGTATCCTGCAAGGTTTCTGTTTTCAGAAGCTGAAGTCAGAAAAACAGACTTTGGCAAGAATTATTTCATGTTTAAAGTAATGGGCTCATTTTTTAATCAAGCTGACTTCTGAAGAATTCATGAAATGCTTATCAAAATTTGATTATGTGCTTCATGAATCTCTGAGTTTAATACTTTTTTTAAAAAATGGGAGGCAATAAATGCTGACTCCCTTTGATGAATCTGGTGCAGTGTAAATGGAATATACGGATGTTATAGAATAGTGGCCTACAGGCAGTACGTGAATGCTGAACTGAAGGCTGAGCATTGTCTTTCCAAACAGGACACATTTATCCTCTGACAGCCTGTTGTGTGAATTTAGGGGCTTGCAGCTGTGCTGCTGTAGTGCTTCAGTGAAGACACTACCTACGCCAATGGGAGAGCTTCTCCTATAAGTGTAGGTACTCCACCTCCCTGAGAGGTGGTAGCTATGTCGATGGGAGAAACTAGGCCTCCGACAGAAAAAGAACTAGATAATTTCATGGAGGACAGATCCATCCATGGCTATGAGCCAGAATGGGCAGGGATGGTGTCCCTAGCCTCTGTTTGCCAGAAGCTGGGAATGGGCAACAGGAGATGGATCACTGGATGATTACCTGTTCTGTTCATTCCTTCTGGGGCACCTGGAATTTGCCACTGTCGGAAGACAGGATAGTGGACTAGATGGACCTTTGGTCTGACCCAGTATGGCAACTCTTATGTTCTTATGGCATAACACTGTCTACACTGGGAGTTAGGTCAGTATAATTGCATTGCACAGTGGTGTGGATTTTCCACACTCCAGAGCAACATAATTATACCAACATATGTTGCTAGTGTAGACAAAGCATAGTTCTGGTAAGAGGTGCCACATTTGCCAGTCCCAGAGACTGAAATGCCAAAAAAGCTTCTCCATGCTAAAGCAGGTGAATCAATCTGGAGGAAATAAGTACAGAATATTTAAACCCATGATTTAGCAAAGAAAAAGCCTCCAGGGATGAAAGGTGGGGCAGCCACAATGCCTAATTAATTCGTGGCTTCTCTGCTAAAGGGAATGGTGGAAGATCAGCTTTGAGAATACTATGTTGAAGGGACATTATCAGAATTTTTAAAATGTGGGGAAAACAGCTATTCTACTCTATACAGGTTCACAGTGGTATCCGAGCACCTTCTAGGAATGCATTAAATGAAGTGACTAACATCTGTCACATATCCTTTCTACCACCCTTAACCCTCCCATCCCCTCAAAAAAATATTCTATTGATGGAGGTGGGCTGAATTCAGTGAGAGTTTTGCCCGAGTTAAGGGGTTAGGATTTGATTCACCATGGGCTGGCTCCCTTAAAATTCAGCCATAATCACCATGCTCTGTCATTATAATCAATGTCCATACAGTAACCTTTTAATAATTATCAAAATATTTGGTTCCAAGTGGTCACATAAAAGAGCTTCAAGGAGTTATCACCGTAAGGTTTTGCTTTCCTGTTGCAAGAAAATATCAACTCCTATTTCCTGTTGTGGGGGAATTTAGCAGTGCAATAAATTAACTTGTGTTTAGCATGTCCTGTGACAGGGTCACATCCATATGTGCAGTGGTCACTTCCAAATTCACAGTATAACTTGCTCATGTGTGAGAATAAACATTGGAAATATTTCCACGTTGCTACTGAAAACAGATTGTCTACTAAACCAGGGTTCTCAGACTTCTGCACAGCATGGACCATATCTCAAAAGAGAGATTGTATCACATGCAACATCTCCTTCCATTCACAACTGCACAAAACACTTCCCCATCCCATTCGCATCCAATAAAATCCCTGTGGCAACTAAAACAACTGCTTACATGGAAAAGTATTTCATGCATTTATCCTACAATGTAGTTTAGCAGCTAAAAATGATGAGTCTGTCACCATGTGATCTATCCACTCTATAGACCAGTGCCTCTCAACCTCTCCAGACTACTGTACCCCTTTCAGGAGCCTGATGTGTTTTGCGTACCCCCGAGTTACAACTCACTTAAAAACTACTTACTTACACAATCAGACATAAAAATACAACAGTGTCACAGCACATTACTGAAAAATTGCTTACTTTCTCAATTTTACCATATAATTATAAAATAAATCAATTGGAATATAAATATTGTACTTACATTTCAGTGTACAGTATATAGAGCAGTATAAACAAATAATTGTTTGTATGAAATTTTAGTTTGTACTGACTTCGCTAGTGCTTTTTATGTAGCCTGTTGTAAAAGACTAGGCAAATACCTGGATGAGCGGATGTACACCCAGAAGGTACACGTACCCCTGGTTGAAAACCACTGCTATAGACTACCAACAAGAGTTTCAAGGAAAGCCAATGGCCCACAACAGAGAACATCTGTACTGAAGTATTCATTTAGGCTCTAAAGTCTAACACAATTACACTTAACAGAGCATTGCCTATGTTACTGATTGCTTTTTGAAGTGTGTACTATGTACAGTAACTGAGGCCACATGAAGAATCTTGTGGAATTCTACAGCTGAATTTAATATGTAGGACGGAATGAATACTCCACACCATGTTGAACTTTGCTTTTCTTCTTCTTCAAATGAAGTCCACTGTTTATAAACAAGATCTAAATCCCTCCTGGGGTTAATCCAATAACCACAAAATACAAACCCAAAGGAGAGAGCACCTTCAAAGCTGATATTTGCTCAAAACCTGCAGCTGTTGCCATGGAAATCATATTCTTTTGATCCATAAATATAGATAAAATAACTGAAACATCTGAACCAGGACCAGTTAATGTGGAATTGGAAAATAAACTGGAAGTGACAATGGTAGAGGGAAAAGGATTCTGAAACTTCCCAATACATGCAATTTAACCCCATCACTTTGCTTTTCCCCTATTAAAACCCATGTTTAATAAAATTTACTTGCTGCTGTTCAGAACAGAATATACTAGAGTGAAAAGCAGCCTAAAAAACTCCACAGAGACCAGAAATCAAACAGTATGTTGTATATGCCACAAAATAATCCTACATTAAGAAAGTGTTAATCTTTTACAATTAATTGAAAAATCATTGAGATTCCAATTCAGCAAGACACTTAAGAATTATGCCTAAATAAAAGTTTGTGAATAGTTCCTGTGAAGTCATTGGCAATGATGAAGTCAATGGGACTACTCAACTGCTAAGTACCTTACTGAATTGGGGCCTAAATAACAGTTACGGTTGTCTCTTAACTGTGTATCTTTTGGATGTATGCATCACAGCACGGTCATTTATACATGGTTACATACTATTTCTATGACGTAGTAGAATATTTTTTTTCTAAAGTTTAGAGTCTTCAAATATTTGTTCTCTTTTACATCCTAAGGAAAGTCTAAGGGTGGTGTCCAGAACATGCATGCAAACTGGGGAAATGTCTGGGAAGTAATCAAAATCCCGGGTGAATACTTGATTTACCAAGCCTACACCAAGAATATGTAGCTGACTGATACACTAGAAGCTTGACTTGGTACCAACATGACTGGCATTCTATGAGCATTTAAAATAGGCAGATCAGATGTGAAAATTGCAACATCTCAAAGCATTCTTACAGAACTGGATCCCATAGACTTTCAAAGTTTACTTCTCAAATGATCCTATTTATGCCAAATCACAAGAATGCCACCCATGAATGCAAACTCATTTTAATATTAATCAAACTGCAAGACAAGGAATGTATTTTAGCAGAAGCAGAAACCTTGAAAAACATCTTTTAGACTCAACGTTTTCTTTTTCTTTTTCTTTGTCCGAGCCACAGTAGCCAAACACTAGGGGTATGTCTACACTGCAATGTAAGCCCAGGGTTAGTAGAACTCGAGTTAGCAGATCCTGGGCTTAATGCAGGGATTGAGCATCTACAATCATTTGTCACCCCAGGTTAGGAATTGTTGAGCCCTGGGTCCTAACCTGGGGCTTCAGTGTCTACACTGCATTATGCGGGCTGGACCCCAATCACCCATATCCCATATTTCCTAGTGCCCTCCCAAAATGTGGCCTCTCTAGCCATTTGTTCATGGTGAAGTGGGAAAACTTGACTGTCTACCTAACTTGACCATCCAGAGGACGGAAAGTCAGCCTATGGGATTGTGGAATTATTTTTGACAGACTCCCAGAACATGAGTCTAGTGGGCTGCCTCTACATTGCAGAGTAATAGAGGTTGAATCCTTGTCCTAGCTTGACTCAGGCTCAGACCCTCCATCCCTGTGGACCATGAGACCCTGGGTCAGCGTGATTTGAGTGTAGAGGGAAGGGGGGTTAGGCCTGAGCATGAGTTCAAGCCCTGGGATTATATTGCAGTGTAGACATGCCCTAGAGTACCAATTCAAAAAGCTTTCAATAAGACAGACTTTACAGCAGCTGTCCGTTTCCCCAACAAAGTTCCTAATATTACATGGGATGCATCAGCGGCCACCCTCAGAATATAGGACATCCCCTCAGTTGCATGAAGTTCCAGAATGGCATGGGCCCACCCTCACCAATGTGACTCAAATGAAGTGTGTGCGCAAGGTCACACTGTCAGGAGCAGAGCAGCACCCTTCTTACATGCCCGGTCGAAAAGGGACCCTGGCAGCTGCAGTCAGCACTGGTGACCGGGCTGTTAAAATTCCAATCGGCAGCGCAGCGAAGCTAAGGCAGGCTCCCTGCCTGCCCTGGTTCCGCGTGGCTCCCAGAAGTGGCCGCCATGTCTGGCTCCTAGGCGTAGGAGCGGCCGGGGGGCTCCATGCGTTGCCTTCATCCCGAGTGCCAGCTCCACAGCTCCCATTGGCCAGGAGCCACAGCCAATGGGTGCTGAAGGGGCAGTGCCTGCAGGCGTGGGCAGCACACAGAGCCCTCTAGCCCCTATACCTAGGAGCCGGACACGGCAGCTGCTTCTGGGAGCCACACAGAGCCAGGGAGGCAGGGAGCCTGCTTTAGCCCTGCTGTGCTGCCGACCGGGAGCTGCCTGAGGTAAGCAATGCCCGGCTGGAGCCCACACCCCAACCCACTGCCCCGCCCTGAGCCCGCTCCCACATTCCAAACCCCTCGGTCCCAGCCTAGAGACCCCTCCTGCACCCCAAACCCCTCCTCCCCAGTGCCACCCAAGAGTCTACACCCCAGACGGATCTCTCAACCTCTTCCGCACCCCAATCCCCTGTCCCAGCTCGGAACCCCCTCCCTCTCCCTGAACCCCTCATTTCTGGCCCCACCCCGGAGCCCACACCCCCAGCCAGAGCCCTCACCTCCTCCCACACCCTAACCTCCTGCTCCAGCCCAGTTAAAGTGAGTGAGGTTGGGGAAAATCGAGCGATGGAGGGAGGGGAGATGGAGCGAGTGGGGGACGTGGCCTCGGAGAAGGGGGCAGGGCAGGGGTATTCTCTTTTGTGCGATTAGAAACTTGGCAACCCTAATGATGATACAGGAAAAAGCCACAGCCAGTTCTATATCAGTATGGGCCAGGGACAAACCTTACAAAAATAGGACTGTCCAGATTAAAAACAAATGAATGGCCTGCCTAACATTACATGATGACTGAGAATACTTGGTCTGGGACAAGGATTCAGTCACTTAGCATACAATAAACTGAAACAGTCTTCAAGCAATTGACCCTGGGTGTGGGCTCACAGAGCCTAAAAGATTTACATAATGACCACAAGCATCCTCAAAGAAGAAATGTATAAGCCTGGTAAGAGATAAGTGCTTTCAGTAACTCAAGTTCTGATTTCTTATTACTAATTTGTTAGCTGTGCTATTTTCAAACCTTTTAATGAACGTGATGAAGCTTTGAGCTAATCCAGCATGGTGATTTTACACGAATGTTCCTTTCTTTATTATGAAAGACACCATTTTTTGGGGGGGGAAAGGCTAGTTAATTCACAATAGTGCCTATAATTTCTCCTAAACCTCAGCCTAGCATGTTTAAACTTTCTAACCACTATCCCCTCAAATAGAATACAGATGTGTTAAAGATTTAATACCATTATTTAATAATTATATTACAATAGGGCCTGGATGCCCCTATCAGGATCAATACTCCACTGTGCTAGGCACTATGGCATCCTTACAAAGACATAGTCCCTGCGGTGAAGCACTTAGAATCAAGGTTAGCAGGGGAAAGAGGGATACAATCAAATGCACACAACATTAATACACGTGCACACATTTTCAGACATCTTTTCAAAATCAGATAGATAAACTAGCAACTAACCTCCCCCTGCCTCGCAAGTCATCAAAAACTGACTAGTTTCCTTATAGGCATCACAAAATCATTGGCGCTTGAGGAGCAATTTGAAAGAGACAGTTGGTTGCAGTCTTACAAATCAGTTAATGGAAAGGGTTCCATGTACTGGGTAGCACAGAAAGAGGCATGAACATTTTGAGAAGCTGACAAAGGCTGTCATTGCTGGTGTAGCAGAGGAAGCAGGGGTGATGTGGTGACAGACTACGGCAGACAATAGGGGAGTCACAAGCTGAATTTTGTATCTATACTGAACAGCAATACTGCTGATGGATGGCTGTACCTAGATATATAAATTTATTATTTTTATGACATATCTGAACTGTTATACATTATACATTAAATCATGTGTACTAGTGGTTTTGGAGGAAACATTTTCCAAAGGGTTGCTTAGTTAACATGCTTAGATGTTTATTATGCTAAAAGTGTATTGGAGGTCAGTCAGAAGATTAAAGGGTCATCTTAGAAATGTTATGAGAGTATCACTGAAACAAATGGCCATGCATGCAAGACTGTAATGATGCAATCAGATGGGACCTATACAAGTTAGGAGCTAAGATGAAGCAGCTCCACAATAGTTGCAAGGTGACCTAAGAATTTTATGCGGTTTAGACAAAGATCGGATTTTCCTATAAATACAAAGTACTTCTTGAAATGACAGAGCTTGTCTGGTATTTTGAATTCACATCCCTGATTGTTGCACAGACCTATATCTCTGGCCTAACAAGCTTGTTTAAAGAAACACAGTTTTGGGCCTCCATCCTGCAAACATACACAATGGGGATTACTTGTGTGCAAGTGTTTGCAGGATTGGGGCCTTATACCCCACCTCATCCGTAGCCATTGTGGCTTCACTTCTGACTGGTTCAACAAGGACAAGTGCAGAGTCCTGCACTTAGGAAGGAAGAATCCCATACACCGCTACAGGCTGGGGACTGACTGGCTAAGCAGCAGTTCTGCAGAAAAGGACCTGGGGATTACAGTGGACGAGATGCTGGATATGAGTCAGCAGTGTGCCCTCGTTGCTAAGATGGCCAACAGCATATGGGGCTGTATTAGTAGGAGCGTTGCCAGCAGATGAAGGGAAGTGATTATTCCCCTCTATTTGGCACTGGTGAGGCCACACCTGTGGTATTGTATCCAGTTTTGGTCCCCCCACTACAGAAGGGATGTGGACAAATTGGAGAGAGTCCAGCAGAGGGCAACAAAAATGATTAGGGGGCTGGGGCACATGACTTACTAGGAGAGGCTAAGGGGACTGGGGTTATTTAGTCTGAAGAAGAGAAGAGTGAGGCGGGATTTGATAGCAGTCTTCAACTACCTGAAGACAGGTTCCAAAGAGGATGGAGCTAGGCTGTTCTCAATGGTGGCAGATGACAGAACAAGAAGCAATGGTCTCAAGTTGCAGTGGGGGAGGTCTAGGTTGGATATTAGGAAACATTATTTCACTAGGAGGGTGGTGAAGCACTGGAATGGGTTACCTAAGGAGGTGGTGGAATCTCCATCCTTAGAGGTTTTTACGTCCTGGCTTGACAAAGCCCTGGCTGGGATGATTTAGTTGGTGTTGGTCCTGCTTTGAGCAGGTGGTTGGACTAGATGACCTCTTGAGGTCTCTTCCAACCCTAATATTCTATGATTCTATGACTGTAATGTCAAAACTTATACTGACAGATTTTCAGGGCTTTATCTGTCTTTTATTTGACTGTAAAGTGCTATGAACAAATATGATGTTGGACAAATGATCAATAAACTGTTTGGTACATCAATGAATGTTCATGCATGTTGGCTTTTCATATTCATGACATTTGTTGTCAAAGAGAAAATATTAAAAATAAAATATTTTTAAAAGAATTGTGCCTCAGCGGCCCTTGATGCATATATTATCTCCCTGCTGACCCTGCCAGCAGGTAGGGGATCTTGGGGGACAATTACTGCACTGGTGGGGTGCAAAATAAACTTTATCAAGAAAATGCAAAAACAGGGAAAATTCAATAGTGAGGGGTATGGGGTTTGTTAAGGTAGACAATTGGGGAGGGGTTTCTTTTAGTAAATAGGATAGGGGGTTTCAATAGTGGGGTACAATACAGTTGGTAACCAATTAACACTGAAGTATAAATGTAACAGTTAGCTAACAATTTCTATGTAAAGGGTGTGTCACAGCAGCATATAAGCAACTAACAGTTATGGGTAAAATGTGTTAAATAACCAACAACTCTAGGTAAAAATGTGTCACAGTGGTGTAAATGTAAAATGTGAGGGGTGTTAGAGAGAAAAAGGGTAACCAATGGGGTTTTATGCTAGACTTCAGTAATACAATTGAGGTTTGGCAGCAGTAGGAGCGGGGTGAGCACGTGGGGGAAGGGATTAAGAGAGAGAGAGAGAGAGAGACACACACAGAGAGCAGACAGGCTGCAAGTTTAAACAGTAGAGAGACAATTATACAGAACACAGCAAAATCTTATCTATGATTTAACTTAACCAAGACTACACAAATTAGCAAGTAACAAAACACAATGCAACAATCTTTAAGCCTAACAGATGCAAGCACAAACAGAAAGGAAGGGGGACAGCTGTAAGTAAGTGTTTTTTGGTTTTGTTTTTAATAAGCTTTGTTTTTAATAAGCATTTGTTTGAATAAGCTTATTTTTTGTGCAGTTGAGGAAATCCAGATTATTTCCAGTTTATTTGTATTGTGTGAATATTTTGTAAACAGACTTCTGCCTTTTCTCTCTAACAGAAATTAAGGCCAAATGCAGCCTAGAGTAAGCAGGCCACACTACTATGATGGTGTAAATTAAAATGGGTGCAGATGGCAAGATAGCATAAGGGCTTGTTTTACACAGACATTTAATTCATGGGAATCTGGGGTGTAAATCTATCCTGCATTAGCCTGGTGCACACAAAGTATCTGCCTGGACCCTGCTGCTCTGTATTAACATCTCCCTAGTGAGCTCTGATCTACTGCACTTCAAAAGAGGAGTAGTTCCAAAGTGTACTAGGGAATTGTTAGCATGCATCAGCAGGGTCCACACAGATACTTAGTGTGCGGCAGGCTAATGCAGGGTAGATTGGCACCCAACATTACCACAAATTAAATGTTCATGTAGACAGGCTTTAACTTATACTTATTTGTAAATTACATGGCAAAGGAATACATAAGATTGTCACAGGAAAATTAACTCGGAGGAAGTTGCAAAATAAAGCAGGGCCTCCCCTACCACTTTAGCTTATGCTCACAGCATTTCCAACATTCCCATGGCCAAATTCATCCCAGGAACAAGTAGGAGAAATGCCCATTGACTCCAATGGAAGCAGCAAGTGCTTTTGCCAAGGTCTGACTTTGGTCCACAGAAAATACCAAATCAGAATAAATTAGACTTTTGCACTTCCCTGGGCCTGATTCTCCTTTCTTTTACACCTGTGTAAATTGGGGTGATGCCGACAACTATTTCACGATAGTATGCTGTTGTCTCAAGCTCCTTGTCATTCCTTTCAATGCTCCCCATTACATCTGTTCTCTTCTATTGTTGAAAACAGCACTGCCGTCCTTGTCTCCCAGGCCTGCAAATGTGGTATCATCTTTGACCCCTTCCTCTCTTCTGCCCACATGCAGGCAACCATTAAATCTTGCCCCTGCTTCCTTCATAACATCTAAAATCCAACACCTTCCTTTCCATTCCCATGGCCAAATCATCTGTTCACCCATAATAATTACTGCAATATCCTCCTCTCAGGTTTTTCGACAGCAACCTACGCCTCTCCTCCAGCTAGTCCAAAGTGCTGCTGCCAAGAACATCTTTCTTGTCATTTGACTTCACCATATCATCCCCTCTGAAAGGCTAAACTGAATCTAACCTCAAACTCAATTTCTTTGTTCCTGGTTTCAGAGCCCTTCATTACTCAGGCCTGGTCTACACTACGAGTTTAGGTCGACTTTAGCAGCGTTAAATCGAATTAAGCCTGGACACGTTCACACGACGAAGCCCTTTCTTTCGACTTAAATGGCCCTTTAAACCGGTTTCTTTACTCCACCTCCGACGAGGGGATTAGCGATAAAATCGGCCTTAGCGGGTCGGAATTGGGGTAGTGTGAACGGAATTCGACGTTATTGGCCTCCGGGAGCTATCCCACAGTGCTTCATTGTGACCGCTCTGGACAGCACTCTTAACTCAGATGCACTGACCAGGTAGACAGGAAAAGCCCCGCGAACGTTTGAATTTCATTTCCTGTTTGCCCAGCGTGGAGAGCACAGGTGACCACGCAGAGCTCATCAGCACAGGTGATGGAGTCCCAGGATCGCAAAAGAGCTCCAGCATGGACAGAACGGGAGGTACGGGATCTGCTCGCCATATGGGGAGATGAATCAGTGCTAGCTGAACTCCGTAGCAGTAAACGAAATGGCAAAATATTAGAAAAGGTCTCCATGGCCATGAAGGACAGAGGCCATAACAGGGACGCACAGCAGTGCCGCGTGAAAATTAAGGAGCTAAGGCAAGCCTACCACAAAGCCAGAGAGGCAAACAGAAGGTCCGGGGCAGAGCCGCAAACATGCCGCTTCTACGCGGAGCTGCATGCCATTCTAGGGGGTGCAGCCACCACTACCCCAACCGTGTGCTTTGATTCCTTCAATGGAGAAACACACAGGGAAGCGGGTTTGGGATACGAGGAAGATGAGGATGAAGATAATGTAGATAGCTCACAGCAGCAAGGAAGCGGAGAAACCGGTTTCCCCAACAGCCAGGATATGTTTATCACCCTGGACCTGGAACCAGTAACCCCCGAACTCACCCAAGGCGTGCTCCCAGATCCTGAGGGCACACAGGGGACCTCTGGTGAGTGTACCTTTGTAAATATTACACATGGTTTAAAAGCAAGCGTGTTTAATGATTAATGATTAATTTGCCCTGGCAATCGCGGCCAGTACAGCTACTGGAAAAGTCTGTTAACGTGTATGGGGATGGAGCGGAAATCTTCCAGGGACATCTCCAGAAAGCTCTCCTTCATGTACTCCCAAAGCCTTTGCAAAAGGTTTCTGGGGAGGGCTGCCTTATCCCATCCACCATGGTAGGACACTTTACCACGCCAGGCCAGTAGCACGTAGTCTGGAATCATTGCATAACAAAGCATGGCAGCGTATGGTCCCGGTGTTTGCTGGCATGCAGACAACATCCATTCCTTATCGCTCTTTGTTATCCTCAGGAGAGTGATATCATTCACGGTCACCTGGTTGAAATGGGGCGATTTTATTAAGGGGACATTCAGAGGTGCCCGTTCCTGCTCTGCTGAACAGAAATGTTCCCCGCTGTTAGCCACACGGTGGGGGGAGGGGTGAAGTGATCATCCCCGAGAACTGGGTGTGTGGGGGGGGAGGCGGGTTAGTTGGGTTTGTGCTGCATGTTAACTCGGAAACCGCAGCCCCTCCTTTTACATTGCAAACCCATTTTAAATGGCCAACCCAACGGGTGCTTGGTATGGGAAATGAGGGCGCTACTGTTTGAAACCATTCCCACATGTTAAGAAGGTTAAAAAAGCCAAAAGACTGTGGCTTACCATGGCTGCCTGCAAGCCGAAATCTGTTACCTGGCACTGCGTGAGTGATCTCTCACACCAAACCGGCAGGCCCTCAATATAAGAGGAAAAATGCGACCTTGTAACGAAAGCACATGTGCTGTGTAACGTGAACAGCAAAATTTAACATGAAAGAGTGTACCCATTGTTCTCTAAAATGTGTCTTTTTTAACCACCTCTCCCTTCTCCTCCACCAGCTGCAAATGTTTCTCCTCCACAGAGGCTAGCGAAGATTAGAAGGAGAAAACGGCGGACTTGGGATGATATGTTCTCGGATCTCCAGATGTCCTCCCACGCTGACAGAGCACAGCAGAATGCGTGGAAGCAGTCAATGTCAGACTACAGAAAAGCACAATATGAACGAGAGGAGAGGTGGCGGGCTGAATCGCGGGATGAACAGAGCAAGTGGCAGGCTGAAGATGATAGGTGGCGTCAGCTTGCAGATAGAAGGCAAGAGTCAATGCTCCGGCTGCTGGAGCATCAAACTGATATGCTCCAGCATATCATATGGTTGAGCTGCAGGAAAGGCAGCAGGAGCAGAGACCGCCGCTACAGCCCCTGTGTAACCAACAGCCTTCCTCCCCAAGTTCCATAGCCTCCTCACCCAGACGCCCAAGAACACGGTGGGGGGGCCTCCGGCCACCCAGTCACTCCACCCCAGATGATTGCCCGAGCATCAGAAGGCTGGCCTTCAATAAGAGTTAAAGTTTTAAACTGCAGTGTGTCCTTTTCCTTCCCTCCTCCCCCACCCATCCCGGGCTACCTTGGCAATTATCCCCCTAGTTTTGTGATGAATTAATAAAGAATGCATGAATGTGAAGTAACAATGACTTTATTGCCTCTGCAAGCGGTACTCGAAGGGGGGAGGGGAGGGTGGGGTGGTTGGCTTACAGGGAAGTAGAGTGAACCGGGTGAGGGGGGGCGGAGGGTTCATCAAGGAGAAACAAACAGAAATTTCACACCGTAGCCTGGCCAGTCACAAAACTCGTTTTCAAAGCTTCTCTGATGCGCACCGCGCCCTGCTGTGCTCCTCTAACCGCCCTGTGTCTGGCTGCGCGTAATCAGCGGCCAGGCGATTTGCCTCAACCTCCCACCCCGCCATAAATGTCTCCCCCTTACTCTCACAGATATTGTGGAGCGCACAGCAAGCAGCAATAACAATGGGGATATTCTTTTCGCTGAGGTCTGAGCGAGTCAGTAAGCTGCGGCAGCGCGCTTTTAAACGTCCAAATGCACATTCCACCACCATTCGGCACTTGCTCAGCCTATAGTTGAACAGGTCCTGACTACTGTCCAGGCTGCCTGTGTACGGCTTCATGAGCCATGGCATTAAGGGGTAGGCTGGGTCCCCAAGGATAACGATAGGCATTTCAACATCCCCAACGGTTAGTTTCTGGTCCGGGAAGAAAGTCCCTTCCTCCAGCTTTCGAAACAGACCAGAGTTCCTGAAGACGCGAGCATCATGTACCTTTCCCGGCCATCCCACGTTGATGTTGGTGAAACGTCCCTTGTGATCCACCAGGGCTTGCAGCAGCATTGAAAAGTACCCCTTGCGGTTTATGTACTCGGTGGCTTGGTGCTCCGGTGACAAGATAGGGATATGGGTTCCGTCTATGGCCCCACCACAGTTTGGGAATCCCATTGCAGCGAAGCCATCCACTATGGCCTGCACGTTTCCCAGAGTCACTACACTTGATATCACCAGGTCTCTCATTGCCCTGGCAACTTGGATCACAGCAGCCCCCACAGTAGATTTGCCCACTCCAAATTGATTCCTGACTGACCGGTAGCTGTCTGGCGTTGCAAGCTTCCACAGGGCTACCGCCACTCGCTTCTCAACTGTGAGGGCTGCTCTCTTCCTGGTAGTCTGGTGCTTCAGGGCAGGGGAAAGCAAGTCACAAAGTTCCATGAAAGTGCCCTTATGCATGCGAAAGTTTCGCAGCCACCGGGAATCGTCCCACACCTGCAACACGATGCGGTCCCACCAGTCTGTGCTTGTTTCCTGGGCCCAGAATCGGCATTCCACGGCATGAACCTGCTCCAGTAACACCATGATTTGCACATTGCTGGGGCCTGTGCCTTGTGAGAGGTCTATGTCCATGTCAATTTCCTCATCACTCTTGTCGCCGCGCTGCAATCGCCTCCTCGGCTGGTCCTGGTTTTGCTTTGGCATGTCCTGGCTCTGCATATACTCCAGGACAATGCGCGTGGTGTTCATAGTGCTCATAATTGCCGCGGTGATCTGAGCGGGCTCCATGATCCCAGTGCTATGGCGTCTGGTCTGAAAAAAGGCGCGAAACTAGTATCTGACGGACGGAGGGAGGGAGGGAGGGGCGAGTGACGACATGGCGTACAGGTACAGGGAATTAAAATCAACAAAGGTGGCTGTGCATCAGGGAGAAACACAAACAACTGTCACACAGAATGGCCCCCCCAAAGATTGAACTCAAAACCCTGGGTTTAGCAGGCCGTTGATTTCACGGAGGGAGGGGGAAGCAAATGAATACAGAACAAATCTATTTTTTACATCTTAAGCTGGCAGACGACGGTGCAGCATGACTGATAGCCCTCGGCATCTTCTGGGTGCTTGGCAGAAAATACTGGGCGCTTGGCAGAAAATAGCATACTACGACTGATAGCCATCATCGTCATCGGGAAGGCAGCGACTGGGGGACAGCCACTGCAGTACGACAACGACGGATACCAATCGTAATATACCATCTTCTACCAAAAGGCAAGGGGCTGCTGCTGTGTAGCAATGCAGCCCCACATCTGCCAGCCCCACGTCTGCCAGCACCCAGATCGCAGATGAAGGCTACCAGTCATACTGCACCATCTACTTCCAAAAGGCAATTAGCTGCTGCTGTGTAGCAATGCAGTACCACGTCTGCTGGCACCCAGATGACATATGGTGACGGTGAGCTGAGCTGAGCTGAGCGGGCTCCATGCTTGGCGTGGTATGTTGTCTGCACAGGTAACCCAGGTAAAAAGGCGCGAATCGATCGTCTGCCGTTGCTCTGACGGAGGGGGAGGTGCCTGACGACATGTACCCAGAACCCCCCGCGACACTGTTTTGCATCATTCAGGCATTGGGATCTCAACCCAGAATTCCAATGGGCGGCGGAGACTGCGGGAACTGTGGGATAGCTACCCATGGTGCAATGCTCTGGAAGTCGACGCTAGCCTCGGTACTGTGGACGCGGTCCGCCGACTTAATGCACTTAGAGCATTTTATGTGGGGACACACACAATCGGCTATATACAACCGATTTCTATAAAACCGGCTTCTATAAATTCGACCTAATTTCGTAGTGTAGACATACCCTCAGACCTGATCTACATCTCAGATCTCATCTGCTTTTGCATTCTGCCACCTCTTCTGCTCTGCCAATAACATCATCATTTGTAACCCTCTCACACAAATGTGTCTGTGCTGACCTCATGGAACGGTCTCCCGAAGCCTATTTGCCAAACCTCCACTTGTTATGTTCACTGCACACACACCAGGAGATGGTCCAGCCTCTTTCTTTATTCTGTGGAGTATACTTAAGAACAATAATCAGTCAGGACAAAGTCCATGTACCTGAATTGTACACAGAAAGACGGGTTATATTTGGCTGTGAACTCAGGTGTCTGACCCCACTTCATTAAGGGCCTGATCCTGTTGCCACTGAAGTTAATGGAAATTTTTCCACTGATTTCAATGGGACTAAAACTAGGCCCCAGGAGAGAAGGGTTGGCAGTGGTGCAGAGGCAGAGGAAGATAGCCTGGCTCCCAATCAGGATCCCTTCCCATGACTGTTAAATGCATACCCTGCTGATTGCTGTTAGCTAGGCAAAGCCAAAGCATACTGATTCCAACCTTTCCATTGCTGGCAGAAACAGCAGCAACATCCACCACTGTGCTTTGTTTTGCAAACAGTAGACCAATGTCTTCCCAGTTCTGGGGTTTCTTTTATTTAAACACTTGGAGTGTTTAAACTCACGTCAGGCCAAATTCTGCCTTGATTAGCACTCCACGATACCTCAGTGATTTCAATGCTAAGTTTCCTCCCTGCAGCTGGGATTCTCATAATGGAATAATTATATCCCTTCCCCCAATAAATAATCCTTGCCTACTTCTAGGACTGTGAAAGGAATAACATAAAAAAAAAATGCTAGCCCAGCCCCAGCACAGCAAAACTGTGAATAAGAGCACAGTGTAATCCCGCATCCCCACTGCAGAAGTACACACAGAATAACTTGGCAAACAAGCCTCTATACGGGAAAAATACATATAATACTAATGGGCTTGGAACCTAAAAAGATTCAATATACATTCTGACTAGAGTTCCTATCAGATGGAATGCTCCCTCTATTTGATAGTTACACTCACTCACCAGATTTACAAAAGAAACCATCATATAAAATGACAGTTGGATACAATCATAAGGACCTAATAGCTATTTTTTCCTCCAATGTGTAAGTGCATCCAAACTGAAATTGGCAATATATATATATTTTTAGACAAAAACATTTTGAAACAGACTAACCCTGAAGAACTGAATGATAAATCTGACTAGTGTGGCACTGACACAGGAATAAATTATAAAAACAGCAATCATTTATATCGAAATATATAAAACAATGATCCAGTAGGGCCCTATATTACAATAAAATCATAACAAAAGGGAATCTATTTATAGTGAACACAGCTATAGTGAACCTTCAATGAAGTAGAATGGAAGTCTGATGTTTCCTCATTGTTATTGTAATATGTAAGTCTTTTATAACAATCCTCCTCTTATATAGTGAAATTTCTCTGTAGGAAAAAAAATGACCATTGCCATTGGGCCTGATCCAATGCTCATAGCAATCAACAGAACGACTTCGATGATGGGTTCCAGTGGAACAAGACTTAGAAGAGGTTTCCACTGTCTATGGGATATCAAGATGTTTCAATTATTAACTTTCCATAATTTAATCCTCAAATCGGCATTATTTGTTACTTCATGTACATGTCAGACTATTATTTCAGCCATTTGTGATAAACACATGAAAAGAGTCCCACTATTTGATTTTGATTCAAGTTAGGAATTTTTCGGCTTACTTACCGGTCCCAACAGAGGGGGAGTAGCCACATACAGTACCGGCACCTTCACAAATGAGCAAAAGTAATCTCAATAAACAAAGAAACATAAAACATAAAAGCAGGCATGATTTAATTAAAAGTTGCGATCCTTTTAGCAAATTGCATTGTTTTAAGTTCCTCGTGCTTCATCAACCATTTTCCTTTCTTTACGATGCCTAGTTACAAAATGTTTGCACATCACTTTGCATTATATTGGTTTAAAAAACTGAGAACCCTAAAAAATCTTAAAGTAGGTCACTTATACCATTCCCCAAGTTTTATAGTTTATAAAATAAAAACTTTATCACACCAACTGTTATAAAAAAAGTTACAAGCGTATGGATGTTTGAAAGGCTTGTTTACTTTTCATAACATTCTGGAGGGGCAGTTAAAATAAGAGATTTAAATTTGTTAAGTAAATCTCTGTTTTGATTGAGCTTCATTAAATGATTTATCATATTAGTCATAAACATTCAGAGCATACACTATAATGGCTCCTTGGGAGCTATAGTGGGATATGCGGAGAATGCATATTAGGAATAATACAGGGAGGAAAAAACCATTATCTTACACGTTCTTAACCAGACAGAGGTGCTTCTCTTTTCATTTCCCTCACATTTTTTAAAATTGTTTAAAAAAACCACAAAGCAACCATATCACAAAACGCTATGTTAAAATAACAGGTAGTGTCTGATCTGACCTACAACATCCAACAGCAAAGAAGTTCAGTCTGTTGGAAACAAAGACTTTCCTTACTCCCAGTCTGGGGATGATAATACATGCAATCCACAATAGACAACAGAATGAGTCAAGGATAGAGCTTCCCTGCCTGAACTCTATTCCTTTGTGCTTTTTGGTCATGTCTGGAATGGGTTCCAGTGTTCTGTAAAACTAACTTAAGTTCAGGAACCATTTTCCTTGAGTACTTTAAAATATATTCTGCCTGACCTGAATAAGGGTGATACAAGTGGGTTGGCCTGTATTCCGTGTGCCATTTTTCCCATTAGAATTGCTCTCCCCTCATTTTCTGTCACAATCTATTTTATTTTCACTCTGTCCATTCTCTGCTATTTTTCTTGCCTTATTTTTCCAGTATTGTTTTCCTGTTTTTAAAGTCTCTCCTAAATGGAATATGAACCTTCTGCCTCAAATGTTATCAGGAGTTTGTCCGTTTAAAACAAAATAAACACAAAATCCTCTTCCACAAATATTATAGCAAACTGGCAAGAGCTGAAAGTAGCAGTAAATTCTAAGCAGCTAACTGAGAAAATGAGTTCCAAGTGTTGATTCCCCAGTTTGTTTTGCCCTCTTTGCACCCCGCTGGTGGCTCAGGGTGGATGGATTCTAGCAGCAAGGATTTCTTTTTGCACAGGGGAGCCCCATGCTGGCATAAAGCTTCTGTTCCAACCATGCCAACATCCAACTTGGGGGAAGGAAGAGTAGTGGAGCAGAGCGTGGCGAAGCAGAGCTCTATCATTTCTCTCCTCCGGCATAAGTTAGAGCAGGCCCCCGGGAGCAGAGAACTGTAAGTGGAGAACTGAATCTTGAATTCACCAGAACCGAATTTCAAAGATTACACTCATTTTATCCACTAAGGAAACACAATCACACCAGGTTACCTACAAGAAGAGTCCAGTCAAGACTCCCCAACACAGCTTAAACTTCAAAGATTGAATTCTTGCAAGGAATCTACAGAGCAAAAACTACTCTCAGAAATTATTCAATAACTTAACACATATTCATTTGAGAGAACATTAAGCTCTTCACAGAAAATTTATGAATGGGAAAAGAGGTGAAATTCATCATATAAGTTATTGAGCAAATAATTTTTAGCAGATAAGCCCTCATAAGTGTCATAGTTGGGATTCAAACCTCAACAAGTCACAACCTATTAATATAAATGGAAACACTTTCATGTCTTTTGAATGTCTGAAAGTGTAATCTTGTATATCCTTAGGGTATCTGAACCACTGAACTTTCACACTTTTAAGAATAAGACACTGTTAGACAGCAAAGAGGTGCAGCAGCACTGTCATTTATACACAGTGGGTGAAACCCACACCATCCACAAAGCCTGAGTTGTTTGCAGTCTATAAGTGTAGAGAGGTGAAATCTTGTCCCTTCTACCTGGGATTAATGCACAAAGCGACTCTTTCCCAGCGCAGAATCTCTATTCCACCACCTATAGGCTAGAATTGTCATTACAGTCCCTCCAAGCCAGGGCAGAGGGTGTTGTGTTGAGCTGGACCACAGTCCTTGCCATGTTCCATCCTACTCTATAATGGGCTGGTGCAAGAATTGGTTCCTTAACTCATGGGAGGCACCTGAGCAGCACTACTGCACAGGGGATGAACCCACAGTTCCCTTACACAACCACTACCAAACCCTCTGTATCACGGAAGAATTTCACCCTGTAAGATTTACAGTTTAAAGATCCAGATCATAGCCCATTATTTTGGTAAATACTGATAATAGACAGCCTTGAAATAACAGACTTGGATCCATTATGCTTCCTGTACTTGCAGGTATGGAGTGTTGTGGAGGCAGCATGGGTTCCAGGGGTGAGAAAATGCCACCTAGGGTTACCACCTGGCCAGTATTTGACTGGCCTGGTCAGTTTTATGGATTTGCCAGTTGCCAGAAAAATAATTTAATCTGCCAAGTTTTCTTATGTGGGTCTAAAGATTTGCATTATCATCACAGTACACTGGGATATCTAATGTTAAAAGTTTCTGTGTTCAGTGAGAGATGCTATGGTGTTCCCGTTTCTGCAGTTAAAGCGATAACAGATCAAAACTGTTGAAAATACAGCAGCTGTCTGCCCACCAACACGCAAGAGTACCACGCATGTATGAGAGAGAGGGTTTGAGTCACGCAAGAGTGAGGAGACGTGCTATGTCATCAATCTTATCTATGGGTATTCTCTCTGTAGAAGCTATAAGTCGCTGTTGAATGGGAGGTATTGAGAAGTTGCCTTGTGGTTGGGATTTCAGTCGGCTTGCCTTGTGGTGGAGGGTGCTGGTTTTTTGCATTTCAAAAGTGGTAACCCTACCGCCACTTCATCTGGCTAATTACAAATGTTGATAGTCTGAAAGGAAGTTCTGTGTAACGGTCCTTAAACAGAAGGGTGATGGTGACCATAGGAGAGGTCCTTTGAAGAGAGTGGTGTGGTGGCTAAAGCTATAAAATTTTGATGTCTTATTTTCTCTATGTGCAGAGTTCAGCACATTGTGTACTCCTTCATGGAGACTTCACTTTTACTCTCTTACTCTGCTGTATTTTATACCAACAGCATCCATTTGCTTGTGTAAGTAGAAACATAGTGGTGTAAAGAACAAATTGGAATGGAATCTCTAAGGCTCAAAGAACAACATCTCAGTACCCCAGCATAAAAACAGGTAAGCACATTTATTTCAAAGTTCATACAACAAAATCATCCCAAAAAGAAACCTGGTATGTCAGGATTCTGCCCTCATTAAATCTTAACAGAGGACTTTTAAACTCCATAAATCTGAGATTTATATTTTGTACTACAGATACACCCTTACATAGCAGCAATAACAAGTACTGCTGTTTATTCATGACAATAAGAGACATAACAATTATGATCTAAAAATAATACTAGTTACTGCTGTAACTGAAGAAAAATTATTTGCACATATTATATTGTATAGTGCAATTCAGTATAAACCAACTTTGAACATTCTTAGTCATTATTTTGCTACGGTTTCTCTCGTACTAAAGGTGGCCAGCCCTGATGTAAACCAGAGATCATATATTCATTCTGGGTTGAATAGTCCCCTAATTACTCTATTTGCATTTTCTTGTAAATAAACCATGAAACCCTTGCTCAGTTGACTGGGGCATTAATCTCTCAATAATTTGGCCTGAAACCATATCTTTAGAATTTGAAAAGAACACAGAAATTCTCCTGCGGGCCCTTAGCTTAGTTTAATTTTTTTTTCAATACATGCAATGTTTGTGAAGTGTAGGAGATTGACACTTCGTGAAACAACTGCTCTAGTAGTACCTTACACTCCTCCTTTGACTTTTTTTTCTTTACTTCAAACATTGTTCATTCAACTGAACACTCATTCTCCTGGACTTTTAGTTCCTGGTAAATTCAGAAGAAATTTTATTTGATGAAGCAATATGTCCTCAACAAACCCTCTGCAATTATGAAAACACACATAAATGTTTTGACTGATTAAATGAATACGGGACATTTCAGGTGTTCCGGTTATTCAGAAGTTCCTGGGATACTAGGACATCATACGAAAATCCAGGACTGTCCCCAGAAAACCAATTCGTCATGAGAAGGTAATAATGTTTCTTTCACTACTGAATCATTGCATTCATACAAGCATTCTAGAGGTGAAAGACTCCTTAGCCAATTAACAATTTCCTAAGGCCAAGGGGAACACGCAGTTGGAGACTTATTTTCAGAAAGTGCTGTGTGCCCACCTTCTGGAAAATCGGGCCCCTATTAAGGGGTCAAGCTAGGCACCCAAAAATCACTAGTCACTTTTCAAATTGTTTAAAGCCATCCAGTCACTGGTTTTTAACATTTCTACAGCTGTAGTGATATACCCAAATTGTGTTCAAATACAGACTAGTGCCTGGCTTAAAAGTAACTTATTTTGAATTTTGGCAGTAAATTATAACATGGGTGCTGAAGCAATCAAGTAATGTTTCAGAAATTAAAATTTCATAAGGACAGTTAACATTCAATCAGAGAGAATCTGACGTGATGATCTGTATTTATCCTGGTTGGAAATGTAATTAGCTGAGTCAAAACTAATAATCATGGCCATTCATAAATTGTATTTAGATATTTAAGCCAATTTTGTTTCATATCTTCCAAAATAACTACTTTAATTCCCTCAAGTTCTTCATTTCACATGGTTCAGACACAATCCCCATAGGTTACAAATTTTGCATAATAAAACCATTACAGCTAAAAAAAACTTGGCCAAAGTAATGTGGCTTCAATTAGTCACAAATGGTAAGTATAGTAAATCAATGTTTAAATTAGGCAGGTATTTTGCTGCAAGACATTATATTACCTGTCTTGTGAGAAGGGACAAAAGCAAACTAATTTGTCCCTTGCCACACTTTTCGCCATTTCTAAGGTCACTGCCTGCTTAGACATTATTGATCTGTTATAACACAAACTTTTGCTCCAGAGCTGAGCATTTTTGAAAATCACTTAAGTGCCAAAACATGGACTTAGAGAGTTTAATTTTAAGCTTCCTACTTTTGAAAATCTTGGCCCATAAATTTTAAAGGGACATTAAAGGAGAAAAAGTTACAGGTTTGTCTGTTCTTTTTGAGGAAATTTTAGGCCCTGATTCTGCAAATACCTGTGCCTGCACTCGCACGAAGGCAGTTACAATGGATCAGGGCGTTAGATATTAAACTGAATCTCCTCTGACTAGTTGAAAATATGTTGACTATTCCCTTCAGTTTTATAGCGAATACTAATTGGGAACTTTGAACAGAATGTTATTGTATAATTTTGATAGTTTTTCATTTTGTGGGTTTGTTGATGATTTTGAATGAAAAAACCCTATCTTATGGAATTTTATTAATATTTTTGATTCTTTCTTCCTTCAAATCTTGTCTTCCAAATTATGGCCCCAATTCTGCAAACATTTATATATGTTCTTAGCCCATTCATATGCATTTTTAGGTTTGGGGTCTAAGGTAACTGGAATTTATGTATTTTATTATTATTTTTGTGATTTCCCAGCTAATGGTGAATTGTGGTGAAAAAAGCACTATTAATTAACAGCCCATGGTGATATTTTCTGAATTTGACTGTGGATGGATGGATGGACCTAAATTTGGAAGACAAATATTTCAGTTATTTTTTCAAAACTTAAATACATTTTTAAAAATGAAAAGCAGGTACTTAAAGATATTCTGTCTTTTGCTTAGCAGTTTAGCAGGTAAAAGTACAGATCCCTTCTTTGCAATTAAATTAGGATCACTAACCCACTGGGTTCAAAATAACTTTTTATTGAAAAAAAAAATGTTGAGTCATTCCTACTTCTAGCCATGAACAAAAAAGAGCTTGTGCCTACTAGTGTGGCTGGGGATAAATTTGCATTCAAACAATTTAATGGACTGCAGGCCAAATATTTACTAGTATACATGAGGGCAGGATAACATGAGACACTGAAGTATCAGAGGGGTAGCCGTGTTAGTCTGAATCTGTAAAAAGCAACAGAGGGTCCTGTGGCACCTTTAAGACTAACAGAAGTATTGGGAGCATAAGCTTTCGTGGGTAAGAACCTCACTTCTTCAGATGCAAGTAATGGAAATTTCCAGAGGCAGGTATAAATCAGTATGGAGATAACGAGGTTAGTTCAATCAGGGAGGGTGAGGTGCTCTGCTAGCAGTTGAGGTGTGAACACCAAGGGAGGAGAAACTGCTTCTGTAGTTGGATAGCCATTCACAGTCTTTGTTTAATCCTGATCTGATGGTGTCAAATTTGCAAATGAACTGGAGCTCAGCAGTTTCTCTTTGGAGTCTGGTCCTGAAGTTTTTTTGCTGTAAGATGGCTACCTTTACATCTGCTATTGTGTGGCCAGGGAGGTTGAAGTGTTCTCCTACAGGTTTTTGTATATTGCCATTCCTGATATCTGACTTGTGTCCGTTTATCCTCTTGCGTAGTGACTGTCCAGTTTGGCCAATGTACATAGCAGAGGGGCATTGCTGGCACATGATGGCATATATAACATTGGTGGACATGCAGGTGAATGAGCCGGTGATGTTGTAGCTGATCTGGTTCCACCATGATTTCAACAGCTTCCACCCCACCATCAACCTCAGCCTGGACCAATCTACACGGGAGGTCCACTTCCTAGACACCACAGTACAAATAAGCGATGGCCACGTTAACACCACCCTATACCGAAAACCCACCGACCGCTACGCCTACCTTCATGCCTCCAGCTTCCACCCCGGACACACCACACGATCCATCGTCTACAGCCAAGCGCTGAGGTACAACCGCATTTGCTCCAACCCCTCAGACAGAGACCGACACCTACAAGATCTTCACCAAGCATTCTCAAAACTACAATACCCACACAAGGAAATAAAGAAACAAATCAACAGAGCCAGACGTGTACCCAGAAACCTCCTGCTACAAGACAGGCCCAAAAAAGAAACCAACAGAACTCCACTGGCCATCACCTACAGTCCTCAGCTTAAACCTCTCCAACGCATCATCAGTGATCTACAACCCAACCTACACAATGATCCCCCACTTTCACAAACCTTGGGAGGCAGGCCAGTCCTCGCCCACAGACAACCCGCCAACCTTAAGCATATTCTCACCAGCAACCACGCACCGCACCATAACAACTCTAACTCAGGAACCAACCCATGCAACAAACCTCGATGCCAACTCTGCCCACATATCCACACCAGCAACACTATCACAGGACCTAACCAGATCAGCTACAACATCACCGGCTCATTCACCTGCATGTCCACCAATGTTATATATGCCATCATGTGCCAGCAATGCCCCTCTGCTATGTACATTGGCCAAACTGGACAGTCACTACGCAAGAGGATAAACGGACACAAGTCAGATATCAGGAATGGCAATATACAAAAACCTGTAGGAGAACACTTCAACCTCCCTGGCCACACAATAGCAGATGTAAAGGTAGCCATCTTACAGCAAAAAAACTTCAGGACCAGACTCCAAAGAGAAACTGCTGAGCTCCAGTTCATTTGCAAATTTGACACCATCAGATCAGGATTAAACAAAGACTGTGAATGGCTATCCAACTACAGAAGCAGTTTCTCCTCCCTTGGTGTTCACACCTCAACTGCTAGCAGAGCACCTCACCCTCCCTGATTGAACTAACCTCGTTATCTCCATACTGATTTATACCTGCCTCTGGAAATTTCCATTACTTGCATCTGAAGAAGTGAGGTTCTTACCCACAAAAGCTTATGCTCCCAATACTTCTGTTAGTCTTAAAGGTGCCACAGGACCCTCTGTTGCTTTTATGAGACACTGAAATAGACTTGGGAACAGAGATGACTTATATTTGAGAGAAAAAATGAGGGAAGCGTGAATTCTTGCAAGCTAAACATCTCAGAGCCAAAGCAAGAAATTTTCTCCATCCATCAGTTCAGTTTCCCAGCATCGCTGCAGGAATTCACTAACGATCAGACCAGCAGAAGACAGCCCATGGTATTTTAGCTTCTGTCAAACAAGTCCTAGAAAACCTAACAAGACATAAGGGATTCCAAACATCCACAGACCTGTTTCTCAATAGGAGAAGATTAATGACATGTAGTGAGAATGAAGACACTGCACTACCTGGCAACAGGAAAGAAAGCACTCATGAGTGACAGGATAGTAATTCATTGTAAAGAGGAAAGATATTTCTGGGATCTTTGAGAGAGGTTTCTCTTACCTTCTGATATCAATGAAAGCAGCAATCATAGCTGCAGTTATGAAAATGAGGGATGTTAAAGTAAAATGGGTGCATGCACAAGTAAAGACAGTTGAAATATAAATACTAGGAAGTTACTTGGAAGCTGTGGTCTTCCTTCAGAGGGCCAAATCCTTCTAACCCTCCTCCTCCGAGGAATCCCACTGAAGGTGCCCAGTGCAGGTTGGAACTTTGAGTTATACCAGTGGTTCCCAAATTTGTTCCGCCGCTTGTGCAGGGAAAGCCCCTGGCGGGCCGGGCAGGTTTGTGTACCTGCCGCGTCCGCAGGTTCGGCTGATCGCTGCTCCCAGTGGCCGCGGTTCGCTGCTCCAGGCCAATGGGAGCTGCTGGAAGCAGCAGCCAGTACGTCCCTCGGCCCGCGCTGCTTCCAGCAGCCCCCATTGGCCTGCAGCAGCGAACCACGGCCACTGGGAGCCGCGATCAGCCGAACCTGCGGACGCGGCAGGTATACAAACCGGCCCGGCCCGCCAGGGGCTTTCCCTGCACAAGCGACGGAACTAGTTTGGGAACCACTGAGTTACACAATTATACAATTAAAAGAAGTCCAAGTAATCTTTACTTTCCAATAATCATGCTTTTAAATGAAAGGAAGTTAAAAATATACATCTATCAAAATAACCTAAAATGTTATTTTATTGATTATTGATTCTTATTTATTGATTCTTATTAATATTTTATTGTGAATAAGCCTTGAATTCAGTCAAAATTTCATATTGTAAACCAAACAAGTCACATTTCTAAAATATGGTGGAACAACTTTATAATGTTGAGAACAGAGAACTTTTGATTTACTTCAACCACCAGGTAGATGGAAGTTGCTAGGCCCCAATTATTTTACCCCAACAAACATAGCTAACAAACCAATTAGCCACTTTATCAGGATAAATAAGGAGCTAACCCTGCAAACATGTACTAAATAGGGTGCACAAAGCACTATGTTCAGCAGTAAATAATATCTATTTGCTTTCACACATTCTTTAAATAAAAATAGAGAAAAATAACCATCAAATAGGATTGGGGGGGGGGGACCCCAAACATTCAGAATATTTTAAAAGGGCCAGATTGTGAAGTCCCTAGTCAGTGTTCAAACAGTCTTTACTAACTGACATTTCTGAGAGATCCTTTTAGGATTTGGTCAAAATATATCTTATTAAAAGTATACTTACTGCAATGACATTATTTAGCTAAAAATACTACTGCGATAAAAAACAAGTAACCAGAACACCCACTCCAAAACATATCCCTGAGAAACAGATTTAGTTATTTCTCTAAAAATAAAACCTTTTAACCCACAGGTGGTGTTTTGGGGGGTTTTTTTTACCTCTTGCCAGGAAAGTAAACAGCCAGACCAAAAATATACAGGAGCTTTACAAAGTCATAGAAACCTTTCCATCCTAACCTCTTATCAGAGACTCTTCAATATTCAGTTTAGTTTAAATCACTTTAAGAGCCACTTAAACAGTTTAAGCTTGTCCAAGCTCTTTAACCTTGGTCAAAATAAACAGCTTAAAAACAGTCAAGGTGAAACCCTTGTCAAGCAATATTGTTTTGCTAGTGGCTAACTGTAGACTATACTTGAATAGTTTTGCTAGAGACTAATTTTAGAGACTATGTGGTAAACTCCATGCCAGCTTGTGTTCAGTTACCATTCACCCCTAACTTACTTGCAAAACAAATTTAGTTAAACCCATTTTGACTAAACCTTCACTTGTTTGCATTTTTTTATAATTAATGTCAATCTTACTCTATTTCTCTACTTCCACCATCTGTTCTTTATGGGTTTGCACTCCCTTTATTTTTGAAGCTTGGTAAGTCCTGTAATGTAGATGGTTACTTCCTGCACTTTTGGCTGCTGTGAGAGGGACTGTTACGGTGTGACAGGCTGCCTATTACTTTGATTCCATTTCTCAGGGGTCACACACTTCGTGAAGAATTAGCACCCCATTGTGCCATCGAATGGAGGATTAATGTGTAGGGAAACTTCCAACACCATTTACCCCTATACACGGTGTACTTAATCCAGCGCTTGAACTCTGCATGCAAAAAACAATGCCTTTGGGAGTATGTAATCATGTTTCCTTCCAATGGTAGCCCCAGCTTGCCGTTTACTCCAGCTTGCCAACCCAGCCAGGTTCTGTGGTCTGGCTGAACAATACTTGGTGCAGAACACAAGATCCTGTATGAGAAAGGTGGTTTAAAGCCATTTTACATTCCCTTGAGCCTGGTCTCTAGGGCAAGTGACAGCTGAAAACTATTCCACATTACCTGTCTACCCAAGGGTGGCGAAGCATACGGACACTAGTTTTTACCAAGGACACCTGCTGCACTAGGGACTGGGATGGTGTCGCATATCAACTGCTAAGGCAGCTCTAAACCACCCAGAATCCCCTTACACAAAAGGAATGCTCAGCTGGCTGGATCAGCTGGCTGTCTAGCTACCTCATACCATTGCAAAGGCACAAAGCCCCCATTCCATAGCATGTCTGAGAATCTGGCCCTGTGTGTTTTCCCATAGGTTATGGATCTTCAGACGCATATACAGAGGAAATTCTAATCTCTTTTTAACTGCCACCTCTTGGGAAGGGCAGCCAGTCAAAGCTCTTGGCATATTCTCTCTCAAGTACAGCAAGATGCTAGAAAGAGAGGAGCAGATCCACTCACACCTAATCAATACGCCTTCTCTTCCAATTTCGTCCCCGGCAGAACGGACTAAGACAGGAGCGTCAAAGTGCCAGCCACGGGAGAGAGAGGTAGGGCCATTTAAAAAGCCTTTGTTTTTGTAAGAGCGCTTGAAACTGCATCAACTCGTTCACTTTAAGTGAGGAGCAAATTTCCATAGTGAGCTTAGAGTTAAGCATTTACCACAGGCAGGGATTTGGAGCAATCAAATTTTTGAATTGCTCTGCTCCGGCTCCGCTCCAGCTCCAGGCATAAAACCTACTGGTCCGTGCTCCGGCTCCAGGCTCCACTCCAAAGCCCTGACCACAGGGTCGGCAACCTTTGGTACGCGGCTCACCAGGGTAAGCCCCCTGGCAGGCTGGGCCGGTTTGTTTACCTGCCACGTCCGCAGGTTCGGCCGATCGTGGCTCCCACTGGCCGCAGTTTGCCGCTCCAGGCCAATGGGGGCAGCGGGAAGCAGCGGCCAGCACATCCCTTGGCCTGGCGAGCCACGTGCCAAAGGTTGCTGATCCCTGATTTACCACATAGGCTATTCTAAACGATACATAACCAGTCCCATTATCAATCAATGGGATTAACATAGGTACTTCATATGTACCACATTCAAAATCAGATCGGCACATCAGTCTGATTACCTATAATGGGAGTGGTGCACATACAGAAACAGCACCTCCAATACTTTACTTTGAATATGTTATCCTATTGCACACCTTTACACAGCAATTTATTATTATTATAAAGATATAATACTCTGGATGAAGACATATATTAGAGAACAATTTCTCGCATGTAATTAACTCAGAATTGCAGAGGCAATAAATGTTGTGACTTAATTAAATTTGTAAGGAATGTGTAAGTATTTAATTAGCATTTGACAAGAGTGCTTTAGAAAGGAAGTTATAACCTTCCAAAATATCAATTAGTAATTTTTAAGCAATAAATTGTTATTTTATGATCTTGCTATACTGCCTTTGTTAAATGCCATTTAGAAGATTGCCATCTTTACAGCCAAGTCTTCAGACTACAAAGCATTAGATTTTCCATTGTGAAGTTGTACAACATTACCCATAAATATGGGGGGTTGTTGTTTGTTTGTTTACAAAAGACAGGCTAAAGGTTTGGAAGTTTCATCTGGATGATCATTGAAAGGTCACATGATTCCCTAAACCCATAAACTTACAAGAGTTCCCTGCCTCTCAGCATCCTAACTTCCTTTTCCTCCCTTTTCCATTCAGGTCTTGTAACACCACCTCTTCCACCCAGCAATATTACCTCCCCCCCACTCTGACCGAATCCTCCTTCCTTCTAGACCAGTGATTCTCAACCTGTGGCCCAATCAGCACACAACTGCAGCCCATGTGACATCCTCAGGGCCATACAGGTAGTATATATATGTATTGTGTGGAAGCAGCACACATAACACAGACAGCTGCATATGTGGCCCACAGTGATAAATAGGTTAAGAACCACTGTTCTAAGCCAGTGGCTTTCAACCAGGAATGTGTGTACCCCTGGGAGTCTGCAGGGGTCAACTCATCTAGATATTTGCCTAGTTTTACAACAGGCTACATAAAAAGTACTAGCGAAGTCAGTACAAACTAACATTTCATACAATGACTTGTTTATACTGCTCCATATACTATACACTGAAATATAAGTACAATATTTATATTCCAATGATTTATTTTATAATTATATGGTAAAGATGAGAAAGTAAGCAATTTTTCAGTAATAGTATGCTGTGACACTTTTGTATTTTTTATGCCTGATTTTGTAAGCAAGTAGTTTTTAAGTGAGGTGAAACTTGGGGGTACGTAAGACAAATCAGACTCCTGAAAGGGGTTCCGTAGTCTGAAAAGATTAAGAGCCACTGTTCTATGCCACTGAAACATCCTCTTTGTGTCTTGACAGCTACATTGTCATTGTCCTACCATTACAACACTGAAAGTCTCCCTCTACTCTTCAGTGGCTCTGCTGGAGGGAAAGACTTGTGAAAGGTTCCATGTGCTCCAGTGGCAGCTTGAAGGACCACCCTACCCGCAACCACCACCACAACACACACACAGGGTCCTGTTTCCTCTGTGGATGCAATTCCTCCACGACCCCTACAATTCAAATTCTTGCAGCAAGGAAACTCCCTGCCTCATTTGAATCCAGCTCTGAGAATGGAAGGACCCCAGGGCCCTGCTCCTCTGCACCCACCCCCAAGTGGACTGGAAGGTGCTAATTAAATTAAAGTTTAAAAAAGTTACAGATGTATCGAAACCATTTGTTGCTCTTTTGATTGTGGATGCTATTGGAGTGTTGCTAACTCTGCCCTTATTGAGAATCACATACAGAGGGGCAGAGAAAAGTTGTGCCTGGCAAGGATGTGGTGGAAGTTGCAAGAACTTGGATTAAATTTTAACCACAATTTTAGTTACTTTCTAAGGGTGTGTCTACACTAGAGTAATAAAAGAGTTAACTGATTGCCAGTTAGGTCAAGTTAGCTAAAATATTTGCATGTTAGCCTGTATGCTATATAAATGTTTGTGATTTGATCTAGAGCAAACCACAAATGTTTCTGCCCTAGAATAACTATTTGTGGAGTGTCCAGACTGAGATGTGCAAATGTGTTTAGTTAAAAATGTAAGGCAAGTCCTAATAGGAAAAATACCTGTGTAACTAAACAATAACTGCTCTCTCTGTGTTCCTATTAACAAGGCTTCTCCTTTCAGAATCCGTTCCAACCAATTCTTTGTGAATTTCACCAGGAACTGCTCAACTGTCTATAAATCTAGTAACAAACAAACTGACTCATACATGCTACCTCCTATGCCTGCCCCATCTGCTTTGTCTATTGTTAGGTTTACACAGTAAGTAATACGTTAACCTTTAAGCTAAATTTTTCAGATGAAACATGGTGGCAACTTGGAAAAATAAATGCTTCTTTGGATTAGAGAATTTAAAGCCTTGCACAGTGAACACTGTCATGGGATGTCAGTTTGTTGGCCCAGTAATTGCTTTAGCAATGCTCCCTTGAAAAGAAGCAAAACGATAAATATGTTGTGAAGACATCTAACTTGATAAACACTTTTGAGTTCACTTCTGCAGATCACTGACAATATGACCCTTGTTATTCACCTACATACTACTCACAAGAAATATGCTAATTGCACCAGCTTAAAAAATGGTAGCTAATGGGAGGCAATATTTAATTACAACACCAAATCCAGTAAAATAAGGACATTAAATCTTAAAACACCAAAGGAGGCCCAGAGTAAGACTGCAGTTGCTAAAATGCGTTTACCATTTTTGTTATCTGACCTGACTTTTTTTTGATGTACCTCCATCAACAGTGTTGTTGAGAAACTGTTTGTTTTTGCCTATGGGTGGACTGTGAAAACTATCAAGAACATCATCTCCTCATTAACAAAGTCACAAATTTCATTCTCTCTTCATCCGAGTCAGAGACACTGTCTTGCACAATGTGAGAGAAAAGGTGGTGTCATTTACGCATTCACAGAATGTCACTTCAGAAAAAGCTGGTGATTCTTTGACTGAAAAATAGAAACTAAGCTGGAACACTGAGCATGGGATAACGTCACTACATTGTCTCATTAACTTCCAACTGAGCAATTTTGTTCCTACTGCAGACCTGGTTAGCAGCATATTAATTATAAGGAAACGTAGTGCAAAAGTCTCTTCTAAGTTGCTGATATGCCTGCATCAGGGGAAATATTCCCTATACACTGCTCTCTGCCAGTCTACTTCCCAGAGTCCCCCAACAATCACATCACTAGTTGATGGGCAAAGCAGGGTTGATGGGTTTACCACAGAAAACAGAAGTAGACAAAAACATGGAAACCTAGTCATGGTTTCAGCAATATCCTGCAGTGGTAAGTTCCACATCTTAATTATAGGTTTCAGAGTGGTAGCCGTGTTAGTCTGTATCAGCAAAAACAACGAGGAGTCCTTGTGGCACCTTAGAGACTAACAAATTTATCTGGGCATAAGATTATGCCCAAATAAATTTGTTAGTATCTAAGGTGCCACAAGGACTCCTCGTTGTTTTTATGTTAATTGTAGTATTTCCTTTAATTTGTTTTAAATATGTTGCATTTTTAATTTCAGTGTCTTTTTGGTCTTGTAGTATGAGAAACAGTACAGAAGGAGAACTCGAATGGCCTTATCTAAACTATATATTTTTTATATATTTGCCATATCTTGTCTACTCTTACTTCTCTCTTTTCCAACTAGATCTGATCTCTCCTTGCACAGATCGCTTCCTTACCACCCTCATCCTCCATCATGCTTCTGATCACATTATTCTCTGGATCTTTTCTGTGCCTACTATGTCTTGTACAGCTTCCCAGGAACCATGTTTCTCTGATCTTGTCCAGCTGTGCTCAGTGCAAGTGCCCCTGGAGGGAGAGCATTTTAAGACATCTTTGCATTTCCCCAATTCTGGGGCTGCCAGATGTTAGCCTGGTACCCAGTGCAACCACAATGCTCTGTCTTGTACCAAAGGACTCCATGTGCTGCTCAGGTAACTGGAGATCAGCCAGACACTGGGGTACCCAGCCACATACCCTTTTCCTCCTACACATCCATTGTGCTGCGGGTCAGGAAGTCAAGTGGCATGGGAATCTTTATAGTGGTTCTACATCTCCCAAGGATTTGGGAAACAAGGGAAATATTTACGTGGCCGGATCTACTGGCTAACGAGATGCTTTAAGCCACCAGTGCCAAAAAAGAAGCCAGAGCATTGGCGAACAAGGGCCTACACATTCATTTCATACTAGCTTGTTTTAAGATCTCCCTGTACTGTGATTCCTTATAGAGGCAGTACAATCGAGCCATGTGCTAGACACCTAATCAGAATAAAATGTAAGTATATATTCACTGCAGAGTTAACTCAGGCTCTTACCTGGGTATTTCCCAACCCCCTGCCCATCCATTCACAAAAACCTCTGACCCAAGTTTGGTGGCGCTTTCATGCTGAGCTAGCTGGCCTGTGGTAGGCTAAAACTTGAGTGAGGCTATCATTCAGGCTGGCAACTGATCCATTTTGAAGTGGCAACATAGACTAAACCACTCAAGTGCTGCTAGTCCTCCAAACCCTTCCGCAATGTGTATCCGGAATACAAAGTTCTCCCACAATTCACTGGGAAAAGAATCAGTGACTCAGTTTACTGCAGCACAAAGAACCATGGGATATGCCCCAAGAAATTCTAGTGACACGCTCAGGTGACTGCAGCACCAGTGACTACACAGTAATTTGTGTATGAGTCGGTAGCATGGTTGCTCACACCCAGGCTAGGCTAACCCCAGGAGTGCTCAGACCCAGGTGCCAATCATCCAAGGTAACTCTGCAGTGAATGCATACCCAAAATGTGTCCGTGTCTGATTCTAACTGCAAATCACAATCAGAACCATGTTCCCCATGTGGCTCTTATATTGCATTAAAATTCAAGCTCTTAGACTATGTGCTTTCCTCCAGCTACTTCTATCCCAGCTGTTTAACACAGGCTCTACTGGACTTATGTTGAACACTGTGGCAGGTTCAGAGTTCTGCATGTGTTCTGCAGCTAAAGCTAGAATTCCTTGGGTTTCACTAGCCTTAGCAGTGATCCAGTTTCCACAGATAAGAGGTCACTGATATTACTGTTTGCTGGCCATGTTCTACTTACTAAATTTGTGAATGATGGGGTTAAAAAAATGTTGAGAAGAGGAATTCAGAATCAATAAGTACTGAAAAACCTTTTAAAATGAGTAAAACAAAGCCCTATTTTCAGCAGAATTTCTTGGAAACTAAGAGAAAATTAACTGTAGCCATGACCTCAGCATCTCGTGTCAAGAATAACAACACTTATGAAGAAGTCTAGTAAAAGACAAGGAGTACAGGGTAAACATTGATTTTATGTTTTCACTTTAAGCAAGAAGTTTTAAAATGTTGAAGGTTTCACCATTTAGAGAATTCAGGGACATTGCCAGCAGCTGCCAAGTGATTTGGAGAAGCTGGAGAATTAGCCACAAGTTTATTATTTTTTTTATTGCAAAGTGATTTTTTTTGTTGTTAAGAAAAATTCAAAAACCGTTATCTAGAAGTACAATGAGAATTCAGGAAGCCAGGAGATTCCTCTGTTGCCAATAAAAATCAGAACCAGTGACTGGCAATGGAGAGACATCCCTTCTTGTTGCTGTTTGTCAATGAGGAAACAAACCTTTGAAACAGCTGTAAAGCACTTATTCACATCAGTGAACTGTTACTCACACGTGAAGCTCCATTGGCTTCAGTGGGACAAGGAGTGTGAATAACTGTTGCCTAGTGAGAGTAATAGGTTCAGAATCTGGCATGTCAAATCTTTACCGTCTACCACTTGTCTTTTACCTCTATTATTTGGCATATAGAGATTGGAAGATAACACTGAGTAACAGTACTAGCCTATGCACTGTGAAACGTTGTTGGTGAGTGTATTATATTTTTGTACATAATTATATGGTATAGAATGATAGTAACCACTCATAATAGCTTACTATTTTAGACAAATTTTGGCAATATTCTTCATATATTCAATTTATCCTATTAGACTAACTCTATAACATTCTAATGTGGGGTTACGTAAGTGCTATATCTCTCTCTCATCTGTGTCAAAATAAATAGATTTTTATTCCCTAGTGTGACGGGGCAGACCGGCCCCGCACTGGCGCAGCAGGGGTTAACCCTTCCTTCCTGGCAGAGGAAGCCCCGCCTGGAAGCCCTGCTGGGCATGCTCCTACTGGAGGCTAGGTATAAAAGCCTGCAAAGCTGCTCAGTTGGGGCTGACCACCGGAGGAGAAGGACACACACCGCCAACTCCTGAGGAAGGACAGCCCACGCTCCAGCCTAGCTGGCCTGCACCCTGCTTCCCAGAAGGAGGACCCGCCAGAGGGGAACGGACCGGAACCCATGTCTCCGGAGGAGACCACGACATTGAGGGTAGGAAGTGACCCAGGGGAACTTTAGGGACCAGCTGCGTTAGAGCAACACTGACGATCGGTGTACTGTAGCCAGATCCCCGCCGAGCCAACGGCAAGGGGAACCCTGCCATTAGGAGAGCCCTGGGTTGTGACCTGGTGGAGAGGGAGGGCCCGGGTCCCCCTACGCCTCTGGCTGTTGGGCCACACTACCCTGCTACTGCGGGGAGGTATATGGACTCTGGCCGTTGGGCCACACTACCCTGCTACTGCGGGGAGGTATATGGACTCTGGCTGTTGGGCCACACTACCCTGCTACTGAGGGGAGGTATATGGACTCTGGCCGTTGGGCCACACTACTCTGCTACTGAGGGCGAGATGACGGACGGGTCACCACCAGGAGGGGGCACTCCACTGGACAGAGCTAATTCCCAGAGACAACCAGTAGGCGGTGCCAGGTGGTGAGACCCAACTCCGTTACACCTAGCTAAAGGATGTCTATAGCTGACCAGCCTTTCACAATGACCAAATATAGGGGGCCCCCTGATGCTGCCAATTTTGAGAATATGAACTACTACATGCCTCCTAGGAAGTGCCAACTTCTTGGCTTGTCATTTGATGAGAAGCCCCAGAAGTGGTGACAAAAAAGCAGGCTCAATTCAACATCTTGCAATTGTCAACAGTAGTGGCAATGGGGTAGGAGGGAATCTTCCCATCATAGCTAAAGATCCACCTGCTCTAAATCTAGAGAGCCAAATCCTGCCCTTATTATGCCAGTTTCAATCCAAATCATCTCAGCTGAAACCAATGGAGTTACTCCAGCATCACACTAGTCCAAAAGAGCACAAAATCTTTTCCACAGTATTTTAATACTCTATAATGCCATTTTTCCAAGAAGAGATTGTATGAAAGTGAACACTGAGGACCAAACACCGCACTTAACCTGCATGCCAACAGGGACAACGTGCATGACTATGAAAGTGTACGTTGATGACATGGCATTCAAAGAATCTATGCTTTATAAACAAACAGCCAAATTGAACCATGGTTTATATTGGGTTAAATGCCACAGAAATCACACCAGGGTTAAAAATTACCCAAAGCAAATGTTTCCTATGGTATCAATATAGGGTGCCATACTTTTTAAGCTGTACAAAAATGTAGAATAGTGTTGCCAACCCTCAAGGATTGTCCTGGAGTCTCCAGGAATTAAAGATGAATCTTTAATTAAAGATTGTGTCATGTGATGAAACCTCCAGGAATACGTCCAATCATAATTGGCAACCCTACAATAGAATGATAATAGTAATAAACCCTACAGTGGTAGAAAAGATCCAAAAGCCTTTATTAGATTTAATAACTTATGAGTATTGGAAAACGGAGACCTACAGGAAAAATAGTGTCACTTTAACTGATTGTTGGAATTTTTTTTGTATTGATATTTAAAAATATATAGGCTGTAGTTTTATTAGTATTTGGTCAGTTGTCATCTGCTGGAGTGAAGTCTTGCAGGCAACACTAAACCATACCACTCTGACCTTTTCAAAATTTGCACATTTTAGTTGCTGGCCATTCCTCCCTCCTGCCTGTAGCCTTAATATTCTGTGAGCAAAAGAAAAATGGAATGGTCACCTATTCAAAACAAATATGTTGTAAAGGTCAAAGTAGTAAAAGAGATTGGGGCTGTCCTTTGCAAACAACACAGGGCATCATGATTATGTGGTATTACTAAGATGACAGAGAACGTCATGGAAATAGAAAATGGCAGAACTTTAATCCATTTTCAAATTGTTGAGTTTAGAAAGTACTCATTTAGGTCCAAATTCAGCAACAGGCTTAAGCATGTGCCTAACTGTCAGCAAGGGAGTAGCTCAACTGAAGTTAATGAAATATTCATGTGCTTACAGTTAGGCACATGCCTGAGTACCTTACTGAATCAGGGTCTAAATAATTATCGTAATAGTACCTTATTGAAATTCTTAGGCTGGTATCTTCCCATCCTCCGTTGTTCCTGTTGGTGGTGGTAGCATATCTGGTATACAACATCAAAAAACAACAATTTCCCCTAACATATTCACTTGGAAAGCCCCAGAATAACAGCAGAAATGTAGATATAAAATAAATATGATCTGTTTCCTTCAGAACTAAGATTTTCCCACCAAATTAGAAACAAAGCTATAATTCATAAGCAATCTCAAAATAACCAAAGTAAAATAAGAACTTGTTAGAAATACCCACAGGCATAACACAAATCAATCATAGCTCATTCATCTCCAATTATAAAGAAATATACTGCCCACAACAACAAGAAATTTAAAGAGAAAAAAGATTGAACGGGACATCAGCTAATCTTCCCCTGTAAAGGGAAAATAGATGTGTGAATAAAGTTACTTTTCTAAATTAAAAATATGGACGGTGGCAGGACAGACTTGTCAAGTATGGATACGCCATTCTACAATTCTTTGAAAACATTATCAAAGATATGTCAAATACTCAGCTAGATCAAATGGATCCTGGAAAATTTTGTCTCTGTATGGTCTGCCTCTTAGACACAACTTCCCTTTGTTTCACTAATGTTCATTTTTCTGGATAAGCATTTGATGATGTCTCTTTACTATGCAGAAAGGCTACTTAGGATTGTCAATTATTTTTATGTAGGCATATGTAGCGGGGTGGTTACCCCGCTCCTGCCTGGAAGGGCTTAAAACAGCGCTGGCAAAGGGCTGCAGCTCTAAAAGCTGGGCTGATTGGGGAAGTAGCCACAGCTGGCCTACGCCCCAATCAGGCCACAGCTGGCCTGTATAAAAAGGCTGGGAGCCAGAGGCCAAGCAGTCTCTCTCTGTGTTCGGGGAGAGAAGGGCCTGGCTGCAGGGAGTGAGACATAGGGTACCGGTAGTGGAGCAGGGCTGGGGAAAGGCTGAGGTGCTCCAGCCTGGATAGCCCCAGGCTGTGGCCCAGCGGAAGGCCAAGGGGTACTGGGGGTTGCAGAGGGCAGCCCAGGGCTAGGCCAAGGCAGCAGGTCCAAACCCAACCTTGCCTGTGATGCGTGGCCTATACTGCAGTCTGCCCCAGGGAACGGGGGCTAGTTGGAGACTGGCAGTGGCCTTATTCTGAGGTGAGGTAGGGATAGTGGGTGGGGGTTCCCCAGGGAGGGGAGACCCTAGTACTGAGGGGTGTACTGCCAGGGGGCAGCACCCCAGATACAAGGGCACCAGGATCTGGGAGGGACATGGGGCCAGAGGACAGGTGGATCACCAGCCTGCAGGGGGTGCTCCAGGAAGCTGGAAGAGCTAATTCCCAGAAGTCACCAGCAGGAGGCGCCGCAGGGGTGAGTCCGCTTCTCTACAGCATACAACAAAAATGTAACTAAGCTTAAAAATTAGATCACGAGGAACTTAAAAAAAATTATCCATGTCCCTCAAAGTTTTTCAAACAAAGGAATAACTGTTATACTCAATAGGAAAAAATCTTCAATAAAAATAAGTATGTAAGCATTATAATTTGCTCTGGGTTCATAAAACCCCTTCCTCTGATTCAATTTATTCCCTCTGAGAATGAGTTCAATCTAAGAATAGTGTCTATTGGGAGCTTTCAGGGTTGCTTTGCATTCTTAATAGAGTTGGGAGAATACTTATATCACAAGTGAAACCCACTCAACTTGAGATTTGACATCTCCACATATCTCAGTCAACCCCGATGCAAAAATTTAGCAAACCTTGGCTGAAGCTGAGCAAACTGATGAATCTTTGTCCCCCCTAACAACCTTCTCCCCGTTGGTGTCTCCCACCTGAAGATACATCTATGGTTGTGGAAATATTCAGGAGGATAATAATCAAATACTGTAAACAGACTGACTCATGGCTTCATTCATCTCAAATTATTTAAATTAAGAAAGGATTGGCTGTAGTTCTTTTGGTGGATGAGGTAGGTGGGGTGAGGAGTGTTGTGAAACTTCTCCCTTGGAGGTTCAAGTTCATTTTAGGCCTTGCTAAATTTCCTCTGTAGTTTCAATTGGTTATACCATACTTTCATTTCTAGTGTAAACGATTCTGAAGTGTTCCTGGCACTAATAAATGTGAACTGCATTCCACCACAGAGGTGCACGCATTTCAGTAACATACAAAGTGATTATATATTGTGTGTGCATGCTCACACACAAGGAAAGCACCTTGGAATTAGCTTTTTCCAGATAAAAAGCTGTGTATACTAGTAGTATACAGTAGGTACTATTACCATACAGTAATGAATTTGTGAGGCTTCACTAAAAGTGTCCCTGAAGTGGTGTATGTTTCCTGGAGTCAGAGTCTCTGGTGAACAACATGCTATAACTCTCAAAAAAGGTCATTTATTTGTTCTATGTGGCTCAGATAGCATCCACCTAGAAACTGAATGCATTATACTCAGGTGTACATAATAGAAAAAATGTACTGCGGATTAACAATCCTGGGGGAAATGTACTATCAAAACTCAATTTTAATGTCAAGTAACATTTGATTAGAACACTTAGAAAAAGGATTGCCCTGGTTTCTATGTAAAATCAAAGAGTGAAGAAACCTCAGTGCATACTATATATTGTTACATGGCCTTAATTTCCATATATAAATTCAGAGGTACCCATTCTCGTTTAGAGCTTTTCATTACTCGTTTGAGAAATTTGAGGCACTAATGGGGGATGAACAGCCTAACCTGATCCATACTCTAAAGTGAAAAAAATAATATGAAAAGATCATATAATTTAAACAAATCAGGGTGCCTGGAGCTCATATGGGATTATGACTGTGCCCTCCCCAAAGCCACTCTCATTAAAGGAATATATACATCATATGTAGAGATTCACATAGCTAATCAACACTTTGTTTTTTGCTCCTTAGTTTTCAAATGATGAGTTTGGTATACAAAGCTTAGCTTCACAACCTGGTTTGTTGGCTTACTAGAACATGAAGTGAACAAGAGTGTTCAACTGCCAAAAAAACACAATGCACTAAGAACCAAATTCTACCCACCATATCCACAATTTGGCCTCCTACACTCCGTTTTTCTGTTTGTACACCAGACAAAGGGGATTTTAGAATGTTGTGAAATTACAGCACAATGCCCTGCGTGCACCAGGTGGAGTTTTGTAATATAGATAGTTAGTATAAAGCGTGCCAATCTACTGACACGTAAGAACATGTAATGTAAATCTGTAGGACCAATAAAGTTATCACTGGTGTGCACTAAAAATGGCTTCAGGCTTACACAGGTCTTAACTTTGACTTTATGACTGAGGGCTGAGATTTTCATAGTTGCACAGGGAGTTAGATACCCAATTCTCATTAGTTTCTAATTAGCATTGAAAACCCCACCTAAAATTGTTATACATAACATGAAAGAACCATGTAAAATTAACCTCGTATTTAGAAACCTATTTGTATTTAAAAACAATTTTCCCATTATGTTTGTAGGCTGTCTCAAAAGGGGCCAAAATCGCAGGACAAAAACCAACTTTACAGGCTCTTATAAACAAAGCTGCACTTTGCCTCAGAAGTAATGAATTCCATGTTTTTGGGGATTTTTTTAAAGGCATGATATGGTATTTAGGGCTTTTTCTGTATATGTGTGGGGGAGTGCAGGATTCCTGAAATAAAACTAAGAACTATTTTAACTGGAAAATAGCAAAGTAAGATAATTAATATGGTCATCAGGAACTTACCGTATATACTCGTTCATTAGCCTGTTCGTTTATAAGCCAACCCCCCAAAATGGATAGGTAAAAATAGCAAAAACTGTATAACCCTTTCATAAGCCGAACCTATATAGGTAGTAGCTGAGGGGGGTTTCATCCCTGAGCTGGTGATGAGCCTTACATAGACACTAGGAGAGCAGTGCATTGTCTGATTGATGCTGGTACCTGAGCCTTAGTCGCTCGCCAGCTGTCTCAACAGCTTCATCGAGATTATTATAGGGGAGAGTAGCAAACCTCATGGGTGAGAGTTTAGGAGTCAAAGGAACCATTAACCATAGTCACCTTTTGGGTTTGGTCTAAGAAGGACCTGAGCCATTTCATGATGTTCCTATTCACCCTGCAATTTTGTCAGAGGTGTGATAGGAATATTTGAACAGTATCAAAACAGTTGTGAAATTTGGTAAAAATAGGTCTATCTACACCAATTGTGGGCAACCTGTGGCCCATCAGGGTAATCCACTGGCGGGCCACCAGACAGTTTACATTTGCACGACCACCTACAGCTCCCAGTGGCCACGGTTTGCCGTTCCTGGCCAATGGGAGCTACGGGAAGCGGCGTGGGCTGCAGGGACGTGCTGGCCACCACTTCCCGCAGCTCCTGTTGGCTGGGAACAGTGAACCACAGCCACTGGGAGCTGCAGGCAGCTGTCCAAATGTAAACAAACCTGTCTGGTTTGTCCACCAGTGGATTACCCTGATAGGCCGCAGGTTGCCCACCACTGGTCTACACTGAACTTCTACGCTAACAGACACTTTTAGAAGAATGAGGGGAACGTGTTCATGCCAGTTTGTTTCTCATGAGTATTATACTCAAAGCTTTGCTGGAAACTTCTTTTACCATTGCTGATACATTTCCTCTCGCCCATGTGGACATACATACGCTTTCAGTTGCTATTTACAATAGGGTTGATGGCTTGCACTGAAGCCACTTTGCAGTGATGATGATCACAGGAGAATCTGTTTTAAATACCTTAATGCTTATATTTATATAATTTTTCCATATATAAGTATATATCTTGAAATGTTCATTTACTCTATGAACAAAGTATGTGAACTTGAAATGTTTTTTATTTATGCTGAACTGATGTCAGTTTTAAAATATTATTTGTCTAAATTACTGAAGTTTAGATATGAGCCTGAAACCAAGCCACTGATCTGTAGATCTCCAAGCTTTGGTGAGGTTTCGATCCAGACCCAGACTGTGTGACTGGAGCCCTTCTCTAGTTAATTTAATTATATAACTTCATTCAAAATCTGTTATCAGTAATGAAAAAGCTTCCAGGAATAATTCAGGCAGGCATTATCTAGTTCAACAATTTCTCAGGTGTGGGGCAGGCTCAAAAGCTAGGCAGGAAGGCCCAGACAAACATCTCAATTTTTCTCCAGCGACTTAGCTCTCCTTTTTAAAAAATAGTAAATCCCTAGCAGCTCTGGTGGAAAACAACACAGTCAAAATGTGACGCAACCAAACTGAACCACTCAGGGCTGCTGGAACAATTTGTATAGTGGGGGTGCTGAGAGCCATTGAACAAACTGTAAATCCTGTATATGATGGGAACCACTTCAAGCCAGGGGGTGCAGTGGCATCCCCCACACTCCTAGTTCCAACACCTATGGAACCACTGCCAATGAATGGAAACCTTTCTGAGGACTGGATAAAGTATCTTTCTCTTCATGCGCCTCTAAACTTCCTGCTTCCATCTGCAATGGAAGTAAATGAGGCAGACTAGCAGTTATATTTCCAGTCCACAGACAGTCCAATTGAATCAATTTGAATTTTGCCATTTACTTCTTTAGGTACAGGAGCACATCCTAATACTGTGAATAAGCAACCTGATTTTTTTGAAGCTTATCTAAACTGAGCCCATAAACCTTTTAAGGTTAGATCACTAACAGGCTGTCCAAACTAAGAATAAAAGAAGATCCTGGCATATGTAAAGAATGGGCAATTACAATTTATTTCTCTTACAGCTTCACTGAAAATTGTGCTGCCCAAGTACTCTGCATTTTACAGTGCACAGGAGATTGACCTTCAGAAAGTAAGGGTCATCAGTTTATATTTGCAAATCAACACACAGCATTAGGTCTCAATTTTCAGAGCAATACACTCCACTTGAGTGCACGGATCCACACACCTACTGTAAATTGTAGGACTGGGGCCTTATTTTCAATTTTCCTATCATCACCATTTACTGAAAGTTCTTTAAATTATGTCCTGTAATTTTTAAAATGATTGAAAACATTACTTACAGTTAAACATATTTCAATATTCAGAGAAAGTGTGTGTGTGTGGGGCGGGGGGTTGTTTTGTTTTTCACATGTACACTAGAGTTATATTTATTTCATCATAGGCTGCATGAAGTCCTTAAAACAGACTTTGATTAAGAACCTCAAGTGGCACTTCTTTATTATTATCCTTAGTATTTGCCACCCAGCCTTTGATCCTTTTGTATTCCAGTAATCCCAAATCTTTAAATCCTTAGAATTCAACAGTTAGAATTTCTGTAAAGCTAAATCTTTTTTTAACACCCTTCCCCCATAAACCTATACTTTCATGATTAGAGATGAAAGAAAAACCTCTATTTTTTAAAAGAAATAAAAGATGATTATTAAAGATCAGAATGTGACTCAATGATGAAAGAAATTATTCCATAACTGTTTCATAATAATGTTTGAAAAAGATAATTTAGAATAATTGCTCTGACAACTGTCTAATTGTATTGTGATTTGATGTTTTAAAGTAATTTTAAAATGTATCACATTTTGACTTTTAGGCAAGATAAAATGCAATAGATATGAACTGCAATTTATAAAAACATTTCTATTCTAATAATGAAATTAACACAAATTACTGGTTGCTGTACTGACAAACATATGTACAAAGAGCTCGTATGTGAACAATCTAGCATCCTCTACAGCATTCAGAACAGTTTTAACAAATGTCAGTAAATTAACAATTTTTAGAAGTCTCTTTTTATCTCCAGAATGCTAAAGAAGTGCAAGTTTCCAAACACTGCTCTGCTACTGAGTCTTCAGCCTAATCTGCAGGGACTAGTATTCAATCTCCATGCACTGTCAATGCTTGGCTTCTCTTCTGAAACTGCCAACTTTGATGGCAAAAATACATTGTTAGGAAGTTCGATATAAAGAAATCACCTTGGAATAAGAAGTCCTTTAATTGTTCATGCAGCTTTTAAAGAGACGAAGGCCACAAAATTAAAGTGTGATTTAAAGGATTGTATTTGTACTCATCTTTGCAGGTAACCTAAACTTAACCCAAAACAAAACAGTTGCTCAGCATTCAGCTATTTGAGAGGATAGGACATAGGAAAGTTAATTGCTGAGAAAGATCTAACAATTAACATGCGAGCTGAACCAAGCAATGTCATGTTCTGTAGTAGTGGACTAATTCCCTTTCACCGGTGTTATTCAGGATTCTCTGCAAAGGATTTCTGTGCTTTTTTTTTCCCCGCTTTTTTTTTTTTTTCATTGCTTATTTATGATGTATTAAAAGTTACAAAATGGAGGGCTTGGTATTTTTTGCATATTGTTCAGCAGTGGCTTTGCCTACAGTGAAGATTTCAACCCACAGTGGCCAATCCTTTACCTTAGCCAGTTTGAACTCTTCTCCCACCCCCCCTAGTGTAGGCAGAACTGCTATACACCATGATTTGCACCACACCTGCTTGAAACTGGAGAAGGTGCTCTGGTGCAGATCACAACTTTTAGAGCCTTTCTGCATCTACATAGACAACAGATTTTTATTCTGACCTGTTCTTGGATTAATACACAAAATTAAATGCAACACTCCAGAAGTATTTACAATAGTCTTGCTAGTAATTTAGGGAGAGATTTTCAAAAGCACAAAGGTCAGGCAGGTGTCCCAGTCCCATTAAAAATCAGTGGGAGTTGGTCACCTAACTGCTTTTTTTTTTTTTTTTTTTGTCTCTGAAAATCTCCTCCTTAGTACTGAAACACACTATCTCCTGGTGGCTGCAGCTCTGTAAACTAACAGTCCACTGGAGAATTCATATGGACCCACCTGCTTTTTGTCATATTTTTATTAAAAAAACAAGCAAACACGCACCACCCCAGAATTTGATGTTTGAGATAAATTTTACAAGAGATCCTGAAAAACTGCTCTGAGGCCTCACTGTGACAAATTTAGTATAAAAGACTGTAAAAATAATAGAAGTCATTGGGAAAATGACAATGGAGCTACCAGCATGGAGGCGATAATTCAGCCACTGACTAAAATTGAAATGGGTCAGGAAAGAATAAAGAATAAGGGCAACGAATAAACCTGATTCATATCTGGATAAAACAAAGTATCACTTAGCACAGCTGGAAACAGACTTTGATGTAAGATTACAGACAGTGCAAGGAGAGGCTGAAGCTTTGAAAGTTACCCTGAAGTTAGCAGTAATGGAGGGTGAAATGAGAGCTATCTATGTGGGTTTCTAACCCTTTGTAATCAGGAACTATTGGTTGGCTGTCTCCTCAAAAAGTCATCCTTCCTAAGACAGGTACAAAACCCATGCACTTGTGGTGATAAAGGTTCCTGGGATAAAACATTTGCTTGTAAATTATAGAACATTAAAATCCTTTCAAAAAAAGAAAAAATCTGAGAGATCAACCATACAATGGAACCTTTTTAAAAAGGTAACTTGTAACATAGTAGCTCAATGCTCAAACCACTGAGCTATCCCTCCCCATTACTGTCTTAAGCCCATCAGATTGTGTGCCTGGCATAGGTGCTCAAAGGGGGAACATGGGTAGGGGAATTTCTCCTCCCTCCAATCTTGCTTACAATTCCTCTAGGTAAAATTGAACCACAATTTGGCCATTAGTAGAGGTGCTTAGTCTTCAAAGCTGCCCAAGAGGGAGGGAACAAGTATCCTGCCCATAACCATGCTTCACAGCCAGGGCCCGCTCCAGGTTTTTTGCCACCCCAAGCGCAAAAAAAAAAAAAAAAAAAAAAAAGCCGGAGTGCCATCGCCGAAGAAACAAAAATAAAAAGGACCGAGTGCCGCCCCCCGAAAAGTGCCGCCCCCCAAGCACATGCTTGGGATTCTGGTGCCTAGAGCCGGCCCTGTTCACAGCCTCCCTGCATCTCTCCTGCAGGTATGTGGTGTTAAGAAAGATTTGTGCACAATTCCTTCCTGAAGCTGCTCCTGGGGTGGTGCAACTATGTACTACCCCTTATTCAGGGCTAGCTATAAAAGCACAATCTATCCCTGAGTTACTGATGCCTTACTTGAAGGTGATATTCAGGTACATTAAGCAGAGCTAACCAGCCACCCTACCAGAGCTTGGAACAGAAAACCATGCAGTTAGCAAAGAGATAGGCAACTCCAAATGAAGTCAATGGAAGCAGTGGGTGCTCAGCACCTCTGAAAATCAGGCCATGGTCACCCAAAATTAGTAGATGCCTTGAAAATGTGGCTGCAGGCCACATCCACAGTCAAACATCAAATTTATGCCAGAGCCAAGAACAGAACCAGACTCCCTTGTCTTAACTACAAGACCATACTTTCTCTCTCCAGAGGCAAGATCTTGGTGTTTCTAACTTGTCTGAAAAAGATGAAGGGAGGCTAGTGTGTGGTCAAGCAGATGGCACATATGAATTTCTGTCCCACATCACCTTCATATGTCTGATATAGTAGAGTAGGTATTTGTCTCATTAACTACAGTGAAAATATATGGGGACAGATCCTTGATCCAGGCTAAATCTAGCTTTAAAGTTGCCATTGTTGGCATAAAGCCCTTGGGGGCACAGTGGATGTTTCAAGGATGGGAAAGGCCATATTCAGAGTGTGCTGGTTGTGGGAAGGACTAAATATTAGCTGGCATTCTTTGTGGGATCGGTCTAGTCAGTATAATTTAAAATAGCCCTTAGTTTGCCCTAAAGAATACTGAGGAAAATTTCCCCCCTGTACCAGCTGCAAGAGCCGGCAACAGAAAGGTAGCATAGAGCCCCTTTTCCTAATGCTCAGTGCAGCTGAAGATCTAACTTAGGCATGCAGGAGTATGGCTCTCCTATGATTTGGAGGGCAGGGACACAAAGGAAGAGTGTACTCTATGCAGCTGACCTCCCAGTTCCCGTTCCCATCTGCCAGAAGGTCCATTGAAGAAAAAAAGGGGGGGGGGAACCCATCCTCTTAGAAAGGTCTCTTTTATTGACTGGATATCAACAAAGCGAAAGAACTCTACCTCAGCAGACCTCCCAGTGTTGATGGGCTGGCTACAAATATAACCACAGAGTGAGCTATGGGCTTAATTTCCAGAACAGCACAATTAGACTCCCCCCACCCCTGGGAAATAGAGAGTAGTGCCGTAGAAGCCTCCTTCCCCTAAAAGCTGACTTTTTTTTATAGGCCCCTTTATTAGCAAATGACATGCAGCTGCTCCAAAGCTATGCTTCCTGGACGCCTCAGAGTTGAAAAGGGAATAATCCTGTGTCCTAGCACAGCGATTGACATCTATTCCCATTGTGCCTTTCATTTTGGACATCTACACTATGCAAGCCATTTTATTTAAAATGAAATATTTTTGAACTAACCAGTGAGTTTGACATGTATCTTACAACAAATCTTGAAGGAAAACACTCACCAAGAGGTGCATTTCACAGACATTCAGAACTAACTTTTCTCAACTCCTGGTATTTATGAAACTTTTGAAATCACCTTTACAAAAATGCAAGTTACAGTCCTGACTATAAATTAATTATTCTTCACATGATGCATGAGAGTACAAAGGGTATGATTCTCGTCTCGCTTCCATCTACTTTACACCAGTGTAATTGCTTTAAGTGGAGCTTCTCCTGATTTATCACAGCATGAAATCATAATCGGGCCCAAGTTGTACCAAAAAAAAAGTGTCTTGGAGGGTAAAGAACATACAGGCTTCAACCTACAATCTCAATGTCCTCCAGGACTGCCATATTCAAGGACACATTCTTTTCTAAATGTTTATACATCTGCCATTTTCCCTCTACAACTTTGATTTACCCTAGGGATCCTCCCCACTTTTTCTGCTTTCTCACTATGACAAGGAAAGAATGCAGACTCCTAAGAGATGGGCCCATTAAAGGCTTAATTTAATAAAATATGTTAATTGTATGAAAACCCCTATAGAGTTATATGTAACAGCTCAAGGGGAAAATAGGCAAGGAGAACCCAACTGCAGAGTTTGCTTCTTCCAGTTGTGTCACTCTCAGAGAGAAAAGACTTGAATATTTTTACCTTATGGTGATACTTTTGGCCAAGTTTTCTCTGGAACTAGGAGGAACAGCAGAGATTGCAACTAACTGTTGGACTCCATTTTGAATGAGACAGGAGGCTACTATTTATATCTTTATATAGCACCATCTAATGTTAGAAATGCAGTATTTCAAGGAAGGCTACCCACTGAAACTACATGGAGACATGGCGGTTGCTGAGAGGTTAGAAATAATGAGGCATAGAGCCAAGGTCTCCAGCCGTAGGCATTTGCTCTGTAGCCTGGAATTTGAGCTCAGTTCAGCAGCCTTGCTCCAGCTGTGAATCATCTTCACTAGGTGCTGAGGGTGGAATTCATGGGGGGACTTATATGTATACCTGCCACTTTAGGCACTACTGTTATTTACAAAACCTCTTTTCAGCTCCGTCTAACTCTGTCGGTGCATATATTTCCACTGTTAAAGTGCCCAAGGTTCTCAGTTGTGGTGGCTGGGCATGCACAATGCTGCCTAAGTCCTGACAGTGCCCAGCAGCTAGACACCTAACTTATGTCTAGGCCACAGTGGGATTCACAAATAATGAGTTTCCCTGCATAGCTTACCTTCAAGGCCCAACGTGGTAGATGTACTCAGAGCACATCTAAACTCACACAAACTGGCCAGGGGAGGAACTCGTACCCTCCTTCTAACATTTAACTCAGTGGTCAGAGCTCTAACCCAGAACGTAGAAGATCTAGGTTCAATTCCCCACTCTGTCTGATGCAGAGTAGGGGAACTGAAACCTGGGTCGTCCATTAATGTGCCTTAACCACTGACCTAATAAGTCACTCTCTCACACTTTTTTTCTGGCCCATTACATATTTAATTATTTATACAGATTGGAACAGCTTCAACGGAAGAACCTGCTCCAATAATTCTCCATAGCTCTGTGGCTAAGGTACCGTCCTGGGGTATAAGAAACTGAAGTTCAACTTCCTGTACCCCAGCAAGGGAGGAAATCAAACTCAGGTCTTCTGCAAATGGGCAAAGGTAAGAAGTCAGGATTTAGGTCTGCTTAGACTTCAGCTCACAGTTGCTAAGTTTCTTGCCCTTAGAGGATTTTATGAATAGGTGACTATTTCACATGACTTGTTACGGGAACTTTGTAAAGGCAATTAATGTATTGCTGCTCCTTCTTTGATCTGAGTCAAATTTCAGGGCCCTGGAGATGTAGATAGAAATTGGTGATAGTCAGGTATTTCTCTGATGCAGTTTTGTTTATTTACAAAGCATGTACAAAGCCCTGTGTCTCTGAAAGCAGAAGGAAACAAATAGCACAAAAGGCTTCTTTTGCTCACAGCACCAAGAACACTCTTTTCAGCCTTTACACCAACCCAAAAACCTCTCTCCAAGTTTATTCCAGAGTCAGACACCATGCAGTCAGCTGCTTCTTGAGGCTGTCCGTTTTTACCCCTAGTTTTCTGTGTTCTCCCCTCTCTCTTTCACACACACACACACACACACACACACACATCCCTACCACAAAATATTCAGCAAAATCTCCTGGGTGTGTGTTCACCTATTCCCTTTCTCAGGGCCGGCTTTAGGACCTGCAGGGCCTGATTCGAATACCCGGCGGCAGTCTGGGTCTTCAGCGGCACTTCGGTGGTGGTGGGGTCCTTCACTCGGCTCCGGATCTTCAACGGCACTGAAGGACACACACACACACCCCCGCCGAAATGCCGCCGAAGACCCGGAGCGGACTGCCACCGGATGAGTAAAAAAAATTTAAAAATTTAAAAGGTGCCTAAGGTGCGGGGCCCTCTTAGGTGTGGGCGCGGGGCCCGATTCTGGGGAATCGGCCTAAAGCCGGCCCTGCCCTTTCTCTTAAGTGGGGACCTAGCCATACAGTTATGTTGACTGAAGAGTGAGTTCATACCTCTCAATGAGGTCTTAACTCAACCCATAACAAGATTTCACTCAGCTCATAACAGCATTGTAATGGACCAGCTGGTGGCTCATTACTCTGGGAACCTTTCCACCACTCTGGCTGAGCTAGAGGGAAAGGATTTACCCAGAATTGTCCATTTCAACATGCTCCAGCACAGAGCTCCATAATCTCAAGAGTGCAGGAGAGCAAGAAATATCCTGACATCAGAGGGGACCTGGCTCTAGAGTCAAGTTGGAGCTATGCAAGAGCAGGCGCATCAGGTCAGAGGCAGCAGCAGCCCAGAATCTGGCTATGGAGGGAAGGCTAGGTAGCAAGCAGTTTGAAAGTTAGGACTGGAAGGCTGAGAGCTGGCAAAGATGAACCCTGCTGCTGGCAGGGGGACAGCAGTAGCCACAGCAGGAGAGAACAGGTCTACAGTCATGAAGATGGTGTGGAGCAGCTTCAATGAGACATGGTTTTTCCTTATACCCCTACCTCTAGGGGCTGCATTAGGAAGTTTTGTTTTGATCACCCTGCTCATTATGATTTTAAGTATTGTTCCTAAAGTATTTACACTATTTAGTTTCTGGCAGCCGCAGTAAAGGAATTCTCTGTTAGTTGTTGCTTTTGAGTATTTATGGGAACCTACTGAGGCCTATTGTCTGTAGAGCCTAATGCTTGGAGCACATACAGTGCTCTTCTCCAAGCTTGTGGTATGCAGAACACTACCAGACATCAGAGTACTGGAACACTCACAACACCACCTTGCACTGGGGTCAGAGACAGAATGTTTATGGGAATGTAAAATCCCTAGTATTTTATACTTTACAAAAATAGCTGTTGTCTGCACTTACTGTGTTCACTGTTTCCATGAGTCCACAACATATATCTCCTGCTCTTCGCCCATAATGTGACAATCACTAGAGCCCTTTCACCCTCTCCATCATCCTCAAAGCCTCATGTCACCATCTTCATCCTTCCAGTAGAACAGCATTGCAGGTTCCTTTGGAACCTATCAGCGCTACATCTTCATTAGCCATAGAGGATTACTAAAGAGTGGCAGTGAAGTATTCCTTTCCCTTAGGAGCTGAGTGCACTTGGCTCCAGTGTGGTCAAAGCTGCTACCTGCCCTCCAAACTAGACACCAAATCCAGGAACTATACTCCAGACATAAGCACAGCCGAGACATGAGCTGACCCATAAATCAACCATTTTAATTTGATTCAGGTTGAAATTTGACCTACAGATTTTCAGCCTGGATAGCAAAATTCTTTCCGTAAGAAAAAGGGATGAAATCAGTTCAACCATTTTTTCTCAGTTCAGTTACACTGAATGGTCTGTTGTTACAAACCCTTCATTAAAATGTATAAGGTTAAAAACGTTCAGCCAATTGAGCAATCAGATTAGCAGAACATTCTTAAGTGCTTTATAATAACAATGAAGATCTCACTTAAACCTACAAAAGAAAGGTAAGTAAGGCAATTCAAATTCAGTTGGTTCATCCTTAGTGCAACTCAGCATATAAAATATACTGTAAAATATCACATATATGAATATATTACACACACAAAATGTTAAAAGAACACTAAGGTTGCAAAGTCACTCAGAAGGTAGGGAATGCTACTATTATGATTTCCTGTATAACCTTAATTTGTCCCCCTTTTACATATGTTTATCATATAGTCTTTAATTACATGATCACATACTATTTTTTGCACAGGATCTCTGCCTCCTTCAGTGCACAGGATGGGCCTGCTTTGGGGATGGAGCAGGGTTGTGTAGTGAAGGAGGCTGTTGCCTGTAGAAACTAATCAGCCCTAATACCTGCCTCTCTCATTTTCCTAGAGGGGGTCTTGCCTAAAGGGTGCTCCCTGCTACCCCTCACCCTTGGCCTGGCAGACCTTATCATTGGGCCTCTGCCCTACGAGCCTCCCTAGACCACTCCCATGCACCATCTGAACCAGCTGCGAGACATGTAGCTGGTCTCTCTCCAAACTGCACCCAGGAAACAGCTGTACATGCTCATGCTCCCCACCCTTCATTTCTTCACCCTCATGTCCTGTCCTGACACCAAGTGGCAGGATTTCTTACACCCAAAGAGGGTGAGGGACCCCAGTGGGCCAGTCCGTATTTCATCCTGGTCCCACAGCCCACTGGGAGATTAGTTGGCAGCTCCTTCGCAGAGCCATGAGCACATGTACCTGGCACGGTTCACAACCTCCCCCGACACCTGCTCTTTCTGTGAAGAGAGGGAGATCCTGGTGCACATTTACATGAAGTGGCCAGGTTTCAGCCCCTCTTTTGGTGCCTCCAGAACCTCCTCAAGTTCTGGCTGCACTTTTCCCCGCACCTCCTGATTTATGCACACCCTGTGGCCCCACCAAGTCGTGCAACCTCCTCGTCAACTTCCTCCAGGTGCTGAACAAGGTGGCTGACCAGCATACTAGGAGGGGGAAGTTAGTGTGTGTGTGTGGGGGGGATGTGTGCTCTGCGATTGTAGGGCCTATTTCCACTCTTCCCTCAAGTCACGTCTCATGGATATGATAGAGGTCTATAAAATCATGACTGATGTGAAGAAAGTAAATAAGGAAGTGTTATCTACTCCTTCTCATAACACAAGAACTAGGGGCCACCAAATGAAGTTAATAGGCAGCAGGTTTAAAACAAACAAAAGGAAGTATTTCTTCACACAACACACAGTTAATCTGTGGAACTCTTTGCCAGAAGATGTTGTGAAGGGCAAGATTATAACAGGGTTCAAAAAAGAATTAGATTGTAACAGGGTTCATGACCTGCCCCTCTTCCTGGGGCCTGCTAGCCCTCTGCAATAAGGCTCAGAGCGGCCTCAGGGTTGTGCAACACCTATGTATTTACTTATTGTTGTCCCACCACCAGTGTTCATCTATAAATAAGCTTTACAAGTTTGGTTACCTCCCTTACAGGCAGTCAGCCTTCAGCTAGGAGGTCTTCAGTCCCCTCCCTGACTGACTTCTCCCTTGCTGCCCCTTTCCTTCTGGCTCCCCCCCAGCCTTTTTAACCCTTGGCTTGTGAGGCCAGTAGGTGTTGCCAATCCTAAGGCCAGCATCAGGCCTTTTCCATCAGCCCCAATTTGCTTCCCTTGATTGGAGCTGACTGGGCAGGGGCTAATTAGGTGCTTCTGCACCAGCACCCTGCTACATAGATAAGTTCATGGAGGATAGGTCCATCAATGGCTATTAGCTAGGATGGGCAGGGATAGTGTTCCTAGCCTCTGTTTGCAAGAATCTGGGAATGGGCAACAGGGGATGGATCACTTGATGATTACCTGTTCTGTTCATTCCCTCTGGGGCACCTGGCATTGGCCACTGTCAGAAGACAGGATACTGGGCTAGACGGACCTTTGGTCTGACCCAGTATGGCCATTCTTATGTTCTCTGGGCAGAGTTCCTCTGGGCTGTGTCCACTGGCTCCCTAGACACCTTCAAAAAGCAGTGGGTGCTGTCTGGGGTTCTCTGCTCGGTGTCCCCCTCTGGATCCCTGATTTTGAACCTGTGACACCCCCTTCCATCCCTGTTGTCCCTGCAATTATTTGATCCCTCGGTCTGGTGGCTCCTCTCCATAGGTTGGGGGGAGGGGCCTTTAAATGTAGCCAGGCCCACACTTGCCCATCCCCAGTGCTTCAATAGGTGCCTTTACCATCAGACCATTGTTTAACTTCCCTGTCTCCTTGGCTACATGCCTTCCGATTTCTGCAGCAAATGAGGGTCCTTATTCCAGTCTCCTCCCACCCGCCCAGCTCCTCATCCAATCTCAGTCTTCACACACACTGGCTTCCACACTCTCAGTATTTCAGCCCCCAACTCCTTGTCCCAATCTACTCCCTCCTTCCTTCCACCACTCTCCTCCAGATCCAGCTTTTGTCTTCTTGCCTGTCTGCATTCCAGTCAGACTGTTCTTCCGCCATACTGCCTCGGTGCTAGCATGTGGAGCACTGAGGTCTGGTGCCACAGTATCCCATGACAGTTGAGAAAAGCAATTGAAGGGAAAATCCTGCTCAACTTCTGCATCCCTAGTTTGGACCATGCTCTGTGCAGATGGATTTTTTGATAAATTAGCTGCCAAACTGAAAGAAGTCTCCAATGAAAATTTGCAAACTGAGATTTTTCAAAAGCTTATAATTTAGCCAGATTTTAACAGGGTTGACAAAAGGCACATCTCTGGCATCTGGGTAACCCCCGCCGCTAACAAATTTCAAGCCCTCCAAAGCCTGGAGGCACTAGAGTTTCTCAGTGAAATGATTGTAAGAAGCTGTTTGTTTTTTAAACATGGTCAAAACAACATATCTTTCCCCAAACTTGTTCTCAGAAACATCTGAACTATTTTTAGTTGAAACTTTTAAAATCAATCAGCCTGAGCCAGACACCCACCATGGACATTTTTTGCCCAAATGGTTAAAGTAAGGCAGAGTTCTCAGCAATTGAAAACGGTGTCTTATAATTGGAAGAGTTGAGTAACCTTAACTATACTTGACACTATGAGTTCCACCTATAATATACACACCTGGCACACATGAGGGGTGCAATACTAATATAATAATTCTATGCAAAATGTCCAGGCTTAGTTAGTGATCTACCCTTGCACATGTGCTTAGGAGCATCCACCATCCTTGTGCAGAACTATGCTTGTGTAGAACAAACACTCACAAGGAGTCTCCTTGGTCCCGGCTCCCTCTGGGCATCAAATCACCCAGTGAGGAGTGAGATGGAGGAAGATTCTTTAGCTACAGCAGGGGTGGAAAGGCCGGATATAGTGTGAATTTGTATCGTCCTAGCCTCTAGGTTTTTCCCCAGAGTGGTGCAACTCTACAATGCCCCATATGCAAGGCTCTGTGCAAATTGCAAACTATAGTTTCTCCTATTTCTCTCTACATTTTGCAGAGAAATTTTATAAATGGGGAGATTTTCAGGGCTATACTCTTGCAATTCTGTAGTGAGTCATGTGTTGTTTGGTGTATTTCCTAAAGCCCCAAGCTCCTAAATTGATGAGATTGCATGAGAATCTCAGGTTAAAAAAAAAAAAAGTAGCCCACGTTCCACGTTTGCAGAGAAAAACTTGAAAATGTGGCAAGTGCAACCTAAAGTGAGGAAAGTCTCAGAAACCAGAAAGCAAACACCCCCTACCCCCCAAAATCATTACTTTTATAAAATCTCATGATTTTTAAGCCAGTCACGTGGTATTTTGTGGCATGACACCTGATTTTTTTAATGTTTATCATTGTCAATACTGCATTGGAAATTGGAGGTGGGTGCCTAGTTCCCCTGGTCTCCCACAGAGAATCAAATCCTCAAATGTATGTAGATGCCTAACTCCCACTGAAATCGGTCTTGTTCTAATTGTGCAAGGTGCATATGTAGATTTTTTTTTTAAATCAATATTAACTCTTTTTACAGTATATCATGTTATGTGCTAACATTGTGTGATAACTTAGGGACAGACTGCACTGAGGATGAAGTGAAAAATTTCTGCCAACACTTCTGCATGTGAGTAACTTTACTTATGGGATTAATTCCATTGACATCATTGAGACTGCTCATAGGAGTAAGTGTTGGCAGGATCAGATCAATAGTTCTTAATTGTCATCCATCTGGGATTAAAAATCAACCTATTAATGTTATTTCACCATAATTCTTTGTATTGACAGAGAAAATAATGGCTCACAGCCAAGCGAGATAAAAGACTGCCATTGTTAGCATCTCTACAGAACGGAGCTTGATGGAGAAACTGGGGAATTGCCTTGGCAATACAAAGCATTGGAAGTTCTTTACTTTTGTGTTTTTGTACAGACCTACTTGATAACATATATAAAAAGTCATGTTCATAGGCATCAGGGCCGGCTCCAGGGTTTTGGCTGCTGCAAGCAGCCAAAAAAAATAAATAAAAAAAAAGCCGCGATCGCGATCTGCGGCGGCAATTCGGCGGAAGGTCCTTCGCTCCGAGCGGGAGTGAGGGACCGTCCGCTGAATTGCCGCCGAATAGCTGGACGTGCCGCCTGTCTCCGGAGCGGCCGCCCCAAGCACCTGCTTGCCAGGCTGGTGCCTGGAGCCGGCCCTGATAGGCATAGAATCCTTGAATTCTATGCCTTTCTAGTGTGTTTAGTCACAACACTTATCTTGATGTGGTGGGGAAATTTGGTTTGGAAAATATGGCCACGTAAAGATAAAATATAAATAATAAAATTTCTCACTTACATGCTCTACCAGTATTAACTATTCAGTAATGGTAGCAATTATTTAATGGCCTTAAGGCTCAATCCATCCCCCATTAAAGTCAATGGAAACAATTCCTTTGACTTCAATGGGAGCCTGTCAGGTGCTCAACAACTGAAGACAGATGAGTTCATGAGTCATTGATTGAGCTGAGTGACCACTTCTATAAGAATTTATTGGTATTTTTGAATGAATTTACTTGGCTGTGTTCTTACCGTACTATTTTCACTTTTGTCAAAATTTGTGGTATTGAACTTTAGGGGATTGTGATGGGTTGGATTACAGAAACCCCCTTGGGAACTGCCACCTGATGTGCTGGGACAACCTCTAAGCCCATTTTTCCTGGCAGCTTGGGACTTCAGAGCCCTGCCTGGTTGTGCCAGACACGGTAGCCTGCTACAAACACAGACCCAGGTCTGAACCACATCCTCTAAAAGCTGCAGGCTTAACTGAAAACAGCTTAAGAAGTGCTCCTGTCTCCAGCACTCAGATACCCAACTCCCAACAGGGTCCAAACCCCAAATAAATCCATTTTACCCTGTATAAAGCTTTATATGGGGTAAACTCAAATTGTTCGCCCTCTATAGCACTGATAGAGAGATATGCACAGCTGTTTGCTCCACCCCCAGGTATTAATACATACTCTGGGTTAATTAATAAGTAAAAAGTGATTTTATTAAATACAAAAAGTAGGATTTAAATGGTTCCAAGTAATAACAGACAGAACAAAGTGAATTACCAAGCAAAATAAAATAAAACATGCAAGTCTATGCCTAATACAGTAAGAAACTAAATGCAGGTAAATCTCACCCTCAGATGTTCCAATAAGCCTCTTTTACAGACTAGACTTCCTCCTAGTCTGGGTCTAGCAATCACTTACACCCCTGTAGTTACTGTCCTTTGTTCCAGTTTCCTTCAGGCATCTCCTTTTGTGCCAGCTGAAGACAAAATGGAGGGGTTTCCAGGGGCTTAAATAGACTCTTTTGTGCATGGAAACCCCTTCCCCTCTCCTATGCAGAATCCAGCTCCAAGATGGAGTTTTGGAGTCACATAGGCAAGTCACATGTCCATGCATGACTCAGTTCCTTACAGGCCACGCCACATTCCCAGGAAAGCTCAGATGTGGATTGGCATCTCTCAAAGTTCATTGTTAGCTTAAGTGTTTCTTGATTGGGCACTTACTGAGAATAGTCTTTTCTCAAGAAGCTGACCAACTGCGTCACTGAGGCTACTTAAAATCAAACAAGTACATAGCCAATATTCATAACTACAAATACAAAAATGATACATGCATACATCTAGGATGAATATATCCAGTAGATCATAACCTTTGCAGAGATATGTTACATAGCATATCTAGCATAAAACATATTCCAGTTATGTCATATTTACACTCATAAGCATATTTCTATAAAGCATTATGGGGTGCAACGTCACAGGGACCTCATCCAAAGCCCATTGAAATCAGTCAGCAGAAGTCATTCATGAAATAAACAAGTGCACATGGAAAGAGAAAGCTAAGTTTTCATGCTCAAATACTCACAGAAAGCACATTTAAAATATCCATTCCAGGAGGATTTCTACCAGAATACTGATTGGAAGACTTACATTCCTCCGATCAGGGAATACAAACAATACCATGTGAAATATATATGAACAGAAAACAGCCACTCTTGACAATAACATATCCTGGAGCTGTGGCCACCCTTCCAAGAGCAAGAGGGGAAAACAAAACAAACAAGCAAGGAGTCGTAGGCTATTCCTTCTCCCACTGGATTATGTGACTCCGGAATCTGATGTTGTGGGGAAATGCACCACACATCCAGTATACTGCATCCAGAAGGAGGGGGAGAAGGGAGGAGACCAGTGATAGCTAAACCAACCATTAGTAGGATTATCCGACAGGTGTTTGTTCTTACCCAGCTGGGTGTTATTTAGTCTTGACTCAGTGAGCTTGAAATGCTTTAGATACACCTCAGGGAGTCAAGCTTCCTGCTGTTCAAATGACAGTGACTCAGTAAATGGGTTCCTTATATATGTGCCAGCATACGCTGCTTCTGCCTGCATGATTACACCTTAACCCTGACAAAAACCAGACGAGTTCCCATTAGGCAGAGAAAGATTGCCTGCAGTTCATATGCCTGACTGCCTATATAACTATGCAGGCTCCATCATGAAAATATGACCTGTATCAGTCCCTTTTATTACAGACATGTTAGGCACAAAATGCCCTTTTATGTTGCTTTGCAGTTAATGGAAAAGATGAACAATCCAAATACTTAAAAACACTTGAAGCTAATTGGGTTACCCCATCCAGCTAATACCCAAAAAATTTTAAGCTGAAAATAACTATTGAATGTTATCTCAGAAGCATTCAGTGCCACAGCCAGAGCATGATGAGGAGCAGAAGAAAATCACAGAAATCGTGTTTATATAGTAATTTATTTTAAGAGATGCGCTGAAGCTTTGAGGGGAGTCTGAATTTCCCCATGTTTGAAGATGTTCACATTCAGTGTTCTTGTTCAGTCTGCATAGCGGTAGGCCCAAACGATGAAATATGGATCCAGATCCATCCTTTCTCAAAGTTCTGGTGGGCTTGAAGACAGTATGCTGGCTTGAATCCATCTCTAATTAATCAATTATCCCATTGTAAAGTACTTGTCACACATTTCAAAGTGATGTTGTAAGAGAAATGGTGCCATTAATACTAGAGGTGTCACCATACAGAACATATGCAGTTTAAGTCCCAAAATGCTCCCCTTCACTTCTATGAGAGCGTGTGGGGAGCACAGGCCTGTGATCTAGGTTGTAGGGTTTCTGTGGGATAGAGGCTCCATGGATCCTGGAGGGGTGGGCCAAGCTGAGAAGAGGAGAGAGCTAGAAGCTCAACCACATGCTACATCACATCATTTCCCTTCATACACATTCCAAGCCATGGGCAGCACAGGCCAAAGCTGACAGATTCAGCATTAACTTGAATAGGCTCTCCCCCCTTGCTTGCTGTGGGAAATAATAATAATGCTGATGTTACTAACAGGGTAGAAACTATGAGACAAGTGATATATAGTGCAGGTTTGACTGTAAGTGTAGCCTAAAAGAAGTATATAGAGGTAGCATTACTGGGCTTGATTTTGAAAAGCCTAGTTGTTCAAGCTGTCCTATTGACTCCAATGATTCTATTTGCACAAGGATTACGCACATGGGTAAAAGTTTTTGGGACTGGGCTCACAATGTGGAGCTGTATCACTTCTAAAAGTAGCGTCATTTTTGTTTCATTTCTGATATAATAGACACTATGAAGTTGTATTAGCACCACAAATGATCATGTAACAAGAAAATGTTCTACAAATACATTAGAAGCAAGGGGAAGACCAAGTACAGGATAGTTGTGTTATTCAATGGGGGGGGGGAGGAGAACAATAACAGAACATGTGGAAATGGCAGAAGTACTAAATGACTTTTTTCTTTAATTTTTCACCAAAAAGTTTAGTAGTGATTGAGCATCTAACATAGTGACCTCCAGTGAAAATGAGGTAGGATCTGATACTAAAATAGGAAAAGAACACATTAAAAATTATTTAGACAAGTGAGATGTCTTCAAGTCACCATGGCCTGATGAAATACATCCTAGAATACTCAAGGAGCTGACTGAGGAGCTATCTGAGCCATTAGCGATTATCTTTGAAAAGTCATGGAATATGGGAGTGTCAAGGCTGATTCCCCACTCTGGCACTTCGAGTGAAGAAGGTGGGGGCCCGCAAGGATTTTAAAAATTAATACTTACCATTCCAGGTTTGTATTAAGCCCCCAAGGTTACAGCTTTTCTGACCTTGGCTTGGTCACTGCCACCACCCAAGTGAAAAACGGCCTCTTGCAAATCCTGGAAAAACTCACTTGGGAAGTTTCCCCTGAGGCCCCTTGGCTTTTCCACCCCTCCCTCGGGGAAGCTGAGAAAGAAAACAAACAAAAGGGAAACCCAGCTGTTGCCATCAGTTAATTGAAAAACATATGCACAGACCTTTTAAGACGCAAAACCAATCAGGTTCTTAAAAAAGATAAATTTTATTAAAAACAAAAAGAAAGAAAATACACCTGGAACTTAAGCTTTTGCTAGATTTTAAAAGAGCAATTCCAAAAATTAAGCACACAAAATAGCTTTCTTGGGGGGTTCAGCTTAAAGGTTACAAGCAAATAAAAGCATCTGGGGAAGCCGTACAGAAAATAAAAGAAATAAACCTAATCATGTCTATCTAAACATTCCCTGTCCCAGTGAATCCTTCTAGGTATGGACGATGAATTTTCACACCTGGTCCAAACTTTACACAATATTCCAGCTGCCCCCGTCTCTTCAGTCCAGAGAGAACAACAGAGAGACAAAGCGAAAGCTTTTTTCCCCATTTTTTAAAAGTTCTAGCCTTCCCATGGACTCTTTTGGTCAGGTGCCCTTTTCTTTACCTGGGGGACTTTTTAACCCTTTATAGGTAAAGCAAGCAACCACCAAGAGGGACTTTATAGCTAACTGGCTGGCTGGGTCCATAAAAGGGAGCTCTTCTCCCCCCCCCCCCCCACTTCATTTATTACAGGGAGAGATTCCAGAGGACTGGAAAAGGCCAATCTATAAAAAGGAGAATAAACAAAATCTGGAGAATTATGGACCAGTCAGCTTAACTTCAGTACCCGGAAAGATAATGAAGCAAATAATTAAGCAATGAGTTTGCAAACACCTAGAATATAATAAGGTGATAAGTAATAGTAAGCATAGATTTGTCAAGAACAAATCATGTCAAACCAACTAATACCTTTCTTTCACAGTGTAACAAGCCTTGTGGATGGTGGGGAAGCGGTAGACGTGATATATCTTGACTTTAGTAAGGCTTTTGGTACTGTCTCACATGACCTTCTCATAAACAAACTAAGGAAATACAGCCTAGACAGAGCTACTATGAAGTGGGTGCATAACTGGTTGAAAAACTGTTCCCAGACACTGGTTATCTGTGGTTCACAGTCAAGCTAGAAGGGCATATTGAGTGGGATCCGCAAGGATCAGTTCTGGGTCTGGTTCTGTTCAATATCTTAATCAATGGTTTAGATAATGACAGAGAGTACACTTATAAAGTTTGTGGACAATACCAAGCTGGGAGGGGTTGCAAGTGCTTTGGAGGATGGGATTAAAATTCAAAATGATCTGGACAAACTGGAGAAATGGTCTGAAGTAAATAAGATGGAATTCAATAAGAACAAATGGAAAGTACTCCACTTAGGAAGGAACAATCAATTGCACACATACAAAATGACCAACGACTGCCTAGGAAGGAGTACTGTGGAAAGGGCTCTGGGGGTAATAGTGGATCACAAGCTAAATGAGTCAACAGTATAACACTGTTGCAAACAAAAGCAAACATCATTCTGCGATGTATTAGCAGGAGTGTTGTAAGCAAGACACAAGAAGTAATTCTTCCACACTACTCTGTGCTGAAACGGCCTCAGCTGGAGTATTGAGGCCAGTTCTGGGTGACACATTTCAGGAAAGACATGAACAAATTGGAGAAAGTCCAGAGAAGAGCAACAAGAATGATTAAGGGTCTACAAAACATGACCTATGAGGGAAGACTGAAAAAATTAGGTTTGTTTAGTCTGAAGAAGAGAAGACTGAGAGGGGACATAAGTTTTCAAGTACATAAAAAGTTGTTTGAAGACCAAGACCATAACAGGGTTCAAAAAAGAACTAGATAAATTCATGGAGGATAGGTCCATCAATGGCTATTAGCCAGGATGGACAGGGATGGTGTCCCTAGCCTCTGTTTGTCAGAAGCTGCGAATGAGCGACAGGAGATGGATCACTTGATGACTACCTGTTCTGTTCATTCCCCCTGGGGCACCTGGCACTGGCCACTGTCAGAAGACAGGATACTGGACTAGATGGACCTTTGGTCTGACCCAGTAGGGCCATTCTTATGTTCTTATGGTTACGTTGGTGGCCAGCAACATCCTGGAGGTGTTAGCTGCCTTTCGACACTGTGTAAACAGGAAGGGACAAGCTGCTTCAGCCACATGGTGGGGGCGAGGGGGAGAGAAGAGATGAGCTCTGCAAAGACACTGCCCAGGTCATCCCTCCTCCCCTGTGGCTGGAAGCAGCTCCCGTTCTTTCCCTCCCACACAGTGCCGAAAAGCTGCTGCTGGCCATATTCTGGTGTGAACCCTGGCAGAAATCTGGGGTGGGGGGAGCATGTGACCCTGTGTGCCCCCCTAGGGTTGCCAACTGTTTCATCGCACAAATCCAAACACCATTGTCCCACCTCTTTCCCAAGGCCATACCCCTGCCCCACACCTTCGCTGAAGCCCCCCCCCTCCATCACTCGCTATGCCCCACCCTCACTCACTTTCACCGGCCTGGGGCAGGGGGTTAGGGTGTGGGAGGGGGTGCGGGGCGTGAGCTCAAGGAGGGAGTTTGGGTGCGGGAGGGGGTGAGGGATTGGGCTCTGGGAGGGAATTTGGGTGCGGGTTCTGGGATAGGGCAGGGGATCAAGGTGCAGGAGGGGGGGCAGGCTCTGGGAGAAAGTTTGGGTGCGGGAGGGGGGGCAGGCTCTGGGAGGGAGTTTGGGTGTGGGGTGTGGGCTCTGGGCTGGGGCAAGAGGTTGGAGTGCAGGAGAGGCGGGGGGGGGGGCAGCTCCCAAAAGTGACCAGCACATCCCTCTAGCAGTGGCTCCTAGGCAGGGGGCCAGGGGTCTCCGCTCACTGCCCCTGCCCGCAGGCACCGCCCCCACAGCTCCCAGGCCAGTGGGAGCTGCAGAGTCGGCACACATCGCTGAAGCCCCTGGGGGGAGGACAGAGGGGTCTCCGTGTGCTGCCCCTGTCTGCAGGCTCCTCTCCCGCAGCTCCCATTGGCCACAGTTCCCAGACAATGGGAGCTGTGGAGTCGGCGCCTGAGGCGGGGGCAGCGCACAAAGACCCCCTGCCCCCTCCCAGGGGCCACAGGTACGTGCCGGCCACTTCTGGGAGTGGCGCGGGCCCAGTGTAGGCAGGGAGCCTGCCTTAGCCCTGCTGTGCTGACGGACTTTTAGCACCTAACATCTCCTGGTTTGGCGTCAGTAGCCTCCGGGAGATAGGGTCTGATTCCAGGAGATTCCCAGTGAAACTGGGAGGGTTGGCAACCCTATGCCCCCCACACGTGTTGTCTCAGGAAGACCTGGCGCCAGGTCCCAGGAGAGGCAGATCCGTCCCAGGGACCTAGCCAGGCGTTGAGGGCAGAGAGGTCCGGGTACGGAGGGTCGGGTCGGTCGGTCAGCCCCCCCCCCCCCCCCCCCCCCGTGAGAGAGGTGTACGGGAGTGTGTGTGTCACCTCTCCCCGTGTGTGTGGTGGGGGAATAGGGGTGTGTGTGTCTGTGTGTGTCACTCCACCCCATGTGACCCCTAAAGCCTTAAAGATAAGGTAAATAAAAATCCAACTACGCAATATTTCTTTTTAACAGGGGTTCAGTCATCTTGATGATAATTTGAATGTTTGTACTGCACAGTCCTGATTGATTGCTGTTGAACTCACTTGAATACAAGTAATTTTGCTAGGTATCCCATATTCAGCATAAGGAAATATGGTCACCCTACCCAGTACGATTTAAGACCTGACAATCGCTACAAGTAAATAACATATAGAGAAAACAAAGTACAAACTATTCAGCAAAGCCAACAATTTTTAATTGTAGACCACTATCTATAAACTGCAGAGGGGCAAATAACTATTTGAGAAACAACCATTCTGATGTCGTTGAAAGAAATTCTGGGTCCAATTCCCCTCATTTATACCAGTGTAAATTAGGAGTATCCTGAAATTAATGGAGTTATACTGGTGTGATGACGAGACAATCAGGCTATCTTTGCCCAAAATTATCTCTGCTATACAGGTCATGATATAGTGCAATAGGAACCTAGATATGCACTCTTACAAAACTTGTACAAAAATCCAATAACAGCCAGTTCCATGTAGCTTGTGTCTTAATTTCCAAATACCAATTGATCTATATCTCCAAATTATGTTAGTCTGTAGGTAAAGTATTATTACAACCTTGGATTGCCTAACATAGTCCAATTGATTAGGAGAGAGCAATGTGATCTATAATAGTTTTGCACTATTGACCTTCTAGCTGGTCGTTTTTATGTCAAAAATTATTGGCTGGCTAGCCACTGACTGAGATAGAGTAGTGTGGTCTTTGACATAAAATACAGAAGCCTCAGCAATAGAAAATACTGATGCTGCAAGCATGTTTACATAAAAGACATTTGAAACATCACATAATCTTCCTTTTCCCCCTCCTTTGCATCTTAAGTTTTTAAGATATACTGGAAACCCAAAATTAAGAACAATGTTCAGCAGAACTGGTGCAAAAATATTCACGATCATGGGCATAAGGAGTGATGTTCCAATATACTTTGAGTGACTTCATCATTATACACTGAATGACAGTAAGACAAAACTATTGAAAGTCAGAATACTTTCATGTAGGGTTATCTAGGAACCAGGACGGGTGTTGCTAATTCCAGTTTTGTTCCACATGGGTTAGAAATGCTAGTTTAGTAAAACCCAAGTGCAGACTGAATGGCAGTTGCCACTGGTGTTTCAAGCATTGTATCACTGAACCCTGCAGGGTGTCAGCAATGGCAGCTTTCTTGAAATTGATCTCAGAAATGTTTCTTTTGGTCAATAATCTTCAAAGGGCAGGGGTGCAATAAAGGAATTTCCTTTAGCCTTTCATTTCCGGGAAGGGAGAAAAGGCATTTCTCCCATTGAGTGGTCATGGATTCCATTAGGGAACACAAAAATACTCTGGGGCCAGGGGAACCCACAAGATTCTATCAGTGTTATAAATTGGCTACGCTTTTGCAATATTTAACAGTCCTTTTTGGTAACTACAGTTTCCAAAAGCTGCAATTGCTTCTCTGAAGGAAAGGGAGGACTAACTCCATGGAAAATTCTAGTGGTGCAGTATAGAATAGACTGGCATCTGTAGGGGCACAGACAAAGGGGGCAAGAACAATGAATCCTGCAGAGTAGATAATATATTAGTTGTATAAATAGCCTCAGACTGATTATTCTCTCAACTACACCAGTTGCATACCAGCATAAATGGTGTCTTCAGTGAGTAACAAGATTTACACCAGTGAAAAAAAGAATCAGGTTCAGTGTGTTTAAAAATGAACACAAAAATTGACAATGAAACAAATTTATTCTGTCCCCAAGATAATCCTCAGCTCAAACTCATATTGAATATTACCTTTTATGCCTCATGCTTAAAATTAGGCATATACAGTCTTCGGATTAGGTACCTTGTCTTTCTATATGTTCCTCTAAAGAGCCCAGCACTCTTTTGAGCAATGTAAAGACACATCAATAGGATCTATGTATACATAGAAGTAATCTACTTTCCAGCATGGTGGTAATGGTGCTTTTAAATTGCAGGCAGAGAAATTACAATTTGTGCTGATGTCTTGGATCTCAAATAGCAGTTATTTTTCCTCATAGGCCACAATTTGATCTGCTTATTATCCACTGAAATGCAGGTGTTGCAGAGGGAGAGGCAAAAGGGCGTAGAAACAAGTGCAATAGGTTCTGGCATAGAATGTATCATTTTTGTTGCTGTTATTATCTTGGATCATCTCCAAGCAGGAAACCTAAGAAAATCGAATACCCCTCAGCAATGGGTGTCTAATAAATAGGCATGCAGTTCAGTTACTTGACAATGGTGATCAGAAGAAACAGAGCTATTATTCTTTGTTCTTTAGTCAATATAGCCTCTTATTCCCACCCAACAGACAACCCAATTGATAGGAATACTAATTACTATAATTAATAATTTAAAATATCCATATCCCCTTCCATCTGAGGATCTCAAAGCACTTGATGACATTCGGGAATTAAGTCTTACAATATTTTTATGAGGGAAACCATGTAGATTTATTTTAGAACATTTTGGGAGGGAAGCATATCAAACACTTGTTAGGTATTAAAAAATGTTGTTTAATATGTTCAATTAGGTATTTTAATAATGTATTTTTGAAGTAATGTTAAGTAAATCATTGGCTTCAATAGAATTTAATATGGAGTATATGAACTATGACCCTTGGACTCCATCTTTGTAAGCAAACCTGTTTACAACTTAGACACTGGAGTCCTCTGGCTCAAACCGGACTGAACCAGCTTTTCCCGCCTTAGAGATTATATAAAATCTTGCTCAGAGCCTGCACAGGGCTGTCCATTCCAGCGGCAGCGCGTGCACGGTCGGGGCTTCCTAACGCTCCAGAGCTAGAGAGTAGAGTACCATCTATCCCGCAGTGAGGTTGAGGAAGGAGAGGCCTGTTATCACTATCCCCGCCACAGTGAACTGAATCCATCTTACCTGTGAAGGGTCCTGCTTTCCTGGTGTCCATCATCCCAGAGGGTCTCCCCACCTGCGACGAAGTCCAACAGTCATCGGGACTCCCCAGTAGTCCTCCTGGAAGGCTCTAAATCAGCTGGACAGTAGAAGGCCCTGGGCTTCGCATCTGTATGCTGTGTCCACTGCGCCTAAATCGTAGGAATCTGTATTGGGGTTTCTTTATTGTCTTCTGAATACCAAGGGAGGTTTTGTGGGTCTGAGCTTCAAGTTCATAAAGCCAGTCACTGAATCACCATATGTTTATGTTTCTTTCCCCCCCATTTTTCCTAGTTTTCTGTACCTTTACCCTTAATATACTTACGTTTGTTTGCACCATAGTACCTAGTCTTTTCTTCATTTTTATTATATCACACAGGGAGGGAGGGACACCCTTATTGTAAGCTAAATCCACCGGTGACAGATATGGAAGGGAGTCGAGTCTGTTCTTCTGGGAAAGGGGGCTTTCCTTTTATCTCCCCCTACCATTTCTAAAGTTTTCCTTTCTGAAGTGTTGCTTTATTCCCCTTGAGGCAACACACTATACAACTAAAACTATCCTCATCTTGATTGAATGTCCATTTGCATTCATCAAAATGTTATTTCATTTTAAAAATGTCCTCCCTTGCGGAAGTCATCATCATCTTGTCAGGGAACTTTCACTTCCACAAGACATCGATGTCTGGTCATATGAGAGTTCCTCTATCATATAGGGGCTCTCCATTAATATAAAGGATGTAGCCTGTACCTATGGACAGCTGTCTCCCCCTGAAGTGGGGCAAGGAGGAAGAGTGTTGCAGTCATGCTGGAGGCAGGGCAGTATGCAACATTACCTGTGCTACACCAATTCATAAATGGCACATAATCCCTTAGAGACCAAAGCTAAATAGTGTAAATCAGAGAAGCCCCATAGTTATTATAATTTACACCAGTGGGCCAAGGTAAATGTACCATGAGAATCAAGGAGCTTTTGCTCCCTCACAGCATCCCATCTCTCCTACACGAAGAACATGTTGGCAAAGGAGAGAATCTAGCTTAAAATGTTTCATGGGAGGGCACCGGTTGGCAACTATAGTCAATTGAAGTAGATTTCACAAAAAATCATCTAGTATTTCAGGGGAAAACATTTTCTCCCCTGTGTGACATTTCTTTTAACCCCACTGAAGTAATATTTTCAGCCTATGAAGCATGGGTGTAACAAAGATCAGAATGTGGCTCTATTATTAAAGAGAAGCAATGCATTGTTCTTCCAGAGATCAAAGTAGAAATTACTCATAAAATGTTAAAAATTAGGATTCAATAGCTCCTGGAATAAGTGTCATGTATACTGGTTAGCTGAATTCACAGTCCTATACCTCTGCCATACATTAAAAAATGCCCCCCAAATAGGGACAGCCATGCCTTGGATAATACGTTATATTGTAAAATCTAAAGGATTCAAGAAAGGAACTTTGATTTCAGACCTATGTATACCTTTGTCTGTCTAGCTAAGATTTCAGATATGTATGTTGTGCAGCAGAAATTAGAAATCTTATTAGCATTCAGAATCCATAACATACATACTTGAGTGTATTCCCTATGAAATATATAAGGAAAGTTTATCTTCATAGCAAAGAAACAATTGAAGTTCAGTTTTATTGAGAGAAATTAAATTTATTTTGTTATCCATTGGGAATGTTATAATTCTAGAACTGTTAGAGGAATACTTTAAACTGTACTTTTCATCCAAAAAAAAAAAAAGGCACTGGGACTCAGATTGCTACCGTACTTTTTTTTTTTTTTTTTTTTGCAAGAACTCACAATAACTCTGCAGCTTTTCTTTTAGAATTGTTAATTCCATAAAAAAAGATTAACCTCTAAATCAACTTCAGGTCTCAAATTTTGTTGAGCAGGAAATGTTACGGATTGCATTAGTTCTATTTAGTCAGGTCTCCTAGAATTTTGTGCTGTATTTGAACCATGTATAGTAAATAAGATTTGTAACTGCATGAATCAGTCAGTCCTTATAAGTTACTAGTTCCACAAGATACCTTCCCTTTACAAATTTGGTGAATACATTTAGGTGAATAACTAATGCTTTATTTTAAAGAAGCTGGTTTGGGGTCTTTTTAATCAGCTAGCTGGTGACAGGGCCAGGAAGGAGAAGGGCTTGCAGGGCATACCTGTCTTGTTAACATGGTTTGGTAAGCAGAGGGGCTGCAGCCAAGAAATCCAATGTAAGAGTGGTAGAACCATGTGGTTCTATCCAGAGAGGAAAGAATGTAGCGAAACCAGTCCCTAAAGGGGTGCACTGAAAAAGGACTTAATGGGGTCTAAAGCACAGCTAACCCTGTAACCATAACTTACTATTTTCTTGTAGTTATTATTTGCATTTCTGCGGTGTCTGTCATCACTGTGATATTAAGTGCCATTCCATACATTAGAAAAGTACACTTATGAGCCCAGGGCCGGCTCTAGGTTTTTTGCCGCCCCAAGCAAAAAAAATTTTGGCTGCCCCCCGTCCCAGCCCTGGGCTCCTCGCCGGACCCCCCTGCTGCCCCAGCCCTGGGCTCTTCCCCTCCACCCACACCCCCTGCCGCCCCAGTTCTGGGCTCCCTCATTCCCCTCCACCATTGCCACACACACACACCTCCTGCCACCCCAGCCCTGGGCTCTCTCCCCCCCACCTGCACCCTCCTTCCGCCGCAGCCCTGGGTCACTGGTAACTCGCTCCCACGGCAGGTCATTCAGCAGGAATTTTAGATGTGCACAGAACACAGACAGGATTCGTTCCCATATGGTTACAGAACCGCAGTAAAGTGGAACAATTTTCAGCTTGTGTGACTGGAGGATATCTGGATGCATATTATAAGACTGTCCTACATAAATGAAGAAAAGTTGAGGTGCCTTTATTATTCTTTTGTTCCTCTCTTTCTTTCTATGGGGAATTTGCCAATGCAATATCACTGTCTTCCTTTTAAACAAACAAACAAACAAACAAACAAGGCAATGGCTGTTGAAAATAGCAATTCCAGTCCTAATAACCACTGGGAAGCATTTCTTGCTCATTTTTATCCTACTTTTTCTACAGCAAGTTACAGTGGATCAGTATATTTGATTTGGGAGAAATGAAGTAACAGCTGCCCAAACTGAGCTTGAGCACTCCTGAATTTTGAGGTGTTCAAATCTGGAAGGCAGGTGCTGGGGAGAGGGGGAGGAGGGGGCTGTGGCTCTGCGGGGGAGCACGGCAGCATGTATGCAGCAGTGTGTCTGGCGCTGCGTGGAGCCAGACACACTGGTCTGAGTGGCACGGTAAGGGGGCTGGGGGGTTGGATGGGGTGGAGGTTCGGTGGGGCAGTCAGGGGCAGGGAGAAGGGGGGGTTAGATGGGTCAGGGGTTGGGGGGGCAGTCAGGGGACAGGCAGCGGTTGGATAGGCATGGGAGTCCTGGGGGTTTATCAGGGGACAGGTAGGGGGTGGGGTCCTAGGGGGGAAGTTGAGGGGGGGTCTCAGGAGGGGGCAGTTGGGGACAAGGAGAAGGGAGGTTTAGATAGGGGGTGGGATCCTGGGGGGCAGTTAGGGGCAGGGGTCCCGGGAGGGGGTGATCAGGGGACAGGGAGCAGGATGGGTTGGGGTTTCTGTGGGGGGCAGTCAGAGGGAGTGGATGGGGGCAGGGTGGGGCTACCCTCCCTCCCCATGGAGTGTCCTATTTTTTGAATGTTAAAATATGGTATCCCTACCCTTCCCAATTCAGCTCTCCATTCACTGCAGCATGAGGTCTCAGCTACCTCACTCCCTCCCCCTCTTTCCTGTTGATAATGGCCAAGGGAATGCTGGGAAATGTAGTTCTTTCCCTGCTCCAGGCTCTATAGGCAGGGAGCTAACCAAGGAACTACAGCTCCCAGGGCCCCCTGTTGGTTCTCAGCTCCCATGCTGGATCCCTGCCGCCCCTGCAAATGGGCTGCCCCAAGCACGTGCTTGCTTTGCTGGTGCCTAGAGCCCCCCTGTATGAGCCCTCTGGAGATAGAATCAGTTCTCCTCTTCTCCACATAGTTGGAGCAAGGTGGTTTATTCCAGGAGTATCATACTGGATACATTGCCACAGCATGGCTGTTAAAAATATCTGCCTAAAGATCTGAGCCAAGGCGCACTTAAGTCTTCCTCCTTGTGCATATTCATGAGAATACAGTTCTTAATTACACAAGCACTTTTTTTTTTTTTACACAGGATCTTCCTTTCAGTGCACTGTATGGACAATGATCAAAACTGAAGCAGATAGTCAATATTTCTTTTTACCCTCATCATCCAGTATGTGGTCCCATACCTTATTTAGTGCACATCATCCAAACCTGGAATTTGGATTCCAGTGCGAGTTCTAGAAATACCATGAAGACTAAATAGCATAGAGGAAGACATCCAATAGGCCAACACTGTGCTTTTGAAAACCCCACCCCAGAGAACCAGTGTGTATATCAAGGAGCAGAAATTTGCCTGATGTCTTTGAGTCAGTTCAGATAAGTACTTTGTACAAAGAGAAGTAAAACTGATTATTCAGAGATAAAAATTAGCAGATATATTTCACAGCTCTGTCTGGTGAAATGATGCTCTTATAACTAACAAAGCATTAAACGAGTTGAAGTAGGTATTCCGTAGATAGAGAATATGATTTTTGTTCATGAAAACTCTGCCTAATGAGTTACACCTAATGGAGCTGACTTTTGTAAAAGTTTCTTTTGTGTTAAAAACTGAAACTGAATTTTTTTTTGTTGAAGTGACTGGACTAAGCCTGCTGAGTATTTCATAGCCCATATTATTATGATACAGATTCCCAGCATCATATTTAATTCTGAACTTCAAGGTACATGCAATTAAAACAGAAATCATATAGAAAAGTTTGAAGCATGAAATAACCAAAAAAAGTAGACAACTTCATTACAGCAAGGACAAAGTCATCAGCCACAGGAAATAATGTAGGAAGTCAAGTCAAATTGAGCCAATGGGATGTAATGTGTTCGGTAAACACAGCTAAAGAAAAAAGCTTTTGTAATCAGCGGAGTCACTAAAGTGCAGCAATAGTGGTAGAGAACAGAGATACAATGCAGTCTGAAATTCAGGAAAACAGAGGAAATTGGAAAGCAAACATTGAGAGCTGATGAAACAAGAGATCATGTTGAATAGGAAATGGCCTCAGACAGCCTTTGAAAAAAATGATGGCTAAAATATAGACCTGCAAAAGAACAACTGATAACTTCTGATCACCGAGCTAATTTGTTTTAAAGAAATGGTCAGCAGAGGTAATAACCAACTCAAGTACATTCTCTTAAATTGCAATGGCCTCAATTGGTATCACTGGAGACAAACTGGCATTTTAAACTGGGGGGCAGGGTTTGAAGGCAGAGGCAGGGAAAGAAACAATGAGGACCTAGAGGAATGATATTTATTAGTTCTGTAATTAGTGGTGAAAAACTACGGGGAGTAGCAGTTTCATTCTCAAGAATTTTTTTTTCAATTATAGCAAGTCAGTCTTCACAAAAGAAGATGGGCAGTACAAAATCAAAACAGTATGGTGTATCTTTAGCTTTGATTTAAACAACGATATTGACTCATTAGATATAGCCTGAGATATAGAGTTACACAAGCAAGAGAAAAAGGCAAAGCATCTGTAACATGAAATAACAGTGTCCCCTCAGGTTTCAAAGACCCACAGTGTAACTAGAAATAAATGTATAACAAGATTTATTGCACATACTCAGAGCTGAAACACTGTGTGGGCAATACTGATTTTTTTTAAATACTCCAGTACCCATTTGCCAGGTCTCTTCCCCCTCCCCATCCCCCGACAACGTAATAATTTCAAGTTGAACAATGCAGGAATATTTAAGTAAGAACCCCACAAAAGTAACTGTGGACTACATCTTCCAAAAGGAATGTGTCCTCTTAACTGATATGAAATAGAGTGTGTTTGTGTGTGTGTGTGTGGGTTAATGTACTATGTTAAAGCACACTAGGGGACTTTTAGTGAGCACTAGCAAGGGCTATATGGGCCAGTACATGACACATTGGTGCACATTAGAAATCACACCCCCATAGCGAACATTGCCAATTCATGTAGACAAGTTTTAAGGTGGTACACGTTCAATGTGTAAGGGTGGCAAATCTGTCACATAATAGTTTACAGTCTGGAGGATCTCAAAGCATTTTACAAACTGTATTCATAAACCACAGTACCCACCAATGAAACACAGATGATTCTGAGGTGGAACATGGCAGCTCTTTAACATTTTGCAGAAACATTACATAACAATCAAATAAAGGGAATGATGAAGAATAATAGGTCCCAGTTCTGTAATACCTTCGTCATGTGGAGTATTACCTTCATAGCATGGACATTTTTTGTTTATTCATTTGTTTGTTCTGGGAGGAAAAAAGGAACATCCACTACAGACGTGTTCAGTTTTGAAATCTGTGTAACTTTTATTCCAGTCAAGTTAAAAATTAAAGATGACAATGAATGATTTTAATTTTATGCCACTGTGTAGGTTTTCCGTTTATAAAACTTTTTCGCCACTGAAACATTTCCTAGACTTATTTGAACTACTTTTCACAATGGGCAGAACCCTCACTTGAGGCTCTTCCCATCATAGGTGGTTCTCCTCCTCATTTTTGAATAGATTACAAAAACATCTAAATTTTACTGGCATCTGCTATATAAATGACTTGATCAAAAATTAAATGTGTCCATGATCATGATTTTTTTTTGTGCTCGTGAAAATCATCAGATTTAAGTCTCCAGTACTGTCAGTCTTCATATTTTATGCCTCTAGAAGTGTTGCATAAGAATTTTTAAAGGAACAAAATGTACCTTGGTAGAATTCAGACCCTGAGTATGACACCAAGAACTTTTGAAATGCATAACCAAAAAGAACTGCAATATGATGTTCAACAGGAACATAGTCTTAGATTGATTCATAGAAAAGATTTCTTTTATCATGGAAGTATTCATGGAACTAGTTTCTGCTGATGATTGTGACAACTGCAGAGATGACCATATTACATATCATTAAAATAAGAAGACATGCAAGAAATAAATACAATGAATATAAATTCAGGATCTTGCTAGACAATTAGGACCGCAAATTCTGATCACAATTACATGAGTTCAATCACATAGGCTTCAGTAGGGTTGCATGAGTGCAACTGAGGGCAGAAATGTACCCATTGGTAATAACAATGAACAAAAGAGGGAGATGATTTATTTCTCTACCTACACAAGCCACTACTAATTTCCAAGCAGACTGTGTTCTGGTCTGAGAAATGTGAACAGGCAGTTATAATAGAACTGCTTGTCTCCTGAAAAGACAGAGACAAAGAAGAAAATGAGCTGGAGGCAGAAATGTAAAAGCTTTTGTAGCAGAAACACACTGATGTAGGATGCAAAATATTGTGCCTGCTAGCAGAACTACATTAAGAAATTACCACCATTTTACCAGCCCCATTTTTGACAATCAGTGCACTAAATTGTATGCATGAAAACAATAATGTAAATTATGCACACGCACACACATTTGTGGATATGCAAACCAGAGACTGCACACTTGCAATACATTTTGCATGTGCACCAGTGTGTGTGCAATTTAGCATGTGTGCTTTTGTAAATTTCTTTCTTGGTATCTAGAGTCAGTTAAAAGAATGGTAGTTCCTGTGATGACTATAACAGTTAATTAACTGTTTAGCTAGATAAAGCAGTCATAACATAGGAGCATATATTTTCCCCCTTCCTAATATCATAGAGGCCTTTATCAAAAATGAAACATAAAAAACATGAAATATGTGAAATGTTCTAAACATTTTAAATGTGAGACAATTTTATGTATTTGGTCACAATACTGCAAGACTTAAAGAAACAACCATCAATTTCTCCCTAAATGTAGTATGTTTATCATGCCCAGCCACTTCCTCAAGTTAGCTCACTAAAAAGTGAAAAACATGAAAATGCAAACAAGTAGGAGCTGTAGTATAATAGAACATTAAGGAAAACACTTAATTTCACATTTCATGTGACATTGCAGACTTAAAACTCCCTTGTTACTGTGTTAAAGCAGACAGAAACTAAAGTTGTGTTTAAATTTTCTCTCTCCAAAACCTCTTGGAAGCTCTGACTCATGGGAAGTTTTAAAAAGGAGTTCTATATCCCATTTTCTGGCCCTTTGTTTTACTTTTTGCAGAATCTGTTTCCTTCATCCATCTCCTCCCAGCACATCATCATATTCCTGTTGCTCACTCACTCTTTCCAGCAACAACTTCATCTTACTGTAAGTCAGGATGGTAATTTTTAACCTTTTTCAATTGTGCCCAGCATGTTTATATTAGATACAAGTACCTTATTTATATATTTGCTTGTGAATCTAGTGCTTGTGAAAGTACCAGGATGTCCATCCTGGAGAATGAACTCTTCTATATGTAAACAGAAAAGTTATAGCCTCTACATCACCAGCACAACTTTCCCTTCAGTGTCCCACTCTGACTCCTTCCTTCTCAGTTCCTGTCAAAACTTTGCCCTCCATGACAAGAACAATGCCAATTAGAAGTGAAATACTCTGTATTCCAAAGAAAAAGGTCTCAATCCAATACCCACAGAAGTCAATGGAAGATCCCCATTTGACTTCAATGTAGATCGAATCAGGATCTATCCAGTCCATTGAATATAATAAATTCTCCATCAAAGTGAAACAGTCTAAAGGAGAACATCACATAAACTCAGCCCAGACTTTTGGATTCACGTCTAGGACAGAATTTGGTAATTTTAAAGACTTTGATTTTAAAGACTTTGATTTGTCCCATAGTGTCATCACTGAGGAATGTTAAATGTCATATGAATGCAATAAAAGAGAAATAGAATCATCTCACACAGCAATCACATACACTCAATGGAAAACCCATTATGGGCTCCTCAGTTCCTTTCTTCTTTTAAATGAAACAAGAGAATTGCATTCTTGATCCTACCACAGAGACTCTGAAATACTGTTGGCACTCAGGGCCTAATCCAGTGCCCACTGAACTCAATGGGAGTCTTATCAGTGATGTCAAGGGCTTTGAATCAGGGCCTCAGTGAAGGTCAAATATTTTAGTGCTTACTCAATTCTTGCTCAGGAAAAAAAACAAAACAAAACAAAAGCCTTTTGCCTGACTTAGACCATGCTTTATTCAGGTCCCAAAATGCATCATGAGCTTCCTCGTATCTTTCCTATCTAAAATATACTGATTGCTTTTCTGATGTGGGGGGTAACATTGTGACATACTATACCCTGGGGAAGCATCTTGTAACCCCCATATTCCTCATCTGGATATAAGTGATATTACATATAAAGCATGCCATGTGAGGTATCAGGCAAAAGATTATGATTGGCTGAAAGTCACTGTTCTATCTAACTATGTATATCTTTAGTGCATATGAAGTTAAGAGAGTGTGTTATATGGTTGTCACTAAAACATGCTGTAAATTGGGGAATCAGACAGATATTAGCTCCCCAGAGACAACAGCAAGGAAAGTAACCAACGCCCGGGCGGGGTGTCAAACAACCATCAACAACCATTGTCCCGCAAGGGAGCTACAATTCAATGAGTCACCTGCATAAGGCCACACCAGGGGAATTGCTCAACCTTGCCTGAAGACTCAGCAACGCCCACCGGACATACCTGGACTTGTGTTCCCCAAGCACATGGATTGAGTGTATAAAACAGAAAACAGGGGGTCCATGCTTCACCTTTCTCCTGCCCCCACCTATGCTGCAAGCAATAAAGACACTCAGAAGACTGAAGACTCCAATAGAGGAAACTGGCGGATCGGCAGGCAGTGATCGATCCAGCGGGGATTGATTTATCGCGTCTAGTCTAGACGCGATAAATCGACCCCCGAGCCCTCTCCCATCGACTCCTGTACTCCAGTGCCACGAGATGCGCAGGCAGAGTCGACGGCGGAGCGACAGCAGTTGACTCACTGCGGTGAAGACACACGGTAAGTCGATCTAAGTACCTCGACTTCAGCTACGTTATTCACTTAGATTGATTCCCGCCACCCCCAGTGTAGACCAGGGCTATCTTTTGTAGTCAATACATTTGTTTAACTGTTTATCTTTATCAGTGAGTTTGCCTGAAGTGTGTGGTAAACCTGCTCAGGTTTGCAAAGGCTAGTGTATATCCACTTTCCATTGATGAAGTGGTGAACCAATTAATAAATTTGCATTGCTCTTCTTGAGCAGTGCAAGACAGTATATTCCTGAGGTACAAGACTGGGAGCTGTGGGGATTTGGCTGGTTCCTTTCTGTGTGTGACTCATGAGTGGCTCTGGGAGCATTCATGCAATCTAGCTGGGTGTGGGGCTCCACATGCAGGTGTGCTGAATGATCACAGCACCTGTAGAGGTTTGCTGCTTGTCACTAGCAAAGCATTGTGAGAGAGCCCAGGCTGGACAGATAAAGGGGCACAGCAGTCCCACAGTCCCAGGCTGCACCCCGGAGATCCCATCGCAGTGGTGTATTTGGCAGGGATGAAATACACAGCTTGTTGTACTGAGCAAGGTTTGCACTTCATACTGTTTATACCTGGGGCTGTAAATGGTATACACAGCTTTCCCCTCAACACCAGTCTAGTGCCCCATTAGTGTTTTCAACATTTAAAGTGTTTCCAAACATTGAAATATATATGACACAAATAAAAAATACCTAACTATAATGTAGTGAAGTATCAGGCAACAGGGCAGCAGTATTTTATGCCATGCAGCACATGACAGTGAGGTGAGAGACATTTCACACACATGGTTTTCAGATGTGGTAAATCACTTGGCTGTGGCACAAGCTCTGTATCATACCAGTTAAATAAATATATATATATATATATATATATATACATACACACACACATGACATGATTCTCACTTCAGAGAAAAGCATATCACATATTACCAAATGCAGCAACCTTTAGCAACATTTTGGAGAAGCAATTTCCATTCCAGTATATTTGCTCACTCAAATGAAAGCCAGTCTCAAGCAGAGAACCAGCACAAGGCCCACACACAAAGTGGACTTGTGCTGGCCCTCTGCACAGGAGACAAGTTTCAGCCACACACTGTGGTTTTATAAAATATTTAAAAGGAAATTGTTTACCATTTTGTTTACCAGAAGTATGATATGATGTTTCACAAGATTTTGTTGAATTTTTTCCTGATTGAAATTTCAAAAGTTTAGAAGTACCAGCCCCAGTGTGGATCTAAGGAAAATTAGTAGTTTTCCTTTATACATAAGACCAGGTTTTTAAAAGAACTCTGGCCCAGATTTTCAAGTGCAGAGCACACACAGTTGGAGCCACATTTCCAAATGAGCTCAGCTCCTATTTAGGCACCTGAACAAGGGCAACATTTTTTTAAGCAGTTCCAGATCCAACATGCTGAGCTCTTGTGAAAATCTACCCCACAGGGGGCTCAATACCCAATGGGAATCCTCATAATTCCAAAGGACTGCAGTCGAACCTGGATTTGGCCAAGAGGATGTCAAACAGATTTGTAGAACACCATAGTTAGAACTGGTTGAGAAATGGAATATCACTTTTTCAGGAAATGTCCAATCATTTTAATTCAGAACCAAATGTAGACATTTTCTACAAAGAAAGAAGTCCAGTCATTGAAAGGGAAATGCTCATTGTTTTTATTTGAAACAATTCAAATGTCAATATTTCAAATCTATTAAAAATTTCAACCCAGAGGAGTAAATGTCAGAGTAGCTGTTTTGAATTTACCTATCAGTAGACAGGAGAAGGGAAAAGTAAGTTTTCCATAGGCTCCAAGCGCATGTGCACATGCCCCTTCCCAAACACCATCAACATAATCCCCATGGACAGTGAAGGGTTGAAGACTGGTGGGAGGAGGTGAGGAGAAGAAGATGAGGATGAGGGGAGAGGAGGAGGTAGGGTGGTAGAGCCTACCAGCACTACAAGGAACCCCACTAGCAAGTGGTCAGATTCACTACAGGTGAAGGCTGCCCAGAATCCTAATTTAATGAAAAACACAGCCAACAGGGTGCAAATTGCAATAGTCAGTGAGACAATCACTGACCCAAATCCATTCTCTCTTCCCAAAGATTTGTGTGGAGAGGGTACAGTTCAACAGCCTTATAGGAAACCCCACAAGCAGATGGTCAATCAGTGTATCCCAGCCCAGTCCCATGACCTGTCAAAGATGGAGCAGCAGTTCACCATTTTGGAGTCAATTGAGCCAATTATACTCTCTCCAGTATTCAACTATAAGATACCATATGGCATAATGCAGTAACCAATCACTAGTTACAGAATGGCAAAACAATCTTTTTGAAATTTTGGAATAGAAAAATTGAAATACATTTTGTAAAATTATATCAACTTTTTTCAGTTCAGAATTTCTTTGAAAAATTAATTTTAGAACCAAACACGGTTTTTCAACCTTTTTTTTGTTTGAAAATTTTTGACCAGCACTAACCACATTATTTTCTTTATACTTCTGCTTGAAGTACTCCCTATCCTCATAATGCATTATACCAGAAATACTGCAGCAATTTCAACTTTACAGTAGTTAATGGTGGCCATTGTAGGCTGAATGTCTGAATAAAAGGGTCCCTGCTAGTTGCTATTGTTTGCTTCTGAAGTCTGAGATAAGTTTGTATCTACACAAATGATACAAAATCAACATGGCACATATTAAATGGATTAAAAACTGGCTAACTGATAGGTCTCAAAACATAATTGTAAATGGGGAATCATTATCGAGCAAATGTATTTTTAGTGAGGTCCTGCAGGGATCAGTTGTTGGCCCTACACAATTTAACATTTTTATCTATGATCTGGACAAAAACATAAAATCATTATTGATAAAGTTTGCAGATGAAACAAAGATTGGAGGAGTGGTAAACAATGACAAGGACAAGTCTCTGATAAAGAGCAATCTGGATCATTTGGTAAACTGGGCTCTGGCAAACAATATGCATTTAAACATGACCAAATGGAAGGTCATACATATAGGAACATGGAATGTAGGCCTTACAGCATAGCATGGTGGTGGTCTCTAACCTGGGAAGCAGTGACTCTGAAAAAACTTGGTGGTCATGGCAGATAACCAGCTCAACATGACCTCCCAATGTAACACCGTGGTCAAAAAGTCTAGTCTCATCCTTGCATAAAGAGCGGACTATCAAGTAAGAATAAGGAGGATATATCACCTGTGTATTTAACACTTGTGTCACCACTATTGGAATACCATGTCTATTCTGGTGTTCACAATTCAAGAAGGATATTGAAAAATTGGAGAGGTTCTGAGAAGACCCACAAGGATAAATAAAGGATTTGAAAACATGCCTTATAGTGATTGATCTCCTTAAATCTATCTATTTAGCTTATCAAAGAGAAGCCTACAGAGTGACTTGATCACAACACGGGGAACGGTAATGTGATACTAGAGGCAGTGATTAATTTGTGCCAGGGCTGAGCCCCGGCACCTCTAGGCTTGGCAGTTCATAGACCCAGCACCTTTGCACTTGCTTCATCAGTTATGAATGTAAAAAAATTACTGGAGCCCCGGCACCTCTTTCATTACTAATTAAGCACTGATTAGAAAGCTCTTCAATCTAAAAGTCAAACGCATAACAAGATCGAATGGCTGGAACTGGAAGCAAGACAAATTCAGACCCAAAATAAGGCATAGATTTTTAAGACTGAAAGTAACTAGCCATTTGAACAAGTTACCAAAATATTTGTGGATTCTCCATTATTGCAAATCATTAAATCAAGACTGGATGTTTTTCTAGAAGGTATGCTCTAATTCAAACAGGAATTAATTCAAGGACATCTTATGGCCTGAGTTATGCAGGTACTCAGACTAGATGATCAAAGTGGTCCCTTACGGCCTTATAATCCATGAATATTTCTTTGTTTTGGTGTTCCCATTGCCACAGGAATTGAAACATCCAAGCCCCTAAAAGTTTGCCTCAATATGTAGCATCTAGGAACTGCAGGACTTGTAGCATGGTGTAGGATGGAAAGCTCTTATTCTCACCTATCAGAGGGATAGCCGTGTTAGTCTGGATCTGTAAAAAACAACAAAGAGTCCTGTGGCACCTTACAGACTAACAGATGTATTGGAGCATAAGCTTTCGTGGATGAATACCCACTTCGTCAGACGCTTTTCTCACCTAGTGCACTGCCACAGAGACCAACAACATAGTCTAGTTTGGGGAATCACCCACCCCTTCCAAATTTTCAGGGCTCCTACCACTTTTCTGAATGGTCTGTATACGCTATAACAGGGGTTCTCAACCTTTTTCTTTCTGAGTCCCTCCCCCCCCAACATGCTATAAAAAACCCACAGCCCATCTGTGCCACAAAAACTGGTTTTCTGAATATAAAAGCCAGGGCCAGCATTAGGGGGTAGCAAGCAGAACAGCTGCCTGGGGCTCCATGCCACAGGGCCCCCCACGAAGCCACATTGCTCAGGCTTTGGCTTCAGCTCTGGGCGGTGGGGCATCGGCTTTCTGCCCTGGGCTGCAGCAAGTCTAATGCTTGCCCTGTTTGGTGCCCCCCATCCCCCAAAACCTACTCGCAGCCCCCCAGGGCCGAGTGGTTGAGAACCACTGCCCTATAACAACCACCCAGGCTTCTCTGACCTATCTAAAATGACAAATTTCTAATTCCTGATCCCCTAACATATGCGCGCGTGCACGCGCGCACACACACACAGTTGCCTGTCACTAACACCAGCCTTGTAGCAATATCTTGGGGAGAGGGGATTCAAAATCAGTAAGGAAAGAATTTGAATAACTACCCACTTCCCCACATTAAACTTTCCAAACCTGACCAAAGAGGCAGGGTAGAAGGATAAGTCACCTGTGGTTCTGAGGGCTCTTTTCCACCCATCATCTTGCTGTTGCTCCAGCTGCCACTCTGAGGGAGAAGTATGTCTAGCCCAGGAAGGAATCCTGGAGCTCAGGCAGTGGAAGGCTAAAGGTCTGTAAGGCCTCTGTACATCTGCTCCCATGGCTATTGCTGGCCTAAGAGAAATCAAGTAAGGAGACTTGGAACCCAAGGAAATGGGAAACTGAAGTTTTAAAGGGCTCTTTACTCACTGCCTCTTTGTTGTTGCTCCTGCATTTGGCCCAGGGGAGCTGCCTGAGAGAACCTAACAGAAAGAGAACCAGGCCTCTAGATGTGTGTCTGTTCCCTTTATCCAACCTCCTTTGCAATTCTGTGATAGGTGGCATAATAAAGGGGTGACACACAAGAGTGTCAGTAAAAGACTGAACTTTATTGCCTAGCCCCAGTCACATGCATAGATCAGGGTAACAGAGGGGTTAATATGCCCATTACATGGCAAGCATCAATAGTAAGCACTAACTGCAGTGGCATTACTAGGTGGCATTATTAAGCTTATGTATGTTAAAGTCACCATCACTAATACATACCCCACATAACACCCTTTATTAGATGTTTGTTTAATACAGAAGGACTAAAAATATTGTGTTAATAGCACAAAACATTTTGTTTCAAATATGCCATTCATTCAGAGTTCAGAAATAACAGTGAACATATAGGCTTGTTAACATTTACCATTCCTTACTGATTGATGAGGCTAGATTCTCAGCTGTTGTGAATCAGCATAGCTCCATTGTGAAGCCACACTGATTCACAGCAACTGAGAATCTGGCTCCTGGTGTTTACTGTGAGAATCTTCTGAAAAAACTGAAACCCCCTGAGTGATGGGATCCTGAAGAGGAGACATTTTACTGTATCTCTCTTAAAACGTACACTACCATTGTAAGAAAACTTTTGCATCTAGTTAAATAAGCTAAGCAAAGGTGAATTTATTGACTGCATGTCAAAGTTATAAAAAAAATCATTTTTGAATGTCAAATGGTCTTTCATTTCTCCACCTTGAGATTCCTGTCTCTATTCTTTCTCTATATTTCATGTCTACTTGTTCTTTCAACCTCCTTGGAGTGCAGCCAGGCTCTACAGCCTACAGTATGAATATGCCTGCTATATTCCTGTTTGATCTTCTTCCCTTGATGTGTCAGTTTCTTTGTGGCCTGCCTACTTGTCAAACCATTTTTATTCTTCAAAACTTGTTATGAATTTTTAAATAAGCGGTGCAGATCTCAGGACATTTGATGAATTTTTGAAGAGCTAATCATACTAAGATATCACAAACACTGCTGTTTATGTATTTAATATACTAGGGATAAACATTTATTTACAAATTTCTTCAGTTAAACCAGCCAGCCTGCAACAAAATACATTATAGGTAAGAAGAAGACCATATGCCTCTTTTTTGCATTAATAGGATACGTTTACTGTTAAAGATGTAGAAAACAGCAAGAAGCAATTAAAAGAGTCAACAAATGTAGCACAACTAGAATAGGGGAATACAGAATGTTAGGAATGTATAAGTGATGCAAAAAGGGAAACAGATAGCAACGCTTATCTTCATAAAAACAAAAAAGGAATGCATCTTTTAAACATAATGGATTAAATTATAAAATGGTTTTACTATTATGTACACAATTGGAGGGTTCTGATTGGCCCTCATTGATATCATATCCTTCTCTAAGGTAATGAGACCAGTCACTAATGGATGGATCAATGGACAGATGGATGGATAATATCCATTTGCTAATAGCAATAAAATATGCTTGACAATGCATTTTAGAAGATTATTACACTTCTCAGGTCATTAAAGTCAGTTGTCCTTCAACTTTGTCCCTCATACTATCAGAGGCATGAACTAATCATCAAGAAATGCAATGCTTCTTGTGTCCTATGGCTTAAATAATTCACTTCAAGCATTTTAGGACATTACAATGAAAATATACTAATCTCTAGGAAGGAACACATTTAAAACTGTGTGCTCAGCAGATTATAAATTATGTTGTTGCACTTGAAAAGCTATAGACAAGGCCATCCCAAGACAAAAACATATCAGCTATAAAGTTAGACTAAAATAATTCATCTTTCCCAAGCCCAATGAAGGTCAGATAAAAGAGTACTTGACTGAAGTGTACAATTTTAAAAAGGCATAGCTAAGGTCAACTGAAGTTAATGTTGTCAGTTCTATGACAGTACTAGACAACACAGCGTAAGTCAACATGTAAGAAAAACGCATACACAACAAATACCACAAAGCTGTTTATCATACAGAGAATTACACCATTCCGTTCAAGGTCATTAAGGCACAAACTCTAGGTTAATCAGAAAGTAATTAGAAGGTATCATCAAGGAAAGAAGTATTGCCATATGCAAGAAATGAGCTTAACCATGCCAAATGACTTTTATTTTTTGCTTTCCCCTTGTCCTCAAATAAACTTAGTTCACTTGTGATTTATACAACTTGGATTCTAAATTACTGTAGTGTGACATTTACTAATTGTGTATAGTTCTCTAAAACTGATATTGAACAAGGAAACTCTCAATTTAAGAATCTATCAGCATAGTTTTCATGTAAACAGTCTATTTATTTTTGCAGTCTGGTCTCAACAATACTTCCAGACCCATTTGCAGAAGACACAGTGTGAAAAATTACCTTATTTTTCGAAGAACTTTACTTTTCAATAAGACATTACTCAGTGCATTTTATTCAATCTGCATTTTCTATTTGCAACATAAAAACCTTGTCCCTGATACATCTGTATGACAACATCTCTGTTTCTGAGTTCTCATAAGATAGCTATTGCAAGTTAGGGTATTATGCTGAAAATAGCTTTTACTTTTGCCTCAACAAATGAGTTCCTGGAAATGAATTAATAGTGTGGTCACTTGAAGACAAGTGCTTACGACAGGAACTTATTTCTACAAACTCAATATGGGCTGAGATAGAAATATACAAATTGGTCAGGTACACTATTCCGAACACAATAATGGATCTTTCCTGGCACTTGTATGCCTTTCTTTGATGTAAAGCCTAGATACATAGAAATTCCCATACCAAATCAGATCAATGAGCCATCTAGTCTAGTATCATATCACAGAAAGTGTCCTCAACCAGCTGTTTCAGAACAAGGTACAAATGGAGATGAGGTAGTTATTTACATAAATATTAATAATAGTAAGTTCAATTGTCATAAATCACAACTTGAGCAGACAACTCAAAGCACAAGGCATGCAATTCATACTCAAGAGTAAGAGTAAACAACCCAGAGGTTTAGATTATTCATTAAAGTATTATTTATTTATTAAGTGTTGACAGTGCACTTGGCACTGTATTAGACAAAGTTAAAGACAAAGTCAGGTCCCAGACAAGAGTTTATGGAAGAAAAAGAAGAAGAAAAGCTCTCTGAGCTGTTGATAGACTACTATCTTAGGCCTCTGAAGTACCATCCTTTGGTTACTATAGAAGTTTGACTTTCCAGGTTACTTCCCTGAAAGGAGTTAGCTATAACACCTCCTGGAGCAGTCTTCAGTCTTAACTAGTTTTATTTTACCACACAACTTAGCCATGCTTGTTGTTCAAGTAGTTTTGTGTATATTCCACGACAATGGGGTCAACAATAAGATTACCTTATCTATCTGCCTCTCATTCACCCATATCACCATAGTATCTAGGTGCCATATACACAGTTAAGGGTCACAGTACCATTAAGGACACTCAAATGAATTTTCCTGACCATAGTACCTATGGAAAAGCCAACATATTGCAATGGAGAATTCTTTTCCCTATACAGTGGCTACTGTGACAAAACAACTCTTTTAAGCAACCTTCTATATTAAGCCACCTTCTCAGCTAAGATATTGGTAGCTGTCTTAGATGAGTATCGTGGTAAGTCATCATGCTATTTTATTACGGGGGCAAGACCTAATTAAAGGGATGAGTCTGGCACTGGGTTTTAAAAGTGTCAAGGCTTAGACTCAGGCTCATCTTGAACTCTGGTAGTAGGACCCTTTAAAAAAGAGTATGATTGCCCCCTGCACCTTTGTGACATATACACCTTTTTTGTACAAATATATTTATGCATCTCCCACAATAGGTTACTTTCATGGTGGAAATGGATAGGGTTATGTTGACTGAAATAAACCAAGTCCCCATGATCCTTTGCAGCCAGGCCAAAGGTGAAATGGAAAAACACAAAGTTTTAGTTACATACATTGCTAAATGCTGTAGGGCAGTTATCATCTAAAGAATGGACTTCATCAAGGTTTGTGAGAGCGGCCTCTTGTAAACAGATATATTGGGAAAACAGCTCTCACAAACAGAATTATTAATAAGGAATATAAATTGATTTATTACTAAACTACCAGAAAATAGATACATTTATCTCTCACAAGCAAAATATTAATCAAAGCAGGAAGATGTAATAGCTATAAATGTGACTAGAAATGAGATGTTATATAACCAAACTAAGAAAGTAGCTAATAGTGAATAAGTATAACACATTATATTTAGAATGATTTTTACTTTTGTCAAGCTGTTTAACCAAGGGGTGATGTGAAGTTTTGTAATTTCAGTGCTAGATAAGAGACATTCTAGAGGGACAGGACAAGACAAACATTTTATTAATAGTGAGCTAATGCCCTCTGTACTAAGCTATAGCTGGTACAGGATGTTTCTAAACTTATACTAACTTTAAGGTGAAACCAAGGCAAGAATCTGGTTACAATCTCCATTTTGTTTACTGTGGGGTCTGTGATGACCTAGCAAAAGAATCTTTGAAAAATATGTTTAAGAAAATTGATAAGAATTATGTTAGGTTTGAAGTAATGCAAATAAATAGTGAAAATCTATCTGTTGTAAACCCAAGTATATATAGAAGTAGAGAGAAACTCAGATTTAGAAATCGTTGACTAGCTGCACTGCTGCCTCCCAGACCAGTTGGTAACATATTGGCCTTCCTTTCTGCATTATGCCATATTAATCTTTGACTAATAATTCTTGGTGAATAAAATTGATTAAGTTTAGCTATTTGATACCTCTCGTTATTAAATTAACTCAAACCTGTAACTTATTTCCCTGCTATGATTCTATTGACATGGATTATTTATTTCTACAGTAGAAAATAACTGTAGTATTGATCAAAGGGGACTCAATCAACAGATTTTCATTATGTAACAGTAAAGCAGCTGTCAAGCAGCTGATGACAGCACAATACAGCTGTGTATCACTATTACTCAAATAGTTGGATTGAAAAATCCTGAACCAGATGAATTATATTTTCCCACCTCATGTTCTTCTAATAGATTTGTTTTTCTTTCACAAACTGGCATGCCACAATATATTATTTTATTAATATTTAATATGTACATTACCACAGCAGCTAGGAGTCCCAATTTTGGACCAGAACCCTGTTGTGCTAGGAGCTGTACAAATAGGTATCCCCTATTCCCAGCAATTATGGAGAATGTTATTTTAAAAGAAACTTCACTCCCCTGCTGAACTGCTGGAGAAAGACAGAGGAGATTGTCCTTTTTCCTCTCCCCTTGTTAGAGAGTAAACAAAAGGAAGAGCCACATTCTACTGACACCTAATCCAGTCAAAGAGAAACTGGATAAGGGAAGCTGGGAGAAAAAAAAACTGAATTGGGTCCGTCTACAAAGAAAAAGAAAGTCTGGATAAGGATGATCATGGAGAGAGAATGGTTGGGTTAGTGATTGGAGGTTCTGAATGTAACTGGAATGTCAATGTCTTTGTGACTTGAGTGATCATAGTAAAATGATTAGAGGTGTGGGGAACCATTTAAATTTGGCAGGATAAGAAGAGAAGAGAACAGAGGTTGAAATTGTTGAGTGGATTAGTAAATGAGATTGGGGGGAGATAAAGAAGGAGGAAATAGTAAACAGTGAGGCAGGAGATCCATGAGGATGAGGGAAGGAGGAAAAATAAGTTTTCCAGTGAGTGATATAGAGACCATAACAGCAGTCTACACAGTTTCCAGATGCTCACAGCTGTCTCTCTAGATTAATACATTGGTTACTATATTATATCATGTTTTGTATTCCCCCAAGCTCTTCCAGCCAATAGAAACATAGTAAGTCCTATGGTCTCCAGTCCATCCACTGCTCCATTATGTGATAATTAAGCATTTAGGGCCAGATTGTGATGTACTATTCAACATGAGTAAGTGTATCATACTAGTTTAACCCTTAATTATTAAAGTAATACATTGTGTACAGCATATCTCTAATGTACGTTATCGGACTAAGCAATAGAAGGATGTCCCTGTATACTGTTGTTCTGTTGTTAAAGTTAGTTTAAAACTGCCTCTGGGTGTGCTTGCCTTACACTGACCACCTCAAGAAAGTCTAAGACACTACATCTAACATAAGGAATCATAGGCGCCAACTTTCCCCGGCGCCGGTGGGTGCTCGTGCCCCCCCGCCCCTGGCCCCGCCCTGACTCCACCCTTTCCCCGCCCCACCCCCATTCCAACCCCTTCTCTAAAGTCCTCGCCTCAACTCCGCCCCCTCCCTGCCCCTATTGGACCCCTTCCCCAAATCCCCGCCCTGGCCCCGCCTCCCCTCCCCTCCCAGCGCTTGCCGGGCGAAACAGCTGTTTCGTGACACAAGCGCTGGGAGCTAGGGGGAAAAAGCAGGCATGCAGCACACTCAGGGGAGAAGGCAGCAGTGAGCTGGGGTGGGGCGGGGAGCTGCCGGTGGGTGCAGAGTACACACCAATTTTTCCCTGTGGGTGCTCCAGCCCCAGATCACCCATGGAGTCGGTGCCTATGGAAGGAATGATTATTGGGAATAAGAAGAAAAGAATGAAAGAACATAAGGGGAAAGTGAAAGAACACAACCGAGGAAATAAAGAGGAAAGGGAAATAAGGGAACAGTGGAAAACTGAGAAAGGATAAGAGGATAAGTTGTCAAGGATGCAAAACAGAAGGAAAGAATAAAGTATAGTGAAGGATGAAAAGTGGGATGAAAAAAGAAGAATACAAGCAAGGGAGACATAGTAAATTAATTATTTTAAAGTATAAATTTAAAAGAAAATTGATTTAGGAATTTGTTATAAAATTTCTGCATTTATATCATTTTTTCATATATGTACACACATGCACATGTGTGCGCACACACAAAGTTACCCCTTTCAACCAGAGCAGGTAGTTAAAATTAAGGGTGTTGAGAGTTGTTCCAGTTGGGAGGAGACACTGGTGACAGAGTCAAGTATTTTCTCTGATACATTGTTGTTTATTTACAAAGAATATACAAAGTCCTGTTTCCTTAAATGCAGGAGGAACAAAATATGAGATAGTTTCTTTACTTACAGCCCCAACCCTCTTTAGCCAGCACCAGACCTAGAAGACTCCTCTCTATGCTTCTCTCAGGGTCACCTAACATGCTTATCCTGGCTATGTGTGCACCTGTCGGTCTCCTTTTGGTCTCCAGCTTCTCTTTACACACACACACACACACACACACACACACACACACACACACACACACACACACACACACACACACGCTATTCCCAGCCCACCCACCCACACTCCCCGCCTTCCACAGGTTAAACAAATTATTTCTGGAGACAGCATGTACCCCGGGTTGGGAGACTGCTATTATTTCAGTCACTTCTTCACATTCATCCTGAGTTAAGGGAGGCAGTTGTGTCCTAACCCATAACAAGAAGATTAACCCAACCCACAACAATAAGATAAATGTGAGGGGAGAAGGGGACAGCCCAATGGGAATGCAAAATGGTTCATATTTGAATTTGTTTTCAGATTGTATGTGCAAATGCAGGTGAGAATCAGAATACAAATCCAGCATATGCATATAGTTTCTTCTACACCTCCAACCTTCTTTTTGTTTTCTTTGTCCCAGCCATTCACAGTGGAAAGCATACCTATATATGTATAAGCATATATATTTATACGTATGTGGGTGGGTGTATATATGTATGTGTATACACACACCATGCACATAAGTTAAAACTTAGTATTGTGGCATATCAAAACAACTCACTATCAACAAACTGCACAATGTATTTTAAAATTACTACAACATTATGGCCTTTCAGAGCTGAGTACTGGCCATCTTTCTAAAAAAAATGTAACTATTGTATGCTATCTTTGTGTAAGAAACATTTTCATGTTGTCTCCACAACTTTTATTAAAAAATTGTTACATTATCCTTAAAGTCAATTTACAATCTGTTAGCCAGAAATATCATATTTGGATCTGGTCAGGGATGTAATGAGTCTTCAATCTCTATAGAGTTGTACAAGGGTGCTACCATTTCTCTCATCCTTGTGTTTAAGCATGTGTGTGTGTGTGTGTGTGTGTGTGTGTGTGTGTGTGTGTGTGTGTGTGTGTGTGTGTGTGTGTGTGTGTGTGTGTGTGTGAGAGAGAGAGAGAGAGAGAGAGAGGAATAAGAAAACCGTGTTGTGGTGTTATTTTTTCCCACCACAATTCATTTTACGAGTCGAAAATACATACAAAAATCAATTCCTGAATCTTTTCAAATTAACAAAACCTTGTTACAAGCATATTCAAAAATCACAATATCCCTACCCCAATTTACCACAAATAACGTACATAAACATTAATAAAAGAATCTCCCCAGAGTACATACAACTTCTTCTACAGTCTCTGCATTTCAGTTGAGTTTCAGATTAAATAAATTGCCCTAAATTCTGTGTGTTCCAGTTGAGAGGATATTCTGTACTAATCATCAAGATGATCTTTAGGATGTTGATTTTGTTCAAAATGCATTTTTCATCCTCATGCAGACAAATACAAAGGCCAAGATCCTGAGGACAGAGTATATCAAACTCCTATGTTGTTTAACAGTCATTAAAATATATTAAAACCTATCTCAGATGTATTAAACACATAAAAGGGGGGTCCATAGAGAACTATTCAGACACTCCTCATGGTCCTTCTTCAGGACTGGGATTTCTGTTTATTGGAAGGTAAAGAGAGGCTGTTGAATCGACAGTTGGCAGCAGATATTTTGAAACTGGCCACATTTTATTGTCTCTCATCTCCACGAGATCTTTTTTGCCCCTGAACTGTCATGTGGATGGAGAATAAACTTAAAAATCTAAACAGCAAGTAGTAGCAGTAAAGAAATGGTGACTGAAGTAGCCCTCTTTCCTCTGCTGAGTATTTAACAGTCCCTCCTCTGTGCTGCTGCTCCACCAATTCCCTCTAGGTCTTTTATTGGAGAACAAAGGAGGAACCGGGGGGCTTGGGAGGATGCTGACTGGCTGGAAGGTGCAGAGAATATTTCTGCCACCAGCCATGTGCATTTTGCCATCTGTCTAAGAAAGCTAGAGGCTCATTCACTGGCGGATGCTGGGGAACAGACTAATAGATAGCTCCCTCGCTCTCTGCTTCACCACAGTTTCTGCACAGAGCCTTCCCCAATTGCCCTTCCTGCAATACACACCTCATTGCATTTCACAAACTAGCAATTCTATTCCAGTAGTCAGCTCAGAAATACTAAGTGCATTTTTTAAAAAAAGTGTACATTTAAAATATATTTCAGCATGTGTACTTGGTGGTGTGTGGCTCTTACTTTCCTAACTTTTCAACTGTTAATATAGGGTCAGGTGCAAATGTCATTATTCAGTGATTTTTTCCTAATGTATTGGTTTATTTCCATATTTCTCACTTACTTGAAAGATGCTGCACTATTTTGGGTTAATATATAGCAAATGTATTTATTTATTATAAATGCATCCTTGTAACTTATTTCATATTCTTAGACTACACTGCATGTAGACCCAGCTTAGAAGAGAGTGTAGACAGAACTTCACCATAAGCCTCTGCATATGAATATATTTTCCCATGGTCACAATGCTAGGACAGAACTTTACAGAGATACATCTTGTCATGGAGACCTTCCAGGCATGTGCTCAATGTAGCTACAAAGTGTTTTGGAACCTTAGAGAGAGAGAGAGAGAGAGAGAATTTATTACAGATCTTGGGGCCAAATGGTGCTCTAAACTACACTTGTGTAAATCCAGAGTAATCTATTAATTTCAAATAATGAGCTTGTACTAAGAAGAGGTGCTCCAAATCTGAGTAATCTAACTACCTTTCATCTGAAGTTTGATAGAGTCTATCTTCATTTTTTTTTTTGACAAGCACATCTCAGCAAAATAAACCTCCTCCCCCCCCCCAAAAAATCAAGAATCTAAAGCTTCTCAGCACAAATAAAATATTAAAACTAGTAACTAAATGAAACAATTCTTTATTCCATCTTCCTGCACAACACCCCAATAGAAATCTTTGTGGATAGGAAAGGCGTGCATATGTTACCTGACTCATATTGCCCCATTTGAAGTGTGCCTGTTCGTCTTTCCAGAATACTGTCCGTGAACTGGTCATGTTTTTTAAAAAAAAATTTTTTTTTTTGCTATATGTATTTGCAACTGTCCAACAAAAAGCTCATGCAAACAAACTTTTTCCTATGTCTCATCTGTTCTGGTCACTGTTAGTATTTGCATCACATTACCAAATCACATAGATAATCCAATGTAAGAATAGAAACAGTGCTAAGGTTTATAAACAGGTATGTTTTTTTTCTTGTTTGCAGATGTTCTATGAACATTCATATTTGTTTGAGAAATCTCTTGTCTGAATGAGGAAGAGTTTTCAAGATGGTAGGGCACATGCATGTCCTTACCAAACCTTGCTTATATTCACCACACACTTTTGCTTTCAGCTAAATATATGGTTAATAAAAAGTCATTCATGCAACTGTTTTCCAGAAAGCAAACAAAAAGCCATTGTGAACAACAACAGCAAAGTTATTCAGCAGGATTTATTTTAAACACTGTCCATAAATACATTTTAACCATGTTCATTCAGGCCTGCTCCACGCAGGAGTGATCATGGTACCAACTTTCCAATGACTTGCCAAAAATGTGGAGCTCAATCTTCTAATTCACCATCAGCAGTCATTTATACTTTAGCTACAGTTTAACATTTAACTTGCAACCAACAAAATCTTATTTACTGTAGGATATACTATTTCACATTATTTATAGAAGTGGTAGAAAAATGGAAATTTTTTGCACAAAAGATATCACCAGAATGAAATTTTATAACCAGCTCTTTCCACCAGCTACAACTGGATGATTTCCCCCCCCACAAAAATGTTAGTGTCCCTCTTCCTCTCACCCCCACTTCACCATGAAAACTCTACATTTGGAAACAATTTTCCAACTATACTTATTTTTCTACTTATTTTTCACATTACTGAAATCTGACCTTTGACTTGTTTGTACACTGCAAAAAAAAAAAAAAAAAAAGGAAAATATATAAAAGAAATCATAATTTATTTTCACAATGATTTAACATCAGCTAATATATCTAACTGTCCAAGTTTTTATACTATACTGACCATGATGTGAGCACCTGTCTATCCAATACAACTCTCTGTAAGATGGCACTTTCAGTAATGTATTGTACAGTTAAATATTGTTATACAAATAAAAAGAAATATATGTTTGAATTATTAACCCCTACCATACAAATATTCACTATTAGTTACTTTTTTAAAATGATTTCACATAGAAACTTTAAGGCAATATCAGATTAAGAATTTTGTTTACTAGTTAATTATTAGGCTTTATAAATATATATTTATATTTGTCAAAAAAAAATATCAATATCTTCCAAACATGCACTGTATATTAGATGATGCACTATGTTCCTTCAGTGGAGTGAAGGAATTTTTATTGCAGCTTGTTTTATATACTTGCTATCAATATTTCTCAGGATTTTTAAAACTATCAATAAAACCCTTTTTCTCTAAATATTCACTTTATTTCGTCTTTACATTGAATATTGATAATATTTTCTTGGCCTCTGTTTTTGTTTACAAAATATGAATCAACATTCTGTTTAACTTACTGTGATTGGCTTTGGGGTAAAAACCAACCAACCAGCCAACCAACCTTTCCCACAATAAGTAAAGTAAGGAATTTGTATAAAAAAATATGATCTATCACAATTTCACTGTTGATTGGGATGGCCTCAAGCTGCAGCATTCCATAACTAATCTCCAAACCTGCTGACAAAAGCTGTTCAATATGCTTACAACTTACTGTATGGTTTCATAATGAAGAAAACTGTAGAATTCAATGAAGTGAGCAATCTTTCTGGAAGGAAGATACTGTGTATTTAACAAATCTATTTAAGGCCTTTAAGAATTCACATTTTGAAATGTTAAGTCTATTACATATTTAACCTTTCATACACATGCATAAATGAGAATGTATGTGTGAATGTACCGTATTTTGAAATGACCATGAAAAATACATCTCTCTTCAGTTAGTCTGCAACACTGCACTAAAGACTTGAATTGACGTGTGGCCAGCACGTAGCTCTTATGGTTGATGAGATCTAGATGCTTGAGCTCTTTGTCATGAGGTGCAGACCTTGACCGATGCTGCTTGTTCCCTTTGTTGTCTATATTATCCATCAGGGATTTAAGGGTGGGATTAGAAAAATGGTATTGAGAGCCCAGGATTAGAACACAGAATTGTGTAATCAGCCCTCTGAAACACAGTAGCAGGAGTCTGCCAAGTGTGACAAACTGGTGATAGGAGGGCATCATTGATGGGCAGTGCTAGTTTGCTCTGATGTGTGTTGTGGACGATGTCCACTAGAGAATGTTGTATCACCTCCAGGGGAATCTAAGGTCTTGGATACTCTCTTCAGCCAATCCTGAAAAAAAACTTTAAATCAATCTGTGTCAGATGGTGGACAAGGTCTGACAGCTTCAACCAGAGACAACAAGGATTTTTTGGAAAAAGACGATTTCCCATCAGCTCTTAGAAGTCCCCTTGAGAATGTGTGGGAGAGAGGGGTGCTTCCTGGGGAAGTGCTTACCTTGATAGGACCATTTACAAAAAAAGGCACTATATAGACCACTAATAGGGAAAATATCTTGAAGAAAAACTACGCAAGTTAGATATGCATAGATTCCCTCCTCTTCAAGTGGTCTTACTCCTCTGTACTAAAAAACACAAGACAGCAGCTTGCCACAAACAAACTTTAATTATAAGAGCCTTTAATTTGCCTAAAATACCAGGCACAATTCTTTTTCTATTAAAATCAGTGGCAAGACTCCCCTTGACAGACATGGGAGAAAGATCAGATCCATACTCAAACTATTCAAGTAAGGAAGAAACATGCTTGTATGATTCCTGAAGTATAATTCAAAATTAATAATTATTCTTAAATTATTATTTATCATATCCTACTTATTTATTTTTTCTGTGCTGTTATATAAAAACCTTAGGCAATTTATGAAAATTCCTCTCATTTGCATCCGATGGAATTACTTTTGTTTGCTTCTCTTTCTGAATGTGTTTGTATTATCATAATCATGTAATTTTAATTCAAACTATGTAAAAATCCTGCCAAATACATTAGCATCTGAAAGAAGCAAATAAACTAGGCCAAGCTCATATAAAAACTGACCTGAAAATTTTCCCAAAATTCAAACAAACTTGAATTGAACCTTTTTTGAGGTTGAAAAAGTTGCAATCATTTTTTTCTACCCCAGTATTTTTATTTTCATTCGTCTCTCCATTCTAGCTCAGACCAGAAGCAGATGTATTAACTTATTGGGAGAAAGGTTGTTTTCACAGTATCCCCAGTACAATTGTATAGCCTCAGGAGGTTCAAGACAAAATTTAGATAAGACAAACTTGTCCCATATTTTTGATACTTGAGAAATGTGTCCATTGTGCTCATTGTAATTGCATATAGGTTTTGGAATGGGTCATTTTGCTTGGCAGAACCAGCCCAGTAATGGATAATCTTGATCTGGATAACTTTTTTGGGCGATCTGAAATGTTCTAGTTATTTTCTCCACTAGGCAGACTCTTTCCAAGGCATAAAGGACAAAAGCTTACACATCTCTATTATGTTGTATAAAATTAGTTAGATGTCAGCCTCTGCAAGCAGACTTGTAGGCCCTGATGCTCAATATGGTCAACCTGCTCTCAGTGTGGGATTCAAGGAGAGAGGAGTAAGAATAGTTGGGGGTTGCAAGTGGGGTTGGCAAAGTGCTGGCTGCAATGGCTCTGTGTCACCTAGGGATTCCTGGATGCAGGGAAATAAAGACAATACCAGCTTTACCACCTCCTTGCACTGCTGGAGCAACATAAAGGAGCAGTATCAAGGCTTAATTGCACAAAACCAAACACCCTTGCCCCGCCCCTTCTCCAAGGCCCCACCCTGCTCACTCCATCCCCCTTCCCTCTGTCTCTTGCTCTCCCCCACCCTCACTCACTCATTTGCACCGGGGTGGGGAGGGCCCTTTTCGACTGGGTGTTCCGGTTGAAAACCGGACACCTAGCAACCCTATGAGGAACTGGCCCTGTAAGGCAGAAACTATCCCAAAGTAAGAGAAATAGATAAAAGATCATGATTTCCAGGGTCTTGTATCTGGTTACTGAAAATGTTCAGAGACCTGAAATTCTGAAATTTGAATTACCATGATTTAGCACATGCCTTGAAAAGTCCATTCACACCAGTAGGGAGCTTTTCCAGTTGAGAGTCACCCATTTCTTCAGCATCTAAGATTTCATTTAGAGAAAAAACTTCAAGGTGAAATCCTGCCCTCAGTAAAGTCAGAGGCAAAATTCCATTGACTTCATAGAGGCAGTATTTTATTCTATTTTTACCCCTTACGGTTACAAAGATAACCCACCCAATGTAAAGAGAATGCAAACCAATGAAGTGCTTTCTTCCCAGGCTACAGACAGGCAATTCCAGTTTCTCTAGTGTTGGCCAGAGTTTCTTCAAGCTGCAACAAAGTCATAAAGTCAAATGTGATCAGTCTGATTTGGTCAGTTTTAACACTGCTGTTCAGAACTCCTGGGGCAGCAATTATCCAACAGATAATTCCTCTTCTCCCAGCAGGTGCTCATGCTGCTCCACTTACTGGTGGGAAGGATGGAGACCCTCAAACTTCCAGTCAGACACCAGCCCCTCCTATTGCTCCTGCTTCAGATTCTCCCCCATAACTAGTCCTTATTTATCAGCAGAGGAAGGAGGAGGAGTTCTGGGGGGGAACTCCAAGTCCAGGAGAAGGAGAGGAAAGAAACTATCTTTCTGCTCTGTAACAGATGACAGGGAGCTATGGTCCCATACACTTCTCCTTTATTTAGACCCTGTTCAGAACCTCTAGCTTGCTAGGTTGATAATAAGGCTCAGGCCTCTGCAAGCTCACTGGTTCAGCACCGCTAGCTTACTAAGGGTATGTCTACACATCAACTAGACATTCACAGATGGCCTGTGCCAGCTGACTCAGGCTCTTGCACTGCGGCACTGTTTCACTGCTGCATAGACTTCTGGTCTTGGGCTAGAACATGGGCTCTTGAACCTTCCCACCTTGCAGGGTCCTAGAGCCCAGGGTCCAGCCCAAGTCCAGAAGTCTACACAGCAACGAAACAGCCCTGCAGCCCAAACCCCACAAGCCCAAGTTTGCTGGCACCAGCCAGCCGCAGATTTTTTTTTGCTGTGTAGACAATAACTTAGGGTATGTCAAAAAAAAAAGATTACAAAGCGCCATATCTCTAGCTTGCTGGTCTAATGCCCACAGAGGCCTGCACCTTGATAACTACCTTATCATCGTTAGTATCCTGGGCTGATGCCAAAGCAAAGAGTCATTGGCTGAAGAGTTAGTTTGATGGGTCTGTTACCCAGGGTTTTCAGAACCCAAAGTTGTTTCTCTCCAGGTGCTGTCAGGTATAAATCAATGGGGACACAGCTCCTCTGTCTGATAAATTATAATTTATAATTATTGATATAAACCAGAGTGCTTTTACCCCAAACTACTATATGCTATAGCAGTATGTTCAGAGCACCTAAACATTTATAGTTACCCAAAGTCTGAGATGGTTTTGAGTGATCAGCAGCCAGGCTTCTGGGGACCCTCCTTCCACCCAGCTGCTGGGGAGTTTAGGCGTCAATTCCTTATCCAAGGAAAAGTTCCCTCGCACTGCTCCAAAGTACACTTTCTAACTAAACTCTTTATAGATTTTCTCTGGACAAAGCACATAACTTGTAATAGCTCCTACTTGGCTAACAATTTCCCTACCAACAGCTAACAATAATTCATTATTCTCCTTATCTGCAAAGCAGCTTCATCAAAGAAACTTATGAAAACAAACAACCAGAATCAAGGTCAATTTTCTACAGTCTCTCCCGCTCCTCCCATTCTCATGAAGCGGTCTTTTCACTTTATCTATCCCAGTTAGTAAAATTGAAGCTTGCAGTTGTTTTAGTCTGCCTAAGCATGGCCAGATATTTCTCCTGACTCTGTGGTGTCCTCGCTTCCAGTTTACTGGGGCTGGTGTAGGGGGGGTTAAAGTGCACAAGATGGCTGCGGATTAGGTCAAATCCAGTATTCACACAACACGTCTATGCCAAGGCTCTGGCCTCTGTGAGAGCTGCTGGTTCAGTTGCTATAGCTTAATGGGATGATATTGGATACCTCTGTGAGGTATTCATTAACCGTAGTATGTGGGGCCTATGTCAAGGCAAAGGCTTCTGTCAGAACTATTGGCTCTACATCATTAGCTAGCTGGGATGATTTCTGAGTACAGGGTTCTGTGACATCCCTTTAGTTTGCTGAACTGAGTCCGAAGTATAGGCCTCAGTAAACAACTCTAGCTTCTGGCCTTTTGTCAAGGTACAGTCCTGTATGAGGTCATTAGCTCAGCATCTGTACCTTTCTGGGCTGATGTCTGGTCAGAGGCCTCTGATGTCATTAGCTCAGTAACTTTAGCATGCTGGGCTCATGTTGTGGTTGCTGGATCAGTAGATCTCGATTTATGGGCCCCGGAAGAGAGGATGGGAACTGGGAATTGCTGCAGGGAAGGAAATGTAGAGGGATCAAGTAAAAATAGAAAGAATAGTGAGAGAGCGAAAGAAAGGAAGTTAAGGAAGGAAGAGAAATAAAGGATTGCAGTAGCAGTTGTTCTAAAAGTGAGTCTATTTTGTCTCTGATTGATACTGAATGTGACAATAACGTAATGAACAAGTAAAATAATAATGCCAAGATTAGTCACTATATAAAGGCCACATTCCACTGTTGATATTTGTTCTAACTTCCAATTGACACCCGTGGGGGTTCTTCTGGGGATGATGATTAGTATGTAGTCCTAAATTTATACCTCATCTCACAGAACCAAATGGAAAGAATTTTACAAACCACCACCAATGTCTCAAAGCAAAAATGACTAAATATCTTAAACCGAGTTCTGTAGCAGAATCAGAGCATTGTACAAATGTTTACATAAGTAGTACTGCATCTATGATGTGTGTCAGTGTCTGACCTCCAATCAAACAGTAGGATAAAAACAGTGGGAATGTATATCCAAATAATCCACATTATTTTATTAGCCATGGCTAATAAAATAACAGTGGTAGGAGAACAGATTATCCTATGGAAGATCATGTTTATTCAGTGTGCGGTGTATAAAATTGTGTGAAAGTGACACCATGTTGTACTTGTCAGAAATGATTCACAGAGCACAGATAAAGCATTAAGGTTAGACATCATACCTGGAATTGAAAGAACTATTCCTCACTAAAGATCAGGTGGGAATTAAAGTTAAATACCCTGTAAAATGGCCCTTACTTATTTATTCTGGGCTACAGTATAATTTTACAACCTGCCTTAAGTAAGGGGGCATGCACAGATGTACCATGCGTGGAACTGACCAGAGAATGAATTGTTAACCAGTCAGAATTTCTCCCCTTTTCCTGCCTCCGTCAAGGGGAAGAATAAGTTACTTCAATTGCTTTTCAATGCAGCAGCTTAATCTGTAACTACACCTAGCAAGCTACTCTTTGGTGAGCAGAGCCAAGTCTCCCAAATTCCACCCTTCTCTGCCCACTTGCTTATATTGGGAATATTGAGCAAGTAATCTCTGCTTGGCTGACTGTGGCTGGAGTTGCAATTTGAGCAGGGCTGAGCATGGGAGTAAGCGCGGGGGCGGGGGGGAGTGGGGTTTTGGTGAGTTTGGACACTGTTTAAATTAAACAAAATGATCCCACCCTCCATTAAAATAAGCCATTTCCCAACTACCACCAAACAATGTTCAAACTCAGCATCCCTCCTCTGAACTGCCACTCAGCAGTATATCAGACCACTCAGCAGTGCTCTTTGACATTAGTTTTTTTTTCCCTACGGAAGTATTCTAGCCCAAAAGACTAGAGTTAATTCTGATATTACTAGAGGATTTTTGTGAAGTACATTAGTATACAGATAGATTTTTTTCTGAAAATATTCTATTTGATTTGACTAAAGCCTGTTGTTCTTTGTCTATGTAACATAGAAAAGGAATCCAGCTCACAGGGTCCATTTCTCTCCTTTTGTTTCTTTCTTTTCTCCATGGGCCATATAGGCCTCTTTTTTCTTTCTGTTCCAGAACTCAGGTCCTTCACTCTTCTTCCATTTATCATGGGTAAATTTCAAACCAGCAAAGTTTGAGTTGGCTTAAAATTTATTCAAACATGTTCTCCTATCCCTAAGGGAAATAGCATTCAGAAAGAATATTACTAAGAAGAAAAGTTCAGTCATTTTCATGCAGAAGGCAAACTGCATGGTACAGCAAAAACCTGAACAACAACAACAACAAAAACCCCTTTTTTAAATGGTCTCATCTAATCGCATCAGTAGTCTAAGCAGATATGGGCATCTGAATGCAATAGGAATTAAAACTATGTTCTATCATTGACTTGTTCCCCAACTAAATGGAGACCACAATAAAGGAATGGATGATTCAAGATACAATCAGCATAATCTTATCATAACATGATGAGAAGGATGAAAATTATATTCCCCCCCATCACATTTAGTACATGTAAGAAAAAATATTTTAAATTACACTATATCATTAATGTTTATGATTATTATAACTTCTAAACTCATGTAACTCTTTGGGGATAAAGACGGAGTTCCAGTGAGGGAATGCACTAAACTTTTCAACTCTAGAGAATTTGGGTACAAAGCACAGGTAATATGATCATGTGTTTTCTTAAGCTCCAGTTCTGCAAAAACTTATGTATGTGGTTAACATAAGTAATGTGAGCACTCCCATTAATTTTAATGTGAGTTGTTGGTTACAGCACTTTTGAAAATCAGCCCATTTATATAGGTGCTTAAGTATGGGCTTAGGTGCCTAAAGTTAGGACCCTATTTTTAATATCTTGGCTTTACTACATAATAATTAGAATCATTCTCAGACATTAAGAGTTATTTTTATAGTGTCATTTTTCTTTATCTATGCCATAAAACCGCCACAAAACTGCCATAATTGCAGAATTTTCTGAAGAAGGGCACAGATTGTCTGTATCATGCCTAGCTCAGTCACTCTTATAAGCACTAACATTTAATCAGAGATTGGGGGGGGGGGAGAGTATGCAGCACAAAGACAATAAGCTTTCCTCTTTTTCTATAAAGATCATCAGTAACAAAGAGATGGAATATATTAAAGTAACATCAGAAACATTTCTAAGCTTTGTTACAAAAAACTCCATGTTGTGGGTAAATGTTGTCTACCTTTGCGCTCTGCCTTGCTGCAATATACTCCAAGGGCCATATTCTTATCTCAGTTACACTGATACCACTGGAATAGCTCTAGTGATGTTAGCAGAATTACTCAGGTTTTAAATCAGTATAAGTGAGGTCAGAATCTGGAATATAATATATATGATACAGGATATATAAAATGCATGTAAACATGCTAAAAGACCATTATTGCAAAGTGAAGAGAAGCACTAAAGAGTAAGAAATTCAATGATTAAGATTGCCTGTGCAACGTCATGTCCCTTTGTGCATATGCATTATGATGTAGTCTTAAATTAAATTAGCTAAGGGCCTCCACTAAGAAGCCTGCTATGCATGCCACTTTTTGATGGGTTTATGATGTGGATTTTGATGAAATTAACCAATTCAATAACCTACTTTGATTTTTTTAAAATGCACTAGAATATTGTATAATAATGCCTGCAACTGCTGAGAAAATGCTATTGTTATATGGTACCACCAAAGTCTGCCCCATGGCGTAAGCAGATGCAATTTTATTGAATTCAATAGAGTTGTTCCAGGTCTGTATTTGGCTTTCAATCTTATGGACAATTATAGCATAAGGGTTTGGATACTTATCTGAACAAAAGTATGTACTCCACCACTTTGATACATATTTTGCCATTGTTGAACTTACACCACTGCATGATTTGCAGTGTTGAGTCTGGTTTACTGTGTGCTTTTCTTATGCATTTTTCCAATGGTAAAACTGCTTTCTTCTTATTATTGGGGCTCACATTCCTCTCTACCCCCCCCCCCCAATGTATTTTGAGGTAGAAAAATTATGTAAGGGCAGCGAATCAGATGATTAGGTCACTTTGCATGTCACAACTGCTCAGGGAAAATTTGGAAAGAGTAAAATTCTCTGTAGTATAGACAAGGAATCCAAAACAAAGTAAATGCAAATATTAGACCTGGCCAAAAATTTACCTTTCACTAGAAAACTAATGCATATGCCGAGATTCTGCCAAAATAAATACTCAAATAGTTGCCCCCATTTTTTATATAATGGAATAATTGTACTTGTCTTCTCCTTTATAGCTAGAAGTCATCTTCACAGTAACCTTACAGCGGTCCATTTTTTCCTTTTAGTTCCCATTACTTTAGTTTTTTATACTATACATATGGTCTCTCACTAAAATTTGCTTTATTTTCTGAAATATCTGTGGCTCCCTGGTGTGGAGAAAGCCAGTCTACCTACTGCATCTATTGCTGTCTAATATTATTTATTAAACTTTCATTTGTTAATCTTAAATCAAACTAAGCAGCTTGTCAACTTCTTAAGGGGGGGGGGAGGTCATTGTCTGAAATCAGTAGAAAACTGCCTTTTAGGAGATGTGACATCACACACAAAAAATGACCAAAAAAAACCATTTTGAGCAAGTTTTTCAGGTGGCATAAATCAATGTAGCTGCACTGACTTCCATTGAAGCTGATGTACCCCAACTAAGAATCTGGATCCCTGTGTGAAATTTCACCAGAAAAAAAATGCTTCACTTTCACACAGCTCTAAAAAACCCTCATTTCTTTGCTGGGTTTTCGTTATTATGTTCAAAAATTCTAACACAAACTGTAGCCTATAACAAACAGTGAAATGATGTTTCCTCCTATGATGGCTTTAATAGACTAGTTTCTGAGTAGTGAACTGCTAGTTGTCTGTTTATTCACTTTAAGTGATGGAAAAAACAAGCAATATTGCCAAGGAAATTCATATGCCCTTCAATTTATTTTTTTTCACGGTAAGATCACAACACTGAGGATTAAGGGAGATTGTTTTGGAGGTTCAAGTTGTTGGGTTTAAAAAAAACCTTTAGATTTTTGTTTTCTGTATTGTGTATTTTTCCTTTGGATCCTGTGGGGGTGGGGTGCAGTGAGGGTGACCAGACAGCAAATGTGAAAAATCAGGACAGGGAGTGGGGGGTAATAGAAGCCTATATAAGAATAAGACCCAAAAATCAGGACTGTCCCTATAAAATCGGGACATCTGGTCACCCTGCAGTAGTTGCCTCCAGACCCAGCTTCCGGGCTGTCTTTCTCTCCCACCTCCAGCAGACATCCAAGGTGGCTCTTGGAGCAAACAAAAGAAAAGTCCTCTCCCCTCTTCCTTCCCTTATGGGAGATGGGAGTCCATGGGAAAATAAAGAGAGGTAAGAGTGACCTGGAATTCAGGCATTCTTCCTGGGTCAGACCTTTGGGCTTAGTCTAAATGGGGCATATTGCTTTGAGGCTGGATCTTGCAGCTTTGGGAGTGGTGAGACTTTGTTACAGTCTCCCTATGCAGGGGCAGCAAGTTATATGGGCCCGTGGAGCCAGTGCTCCAGGAATATTCAGGGCCCGGGGCCCTGGCTCCACCAATGTTCAGGACCGGGTCTCTCCCCCGGCCACGCATGCTGCCCCCCGTGTGCCTCCCCTAAGTGTCTCCTGGCCCTGTCTGCTGCCCACGGGAGATTTAAAAAGGGCTAAAGCAGCTTCCTGCCGGCCTCACTCCGCGCCACTCCTGGGAAGCGGCCTGAACGGCCCTACGTCCCAGGAGGTCTCTGCGCCTTGCCCCAGCCCTGAGCGCCGACTCCACAGCTGCCATTGGCCAGGAACTGCGGCCAATGGGAGCTGTGGGGGTGGTGCCTGTGGGCAGTGGCACGTGAAGACCCCTGCCCACCCCCAACTAGGAGCTGCTCCTGGAGGGATGCGTGGGTCGCTTTCAGGAGCCGCCCGAGGTAAGCACCGCACCCCTCACCCCAACCCCGTACCCCAGCCCAAAGCCCGCACCCAAACTCCCTCCCAGAGCCTGCCCCCACACTTCCTCCTGCACCCCAATCCCCTGCCCTAGCCCAGAGCCCATACCCAGCACCCAAACTCCCTCCCAGACCCTGCACACCTCCTGCACCCAAACTCCCTCCCTGAGCCCAAACCCCTCACCCCCTACTGCACCCCAACCCCCTGCCCCAGCCTAGGGCCTGCACCCCAAACTCCCTCCCACATCCAAACTCCCTCCCAGAGCCTTAGGCATGTGCCATGGGGGGGTGTGTGTGAGAAACTTGGACCCGTTCTGGGAACCACCAAAAATAATACAAAGCTGCTGCCCCATCCCTCTCAGCAAGCCTGTCTCAGCAGTCTGAGATGCAGCAGTTCTCTTTGTGTTCACTGCCCCTTCCTGTGGGTGATATGCAGCAAACAAGCTCCACGCTTAGCACACAATTATCTAAGGTACAACTGGTGGTTTCCCTGCTAAATCCCAAAGCACTGTGCTAAGCAAGAACTTTTTTCTGTAATCTGTCTGAGGGCAGGACAGACAGACAGAAACAAAAGAGCACAGACCATTTTCCTTTCACTTTGTCAGCTGACATACTCCTGTCAGACTCTTCCTTGTCTAGGAGAGGAACATAGAACTGTGTGACCCATCCCTTGCCTAGCCTTCAGCATGTGTGTCTGGGGGCAGGAACATTTTTTGCCCACCCCTTAAGAGATCCTCATGGGGAGAGAGCCATTTGTCCACTTCCCCTATCCATGGAAGAAGAGAGGAATCCCAGGTGTAATCCCAGTGGAGAAGTATTAAGGGCTATAGCCTTTCAAATGACAGAGGATGCTGGTCTGGGCAGGAGTTAGTGGCTATTGTGCATGGGTCTTGGTGCATGAGTGTGACTCGTCATGGGTCGAGTGGCTACTGGTGTGGAGAATAGTGCAGGTAGGTGCCTGCACTGAGGTGTGTGCGTACCTCTGTGCAAGCATGTAGCAGTGGTGTAGGTGCAGTCATGCATGGATAGGAGTTGCAGACAGGGAATAGATCCTAAGGAAAGGAGGGACTGTTAGAAGATAACATGGGGAAGGAGGGAGAGAAGTAGTGAGGTGGGGATAGTGTGACACTCCAGATTCTTCTTGGGGACCATCCGAAGATAATTATACCTCTGATGTCTGTGGTTATTGTTCCAAATGTGTTTATTTTAGCATAGGAACATTATTTTATAATCCTCTCTCTCTAAAATAAACAGTTCACAAATATGTTTATCTTACCTAAAGTCTTACCATCCCTGACTTCTTCAGACACCCCCAGAGGAGTCCCTGTGTCTCAGTGTGGTTCCTCCAAAAACCTACCACCTCTCTCTTGAGATAAGGTCCTTTTTTAACTCTGTAATTGTTCTTTTGTTCATGTGTGTTCTCAGGCTTTGACCCTTCCTGCAGGCTCAGCAGGAATTTGAGCCAGAGTCCTCACTGCCAATGGCTCAGACATTGTTCCTTAACATCTCTCAAGTATTTCCTGAGGGGTGGCTTATCCTTTTCCTTCCTACTAGTTTTCCCAGACAGACTTCTGTTGAGTTAAATTAATATAGTCATACAAAACCCCCCAATAGCCAGGCCATCATACAGTGTTCATACATTACAGTACAGCTCCACACCCTATGTGCACCACTGATTTCATTTCTACATCTGGTCAGAAAGCTTTCCTTAATATGGTATTTCAATTAAACAACAAAAACAAAACGAAGGGGGAATCACCAACTTTTATTCCATGTACTGACTCTCTCTACTCATTCAATTTTATCCTACATCCACTGTCCTAATACCCCTGCACATTGTCTTTCTTGATATCTTGTATCTTTTCTCACTCTTAGTTGCATGCCTTCCTGTCTTGCTGCCCAGTAATTTTGATCATCTTCCCACTACCTATGGCTTCCTCACCTCCTTCAAATCACTGCTTAAAACCCACTTCATCTATGAAGCCTTCCCATATCCATGTTTTGAGTATGCCTCTGCATCATCTCATCATTTGTTCAATCACAACAGTCTGTTCTGAGGTTTATAAAACAGAGGATGACTTGGTCCATGCTCTTTCTATGTATAATATTTGTTGGAATTAGCTTATAAATTATGCAGGGCCAGGTATAGTTATGGCACTCTCTAAATCATAAATCATCCTCAACAATTTTCCTAATTCTTTCATATTTTCCAATCTTTCCCAAATAACTTTTCAGTCTCTACTCCACTATATTAGCTTGTTCTGCTGGCTGCTGGTCAGTAATCTGAGGTTACATTTTGAATAGCCCTCAGCTTGGGGATAAGGATGTCAGCACCACAGTGCACTGGTCCAGCAACATTGTTCTAACTATCTACTGCCAATCTGCAGTCTGTGTCAGAGACTAGAAGGCTAGATCTATGCCTGGTACACACCACATTTCTGCATTGTCCTATGATCAGTCTAGGCTGTGATGCACCATGATACCTTGTACTATGCCCTTTCCAATCACACACAGTTTTTTCATTCCACTTACAGTTCATACTGCTGATTTTCTGGAAACTGTACAACATTCTAATTAGGTCAGATGGCAACTCCCTTATCATGCATTATCTCTGTTATTAGCATATGTTAGAGTCATACATTTTCTGGTAGTTATTGGAGTGAATGCATGGCTTCTTAACACATTCCCCCACACTTTTCTACCAAAACCTTCAAGGTGAAAAAACTATTTTTCAGTCTGTTTAGCTGGTACACATCCCTCTTCTTCAGTGCTATATTTGATTCCTTGTTTTGATTAGGATTCGAATGCAGCCATGCCCTTTTCTCATAGTTCACATTAATGACTATTTGACTTCTTCTATAACATTTACACTTAAGAATTACAACTGAATGGCTTTGATACAGTCCAACATTTACCAGCTCACCAAAAATATCTTTCTTATGCATCATCATCACATATATATGCTGCAGGTCAGATTATGCCCAGGTATACCTATGCAAACTAATGGCTTCAAATTATGCCTTTTTTAGTCTTCACTGGTGCTGCACAGGTCTAATATGGTTGGACAAATATAAACATTTGACAGCAAAAGCTTTGTTACAGTTTGGACCTACAGTAGAACCTCAGAGTTACGAACCCCAGAGTTACAAACTGACCAGTCAACTACACACCTTATTTGTAACCAGAAGTACACAATCAGGCAATAGCAGAGACCAAAAAAAAAGGCAAATAAAATACTGTATTAAACAAACTACTAAAAATAAAGGTAAAGCAGCATTTTTCTTCTGCACAGTAAAGTTTCAAAGCTGTATTAAGTCAATGTTCAGTTGTAAACTTTTGAAAGAACAACCATAACATTTTGTTCAGAATTACGAACGTTTCAGAGTTACCAACAGCCTCCATTCCTGAGGTGTTCGTAACTCTGAGGTTCTACTGTACCACTAATTTTAAACAGGACACTTAAGAGTAGACACATTAAGAATACATTTGATCTCTTGTGGAAATGCATGTGCCCCAATATAGCAGAAGTAGTGATGACCAAACCAGTAGAGAAATATACTTGTTAAAAAAAAACCAACCAATCCCTCTGCTCTTGCCCCCGCCCCCTCAAAAAACAAAAAATACACACACACAACTCTGGATCCTTTATTTCTGTTCTGAAATATCTCTTAATTTGCACTTCCACTTTGGTTTTCAGTGAATGGATTGGTATGAGCATATAATTAATTGTATTTGAACATTCAGAAACTTGGTGGCAATACCTTTTTAGATCTCTTGTAAAAAATAATGACTTGCACGGCACATCTAAGTACTGGGGTAAATAAAAAAATACCCTACAGGATAACAGTTTTTTTGTGTATCGGAAAATTTGTTAGTTTGGGCTATCTTGCACAACCAACCTTCCCCAGGCCTCCAGCATTATAACAGAATTCATGCTAACTGAGTTTCAAGCAGAATGCAGCAAGAAGGAAGTTGTTAAAAATAGAGTCCTAAATAGGAGAGGAAATTGTTGATATTGCACTACACTAGATGAAGGGTTATAATGTTTAAATAAATCTTATTCTAGAAAGCAACGAGAGGGCTTTAGAAGGGATCTGACAGCAAAACAGAGGATGCAGCAAAAGAGGGTCTGGTGATCTTAAAAAAAAAAAAAAAAAAGCATTTGCGAAAGATATCAATATATTAAGCAGCTAGAGATGTTGGTGAATTGTGCCTTAAGAAGTTTTTTTTAAAAAAAAAAAACACTATTAAGTAGGTTAGAATGGCATGCAAGACAAGGCCTGTTAGAAGTGCAGGGGAAAAATGATGCTTAGAGTAAGGTTATGATCCGAAAAATTATGTAAAATAGCATTTTCTTACTCAACAGATCTATTCCTCTACATGTCCAGTCATGCCAGTATATACTTATTTCATTGACTAACACCCATACAGTATTTATAATGTCTCACTCCTGGTAGCTCCAGGAGAGTGATCTGGATTTGATTCTGACTCACAAATCATCCAAATAATTAATTAGCTAAGGATAGATCTACACTTACTGTGATGAGTAGAGAACAGAAACCCACATTCAAAGAGTGGGTAGTAGCAATGTAAAGGAGAGGCAGAGTATTTACAATTGGACTTGTGAAATGCATCCAAAGTATTTAGTATTATTTAGACTGCTCACGATTCCAAAAATTGTAGGAGTGACTAAAGATGAGTAGAGATGACTGGAACAAAATGTAAGGAGGCTTCATGCTTGGGAATTCTGCTCTTCCAATATAATTCAAAGGCCAACAAGAATGGGACTGTGATATGAAAGAGCAGTACAAACTCTCTTGAATAATCAATATAATTATAATGGATCATTGAAGTGAAGGGAGGGCTCGGAACTCAGAGTTCAGATTATCTCCTGATGACAGCAGAGAACCAAGAGGCATTATTTCTGTGACAATCTACCTAGCTAGATAGTCAGAAACCACACTACTAGATAAACTGAGATGTCAGACTAATACTTGCACGTGAAGTGAAATCTATAAATACTAACTTTTGGTTTTAGAAAGACAAGGTAGAGAAGGTAATATCTTTTATTAGACCAACTTCTATTGGTGAGAGAGACAAGCTTTTGAGCCACACACAGAGCAAAGTGGAATAGATTGTTTAGCATAAGCATTTAGCTGTGACGCTTGGAATACCTTTCCCAGACCCGAAGAGCTCTCTCTGGCTGCGTGGCTATTTCATTGCTGTTTAGATTTGTGGGCTCTAGGACCCTGCAAGCCCAGACTCTAGGACCCGGCGAGCCTGGAAGTCTACCCAGCAATGGAACAGGCCACAGTCCATGAGCCAGAGTCGACTGACACAGGCCAGCTGTGGATTTTTCTTTGCTGTGTAGACATACCGTGTGGCTCGAAATCTTGTCTCTCTCACCAACAGAAGTTGGTCCAATAAAAGATATTATCTCCCCCAATCTTATCTGCCTAATATTCTGGGACCAACACAGCTTCAGCTACACTGCATATAACTTTTGGTTTTGACATTTCCAAAGGTGTTTGTTATTGTTATTTATTGGTATTAGAGTAGCCCCTAGTGACCCAAACAAGACTGAGGCCTATTGCTGTAGTCACTGTACGTACACACACACACACACACATACACACACACACACACACACACAGAGTAAAAAATGTTTCCTCCCCTGAAGAATTTACAGCCCAAACGGACAAGAGAGCAAAGGGTGGAAGAAAAAGGGGGGGGGTATTAAAATCTCTATTTTGTATAGGAAGAAATGAGGCACAAAGAGATTAAGTGATCAATCCAGTGTCATACAGGAAATCTGTAGCAAAATCAGGGATTGAATGCAGACTCCTAATTCCAGTCCAAGGCCTCCATCACAAACTCATCCTTCCTCTCTAAAATCAGATATTTTCTTGTACTTTCACCAACATCATCTCATCCACAGATTATTTTCATAAATGTGGTAGGAATCAAGAACAGAATTCAGATACGATAGTCTGCAGTTTTCTTAGTCCTTCATTGTTTCAGTATTTTCCTAGTAGTTGATGGCGGATGTTGTCATTTTTTGGCTTGGATTGGGTTTTTTCCGCCATACAAAAACAACAACTAACCCCCCCCCACACACCTTATCTAGGAGAACTTTACTTATGGTTTATTTACTTTGAATTCTGTAACCTATAGTTTCTGTAGACAGCAGAACTTCTCTGGACAATAAAGATCTAGATACCTAAAGTACTAAACATTTCTGTTCCCGTGTTTTTAGCAACTTCTCATAACTGCTATTCTGAAATGTAACTCCCTATTTCAATGTGTACCAGCTTACTACTTCTCCCCACACCCTGTATGAAGAATACATCCTCTCTTCAAAATCTAAAATATTGTAATACCAACAATCTAATCCTCCAATGGAGCTTTGCACAGATACGGGAGTCTGCCCATGTGAAGTCCATCCCAGGACAGGAGGGCTTTAGTTTGAAAGTTTTCTTTTTAGAATTCAGTCTTGATTTAAGTTTTTTTTTGTTTCCAGGCTTTTGCATTAACTTTTGCTGTTTTTTGCTTATAAACTATTCTCACTTTATATTCTGGAACAGTCTCTGTTAAATTGAGCCAAATTAAATACATGCCCGCAAGCTATATAGGGCAATGTCAGAGTGTTTCTATATGTGTGTGTACATAATTATTATTATTATTATTAAGGAGGGAGAAAATGTCCCTTTGCTTTCTTCTAATTTTCAACATTTTTAAAAATTACAAACTTAATTACAAAACATTTTCAGACATGCCAAAAGTTTCTTCGGTTATCTAGACATAGAACCTAGCGATTGGGTCCATGTCCGTTTCTCTATTACTAATCTGTTTCCTCTTCTCTGTCAGTGAAATATTCTAGTAGTGTAATTAAAAAAAAAAACTGCATTTGCAACATTCTCTCTTTGCTCTTCAGTAAAGTTTAGAGCTCAGTTTCTCTTAGATGCTCTCCCCCGCCCCCATTTTAAACTCTGTCTCGCTCTCATGGAGCTTGACATGACTAGTGGTTTTAGCTCTTGCCCCTCTGTAGTCCCTGAGAGCAGGAGAAGGAATCAAAGTTAATACAGAAATAGTCGTCAATCAAGTATCAGGGGGTAGCCGTGTTAGTCTGTATCTACAAAAACAACAAGGAGTCTGGTGGCACCTTAAAGACTAACAGATGTATTTGGGCATAAGCTTTCGTGGGTAAAAACCTCACTTCTTCAATACATCTGTTAGTCTTTAAGGTGCCACCAGTCATCAATCACTTTCCTGAACTACTGTTCTAACCTGATCTTGCTTTCCAATCCCATTACACACCCAGGAATGAGAAAGTCACTGTCACTGCCACCATTAGTTACCATGGATTGCTGTGCAGGCTACAGGGCAGCACAGGCTCTCTTTGCTTTGCTTTCTTTGGTTATGCCACCTACATTGCTCAGGTGACCTGCAGATGCTCAGGAGCATGTCTTCTAGTGAACCTAAAGTGATCCACAGGGTCATCTATTTGGCTCAAGAACGTTCACCCAACCCTAATATTTACAAAGTAAAGTGTAAGGTTGTAGCCACACAGTTGCTACTGAGGCACTAGGAATTACAGTCAAAGCAATTGAAATTTCATAGACTAAAGAAGTGTGCAGGCAATGATGTCAGGCAGATATGATTGTACATGTGAACACAACAGCATTCAAGAGTCATACTTCTCCAGAAAGTTCACCTGTCATCAAGAGCTCACCTTACTTTTCCTGAGACAAACATACACACTATAACAACAAAGATGAGCCTGATTAATCGTGCGTGATTCAGTTCATCCAGTATTTCAGCAACTGAGTGGAAAGCTTGGGCCCTGAGCAGCTACTACATGACAGAATCAACACAAAAATGGCATAACAGTTCTGGAAAAGCAAAGGGATACTTTGTGATTCACTGTGTACCCTTCTTATGGGCTTAGGCCAAATCCCTAAAAATCTGACAATTTTTGGGTGCATTTTAAATCACCAGAAATGAAATTATGTTTTATAGCAATACCCAGTTTAGTTTTACCCATCAGTGGTCCCTGTGCTCTAGCTATACCAGACTACTGAAACAGCTTTACTGGTGAAAAATTAATTTTAGAGTGCTGCCAATGAACATATTCATTAATTAGCTAACTAATTAATTGCACTGTACTTAAAGACTAGTATTGGGAACAAGCTTATGAAAGATTATAAAAATGATAACTGAAATTCCCCAAAGCACGAATTTCCAGAGTTTCTGCAGATTTGACTGGTATTCTTTTTTCTTGAAGTGCCAATAAATTAGAGGAAAATTTTGTTTCATATTAATTTGTATGACAAAGCAGCACATACAAAGCTCATCAATTACACTGATAGAAATAATTAGGCTTTCGGTTTCCATGAATTAACAATGCATCATATTCTCGGTAATAAGTGGCACGCATGATTATCACTGATTGTATCCATCTGCTAAATTTTTAATGAATGTCACAGTATGTATGCAAATCTTAATTGACAGTAAAAACATGTAAATTTATTAGTTGTTTTCAAGTTTATTAGTTAAACTTGTTATGCTATGTTAATACTCCTAAAGCATGCTAATGCAGATTTCTTAACTTATTGAATACAGTCACCATAATATTCTCAGGTAGGAGAACCTGGGGATGCCAAATAAGATACTGGTACTTTATAATTCAGGAACTGCAAAATATGGAGTTTAATAGCTGCTTGCTATCTGTGTATTTGTGACTGAGAGCACACCTGTATTCACACTCTACATGCTATTGCAATAATCTTTATGCAAAATATGCCAGGTGAGGTATCATTTAAAAATTACCACACTGATCATCAATATTCTTGTGTAATGTATACACAAAATAACTATCAAGAGTTATGAACATAACTTCAGTTTATGACTACAATGTATTTATCAGAAAACTAACTGGGGAGTGGGTAAACCAGTTTCTCAAAGACAAAGGACAAGCCGATGCCTCAAGCCAGGTGTCAAAGTTGATTGGCAATCACTTGCCAAAGAACAACCATTTGACATCAGAGGGGGTCATTTCAGCAAACAACTTGATACCTTTTTCACCACAAGACCCCATCCTCACAGCTGGAATGAACTTAAACCAAAAGCTAGATAAGGAACAGGTTAAAGAGGAGACTACAATGAGTCATACTGAAAGGTGAACTGTCAGGCTGGAGGGAGGTTACTAGTGGAGTTCCTCAGGGATTGGTCTTGAGACCCATCTTAAACATTTTTATTATTGACTTTGGCACAAAAAGTGAGAGTGTGCTAATAAAAACTGCAGATGATGCAAAACTGGGAGGTATTGACAATATGGAGGAAGACCGGAATATCATACAAGAAGATCTGGATGATCTTGAAAACTGAAGTAACAGAATTGGGATGAAATTTAATAGTGAAAAGTGCAAGGTCATTTAGGAACTAACAACAAAAATTTTTATTAGCTGGGAATGTATCATTTGGAAGCAACAGAGGAAGAGAAACACCTGGGTATATTGGTTGATCAAAGGACAACTATGAGCTGCCAATGTGATGTGGCCCTGAAAAAGGCTAATGCAGTCCTAGGATGTATCAGGCAAGGTATTGCCAGTAAAGAAAAGGAAGTGGTAGTACTATTAGATAAGGCACTGGTAAGACCTCATCTGGAATACTGTGTGCAATTCTGGTCTCCCATGTTAAGAAAGATGAATTCAAACTGGAGCAGGTGCAGAGAAGGGCTACTAGGATGATCCAAGGAATAGAAAACCTACCTTGTGAAAGGAAATTCGAAGAGCTTGGCTTGTTTAGTCTAACCAAAAGAAGGCTGAGGAGAGATGTGATTGCTCTCCATAAATACATCAGAGGGACAAATACCTGTGAGGGTGAGGAGTTAAGTGCCAATGTGGACACATGACCAAATGGATATAAACAGGACATGTAGAAGTTTAGGCTTGAAATTAGATGAAGTGGAATGAAGTTCTGGAATAGCCTCCCAAGGCAAGTAGTGGGGGAAAAATACTAATTGGTTTCAAAGACTGAGCTTGATAATTTTATGGAGGGAATGGTATGATGATATCGTCACAAATGGGCCACATGCTATTGTAGGCAGCTAGTAGCAAATATCTCCAATGGCCAGAGATGGGACACTAGATGGGGAGGGCTCGGAGTTACTACACTGAGCTCTTTCCTGGGTGTTTGGCTGTTGGGTCTTAAACCCTGAGCATATGGCTCAACATATTTGGGGTTGGAAAGTTTTCCCCCAAGTCAGATAGGCAGAGAACCTGGGAGGTTTTTGCCTTTCTCTGCAGCATGGGGCACAGGTCACTTGCAGGTTTAAACTAGTGTAAATACTGGCTTCTCTGTAACTTGAAGTCTTTAAATCATTATTTGAGGACTTCAGTAACTCAGCCAGAGGTTGTGGGTCTATTACAGGAATGGGTGGGTGAGGTTTTGTGGCTGGCAATGTGCAGGGGGTCAGACTACATGATCATGATGGTCCCTTTGGCCTAAAAGTCTATGAGCCTAACTTTATATAGGGGTAGCCCCCATTAAAAATGCACTGGACTATAACAGTGAGGGGCAAAAACAGCTTAAGCTCTCTCTTTGTTTCTCTTTTAGCCGTTTTGACTTTAATACCTTATACTTGCACTCACTTAAAATCTCCGTAATTAAATAAACTTGTCTAATTTTTTAAGCTAATCCAGTGTTGTGTTTAAACTGAATTCCTTGGTAACTTCATTTAAAGTAGCAGGCTTTGAATATTGACCCCTTACAGGGGCAATGCACCCCTAATATTTCAGCTTCCCAGGAGAAGGCTGGATAGTGCAGAACATGTTTTGGGGAAGATTCAAGATTGAGCAAGGGGTGTTGGGGCCACCCTGCAAGTAGTGACCAAGTCTGGTGGAAGCCAGAGTGTGACTGGACTGTTGCTGACAGGCTGCTGGGCCGGGGCTGTAGCTATATAGACAGACATTCATGTTGTGACCTTCATGCTTTTAGGATATTTGTGAGTGGCCCAGGTTTGGAGCCAGAACAATAAAGTATTGACAACCTCTCACTGGTCTGGACTGCATCCCAGAATGTGACAGTATTATAGTAAATTACCACCCATATTAAAAGAGAGCCTTTCCTTATTGTAGGTAGGAGGTTTCACATTATATTTGGGGCTATGGAAGCAGTCATGCCTTCTCAGAGAAGTTGCTAGACCACTGTCCTATTAAGTAGTCCAGGCTCAACCAGCTGTAGGTTACTTCATTTTCTCTTTTATGTACAACCATGGAATAGAGGGTGGGCACTACAGTTTTATAGAAGTGGATTTTAGCATTGACAACAAGCTATTTTGGGTGTCAGAATAGGAGTTGAGGGTACACAGAACTTTGCTGAAGAATTGTGTACATAACTATTAATGCAACCTTTTGTACATTTAATGGTCTATGCCAATTCAGTGTAGTGTAAAATAATGTTGGGTTCATTTTGTCTATTGCTTCCATGACCCTCTCCTTCATTAATGTTTGTATTAAAAGTAGGTGATCTTCCTAGATTTTAAGGCCAAGAAGTGTATCATTATCAGAGTCTGACCTCCTGCATAACACAGGGTATCAGATTACACCCAGTGATTCCTGCATTTATCCCAATAATGTGACTGGATCAGAAAATAACTTTTAGAAAGAGATCCACTGTTAAAAGCTTTCAGAGGTTCTCTCTAGGGGACCACTGCCACACTTATTAGGCTGAGTATGGATAAGACTTCTGCATTGATCTGCAGAGTGCACAGTATGTACTATGTGAAATCATCCTGGCTCTTGTATGTTGTTTAGAGAATGATGTGTTTTAGGGTATCAAGTAATGAGTCCACCCATAGTAACAGGAAAGTCCAAAAATCAATCATTTTTGGACTTATCTCCAGTGAATCAGGAAGTGCCAGGAACATTTCATATGGAAGAGGGGGAAATAATATTTCAAAGACTTGTTAAGACTTATTCTTGTGTTGTATGAATTTAGTTAGGTCTGTTGGCACAAGCAGCATACAAAATTAACTCAATATTCATGTTAGCTTTGCAGTTCACCTATACATGAATGACAAAAAATATGAGGTTCCCTCCAGGTTAAAAAATATTCTAGTACCAATAAGAATAGCATTTAATCATTTCACATACTAACAAATGCTCAAACCAGGGATGTTTGTAAGACTACTGTAGCACATTATATTTTTAATATAGCACAACACATCTGAAAAAACAAGGATTTTTTTATTGGTTATTAAAAAAGTTTGGTATCCATTATGTCCATAAAAGCTTACATTTACCATTTCAGCAATTTAGGGTATTGAATATACTAGGAAATACTAGACTAAAGATCAAGTGTTTTCCAAATCATTAAAAGTTAATGCACAGAAACAAACTGTTATTACCTAGAAAATGCTGAGGTAATCATTTAATCAATACAATAAATCAATACAGTACTTTTGAGCAAGAACTGTAGAATCAGTACAACGGCATCATTGAAAATGTGAGAGTGATTCACTTGCTATTGCAGAAATGGCATTAGTGAAGTGTCATTCATAATATAGGTTTAGTTTTTAAGCTTAAAAACATTTATATTTAAAAATAAATGAGAAGGGACATATAAGTAAAAATCTGTTGCTTGGGGAAGTAAAAAAATAACATTAAAAATCTTATTCTTTGCCCTGTCCACATACACATGGACTGATATCCCTTTAATAATTTTACATTCTCTCTGATGTTTTCATAGCCATCTTTCACTCTCTTGCCTTTTGGCACTTAAAACACCTTGGGCAATAAACAACTTTCTAACATTTGTCATCTAGAAAAACGCATTGCACTCAAACACCAGAGGACCAGAGGCCACAACCACATAAAAGTCACACTCCATTTAACATCTATTACACTACTCTTACCTCTCTTTTTTCCCTTTACTACCTTTTCCCCCCTGAAGCAGGCACGGCAGCCTCCACTGAAGGTTCACCCACCCTTAAGGAAAGTATATGCAGCCTCCTTTGCTGTATCACTCTGGAAATAAATATGGGAAACAGCAAGCCTTTAAAATGCTGGAATTTAATTAATGTCACATCCCTTTCCCTATTTCAATGGACTTAGAACATTCATCCTGTATTACAGGTCATAGTTCTTCTTTTCCACTGATAGCAGTGATTAAACAAAGACAGTTTCCTTGGTTTCCCCCACCCTCCACTTCTTCCATGTCAAAGAAATGAGTTGATAAATAAGCTACAGTGCTTAGAACAGACCTACCTATTATTGGATATATTTTTCCGCAGAATGTCCTGGAAAAAAAAAAAAAGGAACTAGCTGTGTCTTCAGATTTTCTATATCACCCATCACTATTGTATTTAAATGTTTTATATTGTGTGGTTCCTGATAGGACTTCATGGAATTATATCCCTTGATTAAAATATTTCCTTGGGATGCACATCTGGGGAGGAAGTAGTCCCTTTCTTCTCCCCTCGCCCTCCATCTCCCTGAGCATGGTGGGAATAGCTCATTAAAAAAAAGGAGTATTGTTTCCCCTTTTTGACCTGAGTGGCTAGTCAGTTTGGGGCCCTGGGATGTTCCAGTTGGAAGAAGAAATTGATGGAGTCGGATATTCTCTTTGATGCAATCTTGTTTATTTACAAGGAATGTCCAAGTCCTGTGTCCCTGAATGCAGGAGGAACCAAGAACAAAAGGAACAGTTTCTTAGCTTACAGCTCCAAGGCTCTTCAGTCAACAGGCCCAAAAGCTCTCTCTAGCTTTTCCCAGGGTCGTAGCCTACTGGGCTTTCTTGTTTTTTGACTCTGCTTCTGTGTGGTCTGTTCTCAGTTTGTGTGTTCTGCCTTCACCCTCCCCCACCTCCTACCCAAAACTCAGCTAAGGACCTTCACACACTCAGTCCAAACTCCTGGGAATGTTCACAACCCGTTTTGTCTTAGAAGGGGGGCTTCTGATTAACTCATCCTGACAGTTCTGTTAACTGAAGGATTTGTTCACACGCAATCTTAAAGAAGTTGGTGACTCATGCAGTCACCAGTACCTCACCACAATGATATTTTAAAATCTCTCTCTAGATAGACTCCAGGTCAGTTATCTCATCTGGAAATTTGTTCCAAAGCTAAACCCCTCCCTTGACTACAAATATCTTGGCTCTCATACTTTTTGTCCTGGGCTTTTTAAGCTGCACCCTCATATAGTTACACAACTGTCTTGGCACATCATGGATGTAGACACAGTTTCTGATATAGGTGGGCCTTGATGCTCTCGAAGGTCAGGATGAAGCTGACAACAAGCTGCCGAAGTATGCATTTGCTTAGTGGGTATGGTCTATCTCCAGACCTAGATAGATACAGGCCCCAATCCTGCAAACAAATTCATTCGTGCTAAAGGCATAGATTGCACACTGATATTGATAGGAGAGGGTGTCCTAGCCCCAGCAAGTTAAGATGTTTATAACATAACTGTTTGCTGCTACAGCAGCAAACCGTTACGTGTAGTCTGGGGCTTGCACATCTGGCCTACTCCCATTGCATATAGCTATGTAGGGCAGTGGTTCTCAAACTTTTGTACTGGTGACCCCTTTCACATACCAAGCCTCTGAGTGCGACCCCCCTTATAAATGAAAAACACTTTTTAATATATTTAACACCATTACAAATGCTGGAGGCAAAGCGGGGTTTGGGGTGGAGGCTGACAGCTCGCAACCCCCCATGTAATAACCTCGTGACCCCCTGAGGGGTCCCGACCCCCAGTTTGAGAACTCCTGATGTAGAGCATCTCTAACCTTGTATTAAATACACATTTTTTAAAAGTTAACTTTTTTATAGTTTACAATTTTGTAAATAAAGTTTCATTTTAACTATTTCTGAAAAGCCACACTATCTCACTTTCCTGATTGGGACATGTTTTGACAGTTAAGAATTGATTGTACAATCCTGGGCATATAGTTTTACAACAAAACGAAATGTAATCCAGAACTGGTTACATATCCACTGATTATTTTGAACCACACCTGAAATATGTACTCTACCCTCTAAAGTAAAGGTATATGAAAATGTGCACAAGGCTACCAGTGTTTCTTTCAATAAACAAAAATATTACTATTATTAAAAAAGTAAGGTTTCAGTCAATTTCCTATGGCATAACCTATAAAGTAGAGAATAGCTAAATGAATGCAGGATATAAATAAATATTATCTCGACCAATCTCACTGTTTTCAGCTTATTGAAAGCGTATATCCCTAATATTAGGCACCTTTACAATCATTAAAAAAAGATTCCACTAAAAAACACCTACATGATAACTGCCCAGAATTATCAATAAACCATAGTAACACTTGCCCATAACACCACAAATCATTTTTAGAAAAATCTGTGCTCCAAAGGAATTTCTCTCCACTTTCTTTACAATGAGGTTAAAAATTCTGAAAAAAATCAAAATACAAAACAGCATAAATAGCTAGAAGTAACAGTTATCAAAGAAAATAACTTTACTCTGGATAGATAACAGGTTCATTTTTGGGTAAAGAATAATGGAAATACTTTTATGTAAAACACATGTTCTTTAAGTAAACACATATCATGAGGTAGGAGGCCAATGAAAGATTTATCCATATTTAATCAGAGATTAGAAGAAAACTTTAGAATTTCCCAGAAAAGATTTTAGCAGAGATATAAACAAATCTCAAATTAATCTCTTCTTTGTTCCTAATCCTTTCCTCGTTATAGATTATGAAAGCTTGATCTCCTATCAGATATTAAATTTCATCTATATGTAACAGCTTGTTGGAGGGGGGCTGTTTAACCAGCAAAGAAAAGAACACAATAGAGGAAAATTTTTAGTGCACTCTGAGTTTGAGATTTCCTCTTAGTCCATTGCCAAATAGCCACTGGAGCTCTGACAAAAGAGGGATTGCCACAAAAATATCACAGTTGGAGAACGGTACCACAATGAATAGTCCTAGCTCTCAGTGTGATCCACTGAAGCCTCATCATTTTCCTGGGTTACTTCAAGAGCTGCACTCAAAGTATACCAGGTTCATTAACCAGGTGATTGAAAGAATTGTTTTCCACTCACAGGCCTGATGTAAGACAGGCAGCAGCTGTATGTATAGAGTCTACATAATTAACCTCTCTTAATTATAATTCATCAGATTGGGGTAGGCCTGGTCTGCAATTCCAAGATGAATATCCTGCAATTTAGGGATAAACAAAGTGAGAAGAGGGATAATTCCACCAGACCATGTGCCCTGTGGACTCCAAAAATGCCTGCTTTAAATGTGTCTTCCCTTGCATCAGCTTCCACAAACTGTTTTACATTTAGATCTTTGCTTTTTCTCCCACCCCCTTTAACTCTGCAATTTGTGCTCCTCTTGTTTAGTGAATTCCTGTTCATTAAGGGGAGGGGGGGAATCTTCTCCCTCTCTACACTACAGTGAGTCTGAGTAGCCATCTTGGAGTCCTGGTGCAAAAAGCTTCTGCCAGGTACCAGCGGAAGGAATCCTCCCCTCACTAGCGACAAAGAACTAAGGAGCGCTGCTCTGTGACTTCTCCTTATTCCTGAGGCTACATCAGGGGTGGGCAAACTACGGCCCGCAGGCCGGATCTGGCCCCTCGGGGATTTGGATCTGGACCGTGGGATTGCCCCCTGTGGCGCTGCGGGCCCTGCGCCGCTCTCAAAAGCAGCCGGCACCACTTCCCTGCGGCCCCCGGGCGGGCAGAGGGCTCCGTGTGTGGCCCTTGCCTCCAGGCACCGCCCCCCGCAGCTCCCATTGGCCGGGAATGGGGAACTGCGGCCAATGGGAGCTTCGGGGGAGGTACATGGAGGTGCGGCAAGGGCAGCGCATGCAGAGCCCTCCGCCCCGCCCCCCCCCCCCCCCCCCCCAGGGGCTGCAGCGCTTCCTGGAGCGGCACAGCGTGGGGCCAGGGCAGGCAGGGAGCCTGCCCTGGCGCGTGCCACTGCCACCCCGGAGCCGCTTTAGGTAAGCGGTGCCAGGCCGGAGCCTGAACCCTGCCTGCACCCCGCCCCACAACTCCCTGCCTGCACCTCGCACCCCTCCTGCACCTCAACTCCCTGCCCTGAGCCCCCTCGTACATGCTGCACCCTTCCTTCACCCCAACCCCCTGCCCTGAGCCCCCTGCCACAGCCTGCACCCCAGCCTCCTGCCCTGAGCCCCCTCCTGCACTCCACACCCCTCCTGCACCCCAACCCCCTTTCCTGAGCCCCCTTATGCACCCCACACCCCTCTTGTGCCCCAATCCCTTGCCCTGAGCCCCTTCCTGCACACTGCACCCCCTCCCACACCCCGCACCCTAACCCCCTGCCCTGCATACAATTTCCCCACCCAGATGTGGCCCTAGGCCCAAAAAGTTTGCCCACACCTGGGCTACATAGAGAGGGAAAATGGGCAGCATATCCTTGTTGTGGTGACTGTACCAATTTCTTTAACTCCTCTCTAGGCTTGCCCTGGTCCATCTATCAGCCACTAGCATAGAGGGAGCCCACAAAAATCTCTCCCCCACCCCCATACAGTGGAACCATGCTAGTGCTGAAATCAAGGCCTCCTATATCTGCAGAAATTGTGAGCACACATTAACACATATATCCCTAGCATAAAGTAAGCTGCTTCCAGTTTAAAAGATTTCCTTCAAATTAATTGTCTGTGTTTAGCTGTACAGATAATGCCAGAAATTAAGAAGACAGCCTGACCAAATAAGTAAAAGAGAAAGGGGAAAAGCCATTTTAGCCATTCATCTACATTGCCTCTGGAAAGTCTCCACATACATTTACATTTTCTGATATAATGTTCTCTCTCTATCAACATGCACAATACCCATTCCACATACCAACTCTGCTATGGTGTTACTCTTTTCTTTGTACTTTAAAAAGACCTTGCTGTGAATGATCTGGAGGGCATGAGGGGAATCTCAATACATGGAGATGGGACACAGGTAATACCTATAATAAATAATGGGTAGGGGTGGGCCAGTGGATCTATGATTATGTGAATCCAGTCATTTCACTGGTGGATTAAGGGCACAAGGATTATTGTGGTAGGTGGAAGACTCCCTCCTGCCAGCCATCACAGAAATCTCAAGTTTATGGCCCAGTTACTGAGGCTGTGTACTGGGGATAGGATTTAGCCCATAGCAAGTAAGTAGATTTTAGCAGCAAATTTTGCCTTGCTCTTTGGATACAAATGTTGTTTTTAGTTAAAAATTACACTGCTAACAGATACATTCTTTCTTTCATTGAGGTCTTTCTTATAAGAGTCTTCTCAACATTCTATAGTTTCTTTACTGCTATTTTGTGTATTAATATAATTGTTTAAATAAAGTAAAATACACGCGCATCAATTTTCAAGAGTGACTAGTGATTATGGGTGTCCAACTTGAGACACCTTTCAGGGGCACAGTTTTCAGAACACTGCTCCTGAGCACTTTATGTACCTCTGGCCCTTTAAAAGGAATCTCAAGTTGGGCACAGAAAAATTGACACCTAAATTATTAGTCCTTTTGAAAACGTAGACCATAATCTGAAAGCAGCATATAATTGCTGTAGTGGAGCACCAGGTCAAAGAATCTTAAATGGGTAGGTCAGTTACAGACTCATCACCATACTCTTTCTCCTATCACTGGATTTGAGTGCTGGTTTGACAACTCTCTTTTTGTCCACTGATGGAGGGAGGATCAGCTAATGGAGTTCAGTCCTCAGATTGTACTTTAGTTTCTCTCTCTCTGCTGTTTTGGGAACTGCAATTTGAAGCACTGTGGGTTTAGAGATTGCTGATTAACCATAAATCTTGAGAATAGGGAGTCTCCACAAACCTGCTGTCAGAGGGAGAAAGCCTCCACTCCTGAGCTCCACTTTGCACTACTTGGAGACCTGGATCAGTAAGTAATTCCTCTGAATGGTCAAATAGCTAACTTGGTACTATGAAGGTAGTTTCAGGTGTCACTGTCAGAGATCCTTGATATTTTGCATAGTTAAGAATCACCAGGTCCTAGGCATGAAGAGACAATTGGAGAGAAAGAATCAACTGACATTTGTAGATGTTCTCTCCATTTTACAGGGAGGGGAAAATGGAGGTAAAGTGATTACAACTGCCTAGAGGGAGTCAGTTCAGAGCCAGGATTAGAACATAGAGCTGCTTTGCTTTTAGTCATTAAGTCACTCTACAACACCATCTTTCTCTTCAGCTGCCTCTTTTAGTTTTGCAGAGGTTGTTGAATGATTGCATTGCTTCTTCACACTGCAGAAGAACACATCATGCATAGACATGGAGGAGCTGTGCAGTCTTTATCGTTTCAACGGTCTCTGAAGCAGTTTAGATTCCTCCTCCTCCTCCCACCCCCATTTGTGGACACCTTTGTTATGACACCACAAAAATAAATTCAAGGGATTTGTGTTGTGATCTGGGATTTGTCTCTTTAACATAAAGATTGTGTGACTGCTGCTTTATGATTCAGCATTTGTTTATTTGAAAACAATGTTATTAAAATTTAACACAATGAAATAGAGTGAGCAATTCATACAAATGAGAAGAATTCATACAACACCAAGGATGTAAGGGATGGAGATAAGGTATGGTACAAAAGCCACAGTTGGTGTTTGAAATCAGAGCTACACCAGTTTATACCAGCTGATAATTTGGCTCATGATTTTGTTCCTCCTCTCTCACAAAAAGGTATTAAGGAACTAAACAGCTGAGATCAGCCTTAGATGAATGTGTCATAAAATTGCTTGACACCTTCACCATTGGTGTTGCAGCTTCCAGGTTTGAAACTGTACTGGTGGCAAATGGAATTTTAGATGACATTTAGGATTCAGTTTTGGGTCAGACACTGGCTAAGAAACAGAAAACAAGGAATACAATAGACTGAGTTGAAACTGCCAAATTGAAGGTAGTGACCATGGGAAGGAATAATTTGAACTAATTATATGTGTTGTGGGTTTCAAATTAACTGCAACGACTCAGAGAAGAGGCTTGAATGTTACTATGGACAGTTTATTGAAAACATGCTCAACTTGCAGTGGTAATAAAAACATACAACCCAAATATGCCACTTTGTTTTCTCTCTTTTCCATCGTCTGATCATTTGTAGCCTCTTTCATAATAGAGTGACAAGAACTGAAAGGCAAGATATTCAATAAAAAGAAAAGGAAATAATTTTACCTACCCCATAATTAACCTGCGGAACTCGTTGCTTCAAAGTATCACAGAAGCCAAGGGCTTAGTAAGATTCAAAGCAATATCAGATAAGAACATTCTTATTTGCATGAGACAGTATAAGGGATATAAACCCACATGCTTCAGGGCAGGAGACAACCATTAACTTGATGGGAAAAGTTTCCTGCATGGGCACACTACTCCATAATATGCATTCCAGGCATTCTTGACTCTTTCTGAAGTACCTGGTATTAGCCACTAATGGAATAAGGATGCTAGTTTAGAGGGACCACTGGTTGATCCAGTATGACAATTCTTATGATCTTGATTTCTCACTTATTTTGCATGTTCCTTGACTTCTCAGAGGTGATTTTGGTACATCAGGACTCCTGTCTTCAAGTGGGTAAAGTTTCTCACTGTGCCAGTGAGAGGTGGAAGGAGCAAATGTTGTTTAGGATATTGCTTCTCAGAAAAAGGGATTGTCTTTAGGTCTACTATAGAGTGCTAAGCACAATAGCAATGTTAAATATAGAATACAAACATTACAGCTGTGAAATATATTTTCACAATGGGCCTCTGAAGGCAAAAAATGTCACAAAGGAAAAACTGTATAACATTTACAATTGTCTACTGACCATACTTATTATCTGGGTTCATAGTTAATGTCTCCATCCCCTTTGTAGCCAGGAATGCTCTGGGTGTCTAAATCTAATGGGTCAGATCCTCAGTTGTTATAAACTGGGATGGCTCCATTGAGCAGGTTTACATAAACCGATAATCTAACCCAGTAGGTTTACAACTTCTAATGAGATGTGCTATACCACCAGAGTAGATGTTTTTCATTTATTTACTGCAGTCCTAGGTAACCTTGTTATTCTTTATCAGCCCTGGTTTAATATAATTTAAGTAACTTATTGAATTCCACATACAAAAAAAAAATTGTCAAAAGTAGTTTTATAATTTGCCTACCTCTTTAACATGGGTGAATAATTTGATTGTTCCCAAGTACAGTATCAACACCATGAAATACATTGAACCATCTGGAGGTTTTTCATTATTTTTGTCCAGCATAGGCCTTTCCAGTCCCCTCTGACATTGTTGAATGGATTTTGCTATCTCCTGATCCAAAAATACTAGTTTCGCAGTATTATTAGAACTGGAATCCCCCATAACTTCTAATTATTGGCTCCACTCAACTTAGCTATTGTGCTCCATTGGGGTAGGGGAGAAGGCCTTGCTCTCTTTAGATCATGTTTCAATTATATTTTCCCCAAGGGCAAAGTCAGGTCACTCATAACCATTGATGTATTTTCTGTTCACAGAATGCAACCTGGGTCTTTCCATCACACAGAATGTTCATGCTGGAAAAAATGAGCACTTCTTAAAGTCCCAGTTTGTTCAGTGGGCATCAATAAATCCCTCAGAAGGATTTCTTCCATGGAACAGTTATGCCCCATTGACTTCAATGGAGCAGGACTCTGTCCCAAACACTCTATTTGACTTCAACGTAGAGAGGCCAAAGGGAACCAATATTTCATCTTTCTATTAATCCTTTCTTTAGTAAGGTATCCTCTGATATTTCTATTCCCTATTATACCTAAACTTCCTGCTACTGACCCCTCAAGCCCTTCACTTCTGCCTCACTATTGAAAGGGAACTAAATTAGGTAGCATTTTACTCTCATGCCTTTAGATATTTTAATTCCATCTAAAATTAGAGACCCATCCTGATTTTCTACAAACATACATACACAGAAATAGTAAGGGACTGATGTGCCCTTAACACTATATGGTGGTTGTGTACCAGTATTCCGAGTACGGGAAATCCTAGTGCAAAAGAGTCCATGAGACTGCTCACCAAGATAGGTCAGGCAAATGCTTCCTCTTACTCTTCCAAGCAACCCTCCATGCTTCCTGATCAAATCATTAACTCCTTCCCCCAGCCTGAATATGGTAGCTTCATGTATTATGAGTTGAGCTGGGGGAAGGTTGCTGAGGAAGGTTGCTGAGAAAACTGTGTCCTCCTTCCTTCTAGCACCCTTTGGTCAGTGTGGAGGTTGAATTTCTTGGTGCCTATGCAATCTGTTTTCAGATGACACATCCTTTTAGGAACTGTCAGGTGGGCTATCCCCACCATGATGTATTAGGAATAAATCCAACAACAAAGGCTGAGGAGCAGCAGTGCTGGAACTGGGATCATTTCAGCTCAAGACTTCCTCTGTGTTGAGTAAACATCTATTGTATTTGCACTACGCTGTGTGGCCAGTACTCCATGTGAATTCATAAAAATGTTTTGAACAAGGCAGCTCATTCTTTCAGTTCAGTTATTTGAATCAAGTCACCACAGAGACATCAGCACTCATGCTTTGTAGAGATCTTGAAGACTACATAAAATTCATTAAGGAAATTTAAAATATACAGTTCGTGTCTGATTGCCTGTTCCATGCTAGTAAAAGGCAACAAATCAAAAAATTCTTTATTCTTTGTAAATATAACTTCAGAGCCTCTCTAACCCTTGTAAGAAAGTAGCAAATAAGTATTCTCACTTCTGGAATTTGAGCAAATGACAAAAAAGTTAATTGGCTGAGATAGAGTTTACCTTAGAAATGAACACCATTTTAACTTGTCAAACTAGTCCGCTTTATTGAAAATAAATTTTACTGAGAAAGTTCTCATTCAAATACATTTATATTTGAGAAACCAGTTTCCAAAGATCGGAGTTTTTGTTGCAAAGTTCAAATACATTCCAAATCAATTACCTTATAAATCTAAGATCACCTGGAAGCCAACATTCCAAATTTCCACATTAAAATTCTCAACATACTGCCTTTTATATATAAAGGAACAGGCTTACATACAAGAATGTACTGTACTCTGCCTAAGACACTGTTAAGAACCACACTTGATTCTAACATATAGAGTTTAGAAATTCTAAAAGCGCAGTTCTTATAAGCTCCCCACTTTGAGTTTGTCTCACATGTCCTGACAAAATTCTCTTTGAAATTTTGGCCTACATTTTTCCACTTACTACACAGGGTTCATATTACATGAAGGTATTTTAAAAATGAAAGCAGTTTATTTGTAATAAATTCTAGTCTTATTACATCCACCAATTATTTCGCAATTCTTGTGAATCAGCATTCAGACTGCTTTATTACTCGTGTAATTCTCACAAGGACCATTTTTGAAGGCAATAAATTCAGAAGGGTATGTAACAGTACTAAATTGCTGGGACTGCCAAAATATTCATAGAGAGTTCTCCCAATATATTTAAAATCAATCTTTTAACCAACCACCTAATAAGAATGTACTTTCATGGAACCAGATGATTTTCTTAATAATAAAAATAAACAAACAACAGCAGCAGCAATAAAAACAACAACAATATTGTCATGTGCAGATAATATAACAGCTCCAAATTATTAAGTATTCTGGGACAGATTCATATTGTTTGAACTGCTGCATCTGTTGCCATATTCTCAACTTTCTATATATAGGTTTTTTTTAAGAATTTCCCCAGATTGCTGAAAAAGGAGACTTTTGATATCATGGGTACAAGTGAACTGACTACTAATATAAACGGAAAGAAGAAGCTAAATAGACCTCTACTACTTTCCTTTAATGAATATATCCTAATTGAACAAATGTTGGAGGCTCTGATTTACTCTTGTGTTGTGATCCATTTGCACTGTGGGTGGGTGGAGTGATGGAGCAGTCATTGCTCCCCCCATTCTTTGTTCTGCAGAGTTCCAACCCTGGCCTAGATGAGAACACACTACGTGGGACCAGAAGCAAGGGTGGCACAGGAGCCAGCTATTCCAGCTTCGTGCCAGCTCAGAGCTACCCTTACCAGGGAATTTTCAGCCGGCTAGATACATCTATCTAGTAATCACCCATTGATGGATTGCGAGAGAGAATCTGGCCTTGAATGTTTTGAGAATATTCACCTTAATAAGACAAAAATCTTATGTTTCTAAATTACTAGAGATATTTCTAGAATTTAGGCTTGGACCTAGACACTGTAAAGTTTGTACTGGGGAGTGTGACAGGTTATTTGACTCACCACTAGGATGGTGCCTCCTCCTGGTCACTCTGGGGAGTAGCTCATGAGGTCAATGCCCCTTCCTGTGGTTGCACATCACCTCTCTCTCTCTGGATCTGCGAGCCCCTTTCTTGCTCCATGGGCTGCTGCCGCCTCTTCGTGACTCAGGCCTCTGGCTAGGTCACTATTGTAGTTTCCCCTTCCAGGGCGGGGGAGGGAGGGGAGAAGGGGGAGTCTCTTCTCCAAAACAGGCTCAGGCAGTCTTCCTATGCATTGCACCACCAGCGCCATTTGACCCATGCTGGGTTGGGGAACTCTGACCCTCCTCTACTCCAGGTTCCAGCCCAGGCACCCTACAACATGCAGCCAAGATCTGCTCAGTCTCCAAACTTGCTGCTTACTCCCTGGGCTGCTTTCTACTCCAGTACTCCCCCACCCCCTTTGGGGCTTGCCAGCCTCTCTACTCCCTCCTCCCAGGGAGCAATCAGGGGCTACTTATTTCTATCGGCCCCAAACACACCTCCCTTCTCCCAGAGTGGCTGCAGACTCCCTCCCTGCAGCCCTTCAGTTGCCAATATCCTGTCTTTATAAATCCCAGCCCAACTCATTCCTCCTCAGTTGGGCTCCCTCACTCAGTCCAGGAATTACTTAGCCACCTGATTCTTCTTAGCTGTGGCCTGTTGGGTTAATTAGCTCCATTCTTAGTTTTCAGGGCAAATGGGGGGTGAACACCCCATCACTTGGACAAAGATTGCTATTCAATCTGGATCCAATCTAACTCCATTATTATTTATTTTACCACAGTACATTCTCTACAAATGGGTCAAACAAAACACCATGTATAAACCTGCATTGAAACCACCTTTAGCTCTGAGTAACTCAAAAGAGAATTTTATGGCTCAGGCTCATTTGTAGAAAATGTATTTTCTTCCAAATGTCTCATTTCTTATTTCCTGTAGACAACTGGAGAGCTATATATATATATATCTTCCATAATAAGTCATTATCTCATTCTTCCACAGTCAAGGAGAACACTACACGCATCGCATTACTGAAATTGTGAGGGGTCTTATCAAATTTATTTTGGTTTAGTTTCCAAATGATATAAAGTTACTTGGTAGGTTACCTGGACTTCAAGTAATCCAGTGAAACTAGATAGGTGACCCTAGATACCATAAAGGGATATTAAAACCTCTACAAAGTGATATTGAATAATTGCAGATAGTTAACCAAATCAAATGTCACATGCCAAAGTATAGAAAAAGAAATTGGTGTAGGTTTATATGTGTATCTGTGAAAGATACAAGACTAACAGCCCTGGAGAATGAAGTGCCTTATTATTCCACAATATACAACTTGTGTAACAGTAGTGCAAGCTACCTGTTACTGTCTCCTTTCCTTGGCTTGTCTGATGAGATATATCTCAAGGGTGCTAGGTAGGTGCCAACAACGATGGCTGTTTTAGAAGTAAGAACACGTCTGATGTGAAGTTGTTAACTAAGACCTGCAGAGACCACCAACTCACTGTATTTCACATAGATCACCAAAGAATTATCAGGTTGCAATATATCAGAGGGGTAGCCGTGTTAGTCTGAATCTGTAAAAAGCAACAGAGGGTCCTGTGGCACCTTTAAGACTAACAGAAGTATTGGAGCATAAGCTTTCGTGGGTGAATGTCCTGTGGGTGAATGTCCTGTGGCACCTTTAAGACTAACAGAAGTATTGGAGCATAAGCTTTCGTGGGTGAATGCCCACTTCATCAGACTTGCAAGTCTGATGAAGTGGGCATTCACCCACGAAAGCTTATGCTCCAATACTTCTGTTAGTCTTAAAGGTGCCACAGGACCCTCTGTTGCTTTTTACAGGTTGCAATAATAGCACTTACTAACATGGCAGCAAGCTACACGTGAAAAACTATTCATCCAACTGCCATTTCCTTCTACCACCCAGTCACTTGTCATGCACTTCTCTTATTCCAAATTTTTTTATATGCAACAAGAAACATTCAACAAGTATCCTGTGTCTAGCAAATATTTCCTGCTGTACTGCAGTTCCACAACCAAGCATCAATCATGAGAAATATAGACAGAACTTAGTAATACTCGAAGTTATTGGCATTGTACCTCCATCTTCCAGTTACAGGAAACTGTTCTACAATAAACTAGTCAAAGATGTTTTTCATATTCTTTCTAATGTAGATACATGTTTTCTTTCCAAGTTTGTAGAAACAACAAGACAGAATAGATTTCCAAGGCCAGAGGGCAAAATCATGGCTTCATTGAAGTCAATGGCAAAAAAATCATTAACTTGTAGGGAGCAAGGATTTCCCTTCATAGTTTCAAGAGGCTGCATAATTGTGTGGCAGGGTTGACCTCTGCAGCACCCCCTTGTGGCCCACCATGGCAGTATTCATGAAGCTCAGTTCCCCTCAACCCAGGGAAACTCTCCTAGGCAATAGTCACCCATGTCACTACCCAGCAACAAACTTAGCTCTTGTCTACACAGTGTGGCAATGCACACTATAGGGGTGTGATTTCTAAAGCAAACTTATGTGTTGCACATTAATTGGTCTGTGTAGGACCTGCTGGTATGCACTAAAGGTTCCCTACTGTGCTTAATTGTAGTGTTTCATTAAGGTGCACTAGGGAACCTTCTGTATAGACCCTGCTGGTGCACACTGACCAATTAGTTAGTGTGCTTTAGAAAACACACCTCTGTAGTGTGCACTACTCCAGACAAGCCATTGGACAACACTCCCAAGTGCAACAAACAAAAGGGCCTTCTCCATCTCCTGGGCACAGCTCTCGCTTATTTCCTGTGCTTTTACAGGCAATGACTCTCAGGGCTTTCCCTCTCTGGGAGTCTTTCCCCCCAAGTTGATTCTCAACAGGCTGGATCCTTATTTGGAGTCTACCTCCAGGCCACCCACCTGGAGTCTGGCTCTCTCTAGGGCCTGCCACAGGAGCTGCCATCTTCTTTTCACGATTTCCCTTTCGGGCCAGTTACAGGGGCTGATCAACTGGCATCTGATCTGCGACCTTCCTCTATCCTCTTCCCATCCATCTGCCTGGGAATTACCCTTCTCCAGGACCTACCAGTGGAGCTAACCATCCTTCCACAGTTCCCTTTCCCAGATGAGCTTTCGCAGTTCTGGGTAGGTATCCCATTACCCTCCCAATGGGGTCTAATAATTAGAATGTCCATCTAATCCCTAGGCAATCAGGACTAATGAGGTGGAAGGGGAAGTAACTGATCTGTCACAGGCCAGGCTGTGTCCAATTCTTCTTAAAGGTCCAGCCAACCTCTGACAACTTTTTAAACAGATGAGTGTTGTTATGAGTGGACACGGTCATTAGGTTTTTGCTTAAGGAAGTCCACTGGCCAAATACATGCATGTCTCCAGAGCAAGAGCCAGGAGCTGTGGTGATAGTGGTGTATTTCTGGAAATGATGATATAAAATGATTTTTATACAGCATAATCAGGTAATCAGGTGTTTTGTCAACAGATCTACTGCATACTGCTGGCAACATTAGCAGAGTAATCAAAACCCATATGTTCAAGGTACCCATATTTTTAAAAGGAGCAGGGCAGTGTTTATAATTAAAATAGGAGGAAAAATCTTTAAAAAAAATAAAGAGCATCTAATATGAAAGAATAGCTTTTATATAAGAGACTTAGATAAAAACTTTTTTATACTGAACAATACTTCTGTTTAGCTACTTTGGAGGCTTAAATTGACAGCTTGATTTAACCAAAGCCATAATAAAACTCTAGCTACTGTGTTCCAGACTGGCAAACAATCTGTACCTGTATCTGAAAATGGGATTTAAACATGAGTTTTATAATCCATAATCAAATCTCCCCATTATTCAATCAGGCTGTCAAGTATTCACATAAAACAAAAAACATACAACAAAAAGATCAGTGTAATGATGGCCATTAAAGGCAATACAATTATGGGAGCTTTATTGATAGAATATACAATCTCAAAGGGATGAACTATCTTTCCATTTGTGTGTGCTTCCATTTGGGGCACTATTTTTAAAGATAAATATTGATTCAAAAGCAAAATAAAAGATTAAACTGAATTTTGCTAAAAAGTTTCTATTAGTGTCAGTTCCTTGCATGGTATAAATTCATTCATAAAGTCAATGAAGCTCTAGTGGTCCATACCAGTTCAGGATCTAGTCCAAAATCCTTAGAAGTACAACTTTCACATCCTTTTGCTTGAACAGTAAATCTATAGCTTTTTATATTGTCTAACATATTCCCTTACCAGCATCAACTGTTTTATCACCATAAGCTGGAAAAGCCTTATTTAACCTCCACTGAAGAATAAATGGCAACAAATCCTCAAACCCTAATCCCATCAGTATCATCTTGATGTTAGAATTAGGTCTCTAAAACACAGCAAAATAATAATAAACCACTATATCTTATTTAATAAATCCATGTTTAAAGACGGAGACAACACACTTCTCTCTCATGCCTAGAATATTAGTGTTCAAATAATGGGTTAAACATACACATTTGTTAATGTGTTAAGCTTGCAGAGTAATACTTTTCTTGATGATGGAAGACAGAAGCAGAAATGCCTCCTTTGGGTTTTGTTTTAGATGTTTGTTTGGAGATTACATGACTGAATCAATCAATACACAGAATAATTTATATCAGTAATGTTTAGTAGAATATTGCAGTTGTTTATGCTTTCTCTGCGTGTTAAAATGGAAATTATAACACTTTTCACATAAAAACCTAAATAGAAACCGAAACTTTCATATCAAGAGTGTGATATAAGAAAAACATTTATGAAATACATTGAGAAGACAACTTGTCGCCTCAAAAACAATAGATTAAAGTAAACCACTTCACTAGCCTGATTCTAAACAGGTTTAAATTGGAACTGTTATTCTGAGTTCAATGGAGTTATACTATTTAACACCAACCAAGAATCTGGCCCCAAATCTTTTAGGCATTAGTGCTAGTCTATTAAGGCTTTGAACCTACGTATCTGCAAATTTGAAATGGAAAGATTCTTCTACACTAGTCCTATATAAGGAAAAAATGTAAAATGTTTTTGATAAGACTAACTGCACTTTATTCAGACATCAGTTTGATATAATTTTAATCTATGTATTTTAGGGTTTTACTTTGCCACCCATCACCTTACTATGTATCTGAGCACTTTCCACATAAAATTAAAGCAATAGCAAAATGACTAGTGGACTACATGGAGTCTCCGGTACTTCTCATTTTGTGGGATCAAGACTCTGCTCAGGATAGGGGTTGTGTTTGTTTGGTTGCCTGGTTTTTCATGAGCAGTGGTAGGGGGTTGGGATTAGAAGGGCAGATATCTGTGTGATGAGTTACTTTACTGAAACTTTTCAAAAAAGAGAGGTTCACATATTGTTGAATGCAAACTTGTGCAAGTGCAGAGGAAAAACTAAAAAAATACCAGGCAATTGTGGGAATTACTGTCTCCAATGTATTAGTTCACTTGGAAAGAAAGTTAGCACATTTGAACTGCTTTGTCTACTGAATTGGAAAACTGGAGAAGGAGGCAGGCAACTGGAGGTAGTAGTGCCCAGAGCTTTAAAAAAATCCCACCAGTGGGAGTTAGTTACTAAATACCTTTGGAGATCTGGATCTAGATCCGAATCTGCACTGCACCTTCTGCAGGCACAACACAGAAGATACAGGTGAGAAGAAGGGGACAAAGGTAATTTTACACCACCTTTATGCTTTCTGGATTCTCTCCTATTCTGGGAATCAAAATGATTCCTGGCTGCTATAAGTTATGGCAGTCCATGTCAAGCTGCCTATGGGCTGCAGCCCAGTCCAGAAGCTTGATAGTGCCATGTACTTCTGGTCCACCCCTTTTTGCCCCCAGGCCAACCCCCTCAGTCAAGGCTTCCAATTATGTCTGCCTAATGCTGTCCCTGCAGCAGAGTAATACTTCCCTGGACAGCTGTGGTCATTACATGTCTGGAGTGATGTACAGGATCTGCAGCTGGGAACAGACTCTGTCCCACAAATTGGAAGTCTGAGAATAGAATGAAGGAAAAAGATTGGATTAAAAGACAGGAGGAAAAATACAAAGGAAAATCATAGCAAAAGCAGGGGAAGGGAAGAAAACAGAGTGGATTACATTATAAATCATGTGAGACATACAAAGTGGGTGATGTAATATCTTTTATAGAACCAACTTCTGTTGGTGAAAGACAAGCTTTTAAGCTCAACAGAGCTCTTCTCCACTTCTAAAGAAGAGTTCTGTGGAACTTGAAAGCATGCCTCTTTTTCATAGAAGATGGGCCAGTAACAGATATTACCTCATCACCTTGTCTCTCTCATATCCTGGGACCAACACAGCTACAACAACACTGTAAATAATGTCATTTTTCTATTTGTGAACAGACTGGCTTTCATTAATCTTATTTGCTATCCATAATTTAGCAAACAGTTCACATGAACTTCAAACTATAGGTTGTTCATAAACTTGTCATGCTGATTAGTTGCTGTTCATGGTGTGTGATTTGTATCCCGAATCATATGGTATTGGTTTAACTCCCTGACAGGATCACAGAAATTTTTTAAAGAGGGGAATAAGAAATATAGATAAAACATCCTTGCTATCAAATGATTATCTTGTTCAGATGTGAGAATCCAATTGTATATATAAAAAAAAGGTCATCCCCCAAGTATTTGTACAAACAAAAACCCACTCGTATGAATACTTGAGCACAGGGACTAATAATGGGCATAACCAAATCAAACAGCTGTTCAGAATTCAAATACATTGTTTACAAACACAGGCTTCCAGTTTTCAACAAGCAGAAGGAGAACCTCATTCTAGCCTCTTCCATCTCCTTGGGTTTCCCTCTGTTTAAAAATCATAAAACCAAAAGGTTGCTGCTGTAGTACTCATAGGGGCAACTAAAGTTGAAAGATGGACAAATATGTACTAAGTGTGTCTGCAGGTATTTTACAGGTTTGGGGCAAGGAACTTCAAGCTGCCATGATAGAGTAATTGAGGCTTATCCCATCATGGGAGAATCTACAGGGAACATAAAGTTGGATGTAGGCCCTCACGGCCCAATTCCTCCTCCTCCTCTCCCCTCCCCACAGGTGTGCCAAAGGAGTTCTGTTTCTAAGACATGACAGTGCCGACACAAGTTAAAGCGGACTTGGGACTGCTTTATCTTGTACTTGGGGCAAACATGGCCTCCAGATGCCCCTGGGATCACGGGAGCACTTAGGTGGTGAGCAATCACTTTTGCACTTCTACCCTTGGATCCTGTGCACAACACAACTTGGACAGACCTGAGGATCAGGGACTTTTTATCTTCTCCTTTTCTCTCACTAACATGCAAAGCTAGCAGGGATAGTAGCACATCTGCCTATTTTCTAAATAATATTCACATTCCAGCATTCTACTTTTAGCAATATCTGTGCTGCTTCCTTCACTACTTCTATACAATTGTGGTGCAAAAAGCACATCAATCACCCACTAAGGTCCTTCATAACTTCTGCTTACTTAGGAGACCTATCATCAATCAGAATTCATGAGTCAGAATGAGGGGCTCCGTGCCTGCTGACTTATACTAGTCTTTTTAGTGCCACAGACTAGGTAAGCCTGGATATTGAAAGCCAAAAGACAATGCTAAAATGAGCAGTAGTGCAATGAAGAATGGAAAGACACTGAAGCAAGTATTAAGTAACTTGAGTGATGCCAAGTCACTGATGTCTCCAGGAGGGCTATTGTTTATTTCATAAAAGCCTTTTTTTCATTTTAGACACGAGTTGTACAGAAGCCCTAGATAGAAGAAAAGGAATGACTTTGGACACCGAACATTTGTAAGGTTTTGAGTTTAAAAAAAATTTGAAGTTATTTGATTTGTTTCCAATTGTTCATACAAAGCCACAGAATTAACATTAGGGTTGCAAAACTGGTTTGCATTTATTACAAATGAAAATGAAACCAAATCCAAAATTCAAACCAAACCCAATATTCTGAGTTTCAAAAAAAGCATTTTTTTCCCCCTTTTGGTTATCTTTTGCATTTTTGTGCGTCTCTGCATTTCCAGGTTCTGACTAGGAAAGAAGGAAATACTCTAATAAAACTAATCAAACTATTTGCAACTCATCTCAAACTAGACTCGACGATGAAATGCTCAGTACTACCTTACATCATGAGATTTTAAACTTCTATTTCCAGACTGTAGTGACTTGACTATGTTAAGATATAAAGCCTCTTGAGACTTTACAGGTTCTCTTATCATGAATCATAAAATGAATATAAAGTTACTCATGTTATTTGTCATTAGTATTTAGGGTCAAATATTAAAAAGTGATTTGCAAATGTTTTAATGAACAGTTTAGTGTGCTATTATTTATTATTCACAAGAATTTGGACAACTGCTGGTTATTTGTAAAAGTGATAATGAATTCCAGAAGTTTCATGACACATAGTATAAATTAATATTTGTTAAGACAATAATTCCAGAAGTGTATTGTTTACTATTCATCATTTGCTATTTTCTATCCAGGCAGGGAACAAAGGCACTGGTATAGGACTGTGACAGAGTGCTAGGTATGAAACCCTGAGTCAACACTCTGTTCACAGCATCTCCAATCAGGCATAACAGATTGGAGCTGAGGAGGCAGACCTGTGCCTAATTTGTGGGTGGGGCAGGGCAGAAAGGCTAATTAAGCCATTAGCCAGAGCTCACAAATAGGCACAGGAAGGAAGTGAAAAGGGGAAAAGTAGGGAGTGTGAGTGCTCTCCCCCTGCTTGTAAAGGTGCTAGGTATGCTGTGAAGGTGGTGGGACTCAATTATAAATAAACTGCACGGGATGATGAACCAGCACAAGGATCTCTGTGTGGTTTGTAGATCGAGACTGAAGCAGGACCGAGGAGGCCCTGTTACAAGGACATAAATGGCTAGTCATGCATTAAGATGAGTAGAAGTGAACAGTTTCCAGACAACACATTTTGGCCAAAGTATTCAGCAAATATCTTAGTGGGTTAAAAAAATGGGTAGGGATGCATCTGTGTGGGGGAATTCACCAAAAAAAAAAAAATTGTCATTGAAATTTGTTTTCATAGAAGTCTTCCAAACAGCTATAACATCAAATACTTTCACAGAAATGAAGATTGGTTCATAAATAGAACTGGCCATGAAATGGTTTTTGTTCCTGACAAAAAAATTCAATGGAAAAAATAATTTGTCAATGTCTCCTTAAAAAACTGAGGATTTTTTTGAAAACCACAAATGTTTATCACCCCAAAGTTTTCAGTTTCTGTGAAAACTCAAGAATATTTTCCTGCAAAGAAGTTCTGTTTTGATGAAATAGCCAGTTTTCATAAAACACCACACTTTTAAAACAAAATTTGACCAGATCTACTCATGAAACCATGTGGCCAAAAAAGGGATAAATCTTCAGTGAATACTATAGACAAATCTGAGTAGTTCTGCTAGAATTGGAGATTATATATAATCTATATCACCTGAATTTCAATCAGAAATACAAGTGGGCAGAGAAGGGTAGTATGGGGAAAATGGATAGAGGACAGAAGATTACCATTTGCAAAAACTGGTACTTCTGTATAACCAGTTCACTAAAAGCCTGATCCAAGCCTACTATAGTTAATAGAAAGATTCCCTTTGATTTAAATGGGTTTTGGATCAGAGCCTAAGATACCTGAAGTCAAATTGTTTGTTGCCACTTTTTACTATTTGTACCTTAAAGAACAGAATGGGCCCAGAATTTGTTCTAATTAAAATAAATCTGAGTTTTGCTATGGACTCCAGTAGGAGCAGGATCAACCCAAGCTGTGGAATTCTGGCAATAATTTAAGCAGGATTTGTTTTTCAGGAATTCATAAAAGTAAGTTTCAATAATCTTTTAATAATTAGAAATGGTACAGTCCCTGCAGATGCAGTATCTTGTATGGGAATAAATAAGCAGGTTCAGACTGGCCTTCAGAGAAATAGCAGGAGGGCAGTGCATGTGGGCTGTGGATGCTGCGCCCACCAAAGGAACACAATATGAAGTGATGGCACAGATGCCTTTCATCTGAAGGAGAAAAGATCTTCCCCATTTGCCAGAGCTCTAGAGGTTACAGTGGTGAGACAAAGCACGAATCACCATTGGGTATGCTGTATTGTATCTTAGAAACTGAGAATCAAAACTAATTTCTCAGAAAATAAAGCCAACGAAGATCCATTATTATTTTATGATGAATACACACTATGGTGCTGAACTGTTACAGAAACCTGGCTTTTTTGATAAGAGAAAAATCTGTAAGCATCATTTAAAGTAAACTGTAAACAATTGTCCTCTCTGAACTTCGCCCCGCTCACTCCTACAAATGTTGCACCATTCCTGCATGCAGAATTCCCAGTCACACACCAAGAGATTGCAGGTTATACAATAAAGCTCCAAAGTCCAAATTGGAGCTGAACTGCAAAAAAAAAAAAAAAAAAAAAGTTTACCAATTGTGTGTGCATTTGAACAATCCAGTCCCTTCAAAACTCTGGGAGCGCAAGACCAAACCAATTTTAGAATAGTTCCTTCAAATGAACTTCAATTGTTTTTGTTTTGTTTTTGTTTCAAAGGAGGAAAAGTTTTCTTCCATAAGCAGACGTTCATTTAAAGTACACTGCAGTTACAATTCACTTTGAAAAATCAGAGTTGGCAGCTGGTACATTGTTAAATGCCTCTGACCATCAGTGTGCTTCTTAAATTGCTTGACTGCCACAACTGAAACTTGTTCTTCGAGCATCTCGATTTAGTAGCCCCCAGTCAATCACCATGCTCTGTTACCACCATTAAATGTCAGTTTATCTTCCACTAGAGAAAGCACCAGTCCAGCAGACAGACAAACAGAATAGGCAGGAGTTCTTAAAAGAGTAATATGGTATGATTTACTTTACTCTACTGGCAAAGAATCGCATCACCTAAAATATGCCAAGGACTGGACAATAGCATTCCTAGGATAAATGTTATACCACTATTTTGTCTGGAACCAGACTAGCATGCTGTTATAGATGCTAAGGTGGTAGAATAAATTGCATAGTATTATACTATGCTATTTGGAAAATTGATATACTGAGGTGATTAAGAACTGTGGCTCTAATTTGATAAGTGACAATAAAGAAAATGGTACCTTTGTATATAACTAGGGTGACCAGACGTCCCGATTTTATTGGGACTGTCCCAATATTTGCTTGGTTTGTCCCGCATCACTGGACAAACAAGTAATTTTGCCCTCCGCTCCAGCGCACAGGCGGAGCCCGGAGGGGCTCTCGACCCCGACCCCGCCTGACTCCACCCCCTCCTTTCCCCATTGGATCCCTCCCCAAATCCCTGTCCTGGCCACGCCCCCTGCCCCGCCCCCTCGCTGCCCCATTGGATCCCTCCCCAAATCTCCGCCCTGGCCCTGCCTCTTCCCCAAGCACACGTCATTTCTCCTCCCTCCCAGGCTTGCTGATCAGCTGTATGGCGGCGCAAGCCACCTGGAGGGAGAGGGCGGCCTTCGTGGAGCTAGTGAGTGCGAGCTCCGGCACCGGGCAGGCAAGGGGGGCTGGCAAGGGGGCTGCTCCCCCAGGAGGGAGATGGGGGGGCTCAGCTCAGGACCTGTGTGGAGGCGCTGGCTGCTTTGCACTCACGTTGGGCTCCCAAAGGCTGCGGGAAGGGCAGGGGCAGGAGCCCGGCCGAGGCACACAGAGGCACACATCCCGATATTTCATCTTTGTCATCTGGTCACCCTATATATAACAGATCTGCTCCCTGGGGCTGATCCAAAGCCCATTGATGAAGTCAATGAGAATCTTTCCATTGATTTCAGGAGGCTTTGGATTAGACCCCCTTATGTGTTTTGAGTAGCATTTACTTATCTTAGTGCCAAAAGTAAGTAGTTGCTGCACATTACTACTACTAGCCCGGGAGAGCCAACTCAGCAAATCATGATCTGTATTCTATTCCTTCTTTTGTATCATCAATAGAATTGTTTACGCTATGTTTCAGCTAATTACACCTGTGAATCCTGATTTAAAGCAATGGAACGATAGGAAAAACTGAGGACATAATTTGAAGACAGTGGGGTTGCACAGATAAACTGGGGATATAAATTGTCCTGCAAAATTGTTTATTACTAGAGATTGTATGGAAAATAAATCATCCAGATCAAGTCTCTGATCCTAAACTGAGTCCATAGATCAGAAGTTAGAAACAAATATCTTTTAAATTGTAAATTGAATATATTAGATATGGAAATCAGTACAGGATATTAAACATATAACCTCACAATGATATTGTTGTGCAGTCATTTTTCAGAGTTGAACCACACCTTTTACAGTTGCATATTCAACTTTAACTCTGGCATTTCTGGACTTTTGGGAGTCTAAATGTTGTATGAACCCAGGCCAAAAGTTTCAAATTTGGATGCCTAATGCGAGGCACTAAATCAATATTTAAATACTGTAACAAAAGTGGCCTGATTTTCACAGTTGCTGAAACCCACAACTTCCAATGTAATTAGCAGGAACTGCTCAACAGATGCTCAACACCTATGAAAAATCTAAACAAAAGCTTTGGATTGGTTCCTAAATAGGTATTTAGATGCCTGAATTTAGGCTCCAAATTTGAACATTTTGACCACCGTTTTTTGCACTTAATAAAAAGTACATTTGTCAACTGAGAATTCTATAGACTTCAAGTACAATTGGGATAGTGAGAAGTATTGTATAAAGTGTACCTAGCCCATTTACAACAGATCATTTGGACCTATAACATTTTAACAAATTGAACAAACTTTTGGACCCAGAGACTGTATTAGATGAGATTAAAACAGTTTTAAAAACAAGTTCTACTCAATCTAGAATTGGGACCTCGGCTAACATATGGTTTACAAACTTGGTTTATATGGTTTAGTCCTGTCAATACTGGCATATTTAAACCAAGTTACCATATATACTCGTTCATTAGCCCATTCATTTATAAGCCGACCCCCCAAGATGGTTAGGTAAAAATAGCAAAAACTGTATGACCCTTTCATAAGCTGATCCTATATTTTAGGGGTTGGCAAACTTTGGCTCCTGGCCCGTTAGGGTAAGCCACTAGTGGGCCTGGATGTTTTCTTTACCTGGAGAGTTCACAGGCACAGAGCCCCTCAGCTCCCAGTGTCCGCGGTTTGCCGTTCCCAGCCAATGGGAGCTCCCGGACACTGGGAGCTGAGGGGCTCCGTGCCTGCAGACGCTCCAAGTAAACAAAACGTCCCGACCCGCCAGCGGCTTACCCTGACGGGCTGGGAGCCAAAGTTTTCCGACCCCTGCTATATTTTAAAAGCTGGCATCACAAGAAACACTCAAAAGTTTTGCTAGAATTATTTTAATGTAATCTAACGAAAAAAACCTGTTGTTATAATAATAACTGAACAAATATGTATTACCTTCAAAATTACAGTCAATATTTAAAATCAGTAAATGGATATTTTAAACAATTAACTTAGAACAATATGAGACTTTAAAAAGTCTTAAAATCCTTCAAAGTCTGAATCAGTCTCTGATTCACCAAACAGTTCATTAAACTCGGCTTTAGTCACAGCTGCACCTGCATTGTCATTGTAGATGTCGGCCGTGTCATCTTCAGACTAAGATTCCTTCTCGTCATCAGCCTCTGTTGTGTCATCATCAAATATGGCATCATCTTCTGACCCGTTGAGTGCATTGCTGATACAGCGTTTCCTAAATGATTTTTCTATCATTTCTGAGGGAATGGACACCCACGCATCCTTATCCACTGGGCGACCAGATTGATTTTGGGCTTCATAAGATTCCTGCTTTTTGTTAACTACGTCATGCCTGAGCACATCCATTCAGACCACATTTTGTGTAGCCTGTCTTTAAAGGGTTTGTTCAGGCAGACATCAAGCGGTTGTAGAACTGAAGTTAAGCCTCCAGGTATTACAGCCAAAGTAGTTTTCATATTTTTGGCCACATTTTTCACCTCATCTGTCTTGTGTGCCCTGAACATGTCCTAAACGAGCATAGCAGGTTTCTTGAAAAGTGCTCCTGGTCTCTTATTCCACACTTTTTCCAGCCATTCAATAGTCCCACTTTCATCCATCCATCCCTTTTCGTGTGCACGTATGATGACACCAGCAGTAAATTTCATGTTTTAGGCAAGGTTTTTCTTTTAAAAATAACAGGAGGGAGCTTTGATCCATTTGCCAAACACAATAAAACCACCGTAAAATGGATTTTTTCATGGCCAGTGGTTTTAATTAAAACTGTTCTTTCACCAATACCGGTTATCATTCTGTTGCTCGGGAGATCGAATGTCATTGGTGTTTCATCCATATTTCCTATTTGTGACAGTTCAAATGCATATTTCTTTTGATATTTTATAATAAAACTTTGGAAAGATTCGATTTTTTCTTCCAGAACTCTCGGCAGCTTTTGCGCTACCTTTGTTCGCTGATGAAGACAGAGACCATGACGGTTCATGAAGCGAGTACACCAACCCACTGATGCGATAAACATTGACGGCTTTACTGACTTGTATTTGTCATCTTTCGATATTTGCAGAGCACGCAGACGAATTCCAGTTCTAGTGACAATGTACCCATTTTGCCGACATTCAATAACCCAATTATTGAGATTTTTCTCTAGCTCAGGAAATGAAGCGCACCTCATTGGACATTTTTTCTTGCTTCTTGGCATGTCTTTTAGTGTTGTTTTATTTTTTCGCCATTCTCTTACTTGCTTCTCATTGATACAGAATTCACGAGCAGCGGCACAATTATTGTTTGCTTTTGGATATTCAACAACTTTAAGTTTGAACACTGTGTGATAAGCAGACCTTTTTCTTTTGATTTCACCATTGTTCATTTTAAATACTAGTAAGAAAATAGATGATTATTATTGTAGTTATAGATTTTGTAGGACTTTATATAGGAATGTCACCTGCTTTATCACTGTCAAATTATTATTGTTCTTTGTTTATTTCAAAGCAGCCCCGTAGATTGGCATGTCTGTGGGGATAACAGGCTATTTCAATTTTATTAGAGATTCCATCGATTCTGCACGTTATATTTTCATATTGGTTCGAGAAAAGGCTGTATTGACATCAATAAATGGGTCAGCAAACTTTGGCTCCCGGCCTGTCAGGGCAAGCCGCTGGCGGGACGTTTTGTTTACTTGGAGCGTCTGCCAGCATGGAACCCCTCAGGTCCCTGTAGCTGCAGTTTGCCGTTCCCAGCCAATGGGCACTGCAGGAAGTGGCGCACCACTTCCTGCAGCTCCCATTGGCTGGGAACTGCGAACCGCAGCCACAGGGAGCTGGGGTAAACAAAACGACAATGTATTAGATATTCAATTCAATGATTCCATAGAGTTTAAAATCACCAAATTTTGGTGGAGACCCATTTACAAGCCAACCCCCCACTCTTTGATGTGTCACTTTTTTACCAAAAATATTCAGTTTATGAACGAGTATATACGGTAATTTGTTTTAGACCACTGCAGAAAACAGGATTCCCAGTTCAGTATGGAAGGAGTCTAGCAGAGCAGCTTCCAAACAGCTGAATAGGCGCTTGGCTGAGAATTGGGAAAAGGAATAAAGCAAGAGAGCAGCGGAGAAGGGAAAATATAGGGCCAGATCCTCAGATGGTGTAAGTTGGCATAGCTTTGTTGAAGTCAATGGGGCTATGCGGAGTTACACCAGCAAAGGATCTTGCCCATATTTTGGCATGCCACCATCCATTACCAAACCACTACAGTGGGCTGTGACAGAAGTTAATGGACAAGAGGGGAAAAATAAAAATAACTTAGAATCAATCTTACAGAACCTCAGTTTGGGCTTGTTCTTCTTGTGAGTCTTTTCTTTTTAAAATCAGTTCACCCATTCTTAGCAAAAACCATCAAGTGACAAGGAAACATTGCTAGTGAAGTGGCTGACAAGGCTTTGGCTATGTCTCTGATCACAGTATTTACAAATCCATAATAACATTTCTTCCATCTGTTCTACTATTTCCAGCGATACACTCAATTTAAAAATGAAAAAAAAAATGCTTGCACGTTTGGAACAAACAGATCTTCCAGCACATTGTTCATAAATATACACACATTATGAATTAGAACATGGTAGAAAGAGCATTTTCAAATAATGCTACTGTGGAGGGGAGGGAATGAGGAGGCGAAGGAGAGCCAGGAAGAGGGAAAAGACTATTCCTGTTTAGATGGAAGATGATTAATAACATGCTCAAAGAGAGAATTTTACACAAATCCCTATTCATTAACTACATGAGGGGATGCTTGCAGCCACAAGGTGACCTATTAAAGCAAAGGGTTTCTACGTAGATGCTGGAGTGAGTTGCTTGGAGTAGGTTGCTTGCAAGATTGGGGCCTAAAATACGAGAAGTCTCTACAGAAAATTTATTTAGGACACATTTCAACTCCATCTATCATATTCCCCATGCAACACAGCAAAGTTATTTAGTGTTAACAAAAGTGTTTTGTTCTGCTTTATTTATTTATTTACATGGGACACCATCAGTTTGAAATATGGTCGGTTTCAAAAGTGGAGTTAAATGTAGTTTCACATTCTGTACTGGAGCTTGGGTCCCTCTGGAAATTGTTGTGCCATAGCACTCAAAAGTTTTGTACTTTTTAAAAAATGTGTCAGTCTCCCTGTGATGGGGTGCCCTAAACACCGCTGCATGGTGCCTCCTCCTGGCTGTCCTGGGGATTAGCTCTGCCAGGCCAAAGCCCCTTGCTGCAAATACATTCTGTCACTTTCTCTCTCTGCTGCCCCTCTCTTGTTCCTAGAGCTTCAGCTTCCTCTTAGTGACCTGGCTGGAAATGGATCTTAAGAGCCAAATGCTAAACTCTGCTCCCTTCATGGACCATGGACAGCCATCCGTGCACATCACAGATCATTTGATGTAAAACTTCATCTAGCGAGAGATGGAGAAATGGGTCAAATTGGCTATTCCTTCCCATTCCCCAGGCAGGCGGTGAATTGTGATTACTGTTCCTGATTTGCTAAGAATTGTGCACATCCTATCATTTGTGTCGCCCTCTCCCACTCCCCATTACAGCCCATTTGTGTGCCTCGTCTACCTGTTACAGCTTGTCTTTTAGACGGTAAGCTCACTGGGCCAGGGACTATCATTTGATATATATCCATGCAGTGCCTAGCACAAGGAGTCCTAGCCTGAGGTGGGACCAAATGGGGGACCAAAATGTGACAAAACCCAAAATGAAAGAAAGGGGGGGGAACTAAAATGCCATGGGATCCATCCCTTTGTTATAAATGACCCTTTCTATAGCCTCAGTTTCCTGGTTCTTTATTTCTGATGTAAACAGTTTTCCATAATGAAAGTGAGAGAACACCAAATTTCCATGGAATACACCAATAACTTTGGGACTAAAATGAGTAACAACCCTCATTTAAATTTCCTGCACCAGACCCCAAGCTATGTACACCTTCCCTACTCAAGCCCCTTTTACTCAAGAGTTCCACAGTGGACTAGGATTTGCCCTTATACAAACAGTTACCTATTAAAACTTAAAACAAACAAACCAACTAACCCTAACATGATAAATCAACTCTTCTTCCATATTTGCTTGTGATTTATACAAGGGAGTCACAGGCAAGAGCTTCTTTGACTATCACCCACTGTTTTACTTGCCGCCTCCTGTAATACTGATAGCTTTGTTATACATTACTGCCAAAGGCCACATGAAGGCCTAACACTTCAGAGGGCGAAATACCTTAGCAAATACAGCAGACGTTGGAATTAAATAATGTGGCACTTACACGTTTATAAGAAGTAGTGAGTCAGAGAAGCAGCACCCAAGTATGATTAAAAAAGAATACATCTGACAGCCTGTTCCACAGTCACTAGTTGAGGTTGAGTCACCATCCCCACCCAGGCATAGCATCATTTCTACTTGATGTTTGCCATTCCATAATTAGAACATGTAAAGCAACATGCTCAGGATGCAGGCATTGTAAGCAGTGGGTGGGGTAGTTAGTTAACTTTCTGCTTAAAGCCATTTACTGAGCCTTTACTTTCCTGCCACAAAAGGTAAGGTACACAATCATGATCCGTGCTGCCTCCATTTAAAAGACAGCCCTATTATTATAAAAGTAAATGCCACCCACTTGCTAACATTGGAGACTAATTAACTCTGCAATTGCTGCACAGAGAAGAGGGTACAGAATTGCACTCTATTCCAGCAGCTATCCTGGAAGATTAAGAGGATTAGGTAACTCATTGTCTTCCCATCTTCCCAGACCAAGAAGTAGTTTCTTTTGTCTTTTTTTTTTTTAATTTCAGCTTGTTTTGTTGATAACTGTTATTTAAGTGGGGCTTTTGTCTGAAAGTGTAAATGGTCTATGTGGTGCCTCTATTGATTAATGCGTTTGCTGATTAATCTTTCTTGGGAGGATATTTTGTCCATCCTCCATTTGAATTTTTGTAGATTTTTACTTTTTAAAATGGTTTGTACTTAGAAGTTCTTGTAAGTGGGGTCAGCTAGCTCACCCATGACAGCATCTTCAGGTTGCATTAGGCTCTGATTTTAATAGGTATACTTCAAACTGAAAACTACATATATTCATTAGTCATATTGTACCCAGTAGAATTTTCCATATCCTGCTTCTTCCTTAGAGCTAAATTAGGACCAGGCTATAAAACAAGCGTCATCATTTTAATCTGGACTGCAGTCACTCCATAGAAGATGTCCCTTTAAATAGCTATCAGTTCACACTGTGCGAAACACACTTCCAAATAGATATTAAATTAATAAGGTACCTATTCAACCCATGTATAAATGAGAAAAGAATTAAATATGGCCAAACCTCACAAGGTTCATCTACACAGCCAACAGTTTGTGGATGTAATCCTGGCTCTACTGAAATCAATTATAGTTTTGCCATTGATTTTAATGGAGCCAGGATATCACCCTGGATGTTTAAAGCAGCTTGAGTCAAAGCCTACAGGGAAGACTGGGTTTTAACTTGAGCTGTTAACCTGAGTCAAAAAAACAAGCTGCCATGATTCCTATTTTAACCCAAGTTAGCTAATTTGAGTTAAGAACGTACTTTTTTTTCTACAGTGTATACATACCCAGAAGTGAGAAAACTCTCTCTCTCTCTCTCTCTCTCTCTCACACACACACACACACACACACACACATTTTTTGGAATCTCAACTCTGGTTAGTCTATGCTTAATAGGAAAGGCTTTTGAGCAGTAGGGATAGATAGTACAAAAGGAAATGTTAGATATACATAAAAAGCAACAGAGGGTCCTGTGGCACCTTTAAGACTAACAGAAGTATTGGGAGCATAAGCTTTCGTGGGTAAGAACCTCACTTCTTTAGATGCAATTCAGGCTTGCATCTGAAGAAGTGAGGTTCTTACCCACGAAAGCTTATGCTCCCAATACTTCTGTTAGTCTTAAAGGTGCCACAGGACCCTCTGTTGCTTTTTACAGATTCAGACTAACACGGCTACCACTCTGATACTTAGATATACATGGAACTCAGTCATTGAGGGGCTTAACCATTTCAGTGAGAAAGTCACCCTACCCCTTTATTTATTTATGTATTACTATCTTAAAGGGCAGGGTTGGGAATCATTTAAAAAAAAAAGAATATTTCCTTTGTTCTGCCCCAGCCTTTTATGCTGCTCCATCAGTTTCCAGGGTCCATAGGGAACTGGAAACTGCCTCCAGGCAATGCAGCTGGTGTAACAGGGTTCACCAGGGTTCACCAGGTAGAGCAGTGCTGCTACTGCTCCCACTTTCATTGCCCGGGGGAGGGCAGACGTAAGGAGCACGGCTGGAGCATGTTACACTGACTATTCTTTTTGCTGACATACAACCCCCCGGGGGCCATTGCCAGACTGAAGTTCAGGAGGGCCCAGTTCCCCGTTACTTCCAGCTACATTCTGCTTGGTGCAGGGAGAACGTAGACAGGTGAAGGGTTAATCCATTAGTGAAAGAGCTACTTCCCCATTTTCTGCCAAAGGAGATAGAATCAGAATGTGTTCAGTGGACAAGATGGATGTTTCAAAGATCTGCAAGAGGAAGAAGTGCAAATGCAACATGACAAGTGAAGCTACTGATTGGCCATCAGGTTTCCTCAACCCCATACAAGGAGAGTCTAGTACACAAACCAGGGAGAAATTTAGTTTTTGCTGAGCTACTAAGGACTTGTCTACACTTACTGGGGGATCGACTTGTGGCGATAGATGCATTGGTCAATTTAGCAGGTCTAGTGAAGACTCACTAAATTCACTGCAGATCCCTCTCTTGTCAACTCCTGTACTCCAGCTGAATGAGAAGCGCAAGGGGAGTCGATGGGAGAGCATCTGCCATCAACATAGCGTAGTGTGGACCCTGCAGTAAGTAGATCTAAGTACGTCAACTTGAGCTACGTTATTTACATAGCTGAAGTTGAGTAACTTAGATCAATCTCCCCCATAGTGTAGACAAGGCCTACGTCTGGTTGTTTCTGCTATGTTTACACTTAACTCAGCAATTAGAACAAGCAGAGAAGGCATAACCTCATAAAGTAAAGGAGTTGTGACTTATTTTTAGACAGTAAGCTCTTTGGGTTAGTGATTCTCATTCATTATGTTTGTGAAGCACAATGGGTACTCCACCCACTTCAAGCCTCTGTGCACTACCGAATTTATAAATAAATAAATAAATAATAGAGAGAGCCGAACTTTATTCGAATATGTTTAGTTATTTAGAAATCACTTTTGTTCATATTATATCTCTTAAAAAATACAGGTCTTGTTTCAGCTCATTATGTGTAACTTTTATTAATACATATTTTATTAGTAATTTGAGATCAGTTTTGTTTAATTAAATCCCCCCACCCATGGCAATAAACTGTGGTTTCACTTTCTTTCCATTGAATACATGTAAACTCTATTAATGCGAATGGGAGTTTTACATGTACATCAAGGCAAGACAAAACCACTTTATGTTCAACATTTTAATTAAGCATTTGAATTGTTTTGATGTATGCTATAATGTGCTAATTAAATTGATACATAACATCTTAAAAGCTTGGAGGGTGCTAGGGGAATTTATTAGTTCTTACTAGACAATAAAATGAAGACACTAAAAAAACCCAAACCCATATGCCTACAAGATAACAAACAGTCCAGAGGCCCCAGTGAGATTTCATATAGTTATAAAAACAGGGCAATGAGGAAAGGGCAGTTTTGACTTATCTGCAGAGAGCTTTTCAAATTTCAGCAGTGCAACACTTCTTGAGGATGCTCTGAACTATTAGGCATCTCCCTCCATCTTACAAATAAGACTGTATGTGTGTGTGTGTTTATATTTTCCAACCTACACAAGGTAACTGAGGTTGTAATATTTTCTGACAGACACCCTTACATTTTTCTTGTTAAATATTGTATTTTGGTGGCTCTTATATACCAGAGCCCTTAGCAACAGACTGCGTGTTGGGTATTGTCGCAACCAAGGATAGAACATAATAGCAATGTGTGAAACTGAATGACAGTCGGATGGCAGTTGAGAAGGGAAGAGTTTGTTGTTTGAGTGGGAGTTTTGTGTTTGATTTTGAGTGAGTGAACTAGGTTTTGTTTTTGTTTGGTTTTTTTAAGCATGAACTGGTTGTGATAAGCATATGAGAGGTTTGTATATTTGTCTGTATGCATTGCTGTAAGTCCTAACATCTGTGTTCACTCTGCAGGGCCTGACCATAAAATTAAAGTCAGTGGGAGTTTTTCCAGTGACTAAGGTGAGGGCAGGATCAGGCCCTAACTCTGGAATGATCAGAACTGTATGTATCTCTTTTACTTTGTTCATGTGCTGTTGTAGTTAAAGAGTTCCTCTCTGCATAGTTGCAAATGGGGAACTTTTTTTGTTTGTTTGCCACTTGAAACAATCTATATTTTCCAAAGCAGGCTTTAATTTATTTGTGTTTTTTTTAACTAAGCCCTTTGTGGATCTAAACTGAGAGCAGAGATCTTTGCTCACTTCCTTCTGCCTGACAGCAGGCCCAGGCAGCTGAGTGTTGGGCAAACCAACTTTCCCACATCTGCCACAGTCTGCTAACTCTTCTCTTTACCATGACCATGTGGGGAAAGGAAGGGGATATACCATTAATATTTGCTCCCTAATATGTGGGGGAGGAGAAATAAGAGCTATTATGGACCCAGAGAATGAGAAGCTGCTAAGAAGCACACACCTCGCCATGTGGACATGATATATCTTGATTTTAGCAAAGCTTTTGATACGGTCTCCCACATATTCTTGCCAGCAAGTTAAAAAAGTATGGCTTGGATGAATGGACGATAAGGTGGATAGAAAACTAGCTAGATTGTCAGGCTCAACGAGTGGTGATCATTGGCTCCATGTCTAGTTGGCAGCCTATATAAAGCGGAGTGCCCCAGGGGTCGATTCTGTTCAACAACTTTATTAATGATCTGGATGATGGGATGAATTGCACCCTCAGCAAGTTCGTGGATGACACTAAGGTGGGGGGAGAGGTAGATATGCTGGAGGGTAGGAATAGGATCCAGAGTGACCTAGACAAATTGAAGGATTGGGCTAAAAGAAATCTGATGAGGTTCAACAAGGACAAGTGCAGAGTCCTGCACTTAGGACGGAAGAATCCCATGCACTGCTACAGGCTGGGGACTGACTGGCTAAGCAGCAGTTCTGCAGAAAAGGACCTAGGGGTTACAGTGGACGAGAAACTGAATATGAGTCAGCAATGTGCCCTTGTTGTCAAGAAGGCTAACAGCATATTGGGCTGCATTAGTAGGAGCATTGCCAGCAGATCGAAGGAAGAGATTATTCCCCTCTACTTGGCACTGGTTAGGCCACATCTGGAGTATTGCATCCAGTTTTGGGACCCCCTCTACAGAAAGGATGTGGATAAATTGGAGAGAATTTAGCGGAGGGCAACGGAAATGATGAGGGAGCTGGGGCATATGACTTACGAAGAGAGGCTGAGGGAACTGGACTTGTTTAGTCTGCAGAAGAGAAGAGTAAGGGGGGATTTGATAGCAGCCTTCAACTACCTGGAGGGGGGTTCCAAAGAGGGTGGAGCTAGGCTGTTCTCAGTGGTGGCAGATGACAGAACAAGGAGCAATGGTCTCAAGTTGCAGTGGGGGAGGTCTAGGTCGGATAGTAGGAAAAACCATTTCACTAGGAGGGTGGTGAAACACTGGAATGGGTTACCTAGGGAGGTGGTGGACTCTCCATCCTTAGAGTTTTTTAAAGCCCAGCTTGACAAAGCCCTGGCTGGGATGATTTAGTTGGTGTTGGTCCTGCTTTGAGCAGGGGGTTGGACTAGATGACCTTCTGAGGTCTCTTCCAACCCTAATCTTCTATGATTCTATGTATTGTCGATGAGCTTCTCTGTTCATGGAGAGTGGGAAAAACAAGAGGCCACTGAAGGCACCCAGATCAGTGACAATATGGGAGAAAGGAGCTATGAAAGAACAGCATCTCCACCAAAGGTGAGAGATTCACTGAGAAATCTCTCCAAATCCAATTGGCCAATCATGCCTTTTAATTTAAGTCAGCAACAACAAGCAGGAAAAATAAAGAAAGAAGAAAATATTTAACAGAACGAGAACTACACGCTACATGTTTACAAGCTACATCCAGCCCCACTCCATTCTTAGGGTTAGCTTCCAGACAATCAGATGCACCAGCTTTCCACGGACAAGTGTTTTGAGCTTTGCCATTCTGATTGTTGTTCCATATTATAAAAGGTGAAGTAATCACACAGTCACGACAGTTATTACAGCTCCATGCACTGCATGGAACACCCCTTTTCCTACGGGGTGGGTGGAAAGCAAAAAGCTCCCTCTCCCCAACACATACATACCCTTTCCAGAAGCAAAGACAGCCAGGAGAAGATACTGGGGGATGAAGGTGGCGTACCTTCTGAAGTTTAATTGCAGGTGCCATAGTGCCATTATGCTGACTGCATGTCAGTTGCCAAGGAAACTAGTAGCATACATATTCTAGAAGCTTTCCTAGAAGGAAAGAAATATAATTTAAAGTAGTCTCAACGTAACCTGTGCTAGGAGAGAAAGCAAAGTTTCAGATCTTCTGTTGAACAGATTGAAGGGTGTCATGCTTACATAAAAGGCTCCCAGGGAAAGAATAGCAGGTCAAGCTCAGGGTCTGACTGTTTTATTGTCTCCATTTCTCAAAGACAAATTGGGAATAAAGAAAACCTATTTCCTGCCTTTAGATAAAGCCTTGGTATTCTTTTATGTTTCAATCTAATTTTAGCTTGGCATTTCCTGTATATACTTAAGTTTTAGTAATTTATATAATTTATTTGACGCTGTTATTCTTTCCTGCCTGGTTCAGTTCTCCTTTCCTGTACTTGCATATTTAAATGTAAAGCTGCTATTCAAGCTCCATGTAGAATTTATATTTCTCTAGGAAGCATCTCAGATTTGGAAGATGGTAATAGAGGTACAAGGTATTACATACAGCCATGCCATCACATGTTGTGGCACTTTCAGTTCCCAGAGGCTAAGCGGAGTGGAGTGAGGTCAGAATTTGAAGGGAAGGCTTTTTTTTTCAACCTTGGAAAAGTTGTTCGTGATTACTTTTGAATCTTTAGTAAATCAGGCTTTAGTGTTGTGCTCAAGAGAGGGGTTGTGCTGCTGCAGAAGATGTCGAATAAAGATCTTGATCATTTGTTGTCTTTGAAGATTTGCACAGCACTTTGTGTAAGAGTATACATGTTAACAGCAGTGCCCTAGCCATATTCCAACTGAGTAATTAAATTCTGCCCTTAAATTAAATTCCCTTGCAGTGTCACTATTGAATAAGGATTTCACTTTTTCCCTTAAACTGCTGTATAGTGTTGCTGTGAATTATTAAACATTTTCTGCATTCCATCCCCGAGATGGCTTGATTCATGAGTGGATAAAGTTATAGCGATTATTTATAGTTTAAATTAGTAAAGTACTTCGGAATAATTTGAATGAGAGGTGTTATATAATGTACAAGATTTTCATTATTGTTACTATAGTACTGGTTATCAGAGATGGTATTGGAGTTCAATTTCCTTTTTAGTCGGTACACACACACATGAAACAAAAAACTAAATCACATACACAAATCAAAAATAGGCAAAAGAATATTGCCAGTAATGTAGGGTGTCTAGTGGAGAGTTTGAACGCAAGTGGATTATTCTATTTCCAAGCACTTTTACAAATTAGTTGGTTATTGATTGTAATACATGAAGTACTGTGTGTACACACACACACACACACACACACACACAGAAACATTTCAGGATTGGAGATAGAAGACAACAGCATTAAGACATGGGCAGAGAAGTACAAATCTGATATTCAATAAACGAAAGGAGTTGGCAAGTAAAGGAAAAGAGCTAGAGAAATAAATTGATAAAAGGAAGGATGGCATCTAATAATTAAAAAGAGATAACATTTTCTTTTTCTAAGAAAGGTGTAAATAGGTGTTGGAGTTATATGACCAGTTTCCTCTGTTAGTGCCTGTGAATGCTTTCTACCTAGCTTCACTACTCATGGCTAGACCCCTAGGGACGAGTATGAACAACAAATGAAGTCATTTTAATGAAAAAAAAGCATTTTTGCAACTTAAAATGATATGAAAACATAACTGAGTTTGAGTCTTCCTTAGAAAGTGCATCAAACCCAGAAATTAAAAACCAGCATGTGTGGCCTTATGTAATAGCACAGGAAGTATATTTGTGCTTTCCTAAAAAATTCCTTTCATGAAGTAGAAAAGTTAATCACTTTTAGAAGAAGGCGTCCATTGGGACAATTTGCACACTTATCATGGCTCCAATGACATTAACACAACATATTTCAGAGTTTGAAAACTCTTTCAATCCTATTTTACTATCCTGTTGCATCTCCTTTTTAATTTGCTCTGAGTATACCAGATTGGTGGACCTTTACTATTTGAAGTAAAGACATTTTCAGGTAAACACAGATACATTTGCCTGTTTTTCTTTTCACTCCAGCAAAAACCAAACCAATTTTCCAAGACCCTACCAAACTCCCAAGCTTCAGTCTGGTGAACATCCAGTAGCATGAATTGAGATTTCAGACAGCAAAGATATTGTGGCAGAAGTAGTGTAAAAATTCAAATACATTTCCATCACCATTTGCAGGAGCGTGTCCATTGTTCATCAACATACATGTGTTGTGTCAGAAGAGACAGCTGATGTTTATTCTGGTACGATAGCTGTGACAGTATTAATAAAGAATTTGAATATTCGCCCAGACAATGAGAGCATTTGTTTTAGAGTTAGAAAATGCAGATGAGGAAAACAATGAAAATCTGAGCATGCCTCATGTCAAAAGTGGGGAAAATATAGAGGACTTAGCTGTCAGGAAGGGTGCATCTGGTAGAGAAGCAAAAATAATCATAGAACTTGCACATTGCTCTTTCACCTGATATGAGTACATACAAGCCTATGCAATAAACACTAAACATCTGCTACTGCAGGAGAAAAGGAGCCACAAACTGGTGTAGCAAGTTCTGATTCCAACAACTCTGGTGAGGTGGACATAAGTGTTTTCTTCACCAGTCAGAAGTGTAGGTGAAGATGGATATTACTAATGCTGCGAGGTCACAAGGCAGTGTTCATGACATTACAATGGTTGCCACTGCCCAGCATTCCCAAAGTAATAGTCACCACACACCATAAGGTTGCTCCATCAAAAAGATACAAGATGGTCCAAACCACCACACAATAATTAATTCTTAATGAAACAACAAAAAGAAGCAAGAAATGTGACAAACTGTCCCACTGCAAATCCCATTACATTTTAAAATATTTACTGGTGTTAGCTTTCAGACTTATAGTTTGGAAAGATGAGGTTTTTTTAATTGTAATGAGAAAGTTCTATTGATTGCTGATTGTCTGTTCCACTTTGGTGTTGCAAAACTGACTATGTGATGTACTATCAACAGGATAGTTACCATTCTCACCCATATCTGACAATGACATATATTACTGTGTGCCAGCCTTTTCTCTTGGTGCAGGAGAAAACCCTGTGTTACATCAAGTTTTGGAGAACACCAGTCACTTGCCAGTTGTTTTAAATTTTACTTAATCATTTGATTAATCATTTCAGCCACTGTCCATGCAGTTGGCAGTTCCAAGAATCAAACTTTCTGATCTAGCATTGTGTCAAAAAACAATGAAGTTTTAAAGCTTCACTGAGCATTGACACAATACTAAAGCCTTCACTCTGGAGACTACTAAATGGATGAATTAAACAAACATTTTTAAAAATAGCTTTAAAGTTGCCAATAAACCAAGTTGCAAGTATAAAACAGATGCATAAATACATCTTCATTAATCAAGCTCTTCTTTACATTTTTAACATTACAAAAAAGGAGCAAAATAGATTGTAGTGTCTGTTTCATGGTCTGAATTTTCAGAAGTGACTGATAGGTTTGGTTAAAAATTTTGTTAAAGCAATTTTTCAACAGAAAACTGGCTTTTCAAAACTTTTTTTTTTAAGCAAAAAGTGCCTGCTTATAACAGATCACTTCAAATTTTTCATTAAAAAAGCAAAAACCTGAAAAATGAAGTTTTTAGTTTTTAGCCAAGAACCAAAGTATTTCAGCCCAAAACTGAAATATAATATCCCTATTTGGAAATGCTGCCACAGTGTCTCATGGGAGTTGTACTTCATTTGTCTCATGTCTCTATTCTCTGCTGTGGGCTGGGCTCTCCAGCCAGACTTCATCTCCCATGAGACGTAGACAAGGTCATGGGACTCCCATGATGCACTGCTAACACTCCAAGAGGGGACACGATGGCGCATCATGGGAGATGTAGTCAGTCCAAGGAACCTGACCTTTAGAGGAGAATGGGAATATAAGGCACCCAAACTACAACTCCCATGAGGCAGTCCAGTGGTATTTATAAATAAAATATTGCTATCTTTGATTTTTTGTTGAAATGTCAACATTTTCCATAGGGGAAAAACAATGTTTTCTGACCAACTGCAGTGAGTTGTGGTTTTGGGTGCCTCAATTTATGGGGTTCAACTGGAGACATCCTAAAAAGGGTAAATTTCAAAGGTAGGTGCTCAGCACTTCTGTAAATCAGCCCCTTTAGGTTGTCTTAAGTTGGACACCCCCAAAAATTGAGGCACCCAAAATCACTAGTCACTTTTTGAAAATTCAGGCTTATGAGATTGATCTCATTTTCACTGAAGTCCCCTTGCCTTCAATGATGCAGAATCAGACCTTATATCTTTAACATATTTACTTGAAGATTCACTTATTAAATGAGCACTACAGTATTCATTGTCTTCTTACTCTCAGCTATACAAAATATCAAACACAGGACTAATCTTTAAAAAAATTCAGAATACAAGACAAAAATATATTTCCTACAAAATGTGGTATGGGTGGTATGAACAGCTATTGTGCAGGGTATAAATGGATAGTAACTCTGTCCCTTCCAACAGTAGCTGCTTAGAAACTCATGCACAATCAATATTTCAAATGAAAATCTAACACCATTTTGAAAATATATTTATTGCATTGGTTTGGTATCACTTTGTGTAAATTACAAATTTTGAATCAATTTGCTGGACAAATGGCAAACTTCCTTTATTAAAATAAGAGATACTGAAGTACTGTATTTATGAGCACTTCTTATATAATACAAGATTTTGAAGGCTGGAAGGAGGATCATGGACTCCTGCTAATCTTTTTGAAACATTATTTTTGCTGCTGAAAACAACCAGTTTATTTTCACAGAATTAAAACAGACTCTACAGTACTGAAAACCTTTGTCAGAATGGACAGCATTTCCTAGAGTATGCCATCAGCTATACCTACAGGGGAAGCTTCTGCTCCCAGCCAGTAAATTCCCTAAAAGGTTGAGCTTGTAAGCACATTGACACTGTCCACTGTGCTATACATACCACCCTTCTCCTGGATCCCTCCATTCCACTTAATTCCATTACAAAGCTATGCAACAAATAAGACACAAAACACTATAACATACAACATAAATCCCCAAGGCACATGCGTCTTTAGGCAAATAGACCCACCACAAGTATACAAAGCAGCATCAGAAGATTTCACTTTTATTCCCTGTATTTTAAAACAGTAGCACTGTCGCCTACCATTCTAAACCAAGCCCCTCAGAAAGAATGGAGGACCTCAATAAACAGAACTCCTGCTCTTCCCCCTCAAGCAAGGCAGTCTTAGGGACCCTTAAATACTCCTAGGATTAAGGAGAATAAATCAATAGGGCCAGATTCTGTTGCTGTTGAAGTAATGTCCCATTCTTTTCAATAGGAGCAGGAATAGTCCTTCAGTGGTAGTTTGGACATGCACATTTCCAAAGAACATTGCCACTTCTTCTTCCTTGACCCACCAAAACTCAAGAATAAAAGGATTTCCTACTTTGGCACAAGCCTCTATTTATTCCAAGCAAAGAATCTTTTGGAAACTAAAGAAACACATGCACACAAAAAGAAAAGAAACCAACAAGATAGCTGGCTAGACTAGAAACGATATATCCCTCCAGTTCTAGCTGTGTGCTTCCTCCTTCAATTTCAACTTGAACTTCAAGGACAGGGTGGGAAGAGATATGACTGATCTTTGAGTCTCTACCAATTCAGTTTAATTAAAGGAGAATGGGTTTTGTTACTGTGCTTGTAATGTTCAGAAAAGTTTCAAGTCAGTACTCTACACTGACAACTACCTGATTTTCCACACAGCTCTGAAAATGCACTTCAATCCAGACATCTCTCTCTTCCAGTCTCTGTCATCTTCACTTGAATAGACTATCAGATATGGCATATTTGGTTTGCTAAGGCGGACAAAGGAAAGCAAGGGTGAGATCACTTGGTTCTTTTTCCACTTTATAAATAGGATTTGAATTCAACTCTTGGAAGTGAAAAAACAGTGGACTAACCATCCAGATAGCCACTGTATTCATGAATGCTCAGCAACCATTAGAATTGTGCAATACCGCATTTTGCATACCTCAATAGCCAGCAATGTGCTTCTTACGTATTTAATTCTAATGGGATTTTTTTAAGTTAACAGTGTAAATCATTTCAATCATCAGTTTAAATCTGTTGTTTCCTGACAGAATATAAAGGATGATAAAATACACCCAATTCCCATTTAAAAATGTTAAACTAGTCAAATTGTAGTGACAACATTTCTTTGATGTAACATTAAAGTGCAGTGCTAAGATCTTTCAGATTAACTAACATGAAAGTTTGGATTTCCTCATAAGCTTTTTAAGAAATTAAAAAGGAGAAACCTAAGTATGCATAATGCTACAGGATTCAAAGAGATTGCTTTTTCTAGATCAGTACTTATAAGTAATCCAAACTAGACATGCTGCATCTTGAAACTGCATCTGTAATTTGATTTTTGTATATAAAATTTCCACTTCATATTTATTATTTATTCTATACCTTCACTCTCACCAAAGAGCCTTTAACTGCTCCCTTGTTAACCTGCAAGAAACAGTAAAAGAATAAAAGCCATGTCACCTCAAAATGTTCAGTTAGGTCTTGATTTTAAAAACGTGCACATGCTTAATTTTACGCATAATGAGTAGTCCAGTAGACTTCAATGGAGCTACTCACATGAATAAAGTTAAGAATGTTCACAAGTATTTGCAGGTTTGGGGCCTAAGGTTTCATTTTTCAGACATTCATAGCTTTGCAGCTATGGCCACAGAAACTTTACAGAGGTTTAGCTACCATATACCTAATACTGATTATGAAATAATATTTTTGTTCCAGGACCTTAGTTGGATCTCTGACCATGTCCTCTAGATCTGTCATGAAACATGTAGACAATTCTCCTTTTACCATGTATATGAGGTGACCCATTGCACTGCAAGGCTCCACTGAAGCCTGAACATTCAGAGATTTCAATTGGATGTAGGTGCCTAGGTGCTTATGAAAATCCCACTAGCATCCAGATTTTGAAGCTATTTAGGAGTTGCTCTGCTCAGTGATGCAAGGATCCAAGTGACTTAGGAGCCAAAGCCACATTTTCAAATTGATTTAGACCCTTACGAACCTAAATCTCATTAAAGAAATAGGGACTCAGGGTCCTATGTAAACCTGGACAAAAATTATCAGATACATTGTTTATTCACAGAAAAATGCAGTTTCAATTGATTTGAAAATATTCATGAATTTGACATAAATTTGCTAAATAATTTCACCCAGAAATTTTGTTTTTCAGCCAAAATAGCAGCAACAAGCAGTGTTCATCAGGCCAGTGGTTAGGGACCTCAGCTAGAAGGCAAGAGACCAGGTGAAAATCCCTGTTTTACCCCACTCCCAGGTGAGTGCACTAACCACCCTGCTATAAATAGTAGTTGGGCCAGAGAGAGGGAGAATGACTCTATAGCCAGAATTTGACTTGTCCAACCCCTGCCCCGGCCACTGTCTATCTGTGGTAAAGTTACCACCACAAGAGCTGCTACATCCCAAGCTTATCATTCCTCTAGACTATGTAACCTCACGTGCTACTCTCATAATATAAAAAATATATTTGAGAGTGATACCATATGACTATTTCCTCCCATAGCACCAAATGTAACCTACCCTTTGTGCATCATGCATTAAATATACTTGTCATTTTATTCAAATTAGCACATCATCATTCAGATCAGATCAATTTAAGCACTCAATCTGTCACTAAAAATTTAGGGGTATATTCTCATCATGATATGTGGGGAGTTATGCATGCAAATTCCTGAACATCAAAATGACTTTATACCCATAAGAATATTAAAATATTAAGAATTACAACTGAAGCAGCAAATCTCATGTCTCTAACTTTCCACACAGACCTCTCAGCCTTTTAGCTCAAAACTTCATTGTAGGAGGAAGGAAGTTACATTTAATGGGGCAACACTAAGAACAGGGCCGGCTCTGGCTTTTTTGCTGCCCCAGGCAAAAAAGCCTCCGGCCGCCCCCCCCCCCTCCCCCAGCGCCGCAGGGGAGGGCGCGGGGGGGAGGGCGGCCAGAGCCCGGGGGGAGGGCGGCGAGCCCCGGCCGGGTCTCCGCTCTCCCCGGCGGCCAGAGCGCCGGGGGGAGGGCGGCAAGCCCCGGCCGGGTCTCCGCTCTCCCTGGCGGCCAGAGCGCCGGGGGGAGGGCGGCGAGCCCCGGCCGGGTCTCCGCTCTCCCCGGCGGCCGGAGCCGGAGCACCGCGCCGCCCCCCTCCAGGTGCCGCCCCAAGCACAAGCTTGGTGGGCTGGTGCCTGGAGCCGGCCCTGACTAAGAAAGACATTGGGGGGGGGGGAGAGGATGCTTTTACAATAGGAAACAATGTCTGTCATTCCCACTTGTAAAACTCACCATAAATTACTTACTGAACAATGCAGAAATAAGTGTACCAGGATGTACCAAACTCCAGTCTGAGAGCTCAGGTACCAATGTAAGTATGTAACAGATAAAACTAGATCCATTCTTGCAATGGGCTTTCAAATAAATCTAAGCATAGTGAAATCAGTTGGAGTTAGGCACCTAAATACCTTTAGAAATATGTTCCTAAGCCTTTGGAAAAATGAATAAAAATGACAAAATATTCCACTCAAGTGAAATAAATAAAATAAATATCTTTGAAACTGGTTTTCCATTTATCAACATGGGTGAACATGTTGTACTCACCCTGTGCAGAGACCACATCATTTATTAGTGAGCAGTAAGATTCCTGTAATTGATTGGAAAATAATCACACAACACTTATGTTTTTCACTCAAAGACATCTATTCTCTAACTGTATATATATAAAATTTCAATAGCACCACACCAATATACTGAAAAAGAAATTTATTTATTTTGTTTAAATACTTAAGAGACCAGTTATGAATATTTGGGGCTCGATCCGCTTTCATTGAAATCAGTTGGAATTGGATCAAAGCTACCTGAGGTAAGCCAAGGTAGGTAGTGATTGTCAAAAAAGGTACCTTATTGTGCTGCTTTTGAAGTTGGCTATGTTTGGCTGAGATATGGGATGTTTAATGAAAAATTGGTACATTGCTCGATATCCTGTTTTACTTTTAGTAGAAGCTTCCTGTAATGGAGCTACACCAAGAAGCTGCAGCTTCTATATCTGAGAAAGCAGTGGGAATGCTGAGTCAAGACTTGAGGGGTTCTGGGAAATGACATTTAGGAGTCAAGTTGACATTTTGTTCATACTGAGCCTGTTTTTTAATTGATTACATTAAATAACAAGTTTTATGGTTTTGTTTTTAATGATGAAAGAAATTTTAACTCTTTTCCATCTGGGATTATGGGCAATTTCCTCCCATAAAATGGGCTAAACTGAACAGCCAGAGAGCTCAGGGCATATGCAGGAGTCTGAATTTTGCTGTGAGCTCTGGGCAGTAGATATTTAATGCTCATTTGGGTTGAAGTCAATATATTTGAAAGGGTTATATGATATCTTATTGTTTTTAATTTTTCTAATTTCAATTTAAAATAAAGAGAAACTTACCTACACACCGTCCCTTGTTCTCCAATCATATATCTTAACTTCTCACAGCAGCATTTTTGAATTTTCAACTCTGCTGGTTAAGATTCATCATGTCATGGAAAGAGCGTGGCATTGCTTCAGGTTCCTAACGGCCTAAGTATATTCCATATGTGTTCCAAAAATCCAGTGAAAGCACTTGGAGCACACTTGCTCCATGCAGGAATTTTCTGTCTTTAAGCCAGCCAGAAAAAAAAGTAGTGTTTCTCCTATTTTTCCCTGTATTTGACAGCAGCCAACAAAGCAGTTTTGATTGCAGAAATCAGACAGCTGCTGCCCAGAACAATAAGTCTGATTTTCCAAATTTTAGCATCAGAGTCCGATGCCTTTCTTTAGGTTGAATAGTATCTTACTCCTGAAAATATCCTGGACAATGTTTATGAAATTAAATTTTATTGAATTATGTTAAACATTATGGAATTAGGTTAATATATTTGGGGTACATTGTCCTGAAAATGCAATTGTTTGTGTGTTATAGTATGTTAGGGTGACCAGATCAGAGAAAGAAAATATCAGGACACCAGGAGGAGGTGAGAGGGGGGCAAAAAAAAAAAGCCAAGTGCTGCCGGCGGAGCAAAAAAAAAAAACCCACCACCAGCGGAGTGAAATATCTGGACAAATTGCGTCCCAACCAGAGATCGGTCGGGACATGGGACAAACGGCTAAAAATCGGGATGATCCCGATTTTATCGGGACGTCTGGTCACCCTATTGTATGTAACTTTTTTAGGGACCTGACTAATGTAAATGTTAGGAATGTCAAAGGGCTTTTGGGGACAATGAATGTAAAGTGGATTTCCTAGGAAATACCCGGGGATGAGGAGAAACCAAAATGACCCATTTTGAATCCACCCTCTTGAAGCTATGCTCTGGGGAGGAAAGCTTGTTATCTGCTAATTACCTGCTTCTGGAAACTCCAGATCAAAGACCCCTGAACCGTATAAAGGGTAGACTAAACATGCTGAGTGTATTTGTTCTGAGCTGAAGCTGTGATGAACTTGTGACCACAAAGGAAACCCCACAGATGGGGTGCTGAAGGACTTCTCCTGCCAGAGTCCATGTTAGGGTTGGGAGATTCTCTGGTAAGCTTATTAGCATGGGTATAGGTCCTTTTATTGTTTTTAATATGTCCTCTCTGGACTGCTTTTTACCTCAAGAATAAAACAGTCTTGCATAAAAAGAACTGTGTGATCACTTACATCTATTGACAATCACTTTGTTATTGGGCTCTGAAGAGAAAGCAAGCATGTATGTTTGGGCAGCCTGCTTCTGCTGGGAATAACAGTGTAGGCAGGGAACTATGCAGCCTGGAAATACTCCAGACAGAAGCAAGTGAGACATAGGTCTCCACCCAAGATAGGCAATGGCTGGGGAGCTGAAGCCTGAGAGTAGGTGCCCTTGCTATGCCACTGAGGGGAAATACAGGTGCAGTTGCCCTGAACTGTGACAGTCCCAATGAGATCAGACCACTGGCATTATATGTACCAGAGCCATCGGTGTCAACTCTGATGTGTGGAAGTTGGACAAAGGAGAAAGAATTAGTATTACAGCAACAGCATCCACAGTGCACGGGTATAAACATTTCCAAAAATCAGTCATGTGATACAAGAGTGGTTGCTTAGCTTTTGTCCCTTGGGCTTATGTCCCTTTATGATTGAGAAGTCAGTAGAGTACATTTGTCTGTGTACCTCATTTTGCATGTCATAACCATAATCTTTCATGCACAGTTCTTGGTAAGTAAAGGAATAAAAGCAAAGAACCAAATTCTGCTCTCCTTTATAGAATAAAACTCCCATATGTCCATAAGTTTTAATTGCTTTGTGTGAAAAATTGTGAGATGTATTATTTACCCTGTTGGTAATGTGGTGAGTAATTATATATAGTAGTATAGACTTGGTAAACAGCAGAAACAAAAGTTCCAGTCTGTGAGATAAATATAAATATATATATTTTGAAAGGTGTGAATTATTAATCCTCAATTGAACAACCAGAATTGGGTCATTGTTTATACTTTCTATAGGTAGAACTGAAATTAGAGAATCTGATTTCAAAATTGTAAAGACCATGTTTCTTAGTACACAAAAGGAAAGTGTCTAAAGTGTAGATTTTATTATTTTCAGTTACAGTAGCACTGAGAATTACGTTTTTGGCATTTAAGGAAGACAGAGAAAAGGATTTTGGAAGAGGGATGAAAGCTACCCAAGCACATCAAAGACTCTATGACCTATGATTAAAAGAATCTTTAAAGCTAGCAGACAAATGTGACTGGTTAGGGTAATCAGAGATCAAACTTTTCTTACACCTGAACTTTCATACAGACTTTTCCACAGTGCGGCAGTGTCATCTTAAAGTCTCATGTTTCAAGCCCTGAGCTCTGTACTGTAAAAGCCTAGAAAAAGGTATAATGATGAACAGTCTTGCACAAGAATGAAAGAAGTATATTTTACAGCCTTTACAAAATCCTTGTGCTATAGCACTCTATCACTAAAATCTAGAGAATGTTTAAATGCTAGTTGACATATACCAGAAGCAGGATGAAAGGTGTCAACTCAGTCAGGAATCCAGATAGCACATCTGCAATGGGCATTAATAAAATACAATACAATAAAAATATAATAACATTGTTACATAGTTCTTAAGCTGTGGGCATGCTGAGACTGCTCACTGTTTATTGTACCAAATACGATCACTTAACTCTTACCTTGTCCTCTCCACATCTACTTATTTTTCTTCATCTTTCATCATACATTTAGACTGAAAGCTCTGAGGGACAAGGAGGGTTTTTTTGGTTAAATATGTGTGTGCAGGGTCTAACACAGTGGGATCCTACTTTATAATGGGGTCCTTTGGTTCTACTTCAATACAAATATTATTGTTTACAATTTTAGGCCACAATCCTGCAATACGTATGCTTAACTTAATGTATGAGTGGTCCCATTAACTTCAGTAGGACTACTCATGGTGCTTTAAAACAAGCAACTGCTTAAATCTTTTCAGGACTGAAGCCTTAGTTCTGTTTCTTGTTGCTGGCTAATAGTGACTTACCTTTCAGTGGTGTGGAAGGGTTCGGATAGAATGCTTTTCTATTTAATAGACCTGGTCAGGATACTAATTAGGGACAACTTATACCTCTTCTCTGCTCAAGGACTGTCCATCACCTGATTAATGAATAAAAGAATTGGGAAAATATTAAACAAATATTTCCAAGAAACATATTTAAATCATTTCCCAAACTGGGTATACAGATATTCCTTGGTGTATTAGATATTCAGATTCAGTACATAGTATGTGTGACTGGTCATCTGAGTCACATATAATGGCGTCTCATTCCTGACTGAATGTCCTAACCTTTATAAACAGAAGCAGTGTCCATGACAAAGTCATTGGGAAGCTGGATCTCCTAGGAAGAAAGTGTGGAGCGGTTTAGGGGGAACAACATAGGAAATAAATAAGGCCTAGCACAGTTTAGAACATTTGAAATCTTTTCCTGTTCTCGTCAGCACAGGAAAGAGCACTATATTTGGCTGCAGGCGTGGACCTGAGATTGTAAAATAACCAGGTTCCTTCCTGAGGCAAGCAGACCTATAGGGTCAAATTCCCCATTGGTGTAAATTGACAGCACTCCATTGAATTAAAAAACATTTGGCTCACCGGCTATATTTATTGGTTGCCTAGCAGAATTTACATTCAATTTTCTCTGGGCACATTCACGCCAACTAATTTGGTACCATATCAATCCTTGTCTAGTTCATTTACTTGCCTGCACACCAGACCTCTGGCCAGGAGGTTTTGTGGACCTGCTGTGTATTCTCTTATCCCATAAACAGCAGCAAATATAGATGGACAGAATTCACTCATTTCCATTTCATGTTACATTGCCATTCACCACCAATGCTTCATGATCATTAATTATGTGTATGTATAAATGAAACATTTCCATTACCTCTGTTAATCTTGTTGTGTTTAACTATGGCTTGGGGTCTAAAGAGTGATAGACATGATCATAAGGGTATTCCATATGGCTGACTTAGATGGTTGTTCCAATGGCAGTTGAGGAAGTGGAATATTTAAATACAACTCTAAAGATATTAGACAATTTAGAAAGGATAAATTCTTCCTGAAACAATTGTTTCATCAAGGGAGGTAAAATGTTACAAGGCTCATCACCCGTCACTCCTTGATGTAAACTCAGCACTCGGAAATTACACTTTTAGAGATTATTTTCAATAATTTCCACTTCAATGTACTATAGTATTATTTTTGACAATTAGTCCCATCAGAGCTTTGGCGCTTTCTCCCTAGGCTTGTAATCCTACTATGTTTTCCACAAGATTTTTTAACAGTTCCTTCCTTCAGTCAGTTCTGTTTTCTTTTGTCACCAGTGAGGATTATAAGAATCAAGCTTAGTTTTGAGAGCCTTGATGGCAGAAAAAAATCAACCAAGAGAAATGTAGCAATGCATAATAGGATAGTACAAACTTGGTAGTACTGCTGATAAGGATCTGAGGTTTATAGTGGATTATAAATTGAATATGAGTCAATAATGTGATCAATTGTTAAAACTGCTAATATTTTTGGGAACATTAACAGGAGTGTCAAATGGAAGACACAGGAAGTAACTGTCCAGCTCTACTTGGCACTGGTGACGCCTCAGTGGGAGTACTGTGTGCAATTCTGGGCACCACACTTTAGGAAAGATGTGGAGAAATTGGAGAGAGAATCCATAAGAGAGCAATAAAAATGATATAAGGTTTAGAAAACCTGACCTATGAGGAAAGATTTTAAAAACTGGACATGTTTAGTTTTGAGAAAAGAAGACGGAGGGGGAACGTAATAACAGTTTTCAAATATGTCAAAGGCTGTTATAAAAGAGGACTGTGATAAATTGTTCTCCAGGTCCACTGAAGGTAGGACAAGAAGTAATAGGCTTAATCTGCAGCAAAGGAACTTAGGATAGATATTAGGAAAAAGCTTTCTAACTATAAGGGTAGTTATGCTCTGGAAAAAGGTTTCCAAGGGATGCTGGGGGATCCCCATCATTGGGGGGTTTTCAGAACATTTTAGACAAATACCAGCCAGGAATGGTTTAGATTTACTTGGTCCTGCTTCAGCACAGGGGGCTGGACTTGGTGACCTCTCGAGGTCCCTTCCAGCCCCAGATTTCTATGATTCTAAACACGTAGGCAGAGCCATTATCAGCCATGGTTTAACTCAATTATATTGTGGGTTTCCCTTCCCCGCCGCCCCCCACTGGAATTTCTCTCTTCCCTTCTCTAGTCTTTTTTCATAGTGTCACTGTTTTTTGCGCCTCTCTCTAATCCTTTCTGGGTTTTTTTCTTCCATTTATTCATAGATGGAAGGTAAACCTAGAAAGGTTTGAGTTAAATGATTTAACCCACTTTGGTAAATTCGCTTGAAAACTGGGCCAAACAAATCTGACCCTCTTTAGTCACTACTGTTTATCCATTATCTGCAGAGTGGGCCAGTGTAAGAGCAAACAATATTTGCTCATCAAACTGCCATCTCAAAGTAGTTTTCTCCCTCAGATAATCAGTGTTGTGTTTATGTTTTAGAAGATAATCTACTGAGCATTTTAATGAAAACATATATATAAAAAATAACCGCCATTAATTACTGAGAGGTGGGACCAAATAAGAGCTTTCTGATCAAAATATTTCCTACCCACCCCCCACTCAGGATTCTTTAAGCCTCTCTCTGACCTCTGAGTAGCAAACGTCATCCTTGTATTTCCTCATCCTCAACCAAGCTAATCTTCCTTACAGCCAGAAGTGATGGATCCAGCTCCCTTTATAATTGTTGTTCCTGACTATGCTCAAAAGATCACAAAGCATTACTAAAGAACACTTCCCCAGCCCCCTCCCTGCTGCTGTCTACATACTAGCTCTGCAGAGATACCTGCTTCCTGGGAATGAGGGAGCTAAACTCAAATCCTTGAACTAAAACTTCAGAATCAAAATTCTAAATTCAGATCGCTGTGTGGTGGAGCACTGAGATATTTCAGGCTTACTTGGCCACCTTATGAACTGGTTATTTCTCTGTATATAAAAGGTAGTGATGGCACAACTTAATACATTATCTTGGATTTCAGATTCTTTTCTTTAACAGTCATCTTTCCAGATACTAATCAACAGAGCTGGAATTCATCAGGGAAATAGAAGTACTATCTTTTCTCTGGTCTGCATATCCCCAATGACAATAGCCCTCAAAGATTTTGTTTTGCCATCAAACAAACAAACAAACAAAGTTGCAAGTTTTAAAGCTGTGCTCCAGTTAGACATCAAAGAATTCAGAGTCATTAAATTATTTTAGACCACACAGAGATCATATGAAGTTACTTCTGAAGAGTATGTCACACTAAATCCCCTAAAATATATTGACTTTGCCAGCCTTAGCCCACATGGTAGCTCTTCCATTTGGTAACCAAACTGTTTCATGTAGAGATTAACCCAGGGATCCTACACTTGAAAGAGAATGCTGTAGGATTTAATTCATATTCTAGCCTCAGCATTCTATTGGGACAGGCTAAGTAATCCATACTAATAACAAGGTGATGAAACCTGCATTGTGAATGTAAATGATGAAAGATGGCTCTGTTTAGGTACTTCAGATGCAATAAGAAAAATTAAAGTAGTGATATGAACAAGTGCTATATTATCCTATATGCTCATAAAAATATTGGGAAATGGATAAAAGGATAAATTATTAGCTGGATGGTTACATACACAAAGTTGGCTGTTAAATATACAACTTCTGGGACACTATTTGAAATACAAGTATTATTGTTCTCTGTGCAAGAAGTGCCAGCTTCTGATGATCAGCAAAGATAATAAACAATTATGTATTTAGCAATAAAATTTATAGATTAGAAATACATATTTATGATCCTCCAGAAAAGGCTATGAAAGGGTCCATTTTTCCTTTTAAACGTATTTAAAACTGTGCAAAGATAACTTAGATAAGGTTTTTGCTAGGTTATTGTGATACAGTCTTTTAAAATACCTCCTACTTTTAATCTAAATGCAGTTGATGAAATTTTAAAAAATATTTATTAAAATCTATCATTGAAACTGAAAAATTCAGTTAAAACATGTATCTAATTTCTGAATGTCAGAAACAGTTTCAGGACATTACTACCCCCAACCAAAGCTCTGTTTGGGGGCTTTTATGGTTTTACAAAGAAGTGTCTGCGTTTTTATTCAAGCTAGCTTTAGATTAGATCTCTAGGTATGAAGTCATGTACTGGAAGGGAACTATTTGGGGCAGATAATTATACTGTATTTTCAGAAACTTAAAATGAAATATTTAAAATAGCAACACATGTATGTCTACAGTAGCTTGTGTGACATGTTTAGACCCCAATCAGAGATTTACAAAGGGGTTTAGCTTTACACTGGTGAGCTGTCCCATTGAAATGAAAGGGTCTACTCCTACTGCATAAAGTTAAGCATATAAGTCTTTGTAATATTGGGGCCTCAGGAACAAAAACAAAATATGGAACTTAATTCCTCATAAAACTGGTTCCAACTGCTGTTAATTAGTTACCATTTTTGTTCTCAATAGGATCTTTTCCACTCTGAGTCTAGTCAGGAACTGTTCTAAATTGGTATCAATTGTAAAGTGCAATTAAGGTATGAAACTTAACATTTGTAGGGCAGTGTGGGGAATCCCTCTCAGCCAGTGCCTGTGTTTTTCTGCTTGTTCTTTGGATAAATAAAGGATGAATATTCAGGACTGTCAGGCTGGCATATTTCTACTATTATTTTTGGAAGCCTCCAAATCCCCATTTATGTAAGTACTAGATTCAGTTTAAAAACTGTAAAAAGCAATAACATTCTGTAGACAAGTGTGTTCGATGTTTTTCAGGGTTTTGACTTCCAAATGTCTTGTGTTTTCATGTGTAGTATGAAGTGGGAGTAACTTCATTCAAACCCAGGTCAGTATTAACACACACAGGATAAAAACATATGTTACAAATGTTATATCAGTAAGGTATTTTTCTATATTGCTTTAATACCCCTAGAATATTTAAAACTATAAAGGGAAATAGCCCATGAAATGATATGCTTGTATGAAAGTTACCACTATGAGAACAAATAAGTACTTTTTTCAGTACATTCCACGCATCACTTATGTATCTTACATAAAATATGATATAATGGTAATTGTGTTCTCCCCTTTGATTATGTGTTAATTGTGCCTGACCTAAGATTAGATGACAAAGGAATTAAGAGTGCAAGGGTTTTCGAATCTCTAGGCCCTTTCTTCCATTGGTTTTCAAATTCTCCTTTATCTATCCAATACTTATTTTTTTTACAAAAAAGTTTTAGCCACTGATATTCTCTCCACTTGTCTGAAGTTTTTTTTTTTTGTAATGTACTAAAGAGATCCAAGTCAGTTATTTTAGGAGTCAAGTCTTCTGCATTAGTACCATGTCAGGACTTGAGTGAACCCTTAAGGCTCAGACAGTGCTGAAACAGAAGTTTTTGATTCTGAAGTCTGCCAAATGCATGATTATAGATTAAGGTCCACATTCTCAGAGGTGCAGACTCTCCTTTGCCAGCACAAGTCAGATAGTTAGACACTGAAGTTCTCAAGCTACTTTGGAGCTTGAGTGATTTTCAAAAGAGCCTTAGTGGTTGTCTTCACTACAGCGCTATATCAGTGCAGCTGCATCGCTGTAGCGCATCTGTGAAGACATGCTATGTCGATGGGAGAGTGCTCTCCTGTCGAAATAATTACTCCACCTCAGTGAGAGGCAGAAGCTAAGATGGTGGGAGACGTTCTCCTGCCAATACAGCGCGGTGTGGACAGCACTTTAAGTCGATCTAATTTATGTTGCTCAAGGGGATGGCTTTTTCACATCCCTGAGCGACATAAGTTACATTGACTTAGGTGCTAGTGTAGACAAGCCCTTAGGTACCTTGGAGCCCAAGTCTCACTGACTTTAAATGAGATTTAATCTCCTAAATGCCTGAGGACCAGATTTGTTAAAGGTATTTAAGTGTTGCTCTGCTCAGTGTTGCAATGTCTGAATAATTTAGGAGCCGAAATCTCATTTCAAAAAGGATTAAGGCACCTAGGAGCCAAAATCCCATTGACAGTGCCTTTACAAATCTGGGCCCAAGAGACTTTTGAAAATAGGACTTAAGAGTCTAAGTAACTAAAGGCACTTTTTAAAAAGGTACCTGTAACCACTATTTCCACCCTCAGTTCAGGTCAGAAAAATGCATGCATATGTTTTGCTGGTTGCAAGGATACCACTTGAAAGCTTAACCCTAAATGACTAATCAAAGTATTTGAACAGAATTCAACAAAAAAGGGGAAATTACCAGACTTTTCTAATACAAAACAGGGTCTTACTTGCATCCAGGACCTCTTGTCAATGGACACTGAAAAGGCCCGTGTCAGAATAAACTGGATGTATCCATCTGTGGTTCTATGAAATATGGGTTTTAATTAGAGATGGACCTGAACCAAAACCCAGCATCTCCACAATCCCGAAGTTTAAGGGAGTTCAGATCCAACCCAAACATTATGCCCAGATGCTATACATACACAGTGGGCTGACCAAAATTCTGGGATGCTGTGGTGGGGCGCCTGCTCCACACTAGCCCATAAAGGGTTAATAGGACACTTGGGAGGCTGCACAGGAGGCAGCCAATCAGAGGGGCTTGGAGGAGCAGCCAATCAGGGCTGGGCTGGTCCATATAAGAAGGGCTGCAAAGCAGAGCAGGGGCAGTCATTCCCTGGAGTTCGGAGAGGGAGGAGAGGACTGGCTGCCTTGCAGGCGGAGGGTAGCAAGCACCCGGGACTTAACTGTGCTGCAAGCAGAGACCCAGGGAGCTAAAAGCAGCTCCTGGAGGGCTGCAGGGATCTGCAGGCTGAGGCCCTGAGGCAAGGGCAAGGAGAAGGTGCTGGGGCAATGGGGAAATGGCCCAGGGAAGTAGACTGCAGTGTTGGAGGGAACATAGCACATGGCTGCCATCTACAGGGTCCCTAGGCCAGGACCTGGTGTAGTGGGCAGGCCTGGGTCCCTCCCGTTGCCCCCAATTGCTATAGAAGAAGTGGCTGGACAGTGGACTGCTGTTCCCCTGGAAGCGGGGGGAGAACAAAGTGTGACACAGCCGGAGGGCTGTGTCCTAAAGAGGACGCTGTGTTTGTTGTGACAACACACTTCCTTGAGCAGATGTGATGTCGGCAAGACATCACCAGATGAGGGCACACTGGCAAACTAAGCTAATTCCCAGAACAGCCAGCAGGAGGCGCCACAGCAGTGAGTCAAGCCCCATGACAGATGCAAAAATATCCCAAACTTTGAGGGAGCTCAGATCCATTTCTGAACAATGTGGCTGGTATCCATCTTCAGTTTTAATAAAATATTTGTAAATCATCCTAAGTCTTCAAAAGGTGTAACTGTCTTTTAGTGTAGTGAATTGGTCACTGGGCTCATGTATTCCATTATTTCCCATAAATGTCCTGACTTCCTGCCTACAGTCTCCCCAGGGGGATACAATCAACCTGTTATGGAAATGTTAATCAACCTGTTATGGAATTTAATAAAAATGATAACTTTTCTATAGGTTTTTAGAATATAATGAAATTTTTTTATCACTGCTATAGAATTTCCATGGATGGTTTAAAAAAACACTATAGAAATAATCTCATTCTCTCAAGTTCTATATGCTGGCAGAGTTGTTAATATGGACCTCTATTAAATTCCAATGGAAACCAATTGATTTCAACCCTATTAAATTCGTTCCCATAAAGGACAGAAATAATCTTCAAGAAAATGAGCTGCTTGAAATCCACCTCAGCTTTCACCCCTCCACTCTCATGTAGCCTTCCCACAGTTTTGGTTGAATTTTATTTCAAATTCTTCAGATTGAACCTGAACATTAAATTCAAAGTAAAACTCAGAGGATGAGAACTCATGTGAACTGAAACCAGAAAAAAATTGTTTGCCAAACCACTGATTTTCACACAACTCTGAACAAGGGCATGCAGGTTGTCCAGTGGTCCATATAGTTGTCTTTACATGAGCAGATATCCTTTGACTGTCTGGAATAACAGTACAAAGTGGATGAAACAGCTTTCTATAAATAACTTCAGTTTAGACATTTCCTTTTCACCAGGTCAGACTAGCAAAGACTGTACCAATCCAGCTCTGAAACCGAAAAACTACTACAAAAAATGTTCAGAGAGAGCATTTAAAGCAAACAACAGAAAGGAGAACTACCCAGGGTCATAGAATATGAAGAAGAATTGGGGCAAGGAATGGCCACACAAAACAGGAATCATAATTCCACAAATCAAAGAAAATAGCATCTGTGAAATGATGCTAGGTGCTACATGTATGGCAAGATTGTACTTTACACTGGAAAAAAAATATCAGATGTTACATTAATCTAGTCACTAGAGAAACTGTGGAGACTGAACTAACCAAAATCACATCTTTTGGGAACTGTTTCAGGATCAGCCTGTCTAACATCAAAAATCTCTGTGATTGTGACAGAATATACCCCTGAATTCACACCCTAAGTACTATAGTAATAATCTTTGTACAAAGTATGCCTTGTGAGGTATCATCTGAAAACTCATAATTTTTGGTTATTATTGTCCTGATAAAATATGATAGCAACATTGTATGTGAAGTTATAAGATACCCCAGTATGGTGTTATTAACACATGTTCCAAACAGAAGTTGGCAACAGGTCTGTCCTGAACAAAGGGATGGGTGCTCTGCTTAATTTGAATGTAAGCAGTAAATAGAGTCAACAAACAGGAAGGAAAACAAAGGGATCTCAAACAGGTAAGGAAAGAAACAGCATGCACTTCCCTTCCACACAGATTGCCTGTCGCCTTGCTCCTAGCTGGAAATACTTCTCAAAGGGGGTTCAGGACTAGAAAAAGAAGCGATAGACACCCAAGGCACCTTCCTTCTCTCTCCCTTCCCACCACATTCACTGCACCAGAAGCAACAAAGGAAGCCTCAGTTGGACTCTGGGAGAAGGGTTCCTGACCTATGTGTTTGGTCGGTAAGACTGCTGAAAGTAAGTGGTGAGAAATCTTGCTTTAATCTGATATAGTTTGTTAAATTAGGTAAATGTCTTATCTTCATTTTTCTTGTCACCATTTTTTATTTTAATGCCTCATTACACTTAAAATCTCTTTGCAGTTAATAAACTTGTTTTATTGCTTTATCTAATCCAGTGTGTATAAATTGAAGTGTCTGGGAAACGCCATTTGAGGTGACAAGTTGTTTGCATATTATTCTTTTAAAGAAACAATGAACCTAATGCAACTTGTATTGCCCAGAAGAGGGCTGGGCCATACAGGACATACATTTCTAGGGGGAAATCTAAGACTGGGGGTGTGTTAGGGTCACCCTGCAGAAGTAACTAAGGCTCATGAGAGCCAGAGCATAACCCGAGTGTGACTGGCAGGCTGCAGTTGCACACAGACACTCAGGGTTCGGCTTGTTTGCTGAAAGGCTGTTTGTGAGTAGGCCAGGTGGGAGCTACTTCAGCAAGGCATTCTAAGGCACCCAAGAGTAGAGAGCAGGGGTGACACAGTTGCTTATTAGCCTGGATTGTACCCTGGTAGGTCTCAGTGATAAAACAAATGTCTCAATCACAGTCCAACGGCATGTCTACAGTGCCTCACAGTTTCGACTAAAAGGGAATGAACTGCAGTGTGCACCAAAATGCTATGCTGTAACTCCCCTGTGCAGATAATGTTGGCCCAAATTTAAAGGTCCTGAGTTTGCATTGAACTCAAGACCTTTAAGTTCATGCCTGCAGCATCCCCATGGGGGAGTTGCAGCAGAGCACACTGGTGCACATTTTGTTGTGTAGTCCAAACTATGAGGCAGTGTAGACATGCTCTAAGATAATCATAGAAATGTAGGACTGTAGGCGACCTCTGGTCCCCAGCACTAAGGCAGGACTAAGTGTTATCTAAACCAGTGCTTCTCAAAGCCGGTCTGCCGCTTGTTCAGGGAAAGCCCCTGGCAGTCCGGGCCAGTTTGTTTATCTGCCGCGTCCGCAGGTTCGGCCGATCGCGGCTCCCACTGGCTGCGGTTCACTGCTCCAGGCCAATGGGGGTGGCGGGAAGCGGCGGCCAGTACGTCCCTCAGCCCACGCCGCTTCCCGCCACCCCCATTGGCCTGGAGCAGTGAACCGCAGCCAGTGGGAGCCGCGATCGGCCGAACCTGCGGACGCGGCAGGTAAACAAACCGGCCCAGTCCACCAGGGGCTTTCCCTGAACAAGCGGCGGACCGGCTTTGAGACGCACTGATCTAAACCATCCCTGACAGGTGTTTGTCTAACCTGTCCTTAAAAGCCACCAATGGTGGAGATTCCACAACCTACCTAGGTAATTTATTCCAGTGCTTAACTACCCTGACAGGAAGTGTTTTCCTAATGTCCAACCTAAACTGCCCTTGTTGCAATTTAAGCCCATTACTTCTTGTTCTGTTCTCACTGGATATGGAGAACAATTTATCACCCTCCTCTTTATAACAACCTTTTACATACTTGAAGACGGTTATCATGTCCCCTCTCAGGCTTCTCTTCTCCAGACTAAACAAACCAATTTTTTTCAATTTTTCTTCATAGGTCAACCTTTAATCAGTTCTGTTGGTCTCCTCTGGACTTTCTCCAATTTGTCCACATCTTTTCTGAAGTGTGGTGCCCAGAACTGGACACAATATTCCAGTCAAGGCCTTATCAGCACAGAGTAGAGAGGAAAAATTACTTCTCATGTCTTGCTTGTAAAACTCCTGCTAATACACCCCAGAATGCTGGGGGGAGGGGTTGTATTGTTTTTGGGTTTTTTTGCAACGATGTAACATTGTTGACTTATATTCAATTTGTGATCCACTATAACCCCCAGATCCTCTTTTGCAATACTCCTTCCTAGGTATTTCCGATTTTATATTTGTGAAATTGATTATTCCTTCCTAAGTGGAGTACTTTACATTTGTCCTTGTAACTAGTCTCTGAGTATGGTTTTCCAACAGTTGTGCATGCACCTTATAGTAAGTCCATCTAGGCTATATTTCCCTAGTTTGCTTATGAGATGATCATCTGAGACTGTATCAAAAGCTTTAATAAAGTCAAGATATGTTGTCAAAGAACGATATTAGGTTGGTCTGACATGATTTGTTCTTGACAAATCCTCATTGACTATTACTCATCACCTCACCTCCTACATGCTTACATTATCCGTTATCTTTCTGGGTACCAAAGTTAAGCTGACTGGTCTATCATTCCCTCAGTTGTCTTATTCCCCGTTTTATAGCTAGGTACTGTATTTCCCCCTTTCCAGTCCACTTGTGTGATACTATATATTGTTTTTAAAATGAATATACAAACATTGACTGATTAAACCTAACAACACCCCTCTGAAGTGTGTAAATATCAACTCGCTTTTTAATATCTGTTACAGACAGAGCATGCTTATCAGGGTGTTTGGGGCTTAATTGATATTTGCAAAGCTCTGAGTTCCTCTGATGAAAGATGCTACAGCAAGGCAAAGCATTAATTATTATTAATTAGTTTGCAGTGGCATCCATTGTACTATATGTATGACTTGTTGAACCCATGCTTCGATTGTTTTATTGTGCTTTTTTCACAAGTGTTCTTTACAAGCTGCATTGTAATGATTGAAAATGAAAGTGAGACAATAAAACGGAGGGTGAATAAGTCTGCTAACAAGTTACAGTCACAAGTCTGAAACCTGCATTTTACCTGCTGCTCAGTAAAATTTGGTTACCATAGCAACCACTACATCCTATTGTACCAAATACTTACTCTGGAATCAAGATGGCTGTATCTTCAAACACTGAGTTTTTGCTTTCTCTGTCTTGTAACACTATAAGAAAAACATGTCTCCTTCTGGGATTCACTCACTTATCACCCTTTTTACCCTCTTTCCACAACCTCAAATGCTCCTGTTGTAGTGATCCTTCCCTGGCCAAACAGGACTAGATGCAGCAACTTCTACAGCCTAGCAGCACAACTCCAAGCCTGAATCAGAGAATTTCCAAGAGTGACAGGAAGAGCTCCATCCCCCCAGGACTGGGGATCAGGAGACCTGGGCTCTGCTCCCATTTTGACTCATATGACCTAGAGTAAGCCGCTTATCCTCATTTCCCACTTTTCAGACAAAGGATATGAGGCACACTTGATAGAGCACTGCCCTTCAGCTAGAATGCCTCACTGACCTAGTTGACAGAGTTTTATTTATCTAACTTGTTTGGGTTCACACATTTTCCCCCTTCCTCTCTCCCCATCCTGCTATCTTTTTATAATATAAATGGGAATTAAAATACATAAGTATTCATACAATTCCCCCACACTTCCATATTTTTCCTTCCAGAACATAAGCACTTCAAGGGAAGGATTCTTCCTCCCTGTTCATCTGTACAGCATTGAGCCCATTCTGAGTGCTACTGAAATATAAAGAATCAGTTGTTGTTACTTAAAAGTTTGAGCAATTACTATTTTAATAACAATTTTCAGAATAATCTGCTTCTCTGATATCCCAGGGGAACGTACAAGGGCTTTGTGACATATTTGTTACTATCTGTCTGCTTTTGCACAAGTCAGAGGGCTGGATTCTCAGCTAGTGTAAATCGGCATAGCTCCACTGAAGTCCCAGTTTACACCCACTCAGATCTGGCCTGCAGAGTTTTAAACTATATGTACGTTAGTGTCAAGGGAAAGTTTTCAATTGCAATGCACTGGGGATGATCAAAAGCTAAATTCCTCTGCAAAAAAAGAATTTGTAATACATTTCAGGAAACTTTCAATGATTTCTTCCCTGTGCAGAGAAATCTTAAGAAATAGAGACTCCTAGGGGAAATATGCACTTTTCAGGGGTCAAGACCATAACTTCTCCTCTGTCATTCATTTCCTTCTATCAATCACTACTCTTAACAATCAGTCCTTTCTACAACACAGTTATCTGTTAAAGATTAAACTTGTCTTCCTCAGACTGATATGTTTATGGTTTGCTTGTCTTATTTATGCAGGAAACAAACTAGATCTTTTCTCATTGAAAGGGCCACATTACGCAGTTCTTACTCAGTCCTTCTCCAGATTATACTTTCCTTGAGGTCTAGGTGAGTGTTGCCTGAATTGGCATGACAGGATTTGGCCCTCAGAGAGCACGTTAAACCCCAGGATTATGATCGTGAAAATTAGGAACAATATTTTGAGAGGAAAAGTTAAGGGGTAATTTAAGAAATGAATATGTATTTTTGAGTAATATTTTTCAATAGCCAGTCCAGTGCTTTGATTAGTAATCAACCATTTTCTCTTTTTATAAATCTCAGCTGATAAAGAAAGCAACTAACTGGGTCAACTTTAAGAAGAGGTAGGGAGAAACAGGTCTACTGAGAGGTGAAATAAGGCTCGGATTTTCAAAGGGACTTAAGATTGTTAGGTGTCCATTTCCTACTGATTCTTAATGGGAATTTGTTGCCTAACTCACTTGGGCTCCCTTGAAAATCTCAGCCTAGTGGTCTGATACAACAGCTATTGATGTTAGTGGGAAATGTTCCATTGACTTCAGCAGGTACTGAAACAGGCCCTGTGATATTTCTCAGTTATACCACTTACAGATGCTTTATGACTTGTAATAATTGCAATCATTTAGTAGTTTCGTAAATCTTTAACACAAAGTCCCCAAATAAGTCACTACATTAAATATACGACTGGAATAAACATTTCTATTTTCAAGAAACTGCTTTAAAGAGAGGTATTCAAAATACAGTTATGCTATCAAATCTGCTGTATAGAATAATGCATAATGATATTCTGTAGCTTTATCTTTTCAAAATGGCTGTTTCATTAGAATCTTTATTCTTTCCAAATTAGGAAAGGGAGAAAGGGAGTGTTTTATTTGACAATTTGCCCTTGTCTACGTTAACCTTTTTTCCCTAAAATTCCCTACCACTATTCCTAAAAGCTCTACCAGCACAGAAACAATTAGAAACTTTACTAAACAAGTTACTGGAGCCCACTGCTGTATTTAAGTATCTTCAGAGCAAAGCAGAGTTATATCATATGGTGGTAAAAACACTAATAGTTGCTGGTGCCTTGTTTACAGTTTTAGGTGAAAAAGGCTACTGTGGTTACTGACTTGGATGAGTATATTTCACTTAGGAACTGGAAACAAACATATCCTCAAGTATCATCTCTTTTGACCATTCTCCAAATACTTTTTCTTGTCATCTACTTCTCATCTGATGTAGCTCCACCTAATGATATTAAAGGCATCATCTGTCCTTCCCCTGTAGCTTCACTCTCTGCAGGTACATTCATTTTTGGAAATGAATATGATGTAAGATTGGATCCAATGTTTATTTCAAACATAAAAGATGCTCAGAGAACCAAATTTGAGCCAACTGGCTAAGAGTGAATTATCATGTCATCTTTCGGTGGCCTACATCAAGTATAAACACTGGCTGCATATTCACAACTGGTGGGGTTATTGCTTTGTCTCAAGTGATACGGGCTTGTGCTCTTTGGCCCTGATCCATCAAAGGACTTGAGCACATGCCTGAAGTTAAGCATGTGAATAGTCCCATTTACTTCAGTGAGGCTACTCATGTCCTTAACCTTAAGAATGTGCTTAAGTGCTTTGTTGGAACTTCAACACTAATCCAGAGTTCTGTACCCACTGACAACGGTGGGATCTGAACATGTGTGTGGCCCTGGTTCACAACAACAAAACACACTTTGTCCCATTGTGACTTGTTTCAGTTTACCACAACCGTGCTTTTTTTCCCTACTGTAGTAAAATACTGACATTATTTAAAGTATTCTGAGAATACACACATGGTTCTAGTATAAACATTTTACTCGACCCCACTGACCTGTCTTGTTAAATGTGTTGAAACAATTTGAATCTCAGTTTAGTAATAGAACCAAACGAGAAGGAAAACAAAATAATGTCTGTTAATTATGCCAAAAACTAAGCCCTTCTCAATTATTTTACTTTGCAAATGGACATCTACATCAATTTCATATTAAAGCATTCAGCAATCCTAAATCACTTTCACTGCTGTATGAATTTCATTACTTATCTATATTACATAAAATGTTGTCTGCCTTAGCCAAATGAAATTCAACCCTCTGCCTTTGTTTAGCAGGATGCAAGTAATTAAAATGCATATTTTGGTTTTTTCTTCTTTTAATATCTCTAATGAGCCTTTCATGTAACTGAATAACGGCTTTCCCAATATTCTGTAGAAAAAAAAACTTCATGGAAATTATCACATTCTCTGAACTAGGACTTGTGTTGACAGATTTACTTTTATTTCATTGAGTCTCTAAATACATTATTTCTTTAAAGATGCTAAGCATAATGTTTCATAGGCCATTTCCCTTTATAGTTATGGACATTTTAGGAGTATTACAATATTAAAGCCATCAGATCCTAAGCTTTATGCCTTGTAAGTCCAAACAGAGACAGAAAGAGATAGAGAATGTGTGTGTGTGTACATCTATCTGTATGTATGTTATATATGGCATACAGTAAGGTGTGGTGTGGTAGAAAGAGTTCAGTGGCATGAGTTTGGGCCTTGTTATTCATGAGAGACGAAGCCCAAAGCTGAGTTATTCACATCATGCAATACAAGTTTTATATCCCACCAATATGTACTTTGTGTTTGCCATGCATTTTATAGAAAAATTATTTTAGAAATGTTTTGGACAGATTTTAAAAATGTGATTGGTACTATTTATTTTAACATCCCTTTGCCTATGAAATCAGGCTCCTCTAGTTACAATGAGTCTGATTCTAGAGGTCTCAGAGAATCAGAAGAAATTTAACTAACAAGATTAGGTATGTCTAAAACGTATCCAAAATAGCTATAGAACATATAACTATGTCAGCTGGTATAAATTGTCCCAGCAACATTGACTTTAATAGAGCTGTTCTGATTTATACCACCTGAGGATCTAACACACAATGTTGCAATTTTAAGACTAGATATGTACAACCTACTAGAACTAGCAGGGGGATTCCATTGGACAGCTAGAAACCTCCCATTGCAAGACGTTGAACATTAAATCAGTCTCTGACACAGCACTGAATATTACCCATTCTTACACCTTGGCACTGTAAATTTGAGGAGGAAAGTCCACAACTGGGGAGCAAACAAGGAAATATTTCTCCGGCCCATGGCTGTTGATGTTTTAAATTGTGGCTGTTTGAAGCTATTCAGAAGCTTAGAATGCTGGAAGTGGACCCAGGGCAGATGGAATAGTGGCCAGAGCATAAGTGGAGCAATCAAAGGTGCATGATAAAAAAACTTGTACCATGTGTCTATCATTTAGTACATGAAGCATGCCACAACATATGTGCAGTGTGCAGATTTCACATATTATATCTACCTCTTTATATATTATAGCACCTTTTCTCCAAAGTCTCTCCTAAGCAGAATGCAAGGAGAAGGCAGAAAGAAAAAAATGAAATGCAAAAATAAGATGAAAAGAGAACAAAGGGTAGAAAAACAAACAAACAACTCATTCATAAAGGCTCTGTCACAGAAAGGGGCAGAGCAAGCAAGCAAGATAGAAGAACACATGAGGGAAAAGAAGTACAATGTATAAGCCAGAGCTAGTGCGCTCACTTTTGCCAGCACAACTTTTTTGGTGGGTCCGAGATCCTTCATGAGGAACATAGACTTCCCTTTGATTAGAAAACATGGGCAGATTCTCAGCTAGTGTAAACTGTTATAACTCAGTGGAAGTCAATTGAGATATGACAAGCTACACCTGCTCAGTATCTGCCCTTGGAGTTTAAATGACAGGAAAATAAAGGCCTGTGACAACCAATTTTTGCAAACATCAGTAATAGTTTGCGAGGTCTCAGGATGGCAAGAGAGGAAAAACAGGAATAGAAAAAGGTGTGTAACCAGTAATACACTCCCCTGCAGAATCAGAGTCCCAACATTCCTTTGCTGGCAAAAGTGTGTGGTTTACATCCCATGTCTGTGGCTGGTCAGTGCACAGAGAGGATAACAGCCTAATATTGCTACCATTTACTCCATTAGTTCAACTAGTAGAGGTCAGTGCTGGGGATTTAAATGTTCTAACCTAGCTCATGAACCATGTGGGAATCAATACAGTTCCACATGATGAATTTTTTTTTTTCAGTTTCCATTTTTTAAATCTTCAGAAATTACACACAAGACTCTACACTAAAAGACAACATTAGGTTACAAAGTCAAACACTTTAAAATGAGGAAATGCAGAATTAAGGCTCCACCAGCCATGCTCCTGCAAACTTAGAGAATGCACACTTGTGCATATTCATTAAGGAATAGTCCCTGGCTGGGATGATTTAGTTGGGGATTGATCCTGCTTTGAGCAGAGGGTTGGACTAGATGACCTCCTGACTTCCCTTCCAACCCTGATATTCTATGATTCTATGATATATGATCACTAACTATGTTTCTCCTCACACAGCACCTGCCTGGACTTTAAAACAAGCAAAAACAAAGCTTACTTGATTAAACAGACTAGTGCTGCAAATTCTTTTATTCAGAATAAACTGACCTACAATCTGATAAGCAGTCACTGTATAATGCAGGAGAAGTAAACCATTTAAATCTCTCATACTCAGAGAAACCAAGCATGGATGAAAAAGGACTCACTTCACTTATATTGGTACAACACACATAGCTGAATTTGTTAAATGCAGAAATTGAGAGATCAAAGTTTTCCCCTGATTCAGAAAAGACCAGATAATGAAAATAAACACTGACACCTTTTACCTACAGAGCAACACAATTTACTTCTCCAAACCCTGCAAGCTATATTTGTTATTATCAAACCAGTTCAATACATTATAGAAAGAGCAGTGCAGTAGGTATGTGATTTATTTTTTAAAGTTTGGATTTGGATGTAGAAGTGGCTTTAAACTATTGCTCATTGTAGTGATGAGACTAAAATGTAGAGTTCAGATCTGTATCTGAACTTCCCCATACTCAGCTGTTTCAATTGGGGCTTTGGTTCAAGCTGAGCTCTAGCACGATCTAAATATAACTCTCATCTAGTGGTATCCTGAAATAACGTCTTATAATTACATCATGTGTCTTCTTTATTTCGTACCTAAGGGGTAAACCCTACTCTCCTGGCAATGTCACTAAAAGCAGTTCCACAGCACTGGGAAGGCAGGTTTAAGATCTAGTACAGAGGCTACAAAAGCCTCTGTGGATTCATGATCTGTGCTCCACTGGGCCTGCCTCCATCTTAGCCTGTATAGGGGTTTTGGTTGTGGGGCAGGGCAACCATATGGGTTGACATTGGACATTCTCCCTTAATTAGGGGGCATATCAGATGTATGATTAGGCATGGCAGGATATGATTTTTGATATAATTTCAATGGATAATATAAATGTATATTGTTAAGCTTTTTTTATTCCTATTTAAATTTTCACAGTTGTGCAAAATTATGGGGCCTGTCATAATTTTTAATGACAGTAGATGATGAGCTGCAAAGAGTTAAAGCACTAAAACATAAATTGTCAACATCACAAAGTAAATATCCTTAAATCAAACTCTAAGTTCCCAAGCAGCATTTTTCTTACTTTGCCTATCTGTAAATTTCAATCATCATCGATGGAAATACTTTTTCATCGGTTTGTGCGAGTATGATGAAATTGACATTTACAGATAACAACTGAATCTTTCCAAGCCTACCTATGATCTATTGCAGTTCTGAGATTGCAGAATCACAGTAGAAGGTTCTGGCCTCCACCATCCTCCTCATGTACTGCACTAGGGAGAAGAAATGCCCCTTAGGGTGTACAGTTTGGTATAAAAAGTATATTAGCTGAATATAAAGAGAAAGGGCAGCAATGAGTACTTTGTAATGATAAGGTGTAGTGTAAGCTATAAATGGAGGATTCAATTCAATAGTGAGTTGAGCCACTTCACCAGTTTGCAGCATGGTCGTTTACACAATGTATACTTGCAATGATCTCCTCTTCTTCTGTTTGGGGTTCAGCCCAGGATCAGAAAATGCAGACATTCAGTTAGAAGTTATTACAACAGCATTAGGCTTTTTGGTTCCCTAAAAATGTAGGAGAGGAAGATTAAAAATATAAAACCATTTTCTGACCTTGCTGGAGCCAGATTGCTGCATTTGCAAACCACCACAGTGGGTTGTAGCTCAGTGAGATATCCCACATCTAATCTACTCTGGTCTTGTCAGCACTTGTCGTTTTGTCATTGCTGCTACAAAAAGAGTTACAGAAGCATTTGCTAGCTCTGCATACTTAAGGCTGTGTCCATTTTCATTAAACACAATGGGCTTGATGTCCATGCTAGAATGGGGGTCCAAATTGCATCCCTCAATGATAGAGGGATATTTACTCTGGTGAAAAACAGATGATGCTCCTCTCCTCATCTCCTCAGAGGTGTCACCAGGGTAGGGCAGCTTTAACATGCAGCCAGTCAGGATAACATAGGATACTCCTTGTTGAATCTCCTGCTGCTATGTTGGAATCAGTGCTTCTTTTCGGTGTCTCTAATCGCCTGTTTCCTTGCTCTAAAAGGGTGTGGCCAGTGGAGCCAATATTGGTTTATCTACCATCTCCACCTCTGTTCCTTTCTCCCCCCCATTCCCCAGACTCAGTGTCAGCAAAAAGGAAAATCAAAACTGAATCCTACAAAAAGTAGAAACATGGACCAAAAATGCTGTTATAAAGAGGGCTGGGATCAATTTTTCTCCATGTCCACTGAAGGTAGGACAAGAAGTACTGGACTTAATCTGCAGCAAGGGAGATTAGGTTTGATATTAGGAAAAAATTTCTAACTATAAGGTTAGGCACTGGAATAACTTTCCAAGGAGGTTGTTGAATCCCCATCATTACAGACTTTTAAAAACAGGTTAGACAAACACTTGTCAGGGATGACCTAGATTTACTTGGTCCTGTCTCAGCACAGGATGCTGAACCTGATGACCTCTCAAGGTCCCTTCCAGCCCTGCATTTCTACAATTCATGAAGATGCACCAACCTTACAGGTGAGGGGCGTGGGGTCCTATGTGAAAGCTCCCCAAATCTAGTCTCCTCCCACCACCACCAGCATCCAGTGGAACCACACCAGATGCATCTGCCTTGGAGGAGTGGGCAGGATTGGTTCCTAAATATTTACCTGATTGACCCTAACAGCTAGAAATCATCTGCATTTGTAGCACTCCTTAAATATAGACTTATATACAGTTCATTTTAAAATCTCCACATTGTGTCAGTTGCCGTACACTGTAGAATATCTTTATTATTTTCTTTCTCAAAAGGTTTTATAAAAACCTGTATTTTAGAAAGGTAAGACAAATGTAACACAAATCAGATTTAAATTTGTGACTCTTTAGGATATTTGAATCCCTAATAATCGCTCCTTCATACGTGTCAGTGTAGCTAGAATTTCACACTAATCAGACCACTGTCTGATCTAAAGGGTATAATATCAATTTCTTGGCCCATTAGTGCTACTGGGTAGTGAACCTAAAAGAGTCAGTCAGAGGACTAAGAAGTTTAAATACTTATCCAAACTCTACCTGAGCCTCTGAAGATTACAAAACTGCTTTGTCGATCACAGATGAGATTTTCAGAAATGGCCCAACTTTGCTTCCACTGACGTCTATGGGAGATGTAGCACTGACTTCTGTTGCCCCTCTGCTGAGTGGCACCAGATGTTTGAGCCTTGCAAGTCAGTTGCCCCCTGGAGGAGAAAATTAATGATTTGTTCATTAGTCATTTGTTTATTTACACTATATTGAATACAGATGGTCACAAACTACAGTCAAGAAGTCCGTTTTCAGGACTTTCATGCAGAATTCTTATATGTCTGGTTCTGAGGGTGTAACTCTGCCCCAGGAATTGACTCCATTTAGGGAAATTAAGGCAGAGAGCAAACTCTCCTGCTGCTTGCAATCGCTCCTGCAAGAAGAAACACCACAGAATTAATAATATAGCATTTCTACAAAGAACGAATGGTGCTTGCACACTAAGAAAAAGAACTTTTAAGGGCACGTGGCACAACTTCATCTGGTGACTTCTGCCATCACAAATCAATGGTTGCATAGCACTTTTGAAAAATCCTACCTGACCTGTCAATAGAACTACTAAGACAGCCTATCTCATGTTTCCTTGCCTGCTATTGGTCTGGTTCTGGAGAATGAGGAAATGCAGTGGTTCATGAGAATAAAAACAATAATGGGAGAAAAAATAGCTATCCAAAGATTTCTGAACCTCAAAGAATTCAGTTAAAATGTTGAATGCTAGTGGAGGTTGTTGTACCAAATTCTTCACTCATCTTAACCTTTACAAAGTACCACCACCAGGATCTGTGCAACCAAATGGCAAAGCACCTACAATCTCTTCTTTAGTAGGCAGAGGCCAGTGCTATTCAAGTAGTTGGCAGCAAAGGCCAAGATGGCAGCATGGTTTAAGGTGGCCTAAGGATACAACAGTTCAAAATATATCCGATTTACCTTTCATTGCTGGGATCCTATGGAGCACCTCTCAGTGAAGGAATGTGCCCTTTCCTGGTAGAATCCTCAAGAGACCTCTGCCTACCCTCCCTCCAATTAATCTCCTCACCCCCCCCCCCCCATCCTCCCAGAGTGCTGCAGGTAGGCCTGGTGTAGGGAGGTGAAATGTATCATTCCAATAAAATGATAACAGGGAAAACAAAAGCCTGGGATCTGTGAGAGGGAAGGATCCTGCCATGTCATTTGAAAGGTAAGATGTTCCAGCGGGTAGGGCACCAGATGAGGACTCAAGAGAACAGTGTTCTATTCCTTGGTTAGCCACTGACTGTTTGTTTGACCCTAAGTAAGTCACTTCACTTCTGTTTCCTCTTCAACCCTTCATATGTCTTGTCTGTTTAGACTTTAAGCTCTCGGGGCCAGGAATGTCTATTACTGACATCTGTACAGAACCTATTTTCTCCTAGTTTCAGGCTTCGAGTCTCACCTGAAACTCCTCAACATTTTGGAAAGATTACCTGAACCTTAGTGAATCTTCTGTATAAATCTCGAGTTTTAATTTTATAATTAAACTTGCTTCATTTTGAACAACATTACAAACATTTTCCATAGCTCTATTCAATAAGTAAGGATCAACAACTATTTAATGCAATAAATGGAATGCTTGTTAACATGTCCTGCTATGTATGGAGGTTTTCTGGAGAGGTGCTGAGTAAATAAATAGCCAGGCAATCAATAATTTAACATAATAATTATTTCCAAACTTTTAAGCCACAAAACATTCATATTTTACTACCTACTCTAGCATACTTTTTATGTTATTTTCCAGCTCTTCTACTCAGAGGTAATAAGCAAATACCCACTTCTCTTGGTTAATCAGATCTTTTACTATTTGTGAACATTGAGAATGATTGTTCTGTCCCTGAATGCATTTACTAACCTACAGAGAAGGGTAAATATTTAGTGCAGTGTATGGGGATTTAGCTGTGTGATTCCCATTAACATGAATAAATGTAAATATTTACAGTATATTTTCCCCAGAATGTTTATACTGGGATTCAGTGCAATGAAAGAGGGTGGAAAAAAGGCAGAAAAGTCCTCCTCCTACATGAATATATTTTAGTATCTAACACAAATAAGTGCCCAATATGCAAGGTGCTTAGCCTGCCAGTATCCTAAAGTGCTTTATAATAAAATCAGCTAGCAAGCACTTCTCAGACAACTGAAGGGAGGAATTTGAACAACATTGCAAATATTTGAGAGATGTTACAAATAGGAAGGGTAGGAGACTTTTTTCTTCCATGTAAATCACGCCAGTGCACATGACCAGCACAAGGGCTATATAGCATTAAAATCCCATTGATGCCCTATTTAGTGGGCTTAATATGATACTAGGTGTTCTAGAAAAATAAAAGACAGATACAAGTTAGATGTATAGCTAAAATGTAGGACAATAGTTCTTGGGATTTTTCTGTGAGTTTGTTTTAATGATAGACACTAAACACACTACATTAAGTCTGAAATGGTACATGGAGGTACAAATGGGGAGGAATCCTAATATATATATATATTAGTATATGCTTTATTGGAACTCCGTATATATGTAACTTCGTACATAGGATTACATTCAATTTGCATTTTTAGGTATTTTCAATATAATTCAATTAGAGATAGGCAGGAGTTATTAAGTTTGAATTCAGCTCTGGGCATACAAATATCTGCACAATGTTTTCAATATATAATGTGCTATATAAATGCTATGTATTAGTCTTTCCTCTAGAAATCCCCCATCTCGCCACAGGATTATTACAGGAAGGTTTCTCTAACCTCTCAGGAATTGTTCTTGGCAATGCAAATCCTAATGTTTACAAAATATATGAGGGAATAAGATTCTGTGTGTTTGATTACGCACATGCACACTCTGGAGATGATGTCCTGATTATTATAGGTTATATAGACCGAATAATGTTAACAGAGGGCCAGAGCCTCAATTTCAGCCAACCTGCACAGAGAACAAAGAGGAGAGGGTAGGGATTGCCAGCATGACTTAAAACTTACCCTGATAATGGTGGAGCGCTGTGCAGCTCTCCCCAGTTCCATATAAGTGCATCCTGAGGGCTGTTCTAACTTACCCTGGCTGTAAATGACAAAAGAGTAAGAAAAGATAAAAAGAATTAGCACAGCACAGGTATGTCCTGGTGTCAGGGTTCCCTCCCCACTCTAAACTCTAGGGTACAGATGTGGGGACCCGCATGAAAGACCCTGTAAGCTTATTTCTACCAGCTTAGGTTAAAAACTTCCCCAAGGCACAAATTCCTTCCTTGCCCATAGATCACTGCCACCACCAAGTGATTTAAACAAACATTCAGGGGGGGCCACTTGCAGCCCTACCTCTCCCAAAATATTCCCCCAAACTCCTACACCCCCTTTCCTGGGGAGGCTTGAGAATAATATCCTAACCAATTGGTTACAAAGTGAGCACAGATCAACCCCCCTGGGTCTTTGGGACACTGACAAACAATCAGGTTCTTAAAAGAAGTTTATTTAAATAAAGATAAAAGAATCACCTCTGTAAAATCAGGATGGAAGATAACTTTACAGGGTAACAAAAAGATTCCAAACACAAAGGATTTCCCCTCTAGGCAAAACTTTAAAGTTACAAAAACAGGGATAAACCTCCCTCTTAGCAAAGGGGAAAATTCACAAGATAAAACAAAAGATAATCTAACGCATTTCCTTGATATTACTTATTATTAGATGCTTAGTTCAGATATGGCTTAGGGAGATGTATTTTCCCTGCCCTGGCTCCTCACTGACCAGGAGAGAACAAAGGAACACGAAAACAAAAACCTTCCTCCACAGATTTGAAAGTATCTTCTCCCCTTATTGGTCCTTTTGGTCAGGTGCCAACCAGATTATCTGAACTTCTTAACCCTTTACAGGTAAGGAGCAGTTTTATGCTACCCTTAGCTGTATGTTTATGACACCTGGCCATAACCCCCTTCTCTTGCTTTTCTAGTAGCAGTGAAGGGGAATAGCATAAGAGCCATACTTCAGCTCTATATCACTGAAATGTCATTCTAACATTACAGTAATCCTACCTGGACCTGTTAAAAGGCTTTAGTGCCAGATTATGTCACCACTGGGGCACAAAGCATTTTCATATGTTCCATCTTAAAAGGGTTATTTAATACATGCATTGGGCCAGATCCTCAGCTGGTGTAAATGGGTGCAATGCCATTCATTTAATTGGCATTCCACCCATATACATCGGCTGAGGACCGAATCTATTATTAAGAAACAGATTTGCAATATTTTGCTCAAGTTATTATGCTTAGAGATAATCTTTGAGAAATCATGGAGGACAAGTGATGTCCCAGAGGACTGGAAAAGGCCAAACATAGTACCTATTTTTAAAGGGGGGACCAAAAATATCCCTGGGAATTAGAGACCAGTTAGCCAAACTTCGATACCTGGAAAGATACTGGAACAAATTATCAAACAATCATTTTGTGAGCACCTAGAAGATAATATGGTTATAACAAACAGCCTGCATGGATTTGTCAAGAACATATCATGCCAAACCAACCTAATTTCCTTCTTTGACACAGTTATTGGCCTGTAGATAGGATGGAAGTAATAGATGTGCTATATCTTGATTTTAGTAAGGCTTTTGACACAGTCCCACATGACACACTCATAATCAAACTAAGAAAATGTGGTCTAGATGAAATCACTGTAAGGTGGGTGCACAACTGGTTGAAAGGCCACACTCAAAGAGAAGTTATCAATGGTTCACAGTCAAACTGGGAGGATATATCTAGTGGGTCCTATAGGATTCAGTCTTGGGTCCCGTACTACTCAATATTTTCCTTAATGACTTGGATAATGGAGTGGAGAGTCTGCAGCAAAGGAGATTTAGGTTCGATATTAGGAAATATTTTATAAGGGTAGTTAAGCTCTGGAATAGGCTTCCAAGGGAGCTTGTGAAATCCCCATCATCAGAGATTTTTCAGAACAGATTAGACAAACACCTGTCAGAGATGGTCTAGATTTACTTGGTCCTACTTTAGTGCAGGGGGCTGGACTGGATGACTTCTCAAGGTCCCTTTCAGCCCTACATTTCTGATTCTATGAGATAGTCCCATAAGATATATTTTGTGGAATGGTCAGCAAGGACATTCTTAAATACAGGTTAATATTACACCACTATTATTATCCAGCTTTTTAGGTCTTATACATATAGATATGTTTTGAATTTATGTGTATAAAATGTCTCAAGAGTTGCTTTTTGCTTTGGCAAAGAGACCAGGAAAACAGTAATAAACATGGCACAACCTTCAGATAATTGCTCAGTGTTTATGATCCCAAATACCTCAAAGGTAAGGGATAAGGAATAGGGACAAATCTAAAAAGTTATCATTTTAATGTCGCCAGCAAATATCAGAAGGGATTTTTATGATCTAATTTCTATACAACTAGTGACTAAATTAAATTAAATATCTGGTTTCAGGAAATCACTCCACATACACTAATACCTCAAAAAGTACTTTTCTACTTCTTCAGGTTGCACTCTTACGAAAGGATCTTATACCAGTCTCCCATCATTATTCCACAGTGTCGTGTGGGCAGCTAAACCTACATCAATTATCTGACAAGAACTTTCTGTAATGACTTCTGGGGAAGGTGATTCTCTCTCTCTCTCTCTCTCTCTCTCAGTGATGTACAAAATATTTTCCTACTGTGCTACCCAATGGAATTCAACCATTCTATTTACCTCTGATTTTTAGCAGATTTTTTTCCATTTCTGAACCCATGAGAATGAATGGGTTATCCCCAACCTCAAAGTATCTGTGTACTTCCTGCTAGCTGCATTAAGAATTCCCTGGACAACTTCTCAATCTTGCAAAAAAACACAACCACCACCAACAGGAAATTATGCAGTCTTAAAAATCCTCCACAGCCCATCAGCTGGCTACACTCCTCAGTGTCCCAACCAGTATCTGTTGCCTGTTGTCTTTCTCTGACATCAAAGAAACTCAACAGCCATCATATCGGTGTTTAAAATAAAATGCTCACTCTGGCAGCTGTGCACAACACTCACTGTCCAGCATCTCTGCTAATCCGCCTTCTTCAACTCTCAATTCTCCACTAGGATCAAAGATAGTTTAAGACCCATCATATAGATAGCATGGCTGTAGCCAGCATGAGTTCCCACAAGTTGTAAAGCTAAGTTTCCGTTTAACAATTTAACAGCTAAAAAAGCTAGGATTACACAGGTAGAGCTAATAAACTACTCTAAAGCACTGACTGAACAAGAACCAGTGAAAGGCTAAAACTGAGGCTAGCAATAAAACAAAAATAGTGTATGTAATAAAATGGACGGAAAGCTGATGTGGAGTTCTTGAACTAACAACAGAGAAGCAATTAGAGTTTAACTCTTCACTGAAGAGCAGAATGTGTCACTCATCCTCTTCTCATTGGTCTTCTCCTATGATTTAAAACACAGAAAACCTAGACATAAGGGAATGGAAACTGACGTTTAACTCAAAGAGTTTCGTTAGTGTTCTCCTTTGGGAAGGGCAAAGTTGCCCCCTGTGGAAGAGCTGGGATATTCACCCCTAAGCCCAAGGATGCAATGTAGTTCAGCAGAGGCAAAGAGTATCTGTGGGCAGGTTCCTTGCCACTGCACTGCTGTCTAGGTGCATCCCTGATTCTATGGAGTCCCTGGAGACCATGGTTCCTGCAGGAAATGCGTTTTCAGGGACTGTCCCTGGAGGAACCCACCTCCACTTCCAGGTCCTAGGTCTGCAGTCACAAACTGAATGAGGAGGAGGGGGGACATGTGGTGACCAAGATTCCAGATTAAAGCCACTTGTCATTTTCCAACATCTTATTTTCTTTCTTCTTAGTGCCCAGAGATCCCAACTGAGATTTGGGCTCTGTTCTACTAGGCACCACACAAACACATAAGAGACAGTGAAGCCAACTTTTTGGGTTGGCAATACTGGAGACAGGAAAAGATGTATTATTCTGCCCATTGTACAGATGGGTAACTGAGACACAAAGAGATTAAGTGATACAGATGTCTAGGGCAGAACCAGGAGCTGTACCCAAATCTTCTGATTCCTGCTGCAGTGCTTTCCCCGAAAAACCATCATCCTTTCTACTTTACATCCCCCAAAGAAAGCATAAGAACAGACTTTAAGGGGTGAAATCCTGGTCCCATTGACTTCAATGGCAAAACTCCCATTGACTTCAATGGGTACAGAATTTCACGCAAGGTCTAATTATCAGAAGGATGAAAAGCATTAAACCCCTCTAATAATATGAAAAATTTTCTCACATGCCCTTCATTTCCTTATTGCAACTGGAACACATTTGTTTTTCTCACATTTATTCAACATTTCCAATTAAAGAAGTTCCCAACAAACAAACAAAACTTCCCAACAACAGTACTTCTGCAGCCAGCAATCTTACAAGGTTTTCTATCACCAAGCGACACTAAGCAAAGTGTGATGCTTGCTGCTACTTTTGTGTTAAGAGTTCTACTTTTTTCACCTCTGAAGTATAACAAACTTGTTTGTGATTCTTCACATAACATGAAAGGTGTTTAATTCATCACTCAACAGTTAGCACACAGCACTGGACATAATCCCTTAAGAGATCATGGGACTGAGGTGTGGGTTAATTTTCCTAGAGTGGCAGTCACCTCATGATGTTTACTCATTCAATTTAATCAGTAAGGGTCTCAGTTCGCCTGTGTAATAGAATCAGATAAAAAGAAACCCAGAATGACTCTGTAGTTATCAGCAAAATATCTCTCTATTAATAGTAGTAGTAATAATAATAATAATAAATAAATGTTTAGTGAAACAATAAACAGAAAGAAAGAAAAGACAAATGGTGAATAAGTAATTATGCACCTACTATAAGGATACATGAAACTTTTGGGATTTGCAAACATTTTTGTGAATATCTGGTAGTTATCGAAATATTTGTAAACAATAAATATCACGCAGCCCTGTTTCAACATTCCAACTTACCAAAAGGCTGTTCATTTGACTTGGTCTTCACCAACCACTCATCTCTCTCTGACTTCTCTGTTGCTGAGTTCCCCCTCTTTGACCATCACCTGGTCTCTTTTAACATCACCCATCAGCCCCTCCACACTCACACCCATACCTCCTGTCACTTGGCCTTTCCGTGTCTTCCAGTCCAACAGCATTGATAGCTTCTCATCTGCTCTCAGCCCTCTTTTCTCTTTCTTCCATTGATGTGGTTGTTAATTCTATCCATTCCTCATTGTCCTACACCCTTGACTCTTTCGACCCTCTCCCTCATCACAAGGTTCACCCTCCAATTGCCCAGCCCTGGCTCAACCTCAATCACTTCCTCCGCTCCTTCTTTCATGCTGCAGAGGCTGACTTCCTCCATTACAAATTCATTTTCTCCTCTTTCACTTCTGCCCTCTTCCTAGCTAAGTAACTTTACTCTAACTCAATTGAATCTCATGACTGCAATCTCAACTGCCTTTTCACCATCTTTGGGCTGGTCTACACTCCCGTGGTAAATCGATCTAAGTTACGCAACTTCAGTTTATTCAACTTCACTTTGCTTACTGAAGTTGACATAGTTAGATCCACTTACTGCGATGACTACACCGTGCTGTGTCGGCGAGAGAGCGTCTCCTGTCGACTTCCTTTCAGCTTCTTGGGAAGATGGAGTACACAAATCGATGGGAGAGCACTCTCCCATCAATTTAGCATGCCTTCACCAGACCTGCTAAATCAACACTCGCTGCATCAATTGCAGCAGTGCTGATCTATTGGTAAGTGTAAACATGCCCATAGACTCACTCTTCAAACCTTCCCCTCCTCCTTTCCCCATTCCTCTCTCTTCACAGGATTTTGCAAATTTCTTTAAAGAAAAAAAATAACAAAATATGACTTGATCTTCCCCTTGGCTCATTGTCCCTTCATTCCCACAACTCTCTTCTTCCCAGTCACAGACACAGATGTTACTTATCTCCTCTCCTCCTTTAATCCCTGCATATACCCCAGTGACTCCATCCGATGCCATCTCATGATTTCCTTCTTGTCCACTTTCACCCCCTCCTGTACTCATCTCCTTAACCTCTCAGGGCTTGTCTATACAAATCATCAGTGCATGACAAGCTGGGGTGTAAATATACATCACACTAGTCTGCTACACACTAATGGTCTGTTGCCACACACTAAAAGTTCCCTGTGTGCTTTGATCTACCTGCCTCACTTTGAAATGGGAGCACATAGAAGCACACAAGTGCATGTCACATGAACAATAAGTGCATGGTAGGCTAGTGTAAAGTAATTTACAGCTAGCCTGCCGAGCACTAACTATTCATATAGACAAGCCCTAACTCTCCTCTGGCTCTCCCGCTTCACAAAATAAACATGTTTTAGCCTCTCCCGTCTTTAGAAAACACCCTTGACCCAACTAGCCTCTCCAGCTACTACTCCACTTCCCTTCTCCCTTTCATCTCTAAGCTCACTGAACACACTGTTTATAATCACTGTCTGGAGTTCCTCTCCTTCAATTCCATCCTAGGCCCTCTCCATCTGATTTCTGACCCTTGCACTCAGTTGAAACCACTCACCAAAATCTCTAATAACTTCTTATTAGCCAAATTTCAGAGCCTGTCCTCCATCTTCATCCTCCTTGACCTGTCAGCCACCTTTGACACAGTCGGCCATGTCCTTGTTCTTGAAATCTTCTTGCTTGACTTCCATGACTCTGTCCTCTCCCAGTTCTTATCCTACCTTTCTAATTGCTTCTTCAGTGGGTCCTTCGGAGGACTGTTCTCATACCCTCTCCAGCTTTCTGTGGGGATTCCCTGGGGAAGTCCCCCTTTTTCCCCCCTCATCCATAAATTCACGTTCTACTACAATCTCTATGCTGATGACACACAATCGACCTCTCTACTCCAGACCTGTCTTCTTCTGTCCAAACTAAAATCTCAGCCTCTCTCTGACATCTCCTTGTGGATGTCTAGCCAACAGCACAAGCTAAACATGGCTAAACCAGAGCTCTTAATCATCACTGCTACCTCCTTTATCCATCACTGTGGGCAACATCACCATCCTGCCTGTCCCACAGGCCCATAACCTGGGAGTACTCTTTGAGTCAGACTTCTCTCTTTAGGGCCTCACATCCAATCTGTGTCTAAGTCTTGCAGATTCTTTCTGTATAACATTTCTAAGATAGAACCTCGCCTATCCATCCACTCCTATCCATCCTATCTTGTCCCACTCTCATCATGTCATATCTTAATTATTGTAACATCCCTCTTTCTGGACTTGACAAATACAATCTTGTCCATTCATATTCATTCAGCAAACTGCTGCCAACTTGATTTCCCTAGCCCATTGCTTTGTCCATGGCACTCCTCTCTTTGCATCTCTTCACTAGCTCCCTCTTCTATATTGCACCAAACATAAGCTACTTGTCTACAGTTTCAAGGCCCTTCACAGCCTCTCTCTCATTCAGTATTGAAAGGTTGACTCCCACCTCTGATTGGCCAGCCTCCATCACCCACTTGTTAAATTTTCAAACAAGCCCCTTTGTGTTTTTTTCCATGCTGCCTCTCATACTTGGGAGGTGCTTCCTGTAAACATCTGCAAAACTATCTCATTATCCTCCTTAAAACTCTCCTTTTCTGTGATGCCAACAAAAAATCTCACATTGGTTACGCTATTGATATGCTGAAACCACAGCCTATCATGTCTCATTGTTTCCTTGTACTACTCTCCCTCTTCCCCCTCCCCCCCCATCTGTATCCATCTGTTGTCTCGTCAGACTTTTAATGTAAACTCTTTGGGGCAGTGATGAGCTTTCTGTTCTATATTTGTACAGCACCTAGCACAATAGGGTCAGGTCCATGACTGGGCTCCTACCTGCCACAATAATACAAAGCAATCATAATAAAGCACAACTGAATTGCAGTAAATCAAATCTAAGCTATTTGCAAACATTTATGAGCAAAGAAGTATTGTTTCATCATTGTTGGGCCATTTGTAATCACAATTCTGTATTTGAGTTTCCAGCTGTAAAAAGGAATGAGTACATTAAAATAGAAACTGATTATTAATTATGTAACGGCTATTCCCTGTTGCAGGTATCTGTGCTCAATGTTCTAACTTGCTAGTAAACAGAATGGGTTTCATAGGAAGATTCCACATAAATCTTTTCATTACAATTTCATGATAATGAATGAAGGCCCAAATTCTGTGCATACCACCTGTGCAACTCCACTGATGTCAGTAGAGTTGCATGAGGTGCATATCAGCACAGAATTTAGTCCTAGGTGTTTGTGATAATTATTGTATATGTTCTGGTGACAGACTATTACTCTAAAACTAAGAGCAGATTCCTGTTAGGTGACATCCCTAAGTATCAGCAGGCATTTTGCACTTGGCAGCCAAGGCCAGAGAGTCAGACTGATGGATAGCATAGCACTCTATAATAAAAGAGTTTGATTCATATGGGGAAGAGTATACCTGATGGAAGACATTGTGTTTATGTCACCCTAACAAGTAGACAGATTCATTGACTAGATGGTGTCAGTGTCTTCATCATTGAGTTATATCTATTATAATAAACAATGCTGCTTGGCAGTCTACAGCTCTTTCTATCTGAGGATCTCAAACCACTTTACAAACATTAATGCAGTTAGCCTCACAACATTCCTGTGAGGTAGGGAAGTGGTGTTATCCCCATTTCATATTTGAAGGGAGAATGCATGACTTCCCCAAGTTCACATGGCAAGTCTGTGGCAAAGCCTGGAGAGGAGCAAAACTCCCAATCTTGTGCTTGAATCACCAAACTGTTTTCCTTTATCAGTATTGCTCTATAAACAAATATGAAAAAAATTATTATTATTGGAGTTCCCTGAGCTAGTTTATGAACTACAGAATGGGCAGGTTATCAGATGTGAACTTTCTTTAATTTGACCATTTAAATGCTAATTCTTTCCTATATTATGAGATAGCATATTCATGGGCTGAAGTTTTTCCCCTGTACCTGGGCTATTTGTAAATTTGGAATTAGATAACATATAGCTATACTACTAGGACTAGGGTATTCAAAGAAGTCTAAGAAAGGTACCCATTGATATTCAAGAGGATTGGGTACCTAACTCCCTTAGGATTCTTTGAAAATCCCAGCCATGTGATTAGACCAGTTGAACATTAGTTTTGTACCAAGTCTAAAATACCGGGTCAAATTCTGCTGTGACTACAGTGGAGTTCCACAGGTTTCACATCAGGCAGGTCTGAATTGTTTCACTTTATTCATACATCCAAAATTGAATATAAAACTGATGGCATTTAAAAATGCTGGAAATTACTGTCAAAAATTACTCATGCCAAAGAAGTGTACAAATCCCTCCTGTTTGGGTTTACAGGGACTTTGGCAAACCAAAATGGCAGATTTGTTTTACAAAGTTTCAAGGCTTTCTCTTTCCATTTTCACTTTGAGTTTCATGTTTTTGAAAATCTGAAGACTCAATCTGAAACTGCATGAACTCTGATAAATTCTGCTAAAATAAACAAAACTTGCTAGGTAACCATCATGCCAAGGGCTAAAATTCTCCTGACTACTCCCTAGAAAACAGCAAGTGGTAGTTGGTGAGAGTGGGCGACTTAAATAATTGGAAGGCAGGGATCCAGGATGGGAAGTGGTTAAATAAATAAATGGAGATATCCTATCTCCTAGAACCGGAAGGGCCCTTGAAAGGTCATCAAGTCCAGCCCCCTGCCTTCACTAGCAGGACCAAGTACTGATTTTTGCCCCAGATCTCAAAGTGGCCCCCTCAAGGATTGAACTCACAACCCTGGGTTTAGCAGGCCAATGCGCAAACCACTGAGCTGTCCCTCCCTCCTGTAAGGAAAGATGGTTTGTTTCCTGGTTGAAGGAGGGAAAGGCGGGGACTTGGAAAGGTAGAAGTCTGAGTTTATGGGAAAAGAGGGAGCCCCAAATGAATCCTCATCACAGTTGGCCAAACAGACCTTGGAGAGAGGGTCATGAATATAGATCACAGTTTTGTGTGGTCCTAAGAGAATCCCTTGGAGTCCAATACTTGGCCTAGTTTTTACCAAGTTTCAGGTTGATTGTTTTGTACATCTCTAATTAGGACATTTCCTACTGTATTCATAAAAAGGCAGGTCCACAACTCACTGCAACTATGAATGGTTATTTTAATGATAATTTCAACTAAATAGCAAGACAGCATGTAAAATCCTATAAGCAAAGAATGACTTTCAGCTGAGACAGTGCCTATTGACTTGGAAAGCACAAAGTTCCTTTCTGGATCTCTTGGTACAACTGCTGCCTACAGATCATAAAAGTCCTAATCTGAGTGTCAGGTACAGACATTTTCAGGATGACATTGAATCCACAACCAGTCTGGGGTTCTGCTAATTGTTTGTCTGCTCTGGAGTCTATCAGTTGGCAGATACAAAGGATGCACATTGCACAGCTCATGAAGAGATATTGTCCTATAAAATAAAACTATGGACATTTATAGCTCCAAGCAAGCCATTTTGTTGCACTCAGAATAGAGAAGAAAATCATTAAAATACTCCCAAGAGCTGTGATTTAATTCAGTCTTTTCTGCAAAAGAGAAAATAAATATACTTTCGTCTAAAATATGAAGCTTCTAGCCTGCACATTACCACCACTGGCATACAAAAATACATACAAACTACAAAAAAAGATAGGTAATTGTCCTCACAAAAGAGACCTTCAAAGGGTTAATTTTGAAAATAAGTAAAATGTGCCCTGATTCCCCCAAATTGCAGTTGGTGAGAGAAGGATGTTCAGCATAAGTTACTCTAAAATATACCTTACCCAAAAGTGTATAAAGTCATGCCAGTTGACTCCTGCTCCACTGTGATACTCGTGAAGGTGTATTATTCTGTGGCACCATGATCCAGAGCAAATCCTCCCATGGAGTTACCAATAGGGGAGAGTCTTTGCAGGCCAGGACAAGGGAGAAGGTGGAGGAATTCTGTGAGGATTCAGAGAGATTTTAGTTACACTGGATTTGATTGCCATCCCGCATTCACCTGTGGACTAAACAGAACGATTTACACCCGGAACTCTTGGATACCTGAAGAAGGGATTCATCTAAGGTGCAAGGCCATCCATGTGGAGGCCCTGGGCTTCTCTACGAACCCTTAGGCTTCCTTTGACCTACATCCTGGCTCCTCAGCCATAGCTATCCCAGGTCCCCTTTAAAGGGCAAGTTCCTCAGCACAGAGTGGGGTAACAGACGTAATCTCCATATTCTCTTCTGCAGGAAATCTCTGTGGGGCTAGGATGATGGGCAGTATGCTGGGCCCCAGTGCCAGTGCCATGGCTCCTCACTGCCATATCCTCTACCTCTGTAGGGTTCAGGAAGTGTGGAACTAGTCCCCTTCTTTGTGGGACAGAGCAGTTCTGCATATAGATCTTGGGGACACAATTTGAGCCATGGAGACCAGGAAGCCCACTGGACTATTGGACTGAGGAGTCAGGTATGTGGCTAATCTATATATAATGCACAAGGGTTTTGTTTTGTTTGGGGGGACAGAAGATTATAAGCTGGCTCCACAGTCCATCTGTTGGTTTCCTCGTACCTGCAACCATGTACAAAATAGATGGCTCTTGTGGGTGTAGGCCTGGTTGATCTGGGTAACTAGATATGGGTGAGGCCACATTTCTCAGCAAGCATGATCAGGAAGGTAAATGGGTCAGTAAGCTAGAGAGAGGATGTTTGTACTAGCTAAGATAAGTTGGAACAACCTGATATCATTCATAATGGACAAGATAAGCTTGGAATGTGAGATGTGGTAAAGAGTAGAACATGCATGGACAGTGTGTGGACAGAGCATGCTGTACAGGGATTGGTTCCTACAAAGTAACCAAGTCAATTCCAAAGCATGTGATGCAATATATAGTAATGCAATGTATGTGTAAATGTACACAAAGGAAGAGTTTTCTGTGTAACCTGGTGTGACGGGTTGGATCACAGAAACCCCCTTGGGGCTGCCAACTGATGTGCCAAGACTATTTCTGTTCCTGCTTTCTTGCCCTCGCAGCTTGGGACTTCAGTGCCCTGCCTGGTTTGAGCCAGACCCGCTAGCCTGCTGCAAACCCAGACCCAGGTCTGAACCACATCCCCTAACTGCTGCGGGCTTAAACTGAAAGCAGCTTAAGAAGTGTTCCTGTATTTAATACTCAGATGCCCAACTCCCAATAGGGTCCAAACACCAACTAAATCCATTTTACCCTGTATAAAACGTATACAGGGTAAACTCATAAATTGTTCGCGCTCTATAACACTGATAGAGAGGTATGCACAGCTGTCCCCCCCCCCCAGTATTAATACATACTCTGGGTTAATTAATAAGTAAAAAGTGATTTTATTAAATACAGAAAGTAGGATTTAAATGGTTCCAAGTAATAGCAGACAGAACAAAGTGAATTACCAAAAAAAATATGGAGATATACCTATCTCATAGAACTGGAAGGGACCTCAAAAGGTCATTGAGTCCAGCCCCCTGCCTTCACTAGCAGGACTAAGTAATGATTTTTGCCCCAGATCTGTAAGTGGGCCCCTCAAGGATTAAACTCACAACCCTGGGTTTAGCAGGCCAATGCTCAAATCACTGAGCTATCCCTCCCCCAAGCAAAATAAAATAGAACACACAAGTCTATGTCTAATACAGTAAGAAAACTGAATGCAGATAAAAACCTCACCCTCAGAGGAATTCCAGTAAGCTTCCTTTTACAGACTAGTCTCCTTCTAGTCTGGGTCCAGCAATCACTCACACCCACTGTAGTTACTGTCCTTTGTTCCAGTTTCTTTCAGGTATTCTTGGGGGTTGAGAGGCTCTCTCTTTAGCCAGCTGAAGACAAAATGGAGGGGTCTCCCAGGGGTTTAATTAGACTTTCTCTTGTGGGTGGAGACCCCCTCCTCTCTCCTATGCAAAGTCCAGCTCCAAGATGGAGTTTTGGAGTCACATGGGCAAGTCACATGTCCATGCATGACTCCGTTTTTACAGGCGGCAGCCATTGTTTACATGCTACCCTGAATGTCCTCAGGTAGACTTCTTATGTGGATTGGAGCCTTCCAAGATTCATTGTCCTTTAATCGTTTCTTGATTGAGCACTTAATTTGCACATTCCATTCTCAAGAAGCTGACCGAATGCTTTACTAAGGCTACTTAGAAATCAAGCAAGTATGCAGCCAATATTCATAACTTCAAATACAACAATGACACATGCATACAGATAGGATGAATAGATTCAGTAGATCATAACCTTTACAGAGATATGTTACATGGCATATGTAGCATAAAACATATTCCAGTTATGTCACATATATACATTCATGCGTATATTTCCATAAAGTCTTATGGGGTGCACCGTCACACTTGGGATCTGTGATCTACCTGCAACCACTCCTTGTGTTTAAGATTGATCAACTCAGTATAGTTTAGCTGTATGCTGAATAAAAATACCTGAATGATTAAATCTGGAGTCAAACTGAGTTTGTGGGAAGCCGAGTAGAAGGGGTCTCAGAGGGAATCCCAGGTGGTAAATAGGTGATGTTAAAATGTTGAGTGTGCAGTTTAGAAGACCACTTTTGAAAATTTGGGCATACAATTCATTGCCATAATGTTCAGGAAAATATATATTTCAAGCTTGAATTCGAATTACTTTATTTATGCATAACTAAATATTTATTTCAGTCTAGTGAACCTAAACTACTTGTGAATTTACTTGCATTAAATAGAACAGGTATTTTCATTTTATTTACTCACCTTATATTGGCTCAGAATAAGCCATAGGTCAGATTTAAGATTTCACTTTTGTCATATGATGACCTTGCTCCAGGCTCTCTAATCAGCATCTTATTCCATATGTACCAGCTCTTTCTTTGATTCAGCTGTTTGTCTTCCTAAAATTCCCACTATTGATCTAAATCTTTGGAAGGTAAGCCCTTTATCAGTTACACCCCACGGGTCCTAATGCAGTCCCACAGAGATCTGTACATATTGCAAGAAAAAGCATTTCAGGACCAGCCAAAATACCATTTCAATAATATTGTTTGGGTTACATATTTTTCATTTATTCTTTTATTGTTTCTATCTATCATGCACAGCCGTGTGTGATAAGCAATTACAAAAGATCCTTTATGAAATCGCATTATGTTGTGCTATGTTTTGTGTTATACGTAACCCAAGGCGTTTATCTCCAAAACATCAAATCAATTAAAAAATGTGTGATGGTTGGAGGATAATAAGACCCAGTAATACAACAATTTGACATTTAACTGTTAGGCTCAATTCTCAAGGTTATATGAAGTGCAATAGATGCTCTGTTCCTTTCAGGGTTTTTTGTTTTTTATTTTATTTTATTTTTTTAGATAAAATTCCTAGAAAACCAAATGTGGAAAATACAACACTAGTGTTAATTACATTCATCTTAGTCTAGCCAAAATTTATGATTTCCAAATTAGTCACAAAGGACCTGATTAAAAATGGCTAGCTCTCACACTCCTTATATAATAATTCTATGAAGCTTCCCTGGAATGCATCTCAATTACCTACATTCTTGTTTATTATATTGCATCTTGCACAGAGCATAAACATATCATGCTGAATTGTGCAACTGGATGGTGTGAAATCAAAGGAAGAGGGAGCGAAAGTTAAAGAAAATTCAGTTAGAAAAAAAACCCCTAACATTTCATGTCCTGCTTCTAGGATTAAAAAGACATTAAAATCCCTAGAATTACTGGAGCAAAACAATATATAAGTGTGTGTAGTAAACCAGTGCCATTATTTGAAAACTACATCTAAATAAATTGCAGGGTTACCTCAAAATTCTAGCATTTAATTAAGATAAGCGTATAAAGATCTAGATGATTATGTGACCGTAGAGACACAACTTGGGTGAGATAATGTCTTTGGGTATGTCTACACTACGAGGGTATTTCGATTTCACTTAAATCGAATATGTGGAATCAATATTGCAAAGTCGAACTTGTGTGTCCACACTAAGGACAGTAATTCGACTTTGTGAGTCCACACTAATGGGGAAAGCGTTGACATTGGAAGCGGTGCACTGTGGGCAGCTATCCCACAGTTCCCGCAGTCCCCGCTGCCCATTGGAATTCTGGGTCGAGCCGCCAATGCCTTCTGGGTAAAAAAAAAGGGTCGAGGGTGCTTTTGGGTAATTGTCGTCATCCGTCTGTCACTACCGCCCTCCCTCCCTCCCTGAAAGCGCCGGCGGGAAATCAGTTCGCGCACTTTTCGGGTCAGTGACAGCGCGGACGCCACAGCACTGCGAGCATGGATCCCGCTGCGACCATCGCTGCAGTTGTGGCCCTTGTCAACGCCTCGCAGGTTATTATCCACCTTTCCCAGAGGCAGATGCAGCTAAACCAGGCGAGGAGGCTACGGCACCGCGGTGAGGGCCTGAACTCTGAGAGGGGCACAGACCTCTCACAAAGCACGGGACCCAGCTCCGAGGACATCACGGTGACAATGGGTCATGTGGATGTTGTTGAACGGCGATTCTGGGCACGGGAAACAAGCACGGACTGGTGGGACCGCATAGTGCTGCAGGTCTGGGACGAATCCCAGTGGCTGCGAAACTTTCGCATGCGGAAGGGGACTTTCCTTGAACTTTGTGAGTTGCTGTCTCTGCCCTGAAGCGCAATGACACCCGGATGCGAGCAGCCCTGACTGTCCAGAAGCGAGTGGCCATAGCCCTCTGGAAGCTTGCAACGCCGGACAGCTACCGGTCTGTCGCGAACCAGTTTGGCGTGGGCAAATCTACCGTGGGGGTTGTTGTGATGCAAGTAGCCAACGCAATCGTCAAGGTACTGCTCTCAAAGGTAGTGACCCTGGGAAACGTGGAGGTCATCATAGATGGCTTCGCCGCGATGGGATTCCCAAACTGCGGTGGGGCTATAGATGGAACTCACATCCCTATCCTGGGACCGGACCACCAGGCCAGCCAGTACATCAACCGAAAGGGCTACTTTTCAATGGTGCTGCAAGCACTGGTGGACCACAGGGGACGTTTTACCAACATCAACGTTGGATGGCCGGGCAAGGTTCATGACGCTCGCGTCTTCAGGAACTCTGGTCTGTTTAGACGGCTGCAGGAAGGTATTTACTTCCCGGACCACAAAATAACTGTTGGGGATGTGGAGATGCCTACAGTGATCCTTGGGGACCCAGCCTACCCGCTAATGCCCTGGCTCATGAAGCCCTACACTGGCGCCCTGGACACTGAAAAAGAACTGTTCAACTACCGGCTGAGCAAGTGCAGAATGGTGGTGGAGTGTGCTTTTGGACGTCTCAAGGGGAGATGGAGAAGCTTACTGACTCGCTGTGATCTCAGCGAAACCAATATCCCCATTGTTATAGCTGCTTGCTGTGTGCTCCACAATCTGTGTGAGAGCAAGGGGGAGACCTTTATGGCGGGGTGGGAGGTTGAGGCAAATAGCCTGGCATCTGATTACGCCCAGCCAGACAGTCGGGCGATTAGAAGAGCCCAGCGGGACGCGCTGTGCATCCGGGAGGCTTTGAAAGCCAGGTTCCACAGTGAGCAGGGTAACCAGTGACTTTTAAGTTTCTGTACAGAGAAGCTGAACCTGCCCCCGTTTCTTTACCCAGTTAAGGATGACTATCCTCTCCAGTTACAGACCCCCTCCACCCCCTTCCAAAAAAATAAAATCAGTTTTATTTTGTTATTGAACACCGTTGTCTTTAGTACTGTTTTCGCAGGAATCTTTGAAACCGGGGACGCAGACTGTGGTGGGGAGCGGGTGTAGTGTACTGATGCAAATGATCCTTCTAAACTCCACTAATGACAGGATTCGCAGGGACGGACTGGTTGTTTCAACGGAGCCTGCCAGCCCTCCTGAGCGGGACTGCGTGTATGTGGGGGCTATGTGACTTTATGGCAGGGGGAGGAGGGTTACAGATCCCCTGCTGCGTGGCTCTGTGATCCAGGACAAGGACCGCTGCATAAGATCTGTAACTGCCCTCCCCCGCCACAAAGTCACAGAGCAACCAACCCCCCCCCCCGCCCCCCACAGAACATGAAAACCACCTCCCAGACTGACCAGGGTAACTAGTCACTGCACTGTGTATGTGCCCTGCTGCTGGACCTGCCCCCGCCTCTGTACCCTGCTAAAGGTGACTGTCCTGTCCAATTACCAAGCCCCTTCCCCCCCTTCAGACAGACTCTCCCTCAAAAGAGCCAGACTGAAACAGTAATGAACAGAAACGTATTTTTTATTAACAACCAGACAGGAAACTGGGGGGTGAAAGTTGGACGGGGGCTTGGGTGAGGCGGGCAGGAAAGGACTTTTCAAATTTTGGGGAATGACAGCCTTCTGGTGCTTGAGCAGTCTGCAGGGGTGGAGTGAGAGTTTTCACGGACTCTGCCGCCCCTCCTTCTTTGGACTTTGGGCGAGGGGGGTATGGGACTTGGTGGCGGGGGAGGGCGGTTACTGATAGACTGCAGTGGGGCTCTGTCCTCCTGCCTCCGTTCCTGCAGAACATCAACAAGGCGCCGGAGCGTGTCCGTTTGCTCCCTCAGAAGTCCAAGCAGCGTTTGAGTCGCCTGCTGGTCTTCCTGCCGCCACCTCTCCTCACGTTCCATGTGTGTCCGGTGCATTTGGGACAAATTCTCCCTCCACTGGTTCTGCTGTGCTGCCTGGGCTCGGGAGCAGCCCATTAGTTCTGAGAACATGTCCTCTCGTGTCTTCTTCTTCCTCCGCCTAATGTGCGCTAGCCTCTGGGAGCGTGATGCCAGGCTGGGTTGGGAGACAGTTGCAGATGTGGCTGTGGGAATGAGGAAAAGGCAGTGAATTCCTCCGAAAGATAAATGTAGTTGTGAATCAAGAACATAGTCTTTCTCTGTGAACAAGACCATGAACCACACCTATCACATGCGCACTCAGGACAAGGTCGAATTTTCGAACCTCGCCTTCAGTGCCTGGGCTTTTGCACTGCCGATCTGGGAAGCGGGGCAGGACACGGTACTCTCTGTAGCAGGCAAACATGGTAAGCCGTAGACTTGTGGCTGCTTAAAACTTTAGGAGTACCACTGGCCTCCTTTCACATTGAAAGCACTGCCAGTCTGTGCTGCCAGCAATCGGCCAAGCAGGAACTCTGGCCCTGTCCCACCCCCTCGCGGATGTGCCAGGGAAAGATCCCTGTATGCTGCCCCTCTCCCGCCCCCACCGCGTGGCTGTAAACCAGCGGTCTCAGTTCTGTAAAGGAACTTGTTGCAAGCAGTCCCAATACTAACAGTCCCCTACCTAATTCAAAGCAGGTCATCATGAGCGACATTACTCTCATGAGGATCCCGGACACCGAGATCCAACGGATGCTTCGAGAAAGCCTGCAGAGACTGGGGCCCTATTTCGCCATGCTATGCAAGGCAATGATACCGGAGTACCTGCTTGTCTCCTGGCGCGGGAACGTCTCGTACTTCGGAGGACCAAGTAAAGCCGCTCTCCCCAGGAACCTGATGAAAAGGCTATCCCATTACCTGCAGGAGAGCTTTGTGGAGATGTCCGTGGAGGATTACTGCTTTATCCCCGGACATAGAGACAGTATTCTAACATAGCTGCAGTAGCAGGGACTAAAGAGTGGAGCAGCTTGGGCAGCACAATCATGCACAACCGGACACTGATTTTTTTTAAATAGTTGTTACTGATTATTTAAGCGCCCAGGGGGAAGAAATCATGATTCACAGATTGTTCTTAGTCTTAATATTCAAGTTTTGTAAAAAATAAAGGTTTATATGTTTAAAGCACTTACCGCTTGATCCTTCCCCTGAATCTGTGTCCGGGTTAAATGCTGGGGACGGTTGGTAGGGGATCTCTGTAAGGGTGATGAAGAGCTCCTGGCTGTCGGGGAAATCAGCTTGGTAAGCGCTGTCGACTGCCTCGTCCTCCTCATCTCCTTCCTCATCTTCCCCGTCCGCTAACATGTCCGAGGAACCGGCCGTGGACAATATCCCATCCTCAGAGTCCACGGTCAGTGGTGGGGTAGTGGTGGCGGCCGCACCAAGGATGGAATGCAGTGCCTCGTAGAAACGGGATGTGTGGGGCTGGGATCCGGAGCGTCCGTTTGCCTCTTTGGTCTTCTGGTAGCCTTGTCTCAGCTCCCTGATTTTCACGCGGCACTGCATTGCATCCCGGCTGTATCCTCTCTCTGCCATGGCTTTAGAGATCTTCTCATAGATCTTTGCGTTCCGTCTTTTGGAGCGCAGCTCGGAAAGCACGGACTCATCGCCCCACACAGCGATGAGATCCAAGACTTCCCGATCAGTCCATGCTGGGGCCCTCTTTCTATTCTGGGATTGCACGGCCATCTCTGCTGGAGAGCTCTGCATCGTTGCCAGTGCTGCTGAGCTCGCCACGATGTCCAAACAGGAAATGAGATTCAAACTGCCCAGACAGGAAAAGGAATTCACATTTTCCCGGGGCTTTTCCTGTGTGGCTGGTCAGAGCATCTGAGCTCGGACTGCTGTCCAGAGTGTCAACAGAGTGGTGCACTGTGGGATAGCTCCCGGAGCTATTACCGTCGATTTCCATCCACACCAAGCCTAATTCGATATGGCCATGTCGAATTTAGCGCTACTCCCCTCGTTGGGGAGGAGTACAGAAGTCGAATTTAAGAGCCCTCTATGTCGAACTAAATAGCCTCGTGGTGTGGACGGGTGCAGGGTTAATTCGATTTAACGGCGCTAAATTCGACATAAACGCCTAGTGTAGACCAGGCCTTTCAGTGGACACTTCTGCTGATATGAGAGAGAAGCTTTCGAGCTGCACAGAGATCTTCACATATGAGACAGGTACTAAGCCCTGGTCTACACTATGAGTTTAGATTGAATTAAGCAGCGTTACATTGATTTAACACTGCACCCATCCACACGATGAAACCGTTTTTTTGACTTAAAGGGCTCTTAAAATCGATTTCTGTACTCCTCCCCAATGAAGGGATTAGCGCTGAAATTGACATCACCGAGTCGAAGTCGGGGTAGTGTGGACGCAATTCGACGGTATTGGCCTCCAGGAGCTATCCCAGAGTGCTCCATTGTGACTGCTCTGGACAGCACTTTGAACTCAGATGCAATAGCCAGGTACACAGGAAAAGCCCCGGGAACTTTTGAATTTCATTTCCTGTTTGGCCAGCGTGGTGAACTCAGCAAGTTTTCAATTTTTCACTGATTTCCGGGTGGAGGTGATTCAGCAGCCCTATTCACATCCCATTAGCAGGGTGAGACCTGTAACAATGCATTACCAGGTACCATGCTGTTAGCAGTTCTATGCTTATGCATAAATCTTGGGAATTTGAAGAAACATACCTCTGGTCTAGTGGAAACAGTAGGATCAGCTGAGGTACCTACATTCAGTGGAATTTTTTCCCCACAGACATTGTATCATAAGTATAGAGCGTGATTTGTATGGTAGGAGTGAAACAAATGTCTGATGGGAAGCTAGATGAGCAACAAAGTTCTCTAAATATGTAACCAATTGACTGCTCCTGCCACTCTGACACAGACCGTTACAAAAGAATCAGGAATCTTGAAATCCTGTCATGGGGTTAAGAGAAGCTCAGTTAGCATAAAGGCTTCATTACCTCATAACTGTCACACATTAAAGTGTTTCTTCTTGTTTGCTATTGAACTGCTGTAGAATTACTGCCTTTAAAATGAGAGGTTTCTGATTTGGTTTTTAAAGGAAAGATTTCTAGTAATGAAGTCCTGACTACTACCATCATCTCGTCATTCTTTTTATGCGACCAGGATTGCCTTCCTTGACATCAACCAATTAACCCATCATCAAAGTTTACAATCAGAGCAGACACAGCAATATGCATCATAAATGACTCTCATATATGCTCACTCAACTGTGGTAGAAGTAATAGGCAGACCTCATGTACTAAGGGCACACATAAGGACTTCATTTTGGGTTCTTTTGTGTTTGTTTAAAACCCTATCTGTAATAATATTCATTATGCCTCTCAGCTCCAGAAGTCCCTTTTCAATCAAAACAAGTGACTATACAAAAAAGCATATTAGAGCTTTACACATCAGACGGCAGATGCATTTGTTTCTATTGCTTCCAGGGAAAACTTGTTAACTGAAGGATCATTTTGCAAGGTATACAAATTATTTATGTGCCCTTTTCTTCCCACAAAAATGAATGTTCTCTAACCATTTTTCTTCTCAAAGTAACAGCCAATTTACACAGATTTCTAAATATTAATGAAATCAGGTTTACTTACTGTGTGTGTATAATTTACAGAGAGAAAACATTTGAACCTGCTAATGATGTGGGCCTTTGATTTTCTTTCTAAATTGTAATTCTAAAAGGAAAACTTTACTTATGGTTAGCTGTTGGGCCTGTCACATGCCACAATACTGAGCCATGTCACGGTCAGATTTTGTGCCAGCAAGACACTGATTGAATTTGAGGGGTGGGGAAATGGATGGCCTACCTGGCCTGCAAATCATTCATGATTCAATCCCTTGCCTCCAAGGCTGATATCAAGAGTGTTACTGCTCATACTGCTCCTGTCTCCAAGGAAAGGGGCAACCCTACTTCAAAATGTAAAGGGCCCATACAATCCAAGGAACAGTGGCAGCTGACAGCTTGGAGATTAAGTTGTCTTTTAGCCAGAGAGTAGCAGCATCCATCTGGGCAAAAGACTCACACCTATGGAAATGAAGAACACTCCATCCCCCAGGACTCCACCCACCCCTCTACGACCACAAAAGTATTTCTTTTTTTCCCTGAGGGGAAACACTTAGGGACCTGACCATCCTCAGCATCACCAGCCATGTTTAGCAAGGAATGTAAAATCTGCTGTGCCTTCCAACTATGCAAGCATTCTACTCAGTCTGTTTTGCTCAAACTTCTGAAAACACCTGCCTCACCATACTCATGCTCTAAATCCTAATATTTTACAGTCACACTGATTCTTATAATGACTGTATGTAATCTCATTTGCATAGCCACGCCCATTTATTAACCTGATTCTCCTTCCTTAGGTTTCCTCTTTCGAGCCACTATTCCTTGCCAGCCAGAGTAGCTGACTGGGTGCATGCATGGGAGTAAGTCACTCCTCATAAGTGGTGAAGTAGCGTAACCTCCCCTCCAAAACAAAGGCAAAGCAGGGGAGGAATTGTGAATGAGCCACAGTTCATTCTCTGGTCCTCTGCTGGGGAAGTGCAGCTATGTGCTGCCCTTTACTCAGGACAGCTTGTACAGTTACAGTTTAGCTTGTATTAACCAGCTTCTGTTCTATAAAGCAACCCCCTAGACCACTCATTCTTCTGATGCCTGTATCAGGTAACCTGCATGAATTATTTCTGAACTCACATAGCACTCAGTAATTAACCAAACAATACACGCAATCATCAGTGAGATCAGTTACATTTATGGAAGGCATAATGAATGCCAGTCCCTCTTAGTGACCCACCCAGCTGAACAGAATGCCTCCTTGTGTTTCCATTCCACCATCTTTGGGGCATCAAGCACTCCTTCTAGAAGGCAATTTGCAAAAACAGAGAGAGAAAGAGAAATGATTTATCAAATTGTCTCATTACTGTATGATAGTGATTTCTTGGAGCAGTATGCTCAAATACTACAGCAATTTTCTGCTTTGATTATGATAAACCTTGTCCCTGATATCTTGAGCTATAGATGTGCTCCTGCATTGCTATATATCAGTACTTACTTCTCAAGAGGTCACATTCCCCATGTCCAAATTTCAACCATACAACAATTCTTAATACTTAATATACTGCTGTATATCTTCGAAACACAGTGCACACTAAACTAATTTACCTTACTGTGCTTGTGAATCAGATGAGTGCTCTTCACTGTATTTTAGAGATGGGAAAACTGAGTCATAGAAGAAACACACCCAAATTCACACAGCAAGCCTGTGGCCATGTTGTGATTAGAACAAAGCCTAACTACTAATCCCCACTCATTTCTCCAGCGCATGTTACCTAGAGTGACCTGATTTTATAGAGAGAGTCCCGATTTTGGGGTCTTTTTCTAACATAGGCTCCTATTATCCCCCGCCCCCTGTCCCAATTTTTCACACTTGCTATCTGGTCACCCTAATGCTACCTCAGAACAAAATTACTGTAGCAAATAGTTACTATATCTCAGAACAAAGTACCTACAGCAAACAAACTGAAAAAGACACAGCTTCTCCTAATATACACTTCATTTTACTTCCCAAAACAAAATGCAAAATATGCTCCCAACATGCATCAGAAATGCTCCAAATGTAAAAAATATCAGTAGTGGTGGGTGGGCTGATTCAGCCAAAAAAGGTTACAGGAACAGTTGCAAAGGTCTTTGTGTCATAGTGCTTAACAAGAAGTCAAAACAAGCTACCACAGGCAGAAAACTCTCCAGCCCAGGGTTCAACACTGAGCTATCATAATTTATGTCTGTTTGCCAATGATTCCCAAGGTGTCCTGGCAACAGCTGGGGAAAGTGCTCCCATACTCCCAAGATAACCTCTTTCCCCAGTGATGCTCCCTACATGCCATATTTACCAGGGACTGAGTGAGGTTGTCATAGATGCTATGATGCTGAAGGAACTCCTGATTGATTGGATCACCAGGCTTTTCCAGCCCTAATGTGCCTAGGTAACTGGCAAAAAGGGACAGTAGTACAACAGTGAATCAGGCTCCCACATATTTTGTTCTTTTGGTAGAAATTACACCACTCTGTTCGGTTAAGTCCCATTACAACTAACTGCCCGTATCCTGCGCCTATCGCCTACAAACACCTAATCAGTCCAGTCCAACAGTCTGTGTATATCTTATACAAAGATAGCTTGGAGTATGGCTTTACAGTTGATAGCTAAAGCAGAAGAGTTTATTACTGACTAGTTTTAGGACAGGGATATTTATTATGGGCTTATGACTCACTAAACTGGATTATAAGGACAGTTTTATGGTAATTTTGAGACCCCCTAACTCCTTGTTTACATAGTTTCCCACACTAATTTTAAAGTTTTACCTTAATTTCCAATCTGAATGATGAATGTGTTTGCTAAACTCTTGTGTGAGAGTCACCAGAATGTTTGATTTGAACACTGATTCAAAGGTCAAGTCCCCAAAAAAGTGTGTAACATGGCCTATTCTTCTCCAGTCTTTCCAGCAACACACTCTCTTCCGGTTCCTCATCCCATCTGTCAGTGTGGACTCAGAAAGAACACTCTCTGGAGGTCCTAGCTGGGGGACAACAATCCAGTCTATAATGATAATGTGCTTACAATTTTAGCTATGGAATGACATGGAGCTATTTAAGAATTGTTAACCTGGGACAGATCAATGATCCATCCAGTCCGGTATCTTTTTAATAGCATCAAATGCCAACACCTGGAAGGCATAACCCTGCCTTGTGATCAGCCTGAATGTATAGTTTCCTAAAGAAAGTTTCTTCCAGACTGCAACTTGAGATCAGTTTATATCCTGAAACACAAGAACTATAGCTCTTGTAATTTATCCTAGGTAAAATAGTTACAGATATTTTTGTTGACTCTAATCCAACATCCACGGATGTTAATGAGAGTCTTTCCATTGATTTCAGTCTATGCTGGATTGGTGTACAGTCATTTGTGTCTATGAACTAACTGTTCATGGCCTTTATCACTTTGCCACACATGTATGTCCTTTTAAACAGAGCTGTTTGGATAGAATTTCAAAACTGAAAACTGTATACAACGTTCACAAAAAAAATTGGAATAAGGTCTTGGGTGTAAAGTTTCACCCATGATGGAATTTTTGTAATCCAATTAAATTACAAACTCCTACAATTAGAGATTTCCAGTTGATGTTCAGATAACCTGAAGTACAAAGGCATAAGCATGCCCCATTAGCTGAACCACAACCGACAATATTTAACAGTTTCTGCCTTCAGTCCTCAAGGAAAAAAGATTCAGAGCTAAGAACAAGACACTATCCTTAACTCACTCTTTGTGACTGGGTATTGCGGAGTCTGTGAACATAAAGAAATCTCAGTTACACATCATAACAGAAATCTGCACAGCAGGGTGAATTCAGGACAAAGCCTCTCCCTTTTTTGGTTGTCAGTAAAATACTTGTTGCCAAGTTCCTTTTTTATTTCTGATTTTTTGTTTTTAGCTTTTTAAAAAATATATCTGTGCCAAAGACAAAACAATTTAAAAGGCAGTTTTCAGGAGTGAGCAGTGATTTTGGATACTTCAATTTTGGGGTGCTCAACTTGAGACATTAAAAAGTCATTAAAGTGACCTGATTCTCATAAAGTGCTGTTTACCTACCCTCTAAAATCAGGTTTCCTTAAAGTGTCTCACACTGGACACTCAAAAATGCAGGCACCCACATCACTAATCATTTTTGAACATCTTTACCAAAATGCAATACAATCTTGATCTCTGCCATACTGTAAAAACAACTTTTAAATTATTCTACTGTACGGCAGAGGATTTTTAAAAGCTACTTTTATTTAATTATATTTAAGATACCACATAGCAATAATTACCCCCAACTTCATCAAACTCACATGCAAAACCTGTGTCAAAGTTCCATGTGCTAATCTGTGGAGATAACTGATATAAAACCATGTGATATCACTTAAGGTTTCACATTAGAGCACCAGTTTTATGAAAATAGGGTATGTATTGCTTTTTGGTATCTGTTAGAAATAGATGTAAAAGTCTTACACAGTTTTGGAGTGTATTATTGACAGTCTTGTAGGCAATATGAAGGTGGAAACAAATGCACAAGTCTTTCCCCTTATTTTCACTCTGTTAAGATTTGGGATGGAATATTATGTTCTGCCACAATTTTAGCTGTCACTCAACAATTTTTGTTTGTTAATGACAGTGTGGGAGGCTGATATTGAAGGATCCCATACTGTCCCAGTCACATGGTTGAATCAGTTCAGAAATTTTAAGATTAGGGTGATCCCAGTAACTTTTCCTAGAAAGTTTCTGATTAGAGAGATTCTGACAAACAGTCAGAAGGTCCAAAAATACTTAGTGAGGTGTTTATGTCTGATTTAAAACCAAATCCATCTGGAAATTGCCATGTTCTAAAGCTCTGAATTGAACCAGAACATTAAACAGTTCACAGAAAATGCACTACATTTTTATTAAAGTTGAAATTTTTTCTTTCCTTAGAAAAAATCCAATAAAAGCCCTCTAAAAGCATTTTACATTAGTTTTTCTGTAAAATACGTCATCCACAGAATCCATAATGATGCAGTGTTTGTAACATATGTGAATACTGTGGGCTGGTCTACACTGGGGGGGGGGAAATCGATCTAAGATACGCAACTTCAGCTACGCGAATAGCGTAGCTGAAGTCGAAGTATCTTGGATCAAATTACCTGGGGTCCACACGGCACGGGATCGACGGCCACGGCTCCCCCGTCGACTGCGCTACCGCTGCTCGCTCTGGTGGAGTTCCGGAGTCGACGGTGAGCGCATTTGGGGATCGATATATCGCGTCTTAACGAGACGCAACATATCGATCCCGGATAAATCGATTGCTACCCGCCGATACGGCGGATAGTGAAGACATACCCTGTCACTCTCACAGACTTCTGCCGGTGTTACTGTACAGGAAAGCACAGGATACAGAAAATCCTCTTCCTCTGTTAAAAGCTCTTAGTTCCCCAGAACACCTCATCCTCTTGCCCCTTCCCTGGATAGTGAAATTCTCAGGCAGCAGAATCTGAGGTGGGAGCAGCTGGAGGAGCTAAGCACATAAGGCTCGAGGGCTTCCTGCCAGTGGGTGGAGCAGCACTAGCAGCTGATGAGGGGGAATGGTTTTTCCAATGGGGTGGGGGGGGAGAGCCTGATTTCCTCTGTTCTTCTATCAGAATATAACCCTGCTGCTTCTGGCTCCCTCTACCCTCCTTTCCCTCCTCCCCCCCCCCCCAGGGTTCAGTGAAGGATAGGAGGCAGGCTCTTCCCCTTTAACTCTCATTCCCTTAGGCCTGGTCTACACTAGGAGGTTATGTCGAATTTAGCAGCGTTAAATCGAATTAACCCTGCACCCGTCCACACAACGAAGCTATTTATGTCGACATAGAGGTCTCTTAAATTCGATTTCTGTACTCCTCCCCAACGAGGGGAGTAGCGCTAAATTCGACATGGCCATGTCGAATTAGGGTAGGTGTGCATGGAATTCGACGCTAATAGCTCCGGGAGCTATCCCACAGTGCACCACTCTGTTGACGCTCTGGACAGCAGTCCGAGCTCGGATGCTCTGACCAGCCACACAGGAAAAGCCCCGGGAAAATGTGAATTCCTTTTCCTGTCTGGGCAGTTTGAATCTCATTTCCTGTTTGGACATCGTGGCGAGCTCAGCAGCACTGGCAACGATGCAGAGCTCTCCAGCAGAGGTGACCATGCAATCTCAGAATAGAAAAAGGGCCCCAGCATGGACTGATCCGGAAGTCTTGGATCTGATCGCTGTGTGGGGCGATGAGTCCATGCTTTCCGAGCTGCGATCGAAAAGACGGAATGCAAAGATCTATGAGAAGATCTCAAAAGCCATGACAGAGAGAGGATACAGCCGGGATGAAACACAGTGCCGCGTGAAAATCAAGGAGCTGCGACAAGGGTACCAGAAGACCAAAGAGGCAAACGGACGCTCCGGATCCCAGCCCCAGACATGCCGTTTCTACGAGGCACTGCATTCCATCCTAGGTGCGGCCGCCACCACTACCCCACCACTGACCGTGGACTCTGAGGACGGGATATTGTCGACGGCCGCTTCCTCGGAGATGTTAGCGGACGGGGAAGATGAGGAAGGAGATGAGGAGGATGAGGCAGTCGACAGTGCTGATTTCCCCGACAGCCAGGATCTCTTCATCACCCTCACAGAGATCCCCTACCAACCCTCCCCAGGCGTTAACCCGGACCCTGAATCAGGGGAAGGATCAGTCAGTAAGTGTTTTAAACATGTAAACATTTATTTTGAACAGAACAGGAATATTAACAATGGGTTTTTCATGATTAGTTTGCCCTAGGCGCGTAACGTTTTAGTCCTTGGCAGTGCAACTACTGCAAAAGAATCTAACAATGTCCGGTTTATCATGATTAGTTTGCCCTAGGCGCTCTACTGTTTAGTCCTTGCCAGTGCAGCTACTGGAAAATAAGGTCTATATGTCCGGGGACAGAGCTGAAATCCTCATGGGACATCTCCACGAAGCTCTCCTGGAGGTAATTGGAAAGCCTTTGCATGAGGTTCCTGGGGAGAGTGGCATTATTGTGTCCTCCGTGGTAGGAAACTTTTCCGCGCCAGGCTATCATCAAGTACTCTGGGATCATTGCCTTGCAGAGCATGGCGGCATACGGCCCTGGTTTTTGCTGGCTTTCACGCAGCATGCAGTCTTTCTCTGTCTCCGAAATCCTCAGCAGAGGATGTCGCTCATGGTGACCTGCTTTGAATTAGGGGAATGTTACTATTGGGACTGCTTGCCTGTTCCTTTACATAACTGTAACCGGCGGTTTACAGCCACGCGGTGGAGGCGGGAAAGGGGCAGCATACAGGGATCTTTCCCAGGGACAGCCGCGAGGGGGTGGGACAGGGGCAGAGTTCATGCTTGCCGGATTGCCGGCAGCAGGGACTGGCCAACGGTAGGAGCATTGCTTTGAACGTGAAAGGAGGGCACTGCTATAATTCAAGTTTTAAGCAGCCAAAAGTCTACGGCTTACCATGTCAGCCTGCTACCCGAATTCCGCTGTCCTGCCCCGCTTGTCTGATCTCCACTGCAAGACCCCAGGCACTGAATGCGAAGGCCGAAAATTCGACCTTGTCCTGAGTGCGCATGTGATAGGTGCTGTGCATGGTCTTGTTCACAGAGAAAGACTATGTTCATTGTTCACAAAAATTTATCTTTGTGAGGAATTCACTCCCCTTTTCCCATCCCACAGCTGCGACTGTCTCCCGACCTACCCCGGCATCCCCCTCCCAGAGGCTGGCGCAGATTAGGTGGAGAAAGAAAAGGACACGGGATGACATGTTCTCAGAACTTACGGGCTGCTCCCGAGCCGAGGCGGCCCAGCAGACCCAGTGGAGGGAGAACATGTCGCAATACCAGTGATCACACAGCGAACGGGAGGAGAGGTGGCGGCAGGAAGACCAGCAGGCGACTCAAACGCTGCTTGGACTAATGAGGGAGCAAACGGACAGGCTCCGGCGCCTTGTGGATGTTCTGCAGGACCGGAGGCAGGAGGACAGAGCCCTGCTGCAGTCTATCTCTAACCGCCCTCCCCCGCCACAAAGTCCCATCCCCCCCTCACCCAAAGTCCCAAGAAGGAGGGGCGGCAGGGGCCGTGAAAACTGTCACTCCACCGCTGCAGACTGCTCCAGTACCAGAAGGCTCTCATTCCCAAAAAATTGATAAGTCCTTTCCTTCCCGCCTCACCCAAGCCCCCGTCCCAGTTTCATCCCCTAACTGTGTAGTTGCTAATAAAAAATACGTTTCTATTAATTACTGTTTCCATCATGTTCTTTTAGAGGAGAGTGTGTTTGAAGGGGGGGAAGGGGATTGGTAATTGGAGAGGACAGTCACCTTTACCAGGGTACAGACACGGGGGGCAGGTTCAGCAGAAGGTCACACACACATTGCAGTCACTAGGCACCCTGGTCAGTCTGGGAGGTGGTTTTCATGTTCTGTGGGAGGAGGGCTATGTGACTTTGTGGCGGGGGAGGGCGGTTAGAGATCTTATGCAGCGGTCCTTATCCTGAATCACAGAGCCACACAGCAGGGGATCTGTAACCGTCCTCCCCCGCCACAAAGTCACATAGCCCCCACACACAGAGTCCCGAAAAGGAGGGGTGGCAGGCTCCATTGAAACAACCAGTCCACCACTGCGGACCGCTCTAGGAGCAGGAGCCTGTCATTCCTCGAGTTTAGAAGCGTCCTTTCCATCACTACACCCGCTCCCCACCACAGTCTGTGTCCCAGTTTCAACCCTTTACCACGAAACCCTTAATAAAGAAAAGGGTGTTAATGAACAAAGTTCCATTTATTTTATTTTTAAAGGTGTGTTGGAAGGGGGGCAACGGGGTGAAGGGGGTATGTAACTGGAGAGGATAGTCAACATTAACTGGGTAAAGAAACGGGGGCAGGTTCAGCTTCTCTTTAAACAAACGTAATAGTCACAGGTTACCCTGCTCACTCAGGAACCTAGCTTTCAAAGCCTCCCGGATGCACAGCGCGTCCCGCTGGGCTCTTCTAATCGCCCGGCTGTCTGGCTGGGCGTAATCAGCAGCCAGGCTATTTGCCTCAACCTCCCACCCCGCCATAAAGGTCTCCCCCTTGCTCTCACACAGATTGTGGAGCACACAGCAAGCAGCTATAACAATGGGGATATTGGTTTCGCTGAGATCAGAGCGAGTCAGTAAGCTTCTCCATCTCCCCTTGAGACGGCCAAAAGCACACTCCACCACCATTCTGCACTTGCTCAGCTGGTAGTTGAACAGTTCTTTTTCAGTGTCCAGGGCGCCTGTATAGGGCTTCATGAGCCAGGGCAGTAGCGGGTAGGCTGGGTCCCCGAGGATCACTATAGGCATCTCCACATCCCCAACAGTTATTTTGTGGTCCGGGAAGTAAATACCTTCCTGCAGCCGTCTAAACAGACCAGAGTTCCTGAAAATACGAGCGTCATGAACCTTGCCCGGCCATCCGATGTTGATGTTTGTAAAACGTCCCCTATGGTCCACCAGTGCTTGCAGCACCATTGAAAAGTAGCCCTTTCGGTTAATGTACTGGCTGGCCTGGTGGTCCGGTCCCAGGATAGGGATGTGAGTTCCATCTATAGCCCCACCGCAGTTTGGGAATCCCATCGCGGTGAAGCCATCTATGATCACCTGCACGTTTCCCAGGGTCACTACCTTTGACAGCAGTACCTCAACGATTGCGTTGGCTACTTGCATCACAGCAACCCCCACGGTAGATTTGCCCACGCCAAAGTGGTTCGCGACTGACTGGTAGCTGTCTGGCGTTGCAAGCTTCCAGAGGGCTATGGCCACTCGCTTCTGGACAGTCAGGGCTGCTCGCATCCGGGTGTCCTTGCGCTTCAGGGCAGGGGACAGCAACTCACAAAGTTCCAGGAAAGTTCCCTTCCGCATCCGAAAGTTTCGCAGCCACTGTGATTCATCCCAGACCTGCAGCACTATGCGGTCCCACCAGTCCGTGCTTGTTTCCCGGGCCCAGAATCGCCGTTCCACAGCATCAACATGACCCATTGCCACCATGATGTTCACGGGGTCCCATGCTTTGTGAGAGGTCTGTGCCCCTCTCAGACTTAATGTCCTCACCGCGCTGCCGTAGCCTCCTCACCCGATTTCTCAGCATCTGCCTCTGGAAAAGGTGGATGATAAGGTGCGAGGTTTTGACAACGGCCATAACTGCAGCGATGATCGCAGCGGGCTCCATGCTCGTAGTGCTGTGGCGTCCACGCTGTCACTCACCAGAAAAGTGCGCGAAATGATTGCCCGCCGGCGCTTTCAGGGAGGGAGGGTGGGAGTGACGGTTGGATGACGACAGTTACCCAAAACCACCCTCGACACATTTTTTTCCTCAGCAGGCATTGGGGGCTCGACCCAGAATTCCAATGGGCAGCGGGGACTGCGGGAACTGTGGGATAGCTGCCCACAGTGCACCGCTTCCAATGTCGACGCTTGCTCCATTAGTGTGGACTCACAAAGTCGAATTACTGTCCTTAGTGTGGATACACACGTTCGACTTTGTAATATCGGTTCCACAAATTCGATTTAAGTAAAATCGAACTACTCTCGTAGTGTAGACATACCCTTAGAGATGAAAATGCAGGCCTTGCCATCAGCCAGCATCCAGGAGTAATGCAAAGGCCCTGGGTCTAATTCCCTCTCTCCTCCTGGCTTTCCATAGTAGGGAAAGCGTGAAGGAAGAAAGAAAGGATATTTGGGAGAACAAGGTTTGATTCCTTATACAGGTTTACAATCTGTGTTCACATACATACATGTACAAACACAGCATTTTTGCTTGGGGATCTGAATCCCTCAGGGCCGCCCAGAGGATTCAGGGGGCCTGGGGCAAAGCGGGGGAGCTTGTACTCACCGGGCGGCACTCCGAGTCTGCTGCAGGGGCATTTCGGCGGCAGGGGGCCCTTCAGTCGCTCCGCATCTTCGGCTGCACTGAAGGGCCCCCTGCCGCCGAAGACCCGGAGCGACTGAAGGGCCCCCCGCCGCCGAAATGCTGCCGAAGACCCAGACCACCGCCGGGTGAGGAAAGGGATTCTCAGCCAGGGCCCAGGCCAAATTGCCCCACTTGCCCCCCCCCTCTTGGCAGCCCTGCTGTCCCTACTATCTTCTCCATGCCATGTCTCATCATACAGGATGATACAATGTCACTTCACCATATGATGCCAGAATTCATGATGACATATAAGCACCAGTTAAAATAGATCAAAATAGATCATATAAGTACTCATGACAATAAACAACCCCCCCCCCCCCCCGTACTCCATAACATATCCTGATTCATCCCCTGATGGTCTATGCACAGAGGGAAACCTCTGTGCACAAATCTCTTCCTCGTGCAGTACCCTTACCCTCATAGAGAGTGCTATGCGGCAATGGGCTCATGGGAGGAATTGAAGATTGGGTAGGGTAGGGGGAGGATTGGATAGGCATGGGACATTCATCCTCTTTCCTTCCCAGCCCATGGACAGTACTTGGAAAAGAGCATGTAGCCTGAGCCAGTGTTATCTTTTCTATGTCATCATAATCCAGTCTCGGGGGCAGCAGTGGCCAGAGCAGTGGGCTTTGCTGGTGATGGAAAAGCTGCTCTGGGTAAGAGCTGGTGCAGTAGCCCAAAGCCCACTGTGGGTGATCTTCTTCTTGGATCTCCCAAGAACCACTCAGATTCATGAGGATACCTTAGCAAAGGGATGAGTCTAGCTGCCTATTCTGTGAGGGAGCAAACCCCACCTCTGAGAGAACAACACTCAGGGGAGGAAATCTACAAGGGAATTCCAGTATCACCAGCTGTAGAGATTTTATTGTAAGCCTCATGATCTTTAGTATTTTTCTTTAAGTGCCAGCTCCTGGAGTCCTGTGACTGCAGGAGACTCTCAGCTTTCATTAAAAAAAGAAGTAAGTTTCTGGCCTTCATGGTTGCAGAGAAGAGCTTGAAAACATGGCCCATGTACACCATAATGGCTCTAAAATCAGAAAGTAAATATAGAGGACCACCTATAATCTAAATTTTAAATCAACCTAAGGGGCCTGACTCATGACTTTGAACACTTGTGGGAGGCAATTCCGGAATTCTCATGGAGCTTTTCTCCTCCAGAGCCCCTTGATTCCATTTGTCTTACTGAGGGAAGGTACACACTGTAATCCGCTCTCTCGTCTATACCCAGGCAAATAAAACATCTCTCTCTCTACATATATCTTCTCATTACTTGCACCTGTGCTTTGAATGGAAGAAATACAAGTGTTTCCATGCTACCCACTTTAACTTTTGATTCAACAAAGTCAGTTTTTTTGTATTTTTTAAATAAAAAATATATATGCATTTTGCATTTGAAAAGTATACTGTATATGTAAATATGCATTGCAGTATACTATTATTTAGCATATTTCTTAGAACAGCAATATATTGTGCTTAAATGATGAAAACAGGAAACAAAATTAGAAAACAAAAAATAACCTAAAGCAGGAAATATTCTTTGAGATACAGGGAGCTAGGGGAGTGATACCAAAAAAAAATCCAGCCAGCAATTCATTGTTTCAGTTTTCTTGCTTTTTACTATTACACACACAACTGTCCTGGGTTAGTGATTAGCACCAGTCTGGACAGCACAAGTCTGCAGTTAAAATACTCCTTTCTTTCTGTGGAGCTAGTATAATTGTTTTGTTTAAATTTCTCCTGACCTACCATTTTTATCTTTCTTTGCTAATGCATTTGCAGTCACGCTCCAGGAGATCATTTATAATTTGTGACCATTTTTCAACCCTTATCACCTGAACATATCTCTGTGTCTCTTCTTTGTAATACAGTTACACAGTCATTAGTGAGTTTAAAGCTGTCCCCAAGTCTCACAGGCTAATACCATGGCATATCAGTATGACCTGATAAAGCATCTGAGAGTAAAACGTTCTAGTGATGATATATTGACCATTGTGATCAGTATAAAATTAACTCTTCACAAGGACACAAAATCTGCTCTGTAGACATTTGGAGCAAAATTTTCAAGCTGAGTTATGGTCCCTTTGCATTACTCAGGTTGAAATAATAATTTGCCTAATTGATCTGCAAATGCCCAGTAGAGACTTCTCCTGGCATAAAGGAACTCCTTCTTGGTGCAATTGTGCACCCTATGCCCCCACCCCTGCCATGTGTGGAGGGGAAGTTCACGGAAAGGCATGGAAAAGCTTCTATTCACCACAGCAATCCTCCACTGGCATAAGATCTATTAAAGACCTTAACAAGTGGCACAAGTTAGAGCTGCCCAGAAGCAGCTCATCATTGCATAGGGGCATTGATGATGGCCCTGAGAATTAGGGAACCAGAACCAACTTCCCTTCTGCACCAGATGGCAGAATCAAAGGTTTGTTATTTTACCATATATCCTACTAAAGATAAATCTTAAACAAGCAAATTATTTGCATATGAAGTTTTCAGTCCCTCCAGACTCAACTGGCAGAGTGAGAAAATAATTCAATACTGAGGGAGGAGTAGGTAGGACTTCCCATAGACTCTCACAGAACAAACCAGCCTGCTGCAGATGACCTGAATTATTCATTAGTGAAGAATAAAAGATTTATCAATAAAATCATGGTCAGGTTGCCCATAACAGAGGCTTGGAAAAGGAGGGTGCAATGGAACACAACTGTAGAATGCTATATGGTTTGAATGTGACCTTAAAGTCTTATCATATTCCTATATTTGCCAATAATAATAAACTGATGCCAGAAAAAAGCATCTGAACTTTGGCTTTCGAAATTTGAGAAAGCTCTTGCAAAAATCCCCTATATTACTGAAGTTCTTTGCCACTGCCTGAGTATTTAAGGTTCTCTCAAGTATACTTAAAGTTACAAGGATCACTCTTGATCTCCTTGTAGAGCTATTTGTACAACATCAACTAGTAAGAGAGAAGCTTCAAAAGAGTGTATCATAACTTTAAGCCCAGTCACCAATGGTAAGTCACTGTTCTTCTTATATATTGATGCTACGTGATATGGTACCAGACTGCAATATATATTGATATTATATCCTTTCATAATTGATGGGGCTATAGGCAAGTGTATAAGTTATGCTGTGTTGCTGTGATTACAGTGTAGATTGATCATTTTCCAAGTCTGCAGCAAAAGCTGGTAGTTAAAGTCACTGCTTACAGCAATCATAACAGCACTGACAGGTTGCTGTCAAGTAGGCAGGGGCATTCTGGAGATAGATAGCACAAATGCTGAAACCAAGACAAATGCTGTTGGAATAGGTAATAAATCATATTAGCTGTCTCTTGTGCTTCTCCTTAGTGTATTGATTGTGATTAAACTAAACTAATTAGAATCGTAATCATGATGTGGGACTTTAATGTGGGACTCACAGTTGTGACTTCTGCAATATGATCACAAAGAGTTGTTTAGTAATATAGCCAGACCAAAGGCAGTCTTCTTCACCTATTAACCTTTTACAGGAAGTGTTATACTGAATGTCATATTATAGAAGTGCCTAACAGTAGTGCCGATATAGAATACTCAGACTGCAGAATAGCTTGCAAAGTATCCCATTAAAAATCTGCATTTGAGCTGCAGTGAGGGGTGGGGGGGGGAGGTAGTTATTGACAGCCATTTTAAATCAGTCAGCTTAAACTAAGTAGACTGCACATGAGCTGTGCATTAGATCAAGTTACTTTTGTCAGTTCCACTGCTCTTTTTATTCAGATACCAGAAAAACAATTCTGTTTTTCATTTACACTCAACCTTTACACCCCCGACACCTTATTTTCCAGAACTAGTCTCTCTTTTGTTTTACAAATTTATGAATGAATTTGGTGTTCTTGGGGGGGGGGGGGGGGGAAAGGCTAGCAGTATTAATTTACCTATTGTAGATACTGTGCATCTTCTTCACATAGCCTTCCCAATGCACTTCAATACAGGTACTTACATGGTATAGCCCTGTTATTCCTACACTGGGACTTTAGTAGAATATGTCTGGAGAGACAGAGTTTACAAAACTGCAGATTATCAAGAAATATGGCAAGATTGCCAAAAGGAATGTGTTCCATTCTCCATTTCTTGGCAGCTTCGAATCAAGATTGGAAGTCATTCTAAAAGGAATGCTCCATGCTCAGTCACAAATTCTAGGCAATTTGCCCCAGGCCCTGGGCCCCACAGGGGCCCCCATGAGAATATAGTATTCTATAGTATTGCAACTTTTTTTAATGGAAGGGGCCCCTGAAATTGCTTTGCCCCAGGCCCCCTGAATCCTCTGGGCAGCCCTGAGCTTGTGTTATGCAGGAGGTCAGAATAGATGACCATCATGGTCCCTTAAAATCCATATATTTGTGATCTTAAAATGTTGAGGAAATCAGTCCAACTTAAAAATCCCCTCATTAAAACATTCTTGTGTATGATAGAGCAGAGGAGGATGTAGCTCTACCACCATAATATCTTCAAACCCAATATGTGATCAACAGACCAGAAATGCTCCTGAACATTGGGAATGTCATAGTAGGTTTAGACAGATTTGAGAGCTAAGAACTCCTGAATCCAGAGCACTTTTGAAATTATGGCCCTAGAATATACTCTCTAGGATATGAAATATTCAGCATATGCACATACTAGAGATAGAATAGAAAAGAAGGAATACTTTAAATCTTGAAGTGAGTACCGATCCCCTGCCCTTTGTAATTAAGCAGCAACACTGGGAGTTTTGCCATCAACTTGAAAGGAGCCAGGATTTCACCCCATATCAATGGTTCAAGACTAAGCCTGATTCTTTTTTCTCAATGGATACAGTGGTGTAACTATTGATTTCATTGGCACTACCCATTGACTTCAGAGATTTATTCCAGATTTAAATCAGGGTATGTAAGATCAGAATCAGGGTCACTGAATACAGGGATCAGGACAGAATGAATTCTAGATCCTGATACCATGGACTTGGAACAAATTTTGCTATATTATACTTGATTTTACAAAGAATTCTCTCTCATTTAAGTAGAATGTGAAAAACTAGTTAACATTTTGATTTGCCAAAATATATTTAGAGAATCAGTAACGCATATTTCATTAATCTGCTGGAAATTTACATGTAGTGAAGATGACATCCCTGTTAAGCTATTCATTTTAGTTATAGATTTCTGTAAATAATTTTGTGTATGTTAATTTCTCCAATAATTCTAAATAGCTATGTTTTTATAGGGTCACAATATTTCACCTCCATCTCTCAAACTTAACTTCACTGCACACCCTAGAACTAAAAAAGTTTAATTAACTTGCTCTCATTTCATAGGTAAATATTGGTAGCTATTGTATTAAATATTCTTGGGCCAAAAATTTCAAATTTGACTACCTGATATCAGTAGGCAAATCACGTTTTGACTCACAAAAGCAGTCTTTTGCAAGCAAAAATCTTAGTCAAGAGAAATTGCACACACAACTTTAGATAAGATTTCCCTATATATATTATTGTAATGGTAAATAATTCATGTTTAAATAATTCTAATAGTGTGAGATTTATTTTCTTTTTCCTTAAAGTTATATTATTTGAGAGACCTGGAAAGTTAAGAAACATATTGTATTCCTCTCCTGGCTTGTTATGGGCATAACCTTTTCCAGGAGTAACAGGGGCACCAACATTTGCTTTTCTAATAAAAGAAAGTCTTTTTCATATATAGCACCGGCTGCTAAACACATATGTAAAGATTCACTGCGATTTAAGGAAAGAATATCACATGGTTTCTTTTGCCTAGGTGTTCTTTAAACATTACCAAACTCCAGTTCTAAGAGTTGTCAGAAAATTTCCTGCAAAATCTGTTAGGTCCTCTCCATTCACACCTTCAGAGAGGACTAAAACTGTAAGAGCTCAGGTTTCTTTAACTTTTTTATGATTTTCATTCCAGTGATTTTTCCCATTCCTTCCTTGTTATTCTGGCAGTTAAAGTTAAAGTGACAGACACCATTAGTCTTCATTCATCAGGCCACCGTTTAGGGTGAAAGCATTCCCCTTAATGTGGTATTATTGAAAACCTGGTGCACACAGAGATTTGGCAGCTTATTTTGAAGAATATGGTACTGAACACTGAGACAGGATAAAAGACTAGCGTTACCATGCCTAAAATCTATATTCCTAAGAATGGCTTACAAGCATTAAGTAATACACAGGTTTGTTTATAGTTCATAGAATCATAGAATTGGAAGGGACCTCGAGAGGTCTTCTAGTTCAGGCTCCTGCACTCAAGGCAGGACTAAGTATTATCTAGACCATCCCTGACAGGTGTTTGTCTAACTTGCTCTTAAAATTAACTAACCTCAAAATAGGAAAATCTTGTTAAATTGTTTAGCTACTCTGGATGAGAACAAACATGTCAGGGATAGGGAGGCATCACACATCAACCATGTCACTAGCTTCAAATATTATGTACTCATCTAGAGTATTAATTTCACTTCTTTGTTCCCTTTATTTTCACTTGGTATTATTCAATGAATTGTCTCCATCTTATTTAATTTTCCTTTTAGGTTCTGCAGTACATTATGTATTGATATTATAGTAAGGTTGGAAGAGGCAGGGTGAATGTTCTTCTAATTATTATAATTATTTAATAATTTTCTCTTCTGTTTTTTTCCTCTATTAATCCTTTCCATCTCCTTTTTCTTCCCTCTCTCTTTAACATGCCACCTAACGAGAAATCTAAAAGAAGCTGGTGAGGTTACCTTTCCTGATATTTTACTCCTTCTCCACCTCACCTCAGGAAGTGACGACACTAAAAAAAAAAAAAATGCATTGCCCAATAACAGACACCAGCTGGCACCAGACAGTTTCCAAGTTGGCTCCTAAGACTCAAGAGTTGCAACTGCCAGTTATATACTCCAAAGAGAGGCAGATAAACTAAAATCACCATGGATCATGTGAGCCAACTGCAGGGACTCAATGTCTGCAAAAGGCAATGGGAGAAAATGGTTTCAGGAACAAACATTCAATGAAAGCACCAACACAGGAAAGAGGAGCTCCAAAATTCTTGGGTCAAGAATCTAATCAACACATTTCAAGGCACTCAAACTAAGAATCTATTCTACATGTATGAGGTTGTACATTGCCTATGTTGGAAGAGCACCAAGAGTATTTGATGCATGCTTAACAAGTGATTAACACCTTTATCAATTGAAACAAATAACCATTGTGAAATACCCTGTCTCAAGAAAATAACAACCTTACCTTTCACTATAGTAAAAATGTAAAAAAATTCTAAGTTGCACGTGCTTTTTTTTCTTCCTTCACCTCAGTTGAAAACCTATATTTCTCCAATTTTAACACTGAGAATTTTTGATAGAGAATCTGAACTGAAATCTCAGCCCAACTATCTGATTCCCCACTGAAATGTGCACAGTCCTTTCCAATTAAAATTAATATATCATAAACCTAAGCTTGTGTAGGCATTCCATGATTTTGCTATATATCCTAAAGTACAAGGTGAAGTGATTATTGTGTATTTCTTTTAAAATGGAAACCTGAAGAATTATAAGAATATACATCAGCAGCATGTACCAGGGTCCAGGTGAATACCTGGGAAAATCAAATGTGTATGAGAAAACACCCATTTTTGTACATTAATGGACTGATTGCATGATTCAGGAAGTAAATTATGCAGAACTGCTTTCAATAAAATATTCATATAACCATTATAAAAGTCCATGCACAGCTAAAACAAAATGCGGCACAGAAGAGAAGTGACAAACGCTCTTTATATCTACAATATTTCTCTTTCCTGAGTTTACCTAATTCTTCTTTTAAAACATTTTAATAACCTTTCAAATAGAAAAATGAAGAAAGTACAGTTTGCAGATAGGGTCGGATATGAAGAAAAAATGTGTCTTAAAAATGTGTGGAAAAGTAATTAGAATGCACATGATACTAAGGGCCCATTTTTCAGCCAGGCTTTAACAAGGACTCTTATGAGACTATAATTTTCAGGCACAGATAATTGCAGGTGTAAATTTGCATCTGCAATTATATATCTTCACAATTAATGGCATTTAGATGTCATGTACCTTATATGTAAATGACAAATTGCACCCACAAATAATTGCAGATGCAAAACTGAAAATTATAAGTCAAAAAATAGTATCTAACTGCATCTAAACTCATGATCATCAGGAAGTGGCAGAAATATTAGTTGGTAACACCTGATAGGAGAAAACTTGTCCTTTATAATTAAATAATTTAGAAAAAAGCATTGCATTCAAGTGAACGCTACTGTACAGAAAATTTCTTAATTGCCAACATATTTATATTCAAATGTTCACTATGGTATTAGTATCAGACCAACTTAAAGGAAAAACATTTCTGAATCAGCTATATATACCCCGGTATATAAAATATATACATGTATTTTATATATTTGCCTCTACTATGTTTTCAGCTCAACAGATTGCTCTGTACTGTTGTCAGTCATTTTAAATCTACTTTAATGTTGGGTGGGCATTTTTCAGCATAACATGGGGATATCTGATTGATGATGCTTATGGTTTAAAAGTAGTCTTTTTAAAATGAGGTGCCCAAGTCTCATCAACATTCAGTGGGAGCTGGGTGCCTAATTGCCCTTTGCGCCTTCGGAAATACCAGTAAAATTTATTAATACCAAGAGTACTCAATTTAGTATTTATAGGTCTAAAATTTTTACTTGCTCAGTAAGGTGTGCTTGTGTATAAATACATGTTAACATATATGACTGTCTGTATATATGATACATTATACAGTGAGCACAGTTAAAAAGAAACATTGACTATGATACCAAAATAAACTGTGGTGTACTTCCCATTAAATATAGGCAATACTGTGGTACAGTTAATAATTTGGTATTGTATGTGTTTCCTTTTTAATGGTGCCAGCTGGTTTTTAGGAGATCTAGCGGATACTAAATATAGCAGTTCTGGCTGCAGTGTGACACGGTTTCCAAGAACTTTAAAAATAAATAAATAAATAAATAAACGGCATTACTTCACTGGCTTTCCACTGATCACATGAATGTAACAGCTCAAAGCAGAGCAGGGTGACAAGAGAGGATTTTATCCAGTGATCTCAGATAGTAAAGCATTCTGAAATTCTTGTGGGAGAGGGTTTTTTTTTTAAACTTGCTTTAAGTGGTAAGACATAGTGTGTCTGGTATTTTCATGCACAGCTCTGGAGAGGATATATGTATAAGTTGTAACATACACCTTCCTGGAACAAACAAGGCATTAAGAATATGTTCTGTGTTGCAATGTGTCCAAAAGTAATATATAGTATATGAATTGCTCTGGTCACTATTAGTGGGTTTCCCCCCACTGAATATCAAAATAAACGTTCACGTAAAATGCATATTGACATGTCAGCTAAGACTAACCTAATCATAACCCTTTTACTAATTCTTCAGGATTTTGTTTTGTTTTTCATAAGTAACATATTGGACTAGGACACTTTCTTCTGAGTCAGCAAGCTTTCCTCAGGTCTCCTATTCCTTAGTGTATAACAACCAGGTGTCATTTGGCACAAAGAGAAGATGAGTTTTAGAAATCACTAAAGCAGATCCTTTACCTGCAGAAAAGTCCAGGTTGAGATTTGGTTTTGCTGAGCAAAGTGTAATCCAATCATGCATAAATGATATCAACCTTTCTTGAAGAAACAGGGTCCTGCTTCTCATCTACAGCATATTCAAAGTAACACTGCAAAAGTAATTAAACATTTTCTAGTGTCAGAGGCAAAAGAGTTCTTTATGTGTTAGTGAAAGAGGCAGTGGCAATGCATGTTAGGAAATGTTTTAATAACCACTTCTTACCAACTACCCAAAATATAGATTAAAGCTGTTATCACAACCAAAGAAAAGGTGATGAGGCATTGCTGATTTCTCACAAATAATTGCAAGAAGTGAAAAAAGTCACAAGAATATAAAAATAAAAATATAATTGTTTTATTGAGAAACTAGAACAATGTTCTTTCACGTATGCATTTAATTGAGATTAATTTTGAAAGTCAAACATGGGGATGAAGGAAGTCACAAGATGAACCTGCATAGAACTATTTACTATTGAAAAGGTGCGCTTTATAGTTAGTTACTTATGTTTGAAAGATTCCGTAAAAAAAAATATATAACTCAGTGACAATGATTTCAACTGCTTACTCACTGCCACAAATATTGAAAGTATCTAAAGCTACTTGCAAAATGTATCAGTAAGTATTATGAAGAAATTAACATTACAAAGACTCCAAAGAACAATTTCATCTTGGTGCCAAGGCATTCCATCAAAAAGTCCAGGAACTAGATTCACAGATTCCAATGCCAAATGTGATCATTGTGATCATCTAGTCTGACCTTCTGTATAACACAGGCCATAGAACTTCCCCAAGGTAATTACCAGAGTAGATCTTTTAGAAAAACATCCAATCTTGACTTTAAATTTGTCAGTGATGGAGAATCCAATGGTTATGGTTATTTCCAGTCTGAATTTGTCTATCTTAAATTCCAGGTATTTGGATCATGTTATACCTTTCTCTGCTAAACTGAAGAGCACATTATTAAATGTTTGTTCCCTGGGTAGATATTTATAGACTGTAATCCAGTCACCCCTGAACCTTCTCCTTGTTAAGCTAAATAGATTGAGCTCTTTTTGAGTCTATCACTACAAGGCATGTTTTCTAGTCCTTTAATCATTCTTGTGGCTCTTCTCTGAACCCTCTCCAATTTATCAACATCCTTCTTGAATTGTGGGCACAAGAACTGGTCCAGCAGGGGTCAAACCACTGCCAAAAGCAGAGGTAAAATAAACCTTTATACCAGTGGTTCTCAAACTTTGGTAGTGGTGACCCCTTTCACATAGCAAGCTCCTGAGTGTAACCCCCCCATATAAATTAAAAACACATTCACACACAAAAGGAAAAAGGAAAAACAAACAGAAAAACTATATGCACAGCTTCTAAGGACTACTGGGAACTTGTATTTCCAAGGTCCATCACTAAATGGATAAATATTCTCCAACCTGATAGTTGGCAGAAATTAAAAAACATATTTTGGCCCAACTTAAGAATGCTAAATATTAAAAAATAACAACTACTGTACTATGTGATAGATATGTGAGTTCCTTTCCCATCCCTTTGGTTCAATGAAGCTAAGACTGGCTGGTGAAGAACACCACAGTGGTTAAACATTTCAAAACAGTTTAGGGAATGTAGATACATATATTCCTTTAAAAATAATTGGAAGATGTGTCTAAAATCCCTCAACTGATTTGATAATCTTAAAGTATTTGGTGTTGTAGAGCCAGGTGGCAGCAAGAGCTTTAAATTGTCTGAAAGTTTCTACATTCAAAACCAAGAAGTCTAGCACTGCTTATTTTGTTAATTAGCATGCTGAATCTGATTTTGCTCCTTATCTTGTGACCATAAAATGATTTTTTTAAGAAACAGAAATACTTTCCATGTACACTAACAGCCCATTTACTTCAGTCCTACTCTATTATCACTTGAAGTTGTTTCAGTAAATCCTTATGTATTGTGTGGATATTTATTATATCTTGTAATCTAACTTTTTAAACGCAGCAAAAAGCTAACAAGGACTGGGCACACAAATTCTACTTTTATATTTGCGCTTAATTTTTTCAACTGCATGTCTTGCTCTTTAACTGAGGTTTTGTGTTCTGATGATCATACAGGCCCAAAAGTTACTATTACTAATTACTATTACTAATACTGGTTGTATTATAGCAATACTCTTCCAGTCCAATTGAGAGCCCATTTTGCAAAATGATGTACATGCCCATAATAAGAGAGAGTGTCTCTGCCCCCAAAATTTACAGTTTAAATTGCTTAAATGGGACAAGTGGTGCATTGGCCTTAGACTGTCCCGCTCCACAGGGCTAAATTTCACCAATTGAGATTTTAATATAATTCTATATTGGTTATTGGTTTTGGACACAGATTTGCATTCTGTCTTGTGTTCTTTTGATATGTTAATTGATCAACTAGCTGCATAAATAGAGGGCAGTTATTCTGAAGTCTTTTAAAAGTATGAGTGGATAGTGATGCCCCATTAGCTGAATAATAAATGTTCCATCATAGTAATAAGTTCAGGTCAGGGTATTATTAATTACTATTATTATTATTTTAAAACACTTCTATACCTGGAGAAATGATTAGAGAGATTACCATTTCATCCAACTGGCAGAACAGTTGAGTGAAAATATGGAAGGAAGTTTTTGTATAATTACAGTGGAGATCTTATTTGTCAAAGCTCAATGGTATCAGTCACACTACATCTTTTTTCCTGATGCAATCACATGAAAAAGTGTTGAAGTTTATTTTCTTAATATGTATGTATTGGAGTCAAGCAAACAAGGATAAAGTATGGCAAAAAGTGGATGTTGCTTTGAATTGTTTCCCAAAAATGTGACCATTTTTAAATGGGAAGGAGAGGTCCAGCATCCTACACAGATGGCTCTGTAATTTGAATTTCAGTGTATAAACAACTAGTAGCTGGTTGAACCTACTATGCTGGTGGTAAAGAGACTGGGGCTTTTTCATAAGATTTCTAAAGTACAACATTTTTCTCTTTCTTTCTTTAGCTAGAGATATTGTACCAGATCTGTTCTGTAGTGTACTGTAGCTATCACTTTTTTCATTTTTTTCCGAGTCACTGTTTCTACAGGATTAAGAAACTCTGGAGATAAAGGATATAATATGATCCTAGAAGCTGAAGATCATAAACAGAAGAGCTGAGCAACATGATAAGCTTTAGGGAAAATGATGATTAGAATTGATGAATTGGGTACACTAACCAGGAATGTAACCAAAATCTTTAATGCATCTTTTAAAAGGTGACAATGCACATGCCTCAACAGCACCATCATTAGCAAATTTATCAGACGGATCCAATGAAAGAGTTTTGGTTAAAGTGTTATGGAAGCAGAAACAGACGGGAAAGGAAACATGGAAGCCAGACTGAACGTTCTGTTGAAAAATTGCTTTTTCACCAATGTTTTAGGTAGCATTGAAGATTACTAAACTGTGGCATCATCAAAACAGTGTTGTATAATTTATTGCAAAGTGTCTTCTGTTTGAGAAGAAAGGAGGGGCTGTATAGACATTCAGCTGTAAGACTTGTCAAAAATGCCAAGGAACGGGCAGAACAAAACAGAACAGGGGTAGTTTTGAATAACAGTACTCAGTACAGAAGGTAACTTTAGGCCTGCTATTGGACCTAGCAGTAAATAATAGGGCTAGTCAACATTTCTTCAATGATCTGTTTAAAAAAATAAAATTCAAAATAAAAAAAATATTTTTTTTAAATCAACATTTTTTTAAAATTTTTTTTAAAAGTTTCAAAGTAAGGGGAATTTTTACATGGTTCTCTGATGCTTACTTCCCCCTATTTCCCTCACTTTAAAAGAGTAGAAAAAAATAAAAAGTGATAAACGTAGGGGGGTGCTCTAACTCCCTTTTAACTCTCTCTTCCCCTCCACCCACAACCCTTTCCCCAGTGGCAGCGTGGAGTGGGAAGAGAGGTTTAAAAAATGAGAAAGTGGGGTTTTACTTCTTTCTATATTCTCTTTCTCACTGGAAAAAAATATACTAGTAAAAAGTGAAAGAGAGGAACACATTCTCTCCCTCTGACACACACACACACACACACATCTCCCTCTCTATACATTTCAAGTGGATAAGATATCAGGGAAAATTTTAAAAGTGTGAGTAATAGGAAAAACACAAATTCAATACAAATTTAAGAAAATTAAATGTTTTTCACTTAAAAAAATCATTTTGAATTTTTAACTGAAAATTTCAATTTTTTAAAAAATAGCTAGTTAAAAATAATAGGCTCAGCCCAATAATAAATGATTGCAGGATCAGTGCCATAGTTTGTCCAAATGTGATTTGAAGGACACCCAGAAGGTTAAAGTGAGGAATAGGATAAGGAAGAAACGAGGTGTTTGGGCATTTGATTTTCTTTAATGCTAAGGAAATATATAATGTTTGTGGCTGATGTACCGTACAAGTATTTCTTCTTAGTAGGTATAGAAATTCAAAGGAGGAAAAAATGAAAATTGAAGAAAAACAATACAATTTGTATGACACCACAGTCCTAATTATGATTGGAGGTCAAAGTTATGACTATGGGATGCAATTTTTAGCCAAAGTTTTCAAAAACAACATGTACAATGGCTTTTGTGAGCAATCTGGGCTTGCACACGCACTTTGGTTGTTACTCGTGCATCCTCATTTCTGCATACTTTTGAAAACAGGGACTAGAGGAACAACAATTCTGGTTTCCTCTAAGACCTTTTCATAATAAATTAAAAAAGGAGTAAAAATAGAGAAAACATGATAGCACAGAGACACCATTGTTTCTAAATTGAATGTTTTTCAACATTTTCCAGGAGGTGTCATTGGGTCTTCAATTTCTAATTACAGAGCTGCAATGTGTTTGTGTTTTGTTTTGTTTATTTGCATAAATTTTAAGGTGTTGCCCAGCATTTAATGTATGTAGATTGTATCTTAGTGACACTCTCTTCAAAAGTGAAGCAATTTCCTATTCCTGTGCAGCTGTGCTTGTTATTGTGTCTATAATTAAGCAGTTATTTTTGTTTTGAGATATGTAGGTGTCTCCACACTGTTTGTGCTGCATTCTCCCTCTCTCTCTTTTTCCCCCCCATAGTATGTTGTGAATGTTCTCCTGCCATTTTACCAAGTCACTTAAAATACAAACCTAGAAGAATACAACACATTGGAGACATTTCTTACCAGTATATCCAAAAGTAAAATAGTAGGAACACCACAAAGAACACCACATTCAGAAGAGGAAAGGGAATTTAACATTGTATTAAATAACTGTTATATTCAAGGTGTCCAAATTCTGTGTTAATGGAACCTTAAGATTTAAATGAATGGAGATTTGATCAATCTGTATTTAGGAAATTCATTCAGAGATAAGGTTGGCTCATTGGCGGTACCAAACTTGAGCTCTGTGCGTGAATCTTCTTTTCCACTTCACTATTATTTCTGTCAACTTAAGCAAGTGGGATGGGAGTGAGGGAAAGGGATTTAATGAATGAAGTGCAAGCTCAACCTTGGGATCACCAGGGCATTGCTCAGAGATGTTTTACCAAAGTAAAGTTTCAGTGTTTTGTGGTATCTTTAGAACCACAAGATGTGTCCGTAGACTTATTCAGTTTCCCAATTCTATTTTATATAGATGGATGGATGGCTTCAAAAACACCACATCATTTTATCAGAATAATATGCCAATGTCTCTCAGCTCTCCCACCATATGATTTTTTTGTATCACATGCCATCATGCATTCTTCCTCCCTGCTTTTAGATAGCACAGTGAATCTCCTCTGAAGCAAACTTGGGGTGCTGCACATGCAGGGTTGAACCGAGCTTGGAATCTTTTGCTTAGTTCTACAGGGCAGCTTAAAAAGAGAATGATATCTCTGGAACTACTAGAGGATTTTGCGGATAGTAGATACAGCTACTTTTGCTTGGTTTTCTGACTTTTTTTTAAAATGAAGCCAACTCTCGGGGATTAAACAACAGAGACTGAAAAAAAAAAAAGCTATAAAGACATTACTGAAAAATAAGGATTTGCTGTTTCTGGCAGATTATTCTGCACACATTTTAAAAAGTGTAGTAGTTCCATTATGTAATTTCATAATTTGCCAGAATTCCATATTTACAATTCTCTCTTTATTTCTTCTCATAGCACTAGCATTACACATAAATGCTTAGCAAAATAGGCAGTTTCATTCTTAATAAACTCAGTGCATTTTTCATTTGTAATAACGCCTGGTTTAGAAAATATTTTTGTATACAATAACCAACTGTCTGTTCTAATCATGTATGATTTATAGGAGGCGGGCTGCATTGTGCTGAGCATATGTTGGAAGCTGTTTTACAGAAGCAGAATTTTACTTCTCATATTACTCTTTCTTGTATTTTCCATCCTTTAATTCTCTATTTTATTTTATTCGAGCAAGACTCGCACTGACTTCAATGTGAGTTTAGCTGGATTAAGGACTTCAGGGTCCAGCCCTGAACTCAGTATTTTTCAGATCCCAAGGTTCCCAATAGTGGAACGTATTTCTCTATAGCCACCACAACCTAAGTCTAGATGGGTGATGAACAGATGAAGTGGTACTAGCCTGGAAGGGTCTGGGGCAGCGGGGGGGAGAGGGGGCAGTGCACCAGAACTGAATATATCCCCTAGTAGCCTCAGTCAGTGAGATTCTATGGCACAACAGCTGCAGGATAAAGTACTTTCCCCTCCCCCACACCAGAATCCCACGGAGAGGATGGTGGTGCAAACACTGGTACTTTCTCTCAGGGGTACATTCCACACACACACACCCCTTATGAAACCAGCTGCACCACAGTGGTGCCTGGTCGCTGAACAAGCAGAGGTGAATTGAGCCCAGGATCTGTTACAGGATGATGGCTTTAAATTGCTACTGAAACGATTTCTCATGGATAAACATTACCACTGCTGCTTAACATTAGTCTATTGCTGGTCCATTGAGGAATGCAAAGGGCTTTTGAATTCTTTACTAAGAGATCCAAAATGTTATTATACATAATATTGCCAACAGATTGTGTGCTTTGGGATTTATTCTTTAGTCAAGATTCATAAATTCATATTAGTTATAACATATCAGAGTTTTTACCTGACAGGAATACTTAGTGAAACATAGAAATGGTCCCACTATCTCCAATACACACTGGATTTCTGCAAGAACTTTTCATAATCTGCAATAGTAAGTAATTATATCTGAATATGTATCTGAGCCATTTGCTGTAAGCCAAAAGAAAAGACTATAGAATGTAACAGTAGAAGGCCATGTTTGAACCAACATGGAAGAGGCTCTGAGGGTTTCTGGGGATTTTCTGCACCCCCCCCCCCCCCCGTGCTTTGTGCTAGGATTCCTCCACAGAAATCCGATACAGATAACGTACTAGCTCTCTCTGGGACTCACTCCTGTTGCTAATAGTAGCAAACAGGAAAGGAGGCCTAGTGTTGGTGCATTTACCCAAGAACCATAGGCTTGGACATACCTTTGTTTCTCCAACCTGCCCCCTCCAAGAGGATAGTGAAAGTAAAACTTACAGTTCCCCTCCTTTCTTAATCCCTTTCCATATCTTTTTCTAAAATTCTCTAGTCCAGAGTTTTTGCTCCCCCTCTCTGAAAAATTAAAAATCCTCAGTGGGTTCTCTAAGCCGTCCTTCTGATTATGAGTTACATTAAGCAAATTAGAGGATAGATAAAAACGTTGGCCAGTGGCTTTAACCAAAGAAGTAGGGATTTGAATAGGCCTTCAGTTATTGCACCTGACTCTTTGGAGCTAGGTAATATCAGACATATTCCTTATGGCTAGTTATAACTCAAGAGGACTGCAATGGTTGAAATAGTCATCACCTTTCTCAGAAAAGGAGAAGAAACAAACCCACCAAAAGGAATTTGTAGGACATCACTCCCTAACACAAGATATGAATGTGATTAAAGGACTTAGCATTTTAAATAAGTTAATAGTGGCCAAGTAGCTGAACCTGCCTTTAGGCAGCCCTGCAAAAAAAGGGGTCTGAAAGGCCTGGAAAGCCTGCAAACCTAAGAAGAAAAGCTGAAACACAGAATGCTGCTGCCTGTCAGCTTTTGAGAAACAGAGAACTGAAGGGATGTTTTAAAATGTTAATAATCTCTTGTTTTCCTGTGCAATAAAAACGCTCACTGGACTGTTTTAGTAATGTAGCTACTGCATGTGCCAATTTAATTTCTCACTTCCTTTACTTGTAAAACAGTGTTAATAAATGCTTTACTATCATGACACTCTGCCTGCCATCATGCTTAAGGTTGCATCTTGTCAGGGACATGGCACCCTAAAAAGAGCCTATGTAAAACAATTTGATCCCATTACCTAGTGAGATGAGTGAGCCTTTGAAACCAGACCATAGTGCACAGTCTCATTCTAAGAGAAAACAGAGATAGAAGACTGATTCATCATTGTGTGACTTTGTGTGTTCCCTAGAGCTTCTTCAGACTATGAGCAAAAGCTAAATGAGCATTGTACTGGGACAGCTGGGAAAGAAGTCTATGAAACAGCTACAAGAACATCTGAAATAGGTAACTGACCTCTCTCTTGAAAATAAAAAATACCCCAATCTCTCTACACAAAAGAATGATAGTGAATACATTAATTCTTATTGGTTGGAGGAAGATTTCCTTTCATCTCAGAAATCAAACATTCAAGCAGCATTCCACTATTTCAGTAGCTTTCCTAATCTAACATGTTTTTAATTTGTACATCAAAAGCCAAATTCTGCCTATAGTTACACCCAGCTGCACGATTGCACAGGTGTCCCTGAGAGCATAATTTAACCCAAAGATACAGTACTAAAAACAGCTTTAAAACACAGGACTGGATTTAAAAAAAAAAAAGATTTGAAAATATTGTCAAAGAAGAAGACAAATTCTAATGCATCAGACAAATAAATGCAATCTTTGAAACAATTGCATGGTGAGTTATCAAAGATGCCCTTGTGCCAGCTAATGAGATTGTGACCCCAAAGCCCTTTGATCCTGCTGGTGGCCGTTCAGAGTCTGTCAGCATGTTTTCCATCTGGCTGATGATGGCAGAATTAAATCATGCCCAACATGCTTAAAACAAAGGTTGTCTTCTGATTTCACTGGCTGGCAGCCTGAGTTGTTTGTCTTCTCCTGGGAAATCTTCAGAATGCAGCTGCCCTCAATGTTCTTTTCCTATTGTTCGTGCCCACTGCCACAGTTTAATAACAAGAATTCTGAGAGATAGTAATGTGACAGGACTTTTACAGAATTAAAGTCTAGGATCATGCATTGAACCAATCCATTTGCTTAGCTATCCTATTGCTTACAGGATACTGCAAGAAGTTTGTAAAGCACTAACATTATGAAAACAATGCAGATGCACTGGGCCAGTTTTGTAAGGTTCTAAGGCCTCCCTACTTCTGCTGGAGTCAAAGGGGAGAATGGACACTCTCCATCTCCCATGCATAACATGGCCCTCCATACTTTTCAGAATCAAGCCCAGATTTTTATATATATATATAAAAACAACATAGTATCTGAGCACCTTCCAAGTAAAACTGCATAGCAACAACAGAGCCCCTAGTGGACGTCAACAGAGCCCTTAGTAGTGCTCCCCTTCTACAACATATTTGTGCTATTTCTTGTCAAATTGAATCTATAAAACCAGAAGCTGAGCACAGATGCCTTAAATTCAAGGAGTCAAACCCAGTCCCCACACCATGCCTGAACAAAAATGCTCCTTCTGTATAAGTCAGCATAGCTCCACTGCCTGGAATATAGGAATTGTACACCAAATGGCATTTTCTCCTCCCATCACCACCCACTGCAATAGAAATACAATTGTTCTACTGCATTCAGGATCTTTCATGTCCACTGAAGGTGGAAGCAGTGGGCTGAGGGAACAGGACTTGCGTCTGGAAGTAGGATCCACCTTAAAACGTCAACCTCTGGGCCATCCATAAGCACCAGCAAATGTTAATACCTTGTGCTCACTACCAGGTGTTGGGGTGGGTTTTTTGGAGGGAAGGAGGGTGTTTTGGTCAGGGAAGTGTGAATGTACCACATACATTTTGGGTACCAACTGGAGAACCTCTGCAATTCATGGGGTTCTGAGATGTTCTGTTTAACCACAAAATGGTTTTGGTCCATACTTGAAACTCATCAGAATCATTTTGCCCAGCTGTGCCTTTCAGTTTGTCTGTCTTCTCCACCATGGAATTAATAAGCACATTCTGAAGCATTTCTAAAGTTTTTATCAGTCTGGGAGCGTTTCTTCTTCTCTTATTCACACATCATACACCATTTAGGACATGCAGTGTTGCCAACTCTTGCCAATTATCAAGAGCAATGTGACTTTGGCCACCTCTGGGGCCAGTCTCGCAATAACACAAAAAGCTCCTACCCCTTTGGACTATCAACAGGCAACTCCCCACAGGAACTGACATTTATTAAACAAGCTTAACATTGATTTGGCCCCAAATACCAGCCCAGCTAATATTTTCAGTAGCATCTTTGGTAGTACCACAGCTAACCTTTACTCAGTAATAAAAACGAGGCATTTAATGCTCTTGGGACAGAGGGTGGCAGGAAAAAAAATGTGTCGCAGCCATAGGAAATGCATCAACGAAGGCTGCAGGCACCTTGAGGTTACTGTAAGGATTAAAGTAAAAAAAACCATACACTTACAAATTATTATCTAGGCAGCTTAGACTGATGGGGAAAAAATGAACAGCTTTTGACTAAATGGACATTTTCATGAAGAAATTTGTTTTATTGGAAAAATAAAAACAAAAAAAAAAGTGTTGGGTTTCTCCCCCCTCACTCCTATGAAAACCTGTGTGTGTGTATGCGCATGTTCACATACACACGCACACACAAAATTGGACAAATATAATTTCCTATCTACCTCTACTGCATAAAGTAAACAGGTGGCTTGGGAAGCTTAGACAAGGAGACCACATTAGCCTACTTACTAAGCAGCTGCAGAAGCTGCTCCCTACATTAAGACAATTAGAGAAGAGAAAACTTTTCCAAACCAATGCAAGCCTTAGAAATACTTCACAATATGTTCAATGACCCATAGCTAAGAAGAAAGGGATAGACTCATGGACAGAGATGGGAAAGTGGTCCTGCTAAGTTCTGAATAAGTTTTTTTTTTTTAAGGGTGGCCCTTTTTTTTGAAGGGTGGCTGCTCTAGAATATTGTTATAGGATAATGGACTCTTGCTTATAAACAATGCTAAGGAAATGCTGACACCACTGGGATTATAGTTTTTTTGCTTTCAAAGTTAAAAGCTTTTTAAAGTTATATTTTAATGTATTGGCACATAAGAAAAAATTGACAAAAGTCACTAGTATGATATAATGTTCTAAAAGCCATCAAAAAATAAAGCCCAAGAAGAGAAAATATCCATCTGAGAACTAAACAATATAGAGAAGGATCCTGATTTCAGTTACATCTGTGTAATTGGACTCAAAGGCCTGATCCAGAGTATACTGAAGTCAATGGAAAAACTTCCATTAGCTTCAATAGTATCACATCTCCACCTCACTGGGGATACAGTCTGCTCAAGTCAAAGCTGTATGCACAAGAATTTTCACACAAAAATCATTTTAAATGCAAGTTATACCTGATTTACACCAATGTAACTGAGACATGAATCTGGGCTATAAATGGTGAAGTTCTTCCTTCAGATACACCTAGGGTTACCATATTTCCACAATCAAAAAAGAGGACACTGGGGGGGGGGAAGCCCCGCCCTACCCCCGCCCCCGCCCCATCCACTCCCTCCCACTTCCCACCCCCTGACTGCCCCCCTCAGAACCCCAACCCCCCCTGCTTCTTGTCCCCTGACTGCCCCCTGCTGAGAACCCACCACCCTAACTGCCCCCCTAGGACCCTGCCTGTCCCCTGACTGCCCCGACCCTTATCCACTCGCATGGGTGGCAGGGTTGTAGAAATTTTGGTGGTGCCCAGAACCCACTCCCCCACCTGCCTAAGGCTCTGGGAGGGGGGTTGGGTGGGGGGAGGAGGTCTGGGGTGGAGGTCCGGAGCTGGGGATTAGGGTGCAGGAGGGGTGCAGGGTGCAGGCTCTGGGATAGAGTTTGGGTGCTGGGTGCAGGCTCCGGGCTGGGGCAGGGGGTGGGTGTGCATGAGGGGGTGAGGGGTGCAGGCTCTGGGATGGAGTTTGGGGGTGGGAGGCGGTGCAAAGGGAGGGAGTGCAGGCTTTGGGAGGGAGTTTGAGGGCAGGAGGGGGTGTGTGGGAAGGGGGGAGGGGGTTGAGAGGGAGTTTGGGGATAGGAGGGGATGCAGGGGTGAGGGCTGTGGGTCTGAGGATGAAGGGTTCATGATGCAGGAGGGGGCTCAGGGATGGAGCAGAGGATTAGGGTGTGGGGGGGATGAGGGCTCTGGCTGGGGCTGAGGATGAGGGGTTCATGATGCAGGAGGAGGCTCAGGGCTGGGGCAGAGGATTAGGGTGCGGGGGGATGAGGGCTGGGGCTGAGGGTTTTGGGGCATTGGAGAGGCTCAGGGCTAGGGTGGAAGGGCAGGGTAAGGGCAGCCCGTTTTCCCATTAGTGGATGGGGGACGCTAGAACCCGGGGGCAGCAGACAGCAGTTGCTGCTGGCTCTGGAAGTACAAGCAGGCAAGGGAGAGGCAGGCAGGGAGGGGAGGGGGGACCCACGGGGGGGGACGCGCAGAGGGTGGGGTGGCAGGTGGAGGCCGGGGACCCATCCAACCCTCCCCCACTCCCTGACTGTCCCCCCCCCAGACTCCCCTTACCATTCTGGCTCCACGTGTAGGCAAAACACGCTGCCCCGTGGGTCGGTTTGTGTGTTACACAGGGCTGCAGGCAGAGGGAGGGGGGAGCAGGGGAGGGCTCTAGCTGCTGGAGGCCGATGGGAGCGGTTCAATCGGCCGAGCCGCCCAATCAGCAGCCGCACTCTGCATGGAAGGGAGGAAGGGAGGTGAGGGAGAAAAAAAACCCAGACATTTTAACCTTGTTACCAATTCCTCCCGGACGGCTATTTAGAGACGCAAAAGCCGGACACGTCCGGGGAAATACGGAGGGATGCTAACCCTAGATACACCAATGCAATTCCATTGACTTCAAACATAAATAAGAAGAAAATGTATGCACTTCAACCTGTAATTTTTTCAGAAAAATTATACAAAGATCTTTTGATGAAATTTAACAAAAACTAACTACAAAACCAGCTGTTAATATGTGTTAAATTTCTAAAGCAATCTGGGAAATTATGAATCCTTCCTCCTTGATAGAAACATATACTTTTTTTATTAACTTACTTTTATAACATTTGCTTTCCCTGACACTGATTTAGGAGACAATGAATGTCCTTGTGGATATTCTAGGCTTAACCACTAATGCATTTGAAGAGAGCTGAGGAGTCTTTTTCTTTGTTCGAATCTGAAAAACTTTATTGAAATTTCTTTGGGACTTATGTTTATGATCTAACACAGTTCCCTAAGTGGTCAAAAGGACACACAGATTTAAAAAAAAAGTCTTTATGTTGCATTCAGTTAGGCTTAGTAACTCGGGACTTTTAGATAGGTTTTCAAGGACTTCAAGCGTCTTTTAAAAAAAGACAATAAACCACATTCTGCCCCCCACTTATGCTGGTGTAAATCCAGAGGAACACCATCCAACTCAAGAATCCCTTAGGATTTATACAGGTGTAACTGACCACAATGCTAGTGCACACAACTTCAGAAAAATTAAGAGGGATCAGCTTATGTTTCTTTTCTTTTCCAAATGTATCCATATGCTTTTAAAAATCCATTTGAAGGTCTAACACATTCATTTTAGGGCCTCGTTCTGAAGGGTGCTGAGCATCCACCGTTTTGGGGGTATCCCCAGTGCTCAACAGCAACAAGCAGCAGAGTGCACAGGAGCCTGAGAATTCAGGCTTCCTCACCATGTGTAAGGGATCTCCACAAGGAAGACAGCACCAGCCTATGGCAGAGATGTAGGGGCAGCAGTGCTGGATGGCAGCAGCCCTATGATCTTGTCCTATTATAAGGACTTGATTTTAATGGTACCAAATGAATTATATGGACTAAGCCATCCAATCTGTTTGAAGGCAGCCAGTACAGTAGAGCAACAGGTACTTACATGGGGGCCCTTGCATAAGAAATTTCACTGAATTCAATATAACTTCTCATGTGCTAAAGGGCTGTATTAAGGGCTCTATCATCAGTGCACTCAAATTAGTTTAGGGAAGAACCCTATTGTGTTTCAGCCATACAATAGAGTAAACCCTTAGAGTACACTTCTTAAATGTGCAGTATATTTTAACATTTTTGAAAACTGTCATTTTTTTTGTAGTGAAAAGTGGGCTGCTACTATGCAATTCTACAACATAGTACAGATTCCTTTTGGTGTTCTATAATAGAAATAATCCAGTTGTACACCTCTACCTCGATATAACACTGTCCTCGGGAGCCAAAAAAATCTTACCGCGTTATAGGTGAAACCACGTTATATTGAACTTGCTTTGATCCACCGGAGTGCGCAGCCCCGCCCCCCCAGAGCACTGCTTTACCGCATTATATCCGAATTCGTGTTATATCGGGTCGCGTTATATAGAGGTAGCGGTGTATTGTAATGTTTTGACACTCTGGGTATAACCTGTAGGAGGCAGCTAAACATAAGAAAACAACTGAGCCAAATACAAACTTAAGCCCTAAACTTGAAATCTCTTATACATGTGTAACTTCAGGCACATGAAGTTCAAATTACTTAAATGGGATTGGCATGAGCTTAAAGTTCAGAACATGCATAAGTATTTGCAGCATCAGGGACATGCTCAGTATCTAAGAATTGCATCACATCTGATAATAAGCATTTATCCAAATACTAACTGCAGTGTATACTCAGACAGACAGAATTTGGTTTGCAATAACATTACATATATCACACCATAGTGAAGGGAACTGTATTGCACCTTCAATGGTCTATTTTTTTGTATTTCACTAAAGTTACAAAAGTTTCACATACACAAAACAAATTACACTCAGTTTTATAAACTGACAGACCACAAAAACTGGTCTTCTCAATTAGAGAGAGATACTTAACGCTCCCAACTCCCATTAAAGTCAATTAAAGCTTAGGGCACTAACATCCCAGAGCCCAAAAACCAGATGTTTTTAAAAGTACACTGACACATGAAAAAATAAAGATACTGTTTATGAAAATAAATTCAAAGAACCAAGTGTTTCCATGAAAAAAGCCAAATGATATTTAATGCATATGAAAGACATAACATATCCTTTAATGGAAATAGACAAAGTGTAAGGCACTGATAGCAAAATGTGTCAGTCTTTATTGTAGCCAGAATACTGATACCATTAATTGTACCAGAATTCCATCAAGGACCGGTAAAAAAATGGATAATGATTCCATATAATAATCAGTGCTATGTAAGTGTTAAGGAATAAAATGAAAGGCTGAGAACAGCTATTTTGTCTAGCTAAAAGCTTTATAATGAGAATAATAGAAAGAGCACAAATTAATAGCTTTCTACTGCAAACTAGTAAAGGAGAATCCATCACAATTCTAAAACAGCCTCTGGCACGGCCTCTCCTTCACATATATTTAATGTTTGCACTCTTTCCATGGTGATGCAATTTACATTTATCTCATGTTTATTCAGACATTTGAGATAAGATGACACATACAGGTTATTTCACTACGATCAAGTAAGTTGATATGCCCCTCCCACCACACAGACACACACAGTATACCATACAAAGATGAACTTAAAAAACAAATTGTGTAAATAAATTCTCTGTTTTAAAAAACAAAATCAAAGACTATTCCAATTTTGTTCTGGAATGTTTACACTTTAGGGGACAGATTTTCAAAAGAATTCAGGGACAGATTTTCAAATGCTCAGTACTCAGAATTTGGGCTAGATTTTCATAACAGATCAGCACACAATTGCTCCCATTTTCACACTTATGGACAGATTTTCAAAAGATTATTTTGGTCCATAAACAGGAACTGAACTCTTTCAAAAATCTGGTCCTAAAAGGATCATATTCTGAGTTGAAAATTCATTATAGAAATATTCGTTATTGGAGAAAATAAGATTTGCAAGTTATCACAAGTTCTCCCTCCCTCGATTTTTGTTGAAATCTCATTTCAATAGAAGTTGTCCAATGAGTTTTACTCAATCTTCACTGTGGAAAATGTGACTGTATATTGTCCTACTTATCATTTCCCCCCCTTTCATATGAGTTATAATAGGATTTCCACATGCAGAACAAGGGAGAATTGCCCCATCATTTGGATTCAATAGGCGATATGCTAAAGGCTTGAGCATGCACTAAGTTAAGTCTGTGCTAAACTCCATCTGACTAGTGGGCACAAGATCCTAAATACATAAGGATGTCAATTCTGGGTCAGACCAATGGTATCCTAGCCCAGTATCCTGTCTTCCAACATTGGCCAATGCCAGGTGCTTCAGAAGGAATGAACAGAACAGTGAAGATTATCAAGTGATCCATTCCCTATCATTCAGTCCAAACTTTGGGCAGTCAGAGGTTTAGGGATACCTAAAGCATGGCATCCATGAACTTATTTAATTCTTTTTGAACCCAGTTATGTGTTTGGCCTTCACAGCATCTCCTGGGAATGAGTTCCACATGTTGACTCTGTGCTGTGTGAACTAGTACTTCTTATGTTAGTTTTAAACCTGATGCCTATTAATTTCATTGGATGACTCCTGGTTCTTGTGTTATGTGAAGGGGTAACACTTCCTTATTCACTTGCTCCACACCATTCATGCTTTTATAGATCTCCATCATATCGCCTCTCACTTGTTTCTTTTCTACAATGAACAATCCCGGTCTTTTTAATCACTCCTCATCTGAAAACTGTTTCATACCCCTAATCATTTTTTTGTTGCTCTTCTCTGTATGTCTTCCAATACTAATATAGCTTTTGTGATGAGGTGACCAGAACTGCATGCAGTAGTCAAGGTGTGAGTGTACCATGGATTTATATAGTGGCATTATAACATGTACTGTATTATCTGTCCCTTTCCTAATGGTTCCTAACATTCTGTTAGCTTTTTTGACTGCTGCTGCATATTGAGTGGATGTTTTCAGAGAAGCATGACTCCAATAGCTCCTTCTTGAGTTGCAAAAGCTAATTTAGACCCATCATTTTGTATGTGTAGTTGGGATTATGTTTTCCAGTGTGCACTACTTTGCATTTATCAACATGAAATTCATCTGCCATTTTCTTGCCCATTCACTCAGTTTTGTGAAAGCCTTTTGTAAATCTTCACAGTCAGTTTTGGTCTTAACTATCTTATGTAATTTTGAATCACCTGCAAGTTTGGCAGGTCACTGTTCAGCCCCTTTTCCATATCGTTTATGAATATGTTGAACAGGACTGGTCCCAGTACAGATCCTTAGAGGATTCTGCTATTTGCCTTTCTCCAGTGTGAGAACTGACCATTTATTCCTACCCTTTGTTTCCTATCTTTTAATCAGATACTGATCCATGAGAGGACTTTCCCTCTAATCCCATGATTGCTTACTTTGCTTAAGAGCATTCGGTGAGAGATCTTGTCAAAGATTTTCTGAAAGTCCAAGTACACTATATCCAGTGAATCACCCTTGTCCACATGCTTGTTGACTCTCTCTAAGAATTCTAATAGATGGGTGATTTCCCTTTACAAGAGCTGGGTTGATTTTCCCAACAAATCATGTTCATCTGTGTGTCTGATAATTCTGTTAACTATAGTTTCAACCAATTTGCCTGGTACTGAAGTTAGGCATACCACTCTATAGTTGCCAGGATCACTTCTGGAGCCTTTTTTGAAAATCGGCGTTACACTAGCTATCCTCCAGTCATCTGGTACAGAGGCTGATTTAAGTGATTATATAAATTCCATGTTGTGCAAATGATACCATAAAAAACCACAATAATATAATTAATAGCAGTTCTAAAGCCATTTCAGCATCAGACCTGCCATTTTCAGTTACAAAGTTCTTTATTTTGGGGTCAGTACCCTGGCAGGTGTGCTTTGAAATCTTACAGTAAACCACCCAAGCACACAAGGACTGAATTAGTTTCTGGTATAACTCCATTTCATAATGTGCACAATACACCTTAATGCAATTCAGTGTGGAACAACCCACCAAAAATGAATGATAAGAATCAATGCGTTTTGGGTTCCTATCAGGGTCTTAGTGTATGCAAAGGAAAGCCCCGGATCCTACAAATACTTATGGCTGGTAGTTAAATTTGCACATATGAATAATCCAACCCCCATACTTAAAGTTAAGGTTTACTCCTGCTCCCAGTGAGGTCAATGCCCACATTCCCCATTTGTTTCAATATAAGAAAGATCTGGAGTATGTAACTGTGATGAAAAATTTAGAAGCTGGGGTCAGCTTCCAAGTTCCAAGAGACAGAAGAAGCTCTAATTTCGGGATAAAAACTCTTGGACAGTCTAGAGACAAATGGCTCATCTGCTTACTCGGATACCAATTCAGAAGGGAACAATATTTAATTCTTTTTCAGAATTTTCCCTTTTTGGTGCTCATCTCCAGATTGCTAGTCTCTCTGTCACTGTATGGAGTCTGCTTCCAACATCACATTTCACTGTATGATTAATTAAAAGATCATTCAATGCAAAATAATTTAGAGAAAAAAGTGCTGTACACTTTGCTTACTGTTTTGATTAGTGCTTTAAATAGTGTATTCATTTTGGTATTTTACTTGCACAGCTCAAACAATGATTAGCTCTAAAAAAAGATTTGGAAAAATCTTTGTCTAGAATCCAGTCTTGCAACTCTGTCTTCTCTGGATATCCAACCACCAGCTTTCCTCAAAGCTGAACTTCTTATCTTCTCTACCAACCACTTTGTTTTCTCCAAAGTCAACAACTCCATGATCTTCCCCATCTCCCAGACTCACAATTTCAGTGTCATTTTGACTCCTCCGACCTCCAACTCATGGGATCTTTACAAGATCTCTGAAACCTATCCTGACTGCCCTTTAGGTGACAGTCAGCCTTGTGCTGTGGCACACAAGGCCTATGCACCACTTACACCTTTAAAATAAGGTGTGTGACTTAAGAAGTGCATCAAATGTGCCAGCCCTTTGCACACAGGCGAATTTCACCCCTTCATTTGTCTTTGATTTTAACAACAAATAGCTTCCTTGCATCTCATCTTGTACCCATCCAGTCTATTCCAAGTGCTGCTGTTAAAATTATCCCTCTTTCCCACTGAGCAGACCCTGTCAGATATTCCCTGTTCAAATCCCTTCACCCCCTACTTCAAGTTCAGCTGCTTCTTTTCAATTTCAGGAGCCAGGACAACTCTACTTGCGTCTAGATCTTTGCTTTCATTCCCTCTATAGATCCCAAACCTCCATTCAAACTCCCCCATTTTATCCTTCTCCCAGTCTTGTGTTTTGTCTTCCATGCTGCTCCTTATGCTTAGTTCTGTCTTCTCTTGTTGGGCACCACATGAGGGACATCTCTATTTTCAAACCTCCCATAGAACACATTTCTTCCTTGAAGTCTTTTAACAGTTAACTCTTTGCGCTTACCTTAATAAACTAAACTATTTTATGGGTCACAGATGCATTCTCTCTCAGAGATTCTGCTCTGTTTCTGACCTGAACAATTTGATTTATAGAAAGGGAATTTTGTCACTAATCAGGAGAGGCAGATAATTGAACTCAAAGGGATCCTATTTTTAAAAAAACCCAATGCAAAGGAACTTAGTTTAAATATTAATTTTCTAACATACTACTGATATTTTACAAAGTCAGTTTTGCTTATGGTTACTAAGTTACTAAGGGACAGTGGCTCTTTGTATTGTATATACTGTCCTTTGCTTAAGAGAGCTATTTGCAATTGCAATCCAGAGTGAAACTCCAATCCATATCCCGTACATAATTTTATACTGTTTTGCTTTGCTCTCCTATATCTCTGAATTCAATTAGCCACCATCTATTTTCATTTAATCTCTCAGCATTGTGTGCAAGACATTGCTGCTGCTATTTCCTCACAACTGCCTTTTGTTCAGGTGAAACCCACCCACACCATCCCCTGTGGAAAGATGATAAAAGGGAAAAAGAAAAAGCAATTAAAAACACAGTTTTGCCACAGGTGTGTGTCAAACTCCCCACCTGCTAATACAACTGTTTTTCTCTCCAGCACAAACCTGTGGCATCACAGAGGTTCTCACTGGCTGTTCCCCGGAGTGAACATGGCAGGACAAAGAGAATCCATGGGCGGCACCCACCATGATTGTCTCACACAAAGTGGGAATGACAGCTGTACCATGACTATGCTTTCATTTAATTATCAGGTCTCAATTAACACCCTGCCACTATATCTGTTTGTTCTGCTTTGCTCCATTTCCCATGGCCTGATGAAGAGAGCGAGAGTCTCAAAAGCTTTGCCCATTTTAGCTGTAGCTCATCCAATAAGATGATTGTGTATGTGAAAAGCTGTTTTGTCTCCTTGTTTTTTGTCTACTGAGCTAAATCACTTCTATGTCCCATATAAACAGAGTATCTAAAATTCCCCTAATACGTCTGTCAATTAAATTAAAAGAGATCTTTTTATATCATGGGAAGAATGGAAGGGGTCCGTTGTTACATCCAATCTCCAAAACAAAACTCTGTTCACTTATACTGGCCTCCTATTCCCTCCCCCACTTTGCCCCCCTTATTTCCTTCATCCTCGGCTGCCTACTTTCTGATTCCTCAGTGGTATGTTGTTATGCTAGAGTGCCTGGGGGCGAATAGTCAGCTCCAGATATTGAAGGGAATTTCATACTTAAGTAAAATTATCACATATCAGTGGATTTCTACCTTAGAAAAAGAAAGAATCTTTATAGATCTTAAGTTGAAATCTTTAAAGTATTAACAAATGTTTTATCTAAGGATCAAACATCTTTTGAAGAATTGCGGATAAAGCACAGCAGCCTCTCTGCTGGTTTCAGCCTGCAGAATTCTCTCTCTAGTTAATGTGTAGGTTTTTTTCTACATAGGGTGAAAGTTTGAACCCCACCCTCCCCCCTGCTCCCCTTCCAGGTGCTCAAGGCCCAAAATGCAGCAGTAACACTAGGTTTCTACTCCGCAGAGGCAGGAGGACCACAGGAAGGCTGCAACCCCTGGTGAATTATAGAGCCAAGCCCCACACCACTTTACGGGAGCATAGGGGAAATGTCATGGGCAAACTAAAGGGAACAGGGGCTTGGCAGGAAAATCCACACAATTCCACTAGCCAAATACTGTATGCAAGCAAATTGCATCCACTAGTCCCCATATAACATCTAGCATCAAGTGCATACTACGTGAATGCTGGCTACTCCAGGTTAGGTATGATGATTGCATTCTATTTGTGTTAATGAGCACATCCCATTGTTGTCAATGGGATTTAGGTCCCTAATCTGTTTAGGCAATTTGAAAATCCCACTACACACCTATCTGCATCCTACATGCCTCTGAAAATTTGCCACGTGACACTTCAAAATGACTTGCCAAGTTCACTCAGGTTACTCTGTGCATTGGGTACTTCCTAAATCAAACAGAAATAGTGTGATCAGGATAAGAAACAGACAGATTCATCACACTGAGAGGGATTACCATGAGATGAGTTGGTATATAGGATTTTATTTTATTTTTTAGCCTCCTTGGGTGCATCCAAACAGAAATCTTTTTTTTTTCCACTTTCCCCTTTTTCTTAGTTTAATAATTCTGCCTCCAACACAAGCCTTGGCTAAGTTGCACTTAAAAGTTTATTGGATGTAGATACAAAGTATTATTAAATGTCAGTGGAATTTTCCACCCATCACAAATATATTACTTGTCTGAATGTGTTTTCAGATTTTAAATTGCCTTTATAAAGTTGAGAGTAGCTGTGCCTATATTTAAACAACTCAGCTACATGGCTACATTCAATACTGAAATTGATTATGAAGCGCAACAAGCTTACAGAGAACTGTTCTTTCATAGTGACTGAAAGTGCATTGCATGTGCCATTTCTCTGCATCTTTCATAACTCTCATTCACTCAGGGCTACTTGTAGTACTTCACCAACAGCCAAGAGGGTAGATGGGTTGCTCCATTGAGGTAACTGCTCCCTCAAATACCAAGACGTATTTTACACTGCTTGGGAGAGAATGCACAAACAGGGTGGCCAATACCAGTCTTTTTGAAACCTGTGTGGCAGGGTGTCCAGAAACATCCATCTGCCTGCTACTGGGTTTGGGGGCCTTAGATTCAAAATTGCTTGCAAAATGAACGTCTCAGACAAAATGCCACTACTTCAAGACCAACTTTCTGGCATGTTTTTAAGCAGGATTTAGTTTGCAAAGCTCCTTATGAAAGGTTCTTGTAGGATGACCAGATGTCCCAATTTTATAGGGACAGTCCTGATTTTTGGGTCTTTTTCTTATATAGGCTCCTATTACCCCTCACCCCGTCCCGATTTTTCACACTTGCTGTTTGGTCACCCTAGGTTCTTGACATTTAAAGAAAGGTAATATTAAAGTTTCTTCCTCCAACTCAGCTTTTCATGGTAATGAGCAAAGTGAATAATACAATACCCTATGGAGACATCCAAGGGTAAGGGTATGTCTACACTGCAATTAGGCACCTGTGGCTGACCCTTGCCAGCTGACTTCGACTAGGGGCTCAGGCTGCAGAGCTGTTTTATTGCAGTGTAAATTTCCAGGCTAGGGCTGCAACCTGAGCTCTGGGACCCTACCACCTCGCCAGGGCCTAGGAGCCCGGGCTGTAGCCTGAGCCCAGAAACCTACACTGCAATAAAACAGCCGCTCAGCCTGAGCCCTGTGAGCCCAAGTCAGTTGGCACGAGCCAGCTACGGGTGTCAAATGGCAGTGTAAACATACCCCAAGGGTGGTCACAGGGGAAAAGTGGCACTTGTTTTAAGGGTGTGTAATTCATTCAAAGAAGCAGGTAATAGGAGGGCACCATTTGCAGCTATTATTGTCATAGAAATTAAAATGAAAGGACCATTAGCATAACGCTTTTCATGTTCTGTGATTACAAGAAATGGCATCAGGGAGACTGTCATAAAGAATTACAGTGGCACAATACAGGGCAGGGAATAATCACAAAGGCCAAGAGAGAGCAGGATGTTTTTCTCTATTGGGAGACACTACACTCATGTGTGACATGAAATTAAATTTGTTATTCCTCAAGTTACATTTTCTCATTCCAATTTTTTTTAAAACAATAGGTTTTAATTATATTTCACATTTAAATTCTGCATTGTAAAAATCTATAAAGTTATTTAGCTGGTGAGAAGATTCAATTACCCCTAGTAAAGAACTAGAAGATTCTGTGAATAGAGAATGTATATTATTCTGTGATGGCATCTGACTTGCCATTCTCACTTCAGGTTTCACAGTATGAAAGTGATAAGTCCATGGATAAAGCACAGCACATTTTCCACATAAATTACTTAGGGATAGCAGACCCACAGTTCCATAGAGCAGTGTAGATGTGTGATCATTTCAGATTTTACTCAGCTGTAGTGGTTTATATGTTTCAGCAGAGATGACTAAAATACACAGCTTTGTTGTAATGTATAATGAATATTTTCCTTTAATGCATTTATTGTTTTTAATCATGTATAGTGTTGTGTAGCATTTTTCTCCTTGATAAGCTGCACTGAAGAATTAGTGAAGATCAGATTTACTCATTTAACTGTCCCCTAACCAGTATGGGCCAAAAATTTAAAGCCTGAGTAAAAAGGTCTGGAGCAGGCGATCTCTCTGGAGGTTGGTTAGGATTACATCAAATTTTAATGGTTTGGGTTGAAATTTTCCATGCTGTTTTTCCAGAAATAGTCAGCCTGAGACAGACAGACAGCCTTTACTGAGAATGAAACTGGGGGTGGAGAACGTTTTGTCCATGTTAAAAAAAATTCTGGTAACCTTTACCCTGAAAAGCCTTAGCACCTACATGCTTTGGAGAAGGAAGTTGGAAGTGTGTATGAATGTGTGTGTGCACATGCAAATGCGCACACACACATGTCACTGTGTTGTCAGGATAGAGTCTTTTGCCATTCCTATGAAGACTTGCCCAAATTTGGCTAAATTATAGGCCTAAATAAAAAAAAAATCTCAGTTCTCACATGCTCAGAAGAGATTTGTTAAGAATTTGGCAGCTAAATTCTCCAGAGTCTGTCTGCACTGAGCATCCTCCAGCCCAGAGTTGCAGGGTCTGAGCAGGACTTTCACTGAAATTGCTTCTCCTTGCAGCCGGAGCAGTTGTGGCACCAAACACAGGAAAAAGAGAGCAGAGAGACTGTCTATCCTGAGCCCTCAATCCCACACATCACCAACACCCAGGCAGGGAAGGAGGAGGCAGATTAACTAGGATGCAGAGGGATGATTGGGCTGCAGGAACCAGAGGATGGGGGGGGGCAGCAGAAGAGAAACAACAGGAGCAAGTTTACTAGCATAGTAACGATTCCCCCCCCCCCCCCCCCCCCCGGTTAGCTATTTCACCTAGTGGTTGCTGTCTTGATACTCACCTTATGTCACTTTGGATTTTTTAGTTAAACTCAAGTTTACCTGAGACTGCACAAGTTTCAGGGTTTGTTTGTTTCTTCCTTCCCTTAACTCTAGCAAGCACCATTCTCTCTCTCAAAAGAAAAGAATAACCTCTAATATCACTGTGATAGAAATCTGGGAGCTCAACACAATCTCAATTTGAATCCCCAGCTGGGACTAGAACTGAGTTTGAATCTCAAAGTGAGGGCAAATCTGAATTTGTATCCTCAGCTTATGCTTAAGCTTGCTGCAGACAGTCAAAAATCAATGCACTAAAGCTAAAAGCTTCAGTTTGCTGAGTCCCCAAACCAGCTTGTTCCTGATTATTTTACTTATTTATTTATTTGGTGCGCTGTGAGCGGTGCTTTTCAATCACTAACACACTGGTGTCACAGAAGGCTATATATCCTGACAAACAACCCTGAGGACCCTCATTAACCCATGGAATTCATCTTAGATCTTGTCCATTATGCAAGTTAAAAGTACAATTTGTTCTTTTTTATATAGCACTATTGATTTACACAACATCAAGGTAGTCTCAACAACATAATTAGACTGCTTAATTAGCAAAAGGTTGTGTTTGTGGAGTTTTCTTATTTAACAAGCCACACACATTTCTTGGTAAAAATTGGATATGGTTGCTCCTGGTGGTCTGATATGCTAATAGTACTGACCAGTGCACAAATCTGAAGTAAATTATAAGGAAGAATACAGTAAGCATTGCCCTGGAGTCATGAATTGACCACAGCAGTTGGTTCTATAAGCAAAATACTTATTTTTGGTATTCTGAAAATGGATTTGTTCACTGGGGACTAAACTTTTAATGATTATCTGTTAAGTGCCAAATTGTGACCTTAATAATAACTCTGAGTGAAAGTACTTTGCCCATGGAAACTATGGAAAGGCTGACTCCCTGATATACCACATACACCTATAACAACCTACAAGGGTAAAGTAGGAAACAGCCCATTGCTGTACTCTTTGTGGCTCAGTAAATCTCTTCTGTGCAAAAGTATAAGGCCCTGGCTTATCCCTAGACTTCCTATATTTTCTTCATGTAGTAGGAGACCAAGCTGATGGACATATCAAATCAGTGATTCAGAAATACAGAACACAAACCCCAAGTTTATTCTTGTAACACGATACAAGAACTGTGCAGCAAGCAAAAAAAAAAAAAAAATAGTATGAGAAGAGGAGAACCCACTCGTATAAAATTCCCTTTTTGCTTCCTCTATCAGCCATTTTTACCCTACCCACACTCACCCAAGTTTTTTAAAAAAAGAAAGCACTCGTTATGTGTAGTTTGTATCTGGTGGGACCTTATCCCTTTCAATAGCTCACTGTTGTATTCTCACTGTGAGCTACTGTATTCTGCATACAGTAAGTTCCTCCAATGCAGTTACCAGGAAGCATCCCCATCAACCATGCAGACAAAAATAATAGGAAGAAGAGGAAGTCCACCAATAGAGAAGAGAGAGAGAGAGAGAAATATCTGTTTGCAGTGAATGATCTGGCACTTCTGTTGCCTCTTACAGAAATAACATTCTATGGAAAAGACCTTTGGAGTAAATAGAAAATCACTTTTCTAATAGGTTTTTTGAACTGTCCTCCGTAAGAAAAAAAGTTATATTCTTGCTGTAAAATTCTATAGGATAATTCCAAAAACCTATAGAAAGGAAGGACCTAGTTTTCTAGGTTATTGCAGTTGTTTCTATAGAACTGATTGCATGTCTATAGAACTCTACTAGTTGAATTCCTTTTAAATTCTATAAAACTTTTCCATCAGGACACACACAGTCCACATAACATAGGTTTCCCACACACCCTTTCCCTTTCAGAAAGCCCCAGTTGCCCCGACGGAAGGGCATGGAAAGAGGGAGATACCACCCACCCCATACATTAGGAACACCTTTTCAGGAAGCCTAAAACATACATAGGGTGGCCTCCCTCCTACCTTATGTGCGGTTGTATTGTACTCAGCCCCTTGGGTAATGTCTAACTCCAAAAACGTTACTCTTTCTCCCTCACCTAATTAATTAGGAAAGGGGGATGTATCTTTTCAAACTGCAATGAGGTTCAGAAACTTGCCACAAAGATCTTTTCCACCTCATGCAACATGTTCAGCAGTTTCCTCCCCCATGAGACCTGCTCTGGCCCTTTTCTGAACATTGCATTGAGACTGTACATGCCCACTTAATACAGCCCAATACAAAGAACAAGGTTAAGCTTTCCCCCTCCCCAATATTGTATTTTTCACATTAACATAATAATAAATATACATCAGCATTAGTCTAATATCATAGACCCAAAATATACTTATATTTAGAAATGACAACATCAAAGTAGCGCCCCCCCCCCACTATTTATTATACCCCTTTCAAGCTTTATGTGGTACTTGCTAACTGTTGACTGGAGACTACACTTGAGCCCTGCCAAGGGAAGCACTTATGCCACACCCGGAGACCCGGCACTCCTTTCTGCAAGAGGCATCACACAATCACATGCCAAAATGCCACAATTTATTGTAACATTTTGAAATTAGACTTTTTTTAAAAATACTTTTTACTCCTTATGTTTAGAGGGGTAGCTCTTCAGTTGATATAAATTTGTGTAACTCCACTGAAATCATTTACACCACCTGTAAGTTCTGTGCACAATAATAATAATTTTGTTTTTATAGTGCCACTCCTCTGCAGATATTTTCCTGGGGTTCTTGTCACATTGGTACATGATCAAGATGGAACATAGTTAAATGCCATAGAATACAATAAGACATTAAAATAACACCCAGCCTAAAATGTAGGATACATCATTCATCTCTACTTCTGCCATTCCCTTAATCCTATCGCAAGCTCTCCTTCTCTTCTTTCCTCTCAATCATTTCCTCCACTCCTCTTTTTGCTTAATCAGTTTCTTCCAAATTCCCATATCTGTTTCTTCCACCATTCTGTCTTTCCCCCCATTTTGTGACATTTAGTCCATTCTCATTACCCAATTTATTCTCCGGGGGGAAATCTTCAGGGACTGACTAATGCTAGCCGTATTATCAATTCTTCTTTTAAAGCACCCCATAGCAAGAAGGCCTACTGCTCTAGAAACCCTGATGAACACATAGACAGACTCTGCTTTCTGTATGCCGCTCCATCTCAACGTGGGGCTCTTGAATAGCTCCAGGGCTAAGCCTACACACTGGAAAATCACGAGTTTTTGGGAGCTCCAGAAAGGTTATGTGTAGCTCCTAGATCCTAAGAGCATATATACATCTCTTTCTCTGATTTTTGATTGCTGTCATGGGGCCCTGCGCCAGAAGGAGTATCACCTGCACAGATGCAATTTACCAACCAGTGCCCCCTTGTGGCTGGATACAGGATTTTTGGGCCTTCCCCTTAGTCACCTCCATTTGAGTCTTCTGCAGTCTTGCCCTCTGGCCAGGTCACTAAAAGTTCAGCCCCCTTCCAGGGTACTCAAAGTCCTAAAATAAACATTTCTTTCAACAACAGTCCCACATTAACACAAACAAAATTTCTTCTATCCTTCCTGGGCTCAATTCACAGCTCTCCATTTCTCTTGTGGAACACTGGGCCCCAGGACTGCCTTCCTGGAGCCTGGATAACTCAGGCAGCTATTGCCTCTCTCCTTAAGCCAGGAGTTCCCAGCTCTCCTCCTGAAGCAAAGTGTGCTTTAGTCTGCTGAACGGCCTCAGCCAGCTTCTCCCTCAGCTGGCCACAACTAGTCCTCAGTCTCAGAGGGACTGGCAGCCTTCTGCTGTTAGTCTCTGACTACTCTGAGGGGGGCAGGCAGCATATATGCTAGATCACATCTCCCAGCTCATTCCCCTTTCTGCAAGGCTTCAGATTCCAGGCCCTTAAAGATACAGTAACAAAATCCCCTCCAAACGCTACTTATTCCCAGAACCTTTTCCTCTCTCCCCATATCTCCTCAGCCTTTCTATTTCAGACCATCCAAAACTCTTAAAGTGGCCAAGCCACATGACAGGGATGAGCTGACCACTAGAAACCATTTATAGAGGAATTATGATATTTTTCATCTTATTAACTATCCCTTTCCTAATTGTCCCTAACATTGTTAGCTTTTTTGACTGCTGCTGCACATTGAGCGGATGTTTACAGAGAACGCTCCACAATGACTCCAAGATCTTTCTTGAGTGGTAACAGCTAATTTAGATGCCATCATTTTGTATGTATAGTTGGGATTATGTCTTCCAATGTGCATGACTTTGCATTTATCAACACTGAATTTCATCTGCCATTTTGTTGCCCAGTCACCCAGTTTTGTGAGATCCCTTTGTAACTCTGTGCAGTCAGCTTTGGACTTAACTATCTTTAGTAATTTTCAATGGTAAATTACTTTCACCATTAAATATTTACACCTTATTTTCAGTCTGAATTTCTCTAGCTTCAGACAATTTCCAGACATTGAATTGTGTTACACTTCTCTGCTAGACTAAAGAGCCCATTTTAAAATATTTGTTCCCCATGTAAATACTTACAGACTGTAATCAAGTCACCCCTGAACCGTCCCTTTCTTAAGATATATAGATTGACTTCTTTGAGCCTATCACTATAAAACATGTTTTCTAATCCATTAATCATTCTTGGGCTCTTCTCTGAACCTTCTCCAATTTATCAACATCCTTTTTGAATTTTGGGCACCAGAACTGGAGACAGTATTTCAGCAGCGTTCACAACAGTGTCCAATACACAAGTAAAATAATGCCTTTACTCTTACCTGAGATTTCCGCTTATGCATCCCAGGATTGCATCTGGTCTTTTGGACACAGTGTTATACTGGAAGCTCAAATTCAGATGATATCCACCCAACCCCTAAGTCTTTTTCACAGTCTCTGATTCCCAGTATAGAGTCACCCATTCTGTAACTTGAGACTGAATAATTTCCTTTAAAGAGAGTCTCAGTTTGGAATCTAGTCATTTTTAAAAAATAAGTTCAAATACTTATTACTATACCTGTCCCTGAAACCCCCTGACGTTTTTCTCCTGCTGCTGCCTGAAAGAACCATGCAAACAAAATTGGAAGTGACTTGAAATTGCACAGGAGAAACTATGAATAAGACTATACACAAAGTCCTGTCAACGGCACAAAGTAAAACTGGAAAAAACTGAATTGTTTTCAGCTTACACCTAAAATAACTATAACTGAATGAGATTGGAGGGGGAAAGAGGTGGAAAGAATTGTGATTTTTAAGGTGCAGCATGAAGAATGTTTTTCCCAATTTTTTCTTCCTCGGTCACATGTATTTGTTGTTATTTTCAGGCTGTTCCTAAGCAAATGTAACCTAAAAATACCAGCAAGACCTTTGTTTAATTAATTTTGCCATTTACGATTTGCGAGTTGCCCCAGAAAAGCCTATGATTAACTCAAATTTATGCATCATTTGGAATTATCTTCAATTTTTTTGTATGAGAGCCATTTGTTGTGGGCGTACTATATCTGAAATTTGAACTGTGGTGGTTAGTTCTGAGTGAATATATAGGTCCTGGCATTGTGCACAACTCATAGTCTACACAACACATCACTTTCACACGGTGTGCAGTGCACCTGCCACAGTGAAAAGCAGGCTGCATCCACACTGTTGTGCATAACTACGTGTATCAGTTACAGGCTCTGGCAGGGGGGAAACAGCGGGGAAAGTCTGGAATTTTTCCCTGTTGGGGGGAAGGGTCCAGGAGTCAGCGGATGGCAGGACCTTTACCTCCTACCCCCTTGCATCCCTGCTACCAGAGCCTTTCCCTGCAGTGAGGAAGGGTTCCAGCTGCAGGGATCTGGCAGAGCCTTTCCCCACTGCATTCCCCACTGCCAGGGCTGCTCCAGCTATGCAAGGGGGCTGTAAAGCCATCTTAAACGTGGGGAGTCCCCCAGTGCATGGCATGTGACCAGACTTTTAAAAAAAGCCTTTCAGGCCATCTCTGGCAGCATCATAAGGCAGCAAAGAATGGTACAATCCCAGCTGCCTCCTTTCCAGATCATGAAGATTATACATACACACACACACACACACACACACACACACACACAGAGCTCAATTCTGTCCTCACATAAAACACAAAATTCCAATTGAAGTCAATGGTAAAAATTCTACATCGATTTACAACACATGCAACCCAATTTAAAAAATGGATCGAGTTTGGGTCTGCACCAAATATAACAAGGCCCCTGTTTAAACAAGACTCACATGAAGGCAGGAAATTTTCACTGAAATTTCAACCAGTAGCCAAATCTGTTGACTTTAAGGTCATATTTGCAAGCCCTATCTGCTTTCATGTTTTTTTTCCCCCAGGTGTAAAGGGAAGGGGAATGAATTACTATATGAAGGACAGTGAGAGTCTTACTTTGGGAGAAAACAGGTTGGTGGTTAATTTTGGATATTGGATCAATTTGTCTGTTAAATGATAAAAGATTTTATTTGCCCAGAGCTTTGGAGGTACACATTGTAATGCGATTTAAAATTTATAAATTGCATTGAATAAAACTTGAGTGCGTTGAATTTTTATGAAGTGTACTCCTTCCACCTCTGGTAATCAGAGGTGAGATTTTTGAAAACGGACTAATGGAGATAGGCACCCAGTTCCTATTGGCTTTCAATGGGAGTTCAGTGCCTAACTGTCCTTTGTGCCTTTGCAAAATCTCCCCTTAAAGCTCTTCCTGAATTCTCCATTTCACTTCTCCCCCTATCTTTTGAACCCTTGGATAATCAATCACCTATCTCTTCCTAAGCACCTTTAGAGCCCGATTGTGGCTGGTTCTGAATGGGTACTCAAGTTGGGTAAAGAGCTCTCCCATCACACCATCTTGTTTAGAGGCCTGCCACAATCCAGACAGACAATGCAAACGCTGCACTATGCTATGGACACCACAAGACACACCAAAGGCTACAGGGGAAGGCAGGGCCATGGCCCAAACCCTCCTATGATATCTAGCAGAGCTAGGCTGGCACAAGGTGGAGCACATGCTGCCCCCATTCAAAGGGTGACAGAACTGCTAATGCAGTATGTATTCAGTCAAGTCCTCCAGAACTTGAAGCTCTTGTTATCCACTCTTACCCTCTTGGACACAGCCTTGCCTTTGATCTTCTCTTGAACTACTAGATGATGCTATGATTCATGAGCAGAAAACATTATGCTCATATTTTCTGCCAGTGTAGCTTCCAAAGTGTCATGTTGGTTCCTTTTTAACTGCCCCAGAACTCTGGTGCAGTGTCCATAGCACCCTCTGAAGAATGGCAGCTGGAGTTCACTCTAGCCACAGTTTAATAGCTCTGTTTAACAGGGTTTCATACTTTAAGTGATTACTGGTGTAATAGTTAGCTAATGGGGATATCATTTCAGAAGGATGACATGCAAGATGCTGCTATCCACCCATCCAGAAATAATTCAGGCAAGCAACGGTCTCTCTCCTACATGTGTGCCTTCAAACCACAACAGGCAAAGAGATGCATGTATCAGCTTGGACCGTTTCCAGTAGTGAGCTCAGAAATCACTACTCGGGAAGTAGGAAGTGGGCCAAATGCATGAAGCAGTTCCCTTTGGCAGCATCCCCAGAAATATTGTCCTAACATTTTATGCACTAAAATGCTGGCAAGTTTACAAATGACAGATACTGGATTGAAAAACACAACATTGTGATACAGTGTGACAACAACATTGTGATACAGTGTGACAACAAAAAGCTGGACTAAATAGACCCAATCAACATCTGATTGCTTTTGCTATCAACATTATCTCTCTGGATCACAAGCTACAACAATGCCCGTCTCAGCTTCCTAGAATTTTTGAGTCCTATACATTATTTTGAGCAAAAAGCCAACCATAAGCAGATTCTTTTTCCTTTTACTATTTAGGAAATGAAACAGGCCTTTGGTGAGGAACACATTGCTCACCTCTGGTACTGGACACCTCAGTTGTCCATCAAATCAGGAACATTGCTTACTTATGCTGGAACATTGTGTTCTACAAGATGGAATTTAAGTGCTCATAATTATTAATATGGCATAGGACTCTTGAGAGGGAAAGCCATTTAGTCAAAGTAAATGTATTAAAGATAAAGTAAGATGGCTGAAAGTTTGAAGGCGGCAACTGAGATGCACCAAATGTGGCTACCTTTCAATGCATCTGTCATTTTTTAATGGACATTGCAATATAGTGCAATGTTTATTTAGGTGGCCTCATTTTGCAGCTTTGGGACCACATAGGATTAAAAGAGTACTCTTAGATCATTAATTTCATCCCCATGCAAAGAGTAGGATATTGGTTGATGGTAATACCTTGATTAGGAGACATCAAGTCTAGAATCAATTTGAGATTTGGTCTTATCTAAAAGGTCAAGACGCAGCAAGAGCTCATCATGCTTAACTGGACTTGATCCAAACAGCACCGGAGTTAAAGGAAAGACTCCCACTGACTACAGTGGGCTTTGGAATAGGTTCTAACCCACCTTTCCAACCACCTCGGCTTGGATAATTATTCAGCACCCAGTAGTTCCCAATGAGAACATTACATATGACGTCATTAGTGGAAACAGTGAGAGAATTTGGGCTGCAGTGTCAAAAGCATGCTGATGATACTGAGCTATGTAGTCCAGAGTTTCAAAAGTGTTTGGTAAACAACAGCTTCTATTTCAGCAACTAATTAAGTAGCCACACTGAGAATGGTGGGAGTGGTTGGATGCTAAGCACACGTGCAAATCTGACCCATAGTGTCATCAGCATACTTCAGTACCGAAACCCAAGTCATCAGACTTTGTCTCATAATGACCTCACATACATGAACATAACAGAACACACTCCTGTAGAATCCTGCAAAGAAGGGATTTGCTTTAGTTACCTCACTAAATAAGTCAATCGAATTAGCACACAGCTCAGACTACTGAATAAGAGTTGGCATGTTTCCACCTTTCCTTCCAATTCTGTAAATTCTATAACTAAGGATATTTGGGGAGAAAAATATTCAACTCCATGAAACACATTGAATGCAGAAGACCAAACTCACCAACAGCATATCTTCATGCAACTGCCAGTGATTTCAATAAAAGGAACCCTTATTTATGTTAAGATTTAGGTGGCAGGAATTTGAACAGAGTACAAATATGGCTAAATGCTAGAGAATGATTCTCTTAATCGGGGAAAGGCACTCAGGTACTTCAGTGATAACAGCCATAGAAGAACGTAAACAGAGACAGTTGGCGTGTATGTTACATATGCCAGTGTCTTCATATAAAAAGAATAAAGTCATTAAATTCTGAAGGAACATGCAATGAAAGATGGATATTCATATTCTTTGAAGATCACAATATTAAAATAAGCATGTAATAGAAAAGTCTCTAAAAATATGTTTGCCAGTCCTCACAAATGTGTCTTTCCAGCTGCCTTCTAATTGGTGGCAATTGATGGCAAAAAAATAGAATCCCCTTTTCCCCCACTCAGAGCTAAGTCCCACCCTCTGAAAAGGAGCTGGCAGAAAGGGGGGGGGGCAATCTGTTTCCAAGCTGTGAAATGCGTGGCACTTGAACTACAGCACAATATAATCCAGTAACTTTACGCTATAGATAACACCAGCATTCATAGAACCAAAGAAAATTCTTTGTAACTAAGGGGAATGTATTCAAATCTCTGGGGAGAATTAAGTACATGCTGAAAAAAATGGGGCTGGATTCAGACTAGTGAATTTATGTAACTCCTCTGATTTAAAATGAAATTACTCCTGATTTACATCTACATGTTCTACTCCTGGGGGAAGTCTGCATCACTGTGCGTGCGCAGAATTCATGGCCCCTGCAGATTTCTTTGCTTACCCGCAGAAAAATGACTTCTCACGGGAAAGCAACGGGAAGCCACAAGAGCGGTCATGCTCCCAGGCAGTGCAGACAGGTCAGTTTGGGCACCCAGAACATCCAGGAGAGATGTAAATCACCACCTTGGGGGGCAGGCTGGGTACTCGTGTGTGAGAGAGATATACTCTGTCCCTCTCACTTGCTATTGCAGCACGCTCGGCATGGAGGGGCAGAGGTTTGGGGTATTTCTGAAGAGGTAGGCGTGGGGCAGGCTCTGTTTCCTTAGGCAGAGGAGAATGTAGCAGCTTGCCTGCTTAGTGGATTGTTCCCATTATTCTTAGTGAATTCCCCCAGGAGTATAAAACAGGTGTAAAAATTTTAAGGCTACTTTACATTGCCAGAGTGGTGTAAAGGCGCTTTATTATAAAGGACAGTATGGCCTTATAAATGCTTATGGTGCTTTAGTGGTTAGAACTGATCAAAATTTTTGGACTGAAAAAAATTCCTATCAAAATGTGCTCCATGAACTGTTTTCTGCTGACCTTTTTGGAGATGGTCAGTAGCCAGTATAAACTGAGAGTTTGAGTTCCCAGCCCTCAGTTGTTCTTCAGTTGCCTATGATGTAACACTCAACATATGGCTGCATATATTTGTTGACTAATAATTAGAAGCAAAGGGTCAATACTAGCTACATTACTATTAGACTGAAGGGGTTTGGGCATTTCCTCCAATGCTCCCTACTTCCATTCTCCATTCATTGTATTGCAGTTTAAATACATTACCAAAGTAATTGAAACTAGCTGGATTATACTGCATTATTTTGACCAAAAAATATGCAGAATTTTAAAATATTGTTCACAGTTTTTTTAATATTTTGGTGCTGAATTTTAATTTTTTTGGCACAGAATTCCCCCAGGAGTAATGTTCAAAAGGAGACTCAAGCTGCCTCCAGGATTTGGCCTAATGGCAATTGTGGCTGAGAAGTTTGGCCTCTTGGTTCTTATATTGTCCCTCTGGGGTATCACATCATGCTTCCACTATTTTCTCCATACTTGACCCCTTTAATTCTGACTCTCTACATGTGTTTTCACTTTTTCTTAGCTTTAACCTTATTCTTATTCTCAAAGAAGGGGCTAGACTCTTCGAATAGGAACAGCATGCACCCATTGTTAGATAAGAGTCTACATGCCAGTCACCAAGAGGACTGAAGATGCCCCCAAAACTGCAGGCAAAACGCCACTGGAGGCCAGTGCTGTAACCAGCCATCTCCCTCAACCCTTTTGAAAGCTATGGAAAATCATTTTCTTGCTGCTTGTGAGTGAGAGAAGAGATTACCACCACAAACTTCTCACCTGCCTGTGCATACCAGCACAGCACAGGGAAGGATTTAGTCCTAGATATGGATATACAACACCATTCTCAGCCAAACTATCCATTTTGCAACACAAAATGAACCTTTCCATATTTTAAGCTGCTTCCAGTTATCAATTGTTTGTTAAGTGTGAAAGCAAGACTTACTATTTCAAATCTTGAACTGCAGACAGCCACTTCTTAGGGACCTGAATAATGTGACTTGACTTGCTTAGAATACCAAGTGGCTTGGATTAGCCCATTGTTCCATTTCTACAGTTAGTATCACAGATAAGACATTCTCTACAAATGTATAGACACCAAAATGTTTGATCTGATTAAGGCTGAAATATTTATAGCCTTTATATCTTTAATGGATCAAATTTGATCCATCCAGGGTGGAGGAAGGGGTGGATTGAGAGGGTAAATATAGGATAATCTTGGAAGTATTTTAGGAAGGAGAGACTAGAAAACACAAGTTGATTGGACATATTTAAACAGAGTATGCTGTTTAATTAAAGCAGTGTTTTATTGGCATAGCCCAACCAGGGAATTTATTTATCAGATTATATTGATTGTGAATGTTATAAACTGCTGTTTACTTAGTGCAGAAAATATAAATGTTGCCAAGAGACAAAAGCATCATTTAATCAGATGTTAAAGAGGTGAATTTCTCAGGCCCAGTCTTTTCATAGAGGAGCTGCCCAAAAAGAGAAGAAACAGTTATGCAGTGTCAAATACCATTTTTATCTTCAGTACAATATCTTGTTTCCCTTAGTTTTTTTAAATAAATAGTCTCAATCAAGATGTCTGATTAATCAGGACTGTAGGCTGCCCAAGTGGTGTCTCAGTTAGGAGGATTCCACTGTGTTACTTTTAAAAAACCTTTGTTTTTTTAAAGCATAGGATATACTGTACTGTACTTTAAAGAGAAGGATATAATGGGACCAGCTGCTCTTACATAAATGTTTGATAGAATTGTGAGCAATTCAATATGTAGGGAGGAAGAAAGCTGAAGCCCTGTCCAGACAAGCAGCTATAAGCAAACAAAGCCTAGGAGATATCATAGTGGGAGTGTGAAGTAAGGCATAAAACCAACTCTGGAACTCTCCATCATTGATTCAAGGTCTGCTGTTAATGGGTGATACTTGAAATAGGAAAGTTGAGCACATGTATAACAAATTGTTTTTCTTTTGAGCTATTATATTTTACCCATAAGATTTACAAAGCATGGTGCTGTAAGTTAAACCACACATTTTGACCTATACTTCACCATCTTTGAGGGGAAAGTATTCCCTGCTTAATATCTCAAAAGCTAGAGTGCAGATTTTTTTTTACATTACATACAGTAAAACTTGCAATAGGAACTATATTCAGTAGGCAACCCTTCACGGACTATGTTCAAGTATCCAAAATGATTTCATTGCAATTCTGTTTGACCTATAGTTGAAACAACTCCTGTAAACAAATCTGGTTCCTTCAATGACAGTGGGATGGATCAAGACCCGTCACTGCACCTTTGGTTTTTGGAATGCATGTTTTGGTTGCCTGGTGTGTTGGCAATGACCACAGCCATAGTATGGGTATATCACGTTAACTTCAAGGTTTTGGTCCTTAATATCTCGTCTCGATGGCCTGGGCCCATGACACCTAAAAGATCTCCTTGAACTCTGGGAGGATGACTGTGGTTGACAGTGCTGCTCCTCATCTGTGCAGAAGACAGAGCTTTCTTGGGAGCTGATCCAGGACTGTGGAACAACTCCCACAGGAGCTGAGGACCATTGCAAACCTTACTACCTTGCACTCTAAGTGCAAGGTGCCTTCTTCAACCTATATCAGAGGGTACATTTTAAAAAAGCCAAATGCCAAAACCTTAGAGGATAGGACAAGAAGCAATGGGCTTAAATTGCAGCAAAGGAGGTTTAGGTTGGACATTAGGAAAAACTTCCTAATTGTCAGGGTGGTTAAGCACTGGAATAAATTGCCATGGGGGGTTGTGGAATCTCCATCATTGGAGATTTTTAAGAGCAGATTAGACAAATACCTGTCAGGGATGGTCTAGATAATACTTAGTCCTGCCATGAGTGCAGGGACTGGACTAGATGACCTCTTGAGGTCCCTTCCAGTCCTATGATTCTATGAAAACAAAAGTCCGCCAAAACAAAACAAAACAAAAGCATACACAATTCTCTCCTGGAATGAGAGAGAATGATCCATACATGACATATGTAAGTCACCATGCTAAATGCACTGCTGGAAGATGCCCAGATACCACAGTGATGAGGGGTGACAGAATATTCCAGGTCCAAAGCTTGTCTCATAAAATAGATTTGAAAACATCACAATAGTGTAATTTGTTATGAATTTATGAAGAAGCTTCTAGATAAATAAAGAAAAGGAGACAGAACATAAGCAAATATAATAAGCTTATAGCCACGTGAACTAAATCTTAAACAGCTAGGAAGTACAGAATGAAGTGAACCTTGAGTAGCAATGAATAAAAATTTCCCTATCTTATCCCAATTACAAAAATAAAAATTTCTGGCCCAGAAAACTGCAGTGTCCCATACTGCAGCATGACTGTTTGGGGAATGTGTCTGTGTCAAATTACAAATTCCATTTTTGTTTTGGGTGTGCCACTTGTATTTCAACCTCTATTGTGAATATATCCTTTGGTATGGCTTTGACTGTTCATTCAGTACAGTATTATGATACCTGGGACACTGAAGATGTCTGGAAATATGTGACTTTCAGGCTTTGGTTTGGGCTCTAGGACTCTGCAAGGTAGGCAGGTTCCGGAGCTCGGACTCCAGCCCCAAAGTCTACACAGCAATGAAACAGCCCCACAGCCTGAGCCCCATGAGCCCCAGTTGGCTGGCATGGGCCAACTGTGTATTTTTCTTTCCTGTGTAGATATACTCAAAGTGTCTGCATTCTCAAAAAATAAAAATACATACTTTTTCCACACCTAGCTAAATTGCATCATTTCTTCTGTCCCATAGGATCAAAGCTGAACCACAACACTATCAAAAAAGCTGAGGTTTCAGGGACTTTTAATCTCTGATAAGGTCTAAGCTTTTCTAAATGTTGTAAAGCTACAGAAGAGGTGATTTAGGGTGATCCTAGGAATTCTAAACTGTTTAGAGGCTGACCTTTTTTTGTAAACAGGGGAAGCACCCCCACTCTTTTCTATTTGCATTTGCTGAAAAACAGGTCTTAGAGGGGAGAACTGTCTGTGAATCACCATAAAAATAAGTAGAAAAACTACCCTACTTTGCTTCAGATTTCTCATTTACAGAGCATCTCAGGGTGTACTGGCAAAGTGCACTGGCGGAGTATGATTTGTGGAGCGCTCTAAAATCCTGTGCTGTGTTTACCCTGTTGTGCACTCTAAAAGATACCTAGTTTACACTGATGTAGTCCCTTTTCAAACAGGACTATGCTAATATGAACTAGGTACCTTTTAGAGCACCCCAGCAGGGTTTACACCAGGCAGTTAGCACAGAACATTAGTACACTTTACAAATCATACCCCTCTGGCACACTTTGCTGTGCCAGGTAGCTAGGTCCTCAGTTGACAGAACAGTACTCGCAGGCCAGGTCTACCCTAGGAAATTCTAGCACTGGTGTGCACCCTGTGGCTTAGTCCTCAGTTGCACCAGTAAGCACCAAGCTCAGCTGAAGTTGGGCAATAACAGAAGAGCAATTTGCAGCTCTTTGATCCTGGGGTCAGATCAAGCTGGCTGGCTGTGGCCCCAAAAATCTGGGGTAACAACCAGGAATAACAGGAGAACAGAGGGAAACTCTCCATGCTCCTTTTTCCCTGCCATGTTCCCAATACTCGCTATGACAGGGCCAAGCAATATGCAATAGGAGCAGAGTGGTCTGGCTTTATTCCTTGTAAGGATTCCCCCAAACCAGGGAAAATCCCAGGTGGCCTGATAGGCCAGCTCTATGGCACCTGAACATCACCTGTGCAGTGCAAAGAGGCTGGAAACCTCCTGGAATACATCCAACCAAAATTGGTAACCCTAGGCTAGAGCCAGGGTTTGAGATTAATCCCTAGCACAGACAAGGCTGCAGCAGATTCTGGCATTACACCATGTCAATTAAATCTGAGCCTTCAGTGGAGGAGCACTGGTGAGAATATTTTTTTCTGAAATTCCCTAGAGTTTTTGTATCACCAACAGACTCCGGTCATCGGTGTGTGGGATCGAATCTGGGGCCTCTGGAGCTGAGTGCATGAGCTTCTACTGCATGAGCTAAAAGCCACATGGCCCTTAGCTAAGGCTGTAGAGCAGACTCATTAATCTGTAAGTGGACTCGGTGCCATTAGAGGGGGCAGAACACCACACCCAGGAGCAGGAGGTGTGGGGTTACATACTTCTCCTAGCTGAGGAAGCGTGTCCCAAGCTTCAAGACTTCCCAGTTGATATCCCAGATGAGCCCCCACTTGTAATGCTGATAGAGCCCCAGTGTCAGCGGGTGGGATTGAACCTGTGATATTTGGAGCTAAATACATGAGCCTCTATTGCATGAGCTAAAAGCCATATGGCTCTTAGCTAAGGCTATAGAGCAAATTTATTAATCTCTCTCTAAGTGGTCTTGGTGCCACTAGATGGGACAGAGCACCACACCCAGGAGGTGTGTGGGTTACATTTTCACAGCTCAACAGTCTCAGCTGATAGACACTCAGTAGTCTGGTTTCTCTCACACCAGTCACGTGTTCACATACAGACAAGGGTTTTGTATTTTGGGTGTTGTCCAATGTATTCCAATCCATCAGCATCTAGGTAATAAACTATCTGTTATACCTGCAGCCTCTAAGTAACATTCCCCACTTTCAGAGGTATGTACAATTTGCTGAACAAGTACAGCCCTCTTCTGAATTAAGTTATAACACTTGGTTATTTCTGGGTCTTGTATAATTGTCACTGAACAAAGATTCCACAGGCCAAATTGTGCCCTCAGTCACACCTGTGGCAAACCTATATTTTTTTGCACAGGCATTTGGGTTGCAGAAGTGTAATCATGAGTAGAATATATTGAAATCCCAGCAGTTGGAACCCGGGATCAAGTTCTTGTGCATGTCCACGTAAGTCAATATGGTTTTACTGGTGTAAATCAGAGGAGAATTTGACTCCCATTTAACAATTCTGCTGGCTATGCATGAGCCAGACTAGAATCCTGTTCATTCTCAGCTGTGCTGGCTTTGAAAGGCTGACAGGAGTGAAAAATAGTTAATCTAGTTTTTGTCACTAAAGCCAGTAGCTATGTTTGAATAAACATAGGGAGCAGTTCTGTTAATTAAGAGAGTGTCATTTTTACCTAGTCACCTTTCAGAATAGAATTCCAATTGAAATATGATCATGTGCAGCATGGGAGATATTTTAGAAGTGGGTGACTTTTTCCTATTGAACTGCTCTTTTCCCTCTGACACCAAGACCTTCTGCAAGACAACATGGTACTTCCCATAGTTCTTTCACACTAAGTGGTTGATTTTCCCAGTGCACTGGACACACCAGAACTACTGATGTCAAAGAGTTAAAGGTGCAAGAGCAATTAACAGTTCAAATTGAAAGTGTTAGGACATGATGATGGAAGAAGTGTGAACTTTTTGCCTCCTGAATTTCTATGACTGCAGAGTTTCTGCTTTACCACTTGCTGTATTTTCCAACCTCCAGATTTTCACTATTGTGAATTACAGAAAGATAAAAGAAGAAAAAAATTAGCTTATGATCACACTACACTGTTACTAATCAAAACACTTCTATACACCATGTGTGCCTATGTTGCCCAACAGTAATGTAAAATTTAGCAAGGCATGTCTTGGTTTACTGCCTACTGAGACTAATTTTATTCACAGACTGAAAACCAGGATTAAGTTTTTATTATTAAAAAGGTATTTTCTCAGAAAGTCAGTGTGACTTGTTTTAGAAGACTGAGAATGGGCCTGGGAGGCAGGATCTCCTGATTTCTAATCTTAGCTTCTGCCATTGGCTCACTGGGTATACTTGCACAAATCAGTTAGAACTAAATATTCAGAGGTTTGTGCACACAAATCCCCACATGTACACTTATTCCAGTGGCAAGTGGGAAATACGTGAATAGGAGATTGTGCCCATGCCAAAGAACACAGCACACCAAAGGACATGCTTGTAGGTATGGCCTCAGGGAGGTGCCCACTGCTTATTTTCAGACTGTCATGGGGAGCTCCATGGCCTAACTAGGTGTGCAAGACACTATGGGGGACAGTAGGGAACAATCTCTCAAATGTATTTCATAGAATCTTAGAAGATTAGGGTTGGAAGAGACCTCAGGAGGTCATCTAGTCCAACCCCCTGCTCAAAGCAGGACCAACCCCAACTAAATCATCCCAGACAGGGCTTTGTCAAGCCAGGCCTTAAAAACCTCTAAGGATGGAGATTCCACCACCTCCTTAGGTAAGCCATTCCAGTGCTTCACCACCCTCCTAGTGAAATAGTTTTTCCTAATATCCAGCCTAGACCTCCAACACTGCAAATTGAGACCATTGTTTCTTGTTCTGTCATCTGCCAACACTGAGAACAGCCTAGCTCCATCAACCTTAGAACCCCTCTTCAGGTAGTTGAAGGCTGCTATCAAATCCCCCCTCACTCTTCTCTTCTGCAGACTAAATAAGCCGAGTTCCCTAAACCTCTCCTCATAAGTCATGTGCCCCATCCCTCTAATCATTTCCATTGCCCTCCGCTGGACTCTCTCCAATTTGTCCACATCCTTTCTGTAGTGGGGGGCCCAAAACTGGATGCAATACTCCAGATGTGGCCTCACCAGTGCCGCTTAGAGGGGAATAATCACTTCCCTCAATCTGCTGGCAATGCTCCTAATAAAGCAGCCCAATGTGCAGTTAGCCTTCTTGGCAACAAGGGCACACTGCTGACTCATATCCAGCTTCTCGCCCACTGTAATCCCCAGGTCCTTTTCTGCAGAATTGCCATTTAGGCAGTCGGTCCCCAGTCTTTAGCAGTGCACGGGATCCTTCCGTCCTAAGTGCAGGACTCTGCACTTGTCCTTGTTGAACCTTATCAGATTTCTTTTGGCCCAATCTTCCAAATTGTCTAGGTCACAGACTTCCATTGCCTGAAGTGCCAGCCATCCCTGTACATGACAGAAAGCCCCAGAAGCAGGAAACATCCATTATTTGAGCAAAGGTATAGAAAAGAGACACATAGAAGACAGTTTATGTGGGATCTTAGCATTAGAATTGTGAGAAGGTGGGAGACAGATTAGGCTGGGGAAATGGTGTAGAGCTTTGGTGGATAGCTGGAGATGGTTACGTAAGCACTAAAGGGAAGAAAGCAGTTGCAAAAGGGAGTTCAGGAGGGTAGAGGAGTGTCAAGGAACAGCCAACCCACTTTATTCAAGTGCATGGATGACTTCTGTGTGTCAGTGCCAGCAGGTATGTAAATTAGATTAGCAGCAAGTCATGCAGGATTTCTATGCTATGGCCCAGCTCTTGCCAGCTTTGTGACTGCTTGTCCTTGGCAGGCCATTGCACAGAAATCTTGCAGTATCAGTTCCTGCATTTTAGTGTCCATTTAGAATATGCTGATATGGCAAGAGTGGACATGGCTGCTCAGCACTCTGAGGCCAGCTCCACTGGCACCCCTGTTTTGAAAATCTGATTGTTGTGAGGGCAATCTGTTGCATTCACGCATACAAATCACTCACCCTCCATTGGTAAGCAAAGCCAGGAGGTAAGAAAAGACCTGGCTGTTTAGCAACTGAATAGCATATAACACACTTAAATAGAAACATACTGCAAATGCCAGATAAACCAAATTAATCCAACAGAGCACTCACCCAGTGACCTTTAAAGTCACTTCTCTCTCTCTCTCTCTCACGCGCGCGCGCCCAAGAGAGCCAATGAGCTGAAACATATGTACTTCCCATGACACAAACTGCTCTTGAAATTCGTGAGAATGAGCAAATTAAAAACCATGTGATCCACGTTCCACAACTAGAAGAGTTCATCCTGCCCAACTGTACTGGCTATTTATCAGTTGTGAATATCACCTCTTTCCATTTGTTGTTTTTTTCCCCCCTCAGAGTTTCAAATATAATTAAACTTCTTTTCATATTTAAACCTTTGTGTATTCTCCCATAACCGCAAGCATTTTTTTTTAAATTAACATTTAGTTTCTACAGTTCTGGCAAAAAAAAAAAAAAATATGCAAAAGCACTGGGATCCATTAAATACATCCACTTTCCTGCCACTGCATATCTTAAAAAAATGTTGATGTTCTTAATGTTTTGGTAGAAATAATTGCCTCTCTACTGACAACTTGTCAAGTTTCAGCATGATGCAATTTGAAAAGGCTGAGATATTGCCTCCCAAAAAGCAGGTTTCTAATGGAAATGCTCATAGACCCTTAACTAGAGCAGTATTACCAGGTGCTCAGCAACACACACATTGACAGCATAAGGTAATCCTTTTTCAAATGGCCACAATTATTTTGTTGTAAGTGATCTTATAAACTGAGCCACCATAGAATAAATCTCAGTTCTAAACTGCACATACAGTAGATGCTTTGTAATGTGGCCTTTTGTATTTAATCACACAAGTGTTTGCGGTTTGTCTCTCTCTTTGACCTTCACCATGAGTTCTGTGCCAGTCCATTATACTCATGGTAGTAAAAAAAATTGAGACATTGAAGTGTCCTAGAAACTGGAGGGTTTTTTTCAAAGGGTATTATATGGAATGATTTACAGATGGGTGAATCACTGTAGGTCAATGAGTAACTTGTCCCAACCTTTAGCCATTCCACTAACATCATGATGGTAACAAATAATCAATAATAATCTGAGGATCCCAAAGTGCTTTCTTAATTAAGCCTTATAGGTCTCTGTATGGCAGGTTCTCTTACCTCTCGCCTTCAGATGCAGCCACTTGCCTTCTGTCTTACTGGTTCAGGTAATTGAGGCTCCTCCAAATCAAAGCTCCTCCACTTCTGGCATAACAGAAATTGAAAACCAATCAAACAGCAGCTCCAAAGAGCTGGATTTTGCCTTGTTTCTCTTCCTCTCTGGGTCTCTGACTGTCTGTAAAGGTGTGCAATAATCTTTACCCAGGTCATTCAGTCATTCAACCTGGAGCACAGGTTTTCTGTGTTTGAAAACCTCTTCCCTTACTGGTGCAGAATAATGAAGGGATTTCTACCCACCTTCACCCAGTTTCTCACTTCATGCTGCTGCCCTTTCTCAATAATCTATTGATCTTCACACACCTTGCAGGATATGACCTCATAGCTGCTACTAGTTCCTCAAAGCTAGCTCTTCCCAGTCCCCTTCAGACACCCTTTTTATGGAAGAACCCAAAGCCCATGCCTTTTCCAGACTCCACCCATCCTCATAAAGAGGTCCACAAACTATTCCTACTTTTTTTCTCTCTGCCAAAGCCTAGTTCTTCCCTCCCTTTCTTCAGCACAGGTCTTACTCCCTCCCTGATGTCCTTGACACTAAGAACATAAGAACAGCCATACTGGATCAGACCAAAGGTCCATCTAGCCCAGTATCCTGTCTTCCAACAGTGGCCAATGCCAGATGCCCCAGAGGGAATGAACAGAATAGGTAATCATCAAGGGATCCATCCCCTGTTGCCCATTCCCAGATTCTGGCAAACAGACGCTAGGGACACCATCCCTGCCCAACCTGGCTAATAGCCATTGATGGAGCTATCCTCCATGAATTTATCTAGTTCCTTTTTGAACCCTGTTATAGTCTTGGCCTTAACAACATCCTCTGACGAGGAATTCCACCAGTTGACTGTGCAGGTTGACACTGATGTAAAAGACATTACTTTTATCCTTGCTCTCTCTCCAACAGTTTAATGATCTCTAGGAACTACAAACCCCAGAATGTTTTGGGGGGTTGGTATCAGGACTGTACTGGGCCTGTAGCCTTCCTCAAATGGGCAGCACACCTTGTTACACACTGTGAGGTTGCAAAGTAACATTATTGCCATTTTACAGATAAGGAAACAGAGTAAGTGACAATGGAAGTCCATGACCTGTCCTGGCTTCTCATTTAGTTTTGGGTGTAATTTAAAGGGTCATTGTTAACCTAGAAAGCCCTGCAGGTTTAGATCCCGAGTACCCCAGAAACTGCCTACTTTCCTATGAGAAATCATGTCGGTGAAAAGGCCTGAGCACTGAAAACTCCTTGTTTTTGGAACTCATCTTCCTGGTTGGTCCACCAGCAATAAACTTTCTCTGGGAAACTGGGCTGACTGGTACTGAATGGGAAGTCTCAGTTTGAGTAAAATTCATATTTTGGACATCGATACTAGATTATATGTTTTTATTATTTAAAGGTTACACATGCACCTAGAGCTTGGAATGGGCACATTTTTAATAAACCACAATTAACTGATTGCTTCAAATAGGGCACAGTGTCTCTTCCCCTTTTCACTTGGCTTATATAAGTTCAACACAGAATTTCAATCCCTCTACTCAAGGATGCATAGGGACTGTTCCATCCTACTCTCCAAGGGATACACATTACTACCTATCCTTCCTGCCTTCTTAAAATGATGTGGTGCCATGCCCAACTTCTCTCTAAGCCTTCCTGCAAAAGAAGACCAGCAGAGAGTGGGTTATGCCCCATAAAAGGCTTAGTTAGTAGATGTGCCCCACTATTAAGAGGCATTCTGCAGCTCTGCTCCACTTCTTCCCTTGGGCTGTGCGAAACAGGCATGATCTAGCCTTTTAATTACTACATAATTATCCTGGTAAGTGCACCCCTGTACCAGAAGGCAAAAGGCTCCCTGGTATCTAGCAGTGAGTCTCAGGTGGCCTGACCAGCTCAGTACACCCCAACTCCCTGCTGTCATAATCTGTTTCTAAGAGATGTCATGGAAGGTATTGTATGTGTAATGTACATACAGGTGACATATGAAAAATTATAAATATGTGCTGGAAATATGTTATTAACAAGTAGTTGGCAAATAGGGCTTAAAATTACTCTGCCCTAGACAAAGGAATGTAGTCCTGCCTGCTTGAATGTGTCTCCAATGTCAATTGAGCAAGGAGAATAAAAATACATTTACATAAAAGGTAAGCAAAGCCATCAAACTAGCAAGTGAGGGAGATGACCTCTTGATTATCACAATGGAGGATGTGGGGAGAGAGACTACAAAAGTTAATATAGTGGACAGGACAAATTGAGCATCAAGGAGGGCTTCCTGACTTAGAAAACAAAGCAAAAACTTTGAGGCTATAAGAAAACAGAGAGCCATTTTTTCATCTTTCTCCTGAAGAGTCAACACTTCGGGCTCTGTGTTGAATCCTGGCTAAGAACACTTCAGCCATGCTGGAAGACCTATGGAGAGAAACTTACTTTGATCAAAAAGTTCTAGTTTGTTAAGTAGGATTTAGTTTTAGAAACATATTTTTAATTTTGTTTGTAACCATGTCTATCTCAATTCCTTCTGCTTGGTAACACTTAAATATCTGTTCTTTCTTCATAAACTTAATCTTGTTTTATTACACAATCATCTCAGTGCAGTGTTTCAAACTGAAGGGTAAAAGCCTCAACCACACTAACAGCCCAGTGCTGTGTACAGTCTTCCTAATGAAGCAGCGAACTCAATAAGGTTTTGTGAGTGCTACAGTGAGAGGGGCTGAGCACTGCAGAGATGGCGGCTTTGGGGAGACTCTGAGCTGGTAGAGCTATTGGCGTCATCCTGCACGGAGTAACCAGGATGGTGGGAGCCAGGGTCAGGTCATTATGCAGCAAGGAGGGGCTGGGGTCAGGGCTCTGAGAGGAAGCTGCACAGCACAGAAACACCCAGGGTTATGGGGCAGGCAGTAACACAAAGTCTACTGGCCTGGGTGAATCCTCCAAAACGTCACAGTAAGTAAGAGCTGCAGACTGCTGGCCCAATCCTTCAGACTTACTTACTTACTATTAAGCACATGTGTGAGTAGTCCCATGAATAGGCACTACTGACATGCTTACAGTTATGCACATGTGTAAGTCTTTCCAGAACCAAGGCCTTGCATTTTACTCATTTGCATACTTCCAAAATTCTTGTTACCAATTCAAAACACACAGTTTCTCCTGCCTACTCTAGTTCCTGCTAAACTGAATGGAATTTTTCTCCTATAAATTATAGTAGGTGTTTTAATTTATTCTTTTTTAAAAAACTGATTTTGATGGTGCCTATCCTTGTGATAGCTAGGCAGACAGACAGCTCCAAAACTTTTTTTTTTTTTTTGAAAAGTTAATGAACAGACCAGCAAATGGGTTCTTCTCAGCTGAGAACCAGCAAAGAGTTACCCTATGGTATATCTACAGCATATAAGAGAGAACAATTTGTCACTTAATTTGCCTGAGTGAGGATTTCTACTGAATCCAGGTCGGTCCTTCTAACAAGTCTCCTTGAGAATTTAGCTACCCTGTTTGGTAGTTTTCCTCAATGATTTCTCTCTGTCACATTTTATATACAGGGTTATGTTTCTAAATAGTTTTAAAGGCTTAATTAATATGTTAATAAATGGTTAATTATGATTGTTACTGAATCCAACAGGTCCAATAGGTTGCTGTTAATTACCTGTAACAACTTCCACTGATGTGTTTATAAAAATCTATAGCACATGCTTCTCATAGAATCATAGGACTGGAAGAGACCTCGAGAGGTCATCTAGTCCAGTCTCCTGCACTCATGGCAGGACTAAGTATTATCTAGACCATCCCTGACAGGTGTTTGTCTAACCTGCTCTTAAAAATCTCCAATGATGGAGATTCCACAACCTCCTTAGGCAATTTATTCCAGTGCTTAACCACCCTGACAGGAAGTTTTTCCTAATATCCAAACTAAATCTCCCTTGCTGCATGTCTATACCAGCCTTATAACATAAATCAATCATTTATATACATGTATTAAGTTATTTATAAATGTACCCTTAACATAGGGTGTGACCCAGCTCTCTTGAGCTGGAGGAATTGGGAACGAGTGAAGGCAATTTGGATTTCTCACTAGAACTGTCTTTTTGACCAGTTTTTGTATAGGTTGTAGCCAGTTTTCCCAGCCTTCCACTGTTTCCTTGGTTCCCCTACCCTTCTTTTGATCTCCACCAAGATTCTCCTTTTGTTTTTATATCACGTTGATGGTATTTGGTCAATCAGATACAACATCTGTGAACACTGCCTTGCAACTGACTAGTGAGTAACTCCACAGCATAAAATTCAAAGGAGAGAAAAGTAAATATATAACATTTCCCCTAGGCCAAGTTCCACCAGTGGAAGTCATGGACCTTGAGAGGACCTCCTTCTCACTTTCTGAGGTTCTTGAGCATTGCTACTGACTCTGATGCCTTTTAGGGTTTGCACCAACGTATTTAAACCTACAGTCTCTGCAAGTTCGTCACATGAAATGTTCTCTATCGCACAGCATTCATATCAGTTTACTAAGCTCACAAGGCTAGATTTTTCAAAAGCAGTAACTCCAATTGATTTTCAATGTCAATGGATATTGGGCACTTAACTTTGAATATCTCCCTCATGGAAATTAAACTTAGTCTAGTGAACTTTCACCAGAATATTCTTCTCTGTACGGCTATCTCCCACAGAATGGTACCATTCATAGATTTCCAGTTCTCTAACAGAACTGGAACTTTACTATATATCACTCTGAGGTAAACATTCATTAGGTTCCACAAAAAGACTTATGAACAGGATGTACTGTATTTTAAAATTCATGGGATAAAAATAATGCTTACCAGCAAAAAAATAAACAACCTGTCATCCCCCTAAAAAGTTTTTAAACAGAAGTGACCTAATGCTTCTATAACAATTATCTTAGTTATATGGAAAATTTCTGATCTGCCAGCTCTATTTGATTCAGTAGTAAAACTTTATGGTTCAATATCCTAGACAAGTCTACCCTGGGCTTTTATGGTACATAAATATAGAACAGCATATTGGAAATCACATAACATTTGTTTGTTCTGTTTGGTGCATAGTCACAATTCTTTGTATTAATAAACTAAAATATTTATTATAGATTTGTTCCTAGGGGACCACAGGCCTCTATTGTGGAGCCACAGAGTCTGATTAAATGCAAGAAGAAAGTACATATTATCATCCCTGGATTCTCAGATGGCTACAAATCCAGCCAGTTAAAGAAAACTGCACAGCTCTTAACTCCTATAATATGTCTCTTGTTTGATCACAACATTGAAACTAGAGAAGTTTATGGGAAAATTCAACTACAGATCAATTAATCTTACTGTATATCTTTATCAGCTAAACTACAAGCTAAAGCTAGTATCTAGATAAGAATAATTCAGACAAGTTGTCATTATACATTTTCTATGTCATCAAATCTAAATATTAGATTTAAGTGGGGGGAAATCTGGGACTATCATTGATAATAAACCTTTCAAATTCAAAATGATTCTAATAGTAAACTATTTGTATTCATTTCTTTAACAGTGACAAATAATATATCACTCTTGGTACAAGACCTGATGCATAAGACAAAATGTACAGTCAGTTTTGTCCAGTGTACTGTTGCCAACAGTAGCTAATGCCCAATGCTTCAGAGAAAGGCTTAAAAATTCCCCTAATGTTCCTATTCCCTGATACTACTCACTATGGAATGGAATCATTTCCGGATCTCAGCCTATGATAAGTTTATGTCCTGAAGTATGAGTGTACTATATACTATATCATGGGTAGGCAACCTATGGCACGTGTGCCAAAGGCAGCACACGAGCTGATTTTCAGTGGCACTCACACTGCCCGGGTCCTGGCCACTGGTCCAGGGGGCTCTGCATTTTAATTTAATTTTAAATTAAGCTTCTTAAACATTTTAAAAACCTTATTTACTTTGCATACAAGAATAGTTTAGTTATATATTATAGACTTATAGAAAGAGACCTTCTAAAAATGTTAAAATGCATTACTGGCATGCGAAACCTTAAATCAGAGTGAATAAATGAAGACTCAGCACACCACTTCTGAAAGGTTGCTGACCCTGTACTATATCTTCCTTACCCACTACTGGAAGTAGTGATTCATCCTGATTTTAATACCATAATAGAGCTCCTCATCTAAAAGACTAAGGTGATGCTGACAATTACTTGCATAAGGCAAATACTAAGAAAACAATTCAGTTAATATTTTCTTTTTTTTTTAAATGATTGTTTTGCCTCCATTCACCTCCTTTTGGGTTTTCTTTTCGTAAACATACTGATGATGAAATTTTATTGGCAACAGATGTTCTTAAAAACAATTTTCAAAATCATATGAATAAAGATCCACAAACACTAAAGTTTAGCCTCACAAAAGCAAGCATTTTTGGCACACTTATCCAATCAAATAAAAGAAATAAAACCCATGTTATTTCCCTAACCAATCACAAATGGCCAGCACCACTCAAATATGGAACACTGAATATTCATGAACTGTTCAGTCAATCCACAGAACTGAAGGATGGATTTTCCAAAGCACCTAAAGGACATAGACACTGAACTTCTACTGTAAATCAAAGGGAATTAGGCACCTAAAATTTCAGATAATTTTGATCATCAGAGAAATCTAGGGAAATCACAATCTGCGTGAAGATATCCTGTAAACTGAGAAGAGAGGTGAAGTTTGGAAGAAAAATCATCCTTTGTGAATAATTTCATAGAAGATTAGCATTGGAAGAGGTCTCAGGAGGTCATTTAGTCCAACCCTCTGCTCAAAGCAGGACCAATCCCAACTAAATCATCTCAGCCAGGGCTTTGTCAATCCGGGCCTTTAAAACCTCTAAGGATGGAGATTCCACTACCTCCTTAGGTAAGCAATTCCAGTGCTTCACCACCCTCCTAGTGAAATAGTTTTTCCTAATATCCAGCCTAGACCTCCACCACTGTAAATTGAGACCATTGCTCCTTGTTCTGTCATCTGCCACCACTGAGAACAGCCTAGCTCCATCAACTTTAGAACCCCTCTTCAGGTAGTTGAAGGCTGCTATCAAATCCCCCCCCCCCTCTTCTCTTCTGCAGACTAAATAAGCTCAGTTCCCTCAGCCTCTCCTCATAAGTCATGTACCCTAGCCCCCTAATCATTTCCATTGCCCTCCGCTGGACTCTCTCCAATTTGTCCACATCCTTTCTGTAGTGGGGGGCCCAAAACTGGACACAATACTCCAGATGTGGCCTCACCAGTGCCAAATAGAGGGGAATAATCACTTCCGTCAATCTGCTGGCAATGCTTCTACTAATTCAGCCCAATTCATGCCATTAGCCTTCTTGGCAACAAGGGCACACTGTTGACTCATATCGAGCCTCTCATCCACTGTAATCCCCAGGTCCTTTTCTGTCAGTTCCCAGCCTGTAGCAGTGCATGGGATTCTTCCATCCTAAGTGCAGGACTCTGCACTTGTCCTTGTTGAACCTCATCAGATTTCTTTTGGCTCAATCCTCCAATTTGTCTAAGTCACTCCAGACCCTATCCCTACCCTCCAGCGCATCTATCTCTCCCCCCAGCTTAGTATCATCCAAAAACTTGTTGAGGGATCCATCCCATCATCCAGATCATTAATGAAGATGTTGAACAAAACCAGCCTCAGGACTGACTCCTAGGGCACTCCGCTTGATACCGGCTGCCAACTAGACATCGAGCCATTGACCACTACCTGTTGAGCTCATCCCTAGTAATCATCTTTACATTGGTTAAAGGCAATACTAGAATGAGCATTATATTACCCATGCTTAGAACAGGGAATACTGCCACTATTAATACCTTTAGAAGGCTCCTACTTTACTTAAAATACCAAAAGCTTTCTTCAGACCCCTAACTACTCAAATATCTAGATTTTTTTCTATAACACTTTAAGCACATTTTATTCTCCATTGCACTCAGATGTATGATGCAGTTACAAAAGTCATTGTTTACTACTTGTTTATATATTTGAAAGTCAAGATGGAGATCTTATCCCAATTATGTTGGCACTTATATAGTGCTTTTTATCTTCAAGGCCTTTTACAAATAAGGTATTCACTAACTACTCATTACAACACTCCTATTATGCAGCTGCTTTGTGTTATTAGTTATCCGCAGATTACAGAGAGACAAGCTGAGCCTCTGATTATAAAGTGTCTCTGAAGCACATATATAGGAAACATCACTAGACTAACAAAAAGGAATACATTGTAAGCTTCCTGCTCCTGCTCCTGCTCCAAAATGATGTTTTGCTTTGTAACGAAGTTGGGATCAAAATGACAAAGTTGAGATCTGGATCTGAACTCTTCCTAAGCATAGCGATGTTTAGATTTATGGTTTAGGCTCAGGCCCATCTCTAATTTATAATGATTAGCACTGTACTTTTAGTGCCTTCAGAATTACTCAGGCCCCTTCCTGTAAAGAAGAAGAAATGATTTTACCCCTGAAAACCAGGGAACTATCATTTTTTCCTTGTGTTAATATATTGAGGTTTTTTGACACCAATGAGTGAAATTTTTTCTTAGCTCTGGTGAAAGAAAAAAAATTACTATGTTTCAAATTCCCACTGAAATCACTAAGTGTCAAATTCTGTCTCTCTTACTCACCTTGACTAATGCCTTACAGTTTGGGGAGACCATTATGTTCAATCAGACTACTCACAGAGTAAGGCACTATTCAAAATGAGCAATGATGGCAGAATACATCCCTATAAAAATGTAACTGCAAAGCCTGTGAGAAATTTAAAACAGAAAATTTTTCAGAGTCAGCAAATTCTGGAGTCTTCCAAATAAACTCATAATTCAGAAGCATTTGAAAGACATTACAACAGCAGTGCATCAATAATGGATATTTAGTATGTAGGTGTGGGTTATATCCTTGAAAAGAGGTAGACAGTGTAGTGGGCAAAATAAAGTTGTTGGTGGCCTAATGTGTTGCAAGTGGTTTGTCACCTACAGCACTGCATTCTTTAAAGATATCTAACACCAAAAAAAAAAAAAAAAAAAAAAAAAAAATCTCTCAAGTGAATTTATTGACTAAAACCAGTTCCACAGAACCAATTAGTATCTTACACAGGCTGCCCTGCAAAGCTTATGAGGCTATCCATCACCTGTCCATTTAACTATTTAGCATTTGTTCCAGCAATTTGTCACACTGTCAGAATGCTAGCATTTCAAAATAGGAGTTTTTGGTTGAAAGAAATCTAACTCAGATACTGCAGATATTTCTTCTTTAATAAGACTTACACAAGATTTATGTTTCTATTATATTTAACCTTAAGCATCTTGTCTAGAGGGTGAGGTTAATTCTTTGTACTTCAAAGGTTTCAAGTTTAAATCAATTGTTTTATGTGAGAATTTAAAAATATGTAAAATGGAATTATTTCAAACTTCATCAACAATTCAGAGTTCTGACATCATAAAGCACCTTATCTTACAGCTGCAGTGATTATGTTTTTATCACTTTTCCCATCTAGTCATTTGCTTTTCGCATTCATTTCTGGTAACTTTCTTAATTTCATATCACAAAATGAATTAAAAAAATATAAATAAATGAAATAAAACATTTCCATCAAATGAAAGCAAAAGATCTACATAATATTAACATGTCTGTTTCTGAGGTATTTAACATTTTGAAGGCTCAAGACATCTAAAAGAAGGAGGATTATTGCAGAGCTTCAATTAACCACGACATATATTTATAAATTAATACAAATTTAGGAAAAATAAGATGCAAAACAAGAAAAGATTTCCAGCTTGGCTGTCCTTTATAGAGCACATTGTATCTGTAATACATGTGCTGGGAACCGCGTGAAGAAGACAGTATTCAGTTTATAAAACTCAGAACATCTTGATTGAATAATATGTAAGAATTAAACTAACACAATTCCTACATTAAATGAAAACAACTACAATAAGCATGTTATGCAGCCTGAGAAATTGTTGTAGTCTTAATGTACATATTTGTATCTATGCATCTGCTATTTTACTACTTTGCGCATTTCACTGAAATGTATGAAAATTATTCAAGTTTCTAACCTTTAGATTTGTTTATTGTTTCAAAACTTGGACTCAGCTTTTAATGGTAAAAGCAGGCAGATCAGAGGTCTCCTTCCCTGATACCTTGTAGGTTTTCCCGATTTAGATTTTTTATAAAGCAGATGCAGCAGAGATGCCTGGGAATCAAATGCCATCTCTGCATCTGAATGCTGTTAAGCAGCTCCCATGGCATTTCTCACAGACTTTCAATGTGTGTCTGTCACTAAGCTCACTCCCAGAGATAAAACAGAAAATGTGAACTCCTGAGGGAAGGAGTGTTGAGTAAAACCCTTTCTTGAAGCCCTCAGAATGTTACAGCTCAGTCAATCATTGGGCCTTCAATCAGTGGGCTCATCTCACCTTGTACACCGAAGGGTTTTGCAATGTATGGGTATTAGGTGGGGATGACTGAATGTTTAATATATGCAGGGCAAAGTATAAAGGGAATATCCATGTTTTAAAGGCTTTGCAAATTTCACCTGATAATACTGAGATGCCTGATTATTGCTTGTAAAGAAAGACTGCTTTGCTGAGTAATCTTTAAGTGTTAAATAGCCTTCTTGTACTGGATACATATGGGGGGGGAGGGGGAGTTAAGAAAGTTTATTCACTATATTAATTTTTCATTAAATTCATACATCTCAGTCTTTCTTCCTGATACATTGATGCGGTATTAGTCTTATTTGCAGAGAACATATATATTGTATTGTACCTCTAAGCTGTCCTATGTATTTTTATATATAAATTTTCTAGATGTATTGAAAAAATAATACAATGGGGATTTCTTTAAGACTGAAGAAACAACAGACACATGGGCAGTATAAATAATGTGAAGGACAGAGCACAGTTAACAAAGATAGCCTTGGAATGCATGTCAAGCATGCATGTCAAGAGGTAGGCAAGGTACCCAGTAGTAAGACAGAATAGTAAAACTTATTGGACAAGCCCATGGATGCAGAGAGCAACAAATAAAAAGTAGGAACTTTCATCTACTGCCTAATGTTTTGGGCTCCATATAATTTTTTTGGGGGGGTCGGGGGGTGCAGAGAGGGTTGGCCAGGGGATGTTCTGTTTGTTTTGCTTTTGTGGTTCTACTTGTAGACAGTAGTGGTGATATGCAACCACAGCAAGAGAGAATTGTACCACAGCCAACAATCTAGCATTTCTTCCAAGTTCTAGCTGTGTATATATCTATTTAAAAAGAACCCATAAGACTTTTTTTAATAGTGCCATTTGGGGACTCCCGGTAACAAAAATCATCGCCTGGCCTGACCCTGGGAATGATGATTGTTCCTTTTTCTAGAATACTGAGGAAGTTAATGTTGATCAAGAGACAGGACAGTAAAACATCCCTCATCTTTATATCACTGAAGTCACATCTAGTATAAGTCCACACTCACACACAAAAATGTGTTTTATCAAAGTATAACTTAAAACCTATGTGGATAGATCAATATGAGCTTTTTTGTCACTGGTTTATGTTAATTTATACATTAATTTTAAATGGAATAAATATGTGTAATTATATTTAATCAGAGAAGTAATAATCTTGTAGATAGTATTGTTGTTTGCTATTTGTAAAGGTTTGTAAAAATCCTAAATTACGTTTGTTAGTTTTAACATTTTCAAAACTCTTATATGAACTATCCTTTTCCTGTACTCATACAGGAAGCAATTGGACACTAAAATAAGGGATGCTATAAAAAACCCTAATATCAATAAATAAGCAACATTTGATTTCCATTATACATTGTAAATTAATCGTCAGAACAGTTTGCAAGGATTGCAGTTTTTGTAGATGAGCACCTCAGGTCTCATAGTCTGGAGTTAATTGCCATTGGCCAGCAGTCTTGGTATGGAAGCCAAGTCTGAATGAATACACTTCTTAGCTGGGGCTGAAATTCATGCTATAAGCAGAAAAGCCATTGGTGCTACTGAAATCATTCAGAATGAAATTATGACCTCATTATCTTGTCCAGAATATAAAAGGTGTTGACAGCATAATGCATATGTCAAAAAGATTGAGGTTGAAAGAGAAGAGACCAATAGGAAATTAACTGGATTAATCACTAAAGAGCAAATCCTGCCTTTTGTTGCATGTGTGTAGCTGCCATTGATGACAAAAGAACTGAGCTATCAATATCACTCACTTCAGTGCCAATTTGGTATTCTGGGAAATCACATAATTAGTTATGTCAAAAAGGTATCATAACTGCCCTAAACATGATAGATATCAGACAGGAGGCTCAGAAGTGTAAAGTTATCTAAATAATGATCAATTACTGTGTAAGTGATGTTCAGGAATATATGCTAATGTTTCCAGCAAGGAAGTGAAAAAGAAAGTGGGGGCCATGGTGCAGTTTCTTCATAAAGTACTAGGTTTCTAGAGGAGGAGAGTACACTTAATCTGTTGATTTAGGGGCATATATCCCTTTTGTAGTAAAAAAACAAAGGAGGGATGACTAAGATTTTACAAAAGCATTACAAAAGTGATCTGCATAAATTACAATAACAAGTAGCAAACTATTCAGTCATGAGAGAAAAAAAATAGTAGCCGGGGTGGACCTGTATAAAAACACCATTGAAGAAATAAGTACCTTGTCCAAAGCGTGTAGATTTCAGTGTGACTATGGAGGGTGGGGGGTTATTGAGGGGCCAAAGAGAGATGCTGATCACAGCACTGTTACACATGTGGCAGCTTCTTCAGTAGGATGTATGGAAAAGTGCAACTAACGAACATTTTCAAGCCTCTTGTTATCAAAGTCAAAGGCCACAACCCGCCTGTATGTGTACACGGCCCTTCTGCGCTTAAACATCAACGTATATTTTGACACAATGTACAAATTTCTGACATTAGCAGATTAACTTGTTATCAATTTTCTGTAGTAACTTACATTGTTTTCTCTGGGTAGCGTATGTGCTACTTTGCCTATGATCAGACTCCTCCTACTTTTCCCCTCGGACTTTCTTGGCTGATGTTCGTGTGGGACCAGTTTTGCTTTGCAAGTTGATAGTAGCATAGCAAAAAAGTGAGCTTTCATTTTGTTGAATCATAAGGCAAATTTAGTGGTAACTAGCTATGTTTTTTCAGAGTGCAAGACACAGGAGCACATGGTCCTTGGGGATGCTGCTGAATGACTAACTACAACTCACAGTTAAAAAGATAAGAATACCATTGAACTCCTACAGGATCATTAGGACAACATATCTAACAAGCATGTGCTCCAATATCCTAGAAAATGGGAATGGACTCTCAAAAAGTGAGAGATTTCAGGGCTGTTAGAAGAAGTACTGCATTTTATGAATGCAATATTTGTTCATGTACTTGCTGGAATAAATGTACAGTTTGCTTCCTTGGAATGTTCCCTGGTGATTACACTCTGCCTGCTTGTGGTTTTTCACCTCTTTCACTTAACTCAGAGAGCTACACTACATGTAAAATCTACCACAACCTGTAGACTTGCAACCTCCTTACAAGTATGTGATTCCAGAAAACAAACCATGCTCGCCTACATTTGCCAGAAATAATTATAATACTATAGTTCATTTCAGAATTCAGCCAAGTATAATTCAGGCAAAGTTCCCATCCATGGAGGGACGGGGCAGGAGGGAACAAACAAAACCCCAAAACCTAGCATGAATGCAAACTTAAGTTTAGAGAAATCATTCATGAGGAAATATTTCTAACGTTAAGCATGTTCATGCTTTCCCCCATAATGCCTCTCCTGCTTGGGAGGCGCTCCCTGTAAACATTAGCAATGCTGCCCCATTGTCCTTTTTCAAATCTCTCCTCAAACTTCTCCTTTACCATGATGCCTACAAAAAACTTGGCAACAGTTAGGCTGATAGTGTGCTGAAACCACAGCCTATCCTGCTAACCAATATTACCCCATTGTTTCCTTATTTCTGGATCCTTGTCTTATAGTTGTGTGAGCTCTTTGGAGCAGGGATGATTCTTTTGTTCTGTTTGTACCATGCCTAGCACAATAGGGTCTTGGTCTATGACTTAAGCTCCTAAACTCTACAGTAACACAAAAAACAACATTGCAGAGGTATCAAACAGTCAAAAGTGCTTTCGTTTTCAAATAAAGTCTCAATATCATTATAAATCCTTCATCAGTTAAAATATTATATATTACAAAACCAATTTGTTATGAAGCATTGAACACAATATGATGCATTATTGAACAAAGAGTCCTCTTATTTGGCTTCATTTATATCTATATCTATCTATCTATCTATCTATCTATCTATATGTTAAAGCAAAGCCAAGTTTGAAGAACATTGGTTTAGAAAATCCTACCGGTTAGGCAAAAAGAAATGTCTAGTGCTCATAACTTCAAGACCATTGAACCAATTCCTGCAAAGTAGCCTTGTTCCTTAGTGCTACAGTCAGCAGCCCATAGGCAGAAGCAAGGGGCTGTCATAAATTAGAGTAGCCCCAAGGATGCTGTTATTTATACTGGGGGTCATGCTGGCCCCCAGGATACACAGAATGTAGATGGCACAAAACTTTGCCTCCCCTCCTCCTGGACTGTGCAGAGATGAAGCACAGAATCAGTCCCAAAGAGTACTTTGTGTAAAATGGCTTTCATGTCAACTAATATACCATACTAGAACTTTTTGCATATATTTGTTATACTTGTTGATAGGAAAGTGAGAAGTGAGAATGAGCATTATAACTTTTATACTTCCTACTCATTGGTATTTGCATGTTTGAATGGAAGAAAAGTAAAGTAGGAAAGTAACTCTAAAGCCAAGAATAATGTTACATTCAGACAGACAGAGAAACCTTGCATTTAAGCTGCTCCTAGATACTAGGATCAGTGGAATGTCTGAAAGGGACTAATGTACAAGAGCAACGTTGTTTGATTCATGTCTCAAGGACAAAATTGCTATTATTCTGCCATCCCATGCAGACATGGATGGATGCTCTCATAAACAAAATGCTAGAGGCCATGTCACTATTCTGCTTATTTCCCCAACTTTTCCTCTCTGTACTTCTAGACCAGGCATATCTCAATGACTTTTTGGGACAACTTGGAGTGCAAAAAACTTAGTGAAATAGAAACAGTCAGACAGGTAGCCAACAAATAGCGGCATAAACTGAACAGAGCTCACACTGTTTCTAAGGGATTGGCTACTCATGGAATTTGTACTGCTTTAACTATACCAGTATAGCTAAAGTGGCCCACCCCCTAGTGTGGATGCAGTTATACCAGTAGTCATATTCCCATACAGGCAGGGAAATAAACTATACAGATATAAGGCACCTTTATACTGGTATAACTGCATCCACACAAGGAGCTGTACTGGTATAACTATTTCTGTTTTTTAAAAAAATCATACCCCTAATTGAAATAGTTGTAGCAGTACAAAAGCTGTTTCTAGATCAGATCTTAGTACTTTTCTCATCTCCTCAAAATAAATCAAGACTTCATGCATGCAAAATCCATCTGCCTCCTTATTGGTGGAAGGATTGTTCTATGCTGAAAGGTCACTGGATGTCAGGGAAGATCTGGAAGCTATGAAGCCAGGTGCAGCCATTTCTCTTTTGAATGTTCTGCTCATGTTGACATTGTTACGGACAGATTGATCTTGCTGACTTAGGCTAGTATTGAACTTTTCACATGTCAATGCTTAACTTTATGGGGATTTTTTTGTTCAAAATGTTGCAGAAATACATTTAGTTTTGGTAGACTAAGAGAACTGTCTTATAAATATGTAATAATTATAAATCCTATACTTAATAAGAAGTCATGCATGCACACACAAGTCAGGCAAGATTCTGATCTCAGACACAGCTATGTAATTCCATTGAAGTATGTGGTGTTACTCTACAGCCGGTGTGTTGGTGATTCCAACGTGGGATGGATATTTTACTTCACGCCTTCTATTGCTCTCCCAGAGCACCCAGGAGGAAGAGAGAATAGAGTAATGGCCTCTAAAATGTAATTCTCTCTCCTTCAAAATTATTCCAGTGGATAAGAAAGACGGGGAGAGAGCATGAGCTGGGGGGGTGGGGCCAGGATATGTTCTTATATTAGAAGTTCAGTTCTTCTCTACAAGCAGTTGGAAGAAAATCTCCTTCGTTAAAGATTCAACATCCCTGTCCCTTAATTTAATGACTGAGAGGGAATTCAGTCTAAACCTCTGTGATCTCCAAAGGAGACTTGCAGCAAATCATAGAAGGCAAGACCTGAAATTCCTGATGGCTCTAAGGTTAAAACATAGCCTGGATATTTTCAAAATATTTACCTATCAGTGACAGTGTTCAGGTCGTCTTTATACATCATAATGTAGCAAACAAGGGAACAAACCCAGTTTTTTCACTGCTTTTTCAGACACCTTAAGCAATAGCAGTAACAGTCACATCAGTTCTGGTGACAATTTAGACCTTGCCCTCAGTGCTTAATTTGTAATCAAAGAGGTGTCGGGGCTCAAGCAATTTTTTTTTACTTTCATAACTGACATCAAGTCCAGAGGTGCTGGGGCTATGAATTGCCAAGCCTAAAGGTGCCAGGGCACAACCCTGGCAAGCCCTGGCACAAATTAAGCACTGCTTGCCCTATCATCTGTTTATCCACAGAGAATGTCACATAGCAATTCGCTACATTGAGGAGAGACGCAGGTGAAAAGAATCTGTCCAGAAAATATGTTTACAGAATAAGTAGAGTTGTTTTCTTACTCCCCTGTGTTCCACATTTACTTTACAAAGCTCTTGCAGTTCTTGTTCCAAAGTTTTAAATTTAATAATTTTCCTTTAACAACCTCTGTAGCTACAAGCATTTTCACCAAAATGATAGATTTAGTGCTAGCCTCAGAATATTTCCCTGCATGCATCACTCAAAGCTCATGATTAGTTGATGCTGATATCAGGCATAAATGCTCTCAGTGGACTCTAAAAATAAAACACATTTTATTCCTTTTATATAAGGAAGATTTCTATTTTATTGGTAACCAGTCACTGCTATTATGTAGAATTTACAAGAGGCTTTGACTGATTAAGGACTGCACGATTTGGCCCAGGGAATATAAGGATCGTTATAGATAAAGAGCGCTGTAGATTAGAGCTGGGAAAACTACACATAGCACATTTTTTTGAAAGATTTCACTTCTTTCTTGTAATTATGAATAGACATTTTTATTAGTGCGTTTGCGCTTTGAAATTCTTTGACTAATTCATAGATTCCAAGGCCTGAAGGGATCATCTAGTCTGACCTCCTGTATAACACAAAGAACTTCCCCAAAGTAACTCTTAGAGCAGATCTTTTAGAAAAACATGCAGTCTTGTTTTAAAAATTGTCAGTGATAGAGAATCCACCACGACCCTTGGTAAATTGTTCCAGTGGTTAATTACTCTCATCATTAAAACTGTACACCTTATTTCCAGTCTGAATTTGTCTAGCTTCAATGTCCAGCCATTGGATCATGTTACATCTTTCTCTGCTCGATTGAAGAGCCCATTATTAAATAGTGTTTCCTATGTAAGTACTTACAGACTGTAATCAAGTCACCTGCTAACCTTCTCTTTTTTAAACTAAACAGACTGAGCTCTTTGAATCGATCACTATAAGGCATGTTTTATAATCATTTAATCATTCTCATGGCTCTTCTGTGAACCCTGTCCAATTTATCAACATCCTTCTTAAACTGCGGGAACCAGAACTGGATGGAATATTCCCGCAGTGATCACATCAGGGCCAAATATAGATGTAAAATGACCTCTCTACTCCAACTCAAGATTCCCCTATATGGATCCAAGGATTGCATTAGCCCTTTTGGCCATAGCATTGTTCTGGGAGATCATGTTCATCTGATTAATCATCGTGACCCCCAAATCTTTTTCAGAGTCACTGCTTCACAGGATAGAGTCTTCCATTCTGTAAGTATGGCCTACATTCTTTGTTCCTACATTTAGCCATAATAAAATGCCTATTGTTTGCTTGCACCCAGTGTACCAAGTGATCCAGATCTTTCTGTATCCATGATCTGCACTCATTATTATTTACCACTCCCCCAGTTTTTGTGTCATCTGCAAACTTTATCAGTAATTATTTTATGTTTTCTTCCAGATCATTAATAAAAATGTTAAATACTATAGGGCCAAAAACTGATTCCTGCAGGACCCCACTAGAACACACCCATTCAATGATTCCCTGTTTACAGTTATATTTTGAGATATCTTGGTTAGCCAGCTTTTAATCCATTTAATGTATGTCATGTTAATTTTATATCTTTCTAGATTGTTTAATCAAAATGTCACACCATACCATGTCTAATATCTTACAGAAGTGTAAGTATATTACATCAACACTAGTACATTTATCAACCAAACTTATGATCTCATAAAAAATATGAAGTTAGTTTGACAGGATCTATTTTCCATAAACTCCTGTTGATTGGCATTAGCTATATTACTCTTCTGTAATTCTTTGTTAATTGAGTCCTGGATCAGTCACTCTGTTATCCTGACTGGGATCAATGTCAGACTGACAGGCCTATAATTACCTAAGTAAATCCCATTTACCCTTTTTAAATATTGACACAATAATAGCTTTCTTCCAGTCTTCTGAAACTTCCTCAGCGTTCCAAGACCTATTGAAAAATCATCATTAAGGTCCAGTGATCTGCTCATACAGCTCTTTTAAAACTCTTGGTTGCAAGTTATTAGGACCTGCTGATTTAAAAATGTCTAACTTAACCAGCTGCTGTGTAACATTTTCCTGAGATATTAGCTGAATGGAAAGAGTTATCATAGAATATGACTATACCATCTAAGATATAGAACAGAAATATTTAACACTTCTACCTTTTCTGCATTATTGATAATTCTGCAATTTACACCTAATAATGGACCAATACAATTGTTAGGATTCTTTCTGGTCCTAATGTTCTTTAAAAACTCTTTAGTGTCTTTAACTCTGATGGTTATAGATTTCTCCTTTTGTCCCTATGCTCCCCTTATCAATTTTCTATAATTCCAATCTTCTAATTTATATTTTAAACTATCAACTTCCCCTTTCATTCTTTTATAGCTGCCTTCACTTCCCCTCTGAATTGGGTCAGTTTTTTAACCAATACTCAATTGTTTTTGAACAATTCCCAATTATCATTCACATTTTTTTATTAAATCCTTCCTCCCATCTGATTTGGCTCATAATTGTTTTCAGTTTTGTGAAATTGGCCTATTAAAGCAACTAGTACATCCATATCACTCTCTTGGACTTTATTCTGTTTGCACATTACAAATGTGATCAAATCACAATCAGTTGTACTTAAGTTACCATTAATTTTTAATTCTGTGATCAATTCCTCTTTATCCAGCAAGAATTCCCCTTGTTGGATGCAAAATAAATTGAAGACTGTGGATTTCTCATGAGCTGTGCTAACTGTGTAGATTAGCTATTTGTTATGACAGACATGAGACCAATCAGCATAGTCACACGTTATTGCTACTGTTCTTTGATTGGATGAAAAACTGTAATAAAGACAGGAAAGGCACATTTCTCCCTGGAGAAGGGTGGGCACAGCTAGTAAAATTAGGAGTAGCTAGATCGTGAGGATTAAAGTATTTAAAACTTTTTTGGCTGGCTGGCTGGCGAGCGAGCGGGCGGGCGGGCGGGCGAAGGGGGTGGCTACTTGAATGAAGTGTTGCCTGAGACCTCACTACACAATTTTTTTAGTAATGGAACATTATTGGCAAAGCTCCTATTTTAAATTCAATTTTCTCTTAACATATTAACTCAAAGTAATTGTGTGTGGCACATGTATGTGCAGTCCCCACTGCAAAGTATGTAGCCAGGTTCTTGTTTACGTTATTTAATTGCCTCTGTACCAGGGCTCTAGACAAGAGTTTTGCAGGGTGCTAGCTGTGAAGGGTGTGGTCAAATACTTTTGTCTCAAACTGTTAGATCTCAGGCTTTGGGAAACAGTCCCTATAATACTTTGATGTTAAGCACTGGGTCCTCATTCCAGATTTTAATGTTGTAAATGCATTTATAGAATTGACTGGTCATCACCTATTGCCTTTCCCCACAATTACTGTCATGAGTTAGTAATTGCTGTGTGCAAGTTCATGTGCTCGTAAGTGGGAAAGTTCCCCACAATGGGTTTAGCAGAGTGGCCAATGGTCCAATATTTCAGCTTAATGTTAATTAAGCTTCGTTTTATGTGCAATTGTCTTTACTAATCAGCATTTACAATAAATAGGCAGTAGAAGTGATGAAAGAAAGGGACTCTACCCTAAAACCTCCACCCACATTTAAGTCTTCAATAGACACCAAGGCATGTTCCTCACATGGGCATCACCAGCAAGAGTTATCATCACAACCTAGCTCTTCTGCTACTGGCCAACCACAGTGATAGGCTGCATGATTAGCCTACTTTGCACATGGTAACTGGGAAGAGCAGGCCATCAAGGACAGGGTTGATATGATGATGCTGGTGTGACATGCACCCTACATGTGTGAGGAGAGCAGAGAGGAGGTTGCTGCTACTGCAGATGCTGTCAGTAAGTTATGTAGTTTGTGTTTAAATGATTGTTTGTCATTGACTGTGTGCAGACCACTACTGTCAATGAACTGCGCTTGGCTTTCATAAAGAATAAGTACACACCAGTGGACAAAGTGGGAAAGGATTCCAATGAGAAACTGGCATCCTCCATCTTAATGGTGGATACATGAGAGGATTTTAGGGAGTAGAATCTTCTTCCATCCATATCTAGAAGCTCCACTTTACAGATCCCTGAAATGTGAGGTATGCCAGCAGATCAACTGGAGCAACATAAATAAAAGATCCAGCATTCAATTTTTAATCATCTTTGTAAACAGTTCTATTAACAGTTGGACTCATAAGTGTTTCAACGAAAAAATCCACCTGCATTAAGAACAAAAAATTCAACAAAAACATTGCTCACCCTCCTCATCATCCATGACATCTCACTGTCTTTAAATAAAAAAAAAGTTTCCCTCACTTTAAAAGCCATTTGTGTTCAAGAGTTCAAACTAAACTACAGCTATCTAAATACCTCTCTTCTCTCCTTAATGCTCTCTCTCCCTAAAGATTGCCCCCCTCCTGCACCTTCTTTCAGGGTGCAGTACCTTCCCTTGAAGATGCTGCTCTCTCCTCCTGCAAAATTCCTCCTCCTTTGCAGTCAGTATGCTGCTGGAAAAACTGTCCCAGAAGTCTTTAAGGAAGAAGTGCAGTCACTATGCATACAGAGGTACCCCTGGCAACCGCTTTCCCTTTTGCTGCTGCTCCTTCTGGAGTAAACACTACTCCCTCAGAGGTGAAAGCCATGTCCCCTATTGACAAGGAGGAGCACCTTTCCACATCATAATCAAGATTATCAGGGCCTCCAACTTATCCCTGTTGTGAACCTGCAGATGAACCCACAGAGCTGAGGCGCTTGCCCTGTCCTCGCTGTGGTCTTAGCTTTTTACATGAGTGATCTACAAGAGTCATGTTTGTATATATGTAAATAGTCAATAGCTAAGATGCCAGTAGTTGGCACACAAGAATATGTAGCATTGTTCTTGTGTTTGCAGGACCAGTAAAACTTGGTATGCACTGCAGATGGCTTCCAGTGTGCAACTCTTCACATGCAACTTTTAACAGGCTCGCCTACATTTCACTGAGTTTGCAGGTTAGAGAGATTGATTCTATGCACCTTCTGTCAAGCTAGCCGTGCCCCCTCCCCCCAGCAAGTGAGGAGTGGGCCTTCCTGCTCATCTCACCACCTACTACTCCATTTAGCTTCTTCTTTCTTCCACTCCTTTTCTTTACTTCTGTCTCCACTCTTTCCCTTTCTGCATTGTCACTTACCCTTCTTCTTTACAACACCCACAAAGGATATTCTAAGATGGCTGCTATATTCCTTTCATTCAGTCAATGCATTTTAGCTATGGGCCAGAAATGTTGTTTCCATGAATAGTCATGTGAATACAATTTTGTTCATATAAATATATTTCAGAAGTAAACACTGAAGGGGTGCAGACAGGGATTCAAACTGCATTTTCTAATTTGCTGAAATATTCTCTGCCTTGCTCTAGCATGAGTGCATTTCACAAGCTAAAAGGAAACCTGAGCAAAATATGTTAGATCAGAAAGGATATTAAAATACCATCAGGAACTCAAGCAGAGCTTTGCCAAGGATAAAAGTAATAGTACTGTATTTTAAGAAGCACAAATATAATTTCTGAGAAATGCACATTTCTTATTTACCTAAGCAGAGTTAAAAACTTGTGCATATTTTTAAATTGAAGAATGGTTATAAAAACCTCAAGTACTTGAATATAGAATCAAAATGAAACCAAGTGTCTTATCGAAAGCAACTACCTAAACTGATTAATGCTGTTTCCATTTTCCTTTGTCATAACCAGATATGGGACTTCTCATGTGTCTTACAAAGTAACGTTGTATGACAACAAACATGAAAATCAGAACAGAGCAAGAGGTTCTGATTCTGATCTTGTGACATCAGTTTTATACTGCTGTTCCTCCATTGGGTTCAATGGAATTGCTCCTGATTTTCACTGGTATGAGATTAAAATCAGGCCCTAGAATCCAACTCATGACTCCAGTTCTGCAACCACCTATGCATGCTATCATCAATGAGTAGATAGAATTGGACCCCAAGTCATTATTGTCTAATTTACCTTTTTACCCAACTTGTTTCTGTATCTTTTTCAAGTAGCCTGAAGGCAAAGAATAAGCAATAGAAATGATGTATCTTACTCTGATCCCTTCTTCCAGTTCGGCAGGGTACTGATTGTTTGCAGAAATGCTGCTTTTTCTTCAGAATGGTTGTTTCCGCCAGGATAGCTTCTTTTGCCTGTTTTAAGTGAAGCTCCACTGTCCCCTTGCACAGAATGTCTCTCCCAGCCTCTCTTTCCTTCCCACCCCTGAAAGGATGCTATCCATCTTTGTCCGCCAAATCTAAAAAGCAGATCTGTTTTGATATGTAGACCCAAGACTTTAGGAAGAAGCTGGTTGAGAAAATGTGTATGGTGGCTGCCAGCTTTCTAGACAAGATCCTAAAAGTCTAAACAGACTTGGCACCAGCCTGATTTTCCAGGAGTTCCATCGTCTTTTTATTACACAAATCAAATAAAATTTAAAAACCCTACTCATCTGATAAGATTTCACAAAAAGCTTTTAATCTTCAATCATCTAACCCACAACTTCTTGAAGGCGCTCCTTCCTGCTATTTATTTTCATTAGCACAGTTTCAAACTTATTCAAAATAAAGGAATAAGGTGGGTGAAGTAATATCTTTTATTGGACTAATTTCTGTTAGTGAGAGAGAGAGAAGCTTTCACAGAGCTCTTCTTCAGGTCTGAAAAACGTAATGTCACAGCTTCATGTAACCAGTTCAAAGTTTTTAAAATGTATTTTTCCATTGCTTTTTAGCGGTCATCCCTTCTGTGGAAATCACGGCACGCAGCCACAAGTCAAGGGGAAAAACATCGGTGAGGATTATAATGAGAACTATCAGAGGTAAAAAGGTATCTCATCAGATTTTCACCAGGTTAACTTAGCATTATCTATAATCACTGTGCAGGGCACTGCACTCACCAACTGTGTCTTGAGTTTTTCAGAGGAGGCCACAAGATACAAAGATTCTTGATAGACATCATGGCAGGCATTCAGGAGTCTACATACCAAAGTTGAAATTGATAAAAAAAAAATGCCCAGGGAGCAAGGGGGTAGAGATCCATTTACCTTATTTGTCTTAATAAGTAGAGAGGAAGAGTTAGGGGAATGAAAATTTCTGAAACTGAAAACCTGGATATTCACCCAACTCTGACTCCCTAACAGTTTTCTTGACCACTGGTTGTAATGGAATTTTAGAGGGGTTCAGTGAGGAACAAAAAAAAAATTCAAAAAGCCTTTTTGAGGGTGACCTTTTCCTTTATTTCTACAGATGGGTTCAAAACAAAACCATGGCTCTAAATAAGCCACCTCCCTCCCCAAACATTGTGGAAATAATGGATCTGGATCTCAGCTTCGTGACAGCATTTCTCAAACGTTAGCAACCCGAGGACCCCCTTTTTGATTTAAATTTTTTCGCAGACCCCCCAAGCCATCTTCTAATTTGTCCTGGGGGTGCTCAAAACCCGCTCAGCCCCAAACCTCACCCCCACCCTATTTCTTCCTGCCCCCGCTCCACCCCTCCTCTTCCCCACTTCCTTCCGCCCCCTCCCCGCTCCTCCCCCTCCCTCCCAGTGCCTCCTGCACACCATGGAACAGCTGTTCAGCGGCATGCAGGAGATGCTGGGAGGGAGGGCGAGGAGTTGATCAGCAGGGCCAGTGGACCCAGACATGACTTGCAGACCCCCTGGGGGGTCCATGGACCACAGTTTGAGAACCGCTAATGAGGCAAAATACAATCTTAAAATGATGGGTAATTTCAGAGTCAGATCCAGACTCTGCAACTAGGGTCTATTTCTTTTTAATTTTTTTCACTTTTGGGTCTGAAGAGCTTTTCTCTCAATTTTAAACTGTGAGCTCTGCCTTGGGTGTCCTATCTGTGACACAATTGCTTGTAACCATGCAGAAGTGTCTTCTGCAGGACTGGGACCTCTATTATCTGGGCAAGAATTCCATTTGACTGTTACAAATCTACAGACATTCCTTTGTCATTGGAGTGTCATGCTATTTTTAGCCAGAAGCAGAAGTATCATGAAAAATTATTTTCTCTTTTGAGATTTCCTGTCCCTGCCTTACCAACTCAAGATCATGAATTATTTTGAAGGATACCCATCACTAGTACTATCTCACTCAATGGTATCAGGCGACTGCTCTTTTCAAGACCTATGTATGTGTGTATATTGTGAAAACATCCCCCCTTTCGGGGGGGTGGGGTGGAAGAAAGCATCTGTCTGTTCCTATTCAGCTAGAAAACACAAACCACCTAGCACCTGTGCAGCAGATCTAACCAGCTGATGTACTGCATATAAATCCATAGCGGCAGGCAATGATGTATGGCCTGGTAGGGTGAGTGGGGATACATTCCGTAAGAGAGAACCTACTGCACCATTAAAATAATTTCCTTCCTTTCATAGTTCCTCTGCCCATGATCCTGTTGTTTTTCTTCTTCCCCCAACAACAGTGATGTTGAATACTGATCAGACATCACAGCTAAGCCCAGCTCCAGCTTGTCATGTTCATTTAAATGATCTGGGTTCCAACTTCCAAGCACCTAGCTCAAGATTTTTAGAAGTAATTGGCAGGTTATGTAACCCACAGACCATCAGGTAATATTTTGGTAACGGTGTGCAGGTGTTGGCATTTTCATGCCAACCATGCACTATAATAAACATGATAAAGATGGGAATGGTTACCTTTTTTTTTTTTGCAGGAAGAAAATAAAGGTTTGGCAGGGTTAAAAAAAAATATATCCAACACAACCACACAAAGGGCTAAGAGGAATCAGAGCATCTAAAAATAGCATCTATATTCAAAATTAAAATGAGAAGTTTATTGAAAGCAATACACAAATATCCCCTGACAACACTATTGCACTATGTAATCCAAATGGCATTTGCTTTTTGATTATGCAGAAGATCAGCAGCACAGCCTATGGAGAAAAACACTTTGTCTCTCCCTCCTCAATAAGACAACCTTAAAACGTAAGAGATATCCAAGCATGTTTTCAGTGCATGTGAAAGTGAATCTGTATCAAAATCTGGAAGGCTTTGTTGCTACCACATTTCAACTTTCCTTCCTCTAATGTGGAGATTTAAAGCAACATTGAAAGTTCTTTTACACTTGTCCAAAACCATCGAGGTACTTCATTGTTTAAAACCATTTTAAATCTAGACTTTTAAGTGTTCATTCTATAAAACAATATTGCTTTCTGCAGTGTATTGCAATACCTCCCCCACCATTTATAATATACCAAGAAAGCAATAACAGCAGCCACTAGAGAACTGTGCTATATAGATTGAACTAAGCATTGAGTCGGCACTATCGTCTCTTTGGGTCATCACCTTTCTTATAGTGATTGGCATATCTGATCTCACATTGTTCAACTTGTCTCTTGATTGGCCAGTTCCCTACTTTAGACCTCCCAAAGGCACAGCCTTGGATGCAGTGCTTTGTCCAACAGTTGTGCTCCTCAGAAGCAGCTAAGCATTTTCATGAGCAGAGGACAGCGAGGTGAGAGAAAACGTCAATCATCACTAGCAGCACTGCCATCCCTGCTGCGCTGATATTGAAGAAAGAATACCATTTAAGTGACTTCTGCATAAATGCTGTTATTTTCTTCTGTCATTTTTATGGGAAATAAAGGGCCTGCAGAGGGGAGTTGGATATCTAACACCATTGTGATGGTTGAATTGCTTTGTTGTACCCAATTTTCAGGCACTTCAGATTTATTTTAATATTAAATATATTTTCAAAACAGCATATGAGAAGAGAAATCTGTTTTGACCTCATGCATATTCAATATCAATAGTATTTTCTGGGTTTTTTAAATAAAAAACTCGCTTCCTAAACAAAGCCACATGTGGCTCAGTGCTACTTTACATCTTGTATGTGAGATTTTACGGATCAACAGAAATTGATCCCTGGCTCTTGAGGAACTCTGGAGGGGAAAAGGGAAGAAGATACTTTCTCATGATGGCACAGAGCAATAGGAGAGCCTCTCCACTGGCATAGCTTCAGTGTAATAGTAAGCAGAGAAGAAATGAAAAGAAAATTATTCATAAATTATAAAGCCACAAGGGACTTTTGTCACCATCTAGACTGACGTCCTGTATAATAGAGCCATAGAACTTCCCTGAATTAATTCCTGTTTGAAACAGAGCATATATTTTTAGAAAGACATTTAATCTTGATTTTAAAATATACTAGTGATAGAAAATCCAGCACAACAACACTTGGTAAGTTGTTCCAATGCTTAATTACGCACATTATTAAAAAGTTGCACCTTGTTTCCAGTCTGAATTTGTTTAGATTCAGTTTCCAGCCATTGTTATAACTTTGTCAGCAGGATTGAAAAGCCCATTTTGAAATTTCTGGTCTTCATGTAGATACTTACAGACTTTGATCAAGTCATCCTGTAACACAGGCAGCCACCTCCTGTGTGTGTCCCCTCATGGCCAGGAGTCACTCTACAGCACCCTGCCTACGTTTTTCCCCTCGTCAGGCCCTTTAAGAACTCACTCAGTTCAAAGGTAGTTCAAACAACCCACACAGCTAGTTCTTGGGTACACACTGGCACTCCAGGCCCCAACCCTAGTTCAGTCTCTCTCAGTCGTCCAAAATAAGTCTTTGAAAATAGAACATACATTCTTTATAAATTCATAAAGTCTTTATCCCAGTTTCAGCTGGGCACAGCCACTCCTCCTTAAGGGTAGGTCTGCTTCCCAGTATCCTCTGCCTGGAGCTGGTCCTTCTCCACAGGCCTTTCCAGTCTCCCCCAGGCCTCCCTGCCTGGAGAATTTTCCTCACTGTCTCCTACTTCTTGAGCTTTCCCCTTGCTGCAGGGTGCTGCAAGAGCCATCTTGCTCCCTGTAGAGTCTACAGACATAGCTGTGGTGTTCTGGGTTTCTCCCTGTGACCCAGGGACCCCTTGATACCAACTGGTGGAGGGCACAGGGATCCCCTGGTCTGATATGTGCATAATAATTCACCAAAGGTGGCATTTCAGATCTCTATGGAGAGCCATTAGCCCACTACTAATCATAATCATGAAATGTACATAAAGATAATATGTATGTATACTGAAAATTATGCCTATAAGGTCTTGGGGTTAAAACAGGTCACCAAGAGGTAACATACTTCGGAGACGTTCCTTTTAGGCAGGAGGTAACTGACACTTTTGTCTGATCATTTGTATATTGTATGCCTCAAACTGTATGCCTATTTGCATACTGAGCCAGGTACAAATTGTTTCTGCCTGTAGATTTTGCAATCTCTCAAACAGGAAGGAGGTATCCTTGTTATGAATAAAGACAAAGGATTAGTCTGTTATATCTTGAAATGTAAAGCGACACTGAATCCAAGGCGATAGCATGCATTGTCTTATGAAAGCAGCGTCACAGCCTGCATGGCTGTAAAGCACTGCAGGGATTTTATTAGAGATGAGAGTACGTTGTTAGTTAAGTCTAGGCTCTAGCTTGCATGTTATGATTTTATTTTATATATAACCATTTGTTTCTTATACTTCTACTTTCTACCACTCAAATCTCTGTGCTTTGTTAAATAAACGTACACTTGATTTCACAATAAACAAATCTAGGTGCTGTGAGATAAGCAGAGAGGTGATCTGAGGTAAAACTGGCAAGCTGGGGTGTACTGTTTTTTGAAAGCTGCGGATCAGTGAATGCAGCAACTGGTCCACTGAACACAAGCTGCACACTCCAGGGAGACACTTGGATACTGAAGTATGCCTATTGCTAACCTGCAGAGTGACAGAAGGGCTGGTGAAGCTTAGCACAGTGGTTCTCAACTTTAGCAACCTGAGGACCCCCATTTTGGTTTAAAAAATTTTGCAAACCCCCCAAACTGGCTTCTAATTTTCCCTGAGGGTGCTCACCCCCAGCTCAGCCCAAGGCCCTGCCCCCATTCCACCCCTACCCCCAACGCCCCACCTCTTCCTGCCCCCTCCCCCGAGCATGCCCCATGCCCGCTCTTCCCCCTCCCTCCCAGTGACTCCTGCAGGCTGCTGAACAGCTGTTCCGCAGCATACAGGAAGCACTGGGAGGGAGGAGGAGGAGTTGATCAGTCCCTATTCCACTACAAACTTCTTGTGTGACCTAGAAATCAATGGAAGTTAGAAGCTTAAATACCTTCGAGGATCTGGGCCTTAGCTGCTCCGTACCTCAGCTCTCCATCTATAAAATGAGAAATGCTTCCCTATCTCTCGTAGCTGTTGTGAGGATAAATACATTAAACCTCATGAGGCACTCAGATACTTATATGGCCTCCCTCACCATAGTAAGTAAGATACACAGACATGTAGTGATAAGTCCTCTTTCTCCACACCATTCTTCTTGAGCAACAGTGTGCAACAAACCCCAGGGCTGGCCTTACCATGAGGCGAACTGAGGCGGCTGCCTCAAGTACCAGACTGGGGGGGGGGCGCCACTAGGACCCAGAGTGTAGAAAATTGTGTCTGCTGCTGGTGCATATGTATTCTCGCTGCTCTAGAAGCACAGAGATGGTGGAGTGCTTTGCTGGAAGAAGGAGGGCACAAAAGACATAACAGGCAGGCAGGAGAAAAGGTGAGAGGGAATAACAGAAAGCAGCAAGAGCTGCAGGAGAGAGAGGAGGAGGAGCCTCTCCTGCACCTCTCTAGCACCCCCAGGAGCCTGGACTGATTAACACCAGCTTCTCAGGGAGCTTCCTGTTTCCTGCTGCTTCCCTGAACCCACTTGAGGAGAACAGGCAGTCAACTGAAGTAGTAGGAGCCAGTTAGGCTCTTAAGACGCTGATATCTTCTCTCACTCAGGCCCTGCTACCAGCCTGCTTATTTGTCCTCTTCAATTGAGTGTTGAGAGCCACTATAGCTGGCACAGAACAGCAGTCATGAGTGAAAGAAGAAAATGCCCCTCTGGGGCAGCATTCAGAAAAAGAAAGAAAGCAAAGGAAGCTTTTCTATCTAAGCAGGAAGGCGCTCTCCTGAGATACATAGACACAAATGTTCACGGTGAGCCTTTCGGCCCCAGTGAGGATGAGAGTGGTGAGGAGATGCCCGATCTTCCAGTTAGTCAGAGTGCAGGTGACCTGCCAGCTACTGCAGCATCCATATCTCCATCTCAAATGGATGTAACCATGCACATTCCTGAAGAAAAGTGTAGATCAGAGAAGAGTGTGGTGGAGGCGCAAGAAGCAGCTGCTGCTGAGCTTAGTTCCTGAAGTCTAGATAATCCAGGACTGTGGGCCCACTTGAGCAGTAGCCTGAGGACTTCCTTGTACTGCATGGACAACAGCGAGTGAAAACTTCATGTTCCCCAAAGACAATGAAATTAGAAGTTTCCATCCAACACATTACTGGCGTGAAATCCCCAATGGTGACAAAGTGGAGAGGCCATGGCTTATGTACTCCAAAACCTAGAATGCTGCATACTGTTTTTCTTGCAAACTCTTCCAGTCTAATGTTCCAGCCACACTGGGTTCTACAGGAACAAAGGACTGGAAAAATCTGGCTAGAAATCTGGCATGCCATGAGAAGGCAGCAAATCACCAGAGAGCATTCCATAGGTGGAAAGAGCTTGAGATGAGACTAAGATTAAAGGCCACCACAGATGATCAGCATCAAGAGAAGATTGCATCAGAGTCTCTTTACTGGCAAAATGTTCTGAAAAGGCTCATTGCCATTGTGAGAATGTTTGCTACCCAAAACACACTAGCACTGCGTGTCACTTCAGATCAGCTGTATGTGCCAAACAATGGAAACTTCCTTAAAATTGTGGAGCTGATGGCTGAGTTCGATGCTGTATTCCAGGACCATCTAAGAAGAGTCACCACCCAAGAAATGTACACACACCACTACCTTGGAAAAACAATTCAAAATGAGATCATACAGTTACTGGCAACAAAAGTCAAACAGAAGATTGTGGCAGATCTGAAGTCAGCAAGATATGACTCTGTTATTCTGGACTGCACACCTGACATCAGCCATACAGAACAAATGACTTTAATGGATGGTTTTGTAACAACAAGAGAACCTAGTGAAAATGTCCCTGCATTTTTTAGAATTTATTGTCATAGATGATACTACAGAAGCTGGTATGACAAATGTGCTTCTTAAAAAGCTGGAAGATATGGGAATTGTGATAGCTGACATGAGAGGTCAAGGCTACGATAATGGTGCCAACATGAGAGGAAAGAACAGAGAAGTGCAGACACAGATTCAAGAATTAAACCCTCAAGCTTTTTTTGTCCCATGCAGTTCTCATTCATTGAACTTGGTGGTCAGTGATGCAGCATCAGCTTCTAGTGAGGCTGGTGAATTTTGTAATGTAATTCAAAGCACCTATGTATTTTTCTCTGCATCAACGGCAAATTTTGAAGCAACATTGGGGAACATCCTCTCTGACACTGAAACCACTGAGTGCCCACACGATGGGAAAGTCGAGTGGAGGCGATAAAGCCTATCAAACACCAAATTGGGAAGATAGATGATGCCCTAGTTGCCATTATGGAGAATAATGCTATGAGAGGAAATCTTCGTGGGAGAACAGTGGCAGAGGGAAACAGAATCACCAGAAACATACATAACTTCAAATTTCTGTGTGGCTTAGTGTTGTGCATGACATACTGTTTGAAATAAATGTTGTAAGAAAGAGACTCCAAGGTGTTGACCTTAATATATCTGGAACAATGGAACAACTGGACAAAGCAAAGTCATACCTACAGTCTTAACAGTCAGATGAGGGATTTCAAAACGTTCTAAAGAGTGCACAGAAGTTGGCAGAGGAACTTCACACTGAAGCTATTTTCCCACCCATTCAAGAATACAAGAGTCACCGAAGAAGAAGACATTTTGATTATGAGGCATGGGATAATCCCATAAGAGACCCCAAACAACAATTCAAAGTTGAATTCTTTAACCAGGTGCTAGAGTATGCAATACAGTCAGTTGAAAGACGTTTCATGCAGCTCAAGGAACACAGCAGTATATTTGGGATATTGTATGATATTCCAAAACTCCTCACTATACCTGAAGAAGACCTACACCAGCAATGCAGGGCACTAGAGACAGTGTTGACACATTATGACATGCGCAATATTGATGCGAGTGATTTAAGTGATGAACTGAAAGCCCTTTCAAGATACATTTCAGCAGGATCAACTCCAAAGGCTGTTCTTTAATATATGTGCACAAATAAGATGACCACCCTCTTTCCAAATGCTTTTGTTGCTCTGCGCATACTTCTAACACTTCCTGTAACAGTTGCCAGTGGAGAACGCAGCTTCTCCAAGCTGAAGTTAATAAAAACACATCTATGCTCCACAATGACACAGGAGAGGCTGGTCGGCCTTGCAACCATATCAATAAAGCATGAGCTGGCCCAGACTGTAGACCTTCAGCAGGAAGCAGTTCAAATCTTTGCAACCAAGAAGGCACGGAAAGCACCACTTTGATTATTCAAACAGATAAAAATGCCAGACAAGAAAAGTTACATTTGCTGTTCAGGCGTTTGAAAGTTAAGTGTTACTTAACATTTTTGAACAAGGCATTTTAAGTTGTTAGTTCTCCTTTATTGGGGTAGGTAGCAGAGCAGTACCATGAGAGGAGTAGAACAGGAAGAAGGCAGAATGGAGACCTTTCAAAGTTTTGGCCCAAGCGAGGGAGCATGGGAGCGTCATTTGATCTCCCTGCCTCAGGTGCCAAAATGTTGTGGGCCAACCCTGAGGAACCCCCAAATAGTTGGGTTCTACTACCCACATGACCTTCCAGAAATCCCTCCCCCCATGCAGTGGGTCTACAACTGATCTGCTGCTGAACCTTTGGTAGAGGAGATACGGTAGGATTTATCACTTAATCCCAATGAGGCCTTTTAATTGTTAATATACAGTGCCAGAACATCTCTATGCCCATATCAGGCAATTGAATTCTTTCCTAGTAGGATAATTGGCTCTGAACTCAAAAGTGTAATGACAATGTAAAATCCTTTAGAAGAACAAATGTCAGTCATTTTCTAGTGGCCAGTTGTTGATTATGGGATGTTCTGAAGCCATAAATATTTTAACCATAATTTTTACACCTCTGGATATTATTCCTAGCATTACCTATCCTTGTACTATCTAAATGAAGAGAACAAGGAGCATGAATGACTGATAGGAGAGCCCAATGCTAAATTGCCATAGACCTGTGGAAAGGATAAAAATCCATTTCTCTGCTATCAATCTTTCCATAGGAAAAAATATCTATGCTTTTTAAAATCTTACACCCTCTATCATTTTTATGCATATAGATTTCAAAATAAAATTAAAGATTAGGGACAATGTTTAAAAATAAGTCTGCATGTTTTCACAGCCTTTAAAATAAAAGAAAAAAAAGTAATACTGAAGGGGAAAAAATCTGCTTGCTCCCAGTTAGGTTTATTAAGTCAGTCATAAAGGCAGCTGATCTAAAATGCATCAGCTGTCACCAGTTCAGACCCAGTCTGACAGTTCAATACCTCCTCATCTTCTGAGAATGGCAGTGCTGAACCCTGAGTAAACTGCGTCTGTATGCAAACTGTCAAAGAGCACTTGGCATATCATTAGGACTGACCTCCATGGCTGCAGTGACAACAGGGAACATTACAGCCAATTGTCATCAGAGTTAAAATTAATCTACAGATCTCTGAATTCAGCAGTAGGTGAAGCAAGCCCCACAGTTAATGGTCAGTTGATGAACTACATAATTTACTAAAATAATCTTCACCCTTTGGAGACTGCAGACGTATACTGCATGTTCCATATATATTCTCTATAGCTATATTCCTTCCTAAGCATTTATTTGACATGCAACATGATTGTCAGTACACCCTAAGGGCTTAGTGGTGGATTGTATAGCCAGAGCAGCATTTGGGTCTAGGGGGAGATAGCAAAAGGTCCATTACCTATGCAGTGTTAGCTAGAGCCCTGCATACAGGGAAGCACACTTACTGACAATCCTTGCTGTGTGCTTAAAAAACGAGGAGTCCTTGTGGCACCTTAGAGACTAACACATTTATTTGGGTATAAGCTTTCGTGGGCTAGAATCCACTTCATAAGTCCATGAAAGCTTATGCCCAAATAAATTTGTTAGTCTCTAAGGTGCCACAAGGACTCCTCGGTTTTTTTGCTGATACAGACTAACACGGCTACCACTGAAACCTTAAAAAAAAGAGTAGCTGGTATTATCATTAGCCCACACCAACAGGCTAAGTCTCAGAGCAGAGACACTGATTTACCATAAGTTAATTGCTCATAACTTCTTGCTAACCTATTTACATCCACTTTAATCCAAATCCAAATGCAAACATGCCCTTTACTTGAACCAGTATTTTCATTTAAAGGATCTTTAGTCAAAACTGACTGTGGAAGGCAGGGCTTTGGGGGTTACAGGCTTGAACATTTGGATAAGCTACTGGGCACATTTTCAAACCAGGGATCCTAAAGCTAAGCAGCTAAATCTATATTTATGTCCCCCAAAAGTGGCCTAGTTTTCAGTGGTGACTTCAATAGGTTGTGTGGAAGCATAGCACATCAGATAACAAGGCCGTATATATGAAATGTCTTTAGGTTCCTTATTTGAAAATTGTGGCAATACTTTCTGTCCTCCCTCATAAAATTGTCTCCACGGATCCCCACTTGAAGTGTGGACCTCTGAAAGCATAAAGCTGTAAAAAGGGCCATGTGCTGCTTCCTTCCCCTCCCCCAAGAAGGAGTTTATAAAGAAAGAATCACACAGTTTCTCTCACTCTTTTCCTGTCTTCTTCAGCTGTCTATGACAACAATACTACCTGATTTTGAGAAACTTTTGATCCCTTATCTTAAGAATACTCATTTGTGATCGTATGACTGCTCTCCCCTAAGGCCTTCATGAAAGCATTATATCTCATGAGGCTATCCTAGTGAGCAAACAAACAATGTTCCATGTTTCTGTAGTGAAATTCAGAGGTGTTTGTGTATTCATCATAAAGGAAGCTTCCATTCATAGCATAGTTTTCCTTCTCTATAGGTGGGTTCTACTCTTCAGTGCCTCACTGGATACCTGCCTGGTAGAAATAAATTGCTGCGATGGCTTCTTCTACTATATTGGGGCAGAGGGGAATAGGGTGCACAGAGAGTGTATTGGTTATGATAAAGCCTATTACAAGTTACAGAGTGAACAGGAGACCTGTACTTTCTCTTACTTCCCCACCCCCACACCATTCCCTCATTAAAGGGATTTAAAAATATCTAAGGGAACCCTGCCCCATAGCCCCTAAAGCAGGAGTAGTTTATTTTTTGTCACAGGCCAAATTTCTTGCTCAAGGTATAGTCCAGACTCAAGAAAAAATAATTTAAAAAACAATAATGATAATAAGTAAATAAAAAGATTTTGGGAACCACTCAAAAGTGTCTGGTGGTCCAGATTTGGCTCATGATCTGCCTCTTGACTACCCCTGCCGTAAAGTGAAGTGATATCCTTCCTGGTTTGCCCCGTAGCTATGGGGGTTGAAGAGAAGGCCTTACTCTTCCCTCCATCATCGCCAGGAGAAATGGAAGACAAAGGTTTTGGAAAAAAGTTACATTCTAGTGATAATGAAAATCTGACTAAAATGAGCTGGTTTGTTATGAAAAATGGTTTTACTAAAAGGTTTCATGCGCATGTGTTTGAGAGGTAAATTCTGTGTACTATGTGGAACACAGAAATTACCTCTGTGCTTGTTGGAGAGTACACAATACCTCTCAGACTAGAAAGAAAATTTAATATTAAATAATAAGAGCTATGGGCTCTATGCACCAATTGCTTCCCAATTCTGTACCATCCTAGTCCTGACCTTAGAGAGAGTACAGCATGTGATCCCTAACGGACCTTATTCCAGTGAGATACTGGCATAATGGGGTAGGGCTCTGCCCCACCTACAGTATGCTCCCTTTGTCAAAGTGGAGAAGGGGCAGCTGGCAGAGGAGCTGGCTTCATGCTAGCTGCAAGTTCCCCTCCCCCAGTGGAATTCCCTACTAGTGAGTTCAAGTCTGAATCAGGCCCTCTCTGATATTGCTTTTATGAAGAAGATATTTTGAATATTATGCAAGCCAAATGACTACACTTAGTATTAATACAGATAATGGTAATAAATATCTACTCACATCACCCATAAGGAAAAAAACTGTTATCGAGGTTAAGTTTACTGAAGGCTTACTGTACATGGATCGTTTCAAGGTACTTACTATGCAATTCAATGTAAGAGCAATGTTGCAGTAAGCTTCTGGAAGATCATACAATGATCTTATATACAAAGCAGCCCTGAGAAGGGAAAATACTATTGAATAGCTAAAGGTTCTGGTTTATTAAACATTACTATTGTAATATCAACACAATAATTATATTGTTAGATGACCTATTTAAAAGACAGAGTTAACATGTGACCGTATTTCAGAAGCTATAAGCAATTCTTTAAGTAAAATCTTGCAGTCCTTGTTCAGATGTTATTCAAGCAAGAGTCCCATTGGCTTCATCAGGACAATGTAAATATAATTTAATAAGTTAAGTGGAGCAACAATAGTAACTATGGATGTACTCAGAACCAAATTCTGACCTCAGGTATATGCACGTGTGTGTTGCAGCAAGATTTGACCATACTTACGTACCTACTGAAATTACTAACTCAAGGCCAGATTTTCCTCTTGCTGAGTAATAGCCTGTTCTGAATATCCCCTCTGGAAACATCGCTACTACTCTGATGTGGGCGCCATTGTTCTGAGCATTAACAGAAAACTTATTCTTCTCATGCTAATTACTTTAAAATAGCTACAGATGCCAATAGCATTAAGCTGGATTAATGCCACATACACACAATTTCTAGTCAGATAATTAACTATAAAGTAAGACAAAGTATTTTATTCCTAGAAATTCCTCTCTTTTCCCCCGCTCCCCCCACTAGCTAGGATGTCCTTCTAGAACTCATTCACGGTTCCACTTCACTCTGCCACTCATGAGTTATGAGGTCATCCCTAATTGAAAAAAATATTTCTCACTCACAGTATCCACTGTCATATTTTCCTCTCTATTAGGCATTAATAGAGAATAGCTAGATCAATAGTAAAAGTACTTGAGCCCAGCAGTTTAGCAGATATCTGAGCCTCTGATCCCCTGGTAAGGGTGGTCATTTTCCATTTGACTTTAAAATTATATGCAAGAATGTTGGTATTAATCTATGAACCCACTTTGTGTAGTTAGAAAATACAGAACATAAAAAACTGCATTTTTTTAGACTCCTATATCCTTCACTGCTTTTCAATAGGCATGGCTGGTGGTTTTTTGGTTTTGTTTTTTTAATCACATAACCCATAACATTGTCTGGCATATTTCATACAGAGTTTTCAGTTACACAGAACCACATCTGACACTCTTCCAGTACAATATCACTACCCAGGAGGAATGGGAACTTGGAGGTAACAAAAAAATTAATTGATATTTGGCACATCAAGAACTTTATTTTTATAAAAGGCACTGAATATTTACATTTCTTTTTTCTTCATGCCAGGAGACTACAGGTTATTGCCAAATTGTCTGTAGGTTAACACATCTTTGATAGTTTATATTTGCAATGAAACAAGCTGTGGAAATTAAATTGAATCAAAAGTATTGATAACTGTTGGCAGTTCAGCAGGGTTCCTCTTCCATCTGATCACTCGCACAATTAACTGACAGGGAGTAGGCCCTGCAGTTCCACTGTATGAATTTTTGGTTGAATTACTGCCCTCAAACAGTAGGCAGTTTCCAGCTGTTATGAGTATATGCTGGGATATTTCTTCCCTTCCTCCTCCCCCTTATTCTTATATGTAACCTTTCTGCCCATCTGAGGTGGCAGCAACAAGGGCCGGGTTCAGTATCTAGGGGTTCCTTTTCAATAACACAAGGCAAAACCGGCTCAAGCCCCCACCCAGTGACCTGGAACAATTATATACCACCTCTCTGGGTGCCTCTAAGAGGCAATACTTCCCCTCTTGCAAGCACAGAGTCTGAGTTTAGCAAAAGCCTTTTAATAAAGAAGGGAAACAATGTGGCATCATGTGGGGAAACACCACAAACAGGATAACATAAACCATGAGAAAAATACCCAAGTGAGTTTAGCAGTGTCCTTTTCCCCTCAGGGTCTTAAGTCCAGCAACCGAACAGTCACCTCCCCCCCCCACACACAGTTTCTGTCCTTGGTTAGTGCAGCCCCAGAGTTCAGAAGTTCATCTGCAGAGTTTAACTCCCAGCCTGAGTGGAAAGGGGGGGAGGTATGGGGGCACCTTACATGTTCCGCTGCTCGGGTCAACAGCCAATTGCCACACCTCTCCATGGGGTTCTGTTACAGTCTTCACCGCCAGCCACGCCTCTCCACCAGCTACCCCCTCACCAACATGGTCTCCGCTACTTAACACAGCTCTTAGTGATTTCAGCTGTTAGTAGGGGAGCCTCAATGCTGGAGCATTCAGAACCACTAGCCCTAGGAATCAGTGATTTCAGCTTTGCAGCACATAACAAGACACCTAACCGAGTCAAAATTAGCTCTGTTATTACACTGTGAAGAGAGAAGGGATCAAAGTGGTGTTTAGGCCCCTCAGAAGGTGGCCACACTACCAGGTGCAAATACCTGTCCACAACCTCTCTTAATTTACTGGGTTGTGGAACCCATGTCCCTTGCCTAGCAAGTGCTACTTATTTGAGGGCGAGTCCCTCAGTCATAAAATGCCAAGTACAGTTCTACTGTCCTTGAGTCACATAACCAGGATAACAACCCTTTATTACTCCTGCCCCAATAACAAAGAGACTGGCGGTCCCACAGCAGCCAATGACCATTTGGGCAAGCAGTCCCATCATGCTAGGCAGGGTGGGTGTGCCCATGCAAACTAGATCAGCCCCTGAAGTCCTTTTCCACAGCGCACCACCAGATGTCAGGGTAGAGCTCATTCAGACTCTGCTTACATATAGAAAGAAAAATGGTTGCTTGACTAGACAATGTGAAACCCCACCATGAAAGGTAAAAGCCAGTAACACAGAAGGTTAGCTGCTCAGAGCTTTCTCTTTCCATTCCTTCTTGTTTTTAGTGCCCAGCCTCCTCCTCTCAGAAAAAGAAAAAGAAGAAAATTCTTGAAAGACTACCAAAAATTCTGCTTAACATCAGCATCAGAGGAATTAATTAACTTTATAATAAAGTTTTGTTCATAAATAGGGAATACATTTTTAATAAATGTTTTAATAAAAAGTTAAATTGATTGTTAGAGAGTTCAACAGGTTGCTTATAACCATGGTGAATAACCCTTTATAACACCTTCTCCTAGTGTGCTTATCTATCTCTAACACACTACTCATGTCCGTAACATATTTATAGCATCTCAATCATTTATAAACCCTTTATAAATGGAATCTTAACATGAAATGTGACTGAGGAATCTTGGTGAGCCAAAGGATCCCAAAGTCCAATTTAATTGTAGTTTTATGATAGAATATTAGCAAGCATATCAGCAACCAGCAAAAAAACAAAAGGTATTTCCTTTTATCATTTTTAAATTTGTCGTTCAGTTTCATTGAATGTTCCCTCAGAGAATCACAGAAATGTAGGGCTGGAAGGGACCTCAAGAGGCAATCTACTGTAGTCCCCTGCTTTGAGACCATCTCTTACATGTCTGTCTAACCTGTTCTTTATAACCCCTAATGAAAGGGATTCTAAAGCCTTCCTTGGAAGCCTACTACAGTACTTAACTACCCTTATAGCTAGAAAGTTTCCCCCCACCCCCAATACTTAACCTAGATCTCCCTTGAAGATTAAGCCCATTACTTCTTGTCCTCCCTTCCGTAAACATGGAGAACAATTGATCAGTATCCTCTTTATAACAGCCCTTAACATACTTGAAGATTTATCAGGTTCCCCTTCCCCTCAGTTTTTTTTCTTAAGGCTAAGCATGCCCAGATTTGTAAAACCCCACACATCTTTCCTATATATCAGGTTTTCTAAAACTTTTAGCATTATTGCTGCTTTCCTTTGGACTCTCTCCAATATGTTCACATCCTTCTAAAAGCGTGATGCCCAGAATTGGACACGATACTCCAGCTGAGAGTTCACCAATGCTGAGGATTGTCTTACATATGACACTTGTGTTAATAAACACCAGAATAGCAGCAGCTTTTCACAAATGCATCACATTGCTAGCTCATACCTGCTTTGCAATCCACTATAACCCCCAGATCCTTTTCAGCAATAGTATTGTTGAGCAGTTATTCCCCATTTTGTAGGTGGGCATTTGATTTTTCTTTCTTAAGTGCAATATTTCACTTTTGTTTTTGTTGAATTCAGACCAATTGTCCAATTTGTTAAGGTTGTTTTGAATTCTAATGTTGGCCGCCAATGTGCCTGCAACTCCTCCCAGCTTGGTATCAGCTGCAAGTTTTATAAGCATGCTCTCAACTCCACTATCCAAGTACTGACCTCCCTCTGTAGCCTCCACCATATACACCCTACTAGTCTGACAGCGAACCAGATAACTACTCTGAGTACAGACTGTCAGCCAGTTGTGCGCACAACTTATATTTTTATTTAGACCACATTTCCCTAGTTTTCTCATGAGAAGATGATGTGGGACTGTCAAAAGCCTTATTAAAAATCAAGATATATGACATCTGCTGCTTCCCCCACTCCAGCACTCATCACTAGGCCAGTAACTCTGTTGAAGAAGGAAATTAGGTTGGTTTGACCCAGTTTGTTCTTGACAAGTCCATGTTAGCTATTACTTATCACCCTATTATCCTCTAGTTGCATACAAATTGATTGTTTAATAACATGTTCCTTCAGCTGTCCAGGAATTGAAGTTAGGCTGACTGATCTACAATTCTCCAGATCCTCTTTGTTTCCTTTTTTAAAGATAGGTACTAGGTTTGCCCTCCTCTGAGTTCTCAAAGGTATTCGCTAACAGTTCTGAGATTGTGTCAGCTAGTTCCTTAAGTGCCCTCCTGTGCGTTTCACTAGGCCCTGCTGACTAGAATACATTAACTTTACACGTTAAAGAATATTAAGGTCTTTCCTATTTTGGCTTGTTAAGCATCTGGTCACAATTTATCTTTGTTTTAGTAAAGACTGAAGTAAAATATGCATTAAATACCTTAGATGGTTTAATGTGTCCATTATTAACTCTTCCTCCCCACTAAACAGAAGACAATACACTTTCCTTCATCTTTCTCTTGTTCCTAATGTATTTGTTGAACCTCTTCCTACTGCCTTTTAATGTCCCTTACTTGATAGAACTAGAACTCATTTTGTGCCTACGCCTTTCTAATTTTGTCCCTCCAGGCTTGTGCTATTCTTTTGTACTCAGTCTTAGTAATTTGTCCATATTTCCACTATTTGGATGATTCCTTTTCAGATGATTAAAGAGCTCCTGATGGTGCCATGTTGGTCTCTATTTTTTATATCTTTCCTTTGCATCAGGATAGTTCACTCTTTCCTTAAAATAATGAAATCTATAATTTCATGATCACTTCCATCCAAATGGCCTTTTATCTTCAGATTCACAACCAATTCTTCCATTAGTCAGAATCAAGTCCAAAAATTACTGTTCCCATTGCTCCTTCCTCCACCTTCTGAAATAAAAAGTCCTCCCCACCCCCCATTCCAAGAACTTATTGGAGATTTTATGTTTTGCTTTATTACTTGTGTAACAGATGCCTGGGCAGTTAACGCCCCCCATCAGCACCAGATCTTGTGTTTTGGACATTTCTGATATTTGTTCTAGAAATGCCTCTTCCACCTCCCCCTCCTGGTTTGGCAGTCTACAGTAGACACATACCATTGTTGGGGTCCACTAGACATAGCTACCAGGTAACTCGAGAGAGTAGAAGGCCAAAAGTGTCGATGAAACTCTTTTGCTCTGGGCCTATCTGAACCCCCAAACCCCATCTTGTGAACTCTCACCTACTTCTGTGCTAACTGCTTACATGCTCTGAAGCAGGCTGAAGCAGAAATGTAAGGGTCAGCTTTTCTCTAGCATACAGCTGCTGTTTTGCTCAGACTGCTGTAAACAGGCCTTGCAAGGCCAAAAGATAAGCAGACGAATGGGAACTTTTCTAATTGTAACTGCTAGAGAAGGGAGGGGTGGGAGGGGTAAGAGGGAGTAACAGAACAAAGGCTTACACAGAAACAGCTTGGAGTATAAAAGGTAAAATTTGTTTGTATTTGTTGCACTGGATTTGAGACATGCTGGTCTCCTAGTGCCATTTCAGAGCTCTGAAATAAACTTGGCTTGCTTTCTCCCCTCGGTGTCTTCATTGGTGCTAAGCACACCGGGCCACGGACCATTGTTGTCCCCTCGAGCCCCGGAGGGCAACACCATGATATCACCTGAGTCTTTCCCCTTTTATCTTCACTCAGAGACTTTCAAGGGGTATATTTCTCACCTCCTTCTGGACCTCAGAACAAATGTATATATTCTTGATGTATAATGCAACATCTACTCACATCCTCCCCCCACCCACCCCGCGTCCTGACCAAGCTATAACCCTCTATACCAACATTCCAGTAATGCGATTCATCCCACCAAGTTTGTGTGATACAAGTCTCTGTCATCCTTACATTATGAGAAATGGTAAATAGTGTGCCCACTTTACTTTTCTCTATACCATTCATTATTTTGCAAGCATGTGTCATATCTTTGTTAATGCATCTCCTATCTAAACAATGCCAGCTTTTCAATCTCTTCTTAATGCAAGAGGCTTTCATGCCTTTAAACATTTTAGTAGCCCATTTTATTTTTGCTATCGCTCTTCTAAGATACAGTTACCATGACTGAACTAAGTTTTCCAAGTGAGGGCATAGCATTGGTTAATATATTGTCTTTTCAGTATTATTTTCTTTAACGTTTTTCCTGCTTTTTATGACTGATGCTGTACATTGATCAGATGTTTCCACAATGACAACCAGATTCTTTTATCTGAGCACTTACAATTAATTCAGAACCCAATAAGTTGTAAAAATAGTTTTCCTTCCTACGTGCATTAGCATGCATCTGCCACCATGTTTCCCATTTATGTTTTTGTTAGGTCATAGAATCACAGAATAGAATCATAGAATATTAGGGTTGGAAGAGGCCTCAGGAGGTCATCTAGTCCAATCCCCTGCTCAAAGCAGGACCAACACCAACTAAATCATCCCAGCCAAAGCTTTGTCAAGCTGGGCCTTAAAAACCTCTAAGGATGGAGATTCCACCACCTCCCTAGGTAACCCATTCCAGTGCTTCACCACCCTCCTAGTGAAATAGTTTTCCTAATATCCAACCTAGACTTCCCCCACTGTAACTTGAGACCATTGTTTCTTGTTCTATCATCTGCCACCACGGAGAACAGCCTAGCTCCATCCTCTTTGGAATCCCCCTTCAGGTAATTGAAGGCTTCTGTCAAATCCCCCCTCACTCTTCTCTTCTGCAGACTAAATAACCCCAGTTCCCTGAGCCTCTCCTCGTAAGTCATGTGCCTCAGCCCCCTATTCATTTTTGTTGCCCTCTGCTGGACTCTCTCCAATTTGTCCACATCCCTTCTGTAGTGGGGGGACCAAAACTGGATGCAATACTCCAGGTGTGGCCTCACCAGTGCCGAATAGAGGGGAATAATCACTTCCCTCAATCTGCTGCCAATGCTTCTACTAAAGCAGCCCAATATGCCGTTAGCTTTCTTGGCAACAAGGGCACACTGCTGACTCATATCCAGCTTCTCATGCACTGTAATCCCCAAGTCCTTTTCTGCAGAATTGCCATTTAGGCAGTCGGTCTCCAGTCTGTAGCAGTGCACGGGATTCTTCCGTCCTAAGTGCAGGACTCTGCACTTGTCCTTGTTGAACCTTATCAGATTTCTTTTGGCCCAATCTTCCAATTTGTCTAGGTCACTCTGGACCCTATCCCTACCCTCCATCATATCTACCTCTCCCCCCAGTGTATTGTCATCTGCGAAGTTGCTGAGGGTGCAATCCATCCCATCATCAATGAAGATATTGAACAAAACCAGCCCCAGGATCGACCCCTGAGGCACTCCGCTTGATACCGGCTGCCAACTAGACATCGAGCCGTTGATCACTACCCGTTGAGCCCGACAATCTAGCCAGCTTTCTATACACCTTATCGTCCTTTCTATCCACCTTATAGTCCATTCATCCAATCCATACTTTAATTTGCTGGCAAGAATACTGTGAGATTCATCCCACTAAGTTTCTGTGATACAAGTCTCTGTCATCCTTACACTGTGAGGAGGGCCGGTCAGGGGCAGCTGCCGTGGAGCTGGCCAGGATACATTTCCTCTCCCAAAATGCCCCTTTTGATCTCTAGAAGGGCCTGTGGGTCCCAGCACTTCTCAGGCTCCTGGGAAGTCTCTTCTGCAGGCCTACACGGTGTCAAGTGTATGTGCAGCATTACCCTTGGCTAGGCTGCTCGGGAGCTGCTGCAGACTTGTAGGTCCCTCTACAGTTTCTCACTATTTTCTCTAGTCTCACCTGACCAATAGTATTGTGACACCTCATTGTACACCTGCTTTTTCAGATAACTTATTAAAAACAATTGCCCTAAAACTGTTAACTTTTTATATAGTGAATGGATTACTAACAAGTTAGATTGACCAAATTCAGTCATAAAGGCAGAGAAGGGGACAATCCTGTATGATGCATTATTAAAACCAAGTGGAAAGTCACAATCTGTTACACCAATTAATAAACGGTATGATCCAAAGTTCATTGAAGTCAGTGGAAAGATGCCTATTAGCTTTAATGGGCTTGAATCAGGCCCAAAGCATACTCCCCTCCCTTTACCACATTTGTCTGACATGCAGGCAACTCAAGTTTTCATTAAACAGATCAAACAGTGTAGTGAGTGTTCAGCAGTCCTAAATCTTAGAACATTAAGTGAATCTGATTTTAAGTGTGTCACAACTTCACATAACTTTTAGACAAGAACAACTTTGGAAAAGATCACATGTGCTGCTGAATGAAAAGATAATTGCAGGGTAGTTAAATGCAGTAACTTAAATGTACAGAATAAAAAGCTATTATTGTTTTTCTGCTTCATCTGGTTACAAAATTACCACTCACAACAGCTGTATGAAGATGATGGTTAAGTCATCTTCACTGGTGCTTGGACTTTCAGTAGTCTAAATAGAATTTGACTAAACTGCAGCCAGTTTCTATCATGAAAATTCTGTCATTGTTTTGAATGTTATAAGAAAGTTTGTAAGCCTCCAACGAAACATTCCAACACCGTGGATATACAAACTAAACACATATGTTTAAAACTCTCATATATAAATTTCCCTTGATTATGATTGGGACTTTTCTAAAGACATGGTGACAGAACTTCTACAGGTATAGCTGAGTCAATGAATCTATGCTTATTTACACCAACTCAGCATTTGACCTATGGGCTTAGTTGACTCATTTGCTTAAGAACTGGATAACATACTCTATGGGGGAAACCTGGGCTCAAAAGCAGCCTTAAACTCTTGAAGAACATGAGCTTCATGCACATCATGGAAGTGATACACGTGTTCCCGAGAATTAGGACAAAGGAAATTTATCTACGAGAAAGCCATAAACTTTTAGGTAGCCTAGGGGAGGTTTCTTATTCTACCTTCTTGACGGTGATAAAAATGTCTACTAGCAAATTCAGAGGACCAGAAACATAAGACGACTGGCCCCAAAATCTGTGGAAGATGAACTTTAAGATCCTCTTTGAATAAGCTTTGGTTAAGGGCTTATCAAAAATCCTGTCCTTCCCCTACCTACACAAAAAAAAATAAAAAGAAAATATTTCATTCAGGTTTGTTTTGTTTCTTTCCTCCACAACTTGTGATGAGAATATTTCAAAGCAAAACAAAAATTCTTCTATTTGAAGTATGCTTCATTCAGGGTTTTTTTGGCCACTCAATGTAATAGAACTAGTGAGCTCTAGATTTTATTTCACTTTTTCCACCCTAACACTTTTCAAACTGTCTTATTTTGGAAAAGCTAGAGTGGCAAAGGAAAAAGTGAAACTAACTGCTACCTCTGTAGCTTCAGTTTCCTCAGTTTTGGAAAGTTACAGTGCTTCATTTTTCCTTCAGCAAAATGTGTTTCATTTTGGAATTTCCCTTTGAAATATTTAATTGAGAACAACATTTTCCAGTGAAAATTCTCTTTTTTTTTTTTTATGAAATCCCATTTTTCAGCAAGAAGGTTTTTCAGTCATCTCTAGCTCAAACAAATATGAGGGATAAGAGAGTTACTCAGGTCAAAATTTACTGCTCTAGATTTGTGCATGGAACTCAAGAGCATATACTGATTGAATGTCCTAAATTTCTATTTAGCATTGTCTGCTAACAGCTGCACCTACATGAAAAAAACTGCATATTATTTGGACTACCTCCTAATCATTTTTTCCCCACTTTTTTCTAGTGTTCATCCCTTATTTCATTTTTCTGCCTATTATATAGCTATCTACTAAACACAATTTTTACACACACACTAAGGGATTCATCCTATTTCAATACATCAGATTCACTGTTCAGTGTTCCATAGATTTTCAAGTATAGCCAATAATAAATGGAAATAAAATAAATTGTAGCACACACATATATTTTGTGCATAAATTTAGATATATAGTTAAAACAACCATTTATTAGGCATATTTTGAAGACAACTGTAAATTCTTCAAATGTAAGTGTTATGGAAAAGACGTCTTAGTTGCAATGGTGATAGGCGCTACAGAAAATCTTAAAATAGCTGGAATAGATGTCAAGCTAAAATCTTGATTAATTTGCTAAATTTTTAGCATTCATCCCTTCCACGAGGACGATACAGGAAAATTATTGAATCCACCATGAATCACATTAATGTGTCTTAAGCAGAACGCAAATGTGTATAATGTCATCACTGTCGATAGCAGTATTTCACTGTTGAACTTGTAACAAATGGGTCTATTTAGGTATAATCATATGCTGTCATTTTCTGTTGTGTTTTAGATTTTTCACAACAAAAGCAATAGAGCGCCTCTCCATTCATCTGCACTTTTTTCCTCTTTTCAAAATCCTTGTCTCGAACTAGGAGTCAGTGTTTCCATGCAGTTGTTCTTGGGGGTCTTGGTTAGGCCCCATCGCTAGTTATTAATATCTTAACAGTGCAGTCAACATTCATTTGGAGCCTGATCCAAAACCTACTGAAGTCAGTGGAAAGAGTCCCATTAACATCAATGGGAATTGGATTAGGCCCCGAGTGCCAGACATCTGTCGAATGTTTTGAAGTCCAGGTGTTAAGGTTAGCTCAGCCACATAACTCCCAGTAACTCTACTCTTATTGTGTGGGACTTGGTTAAGCTGAGATAGTAACTGCTTGCTGCAGGGTTCTTTACACACAGACTGCATATCAGCCTATATGATTTGAAGCATGCCTGACAGTCTAAGACATCAGGAAATAGATATATACAGAACTCCCATATATTATACATAGAAAGTTCCTGGAACATATGGTCACACTGATTACAGAGAGCCCTTGCCAGGAAGTATGCTGTCCCCTAAGAAGTACAGCAAAGAATACAGCAAGCTTTCTCCTAAATTGATACTACAACAGTTGAAGCTCTTAGGGTGACAGAGCAGGTTTAACCTTCATGTATGCAGGCACAACTTCTGTCTCTCCAATGATGTTGTACGTCTTTGTACCATGGCTGTATTTTGCCTCAGATCCCACATATGAAGAGAAGAATATGCCTCTGATATTATAGTTCATCTATTACGTGAAAAACTCCCCAACATTATGATAATGTTATTATAAATTAATCTACTAAAAGATTTGTGGTAAATACAACATATTCCTGATTGACTGAGATGAGAACCACAAAATAGATCTGATGTCAGCAGGGGCAGGGGAAAAAGGTAGTTGTATGTATGGGGGAGTCCATTCAAAAGGTGCGCTCAAGCCACAAACAACATTATCGCTGGAAAATTTAATTATAGTGGGCAAGAGCAATAATAAATGGGTAGTAAAACAGAACCAGAGAAGTTATACATCCAGCCTGTCCCACTGCCATTGCAGCTTTGTTCTCTATAGTATACTTTCCATCTTTGCCCCATCTAGTTTTAAATGCCTGTGATGTCTCAACTGATTCACAGTTTAAAAGCAATAATCTTGAAATGACCTAGAGGTTAGGAAGAATGGGCCATCAGAGGCCCCAATCCTAACTCACATGAGTGAATGAATAGCAGTTACATGACTAATCCCATTGATTTCTCATGTGAATAGGAACTATTTGAGATGGAAGAGATTTTCAGGTCTGGAACAATAACTTGAAAACAACCGCCCAGTTGAAAACAAAAGGATAGTGATGAATCTGACTGACATGATTTCTTAACCCTAAAGGGGATGGGATTTGCAGTAACAAAAACATTTTGTTCAATTTTCTCTTTCTCTCATTGGATCCAAGAGTTAAATATGAATAGTTTATATATTCCAATACTGGTACCCTGGTAAAAAGGTGTTGAGTGCATTAGAAATATAACTTAGTGATGTACAGTGATTCCACTGTGTTCAATATCAAATAAAGCTTATTATATTAATAAGAGTTCTAAGATGAGGTGGGTCAGGTTTTGGAGCTGACAAGTTCACTTTGCACTGCCTATCCCATGCATTACCTGGTAAAGTGAATTAAAACTGTTTTGAAATTTACACTGTGTAGAGGGAATTGCTGCCTGTGTAAAGCTAGTAGTGATGGTTCTGCTGCCTGGTTCCACTACCTCCTGTACAAGAACCCCTCCTCGCAGCATAATACTTACCTCCTTTGTAAAGCACATTGAAAGCTATAGATGGGGAAAAAAATCTATTGTCATTTATAAGAGGAAAGGGATGTGACACTCAGGGGATTTACACTAAAGGAGAACTGAGGGACCTGATGTCAGTGACTTAAGTTAAAGTTGACCCGGACAGCTGAGAATCAAGGGGCCAAAGCTGACTCCTCCACAGACTCCCCTCTCCACTGTGCAAAAGCAGAGCTCAGGCACAGTGGAGAATCAATCCCCTTACATTTGGAATGCATTTAAGTTCATTTCAAATACCACAAATACAGACACTAAGACTGAAAAAGAAAGACATACTGAGGTGGATGTTACTATTGTCTTAATGAGAATTAAAGTCATTTTAATGTAGTTTTGAAGGAAGGAAGAAGTTAAAATGCAAAGTCACATACAGATTGCAACATTTTTCAGGGAAACCTTAGTACTTCAATAAGTCTTGTTAGAAGTCTCATCCTTGAGCCAGATTTTCAATGTTCTAGAAAGACTCTACCTCCTGCACTAATGCACATGCACCTGTGACGGGTTGGATCACAGAAACCCCCTTGGGAGCTGCCACCCAATGTGCAAAGACTACCCCTGTTTCTGTTTTCCCTGCCAGCTCAGGATTCCAGCACCCTGTCTTGCTGAGCCAGACACTCCAGTCTGCTCTGACAAAGACTCAGGGTCTGAATCACTTGTCCCAAAGCTGCAAGTTTACCCGAAAACCAGCTTACAGGAGTGTGCTTGTCTTTAGCACTCAGATGCCCAACTCCCAATGGGGTCTAAACCCAGATAAATCCGTTTTACCCTGCATAAAGTTTATGCAGGGCAAACTCATAAATTGTTCGCCCTCTATAACACTGATAGAGAGATATGCACAGTTGTTTGCTCCCCCAGGTATTAATACATACTCTGAGTAAATTACTAAATAAAAAGTGATTTTATTAAATACAGACAGTAGGATTTAAGTGGTTCAAAGTAGTAACAGACAGAACAAAGTAAGTCACAAGCAAAATAAAATAAAATGCGCAAATCTATGCCTAATCAAACTAAATACAGATAAGTTCCTCACCAGTTCCAGAATGCTCCCTTTTACAGGCTACTCTCCCTTTAGCCTGGGTCCAGCAATCTCTCACAACCCCTGTAGTCTGTCTTTTGTTTCAGTTTCTTTCAAGTATCCTGGGGGGGTGGAGAGGCTCCTTCTTTAGCCAGCTGAAGACCAAAATGGAGGGGTCTCCCCCAAGCTTAAATAGGCTCTCTCTTGTGGGAGGGGACCCCCCTCCTCCCTCCTATGCAAAGTCCAGCTCCAAGATGGAGTTTTGGAGACACCTGGGCAAGTCACATGCCCCTGCATGACTCAGTCTTTACAGGCCGACGCCATTGTCCACATGGTATCTTGCATGTCTCCAGGAAGACTTCTTATGTGGATTGGAGCATTCCAAGATGCATTGTTCTCCAAGTGTTTCCCGATCAGGTACTTAACCTGGCAAATTCCTTCCTAAAGAACCTGACCAAATGCCTCACCAAGCTTACTTAGAAATCAAGCAAGCATACAGCCCATATTCTTAACCTTAAGTAGAAAATGGTATATAAGTACAAAGGATGAATAGATATAGTAGACCATAACCTTTACGGAGATGTGTTACATGGCACAGGCAGCACAAAACATATTTCAGTTATATCATACATACATTTATAAACACCCCCCCATAAAGCCTTATGGGGTACGCTGTCACAGCACCCATACACATATACCCCAGTTACAGTTAGTAATTACCAATAGTTTCTCTTCAGTTTAACAATAACTTTTCAAAATGTCAATCATTGTTAAATGTCTTAGTTTTGAACAAAACAAATTGCCGTCACACTGTAATTAGAATTTGAGAGTCCAAAGTTTCTTCAATATTCACTTTTCAAAAAGCTCACTTTCTAAATTCACTTGGAACATAATGATTATCTTGTCACAGAAACAAGACAAATATATCTTTACAGGAGCAATTTTATCTTCAGTCGGTTAGCCCAGACAGTTGGTCCTGTTCACGGTAAAAGGACTTAAATCTAGCTGTACAAGGGGCCATAAACCCATAGACTTAAATAGAAATGCTGTCAGATTTTTTTCCAGTCTATAACTCCACTGTAAGAATTCACTATGGGCTAGGAATTCAGAAACAAGCTTCCAACCCACTAAGGGCACATCCTCACCTCCAGGGCACCTCTCATTCCCAAACACAGCATTGCAGGGGACTTCACCTCTCACTGCCAGCAGGGGGATAATTCCTTGGCTACAATGGCTAGACCCAGCCGCTATCTTCTCCTGACTCCCTCTCTGGGGTCCCCCCACCCCCCGGCTCAACCCTCCAGCCAAGTCATGTAACAGTTCACTTTTTTTTGCGAACAGGGGCTGCTAACAGGGAGTTTCGCAAGGGAGTTTGGAAGGGGAGTGGGAAGGGGCGAGGGTCCCTTGCCGGTTCTATCTGTTTTCCCTTTATTCCCCTTAAAACCTAAAACTTCTTGCTTAAACAACCCTTTCAGCGGACAGGGGGCTGCAGACGGGAGTTTGACAGAGGGAGGCTTACAATGGTTAGGAAGACCCGCAACACCTGTGCCAGCACTGCTTCTGTCTCCTCCACCTGCGCCTGTAGCCAGACAGAGCGCCTGAGCATGGATGCTTCTACCCAGATCCTGGTGTGGTTTTGCAGAGACTGTAACTTGCAATTTCCACTTACTGATATCCAGGCTGGGGGGACCATCCAATGTGAAAGGTGCCTGCTGGTGGAATCTCTCAGGCAGCAGGTGGGAGAGCTACAGGAGGAGGTGGCTAGGTTGAGGAACATCCGAATCCACGAGCAGTTCCTGGACAGTGTCCATGTGGAGACAGCTGAGGTAGCTGTCCCAGTACACAGGACTGCTGATACACCACTGGTGGAGGAGGAGATGGCTCAGGGTGGACACTGGCAGCTGGTTACTTCTGGCAGCAGGCAGTGCTCCACCCCTGCTCCGAACCCTCCCGCTGTGGTAATAGGTAACCGTTATGCTCTTCTTGATACAGGAAAGAAGGCATCACCTCCTACAGTAAAGGAGGAGAAGCCTCGTACCCCTAAGGCTGGGAGGTCTGCTGCCACCACTGCGAATAGGAAACGTAGGGTAGTGGTGGTCGGAGACTCTCTGCTGAGGGGGACGGAGGCACCCATCTGTCGCCCTGACATTTCATCTCGGGAGGTATGCTGCCTGCCGGGAGCCCGTATCCGAGACGTTACAGAGGCATTGTCGAGGATTATCCAGCCCTCTGACTACTACCCCATGCTACTCATCCATGTGGGCACAAATGATACTGCGCGGTGTGACACTGAGCGGATCAAGAGTGACTACAGGGCTCTGGGAGTACGGGTGAAGGAGTTTGGAGTGCAGGTGGTATTCTCTTCGATTCTTCCTGTCAAAGGTAGGGGCCCGGGCAGAGACAGATGCATCATGGAGGTGAATGCCTGGCTGCGAAGATGGTGTCGCCAGGAGGGCTTTGGCTTCCTAGACCACGGGATGCTATTTGAGGAAGGACTGCTAGGCAGAGATGGCGTTCACCTTTCGAGGAGGGGAAAGACCCTATTTGGACACAGACTGGCTAACCTAGTGAGGAGGGCTTTAAACTAGGTTCGACGGGGACAGGTGAGCAAAGCCCGCAGGTAAGTGGGGAACATGGAGACCTGGGAGATGGGTCGGAAACGAGAGGGAGTGTGGGCTATATTGGCAGAGAGAAAGGAGGGTCAGGACAAAACTGGGAGGAAAGATCAAACCAGTATCTTAGATGCCTATATACAAATGCGAGAAGTATGGGTAATAAGCAGGAAGAACTGGAAGTGCTAATAAATAAATACAACTATGACATTGTTGGCATCACTGAAACTTGGTGGGATAATACACATGATTGGAATGTTGGTGTGGATGGATACAGCTTGCTCAGGAAGGATAGACAGGGGGAAAAGGGAGGAGGTGTTGCCTTATATATTAAAAATGTACACACTTGGACTGAGGTAGAGATGGACATAGGAGATGGAAGTGTTGAGAGTCTCTGGGTTAGGCTAAAAGGGGTAAAAAACAAGGGTGATGTCATGCTAGGAGTCTACTACAGGCCACCTAACCAGGTGGAAGAGGTGGATGAGGCTTTTTTTAAACAACTAACAAAATCATCCAAAGCCCAAGATTTGGTGGTGATGGGGGACTTCAACTATCCGGATATATGTTGGGAAAATAACACAGCGGGGCACAGACTATCCAACAAATTCTTGGACTGCATTGCAGACAACTTTTTATTTCAGAAGGTTGAAAAAGCTACTAGGGGGGAAGCTGTTCTAGACTTGATTTTAACAAATAGGGAGGAACTCGTTGAGAATTTGAAAGTAGAAGGCAGCTTGGGTGAAAGTGATCATGAAATCATAGAGTTTGCAATTCTAAGGAAGGGTAGAAGGGAGAACAGCAAAATAGAGACAATGGATTTCAGGAAGGCGGATTTTGGTAAGCTCAGAGAGCTGATAGGTAAGGTCCCATGGGAATCAAGACTGAGGGGAAAAACAACTGTGGAGAGTTGGCAGTTTTTCAAAGGGACACTATTAAGGGCCCAAAAGCAAGCTATTCCGCTGGTTAGGAAAGATAGAAAATGTGGCAAAAGACCACCTTGGCTTAACCACGAGATCTTGCATGATCTAAAAAATAAAAAGGAGTCATACAAAAAATGGAAACTAGGACAGATTACAAAGGATGAATATAGGCAAACAACACAGGAATGCAGGGGCAAGATTAGAAAGGCAAAGGCACAAAATGAGCTCAAACTAGCTACGGGAATAAAGGGGAACAAGAAGACTTTTTATCAATACATTAGAAGCAAGAGGAAGACCAAAGACAGGGTAGGCCCACTGCTTAGTGAAGAGGGAGAAACAGTAACAGGAAACTTGGAAATGGAAGAGATGCTTAATGACTTCTTTGTTTCGGTCTTCACCAAGAAGTCTGAAGGAATGCCTAACATAGTGAATGCTAATGGGAAGGGGGTAGGTTTAGCAGATAAAATAAAAAAAGAACAAGTTAAAAATCACTTAGAAAAGTTAGATGCCTGCAAGTCACCAGGGCCTGATGAAATGCATCCTAGAATACTCAAGGAGCTAATAGAGGAGGTATCTGAGCCTCTAGCTATTATCTTTGGAAAATCATGGGAGACGGGAGAGATTCCAGAAGACTGGAAAAGGGCAAATATAGTGCCCATCTATAAAAAGGGAAATAAAAACAACCCAGGAAACTACAGACCAGTTAGTTTAACTTCTGTGCCAGGGAAGATAATGGAGCAAGTAATTAAGGAAATCATCTGCAAACACTTGGAAGGTGGTAAGGTGATAGGGAACAGCCAGCATGGATTTGTAAAGAACAAATCATGTCAAACCAATCTGATAGCTTTCTTTGATAGGATAACGAGTCTTGTGGATAAGGGAGAAGCTGTGGATGTGGTATACCTAGACTTTAGTAAGGCATTTGATACGGTCTCGCATGATATTCTTATCGACAAACTAGGCAAATACAATTTAGATGGGGCTACTATAAGGTGGGTGCATAACTGGCTGGATAACCATACTCAGAGAGTTGTTATTAATGGTTCCCAATCCTGCTGGAAAGGCATAACGAGTGGGGTTCCGCAGGGGTCTGTTTTGGGACCGGCTCTGTTCAATATCTTCATTAACGACTTAGATATTGGCATAGAAAGTACGCTTATTAAGTTTGCGGATGATACCAAACTGGGAGGGATTGCAACTGCTTTGGAGGACAGGGTCATAATTCAAAATGATCTGGACAAATTGGAGAAATGGTCTGAGTTAAACAGGATGAAGTTTAACAAAGACAAATGCAAAGTGCTCCACTTAGGAAGAAAAAATCAGTTTCACACATACAGAATGGGAAGAGACTGTCTAGGAAGGAGTATGGCAGAAAGGGATCTAGGGGTTATAGTGGACCACAAGCTAAATATGAGTCAACAGTGTGATGCTGTTGCAAAAAAAGCAAACATGATTCTGGGATGTATTAACAGGTGGGTTGTGAGCAAGACACGAGAAGTCATTCTTCCGCTCTACTCTGCTCTGGTTAGGCCTCAGCTGGAGTATTGTGTCCAGTTCTGGGCACCGCATTTCAAGAAAGATGTGGAGAAATTGGAAAGGGTCCAGAGAAGAGCAACAAGAATGATTAAAGGTCTTGAGAACATGACCTATGAAGGAAGGCTGAAAGAATTGGGTTTGTTTAGTTTGGAAAAGAGAAGACTGAGAGGGGACATGATAGCAGTTTTCAGGTATCTAAAAGGGTGTCATAAGGAGGAGGGAGAAAACGTGTTCACCTTAGCCTCTGAGGATAGAACAAGAAGCAATGGGCTTAAACTGCAGCAAGGGAGGTCTAGGTTGGACATTAGGAAAAAGTTCCTAACTGTCAGGGTGGTTAAACACTGGAATAAATTGCCTAGGGAGGTTGTGGAATCTCCATCTCTGGAGATATTTAAGAGTAGGTTAGATAAATGTCTATCAGGGATGGTCTAGACAGTATTTGGTCCTGCCATGCGGGCAGGGGACTGGACTCGATGACCTCTCGAGGTCCCTTCCAGTCCTAGAATCTATGAATCTATGAACCCATCCAGAGTAATGAAAGGGTCCCTGCTTAAGGTCCAAATCAAATGCCCAGAATAATAGTTCTTCTGCTCTGCATAGGCTCCACTGACGTCTTCTGCTTCTTGGTCTCTTCTCCTTGCCCCTGCAGGACTTTTCTTATCTTTCTTCTTCCCTAAAAGGATTCCCCTACTGCTTCCCTTCACCAGGGACTCTAAAGACGTCCCTACTTCTTTTAGGCCTTATCTCAGAGGTCTCCCCCACAGCAGCTTAGTGTACTCCTTGTAGGTCTCTATCTCCTGTTACCAGACCTAACTCAACTGATGCACAGGCACTTATCCCCACCACCCCCAAGGTGGGCTCAGCTTGACTTCCTCAGGCTCAACCCAAAAAAGAACTACCTCTTACTTTCACTTCCACTACTGAATTCCCAGCTCTAATTAAGTAGTGCTCTCACTGCTTCACCACCCCAGCTGGGGTCAGTCTTTCTAATTAAGCTTCATTATACCCAGCTGGAGTCACTAATTAGCCCTTAGGTTGCCAACTCACCAGTAAAGCTGAGAGATAGTCATGGGCAAAGCTGAGCCCAGCTTGCCTCAAAGGACCAGCCAGCCCATGACATACCCTAAAGGGTTTTTCTTTGAAATACAGTTTTAGAAGTTCTCAAATTTGTTCTGATTGATTGTAACCAAAGAGATGAAGTTCAGCCAGTATATTTTGAATTACAAGTAAGGGGGAGGGGGAAATGTTATTTAGGGCTCATTTGTGCTATTTAAACACAGCTCTATATTAGGCACAATTCCCCAGTGTGCAGGGGGCTGAAAAAATGCTATATGACTTTAAGGGGTGCAGCATAGCTCCACCGACACGCCAACCCCTGCTAGGTACATCTGGTAGCAGCCCTGAGTGGAAAGGGTATAATACTGGGCAGCCCTTTATACAGCTTGAACAAGGGGAAATGCCTCTCTCCCTCCTGCTCCATAAGCCCTTAGTTTTAAAAACAGGGTTTGCACATGTGCCATAACAGACTCCATTTCAACCTTTAGGTACACTCATGCACTCCCGATGCTTTGTTGAGGTTGAAGAGGTAAAATAGAAGCTCAATTTAGCTCATCATTTTATGATACATTTTAGGAGGATTTTTAAAGACTGAATTATCTGCACTCACTTAATAGGCTGTCGCGGGTCTTTCAAGGTCAGTGATCCATGAACTAAAACAGTCTTTAAGAAATCATATAATACATTAAGGACAATGACTCCAAAGCTGCTATAATGGACTATTGAGCAGATAATTACATATTTATAATGGGAGTTATGGTATTTTATGTCAAGCTTTGAATACATTTTAGAGAAATGATTTCTTTTTACTATAGAAATAACAAATGAAGTTATGGGTCCTATGCTACCTTCTGCTTCAAAAGAAGGGTTGTAGGCCAACACAGTGGGAGCAAGTGAAAGGGGGAATACCATCGTCCCAGCATGCTATCATTAAATGGTGGAAAAGAGAGAGTACCTCCTTGGGTACTCCATGGCGATGGGGAAGGGACAGGCCATGAACCGAAGGGAGCAGTGCCAGGGGAACATCAGCTCTCCAGGAGATTACCTGCTGCACAGCCACATGGAGCTTTGGGACCTAAGTTAATGCTGATGTTGGCAGCATTAAGTTATGCACCATCCCTCCCCATAATATGAACTTGCTATGGAAAAGGAGATCTGAGGGGGAAGCAACATGGGGAGCAGCCCATACAAACACAGCTCCACAGGAGCCAGGTTCCTAGAGGGTTGTGTGCTTGGAAACAGTGCAAAGGTACAGGGCCAGAGGTTTGGGTGCAGGGCCAGCCCTTCCCTTCTTTTCCCAATGTAGTAATAAGAAAACACCACATTTCCAAGTTCAGTTTTCCAGCTCTTTCATAGGAGAATCTGGCCCTAAATTATTTTTGTTTTTAAATGCTGAAGTAACTTTCAAGCTTTGATTTAACCCTTCCATCTCTTCTCCCCAAAAAGGAAATTTAGACTTCAGTCTAAGCAAATCTAGGTATTTTACATTAATGCCACCTACCTGTCATTTGTTTCAATTGTTTTGCTTTATTCTCATTTGTCTTATTTGCTGGAAGAGGCAAGTAAAGGTCCCTCACAAAAACAAAACTCCCTAAAAGTCAAGAGAACAAAAGGAAATTCACTGTAAAGACTAAAAACCTAGTAATGTGTGAGAGAGAGGGACTTCAGAGGGAGTGTTACCTCTATACTTATTAACAGGAATAGGCCTTTTGCTTGCATCACCCCAAGAAATCAAAACCACTGAGAGTGAGAGAGGGAGAGAGTTAACTCAGAAATAAGAAAGGGAAAAACTGGGGCAGGGGAGACAGAATATAACAGGAGTTAAGAAAAATTAATCTGCTGCTAGAAGAGAAGGAGATGAAACAAGCTAATTACAAAGTGCCCACTTCAGGCCTGCAGCTGTTTGGCTCTTCCAAATTAAAGAGCCCCAGAAAGGGTTGGGGATAATAATATAAAAGGACACCTGCTGTACTAAAGAAGGTTAGTAGAGAGGAGGGTTGTATAGTAAAAGGTTATGCTGGTGTTTTGTTTTGTTTTAAAAAATGTGTTTTACACCACTCCTGTCACACAAACAATAACAGTTTGAAGGTGAAAAGTTACCTAAGCTTTTTAAGCTACAAATCTGAATTTTCTTGTTTTTGATATACAGCTTTATGTCAGCTAGATTTGGGTGTTTCACTTGGTTTGGTGGGTCTATATCACTATCTTAACATTAAACAAAGTTTTCTGCAACTTTAATACTAATCTCACTGCTTTGTAAATCATCTTATTGTAAACATTTTAAGGAAATACAACTTAAAAACAATGTCTGGGATTGCTATGTAATCTTCATACTTAATTAAGAAAAATGTAATTAAAACTATTAAAATTGATTGCATCCTTTTACAACATTAATCTGTTGTCATTGTTAACCAATTCAGATTCAGTAAATGTGACCTACCATATCCCTAGGGAAAGACCTATTGTAGCAGTAAGCAATACATCTCTACACACTTGTAATTCAAAGGCACTGAGGCAAAAACTGTCAAAACATTACTAAAGTCGACAAGGATATATGGTTCATTAGTCTAGGAACTGATGTGTTATGGACCTGTTTGTGATCAGCCTGATGATTTAAATCAAGTTGCAAGTTTATGTAAAAACCTACCAGAACTCTGCCATTAAACTTCAGATCATGGCTTCAACAGAGGCACCTGTGATTGTAGACATTTATCACAAGGTCATAACAAGCATCCTATCATGTCATCTTAATCAATAATCAATTTATAAAATATCATTACTTTAATTGAAAATCTCTAGCTATTTCCCTTGTATTGACTTAGAGGACAAAACTGTAATGTAGCATCAGTAAGCCAGTCTATGCTCATTAACACAGAATTAGGCTGTAAATGATTCAATATTCACAAGAGGTTAAATGTTGCAGAAAGAGAGTAATCGGTAGTTGCAAATATATCTCACTTCTGAGCATTCTTTCCATGCCTTCTTAAACCCATCCAAGCATGCATGATGTTCACTGCTGTGTACACCTGACCGTGTTATTCTCAAGAGACCATAGTTTTAAGTGCATTACCTGTTACTGAAGTCTTCATAAGTCACATGACTTTATTCACCTCAGTGTGCTGTTTTTTTTAAAATAATGAGCCACCATCAGCATGTAACTGAAGACAGACAGCTATTTGGTGCATGTTTTAGCAATTAGTTTCAATAGAAATCATGAGATTACATATTTGGACTAAAGATTGCTGTTCCACTAGATCATTCTCTATAACAGATCCTCAGGTACTTCCAATTAAAGGAAATTATTTTCCTATCCCATGAGAATTTTTGAGTTTAAAAAAATTTCTATAAAAAAAAAATTCAGACAAACGAGAACAAAACTTCAGTGTGGGTCAATACAAACATTTTACTTTCAGAATTTTGAAACATTTCATTTTGACCTTTTTCTACCATAAATTAAGTTAAATTTTGAACCAAAAAAACCCAAACTTTAAAGTTTAGAATATGCCAAAATGGGACACTGACAATTTCTAAACTTATTTTTTTCAGGTTGGGAAATACATCAACACTCACCCTTTCCTGTGAACAGTTTCAATGGAGCAGCACTTTCTGGGGAAGAAACATTTCATCAAAATATTCCCAACCAGCTTTGCCTCCAAAATAAGCAGTCTGAGTTCAGTGCAAGTGCAATTCTGATCCTATCTGGTGAACAGCTGTATATATTTCTATTTGAAACAGCATTTTGCAGTTCTCTGTTATGTGGGGAAATAAAATCTGATTTTTAAATGCGTTAGATGTAAAATGGACATAGGAAGAATTAGAGAAAAGAGGGGATGGTGGCATAAATGTTCATTGTAAATATAGAGCACTACAAATGGTAAATATATGCCATAGTCTAGTTATAGTTGATCCCCAATTAAAAGACAAACAGTAGTTATGGGATATTTAATTGCTCAGTTCCTGTATATATTGTAGGTAAGTGTATACAATGTATGTATTTTATTAATAATTTCATTCAGAATTGCGAGCATTGAATACCAGATTTTCAAAATCACTCATCCCCTATTTAGGTACCTAAATGGAGTGGCCAGATTTTCACCCCGCACCCTCTTTGAGAAAAAGGGGTGCTGCTGAGGACTGAACATCTTTAAAAATCTGCCCGCTTCATTTTTATACACTTAAAAAAAAAAAAAAGCTTGTTTGGATTTTTCTTTTCCTAACTGGCTAGGGCTTACTGCAGCAATTGCCAGTTTTTCCCTTTTAGAAGCTTTTTGTTCATTTATGGGAAGTTCTGCATGAAGACGGAAAAAAGCTTTATTTCGACGGCATATTTACCTCCCTGAAAGAACTAAGTGAGGCATTTCATCATGCACTTTATGCAAACATTTATTTTACATCTGCATAATTTTTTAAAATTATCCTATATTTGAATGTCTGTGTAGAACAAAGTTGTCAAACAATAGGAAAGTACAGAAAAACAGGTTTTGTAACCTAAACACATACTACATCACACTTTCATGTCCTCTAAGGGTATGTCTACACTACGAGAGTAGTTCGATTTTACTTAAATCGAATATGTGGAATCGATATTACAAAGTCGAACGTGTGTATCCACACTAAGGACAGTAATTCGACTTTGTGAGTCCACACTAACGGGGCAAGCGTCGACATTGGAAGCGGTGCACTGTGGGCAGCTATCCCACAGTTCCCGCAGTCCCCGCTGCCCATTGGAATTCTGGGTCGAGCCCCCAATGCCTGCTGGGGAAAAAAATGTGTCGAGGGTGGTTTTGGGTAACTGTCGTCATCCAACCGTCACTCCCGCCCTCCCTCCCTGAAAGCCCCGGCGGGCAATCATTTCATTTCGCGCGCCTTTCTGGTGAGTGACAGTGCGGACGCCACAGCACTGCGAGCATGGAGCCCGCTGCGACCATCGCTGCAGTTATGGCCATTGTCAACACCTCGCACCTTATCATCCACCTTTCCCAGAGGCAGATGCTGAGAAATCGGGCGAGGAGGCTACGGCAGCGCGGTGAGGACATGAAGTCTGAGAGTGGCACAGACCTGTCACAAAGCACGGGACCCCGTGCCGAGGACATCATGGTGGCAATGGGTCATGTTGATGCTGTGGAACGGCGATTCTGGGCCCGGGAAACAAGCACGGACTGGTGGGACCGCATAGTACTGCAGGTCTGGGATGAATCACAGTGGCTGCGAAACTTTTGCATGCGGAAGGGGACTTTCCTGGAACTTTGTGAGTTGCTGTCCCCTGCCCTGAAGCACAATGACACCCGGATGCGAGCAGCCCTGAGTGTCCAGAAGCGAGTGGCCATAGCCTTCTGGAAGCTTGCAACGCCAGACAGCTACTGGTCAGTCGCGAACCACTTTGGCGTGGGCAAATCTACCGTGGGGGTTGTTGTGATGCAAGTAGCCAACGCAATCGTTGAGGTACTGCTGTCAAAGGTAGTGACCCTGGGAAACGCGCAGGCCATCATAGATGGCTTCGCCGCGATGGGATTCCCAAACTGCGGTGGGGCTATAGATGGAACTCACATCCCTATCCTGGGACCGGACCACCAGGCCAGCCAGTACATTAACCGAAAGGGCTACTTTTCAATGGTGCTGCAAGCACTGGTGGACCTTAGGGGACGTTTTACAAACATCAACGTCGGATGGCCGGGCAAGGTTCATGACGCTCGTGTTTTCAGGAACTCTGGTCTGTTTAGACGGCTGCAGGAAGGTATTTACTTCCCGGACCACAAAATAACTGTTGGGGATGTGGAGATGCCTATAGTCATCCTCGGGGACCCAGCCTACCCGCTACTGCCCTGGCTCATGAAGCCCTATACAGGCGCCCTGGACACTGAAAAAGAACTCTTCAACTACCGGCTGAGCAAATGCAGAATGGTGGTGGAGTGTGCTTTTGGATGTCTCAAGGGGAGATGGAGAAGCTTACTGACTCGCTCTGATCTCAGCGAAACCAATATCCCCATTGTTATTGCAGCTTGCTGTGTGCTCCACAATCTCTGTGAGAGCAAGGGGGAGACCTTTATGGCGGGGTGGGAGGTTGAGGCAAATAGCCTGGCTGCTGATTACGCCCAGCCAGACAGCCGTGCGATTAGAAGAGCACAGCGGGACGCGCTGTGCATCCAGGAGGCTTTGAAAGCTAGGTTCCTGAGTGAGCAGGGTAACCTGTGACTATGAAGTTTGTTTACAGAGAAGCTGAACCTGCCCCCGTTTCTTTACCCAGTGAATGTTCACTATCCTCTCCAGTCACATACCCCGTTCACCCCGTTCCCCCCCTTCCAACACACGTTTAAAAATAAAATCACTGGAAATTTGTTAATGAACACCGTTTTCTTTATTACTGTTTTCGCGGTAAAGTGTTGAAACTGGGGCGCAGACTGTGGTGGGGAGCGGGTGTAGTGTAGTGATGCAAAGGACGCTTCTAAACTCGAGGAATGAGAGGCTCCTGCTCCTAGAGCGGTCCGCACTGGTGGACTGGTTGTTTCAACGGAGCCTGCCACCCCTCCTGTTCGGGACTCTGTGTGTGGGGGCTATGTGACTTTGTGGCAGGGGGAGGACGGTTACAGATCCCCTGCTGCGTGGCTCTGTGATCCAGGATAAGGACCGCTGCATAAGATCTCTAACCGCCCTCCCCCGCCACAAAGTCACATAGCCCCCCCCCCCCACAGAGAACATGAAAACCACCTCCAAGACTGACCACCAGGGTAACTAGTGACTGCAATGTGTGTGTGCCCTGCTGCTGAACCTGCCCCCGCGTCTGTACCCTGGTAAAGGTGACTGTCCTGTCCAATTACCAACCCCCTTCCCCCCCTTCAAACAGACTCTCCTCTAAAAGAACATGATGGAAACAGTAATTAACAGAAACGTATTTTTTATTAGCAACTACACATGAAACTGGGGGATGAAACTGGGATGGGGGCTTGGGTGAGGCAGGAAGGAAAGGACTTATCAAATTTTGGGGAATGACAGCCTTCTGCTACTTGAGCAGTCTGCAGGGGTGGAGTGAGAGTTTTCACGGACTCTGCCGCCCCTCCTTCTTGGGACTTTGGGTGAGGGGGGTATGGGACTTTGTGGCGGGGGAGGGCGGTTACATATAGACTGCAGCGGGGCTCTGTCCTCCTGCCTCCGGTCCTGCAGAACATCCACAAGGCACCGGAGCATGTCCGTTTGCTCCCTCATTAGTCCAAGCAGCGTTTGAGTCGCCTGCTGGTCTTCCTGCCGCCACCTCTCCTCCCATTCAATGTGTGATCGATGGATTTGGGACAAGTTCTCCCTCCACTGGGTCTGCTGGGCTACCTGGGCTCGGGAGCAGCCCATAAGTTCCGAGAACATGTCGTCCCGTGTCCTCTTCTTTCTACGCCTAATCTGCGCTAGCCTCTGGGAGTGTGATGCCAGGGTAGGTCGGGAGACAGTCCAGTCGCAGCTGTGGGATGGGAAAAAGGGAGTGAATTCCTCAGAAAGATAAATTTTGTTGGGAACAAAGAACATAGTCTTTCTCTGTGAACAAGACCATGCACAGCACCTATCACATGCGCACTCAGGACAAGGTCGAATTTTCGGCCTTCGCTTTCAGTGCCTGGGGTCTTACAGTGCAGATCACACAAGCGGGGCAGGACAGTGGAATTTTGGTAGCAGGCTGACATGGTAAGCCGTAGACTTGTGGCTGCTTAAAACTTTAATAATAGCATTGGCCTCCTTTCACGTTCAAAGCAATGCTCCTAGCGTTCGCCAGTTCCTGCTGCCAGCAATCCGGCAAGCATGAACTCTGCCCCTGTCCCACCCCCTTGCGGCTGTCCCAGGGAAAGATCCCTGTATGCTGCCCCTCTCCCGCCTCCACCGCGTGGCTGTAAACCGCCGGTTACAGTTCTGTAAAGGAACAGGCAAGCAGTCCCAATACTAACATTCCCCTACCTAATTCAAAGCAGGTCACCATGAGCGACATCACTCTGATGAGGATTTCAGAGACCGAGAAAGAAAGGATGCTTCGGGAAAGCCTGCAAAGACCAGGGCCGTATGCCGCCATGCTCTGCAAGGCAATGATCCCCGAGTACTTGCTTATCTCCTGGCGCGGAAACGTTTCGTACTACGGAGGACACAATAAGGCCACTCTCCCAAGGAACCTCATGCAAAGGCTTTCCAATTACCTCCAGGAGAGCTTCATGGAGATGTCCCATGAGGATTTCAGCTCTATCCCCGGACATATAGACTGGATTATACTGTAGCTGCACTGGCAAGGACTAAACAGTAGAGCGCCTAGGGCAAACCAATCATGATAAACCGGAGATTGTTAGATTTTTTTGCAGTAGTTGCACTGCCAAGGACTGAAGCGTTAAGCGCCTAGGGCAAACTAATCATGAAAAACCCATTGTTAATATTGTTAATATTCCTGTTCTGTTCAAAATAAATGTTTACATGTTTAAAACACTTACCGACTGATCCTTCCCCTGATTCTGGGTCCAGGTTAACGCCTGGGGACGGTTGGTAGGGGATCTCTGTAAGGGTGATGAAGAGATCCTGGCTGTCGGGGAAATCAGCGTTGTAAGCGCTGTCGACTGCCTCGTCCTCCTCATCTCCTTCCTCATCTTCCCCGTCCGCTAACATCTCCGAGGAACCGGCCGTCGACAATATCCCGTCCTCAGAGTCCACGGTCAGTGGTGGGGTAGTGGTGGCGGCCGCACCTAGGATGGAATGCAGTGCCTCGTAGAAACGGGATGTCTGGGGCTGGGATCCGGAGCATCCGTTTGCCTCTTTGGTCTTCTGGTAGCCTTGTCTCAGCTCCTTGATTTTCACGCGGCACTGCGTTGCATCCCGGCTGTATCCTCTCTGTGCCATGGCTTTTGAGATCTTCTCGTAGATCTTTGCATTCCGTCTTTTCGATCGCAGCTCCGAAAGCACGGACTCATCGCCCCACACAGCGATCAGATCCAAGACTTCCCGATCAGTCCATGCTGGGGCCCTCTTTCTATTCTGAGATTGCATGGCCATCTCTGCTGGAGAGCTCTGCATCGTTGCCAGTGCTGCTGAGCTCGCCACGATGTCCAAACAGGAAATGAGATTCAAACTGCCCAGACAGGAAAAGGAATTCAAATTTTCCCGGGGCTTTTCCTGTGTGGCTGGTCAGAGCATCCGAGCTCGGACTGCTGTCCAGAGCGTCAACACAGTGGTGCACTGTGGGATAGCTCCCGGAGCTATTAGCGTCGATTTCCATCCACACCTAGCCTAATTCGACATGGCCATGTCGAATTTAGCGCTACTCCCCTCGTTGGGGAGGAGTACAGAAGTCGAATTTAAGAGACCTCTATGTCGAACTAAATAGCTTCGTTGTGTGCACGGGTGCAGAGTTAATTCGATGTAACGCTGCTAAATTCGACATAAACTCCCAGTGTAGACCAGGCCTAAGTCCGTCATGTTCTGCAAAACTTGTAATGTGTGGTAATAATGACATGCATCTGATGGAGCTCTCTAAAGGCCAGATTCTGCTGTCCTTTACTCAAGTTGTGTAGTGCTTCTGTTTAGAAGGATTTACTCACAGATAGGACTAAATAACTAACACATTGGTCAAATTCAGGATAAGCTCATGATTGATTGTCTACCCCAAAAAGGGAGTAAATTCTTTAATCCAAAGATTCTATCCAGTTTATGCAGCTGTTGAGTGGGAGGGGAGGGAGTAAGAATTGTCCCCCTCCCTGGTGTGACACATGCAAATGCTGGGCAGAATTCTAAGTTCTTTCACTCATTTGAGTGCTCAGTGCATGGACTTCTTCCTCGCTATTATTAGGGACACATTATGTCCCAAGGAAGGTAGGGAAGAGGTGGAGTCATGACTCCATTCCACCATATAATTCACTGGCCAGCAGTGGGGATGGGGAGGAGTATTTGCACCCAACGAAGAGGTGCACGTTCTGGGAAGGCATTCTTTGGACTGTCTCCCAGTGCTCCTTTTGGAATAGTGTGACTCTGTAGGATCCCTTACTCTGAGTGATGTGCTGTGTGACATTGGAAAAACAAACTTTTTTCAGGATTTGATGCTGCCACCTATTCTTGCATAAGATTTTACTTAAAGTGTCATTATCAGCAAATGATTTACTGCAGCTCTATGTAATGACAACCCAGGGCTCCCTGTACCATTGCTTTCACACATAATGGTAACACTGCACTTTAGGTTTCCCCACAATATGAAAAGTTCACTGGCCAGTGTTTCAACTGGCAGCTTTGCTACTTGAAGGTCCAGTGGCAAATAGATGTATGCTGCCTATGACTGAGAGCTTTCAGATCATCCAAATGAATGCTCTACGAAAATATGATAGTCTGGAGCACAATAACTCCTCGCTTTACAATTGTAGTCATGTTCTTGAAAAATGCGACTTTAAGCGAAACGATGTTAAGCGAATCCAATTTCCCCATAAGAATGAATATAAATAGGGAGGGTTAGGTTCCAGGGACATCTTTTTCGCCAGACAAAAGACATTATATACATATACAGTATACATTTTAAACAAGTTCTAATCAGAGGGGGACCTGCTCATGAGTTCCCTGAGCTTCTCCTAAAGCAACCGTGTTGATATCAAGTGGGATATTTCCCGGGAATGCCTTGCTGCTAAATGATGAACTAGCACTCAGCTAAGCCCTCAAGAGTTAATACATTATTGTTAATGTAGTCTCACGCTCTACAAGGCAGCACCAAGGGAGGCAGGAGGGAGGAGACACAATTGACGTACAGCAGGGGCTGCAAACACTTCCCTGCAGAAACTGAATGTGATGATGAACCCACGCTATCCCGCTGGAGCGAACCACTCCCTCCTCCGGACGGCGCATGCAATGCTGCACAGGTGCCAACTTTCCAAAGTTTATTTACACGCCTTGCACTTTTGCCTATTTGTATCAAATGAAGTTATTGTTACTGCATTTATGCAAATATTTTTCTTTTGGGGGTTACTATTTTGCATGTGTCAGTTATAGCAGAACACACACACACAAAGCTGAAGAATAAATAGGGTTTGTTTTGAGGTGTATCACCATTTCAGAAGACAATCAAAAAATCTTGTCTTCTTTAAAGTAGTACAGTATACTGTGCATCCCTATTGGCCTTTGATTCCCTGGCTGAAATGTGTAAGAAATCTAAAAGTTACACAATAATTCAGAATAGGTCTGATCCTACTGATCCATACAATTCAATGGTAAAACTCCCATTCACTTCAGTGGTGCAGGATTGAGCCCAGTATGAACTTATATTGAGGCACATCATCATAAACAAGCTACTACTTTATGATATAGCTCAGAAAAAGTAGTATATGCTGTGATAACTTCCACATGATCGAATGGATCACGCAAGAAGTTCTTCACATCTGGGTTCACATGGAAGTGTTTTAGTGTCAGTTGGTTAGATTCTCAAATATCAAGTTTTTATTTTGATTTGAGTTCATGGTTTAAACAAATACAGTATCTCAAAGCAAAATTTAGTTTTAGCCTCCAGATTTCCTTTGGTTTTGAAACCCAGATGAGGCAATCACATATAAGGTAATTTTAATAAATCTGCCTACATTTGCTCAGATGCTTCATGAACTTTTATGGCTCTATCAAAGAACATAGCATGAGTTTTTAGTGAAAATCCAAACCAGCTGAGTTTCCATGTGGTTTCTGGCTTTGATACAAACATTTCACACAGCTCTAGTTCAGTCCAAGCAACAGAGCCATGAATACCGGTAGTAACAGTCCAAAAAAGTTAATATTATTATTAAACATGTCACATTGTAAGATTTCTTAATAATTAAACAACATTGCATACTTGATGGAGATGAGTCCTGGATGAAATTTAAGTGTAGACACTCCAAATAGAAATACATGAGTAAATATTTGCCACAATTAATTGAAGGCTGCAAATATATTTTTCCTCTGTTGCATAGATCAAAGAAGAAATTTGCAGATTTTATCAATTTCAAAATGGAATATTGAAGATGTTAAATCAAATAATGCAAAACTTTGGATGAAAATGATGGGATCTCCCCCCCACCACCACCTATTTTCTACCCCTCCACAGGAAAAGTAATTTAAGAGAAGAACTAGATGATAATTTTCATAAACACTTATTCTAAAACAGATGGAAAATATGTTTGTCAAGATCCCTTTTAGTGCTCTGTTGTTTGCAGATAATTTAATCATTTGCATTGTCTGTCTCATATGAACCGTAGTGTATTGAATAAATATACCAATTAAAGTTGTCTACCTGCCTGGTGTAAGCCTTTTAACAATTATAATTACAAACACAGCCTTATTTTTCTCCACAGGAAACAAATTCATGATAGAAATAAACACATCCACATAAGTACAATAATTCAATGGTTCACCTGAAGCTCCCAAATTTTCATTCAAAAGGGAGAAAAATAAATTCATTAATATTTTTGATTGCTGTTAAAATGTATTTTGCTTTGGCAACCAATTGCTTCAACATGTAGCGAACAATGTTAAATCATACTATACAACATACGCAAGGTTAGAATCAAATGCAGGCTGCTGTGCCCAAAGGTCCCTAGGGATGGTAGATTATGCTTGTACTGCCACACTTCTCTGGGATTTCTATGTGGGAACAAGCTTTGAGGCTATGTCTTCACTATAGAGTTAACTCCTCTTGAGTTAGCTTAGCTCAAGTGAGAGAGGCCACATTGTGAAATAACATTTGAGCAGCACACGGTGATTGTGTTAGCATAACTCATGTCAGCTGCTAACTCCTGGTATAACTACATCCTCTGGCCCACCAGCCAACTTGAGTTAAAAGCCCTACCATGCTCAAGTGAAGGGTTGGGGGGTGGGACTCAATTTAGGTGCAACACTCAAGATAAGACATACCTATGACCAGAGCTCCTTAGTTCATCCCCTCAATGCCCTGTCTACATGCCCTCCCCAGTCAGTGCCACTCACCTTGGGGGCTGTGCTAACCAGCTCCAAACCTTCTGGTGGACTGAACGTTGTGTGCATCTTATGCCGCAGCAACCCTCTCCGTAGCACAGTGGGCTTTCTGCAACGGGGGGCTATTCCTGTTGGCATAACCCAGGGCTCAATCAAGTTCAGAGTCAGATATTTTAGAATTGAAACAGCTTAAAAATGTACACAGGCATATTTATTATCAGACTATTTACAGCATCTGGTAACAAAAGATATTTGCTACACATTAATTTAGACCAGGATGTCTAACCTGAGGCCCCCTACGGCTCTACATTGGGGCACCTGGGTGTGTGTTAAGAAGAAATTTTGTATTTATGAAATGAAAATGTGCTTCCTGAGCTGTGCCCTCTGATTTTTAAACTGAAGTTGGAATCGGATTTGTTGCTATCGGGAGGAGATAAGGGTCACCTCCTCCCCCACAGCTCCAGGAGCAGCTGTAGTGTGAGCCAAAAGTTATTGAGTGTTCACCCTGTCCTATCCTGCTGCAGTACTCAGCAGTTCCCCTGGGAGGAAGGAAAGACACTCTGAGTCTGGATGCCCTATTGCATACTTTCCTGCCAGGCTATGGAAGCCCATGGAGAGCAGGATAGGCACTCAAATGGCTTTAACTTTGGGGGGGAGGGATAGCTCAGTGGTTTGAGCATTGGCCTGCTAAACCCAGGGTTGTGACTTCAATCCTTGAGGGGGCCACTTGGGGATCGGGGGGGGGGGGAATATCAGTACTTGGTCCTGCTAGTGAAGGTAGGGGGCTGGACTCGATGACCTTTCAAGGTCCCTTCCAGTTCTAGGAGATGGGATATCTCCATTAATTTCTATTTCTTAACTGAACTTGGACTACTCATAGGAAAGGATAACTACCTTCCCCTACACAGCCACCCAACGCAGCCTGGGAGAAGCTGAGAACCAACAACCAGATATAGTTCTGTGCTGCTATGCTCTAGTTCAGGTTACAGAGGCCATACACCAGCTGAGGATAGTTATAGCACAGTGTGATCCAGCCACTCCCCCTTCCAACATGACCCCTGTGCCCGGAGATGTGGGAAGAGAAGCATAGGAACTGACTTCTCCAAGTGTACACCACTGGAGAGTCACCCTAACAGGGGAATTGTAGGAGGTTTCTGCAGTGGAAGTGGAACAGATTGTGATTGTGGCTAAAATGATTCAACACCTCCGATTTAGATGTTAGTTATCATGTATGCCTTTTATGAAGTAGAGAAAAAGGGTTAACTGAATATGGATAGTAGGAATAGCCCTCGTACAAAACCGAGCAAGGAAGGAGTTTAAAACCTTGATTCAAACAGCCAAGGACCCCTGCCAAAGCGGCTAGAATTGCAGTGAAATGGAGGCATCTGACAACTTGGCTGCGTGTAGTCTACTAACAAAGGTCAGTGAATTAGAAGCTTCTCTGTGGTGGCTACAGATCAGCCCCTTCGCCTCCTCTGATAAGGAATATAAACCAGAGAAAAGAAAGAGGTTGAAGAGAGTGTAATTGTGAGAGAGGAGAGAGCACATGGTTGTTCTTTCCTGCTTTTTATGGAGACTGTAACTGAGGAAAGGTTATTTCCTCTATATTTAAGTATGAACTCTGATATAAGCTTGGTCTGAGGCTAAAGGGTATCATTCATTTATTAGGTTTGTATGATACTGCACTGTGGATAGTTTAAATACTTATAATTTGGACCAGGATAGAAAAAAAAGCCTTTACTTTCAGCCACATTTGCCCTCAGCGCCTATTAAAGTCATTGGCAGGGAACAGGACAGAGGGTGGCATTTTTTCAGAGTTTGAACCTCAGCTAAAGAAATGGGGAGGATACTTCAGCAGTTCCTGTTCCCTATTCTGCTTGTAAGTAACTTTCAGTCCTGAAGTGCTTCAAACCCCCCCGCTCATGCAAATACCATTTTGCTGCTGCCACTGCTCCAGCTTGCCTCCCATGGACTTTTTACTTTTTTTGTTTTTGTTTGTTTTCTTGTTTTTAATTGTGGAATTCATACCTAACAATTGAGAAAATGAAATAATACTGCTTTTACCAGGTTTTTCTCTCTTTAATGAGTATCTTATACTTTTACTTCATGCTATCCCTCAGCTGCTATTTTCTGTTCTCTCCAGTCAGTGAGTTTAGCAAGCAAAAAATAACCTGTTAACAAATTTCATCTCTTAGCAGTGATACAGTTGCTGTCAGAGCAATCAGCATGGGAGCACCTAAATGTGGTGGAAGGACTTCCTTATTGATCACTATAAAAACACACAAACAAAATGTGAACTCTGAAAATCCATTTACAGGCACAGATGTAATCTTTAAGTACAGCTTGTTGATAGTAGGCTTGATTTGAATGGAGTATTCTTTTCGTTCAAGGACATCCATTACACAACATACATATTAAATATTTGTCTTACAGTTCAAGTGGATAAACTTGTTTTCAGATATGATCATTTTTCTGTACTGTATACCTAGTAATACATGATCCCCAATAGCTGTTATTGTCAAATTATTTTTCAGACTAATTGATACATAACATAGATGAAGTCTTCATTCTTTTTCTGAGTATAGACAAATAAAAGGCAACTATACTCTTTAATACATTAAACCTTAGGGTAATTAGGGAAAGTATTTTGAATAAGAGTCAGCAAACATATATTTTAAGATCATTCACAAAACCAGACATTTGCTGTAATCAAGGATTCACCACATTACATGGGGCTGAACATTTTGTAATACAGGTTGCACTATGTGAAAAAATGCTCAATAGGTGTTCAGAATAAAATAGCTTATAGGTGCACTGTTATCTTAAAAAATTATATTGTTTGCAAATCAATGCACTGGCTGTGATACTTCCTAGTAACATCTTGGATTATTAAATGTGAAAGTGGTTAAAAAAGTATCAAAATAATCAATTTTGTACTCCTATTAGCATTATTTCTGAAAAGCAAAGCTAATCAGATACACTTGGTCCTACTTGGTAATGTTTCAGATGAATTTAATCTATTCATTTAACTCTCCAGATTGAAATAAAATGAAGGGGGGGGGAATTGTGATGTCCTATAACTAATGTAAGAAATCTCATTGTGTATTAGATCTTTTCCCTAATGAATGTAAGACAATAGCTGTTTATTGAGAAAACATGTATTGGCAGTGTTTATACTATGAATAGCTCATTACCCTTACAAATATTAATGGCTATTTTGATTGAGCTATTTGTGTATAGTTAATGCATTTTGAATGTGATTGACAAATTAATATTGGTGAAAGTTTTGCCCATTAGCAGGATTAAACTGGGAAATTGCTTTTCTTGCAGTGTAATCCTTGTATTTATTGTGTAAAATCCTTTCCCTCTAATGTATTACCTGTCCTAGTTTTTTCTAAAAATTAAAATGAAAGAAAACAATTTTTTCTGCTCACATAATTTTATTTCTATATATTCTTGGGCTAGACAAAGAAAATCAGTTTCACTGTTGCCTAATATACAGATTCACAGTGCTGCAATATTTAGCTTACTGATGATAGGGGGTAATTTTATGTTTAGAGACAACTGTTTCACATGTGAATTTAAAAAAAACATTGAAACTATTGGAATTAAGTTTTGGGGGGAAAAGGAAACTTGTTTAAATTAAAGTAAAGGCCAAGCTTAAGGTAAGTGTCCTTGGGAAACTAACCCACTCTAAGTGCTTTATATTCCAAACACTTCTGAAGAATGTATGAACCACTGAATAGTCCCATCAATTGAGAAAGCACTTTTGATGCGGCTTCTATAACACATCATAAGACATTTTAGCCATGTGCTCCATAATCATGGCTGAACTCTGTTGGCTGCCTACATATATCATGTTTCCTAGTCCTGGTTGTATCACTGCATTCTGGGATAATGTAGGCAGCTATTCCTTACTGCCTTATCAGGGGATAGCGTCTACAGGACGTATGCCCAAAGTAGCACCAGTCGCTCACAGGCCAATATCCTCTGGTATCTACTACTGCACAAAAAAAGCCAGGAAGAAGGAAGACAAGCCAAATGCAGGGACCATATCTACACTGTTAGAAATGAGTCAAACTGGTTACAGGAAGGCAATCATCTGACAGCCAGGGTTTTACTAGCCAGAATATAGAGAGGCACCTGAGCCCTAGAATTTGGATGCAAATCTGGATTTCAACTCTCTTCCCCAAATACTGGGAGTGCTGGAATCTAGGGATTTGCTTCACCTATCCTCTAATCAATATGTTAATAATAGAGCAGAGGAATGAAGGCCATCACCAATATGTATGATGTCCCCATAGATGAATCCAACAAGTCTTTTGCGGCATTGCCAACTTCAAGTGTTCATGAGACTTGCTTAAAAAACATGAAATTTATAAAAATAATAAATGTTGGATTCTTTTTATTTGCCCTCTGGTTTTTGAGCCTTTAGGGTTCATATTTTTAAGCTTTTCTCCATAACTATGAGAGCTAGGAACTTACTCTTTAAAAAAAAACAAAAGCTGAGATTCTTATGTATTCACTGGACTCCAGGTACAAGGTTTTAAGAAAAACATCCAATATCATGAGATTTATAATAAAATCATGACAGTTGGCATCATTGCTCTTAAATGTATTTATGATGTGTTAGTGGAGATGACTGTCCATTCGCTAGCTGTCTAGGATGAAATCCCTCTGTGTGAGTGAGAAAGAAACAGAGGACGCTTCAAGTAGAGCTGTCCAGAAAAGGGAAAAATGAATGTTGTAAATGTGAAATTTCTAGTGACATTTCTGGGGAGCCAGGAACCCCAAGGAGCCTGAGCGCAGCCTGCTTGCCTTGTTTCACTGAAAGTTGAGATGTTTCCTCACAAAACATTTTGATTCCATCAAATCAGCATATTCCAATGGAAAACTCTTCAGTTGGAAAATTTTTGACCAGCTCTACTTCAAGGTTTTCCTGAGGTCACACTAAGTGATGTATTAATAATGCCAGAAATGGGGCTGAGTCACAGACTTCAGAATCAGATTTCAAACACCTCAAAGCTTGACTGTGTCTTGATCCAGGGTTTGGGTTTGACCCATTATTGAGATGGAACTGTCTTTGAAATTCAGATTAAGACCCTTGAGTGATAATTTCAAAAGAACAGATGTGATTTAGGAGCATACGTTCCATTGTCCTTCAATTGGATTTGCTCTTCTAAGTCACTTAAGTTCATTTGAAAATTCCTCCCCTTGTTCAGATTTCAATCTTCCCCAAAGTTTGGCGGGTATTTAGATACTGGCTTTTTGCTCTTCTCTAGTCATTGCAAGTCACTATGGGATATGATCCTATAGTATGTTTTCTTGGTGACATATGTCTTTAGAGAAACATGTACCAATTCTGAAGAGATGCTTACCTGCCTCCAGCAGTGTGGAGTGTGAGAGATACCATGTGAATGTCAGTTCTTACAGCAATAGCATATCTGAAACACAATGTGGATGCTGAAGACCCATCCACTTCCAACACATGCTGGAACAATCAGACACAGACATGGTGCTTTTGGGGGAGAAATTCAACTAAGATGTTCCCCTGACTTTATAACAGGAAGTCCATTTTACAGCACTTCTGGTCTTCTCCTGTAATTGGGGGACCAAGTACTTTATTAATTCTACAGCATCTATATTTACTCACACAGACTCCAGGAAGACAGGATAGTTTAGATGTCAGCTGGATAGCAGCAATTCTTTGTCTTATAAAAGTAAGTGAACAGATGTCATTACCCATGATGGTAATGAAACCAGTTCATTAAGGAACCAGTTCAGTAAGAAGTCTGCTGTCTCACTGTGAACAATGCCAAATAATACACAGAAATCATTGTTGGAGACTTCTATGGCGTTATGGAGGCCTCACTGGTTACATCGATGGATACATTATTATATACTTGAGCTCTTCAAGGTCTATATATCATATGTGTGTAGTAAAGTAAAATGTTAGATAACTACAATGTTTGCATTCAACCAAACATTTACTACAACAATAAATATTTGGTTGAGTGCAAAAATGCTTTGAGTATTATAACTCTCTCCTACTTTTTATTTAGGAGCCATGCTTTATTACTATTTCCTTCAACTATAATTACTAATGGCAAACTATATGATAAAGACCATTTAGACAAATACAGCACTTATTATGTGAATAAATCTACTGAAAGAAAAACCTACTAGTCCGTCAAAAAGTAAAATATAATAAGAAACTGATTTGCCAAATAAATGTACTGGCTACATGTCAAAACAAAACATAGTTAACAATATCGTAATCTCCACTTAAATGAACACCCATTATGAGAATACACAATATTTGTGGTGGGGAGAAGAAAATGTGACAGAACTCAACATCTGATTCTACTCATATGCTCAGGGTAGAAGGCTGGCAGGAGTTCACAGGGACATTAAATATGAGTTAATGCATTGGGTCAAGGAAGTTCCTTTGTGTGTAGGGTGACCATACATCCTGTTTTGGATGGGGCAGGGTTCCAGCCACCAGCAATAACCTCGTGCTGGGAGTGGGGGCCTCGGGTGAGCAGCTGGGTCTAAAGGTTACTGAATCTCCCATGAGTGGGTCCACAGGAGTTCTACCTTGTATTGAGTAGGTGAAAGATATGGGCAAGATTCTTGCATTGCCAGGTTCTTTTTTCTCATCTGTCCCTTTGCACAGCTGTAGGCCTCTGAGTCTTCTCATGATGGGGAAAACTGTCTGTCTCCAGATAAATGTTTTCCCTTGTTTTCTCTTCTGTTCTTTCTCTCGCTGGCCAGCCATAGAATGTAGGGCTGCATGGGGCCTTGAGAGATCATCTAATCCTTCCCACTGCACTGATACAGGACTACATAGATCCCTGACATTTGTTTGTCAATCCTGAATTTAACTATCCTTATAGTTAGAGAGATTTTCCTAACGTCTAACCTAAGTCTCCCTTGCTGCAGATCAAGTTTATTATTTCTTGTCCTGCCTGTGGTATACATGGAAAACATCTCCTTTATAACAGCTATTAATATATTTGCAGACTGTTATCAGGTCTCATCTCCCTCAGTCTTTTTTTCTCAAAACTAAACATGTCTATTTCTTTTTAACCTCTCCTCATAAGTCAGGTGTCCTAAACCTTTTATCATTTTCCTCTTGATTGTATCAAGTTTGTCTTTCTTAAAGTGTCGTGTTCAAAACTGGAGCTGAGGCCTCATCAGTGCCAAATTGGGTGGAACTATTATCTCCTGTGACTTACATACTACACTCCTCTTCATACATCTCAGCATGATATTTTTGAAACATCATCACATTGTTGGCTCATATTCCATTTGTAATCCACTGTAACCTCCAGATCCTTCTCTCCAATACTATTGCCTAGCCAATTAATCCCAATTTTGTAGTTGTGCATTTGATTTTTCCTTCCTAAGTATAGTACTTTGATCTTGTTGATTTCAGACTAATTTTCCAATTTATAAAGGTCATTTTGAATTCTAATCCTGTCCTCCAAAGTGCTTGCTAGCCTTCCCAGTTTGGTGTCACCCACAAATTTTATAAGTATGTTCTTCACTACATTATCCAAGTCTTTAATTAAAATATTGACTAGTACCAGACCCATTGTCTCTCCTTCATTTTTTATTTCTTTTTCTTGATAGAAGGGGCTTCTTTAATGATGGATTGCTACCAGACTATTTGTGGGATACTTTTTGATACATTAATTTTCTTTGCCCATCACCTCCAATTTTGTTTGGAAGACATTGGTGGTGGCGGTGGACTTAAGACGTTAGGAATGCTGCAACAGATAGATTTTATCATCAGGAGAAGAGGATATATCCAGGTACAAGGACTCAGAGGAGCTCGTTGATGATGACTTGGGTGTTGCTTGCCCAGGAAACAGAGCAGGTTCTTTCACTAACTTGTGCTTGCAGAGGATCTGAAGATTTCAGTCAAAATATTTTTCCTACAAAATATTTTTAATCCAATGTTAAATCAAAGATTTTTGTATCCAAATTTTTCAACAAGGCATGGGTTTACATCACCCGCTTGACAGACTGTTGTTAGATTGACACTGTTGGGTAAGTTTGAAGTGCATTGTATTTGTTGGGTGTCACTGTAGTATACTGGGATAGCACTAACATAGTATAGGCTGGTGGAGTAACGCTGCCGCTGTGCATCAGTAATGTCCTTTGTGATATTCTCAAATTTAACATGACACCACAAAAATGAGGAATATCTTCAAGACATGATTTTTATTAGCTTTTGAAGGCTTTTACCAATATATTTCAGAAACAAGCATGTATGTTTTAAAAAGATAAATTTACATCTATTTCATGTTATGTTAAATTTGGACCTATGAAGAGCTGAACAACTTTTGGGGAAGATTATAATGTAGCAAACTGAAGTGAAACTTGTATGTGACTTTGTAGGCATTTATTGTACATGCACTTATTTAGTTGTTCATAAAGGTGCACCTCATTGCTGTACTGAGTACCTGGGAGTCTGGATAAAAGCATTTTTATAAACTGAAAACAAAAATGAATTTTAAAATGGCAAACATGGCTTCTACTGCTATTTTACCAATACTAAAATAGTTTCTTTTTATAATTACTTTTAGTGGTAAAATAAAGTTAACACCCTGATATTGTTTTAGTTTAAATCCACATATAATTGTGGTGGTCCATAGTTGCTTCTTTAGTGAAGTTAGGGGCTAGATTGCCAAATTAATCATGACAGTTTAACACATACATTTCCTTCTTGCAATGAACAGTTTATGCCACTTACAGCAAGCAAAGAATAACTAAAAGGAAAGGAAAATGGATAGACAGAAAAGGAGGATTTTATTATGTTAATGAATATCACTTTAGGCATATATAGCATCAACTGTTTGCCTTTTTATACAATATTTGTAATCTGCTGGGAAATATTTATTTTTTAAAGTATGCTTACATTGTACAAACACAAATGGAGGCCATTTTTTGAAAAAATAGCCCTATACATTCAAAACACTGTATACACATTAATGATACAGTTAAGTATTATTATCCCCATTTTACAGGTGATGAAATTGAGACACAGAAAAAAGGGAAGTGACTTGCTCAAGCTACACAGCATGTGACAGAACTGATATTGGAATTCAGGACGCCCTCTTTGGCTTATTCATTTTGTATACAGTATGGGTCCTACCCAGCAGAAGACATTAGTGTCCTGCTGGCCTAAAGGTGCTGACTGCACAACAAACTCTCTTAATAGGCAGCAGGTTGATTTGCTGTTCAACGGTCCCTTAAAAACAGGAAGACAACACACTGGATTAAATGAACTTCCCAGTTCCTGCACAGTACTATTCCCTATCCTGGAAATGTCTACCTTTCCTTCCCACTGACCTGATAATGGGATAGGGTTGAGCCATACGAATTATTTCAGTAAACCTAACCACACCCGAGAGAGAGAGAGATCTGAGTCTTTCACAGCCTGTGTGAATAAAACACAGAAAATCATCTGCTGGTGCCTTTTCCATAGCCCATATCCTAAGAAGAGTTATGTTAGAGATCTGCAGCCTACACTCTTCAGAGATGATAATGCACTGCACATCTTGAAGCCAGGACCCCAGCTGGATGTCCTGTCATATGGCAGCAGCAGCAGCAGTGTCAAAGGATATGAGCTGGAATTGACTGATATGGGTGTGGGCATGAAAGCCCACTACTCTGTAGATGAAGCCAGACTTCCCATATGCTACATGGATTGCTTTGTTAAGTGATACTTAGGTCTCTCTTCATAAATGCTTCAACTTATGCAAGTGCAACTTCCTTTCTATGCGATGTATTTATCTGGCAGGACAGGTGCATTGGCAGCACAATATCCTAGAAAAGAACATCTAAAATATGCATCCACCAACATCTGTCTATGTTTGACTTAACTGCATATTTGAGTACCCTCTTTAAATATGGGCAGAGAGTTTTCTCCTTGCTTTGACCTTTAAAAGGAACTACATAAGTCCATATGCCGACAAAACACTTTACAGAGAAGCAAACTTTGACAGTATATTAAACTGAGGAATATAGTACTTTTGTCTTGTAGGAACTTTTTCAGTTGAAAAAAGGTGTAAATGTCTTTCAAAATGTAAAGTGAATGAAAACAAATTTTTTAACTGATTCTAGATATTTTAAAAGTTTGATAAGCTTTTTTAAAGAGGGCAAACTGTCTGTAATTTGATTTTATAGCTGATTAGTTTCTCAGTTTCACAGATTAGAATAAAGTTTAAATTTTTTTATTGGTTCAGTAACACTGATATCTTCTTCCTTCTCTGATAAAACTGAATACTTTAAAAATATTTTAGTTATTGTACAACTTGAACACTGTAGCATACTCCATGTTCCACATAAAGATGGCATTAGAACACGGTCATAAATCATTGTAATAATATAAATTTGCATTGCATTTATATGGAATCTTCCACCCCAAAATGCTTTTCAAATTACATATAGGAATCACTTCACTCATCTGTGAGGTGAAATAAAACATCGTACCGCCACACTACACAACAGTTTCGGAACCCTAAGCAAAGAATACCACATCCATTTGAAACTGAAGGGAGAATTTACGTAAGTACCATAGTAGGTTATTGTTTCCATATTGTAACTGAACAACACAGCTCTTGTGAAAAGTCCCAGGAGTTCTTTAATGAAGACAGTGATTGGCAATTTGGTTTTACACTTTAGATGGAAAAGATGCCTTCAGTAGTACAGTCACCCTTCAAAACCATATTAGGTCCTTACTGAATAACCAACATTACTTCTTGTAAAATGGTATTCCTGGAAGATCTATTTAAGGAGTGGCCCAGCTCAACCCTACTCAACATGTGAAATCTGATGGGATCACAGTAGAAGATGGCATGGCAACAAACTAATTAACTTGTCTTCACCAGTCATTCAGCAACTAGGATTCCCAAAATTCTAAAGCATTCTTATTTTGCTGAGAAGCAGTTTATATAACTCTTGTGCTGTCTCCTGAGCAAAATGGATGAGAGGACTTGTCAGCTTCTCTTTATGGTTCTCTCACCCATTTTACTGAGATCAGTACTGAGAGATATTACTGATGGGCTGCTTATTGTTAATTATTTATACAAGGTCCTTTACTGGATTTGTTCAGACATAGTTGAGGGATTATAAACAAAGAATAATGACCAAAAAAAAGTACTAGGAAAGGAAGGAAGGAAGGAAGGAAGGAAGCAAATGTCTAGTGGGTTATTGAATGGACTGGGGTCAGGTCTTGTTCTATTTAACATCTTCGTTAATGACCTCGGAGAGGGGATAGCCTTTTATTAACTTTACAGAAGATTCTATATTGAGAACTGTAGGAAACCAAAATGACAGAGAAGTAAAAGGAACAGAGAGAGAGATTAGAAATATGACAGAAAATAAGGTAATGAGACTCATTGTAGAACAATGCAAGCTAAAACATCTAGTGAAAAATAATCCAAGACACTGATATTCAACGCGAGGAAAAACCTTTCAAAGCAATGATCACGAAAAAGATTTAGGAATAACAGTAGATAGAAAAAATAGACACACATGTTTACAATATAGCAGCAATAAAGGCCAATGGAATTTCAAGATGCATACATAAAGGTAGTATGTCCCAGAGCAGAGAGGAAATCTATACAACTATATACCTGTATATTTATATGGCTCTGGTGTGCCTACACCTGGATTATTACATTCACTCTGGATAACTTTTTACGAGAAAGATATTGATGAATTGCAGGAAGATCAGAGAAGAGCACACACACAAAAATGATTAGGGGGTGATGAAGGGATTGATTTGTAAGATTATAATCTATAGCTCACTTAAGTGATGTGACTAACGGAGCATCCAATACTGGTCTACAAATATTGGAAGGATGTCATCTCTAACAAAGGAGAGGAAATATTTAACATATTTAAGGGAGAGTACCAGTAATACTGGGAATAATGCGATAAAAATAGGGCAGGGAAATGTTGGGCAGAATATCAGGAAAGACTTACTAATAGCAAGATACATTAGCCTGGTGAATAATCTCCCAAGAGAATTTGTAGAACTCCATCACTTGCAGCACTTAAAACTAGATTAGGCAAAGCATTAGAATGCATAATGTACAGAAAAATCCTGTTTTGGTAGGAGATGGTCCAGATAACCTAATAAATCTTTTTCATCTCTAGAATTTATTATAATAAAGAAATTATTCAAACTGCATATAACTATTAATACAATGCAGAAAAACCTTACTTGTGATGAGTAATGAATTCTTTATCGAATAATCAAGTTTTTGAGTTTAAAAAAAACCTTAGCAAGCACAGATATATGGTACACAGATTCATTTGTAACATTGCTCTGAGTCTGGTACTTGAATATTTAGGGGCTACATTTTCCTTAAAGACTCCAACTACAAAATGATGTCACATTTTCCTATAAATCAATCCCTAAACATTGTATCCTGTTATGTGATCCTCTAGAGCCTGATTTAGATTAAAATAGATATTACACAAGGGGCTCTCTCTCTGCAGCATAAAATACTTATATCAGAAAACTCATATGCAGTATCATCAAATTTATACATCAATCAGTTATCTTACAGTATAGGTCATGGGCATGAAGAACATTGTCTTTTATATATGTTATGACCAATGCTGCTAACCTGGAGATAGTTTTGTTGTTGGTTCTTATGACTTGGACACCTTCCCATTATGAACTCATTTCACCAATCTGCAAACTCATTTCACCCATTCCACATTACAGCTGTCAGATAATGCTAACCTGGGCCATGTTCAACCAAGAAACTAGAGATTCAATGTCTGTAACTCCTTAGAAATCCATAGAGCTATCTAGCTCTTTTTTAGTATCAATAGATAAGTAAATCATATACTGTGGAATAAAGAATATGAAAAGCTTCAGTCCCTGACATGGATCCATGGATACGGATGCCTAATGTGACTGGATACTGTACTCTCTATGGATGCCTAAAGAGCGCGAGATAGAAAAACTGTTCTTTCTGTAAGACTTTTAGTATTGAACAGTATGAACAGAAACTGTCCAAAAAGTTTCTGGGAGAATGGGAATAGATGGACTATAATACTTTTGAATATTAGTTTCAAACAGTCACCCTTTTAAAATTCATGGCTATGAGAGACAGCTTGGTCCTGTGAACAGGGCCCTGGCTGGGAGTCAGGAGACCTCAATTCTAGTTCTTGTTCTGCTTGGGCAAGACAGTTCACTTTCTGTCTGTGCCTTTGTTTCTCCTCCCTTGTCTTTCTTATCTCTTTACATTGCAGACTTTTTAGGGCAGGGACTGCATCTTACTATTCGTTTGTACAGTGTCAAACAGAATAAGGCCTGACTCTCAGATGGAGTCTGAAGGCATCACCACACTACATTTTTCATAAGGTAAATATTATTCTGTATGATTTGTTAAATGCTGACAATAAGGTGTTTACTTTGCAATACACAAAGACAACTCTTGCCCTGAGGAACTTAACGTTTTCAAGCCCACCACAAATAAGAAAAGTCACACTGGATGATACACAAGAGGTGTTAACTTAGACGTTTCAATGTTTTAAGGCTGCTTTTAAAAAATGTTTCACTTCTGTCTTTGTCATTCATATAGTTCAGATGAACACACTCAGAATGTATGTAAACAAGCCATATACTGACTTCATATTTCAGTCAAGATGTAAGACCCTTCTTGAGTCCATATGTCTTGATGTTCACCTCAATAGAGTCAATATCTTCATTTTATAGCACCATAGATCCAACAATATGATTAGACCACACAGTAATTTGTCAATTTTTTCCACAAGATTAGAAGGCTCTTACTATAGGTCCTGATCCAAAGCCTAATGAAATCAATGGGAGTTTTTCCATTGACTTCAATGGGCTTTGGATCAGGCCCAGAATGTACTTTTGCTATTCTTTTAATTTTTTTACATTTGCAGGGGGGCAAAGTCTTCTTTTTAATATTGTCTTTTGGAAGGAATTAGGAATCTTACTGCTGCTTCTCTTCTTATTTTATGATTGAAATAAATAAATACATAAATGTTCTAATTCCAACTTGACCTAGAAAAGCAATGCAAATTTCTCCTAAAATATTGTTATATACTGTATCATAAGTTAAACGTTGTTAATAATTCATTTGTTAAAATAGTTTTGCTAATGATGGGCTAACTATACTTAAAAGATTTTTGTATTTTTTTTGTTTTGCTTTTTTTTCTCAGTACGTTATGAAGAATTTCATAAGTAGTCTGATGACATTAATGTTTCCACCCACTCTTTCCCACTGATGGATCCTATAGCGTGGGAAAATTCTAGTGTTCTCATTACATGACTGACATATTCAGTTTCTCTGAGATTGTACTGAGTACATCAGTATTTCAGTCACCTTCTGGCACGATCCATTTGATAATTTAGCGGTGAGTGGCTCTGAGCCACTCATTTGTTCTCCTAATGGCAAGTGAGATGGTATTAGGAAAGTAGTTACTACAGGAAAATAGAAGAAGTGCTCCAGAATATAGGTTCTATAAGAGATAGTGTTCTTTTAAAGGTCTCATAAGGCTTATTATATATCATGTATAATGTTCTACCATGTATAGTGTGTCAATACCCTCTGGTGGATGCACCAGCCTGTAGCCTGCCACCTGTATTAGCTGGCATACAAAACTCTAGGAGACTCTTGGTTTGCCTAAAGGAGATTCTCCTTTATCTCATGTGGCAGAGGCCTGTGATTTTGGAAATGAAAGTCCTGCTTTCTATTTTCCATGCAACTACCCATGTGGTTGAGTTGATGACTATGGTGTGTATCTGTACAGACACACAAGGTCAATTTCAAAAAGCTGGACTATACAGAGAGTGATTGAAAAAAATAAGGTGCAAGAGTTTGAGTCTGACCTGACACACAAAGTCGCAGATTAAAACATACCTTGACAAATCCGCAACTGCACTGGCACATATATGTTTGTTAGTGCAGTTTTCCAAGATATTGTATACACTATTATTAACACACATACGTGAGGTTACAGCTGAGCCTGAAAACTATCTGGACATTTCTGCAGAACTCTCCTTGAACAATGTTTAAGTTCTTTTTTATTTGCAAGTCTAAAAGTATCACCTATTATTATAAAGTACCTATATGCCTAAGTGTTAAGCTCAGAAATCACAGAAGGGGGGGAAGCTTCCATCTGACAGACCGTGAGTTAGACAGAAATTTCCATTGTCACTGGAGTGGAAGAATTAAATTGATCGCCTTATATAGCCAGCATTCTGAAATGTTAACATTTTCTTCAGTTCCAAGACAAAAGTCCTTGTGAATAAATGGATCTCCTGCAGCTTATATTTAATCATTTACTATCAACCCGCATAGGGGAAAAGAGTACCTATTGTACTGGACTTTGAACAAGTGCTTGATAGCTGTTATAGAGCTGGAATTCTGCACAGCATTTACTGGGAATACTGCATGTATTTCTAAAATTAGAAGCTGGGTCTGCATAATGGTACGAGATTGTACTCCTGTTTCTAGGGAAATCCAAGTTGAGGAATTCAAGATCTTCAGTTTCAAACCTGTAAGCAAAGCATTAAAATGGCAATTTAGCTGTGTATTTGTTTGCAAATGAGGGCCAGTTGAGTTGAAGAAAGCTTCTAGCTTTGTCAAATGTCCCCAGCAAAACTTAAAACTGTCTTGAAAGTTAAATATTTTTGAAAAATATGTGCAATGCAAGTTATTTCTCTCTGTTAAGTTATAACTAGAGACAAACTGAGATTGGGGCCCAATTGTGCCAGGCACTGCGACAATCCTTGCCCCAACAAGCTTACAAGGTAAGAAGCATCCAATTTAAAAACCACTCAAAATTCCTTCTCCTCCATTCTTAGGCAAAATTTTGCTTTTGTACTGATGAAAACTTTAAAAAACTGCAATAATTTAAAGCCCAAACTGACTTTTTTCAAAACTATATAAATAGTGTCCCAATTTCTTTATAAAACTAACCTCATATTTAGGGCTTATGAAGCCTTGTTGCACTGAAAGCATTGCAAATCTATTATTGATATAGTGCCAAAACAGTGCCAGGTGCTTTACAGAGACTACGAAAACAAGGTCCCTTCCCTGAATGGTTTTCAGTCTAGATAAACATAATTCAAATAAAGGGTGTGTTGTCATGCACAAAAGCAAAGTGAATGAATGATTAATTTTAGCACCATCCTCTTAAATTCCATTTTTGATTATACATTAGACCTGAGTGAACAATCTGTAACAAATAGCTTGTTTGAAGATGCAGATCTCTTCTGACCCTGATGTGAGGGGCTAACATCCTGCGCATACAGGCAAGGTTATTATTTCTGAAAATTCACCCTGCAGTAAGATCAGATGAGTCTTCTCAACACCAGTGTGATAATATAAAAATGCCTGGCATGTCACTCTATAAGGCGGTGCAAACTAGTATATAGAGAGATGTTCTGTAGGAAGAATGCAGGAGAAGGTTTAAACTGAGGCTTGACTCCTGCTGTCCTTTAGGGGAAGGGATAGCTCAGTGGTTTGAGCATTGGCCTGCTAACCTCAGGGTTGTGAGATCAATCCTTGACAGCGCCACTTAGGGATCTAGGGCAAAAATCAGTACTTGGTCCTGCTAGTGAAGGCAGGGGGCAAGACTCAATGACCTTTCAGGGTCCCTTCCAGTTCTATGAGATAAGTATATCTCCATATATTATTTTTTTAGCTAAGAATTAGAGCAGGTTGGAAAACATTTTTTAAAATTGAAAATTTTCAAGGAAGTTACTATTTTTTGTCAATTTCGTTTAAAAAAAAAGGTTCTAACCACTTGGAATTTTGGATACAGGCCCAGATCCTCAAGGGTATTTAAGTGCCTAATTTGATTTCAGTGGGAGTTAGGTACCTAATATCCTTTTGAGGATCTGGGCCTAAGCCAGTAACTATGTTGTATATTTAGCAGTGAGGGACTCATTTCATTCACAGATGCTACCTACATAATAACAATAAATAATAACAATAAGAATTTCACAAATAGATCACTGTTATCATATGTCAGATTTTTCTCCATACACGACAGTTGTTTCACATCACTTCTAATCAGATACTTTGCTAAAATTAAGGGTATGAAGAGAATGGATAAATAATGAAGAAGCAATCAAACACTCAAGATACAAAGAAAGCCACGGCACTGTAGACCACACAGGATCTGCAGAGCTAATAAAACTGACCACAGTAAATGTTGAGGTTTACTCTGGTGTCTCAATGATCAAAACCAATTTGTAATAAAATTACCTATAATTAAAGGGCAAAATTCCCATAGGAATATTTTTATTTTATCCCTCTGGAAGCAGCAAGCTTTTCAGGTTAGCCTCCATAGTAATAATCTCTGATTGAATGAATAGCAGAATGACATTTAAAAAGCAAGGAAGAAAATAAATCCATAGAAGAAAGAGATGGAATAGCATGAGATATTTCATTAATCTATTATAGGTAATTATTATTGCTTTATTTATTATACACATTTCTAAGACTGCAGTAATTGTCACTGTCTGTTGTTTTTGGTTGTTTTTATTGAAAAAAACCTCTCAACCCTTTTTTTTTTACTATAATATATATATCTTTTTATTATCAAATGTACACAACATATTGTATGTATATATTACTTGCAGAATGAAGAAAATATTTTTATTTCAGATTTATTTTTCCTTTAGCAAAGCTATAGTATAATATAAACTAAATATTTAACTTTTTTCAAAACAAAATTTTTCTTAGTCCAAAACTTCACTTTTTTAACCTCTTATAATCCCCTTAAAATGGGTAATAACAAATAAACAGAAACAACCTTGAATATACATTGTAGAGGGAGAAGGACTGAAAATGGGACATAGAGGATTTTACCCCATGTTGCCACTTCAATGAATGAAAATTTCTACCCATCTGATGGCTATTTCAAGGCCTATTTGAAATAAGATTGTAGTGTAAGTCCGATTCTTAGTAGCCAAATTTCTGCATCACTGAACCACTATTTGGCAACCTTATTGGCAATATCAGGTTCAAGGACTGAATGGTCATGGATATTGAACTTGCCCTGAATCATCTAGGGTCTTTCCTTTGGATGTCAGTGAGCTTTTGAACAAGCCCCTACTGTTGGTTCCCAGATCATTGGCAGAGCAACCTGTAGAAACTTGCAGTCCGTGCTGTACCTACTGCGGATTAACAAAGGACAATCAGTCTTTAAAGTTATCAGTCTGGAGGTTATCAATCTGGAGCACTAACAAGTCACTCCAAATTCTGAGACATGAAAAAAGAAAACAGTGCTCAGAATGATACCTACATCGATCACTAAATGTACTGGATCCTTAACTATACATTTCAGGATGGCCTAACAGGAGAATTGAAAAGGAAAGTCATGAAAGGAAAGCTAACAAAAGGCAGGAAGTATAAAGGATAATTCAGGGGAATTATTTTGCTCCCAAAATAATATTAAAGTAAAACAAACCACTCTCGATCTGCATTTCTGCTTCAAATACAGCACTTTGTGGCCCATAAATATGGACATGGCAAAAAGAATCTTTTCCTCCTTACATCCTGGCTGCAGACCTAAAATCAATACCAGTTGCCTAAGTAAAATCTCACCCTGACAGCACCTCCCTGCTGGCTATGCAACAATACTAATGGTCTTGTAGTGGTCTTTAGACAACACAAGGATGTCGATATAATTCTGTTCCACTTTTCTTGCTTGCCAGCTTCCATCTGCAGCCAATTCATAACTTTGGTTACACATACCTTTGCACAAATGGGCCATCTCTCCACCTACTCACTTAGCTGTCCCTTTCCTCACTCCAGCGCTTCTCTGATCACTGTGACAGCCTTTAGAGTATGTCCCTCCAAATCTATTTTACCTTTAATATTTCACTGAAATGCCAATGAAAACAGCTTTTTCCCCATGGGAGCTCAAAATCTTCTTTTCTTATTCAACCACAATAGACAAAGCTTATTCCCATCAGACTAAACAAATAAGCAATAAAGTCGGAAAATCAGGGACACATATTGAGGACTTTTCAATTTTGCCCTCAGAATGTTTCAGAGCAATATTAGTTAACTCCTTAGGGGAAGTATTCCAGTTTGTTTAAAAAAAAAACCCACCTCAACTGATGTATTAAAGAAAAATAAAGCAAAACTACTGTGCATACGTTTTGATAAAGAACTATACAAATCATTCTAAAGATTTATGCCTAAGAAATTCACATTTTGTACACTGACAGATCTGTTCATGCAAGCACACAGATACGTACAGAGAAGGGAAGTCGCTCTTTAAACTGACAAATCACGTGCAGGCTTCAGTTATGTTCTTCAGTTTGACACTTGTCTGGCACTAACATCCTTCAATAGAGAATGTGTGGTCTAGCACACCAAGCATGGGATTATAACCCTGCAACCCTAAGACCTCTTCAGTGCCAGCTGGCAGAGGGCCCACTGTACTGTACCTTATTTCAGGCCTGACACACTCACTACATCCAAAACATTGCTGTCCTAATAATTATTTGTAAAGAGTATTGTGTGAAGTATCAAATGAAAGCTGATGACACACCGGTTATTAATAGCATTGTATGATATATGTCTGGATGCATTGTATGTAAAGAGTTATGCTTGTATGCTGGAAATATGTGCCTACAATATGATTTGGAGGCAGAAATGATAACCAAGCTTGTCCTAGACAAATGAACACTGTTTTGCCTGTGTCATCAATGTAAATTAAGCAAGATGATGCCAGAGATAATGGGTGGTTCATGTGCATCTGAGGTAAACACTGTTATCAGGAGACTGAGGAAACAACATGGTTTCAGCACACCGGAGGACATACCACAGTCTGAATCCGAGGGGATTATCTTGACTCTGGAGACAAAGACAATGAACTTTGGGGAATATCAAGAGAAGCAAAAAGGCATCTGGTTATCCATCTCTAAGGGAACAGAGCTGAGAACTCTTTGCATCTATGAACAGTGGATCCCCAACTATGTGGGTTGTGTATGTTGACAAGTAACTGTAGGTGGAAAACAGCTTTAGACAAAGTTTGCAGCCTGCAGGTTATATGTGGACTCTTAGAAAAACATTATTCTTTTGTTTCATTTGTAAGCATTTTCCTTTTCTATTATCTTTGCTTAGCATCACTTAAATCTCTTTTCTTTATTAATAAACGTATTCATCTCAATGCTGTTATTCGTTATAATGTGAGGTGAGCATCCTCAGTTGAGCCAACAGGCTGGTGTGTATTCTGTCTCTTCAGAGCAATGGACTTGGTAATTCTGTGGGCATCCACTGACAGGGGAGGATGCTGCAGAGGAATGCTTTTATAGCAGCGTTGGAAACTCAAAGTACAACAAGGGTTAGCCTGCCAGGCAAAGGTTGGACTGGCAAAGTCCTGAGAAGCTTGTTCACTGGCTAACAAACTGGGGTGGCAGGCAGCAGTATAGCACCAACAAATCTCTCTCACACTGAGGCAGAAGGGTAACAAGGTGACTTACAGTTCTGGATACTCTGAAAAAGCATCACAGGAGCATAGCTGGGGCAGGATTTCCACACAGTTTGCTGGTTAGCTGAGGTTCACACTTCAAAAACTAGTAAACTAGATTTTTAAGTGATTCACAGTGTGAAGACTGGAAACAGTCAAAAAGGTTACTATTTTGTCATTTTCTGTGTGTTTATATCAGGTGGAGCTCGAACAAAGGAAAGTATAAGGATTAGTGCGTAGCAGAAAAGGCGGGATGAGCAAAGAAACATATGTTGAGCTCACCAAGAAGCAGTTAGAAGAGCTGAGTGCGCAGTGAAGTCCATCAGCAGCTGATCAGGAGAAATCGGAGCTAGCAGCCATGCTGCCCTCATATGCCATCAGGCAGGATGGGGACCAGAAGGGGTCCCTTTTTTCTCCTACAGGGCATGCAGGAGAACAAACAGACAGATCACCAGACAATGCAGCAGAGACACCAGCAGTGGTAAGAGGTCCAGAGTTGTGGATGCTGGGGTGGAAAAAGCTACCGGGGAGGAGAGATTAATGGATCTGGAAGCCAGGTGTCAAAGTGAGGAGGCAGAGCTGTGTGGTGTTTAGATGCTGCATGTGATTATTAGAACTGGGAGCACTGGCTGTTGGGAGTCTGAAAGGACAGAAAATAGCAAGGAGGGGGGAGGAGTTGAGGAGGCTGGGAGAGTTACAGAGTGTGCAGCTACAGCTTGGTAAAGAGTTTCCACTGTAAATAAAGTTTTGTTGAAGTTTGTTAATACCTTGCCTGGTGGATACAACAAGCTGGAGCAACAGAAGCTTGCTTACCAGGACAAATGCAGGCAGCTCAAACTGGAGAAGAGGGTCAAGTCACAGCCTAGGATCTAGGTGGAAAGACATAAGGGGGTGCCTGATCAGGGGCTAGCAGGTGAACAGATATGGGTGTGATGAATCCCACTGCTTTGCCTGTAGCCTGAGTCCTTATGGAGACTAAAGGATGGTCTGAGATTCTGATTATGGAAAGTTTTCTCTTGTAATTTTCTGTAATGATGTAGATATCTGATTTAAATGCCACTCTCCATTGGTGAGTGTATCCTTCCACAACAGAATGATGAATGAAATTGTTTCCTACTAGCTGTCTCTTACCTTCATTTTAATCTGAGATGTCTAGTGTGTTGAAAAGGATTGCTCTGTTGGTTTGTGATCCAACCTAATAAGACCAAGCCCAAAACATAGTTATCATCTGTTCTTAGCAGCTGTCTAAACCCATAATTGAAATTGATCTCAAGTTGTAATTAAGTTCTGTGTATGGGCGAGGAAGGATAGTACAGTGGTTAGGGTGCTGTTCAGCACTGGGGTTCAGTTTCCTGCTCCACTGCAGACTTCCTGTCTGATACTGGGTAAATCATTTAAACTCTATGGTTCAATTGCATACCTGTAAAATGGGAATAATAGCACTTCCCTTCCTTACAGGAGTGCAGGTACTCAGATACTATGGTATTGGGCGCCATGTAAATACAATAGATGAGGTTATATACTATAGTGATAGTACAGTATGTAAGCAGCACATTTTTAAGACCAAGAGACAAAAAACACCCCTGAGAATAGGGATACTCTGCGGGGAAAAGAGAATGGAACAGCACCAATTCTCTCTGTGCTCAGGCCTTTTCACTGACATGGGGGAGGCAGGATTTGCCACTAAAATAACATTGAAAATGTTTAAATAGGGATACTCAAACTGGTTAATTTATTCCAGTCACAAATCCCTTCACCCTCCCTCCTCAAGATCTTTATTCCAAATTCAGATGGAATCCTTTAGAGAGTTGCAATAATAAGGTTATTTTTCCACATTCACATACCTTTTTTCTTGTGCCACCGCTGTTCCAGGTTCTTGCCAGGACTGGAGTTGAAGATATGCTCAGTCCCTCCTACTCTCTGGCTGTGGCACACAATAGTTTACGCTCTCTGAGGGCTGTAATACGTAGCTCTGATATCAGTTATTGTGTTTAGCATGCAGGTGCTGGGTGGGGGTGCTAGTCTGAGATATACAAAAGGTCAGTCTAGATGATCTGGTGGTCCCTTCTGGCCTTAAACTCTATGCTCTATGTGCCCAAATTCTTCAGACTTAAATGGCCTGAATAGTTCAGAGAAGGCTCAGATAAGCATCTTAAATATTTGATGCTAATCCAGACTGAATCAGTACCTACAGCATTTTGAGGGTCACCCATCAGAAATTTGTAGACTTACTGGGTAAAAGCCTGAGGTCTTCACTCCGGAAATCGCCAGTTGCCTTCCATTGGATTTAACTAAATTAATTGCTGAGTAGCGGTGATGGGACAGATTAGTTACAGCATAAATCAAACTAGTTATGGCCAAAATACATCACTGACTTACACAGAGTTACGCTGAGTTTACACTGGGCTCACTGAGATCAAGTTCTATTGGTTCTATAGTAGATTTCAACCATATTTTTTGTCCTTCCTGGAAGCTCGGAGCACTACATGTGTTTGTCCCAGGAATGACTGAACGGACTGTGGTGTTAATACTGGTCCCTCCCACATTGCTCCCAGAGGTACACAATGGGTTCCATATATGATCAGGTACAGAATTGGAGCATTTTTATTTACAGCTTCCTATGATGGCTCTTTACTTGTTCTTTGTCAGGCACTTTTGAGACCACATATATTAACAATTTCAGGTTACCATTGCTATGAGATAAGATTTGAAAAGGTGTTTAAAATCAAGGGAACTGGAAATTGTTAAGGTAAAAGTCTAGCTAAGTTGGAGTTCAAGGAGATATGAGCAGAATGAAAGAAGAATACCAGAATGAAAATGCACTACATGGGTTACTGGAAGCTCAAGCATGTATTGAAAAGAAACTAGGAACCTTGAGTATCAGAGGGGTAGCCGTGTTAGTCTGGATCTTTAAAAAGCGACAAAGAGTCCTGTGACACCTTTCAGTCTATAAGGTGCCACAGGACTCTTTGTCGCTAGGAACCTTGAGAAATTTATGGTTAGATGCTAGAAAAGAAGTTGGGCATAAAGATTGTCTTTGGGGATTTTTACTACCTGGAAGCAAGTACTAGATACACGGCAGCTATGAAAAGGATTTAGGGCTAAGCTTTTTTCTTTTTTTCCTTGACAGCCTGCATTGTTTTATTCTCATATCTATATTATCAAGGAAGAAACATATATTTATACGAAACTATATATTGATTATGTGAGTTCTCGGCATCCTGGCAAACAGTGATCAGAAAACATTCATGCACGGATACCAACTTTAGCACTTACACATAGAGTTATATGGTTATGACTTGTGTGTTCAATACAAGAATTATTCATCTTCAATGGGGAGATATAAAGTGATTAGCACATATCCCATTACCAGGGCTCAGGACAAACCAATTTGGGAAACTTTCCTCTCTTTGTATAAGGCTCCTGGGCCGGGGCTTAACATCAGATTTCCAGGCCAAGGTCAGAATTTGTGTCAGGATTCCAGGTCCAGAGTGAAGAGTCAGAGGCAAAGTTGATGGAGGGAGGTAAGGAGCAGAGAAGCAGAGTCAGGAATGGCAGCTCACTGGGGATCAATATTGTTGCCTGGACACTTCCTGGTACACCCCATGGGTTTATATGGGGTCCAGGGCCAATCAGGAGCCTCCAAGGTGGCTGCCAGTCGGGCTTCTCAGACAGGACTTCCCATAGTGCACATCCATTGTGGTTTGAAGAGAACAGCTGGGTTAGAGCTGATGGTGTGAAGGTGTCCATTACCTGGTGGCTCTGCTACCCCGCATGCAAGTCATGCCAATCCTTGTACTTTGGGCCTGATACTGCATGCTGCTGAGTACTCCAAATTCCCATTGTCTCATCTCCCACTGAAGTCACTGTACTGAGCTAGTTCAGGCCCTTTTAAAGCTAAATCCAATATTTTCCCCCAAACAAACTGACAGGACCAAATCCTCAGCTGGTATAAATCTTAGCTCTTCAATAGAGCTATTCTGATTTACACCAGCTGTAGATCTGGCCCGGAACTAGGATGTCTCCTGATTTGAACATCAACTTGTAGGTTTTTCCCCATCAAACTCCCCCTGTAGTGTATCTGATCCACATATTAGGGGGAAATAAATGTGTGATGGAACTGGGCAGATGAGGAAAATCATGAATTCCTCAATAATCCAATGTATAGAGCGGGCGGTGGGGAGGGGGCAGAATCTCACCGCTTAGCAAATCAAGGGGAAGTATTTCTGCCACTATCACAAAAAGCAAGACACAGTTTTGCCTTGAATTTTCACTGATCTGCATGAAAACAAAGGGTAGTTTGAGGAGATAGAAAACTTCCTGGTCAATGGGTTCAAAAAAAAAAAAAGATGATTCACACCAAAAACCAGTAACATTTCTTTGCGAAAATGAGACAAATTTGCTGAATTATTTTTTAACCTAGGCAAAATGTCACACAAGGTTCACACAGATAAGTACTAAAATTTCATCCTGCATAAGAATCAGCCAAATTCTGATGAAAAGCTCCTTGCTTCACATATAAAATACTCACCAAGTTGAAATTAGCAGCTTCACACAGTTGTATTGATAAAACAAGTGTTCTGGATTAGTTCATCAATGTTTTCTGCTGTTTGATACTTAACATGATCAGATTGATTATTTGGAAAGCTAAGCTTTACCTTAATGTCTCTGAGGAGACCAAATGATAAGAAAAACTGTTAGTGTGAATGGTCAGTGGTGTGGCTATTTAATCCAGAGAAGCGCATGGATGGGGTGTGAAGCAAAATACTCTAACTAATACTCTTCTAGTTCTGAGAAACAGCAGTACCAGGTAAATTGTTAGGCTAGCTGACTAAACTATAGGCAATTCTTTAGGTAATCTTTCTTTTGTTTTGTTGGAGGTCCTGCTGCTAAAATTAAAAGTTATAATGAGACTGAGAGATATGAAGAACACAAAATTAAAGTAACTCCTAATAGTAGTTCAGAAAATTCCAGATGGTAGTATTCCTAGCATAGAATCATTCAGTAGTAACATAGCCCCCACTTTGCCAGGCCACAGGTGCACATGCAGTTGACACAACACCTCTGTGTGATAGTAGCAAACCAGGACTCCGATCATTCTCAGAGGGGGACATTGTGGCGATATTTTCTTGTAAAACTAAAAATCTGCTCTTATAAGACTCAGAAAGCTCAAAAATTGTACAAACTGAATCCATCCCCCAGCAGTAACAACTCAGAGAATTGCAGACAGTAAGACTAGAAGCTGGCGGAATTCCTCTGCTTAGAAAATCGATCTCAGATCTCCCATTTAAGACTAGTCACACATAATATGAAGAGAAATAGCAAATAATAACAAAGCAGTTACAACTAATAGAAATTATAAGTTCCGGAAAGGCCTGGCCTTCCAAAGGGGTGAGTGGAAAAAATACACTTGTTCTTTTCCTGGGCCTGACCTAGATGTGCAAATCCCTTGACTCATACTTTCAAATCAAGATTGCACATGTACACATAGGTGTGAAGAGCATGACACGTAGATGTGTATATGACACATCAGGGTATTGTGTGGTCCTGCAAGAAAATGTGGGTCAAAATGTACTAAGCATCCGCCTGCTAGAGTCTACCAGAGTGATAATTTTATTTGAGGTGTGGTAGAAGTTTTTTATTATTTTTTAAACATGGCGGAGAGAAAGGTATAGAGCTCATTAAATGCAGCTGGAGATCAAGTCAAAATTGCTTCTCTGACACACCTGACCATATTTGGTCTGAAGAACCACGAAAAATACCTGGAGACTCCAACCAGATGACTCGCCCCATGTCATCACCTCTAACATGAATCTTAAACTGCAAAGTGAAAAAACCCTGTCTCTAAATCTTTGACTTCCAGATAGTGCAAAGCTCTGTGTCCAATTCTGGCAAAAGTTTGGTGTATGCAAATAATTTCTGACTGGGCTCTGAATGTTAACAGAAGTAGCTCAAACTTAGAAAAGGTTGTTTTTTCATACTTTTTTCATTTAAGTCAAATATTTCACATAGCTGTACTCAGGATCAACATTTAGAGTCGAGATGCTGCATTAACATATGAACAATAAATCAAAGCCAATTAAAGAGGCTATTGCCTTAGCTCAGGAATTGAAACACAAACAGGATTGTGGAGTGGGAGGATATCTTAAGGAACCAAGTATGTATTCAATTATTAAATTATCAGTCAATGTAGTAGAGGCAACAGACCACTGGAGAAAGAACTACGTTAATATTCCTCTCACAGCAGAGGACAAGAAGAAACATTAACAATCCTGGATACCTAATAGAAAAGTAAAGTAGGCCCAAAAAATTGGACCATTGGGCATTGCTTATGTTGAGGCAATATAAAATGTGTTTAAATTGTAGCTACAAAGTTCAGACACAAATTTCCAAACGTAGTGACTAAGTGGTTCTAGTTCCAGTTCATCTATATAGTAGTTTCAAGTCTGCTAAACTATGAAAAATTGAGGAAATGTCTTGAACTGTTGTTTGTCATTAGTCACAGGCTGAACTTGAACACCCCATCCAAACCCCACCACTTCAAACTGTAGTGAAGTTTTTATTTAGAGTTCTACACGGCAACTCCTAAATGGACCTAATGAGATCTGAATGCCTGCCAAATTTTGAGTACTTTTATATTCAGCCCTGGATTGGAATCTCCATGGGCTGAACCTATAACTATTACTGTATGTTTTAATATTATGGAACTATTACATAAAGTCACTCAAGTGTATTATAATATATTAATATTTTAGATGATGGAGCGAGTGGAAAGTTTTCCTTTTTAACAGTTTTCCCCATTTCTACATATTTACAATAATTGCTTTTGTTTGCATTAAAATTAATCATTTAATCATTTAATAAGACTTGCCTTATAATAACTAAGCACAGAGGGCCTGCTCCTCTACTATGTTACCTTAATTTTACATAAGTGGAACTCCATTAACTTCAAAGCAGTTACACCAGTGCAAAACGAGTATAAAACTGGTGTAATATACTGGAGGATCAGGCCCACCACCTTCTCTCTGAATAAGTCAACAACTTCAGTTCACAAGTTTTCCATCATTAAACATGGGTAGCGAGGAGCGAGAACAATTTCCCTAGTCTGTCATTCAGCCTCTGTCTAAAGCTAGTTGAAATTTTTCAATTAAAAAAGACTTTTCAAAGGTAATGAAAATTTTTGCAACATATTTTCCTTGAAAGTGTTTTGATTTCTTGATTAACTGAACTGAAAATTTTCACTTTCTTTTGGTTTTCAGGTTTTGGGGGGGTTTCTCCTCCTTCCTTTTCCCTTCCCTCCTCCCCAAAATAACCCTCATTTTCCAGTGGAAATAAAAGAGAGAGGAAGGGAAAAAGGGGAAACCCACCAAAATGAAACAGACATTTTTGATATAAAACTAAACAAAAAAAATCAGTTCCATTTGTTTCAAACAATTCCACGGAAGTTTCATTGCAAATGATTTTCTTTTTTATTCAATTCAAAACTTTTCACTGAAAAAATGTTGAATTTGTGAACTAGCTCTACCACTGACCACACAGAATGGCATCTTGATTTTGAGCTGAGCAACATTAGCAATGATGCCTGAAAACTTCCACACAACATTTAGGGCCAGACTGTGACTGGCTTGTGTGCATAGGAGAATGGACACAAATAGTCATCCTTCATGCAAGCCCCACACAAGGGCCAGTCACAGCCACAGTCTCTACAGTTAGTGGAGCACAGGGATTGCTCCCTCCATGTGCCTCTGTGGGCATACCTCACATAGTTGAAAAAGATAGGGGGATGTGGCCTGGCCTATGCCACAGTAGAAAGAGCAGGTCGTGTAGTCTTATAGGACGACACAGCCTGCACATTCCATCTGTGCACCATGTGGCTAGGAGAAGCATTGTATTCAAGGCAGCAATTGTCTCGCACCATGTACTCTCTATTGCCTACTGGATATTTTTCATTCTTCACTTTCAGTGTTTTGCCTTTTTAAGAAAATGCATGTTTCCAGCAGAACGTATTGTTTTCCTGGCTGCTGGCCATCATTGTGACTTAAATTAGCCATTATAGAAGTAAAAATAATAACCCCTGTCTCACTAAGAACCATTATAGACTATTTCCTCACTTAGTCTTCCTGTTAAAAGGTCTTGACTATCTCAGGAGTAATCCTCTGATGCCTGATCGTCAAAATAACGTGCATTAGGACTGACCATCAATCAAACAAAACTGAAACTGAATCTAGAGCCAAACTGACAAAAATTGATTGTATTACTCACTTTCCAGTAGACCTGGAAATCAATAGTCCCTTTTTTGCTTCCTTATTTGTAAACAAGGATCTAAGTTTGTCAGCCCAGATCTAGGAATGTGGAGGCTTGTTGGCAACTTCTACTGTAGAATCAAGATAGGGAACAAAACTCTTCCTTTATTCATACACAGAACCTAGGTAAATACAGGCTATAATTTTTATTTCTTTGAAATAAAATGATGAATTTAAATGGTAAAAATGTGTATTGCACACTATGCACGTCTACTGTAGAAATCCAATAACGATTCTTTCAAGACCTCACAGGATCTTGGAAGTGTCTGAGAACCTCACCATAGGAATCCCATCACTCTCCAGCAGATACTAGTGCAAGATGAATAGCAAAATGAGCAAGTGTACTTAGTGCAACATTATTTCATCCCCCCTTGTGCGTATGAATCACGGTAAAAGTTGGCTGAGAGGCAAATTTCTAGTTCCGTGAAAAATTTTGAACTTTTGGATTTTCCAAAAACTTGACAATTTTTGTGGAACAGGAAGTCCACAATATTTTGTTTCAGAATCAACAAAAAACATTCCTGTGGGACAGAAACATGATCCCTGCAAACCCAGAAGCCATGGGAGCCCCAACTCCATGGCAGCCCAGCTGGTGGGCTACAAAGGATCCAGGGATTCAGAAGCCCCAAAGAAGCCCACCATGTGGGCCATTGAGGAGCCAGGGATGCAGGGGAAGGGGCGAAAGCTCTGTGTGAATGGAGGGGGGGCTGAGGGATAGGAGTGAGGGGAGGTCCTTAGACTCAGCACGGGGAGGGACAGCCAGCAAGTCTCAGTGTAGGCTCCTACCCTCCGCTGCACTTTTGTTGCAGGGTACGGTCACATGTCCCCATGGATGCACTGGAGGTAGACTGGAGGACCTGACATGTCGGAGGACTCTACCAAGCTTACTCATACAATGGTTTGGCTACACACAGAGTCTACCAGGCATGTCACTTCACGTCCATTGACCCACACCAGCAGCAGCATCTTGCCCAGGCCCCGCCTATGAGCAAGATGTCGAATGGAGTTGGTGTCCTGGTTCTGGGGCCCCTGTAGAAGGTGTAATTGAGGTGGGACTATTGGCTGCCATGTAGGTCTCCATCAAAGTTACAGCCTCCACCAGGGTTGATGGTCAATGGCATTCCTTCCCGCCCGCCTGGAGAACCTGGAGGAACTGCTCCAATGAGATAGCCTACACCACCTGTACTCTGGTCTGCTTCTCAGGATCCAACCAGCACCAACACTGTTCCTTCAGGCATGGGGCTACCACCGGCGCTGGGTTCCTGGTGGGTTTCTCCTCCATTTGAACCATTGGCAGAACATCTTGGGTTTGATGTCCAGGTAGTCAAGGATGGCTGCCTTCATCTTGCCATAGTCCAGCACTTCTATGGGTTCCAAGCCCCAATAGGCATCTTGTGCCTGTTCTGTCAAATATGGGGCTATCACGGTGGTCCAGTGCTCCTGTGGCCAATGTGCCATGGTGGCCACCCATTTGAAGGTGACCAGGAAGACATCTGAGTCATCTCCAGGGCCCATTTTCATGAGCCTCATCAGCAACCTGGTGAGAGGACATCCTCTGAGTGTCCAGGCACCATGGCATTAGCTGCCCCTGAGGCTGCAAGAGTGCTGCCACCTGCTGAATCAGACATTCTGGTTGCACCTAATGCTGTGTCGTCAGTTCCCAGAATAGCTGTTGCTGCTGCTGGGCCACTTGTTGTTGCTGCTGAACCATAATCTGTTGTAGTAGTTGACCTTGCTGTTTCTATGCTGGCTCTCCACCATCCATTTCAGTAATTTTTCCATCTCCGTGACCTCATTTGGGTCAGGTTAACAGTTACACCTGCTGTCCTTTTAATCAGGACTTGGTCACTGCCCACATTTTCCTCCATGTGTCAGGGGGTTGAAGTCCGAACTGGGCAGCACCGCCTAGTGGCAGTGATCTAGGCTGTTGTAACACCCATTAGTGGGAGTCAGTGGCCGTGTCACCCACTGGCAAAAGTCAGTGGCCATGTTGCCCAGTGGGTGAGAGTCAGTGACCAGGGGTAGGGGAACCTGGGTTCTCCCTGCACCACTGGGTTCAACCCAGGGCCCTGTGAATAATAGCTCAAATATGTGGCCTAGGGGAAGACACCGCTACTCCTGATCCCTGGGCCACTTCCTACCTCGAATCCGGTTTCCCCATCAGTGCCACTGGTCAGTTTCTGGATTCCCCCTGGAGTTCTCTCTGGTCATGCTCTGGAGAGTCTTCCTCTATCAGCCATGGCTCATCATTCCCAGTCTCCTAAGGGTGAAGGGTCTGTGGCAGCTTGGCAGTGGGGCCTGGTCTCAGCCATGTGGAGCCCCAGCAGCTTCTCTGGAGGACTTCAAAGCTGATGACTACTCCCTGCTCTGTCCACCCAGACTGAGCTGAGCTACTGCCTTTTGACCCCAACTTCCAGTGTCAGCATTCCCAGAAGATGCAGCTGGTCAGGAGCTTCTAAGCCCAGAGCTGTTCTTTAACCCTTAGTTCACCAGTGTGGGGCTTGTACACCCCATCAATTTGCCACAGTTCCCCATCTGTAAAATGGGAATAATAACCTCTCACTTTATAGGGGTATTGTGAAGATTAATTAATTAATTGTTCGTGAAGTACTCAGATACTATAGTGATGAATACCATGAGGAAAATAAATAAATAAGGCGTGGGACCATGCATTGAACAGTGAGGATAAAACAAAATATTGAGTAGTTGCTTACTCCATGCACCATCCATCCTGTGCACTGAATTAGGCTGGAGTCCTGTGGAAAAAAATAGTAAGTAATCATGTAATGAAATCCTGTATCATAATTAGGCTTGGAAGTATTCCTCTCAGGAATGGTCTAGATAATACTTAGTTCTGCCATGAGTGCAGGGGACTGGACTAGATGACCTCTCAAGATCCCTTCTAGTCCTATGATTCTATGATTTCCTTTTGGTTGATAAATATCAATTTCATCATACACACAGGAACCAACAAAAAATGTTTCCATCAATAATAATTGAAATTTACAGATATGCAAAGAAAGAAAAATGCTGCTTGAGAACTTACTGGGGTTTCATTTAAGGATATTTACTTTGTATCTTTTGACATGTGATGTTGGTAATTTGTGTTTTAATGGTTATAAGGCTTTAATATTTTGAATCTCAATGCTTTACAATAAAAATTATCCATCAAAATTATAAAAAAAAAACCTCCAATTCTGCAGCGCCTAACCATACAACCAAGGGGACTGATTTAAGGCTGCATGAGAGGCAAGAGAGGGAGCAGCCAATACTATTTTCACAAGAGGTGAGTCGGGAGCAGAAAGAGCCCAATAGCTCAGGATGCCTCTGCTCCCTCTTCCACACTCCACTCTCATGAAAAATAGGCCAACTCCTCCTCACTCATCTCCTCTGCCCACTCCTCCTCTCTAATGCTGTAACCACAGACCTGGAAAGGGTGGTTGTGAAGGCCCCCTGGAGGTGCTCTTCCCCATGTCCTCTGAGGGGTGGAGATCCACGGCTCCAGGAAGAGCAGAGTACAGTGGTGAACAAGCCACAGATATTGCTCGAAGGGTCAAGAAAGCTGCAGATTTAATGTGTGGCTAGGTGGGTAGATTTGATATGGGGATGGGGACTGCAGCACATGTGAGTGCTGTGAAGCGCACAATTAACTGATCTGGGACAGGAGATACATAGTTGATGTGGGGGTTGGGGCAGAAAATTAACTGATGGTACTGGTTTGTAGCCAAAATCCTATTTCGCACTATGAACTGTCAACACTAATTGTCACATACACATTGTGGGCATGAAGGAAGAGTTCAAAAATCAGAAGACAGCTCAAAAATATTATTTAATTTTAAAAAAACAACTCGATTTTTGATCCAATCTCATGATTTTTTGTGGGCTGATTCATGATTTCTGGACTTTGAAGCTTGGCAATACTACTACTGGCATAAGCAGGTACAACTCCACTTCAGAGAAGTGGCATCAAATTATATCGACACTGAATATGGCCCATAGATTCCACAGACTAATAAATTCAAGTGAAATGAAGAAGAGACCATCAAAATAATATAGTTTGCCATACAGCAACTGTGTGTCCTCCTCCCAATGGCGCTGCACGCTGTCACAAGGCTAAAAGGGCACATTACTACCTTTGTAGTCGCAGCTATGTCCATTGTCACTGGGGAACTGTTCAGCAAAACACCTTCCCTCGGTTTCTGTCACACTGCTGTATGCAAGCCTGAGTTAAGCAATCCTTCAGCACCATTGAATGTCCTAGTGCTAGCGAAAGCCTCCAAAGGCCTACTTTTTTTTTTTTTTTTTTTGCACTTCATATTTTGACTTGCCTCAGAAATTGTTCACATTAAAGGAACTAGTGATGGGTGAATCTCTAAAGGTTCAGAGCTCACATTCAGTTCGGATGAGCCTCTAAATTTCTGGATGATTCTTTAAATTACCCTGTCTTCCCAGAATCTCTCAGGCAGGAACAGACTTCCTTATGAGGTTTCTAGTACTTCAGCTATAGGCGCTGACTTTTAGTTTTCTCCAGTGTTACTCCACCTTCGTCTGCCTCGAGGTCCCACCCCCACTCCACCCCTGCCCACAAGGCCCTTCCCTCACTCTGCCTCTTCCTGCCCCCTCCCCCAAGGCCACTCCCTCACTCTACCTCTTCCCACCCCCTCTCCACCCCCTCCCCGAGGCCTCTGCCCACCTGACACTCTCCGTCCTCCCCAAACCCCTCTCTGAGCCACCAAACAGCTGTGGCTGGTGGGTGCTGAGGAGCCACTGTTTTTTTTCCGTCAATGCTCCAGCCCTGAAGCACCCATGGAGTCGGCGCCTATGACTTCAGCTTCATTATTCTAGCTGGAAATATTTTTAAAGGTGCCTTTCTCTGGCTATTTTAGCCCTTCAGAATTAAGTCACTACTGGAACGTGGAATGGAAGATAATTATCTGAGCATTTCAGGACCCTTAAATAGTTTTGGTTCATGTTTAATTGTAGAAACAGGATGTGGTTCAGGAGGATTTCTAGTTTTTCTGAATTATTTCAACCATCCCTAAAAGAGATACAAGAGTAAGTATTTCCTTAGGCTCCAGCTTTCTTTTGCAGACACTTCAAAATTAGAACTGCACGAATTTGGGAAATCCCACAAGGGACACATGCTTGTTTTTTGTCTTGCTTAAAAAAATAAAGGCCAAAAAAGCTTGCCATCTTGTGGAGGCCTTGATTAAAGTCATTACAGACTTATCCTCTCACTTTATTTCTCAGTCTCTCTGATGCTCAAAGGGGAATAAAAATCACTTAAAAATGCTCTTTGGGTCTCCCTGCAGCACCCCTCCCTATACTCTCTTTCTGTTGCTTCAAGGGGGAAAATAAGACACTTTAAAGAACTCAGTTGCCCATGTCTCCCTGAAGGTTAAACCATGTTTATACACAAAAACACAACAACTAAAATCATTTGCATGTGTAGATTATGCTGCAGTAACCTCCCAATATCAGGTCACACAGCAGTTCACTAACTCTCCAATTCATACACAAAGTCACAAGGAGTAAATTCAGAATGGTTTTCATTTACATGAATGAAAAAAATCCTTTGTTTGCCTAAGCACAAACTCAGGATCACAATGAGTTACTGTTCATTGCAAGTTTATAGAGAACACCTAGTTTTATCTATAAATTCATGACATCTCACTGGACCCATTATATTTTGTTATCTGTGTTATGCAAAGCTGGTCAAAAACCAGAATTTCCATCCCTGAAATATTTCAATCTCTGCTGGTCCACAGGTGCAAACTCAAGCTAAGGCGTATATTGAGTTTCTTTGTGAGTTAACTCTACCAAACGGAATAGCTGTAGCAGTGGTCTCATTATATATATTACCTTGTGGCTTTAGCAGTTCTGGTTCACACTTGGATCCATTTGACAGTCCTCCAGGTCCTTCCCTATTAGGTTTATAATGAAGAGTGTATCAAACAAATATGTTGTTAAATTGACTGAAATTTTGAAAGCACTCCCAATGAGAACAGGGCTGCTGAAACCACAAAGTAACAATGAGATCACTACAACATGTTCTCATTGTGGTCGGATATTATTACTTGTTATTGTACATGACCAAGACTTGGACATGTAGGTAACAGACAGAAGGAACTGAGTAACTTAAAGTGCTTTGTTGTTGCTGAGTATAGAGAACCACCAGAGATAAAATCTCAGGCAATTAGCTTGCTGCATATCATTTACCAGAACTGTCCCTTAACTTCTTCTCTCTGAGGTAGCAAACTCAGGGATTCATGTTGAAAAGGTGGTATGTTTGTTTAACAGCTTGACTCAAATGAAGGAGAGAGCGTTATATAGTGGCTACAGAGCAGAGGCCTGGAACTCCAGCGCTTCATTTCTTGTTCCATTCTGCTACACATTAGGGACCCTTTTTTTATTTTAAGCTTAGAATCCAGAGCACTGTGCCACTGCAGTGCAGTCCAAAAGGGGCGTGTGTATACTGGGAGGGGTACCTGGGCAGTGCTGGCAGGGATATCTGTGGCCTCATTCTTGAGATGGGGGAGGCAGGGTCACTCCGTGTCATGATTACAGGGCAGCTGGCGCAAATCCAGGACACAGTGACAACTACGGTTGCCAACTCTCCAGGATTGGCCTGGAGTCTCCCAGAATCGGCCTTGATTTTTCAGTGGTTATTGAAAGCAATCCTGGAGATTTTAATAGGCTATTTTAAGAAAATGACATTACATCATGCTGGGAAAAAAAATCTCCCTGAACAGCTTCAATCAGAGTTGGCAACCCTAGCAACAGCCGTCCAGCAGAGCCTCCCTGCGGGGCTCTCCCTCTCCCCAGGGCTGGGAGCCAGGGTCTGGGTGGACAAGATCTGGCAGCTGTGAGGGACCAATCAGATGTGGATGCAGAGGAGGGACAGGGACCAATCGGAAAGCGAACCAATTGGGGCTCTTTCTGAGCTGCAATGTCTGGACAAAATTCCCAGACATTGCCTCCTATTTGAAAAAATCCACTTGAATAGAGGGCAGAGGATCAAAAAAGAGGCAATGTCTGGGAAAACCCAGGTGTGACAAAGTGGGAATGTTCTTAATGTTTTCTCTGAGTGCTGTGTGGGTGCCTCAGTTTCCCCTATGCATTTCTCAAGTGTCTAGGGGTGTGTGATTGTTGCAGAGCCCTAGGAGTGTGATCCTGTCTGTACAGAGAATGGCCAATGCCCTGTCTCCTGATGGCTTGGGCCCCTCCTCTGCAAAGGTGCCAACTGAAGGTGTTGGAGAACAAAGAGATCAGGTGACCTCCTGGCCTGGGAAAGAGACAAAGGCAGAGGAGGGGCTGGAGAGTTTCAGTTTGGAGCTGGCTGGGAAAATGGAGGGGATCCCAGACGCAGTTCTGGCCTCCCTGCCCCCCAAGATGGACCCGAGGGGGGCCTGTTGTCTGTACCTGCTAGGGTTACCATCCGTCCGGCTTTCCCCGGACATGTCTGGCTTTTTCAGCTTTAAATGGCTGTCCGGGGAGGATTTCTAATAAAGTAGAAATGTCCGGGATTTCCCCCTTCCCCTCATGCAGAGTGCGGCGCAGCTGATTGGACGGCTGGGCCTGATTGAAAGCCGCTTGCAGCCACTGGGGCCTCTAGCAGCCAAAGTCACTCCCCCTCCCCCGCTCCCTCCTCCCCCGCAGAGCAGCGCGGCAGTGTTTGACTCCACGTGGAGCCCGCAGGTCTCCCTTAGCCTGGCAGGCAAGGGACAGGGAACGGGGGTTAGATTGGTCGGGGGTCCTGGGGGGGGGGCTGTCAGGAGAAGGGGGTGTAGAGAGCGGTTGGGGCAGGCAAGGGACAGGGAACAGGGGGGGTTAGATTGGTCGGGGGTTCTGGGGGGGCTGTCGGGAGAAGGGGGTGTAGAGAGCGGTTGGGGCAGGCAAGGGACAGGGAACAGGGGGGCTTAGATAGGGGGTGGGGTCCTGGGGGCAGTTAGGGTGGGGGGTCTCAGGAGGGGGCAGTCAGGGGACAGGTAGGGGGGTTCTGAGGGGGGCGGGGCTGGGGCAGGGCTAGGGCGGCACCCCGTGTCCTCTTTTTTGATTGTTGAAATATGGTAACCCTAGTACCTGCAAGCCCTGTCTTGGACTGTGTTCCTGTCATCTAAACAAACCTTCTGTTTTACTAGCTGGCTGAGAGTCATGGTGAATCGCAGGGAGGCGGGGGTGCAGGGCCTTGTCTCCCTCAACTCCGTGACACCAGGTGTATGGTAACCCTAAGCCCAATAGGATCCCTGTTTGATCTTTGCAAGGTAGGGAATTGCACCACAAGAGAATAACCTGGGCCCAGGACTGATTTTTAGTGCTGGGAAATGGTAAAAATATAAATTCTAAAAATAAACCAGAAACTGAGCACAGGTCTGAATAGATATTTATACAGAAGCCAGAGTACGCAGGTAAGAAGGCATTCTGTCATGAAAGACCTTACATGCCAGGGTGAATGTGTCAATAATGAATCAGGAACTACTGAAAAGTCTTAATCAAGAGCTGCACTAGAGAAGCACGGGCAACCAAAGATCAAATAAGCTGCATGATTTTGAATGGGTCAGAAGCCGATAGAAGCAAGAAGGAGGTATTACAAATATGGTAGTTCAGCTCACCAATTATTGGTTCATCGGAGATACATAAGGTATTACTGACACTAAAGAGTCTGACTGAGTTTTGTTCCTTCACAGTAAAAAAAAAAAAGAAGAAGCCATTCCTATTAATTTTAATGAATATTCTAGCCAGCTCAAGGTTTGTTTGTTTCTTTTAGTAGCGCCCTGACTGCTCGAGGTTGGGAAGTATGTGCACTTGCCAGAGGGCATCTGACAGTCAGTTAAATGGCCCTCCAGATCCCACTCCACAGTTCACTTTAGCTGTTGCACTGCATGCCTCAGTCAGGTCCATTCATCTGCATATGAAAGTAAAGGGAGGAACCGAAGCTGTTTTTCATTGTGCTCAGCTCTTTTTCTGTATATCATGGAATGACACAGTGATGTTGTCTTTAAAAAATGTATAAAGTGGGAAATCAAGTGATTTGACTGGCTAAGGAGAATCCTGATGAATGACTGTAATACAGTATAATTCATTGCACATAATTTACAGTATGTCTCATCACTTAATTAACAAGCTCAATAATTTTTAAAAGTAAGGTCTTTTGCAGTAAGACACACTACATTCTCCTGCCTAACAACCTACAAGGAATGAATTAAAAACTTCCTAATTTGGGACCATTTGTGTATTATTTATTGATCAAGCATGAACCAAGCACTGGATATATTTCTTAACAGCATCCATACAACTTGTATATGCATGCAGATTAAAAATATTGTCTTAGGGACAAATCCCGACCCCTCTCTTCCATGTCTGTAGAGACCCTAGAATCAACACAGCTGAACTGCATGCAAAGGAAAGGATTTGTGATGCCTACAAAAGTAGTTTGACCCTGTTTACCATGAAAACTTAGGGGCCCCCAGTGCAATGTTGTGCAAGATAGGTTTGGAGGGGCAGGGGTGAGAGAAATGGGGACAATGCAAGTGCATTTGCCACTACACATATCTACCAGCTATTGACACGCATGGTGTTAGAACAAAGGAGTAGTGGAATTTGATGCAACCTTAGGACAAAGTGGCCTGCAGAGGAAGGATTGCATCTCAAGTTCCCACAGAACCCCTGCACCAAGCTCAATATTCAAGCTGGGCAGGAAGGGGAGGATTTAACCCTTAATGCACACTTGGTCTGTTACCTCCAGATCAGGGGTCGGCAACCTTTCAGAAGTGGTGTGCCGAGTCTTCATTGATTCACTCTAATTTAAGGTTTCACGTGCCAGTAATACATTTTATCGTTTTTAGAAGGTCTCTTTCTCTAAGGCTTTGTCTTCACTACCCGCCGATCCGGCGGGTAGCAATCGGTTTTTCGGGGATCGACTTACCGCGTCTAGTGAAGACGCGGTAAAATCGATCCCTGATCGCTCTGCCGTCGACTCCGGAAATCCACCTCGGCAGGAGGCGGCAGCGGAGTCGGCGGCAGCGGTCGACTTTCCCGTGTCCTCACCGCTAGGTAAGCCGACCTAAAATACGCAACTTCAGCTACGGTATTCACGTAGCTGAAGTTGCGTATCTTAGGTCGGACCCCCGCTGCAGTGTAGACCTAGCCTAAGTCTATAATATACAACTAAACTATTGTTCTATATAAAGTAAATACAGTTTTTAAAATGTTTAAGAAGCTTCATTTAAAATTTAATTAAAATGCAGAGCCCCCCAGACCAGTGGCCAGGACCCGGGCAGTGTGAGTGCCACTGAAAATCAGCTCATGTGCCGCCTTCGGCACGCGTGCCATAGGTTGCCTACCCCTGCTCCAGATCATCTTTAGTAAATTTCTTCAGAATGAGTTTAGGGCCCCAGCCATTTCTTTCCTTAGTGAGGTTAATGCCAGGGAGGAATGTTTCAGAATGAAGCCATAATTTCCTGAATGTGTGAAACGAAAAATAAAATGAGGGGATATAACATATTAAAATATTATTTATAATATTGGGAAAGTTACCTCAAGACTGAACATCCCAGTTGCTACATGACACTCAAGCAACTGAATAAAGATCCACATTATACCATGCCAAGAGCATATTATTACACCAGAAAAAGAGCAGAGTTCTGGTGCACCTTTGCATTGAAAATTCAAGCGGCAATGCACAACACCTACACAGACATCATGCTGGGAGATTCAAATGCTGACGTGGTCAAAGAAAAAGCAGTGACCGCAGTACTGCCAACTTCAAGAGATCAAAAATCATGAGTCAGACCCCCCCCCCCCAAAATCATGACTTTTTAAAAAAAAGATTATATTGTGTTTTTTAGGTCAGTCTATTGATTTTTGAACTCCTCCTACCCATTCCCATTGTGTGTGCATGTGAAAATTAGTGTTGCCCATTCTCCCACACCTGCCCATATCCTGCCCAGCAATTAGTCCTGTCCCCCCAGTCTCCCATCAGTTCCATTCCCACCCAACCCCCCTCAATTCAGCCCCCCCCCATTCAATCCCCTAGCCTAGGGTTACCATTCGTCCGGATTCTCCCGGACATGTCCAGCTTTTCTGAGTTAAAAATAGCGTCTGGGGGGAATTTGTAAATGTCCAGATTTCCCCCCCCATGCAGAGCATGCGCGGCTGACAGGGCAGCCGGCCAGATCGTGCCACTCGCACGGGGCTCCGGCAGCCAGAGCCCCTCCTCCGCTTCCCCCGCCTCCTCTCCCCTGCTGCTTGAGATCACTCCCCTCCTCCCTCTCCCCCTCCCTGCATTGCCAGACATTTGCAACGGGCCTCCGGCAGTCTGGAGCTCCTCCCCCTGCTTCCCCCTCCCCTGCTGCCCAGCGCGCCGCTCAGCAGCACTCTGCGGGGGCGGGGACCGGGCTGTGCCCTCCGCGTGGAGCCCGACACGCTGTTCTGAGCGGCACGGTAAGGGGGCCAGGGGGTCGGAGAAGGGGCAGGGGGGTTCTGGAGGGAGCAGTCAAGAGACAGGGAGCAGGGGGAGGGTTGGATGGGTCAGGAGTTCTGGGGGTGGGGGCTGTCTGGAGGTGGGGGTGTGGATAAGGTTTTGGGCAGTCAGGGTACTGGTAGGGGTAGGGTCTCAGGAGGGGGCAGTCAGGGGACAAGGAACAGGGAGGCTTAGGTAGGGGGTGGGGTTCTGGAGGGCAGTTAGGAGCAGGGGTCCCAGGATGGGACAAGGAGCAGGGGTGGGCTTGGGAGTTCTGGGGGGGGCTGTCAGGGGGCAGGGGTGGGGAGATGGATCGGAGCAGTCAGGGGACATGGAGCAGAGGGGTTTAGATGGGTCGGGAGTTCTGGGGGGGGCTGTCAGGGGGTGGGGAGTGGTTGGATGGGGCATGGGAGTCCTGGGGGTCTGTCTGGGGGTCGGGGTGTGGATAAGGGTTGGGGCAGTCAGGGGACAGGTAGGGGGTAGGGTCCTAGGGGGCCAGTTAGGATGGGGGAGGGTCTCAGGAGGGGGCAATCAGGGGACAAGGAGCAGGGAGGCTTAGGCGTGAGCCCGGTCAATAGGGGCAACCCCTACCAAGATCTGAGCCTTTTCTCACACGCCCGTTAGAGCTTGACATTATGCTGTTTGGGACCCCTCTTTGAGGAAAGCCTCTGGATTGCAAGTCCAACCGCTACCTCCTCGTGGTGAGAGTCGGTAACTGGCTTGGATAGCCAGGCGGATTGTGGAGGACGAACCCACATCCCACATTCAGTGGGGTGTGGGACGGGGTTGGGCAGCCCCATATGGTGCCACATGGATGCCCCCCTGGCAAGGGTAGCCTCCCCCAGGTACGGGTTGACTCCCCCTGGTAAGGGTTAGATTCCCCCTGGTAAGGGTAGTCTCCCCCAGGCACGGGTTAGTTTCCCCCTGGAAAGGGTAAGTTTCCCCCAGGTACGGGTTAGTTTCCCCCTGAGAAGGGTAAATCTTTTAGCTATGGAAAAAAGTAATTTATATTTTTATACCGGATTGGCGCTGGACCGGGTTAATAACGCCCCCGCTGTTGGCTTTGATGCCCCGGCTGACAGTGTTAAATATATTAGGGGTGTGATTAGGGTCGCTGGACCAATGGATAAAATGGTGTGGACTATAATGAAGTCTCATGAGCATGAGAGTGAGAATCAAGTCCTCCCAGTGGAGCATGGAGAGGAGGTAGAGGAGACTGTTTGTGATGATCATGGTGAGGAGATTTTATCTATCTTACCGATGGTTTTTACAAGGGACACTTTTAATGATTTAACTATGGAAAGTTTTAATCCAGATTTTAAGTATTTAAGTACATTTGATGATCCATATGTTAGCGAATTGGGATATCTTAATGCTCATTTAGTTAATGGGTCTAGTTTATTAAATAGGTTTAGACCAAGTACTGATTTTAATAGGGATCGTAATAAGGATCTTAACAGTACTGGTAGTAATATAAATATATTAGAAAGTAGTTCGTGGAAGGATGGGGTTTTTTATTTAGAGTATCCCGTTGATAGTTTTAATTGTCCAATATGTCCCCAGATATTACCAACATTTGGTAAATGGGCCAAACACATTAATGTGGTTCATAAAAGTAAAGCCATACGAGTTGTATGTAGTAAATGTGGAAAATCTTCTCAATATCATAATATAGCTTGCCACTACCCCAAGTGCATACCCAAGAAGGCGGATACCCCAATGAAGAGCCATACGTGCTCGGTCTGTGGGCTTGGTTTTCATACTAGATCTGGATTGAGCCAACACTGTAGACATAGACACCCTGCTGTGAGGAATGAGCAAAGAAAAGAAGATATGGCTGCTAAAAGTAAGATCAAAGAGGGATCGACTAGATCTCGTATATGGACCAAAGATGAGGTTGCGCAGCTTATACAGTTGGAAAGGAAATATATTGGGAAAAGGAATATAAATAAATGTATTGAGAGCGAGATGAGGACCAAAACGAATAAACAAATATCAGATAAAAGACGAGAATTAGCAAAGAAGAAGTTAGTGGTAACAGGAGATAGGGAGGAAGTAACTGAGGTAGAGGACATTAGAGTAAATATATTAGAAATTCCGCCCCCAAGAGAGAGGATTTTCCCACTAAAAGGACATCCAGAAGTGGATTTAGTGGAGAAAATATGTAAACGGGGAAAACAAAGTAGGGAGGGAAGAGAAATAATAAATAGTTTAGGGGAAATTGAAGGATTATTAAAGGAGGATTTAACAAAAGCTCTCGGATGGGCAATGTTGGAAAAATTATGTTGTTCATTAGTAGAGGGAAAGGACCCTAGAAATGAAAGTCAAATAGAGTTGAGGAATAAAGGAAAAGGGAAGATGAGAAAGGAGGGGAGAAGGAAGCAATTTAATGCAATTAGGAGATATGCTACAAAGAAAGCTAAGTATAAATTCTATCAACAATTATTTGATAAGGATAGAAGAAGATTGACTCGCATTATAATGGGAGAGCCAGATAAGGCTAAGTGTGCTATCCCTATGAAAGAAATTGAGGAATACTATGTGAATATTTTGGGAACAATTGGACATGGTAATATGATAGGGTGGCCATCATCCACAGAGAATGCGGATAATGATATATTAATGAGTCCGATCTCTGTGGATGAGATTAGAATAGCTTTAAGAGAAATAAGAAAAGATAGTGCTCCTGGCCCAGATAAAGTAAAAGTGAGCAATTTGTGGGATATTTTTAATTTAGACTCCTTAATACTTACAAAAATTTTTAATATATGGTTTCTAAATAGACAGGTACCAGATGAATTTAAGAAAAATAGAACGATTTTAATACCAAAGACACAAGATGAGGAGGAAATGAAGAAGTTAACATCTTGGAGACCATTGACAATTGGGTCAGTTTGGATTAGAATCTATACCAAAATATTAGCAAAAAGACTGGTGGAAACAGTTAAGATATGTAGTAGACAAAAAGGGTTTATATCCGCCCCTGGGTGTGAGGAAAATATTGCTATATTAGATAATTTGATTAAAGGGGCTAAACGAAATGGGAATGAAATTGCAATAGTGTTCGTAGATCTGGCTAAAGCTTTTGATTCTGTGGGACACGGACATATAATAGCCGGGTTGAGAAGATTTGGTATAGATGAACATTTTATAGATATTATTAGGGACCTTTATGATAATTGCACAACTAGGGTATGGGTGGGTGATGAAGTTACTGAGTCTATTTTAATTAGGAGGGGGGTCAAGCAGGGTGACCCGTTGTCCCCAATTTTGTTTAATATTGCTATGGATCCCCTTTTAACTAGATTAGAAGTAGAAGGAAGTGGTTTTTATGTTAAGGGCAATGGTGTCACGTCATTGGCTTTTGCCGATGATGTGGCAATTTTAAGTAGCTCATATAAAGGAATGATTAAAAATTTGGGTATCTTAGAGGAGTTTTGTAAAAATACTAATCTCTCTGTTAATGTGAAGAAAACGAAAGGCTTTCATATTTTAACTAAACATAAAACCTATGTAGTTAATCCTAAGGATAATTGGCAGATAGGGTCAGAGGAGATTGAATATGTTCAACCAGGGGATTTTGAAAAATATTTAGGAGCTAGAATAGATCCCTGGATAGGTGTAGGGGGACCGGTACTTAAAGAAAAATTGAAAGATTGGAGTGAGAATTTAATTAAGGCCCCATTAAAACCGGCCCAAAAATATTAATTTTACAGACATATATTTTACCGAAGCTATTTTATAATCTTCTTTTAATAGAACCCCCTTTTAATCTTTTAGACGATCTTGATGTGTTAGTTAGAAAAATAGTTAAAGAGATTTTACATTTACCTCAGTGTACCACAGATGGGATATTTTATTCTAGAGGTAGGGATGGTGGTTTAGCTCTCACTAAGTTTAGTGTGCAAATCCCAAATATGTTAATTCGTAAATGGAGGAGACATATTGTCTCGAGAGATGATTGGATGGACCTATCTTATCTATATGCAGGAGAAAATCTTGTGGATAAAATATTGTCATTTAGTGCAGTAACATCTCTAGTAAAGTTAAATCGTCAGCGTATATCGCAGCATTGCAGCTTAGGGCAAATATTTATCCTACTAGGGAGACATTAGCAAGAGGAAGAGGAGGTGTGAATGCTCTTTGTAGATGGTGCGGTAAAGTGCGGGAGACTGTTCCCCATATCTCAGGAAAATGTTATAAGACTAAGAATGCTAGGATAAAAAGGCATAATAGAGTAGTGTCTGCAGTTGTAGATAAGGTTGGTAAATTAGGGTGGAAGGCAATGATAGAGCCCCATTTGAGAAATAGTAAGGGTGAGTTAAGAAAGCCGGATATTATATTTATAAAAGGAGATACAGCAGTGGTGGTTGATGTTACAGTGCGATGGGAGGATAATGCCGGAAGTTTGGAACAAGCCAACAGTGAGAAGGTGGCTTATTATCTTGAGTTAGAGGAAGAAATTAAAAACTTAACGGGAGGTAAAAATATTCACTTCTTTGGTTTTGTGCTTGGGGCGCGTGGCAAGTGGAGTGAAGGTAATAATGATTTGTTACAATTATTGGGAATGGACAGAAGTAAAAATTTTAAGGAGAGTATATGTAGACTTGTTTTATATTCCACTATTGGTATGATGGCTATATTCAGTGACAGGTAAAGATCCCGGAGTTTCCATTCCGTGTATCTTGCCAAAACTAAATTTTAGCTATTTTGGTTTCCATGCTCTAAATTTTCAAATTTTTAATATTGTTTTGAATATTAATTTATTTAGTGTTATTTAATATCTGTCCTTCAATAGAATGGTTTTAATTATATAATAAATACTTATTAATGGATGAAATTCCAATTTAAATTATTAGTTTATTTAATTACTGGATGTGGATGCGGACTGGCCGCGTATAATAACCAGGAAAGGTAGTCACGCCTGTACATAAATAGGGGGTGTACTCCTGGGGGGCAGTTAGGGGCAGGGGTCCCAGGAGGGGGCAGTCAGGGGACAGGGAGCGGGGGGAGGGTTGGAGGTTCTGAGGGGGGCGGGAAGTGGGAGGGAGTGGAAGGGGCAGGGGCAGGGCTAGGGCGGGGCTCCTCCCGTCCTCTTTTTTGATTGTTGAAATATGGTAACCCTACCCTAGCCGCCAAATCACCACCTCATCAGTTCAGTCCTCCTACCCAATTGACACCAGCACTTACCCCATCTGCTCAGAACCCACCATCAATACAGTCCCCACACTCCATCGGCCCTCACCCTTCTCACTTCAGCTCCCCTACAGTCCCCAGCCTCCCCTCTGCTCCTTAGGGTTCTTCACCCTCCCGAGGCGAGGCCTGGCGGGTGCTGCAGTGGGGTCAGCCTCCCCTCTTCCATTTCCCTAGCTGGCAAGGGAGCAGCTGTCCAGTGCTGACAGCCAGAGCCCCGGCCACACCTGGTGTGGCTGACAGGATTTCTATGCAAAATTAAGCCTCACTTTTAGAGCCCTCAAATTTCAGGGCTTTTTTTCTTTTTCTTTTTTCAGTTGATTCAATTGCTTGTGTGAGGTTTGGCCCTTCCCCCCTTCATTGTATCTCAGGCCTTGGCTACACTTGCGAGTTACAGCGCTGTAAAGCCGCCCCCAGCGCTGTAACTCACTCCCCGTCCACACTTGAAATGTGTGGCGCCATCTTTCAACAGTTTCTGTGCGGTGCGATCTGTCTGTTCCTCAAGATTGCAATAGCGGGTGGCTATTGCAATCTGGAAGCTGGCAACTCCAGACAGCTACCGGTCGGTCGCAAACCAGTTTGGAGTGGGAAAGTCGACCATTGGAATCGTGTTGATGCAAGTTTGCAAGGCCATTAATCGCATCCTACTCAGAAGAACCGTGTCTCTGGGTAACGTGCAGGGAATAGTGGATGGCTTTGCATAAATGGGGTTCCCTAACTGTGGAGGGGCGATAGATGGGACGCACATTCCTATTCTGGCACCACCCCACCTAGGATCCGAGTACGTTAATCGGAAGGGGTATTTCTCTTTGGTTCTCCAGGCGCTTGTGGATCACCGTGGGCGTTTCACTGACATTAACACAGGCTGGCCCAGAGAGGTGCATGACGCACGCATCTTTCGGAACACTTGGCTGTTCAGGAAGATGCAGGCTGGGACTTTTTTCCCAGAGCGGAAGATCACGGTAGGGGAAGTCGAAATGCCCATTGTGATCCTTGGAGATCCCGCCTACCCATTAATGCCGTGGCTCATGAAATCCTACACAGGGAGCCTTGACAGCAGCAAGGAGCGGTTCAACAACAGGCTGAGCCGGTGCCGAATGACTGTGGAGTGTGCTTTTGGCCATTTAAAGGTCCGCTGGCGATCTCTGTATGGGAAGCTGGACTTGGCCGAAAACAGCATCCCCGCGGTTATATCCGCGTGCTGTACCCTCCATAATATTTGTGAAGGGAAGGGTGAAAGATTCACTCAGGCATGGACCTCCGATGTTCAACACCTGGAGGCTGAATTTGCACAGCCAGAGAGCAGGGCTATTAGAAGGGCCCATCGCAGGGCTGCAAGGATTAGGGATGCCTTGAGGGAGCAATTTGAGGCTGAAAACCAGCAGTAATGTCTGGTACCCTGCACAGGAGTGAAGTGCAGTGGTTACAATGTTTCTTTCCTGGGCTAAGGTATCTTTTACTTTATGCAATAATAAAGAATATTTTCAAAGTCAAAAAATTCATTTATTGAAAAGAAACACAACTGCTTGGGAATCAGAAAGGGCAAGGGGATGGGGTGGGGAACGGTACAATCACAGATTTGCGTATATCCTGTCTGGAGTGCTGTGCAATGAGTGCTGCACTTCAGGATGGCTATACTGCATGGTGATGGAGGTTGAGTGCAGAGGGTAAGGGTCATAGTTTTCAGGGCTGGGTGGTGAAGATACAGGTGTTGGAGGCAGCTGGTGGCGGTAAGAACCCGGATGTTGGGGGAAGTGGGTTGGAGGTGACATGAGGGCACAAGGGAAAGAGTTTTGGGACAAGGGCTGCGGGGGGGGGGGAGGGGAGCAGGCGCGGTAGTGCTCCGCCTGCATGGCTACGAGCGCCTGGATAGAGTCCGTTTGGCACTCCATGATGCTTATCAGCCGCTCCGTGCTTTGCTGCCAGTGCGCCATGGTTCGCCGCCAGTGCGCTGCGTTTTCCTGGCGGATCCTGCTTTCGCTCTCCCTCCACTCCTGCGCTGTTTGTTTCTCTTTAAGAGATTGATGCATCACTTCTTGCAGCATGTCTTCTTTGCTTTTTTTCGTCCTCTTCCTGAGTCTTTGCAGTCTCTCAGCCGGTGATAACATGGACTACTGAGATCCCAAGGTTGCATCTGTAAAGGCAAAATGCAACACTTAACGGAGGCAGCATTGTTTAGACCAGACAGAGTAATGATTCCCCCGCACTTAAGGAGGGCACGCACAGTCTACACAATAGCATAATTTTCCCGTCCCAATCAGATCGCATTGGGTGGCCATACTGGCACCGCAGCACAGCAGTGGCGGCGCAATAATCTTTATTCCTCTTGGGGAGGTGGAGTACCAGCAGCGCTGTAGCCGCGGAGATACAGTGCTGTACGTGCCTTGCCAGTGTGGACGGGGAGTGAGGTACAGCGCGGTGGGCAGCTTTATTGCACGGTAACTTGCAAGTGTAGCCAAGACCTCAGATGAAGTTTCTCTTCCCTGCTGGGGTGTAGCCGTGCTGTCTCTTCCCTCTCCTCCACACACACTTGTTAGCCTTTTTTAATTGATATGTAAATGAGTTTTCCTTGTCTTTCAAAGTACTTTGGAAGTAACTGCCTGGTGGAGAAATCACATTCCTTTTTTTAGGGTGGGGTAACTCCCGTTTGACTGGAAACACATTTTAAGAATGCGCTGCGGTGGGAAAAACCTCCACCAATCCTGACATTTGAGAGTTCTATCATGAGATCATGAGTGAGGCTTAATTTTACTCAAAAATCACAACTCTCAGGAGCAATTCACAAGAGTTGGCATGTCTGTGACTATTTCCTTTCCCAGCCCATTCTCACTCCCCCTACCAATACCTGTTGCATGTGAAACTCTGCCTGAGCCTCACAATGGGGAAAGAAAGAAACCCAGCCGTGTAGAACATACTGGAGAGAAATTGGAGACAAAATCTTGAGCAGCACTTGGAACACCCCTACAATTCTATCATGACTTTTGCACTATTTGGTGATTTTTTTTTAAAAAGTCCCAGCTCATGGAATCACATTATTTCACGAGAATCTCAATTTTAATTTAAATAAAAAGTACGTTTCCAGCCTATATGGTTGCAAAGAAAAAGCTTGAATATGTGACCCAAGTGCACCCTAAAGGCTCAAAACCAGAAGGCAAATAAGACAAACCCAAAATGTATTTTTTTAAAAATCTCTTGATTCTTGGGGGCCTGAATGATGATTTTTGAATGCTTGGGGCTGGCGATATTTTTTTCCCCTTCTGTGACAGCCTAGGATGCCCTTTCAGGTCAGTGTAGAACTCCCATCATGGAATCAAAAGGCCTGCACAGGCCTCAGGGTTTTTCCCTTTAGAGTGGGGCCATTTGAACTATTAAGTAATAATTTTCCTCCCTAAGGGTACGTCTTCACTACCCACCGTATTGGCGGGTAGCAATCGATTTATCCGGGATCGATATATCGCGTCTCGTTAAGACGCGATATATCGATCCCCGAATGCGCTCACCGTCGACTCCGGAACTCCACCAGAGCGAGCGGTGGTAGCGCAGTCGACGGAGGAACCGCGGCCATCGATCCCGCACCGTCTGGACCCCAGGTAATTCGATCCAAGATACTTCGACTTCAGCTACGCTATTCGCGTTGCTGAAGTTGCGTATCTTGGATCGATCCCCCCCCCAGTGTAGACCAGCCCTTAAAGACTCTCCGAGACAGTCAATGCTTTCCAAATGGAGAAAAAGCTGAACAGTCAGGGGCTTAGTATTTTCAAGCTTTCAATACTAGAACATAAACCACAGGCCTGTTTGGACTTGATGCTGGTGTTTGGCTTTGAGGTGCTCCTATGGAGATACACCTTTGTCAATCTTGTGTAAATGAGGGGAGAATCAAGACCAATTTTCACAATTCTCAGTTATTTATAAAGTACTTGACAGTGCCCGTTTAGAATATTCTCATTTTAAACAAACATGCACCATATACATAAAAGTGCATTGCAGCATAATAACCTAGCAAGTGCTGGGTGGAGCACTACCATGTTTTCCTAATTGAGAACTGGGCAAAAATAATCAGTGAAAAAAGGAAATATTCAGTGTTTAAAGCCTGGTTCTTGTAGTCATGTAAAGGCTTGTAAATATTTTTATACACTTTTTAATAGCTCTGGTAAATAATTTTGTACTAATTGCTTTAATCAGCACAATCTGAACTCATATAGTACTTTTCCATAATTAAGCAATAGGACATGACAAACACTGCTTTTCAGTGTGATTATAGTACATTTTGATATTATAATAAACAACAAAGATTATGCATCTTAATTATAACCAATAACAGATACCATACACATTTAATTATATACTACACTGGTATGCCCATAACTTTAAAGAAGCTCTGTCTTGACTATTAGCAGTGCTTAAATATGAGCTCACATTAATGTACTGTGCCCTCTATTAGTGTCAATCACAAATAATGTGCATCAGAGAGCTCTAATGTTTAAATTGGAGATAACACAGTGTCTACCTTCACTTACATCAGTGTAAAGCAAGGGTAACACCACTGAGTCAATGAAATTATGTAAAACTGCTATATAATATTTTAGAGCCAAAACTTGTAAACATGTACTGTTGGGCATAGTGGATTCACACACACACATACACACAAGAATGCTGCCCTTAGAATATTTCTGAACTCTCTGGAGCAGGGATCGGCAACCTTTGGCACGCAGCCCGCCAGGGTAAGCACCCTGGTGAGCCGGGCCCGTTTGTTTACCTGCCGCATCCACAGGTTCGGCCGATCGCAACTCCCACTGGCCATGGTTTGCCGCTCCAAGCCAATGAGGGCTGCGGGAAGCCGCGGCCAGCACATCCCTTGGCCCGCGCTGCTTCCTGCAGCCCCCATTGGCCTGGAGCAGCGAACCGCGGACAGTGGGAGCCGCGATCGGCCGAACCTGAGGACGCAGCAGATAAACAAACTGGCCCAGCCCTCCAGGGTGCTTACCCTGGCAGGCCGCGTGCCAAAGGTTGCCGATCCCTGCTCTGGAGCAAGGTGCTTACAAAATTTTCATCCTAGTATTGTTGATTAAAGAATGTTAATATATACTACTTTCTGTAGTACTCTGGATTTTCCTTCAAGGACCAAACTAAGAACTAACCAGGCCTGGTCAGCATGTGAGATCTGACAAGATCAATGCCTAAGGTGATATCACCACAGGATACAGCACCCTTTTCCACCCAATCACAATTTGCAATCTGTACCTTCTGCCCTTGTGGGGCCAGCTCCATCTCAGCAGGGTTTTACCCTGAGGAAAGTAGGAATCTATAGGTCCCCAGCCACCAGAAGTTCCTCAGGAGGTGTGATGAATGAGCCATGTTCTGCTCCCCAGAAAGGCCCTGCCACTTTCTGAGCTGCGCAAAGCACTTCAGCAGAGTCATGCTTGCCAGCAACTTCTGCTGCTGTGCCCCATACCAGAGAAAATTTTCACTTGCTTGAGGATTTCAGTTTGGATTCCTCTGGCAGAAGCTAGGCAACAAGTCTCATTTATTATATTTTTCTTGTGTATAATGCTCACCCCACTCTGCCATTAGCTAATGCATCCTCTGAAATACATGATCAAAGAACCATGAGCCTGGCTCTGTTTCCACTTAAGCTAGTTTTATATCCATTAACTTCAATGAAGTGAGTTACTCCAGATGATTGTAGGCCAGTCTTTAAGTTTACATTTTCTGAGGATGTCAGAACATAATCTGTTACACAGAGCATGCGTCTTACCTCATTATACACAAACGTTGTACTTTTGAATGCAGTCATGTCTTACCCAAATGTTAACAAATGGTGCTGCCACTGTTATGAAGCTAGTACTGTGAATGAAACAATGTAGCTCATGAAACAAGCTTTTGCTGCCAGAAGACTAATTAAAATGATAGGGCAGATACAGCCACTTATTTTTCTAAAATTTGTCATGCTGCCCTAATGGGTTTAAAGTATGTGCATAAATCATCTAATATGTCAGATGAGCCTCTATTAAATTTAAACAAGGTATATTCTACTCTTAAGATGTAAACCATGAGTTCAGAGGATATTCTTTGAAATTATGGTACTGTTCTGGGAAATACGCTGGTAGCTTTAAGTTTGGTGAAGTGTAACTAGTGTAGAAAAAGTCTGGGCTAATTGTGATCAGGTTATTACTTAGATCTTAGCTGCAATCCATATTCTAACAGTGCACCAGTGTTGAGAGATCCCTAAAAGATCCTGACCCAGATCCTCCCCTGGCATAGCTTTGAACTAAAGTTGACTTAGATGGCCAGTGGAACATTCCCCCAACCTAGGGGAATCACTGCCTGACTCCAACACCATTCCCCTCCTGGTCCCTAGCGCAAAGGGACATCATGCCTGGCTCCTTTATGCTCCAGCGAACTCCAGGTGTTGGACTGGCCCCTTCAGCTGTCACAAATCAGAATCCAGCAGTTCTCAAACTTCATTGCACCGTGACCCCCTTCTGACAACAAAAATTACTACATGACTCTGAGAAGGAGGACTGAAACCTGAGCCCAACCCTGAGCCTTGCCGCCCCAGGCGGGGGGGTGGAGGGAGTGAAGCCAAAGACTGAGGGCTTCAGCCCCAGATGTGGGGGCTGTAACCTGAGCCCCACCACCCAGGGCTGAAGCCTTCAGGCTTCAGGTTCAGTCCCAGGCAGTGGGGCTCAGGCTTCAGCTTCAGCCCTGGGCTTGTGCAAGTCTAACGCCAGCCTTGGTGACCCCATTAAAACGAGGTAGAAACCCACTCTGGGGTCGTGACCCACAGTTTGAGAACCGCTCAATAGCCTATAAATCCAGGGATGAGATCAGCACTAGGACAGAGAATGTAAATGTTGCTTTCAGCCCCCTTTTCACCTCGAATATATGTACCCTGAACTATACCAAGCATGGCTCAGCTGCAGCTCAATTTCAAGAAGTTCTGATTAAGGCCATAATCTGTCTATAATGGAATTTACTTCATGTTTCCTATTACTCTTTTTCATCCCTTCCTTACCTCTTTTCCTCATTAATTTTCTTATTTGTCTCATTACTCTTTTGGTTTATTATTATTTATTTGTATTGAAGTGGCACCTAGAGGCCCCAACTGAGATCACAGCCCCTATTGTGCTAGGCGTTGTATAAATACATAGCAAGGAATAGTCTCTGCCCTAAATTGCTTACAGTCTTCTCTAAGTGCCTCTCATTTCTTTCTACTCTGTCATTTCCACTTCCTTCTTTCCCCTTTAATTCTTATTCAGATTTTACCAACACATTTTATTAGAACCGCGAGAGCATAGAAAAGTGCATCTGCCTGCAGTTCTTTATTCTTTTATTTAAAACTCCCCAAGCTTGCAGAAAGCTGTACTAAAGCCACTGGAGAAATCTTTAGGATCCAATAAGTTAAGGACAAAATTTCAGATTTGAATTTCAATGTTAAGTTTCATTACACATCCTTGCTTTTCTCGACTCAAGGAGGTAACAGTGTTGAACAGTTGTTCTCAGACTTTTTTGTATCATGGGCCACTTCTTAAAGTATGTTTCCTCGTCTCATGGGCACCTTCTCTTCTGAGCCCTCAGTCCCAACTTGGCACCTTCCCAGAGGCAACCAGGCTGCTTTGTTACGTGAAAATGTAGGACAATTTTAAGGAGACAAGATGTAATTAATGCTACTGTGATTGGTTATGTCTGTGCAGCTGTGCTATTTATTCTCTCTCCCTTAGTATATAATTTTTCATTTATGAATCCCTACTTTAATCTTTCCAAGTCATTTTGCAGTTTGATTCTGTCTTCCTGTGTGTTTGCTACCTCTTCCATTTTTGATAACTTTGATGAAGGCTGAATCCATCAAAAAAGCACCCAACAGAGAAAGACTTAATGGTGGGTACAACCAAGGGCTTGATATTTTGAATTTAATTGGGAAAAGAAAAAGAGCTGCCTCTAAAAATTCTGAGAGTTCATGAAATACAATTAGCAAAATGTAACTCTGAGAATTGCTGGATGTTTCCCTAAACGCTGTTATAACAGAAGGACCACCATGGAACACCAGTGATCCACAGAATACAGCTGGGAAACCATCACATTCTAGACATTCATGGATTAATACTATCTAAATGATACCAGTTTCCTAGAAGACATAAGGCTTACTGAAAAAGAATGAGCTTGTATCCTTTTTAAACTAAATTCAACCACTATATATATATATTTTTAAAAGAACAGGAGTACTTGTGGCACCTCAGAGGCTAACAAATTTATTTGGGCATAAGCTTACGTGGGCTAAAACCCACTTCATCAGATGCATGCAGTGGAAAATATAATAGGAAGATATATATATATATATACAGAGAACATGAAAAAATGGGGATTGCCATACCAACTCTAATGAGACTAATCAATTAAGGTGGGCTATTATCAGCAGGAGAAAAAAAACTTTTGTAGTGATAATCAGGATGGCCCATTTCAAAAAGTTGACAAGAAGGTGTGAGTAACAGTAGGGGAAAAATTAGCATAGGGAAATAGATTTTAGTTTTTAGAACGCTTCCTCAGCTCTCGTCCCCTAATGCCCCTACTCTACTTGTGCTACATTGATGGCATCTTCATCATCTGGACCCATGTAAAAGAAGCCCTTGAGGAATTCCACCATGATTTCAACAATTTCCATCCCACCATCAACCTCAGCCTGGACCAGTCCACACAAGAGATCCACTTCTTGGACACTACAGTGCTAATAAGCAATGGTCACATAAAGACCACCCTATACTGGAAACCTACACCGCTATACTTACCTACATGCCTCCAGCTTTCATCCAGAAGACATCACACGATCTATTGTCTACAGCCAAGCTCTAAGATACAACCGCATTTGCTCCAATCCCTCAGACAGAGACAAACACCTACAAGATCTCTAACAAGCGTTCTTAAAACTACAATACCCACCTGCTAAAGTGAAGGAACAGATTGACAGAGCCCGAAGAGTACCCAGAAGCCACCTACTACAGGACAGGCCCAACAAAGAAAGTAACAGAACGCCACTAGCCGTCACCTTCAGCCCCCAACTAAAACGTCTCCAGCGCATCATCAAGGATCTACAACCTATCCTGAAGGACGATCCCTCACTCTCACAGATCTTGGGAGAAAGGCCAGTCCTCGCTTACAGACAGCCCCCCAACCTGAAGCAAATACTCACCAGCAACCACACAACACACAACAAAAACACTAACCCAGGAACCTATCCTTGCAACAAAGCCCATTGCCAACTCTGTCCACATATCTATTCAAGGGACACCATCATAGGACCTCATCACATCAGCCACACCATCAGGGGCTCGTTCACCTGCACATCTACCAATGTGATATATGCCATCATGTGCCAACAATGCCCCTCTGCCATGTACATTGGCCAAACTGGACAGTCTCTACTCAAAAGAATAAAGGACACAAACCAGACATCAAGAATTATAACATTCAAAAATCAGTCGGAGAACACTTCAACTTCCCTGGACACTCAATTACAGACCTAAAAGTGGCAATTCTTCAACAAAAAAACTTCAAAAACAGACTCCAAAGAGAAACTGCAGAACTGGAATTAATTTGCAAACTGGACACCATTAAATTAGGCTTGAGTAAAGATTGGGAGTGGATGGGTCATTACACAAGCTAAAACTATTTCCCCATGCTAATTTTTCCCCTACTGTTACTCACACCTTCTTGTCAGCTGTTTGAAATAGGCCATCCTGATTATCACTACAAAAGTTTTTTTCCTCCTGCTGATAATAGCCCCCCTTAATTGATTAGTCTTGTTAGAGTTGGTATGGCAACCCTCATTTTTTCATGTTCTATGTATATTTATATCTTTCTACTGTGTTTTCCACTGCATGCATCTGATGAAGTGGGTTTTAGCCCACATAAGTTTATGCCCAAATAAATGTGTTAGTCTCTAAGGTGCCACAAGTACTCTTCATTCTTTTTGCTGATACAGACTAATACGGCTACCACTATGAAACCTATATATTTTTAAACGTTACCAGCCACGTATGAAGCTTAGGACTTTCTGAAAAATACACATGTATCTATTTTTGCTATAGTCAACCAGCCTAGTATTAGAATTTTAAATCTGAAGGGCCAGTTTTTCCCTCTATTATATGGATGTAATTTTGATTGACTTCTGTGGGTGTTATGGTCATGTGAATGAGAAGCTGAATAGGACTGAATGATTCCTGACATACAGAATTTACTTTTTTTACTTTATGGAAAATCTTCACTAAAAATAGACATATGGGTATCTACAGCTATTTTAAAGCATTACATATTCTTATAACATATATTTCTGGAATGTCCCACTAATATTTAGCATAATATATGCTGGTTGGTCACCAACTATCCCAATACATAGACCTTAATTTTGCCTAACGTACTCACACTGAATATTATCTTACTCCACAAGTAGTCCCATTGATTGCTATAGGACTACCTGAGGTGTAAGTTACACTATGTGAATGAGGTTGGCAGACTTTGGCCCTGAGCAAGGTTTGCACAATCAGGCCCATAATGGGTTGTCAGGTCCTCCTCATATATTGTAATTTATCTTTTAGAACTGATCTATGGAACCTCTTTAGTTGAGGGTCTGTCCACATGACATAAATTCCATACAAATTGTATAACTCTGCCATTTCAAATTGCTTTGAGATGAAATGTGGCTTGGTGTCACCTGGTCTAGAACTTTGACTATCTTTGGAGAATGGGGGCTAGAAACGAGAAGGAAATGGTTTGTTCATTTTGGATAGTTTTGCACTCTGGTACTAATTCAAAGAGGTATCACTTTGCATATTTTTGATTATTTTTTTTAATCTGCAAGTCAGCATAGTGAGGTTTAACTCTGCATCAGATTGATATATGTAACATTCTCTGTTAGATGAAAGTCACATTTGTGAGCATTTTGGGGAAGAAGGGACATTGTTCACAAACATACTCCAAAACAATAGTAACTTACCCATATTTGGAGGCAAGTTCTTATGGGCCTGATTGCAGAGGCCCTGCATGGGTGCACAAGATAGAGGTAGGGTGCAATACACGATCCTCCACTTGTGTACCTGTAGTTGGTCAGTCCAATGGCCAGCTTGCCTAGTGGTCAGGCAGTGATTCCACAGTTCTCTTCAGTCTGCTCATCCTGCAATGTCCATCTGGGTCACATACAACGGGCATCAGTCCCTCTTGTGTGTCCCTTCCTCCCCACTTGGGGGTTCTCTCCCAACAGGAGTGGGACCTGGAGCCTAAAGGGATGTTTCAGTGTCTGGACCACTCATTGGTCCACCCCAAGTTAAACTTCCCCCTGGGGTGCTTCCTGCTAGGCTGCAGAATCTCATTTTAGGGCATGGTCACAATCTTAGCAGTATTAGCATAGTCTGCCCAGGGGACATCATCCCCTTCTTTGGGGCCGCTCTTGGGTTCCTGACTCAAAAAAGGGAGGCAGGCGGGGGCCTTAGAAGAACACGTGGGGTCCAAAGGTAGTAAGGTGAATTCATGACATTCATGACTGCTGGCATGCTTTGGGCTCATTTGCCTGATACAATAATTTTCTATTCACTTGTGTGCCTATTAATTTCAAACAACCACTGTCAAGTGGCTCTGCCTAAGTTTCTAAGTTTTCAGCCACAGAGAGGCAAGGTTCTCAGCTTGTACATTATTAATAATGGCACTCTGATTTTCAGTGGAGACATTACACTGAGGTCTGCCTGGCTGTTCAGATGGACATTAAAGATTCCATTACTCTTTTCCAAAAGCGTAGGGTTTAACTTTAATGTGAATCCTGACCTTCATTTCCAAGAAAATATGTAATATCTAAGACTGTGTGCGGGATATTTCCAAGTGCATAACAAATGCCATGTTAGATGGCACAGTCAATGCATTGCTATTGGATCAAGTCAATACCTTTCTAAAATGCTTTGAGTTAAAAATCTGCATATGAAATGCACTATATAAAAGCAATTCCTGCTTTTTCATGGAGGGGTTATCCTGTCAGTATCTCTTCTGTGAAGTCCAAAAACGTTAATTGTTAGTGAAACTTATCTCATCTCTGCATTGATCCCCCATGTGGAACACACATTGTATTTTATAATACGGTCTTATTTGGGGTTCCAAGAGTGCCCCTAAGTTTCAGCTTCTAACTTTTCAAAGGCTTAACAAAAAAAACCTATCCTCCGCTGCTGCATTCTTTATTCTATGAAGTGTTCATGTTATCTTTTAAAACATTTTTTAAGAGAGAAAAATTAGTATAATTCTGATGTAGGGTACTGAACGCCAAGAGACAACACCCTTCTGTTTATCCACAACTCACATGTAGCAAAGGCAAATGCAAGCTTCTCTACAGTACTTTGCCTTTATTTCTGGTCTTCCTGAGGATAAAGAGTTGATTTGTATGTTTTGGAGAATGGACGAGTACTCAGAAAAGCTAACACAGACACACTGTTGGAAGCCCTGCTGAAGATGTACTCTACTGCATCTAAAAAATCAAGTCCTGTGATCAAAAAGCTGGATAAAGTACAACTATGGGAAGAAAGAGCTCCATGGTTGGATAGAAGAAAGCCGAGTTTGTGGGAGAGTTGGGGAAATGTAACTTCCTATGATGTGCAAATGTGTTTATGTTTATTAATTGTTTGGTCTTGTTTTGCCTTTATGACCACCCCGGCAGGGGAAATGGTAGTTCAGGAATGCAGAATAGGGTCCTGAGTTAGCATTAAATTAGGAGTTGATCCCCTCCACAGTATTGAAGCCCAGGGGATCCAAAACCAGTGGATTCCTTAGGAGCTATAAGAGGAAATGCAGGGTCACCAGTGGCTCCCCCAAAATCCATGAGCTTTGAGGACCAAACAGCCTGATCATTCACTGGAAAGCCATCCCTCCTCACTTACCAAAGGAAATATCCAATGGAAACTCTACAAATAGAACTGCAGGGAATTTCCAGCACCTTGTGCAAAAATTTTTCCAGGTAGGGGGGATTTGTCTGCCAAACTGCCAGCTCTTTTGGGCAGGAACCGTGCCTTTTATTTGTTGCACACTTATGGTACTATACAAATAATAAGGATAAAATACATCTCCACTGATTCCCACCCATTTCATCCCCAAAGTACTGCTTACACACATAAATACTCATTATATGTGCAGAACATTGAAAGAAGGAGAAAAGTAAATGTTTCTTGGGTCCAAATTCTCCCCATTGCATCATCCTATATCGCAGCTGTACCTCAGTCAGTAACATATAAATTGCTGTAATTCACTGACCCTCTGAGAAGTCTGTATGTGAAGTACAAACTGCTACTTTGTGGTTTGATTCCAACTCCAGGAATTAGGTTAAAAACTGTAACCAGAAACACTTTGCAATATGTAGACTTTAATGACTGCCAGATTACAATGGAATTCTGATCAAATAATATACGATATTCCCATTTAGACCAAAAGAATTCATCATGCCCCCTGTTGTCACACTGAGCACCAAAAGGATATAAAGCGATGACTTCAACTTTAGTGAGCAGTACATTTCTGGATCATTAGGCACACATCAAAGGAGAGTTTTCTTTGCAGCATTCTCCTTTCTTCCCTCCACTCTCCATCCCATGATGATGAATAAAGAATATTGGACCAACCTTATTCTGTTCTCCCTGTTCATCATTTAGTGGATGATGATTTATAAGCCTCCAGGTTCTTCAAGGAGCCCCATATTTACGCTACTCACTCATACAAGCAGTAATAGGTTTTACTGAAAGCACAGGTACCAGTATGCCTATGGAAGTGAGAGGGACATCATGAAAAAAGATAAACAAAGAGGGGAAACCAGAGATGAATAAAAGCTGCTCCCACTGCATCTTTACACATTGTTGTATTACTTGACCTAGAAACTGTGAGCTTAATTCCCTCTGCTAGTGACTGAGTCAAGATTCTGCAATCACACATTCCATAATACGGTCTCTAAGCACCAGGCAAAGGGTGACTAGGGGCTTGGGGGATGGAAGTAATTATAAAGCATTCTTACACTGGTTTCTTCAAGGGGAAGGAGTATCGAAAGGACAATGGAAAGACCATCTCAGTAAACCTAAGGCTGAGGCTTTTGAGATGATAAGTTTCAAGCTATTTTAAATCTTCCAAGTAAACCTTTTCCAAGCTAGAGTAGGAACAAAACAAAAAAGGAAGAATGAAGTATGTGAACATATTTTAAGTATTTTTACTAGGACAAAATTATTATTGTACATAACGTATAGCTGGCCCCAGTGTCATCTCACAGGCTAATGAATGGATGTTAATGAGCACAGCAGGCCCCTCGCTGTTTGGCTTTTGAAAAATGGTTTTCCAGAGTTGGAACAGTGTGTCTGAACCTCCTTGTGTCTCTTCACCCATCACAGGACAGGATAGACTCACACATACAAAATGCAATTTAAAACTAATGTGACTCAGGCTTTTAAAAAAGCCATGGGAGCGGATATGATTGATATTTCAAACATTGTCTATTTTCACATCAGTCTTACATTTTATTCTATTTCCTTTATCTTGCAAATGTATAAATTTAAATATGTAATGTGGGTAGAACTGAGGCCTGCTTTTCAAGTCATCTGAGAGGATTTAAAATGCAGGCCCCAATCTCAGAAATGCTCTGGAGGTTTATTCACATTAAAATTCTAAAACTACAAATAAAGATAAAGATATTCAGTCCATTTTTCATGTTTAAAAAACATTTTATGAGAGCATGAAGTCTCTCCAGAGAAGACTTTATTGTCTCATAAACCCCATCTTAGACAGCCATGTCTCTACAGCTTTGTCTGTGACACATTACCAAGGTGAGCTTTAGACAACAAGCACACTTTGTTAGCTCTTCCTGCTTCAAAGGAGGCTGCACTTAGAACGTTCAGCTGGTGAACAGCACCAGGGCACTGTATTTAAAATGACAATTTTTACCTAGAATGTTGATTTCTAGGAGATGTGGTCTGCTAACTTGAATTTCAAATCCAAACCACCCGGAATTCTGTAGGGGGTTGAATTTAAATCCCTAAATTTGAATCTTCCCTACACTTTTGATTCTAAATTAGTTCTAAAACTAAAGGGACCTGTATTCCAGATCATCTCAATGTAGCCCAGATTGAATGAAATGTTGTGATATTGTGAGTTAAAAGTTCATGTAAACAACTCATAAAACGTTGTCACATTTGAATATAAATCCTGCTTCATCCTCACACCTCAACATCCAAAATCTTACCTATAACTAATCTGAATCCAGATCTAAGCAGAGACTTCTGAATTGCTTTCCACTGAAAACAGTGTAACAGCTAACCAAATATCAGATACTGAATACTCATAATAAATTGCTTACAACCAATCCATAGATTTTTTTTTAAATGATTATATTTGAATTATGATTAATTTGGAAGAAATTACAATCTGCTCACAGACAGTACAGAAGAAATTCACAGGGAAAATGGCTAAATTCTTTCAGTAAATTATTTCCTGCAAATTATTTGCTCAGATCTAATTAAAACACAAGGAATTTTAGGAACAGAAAAAGGCTATTTGACCTAACAAATCTTCCTAGTTTTAATTGATCTCACCACATCCCTTTTTCCTCAAAGGTCTAATGTACTGCATAGTCCTTCAAATCCAAATTTATGCTTGCTAATTAGGACCATTCACAGACTAATGGATGAGCTTTCATGTTAGAGCACATGTGCAAAATAGTTGCATGCATGACAGACAAACAGCAGAAACAACAGTCATGCATAGTCTTCTACAACTGGTCTGAAAGTGTAGGTCATGATGATGCAGGATAGATGCTGTCCACACTTACTGTATTGTAAAAATAGGAAGTCCATTTGTGAATCAAACTGAGATAGCTTGGACTTCTTAGTCTACTATACAAATGCCTTCATCAGAACCATCCAGATTAGACAAAAAGCCTTGTCATCATGGTTATTAAAAGTTTTTCCACTTACCAGCCTCAGAACTGGGTGGGCATAAACCCTCTAGAAAAAAATCTGCCACTTGTGTACATGTATTGTATTTCCTTTTTAGTCACATATCATCTTTTACTTTTCATTACATTCTGCCATTCCAAAGAAGTCAAGGCAACAACACAGAAACTTTCTGTTTTGTCTCCCAGTCTCCTGTTATTTCCCCGATACGAATACAAAACAACCTGATTCCGTAGTGTTAAATCATCTCTCAACTGCAGTAAAAAAATAAAATAAAATAAAAAAACCATAAAACTTGTGTAAGACCGTACGCAACATAAGGCAACAAAAGGGATACCTGCTCTGAATAATCTTATGAGTAGAGGTCAAGGGAGTTGAACGTACTAGAAAATAAGACTTCAAGGAAATCTAATGGATGTATTCAAAATGATGAATGTACTCAATAAAGTTAATGGAACATTAGATATTTTTTACACTGAAAAAAAGATACCAAAATTTGGGGGATGTAACCTACAAATGAGGAAAGTAGGAGTAATTAGAGCAGTGCCTCAACCCAGACTACCATACCCCTTTCAGGAGTCTGATTTGCCTTGCATACCCCAAGTTTCACCTCACTTAAAAACTACTTGCTTACAAAAATCAGATTTAAAAATACAAAAGTGTCACAGCACACTATTACTGAAAAATTGCTTATTTTCTCATTTTTACCATATCATTATAAAATAAATCCATTGGAATATAAATATTGTACTTACATTTCAGTGTATAGTCTATAGAGCAATATAAACAAGTCATTGTCTGTATGAAATTTTAGTTTCTACGGACTTCACTGGTGCTTTTTATGTAGCCTGTTGTAAAACTAGGCAAATATCTAGATAAGTTGATGTACCCCCTGGAAAACCTCTGCATACCGCCTGGGGCACACGTACCTCTAGTTGAGAACCACTGAACTAGAGAACTTGGGCAGAATCATTTTATAACATAGGTAATAAAAAAAAGTGCCCCTCAAAACAACTGGAGCAAAAAAATGTCTAAATGTGTTCACTGGACATCCTAAGAAGGAAATGGTATCCAAAAAAACGCAAGCATACTGGGCTATTTTCCCTTCTGGTATTTCTAGAATTCCTTGAGCCAGATCCTCATTTCATATAAATTGGCATAGCTTCACTGAAGTCACTGCAGCAATATTGATTTATGTCAGTTGTTTTTATCAAGATTCAAATGGTGCTATCCAATTCCTAAAAATAGACGTAAATTTCAGAGAAACCCATAATATTATTTTATTTGATTAGTGCCACCACTGCTGTTTGTCTATGTCATGGTTTATTATGTAGAATTTCATATTGTGGAAGGACTGAGAGAAAGATCTGATACTTCAACACTGTGCAGCAGTAAGAAAGCTGATGCACAAAGTTCCATTTTCAAGAAGAAAATACCCTTTCAAGTTACTTTCCCCCAGGGTTGCTGTAACAGAACACTGTATTTAAATCATCAGGTCATGCACAAGAAGATGGTTTAACTGCTAATTAACACTAGATGATATACTGAAAATTACATGCTAATTAATTCTCTGTAGATCAAAATGCCCTTCCTTCTATGTCACTTTCAATGAACATATTAACATGAGGAATAGGATCACATTAATTACTAATTCATATGACAAACATGAGAATCTATATTAAAAAGTTGATAGAGGTTAACTAAAAAAAAGGAAGAAGGTGGGTCAGAGTTGCTATCTCTAGGCTACGGTTTCATAGAATCCGTAATGTTAAAGAAGGAAAAGACTTATTATATCATCCAGCTCTATCTCTCTGTCAAGTTAATATTATTCCCTTATAGTACATTTTCTTTTAGGCAAATCAGTACTCAGAATAATGAAGATCAGCTGCTTATATGAAAGTGATAGGGGAAAAAAATCTCCAAAATGAGAGAAAGTAAATTGAAAGGAAAGGAAAATCATGTTTTTCTGATAAATTAAATGTTAACGATACAAAATCTAAATAGCTCCTCCCTCTAAACCCAAAGGAACTGGGCAGTCTCTGAGTAGGCTGGGTATTTTGACTTCCTCACTCACTTCCAACACAAATGCATGGTTTAGAGATGCTTCCCAGCAAGGGTGAGGACGTGCAGTATCATTTTTCAGATTAGTATGTCTAAGACAACGCTGAGGCAGCAATTCCCAGAGTAATGAAAAAATGCAGTTCCCTCCAGAAGACTGGCACTCCCATAGTAAACAGAGATGCAATCATGAGCAAGCAGGAGCCATACGTGCTGGAACTAGGGATGCTGGGGGTGCTGCCTGGCTTGAAGTCATTTCCATCATATACAGAGTTTACAGTTTGGTTCAATGGCTCTCAGCACCCCCACTATGCAAATTGTTCCAGCACCCTGGCAGGAGCTGAGTATTTAATTACAAATCTGTCTATAATACCAAACCCAGTGCTTCCAAAAACCTCAACATATGGCAAGAGGTGGTCATGTCTCAACAGCCTCTTAAAAAGCATATAGGAGAAAAGTTAAAAGAGTAATGGTGCTCACCTGTTGATAACTCTCTAAAATTGTAATTTAAACTACAATTATAAAAATGCAAATAAATATGTAACTGATTATTGCAACTTAATATTATATCATCATAACGCTCACAATGATTCCTGGCTTGCCTACAGTCTCAGAAACATTCAGGGTCAAGAGTTATCCAGTATCTACATTATTTTTATTACTTGCTATAGCACCATAGCCCTACATCAGGATCAGGTCCCCATTGCTCTAGGGGTTGGTCAAGCACATAGAAAGACACAGGCCCTGCCTCCAGGAATAATCTAAAAAGACAAGCAACATATGCTGGGGTGGACAGACGGCTACAAACAAATTATGTACCATTTTATATACATTATGGCTCACCTTTTCAAAAATGTATTTCTACAATTAGGCCCTTCACTTCAGTTATAATTAACCACTGGAAGCACTTACCAAGGGGTATGGTGGATTCTCTATCACTTAAGTCTTTCAGTCAAGATTGGATATCTTTCTAACAGGTATACTCTAGCTCAACCAAAGTGGGCTTGATACAGGAACCATTTGGTGAAATTCTATGGCCTGTGTAATTGTTGCCTGAGCTATTGATTGTATATTAACTATATTGATTACTTAAGAATTCCCCACTAACACGCTGAGATTTGATTGGTTCTTGTCACAAAATCAGGCACAGAATTATTATTCAGTTGGAAACCCTGATGTGCATGGTTGGAACACTCACACGTAGGAAAAACCTTTTTGAATTTGCTGTAGTTTTAATAATACAGTTAGCAAAGTTACAAACACTCCAACCCAGCAAGGTAAATGGGGATAATATGGAATGTGTGTTTGAGCATCCATAGACTCAGAATATCCCTTGCAGAATATCTTGAAGGACTTGTTATTATCTTCATCATCATCATCATCTTCCTTGTTATCACCACCAGTGGTCATCATCCTGGCATCTCCCAAGAGCTACATCTCCCCCAAGGCAGACAGGCCAGGATACAACTTTTATGTGTTATGCTGATGCCACTATGCCTAATGCATATTAATTAAGGGTTTCATCCCCTTTTCCTTATTTCCTCACTCTTTTAATAGTGGGGTGCTCTTCTCCCATAGGTCATTAGTCCATTCACCTCAAGTTCATCAGCATATAAGGCCATGGCATTCTCGTGGTCAGACATCTGCTGATGTTCCTGACTTTAAAGTATCCCAAGCTAGCATAAACGAGCATCTTGTGGTTACCTGTCAGCAGTTTAGTCACTACAGCATTCTATCTTGTGATATCTTATGCTCTAGGGTTAATTACTTATGCTAAGGCTTTTTAGTTTATACCTATAAGGCTTAGATATAGTAGCCTACATAATACTTAGATAATACTTAGTCCTGCCATGAGTGCAGGGGACTGGACTAGATGACCTCTCAAGGTCCCTTCCAGTTCTATGATTCTATAATGCAGGACCTGAAAAATCTTTTAAGCTACGTGTTGCAGTGATTATAAATGACGGTAAAACTTAGTAGTGTGTCCCATAGAATGGGATACTGGACACAGGAAAACTAGGTTGTGTTTCTGAGTCTCCTAAGGTACAACTGCACTACAAAATAAAAAAAGCCACAGAAGCAACTCTCAGTGCCTGGGTCTACATACTCAGGATTGCTCTATGGTGCTAAAAATAGCAGGCTGGAGTTTGGGCTCTAAGACCCACTTGCCAGGTTTCAGAGACCTAGCTCCAGCCGGAACAGGAACATCTATATTACTATTTTTACCACCATAATATGAGCCCCACAAGCCTGAGTCTGTAAACTGGGGCTCTGAGAGTTGCTGCTGCAGCATTTTTTTTTTTTTTTTTTTTTTTTGCAGAAGCTGTACCCCTGCTGGGTGACTCTGGGCAAGCAACTTCACCTCTCTCTGCCTTGGTTGAATCATCTATAAAGGGAGGGATAAAGTGAACTACCTCCTTCGTATAGCGCTTTGAGATCTATGGATAAAAAGCACTACATAAAACCTAGATATTTTTAGGTTCAGAAAACAGTCAGTATTTGAGCCATCATTGATGGCTATATAATGCAAGCCAAGCAAATGCACTCTCATGTCTTTACTTTCAAAGGAACTAAAATGTTTTTTTCTGAGCCAATCGGTCGATCTTTAAGTAAAAGCTCCACTATCTATCTGTCTAGCATTTCTATTTGTCTACTTATTTATTTATTGCTTTCATGCATTATTCTATTTGGTCTCCTACATTAAAATTCTAAATATTTAACAATCATTAAAGTCAACAGAATGGCTTTGGAAACATTCTTGAAAAGGAAATTCAAACAAAATGAGCCCTTTCCTTGATACATTGCTGTTAGGTCTATATATAAATAGTATCAATTTTCAATTTAAAAAATTCTTGAGTAAACATTAATTTTTTTGTTCTTGGTCTTTAATTCAAAGAAGTAGTTTGTAGCGCATCTTAAAAGTCAGAATATGCATCCAATAATACATATTTTCTATAGGAATTGAGTTTTCCTGCTTTATTCAGACAGTGTAAGTAGCAAAATCATTTGGGACATCTGCATTAAAAATTATGTTAACACAAACATTCTCTAACTCACTAATCTAGTAAATTTTTATTTGTAAACTGCTGAATGTGAGCAACATGAAAAACCAATAGGAAAAAGCAGCATTAAGGGAATTTGTTCTTGTTTACTCAGAATTTTACAATGTAAGTGAAATGGGATTAGGTAGTTTATTGGGTCAGTGAACTAGCCTTATATCTCTGGAGGCCTGGGTTAAAGTTCTATTGAAGATAGGCCAAGACTGAGAATGAAGGTAATTGTCTCATTCTAGTTCTTATTTATCCATATCATAAAGAATTAAGATTAATACTATGGGCTACATTTTCAAAAATAGCCTCTAAATGTGCACCTGCAATAATTTATTCATATGAAGCCCTAATTCGCATTGTAAGCAGTACTTCCATGTGCATATGGGACAGTTAGCCATCTAACTACCCAATATTGTTCATAAGTGCCCTCTGCAAACAAACAAACAAAAATTGCAGGCACAAATGTGGAGGGTAGGGCTGACACCTTTTTGAACCTCTTATCCTCTCCACTTAGTGCACAAAGCAGTATGTAACACTGTTTTGATCCATTAGAGATGTCATACTGCAGGCTACTTTTTAGGAATGCCATGGACATAATGATCAGGCACTCATAGTCTACAGTGAGTAATGATCATTCTATTAAAGATAAAATAAAATTATATAGACTAGAATAAGGTTGCAATCACTGAACAGTCTCTTGATTGTTCCTTTTTTCCTTTGTACTAAATAAAGTAAAACCATAGCAAAAAAACATGATGCAGTTTGCCACAATTTGCAACATCTGCACAGAAGAGACACTCACAAGAGTTACTGCAGTGGTTGTGGCAGCAGGGTTGTCATTCATTTGCAGAGCTATGTGGAGAAGATTGCAAAGTGCCTGCTCACCTTAAGCCTGGTTCAAACCAGTGCTACTAGTCCCGCACTTTCATAATCACTACATTCTCTCACAAATTAAAAACAAATACAGCTGAAAAATGCTCTGTTTAAATTAGCCTATCCTAAATTACATACTGCATGTGCCTCTAGCAGATCAAGTCATTCAGGCTGCTTTGGCAATTTTACTAGTTATTCAGGAAGTTCTTCCAAGTTATTATTTAAAAAGTTATGCCTACACTATTCAATACTTTGGTCTATATCTTCAAACAGTTTCTTAACTTAAAACATCTACCCTTGTATCTTGGTGATGTCATAGCATTCTAACTATGCTTTTCACCAGGGATTGACAGACTGACAGAATAAGCACATCTAAAGGCTGGCATCATATATATATGTGGAGGACAGATGGGCTAAGTTTTAAACAGCCAACTGAATTTGAGGTCTGTCTATACTTATACTATGCACTTTATATATAAAGAGAGTGTGTTTAGCAGGTAGGACACTACACTGGGAATTAGGAAATCTAGGCTTTATTTCTGTCTCTTTCACTAACCTACTGTGTGACTTGGTAAGGCTCTTCAGCTCACTCTCTGCCTCAGTTTCCCCAATTTTAATTTGGATAATAATAATAATTACCTTCTTTTGTAAAGTGTTTTGAGACCTACAGCTTAAAAGCACTAAATACAGTGTACATATGCTTGGAATGATTCGATTTTTATTGGTAAATGTCAGTAGATGTTGAAAAAATATTTCAACTGATAATAATGAAAATTTACAGATAGGCAAGTCTGACGAATGCTTCTTGAGAACTTATAAGAGTTTGATTTAAGGATATTTACTTGGTATATTTTGACATGTAATGTTGACAATTTGTGTTTTAATGGATATAAAGCTTTAACTTTTTGAATTTCAACCTCTACTGTCATTAAATAATTATCTGACATCCCCCCTTTGCCTGACCCTTCCCTAATTTCCTGCAACTGTGAAAATTTAAATTGATAAACTAAAAAAAGCTTAAAACCCATAGTTCTGTACAACTGTGAACATTTAAGTCAATAAAAACAAATTATATCCACTGAAATTATACAAAAATAAAAATTGAGGATTATGCCAAGCCTAAATGTATAGAAATATGGAGAAGCAGTACACTCTACTCAGTTAAGGGAGAGATCTGCTTTCCATTACCAACAAATTTGTGCTTAGTTCCCTACACCAACATCCTCAAAAACGGTCCTTTCTGGTTTGTAGACAGAGATCTTACCTTATTGTGAAGTGACTCAGGTGGTCCACTTTGGAAAGATGGGACTCAGAAATAGGTCTTAGTCAAATTTTGAAAATTCTTCAAACATTTTTTACCCTATCTTATCTTAAAATAACTTGTTCTAGAAACTTTAGGTGAGGTTTATTTAAAAGATATTGGTGAGATCTAGTGTTCAGAACCAATTTTGAGACTGGGAGAGCCATACTTGGGAAGATACTCTCTGCAATTAAGAAAATCACAATGGTCTACCGTATTCCAGTGGACTGCTAAAGGAAACAATATGATTGGTAGAGGCCCAAACTCTAATCTTAAAGGGCCAGCCTCAACCACTATAGAGTATCATAAAGGGGCTGTTAACAAGCCACAAGAGGATGGGGGAGAATTTCTTGGCATAGCAAGGTAATGACGTTAGTGGTCCAATGCTGCCTCAACAGCCAGCCCAAGAGAAAGGGGGAAGCAGTGCAAGGATCTGTAACAATGGCACTATGAGGAATCTGTGCTGCCTCATAGCCCATAGCTGACCTGAGACAGATTGACATAATTCTCAACAGATGCAGGCTTCTCTACCTTATGTTGGGAGCTGTTTTAGCTCCATAGCAGCCCAGAATTTGCAGGGCACAAAGGTGGCATAAAGCCACTTCTCACCCCCATTCTTGTCTGGCCTGCGCCTACCACCTGCTTTGCCTTCCTCCAGAGACTCTCCTCAGCTGTGCTTTGGCAATGATATACCATCAACCACTGACAGCAACAGCTCCAAACTCAGTGTCCTTCTTTCACCATGTTCTTGTTTCCCCACACACACACAATTTACCGGAAGAGGCAGGCACAGCTGGATTCTTCATTCCTCAATCACTCCCTTCAGATATCTGCTCTTGGCTTCAGCGGCAGTACCATCAGGAGAAGCTCTCAATACCTCTTCTTACTATATAACCTGAGCCAGCTCAGTTTCCCACCACCCAGATTCATCATATCTCCTGGGAAGCTAGTCACCAGGGCAGCTACTTACAGCATATAGAGAAGATTTGTGCTAGCACAGCTATTATCTTCACACACAATATATATTCTATACATTAAAATATGTACGGAATTCATGCAGGATATAAGCAGTATATGGTATTGTTAAATTCTAATCAGGGGCTAACTAGTATAAAGTTAGAAGCATAAACTTTTTTCATTTTGTATTATTATATGAGCATATGCTCTCCAGTGGAGTAAAGACAGAAGCATATTCTAGAGAATAAGCATAATTTTCAGTTTAGTAATCATAAGGATATATATCACATGTGCACATTTGTATTTAATTATGGGACAGGTAAAGATTATAATATTAACACTGGTGCTGGCTTTATAGTAGGTTTGTTTTTTGTTGGGGTTGTATTGAAAATTAGTCCATCTGAGAGACAAACCAACTCTAAATACTTTCAAAGCCCTCATAAAGAATCTGTTTGGGAAATAACAACAATGTAGTTTCAAAGAGGGATGGGCAAATCTCAGAAGGATTAGGATTTGGGTTCTAATTTGCAAACAGGGCTTGTGTTTGGATTTGGATTTGACTCCAATTTCCCTTTATGGATTTATGTAAAGCTTTTATTAATCACTCATCCTAAATGGTAGTCTGTGTCTCTGTGTGATGGAACCTTAGACATATTTTTATTTAATAAAACAAAGCAAATGCAAAGCCCCGAGTCTGATTTCAGTCTCTGCAGTTGGTCTCTTTAATTTATAAAAGAGGGTGAATATAACCACTTAGTACACTTTGTACATCATTGGAGAAGACACAACTCCACTGTTGAGATTCACTCAGAACTGAAATTTGGCATACAACTGCCCTCAGCTACAAAGTGAATATTTTGGGAGTTTACTGCATTTCAAATATTTTTCACTTATACACCTTCAAAAAATGGATGTTTTGAATTAAAATCTCCTGGGCCAATACAACATAGGCTTGTACCTGACAGATCAAACTGGTGCGGGATTTCTCCATTATGGGGGATCACCTGGTCAAGATATAGGAGCCACAACAGCAGCTCTAGCACCCCACCCCAGCTGCAGGGGCAGGCCTGAGGTGTCTCTGCATCCAGCTGATCCTTAGTTATCTGAAGTGGCCCCCAGGGTCTGTTGTAAAACAGCATAGAATAAAACAGTTTGTCTAATTTATGCCTGGGATTTAACCCTGCCTCATTCCTACACTGATTACAGTTCAGCAGCAACTCTTACATTGCAAGCAGTACAATTCAAACAGTATTACATTTATGTCCATGTCCCACCTAATTTCAATGTGGCATAATTGCATTCTGGTTACCCCTTGCATTTCTAAGTATTCTTCAAGTAGAGTGTAATCACACTTTGCACAGTGGAGCAGTTTCCACATAGGAGAAATCCTTCCTTTCTCCACCCCAAAGTCTCTACCCAAGCTCTAGCAGCATACACATGCTCTGTTTGGTGCATGTGTGCAAGAAGGGGAAAGATTGTCTACAAAGGGACTGCTTGCAATAGCAGGAGACTGAAAGGGTGACCCCAAAGATCCCTTCCAGTCCCCTGTTTCTTTGAAGGAAGACACATGTTCCGGAGAATGATGATGATAATTATCTTGAATGGGATGTTCCTCTAAAAATATTGATAAGCTTTGGAGCTAGAGCTTTCAAATGTGCAATTATAATTCCTGCACAGCTGGGTAAGTTGACAGGTAGGTTGGATAAATCAGCATAAATCTTTTAAAGTAGTTGAGCAATTGCAGTCAGGTGGGACTTGCCATTATTGGAGCAGTGTTACCACAATCTACTGACAACGACATGCCTCAGCAGCTTCATCATATCTCAAATGCTCAGTGCTTTCTGTAGATGAAATATGAGTTACAATTATCAAAACAATTCTCATAAGAATACTCCAATACTGGATGACTGAATAGCTGCAGGAAACCCTGTGTTTGTCTTTAATTTTTTCCCCCTTCTACCTGCCATCACATCTTTGTCCCTGCAGGTCTCTTCTGCCAAGTGCTACATTCTACCTTCGGGCTTGTGCCTCCGATCTCCCATTTTTGTAGCAAGTTACACAAAAAAGCCTCTAAATCAGCGCCCTTCCACTTGTTCCAATCTGTGTCAGTTCTGACATTACCCCAGTTGTGCTGGTTACCCCTCTGTTAAAACTACACAGATTCAAAGCGCTAGATTCTAACTGACCAGAGTCATGTGACTGTCTCTTTAAGTCCTCCTGGTTTCTCATAGAGACCCCCTATTGAGCATGTGCAGGTTTTGTAGCTCAGTGGAAGGGAGAGGGATTGCCCAGCCTGGGCTACAGTCAATAGGGAGACAGACTGAGAAACTATTCTTATGTTGTTCCCTCATAACCAACAGGTTGACTCTTCCCAGGAGCAACTAGCCACAATTGGATCATTTTATCACGCTCAGGTCTCCAGAGAGAACCTGCCCAGAACTGAAGGACTTGTATGGCATTTCTGAATTGCTTCAGCTATTTCCAGGATGCAAGAACTCACAGAGTTCCTCAGTGTGCTTAAAGGTGCCACATCAAAAATGAACCACCATCTAAGGACTTGATCCAAATCCTGCTGAAGTCAATGGGAGACTTTGATTTCCTTGAATGTAACTGACATTGATTGTTCAGAAATCTTGCGTGTACATTTAGAAAACATGATTGGTATTTGAAAACAAAATGAGTTATGCTAGGAAATGTTAATTATTTAAGGGGAAATGCATTGTCCAGAGTAACTTATATGGAACTACACATATGCTACAACACTAACAGAAGTCAGATCTTTAACAACAGGCATTTTGACCCAAAATGGGTAGTATTAGGAAAATGTCATAGTTCTTCCTAAGCAACCTTCGTTCCTGAATCAACATAGACTCAATTTCACATACACAAACTATGAGAACTTTGAAGGTTTGCATTCACCTGTCAGCCTACCTAGATCCTTATCCCACAGGTGACTGGTTATGTGTCCTTTTTAAGCCTCTCCACCTTTACACCTAAAAAGTATTGTTTGCATATGTGCTTTGTTGTATAATGATACAGGGCACAATCCTACAGCCTTTAGGCATGCAAAACTCACAGAACTCAAGACCATAGAAACTCAATGCCTATTGACTGTTTTCTGTACAATAGCTGTAAAAGTTGTGGGCTATTTCCTTACCGTTCTGAGTAGATTACATTGCTCCATTAAGGTTTTTTTTTTTTTGCAGCTTCATCTTTGAAAGATCCAATCTTGATCCTCTCTTCACCTTAACTTTTTTAATAATACAGTCTGAGAGAGAACACATCTAAATGGAAATTGCTTCTCGGGACTGTTGTAATAAATATATACCAGGTATATCCTATGGGTAGGTGTTGTTTATTTTTCACTCAAAACAGTTAGGCTTGGGATGTGCAGAATTAGAACCTATTCCATATCTTGCATTTCTTAAATTGTTAAGGAAAGTGACATTTTTCAATTAACATTATTTTTGTTTATTTAACTAATGAACTGTATGACACTATAAAACAAAAACTCATGTATATTATTTGAGGGGGCACATATTTACCTTCAACAAAATTGACTACTCATTAACAACAAATAATCAGCATTAAAACCTGTTGGTTTTATTTGGAAAAATTCAGTCTCGTCAGATCTATCAGAATGGATCTTTTGGGAAGCAAAGGCAAGGCTGAAGATCAAATCAGACTTCTCTTGGATGGAGGTGGATCCTCAAAATAAATCGTGGCTTTTTTGGCCCCTTTGGTACCTTATGTCAATTGGAGATCCTCATGAAGATTTAGCAAAGTGTATGGCCCTTCATTTTAATAACACCTTAAAAGTAGCAAAATATTCACCTCAAAACCATCAGTATTCCTGAGGACAAAAGTTGTGAAGCCCTTAATTGAGCAGAACTCCCACTGAGAACAACGGGAGTTTTGTTCAGTTAAGGGCTGAAGAATGTGGCTTTGAATACATAGTACATGAAGTGCTTTATGAAGAAAAGGCTTTTACAATTATAAGCTATCAGGCCAAGCTAGACAATTCTGCTATATGTCAGGATTAATTTTATATACACACACACACGCTTCTTTTCTTCCTTTATTTTTTGTGGAACAGATAAGTAGAGCTGTGCAAATAACTGATTTTTTGGTTCTTTGGCTGAACTGAAAAATAAAAAACAAAAATAAAATAATTTCAGATAACCCCATGAAGCAAATATATATATATCAAATATATATATAATTTGGGTTGAACTTTTTTTTATTTGACCCCCCCAAAAAAACCCATTATTTCATTTTTGAGTTTTTTGGCCTTTTAAAATAAAAGTGAAGTAAATTTTAAAACAAAAAGTTGTTTCAAATTGAAAAATCTAATTGTTTCACATCGAAAAGACATTTCAATTGTTTCACTTTTTTTTTTTTTTTTTTGATTAAACAATTTGGCAAATTTGACATGAATTCATGAGATGTTTCAGTAAACCCAATCTGCATTTTTTTCAGCAAAAAAGAGTTCTGTCCAAAAAATTTCATCCAGCTCTAGAGGTAAGGATCACAACCAAATGGATCTGTATTTCATCATGTAACCTGAGAAGCATCAATTGGATGGAATCCTCTATTTGCTAAAATATTTACTTATGACCAAATTCTGCCTTTGGACCTGCTTCCAGATCAATTTCAATGCATATGGCAGTTCATTAGTACAAGAATTTGTCCTTGTTTGATCTCCTTGTTCAATCTGCCTCCCTCAATTTCTACTGTAGTTTCTTAAACTCTAATTCTTGAAGTAACTGTGCAGGTCAAACTTAATTGTTCTCAGTTTACTGTATTTTCCTGATTTATCTGAAGGGAAATTAAAGTATTCCAAGAGCATAGATTCCCATTTTATTTTCTGACATACATTATGAGTAGCCCCATTCACTGACTAGAGTGAATCCAGAATCAATCAGATTAAAAACCTACACTACACCTGTGATGTTCAGTTTGCATTTGTTCTTTAATTTTATCCACTAAATTAGAAAATGTTGAGATCAAAATGAGACAGATTAAACTGTCACTTGTTTAAAAGCTGCACCATTATGGTAAAAGAAGAGAAAGCAACTGTTTTACAGCAGGTCTGGCAAATTGTCTCTTTCCTTTTTGGAATATTTGCTCCTATCTCAGATCATTTTATTTCATATGACAAAACAAAATGTCTCTTTTGTTTTGTATATGCAAAAAACCTAACTCAAATGCAGCCACGGGGAAGGGCAGAGACAGTAGGTTTATTTTGCTTCACTGGTTTTATAACAAAAATGAAAGTTTCCATTTTGTGTGTTTTTAATTATTATTCTATAACTCTTTCCTAATTTAAGGAAATTCCTCTATTTTTTGTTCTAATCACATTGTGGTATTATCTCACTACGTGAGCTTTCTGCTTTTAATACCAACTAAAAACAGTTTGAAGGTTGAGAAGCACAGATGTGTGTGTGTGTGTGTGTGTATATTCACACACACAAATATTTTGTATATGTATAACTTGCCCTTGGTATAGCATGTATACATGTGCATCTATACATTAAAAACTGATCAGGTAAATATTTTATTTTGCTTTATATAGTGTAGAATATGTGTAGATGAGTTCAGATGGATTGAACAATAAAATGAACATGACAAAATGGGTTTTAAGTCAGGAAACAGAACATTAAAGCAATTTCCTGAGTTATTTAAATGCTTTCATTGGAGAAATGTCATTACATACTTGAGTTACACTGGAATATAATTATATAAACACCACAAATAACAATGTTTTACCAAGAAAAACAGAAGTTAATAGAGGGAAAATATTTCCTGCATATTTCTTCATTTTAGGATCAGGTTCTCATTGAAATTTAAGGAATAAATCACAAGAAAGGTTCTAAATTTCTTTTCAGAGGCTATTGCCCTAGTCCTTATGCACATGCTTAGCTTTACACATATGAGTGGCTTCATATATATACAGTTCTCCCACAGGTTTAGGGCTTGATCCTATAGTCTTCACTCATGACAAACTCCCACTGACTTCCCAAAGATAATTTCAATGGAATTTTGTCTGAAAAATTCTGTAGGATTGATCCTCTAATCATAATGTCTAATATTTTTATTATGCTAGAAGATGGAAACTTTTAAAAGGCTGGTTACCAGCAATTAGTCATATTCTTTTCTTGTTCCATGTACAGAATGAAAGGAGTTTGTGTCTCTTTTTACTTACATTTTTTGTCTTTTCTAAAGTACATAAGAAGTAACCACAAATATCACCTGGCAAGAGTTACTTACTGAAACAAAGGGCTGTGGAAGAGAGGGCTGAGAGAGGAGACTAGACTAAAATACCATCTGACAATTAAATGGCTGAGTGGTTCCAGAAGTTTTCAATTGCTTTTTAAAGAATTTTGAACTGTAGTAGATTTTAACAGCATCAAAGTATGGTCCTACTCTGAAAATGACTCAGTAAAAATAGCACATGAGGTTCAACATTTATTATCATTCAGTGATTTTCATATCAAATGTGTTCTGTTTGGGTCATTATTTACCCTTATTTATACCCAATAATAATGATTTTAATGAGATTTCAGAGAAGTGACCAAAGGCAGAATTTGGTCCTTTTCCAGACCTGAAGACTAATCTGGCATCTGAAAGTCAAGCCTGGTTCTTTCCAGTTCCCCTATCATCATCACCAGTAAACTGATGCAAATGAAGTGTGGGTGGGGGTGTTCATAGGTGTGAGTAAGGTACCACTGTTCTACACATCATGGAAAAAATTTTGTAGTTGGAATTTAGGTCCCCACCCCTCTCCTCTGTATGAGAATAAACCAGAGCGGAGTGAAGCTATGAAGTTTTATTTTGACTTTGACAGACCAATATTTTTAAAGCATCAATTACAAATTAAGGAATTTGTATTGTTTCTTGCATTAGCATAAAATTGCTAGCCAGCAAAAAAAGCACAATTTTAAATACATAAATAAATGAATTGAAATATGTACCCTATTTTATGAATTATTCATCATGTAGAATATTTTTCCCTCATGCCTTGGAACTGTTTCCCAACCTAATAATACCAGTTCCATATATTTATCATTATACCTTAGCACTATTTCAGTCACAGCACTGATTTTCATATTGCCCCCAAGCTCTATTTATTTATTTGCCTTACTAAAAGTTAATGATGACATTCAATTTATGAAATAAGATCACCCAGACCCAAAAGAAAGATCAATTTCTTGATGTTCTGTTTTTTGGGGGGAAATGGGGGTGTTTTAAGACAAGTATCCATTTTGTTTAATATTTTTATTTTAAAAATCCACATTAAGTGACTTGTTTTAAATACTGTTGAACTGCAGTATTTAAAATGCTACTAATCTAGCTCAACCTCTTCAGGTGTTTTATTTCGCCTCAAAAAGATGAAACATGTTGACATTAAAAGAAATGAAAAGACAGACAGTCAAGTTAGGCTACCATAAGCCCCCAGGATAGGGAGAATATCTGTCAAAGATAAATCAAATGCAGGTAAAAGGAAAGGGAAGAGGAGTATAATAAGGTTGGGGGGGGGAAATTAGGCAATAATATTATTCTGTCTCAAGCAATGGAATACACTCTTAGAACATGGATTTTTAGAGCGATATCTGTATAAACACGCTGCTTGCCTATAATGCACTTATTTACTTCCCAGTATCAAAGTCCTGTGAATGCAACAGGGAGCAGAGTGATTCAAATTTACTGATGTGCCTCTGTTATGAAAGTCTATTCTCTCAATAGCTAAGGATGAAGCTAGTACTGTACAATACACATTTGGACAGCCATTGCCTGGATGGGCTTTCAGTTGATGGGCCCTGTTCTGCAATCTGATCTATGTGATGTACCCTTATGGCCGCTCAGAATCCTGCTGAACTCAATCCTGCATGGATTGAATGGCAGGATCAGGGCCTAAATCACAGACACATAAAGCAAGATGCACAGACAGGGAAGGAGCTGGCTTAGATATTTTATTTTATTTATTCCTTGTTCTGTTGGAGTCTCACAGAAGAAGTAAGTCTTTAGCCACTTGTTGAATGAGGGAGTGAGAACCTGGTATACTGGAAGTGGGAGGGTATGCTAGGTATAACAGGCAGGATTGGAAGAAGGTACAGCGAGGGGAGTGGAAGAAGGAAACAAATTAGTGTTGAGGCTGGATGTTAGAAGAGGGAGATGTGGATTAAAAAAAATGCAGCAATCTCCCTTCCTGAACATTTTCCTAACATCATTGGGTTTGTCATAACTCCATAGTGACTTGGCCTAGAAGCTGCTAGCTTCTTTCTGTGTTTTGGTGTAGATGAGGGTGGCTGCCTTTGGCTAAATCTGGTGGAACAGGGTAAGTGTTGTTTAATTATTAAAATGGTTTATAAATATATGTTGCTTTCACACCACCCATAGGACCTTGATTAAGTCGCCTGCAAAATCTTCATGGACTCCACTCTGCAGTGTCCCAGAGGTTCTAATGTAGATAACCACAATGGGGAAACATCGAGCAGAGCACATACAGTGAAGAGCAGAACAGAGAGTCATCTGAGGATGAAACAAGGGAGAAAAATGACATCGGAAGCTGGGGAGATGGTTTTAAGAGAAATGAGTTTCATTTTTGCACCACTTGCAAGGGCCATAAGGGGTTGTGTCACTGATCCATATGCAATTGGGTTTATAAAAGGAAATTCACTATCCCAATCCTTTGTTAAGATGAGTTAAGGTTGTAAATCTCTCTCAGATATAAAGGGGAAAGTCCCCCTGATCCTGTGCTATGCATACACATTCACCCATCCCCCACCTCCCAGGAATGATCTCAGTTTGTTTATTTGCTCAGACTCACACATTAGAATATAATCTCTCTCCATTTCTTCCCTGGAGAGGGCAAGCTCAAGGCTAATACTGCCCTGCATTTCAGATAAAACAAATGCACCCGCATTGGATGAGTCATAAAAATGAGATTTTTTTTTTTTTTTTTGTAAAATCGTCCAAATAGTTTTTTCCTCTCTCTTCCTGTCTCCTTCAAACCCAGAAAATTTCATGAGGAAGCCAATTAAATGAAGCAGATAGAAGAGGAAAGAGAAGAACAGAAACACAGAGAGAGAACTTCTCTTTTCTTCACTCATTCTAATTTTTGTTGTTTGAACTCAGTTGATTGAATATATCTAATCACATTTTCAGTAGAGTTTTTAAAAAGGGCTTTAGAAAAAAATCACTGCCTCACTATCTGTAGCATAGAAATGTGATGGTAGGGACAGACAGGGCCGGCTCTAGGATTTTTGCCGCCCAAAGCAAAAACAATTTTGCCGCCCCCCTCCCCCGTTTTTTAATTACCCCCACGGCCCCGCCTCAACTCCGCCCCTTCCCCAAATCCCCAGCCCTGCCTCCTCCCCCCAGGCTCTCAAGCCTAGGAAGGAGGGGGGGGAGAAGCGGCGCCCGCGCCGCGGCCACTCGGAGTCTCCCCCTCCCTCCCAGGCTCTCAAGCCTGGGAGGGAGGGAGGGGGAGCAGCGGCGCGCGAAACAGGTGTTTCGCGCGCCGCGGCCGCTCGGGATCTCCCCCTCCCTCCCAGGTTTGAGAGCCTGGGAGGGAGGGGGAGACTCCGAGTAGCCGAGGTGCGGGCGCCGCTTCTCCCCCTCCCTCCCAGGCTCTCAAGTCTGGGAGGGAGAGCAGCGGCCGCTCGGGATCTCCCCCTCCCTCCCAGGTTTGAGAGCCTGGGAGGGAGGGGGAGACTCCGAGTGGCTGCGGCGCAGGCGCCGCTTCTCCCCCTCCCTCCCAGGCTCTCAAGCCTGGGACAGAGGGGGAGCAGCGGCGCGCGAAACGGCCTCTCGGGATCTCCCCCTCCCTCCCAGGTTTGAGAGCCTGGGAGGGAGGGGGAGACCCCGAGCGACCACGGCGCGCGAATCAGCTGTTTCGCGCGCCGTGGCAGCAGCAGCGGAGGTGAGCTAGGGCGGCCGGGGCACATTTTTAGGGGCAGCATTCTGGTGCCGGCCATGCCGCCCCTAAAAATGTGCCGCCCCAAGCACCAGCTTGTTTTGCTGGTGCCTAGAGCCGGCCCTGGGGACAGATTAGTACAAAAGTCCATTTTACGTGGGGCCCAAAGGAAGAAACCTCTTCGCAAACTGATTGCAGTTCAGGCTGGGGGCGGGTCCTGCAGTTTCCCAAATGCTCTGATGTGCTTACGCCTCTGCAACATCTCTGCTCCTTCTACCTGCCCAGCTCCTGCCTGCCAGTCTAGCAGTTTGCATTTCCATTTTTTTTTTGAGCCCCTCCAGTTTATTTGCATACTGGCCCTTTATCCTGAATCCATCCCTGAGCTGGGAACTGATGGAGAGAAGGGACTAGGCAGTGGTTCCCAAATTGGGCTTCGTGAACCCCTGGGGGTTCACGAAATGTTACAGGGGGTTCTCAGGAAAAAATTCCCTAATGGCGGACAGAGTTGTCCCTAGGAACCCTGGGCAGCACAAGGCCAGCAGCCTGGAGCCCCTGAACTTCCAAGAGCTAAGCAAATCAAAGCAAGCCTATCTATCACACTGAGGAGATTTAAACTTCAAGACTCCTTATAAGAAAAGGAAAGGGAGGTGGATATTTTTTGCTGTTTTAAAATTAAATAGGCAGCTAGTATTGTTTTTAAAATTATTATGAAGAACAAATTTAAGCTTTGTTGTAACGTGCATTGTTTGCCTGGACTGCTCAAGACCTGAATGCTTGTGTAGGAGGAACTCTGAGTTGGTTTCTTAAATACCTTCAAGCTGTTTCACATCTGATACTCCTTGATGAAACATAGGAGCCTTGACTTATAACAGGCTTATTCAAAGTGATACAAGCTATGAAAGTGAGATCTTGGAAGCGTGTTGCCGTTTTCATAATGTAATAAAAATACTGTAATGATAAATAATAATTAATAATAAATAGTGTGTAATAAGCATGTCATAAAAACAAATTTTATATTTCCAAGATCACTGCTTTTATAATTTATACTCAGGTAAAGGAGAAAATCCCTGCAAATATTCATTTTTAAGAGGGGGTTCGTGAGTCTTGACGTGCTAGTGAAAGGGGTTCACAGGTTGTTGAAGTTTGGGAACCACCGGACTAGAGGGAAAAGAAATGTCTGCATTTAAACTATCCTTTTACCTATCCCCACCCGCTCCCTTCCCGATCTCAGCTGCACTTCCAGAAGCAGTTTGTGGCTCAACAACCACTCTCGGCTCTCAGTGGCGTAGCCAGCTTCTAAGAGGCGGGGGAGCAAACATAAAAAAGGCGCCCCCCTTGGCTCCTCCTCTGGCCACGCCCCCCTTGGCTCCTCCTCTGGCCCTGCCATGCCACCCCCGTACCACCCCCCTCGCTCCTCCGGCTGCACCCGCTGCCCCCCCATGGCTGCCAGCCGCGCTGCGGGCCGCCAGCCTGCGCCCCCCCTCGCTCCTCCGGCCGCTTTTGGAAAGGCGGGGGAAGCAGCTGCTTCCCCTGCACCCTGCTAGCTATGCTACTGTCGGCTCTCCCTTTCCATTGAAAAAATTAAAACAGGAACCTACATTAATGTTTTCAGGAGAAGTTGAAAAATGACAGTGACTATTGAGCTACATTATGCTGCTCAAAAGGCAGCTAAGCTCAGAGGGACAGGAGAAGGGGAAGTGACCTCTAAGAGTAGGGATCCTTTAAAAAAAAAAGTAATAAATAGCTTCAAAAGGTGTTTATAATTGCCTGGAGAAGCTCTAGACTTTCCTTATGGTGGCTTGGAAGCAGCTTGCATATGTCCAATAGCATAAAATAGCAAGCAAACTTGGAGGAAGAACTGTAGGAGGGGGTGAGGGACAATAGCTATAAGGAATGGTTTGACCATTACAGAATTTTGCTCCCAGCTTGTGGCCTGTACTAAAGACTATTTTAGTCACCCAGACTTTTATTAGCCAGGCAGAGAAACAATTGTTAGCAAACACTTGCCCATCAGCAACCTCAATACACTATCTTCAAATTTGGTGACTGAGGCCTCATCTACTCTGCAGAGTTTTGTCTGCAAAAGGCAGCTTTTGGCAGCAAAACAGTGGAGGAGTACACACTGCAATGGTGACAAAATAAAACCACCTCAATGAGAGGCACAGAGCTTTTTGCGCAAAAGTTTTGTCGACAAAGTGCCGGTGCCGTTTGTTATGTCGACAACATAACTGGCCTCCTCCAGTATCCCAGAATGCCCATTGTGACCCCTCTGCTCACTGTTTTGAACTCAGCTGCCCTGCAGGCATGCACCCCTCCCCTTTCAAAGCTCCAGGAAGCTTTGACATTCCTCAGCCTGGAGAGCTCACAGAGCTGCTGAGGATTCTGCTCCTGGTAGCTGAGGAGGCTGTGGGAGAACTCTGAGGGAATCACAGAACCATAGGCAGGCAGGCAGAGTGGGCTGCTGCTGTGGGAGACGGGGGAAGAGACTGCTGTGAAGAGCCGGGGGCTTATGTGAGGGGTCTCCCTCACCCCAGGATTGGTTGTTCAGGCAACACACCCACTTCCCCAACACACACACTGTCTCTCACATATACATTCCCCCCCACACAGTCTCTCACACACTTCCCCAACACACACTTTCTCTCTCTCTCCCCCCCCCCCCCCCCCCACACACACACTTCAGTTGAAAAGCAGCTGGCAATCTAGTAGGATGCCCATGGAAGATGGGGTTGAGAAAACTACATCATGTGATGCTGTACCTGCCCCATGAGGCATTGCAAACCCTTCCCAAAGCATGGTGTTGTAGGAGCAGGATTTTATAATTGTACTATGAGAATTAATGTATGATTTGATTTCATCCTGCCAGCTACCCTTTTTGAATAGCAGAAAGGAATGACAGACCAGAACTATCCTTATGACTGATTATGGATTTTGTTTTAGGATAAGTTATAATGTCTACTATGGTTTCCTATATGTATTACAAATTAGGCACTCTAGTTAAATATACATTTCTTTGTTTTATTGTTTAGAAATTAAGAGAGAGGATCATAGAATATCAGAGTTGCAAGGGACCTCAGGAGGTCATCTAGTCCAATCCCCTGCTCAAAGCAGGACCAATCCCTAGATAGATTTTTGCCCCAGATCCCTAAATGACCCCCCATCAAGGATTGAACTCACCACCCTAGGTTTAACAGGCCAATGCACAAACCACTGAGCTATCCCTCCCCCCATTGTATTTATTGTCTCTCTGTTAAGGAGATTAGAGGAACGTTGATGGCCTAGGCCCCAATGTAAATTGTTTTGATTATAAGATTTAGGAAGGCTTAATTTACAATGCCTTTTCTTGCTCAACATAAAAACTGCTGTATACCTTTAACTGTAAAAGACTGTTTGTGTGAATGAGGAATGTATGCATCAGGAAAAGATAAGGTGTGAAGGCCATTGTTATAGCCAAATGGTCAAGGAAGAAGGAGTGAAGAGACTTAACGACACCATCAATGCGCATCCATAATGAAGAAAGGGCAGATTGACGACCCTGAGGTGAAGGCTGGCACGCCTAAGGATAATTGATTAAATCTAAACCAGGACAGGATGACCCTCTCGGAGGTGTACTGGAATGTTTAGACCAATTAAGAAGTAACTGGTCAGAAACTGACACAGCAAAATCCATAGACTTCAACAGAGAAAAAAGACTATAAGAACAGTGCTATGCATCCGAAGAACTGAGGTTTTTACCCACGAAAGCTTATGCCCAAATAAATCTGTTAGTCTTTAAGGTGGCACCAGACTCCTTGTTGTTTTTATAAGAACAGGGTGCTTTGCCACGGGGTTTGGGTTCGTCTTGCCACACTCCAGGAGCATCGGATCGCGACCGACAGAGCCCGGCTCCCCTCTGCGACCAATCTGGCTGGTCACTAGATTGATCCAGACTCTGGCCTGGTAACTATAAACATCAACTGGCAGGACTCTGTGTATGTGTATGTATGTGTGTGTGTATGTGTATGACTAAAAAGCATATGCTAACTGCTGTATTCTCAATAAATGCGGCATTTTTGCCTTCTCCACTATAAAAGATCCCGTGTGCTTTGTACAGCATAACAGTGTGGCCAGTGGTGCAGTGGGATATCTACCCACAGTGCACTGCTCTCTGTGTCGATGCAAAAGCTCCTAGTGTGGACACACTCTGCTGACACAAGGAGCTTTGTGTGGACATGCAACAGCAGTTTAATAAAGCGCTTAAATTAAAGCGGCATAACTTTTGGCAACAAAACTCTGCAGCGTAGACAAGGCCTGAGTTAATTCCACCTACTGGGAAACTCTGATATTCTGTACTTCCACTACTACTTTCCAAAGAAAAAAGGGTGGAATATTGTACTGAAGGCACGTGAATTGCATGTTTACTAGGCTACAAGTAAACTGGAGAGTGGAAAGAGAAATTAAAAAGTAGAAGTCCCTTCTTGTCTGCTCTCAGTACAGTTTTCTCCTTACTCTGTTTAACACCCTGAGTGCAAACATATAAAGTTAAATTGTCCATCCATTAACTGAGAAGGTTTCAGTACTGTAGGGTATATGGCATGCTTGTCAGTCAAGTGAGTGTCACTGTGTTACTCACCATGTCACTTAGAATGTGGCATGCTAGAAACTGGCAGTAAAATATCACAACAGATGTGTGACATGACTGTCACTTCACTGAGATGCATGCAAGATGCCCTAATAACCTCCAGTCTCTACTCCCTTGTTTTGGAAACTAATACTTTGTGCATTTTTGGAAATCATTGCCTAGGATACTCCACTGAGCAATAATCTTTCGGAATAAGATTTCTGGCTTTGGTTGTCCACCACCAATATCAGTGTTCTCTAGAGAATGTTAGTCCCAACTAGGATGATATTCCCTGTGGATGCAGATTAAAGAATAACCAAGAGTCAGATCATCCCCACTCACAGAAAACCATTTTCCACAGATCATTCTGTTGGGGAAGAGATGCAATCCCAGACCTTAAGAAGAGCTCTCGGTAAGATCACAATTTGTATCTCTCACCAACAAAAGCTTGTCCAGTAAGAAATATTACCTCAGCCACCTTGACTTTCTAATACACCTACAAAAAAATACTTCATAACCAGAGCTTTAACTTTTGCTAAATAAAGCACTTGATGTAAGCTTATTGCAGCACCTCAGTTACATTTCTATTTTTTAAAGTACGGGTGAGACTAAGAAAAATAGACCATGGGGGGGAGAGGGGAGGGAGGTAATAGGAAGATTAGTTCTGTGGCACAGGCAATGTCTTTATTTACAGGGAAAAAACACAAATGAAAAGATTAACCTGACCACTGAGGACAAATTTAACATAAGTCTACCTCAGGCTCATCATTACCAGTATGTCACTCCTGACCTTGAAAAGCTTTAATATTAACTGAAAGAAACGGAATAGAACTAGGATACAAACCTCAACAAATTGCTACTCTGAATTCTATGCATCAGTAATTATCCAAGAGTTTCTGCCCCGAGAAGCAGGGGGGCCTGAGTTATTTATCACACATTTCCAGGACATGGTGACTTCCATAGGTCCCTCTTGTGTAGAGAATAATTGAGGCAAAGATATCATCCCATCCCATCTCACCCCACCTTCCATTACCTTCCAGATTCAAGAGGGTGGACAGCACCTGCCAGCAGCTATTTTGAAGAGAAAAGTTAGTCTAGCAGAAACAGGAAGAAAATGGAGGCCTGTGAAAATGATTACAGGGGGCCAATGTCTTGACAGAGACACTTTTCATGGTGGTGGGTGGGTGTTGCTGAGTCCAAAACATCATGGGTGGGACCAGTGTGGTATGGGACTCAGTTATTTGAGAAATTGCTCCATGTCTAGTCAAGATTGTGACAGCCTTGTTATTGATTCTTGAGGATGAACTGCCTAAGGAAGGCATCAAGGCTTTTCCAGTGGAAGGCCCAGGCCTCTGGAACCTGTTCTCCCTGATTCTCTATTTCATACATTTCAGGATCCAGTGTAAGTGCTGACTTTTTTCCCCCCAAGCTCCAGAACATTTTTAGCCATGGGTTGTATATTTATTAGTGTCTCTTCAATACTAAGGTGCCAGATATTCTCTGAAGATTTGGATTATTTTTAGTAGACATAAAGTGTCCAGATTTGGGCAACTTTAAAAGAAAAACTAATCAATCAATCAGATTTTTATAGCAACAGCTGCAGAATTTTGTGTATTTAATTTGGGATTAGGCTTTTCTCAAATTGAGTCCTTGGAGCATGTGGTACCTCTATGGCTGACACCTTTTGAAAATTTAACTTGGAGAGGAAATATCCATAAGCAAGATAAATAGAAAATGCAAAATACTATAAATATAAATTGCACAGAATGACATTTTTAATCAGATGAATAAGCAATCTCAGCAAATTCAGCTATAATTTACCAATAGTTAACATTTCTCTTTGATCTGCAGGGTTCATGTTTCCTGTACAACTATCTATTTTTTTTAATTTAAAGGTCATAACTCATGTGCATTCATTTATACTAAGTTTCTTTTAAAATTTATTTTAGACATGATTCAGCAGGTATAGGCACTTCCATTAAACTTAAAGGTTCAGTATTTTCTAAACAGGCCTTCTCTCTTTTGTGGTCACAAACCACATCCTCTCAACATCTGCAGTTGTGTCTACAAATCAGAGTAACTGCAATTTGAGCTGACAGCTAATTCTCCAATCACCAATTCTACACGTAAAAATTCCATTCACAAATACTGAGGCAGTGCCTTGAATTTATAGAAAGGCTCAGAACTCACAGCTGGGGTCAGATTGTCAGAAGACTCCAGTTCCCATTTAGGCATCAAAATAAGTAGTAAGAAATTTATTTGGGCATAAGCTTTCATGGGCTAAAACCCACTTCATCGGATGCATGGAGTGGAAAATACAGTAGGAAGATTATATATATATATATATATATATATATACACAGAAAACATGAAAAAATGGGTGTTGCCATACCAACTCCAATGAGACTAATCAATTAAGGTGGGCTATTATCAGCAGGAGAAACAAAACTTTTGTACTGATAATCGGGATGGCCCATTTCAAACAGTTGACAAGAAGGTGTGAGTAACAGTAGCGGAAAAATAAGCATGGGGAAATAGTTTTTAGTTTGTGTAATGACCCATCCACTCCCAGTCTTTACTCAAGCCTAATTTAATGGTGTCCAGTTTGCAAATTAATTCCAGTTCTGCAGTTTCTCATTGGAGTCTGTTTTTGAAGTTTTTTTGTTGAAGAATTGCAACATTTAGGTCTGTAATTGTGTGTCCAGGGAAGTTGAAGTGTTCTCCGACTGATTTTTGAATGTTATAATGCTTGATGTCTGATTTGTGTCCATTTATTCTTTTGTGTAGAGACTGTCTGGTTTGGCCAATGTACATGACAGAGGCATTGCTGGCACATGATGGCATATATCACATTGGTAGATATGCAGGTGAACGGACCCCTGATGGCATGGCTGATGTGATGAGGTCCTATGATGGTGTCCCTTGAATAGATATGTGGACAGAGTTGGCAACGGGCTTTGTTGCAAGGATAGGTTCCTGGGTTAGTGGATAGGTTCCTGGGTTAGTGTTTTTGTTGTGTGTTGTGTGCTTGCTGGTGAGTATTTGCTTCAGGTTGGGGGCTGTCTGTAAGCAAGGACTGGCCTGTCTCCCAAGATCTGTGAGAGTGAGGGATCGTCCTTCAGGATAGGTTGTAGATCCTTGATGATGCGCTGGAGAGGTTTTAGTTGGGGGCTAAAGGTGATGGCTAGTGGCGTTCTGTTACTTTCTTTGTTGGGCCTGTCCTCGAGTAGGTGACTTCTGGGTATTCTTCTGGCTCTGTCAATCTGTTTCTTCACTTCAGCAGGTGAGTATTGTAGTTTTAAGAACGCTTGATAGAGATCTTGTAGGTTTTTGTCTCTGTCCGAGGGATTGGAGCAAATGCGGTTGTATCTTAGAGCTTGGCTGTAGACAATGAATCGTGTGATGTGGTTTGGATGAAAGCTGGAGGCATGTAGGTAAGTATGATACAGACTAACATGGCTATCACTCTAAAATAAGTAGTGAGATTTTAGACCCCTCTTTAGGTGCTGAGATCTTTCAGCCTCACATGTAGGTGCTGATTACTTTTGAAAATCTGGTTCTACATAAATGAAACAGCTAATGTAATGCCAAACATTTTCTATTAACGATGGTAAAATATTGGCTTACAATTAGGAACAAACTAAAACATTTACCCAGATGTCTATGATCAAATAGATTCTGAAACATTTTACAATTCTCTTATTAAACCTTGATATAACAAGACAAGCCTTTTTTTTTTTTTTCCTGGAAAAGGATGTTGACATCCTTTAAAGGTGGGGGAGGGAGGAAATGATCACTTTAATGATTTTCTATCGTGTCTCTAAGCTGATATAAAAGCAGTGAATATCAGACAAAAAGTTACAGCTCTAAATGACAGAAATGGCAAAAATGGCAGTGACTGTAGCACTCTCCTAGGGAACCTTTATCACTGAGCTGCTTGAGTTAGGCTTTTCTGAGCAGCCTGTAGTTACCCTCAGTTCATGCTGGTCAGGTCTTTTACCAAGAGAGTTTTTCTTTCAGTATTTATGTAGTGCAGCAGGCAACTGTTTACCTCAGGGGCATGAAAGTAAATCCGGATGCGTTTGATCCATAGTGCCACAGCAGCTCTGTTGCCTATGGAAACAAAGGCTCCTTTTGAGGGAGTTCACACAGCAGGGGCTGTGACGGCAGATAATCTCATCAATTTCAGCCACTGCATTATTTGCAGGTATTTTGCTGCAATATTTATGTATAGAGAGAGAGAAGAACATATACATAAATAAAATAGTATATCTAATATGGCAAAATTATATGATGAAAGGATTCCTGAGTTTGATGCTAATAGCATGTTACCTTATTTAAACAACATAATCCCCTTTTATACAAATTGATACTGTAAATTTAATACATTTTCAAACTAGAACCATGTCCTTTCTTTTCCTCCCCCTTTCACCATGTAGGGAAGAAAGTACCTTACAGACAACAGCATGGCAAATTGGTTTTATGCTTACTCACAAATTCAGCTTTAGAAGACAGCCCTGAGCAGGGAGTTTTAAGATACTGGTGACAATGAATTACACTTCAGGAACACCTCCTGTTAAATGCTGCTTTTGAAGTGTTCAGAGGATGTTGTACCTCCTTACTGCCGTTCATCTGTGGCTCTCCATGTGCTTTACAAGCATTCAATCAATTAAGCTTCCCAAGACCCCTGTCTGAGATGGTTGTAACAAGATGTTTTTTTCCTGATTGGGAGCTGGAGAGGCCACAAAGTGAGTCAGGCACAGCCAGGGCTTGAACCCCAAAATTCTCATCCTCGGCATCCCCTGCTTTAACTACCAGACGTCAGTTGGAAAGATCTTCAGCTGGTGTAAGTCAGCATAACCCCTGTGGCATAAATTTACACTGACTGGGAATTTGGCCCAATACCTCTTCTACCTTCTCTATAGTGATATTGCCTAATAATAGACATATCTTATCCCTCACTAAAGTAATATTTGGCTATGTTTTCCCCAAGACCGCCTCTCACTCTGGGTGAAACACTGTCTCCAAAATTGAACTGCAGAGAATGTTTGGCAGCTGAGGGCACCTTGTCAAACTTGTTCCCACTTGTACTTCACCAAAGCCAGAATATGGTGGAGCAAGATGTGTCTGTTCCATAAGGCCTTTGAATTAAGCATTGATGACTTGATGGTGAATGGAATTAAAGTAGGGAGTGGCCTGGCCTGATTCCCCTCCCCACCCCCACCCCCACCCCCCATCCACACCCAGCCCCCATCCTTATAGACCAGCATGTTTTGGAAGGTCTGTTTTAAATTTTTGCTTTCATACACAGACATCCACAATATCAATAGGTGTACAAATACATCGATAATTCTTTGATTCTGGCTTTCTATATAAGCACCAGTTTATAAACAGAAATCATTCTGTAAGATAATTGACAAGGTAACAATTAGACCTCCATTTAAATTGAAGTTGAATTCTACTTTAAGAAGTTGGGGCCAAAGGAACTCTGAATATGTCATCAGTATAAATATTAACATATCCATGAATAAGTAACTTTAAAAACAGAATTGTGAAGACAAAGTGTAGCTTCTCAGCCTTGCAGCGGATGACTAAGATCATTTGAATGATTTATTGATAAGCCACTATACAGAGGTAGTTCAAAGAGGACAGGCTGGACTTTTTGTTATTAAAAAATAAGTTGATTCCAAGGGTGTCTGACATTGTTATGAATTCATGCATAAAAAAGTAGCATGGGTGGGGATGCTTTGACTGACAGTGACTTTCACAATAGAAAAAACCTTCAGTTACTGAAGATCATAGATAATCGGGGATTGGAGAGCTAGCCCCGCCAGCAGCAGTTCTATTTTGTCCCACTGTGCTGGCCTGGGCCCGGCTCCCTGTTCTGGCCCACTGACTCGCTCCATCAGGAGGAGGCTTGAGGAGCCCACCACAGCAGGCTTTGCCTGCAGAGCTGGGCATGTGCACAGGGGGGCAGCTGGTGAGCTGGTAGGTAGATAGGTGGGGGGAGGGGCCCTAGCCTAGGACTATCAAGTGTTCCCATTGATTTCCATTGGATTCTTTCACATGATTAGCAGTTTGCAGCATTGGGGGCTACTAGCACTAAATGTAGCAAAGAAGAAAAAAACTAAAATTCTGGGGCAAATCCTCACAACATCCTCATGCTAAATAGTCCTATTGACATCAATGTGATTACTAGCATATGGAAAGCAAACAGGATTTGGCCAGCTATAGAGACCTAGCTAAAGGACTTCCTAAAGTAACAAAATGTATTGAGAAAAAAATAAAAAAGTTGCATATAATATTGCACATAATAACTTAATTATTCTTAACATTATGCCAGTTGTGCTCAAGATACCTGACACAACAATAATAACGCAATAGTCACATCACCTCACAGGCATAAGAAGTTGGAGACAACAACTATAAATTAGGGGCAAAGGCCATAGCCAGGAGGAGTTTCTGAAAAATGGAAATACTAACCTCAAGGTTATACAGCTAAAAGGGTTGGAATAAAGGAAGCATTTTAAAAGAAAGATCAGCTGTAACATCAAAAGGCAGACATTTTATAATTTATTTTAACCCCAGCCCTTAACAAGTGGGTAGGAGCATATTGAGGAAGACAGGGAGGATTGTGATGCAAAATCAGGCACAGTTTGGAAGTATGGTAATATGTGCAATAGAACTTAAGGTATTATATTCAGCTTAAAAGATTAAAAGATAAAAAATAAAAGTGTTCTTCCTAATTAGATAAGCCATATGGTATATGGGATAAATCCTGGTAGTAGAATGTCTTATAATTACAACCTTATTTTTGACCAGATCCTATTATTTTTCTCCTGTTTTGTACTTTTGGTTTATTTACTGGGGGGGAAAATCAGAGATCTTATATGATAACAAAGGCACTTTATTAACAAAAGATATCTTCTGTTAAAAAACAGATGGTAATAAATATGGTCTCTCATTTTAAAAGGTGAGCTTCTTCTCTAAAATGAAAATGAAGTTAAAGGTTTTGCTAGAAGATCTAACACACTAGGTGCTGTGAACATTCCGTAGAGAACAAAGTTTTGACTTTTCTTTTAAGAATTCATTTCCTTCTGAGTGAAATTCACTGGTATTCCTTATTTTGATGAAAATGTACCATAATGTAACATTCTATGATATAGATACCAGAAGCTTATTCCAGCCTTTGATATTTCTTGTGTTTATGATAGCACAGTATGATACTGTGCAAGTAAGGAAATGCCAGTAGATTTCAGGGAGAGAAAAATGTATTTTTATAAAGGTAAATTAAAAATTTGCTGTAAGCTAAATGCTCAGCACAGCTTGGTTACTGAGATCATTCAGGACATAGGAGTGTAAGTTGCTCTGTTTCCATATTAGAAGTAAAATCCACCCAAGATCAACAGTTCCTGCACAGAAATCCAATGGTATCAGTTTAAAATAGCAATTCCACTGTATTTTCTACTGAGTCCCAATAGTCCAAAGTCCTGAGCCTCCTCAACTCCCATGCACTAAAATGGAAGTCAAGGGTACTCAGTGCCTCACAGGATGAGGCTTTAAGTTTCTACAGCTAACTAACATTGCCACTTCCCTGTATGCACTGCCACCATTGTCATACAGACATACATACTTTATAGCTCACTTCCCTTTACACTTTAATATCAAGTGGCTGAAACAGGCTTATGTCAGTTCTGCTGTTCTGACTGCTGAGCAAAAAGGACAGGAAATCATTACAGTCAAAACATTTCTAGCAAAGGTCACTTTAATAGAAAATTACATCAATCACCTTGAAGAAAAAAGTACATTTCAACTGATGTCATTCGTTCGTGGGCTAATATCACCTTTAGTTTTAAAAAGTTAAGCTAGTTCTTGAGACAAATCATTAAAAATTAACTATGTCTTCAATAGAGATTTGAATCTTGTGTGAGCAGGTAGGATTTGATTAGTTGTTTCACATGATGGCCTAAGTGATTATCTAGACATCTTTTTTCTGAAGATATTACTGTGGAAATAATCTTAATGGGAACAAATCAACTAGAGCAGAGGAACATATGGAGTTTTTCCATCTTTAGTACTCTTTAGTTAGCTACCTCTTAGGGATAATATACAGTTTAATTAATTGTTAGAAAGTGTTTTGAGATCCTCATATATTTGGTGGTATATAGGTGAAAAGGACGAGCATTATTATAACTGTAATTCAGGCACATGTATATCCTGGATTATAAAACACATGTAGCAAAGTGTCTGTTTGGATACAGTAAAATGATAATCTAAAGGACAGATTTTCAAAAATAGCCTCTAAAATTGAAGGTGCCATCCAAAACTTTGACTGGTGCATGTAAACTGGATTTACACACACATATCAGGGGCTCAGTCTTTCTATGCTTAGTACACATACTGCCTGATCCCAAGGCATTGCTTCCATTGACCTCAGTGGAGCAGGATCAGCCCCATAAGCCACAATTCAGCAAAGCCTTCAAGCACATGCTTAAGTCCATCCTGCTTTAGCAAAGCACACGCTTAATTGTAAGTATGTGCTTAAATTCCATTGAAGTCAATGTGCAAAGAGGTTGAAGTGTGTGTTTCAGTGTTTTGCTGAATAAGGATGGACTGTTGATTTGGAGCCATTCATGTTGCAGCATCAGCCCCTCAGTAGCTAAAGGCCTAATTTCCAGAAGTTCTGGGCACAGAGAATTTTTGTTCAAATGTCTAACTAGCCACTTTCTATAAGCATATGCAATTTACACAAATCCCAAAAATCTGGACAAGCAAAACTGAATTCATAAGGTTGCAATTCAAGATAAGACCCCTTTGAAAAAACTGACCCACCAGGAACTTTATTTATCATAAGTAGCTTGGTAAGGATCAATATCTTGCCACAGTGAATATGATTTAACACTAATTGGCTGCTCTTCAGCTGGTGAGTTTAATGAGACTAGTTACACACACAGGTTAAGTACATGTATAATGTTTTCAGGATCGAGATCTACAAATGTGTATTCCATGTTTTTGAAAACCAGCCCTCAAGTGTTTAGTTCTGTTCCATCTGTGGGCATAGTTAGTAATAGTGTAATCATGATGCCTAATTTTAAATCTGCTTGAACATCATGGGCTGGAAAGGCTAAAGCAAAACTGAATGTTTCTTCATTTTTATTGTGCTTAGGAGAGACTCTGAATGAAGGGACCAGCAATGGACAGAGAGAGAAAAAGTGTGAAAAAGAATTAACATGGAGCAGAGTATGCGAAGAGTGAACAACGGAGTGTGAAAGAGAAGCAGAGATGGGGAGTAAAAAATTGTCATAATAGTATGTAACTTATACAGATCATCAAGTTGCATCCACCTTACTTTTTGAGGGTTTGGCTGCTCTAGCAGTGATAGGGGTAAAGATTTCATGGTAGTTAGAATGTTTTCTTTTAAAAGGCTTCAGTTACAGAAATGTAGTACATAACCTTGAACTAATTTTTTTAAATAGTTTGCAAGTTTTGAAAACCTCTGATTTTATTCTATGTATGTGTCAAAAATATATACATGCATGTCACGTACGTATGCACATACATCCCTTTTTTAAAGCGAACAACCTTTTCTAACTGGTAGCTCTCATCAGAACTGTGATTTGACATGCTAAGTCACCTGTTCAGTGCATTGACTCTCACACACTCAATGAGATTTCTGCCTTGCCGTCCTGGGGTCATTCTCCTTGGTGACTGCTGAAGACATGTTGGCTGCGGCTTTAGAGAAATCATTGTCATGTAGTAACTATGGTAAAATTTGAATTGTTCTTTTTCCGGTTTCCCAAGAAATGGTTTTGTACTCTGATGGTTCTAGTGACCAGCTGGGGATAGACAGTCAGCCCCACCCAGGGTCCCTTTCTTCAGGTCTCTGTTTATTGTCTTGACAAATAAAGAGAGAAAAATGTGCAATAAGTAACACAAACAATAATCTGCTTAGGAGGTTCACACTGGGGTCCTCTGGCCTCCAATAGCTACTGGATAGGACCCTTTTGGAACATGGGGGTGGGTTGGTTGGTTAGTTAGTTAGTTGGTTGGTTGGTTGGCCTGCCTGCCACCTCCTGCTTGGGTTACCAGAGAGTATCCTCTCTTCTGGTCTTCCCCCCGCCTCCACCCATAAAGCTGAGTTCTTCTTTATATTGTCCAGCTGGGAGCATGGGGCAATATGAAGAATTGATAAAGGTGTCAGCTGATTTCCAGCACCTGTCTGCTGGGCTTTTCTCTGGGGCTGGTCCAGCTGCTCCCTGTCCCTACTCTCAGGGCGAATAAAGGGGCAGACCATCCTGTTACATGCCCCTCCCCCCAAGAGTGGCATCAAGGACATACTCTATCCACCAAATGCCATTGTCCCATGAAAAAAAGTCTGCATTCACATGAATGGCTCCAGACCGGTGACCAACTATAAATGCACATAGCTGCAGGGCTAGGTACCATCATGTCTACCTGGGATTCATTTCCCCCCCTTGCATGTAGCACGGTTGATAATGAGGCTGAAGGGTGCTCTGAGTAAAATGGCCCATTTTATTGCCAGGCACTCCTTTTCAATCACTGCATAGTTTTGTTCATGGAGTTTTCTGCTCAAATATAATATAGGATGCTCCCTATTCTCAAACACCTGAGACAGGACAGCTCCCATCCCACATTCAGAGGCATCTGTAGGATGGAGTCACTAGTGCAGTCTGGGCTATGTAAAACTGGTGTCCCGCAAACAATTCATTTCATTTCTCCAAATGCATCTGCACATGCGGGAGTCCAAGAATTTGCCAATATCCCTTTGTAAGATCTCATGTTGTTATATGGGGCCTTCCCTAGTCCATCCAACATGTCATGCAGCGGAGGCATAGGAGGTGCATCAAATTTAAATACTCCATTTATATTGGAGCAGTCAATACAAAACCAAATACTGTGGTGCAGTTTTGGGACCAGCATGATTAGAGTACACCATTCACTATGGCATTCCTCAGTTACCCCTAATTGGAGCATACTATGCAGTTCCCTTTTTAGAGTTCTCCTTAGCTGCTCCGGAATCTGGTAGTGGCCCTTCTGGACCAAGCTCCCAGGTTCAAGATGAATGTTGTGTTTGATCAAATGGGTTCTCCTGGGTCTGGGTGAATAAACATCAGCAAAGCTTTTCCTCTGGGTGTGCAAAATGTATCTCAGTCCATTTTCCACTGCATCTCAGGACCTCAGACAGGCCCTGCCATTTTGCCAGCAGCCTTTTTTCAAAGGAGGGATGCAGCAAAAGCACTCAGTCCCCTGGCTGGTAAACTTGCAGGCAAGCCTTTCTATTATTGTATTGTTCTTGGGACCTCTGTACTGCCTGCAAGTTCTCCTTGGCAAAGTCCCCTACCAGATCTATGTGTTCCCTTAACTTAAAGACATATTGTACTATGTTAAGGGTTATAGTGCCTTGTTCCTGCCATAACTCATGCAGGAGGGCTAATATAGCCCACAGCTGCCTCCCATATAGTAATGTGAAAGGCAAGAAGCCCATAGAAGATCGTGGGACTTCCCTGATCACAAACAAATAGGGTAACATCTTGTTTCAATTCCAAGACTCAGCAGCTACAAATTTTTGTAACATTCCTTTTAACGTATGGTAAGCCCATCTACCAACCCATCTGTTTGCAGATGGTAGACAGAAGTTCTTGTCAAGTGGACCCTCAGTAGGGACCACACCTCATGCATTAGCAGCAACACAAAGGGTGTGCCCTGATCTGTCAGGATGACTCTCAGGATCCCTGCCTGGAAGAATACTTTCAGTAATTCACATGCTACTGTCTATGTGGCTGCAGGGTGCAAGGCCACTGCCTCCAATTACTAAAATTAATAGACATCCACTTGACCTCGGTTCTAGGGGTCCAAAAAGGTCTATCCCAATCCCCTCAGAAGGGGTGTCCACTAGTGGGAGAGGAGTTAAGAGGCCCTTATGGGCTGGTCTTGGGCCCACTAATTAGCATTCCGGGCAGGATGCACACTAATCCTTGATATCTCAGAAAGTGCTTGGCCAAAAGAACTGGGCAAGTATCCTCTACTCTGTGTTTTCCACTCCCAATTGGCAGGACAAAGTATATCATGGGTCAATTTTAACACCTGGTTCCAAAATGGGCTGGAGCGGAATTCTCCTTTATATTTTCCAGCTCAGAGTGTGGACACCTGCCTGCTGTATTTCTCTCTGGGATAGGGTTGGCCACTCCCTGTCCCGCATATCTCCCCAGGTTCTTAAAGGGTCTGATTGCTCTGTTACAGGTTTCTAAAGGAGACAGAGGTAATTAGTCCTAAATGTTGTAAGTGCTCTAGAGAAATGTAGGAGAATGTGTCCAACAGACGGGGTTTTAAAAAAGTCTTTGTCCATACTTTGATCACAGACCAAATTGCTTGGAATAATACAGTGAACTCTTGCTTATATGTGTTGTATCAATGTAGTATGTTTTATTGTGTTCGGTCAATGAAATGTCTTATTTTATTATGTAAGTACCAATTTAGACTGTAAAATCAGATTTCCATTTCTCTTAATGAGGTACTGTACCAAAAGTAAATTACAAGAGTTTTCATCATGACATTGCTACAAAAATAGGCTGTCTTTGAAAAAAAGGAAGCTAATATAGTATTTATTAGGACCATGAGCTGAGCAGTTAAGAACTAATATTGAACATCAAAAACTCTACAGGATCCCTAACCAAAAGAGAGCATTTTAATACAGAAAACACAAGGCTCTTTGTCAAGAAAGAGAAAATAACGTAATTCCTAAGGTAGCAGAAATAATGAATGTTCTTTAATTTGAATATGGCGGGTGGGGGGGGGAGCAGGGGAAGAGAGACTGAAGAAATATAGGCTGGCATTTTTTTAAAAAGTCCTCCTGAAATTAACAAGATCATTTCTTTTGAGAAGAAAAGTTGCTTCTTAGAATCTTAGGTTCATCCTCAAGGGATGAAAAAAATATGTAACTCTCAAAAGATATTATGAGAGCAGATGCAGAAAAAAAAATCATCACAGCCATAACGCTGTGGGAACTAGGACCACCATCTTTTTTATTTAAGAGGTCTTGTTTATCGGTTTTGTGAACAAGACTAGCAGGTCAAAATGTCAATGGGCCTGATGCACGCAGCTTTAGCTTGTAATAAAAGGAGATTACAAGACAATTGAGAACCCTTGGGGCCTTCCAGCCCCTGGCAAAGCAGGCACCACTGGGCAAGTGGAGCTGATATATAGGCAGAGAGTCCAGCATCTGAGAATGTTATGGGGATCATTTAGATGTAAAGAAATAAAGCATTTAATACTACTAGATAGAGGTATAGCCGACAACCACAATAATATTTAAGCAGTAAGCCCAGATTTGTTTCTTCCCCTTGCCCACAAACAAACGAATGATAAGGGACCTGTGACAGACCCAGACCAGTGGGGTACAGGAGTCTGGTAGAGGGCAAATATACTGGTCACTGGATGAGTAGTTTTCTGTTCCCTGAGTGACCAGAGCAGGGGCTGCACTAGAGTAATCAGGAACCTGCTAGAACCAGTTAAGGCAGGCAGGCTAATTAGGACACCTGGAGCCAATTAAGAAGAAGCTGCTAGAATCAATTAAGGCAGGCTAATCAGGGCACCTGGGTTTTAAAAAGGAGCTCACTTCAGTTTGTGGTGCGAGTGTGAGGAGCTGGGAGCAAGAGACGCAAGGAGCTGAGAGTGATAGGGTGTGCTGCTGGAGGACTGAGGAGCACGAGCGTTATCAGACACCAGGAGGAAGGTCCTGTGGTGAGAATAAGGAAGGTGTTTGGAAGAGGCCATGGGGAAGTAGCCCAGGGAGTTGTAGCTGTCATGCAGCTGTTACAGGAGGCACTATAGACAGCTGCAGTCCACAGGGCCCTGGGCTGGAACCCTGAGTAGAGGGTGGGCCCGGGTTCCCCCCAAACCTTCCAATTGACCTGGACTGTGGGTTCTCCCAGAGGGGAAGGTCTCTGGGCTGTTCCCCAACCCACATGGTGAATCTCTGAGGCAAGAAAATCCACCAACAAGCGCAGGACCTACCAAGATAGAGGAGGAACTTTGTCACACTGGTGTCAAGAGTGGGATCTTGGGGTGCACAGCGCGGCGGAAGAAGGAGGGTGATTTAAACAAAAAACAAAACAAAAAAAGGGAGAGGGTTTATTTTTTTTCCACCACAATGGATGACATAGTGCGGGCACTGATACAAGCTACAGCGGCCCAGCAGGAGGCTACCCGTATCCAGGCAGCCGCCCAACAGGAGGCAGTGCGGCTGCAGCAAGAGACTAATCGCCTGCTGATGGACCAGGCTGCTCAAGACCGAGCTATGTTGCGGGAACTGGTAAACCAAGTCCCTTAAAGAGCTGAATCGCGGCCATGATGGGACGCGGCTCATACGGGCCAGCCATTGGCTGCAGAAAATGACACGCGAGGATGATGTAGAGGCATACCTTCTGGCCTTTGAGAGGACAGCCCTACGGGAGGCCTGGCCTCGAGATCAGTGGTCTGGCATCCTTGCCCCATTCCTGTGTGGGGAGGCCCAGAAGGCCTACCATGATCTGCCTGAAGAGGCTGCGGCAGACTACCCCCAGCTGAAAGCAGAGATCCTGGCCTGATCTGGGGTAACGACAGCAGTGCGGGCCCAGCAGTATCACGGTTGGAGGTACCAGGAAGACAAAACCCCGCGGTCCCAATTGTATGACCTCATCCATCTCGCACGAAAGTGGTTGCAAACAGAGTCCCGGAGTCCGGAAGAGATACTAGCGGTTCTGGTCATTGACCGATACATGACGGGACTACCACCAGACCTTCGTGCCTGGGTAAGCCAGAACGAACCCTCCACCTATGATGAGGTTGTCGCCCTGGTAGAGAGGCGAAGGACAGCGAGGGAGCTGACCCAACCAGTTAAGGAAGAGGCACCCCGGGTTAAACTAGCAGCACCAAGCCCTAAAGTTCGGGTGACTGGGCCACCAGGAGGGCCCAGGTGGAAAAAGAGAGAGGCTGAAGGCCCATTAGAGGCCACAAAGAGTCGGAGCACTGAGGGAGAAGAGGATTGTGATGTTAGACTGCCCAAACCAAGAGACCGGGGAACGCCTAGGGTTCCATACAGATGTTATGCCTGCAGGGAGTGGGGACACATAGCTGCACAGTGTCCCAATGCTGAGGAGCCTATGCAGTGTAACCTGGGGAACTGGACAGATCCATGCTCCCTAATCCACCTTGTGGGGGTCTCACTAACCCCACATATGTATACCAGACCAGTGAAACTAAATGGGGTAGGGACCACGGCACTGGTTGATTCGGGGAGTGCTATCACGCTTATCTCAGGGAAGCTTGTAAAGCGTAGTCAGCTGCTGCAGGCTAAACGTACGGGGATAACATGCGTCCATGGGACAGTTAGTTACTACCCCACCATCCCAGTAAAAATCGAGATCCAAGGGAACACTACTGAGGTAGCAGCAGGTGTAGTCCCTAAACTCCCATACCCGGTGCTCATAGGGAGGGACTTCCCAGGGTTTGGAAACTTACTCCCAGTAGGGGGATTGGAGAAAGATGGGGACCCTGAAATTGATGAGGCATCCACAGCAGACTGTCAACCCCCAATCTTCTCTGAAATATCCCCAGATTTGTTCTCCACTCCCAGACAGGGTAGAAAGACAAAAAGGGAAAGAAGGGCAGCTAAGGCCTTGGGAACCCGAACACTAACCCAAAGCCAGAGGGTCGCTCTTGTAGGTAGGCGGACCCGCGCAGCTGAAAAGGAGGCCACGCAGGAGGGAGAAGCACCTGAGTCTGACCCCCATCCTAATGCTTCTGAACCAGTAGAGGCAACAGAGACTGGGCCCCTAGATCTTGGGCAGATTAGCCCCGGGAGAGGAAATTTTGGACGGGACCAGGCAGAAGACCCAAGGTATGACAACATTAGGAAGGAGGTGACTGAAATAGATGGGGTCCCCGTGGAAGGAAAAACCAGGGACCAGGACCCTACTTCATAATGAAGAAGGATCTCTTATACCGGGTTGCACCAGTACAGGGGCAGAAGGTACAGCAGATCCTAGTACCTCAAAAACACCAGAACGCTGTATTAAGACTTGCTCATAGTCATCTTTTTGGGGGGCATTTGGGGGTAGAGAAGACCCTGGCACGAGTCCTACGACGGTTCTTCTGGCCTGGAGTTCATGAAGAAGTGCGGAGGTACTTTGCCCCCTGCCCGGAGTGTCAGCTGCACAGTCCCCGTCCCCACTTGAGGGCACCTTTAGTACCCCTTCCCATCATAGAGGTCCCCTTCGAGCGAATAGCCATGGACCTAGTGGGACCCCTGGAGAAGATGGCTCGGAGCCACCAATATCTACTTGTTGTTTTGGACTATGCTACTCGCTACCCAGAAGCCGTCCCCCTGCGGAACACGGCCTCCAAAACTATAGCCAAAGAGCTGGTGGGGATCTTTGCCCAAATGGGGCTACCGAAGGAGATATTAACAGACCAAGGAACCCCATTTATGTCGAAGCTAATGAAGGACCTCTGTACGCTGCTCCATATACATACCCTGAGAACTTCGGTCTACCATCCACAGACTGATGGGTTGGTAGAAAGTTTTAACCGAACCCTCAAGGCTATGATAAGGAAGGCGGTAAATCAGGATGGGAAGGATTGGGACACCCTACTACCCTACCTTATGTTCGCTATCCGGGAGGTACCACAGGCCTCAACTGGGTTTTCCCCCTTCGAGTTATTATATGAGTGTCACCCCCGTGGCATACTAGATATCGCCAAAGAGATCTGGGAAGAGGAACCCAATGAGGGGAGAAATATAATCGAGCATGTAATGCAGATGCGAGACCGGATAGCCCGGGTTACTCCTATTGTACGGGAACATTTGGAGAAGGCACAGGAGGCCCAGCGAACCCATTACAATCGCCAGGCAAAAGTGCGACAGTTCCAACCAGGGGATTGGGTTATGGTGTTGGTACCCACGGCAGAAAGCAAGCTTCTGGCCCAATGGCAGGGGCCCTATGAGGTGGTTGAACCCGTGGGGGAAGTAACCTACAAGGTGCGGCAGCCAGGACGCAGAAAACAAGAACAGATTTATCACGTTAACCTTCTGAAACCCTGGCATGCACAAGAGGCATGCACAACGGTCCAAAAAGACCTAACCCAGGAAAACAAGCCTTCCAAACAGGTGAGATGTGTTCTCAACAAAACCGGGTCGAACAACCGAGACTTATCACCACATCGTCACGAACCCTGGGGCCAGAGTAACAATGAGGCCCTATTGGGTGCCAGCGGCAAAAAGGGAGGAAATAAAAGCAGAAGTAAAAGAAAGTGCTGGAGTTGGGGATCATTGAAGAATCCCACAGACAGTGGTCCAGCCCAATAGTGCTGGTGCCCAAACCTGATGGCACCACAAGATTTTGCAACGACTTCCGGCGACTAAACGAAGTATCCCAGTTCGACGCGTACCCCATACCTCGCATAGATGAGCTAGTGGACCATCTGGGTAATGCCCGGTACTTGACTACCCTAGACTTGACAAAGGGGTACTGGCAGATTCCCCTTGCAGAAGACGCAAAGGAAAAGACTGCGTTCTCTACACCAGAGGATCTTTTTCAATATACTGTCCTCCCTTTTGGACTACATGGGGCCCCAGCTACCTTCCAGCACCTCATGGACAAGCTATTACGCCCACATAACAGTTATGCTGCTGCCTACTTGGACGATGTGGTCATTCATATCCCAGACTGGGAAACCCACCTGGAGAAGGTGGAGGCAGTCCTCGATACCTTCAGGCGAGCTGGCCTTACAGCAAACCCTGCCAAGTGCGCTGTAGGGTTTACAGAGGCCAAATATCTTGCCTACATTGTGGGAAAAGATCTGGTAAAACCCCAAGTGAACAAGTTAGAGGCCATCCAAAATTGGCCCCGACCAAGTCGCAAGAAACAAGTCCGGGCGTTCCTAGGTGTGGTGGGGTATTACCGACGATTTATCCCCCACTTTGCCACAAGGGCAAGCCCCCTGACAGACCTAGTGAAAGCCCGTAGACCTGATCTGGTGAGATGGTCTGACGCAGCAGAGGAAGCATTCACAGACCTACGGACTGCCCTCTGTAATAACCCCGTACTGATAGCCCCTGATTTCACCAAGGAGTTTATCCTGCAGACGGATGCATCGGAAGTAGGGTTGGGGGGCCGTTCTATCACAGATGGTCGGGGAGGAGGAACACCCAATTCTATACCTCAGTCGGAAACTCCTTCCAAGGGAACAAAAATATGCAGTGGTGGAGAGAGGATGCCTCGCTGTAAAATGAGCCATGGAAACATTGCGCTACTACCTGCTCGGGCGCAGATTTGTACTCGTGACCGACCATGCCCCTCTTCAATGGATGCAGCGGAACAAGGAGAAGAACACAAGAGTGACCAGATGGTTCTTATACCTCCAAACTTTCCAGTTCCGTGTGCAACACAGAGCAGGGCGCCGTCATGGCAACGCCGATGGCTTGTCACGTGTGCACTGTCTGGCGTCCCAAGCTGCCCAACCCCTTGGCGTTGAGCAGGGGGGGAGGGATATGTGACAGACCCAGACCAGTGGGGTACAGGAGTCTGGTAGAGGGCAAATATACTGGTCACTGGATGAGTAGTTTTCTGTTCCCTGAGTGACCAGAGCAGGGGCTGCACTAGAGTAATCAGGAACCTGCTAGAACCAGTTAAGGCAGGCAGGCTAATTAGGACACCTGGAGCCAATTAAGAAGAAGCTGCTAGAATCAATTAAGGCAGGCTAATCAGGGCACCTGGGTTTTAAAAAGGAGCTCACTTCAGTTTGTGGTGCGAGTGTGAGGAGCTGGGAGCAAGAGACGCAAGGAGCTGAGAGTGATAGGGTGTGCTGCTGGAGGACTGAGGAGCACGAGTGTTATCAGACACCAGGAGGAAGGTCCTGTGGTGAGAATAAGGAAGGTGTTTGGAGGAGGCCATGGGGAAGTAGCCCAGGGAGTTGTAGCTGTCATGCAGCAGTTACAGGAGGCACTATAGACAGCTGCAGTCCACAGGGCCCTGGGCTGGAACCCGGAGTAGAGGGCGGGCCCGGGTTCCCCCCAAACCTCCCAATTGACCTGGACTGTGGGTTCTTCCAGAGGGGAAGGTCTCTGGGCTGTTCCCCAACCCACATGGTGAATCTCTGAGGCAAGAAAATCCACCAATAAGCGCAGGACCCACCAAGATAGAGGAGGAACTTTGTCACAGACCACAGAAGGGTCTGGTTTGACAGATTTTGTTAAAATCTTCATTTTTAAAAATAAACTGTTAAGTGATTCAAAGTGTGATTCTTGTTAGTCAATGTGATTATGGTATTTGTTTTTTATAATAATGTCTGTATTAGGCTGTCACTCACCATGTCCCTTCAGTTAGTCCAAACCCCCAAATTCCCTTTATTCTGTGCTGAAGTGGGGTTAGAGTTGTGCCCCACCCAGTGGCATAGCCAGGGTTGCAGCCGAGGAGGAGCGGCGGAGCAAAAAGGCGCCGGTCCTTCGGTAGCATTTCGGCGGCCCTGCGCATGCGCTGAAATGCCGCCGAAAAACAGAGCGGCGCATGCGCAGGGCCACCCCGCTTCCCCATCCAGAGCGCTGTCCAGGGCACCGAGACCCCCGGCCATGCTCTCAGGGCCGGAGTCCCGGCCAGAGCGCCGGGAGCCTGCTGCACCGGCCGGAGCGCCGGGAGCCTGTGGCCCCGTTCCGCCGGCCACCCGGAGCGCCGGGAAGCGGGATCCAGCCCGCGGCCCCGTTTCGCCGGCTGCCTGGAGCGCCGGGAGGCAGGAGCCAGCAAGCCAGCCCGCGGCCCTGTTCCGCCGGCCACCCGGAGCGCCGGGAGGCGGGAGCCAGCAGGCCAGCCTGCGGCCCCGTTCCACAGGCGCCACTTTTGGGGAATGTGGTCAGGGGAAGTGGCTGCTTCCCCTGAACCCCGCTAGCTATGCTACTGGCCCCACCTTTAACTTCCCTTCAAGGGACAGCATATGCTGTTTCAGTTTACAATGTACTAAGTGCTTCCCAACAGACATGTAGATTTGGTCCCTGCCCCAGGAACCTAAGGACAGACATACTGGCAAACAAAAGTTTAGGGCAGGGGTTGGCAACCTTTCAGAAGTGGTGTGCCAAGTCTTAATTTATTCACTCTAATTTAAGGTTTCATGTGCCAGTAATACATTTTAATGTTTTTAGAAGGTCTCTTTCTAAAAGTCTATAATATATAACTAAACTATTGTTGTATTTAAAGTAAATAAGGTTTTAAAAATATTTAAGAAGCTTCATTTAAAATTAAATTAAAATGCAGAGACGCCCAGATCGGTGGCCAGGACTCGGGCAGTGTGAGTGCCACCGAAAATCAGCTCGCGTGCCGCCTTTGGCACGTGTGCCATAGGTTGCCTATCCCTGGTTTAGGGGAATGTGTACACCACAGAAAAAAAGTGTTGAAGGAGGTGCTTGGCCACATCTTGGCAAATTAAGTAACATTTAGCAATATACCTGTCACTATAAGTCAGGTAGGTGTCCCCAGAGGCAGCATTTCAGAGGTGGATCTTCAAGAAGGATTTAAACATGGGGGAAAGAGTGGACTTGCAGATGAGCTGAGGAAGGGTGTTATACGTAAAGCAGGTGTCAGCGACCAGGACATGGGCACTCAGGTGCAGTGGTTAAGGCAGGAGTCAGTAGCCAGGAATAGGAGCCCAGGGTCAGAGACAGGCTCAGAGGCCAGATACCAGAGCCAAGGGTCAGAGCCAAAGTCAGAAACCAGAGCGGAGGATCAGGGATGGATTATATTGAGTAAGGCTAGGGAACTGCCATCGAGTGGAGCTGGAACGCACAGCTTCAGGAGCTATTACAACTGAGGACAAATGCTTTGAACAGACACTGAACAGCTCCTGTTGCTGAGTTTAAGAGCTGGTCTGTTGATTCTTCCCACCGACAGTACTGGGTTTACAATGGCGCCAGCCCCACATTCAGAAGGGGCTCTGGCACCAGGATCATGGCCCCGCTAGACTTGTGCTCCAGCCCCTGCTCAGCCTTTTCCCTGGAGACCCTGCCCCCTGCTTGTTCCTCTCCACCCTCTCTTCTCCCCAACCCCTGCTCATTCCTCTCCGCCCCCTCCCCCATGTGAGTGGTGGGTGGGGCCGAGCAGGGGAAGAGGCTGAACGGGGGCATGGCTGCGTCCAGGCACCGGGGCCTACAAAAGTTTCATTCAGTCCTGCCCACCAATCAGCTGGTGTAGCCAATCGGGCAGCTTACTATAGGCCAGCTGCATTTGTTAGGTTGCCCAGAAACTGGCTCTGCTGCAGGTCCTGATTCCTGGCAGTGGGCATGTAATTTGTTATTGGAAGTCTAATCAAGAGAGTTAGAGGAGGATAGTTGAAAATTCATTCTTAGTTTTTTGATAGTAGAAATGGCAAAATGCATCATCTACATCTCCTAAAGGCTCATTCTATATTTTTACATAAAGAGTATCCATTTTCCCCCACCTCTATTATGTTACATTGTCAGACTTATGATTTCCTGTCTGACCAGTCCTTATAACCAGTAACAATACCTGCTGTATGAGCCATCCTGTGTGTTACTCTCAAGAACTGTATTACAGTTTTCAATAAAGAGGGAATAGTTTCTCAACTGCCTTAGCTAGACCTCTTCCTTTCCGCAAACTACATCCTGATGGAGATGACAAGATTCTGTGAAGTTCAAAGTCTGGACCAGGCATTCTTTCTAAGCATGTTGTCTCCCCAATTCACATGTGGCTTAACAACATTTTGGGGTCTCACGTCCCATTGATAGATATGTATAACTCACATTTATTTGAAAGGGAATTGCATTGAAGGGAAATTAACCGCCTTAGAATGAGTAGCAAGTTTCATTGCTTTGGATAAAGTTGCTTTAAAAGGCTAAACATGGGCTGTGAATAGACTTTTTGCGTGTCCTCAAGATTTCAGTACAGTACTTGTTCTGCAATAGGTCATTTAATTCAGAACTTGAAAGATTTGTTAACTGATAAAGGAGTTAACACAAAGTGGGCATGAATGGAAAGCTGAAGGGAATTATAAGCGTTGCCAGAAACAGCTTCAAGTGTTTCCTCCTTGATACCCTGGCCCAAAATTTCCTTAATTCAGCAGATCTTAGGACTCTCAAGATTTCTGGTAAAATACTCTATTGAACTACATGTTTAGCTGTGCAAAGAAATGAAGCAATATAGATTTGCCAAGTACGTCTGTTGCATTCAGCCTCCTGCTAGAAAAATGTAACAGCTGTCTTGTCTTTTGACTCCTTTCAGTTTTTTCCATCTATTGTTGCATGTACTGTATTTCAAGGAGAAATTTTTTTCTTGGGGTGCAGGGGGCAGAGTTTCTCTTTTCAGAATAGTATTCACATGTGCTCACAGCTCCATATGTCAAACACTAGAAAAGCAGGCAAAGCTATTGGCACTGATATCTGAAAGGAATACAAGCCATCACCACATTTCCGGAAAAGAACATTTTGTGGGTGGGGGAAATTTCACTTTTAGACTAAGGGCCCATTACATTCTAAGGCAGAAACTCAAGCAAAAGTAAAGCAAACAATCATCATTTTGGGACTAGGTTAGGCATCCATTTCAAGCTCTGCAGCTCATGGGATTGCCTTTCCTTGCCAGCTGGGCAAGAGGAGCTGCACAGTGCTCAAAAGGACTGAAATTCACCCTTGCAGAGAGGACCAGCAAAGGTATGAGTCTCTTAAATCATTACTCCTTAACAAACACCCGTTTACTGGATCTTAATAGGTGTTTTGCCTGAGTCAAACCAATAATTTTGTCCCAAGAAGTCCCAGTAACTTGTTCTTCCCAAGGCATAACCATACCCTGTGAAGTAAGCCACGCTAAGGGCCTGATCCAAAGTCCACTGAAGTCAATGAAAAGACTCCAACAGACATTCTTAGATTTTGGATCAGACTTTATATTAGGTTCACAGATTTGTCCTGGAAACTCTTGGCTTGAATCACTATATGCAGCCAGATGCTGACTGCTATTACTTCTAGAAGTTTCTTGTCAAAAGGGAATGGTTCTATCCTCTAAACTAAAAACTGCCATGTTCATCAGCTCTAGGGATACTAAAACAGGATTCTACTGTTTCCCCATGATGTCTCTGACTTTCTTCTGGATATATCTTGATTTATAATCAACATACTTGAAGCATTATTAACGTCACAAAGGGCAGATTGTCAACTGGAATAAACCATTTAGCAAATTTGTTCCTACCTACTCTCACTTTCAGGTTCATCAGACATGGCATATGTTTCTGTCATTTCCAAGTTATGGATATGCAACACAATGAAACCACATTGTCACAGGCCCAAGGACTACCATTAATTACAGCAGCAGGACAGAAAGAATTTGACATGAAGAAGTTGAGTAACAATGGGCACTATACACAAGCCTATCGAACACGATAATCAAAGCTGAAAAGTGAATTGCTTTAGTAATACAGAGAAAGGTGAAAACATTAGCAAAATATTGGCTCTCTTATTTCTTGTACAAAAAATGATACTGCTATATATGGCTACATATAATAATCAGTGGGACTACTCACACTTTTACAAGTAAAGTCAAAGCACATGCATAAGTATTTGCAAGATCAAGGGCTAGGTTTATACCTATATTCTGCTAGGATGAATTCTCCATTGTGCAGAAGTCCAGCACAAGACTTATGCAGCCCTCAGAATAGAATTTAAGAGGAACTTGAGTGGGGCATAGGACTTGCACTAATTCGCTGCACAGGGGTGAATTTCACACTTGGGGATTTGCTTATTATCCATTTTAAAACTGTGAAACAACTATGTAGGAAACATCTAATTGAATACAGCAATGTACCTTTAGATCAGGAAGTGTAAATGCCTAGTTTCCATTGGACTTCAATATAACATTGGTGAAAGGTTTAATCCTATGGATTTTATGCATGTACATATATTCCCACAAAAAACAATGAGTATTGTATGTGCATGAGGACAACCGGATCAGATGCAACATTCATATAAAAACCTATTCAAGCATTTTAGTGACAGAGCACTATACTTACTGGATTCCAGACTCTTCAGCTGTACTTAGCTTATGGAGACCTACATGAGTGGGCATTTTAATCACGGAATATAGTGATAATACACTGCATTATAACAACATCTTCCATCTGAGGATCTCAAAGCATTTGATGAACACTAATGGATTGAGATTTACAACACCCCTGTTGAGTATTGACTTTCAAGGCCCCAAACACCTTTGAAAATCTTCCTCTTAAACATTGTTGTCACCATTTTACAAATGGGAGACTGATCTCTGGAGACCTTCCCTAATGTCTTTTCCTGAACAGACAAAGGAAGTAAATGAATCATGAGTGGGTGATTTAGTTTAGAAGGGGCACCTACCACCCTATAGCTCTATACCCTATACTGCTTGAGGCTAAAATTAAACAATCATAACTTTTGTGTACCAGACCTGAGAAGGATGAATGGCTGAGAGAGGTTGGGTTTTCTTTCATTTTCTCTGCTTTGGGGAAAGGGGGAGATGTGAGAGGAATACAAAACAAGCAGTTCATACCGATCTATTAGTCATACCTCTGTTTGTTGTACTGGTTGCTTATTCTGTAGATGTTCTTTGTTGTATAAATAAGGTGCATAGCCTAAGGGTTTAATATAGTAGGTCTTTATACCTTTATTTTCAAGTTTTTTTCCTAACCACTGGTCATTTTACAATTTTCTATCTTACTATTTCCAATTTGCCTGATTTGAAACATTTTGACAGTCTATTTAAAAAAAATACATGCTATTTAGTAGCATTTTACAGTGTTTAGACACTGGGCTAATAAGGAAATACATATGATCGCCTCATTAATACAGAGATTGTTGAATGATATTAATGATCATCATTTTCTACTTGTGAAGCTGTTAGTTAGTAGGTTTAAAAGTATTTCAGTACTTGACTGGAAAATACCTATTTGATCTGCAGCCTTAACCTCAATGGAAAAATAATTACTTTTTTTTTTAAAAAGCCGAGGTATTTTTGAGTAATCATTCTTTTAGATTGTATGGGGGGGGGGGATAGAAATACAGAATGACACTGATGTATTTCTAAAATCAGATTATGAGGATTGATCCTGGATTTCGAAAGCAGCTTCATACAAAGCACATCCTGAAATTTCTCAGGTAAACTTCCTTTTTTCTTAAAAAACTCTTCATCATGACTGCCTGGAAAATTTATGGTTTTAAAAAAGCAGGAATTTTTTTATTCCCCTCTTTAATACATTTGAAAAATATGGTTTTTTTGTGTGTTTGGACTAAAAATCCATTTTGAATTAGTCTAAAAAGTGTGATGTGCTTCACTATAAATCCAACTTGGCTTTAAAGACAACATATTGGGGGTGGAGGGAAGGGCACAAAAAAAAAAGTCTCTGGCAAGCAAGTTTTGAAATCTTCCTACATATATTATTAAAAACGTTGCAAGAAGCTAATCTCTACCGCTGAATAACATCTGACCTATACAAATTAAAGTATTCCTCCTTTTATTCTTCCTTCAGTTTATTAGTCTTTACTGTTTTGATAGTCATTTCCAGATTCTTTTTTCCTCCTCCCAGTGAAAAGAAAAGTCTCCTATTTATTTCACCTCCAGCCTATAAGTACCATCACATCAGTATTTATATCTAGCTACCTGTTCATACTGGAAAGTACAGTAGGAACCTTGGATTTAAATGGTCTGACTTATAGTTGAAAAGTCATTAGCAGAATGTGATTGGACAAGGAGCAGCTTAAACAGTGTTACATAGCCGTTTCTACATTAACCTTTACATTTACATCAAGGGTACAATCACTTTCGTTGATATGTTTTTGAACTTATTAAACATGATTGATACAAAAAAAGGAAGTGCTGGCTTAGGTGCCTGGTGCTGAAACTGAGGTTTTCTAACTCTGATGTTTTCTGTTCATTGAGCCTAACGATCAGGATGAGTGAGAACAAAGGGTTAATATATAGCTTTTTGCAATAATTTGTTTTTAGAAATGAAAGGATTTTCATAACAAAAACACTAGCACAGACGCCACTTGTTTCTTAGCTTTCAATTAAAAATCCAACCTGCACTAAATCAACATGGCTAATAAACTAATTCCAACACAAAACAGGCCAAAATCTTAACTCCTTACTCAGGCAAAAAAATCACATTGGCTTCATTTGGAGTTTTGACTGAGTAAAACCTGAATGAGGATCTTTAGGATTTGGCCTAGTGAGAATTTACCAGAGCAAGTGCTTCCTGCCTATCATTGGGATTAGTCACATGGGTAACATTTTCAGACTGGGCCCTATATGATCATGCTAGTCACAGATTCAGTCATATGATAAAGTCTGCTATTTAATTTAAGCAAAAATTCGATTACATTTCTAATCAGAGGCTGAATTCTGTGGTTGAGGAGATATGCTTGTGAATACCTGGCGTGTGCATGGTTCTCTACACATGGTCAGGATGACTGGAATACATAATATCCACCTCAGCCTGCAACACAGGGCTCGTTGGGTAAATCTGACTTCATCTGGAGCAGGGTAGGTGCCAAACCCACTTCCATTATGAGTACTACTTCTTAGAGGGTGAAGGTTGTTTCTCCTCTCCAGGCCGAGCTGCGTGAAATGCTGTAGCAGTATAAACAAAGTGGGTTATAATAAAACAAGACTGATTACATAAGAAGAGAGAAAATCTTATTTAAAAAAAGCAAAGAAAATATATTCATGATATATTTAGCCTTAAACTCTGCAAATGCTGCTTTAGTGTCCAAATCTACACGGTTGAAGTCAGTGGGCACAGGATCAAGCTTATAGATAGGTACCATCTGTGTACTCAAAGTGTAAGGTTTTGTTTTTCACTGAAAGAGAGCGTCTTCTCTCCTCAGTTGGTCCTTTTTATCTCTGACCCTTTGCCAGGCAGCATGTTACAGACACTGTGTATTGTTTCTAGATTCCCTTTATAGGAAGCTCACAGTTCCATTATACCCTTCTGGCTTCTCTTATGTGTCTGGTTAATTATAACAAAAACCAACAAAAAACATATGTCTATACAGTCTGTAACTCTGGCCAAGTCCATTGTCTGTTTTCCTTTGTTATTCATTATTGTAATCGCTGCTCTTGAGAAAAAAAGGTACATTCCTGGTTTTATTTTCCTGCACCTTTTTTACACTTTTTTTCCAAATAAATCTCCTCTGTCACCCCAAGAGCATCTGATCTTTGGTTTTAGCCCAAGGACTTTGCTTTTGTATAGTAATTGCCCTGGTTGTAGGTATCCAACTCCATCTGCTTTGCATCTTACTGTAAAGTGACACGGTTCACCTATTCTTATAATTCTCTTAACATTAATTCAACTTTATATCAGACATGTATTATTGCAGATTAGAGTTGATCTGTCATAGTGAAATTACCACAAGCCTAAAAAAATGCTCAGCGTGTGCCATTTTCTTTTGCTGTGGGCTCAGATTAAGATACAGAAATCATTAATCACGTTTGCCTTGATACGATAAGATAGAGAACCTCTCTTATTTGAGCTCACTCAAATTGCTGAAAAATGTGTCAGGTCATATTTAACATACTGTACTATAGCTCAGTATCAGTGGACCCCCAAATTCCTGAGAACTCTATTTTAAAGCTCTGTATTTTTGTCAAAGGATAGACCTGGTTGTTTCTGTACCATTAGTAAAATACAATATGTGGCACTTAATTGGAACACATCAATCCAATCATTTATTGGGACATCTCCCAGGAAATCTATTTAGCCTAACGATAGTGCGTGGTAATGTCTGCTACTTAGTTGTGAGAGTATAGGAATAAAATCTGCCTAACGGGAACACATTTGGCCAGGGACAAATGATTAAATGGTACTTATCCAGGCATTAAATAGGTAGGAAATGCTAAACTAGAGTCTTTTAGTACAGAAGTTGGGAAATAAAGATTGAAGAAGAGATAAAGATGAAATGCACTGAATATCCCTTTTCATTATTATTATTTAGTACAATATTTTGTGTCATTTTAAGTCTTTACAGAAAACTTATTTCTTCTTCATGCCCTCTTCTCCTAGGTCTATATGCAAATCCAGTGGAAGGACTTCCGTTACCTACAATGGATCAGGCCCATAGGCCTCAATTAAGAGCATTCCTAATCAGGAAAGCACTGAAGCACATGCTTAGTTTCAAGGGAACTGAATTTAGGCATGTACTTCAATGCTTTCCTGAACTGGGGCTCAAGACTTAGAGGTGCTGAGCACTCCCACGGAAGCCAATGGGCAGTGAGGGTCCTCAGCACTTTGCAAGTCCTTGGGGCCTAAAATTGGAAAAGACCCTTCATTGAGGCAATAGGCTGTCCATGGTATGTGACAGTTAAAGGGAAGACGCTGTGCAGGTAAACCCTGAGGGCCCTCAAGTATAGCTCCACTGAAATCAATGGAGCTCTGATCATTTACACCAGGTGAGGTTCTGACCCTATCAGAATCTCTGTATTATCCAAAATTCATATCTTGATAAATATATCTCCGTGTAATTCATCCAATAGCAACTGCACCTGACCACCTAACCATTCTATTGTAACTATTGGTTTCTACAGTTCACTATGTCGAGCCTTAATTATTCTAGTCAAATATCATCCAACTCCATGCCATACTGACCTAGCTAGTAGAGCTGGAATTGTGAGAGTAACTGCTACATCTTCTCCCAAATCCCATTACGCACCAATATACAATAAGCTGCCTGTCCTCTTGACAAGATCATTTTCATTCAGAAGAATTATTACTACTAAAAGGAAGGAAACCGTTTAGGCAAGATGTAATCTTCATTATCAGCTGACCCCCATTCCACACCATGAAATACAAGTCAGGACATTTTGATACTCACTGTAAACCACCAATCAGTTGATAAGAGCTATTAAACACTGGAGTTATGAGTCAGGATTAAAAGATTTTTGGTGTCATTCATTTGCATCCACATTCCACTATCTCAAAGGATTAACAACATAATGAAGGAATAGTGATACATTCTTTCCACTGAGGAAACATTATTGGATGCATTTGACCTTCCTTTTATAATGTGCAAAAAACCCAAATCAGAGAAGCATTATAATCTAATCTGACTCTAATGCATACACAAATCAAGAGAAAAAAATATATTATAATTACAGCCCATATAGGTAATCTTTCACTGCTCTGAATGTGCAGGGTATAATACTATAATAAAAGGCAATTCCTTTCATCATGATCAAAACATACAATGGAAAAAATCTGCCATTTGACAAAGGATTATCTGTGACAATGAATTTGTTGTTTACATGATTAAGTGCCCTTGTGGCCTAATGTATGTTGGTGAGATACCTAGATCTCTGAAAGTCAGAATATCAGATCACAAAGACATACTAAGGAAGAAGATGAAAGTTCGCCTGTGGCAAAACATTTAATGGATGAGAGATATCAAGTAACCCAATACGGAGATTTATGGTATTTGAAAATATCCCCAGGCCTTCTACAGTAGACAACAGAAAAGTGTAAGTATTAAAACATGCAAAAGTGTAATAATTAGATTTCTAACAACGATATTGGGCTACATTCATCCCCAGTGTAACTCAATTGATTTTACTGAGTTACACCAGAAATTAATTTGTCCCATAATGTCCATATGGCATTAAGAAACTTCAGTCACTTTTGGCTTATCACATGGAATAGTTCTGTATTGCTTAGTAACAGGCATATGAACATAACATAAGAACAGCCATACTGGATCAGACCAATGGTCCATCTAGCCCAGTATCCCAGTATCCAAAAGTGGCCAATGCCAGTTGCTTCAGAGGGAATGAACAAAACAGACAGACAATCATTGAGTGATCCATCCCTTTTCTTCCACTACCAGCTTCTGGCAGTCAGAGTCTAGGGACATCCAGATCATAGGGATGCATCTCTGACCATCTTGGTTAATACCCATTGATGGACCTATCTTACACCAACTTATCTAATTCTTTTTTAACTCTATTATAGTTTTGGCATTCACAAAATCCTCTGGCAACAAGTTCCACAGGCTTACTGACTGTGTTGTGTTAAGAAGTATTTTATGTTTGTTTTAAACCTGCTGCTTATTAATTTCATTGGGTGATCTCTGGTTCTTGTGTTTTGTGAAGGAGTAAATAACACTTCCTTATTCATTTTTTCCACACCAGTCATAATTGTATAGACTCAGGAGCGCCGCCAGCTTTTTTGCCGCCATAGGCGGTGGAAGGTCCCGCCCCCAAAATGCCGCCCCCGACAGAGGCGGCGGAAGGTCCCGCCCCCAAAATGCCGCACCCGACAGAAGCGGCGGAAGGTCCTGCCCCCAAAATGCCGCCCCCGACAGAGGCGGCAGAAGATCCGGCCGCCCCGGTCACTGCCCCCCAAATGTTAGCTCCCTAGGCGACCGCCTAGGTCACCTAATGGGTTGCGCTGGCCCTGTATAGACTTCTATCATATCCCCCTTAGTCATCTCTTTTCCAACTGAAAACTCCCAGTCTTTTTTCTCATATGAAAGTTGTTCCATACTCAGTCATTTTTGTTGCCCTTCTCTGTACCTTTTCTACTTCTAATATCTTTTTTGAGATGGGACAACCAGAATTACACTCAGTATTCAAGGTGTGGGCATACCATGGATTTATATAGTAGCATTATGATATTTTCTGTCTTATTATCTATCCCTTTCCTAATAGTTCCTAACTTTGTTAGCTTTTTTGACTGCCACTGCATACTAAGCAGCTGTTTTCAGAGAACTACTGTATTGACAAATAAACGACTGCCTAGGAAGCAGTACTGCAGAAAGGGAACTGGGGGTCACAGTGGATCACAAGCTAAATGAGAGTCAACAGTGTAACACTGTTTCAAAAAAAGCAAACATCATTCTGGGATGTATTAGCAGGAATGTTGTAGGCAAGAAGTAATTCTTCCACTCTACTCCACGCTAAGTAGGCCTCAGCTGGAGTATTGTGTCCAGGTCTTAGTGCCACATTTCAGGAAAGATGTGGACAAATTGGAGAAAGTCCAGAGAAGAGCAACAAAAATTATTAAAGGTCTAGAAAACATGACCCATGAGGTAAGATTGAAAAAAGTGGGTTTGTTTAGGCTGGAAAAGAGAAAACTGAGAGGGGAGATGATAACAGTTTTCAAGTACATAAAAAGTTGTTGTAAGGAGGAGGAAGAAAAATTGTTCTCCTTAACTCTGAGGATAGGACAAGAAGCAATGGGCTTAAATTGCAGCATAGGTGGGTTTAGGTTGAACATTAGGAAAAACTTCCTAACTGGCAGGGTGGTTAAGCACTGGAATAAATTGCCTAGGAAAAGGTTGTGGAATCTCCATTATTGGAGATTTTTAAGAACAGGTTAGACAAACACCTGTCAGGGATGGTCTAGCTAACACTTAGTCCTGCCATGAATGCAGGGTACTGAACTAGATGACCTCTCGAGGTGATATGATTCTTTGACACCAAGATCTCTCTCCTGAGTGGAAACAGCTAATTTAAACCCCATCATTTTGTATGCATAGTTGGGATTATGTTTTCCAATGAACATTACATTGCATTTATCAGCATTGAATTTCATCTGCCATTTTCTTGCCCAGTCACCCAATTTTCTGAGATCCCTTTGTAAGTCTTTGCAGTCAGATTCAGACTTAACTATCTTGAGTAGTTATCGTCTGCTAATTTTGCCACCTCACTGTTTACCCCTTTTTCTAGATAATTTATGTATATATTGAACTGCACTGTTCCCAGTACAGATCCCTGAGAGATACCACTATTTACCTCTCTGAAAACTGACCATTTTTTCCTACCCTTTATTTCCTGTCTTTTAACCAGTTACAGATCCATGAGAGGACCTTCCCTATTATCCCATGACTGCCTACTTTTCTTAAAAAGCCTATGGTGAGGAACCTTGTCAAAGGCTTTCTGAAACTCCAAGTACACTATTATCCAATGAATCACACTTGTCCACATTTGTTGACCCCCTCAAAGAATTCTAATAGATTGGTGAGGCATGATTTCCCTTTACAAAAACCATTTTGACTCTTCCCCAACAAATCATGTTTATCTATGTGTCTGATAATTCAATCCTTTACTATAATTCCAACCAGTTTGTGTGGTACTAAAAGTAGGCTTACCAGCCTGCAATTGCCTCTGGAGCCTTTTTTAAAAGTTGGTGTCACATTAGTTATCCTCCAGTCATCTGGTATAGAAGCTGATTTAAGTGATAGGTTACATACCGCACTTCATAGTTGTGCAATTTCATATCTGAGTTCCTTCAGAATTCTTGGGTGAATACCATCTGGGCATGGTGACTTATTACTGTTTAATTCATCAATTTGTTCCAAAACCTCTTCTGACACCTCAATCTGGGACAGTCCCTCAGATTCATCACCTAAAAAAGAATGGCTTAGATAGGAGTATCTCCCTCACATCCACTGCAGTGAAGATCAAGCGAAGAATTCATTTTGCTTCTCTTTGTCTTCCTTGAGTGCTCCTTTAGCACCTCTATCATCCAGTGGCCCCACTGATTGTTTGGCAGGCTTCCTACTTCTGATGTACTTAAAAACTAACAGCAAAAAAATGAGTCTTGCTAGTTGCTCTTCAAATTCTTTTTTGGCCTGCCTAATTATACTTTTATACTGGACTTGCCAGAGTTATTCTCCTTCCTAATTTCCTCGGTAGGATTTAACTTCCAATTTTTAAAGGATGCCTTTTTGCCTCTAACTGATTCTTTTACTTTGTTGTTTAGGCCTGGTGGCACTTTTTTGGTCCTCTTACTATATTTTTTTATTTGGGTATACATTTAATTTGAGCCTCTATTTATGGTGTTTGTAAGAAGTTTCCATGCAGCTTGCAGGCATTACAATCTTGTGACTGTTCTTTTTAATTTCTATTTAACTAGCTTCCTCATTTCTGTGTAGTTCCTCTTTCTGAAGTTTAATGCTACCGTGGTGGGCTTCTTTGGTATTCCCACACAGACATTAAATTTAATTATATTATTGTTGCTGTTAGTGAGTAGTTCAGCTATATTCGCCTCTTGGACCAGATTCTGTACTCCACTGAGGACTAAATCAAGAATTGCCTCTCCCCTTATTGTCTAGAAACGTTATCTCTGCGTCCCATTCTGAGGTGACATGTAACCATAGAATCATAGAATCTCAGGGTTGGAAGGGACCTCAGGAGGTCATCTAGTCCAACCCCCTGCTCAAAGCAGGACCAATCCCCAACTAAATCATCCCAGCCAGGGCTTTGTCAAGCCTGACCTTAAAAACATCTAAGGAAGGAGATTCCACCACCTCCCTAGATAACCCATTCCAGTGCTTCACCACCCTCCTAGTGAAAACGTTTTTCCTAATATCCAACCTAAACCTCCCCCACTGCAACTTGAGACCATTACTCCTTGTTCTGTCATCTGGTACCACTGAAAACAGTCCAAATCCATCCTTCTTGGAACCCCCTTTCAGGTAGTTGAAAGCAGCTATCAAATCCCCCGTCAGTCTTTTCTTCTGCAGACTAAATAATCCCAGTTCCCTCAGCCTCTCCTCATAAATCATGTGCTACAGCCCCCTAATCATTTTTGTTGCCCTCCGCTGGACTCTTTCCAATTTTTCCACATCCTTCTTGTAGTGTGGGGCCCAAAACTGGACACAGTACTCCAGATGAGGTCTCACCAATGTCAAATAGAGGGGAATGTTCACATCCCACGATCTGCTGGCAATGCTCCTACTTATACAGCCCAAAATGCCGTTAGCCTTCTTGGCAACAAGGGTACACTGTTGACTCATATCCAGCTTCTCATCCACTGTAACCCCCAAGTCCTTTTCTGCAGAACTGCTGCCTAGCCACTCAGTCCCTAGTCTGTAGCAGTGCATGGGATTCTTCCGTCCTAAGTGCAGGACTCTGCACTTGTCCTTGTTGAACCTCATCAGATTTCTTTTGGCACAATCCTCTAATTTCTCTAGGTCCCTCTGTATTCTATCCCTACCCTCCAGGGTATCTACCACTGCTCCCAGTTTAGTGTCATCTGCAAACTTGCTGAGGGTGCAATCCACGCCATCCTCCAGATCATTAATGAAGATATTGAACAAAACCGGCCCCAGGACCGACCCACTCCGCTTGATACCGGCTGCCAACTAGATATGGAGCCATTGATCACTACCTGTTGATCCCGATGATCTAGCCAGCTTTCTATCCACCTTATAGTCCATTCATCCAGCCCATACTTCTTTAACTTGCTGGCAAGAATACTATGGGAGACCGTATAAAAGCTTTGCTAAAGTCAAGGAAAGTCAAGGAACACATCCACTGCTTTCTCCTCATCCACAAAGCCAGTTATCTCGGCATAGAAGGTAATTAGGTTAGTCAGGCATGACTAGCCCTTGGTGAATCCATGCTGACTGTTCCTGATCACTTTCCTCGCCTCTAAATGCTTCAGAATTGATTCCTTGAGGACCTGCTCCATGATTTTTCCAGGGACTGAGGTGAGGCTGACTGGCCTGTAGTTCCCCGGATCCTCCTTCTTCCCTTTTTTAAAGATGGGCACTACATTAGCCTTTTTCAAGTTATCCGGGACCTCCCCCGATCGCCATGAGTTTCCAAAGATAATGGCCAATGGCTCTGCAGTCACATCCGCCAACTCCTTTAGCACCCTCGGATGCAGCGCATCCGGCCCCATGAACTTGTGCTCGCCCAGCTTTTCTAAATAGTCCTGAACCACTTCTTTCTCCACAGAGGGCTGGTCACCTCCTCCCCATACTGTGCTGCCCAGTGCAGTAGTCTGGGAGCTGACCTTGTTCATGAAGACGGAGGCAAAAAAAGCATTGAGTACATTAGCTTTTTCCACATCCTTTGTCACTAGGTTGCCTCCCTATTTCAGTAAGGGGCCCACACTTTCCTTGACCACCTTCTTGTTGCTAACATACCTGAAGAAACCCTTCTTGTTACTCTTAACATCCTTTGCTAGCTGCAACTCCAAGTGTGATTTGGCTTCCTGATTTCACTCTTGCATGCCTGAGCAATGTCCGTATAGGGATAGCTGAAATCCCTCACTATTGAGTTTTCTATATTTGTAGCCTCTCTAATCTCACAGAGCATTTCACACTCACTATCCCATCCTGGTCAGTAGTATATTCCTACTGCTATATTCTTATTCAAGCAAGGAATTTCTATCCATACAGATTTCTATGGTGCAGTTTGGATTCATTTATGATTTTTTACTATATTTGACCTATGCTTTCACCTATAGTGCCACTCTCCCACCAGCACAGCCTACTCTGTCATTCCTATATGTTTTGTATTCTGGTATTACCATATCCCATTGATTATCATTGTTTCACCACATTTCTGTGATGCCTATTATATCAATACCCTCATAAAAAGACACTCAAGTTCACCCTTAGTATTTAGTATCTTAGTATTTAGACTTCTAGCATAAATAAATCATATTCCAGTAATTGTGTCTCAGGTTCATCTTTTTAATCTATCATATTATTTGAGGAATCAGCCTTAATGGGTAATATTTTCACTGAAAGATTCAAAACTCTCACTACAGAGGGAGACATGAACAGAGGGTATTTGCTGAAGGGTGGGAGCATAGCTTCTATACTCAGCATTTTCCCCATCCACAGAGATCCTGTCCTATAGTTCCTTCTGTCTAGGTTGTATATTTCATTGGTTTCAAATCAGGCTGACATACTACTGGAGTGGTCTACCTCTTCCCAGGTCCATTGCCGCTTAGTCTCAGCATGGATAACTCGGCATGGATTCTCTTTGATGCCTGAAGACAGAAATATGTAGGATCAATTGTCATTCATTTTTAATGGATTAATTTTTTTTCCCCAAAGGAAGAGATTTCACTTAGCTATTCATATTGAAAAATTAGTTTCACCTTAATGTGTCTCTTTTCTATATTTTATTTATAAATTATGAAATGAGGAAAACTAGTCAGTATGGGAAAAGCAGCTATTTTTATAGCTACCTAATGTGCACTCTGATATGATATATTGAACCAATGATACCATTTAAAGTCCAACTGATTGAGAGAAATATTAAAAGCAACAAAAGATAAAGACTAATTACTGGACAGGAATGCAAGTATTTTCCCCATTACTTCCTGAGAGGCTCCCCCTAATTTTTCCTCTTTTCCTTCCACCTTTCCTATACATATTACCTGCAAAGATGTTACAACTCAGTAAGTCTCCCTCCGGAACACAACAGTTTTGTTGCATGTATCAGTCAGGAGGCAAAGACCCCAATCCTGCTCCAACTGAGGCCAATGCCAAATCTCTCATTGACTACAAAGGTTGAAGACCAATTTGAGGCCATCATAGTCTCTTGGTGTGGTCTTTTGAGGAGCCCCACATTCTCCTGTCTGACCTTCCTTAGCTTGTCTTCAATCAAGTCAATACCTGGAATTTCACCTCTAATTAAGCCTAGCAGTCCTTTAAATTTTAGGGCTTACAGTCTCCTTCAGTTTTTTGGTTACTTTCCTGGAGGTAGCCTGGTGCAGGGCTGTTTCCCATTTGCTGTCCCAGGCCTTTCTGCCTCCTCAATACTCTCTCCTTTATAGCAGGCCTTGTTTCCTCTATTGGTTGCATCTAAGGGTGGCTGTCTCCATGATTGGCAGCTCTGGTAGATACATGAGGGTGTAATCAAACTGCTTGCTTGTAAACAGGAGAGGTTCTTCTCCCCCTGTCTAAGCTCAGTATGGGGTATATAGACGCCATTACAGATGAGCTCCCTACTCTCTCTCTCTCTCTCTCTGTGCCAGTCAGATCCATATAATCCAGCAAAGTATTTTACGCTGAATTCTTTTAAACAAATACATGTAGGTTGTCTTCAACGCCATATTGGACACAATTGTGTCCACTTCCTGTACTTTATTCTAGCAAATGAGTCTGTTGGCAGGACTACCTGCCAAAACAGCCAGTTTTCAGAAAATTACTATAGAATATTTTCAGACCTTGAGTTTAGAGTTTATAATCAGAAGTATTCACACCAGAAGTCTGTTCTAAGAGTTGCACTCATTCAGAGGAAGCAGAAACATACCAGATGACCTACATGTCTAATCAAAATCACTCACGTTTCTAATTCTGAATATTGAATAGTCACAACAAACTGCTCACAAATAATCTATATGCCATGAATCACTCAGAAAAATGTTCAGTGAATATTTTGGAAAATTCAATAAAATTATGGACAGAAGGAAAAATGAAAGTTGAATAAATTATCCACTAGGAATTATTCACTCTGTTATATATGAGACTATTTCAAGAACTCTAGGGGAAAAAAGGATAATCTAATGGAAGGGCATTGGACTGAAACTCAGGAACCCTTCATTCAGTTCCAGCCTCACAGGCAAACTTTCTGTATGACTTTGAGCAAGTTAGTTTACTCTTCCCCATACTTCGGTTCCTCACCTCTAAAATGGGGATAATACTTCCATAAAATCCATTAATGATTGTGAAGTTTCCAGGTGGCGATGAGGACCATAAAAGTATCTAGATAGAAAGTCAGTGATGGAGAGTGATGAAGGATGCAATGTTAAGAGAGGTCACTTTTGAACCTACTAGATGAGATAAATCTTTTTTATATATGTACAGAATATTGGTTTTATGGTTTTTACATTCAGAATATGGCAATGGTGAATACTATTTGTATATATTATTTATTGGATAGGTACCTCACAGTATAACTGTTTGGTTGGGATTTGAGGGGGATATAGGGGGTAAAGGAAACCTTGAGAAAAAATGACTATACATGCTTTTGGATTAGCGCTCAAAGAAGAATTAAATTGATTGACATGAATTGTATATAAAACCAGCTATTTCAAGATATAGAGTAAAGGGCTATGGAAGTGCCATGTTAATATTCAAATAAAGACAAACGTTTCAGCTAGGATGGTGGCACATGTATTTGTTAGAGATGAAATGTAAAGTGTCAATGTTTAAACAAAATAATGAGATAAATGATATTTTTCTAGGCTTTGAATTATATTCTGGGGAAGATGAAACAGAGTGATGTACATTTAAAAAAGGATTCCACTGGTCCAGGCCAAAAATGGATTCCTACAGTATTTTATACTCATTTCTCTGGACATACCAATCAATTCCTGCTATTGGTGTAAGTAATATTTGTTTTCCTGAAGAATACATATAATAGCTTTTGTGTGCCATTCACCTATTCAGTGATTTATAGTGATGTACATTTGGGCTGACCTTACAACCAGCCGCCAGTCGGCCACTGATTTTGCACACCTAGTTATGAACTGTGCATATGTAACCCACACGCCTCCTGGGTGTGGTGTTCTGTCCCATCTAGTGGCACCAAGACCACTTAGAGAGAGTTAAATGAGTCTGTTCTACAATCTTCGCTAAGAGCCAGTTGGCTTTTAGCTCATGTGGTAGAGACTCATGCACTAAGCTCTAGAGGTCCGGGGTTCGATCGTGCCCGGCACCAACAGGGGTCTGTCGGCGTTACACATGCAGCTGCTTTGACCCACAAAATCTGGTCTGAGCCCTCTGATCCCACCAGCAGCTGAACTGATTCATCGCAGCAGTTTATTTCTTCCCTGAGTTTGGAGGGCTAGAGCCATATGGGCCTGACAATCACAGAAGGGGCTGCCCCTGCTCAGTTATGGGTCCACTGAAGGGCAGTTAAAGATTAATTGGATCCCATCATGCAATTAGATGTACACTTTGCTCTCCCAAGAGCCCCACCAAAGCCAATAGGCTGCATACAAGCATAAGGGTGTGCCAACCTAGATCCAATGGTAGTATTGGGGCCATACTGCCTAATGTGATTGTTGTTGCAGCCTGAGAAACCAACAAATCTAGTCAATTCAAAATTAAAGCAGTCAATCCAGCCTTAATTTGTACTGCTCTGAAATAAAGACATGATTAAACTGAGAATGTGCAAAATTACAAGAGCTTTCTTATAAGAGTAGAATATGTGCTACCTGAAAAAATAGAGAAGAGGGGAGGCATAGTGACAAAACTCAGTATTGCCAGCCTCAAGAGATCAAAATCATGAGATTGGCCAAAAACATCTTGAGATTTAAAAATCAAATCATGGTTTTTAGTCTGCCATTAGCTTTGTAACTCTCCTCTATTCCTCGGTCAGAGTATGAGAACATCAGATTGAAAAAAATCAACCTTTAATGCACAGAAAAATGCAGGTCTCTTGCTGACTGCTCAGATGGAGACTCCATTTACTCCCTCCTCTCCCTTGAGATAGGAAATGAGCAACAGTTCCCCTATTACTGTTTTGTCCCAGCAACAACACTTTTCTGGCTCCTGCTGCTCTGGGACTTCACGGCCTAGGTTCCAACAGCAACACATCCCACCTTCCCTAGGCAGTATGACCGAAATACTACCCTTGGATCCAGGTGGGCAGACCCCTTCCTAACTACTCCTCCAGCCAATTCCCAGCTGCACCACTTCCCCAACTCCCCAATCCCCTGCCTCCCACTGCCCCAGGATGCTCTCTCTACTGCAGAGCCAGACCTGAAGGCAGGGCTCAGTGGAAGGGCTGATCGGTGTCTTTCACTCCAAGGCTCTTCTACAGCACTCGACCATGTGCCCAGCCCTGGAAAAAAAATAAAATAAAAAAAAAAATCAGAAGATCGGAGCTGCTTCTCGCATCATTGCAATAGCTCAATTTGCAGACTCAAAAATCCTGTGACTTGTGATGAGTTTGCAAGTTGGCAATAATGCAACATTGCCTTCCCCCGGCTACTCAGAGACTGCCCTTCCCCACCACTACCCCCTAGCCTGAGGGATTGGCCATCCAATCCCTCCATCTCCTACCCCATCACTATCCTCTGCATTCCCTCAGCCTCCATCCTAAACCCACATCCCCCTACAACCCTTACCTCTGCCTCCTGTTCCCCCTGATGCCCTGCTCCCCTCATAAACCTTTCACAGTGTCTGCAGCTCCTCACAGTCTCAGTGTCCTATCAAGACACCTGAATCAGAGTGGCAGCCACTTTGCCTGTGAGCAGGGCTAGAATCCCATTGAGAAGAGGGGGAGATGGCAGTCAACTTTAAGGGCAGTCTCACTTCCACACACAGATAGCCATCTTACTGACTTCAACCCCATTGACAATAATAGGAGATGGTGACCATTTTGAATAAGAGAAAATTCATGAGTTGCAGCCTTTCATGACACAGGTGGAAAAAGCTCACACACTCAAATTGCTAAAGTTACAATGAAATCATGAGAGCTGGCAACATTGCAAAATGCATTTTTATACGTCTTCCGCAATTCTGTGCCCTTTTGAAATGTTTCTAACAGTTTTTTAAGCTTAAAAGAAAAAAGTACCTACGTAAGTTCAATTGAGGCCACAACTAAGGCTTGTATGTACTATGGTAATACCAAGAAAATAATAATAATAAATAGGTAATGTGTGAGATCATTTGATTTGGGTGGACTATCCCTGTATTTGTGGGTTAAACACAAATGCCCTACTTTGGATGAAATACCAAGTACCATTTTTGAAAGAAAAAACAAAGAAAAGTGGAATACTATGTGAAGAACTCAAAGCACTACCATATGGCTCAATAATGTTGATCAATGACTTAACCTATCTTCAGGTAGTTTAGTTATCTATGCAGTAAAAATGCTGGCTCCATATAAGCTGGCTGTAACAGTTCTGGCTTTGTAAATTTAGCATTGAGAAAGTTTGCTGAGTCTAATTTTGATTCACAAACATGAAACATTGTCCCTGGACTTTTGCATTGGCCACCCTTAGCAATGTCAGTCACTGGCCTGGTTGTATAGTATATGGATACTGAACAGTCATCAGAAAAGTAAATGGATTCCATTTACCATGCTAAAGGAAGCCATCGACCTCCATCCTTGGTGGAAGGGTAGTATGAGTCTGATTGACACCAAGCCAGTACAAACGAGGGCAATTTCTTTCAAAATATTTAAGTAAAAAGTTTTTAAGGGAAGGTAAAAGATAACAAATTCAGATAGGAGTTAATAATTTAAAACCTAGTGAATTCTCTTCCTCACCCCTTGTATGCTACATCTCTGTGTACTCAGGGCAATTCTTTTTAAATTCAGCTCTCATATTTCCACTAGGGTCCAGATTCTGAAGGGCTTACTTAGTTATAGCTCAGGCAAATGTCTTATTGAGGCCAATAGAAGTTTTGACTGCATTGGGACTGCATAAATATTGAGTTCAGGACTTCTAGATTTGGCCCTCTTGAGTAATAGATATTCAGAATAGAATGAATGATTGGAGGGTATAGTTAATAAGTGCTCTCATGTAAGTGTTGAAATCGGTACCTGTAAAAGTAATTATTGTGGTATTTTCTGTGCAGGTTACTGTGTCAAGGGGGGGGGGGGGAAATGTAGTTTTAATGCCCAAATATATTAAAACTGAGAGCTTAGTTTGCAGGCTCATCTCTGCAGAGACACAGGTTTGAGCAACATTTTGCACTTACTCTATTTCACCAACTTAAAATTCCAGATTAAAAAAGGCTAAAAATCTCCATAATTTGGTTAAAATGTGAGTACTTCCCCCTGTTTCTCTGCCTGTAAAATATTGTTAACAATACTTATGCACTAACAGAAGTGTTGTGAGATTTCTTTGATTTAATAACTCAAGTGTAAAGCCCGTTCAGATGTTAGGATGTTTCTATTAAGATTTACAGTACTTTATAGAAGAAAGAAAATCGTGACCTTGAGCTATTTTGATGTAATCTCCAATAGCAATTAAAATCATATGATTATAGGCCAGGCTGTGCACAAATTTACTGCCATTGGCTTCAGCAGGATTATATCTCTGAGTAGGTGCTCATAAGTGTAAGAGAGGAGCATCCTGGCCCTCTGTAAGCGATTCTACATACACTATAAAATATCTTGCTGTTGCCATACAAGCATATATAGCCCAGCCTTTTGAAGGTATTTAGGCATTGCTGATTTAGAAGCCTACATCTCATTTCAGAAATGAGATTTTTGACCTAACTATCTTTAAAATCTGGGTCATAGTACTGCTGTCTTTTTGGGTTCTGTGCACTTTCATTAAAACCTTGCCATCACCAAGTTTTATTAACGAGTTCTTTCCTGTGGAGATATCTTGCTATAATAGCTCAAAATGCTCCTCACCAGATCAGGTTTTTTCTTAATTGAAGCCTTTTCTTTATAAAAACACCATCTTGTTTCTCTTTAGAGAGAGTGGTTCTTCAAGTACTTCTATAGATACATTAAAATTGGACATGAACATGGAGAAAAGTTGGTTCCACTTATTTGACAGACACCACCATTCTTTTCAAATCATTTCATTTTCCCTCTGTTTACTTTTCAGACATGGAATCATGTTGGAATTTATAAGTATTATATTTTTAAACAGATTCACCACTTTCAATTTTAAAACCATGCTGAATACTCTGCCTGTGCATTAGCTCTATTGAAATTAATAGAAATTCCCCTTCTCATCTGTTCTAGTAATGGTAGCTCTAGGACTCCGTTGTGCTATCTTTTCCCATTGAACAATTACTTTAAGGAGAATTATGTCTGGAACCATGTCATGCAGTAGTCAAAACAGAGCACTCAGCCAAGGATTATGTTTTGTTTCTAGTGGCTTTAATACTGATGGTTCTGGTAACTGAATTCCTCCATTTAAACCACATAAGAGTTCAGCAGGGGCGCTGACTATACAAACACCCTGCCAGTGTGCCCCAATTTTGTTTGGGAGGGACCACCACACTGTTGTCCTGGAGAGTAAGATGTAGTTCAGTCCCCACGTCTACTCAATCCATAGCCTCTCTGCCAATAAGGGTGCCATTTCAGATGATAGCTCTTGTGATAGGAACATCTGTCCAGTAGACATTGAGCTGAGACCATCAAATCATCTCACATAGATCACCACGGATTCTAGAAAGCTGTTTGCCTCAGAAAAATGCAGAATTTGAATTTTTACTGAGAATTTTTAGTTTTTATATTTTGTGAAAAAATAAAAACATTAACTAAATTTTACTGAAAGTACCAGTGTCATTTACCTTCCCTTGTGGTTGGTTTTTGAATGCATTTTAAGTTTATACAGCTAATCATACTCCAATAAACTGCACATGGGGTTTGTGTTTTAATGCACCTCAAATTTCACTTCAGTCTCCAGACATAATTAAAGTTTAAAAAAAAAAAAAAAAAAAAGACCACCTCTAACGGTGATTTGAGTTTGGTAAGGACAAATTTCACATTGATGGTAATGTGCTGTTCTGTACTGGATGCAGCAAGGTTGTAGATTACGTTCGAAGGCAGACAATCGTAGAACACATGGAAAACACTAAACAAACTGAATGAAAACAAGAGGCTGAAACAGCAGAGCCATCAACAACAGCAAAGAAACAATGCACTGTGACTGGATCTTTCCTGCATTTAAAAAAAAAAAAATCTGAAAATATAGAATACAGACATAGAAGTATTTGGCATATGTAAGAAATACAAATTGCAATTCTATGAATTAATTCTTATAATTTTATTATAATTGATGGCAGTGGTAGGCTTTGAAGTTGCTTATGAGGGTAGGTGAGGAGACGCTATAAATTCTGGCTGGAGCACTGTCAGCTTTCTGACACCTCCTTCCCTGCCTCATACCTCCACATCCCTGCATTACTTCAGCCTCCCATCCCCACTTTCAAGGCTGTGCAAGCTTGATTCAAGGTCCCTGACAGAGCACCACAGTGTCCCCGCTCCAGGTGGACTTTCTGCTGGTGATGCCTACAGCTCTGTTGGTGGAGCACCAGGAATACATCAGGCCCTCAAAAGCCAAGGGCTGGGTTTGCATTCAAAACAAATGAACTCTCGGGGATGCATGACCATATCTCAGACGTTACATCAGGGGAGCTTTTCAAAGAAGCAAATAGTAGTTAGGTGCCTAACTCCAGTTGAATTTCAATGGGCATGTAACAGCCATTTGTGCCTTTGAAGATCTCCCCAATAATGCTTCTGGAAGAAATGAAAATATGTAGTTATGTAGGCTGGACATTTCTTATTGCTGTTTTTTTATGAAGTAAAATAAAATGGATTATTATGTGTCATGATCTATACAGAGAAAATAAAAATTAAATAGAGAAAAGAGAAAAAACAAATGGAACTGATATTGTACCACAAAAGGACAATCATGAGCATGCCACTCACATACGACTGCAGGTATTGTGGTGCAATATTTTCAATAGACAAGAAAAAAAATAGATACTTTCAGTCTAAGTGACTTTTATTTTAGAATAAGGAAAGCAAGAAAGAATATAAAATCTCAATGAGAGAGAAAGCAGAATGTGTTTTTCACAGCGTGGGAGGATTCACCTCGCAGCCTAGCCCTCCTACCATTTAGGGCCAGTATACAGAACTATGCTAAATATGCTGTATTCCACCACTGAACATTTTTTCTACATGATTAGTCTTGTGATAAATCTGTATTTACATTTTGGTTGAAGATACAAAATGCTCCTCCTGACAGTATTTGCCTTTCTTATCCACCCTGAGATTCACCATCTACAATAATATTTCAATAGCTGCTTGATAACTTTCTTCATTGTCTTCCATTTTATACCTGCACTAGGCAGGTCATGTGTCTCAATACCTTCCTGACAATTCCTTTCTCTCTCTTTTTCTCATGATCTAGCTAATCCTTTATCCCACTTCTCTTGTCCTCTGTAAATTCATACAATCTGAAGCAGCAGCCACATTCCTTTCTGAGATCTCTCTCCATACCACTCAAAGGGTAGGGAAGCTGAAGGGATATACCCTCCACTGTACACAGTTAAGAAATGCTAAGCATCAGCAGCTATTGTACAGCACCATTTCAGAGGATCTTGTGGATAGGCCAGAAACCCATCATTTATTTCCTTATACAAATTGGAGTACAGCATGTAAAGCAGAAGGCAAAGGAGGAAGAGGAGGACGAAAAGGAGTTTGAGAAAGGGGCAGGGGAAGTAGGCTGAAGCAGAAGCTAAGCAAATGTGCAAGGTGTTGGAGCAACAGTGAAAGAAGACCTCTGCCTAGGGAGGTTGTGGAATCTCCATCTCTGGAGATATTTAAGAGTAGGTTAGATAAATGTCTATCAGGGATGGTCTAGACAGTATTTGGTCCTGCCATGAGGGCAGGGGACTGGACTTGATGACCTCTCGACGTCCCTTCCATCCCTAGAATATATGAATAAGACCAGCAAGGAGAAGAGGCAAAGGAGACTTGCAAGAGGGAGGGCGACCAGAGGAGGCCTGTGATGGTAGGGAAATTCATGAGACCTAGAAAACAGGGAGAAAAAATGACCTGAAGATCACCTGTAATGGGGAAAGCAAAGGGGAACTTGGTTGAAGAAAGGAGAGCTGGAAGGGTTCATTGTGGGGGAGTTGATGAGGCCACAGATGTTCATTTACATAGGGGTACTGGGAATTCTCACACCTCCTCTTAACAGTTGTTGGCTCATCTGTAGCCAGAGACCAGTTTAGACTGAACAAAGCCCTCCAGGATTTGATTTGGTAGTTTGTATGATAACTTTCACAAATTGTCAATGTTAAGTTCATACTCACTGGTTGTCAGGGCCAGAATGTGGGCAGCCTGGCCTAAGGGTTAGCATTAGGCACAGCCCAAGGCTCCAAGGACCAGAAGCCAGTTACCAGGAATCAGGTTGGGTTAGAACACCAGAATCCAGAGAGGAACCAGAGGGTAGGGATCAAGAGTCAGGCCAAGAAAGAAGGCAGGAAAAGGTCAACACCAAACCAGCCATCCATAGCAGGGTGAAGCCCACTTGTACAGACAGCTTCCTGTTCCTGTTGCTGGCTTAAGCAGGGCCAGCAGGTTAATCGGCTGCTCTGGGACTCCACCAATAAGATGTCAGGAGAAGAGCCTCAAAATAGGGTTGGGCTTCATGGGTCAGTAGTTAGCAGCAAGCTGTTAAGTGGAGGGATGAAGTGTGGCTACTCCTATGAACCCCATAGATCTAGGTTTGAGGCCTATAGGTCACGACCCTCTGGTTTAAATAGGGGCTGTGGCTCAATCAGGAACCTTGGAGCTCTCCTGGTCAGAGTGCACATGGTTGGGAACTTGTACCCTGGGCTTCTGCTGTCTGTGATTTGGAGTGCAGTGGACCCAGGTTTGAGACCAATGGAGTCTGACAATGGCAAGTGAAAACTGAATAGTTAAATGCTCCTTAAAGGAAACCATGCTGTGTTTTTTTAAAAAAAAAATTGTATGCAAAACTCCATTAGAGAAGGCTAACACTAGAACATATGCACTTGGATTTCAAAACACTCCCTTTCCACTTCAAGTTGGGGACATAGCTCTGATAAAGATTTTAGGGCCAGAAGGGACCAGCATGATCAGCTCATCTTACCTCCTGCACATCACAGGCCACAGAAGCTCAAGCACCCACTCCTGTAATAGACCCATAACCTCTGGCTGAGTAACTGAAGTCCTCAAATCATGATTTAAAGACTTCAAGTTACAGAGGATTCACCATTTGCTCTAGTTCAAACCAGTAAGTGACCCCAGGCTGCAGAAGGGGGCAAAACCTCTCCAGGGGTCTATGCCAGTCTAACCTGGGGGGGAAATTCCTTCCTGACTCCAAATATGGCAATTAGATCCTGAGCATGTTCACAGGACACACCAGCGAGACACCTGGGAAAAAATTCACTGTAGTAACTCAGAGCCCTCCCCACCTAGTGTCCCATCTCCGGCCATTGGACATGGGCCAGCTGCAAAGTTAAGAGCTGAACCCAAGTTTGCATATGAAGTTTTGCTTTAGGCCAATCTCTAATCTAAATCACACTCTCTTTACCTGTTTTCAATACATTAAAAAGGTTTTCAGATTACTAGTTTATTAACACGTCATGGCAATGGTACTCCAGCATGTCATATATATTTTGTATTTTTAATTTCTTTCATAACCATGAAAAGGGTAATTAAAGTTTACTTTTTTGCAATGGACCAGATTAAATAAAAAACCTCACTATATTCAAATTGCAACTACTTTACTTATTTTCTGTAGCTTTCATTGATCTGTGTCTATTAGTAATGGCAAGCTGTCTTAAAAAGACAAAGTGACTGAATCTGTGCTTTGTAATTCCTCAGTAGACCAGTCATGCAATTTCAACCATTTTCATTAACAAGAAAAAGCCTACTTTCCAGCAGTAATCTTTTCCCTTTCTTGGTGCCTATTACATATATATCAGAGCGGAAACATTGTATTTTTCAGAGGTGTGTGAATATGTGACACACCCAGAATAGAGATAGGTTCCATCCTCAGATATCCATCCTTGAAGTCAATTGTGCGTGCACATCTGAAGTCAGATTTTGTCTTGCATAACAACTGTAAAGGTTTCAAGGAATTATATGTATCATCATGGAGCCTAGGACCCCCAGTCCTGGACCAAGACCCCACTGTATTAGGCACTCTGCAAAACACAGAATAAAAAGACAATCCCTACCCCATGCTTGCAATGTAAGTTTAAGACAAGAGACAACAGATGGATGTAGACAGATCAGTAGAGGAGTACCATGAACAAGGAGACTATATTGATAAGCATGATAGGCTGTGGTCTCACACACCAGCAGCCTAACTGTTGTCAAGTTTTTTATAGGCGTCACAGCAAAGAACAGTCTTAAGGATGGATTTGAAGGAGAACAATGAAGTGGCTTTACAGAAAGTACCTCCCAAGCATGAGGGTCAGCAGGGGAGAAAGCATAAAGGTGCTTGTTTGAAAGTTTAACTACGCAGTGGAGGCTGGCATCATGAAATGATTGGAGTTGACCCTGAACAGGAGCGGATAGGTAAGATGGAAATAGGCTGTGAAGAGCCGTGAAAGTGAAGAGTTTCTCAAAGGATTTCTATGGTTGTAAATGATAGACAGTTAAAATCATTCCCAAGCATCTGTGAATGTGAATCATCATAAATCATCCTTAAAAAAAGAAAAAAAGCAGGTGCTTGGGGCGGTCAATGGAAAGGGGCGGCACGTCGAAGTGCCCTTTTTTTTTTTTCCGCCGCTTGGGGTGGCAAAAACACTGGAGCTGGCCCTGTTCTCAGCAGTGTGCATAGTTGGGAACTATCAAGAATGGGCAACAAATTAAAATGCAATCACTCCATACAAAACTAAGACCCTGATCCTGCAAACTTGTTTGACAGTTGTACACTACTTGATACACACGAGTGGTCTGACTGAGTCAAAGTTAAGCATCCTCATAAGCATTTGCAGGAAAAGGGCTTAGAGGTAGTGTGTGATTTCCCCAGAAATACTGTAGCATAGACCACCCAAAGTCTTCCAGGAATCCTCACAAGTCTGCTGGTATTGAAAAGTGAGGCAGGTGCTTTGCTGGAGGTGAAGTCTGATTAACTATGCTAAATACTATTCTTTGACACCACACAATAGGCCAAATCCTAACATCAGCACTGGTGTCAGTGAGAGCTGCAAGTGTTCATCTCTTCTTCAACGCTTAGCAAGTGTGTTCAGTACCTCTCAATATCTGACTGCTCAATATCTGGAATTACAGAAAAGGTGGAGTCTCACAATCCATTACAGAGTTAGTGCAAAAAGACACACTTTCATGGTAATATGCTTTTTTTTGCATTATCTGTTCACAATATGGGCACATACGCTTTCTGGAAAAGACTAATCTTTTTATCCTTCAAAGAAAGCTTGTCTTTGCAATCTAATTGTAATACTAAATTTTAAATTAATATCTACACATGCAATATAAAAGGAACTAGGTTAAAGATTTCAGCCCAGAATCTAGACAGGTGGATGATTTTTTGTGCTGTATATTTTCAAAACATTAATAGTATCATTTGCATGCTAAAGAAATAAAAAACTAATTGTACAGAGGCTATTGAGGATTCATTTAATGATTTGGGCAGAGTTTAGATTGCCTCCCAAGAGGGGTGAAGGTTAAAAGGTACATCTTGCTAAATATTTAAAATCTTTAACCTTTTTGGTGTAGATCCAAATTATTTAGGGGAAAAACAACTGCTGTAACTTGCTTAAAATTTAAGTGTTTCCCCTTTGTAAATCTTGAGGTATTGTACACAATTCTTTGTATGTAATGCTTTAATAACATTTTAAACCTGCACCTGGTGCATTTTTTAAACATACTTATCAGATTCCCTGAGATTTTCTGCTCCCATCAGGCATAGAGAAAAGGCTTATTTTTTACAGAACTGCTTCACCTACAGTATCTTTGCCCATTTAGCTTAACATATAATAACACCCACACAAATGTAGTCACTCAATAGTTCTCGGTTTTTGTTCCAGCAGGTCATGGAGAAAATGGGTAACTTATCTATAAATTTGTGTTTTTGAAACTTGTGTATAGATTGATTAGCTGACATCTGGTATTCCCATTGCACACTATCAAACACAGAGTCAGTCCATATGCATGAGGCTTTTTGGCAGCAATGCACACTTTAAAATGCATCGGCTCTCTTCTTATATTAGATGAGGTCTCCTTCCGCAATAAATGATACATTACAAGAAATTTGTCAAATATACAATAAAACTGAGTCATCTCTGTAAATATCTGCTGGGGATGTCTTCAGATCAATTGATAAAGAACCTACAGTTAAACTATATGAATAAGCAGGAAATCACCCTCTTTGTAATAATCTTATGAAACAGGTGCAAGAGAATATTTGATGGCTCCACAAAAATAGTGAAAGGACAACAGCCTGAAGGAAAAAAATTGCCCTGCCACAGCTGATTTACATCAGTCACACTGAGAGGTTACCCTACAATGCCTGGTGTTGATACGTACGTAGTCCAGGGATTCTGCAGTTTGTTCAATGAACTTCAGTTTTCTCAACAAATGTCTTTTTTGACCCTTAATGTGTCAGACTAATCCAGAAATCCCTGACTTAGATACTTCTTTTCCATTAACATGTAGATAAAAAGGAGACAACTATTGTATTTTAATCTTTCTGCACAGTTCTAAAACAATCTTAGGGCCAAATTCTGCCACCCTTACTTCTGTTGATTAGTGCTTTATTCTGTAGCTATGGTCTGATCCTATACTGAATTTGTTGTCAAAGCCCTATATCCCAATTGGTTTCAGGGGAGCGATCTGTAGAGTACGGTACCACTTAATGTGAGTAAGGGAAACTGAATCTGTCTATTGGACTGTAGGAATATTAGGCTAGATTTTCAAGGTTATTTAGGGCCCCAAAGATGCAGTTAGGCACCTAGGTGGATTCTCAAAAGCACCTATGCAGTTTTGGTGCCTAAACTCATATTGAAATCTACATGCCTAAATACCTCTGAAAATGTGGCCCTCTGTTCTGTCTAATGCCCTGAATGATGTAAACTTGAATAGTCCAAATATGAAATATAAAGTATGAAAAGATTGAAAAGGAAAGTATCTAGGGCAATCCTAAAGTTGATGTAAACATTAAATGTTAGCCAAGACTGAATGAAGAATCTTAAATTCACATGTTACTATATATTATCATATGATTCCATGCAGATAATTTCACCAAACTGTGATTCCAATGAATTTCCAGTGACAGTGTCTGTCAAAGATAGAATAATGATTCATCATTTTTTAATACTTCAATGTCAGAAAGATGTAAGGAACTGCTCCCTTCTTCGTAGGACCCATCAGCCTCAGGACAGCTTCATAAAAACAACTATGATGCCTTTTGTATGATTTTTAGAATCTGTCTGAAGAAATTAAGAATCAAGCCTGATAAAAATACTTTTCTCAAAGGTTATAAATGAATCCCTAGAAACTCCACATCATGTGAGACAGTTTTGATAAGAGTATTGATCAAATAAATTAGAAAATCCATTTTTCCCTTTGATCAAGCGTCTGAAGACATAATCTTTGTTTGTAGGAATGAGTCCTATGTATAGCCCACTTTAAGAGAGGTCTGGAATGACCCATTGGTCATCTTGTTAAACAACTTGGGTGTAAACGATCTTGTAATTAAAACTCCGGACTGGGAGTCTATTCCCTGTTCTACCAGAGACTTCCTTAGTGGTCTTGGGCAAGTAAAATTGAGTAAAATTTTCAAGAGTACCCAAGTGAATTAAGCGCTTAAGTCTCTTTTTCAGAAGCATGTAAATAATCCCACTGACTTTCAATAGCACTTAGATTCCTGTCACTTCCATGATGTGCTTCTAAAATTTTACCTGGAGAAATCCTACTTGCCTATATCACATGGTTGTGGTGAGGCTAAATTTATTTCTGTTGGTAGAGTGCTTTGAGATGTTTTGGTGGAAGGTGCTACATTATTATTCTAATAGTATGCAACCTGGCTCTCTTACAAACACACACACACACACACTAGAATTTAATGCTGTTTCTTTTATCCTTAAAATGTGTATTCTAGAATTTTTTAAAATCAAAGCATTTTTCTCTGCAAGGAAAAACCTGAATACAATTGTTCTGATTGCCAGAATTTGAGTCAGCTACAATATGTTGTACGATTACCTTGATGGAGTCCATGAGCCAGGAAATGCAGCAAACAAAATCACAAGTTGAGTCATAAAAGATGGCTGAGGTAAGTGATTTAAGAATTACATTTACTTTCCAAAAAATTAAACCTCCCTCTAATTTCCTGACTAAAGTCAAAGTGATTTGTAGCTATGTAGCAGAGCTGGCTTGTAAAGTCAAAGTGATTTGTAGATGAATGGCAACGCTGGCTTGATCTTAAATACGTCAGGAATGAAATTAGGTTAGGGGGGAAAAAAATCAATGACTACTTAAGGATACTAAAATCAAAATAAAAAACTTTTAGGGAATAGAGACAAAAGCCAAGCTTCCTGCCATATTTAGAACTTGTGGCTTTAAGAGTTATGCTGTATAACAGCCAGATAAATGTACCTACATTTGTATGTAGCAGAAGCAACAGCAAATTTCATTAGTTATTTAGATTAACCTCAAATGTGTATTTCCTTTAAAAAACTCATGTTCACAACCCTTCCTCTCCCCCCCCACCACAGATGGGCCTGATTCTCTTCTCATTTACACTGGCATAAATTGGGATTAAGTGTGTTGAAGGCAGTGAAGTTACACCAGTGTAAAACCTGGTCAGATGACATTCATATAGAAATGGAAAATATTTTGAAAAGCCAAAGCAAAATAAAGTGAACAAACTTCATTGGTACAAAAGATAAATAATCATCCCATTCCAAAAAGATATCCAGCCATTCCAATGCAGGTCTAGAATTTTCTATAGAACAATCACTCTAGCCTAAATTTTCAAAAGTGACTAGTGATTATGAGTTCCTTGATTTATGAGCACTTGATATAATCTTTAGGGATCTCCATAGGCAATCGTGTTGGGATTTAGCTAACTGACAGAGTGTTGGAAGACATGTCTAGATGGTTGTTACTCTACCACATCCTGCTGGAGTTTAAGGGGCTGAAAAACCTCAATTTGTGTTGAAAGTGTTTATGAAAAAGAGGTTTATTTCACTAGTAACAAAATAAGTCCAAAAGGAAAGAGTTGCTACCTAGGATTTATCTATACTCAAGAATAGCCCTGAAACATCAGTTATTGGCCACTGATAAATGTAACTGCTCCAATCCTGATTCCTACATTAGGACAAGGGAGAAATTCTGGCTTGTCCCAAATGACATAAAACCATGATGAGCTCTATCAGTGTAAACCTCAGCTTGCCCTTTTCTACATTTAGGAGTCAGCGGTGCAGCTACACATAGAGTTCACTAACCATCAGGACATGTGCGCCAACCCCCGACTGTCAATTAGCTTAATTCCAGCATTGTTGCCTATGGAAAACCCTAAAGATCTAAACTACTCACTTCTGATATATAAAGACGCCCAAGTGAACTGAAAAAAACCCCCACCACCCAGTTCTGTTTGACTCATCTGTGTTGAAAAGAGCAGAAACTTATGAAAAGAGCAGAAACTTAAGGACAGTAAGAATGCTATGTACTGTACTCAGTCTGTGCAAAATTCCTGTATAGTCACATGTGGAATTAGTAGGCACTCAACCAAAAAAATCAATAAGTCAAAATAATAAAATAAAGTGAACAGCTGAGAATGGAAACAGTGCCTGCCATATTCTAAATACAGTAGTGCACCCAAATTCTGTATTTGCAAAACACAATTAATTCCCAATGTACTTTTAAAGGAATTTATATTGAGGGTGTTTTTATTAAAATACACACAAACCTCTGTATCATTTCTGTTAAATGCATTTCTACTTCTGTTAAAAACATGAGGGCACACGTATCCAAATGAATAAAACAAGCTCCATAATATTTAGGAAATAAATTAATATGCGGATTTGAAAAGTGTGTGGTAACAAAATGTCAAAGATCAAAACCTGCTGCTTTTATGAAATAATCCTTCAACAAAAATGGATGTCTCATTCCATGAGGCACAAAATTAATCAATGCCTGCACACTAGGCCTAGCACCTGTACTCTTAATATCACTTGTTTGTGCAAGAATATTTCTTGTCCAGTTTTTGAATTCGTTTGAAGACTTATTATTGTCCAATGATGCATTTAAGTAGAAAAAAAATAGAAAAAGCAAATATCTGAGCAGTTTGGATTAAATGAGACACGTGCATATTCTATCTCTCAGCCCATTCATATAAAAACATAAGAATGGCCATACTGGCTCAGACCAATGGTCCATCTAGCCCAATATTCTGTGTTCCGACAGGGGCTGATGCCCAATGCTTTCAGAGGGAGTGAACAGAACAGGGCAATTTATCGAGTGATCCATCCCCCATTGCCTAGTCCCAATTTCTAGAAGTCAGAGGCTTAGGGACACCTAGAGCATGGGGTGGCATCCCTGACCATCGTGGCTAATAGTCATTGATAGACCTATCCTCCATAAACATGTCCAATTCTTTTAATCCAGTTATTCTTTTGGCCTTCACAACATCTCCTGGCAACAAATTATACAGGTTGTGAAAAAGTACTTCCTTGTGTTTGTTTTAAACCTGCTGTCTATTAATTTCATTGGGTGACCCCTGGTTTTTAATATTATGTGAAGGAGTAAATAACAGTTCCTTATTCACTTTCTCTACATCATTAGTGCTTTTATAGACTATCATATACCCCCTCACTCATCTCTTTTCTAAGCTGAACAGTCCCAGTCTTTTTAATCTCTCCTCATATGAAAGCTGTTCCACGCCCCTAATCATTTTTGTTGTCCTTTACTGTCCTTTTTCCAATTCTAATAGGTCTTTTTTGAGATGGGCTGAACAGAACTCACCCAGTAGTCCAGGTGTGACCACACCATGAATTTATATAGTGGATTTCTGATATTTTCTGTCTTATTATCTTTTCCTTTCCTAATGGTCCCTAAGGTTCTATTAATTTTTTTGACTGCCATTGCACACTGAGCAGCTGTTTTCAGACAACTATCCACAAGGACTCCAAGATCTCTCCCCTAAGGGGTAACAGCTAATTTAGACCCCCTTCCTTTAATTAAGAGCCTTTGGGGAAATGATCTTGTCAAAGGCTTTCTGAAACTCCAAGTACACTATATCCCCAATGGATGACCCTTGTCCACATGCTTGTTAACCCTCTCAAAGAATTCTAGTAGATTGGGGAGGCATGATTTCCCTTTACAAAAGCCATGTCAACTTTTCCCAACAAATCATGTTCATCTATGTGTCTGATAATTCTGTCCTTTACTATCATTTCAATCAATTTTCCTGGTACTGAAGTTAGGCTTGCCAGCCTCTAATTGACAGGATCACCTCTGGAGCCTTTAAAAATATATATAATCAGTGTCACATTAGCTATCCTCCAGTCATCTGGTACAGAGGCTGATTTAATGATTGGTTACATACCACTTAGTAACTCTACTATTTCATATAGGAGTTCCTTCAGAACTCTTGGGTGAATACTATCTGGTCCTGGTGACTTATTACTGTTTAATTCATCAATTTGTTCCAAAACTTCTCCTTTTGATACCTCAATCTGGGACAGTTCCTCAGATGTCACCTACAAGGATTAGTGAGATGTGGGAATCTCTCTCACATCCTTTGCAGTGAAGACTGATGTAAAGAATTCATTTAGCTTCTCCTCAATAGCCTGGTCTTCCTTGAGTGCTCCTTTAGCACCTTGATGGTTCAGTGGCCCCACTGATTGTTTGGCAGGCTTCATACTTCTGATGTACTTAAAAAAAGTTTGCTGTTAGTTTGTGTCACTTCCTAATTGCTCTTCAAATTTTTGTTGACTGCCTATTTATGCTTTTACACTTGACTTGCCAAATTTATGTTCCTTTCAATTTTCCTCAGTAGAATTTGACTTCCAATTTTTAAAAGATGTCTTTTTGTCTCAAGGAAGTCTTCCTTGAGTACTTCTTAAGCACCTCAAACCAGTTGGAGCCATCTGTTCTCATGGTCAATAAAATGCTTACACTATAAAAGGTGAAAATGGGCCTAAGCGGGAAGAACATGAGCGATCTGAAAACCTGGAATCTAGAAAGGCAAGACAATTGTTTTTAAAATCTCACATAGATCAGATTGCTTAAGTTTCCCAGGGTTAGTATTCCAGTTTGGAATGGGGTAAATAGTTCCTTCATCCAGTTCTTCTTCAGACAACTTCCTTTGGCTTCAGAAAACAGTGATCTAGAGCCTCCTTGCTTTTCTGGACAGAACGATAGTCATTATACTGAAATGTCACTTGGGTTGGAATGGAGTGAAAGAACCCCTGTGAGTGAGATTTCATCTGTGCCACTAAAACATTCTTTTACTTACAGTGTCTGGGACTACATCCTAGCAGCACTGGGAGTTACTCTGAGAAGTCAGTCAGCACCTCACAGTACTGGAATTCTTGAAAGCAGCAAAACTAGGATGGTTTTGGCTTTGCAAAACCTCCATGTTTTGATTCAGATCTTTATTCTATTTCAGCTGAATCCACAAAGAGCCATGGTCTCTGGATTAATGGCTCTGTGCTATAGGCAAAACCACCCATACTCTTTGGCTTTGGACTTTGCAAAACTTCAGTCAGAGTTTAGGTTTGTGAAACTAAAATAATGAGTGTTCAGACACAGGTTCTGTTTTATCCAAATCCCCAGAATTCAGGGAGAGGAGTGGATAAACAGCTCTGGTTTGAGTGCGTCCCTAAAACGTTGCCTATCTCTAAGGCCTGGTCTACACTAGGAGGTTATGTCGAATTTAGCAGCGTTAAATCGAATTAACTCTGCACCCGTCCACACAACGAAGCTATTTAGTTAGACATAGAGGTCTCTTAAATTCGACTTCTGTACTCCTCCCCAACGAGGGGAGTAGCGCTAAATTCGACATGGCCATGTCGAATTAGGGTAGGTGTGGATGGAAATCGACGCTAATAGCTCCGGGAGCTATCCCACAGTGCACCACTCTGTTGACGCTCTGGACAGCAGTCCGAGCTCGGATGCTCTGACCAGCCACACAGGAAAAGCCCCGGGAAAATTTGAATTCCTTTTCCTGTCTGGCCAGTTTGAATCTCATTTCCTGTTTGGACATCGTGGCGAGCTCAGCAGCACTGGCAACGATGCAGAGCTCTCCAGCAGAGATGGCCATGCAATCTCAGAATAGAAAGAGGGCCCCAGCATGGACTGATCGGGAAGTCTTGGATCTGATCGCTGTGTGGGGCGATGAGGCCGTGCTTTCGGAGCTGCGATCGAAAAGACGGAATGCAAAGATCTACGAGAAGATCTCAAAAGCCATGACAGAGAGAGGATACAGCCGGGATGCAACGCAGTGCCGCGTGAAAATCAAGGAGCTGAGACAAGGCTACCAGAAGACCAAAGAGTCAAACGGACGCTTCGGATCCCAGCCCCAGACATGCCGTTTCTACGAGGCACTGCATTCCATCCTAGGTGCGGCCGCCACCACTACCCCACCACTGACCGTGGACTCTGAGGATGGGATATTGTCGACGGCTGGTTCCTTGGAGATGTTAGCGGACGGGGAAGATGAGGAAGGAGATGAGGAGGACGAGGCAGTCGACAGCGCTTACAGCGCTGATTTCCCAGACAGCCAGGATCTCTTCATCACCCTCACAGAGATCCCCTACCAACCGTCCCCAGGTGTTAACCTGGACCCAGAATCAGGGGAAGGATCAGTCGGTAAGTGTTTTAAACATGTAAACATTTATTTTGAACAGAAAATTAATATTAACAGTGGGTTTTTCATGATTAGTTTGCCCTAGGCGCATAACGTTTTAGTCCTTGGCAGTGCAACTACTGCAAAAAAATCTAACAATGTCCGGTTTATCATGATTGGCTTGCCCTAGGCGCTCTACTGTTTAGTCCTTGCCAGTGCAGCTACAGTAAAATTTGGTCTATATGTCCGAGGATAGAGCTGAAATCCTCATGGGACATCTCCATGAAGCTCTCCTGGAGGTAATTGGAAAGCCTTTGCATGAGGTTCCTTGGGAGAGCGGCCTTATTGTGTCCTCCGTAGTAGGAAACGTTTCCGCGCCAGGCTAGCAGCAAGTACTCTGGTATCATTGCCTTGCAGAGCATGGCGGCATACGGCCCTGGTCTTTGCAGGCTTTCACGAAGCATGCGGTCTTTCTCGGTCTCTGAAATCCTCATCAGAGTGATGTCGCTCATGGTGATCTGCTTTGAATTAGGGGAATGTTAGTATTGGGACTGCTTGCCTGTTCCTTTACAGAACTGTAACCGGCGGTTTACAGCCATGCGGTGGAGGCGGGAGAGGGGCAGCATACAGGGATCTTTCCCGGGGACAGCCGCGAGGGGGTGGGACAGGGGCAGAGTTCATGCTTGCCGGATTGCTGGCAGCAGGAACTGGCCAACGCTAGGAGCATTGCTTTGAACGTGAAAGGAGGGCAGTGCTATTATTAAAGTTTTAAGCAGCCACAAGTCTACGGCTTACCATGTCAGCCTGCTACCCAAATTCTGCTGTCCTGCCCCACTTGTCTGATCTGCACTGCAAGACCCCAGGCACTGAATGCGAAGGCCGAAAATTCGACCTTGTCCTGAGTGCGCATGTGATAGGTGCTGTGCATGGTCTTGTTCACAGAGAAAGACTATGTTCTTTGTTCACAAAAAAATTTATCTTTCTGAGGAATTCACTCCCTTTTTCCCCATCTCACAGCTGTGACTGTCTCCCGACCTACCCTGGCATCACACTCCCAGAGGCTGGCGCAGATTAGAAAGAAAAGGACACGGGACGACATGTTCTCAGAACTTATGGGCTGCTCCCAAGCCGAGGCAGCCCAGCAGACCCAGTGGAGGGAGAACATGTCCCAAATCCACCGATCACACATTGAATGGGAGGAGAGGTGGCGGCAGGAAGACCAGCAGGCGACTCAAACGCTGCTTGGACTAATGAGGGAGCAAACGGACACGCTCCGGCGCCTTGTGGATGTTCTGCAGGACCGGAAGCAGGAGGACAGAGCCCCGCTGCAGTCTATCTGTAACCGCCCTCCCCCGCCACAAAGTCCCATACCCCCCTCACCCAAAGTCCCAAGAAGGAGGGGCGGCAGAGTCCATGAAAACTGTCACTCCACCCCTGCAGACTGCTCAAGTAGCAGAAGACTGTCATTCCCCAAAATTTGATAAGTCCTTTCCTTCCCGCCTCACCCAAGCCCCCGTCCCATTTTCATCCCCTAACTGTGTAGTTGCTAATAAAAAATATGTTTCTGTTAATTACTGTTTCCATCATGTTCTTTTAGAGGAGAGTGTGTTTGAAGGGGGGAAAGGGGGTTGGTAATTGGACAGGACAGTCACCTTTACCAGGGTACAGACACGGGGGGAGGTTCAGCAGCAGGTCACACACACATTGCAGTTACTAGGCACCCTGGTCAGTCTGGGAGGTGGTTTTCATGTTCTGTGTGGGGGGGGGCTATGTGACTTTGTGGCGGGGGAGGGCGGTTAGAGATCTTATGCAGCGGTCCTTATCCTGGATCACAGAGCCACGCAGCAGGGGATCTGTAACCATCCTCCCCCTGCCACAAAGTCACATACCCCCCACACACAGAGTCCCGAACAGGAGGGGTGGCAGGCTCCGTTGAAACAACCAGTCCACCAGTGCGGACCACTCTAGGAGCAGGAGCCTGTCATTCCTCGAGTTTAGAAGCGTCCTTTGCATCACTACACTACACCCGCTCCCCACCACAGTCTGCGTCCCAGTTTCAACACTTTACCGCGAAAAACAGTAATAAAGAAAACGGTGTTCATTAACAAATTTCCAGTGATTTTATTTTTAAACGTGTGTTGGAAGGGGGGGGGGAACGGGGTATGTAACTGCAGAGGATAGTGAACATTCATTGGGTAAAGAAACGGGGGCAGGTTCAGCTTCTCTGTAAACAAACTTCATAGTCACAGGTTACCCTGCTCACTCAGGAACCTAGCTTTCAAAGCCTCCTGGGTGCACAGCGCGTCCCGCTGGGCTCTTCTAATCGCACGGCTGTCTGGCTGGGCGTAATCAGCAGCCAGGCTATTTGCCTCAACCTCCCACCCCGCCATAAAGATCTCCCCCTTGCTCTCACAGAGATTGTGGAGCACACAGCAAGCTGCAATAACAATGGGGATATTGGTTTCGCTGAGATCAGAGCGAGTCAGTAAGCTTCTCCATCTCCCCTTGAGACATCCAAAAGCACACTCCACCACCATTCTGCACTTGCTCAGCTGGTAGTTGAAGAGTTCTTTTTCACTGTCCAGGGCGCCTGTATAGGGCTTCATGAGCCAGGGCAGTAGCGGGTAGGCTGGGTCCCCGAGGATCACTATAGGCATCTCCACATCCCCAACAGTTATTTTGTGGTCCGGGAAGTAAATACCTTCCTGCAGCCGTCTAAACAGACCAGAGTTCCTGAAAACACGAGCATCATGAACCTTGCCCGGCCATCCGACGTTGATGTTTGTAAAACGTCCCCTATGGTCCACTAGTGCTTGCAGCACCATTGAAAAGTAGCCCTTTCGGTTAATGTACTGGCTGGCCTGGTGGTCCGGTCCCAGGATAGGGATGTGAGCTCCATCTATAGCCCCACCGCAGTTTGGGAATCCCATCGCGGCGAAGCCATCTATGATCACCTGCACGTTTCCCAGGGTCACTACCTTTGACAGCAGTACCTCAACAATTGCGTTGGCTACTTGCATCACAACAACCCCTACGGTAGATTTGCCCACGCCAAAGTGGTTCACGACTGACCGGTAGCTGTCTGGCGTTGCAAGCTTCCAGAGGGCTATGGCCACTCGCTTCTGGACAGTCAGGGCTGCTCGCATCCGGGTGTCCTTGCGCTTCAGGGCAGGGGACAGCAACTCACAAAGTTCCAGGAAAGTTCCCTTCCGCATGCGAAAGTTTCGCAGCCACTGGGATTCGTCCCAGACCTGCAGCACTATGCGGTCCCACCAGTCCGTGCTTGTTTCCCGGGCCCAGAATCGCCGTTCCACAGCATCAACATGACCCATTGCCACCATGATGTCCACGGCGCGGGGTCCCGTGCTTTGTGACAGGTCTGTGCCACTCTCAGACTTCATGTCCTCACCGCGCTGCCGTAGCCTCCTCGCCCGATTTCTCAGCATCTGCCTCTGGAAAAGGTGGATGATCAGGTGCGAGGTGTTGACAACGGCCATAACTGCAGCGATGGTCGCAGCGGGCTCCATGCTCGCAGTGCTGTGGCGTCCGCGCTGTCACTCACCAGAAAAGAGCGCGAACTGATTGCCCGCCGGCGCTTTCAGGGAGGGAGGGCGGGGGTGATGGTTGGATGACGACAGTTACCCAAAACCACCCTCGACACATTTTTTTCCCCAGCAGGCATTGGGGGCTCAACCCAGAATTCCAATGGGCAGCGGGGACTGCGGGAACTGTGGGATAGCTGCCCACAGTGCACCGCTTCCAATGTCGACGCTTGCCCCGTTAGTGTGGACTCACAAAGTCGAATTACTGTCCTTAGTGTGGATACACACGTTCGACTTTGTAATATCGATTCCACATATTCAATTTAAGTAAAATCGAACTACTCTCATAGTGTAGACATACCCTAAGAGTCTAGCCAAAGGGTGTGGGGAAGGAACTAAGCAACAGATCACCTAGCAAGGGACTTGAATCACCTGATGAGGCTGAACAGAAGGTCACTTGATAAAAGGGTCTGGAGGTTATAAAGGAAACTCTCTCACTGCCCATTTTAGGGAGAAAAAGAAGCAAAGACACATGCAAGCACACACAAACACACTAACTCCATATTGTGGAGAAGGAAGCGGCGCAAAGGGCAGGAGAGGGGAAGAGTGGAACAGCTTTTGTAGCAGCTGAGTGCTTTTTAAGGTAGGACCTGCCAAGGAAAAAGGCTTCTGAAGAGGGAGAGACTCCCTGATTTGGAGAAGAAGCCATATGCAGGAGAGGGAATCCTGCACTCCCTAGAGGACTCTGGCCTAAGCCTAAAGACCACCACCAGAATGGTGAGGAAACTGAGGTAGGGAAATGCATACAGGCATTTATTGTTTTGCCTAGCTCTGTAGATTCTTGTATTAGCTAAAGTAAAGAGTAATTGGTTTTTGGAACCCTTAAAGTGTGTGTTTGCTTTTACTATTACATGTTCTCAAAGAGGTAAATTGTAAACACACAAGCAGGGCCCACAAGGATGGAGTTCTGAGAAAGGGTGTGTTTAAGCTACTATGGTGTCTGGGAGCTCAGAACTAGCCCTGTAAACTTAACACAGCTGGGGTGGGGTCAGATTTTCTGTTAAGAGGTAACAGTCAGGTAACTGTGCCTACAAATGCACAAGAGAGGCCAAAAGATGAGACAGTGCTGCAATCTACTCAGACTAAGGGAAGCATAAGAGCACATAGGTGATGCATGCTGGGATCCAAACACACCAACCTAGTGAGTGTTCAGCTGCTAGTGGGAGAGGGGGTCTGTGTGATGCTGCAATAAGCAAAATGTATCCTATTTTCAAAAGACAATTTTGTAATGTCTTTCTGAGGCCCTCATACTGCTCTCACTTATACCAGCATTGCGCCACTGACAGTGAGTTACTCCTAATTTGTACCAGTGTAAGATCAAAGTCAAACACTCTGTTTTACCATCACTGCCAGCCTACACATCACGCCAAGGGTGTGCCAGATCATAAAAGGAGAATGCATGCAAATCCCTGAAAAATGTGACAAATCTGAGCAGTTCTTTAAAAAAATATTCCTTTACAGACTGAAAGAAGTAATTACCAGGTAATGGGGAATGGGACCTTTGGATTTAACACAAAGGAAAGTGAACATAAGAGTATAATGTGTAACACGTTAAAATGACTTTCAAATTCACAAATGGATTACTGGTATCTACTATATTCACCTGAGTAATCAACATTACTTTCCATTTCTTGTCTATTGTTTAGCACTTATTTATGCTTCTAAAATGTGATTTACAAAAAAAGCATTCTTCCCCACAACCATATCTAGTACTTACTGACTGTTTGATGAAGTTCAGCTGAGAAAACTGCATGATCTCTGCTGCCAACTAGGATTTCTGAGTTTAGGAACACATCATTTCCACTAGGATGTAAGTGATCACTCATTCTCTCACCTGAAGAGAATTATGGAGTTGTTTGTATGGTGACAACAGTGAGCTAGGTGTGTGAGAGAGAGAATTCACAAACTGCCCTATTCCCACACAGAAGGGAAGTCAGCTGCTACTTCAGGTGCAGGGATCTGCACCTGGAGAAGGGGTAAGTAATAAGTAGATGCTCATCCTTGCAGCTGCATTAACTATTGTGTAGAAACCTTCAGTGCTGTGAAGCTGCAGAATTCCTTTGTACAGCTACAGAGACACAGCTGGTAAGGGAGGACTTGTCAGTGGGGGGACCAGCTAGCCCATGAGCTAGTGTTAAGTTATATGATCTCACCAGAGATGGCCTTAGCCTTCTATGGATCCACTAAAATTAGCAGTTTTTCATGGTAGAACCACTGCCCTTTCCAAACAGAGCAAAGAGACTTGGCATCTTGCAGTATTGGGCCTAAATGAACATAAATTGATTTTGTTTGTGAATGTAAATCAAGAGCTGAATGGTTACTGATTACAATGAAACAAACACATCCCCCATAACTGAAAAAACTATAAAGAACAAACATAAGATGTCAGTAATAAAAAAAAAAAGTGACTGCAATGCCATAGCCTTCAGATGTAACTAACTACTGAAAAAATGGAATTCTCATTAATAAACTTATCAACTATATACAACATACTGGAAAAAATGTCTGGTCTGTAGTTCAGAGAAAGATTGACACTTCTTAAAAGGGAATAGGGATCCTACTCATTTAATATACAAGGTCATTGGTTTATTCTTTACTCGCTTGTCCTCTATGGGAATGCAAAAAAAAAATTTAGTAACAAAGATTAAATAGTAGAACAAACAGAAATTGACATTGAAGTTTACAAACTAAAGTTGAAGGAGCAAAAAACAGCCACAGACCATGTGATGCACTGGATTAATTCCATACCTTTTTATTTATTCATTCTCACATTTGTTATCACAAAAACACATAGTTTAGCATAACTGTCAGGGTCCAGTCTACTTCCCTTAAAGTCAATGAGAGCAAGATAAGGCCCTGTTTGTTTCTGATCTAATCAAGGTTCCTATTATATATGTATATTAGAGTAGCATCTAGAGGCCCCACATGAGACTGGAGCCCATTGTTCTAGCTACTGTACATATAGATAGTAAGAGTTTATGATCTAAGCAGACAAGTTAAAGTGTGAGAGAAAGGGATACAACATAGTGAACAGTGTGATGGATTGGTAGTGCCATGATGTTTTGTTACTGTTCTTTGTTTTGTTGTACAGAGGGTAGGGAAGGAAAAGGGTTTTAAACAGAGGGGACTTGAGAAGAAAGGGAGGAGCACGGAGGGCAGGTGGAGCAAGGCTGAAGTGAAGTGACTGTGTGGGAGAGAGTTACAGCCATCACTTTCACTCTGACAGGCTGCAGCTGGTGCTTGCTGGGCAATCACCCTGCAGACACTTTACAGCTTGACGTTTCAGGCTGGCCCAAAGCTGTGGAACAATAGGTTTCAGCAATCCACATCCAGAGTGGAGGCTGGGTGAGGCCCTAAAAGAAAAAAAAAAAAAGCAGAAACTACACACATCTCTACCAAAGTGATGGTATTGCCCACCCCAAGCATTCAAAAATCACGAGAGTTTTTTTTTTTTAACTAAAGTTTTAACCCAAAGCTTTGGGTTCTATTTGTTTGCCTTTTGAGCCTTCTAGAGGTCAAATTTTTGGCTTGTCTCCAAAATCATGAGGACTAGACACTTATTTTTTTTAAATGAAAGCGGTGAGTCCTACATCATTCCAGGAGCGGGGTCTTTAAGAAAACAACAAATATTGCAAGACCGGTGATAAAATTGTGAGAACTAACAATACTAGATAAGGGCTCATCAGGAGTTAGATGCAGATATAAGACCTAGAGCACAGACAGAGGAGAGCAGAAAGGGTCTAATGGCAGGCACAGAGAGACTACATGTGCAAGTCACCCCCACTCAGATAGCTTACCTCAGAAATGTTATTGACTGCAGGTCAGGATGTACCAATTTTTAATAACACAAGAACCAGCACAAAGCTTTTCTTGAACTTCACTTCTTTTTAAAACAAAAAGAGTTGGAATTAGGCTGATTTCAGAAAACCTACCTGGCTTCTTTTTCCTCATGCTGACTATCTCCATTCCTCTCAGGCCTCTCCTTTCTCTACCACATTGTGCCTCCTTGTCCCCATTCCAGGCCCTCAGAACTCCATACTTTTAAAGAATTATTGCTGGCTTCAGCTGCTTCTTTGTTTTGTCCTGGGCCCTTCTAATCCTCAATTGTTGTTCTCAATTGGGTGTTCTGAGGCTTCATGCACAGCAGACTGCATCAGGCACTACAACATGCCAGAAATGAGTATGAGTTCTCTGGACTATATCAGAGAGTCCTTAAAAATGGGAGGTAAAGGAAAGGGACAGGAAGTGTCCTAGGAAGGACAAGAAGCGGGGCTGTAGAAGGGAAGTCAAGGCTGAAGTGACCTGGTAAGAGGGAAGGAAGGAGAAAGGGAACCTCTGAAGTTTCAAAAACAGATAGCTTCAAAATGGACTGTCTCCCCAGGGAACCCTGTTTCTTTCAAGATTGTTTTGCTATTTTTGTGTTACATGCCTCAATTGTCAAGACTTCACTGCTTGTCTCTAAACAGGGGAAATTATTTCTTGTTATAAAATGCCATGGTTTCCTATGAACCCTGTTCAAGATCCTCTTAGCTGAGTGGGAGTGGATACAGTTAGAATAAATAATGAGCCCATTGTGATCTACCAGGGTAAGAGAAGTGAGTCATTAAAAGGCATGATCCCTGACACAGACACATGGCTTGGAGACCAGCAAATGCTGGGCATGAACTGAGAGCTACAAAATACTTTAAATGAAGAGATTACAGAGACTTTAGGCTCCTGCAAGTTTTTAATGTTGATAGGCAGTAATTATCACTTAGCAGCAGTGATAAAGAGCAAGCCACAGCAGGTTGCACCTTTATTAAAGTGATGTTTTCTTAGAATCACTCATGTACAGAGTGCTTTGTGTTTTACAGAAAGTTATTTTAGGAATATGGTGTTGCTTCCCTTTATAATGACATGCTGAGAAACAACCCTACCCTCTTAGGGGTGTGGTTAAATTAGTGCAATACCTACTGTGGTGATGTTTAAAATTTACCTTTGTTTATACACATGTGATTCACACCATGAATTTACTAGGGAGAGCAAGATGAAAGGAAAATAAGTAGTTTTAGCAGATGAGTGATTTCTCCACTCAGGAGAACTGTCCTAGGTAAATAGCCTTTGAAACCAAAAACAAGGAAGTGGTCAGGCATCGTATAACTAGTGATATGGTAGAATGGTACCAGAGAGCTCATTTTACTATTGGCAAATAATCCAAAGGTTCATGAAACTGCTGAGGAATCACAGAGGAAGCTAAAGGACAACTTACCTGCTAAAGCTAGGATTATGGGGAAGCTAATGTTCTAGAGAGTTTGAGAATTCTATTTAGGGCCATATCAGTCATGGGTAGTCAGAGCCAGTCTCCACAGCCACAAGACAGGTGTGAAGAATCAGCTGGGTCCAGATACTAGGAGACAAACTGGAGATCAGGAGTCAAGCCAAGGCAGAATGCTAGGAAATCAAGGCATTCATTTGCTCAGGCAGCTTCGTGTGCCTATAGCTGGCTTAAGAAGGGCCAGCAGGCCAACTAAATGCTCTGGGATTCCCTCTGGGTAAAGCCTCATAATGGGGCTGGGCTTCATGGGTCTCAAGGAAGCTATTGCCAACAGGCTGCTCCCGTGAGCTTTTCAGGACCAGTTTTGAGAACAGTAGGCCATAACAATATCCTCAGCTGGTGAAAATTGGCATAGCTCCAAAGACTTCAGATAAGCTATGCTAATTTACACTGGCCAAGAATCTGGCCCATGGTATTTACAGCAGCTGGGCAGGAAATCTAAAACTGTGCAGCACAAGTGCAGAATTGTTGTCATTATGAGTGTTTCGGCATGTATTTTAGTAGCATGCAGGCATGTGAACTAGATTATATAAAGCATCATATAAAAGACTGTAACCTTTCTCTTCTTCCCCAGCATCCTCATAGCTTTGTGGCTGACTTAGTTTTAGTTCTGAGATATATAGGCCCAAAACCTCTGACTCCCTCAAAGTCCAGGTTCTCCACTACAAAAAAAGACTCTCAAGTGCCTGCCAGGAATCAGAGTTTCAGCTTGTGGAATTTCCTTTAGCTCATGCTGTCGGTAGGATAGCCCTCCTAGCGCAAACATACCCTGCCATCTTGGGGGCATGGGGGGAATGCTTGGATCTCAGGATACTTCTATGTGCTTTTATATGGAGGCTTGATGGCTTCACACATCTGCCAAGTCCCTCAGGAGCTTCTCTACCACCACTGCCACCACCCAGCCCACACTTCACAGAAGTTTCCAATGTCAGGAAATAACAACATAAAATAAAACTAACCCTGTCAAATCCTCCACAGGCAACTTAAAGGGGAAACAATGCTATGGAAATATGACATCTTCCTAGTTTCTCCTCTGCCAACCCAACCATGCTTTCATGTATCCTGTGGAGACTTAACCCTATCAAGTACCTGTATATGGGCTTCTGAGGGATGCATGCTGCAGAACCATTGCTCCTCTTTGCATCTGCTTTGTGCCCATTGTACTGCTACCCATTTGCTCTGCCATTTATTTGCACCTGCCAGGGGTCCTCTCTGTCAGCACAAGAGGACTTAAAGACCCAACTTTCAGTTAAATAATTTCATGTAGCAAGGAGAAAAATTATAGTAATCTATTCCCATGTCTTTGGAAATGTTGTTTTTCTCAGGTCAGTGAAAAATGTCAGAAATTTTCCTGTAAAGCTTTTCTGATACAATGTTTGAAGGCTGACACATGAGCTTATTTTGATGCTTCTGAGAGCTGAAAATATATGTGGAGGTGGTTCTCCTGTCTTGATCTTCACAATTTGTGAAAAGGAGAGGAGTTTTTGTATGCACTATTTTAAAATGGGTTTTGGTTTTTGGATTTTTTTTTCCCTAAGGAAGCTATCAAAGAATTTCTATTAAAACTCTGCCACAAATCTTGGTTCCATGCGTGGAGCCTCTAATGTATGTGAAGCCACCCTTTCAACCAAGAACATAACTATATATTTGTGATCTTTCCCAAAATGGTAGAGGGAGAAGCCATAGAGGTGAATTTGGGTGTAGAATATATCTAACCTCTGTGGGCATCATAGAAGTGTTATGGACGAGAGAGCTAAAAACCTATGGACCAAATTTATCACTGTTCCATTGAATCAGTAAAGTTTTGCCTTTTAAGAGTTTCAGTCAGGAAACATTTTGAAGTGTAACAACAACTTTAATGAACCTACAAATTCATGAACAATACTGTATAGTGTAATAAATATGCTAATAGATGATTTAGTGTACATTAACTATACACACAGCTCACATACATGTTGACTTTTGTATGAAATTCTTGTAACAGCATCAACTTTCACCAGAAATGAATTTAATTCTATTTGCCTATTTAAAGTAAATTTTAAAGTCACTCTTACTTTGGTTGATCAAATTCAGAAGTGGCATAAATGGTGTAAATTTACGTCAGCATTCTATGTAAATAAAACTCTCATTTGCATCTCAGGGGCAAAAATCATAGCAGATTTTGGATAGGTGTAAGACAAAGTGATGGGGGCTGCTTTATTTTACTTTCACAGATGCAACTGTCACAGTAACAGCTAGAGAAGACCTGGTAGCACAGCTCCATTGTGGCTGAGCTGCCAGGGAGCAGGGACAGAGCCTCTGGGAACACGGCTGGCCTTACCATGAGGCAAACTGAGGCGGCCACCTAAGGTGCCAGACTGTGGGGGGCCACTAGGACACAGAGTGTGGAAAATTGTGTCTGCTGCTGGTGCATATGTATTCTCTCTGCTCCAGATGCACAGAGATGGTGGAGTGCTGTGCTGGAGGAAGGAGGGCACAAGAGACATAACAGGCAGGCAGGAGAAAAGATGAGAGAATAACAGAAAGCAGCAGAAGCTGCAGGGAGAGAGAGGAGGAGAAGCCTCTTATGTACATCTCTAGCACCCCCAGGAGCCTGGACTGATTAACACCAGCTTCTCAGGGAGCTTCCTGTTTCCTGCTGCTTCCCTGAACCCACTTGAGGAGAACAGACAGTCAACTGAAGTAGTAGGAGCCAGTTAGGCCCTTAAATCACTGATATCTTCCCTCACTCAGGCCCTGCTACCAGCCTGCTTATTTGTCCCCTTCAACTGAGTGTTGAGAGCCACTACAGCTGGCACAGAACAGCCGTCATGAGTGAAAGAACAAAATGCCCCTCTGGGGCAGCATTCAGAAAAAGAAAGAAAGCAAAGGAAGCTTTTCTATCTAAGCAGGAAGGCGCTCTCCTGAGATACATAGACACACAAACAAATGTTCATGGTGAGCCTTCCGGCCCCAGTGAGGATGAGAGTGGTGAGGAGATGCCCAATCTTCCAGTTAGTCAGAGTGCAGGTGACCTGGCAGCTACTGCAGCATCCATATCTCCATCTCAAATGGATGTAACCATGCACATTCCTGAAGAAAAGTGTAGATCAGAGAAGAGTGTGGTGGAGGCGCAAGAAACAGCTGCTGCTGAGTTTAGTTCCTGAAGTCTAGATGATCAAGGATTGTGGACCCACTTGAGCAGTAGCCTGAGGGACTTCCTTGTACTGCATGGGCCACAGCAAGTGAAAAACTTCGTTTCCCAAAGACAATGAAAATAGAAATTTCCATCCAACACATTTTCACATGGCGTGAAATCCCCAATGGTGACAAAGTGGAAAGGCCATGGCTTATGTACTCAAAAACCCAGAAAGCTGCATACTGTTTTTGTTGCAAACTCTTCCAGTCTAATGTTCCAGCCACACTGGGTTCTACAGGAACAAAGGACTGGAAAAATCTGGCATGCCATGAGAAGGCAGCAAATCACCAGAGAGCATTCCATAGGTGGAAAGAGCTTGAGATGAGACTACGGTTAAAGGCCACCATAGATGATCAGCATCAAGAGAAGATTGCATCAGAGTCTCTTTACTGGAAAAATGTTCTGAAAAGGCTCATTGCCATTGTGAGAATGCTTGCTACCCAAAACCTAGCACTGCGTGGCACTTCAGATCAGCTGTATGTGCCAAACAATGGAAACTTCCTTAAAATTGTGGAGCTGATGGCTGAGTTTGATGCTGTACTCCAGGAGCATCTAAGAAGAGTCACCACCCAAGAAATGTACACACACCACTACCTTGGAAAAACAATTCCAAATGAGATCATACAGTTATTGGCATCAAAAGTCAAACAGAAGATTGTGGCAGATCTGAAGTCAGCAAGATATTACTCTGTTATTCTGGACTGCACACCTGACATCAGCCATATGGAACAAATGACTTTAATGGTGCGTTTTGTAACAACAAGAGAACCTAGTGAAAATGTCCCTGCAATGGTGACTATCAGAGAGCATTTTCTAGAATGTATTGACATTGACGATACTACAGGAGCTGGTATGACAAATGTGCTTCTTAAAAAGCTGGAAGTTACAGGAATTGCGATAGCTGACATGAGAGGTCAGGGCTATGATAATGGTGCCAACAGGAGAGGAAAGAACAGAGGAGTGAAGACACGGATTCAAAAGTTAAACCCTTGAGCTTTTTTTGTCCCATTCATTGAACTTGGTGGTCAGTGATGTAGCATCAGCTTCTAGTGAGGCTGCTGATTTTTTTAATATAATTCAAAGCATCCATGTATTTTTCTCTGCATCAACTCATCAATGGCAAATTTTGAAGCAACATCTGAGAACATCCTCTCTGACACTGAAACCACTGAGTGCCACACGATGGGAAAGTCAAGTGGAGGCGATAAAGCCTATCAAACATCAAATTGGGAAGATAGATGATGCCATAGTTGCCATTATGGAGGATAATGCTATGACAGGAACTATTTGTGGGAGGACAGTGGCAGAGGGAAATGGAATCACCAGAAAAACATAACTTCAAATTTCTGTGTCGCTTAGTGTTGTGGCATGACATACTGTTTGAAATAAATATTGTAAGCAAGAGATTCCAAGGTGTTGACCTTGATATATCTGGAGCAATGAAACAACTGGACAAAGCAAAGTCATACCTACAGTCTTACCGGTCAGATGAGGGATTTCAAAACGTTCTGAAGAGTGCACAGAAGTTGGCAGAGGAACTTCACACTGAAGCTATTTTCCCACCCATTCAAGAATACAAGAGTCACCGAAGAAGAAGACATTTTGATTATGAGGCACGGGATAATCCCATAAGAGACCCCAAACAACAATTCAAAGTTGAATTCTTTAACCAGGTGCTAGATTGTGCAATACAGTCAGTTGAAGGATATTTCATGCAGCTCAAGGAACACAGCAGTATATTTGGGATGTTGTATAGTGAGGAGTTTGGGAATATCATACCTGAAGAAGACCTACACCAGCAATGCAGAGCACTAGAGACAGTGTTGACACATGATGACATGTGCAATATTGATGCAAGTGATTTAGGTGATGAACTGAAAGCCCTTTCAAGATACATTTCAGCAGGATCAACTCCAAAGGCTGTTCTGGAATATATGTGCACAAATAAGATGACCACCCTCTTTCCAAATGCTTTTGTTGCTCTGCGCATACTTCTAACACTTCCTGTAACAGTTGCCAGTGGAGAACGCAGCTTCTCCAAGCTGAAGTTAATAAAAACACATCTACGCTCCACAATAACACAGGAGAGGCTGGTCGGTCTTGCAACCATCTCAATAGACCATGAGCTGGCCCAGACTGTGGACCTTCAGCAGGAAGCAATTCAAATCTTTGCAACCAAGAAGATACGGAAAGCACCATTTTGATTATTCAAACAGATAAAAATGCCAGTGTTTAGTATGCAGACAAGAAAAGTTACATTTGCTGTTCACGTGTTTGAAGGTTAAGTGTTAACTTAAAATGCCTTGTTCAAAAATTTTAAGTGTTAGTTCTCCTTTATTGGGGTAGGTAGCAGAGCAGTACCATGAGAGGAGTAGAACAGGAAGAAGGCAGAATGGAGACCTTTCAATGTTTTGGCCCAAGCGAGGGGGCACGGGGGCATCATTTGAGCTCCCCGCCTCAGGTTTCAAAATGTTGTGGGCCGGCCTTGTCTGGGAAACACAACTGTTGTGTAGACCCTGGGCCTCTGTGCTCATAGTTCTGGTATCCTAGACATCTCTTGGCATCCATAGGGTTGTGGGGGGCAGGTCTCATGGCCTAGTCTATCAGAGTGGGGGGTGAGGGTGCAAACACTGCCCCCTGAGCACCATTCCAGAGGTTTTGCCGTGGGAAGGGATGATTCCAGCCATTAATATCAGGACACTGTTGTTATTAATATTATTATAATGATGTGGGAGCGTAACAAAAAGCTTTTAAAGAAAAATGAAAAACAGAGCACACAAAGATAAATATATAAAGGAAACACTTCTTTTGCATCATGCTTAAACCTGTTTTATTGGGAGGGGGTTTAGTATCATACTGGAGACTAATGAATTCATATACAATTATTTACAGTTTATTTTGTTCTAAACAGTGGAATCAGTTTTGCAACTCTCTCTCTTTCTTGGTGACTTTTCATGTCTATTTCCAAGAGAGCTCGTCCTACAGCTGTTTGCAAATGTTGTGTGAGTCACTTAAACCCTTTTAATATTTATTCAAGTGCCCTGGGTTTCTATCATCATTATCAAGTGCTGAACAATAAAAATGGCTCCCGATACTAATAAAAAATTACTTTGATTTATCTAAACTTATAGTAACCAAGAGGATTAAGTCCCCTTATATGCACTAAGTTAAGTCAAAATAATGACCTGTTTAAAAATTAGAATCAAATATGTAGGATCAGAATTAGACCTCATGGCTAGCGTCAGGCTGTTGGACTAATAGGGAAGAAAAGATAAAAATAGTTTCTCCCGCAAAGATTATGTAGCTTTTATGACTGGGTAAAATGAACTGATTTAAAAGGAGGAATACTGAAAAAAATGTAAGCTAGGACAGAGTCCCAGCTCATTTTCTTCTTCGTGTTTCAATCATTTCCCTTTTAAATCTGATTTTTAAGTACAGGTGAGATAAAGTATTTCTATTGTTCTGAAACTATTATGTGGTGATCTGCCCTGACAGCGCATCCATGAGTCTGGCTATGGAATCCTTTTCAATAGATATGTAGGGCCTGACTCACCAAAGTAGGTTTATGGATAACTCCTAGAACCAGCTGTTCACAGTCCTATTCTCCCCTGCAATTTAGGAAGGATTCATCCAGAGGGAGGACAGGAGTATTGTTGACACCAGCCTCCTGCAGGGCATTGTGCTAGGAGGGAACACCTTTAAGTCAGAACAGGTTTGTGTGGAGCCAGCACAGGCTGCTTATGGGATGTGTTCTGTGTTCATTGTGGATTGGGAACTCTGACTCAGATTCCTCTTATACTCTTCTGGATACATCGCTTTCCATTTCTAATATCAGAAAAGCACTGTCAGTCAGCCAGAAAAAGCATTAAAGAAGCATTGGACCCAAAGGTACAAGCCACAGTTATAAACTTAAAGTTCCCAAAGTTAGGTACCAAAAATTATTCAGCAGGTCAAATAGGTGGCCTGATTCTCAGAGTTTCTGAACAACTGCAGCTCCCACTGTATGAATATAGATTTTAGTGCTTACATTTAAGTTTAAGAATTTTGGTCATAATATAAATAAACTCCATATAGGACTTGATGATGCTTAGTGCACTACTGGAAGGCACTCAGTTACAATGGTGATGAGCATGGTATAAGAACCTATTTAGAAGAGAAGATCTTTGATGAGTAAAAGAAAGATCTGCCCTTCTTCCCAGCACATTTACTTCTACAAGGACATACTTTTTTGTTTTAAAAGCCAGGCTATTTTGAAGTGACTCCTGGTTTTTAAACTCCTCTGCCTGGTCAGGGAGAAAGGAAGAGCAAGCTCAGGAAGTGATCCTTCACTTGCTTCCATAGGGCCATAAGCAGCATTGTGGGTTAACGTGTGTAACTATGAGTCAGAGAACAGCTTCTTTTGCTTCCCTCTCAAGCGCTGCATGCCAGCTGACACATACAAGGCAGAATAAGAAGAGCTGAGCACATAGTTCAGAGGGGCTGGGATCCTTCTCTGTCCCTTCAAGCAGACAAAGGAGGAGGAGGGAGAGAGGAAGAAAACCTCATCTTCCCCCTGCAGCCAGGACCAGGGAGAAAGGAACACTCCATTCATTCCTTCTCACCCCTCCTAGAAGAGGTAAGGAATGAGAGGAGATCTTAGGTCAGATTCTCGTGAGCAGAGCTCAGCACAAGACTGGAAGGATGGGACTACGGATAACTTTATTCCCACAAAATTGTATGCCCAGCTTCTTGTGGCCCCAACGGATAGTCCCAGCAAGCAGAAATCATTCATGCATCCTTTCCCCAGACATGTCTACTAAGTTAAGAGCTAGGAAGACAGTTGTGTATGGCCAGCAGGTGAATCCTCCATTGACCAGTTAAGCTGTCTTCAAAGATGTTTTGTGTGCTGGAGTGGCGCAAAGCAATCTCAATGGACTAGTCAATCTAGCCTATTGTGCGTCTAGAAATCATACAGCTACAAAAAATAATCACGGGCAAAATCCTCCTAATGTTACATTGCAATGTTTGTCTTGCAGTGTCGTGTGATGTGACAACATAGCGACAGGATGATACAACAACATGATGCAACCATCAATGCAGCAAACATCATGATATTTATGCAGTTTAGAGGCTATGTGCAATTTCACTCCTGACAAAGTTGCTATTTTGTTCTACAAAGTCAAGTGCCCCAGATACAAAATTCTATTGCATTAGGTGCTGTGGGAGTAGAGCAACTCATTTGTATGAGCTCTCCACTATCCAGTCACCTGAACAGCGTATGGCCAGGTGGAAGAAAATGTGTTTTTGAATAAGCTTCTGAAGATCAGCTGGTTTCTTACTGAAGCTTTCTTGCAGAAAGAAATTTCAAAAGACACATTTTTAATAGAGTCCTCCTGACTTAGAAATGAATTTGGCTCAAGTAATCTTAGGGTCCAATTCTGCCATCTTCACTCACATTGAGCAATACCTTATTCTTTGTGCAGACTCCTGGGAATGAATGGGATTACTTGTGGAGTAAGCTATTACTCAACATGGGGAAGACAGCAGAATTGGGGTCTCAATTAGATGATTCTTTCAAGAAATGCCTTAACAAATACACTACCCACATAGAAAGTGGTCAAAAGTTATTTTGTTTGTAGCTACAACATTTCAGGGAAGTCATACAAACTGTTGGATCATAAATTTTGACTAAATAATTATCTAAGATGGACTTGATCGAAAATGAATGATACTCAACAGCACCAGAGTTCTTTTCAGCTGTTGAAAAGCTGCCTGTTAGTAATAGCCATCTTAATCTACCTAATTTGAATGAAACTCAATCAAAAAAATTGAAATGTCCCTATTCTGTATTACTTTTCTCTGGAAGCTCTGCAGTTTTAAAGCTTGCTGGTATGATGCATTTAATGGAATAGAATTCAGTGATGAAGAGGATGCAATATTTTGTAAACTGTGCTGACATTTTGAGATTGGTGGGGAGGACAGTTTCAGTAAAACAGGATGCTAGCACTGGAAATCAATAGAAGAAAAATATGAATTGCATGAAAATTCTATATTGCATAGAAGTACTGATTTCTATTGAAACTGGAATAGGAATCATTATTTTGGGTATGAAATTGCCATACAGCAACTTGATCCACCATGGTCACCTGAAGGTGGTCTTTGACTTGCTTTAATTTTGTGCAGACAGGAGATTGCCCTACGTAGATGGAAGGAATGTGATAAAAGTCTTAACAAAGACAGAGTATGAATATTTTGCAGGTATGAGCAGAATACTGAGAAAGAGTTAAAAAAATTTAAAACCCTGTCCATAAAACAAGTTCCAATTATTAATTGAAAAGTCCAGAATAAATTATGTGAAGCAGTAGCAAGTTTTAGGCCCTGAAAGATTAAGTAGAGGGCCCACTGCGGAAGTGGGTGGAGCATAAAACCAGGTCAAGGAACAACCTGAAGATTTCCACTCCCTGGGAGAGTTGAGAGTGGTCATATTTTGAAGGTGATACATGTGATGACAAGGGAGAGACAAGGAAAATTTTACAGCTGTTAAAGTATTTCCTGCTGGCTGAACTGTGATCAGTATTGACAGCAGTAGCAGCCTGCCCTTCTGGTTAAAGGATGAAAGGTTGCCATAGGAGCAACAGTTGATACTCCTAGGGAGAAGATGGAAGAACTTCAAAGTAGAAATACAAAAATATTGGCTCCAGAATAAAGAAGTGAGGAATTAAGGCAGAGGAGTGCTTCCTTCTCCCCTCTGCTCCCCTGCAAAGAAATTAATCCAGCCAAGTATTTTAGTGAACAAAATAAAAAGATTAATCTAAATAGGAATTAATTTCTGAATCTCTTTGATTTTATTACTCTTGTATTGTGCGAGAGGAGACCACTTACTTTTGTTGACCTATTTATATCTTAGAAAGTTAAGATGCTTTTTAAATTAGTGCAAATGGAACTAAAGCTACAATGCAAGTAGGAATAAGCAAAAGACACTTAAAGATGAGCTTTTTCAGTGAGCCTGAAGCCTAATATTTAGCCCGATGCATAGTGCAAGTAATAGTTAGCATAAGGCCACATTAGGCCTAATAAAAGTTAGCATTAGGTAACCTGAGGTCAGATTTAGCAATATATGTCATGTGATAAACTATGTAAACTTCCTTAACCGCATTGTATACAGAACCTTATATCTGTGCAAATGCCTACAATTGTCGAACCCCCAAAATGTGTAGCAGGAATGGCAAATGTGGACATAGTATGAAATATGGTCTCAGAAATAGGTGGGTGTAAGGAATTGGAACATAAGAAGTGAATCAAACCCAACTCTCAGCGGGACCTATTATTAGGGACAAGTGTATTTTGCACCCTAAATTAATCATAAGGCTACATGTTTGTATGTTAATATCAGTGACATGATATGTGTGATGTTCGTGAAAGGATTCTGGTTGTTTTGCAATCCCATCAAAGCTAGTCTGTGTTTGATGTGTCAAAATATGCTTTGATGGGTTCATGTAAGGTATGACAAAACAAGACAAGATTTTGTTTAAAAAATAATTGGAATGAAGTCTCAAGGTATCACTATAAATGTAGAGCTTACAAGTGTGGCTAAAATGAAATTCTAATGCAAGAAAAATGTTAAGTTCTTTCTCGGTTTCATACCTTGATTCAGAATGCAGGACCGTTCTCCCTGATGTTCAAAAGAAATGGAACAGGGATATTCCACCCTTCTCCCTCAATAAAGCATCTAGCTTATTTGCAATGACCATTTTATTCATTTGAATGATCAAACATAGAATGATGTCAAATGTGGTGTAAATCAGAAGACTAACATCTTTTGTAGAGTTGAGTTATGGTCAGGAAAGTTACTCCAACATACAACAATGGCATCTTCTGACACACAGGTCTATTGTTGAGTATTCTGAGTTAGATTCGCTTTAGTGCTAAAATTAAGTTTTATTACCTTTTTTTACTCCTGTTAATATTGCAGAACCCATACAACTTCAAGAGAGTCAGTTGACTCTTTCTGGTTTGCACATCCTGTTGCGAATTATTAAGTAGGCTCTCATTATGGAGTCTTTACCCTCAGCTGTATACTTTAAGACACAAATCCTTCAAAACACTTAAGCATATGTTTAACTTTAAGCATGTTTTTTAGTTCATCCCTATTCAGCAAAGCACTTCAACACATGCTTAACTTCAAGCATGTACTTAAATCCCACATGTTTAAAGGTAAATACATGCTGAAGTGCTATGCTAAAGCAGAGCTTATGTGTGTATTACTAATCTTGTGCTTAAATCTAAGCACCTGCTTAAGTGCTTGGCTTGATTGGGACCTAATTACACACACAAAACACATGAGCTGTGTCAACATTACTGGTAATTATGCAAGCTTGACTTTCTGAATTTAGATTGAGTCTACAGGCCTGACAGTTACAAAAAATCTTTTTCACTTATAAACTGGTATGTTTTGATATGGAAATTAAGGGGAGACAATAAACATGAAAATCTAGGTGGCCATTTTTATGTAGTCACTTTTCAGAGTAGAACCTCACATTGTTAACCTTTTAGCTCATCAAACTGTCTCTAGTCCTAGACCACTTCCCCTGAATCTCCTGTCCTTATAGTGCCATATTTGTTTGAATGTTAAATAATTGAATTGCACAGTCACATTTCTTATATCATCAGTTTTTCAGAGCAGAGACTGTTTTTTTAATGTGTTTGTATAGTGCCTAGCACAATGTGGCCTAGATCTTGATTAGGCTTCTGGGTATTACTGTAATAATAATCATAAATCATACAAATAATTTATCTACACTAGAGTACACTATTCCCCATAGAGTGCATGAAGCAGGTAAGATGGGAGGGGGGACACGTTGCGTTTCAGCAGAGGTCATATACCAATTCAGAATTCTGTGTGTGTTTTAGAGATACACTTGCTTTAAAACATGAAACTAATATTATCAGAAGGAATGAGAAGGTCTTTGGATTGCATTTTCCCTCTATCTGTATTACAAAGTATACATTATGTCATGTACAATTCAACTGAACTGAGATCTTAAAGTGGGAGTATCAATCAAGAGACCTGATTTTAAAATGCATAGAACATTGCATTGAAATGTACATTCATTCCCCAGGAAAACAAAATGTTTGCTTCTTTTTCTTCATTCCTGTGAAATTATATGTGCCCAAGACATTTTAAAATGTTATTTGCAGTGGAATATAGTATATTAAAAGTGACAACCATAAGGGAATCAATCCCATGAACGGGAAATGGCAAACAATATCTTGTCCAAACACAAAAGTGGAAGAGATAAGTGTCGTAAGAGCTTTCCCCACCAGTTATATTTTAACAGAAAAGATTATTTTGTCCACTGGATCAGAAAAATCACGTTATGTTAATCAGAAACAGCCTAACAACAAATATAAGCAAATGAAACAAACTTTGCTTCATTTTCATTTCTTTATACATCACAAAGTTTTGTTGAGGTCGCTCACATACTAGATAGCAGTTCCAATAGCATTCATTGTAAATAACACATGGTTTTATTTTTGATTTATTCCCAAACAAAAACCAGTTTTAAAAAAGGGTTGAGATTTATGTGTGTTTTATTGGAGTCCAGCTAACACTCAGAAAACAATATTAAGTTTTGTTTGCAAAAACTTCTACATCCTTTAAAAACTCAAGTGTTAGAAAGTCTAAATATGAACCATTAAGCAATCCAGACATTTCCCTGCTGCCAAATAATCCTTCGTCACCCCTATGACTCCACCCAGCTTACCCTATCCACCAAACCTTAAATTTGCCTTCTACAGTTTGCAAAATCCACACTGCTTCATAATACCTCACTAAGCCAAGTTCTTCTCCTAGTTAGTGTTGCAACAACAAATAAGCTCTATTGACTTCAGCAGAATTATTCTGGATTTCTGTCTGGTGAATTTAGAGCAGAATTTAACCGAGTTTTCAGTTGAACTTAGAGCAGAATTGGGCCCATCTTCTCTAGACCTGGAATAATGAATGCATAGTCACCTACTGGGTGTGGTGCTCTGTCCCATCTTGTAGCACCAGTTGTCGGTGGGCGGAATTGGACCTCTGGAGCTTAGTGCATGAACCTCTACTGCATGAACTAAAAGCCACGTGGCCCTTAGCTAAGGCTGTAGAGCAGACTCATTAATATCTCTCTAAGTGATCTCGGTGCCTCTTGATGGTACAGAGCACCACACCCAGGAGGTGTGTGGATTACATGTATTGTCCATATGTAGAAAAAAAAATCTGTCTTTAAAATTATATAAATATTGTAAGTCTCTCTATGTCTACTATAAACCATAGATATTTTAACCCCTTATAAAAGGCTGGAAAGCTCTGAGGCTGCTAAAAACACGTATTTTTTCATAGACTTATTCTTAAAGTCATTGTAAAGTGATTCTAGGAGAATATTTTCTGGAGCTAAATTTACCACTGGGAGTTTAGTTTTCTGCCATCACCTTATATAATTTGTTTTCAGAACTGACCTATTCAAGGGCAGAAACAGAGTATATGTTCTAACGTGCCTTCCCCCATGCACCTGCCTCTAGTGCGCTTTTTGGTTGGTGATCTTCAGGGAGACTAATTTAGCAGGAGTATAGTAAAATCTGTATAAAAAGTTTTACTGGATTTGGACCAAATAACCAGATATAGCACTGCTTCTTGTATATTCAGAAACTGAGTGCCAGTCTTCGTGAGTTGTATTTGACAATCCGCCTGTTTTCTTAGCATCACATTTAATTCCCATCTCTAATGCATTAAGGACAACATTTTCAGAGGTGCCTCCTCATTTTGTATGCCCAACTTGGCACCCCTAAGGTCTTATTGTCAGAGGTGGTAAGCATCTGAAGATTCCATTGACTACAACTGGAGTCATGGGTGTTTTTCTGCATCAAAACCAGGAAGCAATGCCTTCTTTATGGCAAAAGATATTAATGTCAGCATTAGCTCATTCATTAAAGCTGTGCAAAATTGTTAGAACACAATGCAAAATTATTCAAACATTTTATCTTTGATTTCTTTGCCAAAAAAGCCCATCCTCTATTGAAAATGAACATATTTTTGAACAAGGAGGTCTGCACATTGAAAATTTGGAAATTCATGGTTTTGCATGTTTTTAGTGAAACCTTGCCATTTCATTAAAATAACTTGTGAGGAAACTGAGGATTGCCAAATCATGCCACCCATTGTCATATCAAATTCTGCAAACTACACATTTTTATTTTTGTACAGTCCTGTTGCTGATGTGGTTTTTAGTTCTTTTTCTGAGAGCATCAGTATTGGTTAGTACTACAGTCAGACCATTTACTGAGCTTTGTAACACAATCCATCCTCCTTCTTTATCTAGAATAAACTTTATTGCCTAATAAGGTAAGCCTTTTCTTGATAAAATCATTATCCCTGTCATTTAGATTTACACAGAGCAGCAAATCCTTCTCACATCCATTCCTTTCTCAGTTTTTCATATTCTGGTTTAGAGATATGTATCTCTTCTATGACAATTATATTAGAATTCTGGAGTTTTTTTTAATTAATTTTTTTCTCTTTTAAATTGGATCATTAAGTCCATTTGCATTCCAAGTATTCCATCACTTGGAAACCTTTTTTTATATCCTCTTCTCTTTTGCCAAGTTTCTCCCATCTATTCCTTTCTATTCTTACCTTTGCATATTTAAACCTGCAAACTCAGATAGGGACAATCGCTGATCAGACTGCCACACCACAGCAATCTCAACATTACCAAGGATCTTAAAAACACTTCTATTTGTCTTATATGTGCTTATTTTCAGGGTCACACAAAATTATGCTCAACGTTGCTAGTTGAGATCAAGCAGAATACATGAAATAAGCACCAGTCGGATACCCCAGAGACAGGCCTGACTTGTGCAAACCTATGGAGACTGAAATTTATAATAATAATTGCCTAGAGGTTTTATAATTTTCCCTTTTATTTTAGGAGTGCCAACTTTCACTGATGTCATGTTAGGATCATCTTAAAATAAAAATCCTCTGTGGTGAGGAGGCTTGAACCCTAACACATTTGGAAACATAGAATCCAACAGATATTCAATGGGAAGTAATGCTGAAAGGGTCCTAGTGGTGAAAGGAGGGGGCATAGAGGTGAAAGGAGAAAACAAATTAGTATGACTTCAACGGAATGCAATGGAAAATGGAAGCTTAAAAAAAAAGCCAGTGCCACTTTGACCTGCATGCAGAGAGGTATCACTTCACAGAGCATGGAATTTATTTATCCTGCAGTAAGACTTCACCTAAAATATTGTGTTTTAATATCAGGAACCTCCGAACCAGAACATTATAGACGAAGTGGAAAGAGTTCAGAAAAGAGCAACAAAAATAACTTGAAAGATTAAAAATATCTTAATCTGTATAGTGTGATTGAGGTGTCTGCGATGGGGGCATATTGGCAAATGTGAAGGATGTAAGTACTAGATACATGCAAAATAGGGTGATTGTTAATTTGTTTTAGCAAAATCTTATCTGTCAGGGTTGTGTTTTGAAAAATAGAACTGTGCTCTTCCAGATCCACATCATGGATTATCTGAAAATTCAAAGTTCAGGCGTGGCAGCAGGGCGGGGACAGTTTCAATATTCGCACATCAGAACACCAAGAATGGAGAGGGAAAATGTGGGATGGTATAAAAGGGTATAACTGTAAGTTGGGGATAAAATAAAGAACATGGGAAATCTCAGATGAATATCAGGAAAAATATCCTGACAATGAGAACTGAGGTCATTTAGAACTTTAAAACTAGACTGAATAATGCACTATGGAGAAAACCTGAACTGGCAAGGGGCTGGATTAATTGACCTATCAGGTCTTTTTCATCTCTAATTTTTCTTATTCTATGATTCCCACTGAAATAAAAGATTTTTAAAATGCACTGAACTGAATACCATGTTCCTTATTCTGATCTCACTAATTTTACAGTGATGTAACTCCATTGATTTCAGTGGAGTTACTTTTGATTTAAAGCATGTAAATGAAATAAGTATCAGGTTCTGAGTCTCATCCTAGAGTCTTGAAATTTGTAGTTATACTTCTCCTCTCTTAGTATTTAATTTTGAGGTTCATGACTTTCTAGATAAAAAATGCTCAATTTTGTCAGAGGCACAAATCAAAGCAGTTCCATTAATTTTAATGACCTCTATTGCATCTCAAGGTTTTTCTTATAGTTTTCTCAAGACTTGTTTCACTGTTGGAACTCAAAGCACACACTATGGCAAGAAAGCAGGAGGATGGTTAAAAATTAGCTGAAACAGGTCAGTAAATGCCAGTACTTTTGAGCAAGAATAGGTTCAGAGTAGAGCTGGACAAACCTTACATCTTCGGTGTGGAATGAGTTTTTGATTTCTTCAGTACTAGAACCCCAAAGTTTTTGAAAAAGTTCAGTTTCAACAAATCAGGCTTTTCCATGGTTAAATAGCATAGAAGATCTTTGATCAAGGATTGGGTTTAAATGGGTTTGAATAACTTCATATCAATTTGCACCAGTACTTCAGAAACTAAAGAGGAACCAGTTGCCAGAATGCAAACTGCCATGTTACTGTCCAACTACCCTCATTTGAACTCAAATGCACTGAGAAACAGCAGCTTCACAAAGTTCACACACATCCAGATAGAATACAATAAAGTTCATATCCAGAGAGAAAAGTCTGTGGTCTGGACACAGACACATTTCAGGAAAACCACTGCCAGTGCATGAGCACAGCTCAAGGTCACACCAAGGCTGATTTTGAGTATAGTTGAAGATGTAGCTGAATGTTTTGCATACCTTCAGAGAGCTCAGTAAAGGGTACCTTTCCCCTCTTATGTTCTTACCTACCTGTGTTAGTAACTATTCACAGAATCATGGAACTGTAGGGCTCAAAAAGACCTCAAGATGTCATCTAGTCCATCAACCCATTCTGTGGCAGGGCCAAGTATACCTAGCCCATCCCTGGCAGATGTCTGTCTAGCCTGTTCCTAAAAACTTTCAATGATGGGATTCCACAATCTCCCCTGGTAAAATTAATTTAACCTAAATCTCCTTAGCTGCAGATTAAGCCCGTCTTTCCTAATTTGTGGCACCCAAAACTGGACACTATACTCCAGCTGAGGCCACGCCAGTGCCAGGCATAGTGGAACTATTACCTCTGGTGTCTTATATATGACACACTTGTTAATACACCCCAGAATGGGGGGGAGGGCTTGGATCAGCGTTCACGTTGCACTCCCTGTCACTACCCATCCCAAGCTAGGGAAGCTAATGATCCAACCGGCGGACCAAATTCAGTGATGAATCCTAATCACGTGCCACCTGAGGCAGGTTGCACATTTGCCCAGAATGACATAATACTTTTTCACAATTGCATCACATTGTTGACTCTCATTCAATTTATGATCCACTATAACCCCCCAATCCTTTTCTGCAGTATTACTGCCTAACCAGTTATTTTTCATTTTGTATTTGTGCATTTTATTTTTCCTTTAAGTGCAGTACTTTTCATTTCTCTTTATTGAATTCAATCTTGTTGATTTCAAATCAATTCTCCCATTTGTCAAGGTATTTTTGAATTCTAATCATGTCTTTCAAAGTGCTTGCAACCCCTCCCAGCTTGGTGACATCTGCAAATTTTATAAGCATATGCTCCATTCCATTATCCAAGTTTAATTAATGAAAATATTGAATAGTATCACACCAAGGACAGACCCCAGTGGCATCCCATTAGATATATACTCTCAGTTTGACAGCACACCATTGATAACTACTCTTTGCATATTGTTTTTCAAACAGTTGTGCACTCACTTTATAGTTATTTTATCTAGACCCATCTCCCTAGTTTGCATATGAGAATGTTACATGGGAATGCATCAAAATTCTTACTAAAATCAAGATCTGTCATATCTTCTGCTCCATCCTTTCCCCCTGCACATCTGCTAGGCCAGTAACCCTATCAAAGAAGGCAATTAGGCTGGACTGGCAAGATTTGTTCTTGACTATTCCATGTTGGCTATTTCTTATCACCCTATTATCTTCTAAGTGCTTACAAACTGATTGTTCAATAATTTTCCAGTATCTTTCCATAGATGAAAGTTAGGCTGACTGGTCTATAATTTTCTGGATCCTTTTTGTTCCCCTTTCTAACACAGGTACTATGTTTGTCCTTCTCCAGTCATCTGGGACCTCCCCTATTTGCCATAAGTTCTCAAAGATAATCATGAATGGTTTTGAGATTGCTTCAGTTGGTTCCTTAAATACCCCAGGGTGAATTTTATTAGGCCCTGCCAACTTGAATACCTCTGACTCATCTAAATATTCTTTAGCCTGTTCTTTTCCTATTCTAGCTTGTGTTTCTTTCCCTTCGTTGTAAAAACTAATTGTGTTTCACATCTGATCATAATTAACCCTTTTAGTGCAGCAAAATAGGTCTTAAACACCTTCTTGTCCGTTATTAGCTCTTCTTCCCACAAGTAGTGGACCTACACTTTCTTGCATCTTTCACTTGCTCTTAACTTATGTGTAGCTATTCTTATTGTCTTACATCTAGCAAAGGAGATATAAGACTCAAAATGAGTTAACCTTTCTGTTTTTGTCCCTACATGCTTGTTCTATTCTTCTGTTCTTATTCTTCGCAATTTGTCCATGTTTCCACCTTCTGTAGGATTCTTTTTTAATTTTTTTTAGGTAATGTAAAGGGCTCCTGATATAGCCATATTGTGTTCTTACTGTTCTTCCCATCTTTCCTTCACCTCAGAATAGTTTGTTCTTGTTCCTTTAATATTGTCCTTGAGAAACTAACAGCTCTCCTGAACTCCTTTTTTCCTTAGATTTTCTTCCCGTGGGACCTTACTTTCCAGTTCTCTGAGTTTGTTAAAGTCTGCTTTTTGAAGTCCATTGTCCTTATTCTGCTGCTCTCAGTCCTTCCTTTGCTTAGAATCATGAAATCTATGATCACTCTCACCAAGTTACCTTCCACCTACATGGTAAGTGCCAGCAAATTTCTGGAAATTCTGGAAGATCCAACCTCTAAGTGACAATGTCAAAAATTCTAATGACCTGGCACAAAAACTTTATTAGCAAAATAACTTGTTTCAGTGGTTTGTTGCCCTAATGCTGCAGTTTGACATGACCAAAGACATAGTCTATGTTGGGCAGAGCTGCAGATATAGGTGAGCACTGGAATGCAGCAGCTCTTTTCCTTTCTCCTCAGACTGGACTCCAAAGAGTTAAGAATCAAAATACTGTAAACATGTCTTATGAGATAGCCTTTAGTGACTGTGTCCTGTAAAGAAGAAATGTACATTTTTAAAAGTACTGTAAATTGGAAAATATACATACATTGTGGATTCATCTAATGAAACGTTTAAATCTACAGACTATGGATTTTTCACTATTTAAATAAAATGCAAAGATCATTTTTTGTGTACTTCTGTGTACAAGCTGAAACCACTAATATTCCCTGATTTATATTATCAATATTGTGGCCCACATCTGATATCACTGGTCTACAATTTTTGAGAAGTCGTCTGCTTCAGAGATAAAATGTGCTATTTATTATGTATTTTGATGTGCTGAATTCAAATATGACAATTAAAACAACTGATTGGCTACTGTTTCTAAGTTATTTAAGTTTTTACATTTTATGTCTATGTATATTGTGTAGATAGTAGAGTTTTAATCATAAATTGTAAACCTAGGTCTTTTCATGTGTTTATGGTTGCTTTACATGATAATATTTCACCTGTCCTATTTATGTAACACTTTAAAAATCAGCAAAAGGGTTATATAAATAAAATGTATTATGAAACAAAAGGCAAAACACTATTATGTACATAGTTTAGTCCTATTCAGTATCTACTCGGCGCTTCTTGGCTTGTCTCTTGTATTCATTAAATGGAGCATCTCTTGTCACTGTCCAGCAATAGTCTGCAAGCATTGATGGGCTCCATTTGCCCTGATAGCGTTTCTCCATTGTTGCAATGTCCTGGTGAAATTGCTCGCCGTGCTCGTCGCTCACTGCTCCGCAGTTCGGTGGAAAAAAATCTAGATGAGAGTGCAAAAAATGTATCTTTAGTGACATGTTGCAACCAAGGCTTTTGTATGCCTTGAGGAGGTTTTCCACCAACAACCTGTAGTTGTCTGCCTTGTTGTTTCCGAGAAAATTTATTGCCACTAACTGGAAGGCTTTCCATGCCGTCTTTTCCTTGCCACGCAGTGTATGGTCAAATGCATCATCTCGAAGAAGTTCACGAATCTGAGGACCAACAAAGACACCTTCCTTTATCTTAGCTTCACTTAACCTTGGAAATTTTCCACGGAGGTACTTGAAAGCTGCTTGTGTTTTGTCAATGGCCTTGACAAAGTTCTTCATCAGACCCAGCTTGATGTGTAAGGGTGGTAACAAAATCTTCCTTGATTCAACAAGTGGTGGATGCTGAACACTTTTCCTCCCAGGCTCCAATGACTGTCGGAGTGGCCAATCTTTCTTGATGTAGTGGGAATCTCTTGCACGACTATCCCATTCGCAGAGAAAACAGCAGTACTTTGTGTATCCAGTCTGCAGACCAAGCAAGAGAGCAACAACCTTCAAATCGCCACAAAGCTGCCACTGATGTTGGTCATAGTTTATGCACCTCAAAAGTTGTTTCATGTTGTCATAGGTTTCCTTCATATGGACTACATGACCAACTGGAATTGATGGCAAAACATTGCCATTATGCAGTAAAACAGCTTTAAGACTCGTCTTCGATGAATCAATGAACAGTCTCCACTCATCTGGATCGTGAACGATGTTGAGGGCTGCTATCACACCATCGATGTTGTTGCAGGCTACAAGATCACCTTCAATGAAGAAGAATGGGACAAGATCCTTTTGACGGTCACGGAACATGGAAACCCTAACATCACCTGCCAGGAGATTCCACTGCTGTAGTCTGGAGCCCAACAGCTCTGCCTTACTCTTGGGTAGTTCCAAATCCCTGACTAGGTCATTCAGTTCACCTTGTGTTATGAGGTGTGGTTCAGAGGAGGAGGATGGGAGAAAATGTGGGTCCTGTGACATTGATGGTTCAGGACCAGAAGTTTCATCCTCTTCCTCTTCCTCTTCCTCATCTGACTCAAGTGAGAATGATTCTGGTGCATCAGGAACCGGCAGTCCTTCTCTGTGGGGTACTGGGCGTATAGCTGATGGAATGTTTGGATAATGCACAGTCCACTTTTTCTTCTTTGACACACCTTTCCCAACTGGAGGCACCATGCAGAAGTAACAATTGCTGGTATGATCTGTTGGCTCTCTCCAAATCATTGGCACTGCAAAAGGCATAGATTTCCTTTTCCTGTTCAACCACTGGCGAAGATTTGTTGCACAAGTGTTGCAGATATGTGTGGGGTCCACCTCTTGTCCTGATCTCCAATTTTGCAGCCAAAATAAAGGTGATAGGCTTTCTTAACCATAGTGGTTATACTGCGCTTTTGTGATGCAAAAGTCACTTCACCACAAACATAGCAGAAGTTATCTGCACTGTTCACACAAGTACGAGGCATCTCTGCTCACTTTGGCTAAACAGAAATGTGTCCCTTTGCAAAATCAAACACTGACAAATAAGAGAGCACGACACTGTATGATTTCTAGAGCTGATATAGGGCAATTTGTTCAGCAGAGTGATGTAAGCTTCGTTATGATTGCATCATCCATGACTTCTAGGAATAACATGATGCAATTCATATCATGTATGATGCAATACCAGCTTCAGATTGCATCATTCATTGTTTTGCCTAAAAAGCAAGTACTGTCCAAACCCAGTCATAGATTTATTCATAGATCCAGTCAAAGATGTATTTTAGTCATTTCTGGTTTAAATTGAGATCCCTTCCCTTTATAACGCACTTATCCTCCGCCATTCCCAAGTCAAGGGTCGTATATACTGACCCAATAGCATATCTTGAAAACTAGAGCCAATCAACAATTTTAAGCATCATTTTCGTTCTCAGTGACCCAGAATTAGTAAAGTTTGACTACATTTATTTCAGAAGCATTTTGGCTGTAGAGCAGTGTATTCAATAAGATTTTATAATGCTTGCTTAAGAGAGAATTTTAAATACAGATTATGTGATTTCTTCCTTGTAATAGTTTCTGCCTAATGCCCTTGTTCTGCAGGGAATTTCATTAGCATGTGCCCTGATCTTGTCCTCCAAACTCTCATTGCTTTAGACAAGCATGGATTTAATTGAGAGAATACCAAGCTGTGACTGTGGCTCAGGTGTGAAGTCTGTTTCCCTCAGCAAATTAAATCCAATGTAATGACTGAGCTTTCTTTTTCCTTACTCTTCACTTATGAGAGATTTAATACTGCATATTAATTATTATTCTGGGCTGTCTTGCTGCGATGTTGTTTTTCCCATCTTATTTTGAGAAAGATTGATGCACAGATAAAATTGACTGTTTAATGTACTGTGAGGTTGATTAACACGTTGTAGCTGGATAGCAAGGGTATTACAAGTCACCAGTTTTCACATGGCTTCTGCATGAAACCCTGAGCCAGGATCTCCCTTCCCTTTTGGATTATCCAACTCCCTGCAGCTCTCAGCACATCCTCTCATACATTTTGCAATATTCTGGTGTGTCTTACTGGCCTGCAACCCCCTTGCCAGTTATCTTAGGAGCAGAGGGCTAGGTTGCTCTCCCATCTTCTATACTTGATGGGAATTGGCAAAGAACCATAAACTTCTTCATATAAATCAAATAAATTGATTGATAGATAGTGGGCTACCTATCCCCATTCAACAGCAACACTACTGTACATCCTGCTGTTGATCCTGTCACCACCAGCTTTATTACCCATAACCCTGTCCAGAGACCTCATGCACCCCAGAATATATTGAGTTACTAGGGAATCTGTTCTAACGCTTACCTTCCCACCACCCTAAAACAGAAGATAGAGATGTGGGTCAGCTGTCTACCCTTAAAGAATGAAGGGGGCCAGCTGGAGACACTAGACCAGCAGGTTGAAGGTGAGACGGTCCCCTAAACACACCAGAAGACTGCAAAAGACAATGGAAAGTCCCAGATCTTGTTAGGGAGATGGATCAATGGCCTGAATCTGGAATTTCAACCCTAGTACATCTGAAATTCATCCCAGGCTTATTGAAAGAGTCTAAACTTCAGCAAACTTGGACTGAATAACAAATAACTAATCAGGTGAAATTTACCTGACATGGAACTTCTCTGAAAGATTTGTGCAGCTCTATTATATAGCAAAGTCAGTGATAATGCAATGATAGATAGTGATAAGGTCTCTATGTATCACCTCTGATCATCTGGACTGAAACAGTTTTGTACTAAGTGGAAGTTGTCTGTGACTCCAGTTCATCTATATGGCCTGGTATCAAGTTTATGGACACACACATTTATTTTCATAAGATTATTTGATCAGAGATTAACAAGCAGCCAGTAAAAACAGTATTAGAAGAATTAATATATGAAACTGATACTCCATCCAAGGATTTTAGCAAAAGATCAATTTTAGAGACAATGCGCAGCAGTGAGTTAATTAAGCCCTTTATCTCTGAAGACCAAGTTTCTAACTGACCTAAAATCTATTATTTATGCTTTGGGGCATGGACTATATCATCAGATATGTCAGTGTCAAGAAAAAGGGGGCCCAATCATGGCTGGGGCCTCTGGGCTGCACTGCAATGATACTACTACTAATAATAATAATAATTAATAACCATATGTATAAATCATATCTATATTATCTCTCTCTATAGGTCCTGTCTGTCTAGATTCTTATACCTCACCCCTCAGCATGACACCTGAGTATCTACATTTAAATGATAAGAAAGAAATTTGAAGATCTAATCAAGTCTCTATGGGATTATAGTGCTCAAACAATACAGCATCTTACCACCCTTTGGTTAGGAGAGACACAACTCTGGAACTGCAGTACTGCTGAAGGCTAGAAACAGGGGCTCCAATCCTATCCTATGTTGTGCTTGCTTTGCACTTTGATAATGTGAAGCAGCCAGAAGAGCAGGTGGGGGCTCTATGCCACCCCATTCCTGACCTCCTGGGTAAGGCACTCGGCCTATAGAAAGGGGATGAAGGGAGCACTGGAAAGCCCTGAGTGCTGGCAATTCCTGGGTGCTGGACCAGCTTCTTTAAGCCCTGGGCAGACCAACGTAATTCAGAACATCCCTGAGGCCACTCTAAATAGCTCTAGGGATTGGCCCGCTCCCCAGTATCAGGGTGGCAATATGTGGAATAAAGTTATTTTTGCCCTCATCCCCCTCCTAGACTGCATTAAGTGCAGCTCAGAGGCGGCCAACGATTGGGGCCAAGGTGTACTGGCAAAGGTGTGTATGGAAGCCTGCATTCCTCTTGCCTTCAGCTAAGGTATGATATGATTTAACAGTGGAGTACTAAAGTTATCCACTTTGGGAGGAGAGGTTTAAATTGTATGCTGCTCCTACTGAAACCTAGGTCAAAACCCCAGCATTTCCAATAGGAGCTAAACTGGGTCCATAACCTAACATGTATCTTTCAGATTAAATTGATATAGTATAAAACTTCTCTCCAACAAACCAGACTGGATGGGAAATTGAAACTATTAAGTATCTGAACTGACTATTTTTCTCTGAGCATTCTGTTCATGTTTGAGACTTGCTATCCATTATAAGTTCTGTTTTTGCCCCCCCGCCCTTAGAAAATCTTCCAAAGCGTCTTTCCACTTCACATTTTGCATGTGCAATCTGTGACTGTGACAGTCTTTTGATGAAATTGAAAGTGATATGGACAAGCTGTTTTTATGATATGGTCCTTCATAAAAAATAAGCATTAATCATGTTGTGAAAATTCTTCTAACTTTTTTTTTTTGCCACATCTTATCTCACAAAAAAAAAATTGTCTTAGAAATTTCAAATGACATTTATTTGAAAGATCTTGGCAAGATCTAGGGCTCTGAATGATTTCAATGAGCTTTGGATTAGGACCCTACTGCATATAACCAATTTGGAGAGAGAGAAAGGCATAGTTGGAAATTAGTTCATTAGTGAATTAGGAATGTCATAATGGTTTCTGCTAATTTAAGATGCAAAGGGGGCAATGCTGACCTAAGGATGGCAGCAGCTATCTTAAAACTGTGTCCTTTCTAGAATAATATGTGTGACGTTGTGCAGTCTACATGGTTTTATAAAAACATGATAATAAGTGAATATAATGTAACTGGGATAGTTTTATAAAAAATTTGATAAGTAACTATAATGCAAATGGGATATGCTTTGTGCAAAAGGTCTCTTGTAAGGTATCATTACAAAGCTCATAAGCTACTGAGTGTGATCATCCTATTTGTAGAAATGTACCACTCTTGTATCTAAAACTAGAAATATAAAATGTAACTCTGAGGGCCTATTGTAATTATGTAAAGTGTGGGCCATTAATGATGGTTTGGAATCTTGATGACTCCCATTGTCTGCAGATGGCTGTTTACCTGTGAGTCTCCCTGTATATGTGTGTGCTGGCAAGTGAGTAATGAAGTCTTGCAGTGACATGTGATCATGTCACCTGAACTGGAATCCATCTTTAACCTGGTGCTTTTCCAGTGAGGGGAGGGGGTGGAAACCCAGAGGGACAAAGGGTTCCCGCCTTATGCAAAAGATATATAAAGGGGTGGAAGAGAACAGAGAGGGAGAGAAGCCATCATGAAGAATCCCCTAGCTATCATCTGAGCTGGAACAAGAGCTGTACCAGGGGAAAGAATTGTGCCCAGGCCTGGAAGGTGTCCAGTCTGAGAAAAAGCTTACTGAAGCATCTCTGAGGGTGAGATTATCTGTATTCAGTTTGATTAGGCATAGATTTGCGCATTTTATTTTATTTTGCTTGTGACTTGCTTTGTTCTGTCTGTTACTACTTGGAACCACTTGGATCCTACTGTCTGTATTTAATAAAATCACTTTTTATTTAGTAATTTACTCAGAGTATGTATTAATACCTGGGGGAGCAAACAACTGTGCATATCTCTCTATCAGTGTTATAGAGGGCGAACAATTTATGAGTTTGCCCTGCATAAGCTTTATGCAGGGTAAAATGGATTTATCTGGGTTTAGACCCCATTGGGAGTTGGGCATCTGAGTGCTAAAGACAAGCACACTTCTATGAGCTGTTTTCAGGTAAACTTGCAGCTTTGGGGCAAGTAATTCAGACCCTGGGTCTGTGTTGAAGTGGACTGGAGTGTCTAATTCAGCAAGACAGGGTGCTGGAGTCCTGAGCTGGCAGGGAAAACAGAAGCAGGGGTAGTCTTTGCACATCGGGTGGCAGCTCCCAAGGGGGTTTCTGTGATCCAACCCGTCACAATATGGGCCCGATTCTTAGCTGGTGTAAATTGGCATAGCCTCTTTGGCTTCAATGGAGCTATGCCAATCTACACCAGCGAAGGATCCGGCCCATACTTTTAAGGTAGCTCTGTGAGTAATACACACTATCTCAGGTGTTCCACCTTGATGCTGTGAATTGTAGTAAGTCCCCACCCTCCAAAAAATAAAAAATATGCTGCAGGTTGTCCCAGAGTTTCTAATTCTTTTCAAGGCTTTGCTACAGCGGCTGAGTAGAAGTTTTTTGGAGTGACCTTATTTGTGCATCAGTAGTTCAGCATGCTGGGGTTTCTTCTAAGTTCAGCCTTAACATTTGGTAGCTTTTTAATGGTTGGATTTTTATAGAAAGAACAATATTATTGTAAAGTTTTTCACCCTTAAGTTATTGCTATGTAGTCTCAACCTTAACAGCACCTTAAAGCATTTTGTCTGGGAATAATAGAAATTGAAAGGCAAGAGATTGGATACTTCCTCTTTGAGATTTCCTGAAAAGCCCCCAAATGATTGAATTAAAGGACAACACAGTGGAAACTGAAGGTAAGGAAAGTGAAAAAGCCTATTGAATCAATTTCTGCTGCAAGCACTCTGAAGAGACTGCTCTTGGGTCATGAGCCTGGGTTTGGTTTTGAACACCCTACTCTTTGGAGTAGTTAGCCTTTTGGTTTTCTCTGTTAAAAATAAAATAATCTAGCTGCCAAGACTGTAAGATGGTATCTCAGTGAATATCTTTTTTTTAAAATATTTCCAACAGATGCTCTTCTTTGGCTGAGACCAATCTAATAAAAATACCCAGATTTCTTTTGTTGTTGAATGTTGCACAGGGAGAATGTGTGTAGGGATGGGTGAGTATTCTCATATGACCCTTCCTTTTTAAAAAGTTCTTCAAAAGACATTCATAGCAACTAGCAATCATGGTGCTTCTAGTAATATTAGAAAAATCCAATGCTTCTCTGAAATAAGCAGATATCTAATATCAATAGAAATTAACAGTTGTGTAAATTCAAAGTAAATATGAACTCTATATATAAAAACCTTTAAACTGTTTGGAATGTACAATTATTACATATTTCCTTAAGCAACAGTGATAATTATTTATTATTAGCAGTATAAGTCCGGAAGTGAAGAATACTTTGTGCAGTTGAAACTGCGAGGGTGAATTTAGGTCTAGGCTGATCTTCTCCAGCTGAGGATCTGGCCTGTTATTCCCCAAATTGGAATTTGGCCAGTCCATCAGGATGAACTACTCTTCTCTTACAAAAAGTGACAGGGATATGTAATGACCACAATATTCAGGAATGCAAAGGTATTCCTCATTTGAAAGCTGTGTATTACAATCAAAGCACATGGAATTCGTTATGGATGAATGACTGAATGAGAGGAGTTGATGGCCTTTTTTATTATCCCCAGAAAATGTCCAGCACCAAAATCTTTACTGCTGATGTAAACCACAAATGTTTAAAATAATAATGAAGCATATTGGTTTTTATTTTATTTGTGATATAGTTTCAGTTAGTTTGGGAGTGTCTAGAGACATAGGACTCAATTTAAAAAAGTTCTTAAGCATGTGCTTCAAGTTAAGCATGTGCTTCAAGTTAAGCAAGTATTTCTGTGCTTTCCTGAACAGAGATGCGTTCTTGAATTGGTGCCTTGATGCCCTGTATAGATTGATTGAATCATCTCTCTACATTCCATTCTGCATGTAATTACATAGAATGTGTCAATCCTGACTGTGCTAACTAAAGTCCAATGTGCTATATGTTAACTGCCAAACTGGGACATGAATATATTTACATCTATAGCCCATATTTGTTCTGCTGATGTTATGCTGCTGATGTCATCTCTATATACATCTTGTAATGCTATTTTTGCATCACAGAGAATCACTGATCTGAAGGAAAACAGTGCAGATGAAAATACTTCTTTGTAGACAGATGGCCGAGATAAGGTTATTATAATAAGTATTTGAAAATGTAATGCAGTTATTGGTATTTTTAGATAGATTTGCTTAGTGTGTAAACTCAGCTTCTGTTCTGCCTGGCCGCCAGAGAACAAACTTCACTCTGAGAGTAAACACCAATCCATTTGTTTCAGCCGTTAGTCAATTCCCTTCCTTTACAATACACACCACCCCCCACTCCCTCAGCAGTATACAATTTAAATCACAGAATCTAATTTTAAAAGTAATTCTTAAATCTCTGAGAAAAGAGAACAAGAGCAGGGCAGGTTAAGAGGATGTTGTCAAACCTGTAGCCACAGGGGGACCCCAGTTTACGCTTTCTTGTTGTGCTCCATTTCCCCCTGTTATTGAGTATAAGCAGTTTCTTGCTGACTGGGAGCTTGGTGATGATAATAACTTGAGGGTCCTAGGGAACTGGGATTTCTCTCTCTTTATCATGTACTCCCTGGTTGGAGTACATCACCCTCTCCTTCAGTTGAACTCACCCTCCCAAACACACACCATTTCTGGATTCATTGCTTACTGCCCACCCCACACTAGGGCCATACGCTCCTACTGGCATGACTTAGAAATTGGGGCACAAACAATAATATTACACACTTGGGCTTTGCAACCAGGTGCCCAATGTAATGGATTTGGATTGAACCCCAGATTTTTATTTTTATTTTTTTTAAACCAGCCCTGTTCAGAGTTAGGAAAGAGATTGAAAGCTCATACCATTAGAAAGGTACTGTAGCATGAAATATGGGGCCAGAGGCACTTCCTGGGTCATGGCTCTTTATGATGGTAAGTCCACCAGAAGCATGGGCGCAGCAGACTCTCCACTGTTGAAGATACCTAACCCAGCTGGCACGCCCCCTCCCTGAAAAGTGTGGTCCAGAAGTAGATGGGGCCTGGATGGCCAGGAGATTCATGATTCAGCACTTTTCCTGGGCAGCCTCTGTTGGCAAGGCTGCTACAGATCCCTGGCCTGAACAGATTTTAAAGCTGTCCTCCCATGGCTGTGCATCTCCCTGCACTATAGGTGCTGCCAGAGGAAAAAGGGGTGGCATTCTATCCACAAACAGAATCTTAGTTAGGATTTTACTTTGTTTGCTTTCAATTACTTTGTTTGTTTCCAATTACCCTTTTTATTTTCAGAGAGCATCCCATTGACTTTAATAGGAGATGCTTAATTAAACCCTGTTCTCTGCTGACAATTTATCCCAAATGCTCTTTTTTAATTTAATTTGGTTTTACAGTGGTGGTGTGTTTTTAATTCAATGTTCTGATCATTTTTTTAAAATCATTTATTTTCCCAATAGCCTGAAATAGCTTTATCAGCTAGATTGGGATTTCCTGTCCGGTAGATGGAATAGCTAGTTCATCTGGACTGATCCCAGGCAACCAAGTGAATATAGGTTTGTAAATCTTTTTCAGTGCATTGTTGAACTGTCCCAGGCACAATTTTCTGCAGGCAAGGGATGAAAATTCAAGACCCAAACTCAGTTCTTTAGTTAATGCTGGAACGCTACAGAAAGCACTGCATGTCGCTCTTTAGTGACATCTCTGGCTATTCTGAAGAATGGCATTGACACGCTCTTCTTGTCTTGTCCTGCTCATTAGAGGGCAGGTTGGAAACATGTAATGCCTTTGTGTGCAGGTTGATGTTGAGAAACATAAGGATAACTAAGCCCATTCGTTTTCAGTTTAGATGGATTTTTACAAAAAAAATCCCAGGTTTTACAAAAACTATTGTTTTTTTCTGATTTTCATCCCACTTTTGTATCATTCAAATATATAAAAAATAACTTGTTTTACTAGGAAAATGTAATACGTGGCATGAGATATATGTATTACGATAATACATTAGTCTGTTTGTATATGCAAAGCTGCCTGTTGAAGTAATGCTATGTATTAATCTAGAAGATACACACAATAAACACAAAGGAAGGCACACAAGCTCTGAAGTATGTGAGCATCTGAACATACTGATGAATCTCACGCCCACCACGTACATATTTCAAACTATTAGCAGACAACGGTTCAAAGATTTGACACACTAAAATGAGAATAAAACAAAAATCTGGATCAGAATACGTTTCAGACCACAAGGAAGTAGTCGAAAGTTTAAAAAAAAAAAAAAAAAAACACCAGGAGAAGAGGATGAAGTTGAGTGTATGCACTGCAAATGGTGTGGCTTCAAAGTTGACACTTGGGCCGACCGGATTAAAGAACATTTGGAGAACAAACGACACTGAAGACTAAAAAAAGAAGGCAAAAATAAAAACAAGCAACTCTGGAATCAGCATATCCTCTGGGCACGGCCGAAAGAGCAAGATCAGCACGATGGAGTAAGTGAATTTGTATGTGCCCTCTGCTTTTCAGGGCAGCCACTAGGCCTTGCTGATGATGTTGAATGATGTTGCTCTGGCCAACAAAATTAAAGAGAGGTCGGCTGGAAATATAGTTAGTTCTTTGATTTTTGACAAATTGCCAGATGTTCTCGACCGTCCTACCCTGGTGATTTTGTTTTCATTTTTTGATTTTGTTGTGGAGAAGCCTGCGCTCATTTTGCCAGATTTGGCGTTTGTAAAGTTAGCAAACAGTTGCAGCTTGTGTCTGTACAACTTTAAATGAATACGCACTTACCTGGAATCTATGTTGACAGTGACTGAACAGGACAACCTCCCAAAAGCTTTCAGAAGTTTTTACGAAATGCTGTCAAAAAAGTGGGAAACTACTGTCACTCGCAATATGTCCCCTGAAGCTTTTCACAGCGAATCATCGTTCTGGAAAGTCATTGTTCTGTTTGATCCTCATTGTAAAACTGTGGCCTCAGCTGATAAATTTAAAGAATGTGCTCGTATAGTCTGCCCCTTTGTGGCTTCTGACAAAGAAGGTGCAGAACTGGAAAGTGAATTCCACATCTACATGGCAATGCCTTCCCCGGACAACCGCTCCAGCGCTCCTCTTGAATTCTGGAAAATCCACCGCACCGACTTTCTGACGTTGAGCCATGCTGCCTCTTGTATCCTCAGTGCCCCACCTGGCTCAGCTGATGTGGAGAGAGTATTTTCTAAATTTGGCTACATCCAAGACTGTAGGAGAACAGGCGTTGGAAAAGACTCCTTAAAAAGATTGCTGTGAGCCTACGCTGTGCAGGCCTTTTGGAAATTAACCTGAAGGACTTCACATAAGACAGTGAGTGTTTATAAATGTTTTAAAATATTGGGCTCAATTATTAAATGTAAATATTTATAGGCTAATAGTTCTAAGTCTACAACAGTAAACTGTTGATTCAAATGAAAAGTTTGATTTGGGAATTGGAGATATATATTGTTTTCTTAAACTCAGAGGTGGCATTGTGTTTTGAGTTCTGTTTTAGTTCTGCAGCAAACCACATTGAATTCCATTCATCAAAGCATAAATCTACTGAATATTTTTCTTGTCCTTCCTTCCACCAAAATAAACCCCAATATTTACCCAATATTTTATTAATAAAAAATATTAATAGTTTTTTGCACCGATTATCAGCTGTTTTGGTTGTAGTAGTAAACACTGACAAATTCCCGAGAAAAATTAAATAAAATAAAAAACGAAAATAAAGGGCCCTAGGAATACTGAATGCTCCTAGAGGTGCTTAGAAGAATCTCTTTCCCCCCCCCCCAACCCCTCCCACACACTCCTACCCACCATGAAAGGGAACAATTACAGTCTGTCATGTCAGAAAACTACTGTTCATGTGCAGTAGCCACTCTGCAGAGTTAAGTGTCTTGTTTAATTTTTATTTATTTCAAAATACTAAAAGAAATTGAGTCACATTATGGACTAAGCATTTTCCATATTTCTCTGAGTACAAAAAAGCTATTGAAACTGTGAACCTGGAATTTTTATTTTATTTTTGTATATAGACTTCAAGAGCTTTTGTATTTTTAACTGATTTTTTTTTTAATTGTAAAACAAAATGTGTTCCTAGATTGAACCTTTGTGTGGTCAGTTTCAGTCAATGGCAAATGTTCACAAAGGAGTTCTAGCCCACTAGAAATGGAAGGAGTGCTGCAAATTGTGAATTCAAAAAGTCTTCAGGATGATGGAAAGAATACAAAAGAGGCTTTGGAAAGATATGCAGAATTTTTGGAAGGATAAAAACAACAAAATGTTTCAGTGACATTTCAAGGGAATGTCAACATTATTATGGATCTGTTGGAGTTAGGCAGTGGAATTGAAAACATGTGTTGTGCCTCTGAAACTATAAAAATCTAATGAGCAAGGCAGTCCCAGGGATTGCATCCTTGTAGTTCCAGATCTAGTTACGAATGAAATCATAGTTTTGTTTCTCAGCTGTCAGAAACCCTCTATTCCTGTTTTGATTGGTATTTTGGTTTCCTTCATTTCTAGTAGGTAGTTTTGTTTGTTTGTTTGTAACCATGCCACATAGACTCCCTGATCATTTTGTAATGGGTCACTTAGAGCCCTGATCTGCACTCCACTAATTTTGCTGCTTGCACTAATGATGCGGGTCAGGTTGAAGTTAAATAATCTATTGGTGTTTGTGTACCCCAAATCCAAAACATGCTTTTATTATTTTTATTTTATTTCTTTTATTAAGGACTCACATAGTTCCCCAAATATATATGTTTACGCATCAAGCAAGTGTATCACACTATTGACATTTCACTGGCTGAAAGTAGATAATGAAATATGCAGTGTAATCTTTGCCCCTGGACAGTACAGGAATGGTATCTATATAAATACATCTAATAACAATTCATACTAGAATATGACAGGGTATAAAATTGTAATTAGCTACTTATTGGGTTTTAACAAGAATGAAAACTAGACATTAATTATAGTCTGAAACACAGTGTAATGAAATGCAGACCATCTGGGCAATGGATAGAGTACAAGAGTGGGTGTCAAGTTCTAGTCCAAGTTGCCAATGACTTGCTATGAGATGCTGGGTCACTTTGGCAGTCACTTACTGCAAAATTTAGGTATGCAACATCAGAGGTTACTTTTTAAAATGTTGCCTTTACCCTCTCTGGATTTCAGATTCCTTATGTGTAAAATGATGTTAATACTGACCCATGTCTGTAAAGTGCTTTGAGATCTACAGAAGAAAAGCCCTGTATAAGTGCTAAGCAGTATTAGTATGTCACTAAACAACTGACTGAAATACCCTTTACCATACTTTCTAGATAAGCCTGGTTCAGCAACATTCCATTGTCACTCCTTCTCATAAATGAGAGAAAACTGAGGTTCAGTAGAATTTTATCCATTTTTCCACCTACATCAAAGATTATTCACTAAGTAGTAAAGAACATTTATGATTCATAGATAACCTAGGTTTTAAATAAGACATTCAAAGATTGATCACTTGTTAATGAAAGTGAGTGATTTTGTATAATACCTTAAATGAAGGTGATTAGTGAGAGTGGTCTTTTTAAAATAATAAATCCTATATGCTCTTCAACTTTAATGGATGGCAGGTTATTGTTGGTTAAGTTTGGTGACCTACGCTTGGGACCTGAGACATTAAGATGGATCTGTAATTATTTATCAGATAGAAGTCACTCTGTTACTGCCCCTAATATGCTTTCTGCTCCCCTGGGTACAGAAAGAGTTCACCACAGGCCATTTTACCTCCCTTCGTATTCATGAACATACACACATCATGTGTGACCATTTTAATGCACCTTTACGTAGAGAGGGCCAAATTCTTTGCTGGCATAAGTCATCTGAAGTCAATGGAGTTATTCTAGCAGAAAACTTGGCTAAGGTGTTTATTCTTAATGCAAACGACGCCATTGCAGAAAATTCTGGTAGATTGCCACATTGGCTTCATTCAAGCAAATCTGAAGGAATAATACAGAACATATAAAAATCTGAGAAATAAAATATAAACAAAACATGATGATTGAAATCTAAAGCCCTAACGCCATATAGTAATAATTGGTTGAAACGCCATATAGTAATAATTGAAATTAAGATCTTTCAGGGGCTGTGGCTGGGTGGTCTTGACAATTCAGGTATACCAGGTATGTGATCAAGAGTTTCCAATGAGTTCAAGTGCTGCCTGTGAAGTAATGAGTCATCCTGAACTAAAGCCTGATTAAGCCACATGCAGTGATGAGTCATTCCTGTGTTAGGCTCCAGTCAAGCTACAAGCCAGGAGCTGGTCTGGTGACTCTTAGGGCAGGTATATAAGCCTCACAAGATAACTAGTAACTCAACCTGCTCAATGTTGCTTTATGGCTTAGAATGTTCCTCTGTCTGATAGTGGTGACAACTCCAGTGGCCTTGGCCTGCTCTAGCCTTGTTCTTAGTCCTGTTTCAGCCTTGCTTTTTTTCTAGACATGTTCCTAACTGTACTATTACCTTGTTCCAACACCACATTTGACTCCTGCCTCTAACTTGTAGGCATGACTTCCACTGCTCCAGCCATTAGTGCTGACCATCCTCACCTCAGTTTCTGACATTGCTTTAGCTCATCCATAAATAATTTATAATAAGTATCACTAACAACAATGATAATACCTTATAGTTTGAGGTAGGCCCTTTCACCCAGAGGTGCCCTGAGTCTTTTATAGTCTGCACTCAACGGGATAAATCTAGTCTCTATAAGAAGGTTTTGCTTCTGGAAATGTAAAGGAAATATACTGCTAAAGGACTCATCAGTATCCTTGGTTGGGCCTCCACCTCTTTGCACCAGGTGGTGTTCTGCTGGTTCCTGTGTGACATCATGAAGGCAGTTAGTCAGCACATACCAGCCCAAGCTGAGATGGTGGCTGATCTCTAAATTCCCAGAACTTTTGCTGAGGCCAAAATGCTGTGATTATAAGCACCACCACCATGAAAATGAAGTTAAACAGAGTAGACAGGTTATAATCTAGGCAGGCCACAATGAAGATAGTCTTTGTTTGCTAGAGTGAAAGCCTGGCCCATTGAAGGCAGTTTGCTTTGGACATCAATGGGGACAGGATTTTGCCTCTAAACCCCCTCTATTGCCTTAAACCAGGAAATAGATACAAGTGCTGTGAAAAATTAAAAATGATCTCAAATGGAATCTTTTTATAAATGGTGGTTTATGAAATCTAGTGGTCCACACTCAGAACTGGCACAAAGAATGGACCTGCCATTAATTTCAGTAGGAACTGTTTCACTTATAGTAGGGCTAAGTTTGTCCCAACCTGTCATCAATTTAAAAGTTACTTTGTGGGTGAGATGCATACGTTAAACATAAAAAAGAGAATGATGATAAATGCACTCAAGAGCTTTGTCATAGCCCATTAACAGATCATGATTTTTTCATTCCCCAAAACATATTTATGACTTGTATATTATTATAAAGCATAATCACCAGATGTTATAGCCAGCTCCTATTGAAATCAATGAGGAATGTAAATATGTATAACACAAGATCATTCCCAGGGGTTTCTAATTTAACAGATGTGTGGCCAGGTTTTTAAAAGAGCTCAGAGCTATATTTGCTAGTGCTCAGCACCCATCATTCAAAAGATCTCCGATCCCATTTAGGCACCTAAATAAGGGACAGATTTTCCAAAATTCTCAGCACCCAACTGCTTCCAGTGGGACCCTTAGGGTCAGATTTTTAAAAGAATTCATGCTGAGCTCTTTTGCAAATCTGGTCACTTTATATTGGTGCCTAAACTGGAGCTGAGCTCTTTTGAAAATCTGACTGTTGTAGGTACAGAACTTCTTTTACAAATCAGGCCCATGGAGTGTTCTTTGGATTATTGACAAGAATCTTGTCTCTTTCTCAGCTGAATCCAAACAGACAGACCAACAGTGTGACCTGCTGTGCATCGTTTATACAGAAGCAGAAAGCTTATTGCTGTGTCTGAATGTGCCCTGGCATCCTAACTATACACAGAAAAAAGTAGGTTGTTTCCTGTGGCTTTTTTGGTTTCTTGAGTAAAATGCTCAGGTCTCTAGAAGATGTTTTGCAGTTGTGCATTAGCACTTGACAGCCCACACAAAATGAGCCCTTTAATATTATATTGTTGCATTACTGTAGCACCCTACCAAGATCAGGATCCCAAGATGCTAGCAACCATACAAACTAAAGCAATAGTAAGAGACGGCCCAAGCCCTGAAAATTTAACAATCTAAATAGAAAAGATAGATAAAGGATAGGAGTGACAACAGAAGCACAGAGAGGTCAAGCAATTTGCCCAACCTCACACAGCAGGTCAGTCACAGATCTGATAACAGAACCCAGGTATCCTGACTCTCAGTTCAGTGCCCTATCCAATAGACTGAACTCCTTCTCTACTTCTCTTGTTCAGGCAGGATTTAAAAAAAACAACAGTAATTATTACATTGAAATCTGTAGATCACATTTTAATTGAAAGAAAGTTTTCAAAATTAACAACTAAGACAACCTTGAGAACCAAGAGCAGAATGGAAAGAAAGGCATGTTTTCATTTTGTACAATACAAATTGTCACAGGATCAGTCTGGCACATACGGTAAGGGAAAAAAAGAACTGCATGTTGAATATAAAATTCATCTTGTACATTGTGCATGTTTCTTTAAAGGCTTCAGAGACTACAAAGAGACGTTGGGAGTCAGAGTTATTTTACCTGAAGGTAACATGATTTATACACATGTCCTTCTGCATCCAGATGAATGTATGCACACAAAAGTATCCAGAGTTTAGTAACACAGATATTTTAATGTAATATACAGTAAACAGCATTATGTTTGTTACTGTGTTAACTTATGCTTCTTGGATATGCCAAGGATAATATTGAACACTGGAAAACAGTGTGAATATGCCTAACTAGCTAATAAAGCAATGAGTTGTTTGATAGTAAATAATTCCAGATATTATGAATAAGAGATTTTTAATATTGGTGAAGGCAAATAGAAGTTAGTTAAATAAGGCCACATTCAAGCAGTTGCCCTGAAAAGATGCCAGAACCCACGCATTCAGCAGGAGGAGCACAAGTTAGCCATGGTCCCCGACCATGGGCTATCAGGTTCTCAGTCCCTTACATGGAGGTTTAGGCCTCTTCTAGCTCATCCTTTCAGCCACACTTAACAGATTGAGGAAAACTGATGTTTCTCAGGTGCTCACATACTCCCATGATGGAGTCATATAAGTAAATAATAAATCTCAAGAACTGTTTTCCCTCAGAAGGTCGGATTTAATCCACTGATCAGAGACTCCAAAAACAGGCTGTGACTATGCTGCCCTGAAGTTTGGACTATAGGAGCGTGAAAAAGGATTACATTAAGGTGTAGTAGGAACCTTTTTGTTTGCGCCTGTATGATCCACACAGGGGAGTTACAGCACAGCACTTTGGTGTGCACTGTTATTCCAAACTGTAGTCCAAACTGTTGCGCAGTGTAAACAAGTCCTTAGAGACATAGGCAGATGCACACCAAAACTGTGGGCCAGATTCCAATCATACTTGGGTATAAATCAGGAATAAGTCTTTTGAAACCAATGGAGTTACACTGCTGGGATCAGAATCAGGCTGTAAATTTTCCATTCTACAATGCACAACGTTTATTTGAATGAACTGTCATGTTTTATTAGTGCACTAGTGAAATTTGTATAAGAAGGCTGCAGTAATGAAGACTGAGGATTTCATTGCTGATAAGCTGGCTATGATCAACATGAAAGAAATCATTTTTATCTTGTTTTAATGTTTTCAAATTACTTTTAAACATTGACTGACATGATACATGCTTCTAAAATTACCATAACTGTTACTATAAGAAAATGCTAAGAGAGAATTTTCCTCTTTTTCATCATCTTCATTTCTTCAAATAAAATGGGATGCTTCAAAGAAATAATAATAATATTGGAAAAGGCAACATAAACAGCTGTTAAGTGACAAGATTTGCTGGCTTATTTAGAAAATGACTAAATCCCACTTGTTTTTCATTTCTCCTAGGGCTGTTAAATATCTTAACTTACAATGGTAGAAAACATAATCTAGAATTTTAGAAATCTTACTTATGTTATATATTGGCCTGAGAGAGACCTATTCATGATGCATTGGGCCAAATTATTATCTCAATTGCACCACTGTAACTCTAGAACAGTGGTTCCCAAACTGGGGTTTGTGAACCCCTGGGGGTTCGCGAAAGGTTACAGGGGGTTCTTGGGAAAAAATTCCCTAATGGCGGACAGAGCTGTCCCTAGGGATCCTGGGCAGCACAGGGCCAGCAGCCTGGAGCCCCTGGACTTCCAAGAGCTAAGCAGATCAAAGCAAGCATCTCTATCACAAATGAGGAGATTTAAACTTCAAGACTCCTTATAAGAAATGGAAAGGGAGGTGGATATCTTTTGCTGTTTTTAAAATTAAATAGGCAGCTAGTATTGTTTTTAAAATGATTATGAAGAACAAGTTTAAGCTTTGTTTGTTTGCCTGGACTGTTCAAGACCTGAATGCTTGTGTAGAAGGAACTCTTTGAGTTGGCTTCTTAAATACCTTCATGCTGTTTCACATCTGATACTCCTTGATGAAACATAGGAGCCTTGTCTTATAACAGGCTTATTGAAAGTGATACAAGCTACGAAAGTGAGATCTTGGAAGAGTTTTGCCATTTTCATAATGTAATAAAAATAGTGTAATGATAAATAATAATTAATAATAAATAGTGTGTAATAAGCATGTCATAAAAACAAATTTTATATTTCCAAGATCACTGCTTTTATAATTTATACTCAGGTAAAGGAGAAAATCCCTGGAAATATTCATTTTTAGGAGGGGGTTCGCGAGACTTGACATTTTAGTGAAAGGGGTTCACAGGTTGTTAAAGTTTGGGAACCACTGCTCTAGAATAACTTTATTTATTTTGGTGGAGCTAAGCTGCATTTACATTGGCCAAACTGGACAGTCTCTACGCAAAAGAATAAATGGACACAAATCTGACATCAGGAATTATAAATTCAAAAACCAGTAGGAGAATACTTCAATCTCCCTGGTCACTCAATAACAGACTTAAAAGTGGCGATTCTTCAACACAAAAACTTCAAAAACAGACTCCAACGAGAAACTGCAGAACTGGAATTAATTTGCAAACTGGACACCATCAAATTAAGCCTGAATAAAGACGGGGAGTGGATGGGTCATTACAAAAACTAATTTCCCCATACTAATTTCCCCCTACTATTACTCACACCTTCTGGTCAACTATTTGAAATGGGCCACCCTCATTACCACTACAAAAGTGATTTTTCCTCCCTTGGTATTCTATTGTTGAGAATAGCCCATTTCCACTTTAATTGAATTGTCTCATTAACACTGACCCCGCACTTGGTAAGGCAACTCCCATCTTTTCATGTACTGTGTATATATACCTGCTACTGTATTTTTCACTCCATGCATCTGATGAAGTGGGTTTTAGCCCACGAAAGCTTATGCCCAAATAAATTTGTTAGTCTCTAAGGCGCCATAAGGACTCCTCGTTGTTTTTGCTGCATTTACACTAATGCAACTGAGATCAGGTGCTGGCCCTTACTTTGTTCATTATGGTTTTGAACTTCAAATCCTGCTGTTCTTACTCTTCAGAGTAGTCACATGTGAGTAAAATAGGTAGTGTGTGGCCCTCACACTTGAAATCAGGCAAAGTGCCTCTTCAATTATGCTGGAGCCTTGGTTCTGAGCAGCCCACAGATCTGTCCCTGATGCAGGGAGAACACAAACTGCATCTTCTTCAAAACTCCCAGGGTGGATCTGCTCTGTGGGGAGTTCTAGAGGCCACTGAGCTGCTTCTTCCAGCAGTCTCTGCTAGGAGGGTGCTTCTCTGCATTTGCACCCTACCATCAGCTGTGTTTAAATATGACAAAAGTGAGTCTATAAAACATAGCTGTTTCCATCTTCAGAGTTCTCTGCTTACATTAACTAAACAATCCCTACACCATAGGTACATGCTATTATCCCAGACTACAGATGGGGAAGCAGATAAAGAGAAGTTACAAGACTTGTCCAAGACCATAGAGGGAGTCAGTGTCATAGCAAGAACTCCCTGTTCCTAGTCTTGTGCTTGTCCCCTCTCTAGAACAACCTTCCTTGCACGGTTTCATTAACTTTTAGTCCCTACCCAAACTAGGAAGTTGTGAGATATGTGAAAATGAAACAAGTTTATCATAATATTTTGAACCTTCAGAGCTGAAAATAAAGGGTCAAGTCGGTTCTAATTTTAATTGAATTAGTCTGCCCGTGCATAACTATGCTTGAGTATTTACCAGAATATTTGGCTTCCTCTCCTTCCCTTTTAATTTTAGAGCAGAGATTGCAGATCAGTCTCCATTTATGAATTGTTTTGACGTTCCCACCCTTTGCAGTTTTTCCGTCCTCCTGTGTAGTAAGAAGAGCTATAATTTTTGTTGCTGTTTTGTTTTAAAGGGTTTAATTAATATGAGTTATTTTGTAAAAGACTTGGCAGTAGTAACTTCCCCAAAATGATGATTTTGCAATTCTGCTTCTTAAATTGTAATGACAGAAGACTGATTCAGTTGCTGCAAAATTAACAAAGTCGGCATCAAAGAACTGTCTCCCTGAGACTGTTTATTCTTATCGACTAATCTTTTAGAATTCTTATCAAGTGAATGATAAATTATTAAGATGTAAGACAACAAAGCTTCCTCCTGCTAGAATGATACAACAAAGACATTCTTATAATTCTAAAGTCCTGCTAATTACTGGAGAAATTGAAGAGGGCAGGGAGATTCATCCCTTGAACATGTGTATTTAGCTTCTTTTGAAAAGAGAGTGACTGAGTCCTTTCATTACACCCCATACACACACCTTCAGATAGACTCCGAAGGTGAAAACTGCTGAAAGAAAAGGTTGTGGGCCAATATTTCTGTTGGCAAAATATGACCATTATAATTTATTTTATCATCATAATAAGCCTTGGCAGTATAGCCTGACTCCCAATACAACATATATTTTAAATGCCTTTTTAGCTAGACAGTTTGGAGAGCTATGCAAAAATAAACCACAAGTAAGCAGTTTCAAATCAAGAGTTAAAAGCAATAGTAATTGTTACTTAATTCGTGCTTGTTTTCAGCTCCTACTGTGTGCGGGGGGGAGGGGGGGGAGGGGAAGGGGGACAAGACACAGTGAGCAGCCAATGGAAATTCATTACTTAAGCACAGGTGATATGTGAAAGTCAGCAGCCATTGTAGCTGTCAAGACAGACAATCAACAAATTTTCATTAAAGGGATGCATTTGCCTAGTGGAATAGAGCAGAGAAATCCTCAGGGAGGATGAGACAATGACTGACAGTGAATACTAATTGACTAGTGAAAAGACCTGCAAATTGGAAGTAAAGAGAAGTTTCAAAAGACTGAAAAATACACACATCAAAATCATCAACAAGCTTTTAGCCTAGCCTTAACTTTGAGTTTCCTTGTTTGTGTGACTCCTTAGTGTTGCCCTGGAATACTATACTGTAGTGAGATTATTCTTTTTCTTGCACCCCCACAAACATAATACAGTTCTGCGGTGACCTAGAATCCTACTTTCAATGTCTCCGCCTCAAGGAATATTTCCAACACACCACTGAACAGCACACTGACCCAAAGAAAGCTTCCTACCAACACTACAAAAAGAAGGAATCTGCGTGGACTTCTACATAGAGTGCTTCCGCCGATGTGCACGGGCTGAAATTGTGGAAAAGCAGCATCGCTTGCCCCGTAACCTCAGCCGTGCAAAACACAATGCCATCCACAGCCTCAGAAACAACTCTTACATCATAATAAAAAAGGCTGACAAAGGAGGTGCTGTAGTCATCATGAATAGGTCAGAATATGAACAAGAGGCTGCTAGACAACTCTCTGACACCACATTCTACAGGCCATTACCCTCTGACCCCACTGAGGGTTACCAAAAGAAACTACACCATCTGCTCAAGAAACTCCCTAAAGAAGCACAGGAACAAATCTACACTGACGCACTCCTAGAGCCCCGACCAGGGGTATTCTATCTGCTACCCAAAATCCATATACCTGGGAATCCTGGATGCCCCATCATCTCAGGCATTGGCACCGTAACAGCAGGATTATCTGGCTATGTAGACTCTCTCCTCAGGCCCTACGCTACCAGCACTCCCAGCTATCTTCGAGACACCACTGACTTCCTGAGGAAACTACAATCCTTTGGTGATCTTCCAGAAAACACCATCCTAGCATCCCCAATACCATCACAGCAAACCTGAACTTTGTGGTTGAACTTTGTGACTTTGTCCTCACCCACAACTATTTCAGATTTGGAGACAATTTATACCTTAAAGTCAGCGGGACTTAGAACAACGCTTCCTCAGCTCTTGTCCCTTTGCACCCCTACTCTACTTTCACTACATTGATGACATCTTCATCATCTGGACCCATAGGAAGGAGGCCTTGAGGAATTCCACCAAGATTTCAACAATTTCCACCCCACCATCAACCTCAGCCTGGACCAGTCCACACAAGAGGTCCATTTCCTAGACACTTCAGTGCTAATGAACGATAGTCACATAAACACAACCCTATACCAGAAACCTACTGACCGCTATACTTACCTACATGCCTCCAGCTTTCATCCAGACCACATCACATAATCCATTGTCTACAGACAAGCTCTAAGATACAACCACATTTGCTCCGATCTCTCAGACAGAGAAAAACACCTACAGGATCTCTAGCAAGCATTCTTAAAACGACAGTACCCACCTGGTGAAGTGAAGAAACAGATTGACAGAGCCAGAAGGGTACCCAGAAGTCACCTACTACAAGACCGGCCCAATAAAGAAAGTAACAGAATGCCACTAGCTGTCACCTACAGCCCCCAACTAAAACCTCTCCAGCGCATCATCAAGGATCTACAACCTATCCTGAAGGACGGTCCCTCACTCTCACAGACCTTGGGGGGCAGGCCAGTCCTTGCTTACAGACAGCCCACCAACCTGAAGCAAATACTTACCAGCAACCACACACCACACAACAAAAACGCTAACTCCCTTGGTATCCTGCTGTCAATTGAATTGTCTCGTTAGACTGACCTCACACTTGGTAAGGCAAATCACATCTTTTCATGTATTTATACCTGCTCCTGTATTTTCCACTCCATGCATCTGATGAAGTGGGTTCTAGCCCACGAAAGCTTATGCCCAAATAAATTTGTTAGTCTCTAAGGTGCCACAAGGACTCATTGTTTTTGATAAAATTAAAAATCTGCTCAAAAGACGTTTTCACCTAGGAGATACTTCTTGAGACTGCTCTCCCTTATAACAAAGAACTGGCCTGGCACACAATAAGCTCACGCTCTGAAGAGGACGACAGTATTTCCAAATGGATAGAGCACTGGACTGGGATTTAGGAGAGCTGGGTTCTATTGCCAGTTTGCCCTTGGCCTGTGGGTAACGTTGGACAAGTTACTTCATCACTCTGTGCCTCAGTTTCCCCATCTATAATGTGGATAATGATACTTCCTTTGTAATTCAGTAGATATTGTTATTAATAGTAATCACTTTCCACCCTTTTTCTCCCTCCTGCCCTAGTTGTGCTGTGTGTATCCAAGCAGCAACTGAAGATCTAGGCCAGGGTCCTGAAAGTGCCTTTACATTAGCCATGTTGCCCATATATAGAATTGTATTCTACAACTTTTTTGTTCAGTGGTATTTCATGGTGTACATTTATGTGCAAAGTGGTCAAGCTGACATTACTGTCAGAACTTTAACTTTTGCTATTTCTCTTTTCCTTTTAACTATGCAAGTTTCAAATTGCAGTTCTTTGCATCTGACAAACCTGGAAGTTGCTCCAAAGAAAATATACACTTTCCACATTAATACAAGTGTGCATAATTCTCCACTCCGTAAGAGCAAAATTTGGTCCCACTAAAGTCAATGGCAAAGTCCCATTGACTGGGGATGGGATTTGGCTGTAAGTGCATGTGGCTCCTGTGAATGCCAACAGGAGTTACACGGAGAAGTCTAATAATTTCAATGTGCATTTACCAAATAAATCAACAGATATAAACCACTGTATCCACAATGTACATTTTCCAAAATGGTAGGCTAAATCTTCATGTAAATCAGTGGAGCTATGCTGATTTACAAAAGCCATGGATCTGGCCCCTCTATGTATCAAAGTATGTGTTTGTGATATGTACCATAATGGCTCTGAGGAAGAAAATGTACATCAGAATATTTGTGCACCTAAATATATGAGGGGTAAATAATATATTTGTAAAATATCTCTCTCTCTATATATTCATATTCTGGTTTTACAACTAAATAATATACAGTAACTCCTCACTTAATGTTGTAGTTATGTTCCTGAAAAATGAGACTTTAAGTGAATCCACTTTCCCCATAAGAATTAATATAAATAGGTGGGCTTAGGTTCCAGGGAAATTTTTTTTTTTTGCCAGACAAAAGCCATTATATACATTTTAAACAATTTTAAACAAGCAATTTAATACAGGTATTAAACAGGCTGGCAGTCCCCCTATCAGCTCTCCTATGCCTCCCCTCCCCCAGCGCCTCCCACCCACCGGCAGACCCTGTGGATTAGCGCTTTCCCCCTGCTCCCCCCGCCTCCTGCCCGTGGCAATCAGCTGGTTTGTAGCATTCAGGAGGCCGGGGAGGCTGCACGCCACGTCCTCGCTCCTCCCCCCCAGCCTCCTGAACGCCACAAGACAGCCGATTGCCGCGGGCAGGAGGTAGGGGGAGCAGGGGGAAGGCGCTGATCCGCGGGGTTTGCCGGTGGGTGGGAGGCGCTGGGGGGGGGGGCGTAGGGGAGTTGATAGGGGGGCTGCCAGCCATGGCCAAATGACGTTATAGGGGACCATTGCACAACTTTAAACGAGCACGTTCCGTAATGGAGCAGGGACGTAAGATCAAAACAACGTTAAGCAAGAGGACATTAAGTGGGGAGTTACTGTACCTGAATAAGAAGCTGGCTATCAAGGCTAAATACCTGATACAAACTGCTCTCAAAAATATCCTCTGACCCTTGCCTTCAAGGGACAGATAGGTATCTGAATGTTTAGACAAGCTAAGGTAGTGCTCCACACTCTTGATCCCATAAGGGGATGAGCATCCTCAATTCTCAGTGAAGTTAATGGGAGTCTGAGTGCTCAGCACATTTCAGATTGGGCCCAAGGTCACTGAAGAATAGATACCCTGAGGAGATGTTCTTAATGGTAGTCTGCAGAACAGCCAGATTGGACAGTAAGACTGAGGAGTTTAGAGAATAGGTAAAAGGACAGGAAAACTGGAAAAAAATAATTTGAACATAAATCTTTAAATAGCTAAAAACATAGGCTAGCAGCTAACGCATATGTTGAGCAAATGAGCTATTTTTCTTACTCAAATAGCACAGCAACATGCATTTGGGGCCTGTTTGAAGAGATTATAGTGGTGATAATATTAGATTCAGTAAATAACTAGGGTACGTAAGATACTATCATTCAGCATATTTTATTACTTAACCCTTTGGAATAACAATTAGTCTTCAATTTAATTGGCCAAATAAAGTTGGTAGAAAATTTTTAAAGTGTTTTTCAAGTGCCAAAACTAAGGCATTTTATTGATCATAAAGGTTTTTAATGCAAACTAAGGACTGCTGAGGTAGCAGAACTGTCTACAATAGGTTACAGTTTACAGCGATAAACTTCCCATCTCCTATCAAGCTTTCAACGTGCTGTTCACTATGCAGTCTTTATCTTCACATGCTGACACATGTAATCTAACATTCTCACTTTGCCACAGTAGGAGCAATTGCTTGACAATTTGATTATGGTTTGCTGTCAGCTCACACGTAGAATATTTCTTTGAGCTTTCAGAAATTGCAAAATATTTTGATTTTACAATGATGATAATCTTCTAGGGAAAACATCATTTAAAATATTGATTTCTGATAGCAAACCTTCCCCAGATCTGCATACAGCAAACAGTTCTGAATGTCTACAGAGTGGTGTGCTGTGCAGCTACATGAGGAGAGAGGCAGAAATGGCAGTAATGTACAAATAACAGATAGAATGAAGGTTTGTGAATGAAAGCGTTTACCATTTGATGGCTGCTCTGCAGTCTGTATGAAATGAGGTGGTGGTCTCAGTCCAGGTCTTAGCCGGACAGGCATCCTCACCACAAAACTCCAGCACAATTTGCAGTCTCAGCAGAGAAGCCAAATCCTGAATGGATATGGTAGCCCCTCTTATCCCTAAAGGGTGATTCCTATAAGCCATAGCTAGGCATATCGGTAGGGGCAACAGGGCAAGACATGTATTGCTGCTGTCCATATTGTACATGTTATTTGGACAAATGGAGCACTCCACTTCCCATTGCTCTCAATCTGGCATATTTGCTTCCCTTTTTTTAAAGGAACTTTACAATGTAATTGTAAACTGTGATGTTTAAAATGGAACATCCCAGATCTAGGGCTGCAGCTAAAGAGAGCATAGCATAACTCAGTAGATGTGGGTAAAAGTGGATCTAACCCACCTTTGCACTCCCCCAGTCTATGTGCTGAGCTGCTCCCCTACTAGGCTCCTCTTTACAAGAGCTGCCAAAATTCCCAAGAGGACAATATGGCATCCTGAGACCAGTTGCATGCAGGGGAGTCCTGACTAACTCCCCTCTGTTTCAGCCATGCCCCTACACTGGCCACAAGTAAAGGCTGGGAAGGATTAGATTTTTGTTGGTAACCATCAATTTCACTGCACACACACATACAAATACAAATATTTCCATTGATAATAATTGAAATTTACAGATAGGCAAAGTTAAAAAAAAAATGCTACTTGAGAAATTATTAGAGTTTGATTTAAGGATATTTCCTGTGTATATCTTGACCTGTGACATTGGTAATTTGTGTTTTTAACAGTTATAAAGCTTTAACTATTTGAATCTCAATATCTGCTGTCATTAAATAATTATTCTCTGATGCCCCTACTGTCCGACATTCCCTAACTTTCCACAACTGTGAAAATTTAAATAGATTAAAAATGAAAAAAAATGCTTTAAAATAAACTTTGCTAGTATCCTCTAAAACAGGGGTCGGCAACCTCTGGCACGCGTCTCGCCAGGGTAAGCACCCTGGCGGGCCAGGCCAGTTTGTTTACCTGCCACGTCGGCAGGTTCGGCCAATCGCGGCTCCCACTGGCCGCAGTTCGCCGTCCCAGGCCAATGGGGGCTGTGGGAAGCGGCGCAGGCGAGGGATGTGCTGGCCGCGGCTTCCCGACTGGTGCTTACCCTGGCGAGTCACGTGCCAGAGGTTGCCGATCCCTGCTCTAAAATATAAAAATTGAATTCTGCCAAGCCTAGGTGTAGGGATTGTGGTGCAGGAGTTGTTAGGCTGGCTTTTCATCATCAGAAGATCTTTCTACTCTAGAGTGAAAACCGTGTGATCAAATATGCCAGCTTTATGGCCACCTTGTGCTGGCAGCATGGCACAAATTGGCCACAGCATATCTGATGAACTGGGCCTAATAATGTATTTGCTTTTAAACTGAGGATAAAAATTTCAAAATCACCTAAATGACTTTGGAGTCTTAGTTCTGTTAAGTCATTTAGGTGCCTTTGAAAATGTTCCCTTAAAGCCCAATTGTCTTGACACAAGGTTTAAAGTAATTTTACCTGCTTAAAATGTAGAACTTGTTTGTGTAAATTGCTGTGTCGAACACGATATCAGAATAGATTTTCTTTTCATTGTTGCTGTTGTCGTCATCATCCCTCGGGCATGACAGTTACATGAAAGAGAGCAAGAAAACAGCTGCGAACGGAGCAATGCAAGACAGGTCGCAGTGTGGGATGCCTGGAATCAAACTGAAAAGCAAAAAATTTAAATTAAAAGGGAGGGAACGATCCCCCAAAATAATCCTATGACTGCAGCTCTGTGCCTTCAGCTAATTTATGTGCACCCTGAAACATATGTGCACACCATTAAGACAATCAATCACCTTACCTGGAATTCATCAACTCAGCAGTGGAATAGTCATACATATACCAAGCTGTTCAGCTACCATTAATCAAAGAGCTTTTAACTAATGACTTAAACTTTTAAACAACAATTTGAGCTAGTCACAGTAAATCGCCAAATTGCTACTGCATATCTTCTTTGACAACAGCTAAACATGCTGCCCTCTGACGAATGGTAGAGGAAGTAGCAATTTGTGACATGAAAGGAGCAAATTCACATAATGGGGAGAGCAGCAACTATTGCATTCTCCCTGTGGGTACCATGGGATCTTCTCAGTACAGTAGGGGTTCTGTGACTTTTAGAAGGGTAGAGCAAGGATATCAGAGGGGGAGGAACTGAGGTGAAACTCCTTTCTGTGGCACTCACATATTAGGCCTGAGTGGCTTAGTCATGGACTCAACTGTATCTCCCATTATTTAGTAGCAAGGAAGCCATGCTGCTGTGGAAGAGAGAAAGGCAGGGGAGCTGTGAAGAGGTCCTTCATGGATGTACCTGACCCCAGCAGGTGGAGAAGAGAAGAGAATGACCTGGAGTCACTCCAATTCTGTGCTCTAAGAGGAGGATATCCATGTCTGTCCAGGCACCCCTGATCGACCTTACTGAGGTCTGCCAGCTGAGCGGAGCTGAGCGGGACCCCGGCTGGCAGGAGCCAGCAGACGGAGCCCCAGACCGGCAGCGGGCTGAGCCGCTCAGCCAGCTGCCAGTCTGGGGCTCCATCTGTCGGCCCTGCTCAGCCTGCTGTCTGCCTGGGGTTCCGATCATCCAGGCAGGCAGCGGAATGAGCAGGTCCGGCGGATGGGACCCTGGAAAAAAGGCGCGAAATGATTGTCTGCCGTTGCTTTCATGGAAGAAGGGAGGGAGGGGGGCCTGATGACATGTACCCAGAACCACCAGGGACAAAGTTTTTGCCCCATCAGGCATTGGGAGCTTAACCCAGAATTCCAATGGGCAGCGGAGACTGCGGGAACTGTGGGATAGCTACCCACAGTGCACCGCTCTGTAAGTCGATGCTTGCCGCGGTAGTGAGGACGCGCTCCACCGACTTAATTCGCTTAGTGTGGACATACGCAATAAACTGTATAAAATCGAATTCTACAAAAATCAACTTCTATAAAATTGACCTAATTTCGTAGTGTAGACATACCCTAAGTGGCCATCAGTGGGTTTAGGGACAGAGACTCTACCCCAGTCTACAAAGGTAGGAGCAAGTCTTTATTCCTCATGGGAGCAAACTCCAGGAAAATTCCTGAGGCCTAGTTCTTCCCTCACTTAGGCTTTGTCTACACTGGCAACTGAATGACAAAACTTTTGTCTTTCAGAGGTGTTAAAAAACGACTCCCCCAAAAGACAAAAGTTTTGCCAATGACAAGCAGCAGTGTGAACAGCTCCTGCCGACAAAGCAGATACCGCTTGTCGGGGGTGGAAGTTTTGTCAGCAGGAGAACTCTCTCCTGCCAACAAACAGTGGCTACACTGCATGCCTTTTAGCGGCACAGCTGTAGTGACAGCCGTGTCGCTAAAAGCTGTGCAGTGTAGACATAGCCTTAGAGTTACACCAAAACCAGTGTAGAGCAGAAGAGAAACAGGCCTCCTGGAGTTTTCTGTCTGTCTACAACATCAGGGAGCATGTGGTTCACCAATTCCAAAAAGCATGGGGAAGGAAAGTAGCAATTTGATATGCATGTGACCGAATAAAAATCATTTAGATAAAACTGCCCGGCCTCACTGCATCTTATTTTAAAGAAGAGTGATTCCATTGAAATTCATTGTAACTTCTGAAATGGCTGGAATAGTCTCCAAGGTCATTCCAGAAAGTGTCTGATATAATTTTTATTCAGCCCATTTAAAGATGGATTGTTAGTATAAGAACACAGAATGGACTGCATCAGAAAGGAGACTCAATCATCTGCAATGGCAGTGTACTTCGACATATGGAGTTTTGGATTAATTTAAATTAATTGAAATTCTTATCTTTTTAAAACAATTATTTATACATTTTATGATCAACGCCAATATACACGTATGGCTGCAATGGCCAACAAAAAACAAATCCACAACAAAATACAACTCAACTTTTTGATTTCTCATAAAACCTCCTCAATTTAAGTTATCCAAAGTTTAAATGGGGTTACTCTGCTAGGACCAATGTGTACAGGCTGCACATAAATCACATGCAGAGCTTGTTTTCTGCTTATCTTCTGCCTTAACTTCTTGATTACTGACACATTATCAAATCAACAATTACTGCATTGTCTTTCAGAAGCAGACCAGAGTCTGTAGCAGTGCTGCCTAAGGAGCAACGCAAGACCAAGACACTGGGTGAAATACTAGAGTTTCACCCTGTAATTTTTATCTTCCCACCAAATTCCCACTTTTTAAACAAATTGCATCCTTGTTGGAAGCCTCAGCAGTGAGGCCAAGAACTGAGTGAGCATCAAGACCTTATTATCCCTAGAAAAGTTTGTCCTGTTAGTCAGGTTTCGTGCATATAGGGAGAACAGTATAGGAAATTTTCCAATACCGCTGCTGCCTGTGCTCTGTCTGTTCAGCTCTCATAGGCACTAAATTTAGTTAATAAATGAAGAAAATATATTTTTATAATTGCAGCAGGTGTGGAATAAGGAAACTTCTTTATTTATGTAAATAATTAAAAACAAATGTCAGGCATACCACATCCCTGCTCATTTAAGTCATTTTGGTGATACATGAAATATAAAAGAAGGCTTCACTAAAGGTCTCTAAAGAGAAAAGGGCAACACCACTAAATAAAGAAAGATTATCATGCTGGGGCAAACTTGAAAGGAGATGGCATTTATACAAAATGCAATTTACTTTGACAGTAATTTTCTGTATTTCCCCTGCTATTATTGAAGATATATGTGTTTGAATAAGAGCTTTCTCCTTCTGTAGCCAGCTGCTCATTCCCTTTGGTCCTGCAGTGAAGTCACAGCTCTGTGTTAATGGCTTCACAGTTTGTTACCTGAGAAAAAATGATTATGATGTCACAAATTTGTCATTTTTTACTTCACTGCAGGGTCAAGCAGGAGAAGGAAATGGCTGTGAGGGAGAAAATCTATGCTTAAAAAGAATTTTTTTTAATAATGAGCAAAAAGGGTAAGGAAAGCTATAAACAATGCCTGAAAGGTACAAGAATTTATGTGAATGTTGGAGATAGATTTTTTTAAATATCCCTTCACAAGCCTCTTGTTATTAATGGTGCTGAGAATACTGTTTCCCTCCAAATCAGGGCCAGTCCTCCTCCTCTTCTGCCTCTTTATTCAAGCTGGTCAAACACTGCAAAAAAATGTTTGTAAATATTTGTTCCAATTCTGAGAGCCCATGTTCTAACTCCCTTTTACTTGCTATCCACAAAAGGAGCACAAACAGAGTTTTGCTTCTGTGAATATTTGAGGAAGATCTCTTCATATTATTATCTGGATTCACACGTGAACAAGGATATTTGGGTTTCAGAGTAGTTGCTATTTAGCATTTGTTATATGTTGTATTTCTTTTTCTGCTCCAGCCATCTAAAAGATGCTGTTCCAGTTCTTTAGATAAAGAGCAATATTTTGTATCCATTTCCTCCAAACAATAACCATAATAGAACTTTGTACTTAAACAATGACTTACGCAGACACTTTATACATGTTAACTAATCCAACACAACACTCCTGTGATGTAGTGAACTAAGTACAGTAGTATTATTCAGAGTCAGAAGCAGAACTGGAACTAGAACCTAAGTCTCCAGTATCCTGGTCTCAAGCTCTAATGACTAGATCATGATGCTTCTCTAGTAAATGGATTGGGTGTGGCCTTGAGTGCCAGTTTTAGTTTGAACGTTAACTACAGGATTACTCACTGTCATCTTTCCTTATTCTTGACCTTCCTTGGCCTCATCAACAGTTGGCAGACCCTCCATAGATTGCCCTGTCCCCCAAACATGGATTTTCTCACGTGCTGCACTGGATTGGGTGCTCAGCAGATCCTGCTTTTTGTTCCACCTCCTCAACTTCAACTTCCAAAGGATTGCTGAGTTTCATCATCTGTCATCATTTCTTGCACAATTTTCCAGAAACCCAGCTTTCAGTTAGGGTGAATATCAGGTGGTGGGCTCTTCAGCCATACCTTCCAGTGACTCCACTTACACCAGAAATAGAAATTGGTCTTAGGTCTTATACAAATAGAATTGTCAATATGTGCTATTCACCATCACAGATTAAGGAGAATTTATTTCAGCATGAGTGATAATTCAGTAATTTATCAAGAGAGGTATAGGAGAGGAATAGTACAGATTTTAATACAAGAAAAACTAGAATTTCCATGCAGAGTTACATTTAATTCCTTACCCCGGTTGCACAAGTGGGGTTAACTGACATTGTGGGGGAAAGCATATTGAAAATCACAATTCTAATTGTTTTCTGGTTTGTAGTCACTGGAATTCTTTAACTGGTTTCAAATATATAATCTTAAAAGCTAAAAGTGGTTGACCCCATTAATTTCACAACCTTTGAATTCCATATACCCCCAACAGTGAGGATTAGTCTTTACACTGAAAAACCACCAGCATAAGATGTAATGAGAACATATGCAATTAAAATGTTTGAGTTTGTTCAATGCGTGTTTAAATGTGAATGAGACATAATCATTACAAAGTCTTATTTTATCCATAAACTGAACCTAGCACAGGCAAGTGATTAACAAACCATCCCCAGAGATGATAGCCCCCTAACATAAGGGGTGAAAATATTAGAAAGGTCACTAGTGCAATCTTCTTTACATTGACCTCCACGTTGTCCAACAGGAATCATCCTCCAGGGACAAATTATTAATTAATTTCTAGATAGCCTTGATCCTAGGCCTCTCCTCAGTAAAAAGATAGAATTCTATATTAGTTGTTAGATATACATTATTGTCCATTGGGGCTTTAAACTGAACCTATCAAATTCATTCAATGGGAATTCAAGGCTCTGAAAAAGAAAACTATTATCTTGGTCACATGAGTCCATATACATCAGGCTGACAATAAAAATAGTGTGATATGCTAGTTAGGAAAAGAAAAAAAAACAGGAGGTGCTCTGGGTCAGATTGCTCCTTCCCATGGATAAACCTGACCCCGGCAGAAGAAAATGTCATCATGTCCTTCTCACTACCAGATCTACACTACCGCTGCTGGTCGATCTAAGCTACGCAATTTGAGTTGCGTTAGTAGCGTAACTCAAGTCAACGTAGCTTAGATTTATTTATCACAGGGTCCACACTATGCTATGTTGACAGGAGATGCTCTCCCACCAACATTGCTTCAGCCTCTCGTTGAGATGGAGTTCAGAAATCGATGGGAGAGTGCTATCCCATCGATTGATCATGTCTTCACTAGACCCGCTAAATTGATGCCATTGCATCAATTGCAGCAGCACCGATTTAGCTCCATAGTGACGACAAGCTCAGTTTGCACCAGATAATTCTGTAGTTGTCCTTCACTTCACTCTCCCCTCTTTTCCTCCACATTGCAAGCAGTCGGTTTGACCAGCTCCCAGAACCCATGGATCCTCAGAGATCTACTGGAGGCATTGCTCATCAGAGGTGCTGCAACAATTTTTACAGTGGAGGTGCTAATGATGGAAACCATGTATTTGGTATTTTTACTACTTCAAGCCAGGGGGTGTGGCAGAACCCTCACCATCCTTATTTCCAGTAACACTGTTGCTCATCTGTGTACAGAGCCCAAGCCTCTGCACTGGCTGCAGCACGCCCTGCTTCCCCATCCAGCCCCTATCAAGGCAGTTCTGGTGGAAGTAACTATACTGCCAGGGTCTCTCCTGACCACTGCCTATGGAGGTTCCTTGTTTTTTCACAATGATCATTTGCAAGTTGTATAGACTCTGGCATATAGCACTTCCGCAAGAATGGTCACAGCAGTTTTACTGAAACTCAGGATCTGCAGGTGTAATATTATCAGGCAGAAAGAGGAAGTTGTCCATTTCTATGTGTTCTAGTGTTTATGTTACTGGTTGCACAGCTTTACAGATGATTTTTATTTGAAATCTCAAAAATCTACAGCTCTCAATCCCTAACACACTTGACTTTCTTGCTTTACTCATCTACTCTCATACTAATTTTACCCTGTCAGGACATAAGTATAAGGGGCAGCATGTTTCCACAAGGCATAATGACAAAGCTGTCAAATATCAGGAGAGCTGGTTTGTTTCACAAGAAGAAATTACACATAATAAAATTCCAATCACAGAAGGCTGTTGCCAAGAAACCATTTTCTTTAACTATCTAGTCCATTTCCTGCACAATGTACTAGATTGTTCCCGGATTGTAGAGGTAAAGGGGTCGACATGGCCAAGAATAATCACAGTCCCTAAACGCCAGGGATTACAGGCACTTCTCCCTCATAGCACTCTTCTGGGCAAGTCACCACTAGGAGGGTGGAGAGTGGCAGACAGCTGGTGAGACTAAGTCCTATCTCTCACCTCTCTACAATGACAGCAGAGCTGGCTAGCTATGGGGAGGGGACCAAGCTTCACTATCCTGAGGGATGATGGAGCATATGTATCCCTTCCACATGCCAGGGGGGTTCTGTTTGGAGAAACAGCTAAACATCGAGGTATTTACCTGTATTATCTAAAGCTCTTATATGTGCAAAATGGGGCTAGAAATCTTGTCATATGGGCCCACGTGGAGATTAGTAGCACTGCTGGTGTACTGGAAAGGGAACCCTCTGAGAAGAACCATCCTTCGGGACTTCCAATCCTGAGCATGACTAAAACCACAGGCACATGCAAAACGTAAAACTACTTCATAAAACCGTTTGATCAAACTTTCTGGAACTCTAAAAATATTTTGGTAGAGCTCTTGAACTGGTTCTTATTTTATGCAAACAAGTTCTTCCATCATTTGCTGACAATGGGAGATAGAAATTTTCAATTCAAATTAACAGGTTCTCTAGGTTCATAGTACAGATGATAAACCTTTCATTTGTAGCAGCTTTCTACATGAATGTTGTCATTAAGCAAGTGTTCATATTCAACCATACTGAAACCGAAAGACATTACTTGAATAGAAAGTAGTTATAATGGCCAGTGCCTAGTGGCCATGGCCCTGTTAAGTTCTCTGCAGCTACATTCCTCCACCTGCTCCCTGACTTCTACCTCTCCTCTTTGGTGGGATTAACCCATCAACCACTTCCTCTCTCTTGCAGAGAACCCCACTGGGTCCCTTACCCTATCCATGATTGTTCAGTTGCTCACAGCATTCATATTCACATACATTTTTGTAAATGAATAGGCACATTTAATATTTTGTTGTGTCACAAAAACAGACGTATTCCATCCCTAACTGGCAGTGAAAGAAAGTCATCAGCATTTGAAAATTATTTGGTGGCCTATGTGAAATGAGTTGATGGTCTCAATCCAGTTCCCAGCGAGCAAGTAACCACATCATAAAAAACACCATCCCAGTTTGCACACTTGCCAGCAGTCTCTGCAGAGAGGCTAGGGACTGAGGGCTTAATCCTTCAAAGTGCTGAGCACCTTCTGAAGTCAGTGGGAGTTCTGCATGCTCCTTAAATTGCTATGGAGAATGAACTCCTAGAAAAAGACTATTCAGGTCAGAGCTGAAGCATACAGTTGAGGTGAAGAGGAGCTCGACAAAGCTGTGCCTGTTCAGTGAATATAGTGAGTACTTCCACCTCCAGTTTTGTTATTTTGACACCTTTCACGGGCATCAATATCAGCTTAACAATATTCAGGAGACTTTTTTACACTACAGTTTAGCGGCAAGCTTTAACATTGCACTGTTTCTAAAATGTGCTGTTGACAGAGCCCAGGTAAGCCTGAAAGCACAAATGTGGGTCAGAAAATGTCATAATGTAATCTAAAACATCTTTGCCACTAAAAATAAAGCCCCGTACTGTATCTTATGGTTGGTGAAGTAAAATGATGTGCATGCAAAGTAAAAATTATGGCTGTCAAAGCATTAGAAAACAAACGACTCATAATTATGTGCATAAATGTTATTCCAATTTTGCTGATGAAAGGTGTGTGGGTATTATTAATTAATGTCATGGGCTGGTAAGAGTAAGCCTGGTTACCAGAACACCCGTTGACCTTGTGTAGCTCCAGGATCACCGCAGATGAGAATTGTTTCATCACACAGCAAAGTGTTCATGTATAGCATCATGTTTCTGATGAGTATGAAAGGCAGAGGGGTCATTTCGTCCAGTGATTTCCCCAGAGATTTGAGAAGAGTGGAGCGGGGAGGGGGCACAATTTAAACAGCTAGCTGCTGACACGTTGGTTTATGCCATAATTACCATAATAAATTATTCGCACCTGAATAGTCTGTGCGGTATTGCATGTATAAAAAGGTTCCTTTATTGTTGGGATTGAATATTGGAACTATTTAGTGTATAATTTAAGTGCAATCTCTCCTCTACTTCTTCACAGGACGGAGCCCTTTGGGGATAAAATACCTACTGGGCAGTAGAGGGAGGAATAGCTCAGTGGTTTGAGCATTGGCCTGCTAAACCCAGGGTTGTGAGTTCAATCCTTGAGGGGGTCCCTTAGGGATATGGGGCAAAATCAGTACTTGGTCCTGCTAGTGAAGGCAGGGGGCTGGACTCCATGACCTTTCAAGGTCCCTTCCAGTTCTAGGAGATAGAATATCTCCATTCATTTAATTTATTATTTACATGGCGTGGCTGTTCGGCGTACAGCCCCAGGAATCAGATTGGGTACTCGGGAGATCCGTGGGGGTGAAGGAAAAGTAGCCTTCCCGCAAGCTGCAGACCAGTCTCATAGCAGTGGCTGGGGTTTGTGCCCTCGTGGCGCTTCTTCTCCGCCGCAGGCAGTGGCCACCGGGTAGGACAGGATTCAAAGTGGGCCAGATCGCAGCAAGGATATTCAGTTCTGCTCCAGGATCGCTCACGCGGCCCGCTCAGGTGTTAGCAGGCTGCAGGCATTTCTCTGCAGTTGCACCTACTGGCCACGTGGGGCGCATGTGGCACCTGCTGAGCGGGCAGCCAGTCTGACTCCCCCGCAGCTGGCTCACAGCTGGGAAGGAGCCCCTGGGACGTGATGCGGTGGCGGCGGCAGCAGCAGCTTGTGAGGACTCCAGCACCGGCCCCAGGTTCCTTCAACCTCCAGCGACCTACCCTAGGCTCCCCCAGCACAAACATCCTCCCACACACCCGGGCAGCTAATGCCCTCCACACCTGCCAGCCCAGGCATGGTAGTGCCTGGCCAAGAGCCCCGTCCAACCGGCATCCAGCTCTCTGAGTGCCCTCCCCACCCACTTCACTGGCCCCAGACAGCCCCCAGCTTCCCCTCACACCCGCGCGCTCTTCCCCAGCCACACAGTTTTGTGCCACTGACTGAGGCTTATGGGGCTATGCAATATTCCAAACAGCATGTGAACTAATTGGCATGTGACGCAGCCTCACACAGGGAGCTGTACACGGGGCAGCTGTGTTGGCATGGGCTGGGCTCCTCAAATCCTCTTCTCCCCAGTGCAGCTGTGGGGCTTCCAGAGGGGAGGAAACAGAATTAGCATGGTAAGAAAGCAAAGAAAAATGACTGGGTTCAGCTAGGTGGGTTTGTTTTTTTTAAACAAAGCAAAATATTTAAGGTCAATGTGAGATGACTTATGAAACATACAAGAATTCTTTAGTGGCTTCTTGTTTACTAAATAATTAACCCTTCAGAGCCAGAAATAAGGATCCCATATCCTAGAAATGTTGCCTTTATCAGTTAGCTCAGAAGAAACTTTTCTGGGTTAGCTTACTCTCTTAGACCCATTACTGATTAGGAATGAGAATTTCTAAATAGCAAATATTAACTGTTTTGCAATTAATATAACTTTTAATTCCTGATGTAGGTGAGCTAAGAGATGTACTTATTTATATTTCTGAGAATACTCTGGAAGGTCAGAAAACCAAGAATATTCCCTGCTTATGGCAGGGGGTACTACCTTCTTAATAACTGCTTTGAAATGCTGGTTCTGACACTCCCTTTCCTATCTATAGGGCTCAGGAGAAATATGATGCCATAGTAAGATCATACTGTGTTCTCTAATGTCTAAATAAGGGCACGGCTTTTCCTAGCTGACTGACAAAAAATTTAATCCAACTGTGTTGTGGGCCAAAGAAATCTCTCGGGTTTCTCAGCCTGGTTGGAAACCCCAAGTCAAAAGCTCAACTTTTTCTGCCCTCCCTATACTGTCACCAAAGAAACCCACTTGGATAAGGCATGCCATGTCTTTCCAATGGTGAAGGAGAACGCATATCCATCAGACTTCAGTTCCTGGGGCAAGATCTCTTCTCCCACCATCTCCTCAGCAATTTATACTGAAAGAAGCACAAATCCAGGAAAAAGAACAGGAGTACTTGTGGCACCTTAGAGACTAACAAATTTATTAGAGCATAAGCTTTCGTGGGCTACAACCCATCCGAAGAAGTGGGTTGTAGCCCACGAAAGCTTATGCTCTAATAAATTTGTTAGTCTCTAAGGTGCCACAAGTACTCCTGTTCTTTTTGCGGATACAGACTAACACGGCTGCTACTCTAAATCCAGGAAAGAAAGAAAAAGAAAAACTAAACCGCTAATTCAGCCTATTGGTTGGCCTGGGGACACATTCATCTTCTCAGGATCAGGGCCTGGACTTGGAAGTTTGTTGCAGTATGATTTTAGGAAAGGCCACAATCTACCTTTCCAGATGCATTCATACCTAATATTGTATCCTCTGGCTCTCTTAAGTTCTTTTCTGAACTTAATGCTGATGCTGATGATGGAGAAATTGGATTTGGACACTTCAATTTAAAGAGTTTCTTTAGCTTTTGTTCATAATAACATTTGATGTGTGAAAGGCAAAATACACCTTTATTAACTGCAGCATATAATGTGGTGGTGTGTAATATAATATATAAAAAGAAAAAAGCTTATAAATAGCCTGAATATAAAGTGTTACCATGGTGAAAGTTGTCCCTCCCATTGTAAAAGGAAAAAAAAAAAAAGAAAAAAGTGTAAATGATTTATTACTGACACAGTTGACATGAACATTTAAACCAAACTAAACCCTTCCCCTCTGTTTCAAGATGATCTCAGACTTATGAAATGCAAACTATTAATATATTTTATACAATAAGTAATTTGTATTCAATTTAATTTATGGTCCCAATCCTGTAGTCTGATCCCCGCAAGCATGGAGCTTCCACTGATTTTGACATGGCTCTAAACAGGTCCAAGTTCCTCTTGTGCACATCAGTTGCAAGATTGAATCCTTTGGCCCCAGACCAGCAACTGACCACCACTAACCCATCTGCACCCATGTGGAGTAGCTTGCAGGACTGGGGCCTATATTTACCCCAAAGGTCTTTCATTGCAGAGTGGGGGTATATGAATGCATGAAACCCATTTACACCTGTTCCCAAGCCTTTTCCATTCTGGAATATATTCAACCCATCAATACTACTGCAAATCTTTTGTTTTTCAGATGCCTTGTTTTGCAAACCTCAAAGTTTTGGAGGGAAAGAGGTAACCAAGTTTGTTTTTGTTGTTTTCCCAGCATTTAGTAGTAGTATATGTATGGATATCACATATATAAATATATACATGCTGTCACTCGAGTGCCTCATGGGAACAAATGAGATCCTGTCAGTCATAAACTTATCTTGGTGAGCTAAATTTTAATTAAATGCTGGAAAAGGAATAGATATGAAATCACTAAACATGAAAGCACTCTCCTCTTGAAATAGTCATATGTAGAAACTTCATTCAGAATAGCGTCTTGCAAGTGTCAGCTATATAGCAGGTCAAGGGAATTTAAGGGGTAGGCAAAAATAAAGGAATAAATATTGAATTTATACCACCATATTAGTTTCATTCAGCAACAGTATACTCTAGAAGTGATCAACATATACATATGCTTCAATTACATGGTGAGTATTCTACACATTCATAAGAGAAAATGGCAATAGAAAAGAATGTTAAATTCACTTTAGAAATTATACACTCAACCTGTCTATAGACTTGTGATTTTTTTGTAACATCCTAATGGAAATTATTTTGAACATGTACAATGCACCTAGAAAAATTGCTTAGGAACAGTTACCTGCTTATGGCACAATAGTACTAAAATCAGTATTTAGATCTTAACAAAACAAGTTGCATAGAAGTTTTTATAAAGGACTTGCCTTGGTAAATCAAGAATAAAAAATAAACAATTAGATGTTCTTTTGTGCCTTAAAATACAAGACAAGAGATGACCTGATTGTTCTGTAAGATTGTGTTTCTTCCAGCAGTTGATTGTCCTAGAGGTTTTGGTTTTGGCTTTGTCATTCACTGTTGTCCTGTTCTTTGTTTTTTCACTTTAACATCAGTGAAGTATTTTTCCAACTAAAATTATGACTAGGGAGGAAAAGACAATGCAAAGCATCAATTGACATACTGTGCTAGACCTGTGACTGGTGTAAATCAGCATAGTTCCCTTTAAGTCCATAAAGCTAAATCGATTTACACCAGCCAAGGATCTGGCCCATGGTCTTCTCTATCATAGGAGCTTTGAGACAAAAGGTTTGTTTATCAGTATGCCAACTGTATTTTTTTTAATTCACATGTGCTTTCACTCCTGAATGGCACTGCTGGGGTGATGGGCGAATCATTTTGTCTAAAATATGCAATGAATTGAACCTTTTGTGTGAAGCTTTAACCAAACCTTACTTGAGGTTTGAACCCCCTCTTTTCTCTCCCCCTCAAACATGGGTTTCTGTGTTAGTGGTAGCCTGACCCTCTGCTGGTGAGGCAGTATTTTAGTTGTTAATTTCTGCTTGGAAGTAAAATTGGCATTAATTTTAATATACCACTTAGCAAAAGATAATTTTCTTCCAATTTTAGTATTGGCATTACTTTCTCTATGTAATTCTTATATTTGCAAGAGTCTACGTTTGGCGTGCTCCAGGTTTGAGCCTAAGAACTATCTGTTTGGTCATGGCTTTGTTTGTCTTACTAGTACATCAGTTTAATAGCCATGGCCGGCCTTAGGGAAGAATGCAAACTTGTATTTTGGAACCCCAGGCCCCTGCTGCCTCCCTGGGCTTCTCCCCCCACCCTTTGCCTCAAGCTCCATTCTGTGGCCTTAAACCCCAGGATTACCCTGCTTCTTGACCATGACTCCCCCACCCTCCCCAACCACAGTACCTTGGGTGGTCACCCATGTCACCCACCTGTAAGGCCAGCCCTGGTAATAGCTACTAAGTCTTTATTTTAAGACTTTATTTAATTGGTGTTATTAAGTCTATAGTTTAAAGAGCTTATTTCATTGTTAATGACTGCTTTTAATGATTTAAATCAGCCATGTGCCCATGGGATGGGGCACTCTTATACAGGTCTGAAATATCAGAATGAGGCTGTCATCAAGTAATTCTGCTTGACATACTTTAATCCTTAGATTTAAAACAGTTTTTCTTCAAAACACTCACTACCATGATTTTGAATTAAATCAAACTTGCTTTCGGCAGCACATAATCAAAACTGCATAATTCAAATTAGTGAAATCTCTAAATCTGGTGAAATATTCTGGCTGCCATGCTTGTGGATGAAGTCTGTTTTCTGCAAAAATATGGGATTTCCAGTTGTGCAATTCCAGTTCTTTCCATGGTTTGTTCCCCAGAGTTTCAGTTTTCATGTCTTCTTCAGGGGAAGCTGCCTTTAATATTGTAATTCACTGAAAAATGTGTATGTGTTGCAATTCCCTCTAGTGGATAGGACCAGAACCGCTCAATTGTGTGTTATAGGCCCTGTGCAGCTAGGGGCCTGTGCTTCTGGAGCAGGAGGATCTGCCATCTAATGTCATTATCCCTGGGAAATTCCAAAATGGCCACACTGTATAGAGTGAGCCATGACGACCTAGCTGGCCACTTATTTCTTACACTATCCTCCTCCCTTTTTAGATCTAGTAAATAATTCTCCTTTTCTGTTCTGGCCTCAATACAGGTAACTCTCAAACTTTCCTACAACTTTCAATAGCTTCTATTTGCCTTGCATTACTAATAATCACTCCAATGAGGCTGCAGCTAATTTCTAGCGATACTTTGACATGAAGATAAATTGTCTGACTTCTGAGTATTTTATGGAAAGTACAAAATTAATGACTACAATATTGAAAATCCTTTTATACTGAACTAAAGGAAGTCTCATTTGATCTTTTTATCATCTAGAATATGCAAATAGCTGCATTAAATACAGTTGCAATCACTTTTGTTCTCATGGGTCTGTATTCTTATATTTTAGTGCAACAAGAAATATAGCTATTGCCATCTAAAGAACAGGGACTAGTAATTCACAAAAGTCTACCTTTCTTTAGCACTCTTTATGTACTCAAGAGCTCTTTCTTTCTCCTGTGAGGCTGTCATATCTGTGTGTCAGTACTTAGTAATATAATGCCACTCAGCTGCAGTATAATTGCTCATAAGATGCAATGAAGAGTTCTTGCTGAGGAGAGGTTTTATTTACTGACTTATTTGAGGAGATTACTACTGAATAAGACAAGAGCCATGTGGACTAATAGGTCAAAATAAAAGAAGGGGGGAAATTGTTTACTCAGCATTAATGTAAGTATAAAGTAAGACTTGAAAATAAAATAATTGGGAATTTAGTACTCATGCAACTATTAAAGATCAACATACTAAAATTGAAAAATGTATTTAGAAGAAGCACTGAGATCTGAGTGGGTCCTGCTCATTCTTGCAGTGTAATGCAAACCCACTGACAAAGCCCTCATTAAGTATATTGTAAAAAATGGTGAATACCTGGTTAATAGCACATCAGTAATGTCTATTGGTTTGGGGAGTAGGAAGGTTGGGAAATAGGTTACTGCAGTTATTCATTGAGCACACAGTAATAATATAAGGTATACTAAACTTTATACTAAAAATTGTATACAGAATTAGTAGTGGCCAAGTCCCTCTCTGTTTCAACTTAATATGAATTTAGTCAACAGGGGCAGGCAGACCTGCACTGGGCGCCATTCCAGGTGACCAGGTAATTGCCTGATGGGCTGGTCCATCTGGCTGGAGTACAGTTGCACTCCCAGCCCAACATGTGCACATTGAATGAAGTGGTTGCCTCCGGCTGCTGCTGCTCACAGGTTCTGACTGAGGGCACTCTTCAATAGTACTATAAATGGCCATCACCTACATTGCAGCCCAGACCTCTCAGCGAACTATGGCAACCCTGCGCTGCTGGTAGCTGTGTCTCTTCTCCAGGAGTTAACAGAAGTTGAGAGTGAGAGAGTACAACTCCCTCTCCTGTGCTAAAAGCAGAGAGAAAATACCCCTGATCTCTGTGGCTTTAGAGGAGCTCACCTCCCCCAGAGCTCTCCTTTTTTCTATATCTTCACTGAGTGGGGAAATGAGGATTCATGAGGTGGGAGATCCTGGAGTAGGGGCAGCAGAAGGTGCTTGGCTGGAGACTTTATGGATCAGCTACATCAATGTAACAACACCAGGGACTAAAATTCCAGTGTAGACAAGGACCAAAGCTAAACTGAACCCTTATGCTCTGCAAATGTATAAAAATAAGGGCACTTTAAATGTCCTGATACAATATAAACTGTATTCTCCAAGATTAAAAGATTTGTTTATAACGACTATATGCCTTTTTAGAAAAGAACAGTGAATACAGAACCACGCAAAACAAGTGCATGGAAGGCTTACATTTTGAATGCCTCCTGCCATAAATGTGTGCTCTATGAGATTGTACAGGAATCATACCATTCAGGAGTTTATCTCGATCTTTGTCCTTCTTGATAGTTTATTTATCAAGATGCTGATTGTTTCCTACAATTCAGCTTTAAGATGGCTTGTAGTAGTCAATAAGAGTCATGTCTCGAGCATTCAGAAATATGGTTGCCATATGGCTAACTGCACAATAGGCTGAGTATTGAAGAACTCTTATGCTGTTCACTTGTTCTGTGTTGTAGTGTCAGGAACCTGGTGATTAATCCATTTTTCATCCACTGCTACCATAACCAATAAAATTTGCTTCTCATAACTATAATCTATTCTGTTTTCGTCCTGCACTTTGTCAATTAAACCACCCATGTGGATACCTTTTTCAGGCAATTCTTTTTCTACTGAGCCATTCCCAGTACCACAAATGCTAATTCCACTGATCCATTTCCCAATATAAAATATTCAATTATGCTGTACTCTATGTGAATGATGATTACTAGAGGTTAGAACTAGGGGCACCCAGAAGTGATTCATCCATACTCTAATTCAGTGACCTCCTCACTCCTTGTCAGGGGATATGAAGGAACAGATTCATCAAGAACAATGGCCACATGTTTACAGATGTTTCTTGGTAATCATCCTTCCACAGTCAGAAATGTGCTGATAAATTGATGCTTGATTTTTTTTTTTTTTTAGTTAATTTCCATAGCACAAAACATGCTTATAATGAATCTGTGGTTCTCCCAAACCATCTAACTCAAAGGGAGGACACAGAAGCCATATGCAACTATCATTCTGAGAATGTAGTCATGGTACATTGGAAAATATTGTGACCGAAAAAGTATTAAATTATCTGAGAAATGCAAAGAAGCTTGTGAAGAATATTGGATGCACAACACATCAGAAAAGGATTTACCAGCTTCTCACGATTAAACATGAGAAGGCTAATAATGACAGGGTATTTTCAATACAAGATCCCTTGACTCAGGGACCTGTGTGCTTGCTATTCACCTGGATTTTCAACTTTCAAGTCATGCTGCAAAGCTTATCTATTCTCACAGGCTTCTCCAAGGGGGTAGGGTAAATGGATTAATAAGAAGGACTTCATTTTAGTGGGTTTAGAGAGTTTTTATTGTGGATGAAAATACTTCTGTATTTCTTCATATTTGTTTTTCGTCATAATCTCTCTACATACAGAGTAGATGGGCGCAGTCAAACAATGCACTTACGCATATGCTTAACTCTCAGCACTTGAGTAGTCCCATTAAAGTAGTCCCGTCTGCATAAAGTTAAGAAATTCCTTAAATGCTTTGCCATATTGAAGTCTGAGAGAGACAAGAAAAGGTGTTCAGGAAATTCAGAATGACGGGCGGTTAACTCATATTTTATAGAAAATAACCTTTTTTTATCACCTCAGGTTTGTGAATAATTAAAAATAACTAGAGGATCCCACATTCATATGGAATGTTGTATGTGGGTCTAAATTTAGGAGTTTCACTTGTAATGAGTGACAGTTGAGTAGGATGACCAGGCAGTGTGGTTTTCAGGAATGCATCCTAATTTGAAGTGGCTGCCACAATGTCCCAGCAGATTGTCAAACTAGGATTTTGTCACAGTTTTAGTATGACTGCTTGGCTGGCCCAGCCTGCCACTGACTGGCTGTCCTGTTTCCCTCTCTTTCCCCTTCCAGTGGATCTGCCTTTCACCTCGGAAAAGGAGGCACTAAGCACAATAGGAAGGTGTTGAGGGACAATATCCAGGGCATTACGAAACCAGCTATTCGCCGTTTGGCTTGTCAAGGGGGTGTGAAGCGTATTTCAGGTCTCATTTACGAGGAGACTCCGAGTGCTGAAGGTATTTTTGGAGAACGTGATCCGAGATGCTGTTACTTACACCGAGTATGCGAAGCGGAAGACTGTGACTGCCATGGATGTTGTTTATGTGCTGATGCACCAGGGTCATACTCTGTATGGATTTGGAGGCTAAACCTGTACCAGTAATTCTCAGAAAACATCTATAAACCTCTTTCTTTATTTACAGGAGCTCAATGGGAGTCAGGTGCCTAAAAACATTTGAGGATCTGGGCTGCAGGCCCCAGATGCCTCTCTGCTGGTCCCAAGCATTCAGTTAGCAATGATCTCTGATGAACTGAGTGTGCAGGTGGAAGGGTCTATTTTAAATCTGGGAATACCCAGATGGTAAGAGACATCTCCCAGCAAGGACATCTATAGCAATGAAATCAGTGTCACTATTGATGGATTTTAAAAGGGAATTGAACAAGTGAGAGAGAGAGAGAGAGGAATATTGGGTCAGCTGGAAAGAAAGGCCCAGTTTTTCAAAGGGCCTTCTAAGTGTGCTGTTGGAAATTGTGAGGTGCATAGTGCTCTGAATATTCTATACATGCAAAATGTTCAGGTACACAATTAGGTAGGCCTGCTGAAAATCAAACTCCTGAGCTATCAAAGTATTGCATCAAAAGCAATATTAGCTGGGGCCCAAACAACAGGTGGTTTGTACAGCTTAAGGATCACCCTTTTAATCTACTTAAAGAATGAAACAAAAAAGCTAGAAAGGACTCTTACAGATTTAAGATCTCAAGGTTCATCAGCTGAGATGCGATTATAAGAGAGCTAATCAGTTTAACCACAAAGTAGCTGATACTATATTTTCTTTGGAAAGCGCCTCAACTAACTCTTGTAGTCTCTCTTTCTATTCCCCCATCCTTCTCCCCCCACGTACAAACATTGTAGCCAGAAGAGTTCATTTTAACTGGAGGAGGGGAGGTATATTTAGAATGTTTCCTACATCCTGACCATATGTCAATTTAATACCATAATAACCTTAAAATCTGAAGTAAGAGCTCTCCGAGCATTCATCATCATTCTCATTTACATTTATGCTCATCTTACTGCTCTGTTCAGTTTCAAATGAAAAATATTTCCAGAGCAGGCAGTGCCGTGGAAGCTGCTGAAATTGGCTCCACACCTGATTGTTAATTCAGTCAGAAATCAGCCAGCCCATGCAAGATGTGTGTAGTGTCTATACTGTGCCAAGCCAAGGGAGTGCAAATATGTTCTTCTCCAATGGACTAAAGTCCAGAATTCCCCAGAAGCTTTGATCTCCTGCCAGAGAGAAGGGTAGCTCTTCTTCATAAGCCTGGATGGACTCATTTAAACAAAAACTTGAAAAATTCAAAGCAAACTAAAGCTGTGGAACACAATTAGCTAAAATGATTGTCTATAGAATTTCATTTTATTGGTCTTATTCAGAGTGATTTTCAGTAATGGCTAAAAGATAATACTTGGTGGTCTGGAATGTGTGTATGGCAAGTGCAAAAATGGTGGAAGTTTCCTGTGTAATGCCATCCTTGTCCCCTACCTGTCCTACTTGTGCCTCGCTACTGAACTGGAGGGGTCAAGTCTAAGGGCAAGAGGATAGTTCAATCATCATGCCTATTCAATCCTTTCCTTTCTTCTGAGACTAGCAGGGGTGTTGGTGCCAATTCTGGTAGCTGGTTTTATCAGCTGGATGCCTGTCTACTAGGAACCTATTCATTTCACATACAGGTCAGCAATCAGCTATCACATAGTACTAATTTTCTATCACTACTCATCTGGGAAGGCCTCCAACCTGCCACTTAGAAGTTAAAAGCTCCCTTAGCAATTGCTTGAGCAGTCCACTCCTCCTGTTTTAAAATATTTTTATACTTTAAAGCCTGTTGCACTTTAAAGTTTTTACCTGAACAATGAATGATGTGAGGCTCCCTGGTATCATGTAGAAAATCATTTAATGTTGAAAATGGGTGCATGAAGTACTAAGTCGCTAGCAAAATAGTCCTCATCTGTAGTTTTGATAAGAATTGGATTAAGCAGTTGAATGTATACATAAACTTACTAGGCCAAATTCAGAGTTGACATGTGGGTAATGTAATTTAAACTTCCTCACACTTAGGCCCCGATAGAGCTGTTCACGGTGTGTCAATTTATTCACGTGTAGGAAATCTAACCTGGTATAATTTCCATGCTAAGGCACTGGAAGCTGTAAGGTAAAGTAGGTGAGCTCACTTTCACTTACTTGTGGGTTCACAAATTTTAAATCCCAAAGGGACCATTAGATGATCTAGTCTGACCTCCTGTATAACACAAGCCATAGAATGTCAGTAAAAGAACGAGGAGTCCATAAGCTTTTGTGGGTAAAAAACCCAAAAGCTTATGCCCAAATAAATCTGTTAGTCTTTAAGGTGCCAACGGACTCCTTGTTGTTTTTGTGGATACAGACTAACACGACTACCCCTGTGATAAAATGTCAGTGTTACTCCTGTGTTGAGACCAGTAACTTGTATTTACCTAAAACATATCTTCCAGGTAGGCGGCCAGTCTTGAGTTCAAAAAGACCTAAAGAGATGAAGAATCCACCACTTCCCTGTGTAGTTTGTTCCAATTGCTAAACACACCCACTGTTCAAATAGTGATGCTTTATTTTTTATTTGAATTTGTCTGGCTTTAACATCAACCCACTAATTCTTTTTATACCTTTCTTTGGTTGGTTAAAGAGTCCTTTACGGGTACTTTCTCCCCCTAAAGGCACTTATGTCCCATAATCAAATACCTAATTCTCACACCTTCCTATTAACTGCTTTTTGCTGTACTTCTCTTTTGTGTTCTTTCTACACCAACATAAACTCAGTAAGCCAAATTCAGAGGGGATCTGTAAGAAGGCAGCATACGTTACAGAATACATTGAAAAGTGAGTGTGAGTCTAAGTAAATGGAGCCTAAAGGGAATCTTAAATTGATGTAACACATACATTGGGCTGGAAGGGGGCAAAAAAAGGTATAAACTATACCAACTTAGATTTCCTCAACATATTGTCTTTACTTACCTCTAAATTTGATTCATTGTTTCCAACTGGAAGTGGATTCCTCTGTTTATTTCTTTACAGCAGTGTAGCGGGGTGGTTACCCGCTCCAGCCCTGACAGGGTAGAAGCCAGCCCTGGGAGAGGGCTAGGAGAAAAAGCCCAAGCTGATTGGGAAAGGAGCTACACCTGGGCCACACCCCAATCAGGGCAGCTGGGCCTTATAAGGCCAGGACAGCCAGAAGCAGATTCTCTTCTCTAGCTGTGGAGGGAGACCGGCCTGACTGACTGCAGGGGAATAAGAGGGTACCTGGGAGTGAAGCAGGGCTGGGGAAGAGGCAGGGGAGCTCTAGCCTGGCAACTCCCCAGGCTGCAGGGTCTACCACCCAGGCCCATAGAGGTACTGGGAGGTAGAAGACGGCAGCAGGTCAAACCCTCTTGCCTGTGATAAGTGGCTTTTATACTGCAGTCTGCCCCAGTGAGTGGGCTAGGTGAGGGGACTGGCAGTAGCCCAGACTGAGGTGAGGTGGGAGTAGTGGGTGGGGGCTCCCTGGGGAAGGGAGACCCACAGAGATTGTTGGGGTATTGCCAGGGTGCAGCACCCCAGAGAAAATGGGGCTGGGGGGGACATGGGGCCTCATTGTGGTGGATCCCTGGCCTGCAGAGGGTGCTCCAGGCTGGAAATTGAGCTAATTCCCTGAGAGACCAGCAGGAGGTGAGCCACGGGGTGAGTCCACACGCTTACAAGCAGACATCGCTGTTTGGTTAACTCTACAAATAGTGAATCATCAGGACCAGTTTAAGTAAATCTGGGGCACCCTGCAGACTCATTCAGTGGTAATCTTAGGCTCCACATGCAATAGTCTCTCAATCATCTGCTCCAATATCCTGTGGTAAGGCTGCTAGAAAGGTTCAACATCACAATTTGTGTTGGTGGAAATAGACAGTGGGCCTTAATGTTCCATTACGCTGCACATTTTGTGGCCATTAACACAAGTGCAAAGTGGATGTAAAAACACTACCAAATCAGAATGGCAGCAGTTTACATCCACTGTGCATTGGTGTAAATGACTAAGATTCAGGGCAGTGGAGAATCAGGACCATTGTCACCAGAATTTGTGTATATGTTTGTGGAGGGTTAAGGGAATAGTTGATGGAGATTTCCAGTCAACTATTAGAGGGTGACCTTTGTTTAAACCAGCTCTGTTAATCAAATACAGAAATAACTATTTTAAAAGATAACATTTGCTAGCAGTTACCATCATTTTTTTTTTACCCTTAGAGTAGGATGCTGTAAATATACCACTGCATTTATACTAGTTCATGGCCTACTGAATCAAGAAAAGTTAAGTCAACTCCTCAGGTTCATGGTTTCACCCTTCAGATGCCTTGATATAGCTCCACATGCTACGCACTTCTGAGAACAGCATGTCACTCTCAGTAATCTGTCTGATTTGTCTTATGGATTCTTAAACTAGCCCTACAATTTATAATTTGATTTACAACCAATATTATAGGTATTTCATTGGCCTCCATTCAGGAAAGTGCTTAAGCATGTGCTGAAGGAGATCCTTGTTCAGGAAAACAATTCGACATGTGCTATTGATTTCAATGGGACATAAGCATGTGCTTACGTGCCTTCCTGAATAGGGATGCTTTCATGAGTTAGGGCCTGAGTGAAGGTTCATAACACATGCCTCTGTCAATCATATGTCTCTAATATGTTCATACTTCTCTATAGCTGAGGACAAACCTGATGTTCATGAAGGGTACAGACCACTCAACTTGTGATCTCAAAGGAATTTTATTGAATTGAAAACACTCTCAACATCAAGCCCTCCTCCTAAGGTCACTGGGAAATGAAAAGACACTCAAGGGATGGAGCAGTGCAGACCCTGTTATTTAGGGGCACTGAAGGTCATTTTAAGCCACCTTTGCACTATGCTGATCCTGAGCTGCCCGGTACTGGGCAGCCCCTTGCTGTAAATTAGTTACTATGGGTGAAATCCTGACCTCATTGAAGTCAATGGAATTTTTGCCATTGATTTTAGTAGGGCCAAGATTTTACCCCATAAATCTAGTTATCCAAAACTGAATTTCATAATTGCCAATCTGAAAAGCCCAATCTTGATTCAGGGACACTATCTAATGTATCAACATTCCAGTCTTGTGTAAATGACCTTATCATAGAAGTCTAAAATTGCCCCTTCACACATGGCGCCATATGTGGGCTAGGGCTACCTCCATTCTTTGAGATAGAGAGAGATGGGGTGTATGTTCCTTGAATGACTGAATGAGCTGATGTGTAATCCTGGCTCCATTGAAGTGAATGGGTATTTTGCTGTTGACTTCAGTGAAGCCAGAATTTCCCCCCACATCTTCAACTGGAGTAAAGTGGTATAGCTCCATTGACCTCACTGGAAAGCTGCTGATTTACACCAGCTGAGGATCTGGCCTAACCTTTCATCTTTGCCCCCATTTTCCTGGGGGTGGGGGGAAGCATTACAAAAATATCTGTACTAATTACACTTTACTTTTGTCTTTATCATGCACTGATGAGTTGTTGGGAACTCATGTGAGCTGCTTACTGACATTGCTGACCCTTGGGCCCTGTAAAGGATCACTCTTTTTATTTATTATGAACATCTGTAGTCCTTTTTCTTGCAAAGATAGTCCTGGAAATGTAATCTGCTAAGAATGAAAGGAATAGGCAGCTGGGCTCTACGCTGCAGCAGAAGACTGTATAAGTGTGTGTACACAAATTATTTTGGATGAGTCTAAGGGAGTTGCAGCGGGAGAAGTGATCTCTCAGGTAACTAGAGGCATATGCATAGAGGATTTAGAATATGAAAACAGAAATCTTGAATTGGAATTTGTCCAGTGGGGAGCCAGAGCAGTGAGCAGAGCACAAGGGTGATGTGTTGATGACAATCTGTGTTACTAAGCAGGTAGGTGGTTGTGTTTTGTAGCAGTTGGATCACTTTCAGGGTGTTTTGGCTTGATTTCTAAATATGAATTGTAATAATCAAAGCTGGAAGTCTTGATTGTATGGATCACCGTGGCTAGATCAGTTTAAAAAAAGTGGGGCTCATTCATCTGGTCAGTTGCAAATAAAAGTGGGTGTGCTTTAAAAATAACAGGTGACAGGATATAGCTGTTGGATTATCCCCATCACACAAGATGTGTCCTGATATGTTGGAATAAGGCCCATACTCATCTGCAGGGGAACCAAAGAGTTAAATTACAATGGTCTCCTCTTAAATGAAATACTTTGTTAAAGGAATAAACCAGGAAAGAATCAATTTTTATTGCTTGATCATGCTTCTAAACTGATTGCTACTGTAATAAAATTAGGGATTCCATTTCATTTAAAGCAAGGATAGTAATTTTATTTACTTTTTTCAGTCACATCCCCACACAAGCGCACACAGAGCAATCAGCTGCTGCACTTGTTAGTTTGCTGATTAAATACTTTGTCACTTAACTCTGAACTAATTAAAGAGAATTGAAGCTGCTGTGCATCAGCCAAGATGGTATTAACTTTAACCAAGATTCCCATGCGTTTACTCTTCCACTGCCTGCAGATTTTTCTTTCTTTTCAACTAAATGTTTACTAACAAACTCAGCCTAAATTGGCTGGGTTGTGGTTTCTCTGGTCAGTAGTTTTGTTGGCATTATTAAATAAGCAGTAATTCCAGGTAGTTATAGTCTGTTCAGCTTTGCAACACAGAGGTTTATGGTTTCTGACTAGTGGGAAAGCACTGGGGCAGGATGACTAGGGATTAATATGCTTCTCCAGCAACAAACAAGGGTGCTGGTATGATCTAACACCTAGCTATGGTATTTCTAAGATACCCATCTCCTTGTGAGCTGGGTACCAAAGAGTCTAATGTACTAATATAATTACTGATTGCAAGGACTAATTCAACCAATGCCAGTGTTTTAGAACTGGTCTCCCATCTCTTTTTTGGATGAGTTTCCTCCCAGATATCTGGCAATTTGGATCCATTGATATAATAATTTATTATTTGTATTTCAATACCTGCTAAAAGTTCCAATCAGGACCAGTGCCCCTTTGTACTATGGACTGTGCACACATAGCGAAAAAGATGGGGCCTTGGTCCAAGTAGCTTACAAATTCTTTGTTTTAGTGGCTCTCCTTTCCTATGTATCACAAGCATGTGAAGAAATGAATGTATTCTACATGCTGAATACACTGAATTGTTTCTGAAATTATTTCTCCTATAGACCTCACTCTACACCAAATGTCATAGACAGTCCAGCATAAGTTTGCTGCAAAAGTCTTATGAATGTACTCTGCACATTCTGATGATCAGTTAATTACACTTGGTTCATCTTCAGGTGATCTCCAAGGGTCTGAAGATTCACTTGTGCATCTGTTTTTAGAGAATGTATGGTCCCAAGTCATTTTTAAAAACATCCTTCAGGTGATGCTCACATTGTGAACAGAAAAAACTTCAGGAGACAATCCTTGCAGGGTGCACAATTCTCCCCAAAATCTCAATAATAGAAATAATTACTAGTAAATAACAAAACACATTCATAACCAGGGTTATCTTGGTTTTTAAAGGATACTCAGTGTATCAAAGCCATAAAATACCGGTGGTGTATTAAAAAGCAGAGTATATTCCAGGCATTCCTACCTACCTAATAAAAGTTTTAGGGGAAGTGGGTGACTCTGGATATTGGTAATTGGATAGCCTCTAGCCATCCGTTTATATCTAGCCAAAGGCTCACTTCCATTAAAGTCAATGCCAAAACTTGCATTGACTTCAGTGGCCTAAAAACAGCCCCCACGTTGATAGTGAAGGTCATTATCCTCTAATGGTCACAGTGAGAGAAATGAGTATGATGAGAAATGAGTTGGCCAACACAACTCAGATTTGAATAGATCAGTGTCCCCATCACTAACACGCTAGCACAAATGGCAACAATTGACATCTTTATAGGCAGTCTGAGCAGAGAGCTTGATAAGGAAGTTTTAAACACCCTCTCCTCCTAGAGCTGGACCCTCTAGGTAAGGGTAGAGGCAAATTTTAAATTCAGATATAATTTTTAAAAAATTAAATAGGTCTCAGTCCAGTCTGTAGTTTGACACCCACAACTAATCATGTCCACAATTTTATGCTCACACAATGTATAGTGTTGTGAACTCACAACTTTATTGCAAGTCTTAGTTATATTTGGTGTTTCTGTTAAAGTCCCAGCTTCTGCAATCATGTGAATAAGTGAGAATCTTTTTTTTTCTTACTAAGTTTCTTGTCTTCATGGCTGTGAAGAAATGCTCAAAAACGTGAATCCTAAAAGCTCAAAAACTAGAAGGCAAGTAAAAGGAATTCAAAGTCTATTATATTTAAAATATCCTGATTTTAAGCCAGACTCATGAATTTGGTGGCTTGATTTATGAACTTTGAATGTTTAGAGTTAGCAGTACTATTGCAAATGGAAAATTGGCTGTTTGTTTTGTTTTTTTTAAAGTGGCCCAATAATGCCAAATTTATTCTAAAAAATAGAGCTTTCCTCTGCCCAAACCAAATCAAATACAATGTATTCATAAAGGCAAAGTAAATTGTTTAGCGAAATAGGTATGTGTCTGTGGAATTTAGGAGATTGTGATGTAGTGTGCTTAACAGAGATGCTAATTTAGACTGATATAATGAGTAGTATTCTCTGTACAAGTTTCACAGTCACATTTTTCAGAATGTGACCAAAAAGGCGGTTCACAGAACATTAGAACTCCTTTGCCATGTATTACTGAAGGAGTTAATGTGCTTTTTGTCATGTCACGTCTTGCAACACTATCATTAAGGCTGTGTCAGCCTTTCTACTATAAACTGTAACTTTTAGGAGTTTATGACTTGTCCATACAAATTCACTCTAGGCTGAAAATTGGCATATGACGTCTGAGTCCAAGAGCCCGATTTTTGTAGAAGAAAATAACTTGAAAAACAGCTGAAATTATCAAACTTGCTATTTTTAAGCTTTTCCTTGTGCGCACATAACTCAAACCCAACCTGCTTTATACAAGTAAATTTTTTGTTCTTTACGTAAATTAATTACTTTGCATATTTTAATGCCAATCTTTTATTTTAAAGTTATGCCTACAGGGCAATTTTTGATGACTGTACTTTTTGAATGTGTTATAAGATTAAACAAGCCTACAAAAACTGAAGCTCAAAATTAAGGCTACCACTCATGCCATAGAGTTTACTCTGTAGCAAAATCTAGGTAACTCTCAAATAAGATACCCCAAAATTGATGCTCCCACAGTCACTAGTCATTTTCAAAACTCTTGGTCCCTTTTTCTTAGAAAAATAATAAGGGTGTAAATAATTTTTTTTGAGACTTAAAATATAAGAAACTACCTAGCCCCATCTGTGTTAACACTGATCTTATGGTGGCACTACCTGGCCCCAATACACAAGGAGTTAACTCCAGTTTCCCTTCCCTCTCTCCTTATGGAAGGTGTACAAGGGAGGGAGAATAAAAAGAGCTGCTGGATAGTCTCAGGGGAGAAAGTGGGATTCTTTAGCTGACATTTAGGGCTGAGTTGATCCCCAGACTGGCAAAGTTTGTTGTTGCTTACTCTTTTTGCCAATGTACCTTGTTTAGAATGTATAGGTGTTCTCTCCTGCTGAACAGACCTTGCTGCCTGTCTGTTTTTCATTTCTGCTCAGTCATCCCTCCAGATTACAGAGCCATCTCTTGTTTTTGTTGGAGCCCTGTGTAAAATAATCAGTACAGAGCCACATCCACCTCCTACCCATATAACCCCCAATTTCCATGGCCTATGGGCACTCTCCCTTCACCTCTTTTTGAAGCTCTGCAGGTTGGAAAGTGGATGAGAGGAGACCAAGAGAACACAAGAAAATGTAATATTTCACAGATGTTTTCTCTATCATTATGTTCTTTGTTGTCTCTCCAGTTTCCATTCCCCTCATGATCTTTTTTCATTTCTCCTTATGTTCTTTGTCTGAGACTGAAAGCTCCTTGGACTTCTCTGTAAAGTGCCATGGACATGTATATGAATAATGCACCATGCATACTATATAAATAGCCAGGCATGCCATATAAATGCAGTTTGGCAGAAAGGTATACACACTGCATAAACTATGCAGGCTGTGTAATAATGCTGGGCAAAGTGTATGTAAAATGACATTCCTAAGCTACTTCTGAGCATCAGTGCAGGACATTACACAGACCAGGACAGCCAATGCCAATACTATGGCATTGGGGTAGGACAATATAACAAAATATTTTTAAGGAGAAAAATACAAGAGACACTCTCAACTATAGGGGGTACAAGAAAAGCTAAATTCATCATCTAATTTGAACTGAATTAACTGATGTGGGCAGCACAGGACCTATGACTGGGTCCATCAGGACACAACTCAGCAAGGTGCTGTGGGCTGTAGCTGAATCGCTCTACTCTGTCTGGCTGAGACATTGACCAGCTTCTTGTCCCCTATCAGTAATACATGTTGTACAAAAGCTAGTTGGGGGCACAAGCCAGCTGGCTGGCATGCAAACAGGCAAAGATGGAAAAAAGATGAGGGAAGGAGAAAGTGGCTTTGAGCTATCTTTCTGCCTCTCTCAATCCTAGGGTCCCAAGGGCTTATCACCTAAATTAGGTACCAGTGCACTGGTTCTGAATTGGGCAGAGCTACAGGCTTGCCAGTCCATCCCCTCCTGTCCCCAGTGATGCTCCAAATGTGGAGTGTGAGGAGCAAATGGCATAGAGCTGGATACACTGGCTTTACACTGTCTGCTGATCAGGTGCATAAATTGATCCTCAGTGACCTTTTTAGGCCAGTGCTTTCAGTGTTCAACACTGGATCAGGGGCTGAGGATTGAGCCGACCATGTTTAACTAGGATGAAAGTTACTAAAACCAAATTCATGTGCAGAAGACTAGAGAATAAGTCTGACATCTGTTGCAAAGCAGGATTAATTAGATATTACTTCAAATGATGATTCCTGGCCCATTCCCATGTGAGCAGCTGGTAAATGCACTGTTCTAATCAGGTTTTTTGGATCAAGATATTTTGTTATACTCATGCAGTCTATTAAGACTTTTATTAGTTTAAGACTTTTATTAGTTACATCAGACTATATTCGTTTGTTACAGACTGTATCACAACCTCCTAAATAGCACTTGTATTCCATGCAGAAGAATGACATTTTAAAAAAAATAAAGACTGAAAAGTGAAGCATTTTAAAATTACAAAATGCCAGAATTAGTGCTACCTTAATTTGGCCCCCTTGTGTGCATACATTATGATGCAGTCTTAAATTACATAATCTCATGCTATTTTTTTCCCACTGGACCCCTGCCTCATTCAGTGCACAGTATGGTTGGTGCTCAGGGAATGACAGATGTTCAATATTTCTTTCTATCCTCATCAGTCAGTGTATGGTCCCATACCTTATTAGTTGCACACATCCAAAACATGCACAGAATAAGGAATTTTTAATTCTTCATGGATTTTTCTATGGAGCTCTTTATTGGCGGACCCAAGTGCCTCATACCAACAGTAATGAACCTATCTGCAGAGTACCTTTTGAGGTAGAAAGGTGGTGTTATCCCCATTTCTCAGAACGGTACTGAGACACAGGAAAACTAGAGCCCAGATTTGCAAAAACGTTCCCCAGACTTTGGGTGCTACAATAATTGGGCAGCGAATTGAAACACCGAATTTTTCAGAGGTGCTGAGCATCCATAGCTTGTATGGACTTCATTTGGAGCTGAGTGCTCAGTACTTCTGAAACTCAAACCCGAGGTGTCTCAAGCTGGGCATCCAGAAAATAAGACACATACAAGCAGAAGTTACAAACTTTGGCTATAATGACTTACACACTTTCTATGTGATGTTGGGCAACAAAGCCAGGAGAAGATCCTAGATCACATTTATCCTAATCCAGAGCTGTATCCCTTTCTTTTTGTGTAGCTCCCATCTTATTTTCCACACACCCATTCCTTATTCACCATTCATCCTCTGCACTGAGTAACACGGGGGGTGCTGTGGAATAATATGTGATCATGTAATTAAAGACTGTATTATAACACATGCGCATACACACAAGTAGACAGAATTAAGGTTGCTTGGACTGCCTTAATTCTGGCATTTCCTAATTTTTGCAACCTTTATAATATTCTTTTAGTGTAATATTTTTGTATGGAAGTTTCGAGGATCTATTTTTTAAAGAGAAAAATGGAGAAAAAAGCCCAGTTCCATCATGTGATAGTATTTACTAGGCATTGACTTTTTGAGGCCACAACCATTCCTAACCACAGGCATTTCCTGTGGGGAAGAGATTTTCCCCCTTTGCTTCTCCAAAAGTGAGTGGCAATGTTGCCATTTAATTTTTAGGGTTCGGGTACAGCCCCCTTCTGTGCAGAGCAAGGAGCTATCTCACAGCCACACTGTCACTGGCTGAGTCCCACTCTGGCTTCTCAGAAGGAACCCGGAGGGAGTAATACAGTTCTTCTAACTAGGATTTTGTGAATGGGCAAGTGCAGACTAGAGGACAGTGTGACAGAGAGCGTTATCCATCTTGTTTCACACCCCTCCGACTCCCAAACCACCTCCAAATCCACTTGGAGTGGCAGCCATATTAACCCCAATTGGAGGGGCTTCTGCATGAAGTGGGCACAATACTGCTGAAGTAGCACTCCCCTATTCTGCACAGAACAAAGAGATCCTCACATATAGGGCTCTTTTGCAGATGGATCTACCTGGGATGCTCTCAGGTGAACATTAACAATTTAAGGTCATAGTCATTAAAAAACAAATATATCCAGCTTCTGTGCTGTGTAAGCCTGTGCTGCAGAAAATAGAACTTGAGGGCTGTGCTGTGGGCAATTCTGGTGTATTTTTCTCAATAAATGCAACCTATTTCCATAACATTATGGATAGCCAGTGACTAGTACTGCTAAACTTTGGGCAAAATTCTGTCCTGATCTCCACACGAGTCCATGGGATTAGTGAAGTAACTGATATCAGAGTGGTTGCTTGGGCATAACTGAAGGAAGAAATTGGCTCAGTGATTCTTAAATTATAACAAACTATGGGTAAAGTAGTATTCTAATTCTCAATAGTTCCTTACTTATCTTATCATATAGATCTATACTCCAAACTACAGGATCAGGTCTTTTAGAGTTAATTGCTCTAAGTTGTTTCAGTTTATGTGCCCAGTCCTGCTCCAATAAAATCAGTGGAAATTGTCATTTACACCAATGGCGGTAGGATTTAGTCCTATATGTACTACACTTTACAGTTAAGGTAAACATTCTGTAGACTAAGCTCTTTGGGGCAAAGATAGTCTTTTTGTCCTGTGTTTGTACAGTGCCTACTGCAGTGGGGCGCTGGTTCATGATTGGGTTTCTTAGACACGATTGCAGCACAAATAAACAATGAGGATGATAATACAATGATGCTCAAATATGTTCTATACCAAAAACATCGTAGCTGATCAAAATGCATGTCCCTTTGGGCATCAGATATAAAACAAAGTGCCTTGTACATGAGTGATTTTTCTCTGCCAACTGTCTATAGTTATTTAATCCCTCTAAATCTTCCTGTCCTGGTATCTTTGGTATTTTCTTTGCCACGGTAAAGATTTACTCTGATTACGTATTGCATGTCTCTTAGAAGAAACGATACTCTGAGGTACCCATTTTTCAGGCAATTAATATGCACGTCAGCATTTTTTAAGACCGTTACTTTGACCGTTTCAATTTGTTATTGTGTAAAATATGGGAAATATCACTTATTTTAAAAGGTTATATTTAACACAGAAATTGCATTCGTATACAGTTAAGGTTGTGACAAGCCATGAAATGTGTAAAATTACGAATAATGCAAAACTGACTTATTAGTCAATGGGGTAAATGTTCCAAAGTTCATGATACCTTTGCTTCCCTCCCAGGTGACTTATCAACTCTGAAATCAAAGTAGGCTAAACAGTTGGTATTTTGCCTTGCCACAGGTAAAAGATTTATTTCTTTTTACTCTCTATGGAAAATTATCTTCAATTGTATTGTAATGCTGCGCAAGTATCAAGTTTATTCTTAGCAGTATGTCTCTCAAGTCATGTTGTGAAAGTAATTGTAACTAAGGGAGTATAAAATGTATTATTAGTAATAACATCTTACATTTATACAGAGCCTTTCATCCAGAAGGATTCCAAACCTTTTTTGTAAGCCATTGGCAACGTTTTGCTCTTATATCCTTAAGGTAGCTCTCAACTCCAGTATTCTGCTGTTACTGCATGTGTGGCGCTTGTGTTGAGAATAATGGGAGTTAAGTACATGCAGAGAAAGCAGAAAATTGAAAGGAAGATTCTTTGTGTGAATTGGAGATAAGATTTTTGACTACCTCTTCTCCACAGGAACTGCTTTACCTGCCATTATACATGTCTCCTGGAGGCTTTGGGGGGAGAGGGGTGGTGGGAATTTCTCAAGCACTTAGAGCTGTCTCCAAAATCTTGTGACTGTTGGTGTTTCTTTGACTATCATGTTGAAGGTAGCATATAGTCTTGCTGTGGGTGGCTGCTGCAATCATGAAGGTGACATTAAAGTAGACTAGAGGAAAAAGAAAGCTGGGTCCTGTCCAGAGCAGCCTAAAGAGGATAATTCCTACCATTGGCTGGATTCCCTTAAAGGGAATATACACCTCTACCTCGATATAACACTGTCCTCAGGAGCCAAACACGTTATAGGTGAAACTGCGTTATATCGAACTTGCTTTGATCCACCGGAGTGTGCAGTCCCCCCCCGGAGCGCTGCTTTACCCCGTTATATCTGAATTTGTGTTATATCGGGTCGCGTTATATCGGGGTAGAGGTGTATTGTGGGCATAATAATGCAGGCAGCAATCTTGGTGGTTGTCTCACTCAGAAGCAATATATCAGGCTTTTCCGCTTTCCATTGTACTCGGGTATATCCACACTTATCTCCAAGGTGGAATGTGGGGACTATATCTTGGCACAAAGTAATATTACACGACTATTTAAGACAAAATATGAAAGTACTATATGCTATTAAAATTCCCTCTGTAGTTTCAAGCAAGGTATTGTAATTATCTAAATGGAGTTTTCTGAGGAAGCACCCCTACATTAAAAAAGTGCTATGAAATCTTTATTAAACTATAATGGTCTATGACCTCTGTTTTATTTCTCTTCCAAAACATGGTACATCCAGCAGCAGCACCAGCTTGGGATATTGATTTAAAAGAGTGACACCTGCTGAATCAACAGTACCACTTTCTGCAGTACCTTCTGTTTTCCATAGGCTTTCCCATCCCAGCCCTGACTAGGACTGACCCTGCATAACTTGTATAACATCTGATCAGATCACAGCCTGAGATGGTATGGCAGCAAGTAATGTCTTCAACATGAATTTTACTTAAGAAAATGTTTTGTGTATTTCCAGTTATGGTTTTGTATCAAATTCATTCAGCTATTCAATGGACAGGTCTTATAAGTATCATCCCTAAATAGGATTTCAGGTTTCAGTCCACTCCCCCACACGCAGCCAGGTGCTCCCTTAAGTCTGTGAAAGATTTTGAAAAAACATTTATAATCGCAGAGAACTGGGACATAAGTGTTAAATCTCTGGATGAAGGAGGACAGAAGAGGCCATCAGATCTAACACAGTCAAAGTGTTCTGAGCAGGCTAAGAGGAGTCTCCTGGAGCAGTATAAAAAAGGACAGAAAAAACACACGACTGGGGGTGAAAGGGGAGAGAAATAAGCTAGTATAGCACAAAGGGAAAGGACAATTTTGAACTGACAAATGACAATGAAAAGCAAGGGAAATGTGCATGTGCATTGTGACATTTCATCAGCACTACAGCTGACATTATCTTGGGGAAGTGGCTAGGCTTCTGTACTAGAAGATGCATATTTTTCTTACCTGTGGTTTTCACTCATTCATTCAGGTTTCTAGCTGAAAGCAAATGATTTGGCCACAATACTTTTTTGCTTGAAAACCTAACCTTCATTGTGAGGATGCAAATTCATATGCACAACATCAAAGCAAGAGTTCAAGTAAAGACTGTTATACTAAATGGTTTTGAGCAAATTTTCATTTATTTTTCTAGCTTAAAACATCACTAGTAAATTCATATAAAATCAGTACATTGACTTTGGATCCAAAGTGAAGGGCTTCATTTTAACCTAAGCCTTGGACCCCTGCTAAATACAACCATATTAATACCTATTTTGACTAGAGATGAGCCTTAACTACAAAACTAAAATTAATCTCCAGACTTCCCCATAATTAGAGGAAATTCAGCTCTGGGGCTTAAATCTCCTCTGCCTTACACCATTTTTAACACCAGTGTAACCTGAATGAAGTTACTTCTGATTTACCCTGGCACAACTAGTAGGAGAGTCAGGCTCTTGGCATTTGACTCATATCCATTTATAAAACTTCGCCCAGGCCACTAAGCTGGAGATCCCACTCCCAATTCCCTGGTGTTTTGGCCCCACTTCTGGTGTCCATCTCCTTTTCTAATTTTGATTGAAGGAATGTCTACCGACAAATTAAATTAATGTGCACATACTGTACTTACTCTGTCGTGATACAATAAATGTATGCTGTGACAAAGCAAATGTGTGTACTACAGGGGGTAATTAAAATGTAAGATTGTTTTCAGAGTCAGTAAGTTCTGAAGAAACCTCTCCCATCTCATCCTATATTTATTCAGCAATGTTTCATTCTAATATACAACACATCAATAATACAAAATATGTATATTCCTTAAAATCTGAACAAACTCTAAATGAGTGCAGTGCAAACAAAGTACAGTTTGGTGGTACAAAGTATTTCTTATGGGATCTGACTACATATAAAAACTTATTTTCTATAATTTGCTTTCCTTTTGAACAATTTATAGTGTGTAAGGAGAAAAGTATACTCATTCTACAAAAGGCTATAATTCCTTGTAGGGATTCTAGTAAGAGCACAAACAATGATAGTGCAGCTCAAGAGATTTGTTCATATCACCAGAATTTCAAGATGAAATTACACCCATAATATATGTGCATATTGGGAGAAGCTAATTTATGGGTACATAGTTTAAAAGCTACTCCTGTCCTTCACTAATTGGTCTCTTGTCCTCCTCTTCTCCCTATTCTGTAAACCCTAAACAATACACTGTCACAATGAATCTATCTTTTTGCTAACTTAAAATTCTTTGGAATTTATAGCTTTGTGATCCCACATAGGGATTTGCCCTCACTATGTCCCTTTATGCTCTATGAGTGAGATTGTAGCTCAGGGGAGTCTTACCACTTGCTAAAAAGCAATTCAGATTGTTTGCTAAAACTAACCTAGTCAGAGTGGAAAGCCAAAGTTTAGCAGTACTGGTAAATTCAAAGTAATCCTTTACTACTCCTCTTGCATTAATTTTTTCTTGCAACATTTTATTGGTAAGCTAGTAAAAAAATGTTTTTATAGAACTGCAAAAAAAAGTTCTGCAGATAGTTAAAGCCAGTTGATCTGGGAAGGTCTAGGTTGCTCTTCACATGCTTTTGAGGGATCTCCAAATCTGTGAGGGGAACCTAATCTTTAACTTGACCTGATTAACACATGCAGTGTCTTGGACAAAGCGTACTTTTAGAACAGATTTCAGAACACAGTCTAAGGCTTTTGCTCGGCTAGGATTTAAAGGCATGTCCTAATATGTTCTAACAACACATCTTTAAATCCTAGCCTAGTAAAGCCTTAAACAGTGTACTGAAAACATGAAGAAGGTGTGATAGGTTCCCTCTAGGGTGCTGCCTGGAACTGGGGTACCACTGAGCCCTCTGAATCCCCAGGTTTTTCATTCACAGGCTAGAAATCCCTTTAGCCTGGGTCCAGCACTTCCCCCAGTTCAGTCTTTTGTTCCTTAGGTGTTTCAGGAGTTTTCTTGTGTGGGGCATGAAGAACAGATGATGTCACTTCCTGCCTTATAGTTTTAGCATATGGTGGGAACCCTTTGTCCCAAACTCAGATTGTGGAAAAATACTGACATCCCAAGATGGCGTCCAGAGTCATGTGGCCTGGTCACATGCCCTTGCATACCTTGCTGAGTCATAGTAGCCATTACTTACAGGCTGTCTGGAACATTCACAGGAAAGTTAAGTTCTTCCAGTATCCATTGTCTTTGCTGATGGGCCATCAGCATTAACTGGCTTTTTCATTGTTGTACCAGAAAGGCTAGTTGTGGGTGTCACCCAGAGTAAGCACGATTGAAATACAGATACATAGTCAATATTCCTAACTTTAGATACAAAAATGATATATGCATACAAATATGATAATCCTATTCAGCAAATCATAACTTTTCCAATGATACCTCACATGATCCATGTTGTACAAAATGCATCATATTTATGCCATAATCATAATATCTCTGTGAAGAATATGGGGTGCAGTGTCACAGAAGGATCTACACTTATTGTGAAAAAGCAGTGAGAAAGTCTAGCCCTCAGTGTTTGTCTTCCACTTACTTATTTCCCACTTAAAGTTAAAGGTGGTCAAAAAATTTTGACTGAAAATTTTTCCTGTTGCAAATGTGGTTTTTGTCAAAATTTGAAATTTTCTGCAGGAATTTTTTTTTTTTTTTTTTTTTTTTTAATTTTCCAGTCAGGAGAATCAGAACAAAAAGCCTCATTTCAAAATGGTTTGTCTTGGAATGTCAATCTTTTTCATTTTGAAATGTTAATTTGAAGTGAAAATTTTGTTTTGATGTCAATTCAAAATGAAGATTTTATTTTGTTTGTTTCATTGTGATTGAAACTATCAAAAATTTGTTTTTACAGTTTGATTCAAAACTTTTTGGAATTTTTTGTTTTCCAATAATGGTCAATATTTTGACTTTTTGTTTTGATTCAGAATGGAAGGAAATTTCAAAATGTCATAATTTCCCATGAAAGAAAAATTTCATTTTTCCAACAACCTCAAACTAATTTTTCTGTAAATTGCAGATGTAGGTGCACGCTCGCACTCTTGATCAGTTCATTTCTTGCATTTTCCTGCTTATATATTCACCTGTGTTTTACCTGGAGGGTCTTAAATGTGAGCACGTGGGCTTTTTTATTTATTTTTTAACTATCCATAGAATTCCTTATGCTGTTTTAGGCTAACACGATTATTTTTATTTATTGCACTTAAAAGCACAGGTTTACACAGTATATCTAATTTTTGTACAGATATGGGAGGTAAATAAGGTGAGGGAGCTAATGGCATCCTAAAATCCCTGCGAAGGAAGGGGAACTATGCCCAGTTGTATCTGGCTACCTACCCTGTCAGATTCAATGCACATTTGAAAGAGAGCTATAGCAAGCTTTGCCAGCAATTCAAAACCTGGCAAGCAGTCCCCTCAGCACTCCCCAACTCACTGTGGTTCACTGACTCACAAGGCAGACGGGGGAGAGCATAAACATCTCCTGAAAACTGTGCCACTGAGCAACCAGGAAATTCAGCTTGTTCCAAGAACGGGAGCTGAAACCATAAGGTAACCTTGGAATGAGGCCACAGCATTACTATTTCATTGTGTAGATAGCTAGAGCATCAAGAAGGCTGGGAAGGGGTAGGAACTTGGCAGTAGAGGATCACTGTAAAGGTTTTCCCCTTTGAGGCTCAGAAAGGCAGAGAAGGAGGGAGGGGAGTGTGGATTAACCCTTCAAGGGGCTGCTTTTAAGTATATTTTCACCCCATGGGAGAGTTCATGTTTAATTTTTATAAGAAATCAGATATGATAAAATTCACCCACAGGTGTAAAGATTGCAGGAGCCCCCAAGCTCAGCAGTAACTGCTGCACTGGGGTGTGGGCAACTGTGGCGTGGGCATATAGGTGAATTCTGCGCACCCTAGATGCAGGGGAGCTAGGCTCTGAGTTTGGAGTCAAAACCAGGTATAGTCTCTGGTCACAGTTACACTGTGGGCTCTGGGCTCCAATAGCAATGAGTGACAGCCCTCCTTGCTGGCTGGTTTCACCATGGGGTTTGAACCAGGAGTCTTTAATGCTAGGCGCATTAGTCTGTAGTCAGAGGCTGTTGTAGATTCTTACCTTCCTACATAGCCTGACCATTACAGAGGGGCAATGATGAACACTATAGTAATGTGTGTTAAATGATCTTATCTGATCTTTTGTGATCAAGGTTTGGTTGGTGGTGATGTCAAATATCACAAGTAAAACTATGTCAGGCTGGGCCAATCCTAAGGTGGGAGACAGTCCCTGATCCTCAAGAAAAAAAGCAAAGATGCACTAGCAAGTACTGCTCCTTCAGAAGCAATACTAAATAGAAGACCCTGCCTGGTGCTGAGGGATACAATGTTGCTAGACGTGCCTCTTTAATAATAATAATAATTAATAATTAATAAAAAAGAGAGAAAAAAGAAGGGATAAAGAAACAAAGGTCCTGGATGTAGTGGTCATTACAGAGCCCATGACATTTTCTGCATGTGTGTGAGCGGGGTGTTAAACACAATGGTATCTGGGAAATAGTCCATTTGGATAAATTAAATTCTTTCTGAATCTTCAGTCAGATGCCGTATTATTTTTTGCTCACTGTCCTAAATTGTTGTGCACTCTTACTGTGTGCTACTAAAGGAGCTATCATGTTTCATTCCAGAAGTAAGTGGTTATTCCTGCCTTTAGGATGAAAGGTGTTCTATTTATATAATGACTAGATATCATACCATGAACGCTAATACTGTGAGTATATTTTATTCTTGTTTGTGCAAGTAGTCAGGTAAATGTGTGATGGGGTTGGAGAATACTTCTAATTAAGACTCTCTGTAAGCTTAACATGGTATCTGTTAATAGAGCAATTTAGCTTTATCTATATTTTCTAGGACTTCCAGGCAGCAATTAAACTGAATGTATGTATTATGCCTTGTGGTGTACAGTGTCCCTTGCCTATTCAGGTGATCAAATATAATTCAAATGGGAAACCGAAAAAGAGTGAGGTAATGGCAACTCCCATTACAATGGATTCCTCCCCCATAAGTGTAACACTAGCTTCTCAGTAGCATTAATGTTAAATGTTCAGCTCTCTGGTGAATTATCCAGCAAAACTTTTCCTGGAGAACAAATAAGTATCATTGAGTTACTCCTACCTAAGAACAAAAAATGAGGAGAGACATTATGAGGTGGTCTCCCAATAAGTACTACAAATAATACTTTTATTGAAATATGCATATTTTTTTCAAAGAAAATTATTTAAATATTAGTAAGTTATGATAAGTAGACTAAAAAGGTAAAATATATAATATGGTCTTTTCCCCCAGATGTTACAGTTCAGATATAAAGAGGGAGCTGAATTTGGAACCACTTATTTTTCAGTGAAAAATATTTTTCTATAAATCAGAAATAGCTAATTCTTTTAAAAAAATATATCAGGCCATTATTATTCATCAGTCTTCATTTAGCGGGGAGGGATAGCTCAGTGGTTTGAGCATTGGCTTGCTAAACTCAGGGTTGTGAATTCAATCCTTGAGGGGGTCATTTAGGGATCTGGGGCCAAAAAAAAAAAAAATCTGTCAGGGACAGTACTTGGTCCTGCTAGTGAAGGCAGGGGACAGGACTCAATGACCTTGCAAGGTCCCTTCCAGTTCTATGAGATAGGTATATCTCCATATTTTTTTTTTCATTAACCACATTATAATAATGTATAAACAATGGGTTGTGTATGAGACAATTGCACTGATTTAACTTGGTTTTTAATTGAATATAGTAAACTTGTGCAATAGGCTGCACAATTACCTGTAGTTCAGTTTATCTTAAACCTATTCCTAATTGCTTTGAGCTAAACAAAATGCGCCACTTTTAAACCAAAGTAAGTGTGTTCACACAGCCTTTGGCACTGGTTTAACTGCATCTGTTTAAATTCACACCTTAAGTTAACCAAGGCAACTTTTCTGTGCAGGCAAATCTGTAGTTTCCAATTATTGTGATGTCACCATCCTAGTTCTCCAAACATTATCAGAGTCCTTCTGGAAGGACCTGAATTTCAGGACCAAAAATTCTTGGTGTTTGTAATGTAAACAACAAGCAAGAAAAAAAATATATAAGAAAAGCTGACCTGTCTGTAATATATCCTCAAAGAGCATCACCTTCTTTTCCTTTTCAGACCACTGTTTACTTATTTATTTAGTGGTTTTTGTTATTTATCAGGTTGGGTACTGAATAAATGGATACTCCTGTTCTGAGGAACAGGAGACTGTAGGTTAAAAGCAGTTGCCTGAATTTGAGTTTCTGACTCTTTGTGATTTAAATCAACTGTGACACGGGGCAAGAGGAAATAATGTGTAGTGGCTAGAGCAAGAGACTGAGAGTTAGGGCTTCTGAGCTCTATTTCCAGGTCTGCTATCATTTCTCAAGATGACCATGTGCAAGTCACATGAGCTCTTTGTGCCTCAGTTTACCCATTTATAAAATAGAATTCAAGAGTTTGAGGAAAAATAAATGTTTGGAAGACCCTCAGGTGAAAGGTCCTATAGAAATGCAAAATAAAATATCTAAATATTATTCTATGCAGGAATGCTGAATCTCAAAACACTTTACGCTGTATCATGAAAAGCAAGACAAAATGTGACTGGTTGGGTTGAGCATCTATTACTGGCTTCTCTACCATTGATTTCTTCCTCCATCTAGGAGACAATTAAGCTGTTTAATCTTAATCATTGTGCTACCTGCCAGTTTTGTGCTTCCTAAATTATGGTGTTCTCTTTGGAAAGAAGTAAAGTGTGTGTGTGTGTGTGTGCGCGCACATGTACACCTCTACCCCGATATAATGCAACCCGATATAATACGGGTTCGCATATAGCGCAGGTAACCCTGGGGCTCTGGCAGCGGGGCTCGGGCGGCGCTTTAAAGGGCCCGGGGCTCCGGCTGCTGCGGGGAGCCCCAGACCCTTTAAATCACCGCTGGAGCCCTGCTGCCGCTACCCCGGGGCTGCGGTAGTGGGGCTCAGGCGGCGATTTAAAGGGCCCGGGCTCCCTGCAGCGGCCGGAGCCTGGAGCTCTTTAAATCACCGCTGGAGCCCTGCCGCCGCTACCCCGATATAACGGGGTTTCACCTATAACGCAGTAGGGATTTTTGGCTCCTGAGGACCACGTTATATCGGGGTAGAGGTGTGTATATATAAAAACATGGTGGGGGCAAAAGAGAAGTGTCTGGTGGGCAAGGAGGTTTTAGAGTCAGTGGTTGTGCCATAGGTGTTTATTAAAGCATCAAGAATCCACTGTTACTTCAGGCATTATATACAAGACTTCATTAAAACAGTGTAGGGGCTAAAATAACCTAATGTAGATCATGTTGGTTTACAGGGAAAGGGGTCATAAAGGTGGGTCTGAGTGTGAAGAGAATGAATGGGAATGCAAGGGAGAGTGTTGGTTATAATACTAACCACTGGAGACTGTGGATACTGACCTTTCTCATGACAGGGATATTAACCTTTTGCAGCCTTGATACATCAGGTACAAAGTGCCAAGTAACAGCACTCTTAACCACACTCCTGTGTGACACACCTTTATTATAGTGGCACAGCCAGCTCTGGTTCCTCTCGCAGGCAATTGACTTTAATGTCCCTTGTTGACATGGAAGGTGAAGCTGGCCCAAGTCTTGTATCAGCATCAGAAAGCCATCCAGGTAGCTAAGCCAAAAGCCATGGCTATTTTTAAAATCACTCAAAATTAGTTTACTTGAATCCACAGTCGGGTGACCAGATAGCAAGTGTGAAAAATCAGGACAGGGGTGGGGTTAATAGGTGCCTATGTAAGACAAAGCCCTGAATATTGGGACTGTCCCTATAAAATCGGGATAGCTGGTCATCCTAATCCATAGAAGATTTTGTTCTTGCAGCCGTATGAGAGGGCACCTCTCCTCTATTGAAAGCAGATACGCTGCTACTTGAAGGGAAGAGCAGCAGAGAAATGAGGGCATTGGGAACGGAATGTTGGCAGAAAGCAACAGCAAATTGCTACTGCTCCTACCTGTTGTATTGGTTACAAGCTTGGGGAAGACTGCTCCCGCAAGCAAAATCCAGTTATGAAAAATGAATAGCAGTATGTCAATCTAAGGAAAAGCCTCGGAAGAGGAAGCAACTGCCATGGACTTCCTTCCCCACAGGAAATATTAAGAGACTGTTCATAATAGAGAACAAGCATCTGCAGCCAGTTGGCCATACACAGATAGAGTACCCAGGCAAAAGTAACAAAACAGCAAATGTAAATAACAAGGAGCACAGGAATGCTGAGTATTCAGTGGAAGGCATATTCTTGCATTAAGGCCTTAACCACAGTGTGCACAATAGCCCATGTCAATGGATGTCTGTAGGAAGGTTAGATGGGGCATTTCTGTGGGACTTTTAATATATTAGTAACCTTTTAAGGTATCAAGCAGGGGGATGAAAGGAAGGAGAAGCTGACCAGCACATATATTAGCTACATTACCAGGAGTTGTACATAATCTGCATCTCCCTGCTTGCATGGGTGTGGAATGCCACCAGCACCCCCAGGGTTCTTTGTGGCTGCCCAGTCCCTGCAGGTGTCACGTGCCAAAAGTTAGAGTGTAAATTGATCATTTATGAAGCGTCTCCTCTGATGTCACTGCAGTCTAAGGCTATGAGGGTGCTGCCCAGGAGTCCTTGGAACCTTCTTAATGGGTAGCCCAACCCCGAAACAAACAAACTTTCATATATGTGTGAACCTAGATAAATTGGAACCAATGATGATTTTCATCACAAACCTATGTGAACCAAAACCAATGAGGTTCCTGTAGTTCTAATCCGAATTCTAAACACGTGAAATAGAACATGAATAGCAACTGTCATTCACGTGAACCACTTTTTTTAGAACACCAGTGTTTTTAGATCACCAGGTAAATGAAAGCATAGAAATATTATTATAGTTGTGATCTTAAAAGAGTTAAATTAACTAAATTGATATCATGCTTTATCTGGAAGCATATTTAATTGGCTTATGCTTTAAAGGAACAGGGTGGAGAATGAACGTGGCACTAAACCATCAAAGAGGAGGGTTGTTGTTTTTTTTGTTTGTTTTTTTAAAAAGACTAGATAAAGTTAAGGTAATAAGATCAACAAAATAAAAAACCTCTAGTACTTTTCAAGTTTGCTGCCAGAATTCTTAATTGTGTTATATATTATAGCCCAAGTCTATTAATTTTAGATCTGCACAACACCCAGGTGGGTGTAAAAGTTTCAATGGTCAAAGTAGGAGGATGAGAGAGAAAAAAAAACACTAAAAACACTGAAAACTTGGAAATGCCTATGCCCATGACTGCACTAGTTTTTTGTGTATAGTCAATCTTCAGCATTGAGGCAGGTCAGAAAATTATAGAAATGGGCTGGAAGGGACTTTGAACGCTCATATAGTCCAGCCCATTGTGCTGAGGCAGGACCAAGTAAACCTAGACCATCCCTGACAGGTGTTTGTCTAATCTAAAAATCTCCTATGATGGGGATTCCTCAACCTCCCCTGATAATCTATTGCAGTAATTAACTACCCTTATAATTACAAAGTTTTTCCTAATATCTAATCTAAGTCTCCCTTGCTGCCCATTACCTTCAGTGGCCCTGGAGAACAATTGATCGTTGTCCTCTTCATAACAGCTTGTAATGTAATGCATTTGAAGACTTATCAGGTCCCCTCTCAGTCATCTTTGTTCAAGACTAAATTTGCCCAGTTTATTAATCTTTCCTCATAGGTCAGGTTTTCTAACCCTGTTATTGTTGCTCTCCTCCAGACTCTCTCTAATTTGTACGGGTCTTTCCTGAAGAGTGGAGCCCAGAACTGTACACAGTACTCCATCTGAGACTCAGCAGTACTGAGTAGAGCAAGACTATTACCTCCATGTCTTACATACAATGCTCCTATTAATACACCCAGAATGATATTAGCCTTTTTCGCAACTGCATCACATTGTTGGCTCATATTCAATTTGTGGTCCAATATGACCCCCCAGATCCTTTTCAGCAGTACTATGGCCTAGCCAGTTCCCCATTTCATATTTGTGCATTTTATTTTTCCTTTCTAAGTGTATACTTTACACTTTTCTTTATTGAATTTCATCTTACTGATTTCAGACAAATTCTCCAATTTATCAAGGCCCTTTTGAGTTCTAATTGTGTCCTCCAAAATGCTTGCAACCCCTCCCAGATTGGTGTCATCCACTATTTTTATGAGCATACACTCCACTATCCAAGTCACTGGTGAAAATATTGAATAGTACTGGACCCAGGACAGACCCCTAGGTATGTTCTCTCAGTTTGACAGCAACCTATGGATAACTACTCTTAAGTACTTTTTTTAAACCAGTTGTACACCAACCTTATAGTAATTTCATCTAGATCACATTTCCTTAGTTTGCTTATGAGAAGGTCATGTGGGACTGTGTCAGAAGCTTTACTAAAATCAAGATATAGCACCTCTACTGTTTCCCCCCATCCATTGGGCCAGTAACCCTGTCAAAAAAGGAAATTAAATTGGTTTGGCATGAAAATTGTTCTTGATGAATCCATGTTGGCTATCACTTATCACTCTATTATCCTCTAGGTGCTTACAACCTGATTTCAGTATCATTCCAAAATGGGAGGGTTTGCTTGGAAAATTAGATGAAAATGGGCATGGGGCAATCATTTTAGTTGAAATCTTCCATGGAATACTTCAACTTCTCATTGAAAAATTGAAAACTAAAGAATTTCAATTTGGAAAAGTCACAGTGGTGTCTCATAAAAGTTGTTGTTCTGGTGCCTCCATTCTCTCCTTTGGGTTGGGTTCTTCAGCCAGACTGTGTCTCCCATGATGCCCCACAGGCTCTTCTGTTGCTGAGCCACAGTGGTGCATCAATGGAGTTTCTAGCCATGGCGCCTCATGGAGATGTAATCTGGCTGGGGAAGCCTGGTCCATAGTGGAGAATGGGGGCACTAGGCATCAGAACTACAACTCCCATGAAGCACTGTGACAGCATTTCTAACTTATATTTTTTGGTTTTGCAGTGTTAGGGTTTTTTTGACGAAAAGTTGAAATTTTCCATCAGTTCTACTCAATATTTTGTTGATGGTCACTTGCATTAACTGTCTTATCCACTAAAAAAAAAAAAAATCACTCTCTTGCACGGTCTGGGGAGAACATGCTGTTCTTCTACAGGCCCTGTAAGAGAGTGTTTACCTGCTAGTAGCTTAGCTACAGAAAGGCTGCATTTTTTGAGTTTGCAACTAGAGAGGTGTCTCCTTCTCCCAGGATCCATGTGTATGGTTTGGGAGCAATGAGAGAGGCCTTATTTGGAGGCTGGGAAAGAACCCCTTTGTTCCTTGAATCTTTTCACAAGGCCTGTGAGTTACTGCAACTTGTGGAGAGGCTAGTAGAGACTCACTCTTCCTTCCCTAGCCCACTGATTAGGACCAAGAAACAATGGAAGAGACAAGAGTTTGGGTGTAGACAGGTGGCCTTCTCTTTAATTTCCAGATACCTGCATTGTCCCAAGAAGCAATAAGAGCCTTGAGGGGTGGATGAGCCCTTATTCTGAATGAACCCCAATATGAAGGGCTGAGGAGCTAAAACCTGGGGGACATTCTCACCCCCCCCCCCCCCCCGAAGAAGGCCAGGGAGCAAAGGGAGACTGGTAGGGGTATAGCTCGGGGCAGATCGTTCTTTACTCCCAGATCGGTGTATGGGGTCAGGGAACAATGGCAGTTGGGCAGCAAGGAAGTAGCCACATTTCCCCAAGACCCCCCAGTAAGTCCCTTGCAGGAGTTTTGATATTTTCAGGCCCACTCGCTCTCCCCTGCCAAAAAGACCCTTATGTAGAGCAATAGGGAAGCGTCCATTTTAAATGGATGGGTTTTTTTTTTTAATTTTGGGATGTACCACTTAAATGGTGTGCTATCCTAAACTCTATTTAAAAATATAAACAGTTTTCCAGTGTCCCTTGAGGAAATGGCCCCCCTTAAAACATTTGGTCAGCTGAGTTGACTTTCTGAAACAAAGTAAATAAACCATGTAGAAGATGGCTTTCTACATGCCCAAAACACACGATAAAACTTAGAATCAGGATTGAAGTGTGTTTGTCATAGAGGCATTGAGTGGATTTACTCATAGGTTGCCAGTTTTTGCAGAGAGAAAACACCCTTTCCTTTTTTCTTATTATAAAAAAAAAAAACCTAGAGATAATGAGTGCAAATGATTTAAACTAAGTTGCAGTCTGTATTATAGAAGCGAGGAGCAAGACCAGTAAAATCCCCAGAATGGTGTTTGGAATTAAATGTGATGAGGACAGTGGCCTAAGTGGGAACAAATGGACTTCCTAAACAAATCAGTTGCAGAATTTCAGCAGATGAAGGTGATGCAAGTACAGTATGCCACATAAGAGTGAAAGTTCTAGCTCCTGACACCACCAGGACCCAGTAGTTTTTAGAAGGACAAAACATGCTCAACCTTGTACCAGTCAGGTACCTTCTGCCAGATGGGAATTAGTAGCAATGTTACACTAGGGAGTTAAGCCCATGTTGCTGACTCAGTATTTGTTAGTGCGGTAGGTCATTCCGGCACAGAAGCCAGCAATGACCATGCTTTGCAGAATTGGAAGCAAGACAGAGGAAGAATGAGGGTCATTAAAACACTTGCAGCTGAAAAAATAATATTTTTTAGACTGGCAAGCTTTGAAACCACTGTAGTCAGTAGAAATTCATAAAATAAATCTTACCGTAAAATGTATCTTCCAAGAGTTTCCTTTTTATAGCAGGCTTTTTTTTTTTTTAAATTGATATTCAATCTTGGAAGATATTTACAGCTCTTAGGAGCACAATGATTCCTGCCTTTCTTACTGTTTTGATGTTATAGCTTGAAGAACACCGTTTGACATGCTGATCTTTATTATCAACCCAAGGTGGATTATAAAATCAAAGGAAAAAGACATTGGCTTCCCTGTTTCTTAGGGTCACTCATTACAAAATATGCATAAGTGGTGAGCACCCAAATCTACAGATGAAGTAAATATGGAGCTCTGGGTGCTCAGCACCTCTGAAAATCGGGCTCCTAATATTTTGTATTAATTAATCACATCTGAGACATTGCTAGGGGTCTGTTTGTAGAAATTTAACTCTGTACCCATGAAGTCTAGTCACAATTCAAGCTATAACTAGCCACTATTTGTTGCATGCACTACTCAAACCTCCCCCAATAGGCATTACCCTTATAAAGCCTTTAAATCCTTCCCTCCAGAGCTAAAAATGGATGTTGGCTACATGAAGGGATGTTCTCTTGAGTAACTGACAGCGACTCGTATTGTGACCAAAAACTTTGCTTATGGATGCTACCAGAGGTGAAAGTAAGCTGGTCCAGTCTGGTGTACCGGCAAGAGCTGGTATACCCATGCCAGACCGGCTACTCTGGCGGTGATTTAAAGGGCCCAGGACTCCAGCTGCTGCAGGGAGCCCCGGGCCCTTTAAATCACCGCCGGAGCTCCGGCAGCCAGGCTTGGGCGGGGAATTAAAGGTCCCAGAGCTCCGGCCCCTGCCCTTTAAATCACCGCCGGAGTTCTGCCACCGCTACCCCAGCCCTAGCCCAAGCCCTGCCGCCCCGGGGTAGCGGCGGCAGGGCTCCCGCGGTGATTTAAAGGGCCCGGAGCTCCACGGCGGCCGGAGTCCTGGGCCCTTTAATTCGCCCCTGAGCCCCGGGGCTCCCAGCTGCCTCTGCAACTGGTAGCTCCGGGGTGATTTAAAGGCTCTGGGGCTCCAGGGTCTTTAAATCTTGAAAGGCCCCGCCTCTTCCCATAGAGGCCACGCCTCTTCCGGTTGAGGCCACGCCCTCTCAGGACTCCAGCATACCAGTAAGTCCTTTAAATTACTTTCACCCATGGATGCTACAGAAAAACCATAAATAGATCATTCTCAAATAGTCCAAAGTTTACCAAGGAAATTAGTTCTATTGTGACCGATCAGATGAGGGAAAATATTTTTCCATTTCCCTTTTCTCTTACCATGGCAGGAACCCAAAGTTTACAAAATAAGATTGTTCCATTCTACTAATAACACTATTAAACCCAGGTATCTAGTGCAAGACATTCTATGGAATTTAAGTTGCAAAGGGGAAATCTAAAAAGATAAAAATGGGTTTGGGAGGAAAATATCTTAGTGTAACAGTACCGTGGGGGTATTAAATGAAGTGCAAACTGGGACCACAACTATAGAAAGATTTAGAATGAGAAGACTTGCATGACTGATACCTAACAAATGAAAACTTATTTGTGTCTACCACAGTGGAGAAATTCAAATTTCAATCAAAACAGATTGTATATTGTGACAAAGCTCTGTCCTTGTCTCCATGGGTCCCACATTTCCTGGCGGATTTCACTAGCCTCAGAGGCTCCCTGTGACCCTCCACGTAGCCCTTCTCTCTCTACAGGCAAGGGTCACAGCCTACTGAGCCATTTTCATCATAAGCTACCAAGGGAGGTGAGAAAAATCTATCCTCCCTTACAATCATAATACTCAAAAACCAGTGGGAGAACACTTTAACCTGTCTGGCCATTCAATGACAGACCTGCGGGTGGCTATCTTACAACAGAAAAACTTCAAAAACAGACTCCAACGAGAGACTGCTGAGCTGGAATTGATATGCAAACTAGACACAATCAACTCAGGATTGAATAAGGACTGGGAATGGCTGAGCCATTACAAACATTGAATCTATCTCCCCTTGTAAGTATTCTCACACTTGCTTCTTATCAAACTGTCTGTACTGAGCTATCTTGATTATCACTTCAAAAGTTTTTTTTTTTTCCCCTGTTACTTAATTGGCCTTTCAGAGTTGGTAAGACAACTCCCACCTGTTCATGCTCTCTGTATGTGTGTATATATATCTCCTCAATATATGTTTCACTCTATATGCATCCGAAGAAGTGGGCTGTAGCCCACGAAAGCTTATGCTCTAATAAATTTGTTAGTCTCTAAGGTGCCACAAGTACTCCTGTTCTCCCTTACACAGTCTCTGTTGTCTCCCAGTCTCAGTGATTAATCAGGGAGGCAAAGGGGAGAGCCAGGGCCCACCCTCTACTCCGTGCTTCAGCCCAGGGACCCTAATAGTATCAGTTATGGTAGCTGACTTTTTAGAGACAGGACATGTACAATTCCCTGGGCTACTTCCCCACAGCAGTCCCCACCCCCACTTCCTCAAGCTCCACTTCACTCTTACCTCAGGGCTTGCTTCATTCCTTGTGCCTGATATGGTGTGTACGCCTTAGGCTCTCCAACAGCACAATTTTCTCCTACAGCTCCTGACATGCGCACCCACCTGACTAACTGGGAGGCTTTTAACTAGTTTCAGCCAGCCCCTGATTGGCTTCAGGTGTCCCAATCAACCTAGTGTCCTCCCTGCCTTCTGGAAAGATCTTAATTGGCCTCAGGTATCTTGATTAACCTGCAGCAACTGCTATTTGGTTACCATGGTAACAGGGATTTGTTTAGCCTGGGGCTAACATACCTGTTTCTCACTACTTCCCTATAGCCATCTGGCCTTGCCCCGGCACATATCCCCCCCACTCTGCTCAACACCATAGAGTTGGGCAATTTGGGACACCAGGCAGTGTGCTCGTGACAGACCATCAGCGTTGCCGTGGTGTCATCCAGCCCTGTGCTGTATGCGGAACTGGAACAGTTGGAGGGATAAGAACCACCTGGTGACCCTTGCATTCTTTTCCTTATTCTGCTGCATCCACTGGAGTGGTGCATGGTCGGTCACAAGAGTAAATCGCCTGCCTAAGAGGTAATAACGCAATGTCTCCGTAGCCCATTTGACAGCAAGGCATTCTCTCTTGACTACTGCGTACTTCTGTTCTCTTGGGAGCAGCTTTCTGCTTAGGTAGAGGATCGGGTGGTGTTCTTCTCCAACCATTTGTTACAGAACCCCCCCCAACCCCACCTCGGAAGCATCTGTTTGTAAAATACATTCCTTGTTAAAGTTTGGTGCTATGAGTATGGGGTCATTACAGAGGGCCGTCCAAAGGGCTATGAATGCCCCCTCTGATGCGTCGGTCCACTTCACCATGTCTGGACCTCAGGCCTTCACCAGGTCCATTAGGGGATTTGCCCTAGTGGCGAAGTGGGGAATAAAACATCTGTAATAGCCTACCATGCCTAGGAACGCATGGACCTGCTTCTTTCGGGTCGGCCGGGGCCAGCTTTGAATCGCCTCTAGCTTATTCGTTTGGGGCTTCGCTATGCCCCTTCCTACAATCTCTCTCAGGTACCTAGCCTCTGCTAGCCCTATGGTGCATTTAGCAGGATTAGCGGTGAGGCCAGCCCACCTTAAGGTGTGCAGTACTGCCTCAAATTTCTCCACATGGGTTCCCCAGTCTGGCGTATGGATGATGACATCATCTAGGTACGCGGCTGCATAACTAGTATGCAGCCGCAGCAGTTTATCCATGAGGCGCTGGAATGTGGCCGGGGCCCCATGTAACTCGAAAGGGAGGACAGTGTACGGGAATAGCCTGTCCGGGGTGGAGAACGCTGTCTTTTCTTTAGTCAGTGGAATACCCTTTTGTCCGATCCAGTGTAGTCAAGAATCGGGCACTACCCAGTCGATCAACAAGATGCGTGATATGGGGTATGCATCGAATTGGGATACTTCATTCAGTCAGCGAAAGTCATTACAGAATCTCGTGGTACCACCAGGTTTAGGCACTAAAATGATTGGACTGGATCACTGACTGTAAGATTATTCATTACCCCCAATTCTAACATTTTCTTTACTTTGGCCTTGATTTCTTCTCTTTTGGCTGCTGGGATACGGTAGGGTCTCAATGTTACCTTGGCTCTGGGGATCGTGCGGATATGGTGATAGGTCTCAGTCGTCTGCCCCGGTTTTGTAGAGAACACATCTCAATTGCGATTAATCATGTCGGCTGCCTCGATCTTTAGGATCAGCATCAAGTTGGGTGATATCCTCACTTGCTCATGTAAGTTATCCTCCTGGGGTAGGGTCTCCTGGGTGACTAAGCATGCCTCTCAATCGTGCCAAGGTTTTAGAAGACTGCCGCACCTTATAGTTCACCTCTCCCACAGCTTTGATCACTTTATAGGGTCCCTGCCACTGGGCCAACAGTTTACTTTCTGCTGGGGGCACCAGTACCATCACCCGATCCCCTGGTTGGAACCGTCGAAGCTTTGCTTGGTAATTATAAGGGATTCGTTGGGTCTCCTGTGCTCTCTCCAAGTATTCCCATACAATGGACGTAACTTGGGCTATCCGATCCCTCACCTGCAGTACATGCTCGACTATGTTCCTTCCAGGATTTGACGACTCTTCTCTAGCTATATCCAATATGCCCCGGGGGTGGCGCCCGTATAGTATTTTGAACGGAGAGAAACCCCTGGAGGCTTGCGGAACCTCCCGGATGGCGAACATGAGGTAAGGCAATACTGTATCCCAATCTTTCCCATCCTGGCTCACCACTTTCCTCATCATGGCCTTGAGGGTCCTATTGAACCTTTCCACAAGGCCATCTGTTTGCGGGTGGTATACAGAGGTCCATAGGGCTTGTACATGGAGCAATGAACAGAGCTCTTTCATCAGCTTGGACACGAAAGTTGTCCCTTGATCAGTCAATATCTCCTTGGGTAGCCCAACCCGGGCAAAGATCTGTACTAGCTCCTTAGCTATTGTCTTGGAAGCCATGTTGCATTGTGGGACGGCTTCCGGGTTGCATAGTCTAGTACAACCAGCACATGTTAGTGGCCCCAAGCTGTCTTCTTTAGGGGCCCAACCAGATCCATGGCTATGCGTTCAAATAGTACCTCTATTATTGGAAGAGGTATCAAAGGGGCCCACAAGTGTGGGCGAGGGCTATGTAGCTGACACTCTGGACAAGAGGTGCAGTATCGCCGGACAACTTCGTGTACTCCTGGCTAGAAGAGGCTCCGCAGGATCCATGCCTGGGTTTGCTCTACCGCTAGGTGTCCTCCAAATAGGTGACTGTGGGCGAGGCTCAATATGGCTTTTTGATGTTTTCGTGGCACGAGAAGTTGATGCATCTCTTGCTCCTGCATTTGCACCATGCGGTACAGGAGATCTTTCTTCACTATAAAGTAAGGTCCTGGACCTCAGACCTTCCCGTCCATGGGTATCCCATCTATCTCATCCACCTCTTTCCTGCTATTATCATATCTAGGGTCCTCCACCTGGTCCCGCCCAAAAGTCTCTCTCCTGGGACTAACCTGCCCGAGCTCCTAGGGGCTGGCTTCTGCTTCTTCCAACAGCTCGCTGCCATCATGGCTAGGACCAGCCTCCGGCTCACCTTCCGGGGTGGTAGTTTCTCTGATAGCTGCTCGTGTCCATCTGCCTACTAGGGCAGTCTTCTGGCCCTGGGTCAGGATCTGGGTTCCCAAAGCTTTCACAGCCTTCCTCTTTTTTTTGTCTTCCGGGTCTTTTGGGGGACTGAGAACAGATCCTGAGAAATCTCAGTGAGCATTGGGGGTTGACATTCCCCCAGTGACGAGTCCCCACCTCCCTCCAGCCTCTCCAGGGGGAGTAAATTATCAAACCCTGGATAGTCCCTCCCAATGACTACAGGATATGGGAGTTTAGGAACTACACCCACTGTCACCTCAATGGGGTTCCCCTGAACCTCTATCTCCACCGGGATGGTGGGGTAATGGCTCATGGCCCATGCATGCACGCACATCACTGCTACATGTTTGGCTTGTAGCAGCTGGCTACTTTTTACCAGCTTACCCGATATAAGGGTGATAGTACTTCCAGAGTCCACAAGCGCTGTAGTCTCTGCTCCATTTATCTTCACTGTCCTGGTGTAGTTATGTGGGGCTAATGGGACGCCCTCAAGGTGGATAAGGGAGCACGGGACCTCCCAATCCCCCAAGTTACATTGCATAGGTTCCTCGGTGCTGGGACACTGTGCTGCTGTGTGTCTCCCTCCCCACATGCATAACATCTATAATTGCTTCTAATCATTCCCCTATCATGTGGGCTAGGGGGGTTCATCCCAGGGTTTCCCCCCCACTCAGGCCAATCCCTTCCTTCTGGGGTCCCTGCTGGTTTTCGCCCCCCCTTCTTCCACCTAGGACTCCCCAGGGGTTTGGCTGCCAAACCTTCCAGGGTTGGGGTCGGGTGCTTGCTTTGAAAGGGGCCTTCCTTGGGTAGTCGGGTCAATTCCCTGGCTGTCATGCGTCTTTCTACCAGCATGATCATCTCATCATAGGTGGACGGATCGTTCTGGCCTACCCATTTGCGGAGATCTGGTGGCAGTCCTCACATGAAATGGTCCATGACCAGGGTCTCCAAAATCTTCTCTGGACTGCACATGTCGGGCTGTAACCACTTCCACGCGAGGTGTCTGAGGTTGAATAGCTGGGACCTCGGGGGTTTGTTCCCCTGGTATTTCCACTCATTGAACCTCTGGGCCTGTACCGCTGCCATCACTCCTGATCGTGCTAGGATTTCTGCCTTCAGCCAGGTATAATCAGTGGCATCCGTGGCAGGCATGTCAAAGTAGGCCTTTTGGGCCTCTCCACACAAAAAGGGGGTGAGAATGCTGGCCCACTGCTCCTGGGGCCACGCTTCCCGCTGAGTAGTCCTCTCGAATGAGAGGAGATATGCCTCTATGTCATCTTCCGACATCATCTTTGGCAGACAACCAGTGGCCCTGGACCCCCAGGCCTGGGTGGTGAGGATCTTCAGCTGGCCCACTACCTCTCATAAGAGGGCACAATCTTGGGTCGCCTGGCCCATCAGTAATTGATTGGTTTCCTGCTGTAGACACATAGACTCCTGTTGCGACATTGCCTGAACCCGGGTGGCCTCCTGCTGGGCTGCCGTGGCTTGTACCAGAGCTCTTACCACCTCCTCCATTGTGGTACAAAGCAAACAAACAAAACAAAAATCCAAACCCCCAGTGCACTTTAAAAAAAAACAAAAAACACATCTCTTTTCTTCTGCCACGCTGTGAATGATTATCCTGCCCCTAACACCAGTTGAGACAAATCTCTGTCCTTGTCTCCGTGGATCCCGCATTTCCTGGTGGATTTTGCTAGCCTCAGAGGCTCACTGTAACCCTCCATGTAGCTTTTCTCTCTCTAGAGGCAAGGGTCACAGGCTACTGAGCCATTTTCATCATAAGCCAGCAAGGGAGGTGAGGAAAAGCTATGCTCCCTTGCACAGTCTCTGTTGTTTCCCAGTCTCAGTGATTAATCAGGGGGACAAAGGGGGGAGCCCGGGCCCACCCTCTACTCCAGGCTCCAGCTCAGTGACCCTAATAGTATCAGCTATGGAAGCTGACTTTTTAGAGACAGGATGTGTATAATTCCCTGGGCTACTTCCCCACAGCAGCCCCCACCCCCACACTTCCTCAAGCTCCACTTCACCCTTACCTCAGGACTTGCTTCATTCCTTGTGCCTGATATGGTGTGTACTCCTCAGCCTCTCCAACAGCACAATTTTCTTCTACAGCTCCTACCATGTGCACCCACCTGACTAACTGGGAGGCTTTTAACTAGTTTCAGCCAGCCCCTGATTGGCTTCAGGTGTCCCAATCAACCTAGTGTCCTCCCTGCCTCTGGAAAGATCTTAATTGGCCTCAGGTGTCTTGATTAACCTGCAGCAACTGCCATTTGGTTACCATGGTAACAGGGATTTGTTTAGCCTGGGGCTAACATACCGGTTTCTCACTACTTTCCTATAGCCATCTGGCCTTGCCCCGTCACAATCTAAAAACATATTAAAATAAAGGACGTTTTTCTTTTTTTTTTTTTTTTAATAAGAAAAAGAAGATTCGTGAAGGGACTATGGGAACCTCGCAGGCATGTATTATCATTCATTACGTAATGTAGCACATCAGGAAAAATAAATCAAAGAATTTGGGTGAAGGCCAGAAACATTATTAGCACCCAAAACAACAACTAATCAGGGTGAGCCATAGTACTCTTAGAAGGCTGAAATCCAGGTGTTCAGCTTTTTAATCTTCATTATCTCACAACATGACCACATATTGATGTAAAGGAGGGGTCCACTTGCCGAGGCTGAGGAGACAGACTACAGATGGAAACATAACTGTGGAAGAAAATTAGAAAGGAAGATACAGTAGCAGCATCCTGCAGAGGCCAAAGACCACTGTTGCATCTGCTTCCAACAGTTTTTCTGACCTGTAACAAAATTGCCACATGGAGAGGGTGCGGGAAACAGAGTTGAAAAGTTATACCCTTCCCAGTCACTGACACGTGAAATTTAGCCAGCGATAGCTGAACTAATTCTCAGCTGTCACTCTTATTAGTGCAAGTGAAGTGTAGGCAGGAACACAAAAAAAAGACATTAATTTTGCTTATTCTGCATTAAGTGTAGTGGCACTCAGCCTGTCTTCCTTCCCTACCAAAGATTATCACACTGTTACAGTCAGTGCCACTGACCATATGTGTGAAATTCACAAGGCCAGGAAATATAACAAGCTGAATGGACATTTTCTCCCTCTTCCCCCCAACTTTGTGATGCAAATCAGGGTCTCCTGGTTAAAAACTGAAGGTTTTATTTCTGCATCTGAGTGCAATTGGTGCTGGTTTGAGAGCCTTGAAACTCTTTTTATCCACAGAATGAAAGAGTAGGGGCAGCAACAATGCAAGCTTCCCTGCTTGACCCTGTCAATGTTTTCAACCCAGACCTGAGGATGCAGTGAGAGGGTATTTCCTTTTGGTTGCTTATTGTCCTTGTTTGTTTCCCTCAGGCTGTCAGCAAAGGGAGAGAAAAGGCTGCCAACTATGACTTGATGAGGAATCATGCCCATTAGGAAATTAACTGAGATCACATACTTACTACACATGTCATTGGATGGGGCGAGGGGAAGGGGGAACCCATTTGGTTTTGCTCATTGGCAATGCAATAAAACTGTTCCCAGGGGGCAGGAAGGGATTGATTTTTGTGTGTGTGTCTGTGTCTTGTCATAAACTCGTCAAAAAGCAAATGTCACCAGCTACCTAGTGTACATGAACATTCTGTTAGTGCCTATTCGCTAGGGATAGAAAGCCTCAGCACTTCCCAAAACATATTTAACATGATGGGAGTTAAGCCATCTTGAAACCTTTTAAAAACATCACATGAAACTGACTCAAAGCTCCAAACCCAGAGCCTTGCTGACGATAATGAGGAAGTTAAATCAACTTTACTCTGGGATTACCTTGCCCTTCCAGGTGTCCCCTTGGTCAGGAGTAATTTATTAGAAGATTACCTCTATTAAAAAGAACTCTCTATCCTCCTTGGAAGCATTTTCTTCCAAAGACTAAAGAGCTTATGTTAGTCTTTAAAAAGCTGGTTAATCAAAAGGACGTCTGAGTTAATTTCCCTTCCATTCTTTGAAAAGAGCTGGCATTGTAGGTGGGTGTCCAGCTAACCACACCAACCATTCACCTCCATTTCTTTCCTAAACAAATATACAAATTCAGTCTGTTCAGAAGCTTTTTGCACGTCGTATTACATTTGTATAACTTCAGTCAAGTTCGAGTGATGGGTCAGCTGTCTAACAGCAACCAATTTCAATTTGCATTTTAAAGTTATTAATTAACAGTACATTGGCTGAATTTCTCTTTTGCATAGCTGCATAGTAAATAATACAACATAGGGAGGCGTTAAGATATTCCCAAAGTATCCTAGCAGACAGGGTCAATGGCATATTTATTAACTTAAAAAATAGATCAATCTGTTCTTGTAGGAGCAGGATAAAAGGTGGTTCTGTCAGTAAGAAAGTATTAAATCTCCACCTGTTAACTCAGAATACAGAGTAAGCAGAGGGAGTTTAAATAACAAATCAATGCTTACGTGATCTGATAGTCACATCTGTTCCTCTGAAGTCTGTATAACTATGTCCCTTAAATGGGTGAAGATATAATTATCGGTTTCTTAAATAAGGACAATAAAATATTAAAATAATGTGACGGTCCTGGTTTGAGGGGAGAAAAAGCAACAAAAGGAAGGAAAAATTCTCACTTTCTTTATATATTAATAATAGTATTTAGCACTTACATAGAGCTTTTCATTAGTAAAACTCAAAGCATTTTGCAAAACTTGGTAAGCATTATTGTCCTCACTGTGCAGAAGGGGAAACGGACGGACCGAGATGTTCATGGGATTGATGCAGTCACAAAGTGGCAGAGCCAAGGAATGCATCCTAGGTATTCAAACTGAGGTCAAAAAGCTGTCAGGGAGTCAGTGGGAGTTTCAGGTGCACAAGGAGTCCTTGCACTATAACATGCTCAAGTTATTCTTTTGCAAGTTTGGGTTCATAGTTTACTGTTTCACTTCCCAGGCTGTAAGGGGCAACACAATCTGGTCAATACACAGAATTCAGGAAGAGTGGTCCAGTGGATAGAGTATCACTTACCTGATACTCCCTGACAGTTTTTTGACTTCAGCAAGAATTTCAAGTGCATTAAGAACTCAGGATCAGTCCCTATAAAATAAAGGATGACGGAGTAAAACAGTTAACTCTGTGTATTTGATAGTGCACCTCAATACTCTGTAAATGTACTAGATTTTAGTTGCATTGTAGAAAAGGAATCAGCAGGTAAAATATGAAGAGAAAAATGTAGCTTGGCAATGGAAAAAGGCAGAGTTGACTTTAATCAACACCGTACTAAAATGAAGGCCACCAGACTAGAGGGTTTACTGTGTATTGTGCATAAGCATTTCAATAAAGGACTTTTATCACTTTGGTGTATGATCTGGGTCCATGGGAGGGGTATTTCTTGCAGCATGGAAATGCCAACTACATCTTATGGGGCCCATATATGCAATCCTCATGCACAATGAACTGCAGTTAATATCCAGAGGCGTTACAGGCTCACAAGGAGACATTAATGAATATTTGCATATGCTGAATATTCATATCCTTTTAGCTTATGACACCAACCCCAGTCTTGAGCCCCTGTCATCACATCAAAAGGGTCTAAGTGTAAAATTATGCATTAGCAGTTTCTTAAAAGTTGCATGAAAAAGTACTAAACCATGTTACGTAGGCAGATATAAAAATTGAAAGTATTAACTATTATAATTTATCATCCTTATGTCCTCTGCATGAATGCCACAACCTATTTCTTTATGTTTAGCATACTTTAAAGAATTATTTAGGTCCCAGTCCTGCAATGAACTGTCTAGGTCAGGGATCGGCAACCTTTGGTACGCGGCTCGCCAGGGTAAGCCCCCGATGGGCCGGGCCAGTTTGTTTACCTGCCGCATCCGCAGGTTCGGCTGATCACGGCTCCCACTGGCCACGGTTCACCGCTCCAGGGCAATGGGGGCTGTGGGAAGCAGTGGCTAGCACATCCCTCAACCCGCGCAGCCCCCATTGGCCTGGAGCAGCAAACTGCGGCCAGTGGGAGCCGCGATCATCCAAACCTGCGGACGCGACAGGTAAACAAACCAGCCCAGCCCACCATGGGGTTTACCCTGGCGAGCCGCGTGCCAAAGGTTGCCAATCCCTGGTATAGGTGGACTCACTGTACTCAGGTGGAGCTCATTGCAGGACTGAGTTTTTAGTATGGAAAAGGATTATCTTACCAAATATCAGCCTGAGATCTTGTAAGCCCTGCTCCTATGAAACTCTCTTTTAATTGACTTCAATCTTTTTAAAGTCATTGAGAGTTTTGTATGTAGAGGTGGCACAGAATCAAGCCCAACATAATAATAATTAGGGCTGTTGATTACTCACAGTTAACTCACGTGATTAACTGAAAAAAATTAATCGTGATTAATCGCACTGTTAAACAATAGAATACCAATTGAAATTTATTAAATATTTTTGGATGTTTTTCTACATTTTCAAATATATCAATTTCAATTATAACACAATACAAAGTGCACAGTGCTCACTTTATATTATTTTTATTACAAATATTTGCACTGTAAAAATGATAAACAAAAGAAATAGTATTTTTCAATTCACCTCATACAAGTACCATAATGCAATCTCTTTATCGTGAAAGTGCAACTTACAAATGTAGATTTTTTTGTTACATAACTGCACTCAAAAACAAAACAATGTAAAACTTTAGAGCCTACAAGTCCGCTCAGTCCTACTCCTTGTTCAGCTAATCGCTAAGAGAAACAAATTTGTTTACATTTACGGGAAATAATGCTGTCCACTTCTTAATAATAATGTCACCTGAAAGTGAGAACAGGCATTCGCATGGCACTGTTGTAGCTAGGCATCACAAGATATTTACGTGCCAGATGCGCTAAAGTTTCATATACCTCTTCATGCTTCGGCCATCATTCCAGAGGACATGCTTCAATGCTGATGACACTTGTTAAAAAAATAATGCGTTAATTAAATTTGTGACTGAACTCCTTGGGGGGAAATTGTCTGTCTCCTGCTGTTTTACCTGCATTCTGCCATATATTTCATGTTATAGCAGTCTTGGATGATGACCCAGCACATGTTGTTCATTTTAAGAATACTTCCACTGCAAATTTGACAAAATGCAAAGAAGATACCAATGTGAAATTTCTAAAGATAGCTATAGCACTCGACCCAAGATTTAAGAATCTGAAGTGTCTTCCAAAATCTGAGAGGGATGAGGTGTGGAGCATGCTTTCAGAAGTCTTAAAGGAGCAACACTCTGATGTGGAAACTACAGAAACCAAACCACCAAAAAAGAAAATCAACCTTCTGCTGGTGGCATCTGACTCAGATGATGAAAATGAACATGCTTCAGTCCGCACTGCCTTGGATCGTTATTGAGCAGAACCCATCATCAGCATGGATGCATGTCCTCTGGAATGGTGGTGGAAGCATCAAGGGACATATGAATCTTTAGCGCATCTGGCATGTAAATATCTTGCGACACCAGCTACAACAGTGTCATGCAAACACCCGTTCTCACTTTCAGGTGACATTGTAAACAAGAAGCAGTCAGCATTATCTTCTGCAAATGTAACCAAACTTGTTGTCCTGAGCAATTGGCTGAAGAAGAAGTAGAACTGATTGGACCTGTAGGCTCTAAAGTTTTACATTGTTTTGTTTTTGAATGAAGGGATTTTTTTTTTACATGATTCTACATTTCTAAGTTCAACTTTCATAATAAAGAGATTGCACTACAGTACTTGTAGTAGGTGAATTGAAAAATACTATTTCTTTTGTTTTTTACAGTGTAAATATTCATAATCAAAAATAATAATATAAAGTGAGCACTGTACGCTTTGTATTCTGTGTTGTAATTTAAATCAATATATTTGAAAATGTAGAAAACATCCAAAATATTTAAATAAATGGTTTTCTATTATTGTTTAACAGCTAGATTAATCACAATTAATTTTTTTATTCGCTTGACAGCCCTAATAATAAGTATCATTATGTTATTATTAGGTCTTATCATTCATAGCTCTCAAAGTACGTTGCAAAGAAGGTTAGTATCATTATCCTCATTTTACAGATGGGCAAAGGGAGAAACAGAAGAAGTGAAGTGACTTGCTAAAGGTCACCCAGAAGGTCAGTGGCAGACTGGGAATAGCATACAGGTCTCCTGAGTCCTAGTCCAGTGCTCTAACCACTAGTCACAGTGCCTAGTTCTGCCTCAGTTTAATCCCACCATACACACATCATTTAAAAAAGAAAATATGAAACTTATCTGCACATATTTTATACTGTGCCTCACACTATGTACACTTCAGTGCTCTTGCTAGTCATGTAAAATTGCCATTATAATAATGAACAATTTACTATATATTTTAAGATACACTGGACACTGTATGGCTTACCACCTGTACAGAAACACTGGTTGTTTCTCCTTTTTTGGGGTTAACAATAGCATTATTCTCCTGTAATTTAAGCAAGCTGATTTCTCTCCTCTTTTGGGGGGGGGCGGAGGGGGGGGAATGATGTAGCTCCTTTTTCAGTCTTATGGCATTTGAACAGTTTCCCAAACTTTTAAGACAACTCTATGAAGCCAGTGAACTAACTCCAGATCTCCACTCTTTAACAGTTCTGATGAAATACTGTCAAGACCAGGTGCTTTATTATTTCATAACTATGTGTGACTGCAAGCATCACTTCCTCTAATGTCACCAGCTTGTTTTCTGGAGGGTTCATTTTTTAATTAAGTTGTAGCTTATATTTTACATAAGTTGTGTATCAATATCCTGCAAGTATTTTCCATTTTAGTCCTTAACTGGTGAAAACCATGAGAATGGACATCCAGTTAGTACATTCAAAGTCTCAAATATACATTTCTGGTCATGTCTTTCAGAGGCTTCCTCAATGCACTGTGCCATACTATTCCACCATTGATTATGTTCATTGTGACAGGCCCTCCTGACTCGTTCAAGACATTTCTTTTGTTCTATAGCCCATTTCCTCCCCTCTTCACTTCTCAACTCTGACCTTCCAGTGCATCCATTCTGCACAGTCATTTTTTCTCTCCCACAATTTGGTGGTGTTATCTGTAATCCAATGTTGCTTTTTCATTCTCCTTACCCCCCAAAATAAAGTCTGTTCTTCCTCTGTGACAGACATCCAGTCATCCAATATAGAATATTTGTTGGAAATTACTATCATGTAACTATTTAGTGATTGCTTCATTATGAAGCTTATCAATGCTAAAGCGTTTTGATGCAATAGAACCCATCTCTGGAACTTTATCAAATGGAACATCATTGTTGCTATTAGGAGCCAATGACCAGATTCTGGAGCAAGATCAGCACTCCTAAATACACATATATCCAATATGAGTTTAATCAAGTGTTTCCAAACTAGAATATGATCCAAGATTGCATCGTCACCAGATGAATATTGAAACATATTCTTACGGCAGTTCTTGTGCTGAAAACACATACCCATTAAAAATAGTCTGTGTGTGGAAGCAAATTCTAATAGATGCTGACCACTGTCTGTTCTCTCTTCTGTTAAGCTGTGTAGTTCCAATACCAGCTCAAATCCAGTTCTATCACGGCCAATTCTCATGTTCAGATCTCCTAAAATGTCAATATGAAGTCAAGGTGTTGCACTAATACAAAGTCCCCTAACATGGCATAAAAAGCATCTTTTTCAGCATCTGGGCTTGGATCATGTGGAGCATATGCACTGATAACTACTATGCATCCTACCTTTAAATTGAAAATGGTGGCTATCAGGCATGGAGAATAAGCCTGCCAAGTCTCTAGTGCAGATTACCCCCCTCCCCAGACAGAACCAGAGTAACCCCAGTGTGCCCATCAGATGTATAGCAGGCGTGGAACACTTGAAAGGTCTCCACAGGAGCCTTCAATTAAGGGGGCATACTAGGGAGAGGCAAAGATGGAGCAAGAGATATGGCAGGCGTGGGCCAAAGCCCAGGGGTGAGATTCATAGATTCCAAGGCCAGAAGGGACCATTGTGATCATCTAGTCTGACTTCTTGCATAATCCAAGTCATAGGTTATTCCTAGAGCAGATCTTTTAGAAAAACATCCAATCTTGATTTTAAAATTGCCAGTATTGAAGAATCCATCCTGATCCTTGGTAAGTTGTTCCCCTGGTTAATTACTCTCACTGTGAAAAATTTACACCTAGTTCCAGTCTGAATTTGTCTCTCTTTAGCTTCCAGCCATCAGATTGTGTTATACATTTCTCTGCTAGATCGAAGAGCCCATTATCACATATTTGTTCCTCTGACAGAGGGCTGGGCAACAGCAGCTGAGCCAACACTCTGATCACTGGAACTCCAATTAGTTGCCCTGGAGCATACCTGACTATGGAAATTCTGCCCACTTGATAGATTGGGATGGGATGGAGACAGTTAAAAAAGATAATTAACTCATTAGCCCAGAAGGTACAAAAGGCACAGAAAGGAAGTGAAAAAGGGGAAGGTGAGAGTGAATGGGGGGTTGTGGTGAGAGAGGAATGGGAGGGCGCAGGCTGACTGGTTTATTTGTAGCATCAGAGGCATGAGAACTCTCTCCCTTCCTTGCCTCAGGAGCTGAGAGCACCACGTTAGTCTTGGTATGAGGCAGCATAGTCTGTACAGGTGGTGGAAAAGAACACTGTAAATAAACCACAGAAGCTGTTTTACCCAAAGGTCTAAGGGGTTAGAAAGTAGGTAGGAGCAAGTCTGCCCTGCCACAGTTCCCATTTAGGTACTCACAGAATGTAATCAAGTCACCCCTTAACCTTTTCCAGTTAAGCTAACTGGATTGAGCTTCTTGAGTCTAATGCTGTAAGGCAGGGTTTCTAGTTCTTGAATCATTCTCCTGGCTCTTCTCTGAACCCTCTCCAATTTATCAGCATGTCCAGGGCCAATCTGAGCCCCTCTGATTCTGTGCCCCTATAGCAGCCCACATTGGTGAATCTGTCACAATGTCAGGTTAAAAATCACACCAGCAGGAGAGAGAACAAATTTTTTTAGCTGTGTTACAAACAACAACTTAGTTTACTAACACTGAAAGAATGTTTTACAAATCTATTTTACTTTTTGTTTACTGCTTATGTCTTCTTAGCGAGCCCTTTGCTCACTTTAAAGCAATGGAAGATGCTGAGTACCCATCAGTAGGGACAGAAGGCAGCAATCCTGCAATCTGATCTAAGTAGGTGGACCCCTGCACCTGCCTGAAGTCCCATTGACTTTAGTGTAATTCTGCACAGATGTAAGGAAATGGCTCTGCTCATTAGCTTGTAGGATAAGGCCTTCAGCTTGGACAATGAAAATAGACAACTTAGTTTTATTTTTATTTATAGTCCATTTAAGATCCTGGTATTTATATACTAGTGCGGTGCTGCAAATATGGCAGAGGAATTTAATATTTAAAAAAATATTGTTTAAAAATTCATGAAACCCCTCTGTCTGAATATTAAGTTTTGTAAAAATTCTTTCCCTGAATAACTATATTTTGAGCTTGCACTGGCGGTACCCTTTTAAATCTCCTCATTTAATAGATCCCTGTAAGCTTATGATTCAAAATATACAGTATGTCAGGGTTTGTTTTGGTCAGCCATTCATCTAAGATTAGTATAAATGTACATTTTCCCCTACATTTTCAGTTTACTTTGTGCATTTGACAGCACGTTGTACATAATTGGTTCCATTATGATCAGTGTCTCTTGTTGGAGTGCATACAAGCTTGCTTTCATACAACTTTGTTGAAAGAAAAACATTTAAAAATGTGAAAATGTGGTTGGAACACCCCCAGAAATTGTCAGGGGGACCTAAGAGGATGAATAGTATTTGAAAGTGTTTTTAAGTTGGTTTTTTTTTTTAAATGACTCAATTTTAAGTACAGAGTTCCCCTTTAAAATATTTTGTTGGGCTGCTCCAATGACTAAATTTGTCAAAAGTTTAAATTATTGTAAATACATTAATATCTAGATTTTACACAAAATAATATGAAATAATTTGTTCTTAATGTGTTAGAGATTATCTCTATGATGTAAAATATAGATACAGAATTTACTTTATCTCCATAACCCTTAGCACCCATTTTTATTCCTTTTCCCTGTACACACATCCAAATCAAAGTGACATTGCAGGGCTATGCGGAAGTTAGGAAATCTAGAAACCAAAGCCCCAACAACTCAGGATCGGGCTTCAGAGCTGCAGTGTAGTACCTCCTACGGTACTTGATCACTACAGCCTGTGCACTATATGAGTGGCCACTGCCCTCAGTTTGGTGGCTCCCAACCACTGAATCCACATATGCATGGATCCAGCATCCCTTCCCAGTGCCTATCCTCCATATTCCCTTCCTGCCAGCCTGTTTACAGGTAGGTGATGGGTGGGGACGTAAGAATCTAGACAGAATGGAATGGAACCCACCTCCTCATCAATAACTTGAGTCTTATGCATGACCTCTGCCAGGGGATGAACTTCACCTTAAGTTAACAAAGTAGCAGTTCTGGTATTTATTAAGTACCCTATTTAACACTTCATTCACAGGCCAAACTCCTATCAGAAAGGAGTGTTTCTGAAAGCGTTTTCCCTGTGTGAAAACTCCTACTTTGTATTTCTGTTCCCAAGGCCAGATAATCTGTACATCCACTGGAAAACTAGAATTGGAAATTAAAGTTGGTGTAGAATTGGCTGCTTTCCCATAGCACTCCCTTCTGTGCTATGGGTAGCTATATAACAACATTTATTGAGGATTTTAATCTACTATTTACTGTAGATTTCAATAAAAGCAATTGCTCTGGAAACCCTTGTGCTGTTTGATAAGTGTGTTACCAATACAATATGTACTGTAGTGCTTCTTTTAAAAAAAAGGCCACACCAGACAGTGATGTGATGAAATATTGTATCAACAACTATTTTTGTATAATTATACATTTAATTTAGCAAGAGAAAACCTAGTAGATCAAATTCTGCTCACAGTTACAATGGTGCAATCCTACAGACCTCCTTGGGATTGTGTAGATGTAAATCAGAGCAGAATTTGGCACAGTATCCTGTGGGGGGGAAATCTCAATATTTATTGAAGAAGAAAGGAAATGATCCATGTTGTCATTCCATCACTTACCCATCAAGCAAAACAGATTCTTCAGATACTAGCGATGACAACATCTTTCATAGTTAATCCCCAGGGTCAGGAAGCACTCCAGACATCTGCTTCCTTTCCTCCTTTGTGCTGATGCCTCAAACACAGTAGTCTCTCTTCTCAGTTTTTAGGAGTCTTGATAATTCTCAAGAAGAAAATTACACACCACAAACATCTCAGTGTTTGGTAATTATCTTAAGTGCTAGGCTGGGAACATGGGGAATCACCATGAAACATTAGATCAGCACTGGGAATCTAGTCCAGATGAGAGATGAAATTGCATGTCGTATATGTAAAATTATATACCTCAGGCAGAATAGCAAACAATGCAGGAGCTAAGTGGAGAATGGCTGATCTTGAAAGTAGCAAATATGATAGCAAAACAGTGTTACGCTGTTGCTAAATAAATCGAAACCATTGCCAATTCTCAGATGTGTATGTTGTACATAGAGGAAAATCACACATGTAAAAGTAGGGAGGTTCTAGGACTAGTCACATAGCATATTTTATTGCATCCCTTAGGCTTGGTTATCGAGACTTCCCTGGAATTATTCTAGGTTCAAATTCTAACAGGTTTGGTTCTGCCCTTCATCTTCCAAGGTAAATAACTCAAGTACCACGTAGTTTACCATGTGGGAGGCAGTTTGGGAATGATTTCTCAAAAATCAAAGTGCTGTCTGTGCTACATGGACATTAGAGGTTTCCTAGCATTTCTCTTAAGAATATGGCTTCTTCTTCGAGTGGTGTCCCTGTGGATGCTCCACTCTAGGTGTCGGTGCGTCCCTGCACCGGAATTTTTCACAGCAGTACTCGGTCGGGGGAAGGGCACATACAGGAGTCGTCTCATGCAGCCGTTGGCGTTTCCTGTAGCGCGCACCCCCGACCGTCCCCTCAGTTCCTTTTCAACCATCCTCGGCTGCAGACAGAGCTCCGCGGCAGTGCTCTCCTTGATTGCTTCGGGTGGAAGGGGGGGGAGTTACAAGTTACATAGGAATTTCTTATTAGTCTATACATAGTTACATAGTTTTGTTAGTTCCTCTTAGAGGTATTTCTTCAACAAAAACAAAAAAACTTTTTTCTTTACTTAGTTCTCCATTTAGGAATAGCTCTATGGTTTACCACTTCAATTAACTCCCATCCTCATGTATTGCAGGGGGGGAGGCTTAACTGAAGTCATGCCGGGCTCAACGGGGTTTAAAAAGCGTGACTCCTGCCGTGAACCAATGCCGGTCTCTGACGGCCACATATCCTGCATCCGCTGTCTGGGAGAAACTCATATCTCCCAGAAATGCATACACTGCAGCAACTTGAAGTCAAAGTTTGAAAATGCTTCTGATGGAGAAATCCCTGCAACCTCTGCAAGAGACATCCTCCAGGGAGTCTCATAAACTGAGATCCCTAAGTGGTGATAAGGCTCCGACTTCCAAAACTGTCAGGAAGCAAGCCTCGACCTCTCCAACAAGGGACTCTCACAAAAAGAGAGTTTCCCCAGCGAGGTCTTTAGCTTCAGTGCTTCACTCATCTAAAGAGAGCACTTATGAGGCACTGGACTCCTCCGGCACCGTCCCTCAGCAGACCTCTGCCGAGCCCCAATGCGCGGCACCGGAGTCGAGATGTCAAGTCTCCTCCATGGCACCGACTACCCCAGAGCAGAGCGCAACACAGGCGGCGGCACCGCGATCAATGCTGCCGCCATCGGCACCAACTCCAGACTTGATGCCGGCTAACAAGCCGAATCCGGCACCGGTCAGTGCTCCAATGGTTGACTGCAACCCCAAGGCGGGACTAGCACAACTCCTACATCATAGTGACATAGCAGTTTCTTCCACACCGCAATCACCACTGCTCGGCACCGAATACTCCCCGAGCTACATAGTATGATACTATCCTTCATCTCCTGCACCGATCTCCATGCAGAGTGGCGAGGAAGGAGACGTGCAGAACAACCGCTTCTCCTCCCAATGTTCATCGCCATCACAGATGAGACCTACATGGAACACTATGAAGCCTAAGCCTCATCCCTCCGAGCATTCACAGCCCTGGTATGCACAGCACAGCACTGGCCTTACCCATTACCACCTTACCCCGTGCAATGGCCACAATGGGGTCCTTGGGCCACATACCAGAACCCATATTCTGGCCCCACTTGCCCAGCCAGAAGAGGATTCAGAGTACATCCATCCTTACCACTCAGAGAAACCTCTGACCCCCCTGAGACAGAGATAAAAGAGGAAGAGATACTATCACAGGCAGACCTGGATAATTCATCACCTGCCCCACACCCATCTTCTGCACCAGAGGAAGCGGTGACACCGTCTACCCCAACGGCACCAGATGACCTGAAACAGTTCAAAGAACTCTTCAAAAGAGTAGCAAACAGCCAAGAAATTGCTGTACATGTGGTGCAGGAGAAACCACATAAGTTGTAAAAAATCTTACAGTCGGCATCATTGGCCAAGATTGCCCTCCCCATGGATGAGGCTATAATGGAGCCTGCGGAGGCGATATGGCAAACACCAGCATCAGCACCACCCACCAACAAAAGGGCTGACAGGAAATACTTTGTTCCAGCCAAAGGCATGGAATTTTTGTTTTCACACCCTCAAGCCTGTTCTCTGGTAGTAGAGGCTGCTAATCAGCGCAGTAAACAGCCTCATTTCCGCTCCACACCACAAAATAAAAGAACACAAGAGACTGGACCTCTTTGGGCATAAAGTTTACTCATCAGCCACCCTTCTGCTTAGAGTTGCCAACTATTCTGCTCTACTAGCAAATTACGACTACTCTAACTATAGTAAAATACGAGAGCTTGTGGAAGACCTCCCCGAGCACAAACGTCCTCAACTCAATGCCATTATTAATGAGGGTCAGATAATAGTCTGCACAGTGGTGAAAGCCTCAATGGATGTAGCAGACACAGCTGCCCGAACAACTGCAACAGCTGTGGTTATGAGAAGAGCATCATGGTTGCAAGCTTCGGGGATTCCGAGAGAACTACAGCTAAAAGTGGAGGACCTTCCCTTTGATAGGGATAAACTATTCATGTCTCAGACAGACGACATGCTCCATACCATGAAGGACTCCTGAGCAACACTGCGTACATTAGGCATACACCCACCGCCTGACAAATGTCCACGCTTTACACCATACCAGAGGTCACGAGATACCTCGTTTAACTGTCACCAACCACGATACCTCTCTCAGAACAGACCCAAACAATGGGCTCAGAGACGACAAGCTCCACAGTATTGGTCAAGGGTATGCACGACCTCCCCACACCTCTAGCGTCAACAGATATCCCATCCCACTACTTTGGTCATTGCCTATGCCCATTTTACCGTGCCTGGGCTGCGATAACCACAGATCAATGAGTATTGGAGATCATACAGTCTGACTACACCATCCCTTTCACAACTATCCCGCTCTACTCTGCTCTGGTTAGGCCTCAGCTGGAGTATTGTGTCCAGTTCTGGGCACCGCATTTCAAGAAAGATGTGGAGAAATTGGAAAGGGTCCAGAGAAGAGCAACAAGAATGATTAAAGGTCTTGAGAACATGACCTATGAAGGAAGGCTGAAAGAATTGGGTTTGTTTAGTTTGGAAAAGAGAAGACTGAGAGGGGACATGATAGCTGTTTTCAGGTATCTAAAAGGGTGTCATAAGGAGGAGGGAGAAAACTTGTTCACCTTAGCCTCTGAGGATAGAACAGGAAGCAATGGGCTTAAACTGCAGCAAGGGAGGTCTAGGTTGGACATTAGGAAAAAGTTCCTAACTGTCAGGGTGGTTAAACACTGGAATAAATTGCCTAGGGAGGTTGTGGAATCTCCATCTCTGGAGATATTTAAGAGTAGGTTAGATAAATGTCTATCAGGGATGGTCTAGACAGTATTTGGTCCTGCCATGCGGGCAGGGGACTGGACTCGATGACCTCTCGAGGTCCCTTCCAGTCCTAGAATCTATGAATCTATGAATCTACCCTCCCCCCTTCCCCATCCCTCTTCAGGGACTCCTCTCACGACCACCTTCTGCAACAGGAAGTAGACCACCTCCTACTGCTGGGTGCTGTAGAACCAGTACCACACCTATACCAAGGGAAGGGTTTTTGCTCCAAATATTTCCTGGTAGAGAAGGAAGGAGGGGGATGGAGACCAATCTTAGATCTCCAAAACCTCAACAGATGTGTACACCAACCACAGGTTCAAAATGGTCACTCTGGCCACAATAATCCCAGCGCTAGACAAGGGGGACTGGTTTGCAGCCTTCGACCTCCAAGATGCATACTTCCATATTACAATACATCCTGCCCACAGACAGTTCCTGCGGTTCACAGTAGGACCCAACCATTACCAATACAGGGTCCTTCCCTTCGGACACTCCACTGCTCCCCGAGTATTCTCAAAAACACTCGCAGTAGTCGCAGCAGATTTACGACGCAAAGGAGTCATAATCTTCCCCTATTTAGACGATTGCCTACTCAAGGGTGCCAATCGACAAGAAATGGCAGGCATGCTGAAGACCACAATAGACCTGTTTCACCAGCTAGGTCTACAGATAAACGAAAAGAAATCCACCCTGGAACCAACTCAGCACTTGGAGTTTATTGGAGCCGACCTAGGCTCCATACAAGCCAAGGCAATATTACCAAACCACAGATTCACTACATTGACCAATCTTATTTCCACAGTGACCGTCAGCCCACAAACTTCAGTGAGAACATGCCTTCAGATTCTGGGACATATGGCAGCTACGACTTTCGTAGTAAAGTATGCCAGACTCCATATGTGCTGTCTGCAGCACTGGTTGAGCACGGTCAATGCACCCAGCAAACACTTTCTCAACAGGTGCGTGACACTACCACCAACGGTTATTCTCTCCCTACAATGGTGGAGACAACCAGGGAATGTATGCTCCAGGATTCCCTTTCAACGAGACCCCCTGTCAGTGACTATTACAACAGACGCCTCCCTGACAGGTTGGAGCAGCCACTTGGTCACCACAATGTTCAAGGCAGTGGTCCGCGACTCAATCTCTATTCTCACTGACAATGTGGTGTGCATGTTTTACATCAATCGCCAAGGGGGAGCCAGGTCTCACTTGCTATGCATAGAAGCCATGAACTTATGGAACTTGTGCATCTGCAACAATATAAAAATCACAGCGTCATACCTACTGGGATGCCAAAACACTACAGCCGACAGCCTCAGCAGGCCCTTCTCACAGGAACATGAGTGGGAAATCCATGGCAGTGTTCTCAGCACGATATTCCAAAAATGGGGTCACCCAGTAATCAACCTGTTCGCCTCAGTGACAAACTACAAATGTCTACTCTTTTGCTCCGGGGCAGGCGTGGCACCGGGATCGATAGGGGATGCCTTCCTCATCCCGTGGAACGTGTCGCTCATGTATGCCTTCCCGCTGATACAACTGATCCCATGGGTCATCCGCAAGATACGACTCAACAGAGCATACATCATTCTCATTGTCCCCACATGGCCCAGACAGACTTGGTTTCCGTACCTCTCACATCTAGCAGTCTGTGCCTCACAACTGCTGCCCTTACGGACGGACCTCCTGTCCCAGAACAAGGGCCTGACGCTCCATCCAGACCCAGCGAAGCTCCATCTCAAAGCGTGGCTCCTGTGTGGTTCCAACATGGAGAATTTAACTGTTCAGAGAAAGTAAAACAGGTATTACTAAATAGCCATCACCTCACCACTAGAAATACTTACTGCCACAAGTGGAGAAGATTCTTCCTTTGGTGCCAGCAAAAACAGCTGGACGCGACCAAGGCGCCTGTATCTATGATCCTAGACAACCTACTAGAACTGAAGGAAACAGGGTTAGCCATACGTTCCATTAAAGTACACTGGCTGCCATCATGGCCCTACACGAGCAGATAGAAGGGGCTTAAATATTCGCTCACCCGATTGCACGGCGCTTTCTCGCAGGTATACAGAACGTATACCCAGAAGTACGCCAACCTACACCACCATGGGATCTCAATCTTGTGCTCAAATGTCTCATAAGACCACCCTTCGAAACTCTAGCAACCCGCTCACTCCTTCATATGTTAATAAAGGTCTCATTCCTAGTGGCAATCACGTCTGCAAGCGAAATAGAAGCGTTGATGGCTGAACCACCGTACATGGTATTTACCAAAGACAAAATCACGTTACGTCCTCACCCAAAATTCTTGCCCAAAGTGACTACACATTTTCATATTAACCAAACCATAGTTACCTGCCTTCTATCCCAAGCCACATAAGGACTCTCAAGAAGCAACGTTACACATGCTAGATGTCAGATGGGCTGTACCCTTCTACTTGGACAGAACTAAACCATTTCGCAAGTAACCAAGACTGTTCATCTCTACAGCAGAGCACTCCGAAGGCTCTACAATATCAATCCAGAGACTCTCCAAATGGGTCTCTTTCTGTATTCAAACTTGCTACCACCTACATAACAAAGAACCCGCTGTGAACATCAGATCCCACTCAACACAGGCCATGGCGACATCGATCGCATTCTTGAACAATGTCCCCTTAATAGACATTTGCAGAGCTGCAACCTGGACATCAGAGTACACTTTTGCAAAGCATTAGGTTATCACCCAAGGCCTTATCTCAGATTCTATCGTTGGCTTCACAGTGCTCTCATCACACACTTATACATAACTCTGAACCCCTGCCACCCCTGGTGGGGCACTGCTCTACAAGCACCTAGAGTGGAGAACCCACAGGGACACCACTTGAAGAAGTTACTCACCTTGTGCAGTAACAATGGTTCTTCGAGATGTGTGTCCCTGTGGGTGCTCCACTACCCACCCTCCTCCCCTCTACTTCAGAGTTCACACAGCCGAGCTCTGCGGTGGAGAAGGCACAGAGGGGACAGTCGGGGGTGCGCACGCTACAGGAGATGCCAACGGCTGCACGAGACAGCTCGGGTACCCGCCCTTCCCCCGACCGAATACTGCTGCGAAAAATCTCCGGCTCAGGGACGCACCAACACTCAGAGTGGAGCACCTACAGGGACACACATCTCAAAGAACCATCGTTACTGCACAAAGTGAGTAACTTCTCCTTTACCGTGGTATCCTTGGCCAAAATTCTTTCTTCTCTAGTGTCACAAAATGTAGAGTTCACTGTTACTACTGCCACTTCCAGAGTGGAAGTATTGTGTGGAAATAGTTTGTGAAGCACTTTGGTTGAAACACACCATAATAGTACAGAGTATTAATATTACAGGAAAAAAATCTTGCTCATCCTGACAGGTTTGTCACAAAATGTCTGTAGTATTCTGATACCATCAGGCCTTGAACTATAGTAAAATTAATGCGCTGCAGTAATAACATTTCCAGATGCCTCTGTAATCAACATAGCAACATAATTAGAATGGTAGAAGTGAAAATCCTCTTAATATTTACTGAAATATTGTTTCATGTTTCCAAATATTTAGAAAATTAATTGTTTTATACTGTAAATTATTCTTCTTTGTGCTGTCATTTTTCTGAATTGTATACTCTCAGGGGAAGTCTGCATTTGTATTAGGCTTGGTTTTCAAGCAGTGAACTCTGTTCTCAGTAGGAGATATACAGTACAACAGCATTTATCCAAAATATTTTGGGGACATCAAATCTATTTGGATAACAGGATACTGTATATGATTGAGAGATGTAATATTACTTGGCACTTTACCGTTTCAAGGTGCTGTACAGACATTTAACTAATATATAAATTTTCTAACTGGGGGTATAACCTAGATTTTAATAGGAGAAAGTTTTGAATTGAAGGGGTTTTGCTTAAACAGGCTTATTTTGTGCATATTATGCTTTCTTAAAAAGACTTCCCTACAGAACAGAAAGGTGAACCTCTTATCAAGATTGTCCATTTCCAGAATTGGTGCATATGGTGTTTCTGAGTTTTAGTATAAGCATTTCCTTCTTAGTATGAGCTGTCTGCTTGTTTAGTGCTAATGTGAACTGATTGGAACCATAGCTATTTTAAACCAACATTATCACAACATATTTACAGGAACTACAAATGCTAAAAACAACTGACCGGTAAGATACATTGACAAATAGTTATTGACAGGCCTTATCCAGGCATGAATTTCTAAAAACTGTCAGTCCACTTTTACAACAGGCATTCTTGGGCGGGGGGAGGAGGAGGAGAGAAAAAATACATGTGTAAATTATGATGCATATACAGTCTAAGGAAAGTATGGATCCTAAATTTGCAAAGTCTGTAGCAATTTTCACAGATAACCTCTGGAAAATGAACGCTCTCTCTCTCTCTCTCTCTCTCTCTCTCTCTCTCTAGATTTTTGTTAAAATGTAGAATAAAAAAATTCAAGCAAATGTTGAATGGCTATAGTAGCTTTACAGCATTTTAAACAATTGCCCTTCTCATCTCTCACCCCATCTCCCAAACACACATGGAGAGTAGGGACCACCTGCAGATTTGTGTTCAGTAGCATGCAAAGGATGGAGTCTCCCTGAATAGTCTCGCTGAATGTTGCGCCCCAGTTACAGTGGAACTGCATTGATTCCATTGCACTTAGGTCTGTCCGCGCAATTGGGGATGAAAAAGGGTAGGATTTGTCCTTAGAAGTTTTGGATTCTGAAGAAGTTGTGTTGAAGCTGAAAGGAATCAGTCATATAAAAATTAAAAAGCTTTTTGTAAGGTTTGGATTTACCTAGCACTCTGTAGAGAAAAAATGGGTCGCTAAAATCACTTATGGCCTCATACTGTGTCTATTTAAGTCAAGTGAAAGACTCAGTGGAAAGATTGCTGTTGACTGCAATGGGCATTGGATTGGGCCCTTACTTGCTGTATTGCAGAATCACTGAATATAAAATTAAAATACATGAAAAATACAGTCATGCTCTACACATGAAAAGGCTAAATGCTGCCTCAAATGCTTGCAGTCAAAAGCTCTATTACCTACACAAGTTCTGTTTTTTTAACCTGAAGCCACACCAAAAAGGGGATTCAGACACTTGCTGCTTTTCATCAACCTAGGGACAACTTTTGAGAACAAAATGTGGTGTCATTAGTGTTTACAAAGTACTCCCATGTGTTTGTCTTTTGAATATAAAGGGATCAGATCCTCAGCTGTTGTAAATTGATGGAGCTATGCTGGCTTACACCAGCTGAAGACTTGGCCCAAACTTTTTGTTGTTTAAGTTATATTCTCGTCTCAATACATAAGCATAGGCGTAGTTTATCTTCTGTATTTGAGGGGGCATCTCTGGCCACGCGAAGGGGGGGGGAAAGAGAGGGGAGGCAAATTCCGCATCTGCCCAAGATTTGCAATTTGGGGGGGGGGACAATGCCCCCCCCCCATGCCTGCCCACCCCAAACTATACCCATGTGTATAAGTATAAAGCTTTAACACTTAGCAGTAACATATATTTGTGGAACCTATGCATGCATATCTGGAGTAGAATATGTTATATACAACACACAGTTTACATTGTAGTGATATATATTAAATACTGTACCTGATCACAAATCCATTCCTTACTTGGTCTTACTTGGGTGAAATTGAAAGTGGCCAGTTTCCCAGGCTTTCTTCATGGAATTTCTATTCCATTTGACAAATGGTTACTTGCCACAACTTTATTGGGCAGCAGACCTCTCTACTAATGATTCCTGGTGTTGCCAAAGCTAAATATTCATCTCCAATCCAAGTACAGAATTAGGGGAAGAGCTGCTCAAGGAATATTCCTAGGGTAATTTAACACATTTTGCAATTGTTGAATATAATATTCAGAAAATACTTTTTTCCAATGTTTATCCATCTATAGATGAAATCGGTGGGATGTGGAATATGTCATTCAGTAAGAGTAGGGACAGTGGGGTCTTTGCAATCGGGCACAGATTAAAGCCATCCTGGGGTAATGCGCAGCTCTTCATGGGAGCAAAAGTTCAGTTGGAGGACTTCAGTTCAGAACCAGATTCTGTTGTGGGAGGCTGTCTGAGATCTCTGCCTATAGCCTGTTATGGCATTGTTCAAGAAAGTAACCACAGTAGAATGGTAAGTGGAACAGGCATTTAAAATATAAAAAATTAATGAAGTTGCAGCCATTCAGAAAACAGCTGATTCAGAGCTCATTGAAGTTGATGAAGAGATTGTCCTCAATTTGAATGAGCTTTGGAGAAGGACTTTAAACTGTAACCAGGTGTGGAGCTTTTATTCACTGATGCCAACACCAATGAGCTTGTACATCTGAGTGGTGGGATTTTAAAAACACCCAGCATTGGCCCAATTCTACTCCCATTGACGTCAAAGTAAAACTTCCATTGATTTCAGTGAGGGCAAGCTTTGGCCCAGGGGATGAGCACTTTTGAAAATACCTCCTGTAGTGGAGTGATTATCCGCTCCTGCCCTGAGGGGTTTGGAACAGCCCTGGGAGAAGGCTGGGGCAGGGAAGCAGCTACTGGGCTGATTGGGGAAGTAGCTGCACCTGGGCCATGCCCCAATCTGAGCCCAACTGGCCTGTATAAAGAGGCTGGGAGCCAAGAGCTCAGAAACTCTCTCTCTCTCTCAATGCAGAGAGAGAAGGGCTTGACTGCAGGGAGCTAAGACCGGGTACCTGAGTGGAGCAGGGCTGGGGAAAGGCAGAGGAGCTGGGGACCTCCAGCCTGGAAAGCCCCAGGCTGTGGCCTAATATTAGGCCAAGAGGTACTGGGGGTTGCAGAGGGCAACCCAGGTATAGGCCAAGGCAGCAGGTCCAAACCCTCCTTGTTAGCGATGAGTAGGCTGATACTGCAGTCTGGCCTGGGGCTAGACAATGACTGGCAGTAGCCTGATACTGAGGTGGGGTTAGTGGGTGAGGGCTCCCCTGGGAAGGGAGACCCAGTGTGTGTGTGTGTGTGTGTGTACTGCCAGGGGGCAGCACCCAGAGCAAGGGGCACTGGGGTCTTGGGAGGGACACGGGAGCCAGTAGGAGGACAAGGCGGATCACTGGCCTGCAGAGGGTGCTCTGGGCTGGATTGAGCTAATTCCCTGGACAACCAGCAGGAGGCGCCGCAGGGGTGAGTCCGACCTCTTACACCACCCCCCCATTTGTCTTTTGTGTCATTGTGTTATGTCTCCCTTCACTCTATAACACAATGAGGTAACAATGAAGCAGTAGCCTGTTCAGTATTACTGGCTTCATTTGGTGTTTGTTAATCACATTCAATGGGCGTTGGGCAGCTATTATCCCTTTTTGCCTTTGAAAATCTCACCCATTAGAAATGTTTAATCATATTGGACCAAATCTATCCATGGTGTTGCCCTGTTGCCTCCAAAGTGCTCAGATGTGATGGTGATGGGCACAATATAAGAACCTGGATTGAGAAGTAAGATAAAAGGGATGCATTTTGGCCCTGTCTTGTTTTTGTATTTAATAAATGTATTTTGCCCAGATTCTTAAGTGGCTATGAGTAGAACCAAGTAAATCCTGAAATCATCTGTCCTTTGTGAGTTTATATTCTGACAATGTACGAAAGAGTGAAACTTTCATCTGAAAAAGGAGCATCTCTACATTTTATTATTCTCTCATTGGCATATAGTAACTGAACCTTTATAACAACAATACAATTGGGAAATAAAGATAATTAAGAAACATAAAATATGTCCCTCTTCTTGAACCCAGTTGGAATCCAAGTTGTGTGTGTATGTCTCATGTTTTCACTAGGAGCTTTAGTTTTGTCTGTATTCTCATAATTTTATGTAATTGACCATTTGCAATCCTCCATAATCTAAAATGTCTAATAACTATGCTCAGAGAGTGAGCCCTTTTCATAATAGTTATAAATATTTCATATGAGCTGGAGTTAATACAATTTATTTATCATGCACGGGAGCCTGCAATGGGTGCTAACATGCAGTAGTGATTTAATAATCAGAGTGATTTCAGAAAAGTAATTAATAAATAATGGAGGTTAGCTGGCTCAGGTGACTGATAATAGGACATAGAGGTTTGGCTCTGGAGAGATGTCTGAGGTGTACTTGGCACAGCTTAGTAGGAAGTGCCGCAGTGGCTTAGAGTCACAAATGCACACCCCCAACATCCTGAAGTCATCTGTTAACCCAGTACTCAATGAAAATTAGAGTAACCACCACAAAAGCCATTCTGCTGACCAGGGATCACCAGGGTACCGGGTCACCATCTATGCTGCCCTTTTCCTGACCATACCCCCTCTTCCAGAATCTGGGAGGGGAGGAGGAGGATGGCATAGGATTTGCTATGGTAGTTCTGTACCACCTGAGGTTCCTCCTGTGCTGGGCCAAGTCCCTTCTGTCATGGAACTACTAAAGAGCTATCCTGCTACGTGTGGTTTTATACCTCTGTTGACTAATTCACAAATATGAGGGAAAGTTGTCCTTTCCGATCCACTGTGTGGATCTTTCTCGCGCTCCCCACTGCAGGTGGGAGAGGAGAATCTGGCCTACAAAATCCTACAGATGGGGATATCAGATACATTATGACTTCAGATTTGGGATCCATAAATCAATACATGGATTCCAGTACTGCATAAATTATGACTACTTGTATTGTTATAGCACAATGGGGACCCAGTTGCTAGCACTGTATAAACACACAACACAGACAGTCCTTGTCCCAAAGATCTTACTTATTATCTTCATCAGTTAGAGGCATCTTGATCCCCCTATAATATTAAGTTCAAGACCTTGTGTACATGAGAATACAAAATAGAAATGGCTTATACTGTGCAAAAAGAACAGGAGTACTTGTGGCACCTTAGAGACTAACAAATTTATTTCAGCATAAGCTTTCGTGGGCTACAGCTCACTTCTTCAGATGCATCTGAAGAAGTGAGCTGTAGCCCACGAAAGCTTATGCTGAAATAAATTTTAGTCTCTAAGGTGCCACAAGTACTCCTGTTCTTTTTGCGGATACAGACTAACACGGCTGCTACTTTGAAACCTGTCATTATACTGTGCAGGTATTCATTCTGGCACTATTGTTTTGGATATTAACAGTCATAATTACCATATGAGATCACACTTTCTGGTCATATATATGCTTAGATCATGCAGTTTCAGCTACATATTGTTTATTATACATTACCAGACTCTAATCACAATTTCTAAGATGGTCCAGTGATGAAATGACACTTACTTGCATTTTCTCACAATTTCTGCACTGCTCAGCACGAATAAGCTGCGAAATGTATTGGGGAAACAATGTTTTTAATGACTTTATTTTAAAACACATTTCAGGTTATTCATGCTGAGAAATGCTTATCTTTTGAACTCTCAGACTGCTGGGCTGAGCAAAATGGGGCCAGTTTTCTTTTAACTGTTTCAGATCCCAAAGCTTCAATGAGAATTTCTTATACAAAATGGGAGATGGGTAGGCAGCCATTTCATCGTGTATGGGTCAAGTTTCTCAGAAGTAAAAGGAACCTCAGATGTTGACTTTGTGACTGACTCAAAAAGCTGCAATTCCCATTGCCAAAGGTCTGATTTTAAGTATCTTGTACGTTCAATTACATTTAAATATGATTATAAAAACCACTAACATTAATTTACTGTAATAAGTTACCCACAAGCATAAGTGCTTTCAGGATCATGGCTATGATATATACTGTGCCACCCAAACAATCCCATAAGCCTATTCTGGTTATTCTCTTCTCCTGCCCTCTATTTTCTCCCCCCCCCCTCCCACCCCACTAACCTGTTATTTCCCATAGTGTCTTGTGTGTAAAGCATCATTCACATCCGTGGTGCTAAATAGATACAAATGTTTAATAAAAAATATATATTTATGGTGCTGTATAAATAATGCGTAGAATAATGTTGTAATATATATGTCAACCACATGGTATTACTGTTCTGGATGCAATTTGTGGTTTGAATAATAAGGCACAGACTATGAAAAATGGGGAACAATATTTTAGTTAATGTTTCCACATATCTTGGCTAAGCTCTTTGGGCTCTGCAGTTTCAGCGAGCACCTGTTTGTTCCTCACATAATTTATTCACTATTGTTATTTTGGCAGGGAGGAGAGGGAAATGACTAAAACCATCATTATGGACGGGACAACCAGAAAGATGCACGTGGATCAACACTAAAAAATTACTGCAAACACTTGTGTGGAATCTGGTATGAATTCTCCATTTTTGTAATAAGGGAGATATGGAAAGTAAAGGCCATATTCTCACTTGGTGTAAATGGCATTAATGTCAATGGAGTTCACACCAGGTGAAGATCTGGCCCCAGATTTGCAAACAAAGCTTCAAATATCAAATAAAATGTGATAGTAGATCCATTGAAATGTGGAAGTTGAGTCTCTGGATCTTCAAAAGAGACAAATACGGGGTCTGCATGTATTTAAATAATTGGTAGTTTTGGCATTGACTGCAATGAATGCTGGATGTAGCCCTGCCCTTGGCATTTAGTTCTTTCTCTTATTTTCCAAAATTCCTGTTTCAAAACCTTTCTCTTTAAAAGTTTATGTATGATGCACGATTCTAAGTAAAATTAAATTATGATCAGTCATTTTTCTTCTACAGGTCCTTTCCCTTTTCTCTTTATTAATTATGGCTAACCCATAAACCTCTACAGTTAATGACGCCTTTGTTATAACCTGGCCCAATATCCCACTGTACAATCAGCGGTCTGCTGCAGGTGGACCCAGTCACTGGGCCCTATATGCTTCCATGCCAATTATGCCTAGATGGAACTGAGTCACATTTCTAGTTCTGGGTTTACATGGCGCACTCTAGGGCTCAGCCATCCTAGACCCTGAAATCAGTATTTGAGGCCTATGAAGCCTCCTGGTTGCTTACACACGCTTCCTCAGAGCTGTGGGCAATCTGAGCTTCAAGTTTAACCCTTGTGAGGACATTGTGGCAGGAAAGCAAAGAACTCAGGCTTGGCAAAGTAATTCCTCAATCACAGAAACTACTCTTGAAAGCACTTGAGAGTTGAAGATCTTTGAAACAACAAAGAGTCCTGAGAGCTCCATTTTCTAGTCTGTGTCAGTCCTAGAAAAGAAGGTAGCAATTTTAAATTTTTGTCTCTTGGGACCCAATCCAACACTCATGGTCAGTGGAAGTGAAACCAAGCCCTTAGAAAACAGAAAGTTCCCTTGGGTAATGGGAGTTCAAATTGCCTTTTCAGCTATGTATTCAGATAATGTACCACACTGTTAATGTAATGGAAATAAATAATAATGGTGTAACATAATAATAATAGATCTCTGCATCTATTAATAGCTTTCCTGTGAGAGTATAAATATGAAACTTAAATACCAATCTGGCCCTTCAGTTCAGTTCCATTTATTGTCTGTGTTGGTTTACTCTTTCTAGGATTTTTGACATGGTCTCTCTGGCTTGGGAATCTGAAAATATTCCCTTCACGGACCATAATCTGTCCATCAGTCGGTCAGAAAATGTTGCCATTTTAATTTAATACAAGAAGTCTTGAGGAAATTTTATAGGATCTTCTTTTAAACCTTCCAAAGAACCACTATCCTCTTCTTCCCCCCCCGCCCCCCCAATGAGTTTCATGATCTGAGTTAAGAACTAAACTGTAGCTTGGAATGTAAATGAAGTTTGAACACATGATTAAATTCAAATGATTTGTTGCAAGAGCAGCGTTTACCATGGTTCACATTCAAAACTGAGCACTTTGCACTCTCTGTAACTGACTGTGGCACTACCATGGAATTGACACCATCACTGAAGGCCCTTCACACCATTAAAATTATGTAGTACACCTCTACCTCGATATAACGCTGTCCTCGGGAGCCAAAATCTTACCGCGTTATAGGTGAAACCACATTATATTGAACTTGCTTTTATCCACCGGAGTGCGCAGCCCCACGCGCCGCCCCCCCCCCCCCCCCCCCGGAGCACTGCTTTACCACGTTATATCCGAATTCATGTTATAGCAGGTCGCATTATATTGAGGTAGCCGTGTACTCTCACATTAGGTGAGAGGGACTGGCAAAGAAACAGCATGCAGGTCCTTCCAAGCCATCTATACCCTCTTAAGAGGGTGATCACACTTACACTAAGACAGTGGTCAGGGATTCCTGTGGAGGGGTTATGTAGGGGAAACTCCTAGGCTGGAACAGAACCCAATGTGAGGCTGGATTGAAATCCCATAGTTTATCCATGCTTTTGGGGAGTTGATGCTTCCCCATTTTAATCCTCACTAAATTTCCCTTTTTAATATGGCTTTATATGGAGAGGGATACATTTCACCCTTTAAAGCAAACTTCTCCTCTTCTCCATTCTGCACGGCAGATTTCTGTTGTAAATTTTGCTGGTATTCTGTATAGAGAAGATGCCTGCAGACTTGAGAGGAAAGTTTCACATGAGCCACTTAAGAAAGAATTTGTTTTATACTGTGATCTGAAAATTTCTAGCATCATTCAAATGAGTGAATACTGTAATGAGGCAGTCTGCTGGTTGCACTTCTTTGCCATTTCTACCTGAGAAAATCTAACCTCTGTCAGTGTCATTCCAGGTGTCCATTCATCCACTTATTGCTCCACTATTGACCGATTATACACAACTCAGGCTAGGTCTACACTGCAGTGGGGGTCCGACCTAAGATACGCAACTTCAGCTACGTGAATACCGTAGCTGAAGTTGCGTATTTTAGGTCGGCTTACCTGGCGGTGAGGACGCGGGAAAGTCGACCGCTGCCGCCGACTCCGCTGCCGCCTCTTGCCGAGGTGGATTTCCGGAGTCGACGGCAGAGCGATCAGGGATCGATTTTACCGCGTCTTCACTAGACGCGGTAAGTCGATCCCCGATAAACCGATTGCTACCCGCCAGATCGGCGGGTAGTGAAGACAAAGCCTTATTAAGTATTTTTATTACACTATCATCTTAGCTTCTTTTTTAATAACTTTTATTCCCAGCGGTCTGTTATATTGAATTTACAAACTAAAGCAAGCTAGAAATCCTGATGTTTTTGGCTAGTAAATGCATGGCCCGATCTATTATTTTTTTCCTTTTCCTTTTTGTTAATAAAGGGCCAGTTCCACCATTCCCATGGGAAAACCCAAATCAGCACCATTCCTCTCAGCTTGTCCCATAGTATTCTTCTGGGGTGGGGGGTTAGCTTCCCATATAAATTAAGGGGAGGAGGGGCCTGCCCACAGACCTTGTGGATCTTCCCTCCCTCCCACCCACCCCAACCCCATGGCTGCTGGAAACCAGGGATCGGTGTAGAGTTCATGTGCCTGAGCCACTTTTTGGGACTCTGCTCATACTCCAAGACTGAGGAATGCAACTCCATTAGACCCATACTGCCAGGCATACTCCACTGGCAGCTGCCCCTACAGCCTCATGTTAAGGGTATATAACTTTAATATGGATTTTCCAGGGACTCTGATGGGTTAATGCATTTCCCTCTGACCTCTGCTCCCTGGATCTGCAATTTCCTCCTGGAAATCCAGGTGCCCTTTACCTACCCGGCCAGGGGCAGATCTGTTTGTGGAGGGTCACCTTAGCTGCAGATTCAGGGGATACGATCTGGTCTTAGGTCTTCCTAGAAGGAAATGCCAATAAAGAATCAGAAAAAACTGCTACAGAAATACCACTAGAAATACTAAATTGGGCAAATCAGTTGAGAATTATTGCTTCAAAAAGTTGTAAGTACAATTTTACTGCATGATGTGAACTCACTTTTAATGTAAATGTTTTAGACATAAAAGTAAGGAAAAAAAAAAAAAGCTTTTATTCACCAAGTAGCAAAAGTTTCTACTGACTTCAGTGGGAGAGTAGGTATGCAGTGAATGTTGCATTCCTTGTGTTCACAACAGACATATAATAACTACTCATAAGTCTATTATATGCCAGAATTTCTGAGGTTAAAGTAGAACCTTTTGGATTAATAGGCAATGGCTTGACTTGTGGTTGGGCTTTACGCTAATTTTTATAATGTGTCTAAAATGCTAATCTGTGGCATGCCATCCAAAGGCTCAGTAGAAATTATTTAGTCAGAACTGGCTGTGGGGTTCGGAGGTGCTGTATCTTTTTTACTCTCCATATCTGGGGACAATGCTGACTCTATGTGGTTCTACCTCAGAATGGTTGGGTTTCCTAAAGCTACAAAGGACAACATGAAAAGAGAAAGTAAGAATGAAAGTGTGTGAGTGCTCAGTATACATGAACTGAACCACAACAACTTTTTGTTCAGCTCTAATAATGTTTTTTTCCAGTGATAGAATAAAATATTGTTGGTTGTAAAAGAAACTGTGCTACGATGTAATATTACTGAAAGCAGTTTGAAAGTAGATGGCAGCCATAGACTTGATCACGTCTTGGCCTTTTTTTTTTTTTTCTGCCAAGTGTAATACAGTATCAATCTAATATCTGATGTGTCTTTTATATGGGGACTATCCCATGTATGCACTTAAGGCTCTAATAGGACTTTTATATCTCTACATTTTACACTCAAGACAAATCTTTCAAATGATGTTTTTTATTTTTAGAATGGTGCATATTTATTATTTTTACAATTAAATAGGTGCAGCTAATTATGAAGAACCTAAAATTACAAACAAAACAAAACAGCCCTCCTTGTGTTAGAACCAAGGGCCTCCTTTCATATATTCCTGTGTTAAAAGAATTTATAAAATTTACATGGAAGAAGAGCCACTTTGTCTCCCAAAAGATATCTTATCACAATTCTGTATATTTAATTCATTATTCCTTCTCAAACACCAGGATAAAGAAAATAGCATTTTAAAAGTTCACACCAATTCATTTAATCATTTACAAACATGAATAAAATATGCAAGGACTGATAATTCTTTACAACGTAATTCATGTTCAAGAGTGCATGTGTGTATTCTACAATATATGCAATGTCTAAGTTCGTACAAGTCGTTTTTTCTAAAAAAAAAAAAAAAAAAAGCTATTTGAACTTAGACTCAAAGACAATTACACTAATCTAATTTACCAGTTTACTTGCAAACAAAGATTACCAGCAACATTTCAAACACATTTAGTCTTCAGATGTTTGAGATTGAGTTACTGTCCTATCTAAACCATTGTACAATTTTTTGCTATGTAGATGTTATGGCATAATCTAATAAAGCAATTAAAGTTACCACTCTGTTGTAATAAGAGAGCTTCAACTCCTCAGTAACTGAAATGCCCTTAACAAAAGTTCATTATAACTAAACTGCTCATTTGTAGCCTTAGTTTTTCTGTTTATCAATTTTAAGAGTCTTCTATAATCTTTATTCAGCACTAAAATGGAAAGACACTAAATTAATTGTAAATCCAGTCAAACCATAGAGGTATGTTATTTAAAACTTGAAAACAATTAGTATTTTTTTAGTTACTTAAAACAGTTGGTTAGTGCTGCCCTTTACTGGTTTGTAATGGTATATCACAAATCAAAAATAATGGTTAATTGACAAAATATTATGCAGATCTACAAAATGAGTATTATGTATTTGTCTAGTGCAATTCCATAACCCCTCGCAGAAATTAACAAAACCTCTCTTCTTAATCCAGCCTCTCCACTACTTACTTTTATTTATTTATTTATTTATTGGGTAAAACTTTTTCAAATAGTGGCTTTCACTGATTCTTCTAATGTTCTTATCCCACCCCACCATCGTGTTATAACCCACCAGTGAGATTAAATTGTTTTTCTTTCATTAAAGAAACTCATCATTAATAGAACAATGAAAAACATTCCCAAGTATTTTTTTAATTCTGTTAACTTGATAGTAACAGATTTTTATTTTATGTCCATGTCCTGTGCATGTGTAAATACCTAACATTACTAGGTCCACTTCTGCTTTTAATTCTTTCCATACATAACACACATTTTTAAAGAATTCTTAAAAAGAAATGGAAAATGCAAACCTTATTATATTCCAGTATTACTGAGTTTGATTTGGCAGTTAAATTCTTGGTTTTTAGCTAGCTATCAGTATGATAAAATAAGTTTGGGACATTTTAATTGAAAAGTGCTATTTAGAATAAGGAAAGATGTTATGCATGCCATTTACACTCAAGTGACACCGGATGACAGAAGGACCTGTTCAATTACTATTACTTTTTGTCACAATATATAAAGTTCCTCCTCTATCTTGGTGGGTCCTGCGCTTATTGGGGGATTTTCTTGCCTCAGATTCACCATGTGGGTTGGGGAACAGCCCAGAGACCTTCCCCTCTGGAAGAGCCCACAGTCCAGGTCAATGGGGAGGTTTGGAGGGAACCCGGGCCCGCCCTCTACTCCAGGTTCCAGCCCAGGGCCCTGTGGACTGCAGCTGTCTATAGTGCCTCCTGTAACAGCTGCATGACCGCTACAACTCCCTGGGCTACTTCCACCTGGCCTCTTCCAAACACCTTCCTTATTCTCACCACAGGACCTTCCTCCTGGTGTCTGATAATGCTTGTGCTCCTCAGTCCTCCAGCAGCACAACCTCTCAGCTCCTTGCGCCTCTTACTCCCAGCTCCTCACACTCTCACCACAAACTGAAGTGAGCGCCTTTTAAAACCCAGGTGCCCTGATTAGCCTGCCTTAATTGATTCTAGCAGCTTCTTCTTAACTGGCTCTAGGTGTCCTAATTAGCCTGCCTGCCTTAACTGGTTCTAGCAGGTTCCTGATTACTCTAGTGCAGCCCCTTCTCTGGTCACTTAGGGAACAGAAAACTACTCATCCAGTGACCAGTATATTTGCCCTCGACCAGACTCCTGTACCCCACTGGTCTGGGTCTGTCACAGTATATTGCAGTAGCACTTAGATGCTCCAAATTAGATCAGAATCTCATTGTACTAGGCAGTGTACAAACACATAATAAGAGACAATCCCCACCCTAAAGAACTTGCAGTTAGAGCTGGTTGAAAAACAATTTCACAAAATATTTCAAAAGATTGAAAATTTCTTTTGCAGGGTTCAAAATTGATCCATTTTCTGGTTTTTGAAAAAAAAATCAATATTTTTAGTCAAAATATTTATCAAAAAGTTATTGATTTTTTTTTTTATTAAAATCATTATTGAAAACTTGGTTAGAAAAAACACATTTTCTTTCTGAAAATTGTTTTTTCAGTAAATGAAAAATTTCAATAATGTTAAAAGATTTTGGTTATGTTGATAAAATGTTGAATAGGAAAGTCCATGGAAAATGTCACAAAAACAGAATTTCACTAAAGATGATAAATTTTCACAATTTTTTTTTATAAAGGCCATTTTAAAAAAAAATTGTGTGAAAAATGTGGATCATCTCTATGTACAATGTGAGGTCCCAATTTTGTACTGCACTGCCTTTGGAGCCCCATTAACTTCAGTGAGGCGCCACACTGGTACGGAGGTCTGATAGCATGAAGCTCAGCACAAAATTAGTGCCTAAATAGACAAGACGGACACAAGATTAGAGAACAGAAATACTGTCCTCTCCATTTTACAACTGGTGAACTGGGGCACAAGGAGACTAATGAGGAGTTTTTCAAAGGAGGCACTTAAGGTCTTTCACAATCTTCCCCCATGTGACTTGGCTGAGGTCAAACAGCAAGCCTGTGACTGTAAGCAATGACTGAATCAAGATTTCTTGATGTCCAGTCCAGTGCCTTGACCACAAGACCATCCTTGCTGTCAAACCATGTTTTCTCTCAATTAACAGGGTTTGGTCCATGTGTATCCCTTAAATATAGCACGCAAAATTGGGCTGGTGCACTTTTATGATGCATAAAGAAGGCCTGGAAAGGTTTTGTTTTTAGTGGGGTTTTACCTTAGGAATGTCAAGTCTGACCTTTCCTAGTTTTGTTGGGGAACTGTATGGGGTTTTCAGAATATTTGTTAGCACTTATGTCTTAATTGAAAGGGATAAGGAAGTTGAATCTTTAACAAAGACATCCTTTATCCAAAACATTCATTTCAGTTCAATAGATAGTAATTAAAACTGGTTTTTGGTTGATTTTTTTTTTATTTTATTTTTTAAGTCAAAAATCCCGTCCTCTTTCAGTAGTTCAGGTTTCATGTCTCCTGTAATGTCACTATTTCACTAGTTTTCCAGTAGTCATATGCTTGGCCTACACTAGAAAGATGATCCATTGGCAACAAATCGACAAACTAGGCAAATACAATTTAGATGGGGCTACTATAAGGTGGGTGCATAACTGGCTGGATTGCCGTACTCAGAGAGTTGTTATTAATGGTTCCCAATCCTGCTGGAAAGGCATAACGAGTGGGGTTCCGCAGGGGTCTGTTTTGGGACCGGCTCTGTTCAATATCTTCATTAACGACTTAGATATTGGCATAGAAAGTACGCTTATTAAGTTTGCGGATGATACCAAACTGGGAGGGATTGCAACTGCTTTGGAGGACAGGGTCATAATTCAAAATGATCTGGACAAATTGGAGAAATGGTCTGAGTTAAACAGGATGAAGTTTAACAACGACAAATGCAAAGTGCTCCACTTAGGAAGAAAAAATCAGTTTCACACATACAGAATGGGAAGAGACTGTCTAGGAAGGAGTACGGCAGAAAAGGATCTAGGGGTTATAGTGGACCACAAGCTAAATATGAGTCAACAGTGTGATGCTGTTGCAAAAAAAGCAAACATGATTCTGGGATGTATTAACAGGTGTGTTGTGAGCAAGACACGAGAAGTCATTCTTCCGCTCTACTCTGCTCTGGTTAGGCCTCAGCTGGAGTATTGTGTCCAGTTCTGGGCACCGCATTTCAAGAAAGATGTGGAGAAATTGGAAAGGGTCCAGAGAAGAGCAACAAGAATGATTAAAGGTCTTGAGAACATGACCTATGAAGGAAGGCTGAAAGAATTGGGTTTGTTTAGTTTGGAAAAGAGAAGTCTGAGAGGGGACATGATAGCTGTTTTCAGGTATCTAAAAGGGTGTCATAAGGAGGAGGGAGAAAACTTGTTCACCTTAGCCTCTGAGGATAGAACAGGAAGCAATGGGCTTAAACTGCAGCAAGGGAGGTCTAGGTTGGACATTAGGAAAAAGTTCCTAACTGTCAGGGTGGTTAAACACTGGAATAAATTGCCTAGGGAGGTTGTGGAATCTCCATCTCTGGAGATATTTAAGAGTAGGTTAGATAAATGTCTATCAGGGATGGTCTAGACAGTATTTGGTCCTGCCATGCGGGCAGGGGACTGGACTCGATGACCTCTCGAGGTCCCTTCCAGTCCTAGAATCTATGAATCTATAAACAACAGATTTCCGTGATATGTGCGGCTGAATATAGTTTAGCTGCAGATGTAGACAGAAAAAAACTGCAGTCAGCTCTGTTTCAGAAACTGAGGTTAAACCATGGTCCAGCCATGGTTGGTAAGGAAAAGGTACATTCCAGATGCTAGGGCAAACACCGGGCCAAATGTCAAAGCATGCTCTAAAGCATGGAAGTGCTAGAGCTTCTCAACAGTACAGTTGTAAAAACATTTTAACTTGGGAAAACAATGTATTTTCCCCTAACCTTGTTCTAAGAAATGGCTGAACCATTTTTGCTAAAAGTAAAAAAAAAAAAAAAAAAAAAAAAAAATTAGGCTGAGATGAGTGCTTCTATCAGTATAGTTAATGTAGTCCGGGGAAGTGGTGCTACTGCACCAACAGAAAAATGCCTTCTGTTGGCATAAGCTGCATCTACACTGGTGGGCACTGCTGGTATAGGTTTACCAAAATAACTATACCAGTAACATATTTTTAGTGTAGATGAGGCCATAGGGTGTTTCTGTCCCATCATGCACAAGCATGCTGAAATGGAGTTAAATCATTGGATATCTTTAGCAGGGGGGTTTTCCCTTTATTTTTGTGTTGCCTTTCATATTAGGGTTAAAAATGTGTGTACGTGTATGTAATTATATAAATAATTACTAAAATAGAGCAATAAATAGTATTAGAAATGTAGACTCAGAGTAAAGCCACTGGGTGAAAGATCAAAGTTTCACCAGCTAAGAACTTTTTTCACTTTCAGAATAATAAGGTAGACTGTGGTTTGGCACAAGCCCTGTATGTGAGGCAGCACAGAATTGCATTTACCTAGCAGCAGACTGAGAAGTAGATTGTGTCTCAATCTGCTTCCTGATTTCCCCTAATTCCAGAGAAGGGAAGGGCAAGCCCTGCACATAGCATAATATCATTCATCCCTGGTACAGTTGGGCCTGCGCATGGGAAGGACGGAGCCCCTGCCTGTCCACTTCCAACCAACCTGTCCAGGAGGTGAAGTGTGGCTCTGTGGAGGCTGTTTCTTCACCACCTAGCAGATATTTGGTCCAGTAGACAAAGGATTGTCTTATATCTCTTTACTCCTCTATGCAGGTGCACAGTATGGGCTACAATCCCTAGATTTATATCCTGTTTTTAGTTACAAAGACTGTGTTCCGAGCATGATCTTTTTTTAAAATGATGGTTGACTGTTTTGTTTTGTTTTTTAAAAGATGAATTGAAGGGTGAATTCACTCTTTTAAAAGAAAAACAGTCAGATTAATGGAATATTTGTTGAGACACCTTCTTCTTAGTATATGTGCAACATGTGTCAGGTGGCACGTGACCAGGATTCATCACCAAATTTGTTTCCGCTGGTTGGATCATTAGCTCCCCCCGGCTTTGGTCGGGTACTGACGGGGAGTGTGATATGAACACTGATCCATGCTCCCCATTGATCCATGCTCCCCACTGAAAGTGGCATTCCTGTACTACACATGGGTTAAGCAAAGTGGTTGCATGTATTCTGTTTTCTGTCTGTGATGGTTTGGTGTCTCATCTCACCACACACAGAAAACAGAATACATGCGTGGTGAGATGAGACACCAAACCACCACAGACAGAAAATAGAATACATGCTACCACTTTGCTTAAGTCAAGTATAGTACAGGAATGCCACTTTAGAAGACACATGTATGTATATCTGGGATTTGATTTCGCAATTATAGGCATGTGACATTTTATTAATTGTTGCAATATATACAGAAAATGTTAACATTCACTGGAAAACAAACTGCTAAAGCAAAATCTGAAAAATTGTCAAGTCTTTGTACATAGTGTCATGTGTTTGTTATTGGACACTGCAGGGATCCAGTGTTTATTATTAGAACAAGACACTTTTTCATATTTTGGGAATAGAAATCAAATCTTTATGTATTTTTATCAAAAATTTGATACTTAATTTTAACCCTTTTGTACACTGAGCTTGATTTCTCCATTTCTCTAAAAGTTTAATTTATGGAATTCCTTGGGCCTTATACTCCCGTGAACTGCATAAGAATAAAAACCATTCCTTCCAATAGGTCTGAAATGGTTCATTTTCTACCCAAACCCTAGAAATGAATAATAATGTTCCATGCTGTCCCAATGAGAAACAATGGGACTGGAATGAAAAATAAGGTTTATTAGACAGTCTTTCTTGGGGTTTGTACATACCTAATGTAGAGATCTCACACCAAGATGTCCAGCACACAGAAACTCTCATCCCTGAAACAAGATTGGGAAAGATCTCCTTTCCCTCTCAGGGGAAAAAGTCATTATCAAACTGCATGAAAATATAGGCAGGAGTAAAATGTCAGACTCGCGTGTACCTCTTTATGTATTGTGCATCAGTGCAATATCATACTCCCAGCTGGCCAGACAGATTAAGTTACACATTGGCTAGAAGGCTTTCAATAGCACTCTGTGCCTTTTCCACTAAAATTTCCCAGCATTGCTAACACTGGTCATCTCTGGCAATGGTAGCAAAGATGGGAGCCCTATTCTACAGAAGGCATTTGTGGCCTCCAGCATTTGTCATTGTCATCTATCCCTTCTCAGAGCAAACTTTTTACAAAGCATACCTGTGTGATGGAGGTTTCCACAGGCAGAGATGAGGTATATCTTTCCGTCCCCTGCCCCTGTGGTGGCAGTGGGGTGGTAAATGTAGTTTTGAGTGTTGTCTGTTCTGCTGTTTCACTGAACAGTTTTAGGGGTTTGTGCCCTTCCTACTGAATGTAGTAACCTCTTGATTTTGTTCACGTATCTCCAGTGCAATTTTTCAAACATTCCTCTTCCACTGAGAGCTAAAAATGAAGCAGCTGGAGGTAGTAAAGGTGCAAGCCCAGATCAACATTCAAATCATCACTGATCGATTGACTGTATTGGAGGTTAAACTACTACGGGCAAAGCAATGAGAAAGCAGACAGGCCAGCTCTGCCCTTGGGGAAATCTGCTGCTGTTTGGAGATTTGCACCCTTTGCCTCAACTATAGCTGGGTGGTTGTGGAGGGGGAGCAGGTTAGCAACCCTCCTCCTGCTCTCTCGCACACAGTCTGCCTGCTACTTTGTTCAAAAAAAGTCTATTTCAGCTGCCAGTTGGAGAGTTAGCAGTGTGTGCTCAACGCATTGGAATAGTGTGTGCTCCTTGCATAGCAGAGTGTGGAGTAGAAAGTTGCACTGCACAAAGGACCCTAGGACCGTCACCTGAGCCATTCTTCCAACAAAGGGCTTGCCCCTCAAAGCTGCTCACACCTCCTATAAAGTGCTGAGTGCTCTCAGTTCTCATTGACTTCAGTGGATGTTGAGTTTGCACAGCGTGCGGGAGGGGGAAAATCAAGCCCAAAATGTATGCAGCAGTTGCCATTGTGCAGTGGGTCAGTCGGGCATCAGCCCTCCTCCAGTGTGAAGGAGGACAGCACCCAAGATACAGGTACCCTGTCACACCAATGTCTAATTCTTTCATGGAGCTTTGGGCTTCAAATACTGATAGATTTAAATGCTATCAGTATTTTTCAGATGACAAAATTCCCAGTGTCCCTAAATACTTATAGGCACAGTAACTCTCTGCTCCATCCCACTGGGAGAGTTGTAGGTAACTGGACATGGGGAATACACAAATACCTTTACAGTTTCCTTAGAGACAAAGACACAGGATAGCTCAGGTAATGGGAGATTCATAATGGCCCATGGGATGACATTTAGAGATGTGTGCAATGGCCACAACACAGCCTGAAATCATGCAAAACTTGATTAGGGTTTTGTTACAAATTCCAAACTCGGCCTAGTTTCACTGAAAGGTTTGCAAACAAGGATAGTGCTTCTATAGTCGAGGTGTGTGTTGTTGCAGTTAGGTCATTGCCGTGGATAAATACCCTACTTAAAAGTGCCATACTAGGTCAGACCAGTGGTCTAATTAGTTCAGTACAGTAGAATCTAAGAGTTATGAACACCTCGGGAATGGAGGTTGTAGCTTTGGAATGTACGTAACTCTGAACAAAACATTATGGTTGTTCTTTCAGATGTTTACAACTGAACATTGGTTTAATACAGCTTTGAAACTTGACTATGCAGAAGAAAAATTCTGCTTTCGCTTTATTTTTTAGTAGTTTAGGTTAACACAGTACAGTATTTGCTACTTTTTTGGGGGGTGAGGGGGTCTCTGCTGCAGCCTGATTGTGTACTTCACGTTCCAAATGAGGTGTGTGATTGACTGGTCCGTTTGTAACTCTGGTGTTTATAACTCTGAGGTTCTACTGTATCCTGTCCGACAGTCCAGTACCAAAGGCGTCAGAGCAAGATGTAAGAAACCCTGCTGTAGGCAATTATGAGAACCTAATCTGCAGGGAAGTTTCACCCTATCCCCCCATGATTAGAGGTTGGTTTAAGCCCTAAAGTTTGCACATTTATATACATCCAAAGCTCTTAAGGGGTTGGGATCCCCCCCCCCCATATTTGTTAAAACTCTGGATATTTTCTTGTTAGACATATATAAATGTCTCATCTTCTTTTGAATCCTGCTAAACTCTGGTGTTGATGTCTTGTGGCAATGAGTTCCACAGTCTCAGTAGCTATGGTCATTCTGTTAGGCACTATTCACAATGGAGCTGTGTGAAACTCAGCAGTTTTGTTTCACTGGTGTTTATGCAGTTTCTTTTTCATTGTGGGTCTTCAATCACGTATAGTTTGAGCTTCTAGTTCTAACAAATATAAAAACTCAAAGGGAAAATGAGTCCAAACCACTGGATTTCACCTGTTGTCCTATCACAATCACAACTTGCATGCAGTTTTGACAAAGAACTATACTTTATGCAGCCTCAGGTTTGCCTTCAGCCGATGCTTTAGATAAGGAAAAATGCAATCATTCTAGCTGCAGTAGGGCTCTTCCTGACTCCTTCACAAAAAATCTTGAAGCCCTCCCTGCTGGGTCCTTGCCGAAATAGAGAATGTTTAGCTGCTCCTGTTATTCCAGAAAAAGTCCAGTTCTTGAGACTTCCGTGTTCAACAGAGCTCAGATCCAGCCAGATTCAGTTGCCAGATACTGGGAGGTCGGGATGGGTGTGGGTTGTGATCTGGATTATTTTGATAGATTAGGAGAAGCTGCATGTGACCTAAATTTAGATGGTAAAACTGGGGACTATGCAGACCCAGTAAAAGGCGATGGGTGCCAAATTATAGTTTTTGATTCTTTCTTGTACCAGAATATTTTGTGGTCCTTCAATGTCTTGTTTTATGACCAAATTTTGCCAGGATCCAGATGCTGAACCTGAGTTTTGTGGTACTGTTGTACTGGGAAGCTTCAGGGTCTGTGTTTTTAAGGTGCACTAATAACAGCTAAACATGTTTTCTGATCAGGCATGAAACATAGGTAGATGGGGCTAAAAACTGCCAGGATCCAGCAGGACCCACCTGATGGATCCAGGGTTTGGCAATGCAACTGAGGTGGGATGTATCAGGGTATTTGGTGCAATTGGAACAGCTAGGCTTGTTCTTCATGGAATTTGGAAGGCTGGACTAAAAATTGTCAAGATCCAACTTGTACCCTGACCCTTTAGTCCATTTCTGATTGAAGGCTGAGGCTTTAGTGTCTTTTAAGCCCAAGATCTTAAAGGCTTTTCCTAAGAAACAAAAAGGAGGTGCAAGGGGGGAATGCAGCAGGAGATATAATCGGTGTCATGAGTTAATAAGGGACTTGTGCGAGTGGCAGGCACGGAAATGCGGGAGAGAGAGATGGAGATCTAAACGGCGTTAGGACCGCTCGGCGCGCTCAGGTCTGGAGGTGGTATAAGGTTTGCAATCCCTCTACTTGCTGGCAGTTGCAGGAGAAGATTGCTTTTAAGTGAAACGTCCCTGCCACCTCTGAGGTTTCATCCCCCTTAATAGTGTCCTGCCCTTAAGTTTGAGAGCTCCTTTTGCGATGCAGGGTCCGCGCGAGCGCTGAGGAGGGAGCACGGGAGATTTCCAATCTAGAAGAATCGCTGGCATGTATATTTCATCCGATGGACTTTCCATGTGTCTCATCTCCCTGCCATCAACGCTATATGCAGTGACACTTTTGACTTGAGCAGAGGAATGCGCGGAGGAAGCTCCGGCGAAACTGGTAGGAAAGGATCTCCTCGGCGCCACTGCTAATTGTCGTGATTTATGTCCCCTCCGAGTACCTTCCACGGCTTCATCTAAAATAAAACGAAAGCTGGGGCCAGCCAGGAGCGCAGCCTTTGCAGAGCGTCTCGTCGCGGAGAGCCAGGGAACGTCCTGCAGCTTCCCGGAGCCCCAGTAAAAGTTTAATGCAAAGAAGTGGCTTGGGCAGACGGGAGACCCGGCGGTGCAGCGGGGCTGGCAGGAAACCCTGAGCGGCTGCTGCTGACTTGTTCCAGGGGGAGCGTGGGTCCTGGCTCCCCTTCTCTGATCTGCCCTTCGCCGAGCTTTGCAGTGGAGCCGGAGGAGTTCCTCCCCCTTCGCCCCGGGGCGAGCTCCGCGGGGCAGCTCCAGGGCAGTGTACAGTTCCCGGGGCAGGGGCGGAGAAGGGGGCTCCGACCTGCCGGCTGGCGGGGGCTGCTCTTCTCCAGCCCTTGAACTCCTCGGCGTTCCCAGGAACTTTTGTTGGGCGTGCGGCACACGGCTGCCAGGCTCCCCGCGGCTGGGGGACGGGGCACAGCGGGCGGAGCAGCCTCCCACCCCTGCGCCGCTGGCTCCCATGCTCCCGCTGCCGGAGGGGGATGAGGCTGGCAAGGTCCCAGGCAGCGCGGTGTCCGCTCTCCTCCCCGCTCTAACGAGAGGGATTGCTCCACATGGTGAGTACAGCTCCTTCTTCCCTGCCTCGCTAGCGAACCGCTGCTGCCTGCCATCGCCATGCAACGGGCGGGCAAGAGCCATGGCTGCGGGCGGGAGAAGAACTCTGCCCAGCCCCTCGGGAGCGCCCGCTGTGGTTGGCTGGGGGGAAGAGTTGGGGCTGGGCAAGCTGGACTTTGCTTTGAAAAACTTGGCTGCCCGCAGCCCCCGGGGGCTGGCGCGGTGGCTGCACACGCTGGGTCTTGGAAGCTGGGCTGTGGGAATCCCGCGCGCCGCGCTGGGGCAGAGGGCTGGTACCGGCCGGGGTATGGTGGAGTGGTATGTGTCCCTGGGTTTGCTCCTAGCGGATAGGCGATGGGAGGGTAGGGAGAATTGCATACACTGGTAATTCTGCCTCTCGGTGGGTTTAGCTTGAATACCGCTATAGGGCTCTCCCTCGGAACAGATCTACATGGATCAGGTGGAGCTATTGCCATCTTATTGGACCCCACGTAACCAATTAAGAGATTTAGCAGGAGGGTGGGGGTGGAATTTAGATACAAATAGAAACTGCGCCCTCTGCTGTTGCTGTGGGCTCCTCGCTGGGGAGCACATTTCTGTACCTGGTTTCCAGTACATTGCCCCTGTGCTTTGCAAAGGGAGGAAAATTACTAGCGCGTATTTCAAAGGCGCTTTCGTTAAAAGAGCAGGCGATTGCTCGGTTTGTTTTTGCATCCTGAATGGGCACCTGTAGACACAGGTATTGCTCCCACCCCTCCCCCAACCTACAAGTCGATTAATCCATTTCTGATACATTGTCATGCCATTGAAACTCCTCTCTGGATTGTTTTCCAAATGAGCTATCCTCCTACCTCAAACATCGAATTACATTTTGGTTCATATACAAACCTTCAATCTGTTCTCATCAGTTTCCCGGCATGGAAATCAGCTGTGCACTTAAAAAAAAGATGGAGGGCATTAACTTCAAACCGGGAAGTAAAAAAAAAACCCAAACTGAAACACATCAGGATTTTACAGAACTGTGGAAATGATTGGTTATAACTTCCGATTTTTTTAAAATTAAAAGAGTATTAAATAAGCCACCAAACTAGCAAAGGAGGGAATGAGTTTTTGAAGTGAATTCAGGAGGATTCTGCCAAAAGGGGGTCATTTGCTTCAAACAGTTTGCAGTCTATGAATAAAGATTTTTCTGCAGAAAAATATGATCAGAAATCTAATAAAAAGGGTGGAATTAATGGTTTGTAGAATAACCCCAATCCCATGGAATTGACAGTTCACTTATTCAACTAGGAATAATTCCCTGCTTCATATTAGAAATGACAAGCAGTTTACATAATCATTCAAAAAATAAATGAAAAATCATTCATCAAAAAAACAAACACAAAACAAATGATTTGCTACATGCTGAATAGCTAAGGCCAATAAAATGAATGGTCCTGTATTCTCTCCTAAAGTTCGTATGTTTGTTGGCTTTAATGAACATATTTATATTGCTGTGCATTAGGCATTTCAATATTTTGTATTCAGCCTAATTTTTTGCAAAGATCTGAAAAGAGGAAGTGAATTAAATAAGTGGTACAGATGCTTTTAAAGAGGCAGCAAGTTACAGTTTTGCCTCAAGCATAATGCAACCCAACGTTTAGACACTGTGGCCTTCATAGGTAAGACTTCACATTTTTTTTAATTTACATGGAAAAAAATCAAAGGTGACTGTTGGTGCTTTAAAGGATGTTTCCCAGACATTTTTCCACCAATTAATGTCAGTAGCCTGATCTTTCCTGTTCCTTGTCATCTGCCCTGCACCGCAGTGGCATTGATAAGGAGTGGAACCAACTTCCTGATTAGAGGTGCAGAATTTGGCAACAGCACAAAACAAAATAGAGGTATTTTAGTGGGGTTTTTTTGTTTTTTTTGTTCCCCCCCCGCCCCCAATGGTAAGTCCTTAACATAACTTTCTAAAGCTGCTAAAATTATATTGAGTTTACACCACAGTCTGAAGACTTTACTGTCACTACACAATAGATGATCTATGAGTAGCTTTTGACAAGAGCCTGTTACTTTTTCTGTTAGGAATCTTATTTCTGTAAACTGTTTTGATCATAAGTGCATAACACTTGCAAAATAATGTAATTAGTGCTACAGAGTTGACTTAACCAATAAAAGATGGTTTAAAAAAATTACAAAGGTTTTATATTAAGAACTTACAGCAGTTAAAAATGAAAGTTTATGAAGTATTTTCATTCCACGCTGAATGTTGATGATACAGCATAAGTGGTAATGTTCATGTGCTATTTTACAGGACAAAGAAAGATTTAGGGCAACCTAAAATTTTTGTAGGGTATTTTAGAATCCCTAGTTTTATTTTTAGAACTTCATATTCTGTTGTCTTCTGTTAATAGATCTTAGAAGTCTTATTACTCCTTTCTCCTAAAATAGAGAAGAAAATTTTTCCATTTTCATCAAATGTATTTAACTACTTAATAGAAAAAGAATGTGAAGTTCTTCTAGTATAAGTATTGATTTTGAAATATCCTAAGAATTTTTAGGTGCTACATTTAATCAAAGATAGGATGTAATATAATTAAACACATGAACATATTTAATTTGCATGGATGAATAACTGCATTTATGAAATGCTCAGATTTAATATCCCAATATGTCAGTATACCACTGTATGACAAGTTTCATAAGTGGTAACAGTGAAAATATATATCAGATACCGGTTGTATTTTGTAGTATACACCATATTTTATTCATCTTTGAAAAAAGTGATTTAGAAATTATAACCAAAGCAACCAAAAATCACCTTTACTTGTATTTTATAGGAAATATTAATGTACTCTGATTGTAGATGCAAAATTACAATAGATTTCACTTTAAACTATTTTATATAGTCCTACTATTATCATACACAACTGCCATTGACTGAGGGTTTTTTTATACCTCTAAATGTTGTTTCTTACACCAGCAGATACTGGAATATGTTATCAGATAACTGACTTTTCACCTTTCTTTCTAATTCATGGTCTGTACAAGAAACGATCATTAGTTGCCATTTTATGAAATCTACTGCATAACTGAGTTTTTGGGAGAAAATCTATAATGTAAGTACAGCAAGTTCTCACCAAGAGACTTCTGCAACACAGCGAATGCTAAGCTGCTAGGTGACAATTTTTATAATGAGAAAATTATCATAGTGTGTGTGGGAGGAGGGAAATATTCACAGTGACCAAAACAGATACAAGGAGCGGTGTTTACTAGCATATCCTAATAAGATTTGACAGCTTCTTTTACCATAATTAATTACTGCTGGAATATACTTTTTGGCTGGAGTTGGGTGGGGGTGGAGGGTAACTGAGCAGTCTACATAATTAAAATGCTGTGTGATGTTGGCCTGACTCAAGTTAGCCACCTGGAAACAGATTCATGCGTGTAAAGCCATTTTTACAGACGATTTTAGTCTTGGTCAACTAATGCCCTTCATGTAGAATTGCTGATACAGAGGTATACATGAATTTATATTATGTGGTATATATCCACTACTTTACATACAGAGAAATAGTTTGGAAGAAAGCAGAGACAACAGGGACTTCAGCATTGTTGCTCCACAGTTGCCCAGGGAATGCCTGCTGTTTTTCAGGCAGGAGTTAAGGCACATGTGAAAATTCAAAGGCCTAAATGTTCTACAATTAATACAGTTATTGCCAAGAAATGTTAGCTCCAGTATAGCATGTGCCACAATTTTATTGAATACAGCTAGCATAATCAATTTTTCCAGTAGTTTGCAGTCGCCTTTCCTTCTGTCAGTGAAGATGTCAGTCTCTGTATGTCAGACCCTATGGATCGTTTCAGTTTAACACAGCAGAACACATGGTCAGTTGCTGAAGAGAGGACTACAGGGTACAGAGGATTTGGGCACAAGAAATGCGTCGGTTATTATGTTTGGTGCGTTTTACTCCATAGGGCCAAATGTAAGTGTATTCATGAAAACAAATCTTGGTTTATATTACCCACAGTTTGCCATGCAGTTTAGAGCTACAATTGGTATTGTTTTAAAGTTCAGAAATGTAATTTTAAAATTTTTGCAAGGTAATTTTTTTTAAAATTAGATATGTTTGGGAATAGACAACCAGGAACTAGAATACACATAATGAATGACACTGCAGGCATAAATATAATAAAAACAAATTGTGTAGCTCTATTATAAAAGCCTCTGTGACCCATAGCATATGATATTTAATGTGCTTTGGTCAATATCTTTCTCTGTCAATGGGAGCTCATTAAAAGAAGATACTGCAGAGTAACTGAACCATGCCATATTAGTTCTTGCCAAAGCCTGACATTTTTAATACATTAATAATATATCTGTAATATAATGGAAGACTATTAATCACAACTGGTTATGTGCCAGAAATTTAAGCTATAATTGGCTGCTGCTTGTCAGGATTGTCCATCACTCAGTCCTATATCTTCCCAATACTCAAATATCTCGCACTCCTCTGCACTTTTTCCTTGTCAGTGCACTAAATTTGATCAATGTTATAGTCTATAATTCTGTGTAATGACCATCATTATGATGCTGACTTTCTTTAATGAGAATTGGTTATATGGTGAGAGTTGTAGCACAGTGGGTGTTGAGATAACAGCTAGCTTCGCATTCATTCTCAATAGCTATATTCTCAATTCCAGTTAATACATCTGTTTACAGCCCTATCTAGTCCCACTTCTTTGTAGATTGGCAGTGACAACAGGTTATAGAGGAAAAGAAAAACTAGCAAAGAAAACATTAATAAAGAGTATATTTCTGACTAAATGAGAGGCTAAATTGAAAGGCTGTTTAAACATAGTAACTTGTTGTTGTTGTTTCTATACAGTAACTTAACATTCACTTACTAGTTTTACCAGCTTTGCCTAAGCTCAAAATAGTTTTTCTCATCCTTCAATACTGAATATGCACTGATTTGTCATGATCGTTTAAGAGACTTTGTAAGTTTTTATTTAGAAACAAAGAACATTTTTTTTTCAGGTCAATTCCTTACTTATAGATGTTGACCTTTGTATTTGAGCTGTTTTTTCCCACTCCAAAACAATAAAATAGACTGGAAAAAGTGGATAGAAACAGTGTAATTTGCATGCCTTTAAAAAGTTATTTGAATTAATTAATTCCAAAATAACAAGTTATATATTGCCAATGAAAACAGGAAGAATGGAAGGTGTTTAAAAAAAGCCATGATACTTAATGGTCTGATTTTAAAATGTATTTAATTTTTGTAAAGTATCTGAAGTTTCTGGTTTTGTAGCAAATTCAGATTTGAAGTTTACATGTATTTAGACAGCTAATTATTGCTACATGAAAATTCAGATATTAACACAATTTCCAATAGAATACATCACAAATCACAGCTGTATGATAACATTTTATGAAATGAATATAATGGAAAATTGCACTTGTGTCCATAAGGCAATTATTGTAAATTACTTTGCTATGGAAACACACTTCAGCCATCTGTTGGCATTTCATAGTGTGTGTGGCTTATTTCAGTTTAAGATGGTGCAGTATTTAAATATAGTCAACCCGTTCGTGAAATTGGTTTGAAGACAACTTTTGCTCTTCCTTGAAAATGTGTATTATAAAACAAGGTGTGAGTGTGATGGAGCTCCTTTCATATTTTTATGGCATAGGAAGATTCATCATACTAACTAGAATATTAGACTGCAGACATTAATTGAGCTATGCAACATTATGATTTATAGTTGTCTGTAAACATGAAATTTAAGAGGTTGTTTAGATTGTAAAAGTCAGCTAAAGAGTTGAAAAGTACAGTAGTAGCTGAATGCATCCTTTTTTTCCACAAAGGGGCTGATCCTATTCCCATTGAAGTCAGTGGCCAAACTTCCAATATCTTCAATTGGAACAGGATTGATTGCAAAATTAGAGAAAACTACATTGACTTATATAAATGACTTCTGAATTTGTAACATGTTGTTTTTAAGGTTTATGATTTTATGTCCTGGTATTTTACATCTTACAACAATATACAGAACTGTTTGGGGGGGTATTTCTGTTATAGAAATAAACAAGAGGTAGATATGTAAAAATAATTAAGAAAACATGGGACCCATGTTAAAAGGGAAATTGTTAATATAATCTACAGATGAGCCAGTTGTTATCTTTATCGTTAAATGCAATTTAAAAAAAAGGAGCAAAGCTTTTTCAATACTAATGAGAAAATCCGAACAGACAAATGTGTGCTCCTAATAACTCTCTTATTAAGCTAACAAAAGCATAGAAGCATACGAGGCATTGTGAGCTCTCCGGGGTCCTCGTTCCAAGAGACAAAAAGCACACCGGTAGTTGTCATCTTTGTCACTGTAATAAAAGATCCGCTCTGCTGTTCTCCTTGGTGGTTTAGGTTTCCCCTGCCTCATTGGTTATAAAATATGAGAAATGTTTAAGTTCTGTTGTTTGCCTTTCAGGTTTTGCTAAGATGGAAATGTCATTTTTGAAGCAAAAACCTGTAGCTCACCTGAAATGTTATAAATCTGTCTGTCTTAGAGAAGAGTTAAATCCTTCATGTTGAAATACTTTTCACTGTGAATGATTTTGGTAGTTTGTTCATTCTAGCAAAGCACCCACAGTAAAGGTTATCTATATTACACCAATTTGCTTTATATTGCATCAGACCTCCAAAATGTCAACATATCATATATTTTATAATGCATTGATTCTTGGACAATAACTCTTACTCTTATTGTTTCTAAAAGGGTGTTGGTGCCAGAAGAAAAGAATGATTGATGGGAAACAGACACCAGGCTGTAGACACTCATCCTTTTGCTTCAGATGCTGATTTATCAGTGCGTCTAGGTATCCCTTGTGAGCTTTGAACACGGAGGATCACTCGGGGTTATCGACAGTACAAGTGAAGACCTACAACTTTGCTAAATTATTATCTGCTCTCGGACATCTTTTACAAAAAGCCCGGATAGACACATGATAAGACAAAGGACAAGCTTCAGATTTCTGTGAAAAGCTGTCCTTTGAATATGTTAGGCTTCCACCAAAGTCTTCAACTTAGTAAAGCAAGTACCATATTCTAACGCTTCACGTTCAGTTGTGGAACCTGTTTTATAAGATACATACATAAATATATGTGTACATATATTTATAATCTATAGACTGTCCTTAAATCAATACTGGTTATAATTATCAAGGCAATTTCAAAGGATTTAGAGATGTATTTGTCAAGATTCCTGTCACTTCATGCCCTTTGGGTTACTGTATCTTCAGTGATGCAGCATTATCCTTCGGTGTGGGGACATTATGATGTGTGTAAGACTCAGATTTACACAGAAGAAGGAAAAATTTGGGATTACATGGCCTGTCAGCCGGAAGCCAGAGACATGATCAAATATGTAAAAGTGACCCTGGATCCCCCTGATATAACATGTGGAGATCCTCCCGAGACCTTCTGTGCAATGGTAAGGCAAACTTTTCAATGCTTCTTTCCTAGATAGTTTCAGGATGTTTCTGTAATAGGCAGAGGCAAAGTGGAAATCCCCAGTTAAGATCCAGGCAAAGCTACGTGATATTATGAGCTTGTAAATGTGAAAGGCTTCTGAGAAACAAAGCAATAAGAAATAAGCAATCTTCATTAAAACACATTAGGCTGTAGGATAAATGGTTCATTTAGTTAGAACCCAATGCTGTTTCAATTGAAATCAATGGCAATGCTTGCAGTGGACTTAAATGAAAGCAGCATCAAGCTTCTAGTGCACTAACCTTTCACCTGGGTGTCTTTGCATGGGTTATTTGTGAAAAAGAGTTTGGTGGCTTGATTTTAGTGTGTTCACATCATGAAACCACCATAATGTGGTGTAATTAGGTGTCCTTGTCCAATAGAAGCCTACAATTAGAATACTTAAACTTTATTGCAGGTTTAAGGGGGAGGGTGCATTGACAGCATTTTCAGGGAAGTATGCACAGCTCTAACCGTTGTTACTTAATGCTTCGTTATCATGAGCCATAAATGTTCACAGTTGTATTTATGGGCAGCATTAAAAGAAACACCATTAGCTAGGGTCTGATTTTTCAGAGGTGTTGAGTACCTGCATTTTCCTGTGACTTTAATTAGATTTGCGGGTGCCTAGCACTTCTAAAAATCATGCCCAAGGGTCTTAAGCCAGACTTTCTGCATCTGGGGTCCCTAAAATTAGAGGCCGATTGTGAAAATGTTGCCCTTGGTAAATAGTTGTGCCAGCTGTAAAGAACTAGGCACTTTGTATGTGTCAAAACATTACACCTGAGTAAAGCTTTATGCATAAATGTTTGCCAGGTCAGGTCCTAGGAGATTTTTAATGTTGGAAGAAATTTTCAGCTTGTAGAGGACTTTTTCCTTGCATTATATAGAAAATTTATTTTCTTTCACTAGAATGTTAATTTCTGTTGAAAACTATTATTCCTTGATAAGAAAATATAGTTTTGAAGTATAAATCATATATATGATGTTATACATGGTTCATTTTATTATGATATCAGTAAAGCAATAGAAATTTGTGTAATTTTAGCTAATAATTTTAGCTCTGGGAAATTAATGAGTTCTTATAAATACGTTTACTGTAAATTGAAATAAACTACTAAATATATTTGTTTGCCTGTATATTATCCGTATGGAGATTATTATTACTCTGTGACAAACAGGTCTATTCTGGGGAAAATTAACTTATGGCACCAGTTTCAATGCCCAGAACTCTTGAAGGTGTTCAGGTCCAATCACACACACATTTAGGATGTTGTATGCATGCACACATACACTCACCACATACACTGCGCTGATATGTGAAGCAATTACATTGGTTTTGTACCTTTTGATTGCACCACTTGCACTCTGCCTACTAATCTATCTCAACTAACATTGTTTCAAACAGACACCATTTTTATTTTAATAAACATAACTTGCCAGTGTAATATTTCCTTCTCTCTTCCTACTCAGGCTATCAGGTTGGGCAGCACAGCTACATACCACCCCTTCCTGAGAGCTGATTGATTTGCTAGAATCTAACCCTTATTAATATAACTTTTAATTCCATTACTAATCCCTGGTTCATAATGAAACCCCTCTGACTCTTACCTAGGAAACCCCTAGTGGCTGCTGCTGTAGTTTGCATACAGAACTGAGATTGTTATGAACGTGCGTATAAAGCTGAAATGACAACATAAAAATATGATTTGCTCTTTGTGTTTAGACAAATTTGGCTGTCATAGCCCAATTCAACACCCCAGTGGCTTAAAAATGGTAAAATTATCTGCAATTATCTGCAGCCTGCAGCTAATTTTCTGGATAGGTTAAACAGAAGCTTTGAAAAGAAGCCTACAGACGGAAGAAGTCATCCGCGTTTGTACAATTTATGGAGCAGAAGTGCTGATGACAGTAGAAATTCAAGCCCTAGAGTGCTCCTCTGGATTTCATAGTCAATCAAAACTAAATTAAGAAACAAAGATTATTAAAAAGTCTTCTGTGCATGTAATTCTGGCATAATATTATGAGGTGGACATTAAATGTTTCCCTCTGAGACTTTCAGCATCATTAATGCAGCATGTCTTTAATTACAAGTAGGCTCATATTACTAAAAAATAGGGGAAATAAAGTACTCTGTGGTGTAGTTAGCAATACCATTATTATGTTTACTGAAATAATTAAAAGAAGGGATATCATTCTTCTAAGTAACTTATAAGTCAAAATGTGCAATGAAAATGGAAACACTCTTATGTATGCAGCATAACTGAGTATAACAATTTAATGCAGTGGTATAGAAGCATTATTAAGTATAATTCCACCTAGCAGAATTCCTAGCAGATGTGTTATTGTGAAAGGTGTGTGTTCTTTTTTTTTTTTTTTTATGGATTGTAAATCTTAAGGTACAAATTCTACTCTGTTACATCTGTGCTATTCTGTTAATAAGCGAGAGATTGTATGGGTTTATTTGGCTAAAGTTGAGGCTGTAGTGGATTGCTTAATGTGAATCTTCATACATGTACATTTGAAGAGACTATATGAACGTGAAAGGTATTGCAGTCTTTACCTACATTACCTGAATTAATCCATCTATTTTCCATACCTTTTTAATGCTTAGGTTTAATTAACAGTAATTAAAGTTAGCAGTGTTTGCAAGGGTATCTTAAGTTCAGATAACAATGTTTTTTGCCTTGGAATTTCCTATTTTAAGAAATATTTTATTATATAGTATAATAAAATTAGGAAATACACTATGTGCACCATGCGATTGTAGGGAACCTTTGCCAACCCCTGTCCCATCTTTCAGCCTCATGTGGAGACCAATCACAATATCACTTCTTGCATTCACTAGAGCATGAGGTCTGTGCCAGGGTGAGTGGCTAGCCATTTTGGAGTGGATGAGAAGAAGGTGACCTTACACTTGTCCAGCAGGTCCTGAGTTGGCTAACCAGTACAGGGACTACAGATTGCAGCCTCATCAGGGATGACAGAGGTGGCACTCCCTCACATGCAAAGGAACTCCCAAGTGGTGATGTGCCTTTCTCTCAGCTCCCAATGTGGAAGTGCAACTTTAGTCTTATGAAAGAGAAAAAAGTAAATCTATGTAATGACAGTAGAAACAAAAGATGGCTTGGTGGAACCTGCAGGATGCTTGTTTCCTTTGCAATATAAAGGCAGCTGAAAAAAAATATCCTCATAAGTCAAAATTTAAGACTCAGGTTATGGTGAAATTAGATTTATTTCATTTATTAACCCATTTGAAGGCTCACTTGTGAATTATTGACAAGAATCTGTCAATTTGAATTTAGCTCCAAATTTACATTTTGTAAAAACTAAGCTAAGCAGAAATGTGCCAATGAAATTTTTAATGTGTTAAACTGTCTTTCAGTGGAAACAGAATTTTCTGAATCAAACCTACCCTTGCAGTGTTTGCACTCTCCTGCAATGTTTGCAATGCAGCCACTGCAACAATGTACCAAGTGCATAAACAAGTACTGTACAGTGTGTGTTAAATGTTTGTTTATGCCTGTTTTTTGTTTTTCTTCAGTATGTCAAATTAACTTAGCTACAATCGAATATTCAAACAACTCCCTTCAGTGTCAGTAGATGGTTACTGCAATAACTGTAGATGTGAACAAGATAAGGAATTGTAGTGTCACCATGTAAACATTCAGAAGTAATAAGAAAAAATTAGCAGAAAATTATAATGGGTCTTACAACCTGGAAACAACTGTATAATGTAACAAGTTTACTAGAGAGATAGCGGTAGACACACAGATTTTCTTTGGTAGACTTAATCGGACAAGCACCTAATTCTTACTCAGATTGTCTTAAATACCCATAGGGAACTAGTTTCTATAACTAGAGTTTGGCTCTGTCCACAAACAAGCTTTCAACCATCTTTGCAACCTTATGAGCGTGGTTGGTTCCAAACATAGGGTACGTCTACACTGCAGTCGAATGTTTGAGTGTTGTCCATGTAGACATAGCTGAGCTAGCTTTAATCGAGTTAGCATGAGTACCAATAGCCGGGAAACCAGGGCAGCAGAGGCTTCAGTGTGGGCTAGGGTGACCAGATAGCAAGTGTGAAAAATCGGGACTGGGGTGGGGGGGTAATAGGTGCTTATGTAAGAAAAAGCCCCCAAAATCAGGACTGTCCCTATAAAATCGGGACATCTAGTCACCCTAACGTGGGCTAGCTGTCCAAATAAGTACCTAGGGTCCTGGATGTGCTTGTACAACCCATGATGTCACAGCTTCACTGCTGTTGGTACTCACACTAGCTACATTAAATCTATCTTGCATATGTCTACACATGCTGCAGTCACACCTCCAAATGCAGTGTAAACATACCCATAGTTAGCTGCCACACCTAAGAACTGAGTTATAACCACATTGTATGTGGATGCAAACAGCATTTCAACCTTGTCATGTGGCACAGAATTGTCTTCCTGTAACCAGCATGCTATTTTCTTTGCTGTGTGGGCAGGACCCTCCCACCCCCAATATGTTGGCTGGTTTTCATTATTCCCAGTTTTCTGCACACAGGACATCCCAGAATGCATGTTGCTGGTGCAGCTCTGAATGCACTCTTACCTTCTGGGGCATTATGTATCATGGTGGGTATGGATTTGCAAACACAACATCAGTTTTAAAATAAATAAAATGTATTCCTAGTAAAATAATATTTATTTAAAAAAAACAAACATGCTTGACCGATTGAATTCCATTCACAGTTGAATTATAGTGGCTCACTGTCAATATAACTGTCAGGAATGTCCCCTGAAATCTTAATATCAGCTGTAATAAAAAAAATTGATATATAAATAAACCCATTTCTAGTAATATACTGCAACCTGCACTGCTGCTGCTAAGGTGCAATTGATCATGAGGCGATGGCTCATGGATTCCAAGTTTTAGGGACCCCCTAAGAACAGGATTTGCTGTAATAGAGTAGTATAATCTATATAGTAGTGTCCCAACAAACGCTCACTGTCTGAGGTTGTTATTATGGCGTAACATCACTATATGGCAACACTGTGTTATGATGATGTATCATTAGGAACCCCTACTTTACTGTGTGCAGGTGCGCTAGAACACAGCAAACTGTAGACTTTATTTTTGCAAGGGGTGGGTGAACCCGAACTGCATCCCAATACAATACTTGCTTTATGACATTATTCCATTGCCATGCCAGCCAAGAAAAGCTTGTGCTATAAAAGCCCATTCCTGGATTACAATACCTACTGAACTCATCTGGCATCTGTGGATTCTTCAAGTCCTGTACAAAGTCAAAAGAACCATTACTGTTACACTGTATCATAGTAGGATGTTCATATGGGTTCACTTTTAAGATGACATAAGACAGTTTCCAAATATTAGCATTTATTAACACTTTAGTTTTTGATTTTTTTTTTCTTTTTAGTCATAAAGTGACCAGTCCAATGCATAGACTAAGGTTCCATGCACTCACTCCTGCAAACACGTAACTGTGTACATATCTTTATTCACATGCATAGCCCCATAGCGTTAAATGGGGCTATTTATGTGAGGAGTTATACATGTGCATAGATCTTTCTAGGATCAGAGCCTAAGAGCCATCTCATTCCCTTTGCGTCATGGAACGGAACAGAGAGGATGAAATGCATGGAAGTACTAGCATCCCCTGCTGGCAGTTACAGGTTGTGTTTGAAACCATTTAAGCAAGTTATCCTTTACTCCATGTGGAGAAAAAAATTCATTACATTGCCTTGCTTAAGGGGACTAGGAAATGGTGAGACTGTAGGTGCTGTTAAATTTTCCTCTGAGTTAGTGCCACTCACCTTCATTGTTTCTATTGTGATTCAAGGTAGAAACTGTTTTATGGAGACTGAAATTTCCTGTATGTGAAAATAAGTGTGTGTATTTCCAGATGTCCTGCAAGTAGCCAAAAGCAGGCCCCGGATATTGGAATGATTAAGCCAGCTGTTTCCTCTATCAGTGCAGAGGCCATAATATTCTACCCTGAAAAATTGATAATAGCCCTCGATGCTGTTATGTTCTTCGACTGATGAGGCAAAGGGGCCTTTGCACTTAAAAATTTAGTCTCGATAGACTGAGAAGTGCAACACAATCTTCTGAGCTAATTTACCTGAAGAGACCATGTCCACAGATCTAGATTTATACAGTTTGATTTTGTATACATTTTTCCTCTGCAGTTTAATGTATCCACAACAGTCACATGCAGTGACGCCATTTGGATATGTAGATGTGAATATGGCTATGGATAGTAGTCTGAGTGTATTTTAATAATATTTTTGTCCTATAAAGCCAATGATTTCATGATTTTTGTTTTATTTTTATATTGCTCCTCTCCCTCGTCCAGTCCAGTTTCTTCACAGTGAACACTCTATTGCATGGATATTGGAAAGGCCTTGCGTTTTCACCATGCAAATACTTATGCATGCAAGTAGTTCTACATCAGTGCTGTGGTGTTTTCCATGTTCTGTTTTCTATAGAACGTTTCTGTTTCTCATCATTTAATTCTTTAAACAGTTTTTTCTACATGGACTTTATAAATAAAAAGAGAAATTAGCTGAAGTGAATTTTAATTGTTTACTTCATGTAAAAAACAGTTCCCTGGTTGAGACATTTTGTCAAGTTCCAGACCAGAGAGAATTTTTACTGCCAAGTAGTTGTAAGGCCTTTAAAAGGGGACAGCGTTATATAAGAGCATTTTCTTACGTGTAAATACAGTGTCTTTCCTGTGCTTGTTATATTTTTATCTGAAAAACTGTCAAGAGCCATCACTGTAACTCATCAGTTTGATTTTTGCCATCTTTACCTGCTCATAAGGCACTTTCCTCCAGTGAAAACTAGAAACAGAGCCGATTATGGATGACATTTACAAATGACTGCAAAAAAACCTAACTAAATAGCAAACAACATTTTTTTTTAAAAAAAGCACCCTGTGTATAACCAAAAAGTACAGAATGTGATTCTTGTAACTACTAAAACAGTTCTTACTATATGTTCCATTTTCTACTTCTATTTTTATCTGAGACTTCCGAAGTCTGGTAGACCCCTCGGCTTCATTGCCCAGATGGATCTAGCAAACAGAAACAATACTGTAGGGATAGCCTGCAGAAATATCCTGGAGAAACTCTAACAAGATGCCTCCTATACAGGAGTATGTTCAAATTTCCAGTGCCATTACACAAAATTTAAACAGTGTACTCCCCTTTCCCTGTCTAAAAATCTGGGAAGCTCATTATTCAGTAGAAAGCCAGTTTTTTTCCTCATTTAGATGATGAAATAAAAGTAGCTCTTGAAAATAATAGGGGCTACGTACAAGCTTTGTGCCCACACCCATGCATTCTTCAGTTTGGACATCTCAAATTTTATATTTTCAAGCAACCAAGATGAAAATGTTGTGCTTCTGTTGATATCTATATTCGCTACCATCAGCAAGAAAACTTGTCATTTGAAGCTGGGAGAAAAGCTTGGGTTTGGGGGAAGATGATTTAGAAGCAACCATGTAAAGTGAATATTATTGGTGATGCATTGGTTTTGATTTTTTTAAAAAAAATGCTGTCTCATTTTTTCCTATGGAAAAAGATGTTTAAGAGTAAAGCATGACCTCCACTTTACCTTTAAAAGTAAGTGGTTGAGATTTTTTATGTGGTCTATAGAGGACTCTGGCACACACACGTTTAGTCTCCTAAGGGCTGTAATACTCTAGTTTAATTCATGTTACTTGGGTCAATACAGAGGTAATTAGGTGTTTAGTGGCCTGTGATGAGCAGGTCAGACTGGAAACTGGAGGTTCCCTCCGTCTTTAAACTCTATGACGGTATAATTCTAGAAGGAGATTTTCAAAGCCACAAATAGGCGTTAGCATTGAAAATCTCCTCCTTGGAAACATATCCTTCATTAAAATTAATTTGCACCATTTAAGGACCTGAACCAACATTGATTGAAGTAAATGGAAAGACTCCCATTGATGGCTGGATCCAAAAATCTCCTTGCATATGTCAGTTGTGTAATGAAGATGTGTCTAAATGCCCTAGATCGCTTTGGAAATCTCAATCAATGACTTTCATAGGTTCATAGACTCTAGGACTGGAAGGGACCTCGAGAGGTCATAGAGTCCAGTCCCCTGCCCTCATGGCAGGACCAAATACTGTCTAGACTATCCCTGATAGACATTTATCTAACCTACTCTTAAATATCTCCAGAGATGGAGATTCCACAACCTCTCTAGGCAGTTTTATTCCAATGTTTAACCACCCTGACAGGAACTTTTTCCTAATGTCCAACCTAAACCTCCCTTGCTGCAGTTTAAGCCCATTGCTGCTTGTTCATCTTAGCCTCTAAAGGATACAACAAGTTTTCTCCCACTTCCTTATGACACCCTTTTAGATACCTGAAAACTGCTATCATGTCTCCTCTCAGTCTTCTCTTTTTCCAAACTAAACAAACCCAATTCTTTCAGCCTTCCTTCATAGGTCATGTTCTCTAGATCTTTAATCATTCTTGTTGCTCTTCTCTGGACCCTCTCCAATTTCTCCACATCTTTCTTGAAATGCGGTGCCCAGAACTGGACACAATACTCCAGCTGAGGCCTAACCAGCGCAAAGTAGAGCGGAAGAATGACTTCTTGTGTCTTGCTCACAATACACCTGTTAATGCATTCCAGAATCACGTTTGCTTTTTTTTTTTTTTTTTTTTTTTTGCAACAGCATCACACTGTAGACTCATATTTAGCTTGTGGTCCACTGTAACCCCTAGATCCCTTTCTGTCATACTCCTTCCTAGATAGTCTCTTCCCATTCTGTATGTGTGAAACTGATTGGTCCTTCCTAAGTGGAGCACTTTGCATTTGTCTTTATTAAACTTCATCCTGTTTACCTCAGCCCATTTCTCCAATTTGTCCAGATCATTTTGAATTTTGACCCTGTCCTCCAAAGCAGTTGCAATCCCTCCCAGTTTGGTATCATCTGCAAACTTAATAAGCGTACTTTCTATGCCAATATCTAAGTCGTTGATGAAGATATTGAACAGAGCTGGTCCCAAAACAGACCCCTGCGGAACCCCACTCGTTATACCTTTCCAGCAGGATTGGGAACCATTAATAACTACTCTGAGTACGGTTATCCAGCCAGTTATGCACCCACCATATTGTAGCCCCATCTAAGTTGTATTTGCCTAGTTTATCGATAAGAATATCATGCGAGACCATATCAAATGCCTTACGAAAGTCTAGGTATACCACATCCACAGCTTCTCCCTTATCCACAAGACTCTTTATCCTATCAAAGAAAGCTATCAGATTGGTTTGACATGATTTGTTCTTTACAAATCCATGCTGGCTATTCCCTATCACCTTACCACCTTCCAAGTGTTTGCAGATGATTTCCTTAATTCCTTGCTCCATTATCTTCCCTGGCACAGAAGTTAAACTAACTGGTCTGTAGTTTCCTGGGTTTTTATTTCCTTTTTTGTAGATGGACACTATGTTTGCCCTTTTCCAGTCTTCTGGAATCTCTCCTGTCTCCCATGATTTTCCAAAGATAATAGCTAGAGGCTCAGATACCTCCTCTGTTAGCTCCTTGAGTATTCTAGGATGCATTTCATCAGGCCCTGGTGACTTGCAGGCATCTAACTTTTCTAAGAGATTTTTAACTTGTTCGTTTTTTTTTTTAATTTTCTCTTCTAAACCTACCCCCTTCCCATTAGCATTCACTATGTTAGGCATTCCTTCAGACTTCTCGGTGAAGACCGAAACAAAGAAGTCATTAAGCAGCTCTGCCATTTCCAAGTTTCCTGTTACAGTTTCTCCCTCCTCACTAAGCAGTGGGCCTACCCTGTCTTTGGTCTTCCTCTTGCTTCTAATGTATTGATAAAAAGTCGTCTTGTTTCCCTTTATTCCCGTTGCTAGTTTGAGCTCATTTTGTGCCTTTGTCTTTTTAATCTTGCCCCTGCATTCCTGTGCTGTTTGCCTATATTCATCCTTTGTAATTTGTCCTAGTTTCCATTTTTTTTATGACTCCTTTTTTTATTTTTTAGATCATGCAAGATCTCATGGTTAAGCCAAGGTGATCTTTTGCCACATTTTCTATTTTTCCTACCCAGCGGAATAGCTTGCTTTTGGGCCCAATAGTGTCCCTTTGAAAAACTGCCAACTCTCCTCAGTCATTTTTCCCCTCAGTCTTGATTCCCGTGGGACCTTACCTATCAGCTCTCTGAGCTTACCAAAATCCGCCTTCCTGAAATCCATTGTCTCTATTTTGCTGTACTCCCTTCTACCCTTCCTTAGAATTGTGAACTCTATGATTTCATGATCACTTTCACCCAGGCTACCTTCCACTTTCAAATTCTCAACGAGTTCCTCCCTATTTGTTAAAATCAAATCTAGAACAGCTTTCCCTCTAGTAGCTTTTTCAACCTTCTGAAATAAAAAGTTGTCTGCAATGCAGTCCAAGAACTTATTGGATAGTCTGTGCCCCGCTGTGTTATTTTCCCAACATATATCTGGATAGTTGAAGTCCCTCATCACCACCAGATCTTGGGCTTTGGATGATTTTGTTAGTTGTTTTTAAAAAAAAAAAAAAAAAAGCCTCCTACACCTCTTCCACCTGGTTAGGTGGCTTGTAGTAGACCCCTAGCATGACATCACCCTTGCTTTTTACCCCTTTTAGCCTAACCCAGAGACTCTCAACACTTCCGTCTCCTATGTCCATCTCCACCTCAGTCCAAGTGTGTACATTTTTAATATACAAGGCAACACCTCCTCCCTCTTTCCCCTGTCTATCCTTCCTGAGCAAGCTGTACCCATCCACACCAACATTTCAATCGTGTGTATTATCCCACTAAGTTTCGGTGATGCCAACAGTGTCATAGTTGTACTTATTTATTAGCACTTCCAGTTCTTTCTGCTTATTACCCATACTTCTCGCATTTGTATATAGGCATCTAAGATCCTGATTTGATGTTGCCTCCCAGTTTTGCCCTGACCCTCCTTTCTCCTGCCATTATAGCCCACGCTCCCTCCTATTTCTAATCTATCTTATGTAAAAGCACAATTAGGAATATGCTTTCTGTGTATTTACATTCCATGTCATGAGTACTTTCACTAAAAAGCTTTTTTTCAGTATATTAAACCTGTTTGTTTATTGTGTAAATGTTTGTTTTTGGATTTCCTCACCTACAGACCTGTTGAAAGCAAGGGTCAAAGTCTCCAGTGGCTGGACAAGATTTGATTACTGGGATACATTTTGTTCTTTGATACATTTACTGCACTTCTAGGGCAAGTAAGAATGCTCAGATAGTATATTTTAACAATTTTTAACTGGAAAGTGCCATGTCACACATCCGAGAAAGACAAGGTGGGTTAGGCCCAGACCTGAAGAAGAGCTCTGTGAAGCTCAAGAGCTGGTCTCTTCCACCTTTGGTCCAGTAAAAGATATAACCTCACCCACCCTCTCTCTCGCTCTCTCTCGCTCTCTCATCCTGGGATCAACACCGCTATGACATCACTGCAAACAAAAATGTCACATCACAGTCTGGATATTAAAATATATTGTTTTACTTTTATGAGTCCCACAGCTTGTTTATAAATAACTAACAAGAACAGAAGAACCTATTAATGAATAATCTCCCAATTTTTCTCCATAATTATGCCATCATTAATTGTGGCACTGTATAGTAGTTAAGTATCTCTAAGCTCATCCTTTATAAGCCCCAATTTTCATGGGTTTAGAAATAGGTCTCAGAACAGGAGTAAATCAAAATACTTTTTTAAAATTAAAAAACAGTTGTATTTTTAGCATAATTAGTTGACTATTAATAATGTAAACTGTGTCCTTTTTAACAGTAAAATAATGGCCAAGTTACTGATGTGTGAAAATGCTTGGGTATTTTTCATATCCAAATTTTTTAACCATCCACGCATTTCCTTTCCTCTTTTGCACTGTTTCAGGGAACTGAACAAAGTCCCCCTTTGGCAAAAGGCAGAGAAAGAAAACTTCTAAGTTTGGAGTGAGATCATTCCCATATGCTTTGGTTTTGGTGCCAGCAAAGGACTCAGACCTTGCTGTCTGAACTGGTACCAGTTTTGCTGAGCTGCAGCATAGGAATAGAGCCAGCTAGCTCTCACAAATATGCTACCGTTGGGTTGGTTCTCCGTGTAGTGTTCTCAGACATTGTGGGCCAGATTCTCAGCTGGGGTAAATTGGCATAGCTCCATTGACTTGAATGGAGCTATGCTAATTTACATCAGCAGAGGGTCTGTCCCTGTACATCTGCTGCTTCTGTTGAGATTCAGGCCTGATACAATCTGTCTCTGCATTCTTCCCTGGGTACCAGCCCTTCACGAGTTCTTCCTTTGGCCTCACTAAAATAGTATCCTCTTCAAAGTGGTGAAAATTAAAAAAAACTGTCCTTGCAGAGAATACAAAAGACAGAAAGCTGGAGATGCTTCAAAGAACGCAGTGATATTACCTGTGCCCCCCCGACTGTACATGGTGGATTCTGGATCTGAGAATTTTTCCTACGACATACTAGTTTGAGAAGAAGCCACAACCAAAGGATTTCTCCCTCCTTATCCTCTTCCCTCTCTCTATTGGACAACATAAGCTTCCACCAGATGGAAAGGCTTCCATCTACACCCTCGGAACTCTATGTCCCTCCATACCCAGGTTGTCAACCAGTGGCAGGTACTTAAATCTTAAGGTCAAACACTTCAGTGGCAATATGATAGAAGTGTGCACTGAAATGTGACTTGTATTATGAGATCTCTCTCAGAATGCCATCTGTGAAGCAGCCACCTTCCCCGTACGCACACTCAGAGGAAGTAAACATGCTGTGCAGCAAAAGTACATGGAAAGGCCCAGAAAGTTTAGGGTTTTTAATAGGCAATATTTGACTCTTCTAATCAACACTAATCTGATGAAGAATTTGGAGCAAATATCATTCTGGTAGTTTTATCTTGTCAAGTGCCAATTAGTGCTAAAAGGTGAATTTGGAATGATAAAATTACTGCATAATATCAGACATACATCAGTGAACAGCAAGACGGCACTGAGTCCAACAGAAACCTGACATTTTTGTCCCTTTTTCTCAATCCCACTTTCAGAGTAATACAAGGTAGGTAGAGTATGCTAATACTATTTTCCAGAGTCTTGTTCTTCCCCTAGGGCACTTCCTTCTGAAACCTCATTTAAAGCAGAGGTTCTCAACCACCATCACAGTTGTCACTAATTGGTGCCCTTGCTAGCCATCTTAGCAGAAGCCCCAAAAACTGAATGCATGTGAGGGAGTCTTCACCCCATAGGGGTTTTCCCCACAGGTTAGAATTGAAATACTGCCTGGGAAGTGTTGGGAAAACTGTTGGTATTGCTAATTTTACTTTGGATCAGCTCTGGGCTTATGCCATATGTATGAAACCTTTCATAAGCACTAAAACATATTTTTAGAAAAAGATAAAATAACCTAGGTGTTTAGCAGCATCTTATAAATCTGCAAAATACTTTGCTGTGAAGATGTTCAGGTCAACAGTAAATTGCTGAGAAAGTTTAGTTGCCAATTTTTTGCTTTGGGAGTTGAGTACTAGATAGCTCTCTTCCTAGGCAGTTAGCCTTAGAGGTCTTTGGTCTCCGTCTCCTGTCAGGAGTGGTAAAGCACTGATACAGGGGAGCTTGGTGATAAGTTAGCCTGCATGCTCAAACCTTATGATAGCAGTGCATAGATTAATGTTGATCCTTCTGCCATAGCCTGTTCCCTGCATTCTATTCCCACATCAGGGATACAGGGAGTAAGTACAGGTAGGGGATCCAATGAGAACACCGCTCCTAAGCAAGCTGTACTGCTGGAGGGTGGGTGCCATCAGTGTGTATGTTATAGCCTTCAGAACAGTGGGACTGAGATCTACACTTTTCACTACAGATCTCAAAGAGTTTGTAGGTGTGCTCTCTCATCTCCATGGGAAGTCAAATCCCCACTTGTCTTATGTGCAGGATACCTCAGAAATTCTGGCAGTGCTGTCTCATGGAAACTCTGTTGGAGGACACGATCCAGCTCATAAATACTTAAAAGCAAAGAAATTCATAGTTAAGCCTGAAATACCTTCTTGCCTTATATTATTCCCCGATGCCTAAATATCGTATTTCAGAGGTCTCCAAACGGTGGTCTTATACTGTGGTTGCTATTATTTATTCCTTTATAGAGTCTTCTGCCCCGCGGTTCAGAAAGCTTTTCACAGAAAAAGTAGTGCTGCAAATAAAGACACATAACACAACCCAGAATATCAGAAATGACTTTACAAATAATGTTCAGGGACTGTAAGTGAACAAAAAATTAGAGTCCTTTCCTACAGTGTCTCCTTGCTCTGGAACTCCTATGAAATCCCATGGGTGGTGAACATGCAGCTGCAGCCATACAACAGAGCCCTTTGTCAGAATAGGGTTTTTTAAAATTATTTTTAAGAAATCATTTTAAAATTTACTCTTCTAGGTTTGAATCAGACTGCACTATTTTTATAAATTTTGTGTATCTGTGTGTATGTTTGTGTGTGTATGAATGTGATATAACATGACACAATTGAAATTGTAAGGAAATCTAATTTTAACTTGCAGTTGATTTATGAAATGATGCTGAATTCTTTGAGTTTGTGAAAATAACATATGATACTAATAATCCTTTAGAACTGATTTAGCACCAAATCCTATTGCAGTGCCAGTAGGAAGCCAAGGACTTGTAACAAATCAATCACTTGTAGTGACATTTTTATTACCGTTTCAGAAATGCCATGCTTTAATTGTCTCCCCACTTCAAATCAACTGCTTAGTCTGGTTTAGCGAAAGCTTTCTTCCCAGATAGCCTGCTAGTTGTGACTGTCCTAGCTTTTGGAAACCTAAGCTCTGTATACCTTCCTGGCATGATTACTGCTGGCAGGAGCAGAACCAAGTACCTGTGAGGCAAGTCTCAGTGTGCATGCAATTTAAGAGAGTGACAATGCCATATTGATTACTAGTCACATTTTCACTGATTTTTTTTAAAGTTACTGGGCCAAATTCTCTGACTTACACCCATTTCAATCCCTGGGCTATAAGTCAGCTCAGAATTTGACCTTTTTATTTTAAACTATGTGAAATTTTCAGCAGTGGTGTACAATTAAAAATGGGTTTGTTTTTATAACAACGGGAAAAATACTTCAAATGCTTTTGCATCCTTTCTAGCACAAATCCAAAAGATGAACTGAAGTGCAACTATAAATAGAAAATAAGCTTTAAGACACTGTTTCAGCAATGATGTCTTTGCCAGCTTGTAATAAAAAGGTTTCTTTTTTCCACAGACCCATAAAGGACTCCTGATAAAATCTTTCTAATCTCATTTTTTGTTCCTTACATAGATTAACCTTTTTATGGTTTACTGAAGCCAAAATACTGATTTGTCTCCAATTGGTTTGCAAACTTGTGAGCTGAACAAAAGTAACATGGCACCAAGGTCATGTCATGTAAGTGATAAACCTCATCAACTCTGGCACTCCAGAGGTCAGTGGTTTTGTTAACTCTGAGTTCTTGGCCTTGTGATTCTGGACTTAGTGGTATTATTATCGTTTCAAATGAGCAGATGGATTTTTTTTTTTCTGTGTGTTTTTGCAGCCATTGAAATGCTGGCAATCAGCAATACTGAAAGAAAACCGTTTCCTGTGTCTTCTGCCTGTGATATTATTGAAAGTCCATACAACACCAATACAGTAATGGTAGGTCAGGGGCATACACAGTTTGACACCAAAAACCACATCAGCAATTTGTTAAGAGCTGCACGTTAAATAAAATGGGACAAATTGCAACCAACCTCATATTTAATATATCAGTGCAGACACAAAGAGTCCATGCATGCAATGTTCCATCTCTACACAAGCAGAAAGCTATTCAAATTAATATGGACCATGGCATGCAGGATCCTGTAGACTCTGCATATCCCATTTCTCTCTTTAAGATGAGGACAGCGAGCAACTGCACTGTAGAACTCCCAGGCATACATTCCACATTTGGGCTTCACTTTTTCCACCCTGTACTAGATGGCTGGGTAATTATTTTGGAAGTGAATGTTTATGTCAAATCTACCTTTATTGTACTTTGGTAGGACCTTCAGTTTGTGGCACCTTAGAGGACACTCTCAGACTAAAGTAAGATCTGCAGATCCCCAATCTTGGCATCTGATTCAAGGACAAAAAGCTGGGAAGCAAAATAATGTGTGCCATGAAAGATGTGAATACTCCATGTAAGAAATTCTGTGTGCAGGTCCAGGACTGCTTTCTGATGAGAGTAATGAAGTTTGTGCTGGATACTTCATTCAGGGGAAATAACTTATGATTGTATAAAGAGTGAGTTAGTTTTTTAGGGACTGTATGGCTGTAGGGTTGTTGACACAAGTTTATTTTTGGAAGTTAATATTAGATGCTAAGACTAAGTTATGGCAAAGCTTGTGACAAATGGCTATATACAATGTGCTGTTTGGCACTGCTGAAAAAAATGATGATGCAGTTGACTTGAATCAGAGAGGTAAAATAGCACTAGTGGGTTTTTGAGAGAGGGGAGAAGAGGTTTTATAAAGTTTTTCAGTTCCCATCTTGGAAGTGTTGTGGAGGATGCTTCTAAGTAATAGCTGTACAAATAATCGCAGATTACAGTGTCATACAACTCCATTAACTAGGTGAAGAAAAAATAGCAACATTTTCATTTTAATGAGATGTCAGGTCTCTCCCTCGCTGTACCATGCATCTTAATGTACCTTGCTGTCTGTACTGACTTGAGGCTCCAAGGCTTTGTCATTACTTGGCAATTCCTTTCTCTAATTTCTTGTGACACATGGTGCTTAAATCCACAAGAAATGTGAGGTAAGGCAGGATTCCTGCAGACTGACTCGCCTTAAGAAGAGCCTTCATTTGCATTATTCATTAGATAAAGGCACTGATTTGCATCTCATTTTGGTTGTCTCAATTTCCAGGCAGAGGATGCAGGAGAATTCTCAAGATTGCTAATTTTTTATTATATTAACAGCATTCATGTGGGAATAAGTCTCCATTGTTTGCTGCTCTATATTTTGTCTTACACTTATCTTAAATGCCTCCAAAAATGATGTGCCATTGGTCCAGGGGTGGGCAAACTTTTTGGGCCAAGAGCCACATCTGGGTGGAGAAATTGTATGCAGGGCTGGGGCATGGGGTTGGGGTGCGGGAGGGGGTGCAGGATGGAGTGTGGGGTGTGGGAGGGGGTGCGGTGTATGGCAAGGGGCTCAGGGCAGGGGGTTGGGGTGCACAGGGGTGCAGGGTGCTCAGGGCAGGGGGTTGGGGTGCAGGGTGTACGAGGGGGCTCAGGGCAGGGAGTTGGGGTGTGAGGTGCAGGTAGGGGGCTTAGGGCAGGGAGTTGGGGGGCAGGGTGCAGGAGGGGTTCGAGCTCCGGCCCGGCGCCGCTTACCTAAAGCGGCTCCGGGGTGGCAGCGGCGTGCACTGGGTCCAGGGCAGGTTCCCTGCATCCCCGGCCCCGGCCCCGCGTCGCTCCAGGAAGCCCTGCGGCCCCTGGGGGAGAGGAGGCGGAGGGCTCTGCGTGCGCGTACCTCCCCCGAAGCTCCCATTGGACGCGGTTCCCCATTCCCGGCCAATGGGAGCTGCGGGGGAGGTACCTGGAGCCAAGGGCAACACACGGAGTTCTCTGCCCCCCCTGCCCGGGGGCCGCTTCTGAGAGCAGCGCCGGACCCGGCGCCATGGGGGGCAATCCTGCGGGCCGGATCCAAAGCCCTGAGGGGCCGGATCCATCCCGCGGGCTGTAGTTTGCCCACCCCTGCATTGGTCCTTTAATAGTAAAATATAGATCTCTACTATTCAAGGAAAGGTATTAAATTGCTATCATTACAATTTTAAAAGTTTATTTATTTGAAGCATAATTCCATATGTAGTCAATAATTGTAATTAGATTGTAATTGTCTGGTTTCTATTTTTATAAGGTTATAAAGCTCAGATGCAGAGGCTTGTATAGCTGTAATGGTTGTGTATAATTTGATAGTATCTGAAGGTTTTTTCGCCATTCAGTAGTCTGAAGCAGTAGCATGTTAAGAATGTTATTCATTCTGTTAAATAACACAGCTGTTAAGAAACACAGTAACCCAGATAACTTTCATCAGTGCTTTCTTCTCTCCCTCTAATTCTTGCTAACTAATTTGCCTTATACTTCGCTTTCTCTCTCAACGTTTCATTCAGAAAGCTGGATTTCAAAAAGGAGGAGCTAACAGGTTTCACAGTTCTGTCTGCAGTATGTTGTGTGTTTTCATTATCAGCAGCATTATATGAGCTCTGTCATCCTAAGGTATTAAACACAGAAAATGGTCTTTTGTTGTGAGTGATATGTCCCTAGTGAACTGAAGCAGGTTTAGTTATTTGGTATATATTCTTTTAAAAAAGTACAAAAAATACAATTAACCAGGAAAGGCTCTGGATATCCTGTGCCATTCCTTTTTACACCTCCATCAGGAGCTAATGATTTCATCATGCATAGGTCTACCCAAGGTAGCTTTAATCAAGTGTGCTAAAAGTAGCAGTGAAGCTGCTACAGCCACACATGCAGTGGCACAGGCTAGCCATCTGAGTATGTACCCAGGGTCCCAGGTGGGATTGTTCTCCGGTAGCTACCCTGTGCTGCCACACGTGCTGCTGAAATGTCACTGCTATTTTAACGAGCTAGCTAGACCAAAGCTAGCCCGGGTATGCCTACACTTGCTGCAATCACACCTCCCAATTACAGTGTAGACCAGGAGTTCTCAAACTTCACTGCACCACAACCCCCTTCTGACAACAAAAATTACTACAGGAGCCCGCTGCCCAGGGCGGGGGAGGAGAACAAAGCCCGAGGACTTCAGCCCCAGGCAATGGGAGGCTATAAGCTGAGCCTTACCACCCAGGGCTGAAGCCCTTGGGCTTGGGTTTCAGCCCCGGGCTGTGGGGTCAGGCTTCAGCCCCAGACCCCAGCAAGTCTAACTCCAGCCCCGGTGATCCCATTAAAATGGTGTCGTGACCCACTTTGGGGTCTCGACCCACATTTTAAGAACCGTTGGTGTAGACATACCTTTAATAACCTACATTCACCTCCTCGGATAGTGGCTCACATGGCTAAAACAAATTATTTATTATTAGTAGTTTTAGTATTACCACCAAAGACCTCAGTTGGGTTGGGACTCCATTGTGTTAGGCTCTGTACAAAAACACAGGAAGACTGTATCCTTGCCTCAAAGAGTTTACAGTCTAATTTGAAACAAACTGCAGTACGAATGAAACAAGCAAAAGGAGGGAAGGGGCAGCAGGATGAGGGCAAGACTCATAAGATCTTGCAGTTACATAGACTATTTATTTGCACAATATGAGAGTTCCACATTATTTACAAGATTTTAAAAGAAAATAATATGTATTCATGACTGTCACTCAACCTCTCTATCATCAGATGGTTGATTTCTTGGAGGTGTCACTGCAGAAGTGAATCTGGAGGAAGAATTTGAAAGAGGAGAGGATAGTACCTTTGCACATGAGTTCAAGGAGGGCATTTCAAGTGTACGAGACAGTGTGGTAGAAAGCACAGAGTGCAAATACATTGCAGTGATACAATCCCAAAATGAGACAGGTTTACTTTAAGGCCTTGTCTACATTGTATCTTTTAACTGAATTTGCCTCTAGTTAGTAACTTGTCTGAATCTAAACATAGTTTATATCCACACACAGCATAGTTAATACATGGTTAGTAACTGCATCAGTTCTTGTCAATGACCAAAGCTGGCACGTGACTCTTTCTGTAACCAGGGCAAAACAGTTATTTTGCTGTGTAGAAGGAACTCCTGTCTATCCAGGCTGGCCAGTCTGTCTTTCTCCCAATTCTCTGTGCTATAGGAAATCCCTCTGTGTACTGGTGTGTGTCCTTCATTCCATGCTTAGTCCTCTGGGTGTGCAGAGTATACTGGGGCACTATGGGATAGCTCTCCAGATTTGTCCAGAACGTACAGATACAAACAGGGTTAGGCCTTGTGGTAGGTGTGGACATACAAATACAATTGGCGCACAGTTGCATTATATAGACCTAACTGAACAACGTTTTTGTTGAGTGGGTAGGATTACCAGGTGTCTGGTTTTTGACTAGAATGCCCGGTCGAAAAGGGACCCTGGCGGCTCCGGTCGGCACCGCTGACCAGGCTGTTAAAAGTCCGGTCGGTGGCGCAGTGAGGGCCCAGGGCTAAGGCAGGCTCCCTGCGGGTCCCAGAAGTGGAGGCCAGGTCCCTATGGCCCCTAGGCGCATGGGCGGCAAGGGAGGCTCCATGCACTGCCCCCATCCCCAGAGCCGGCTCTGCAGCTCCCTTTGCTCAGGAACCGCAACCAATGGGAGCTGCGGGGGCAGCGCCTGTGGGCACGAGGGAAGTGCGCAGAGCCTCCCTGGCCGCCCATGAGCCTAGAGGCCACAGGGACCTAGCGGCCACATCCTGGGAGCCACAGTAAGTGCCGCTGGGACCCTGCACCTCAAACCCTCCCAACCCCTGCCCCAGCCCAGAGTCCCCTCTCGCACCCAAACTCCCTCCCAGAGCCTGCATCCCACTCCCCCACATACCCCCAGCCATAAGCCCCCTCCTGCACCCCAATCCCCTCATTCCCAGCCCCACCCTATACCCCGCACTCCCAGCCAGAGCTCTCACCTCCCCCAACCTCCTGCTGCAGCCTGGTGAAAGTGAGTGAGGGTGGGAAAGAGCAAGCAATGGGGGCTGGGGGGGGGGAATGGAGTGAGTGGCAGGGCATCAGGAAAGGGGCAGGGTGTTCGATTTTGTGCAATTAGAAAGTTGGCAACCCTATGAGTGGGTCTTCTGATGCGGTCATGGTTGTACTGGGCCTGAGAAAGAAAAAGGATGGTATAACAGGACTTCTGAATTCTAGGCTAGGGCAGTATGCTATGAGGCAGCAAATAGGTTTGATTTTGGGCCCATTTAAGTCAATGGCAAAGTTCTCATTGATGTCGTTGTTGCAAGATCAGGTCCATAGAGCACATGGCTGAGCTTGTTGAAGCCAACCAGGGGAAAGGGCGAGGGAATACCATTAACTGCAATGAGAGTGTGTTGTGAAATCTCCTAGTTTGTTTGAAAATCTCAATACCTGTGTACGGGCTTTATTTTTTATACTGACTCTGGTAACATAGAATACCAGGTTTGGCCAAGAAGTGATTTAAACCATTTATTATTCACTTGTGTTAACATTCTCAGAATGTTCTTCCCTAACTGCTGTTTGTACTGTCTGGATTCTGTGATTAATACTGTAATGCAAAGTAGATACTTCTCTTCTTTATAGCAGAGTCTGGCACCAGTGCTATATTTAAGGGTCTTCTGACATTTCCATTATAAACTCTGTGTTTGAGGCTGTCCTAGTTTGTATCAGGCTGAAGGTTGGCAAACAAATCCTGGAGGAGATTGGATTGTATTTTTTGTAAGTAATAGCAGCTTAAGCCAGGTCATTGAAAATATAGGGTTTTATCAGTTCAAGATTCCTATTTTTGTCATGCTTTTTTTCTTAGAAATGTCTACGTTTTAAATAATTAAACCTGTCAGGTACTTAGGGCTAAATGCTGCCCTTCACAAGATAAAAAGTGCTTAAACTGAAGTTGTGATGACCTACGTGCTATATAAACAATAACATTTCTTCCACAATTAGAATATACCTTTTCTTGAACACAGATCCCCCTGATAGTGCTTGCAGAGCTACACTTGTGAAGCACATAGTCAGTATTCAGCCAATGGCTAGCTCCATATCCATACCTAACAACTTTATAGCGGTTCCTAGTTCGGGTTTCAAAATGTAGAATGGGGTTCCAAGCAGTTTTTTTAACTGACGGGACTCTGTAAAGTCTATTTCTAACTAAGAATAGTTTTCTGAAGCATATTTTGAAGTCAGCATATTCTCCAAAGGCTTTTCCACAATGAATTATTCCAAATAATATTTATCAAAAACAAAATGTCCTATCACAGCTTGGCCAGTGCAGAGTGAGCAAAGCAGCTGTTCAGTATTTATTTTTATCTTTGCTCTTCAATGAATGTTGGATCTCTGCCTCATCTAATGCCCATTCCTTGACCTTTATTGCATTTACTGAATAGCCCTGCCTCATTTGCTACAAACCTGTCCACTGATGCCTTATCTGTGCTCTCAGCTACACCTGTGTAAACTGGGAGTAAGTCCATTGAAGTAACTAGGTTCAGTCCCAAGCAACAGAGTCCTGTGGCACCTTTAAGACTAACAGATGTATTGGAGCATAAGCTTTCGTGGGTGAATACCCACTTCGTCAGACGCATGTTCAGTCCATAGCCCCTGATCTGGCTGCCCTGTGCAGCCTTAGCAGCATGAAGTAGCTGGAAAGTAGCCTTAAAGAGGCAGCAAAGGATTCTTCCTGTCCCAGGGAGATTCCTGAGGTGGCATAGAGCTGGCAAAGCCATTTCTCTACCATCTGTTCGCCTGGTTTCTCTCCACCTAGGAAGCATGTCAGGGTAGGGGCCATGCCAGAGTGGGAAGATTTGGGGCAGAGCACATGGCATCCTGCCAGATCTGTAGTCAATGCGGCAATCCCACAGGGTTGCTCCAAATTATGCCAGAGGCTGTTTCACACCCTAGCCAGTCTTATCCAACCTGTACACTGAATGAGGCAGAGAGAGTTGTATATAATCATGCAGTTAATGACTGTATTGTAAAGGACACTGTGATGGGGTGTCTACCCCAGCTGGAGTAGCAAAGGAGTTAACATGAGTCAGAGATCTCAGTTAGCCCATCTGGTTGCACCTGGAGGGTGAGCCATGCATAATTAATGATGAAACCCAGCTGGGGAGGGGCTGGGTGGTGTTAACAGAGGAAGCTTGGAGCAGAAGGGATCTGCAAGGAGCGAGGGAGGAACTCTGCAGTCATTCTCCCTATAGTAGGGCAAAGGGATCTGTTAGGAATAGGAAGGCTCTGGCAGGGCAAGGAGAAAACCCAGAGAAAATCTTGGCAGGAAGAAGTTCAGGAAGGTGGCAGCAAGCAATCAAATTAAGTGCATCTTGACTGCCTGTACTAGAGTCCTTGGACTGGAACCCAGTGTAGATGGTGGGCCTGGATTCCTCTACCAGCCACTGGTAAGGTGATATGAATCCCCTCAGAAGGGGATGTGGACTATAGGAAGCCCTGAGAAAAAGGTACAAACCTCTGAGACCAGAATTGTAGGTGGAAGTGCAGGTGAAGGGATTGGACATTCCATGGGTGGGGTTTGGGGTTTTTTTTTTTGGCTAGTTGGTTTGTTGTTTTTTTGCGGGGGTTGCTTTTTTCTTTGTTACTAGGGAAGGGGTGGGGACTAAAATGTGACCTGACTGGAGGGCTGAGTCATGCAAAGAGGCAGACCACAGCACGACTGGGCTCAGAAGGGGGTCCTACATGGGAGAGAACTGCTGTGCCACACCCAGCCACAAGAGGGTGCTTTAGTGGTGAATCCTCTCTTCTACACGCACACAAAGGGGCACAGTTCAAGCTGCATAGGCAGCCTTAACTCTGGTATTCCCTGATTTTGAAGAGAATATCCCTTCACTCCAGGATGAAAATAGTCCAAGGACTAAAAAAAAAAAAAAAAGATACTATCGAAAATTTTCAAAAGTGACTAGTGATTTTGAGGGTCTTCATTTTTTTGGGTTCACAACCAAAGACACGTTACAGAGGCCATATTTTTGATAAAATAAATAGATATGCTGCAAATAATGAACCATGAAATTGTGTTTTATACCAGAGTTAAAGAAAATGAGGATTGGAATAAAGGCACCATACTCTAGTAGCAGTAAGCCATGCCAGAGCATAAATAGGTCACTTGTTGGCTGTCTGAAGGCACCTGACCTTCAGCCTTGTGTTCATTGAATACCCAATAGTACACCTGCCTACTAGCGCACTTCCTCTTGTGCCTTACTAGTACAGTACATCCTGGTTATAACAAGCCCCTTGGGATCCAAGCCATTTGTTCGTTATAGCTGTCAGCCCCTGCTGCAGCCACAGGTCTCGAGGTGGGATCCAGGGGCCAGGTTCATTATATCCAGAGGTTCATTATTATGAAGGGCATTCTAGCAAGGGTGTACTGTATTATCGAAAACTGTCCCCAATGTGTTCACCCTAAAAGCTGGAAGTTTTGAAAGCTGATTCCAAATTTAATTTTCAAATATATTTTTCAGTTTATTCTGAGAGGAGCTTCTTATCTATAGAAAATTCAGAGAACTCATCTGAGAGAAACCATAGGAGCAACATTGCAGGCAGAGCATATCTGTTACAGTGTTTTGGAAATCCACATAATGTGCCTGAGTGCCATATTCTGCGTTTGGAGCTCTGATGGGGAGGAGGAGGGAAAGAAAATTCATGTAGCCAGAGAGCTCCCTAATGTTTACACATCTAAGAAGGATCAAAAGCACAAGTCTTTCAAGCTAAGACTAGCATTATCTTAAACTCAAAATATACACTCCATGTGTTCCCTGTTTCAGTTTAGAGCATATAAATAAGTGTTGCTTTTGGCTCATTTCACCCACTTTGGGTCAAACTAAACTATTTGGGATGGCAAAACCCCTGTATATGTGGAAGACATGAGCATTTGGATATGCACACCTTTTTGGGCCAATTGATATTTGTGTAACTGATAAATGCATAAATAAAGCCGAAGGACAAAGGCAGGGAATGTGGATCTAAAAGTGGCAGCCGATCACTTACAGTGAGCCAGAGCCTCTCATGTTTTTCAAAAAGCATAAAGCTGCTACTTTTGAAGAGCAGCTACAGTGTGCACACAATTTCTAGGTTTCCTAATGACTTTTATTACCCTTACAATTCATGTAATGGATTGTATGTGTGGTATAAAACTCCATCGCTTTCATGGGACTTTTTATAATGTGATTTACATTGTCATAATTCAATTCACATCATATTTGTCTGATGTAAACAGACATATCTTGCAAATTCACAGTATTTTCAGTATGCAGCATATTGTGACTGGAAGGCCAATTCCTACATCTTTTCTCATGCAAACTACCATTGAAATCACTGGCATCTTTGCCTTATTAAAGAGTTCAGAAGCAGGCCTACAATATGCAAAACGCTAGTGAATGCTGTGATTAGGGTCTCCATGAAGGAAAATTAATATAAAAGGAAGATGGCAGACTGTAATTCAGCTCCCCTACTGACTCATTGTTCACTTCCAATTCCTTTACAAAACTAAATATATGTTAAAAAAATTAAGGAATATTCTTTAAATTCTGAAGCAACTGTTGCATAGAAGCCCCTGACTCATTATGTGATGCTTCTAGCTCACAACCCCTTCAGCAATTCTCAGAGTACCTTTATTTAATTGCCATGTAAGGAATCAAAGTTAAAAGAATATTAAGATTTTAAGTAAACACCACAAAAATCAGGCAATGCTCAAGCTATAGTTAAAAGGATTGATTTACAAGCTATTTATTTTTAATGCCTCTTTCTTATCACTTCTTATATGTCTCCTCTGTAAACTAAACGGTCCTAGTCTTTTCATCTAGAGTCTTTCAATGCCTCTAGTGATTTTTGTCACCCAGCTTTAGAAAGGAATCTGAGTTGTCTGAGCAATCAGAGTAGTATTAGGAGGACTGACTACAGTGGGATGTGAAGGGTTGTGGGAGTTTGCAGGGTAGGGTAAGGACTGAATGAAGCGTGTAAATGGTATTAAAGAGGCACCAATAGAGTGAGCTTAATGGAGGCTAGTGGTAGTCAATGCTAAACTGCTGTGCCTGACTGCGTATTCAGTGAGCAGTTCCCATGGTAGCATGGAAACCGTAAATCATCTGGCAGTTAAGATGATGCATTGCTTTCCAAATCCATCACCTAATGTGCATAAGAATCATGGGATTCTGCTTGTTTTAATTCATTCTGTGCACCACACATTTCCTGTTCCTTTGGTCGTCGTCTTCATCTGCAGCACCACCCTTTGTTCCTCAAGCTCCAACTGTAGTCTGTCTCTCATTCACCTTTTGCAGTCTCTGTGGTAACTGCCCTGCTGCCTCTGTAGCCACATTCTCTGCTTTTCCAGGGTCAGACAGAGCTTTCTCTACATTTTAAATGGAAGATCAAAGAAGCTCTCATCCTTCAACATTCAAGTTGTGTTTCCTTTGTCCATTGGATACATCTCTGGAGGAACAGATAGGCCACTCAGATGGCATCTTCAAGATCATTTGTATTCAGGGAACCCAGTTGTGACTGCACAGACTACCAAAGAAAAGCAAAATCAAGATTATATTAAGGTTTAGTACAGCAGAAAGTTGCAAATTTGTACTGCAGCTGTGCTAGTCAGAGAGAGGGCTTTCTAGAGGCCACTGCTTGGTGTGGCCCCAGAAGGATCACCAAGAAAACTCAATGTACATTTACCTGAATTCTTCCACAGTTTTAAGGCAAGACGTATTTACTGTATTTCCAAAGCTCTTATCACCATAGAACTATACTCTAATAAGATAGTATGGGGCCTTAAATCAAGTAAATCATATTTTGTTTTACTTTTGGGGGTGATGTGAGCCTTACAATGGGGTCTGACCAACTCTTCTTTAGATATCAGCCAAGGAAACTGAATGGAAGATAACAGGCCCTTCCCACAAACTTCAGTGAGGATTATTCCTCTGACACTCCTGTCACAGAGTTACTTTTTACAGTGATCAAAATAAATTTGGACTCAAACATATAAAATAATAGATGATCATGGCTGATTCCCTAGCACAGTGGAATGAATATGGCAGTTCAAAGGTGACTTAGAGAAAAGTGGCATGAGTTGGAAGTTGGCTTAGTGAATGGCTGAGAGAATCACCACTCTTACTGACAGTGGGATATTGAAGAAATCATAAATCCAGGATCACTTTTATCCATGCCAATCATCTGTCCCGATTTTGCCCATAAGCTGTAATGGATTTATTGCACAGATTAGTAATTTGTTGCCTGTGCCACTGATGCCCCCTATAGGCTTTAGTGCAATAAATAGATTTGGCTGTTTGATTGGCTTTAATACTCTTTTTGTCCATTTGATAATACTGTTTATCAAATTAGGCAGAGTTTGGTCACCGTTTGAAGACCAGTGGGAGTGGGGTATCCATGGCGCATCTGCCCCCACGGGCCACCGGTTCCTTCAGAACAGTAACAGCAGCCAGGATTCAGGTTCACAGCAGAGGTGGAAAAATAACTGCCAGCAATAGGAGCATTATGTCTAGCTGGATTAATACAGCATTTTAAGGTAAGGGGGAAAGCAGCCAGGGAGTAATTGGTGCTCTCGTTGTCCATGTTCGAGAGCCAGAGAACTTAAGTTCTTACTAGCAGTAGAATCCACCATTTCAATATGAATAATAGTGGTGACCAGTGGTTCTAGCCCCAGGGACCTGATTTCACCCACCCTCACCTCTGATATCCACAGTAAAACACTGAGAAATAAAATGAATAACTCCTTTATACTGTGTCATGAGGGCCCCATATCTCTCAATAGTTTGGCTCTCTCTTCGTTGGGGTCCTCTGCTGACCAGTCTGCAGTCTCTGAGACCGCCCCTTCCTGTGACTTGTTCCTCTTTGTCAGGCTCCTCCTATCTCGTATTCACGTAGACAGTCACCTCACTGGATGGCCTGCCTGTGGGGATCAAGTCCAGCTCCTCATAGAAGTGGATGGCCCCTTTCAGCCTCTTTAATTTATGTCTTCACAGGAGGGCACTGCATTCAGTGCTACCACCTCAGTGAGTCACTGAAACAGTTGGATGTAGATCTGCGTGTTGTAGATACGAACTCTTCTTGGATCTGATCACCTCATCACTCCAGATTCCAAGCAAGGCCAGCAGGCAACCTGGTCAAAGGCATTCAATGAAATTAGGCATTACTAGAAGCAGAGCAGTTAGCACAGGAGTTAGTGACCTCACAGAAGTGGGTGCATGGCATAGTTAATTGCAGTGAGTGCTGAGCATTACATACAAATAAGGGGCTTCCTGAACAATTGCTCTATGAGATGTCTGGGGCATGGGGCACAGGATGTTATCGCTCCCTTGTACAGAGCAGTTGCTGAAAGGTAAGATGTTTCTTTAAGAAATGGGGTGTTGGGGGAGGGGGAAGGGACTGACTGAACAGCAGTAGCTGTCATAGCTGAGCTTTCTTGCTCCCATGATTGGAAAGTGGTGTAGACTGCACCGCTTCAGCTGGACTGACGCTAAAGACTGGCTTCCAGGTGGTGGCAACGCTGCCTAAGATGGCATTTTTGTGTGGTCACAATCTCTGTTGGTACAAACAATTTCTTTTGCTAGAGTAGAAAGACCCCAGCAACCAAATCTGTTCACTGTAAATAATCTTACTGTATTTGAATGCTTGAGCCTTACATTGATATCAGTTGATATCTTTAGGAATAAGGTAAAATGGAGAAGCAATCTAAACAAAACCACCCTGAAAATGATGAAATCTTGCTGATTTTACCAAAATTCTTTCCTGTGCCTCTGGCTATCACCAGTAAGTATGAATTCCTGTGAATGGCCAATGTTACAGTATTTTCTTTCAAATATTTCATGTGGTTACTTGTGTGGAATGTTCAGTATGCCATCTCCAGATGTTAAATCTTTGAAGCAAAAAATTGAAACAAGTGTAATGTGCTCGATTGTGCAAAATAAGACCAATTCAAATGAGTATATAAATTTGCTAAACATTAACAGTCAATGAGTTTACAAGAGATTGAAGCTACGTTCAGTGCAAAATATGAGAAATGTAATGGCTGAAATGAAAGTAGAATCCTCCCTGCCTGTGAAAAGTCTTTCAGCCTGGAAGAGTTCAAATGACCTTACAAACTATGGCCATGTCCATCAACCCAAGTAGCTAAACTAAGGCCTGGTCTACACTAGGCGTTTATGTCGAATTTAGCGCCGTTACATCGAATTAACCCTGCACCCGTCCACACCACGAAGCTATTTAGTTCGACATAGAGGTCTCTTAAATTCGACTTCTGTACTCCTCCCCAACGAGTGGAGTAGCGGTAAATTTGAAATGGCCATATCGAATTAGGCTAGGTGTGGATGGAAATCGACGCTAATAGCTCCGGGAGCTATCCCACAGTGCAGCACTCTGTTGACGCTCTGGACAGCAGTCCGAGCTCGGATGCTCTGACCAGCCACACAGGAAAAGCCCCGGGAAAATTTGAATTCCTTTTCCTGTCTGGGCAGTTTGAATCTCATTTCCTGTTTGGACATCATGGCGAGCTCAGCAGCACTGGCAACGATGCAGAGCTCTCCAGCAGAGATGGCCATGCAATCTAATAGAAAGAGGGCCCCAGCATGGACTGATCGGGAAGTCTTGGATCTGATCGCTGTGTGGGGCGATGAGTCCGTGCTTTCCGAGCTGCGCTCCAAAAGACGGAATGCAAAGATCTACGAGAAGATCTCTAAAGCCATGGCAGAGAGAGGATACAGCCGGGATGCAACGCAGTGCCGCGTGAAAATCAAGGAGCTGAGACAAGGCTACCAGAAGACCAAAGAGGCAAACGGACGCTCCGGATCCTAGCCCCAGACATCCCGTTTCTACGAGGCACTGCATTCCATCCTAGGTGCGGCCGCCACCACTACCCCACCACTGACCGTGGACTCTGAGGATGGGATATTGTCCACGGCCGGTTCCTCGGACATGTTAGCGGACGGGGAAGATGAGGAAGGAGATGAAGAGGACGAGGCAGTCGACAGCGCTTACAACGCTGATTTCCCCGACAGCCAGGATCTCTTCATCACCCTTACAGAGATCCCCTACCAACCGTCCCCAGCCGTTAACCCGGACACAGAATCAGGGGAAGGATCAAGCAGTAAGTGTTTTAAACATCTAAACATTTATTTTTAACAGAACTGGAATATTAACAATAACAACAATGGGTTTTTCATGATTAGTTTGCCCTAGGCGCTTAACGTTTCAGTCCTGGGCAGTGCAACTATTGAAAAAAAAATCTAACAATGTCCGGTTTTGCATGATTGTTCTGCCCAAGCCGCTCTACTGTTTAGTCCCTGCCAGTGCAGCTACAGTAAAATGCGGTCTACATGTCCGGGGATAGAGCAGTAATCCTCCTGGGACATCTCCACGAAGCTCTCCTGGAGGTAATTGGAAAGCCTTTGCATCAGGTTCCTGGGGAGAGCGGCCTTATTGGGTCCTCCGTGGTAGGAAACGTTTCCGCGCCAGGAGACAATCAAGTACTCCGGGATCATTGCCCTGCAGAGCATGGCGGCATACGGCCCTGGTCTTTGCAGGCTTTCCCGAAGCATTCTTTCTTTATCACTGTCTGAGATCCTCATCAGGGTGATGTCGCTCGTGGTGACCTGCTTTGAATTAGGTAGGGGAATGTTAGTATTGGGACTGCTTGCCCGTTCCTTTACAGAACTGTAACCGCCGGTTTACAGCCATGCGGTGGAGGCGGGAGAGGGGCAGCATACAGGGATCTTTCCCTGGGACAGCCGCGAGGGGGTGGGACAGTGGCAGAGTTCATGCTTGCCGGATTGCTGGCAGCAGAGACTGGCATTGCTTTCAATGTGAAAGGAGGCCAGTGCTACTATTAAAGTTTTAAGCAGCCACAAGTCTACGGCTTACCATGTCTGCCTGCTACACAAATTCCGGTGTCCTGCCCCGCTTCTCAGATCGGCAGTGCAAGACCCCAGGCACTGAATGCGAGGGCCGAAAATTCGACCTTGTCCTGAGTGCGCATGTGATAGGTGCAGTGCATGGTCTTGTTCACAGAGAAAGACTATGTTCTTTGTTCACAACTACATTTATCTTTCTGAGGAATTCACTCCCTTTTTCCCATTCCCACAGCCACATCTGCGACTGTCTCCCAACCCAGCCTGGCATCACACTCCCAGAGGCTAGCGCAGATTAGGCGGAGGAAGAAGAGGACACGGGAAGACATGTTCTCGGAACTCATGGGCTGCTCCCGAGCCCAGGCAGCCCAGCAGACCCAGTGGAGGGAGAACTTGTCCCAAATGCACCGTTCACACATGGAACGGGAGGAGAGGTGGCGGCAGGAAGACCAGCAGGCGACTCAAACGCTGCTTGGACTAATGAGGGAGCAAACGGACATGCTCCGGCGCTTGGGGATGTTCTGCAGGAACGGAGGCAGGAGGACAGAGCCCCGCTGCAGTCTATCTCTAACCGCCCTCCCCCGCCACCAAGTCCCATACCCCCCTCACCCAAAGTCCAAAGAAGGAGGGGCGGCAGAGTCCGTGAAAACTGTCACTCCACCCCTGCAGACTGCTCTACTACTAGAAGGCTCTCATTCCCCAAAATTTGACAAGTCCTTTCCTTCCCGCCTCACACAAGCCCCCGTCCCAAGTTTCAACCCCCCGTTTCATGTGTAGTTGCTAATAAAATATACGTTTCTGTTAATTACTGTTTCCATCATGTTCTTTTGGAGGAGAGTCTGTCTGAAGGGGGGGAAGGGGGTTGGTAATTGGACAGGACAGTCACCTTTAGCAGGGTACAGAGGCGGGGGCAGGTCCAGCAGCAGGGCACATACACAGTGCAGTGACTATTTACCCTGGTCAGTCTGGGAGGTGGTTTTCCTGTTCTGGGGGGGGGGGGGGTTGCTCTGTGACTTTGTGGCGGGGGAGGGCAGTTACAGATCTTATGCAGCGGTCCTTATCCTGGATCACAGAGCCACGCAGCAGGGGATCTGTAACCCTCCTCCCCCTGCCACAAAGTCACATAGCCCCCACATACACGCAGTCCCGATCAGGAGGGCTGGCAGGCTCCGTTGAAACAACCAGTCCACTGCGGAGCCTGTCATTCCTGGAGTTTAGAAGCATCATTTGCATCAGTGCACTACACCCGCTCCCCACCACAGTCTGCGTCCCAGTTTCAACACTTTACCGCGAAAACAGTACTAAAGACAACGGTGTTCATTAACAAAATAGAACTGATTTTATTTTTTTGGAAGGGGGTGAAGGGGGTATGTAACTGGAGAGGATAGTCAACATTAACTGGGTAAAGAAACGGGGGCAGGTTCAGCTTCTCTGTACAGAAACTTAAAAGTCACTGGTTACCCTGCTCACTGTGGAACCTAGCTTTCAAAGCCTCCCGGATGCACAGCGCGTCCCGCTGGGCTCTTCTAATCGCGCGGCTGTCTGGCTGGGCGTAATCAGAAGCCAGGCTATTAGCCTCAACCTCCCACCCCGCCATAAAGGTCTCACCCTTGCTCTCACAGAGATTGTGGAGCACACAGCAAGCTGCTATAACAATGGGGATATTGGTTTCGCTGAGATCACAGCGAGTCAGTAAGCTTCTCCATCTCCCCTTGAGACGGCCAAAAGCACACTCCACCACCATTCTGCACTTGCTCAGCCGGTAGTTGAACAGTTCTTTTTCAGTGTCCAGGGCGCCAGTATAGGGCTTCATGAGCCAGGGCATTAGTGGGTAGGCTGGGTCCCCGAGGATCACTGTAGGCATCTCCACATCCCCAACAGTTATTTTGTGGTCCGGGAAGTAAATATCTTCCTGCAGCCGTCTAAACAGACCAGAGTTTCTGAAAACGCGAGCGTCATGAACCTTGCCAGGCCATCCAACGTTGATATTTGTAAAACGTCCCCGATGGTCCACCAGTGCTTGCAGCACCATTGAAAAGTAGCCCTTTCTGTTAATGTACTGGCTGGCCTGGTGGTCCGGTCCCAGGATAGGGATGTGAGTTCCATCTATAGCCCCACCGCAGTTTGGGAATCCCATCGCGGCGAAGCCATCTATGATGGCCTGCGCGTTTCCCAGGGTCACTACCTTTGAGAGCAGTACCTCAACGATTGCGTTGGCTACTTGCATCACAACAACCCCCACGGTAGATTTGCCCACGCCAAAGTGGTTTGCGACTGACCGGTAGCTGTCCGGCGTTGCAAGCTTCCAGAGGGCTATGGCCACTCGCTTCTGGACAGTCAGGGCTGCTCGCATCCGGGTGTCATTGCGCTTCAGGGCAGGGGACAGCAACTCACAAAGTTCAAGGAAAGTCCCCTTCTGCATGCGAAAGTTTCGCAGCCACTGGGATTCATCCCAGACCTGCAGCACTATGCGGTCCCACCAGTCCGTGCTTGTTTCCCGGGCCCAGAATCGCCGTTCCACAACATCCACATGACCCATTGTCACCGTGATGTCCTCGGCGCTGGGTCCCGTGCTTTCTGACAGGCCTGTGCTACTCTCAGACTTCAGGCCCTCACCGCGGTGCCGTAGCCTCCTCGCCTGATTTATCTGCATCTGCCTCTGGGAAAGGTGGATGATAAGCTGCGAGGCGTTGACAACGGCCACAACTGCAGCGATGGTAGCAGCGGGCTCCATGCTCGCAGTGCTGTGGCGTCCGCGCTGTCACTGACCAGAAAAGTGCGCAAACTGATTTCCCGCCGGCGCTTTCAGGGAGGGAGGGAGGGCGGTAGTGACGGACGGATGATGACAGTTACCCAAAAGCACCCTCTACATATTTTTTTACCCAGAAGGCATTGGCGGCTCGACCCAGAATTCCAATGGGCAGCGGGGACTGCGGGAACTGTGGGATAGCTGCCCACAGTACACTGCTTCCAATGTCGACGCTTGCCCGGTTAGTGTGGACTTACAAAGTCGAATTACTGTCCTTAGTGTGGACACACACGTTCGACTTTGCAATATCGATTCCTCATATTCGATTTAAGTGAAATCGAACTACTCTCGTAGTGTAGACATACCCTAACAGAAGGGAGCTCTGCAGAGGCTGATGGGGAAGCCACCACTGCCCCTACACACCCACTCTGCCCTGAGCAATGCCTGGGGGATACTTCGGGGTTGGGAGGAGATAGTGGTAAACCTACCAGCTTCACTTCTTCCTTGGCCTGTCCGAGCTCTGCCTCCACTCTGCCTTCTTGAAGAAACAGAGGAGGCTCCAGTGGACTTTGGCTCTGCATCATGCTGTGGGTGTGGAACCTTGTTTGGATTTCTCAAATACTTCCTCTTCCCTGCAGAGCAGAATTGTACCAGGTCTTCTGCATCTGAGGACGCTGCAGCTGAACAGTGGGCAAAATTTGGCCCTTTATGAGCAGTGTGAGTATGTATATCTATCTCTTCCTCCCACTCTTTTTTTCCTTCCTCACAATACCCAGTATCCAGTTCTTTCTTCTTGCCCTCCATTGTATTGTCATATATCACCTCCTGAGCACCCTCCCCTCCTTCTTTCTCTTTGACTTTGATTGTGTGTGCGCGCTCTCTCTCTCTCTCTCTAATCTTCATCCTTGGGGATTTCAACCTCCATAGTGATGACCCCACTGCCTCTTGCTTTCTCTCATTAACTTCCTCATTCTGTTTGCTCTCTGCTCCTTGCAAAGGATAACTTCCTTCAACCTAGTCTTTGCCAATAAAACATGTACGTAGATAAACAAACAATCCCTGCATCTTAATTGTAGGTCTTGTCCTCCCTTCCCTCTTTTGTCTGTTGTAATGTAGTATCTAAACTCTGAATGCTCACAGTTTTGTCTGTATTCTGTAATATAATAGTCAGTCACTTCACCAGGCACTACTGAAATGCAGCCAGTGCTGGGGTAAAATAGGACAGCTGTTTAAAAGTGTACAGCAACATTGCACCGTAGTTTAGGACAGTGAAGAGCATAAATTGTAGAAAGGTCAAATGCAATGTTCAGTTAGTAAATGGACCCTATCCAGGTCTCCATTTTTACTTGCTTTGGGCCAGATTGTGCCTGACTCTTGCATAGGTCCACATAGAAATGGGAGTGGAGGGTGCATGAAACCTTTTTTCACATTCCACATGATCACAGAAACTAGGCACAAGCTCAGGCCCTGCACTTAGGCAGTGCAGAAACTACTCTCTTGGACACAAATCACCCTAGAAGAGGCAAGGATGAAAGAGGATTATGATCTCTGCCTCCTCCTTCAATGCCCAGCAGAGCTGGCCTGGGGTGATATGGGGAGCATGCTGCACAATTATAATGGACAGTGCAGTATGCCTACCACCCAGGTGCTCCAGGAATTACTCCTTGAGGCACACTTCTTCCAGGAGCTTCTCTGGGATGGGACGGCTCTGTATCACCCTTTCCTTTGGGCAGTGTCTTAATAGCACAGTCAAGAGACCTGTTTTTGCAATCAAATTTTAGGCAGTTTTTTTTTTCAATGTGATAATTTGAAGGAGCTGAGTCTTCAATTCTAGATGAGTCCTGGGACTAAAAGGTCAAGATATTAGTTTATGCTGTTAGTTTTGGAAAATATAAGAAAGTGATTTTTATTACAAATCTACTTGGTGTGCCCGGGAACCAAAACTGTTTTGTTATCTTTTTAAATTGAAAACAAACACTATGAAAAGGCAGTGTTGTATGACTTGAGATGAGGGAGTTTGCACCATGGCTTGAGTTATAATAATTACAATTATAGGGCTGTATTTCCCCAAATACACCCCTTTTCTCTAATTAAACCCATGGAAATGCTTCATTTTCTGGTTATTGCCAAAATGAGTTTGAGTCCTATAGAAGGGCTTGATTGTACTTCCATTAGGATTCTGTTTCTTCAGGCCATACAGGTGCAATGAAAGAAATAAAATTAATTAAAACTGTCGACATGTTTATCCCCTCCAGGTGTCATAAAATGTACTGGCTGAGACATTTTTCAAGTAATTAAGTAGACAGTTCTATGTTTTCTAATGAGGTATTGCCCTTCCTTCTTCAATCTGTTTAACAGATTTCATCATCTAGCTATTGTCAGATGATGGAATAATTCCTATTATTCTTTAGCTCAGCCTTCCACTCTCACCGCAGTGTGTTAATCGAAATCAGAGCATTGCTGCAAAGAGGTAGTGACATGCAGGTGGCACATTTCCAAACCCAGGCTTCATATGCCAAGGTTTTTCCATAATGCAGGCTAAAAAGTGGATAACACCATTTCACTTTAACCATATGTGGTTTAAATAGATTGAGCTTTTATTCAAGGCACCGTAGAGCTTCTGCATATGCAGCTCCCTCCCCTGCAATGAAAGCAGCGGATCAGCAGAATTTTACATATTGCTCTGTTTATAGGTTTTTCTATATTGTTTTTATATTAGTATTTATGCTTTCTTATTTAGTCAGAATAATCACACATTTACCAGGGGACATTTTGGGTCAGATTGTCACACGTTTGCATCATGAGGGAGAGTTCAAGTTACGCGTACAACCTTAATAGTGGCATTTTCTAGCTGTTGAATGTTGTGAGGGTCGGCTTGTGACCCATTCTGTTTGTCCACCCTGGGGTTTGTCCCTAAACTCCCTGGTATCTGCTCCCCATACCGTAGGAGGCTGTACAGAGTGGTGGAGAGCGTAGCTTCCATGGGAACGCTATTCCCACACCCCCAACCCAGCAGGAGCATGGAATGAGAGGAGCCTTGGCTCAGTTTTCCCCACATACATACCTGCACACCACGAGATGTATACTGCACCAGGTATGTGGCTATTGCAGGGTAAGTCTGTATGTAGTGGGAGGGCGGAAGGGGATGGTAAGGCAGCTTTGTGACTCTTGAGTAACAGCCTGCTTCCTTGTCTGTTCCTGAGGCAGAGCAATGACACGCTGCCCCTTACACAGGGCTTGTGATGAACCCACATTAAGCCCTTAATCTTCTCTTACCGTAAATTCTGATTTTCAGAGGTGCTGAACACCCTCAACTCTGAAGTTATTGGGACATGAGGTTGTTTAGCACTTCTAAAGATCAGGCCATTTTTAGTTCGGTGCCTACACGTGGCTTTAGGTAGGTGACCAGATAGCAAGTGTGAAAAATCGGGATGCTTTTTGGGGAGGGCGGGGGTATAGTTGCCTATATAAGACAAAGCCTTTAATATCGGGACGTCTAGTCACCCTAGCTTTAGATGCTCCAACTTAGGCACCTCTTTTGTATGGAATTTATTTTCCCTTTTTGCAGTTTATCTTAAAAATAATGGGCCGGATTTTCAACTCCGTTTCACCTTATATAGTGATTTACACCTGTGCAAAGTGGGTGTAAATGGTGCTGTTCTGATCTGGGAGAGTTTATACTCGTGCACTCAGGTTGCATAGGAGTATGACAACTCATGGTGCGAGGCAATGGAGAATCATTATATTTGAATAGTTAGAAGAAGTAATTAATCAAGTTTAATTTTCTTTCTCCCCTGGATACTTTGATTTTTGTAATCACTATTGATCGCATGCTTCCTACTCAAAATCAATATGAGTAAATGTAAAATTGCTCAGTCTTATATTTTATACACTTTACAAAATGCAGCACCTGATCATGCAAAAAATAAATTTAGAAAGTTCATGTCTGAAACAAAATTGTTAAGGAAGTAGTTCCATTTAGAATTAATATTCTACTCAAATCACTTAAGAACATGTGTTTTTGCTGGTTGATATTTAATGTTCTAATTTTATTAACTTGGTATCATTTTAATTATAATATAGTAATATTCTCCTACTCTCTACAAAGTTATCTCTTGCAAGGTCATCTCTGATATGATTAATGTGTTTGACTAAAATGCACAAATATAATATTTAGTCATATTAAAGCACATGGGAATGTACTGAGAATAACAACTCTGTTTGTTTGAACTAAAATCAGTAAAACCTTGGAGATAAAAGATACACATAAACTTTCAGAGCCATATTCAGCCTTGGTGTAAGTTGCACTTATAGATTCTAGGACTGGAAGGGACCTCGAGAGGTCATCGAGACCAGTCCCCTGCCCACATGGCAGGACCAAATACTGTCTAGACCATCCCTGATAGACATTTATCTAACCTACTCTTAAATATCTCCAGAGATGGAGATTCCACAACCTCCCTAGGCAGTTTATTCCAGTGTTTAGCCACCCGGACAGTTAGGAACTTTTTCCTAATGTCCAACCTAGACCTCCCTTGCTGCAGTTTAAGCCCATTGCTTCTTGTTCTATCCTTAGAGGCTAAGATGAACAAGTTTTCTCCCTCCTCCTTATGACACCCTTTTAGATACCTGAAAACTGCTATCATGTCCCCTCTGTCTTCTCTTTTCCAAACTAAACAAACCCAATTCTTTCAGCCTTCCTTCATAGGTCATGTTCTCTAGACCTTTAATCATTCTTGTTGCTCTTCTCTGGACCCTCTCCAATTTCTCCACATCTTTCTTGAAATGCGGTGCCCAGAACTGGACACAATACTCCAGCTGAGGCCTAACCAGAGCAGAGTAGAGCGGAAGAATGACTTCTCATGTCTTGCTCACAACACACCTGTTAATACATCCCAGAATCATGTTTGCTTTTTTTGCAACAGCATCACACTGTTGACTTATATTTAGCTTGTGGTCCCCTATAACCCTTAGCTCCCTTTCTGCTGTACTCCTTCCTAGACAGTCTCTTCCCATTCTGTATGCGTGAAACTGATTTTTCCTTCCTAAGTGGAGCACTTTGCATTTGTCTTTGTTAAACTTCATCCTGTTTAACTCAGACCATTTCTCCAATTTGTCTAGATCATTTTGAATTATGACCCTGTCCTCCAAAGCAGTTGCAATCCCTCCCAGTTTGGTATCATCTGCAAACTTAGAAGCTAAGGAAAAGTTATTTACTTATTCCCATAATACAAGAACTAGGGGTCACCAAATGAAATTAATAGGCAGCAGGTTTAAAACAAATAAAAGGAAGTTCTTCTTCACGCAGCGCACAGTCAACTTGTGGAACTCCTTACCTGAGGAGGTTGTGAAGGCTAGGACTATAACAATGTTTAAAAGGGGACTGGATAAATTCATGGTGGCTAAGTCCATAAATGGCTATTAGCCAGGATGGGTAAGAATGGTGTCCCTAGCCTCTGTTCGTCAGAGGATGGAGATGGATGGCAGGAGAGAGATCACTTGATCATTGCCTCTTAGGTTCACTCCCTCTGGGGCACCTGGCATTGGCCACTGTCGGTAGACAGATACTGGGCTAGATGGACCTTTGGTCTGACCCAGTACGGCCTTTCTTATGTTCTTATGTTCTTAAGCGTACTTTCTATGCCAATATCTAAGTCGTTAATGAAGATATTGAACAGAGCCGGTCCAAAACAGACCCCTGCGGAACCCCACTTGTTATGCCTTTCCAGCAGGATTGGGAACCATTAATAACAACTCTCTGAGTACGGTTATCCAGCCAGTTATGCACCCACCTTATAGTAGCCCCATCTAAATTGTATTTGCCTAGTTTATCAATAAGAATATCATGCGAGACCGTATCAAATGCCTTACTAAAGTCTAGGTATACCACATCCACAGCTTCTCCCTTATCCACAAGACTAGTTATCCTATCAAAGAAAGCTATCAGATTGGTTTGACACGATTTGTTCTTTACAAATTCATGCTGGCTATTCCCTATCACCTTACCACCTTCCAAGTGTTTGCAGATGATTTCCTTAATTACCTGCTCCATTATCTTCCCTGGCACAGAAGTTAAACTAACTGGTCTGTAGTTTCCTGGGTTGTTTTTATTTCCCTTTTTATAGATGGGCACTATATTTGTCCTTTTCCAGTCTTCTGGAATCTCTCCTGTCTCCCATGATTTTCCAAAGATAATAGCTAGAGGCTCAGATACCTCCTCTGTTAGCTCCTTGAGTATTCTAGGATGCATTTCATCAGACCCTGGTGACTTGCAGGCATCTAACTTTACTAAGTGATTTTTAACTTGTTCTTTTTTTATTTTATCTGCTAAACCTACCGCCTTCCCATTAGCATTCACTATGTTAGGCAGTCCTTCAGACTTCTCGGTGAAGACCGAAACAAAGAAGTCATTAAGCATCTCTGCCATTTCCACGTTTCCTGTTACTGTTTCTCCCTCTTCACTGAGCAGTGGGCCTACCCTGTCTTTGGTCTTCCTCTTGCTTCTAATGTATTGATAAAAAGTCTTCTTGTTCCCCTTTATTCCCGTAGCTAGTTTGAGCTCATTTTGTGCCTTTGCCTTTCTGATCTTTCCCCTGCATTCCTGTGTTGTTTGCCTATATTCATCCTTTGTAATCTGTCCTAGTTTCCATTTTTTATGACTCCTTTTTATTTTTTAGATCATGCAAGATCTCGTGGTTAAGCCAAGGTGGTCTTTTGCCACATTTTCTATCTTTCCTACTTGCTACTCCAGGTGTGATTTTGGCCCTCAGAGACTTTGTACATTGTTTTTAAAGACAGTTAGCTATTTTAAAGGGATATTTAAAAACTATTTTAAAACTATTTTAGAGCCAAATTCTACTTTCATTTAAACTTTAAATTTAGTGCAAATCCAGAGTACCGCCTTAAATGGAGTTACTCTCTCCTTCCTGCTACTGATTGGTTTATGCCCAGAGCATTTTACTAAATTCTTGGCCTCAATGAGATATTGTAGCAATGAGTTCCACAGGTGGATTGTGCAGTGAGTAAAAAGTATTTCCTTTTATAATTTTTAAATTTGTTGCCTTTGAGTGAATGGGGCCTCGTTGTATTATGAAAAAGGATAATCGGAGAACTCTATTTACCCTCTTTGTACCATTCCATCAATTTACCTTAGCCATATTCACTCTTATTTATCTCCTCTCTTAACAGAACCAGTCTTTTCAGTTACTCTTCATATGAAAATCCATTCATGCCTTTAATCATTTCCATTGCCTGTCTCTGAACCTCCTTTACTTCTGTTATGTCCTTTCTTTGAGATAAAGTAAGCAAAAGTGTACACAGCAATCCAGGTGAGGGCATTTGAGTGATTTATATAGTGGCATTACAATATTTTCAATATTATTTTCTATCCCATCTCTCTGGCATCCTAACATTGCGTTTGCTTTTTTGACCTCTACTGCACATTAAGCAAAGGTTTTCATTGTGCCTGATATTGTTCTACGTGGGGTTTTTATTAACGTCTCTGCACTTGAGTTTACCCTGGAAAGTATTCCCAAAACTGTTTAATAATATCTAAAGTTTTAGGAGTTTAAGGGTATTTGGTAATACATATTAAATGAAATAGCGTGAACACTTTCAAAGTCCATCAAGGAAGGAGTTTTTCTGAGAAAATCAGTTTTAACAATTGATATATATTAATCCCTTATTGGGAGAGAAATATGCTTGTTGCATCCTGGAAAACATTCAGTATGGTAGTCAAGTTCTTTTAGAACACTCACTGACAAGCACAATCTCTTGCTGTTTTTTAAACCCACACATAGAACCCCTTTCTGTAGGCAAGTTTCAAGTACCAGGGGCACCCTTGTTAGGGATCAAGTTTACTAAGGAATAAGGGCTTGTCTACATGAGGAAATTGCCTGAAATAACAATTAAAGAGTAAAGTATTCTGCTATTCTGGCTTCCCACGTGGATATTCTATTCCAGCATAAAAGTCACTTTGTTCCAGAATAATTAGTGTTCCTCCAAGCAGGCTAATTATTCTTGATGAAAATCACCTTTATTCTAGAAAAAAATGTGCACATGGTGAGCTATTCCAAAGTAGCTATTGTAGAATAGCCTGTCTGTTTCTCTGTATAAACTAAGAACTTTCAATATAATTAGTAATTAGAGATGGTAGGGAATAAAAATTTCCTAGGGAAAATTACAACTTTTTGGTGAAAAATCAAAACTGAAATATTTTGACTGTAAACAAAAATATTTATCTTTGGAAATGCCACTTCAGTGCCATATGTAGTTTCGGTTCCTCATGTTCCCATTCTTCTCTATAGCCCAGGCTTTCTGTTCAGACCACAGTTTTCATTGTGCACTATGATCTTCCCTCTTGATGAGGGGAGGCAGTGCATCATGGGAGTCCCTAGCTCTGGTGTATCATGGGAGATGTAGTCTGTCCACAGAGCCCTACCCATAAAGGAGAATGTGGATATGAGGCAACCAAAGTACAACTCCTGTGATGTACCCTGACAGCATACCAAAATGGAATATTTCCAGTTTGGGGTTCTTGTTTTTTTCAATGAATAATCAATATTTCCTTCAAAAAGCAGACAGTTTTCACAAAAATTTTAGTTTTGTCAAAAACCCAATTTTCAATTATATCTGTTTTGATAGAAAATTTTCGACCAGCCCTATTAATATAATAGGAGATGTAATTTTTCTTCAATCTTTTATGTGCATAAGTGAGCCTGCATATTCTGTTGCAGTTCATGAGACCATTTGCACTGTGGGATATACCCACCTCCACACTGCCCCTTTTCATTATGCAATGTTAGCACTACCATTTCAGAGACAGTATCGCAGTACTATGCATCACAGGAGACATTCTGGGAATCACCTTGCTGCACGCTTCTGGAACTGTACATTGCCTTCACGCATTTGGCAATGGCAGCTCCCACTCACTTCTCCATTCTGCCAAAATGTGTGGACGACGTGGAGCAAGTCCATGAAGATGAGGTTCTGCTGCTCGTGCTCATGCAGTGCCTTTCCAGATACTGGGGGGAATTGGTCCAGAAATATTTGAGATGCTGGCCAAGAGGGTGAATGAAAATCCAGTGGGGTCTCATGGAGCAGATGTCTTCAATGCCAGGATTGCAATGCTATACCCATGGATGGACTGCTGCCTCTGGTTCTGGAAAAGCAGCATGATGTGGTTGGACCACATCATCTTGGAAACTTGGGATGATGACCAATGGCTGCGGAACTTCAGAATGAGGAAGCATACCTTCATATAGTTGCATGAGCAGCTTGCACCAACCTTTCCAGTGCCTCACCACTCATTTTTGGAAGCCCATACCGGTGCAGAAGCTGGTGGCTATTGTCCTTTGGAAGCTGGTAAACCTGACAGCTGCCAGTCAGTTGCAAATCAGTACAGGATTGGGAAGTCCCAGTAAAGATTGTACTATGGGGGGAAGAAGGGACTTGATTCTCCAAAAACAACATAGTTTTGTATCCACAGTTATTTTGGGGGACCCCACATAGCCATTCTTAACTTGCTCACGAAGTCTTATCCTGACATTACCAACTCAAGAAAAATTGAGTTCTCCAGGCTGAGTAGTTGCAGAATGGTGGTTGAGTGAGCTTTTGGGCAGCTGAAAGCACATTGCTGATGCCTGTGGACCCATCTCGATGCCAACACGGTTTCATAATCGTGGCTTGTTGTGCCTTGCACAACATATGTGAAACAAAAGTGAACCTGGAACTTGCATTTTAAGGAATACCATATCAAGTCTTTTTTGTTGTAATACACCGGCCTAGGCATATGATTATCTCCCTATTGCCTGGCCCCGTGTTACTGTCTCTCAGCTGATGGAATTACTTATTTACTGTAAGTGGTAGGGGCTTGTGCTTCTGTGGCTGAAAACCCTGGGATCAATCCCTATGATGATCTTAGGATGCATATGTACATGTAGGTACAGTTCACTATGCTAGTCTTAAATTGTGCATTTTTCTAATTGGATTGTGCAACACAAACACTTTCTTCCCTCATTTCACTAGTTTTATCCACAATGGCATTTTGCAGTAAAGCTTTTCTGCCATACAGCATTGTTGATAAAGCTATTTTATCATTGCCTTTTCACATACTTCAGAAATTATGATTTTCATTTGTGCGCATTTGTTGAAGTTTGATATTCACTGGGCTGGGAGCCTGACCTCAGAGTTTTATATTTTCAAGTTTTCTAAAGCCATCAGCATTTGGGCAACCAAGAATTACTGTGACTGACAGTTCAAAAATACAATGATCTGTGGTGTCTAGCCTATGTCATTCTGGGGAATATTTAAATCAATAATAATGCTATCGGAACTGGAAATCAAATGCAAAATAATTCCCCTGGCTTCCTGTGTATAATGACATTTGCTCTTTTGATGAATTGCTAATGTGTTCTTGGACAGAAGAACTGGCAGAACAGCCAAGTCCAGGATATAAATGGTAGGGCTGGGATAGTGGTGCTGTTATTGCATTTACCACTATTTACTCCTAGCAAACAATAGGGCATTCTACACATGCTGCGTCTCTCTATTATGAATAATTCAATTTCTAAAAAGTCTAAATAAAATGTAAAGCTACTCCTTTAATCTTACAGAAATTGTTTTCTGAAAGTAAACATTAGCCTTTTTTTGTTTAAATCAACTTGAAATCTAATTAATTAAAAATTAGTTTTACATTTGTCCTCCTGACAATTTTTGTCATTTTACAATCACATTTCCCTATTTTATTACATTTGTTTCTCTTCCCTGTTGATATGTGAGGGAACCACACTAACAACAAGGGGAAACTGCCTGACTGTAGGTTGGAAACAATGAAACCTACTATATTCAAAGTATTATCAAATGCACTATATAACAAACTTGGGAGGGGGGGGAAATTCTAATCTCTCTTTCATTTAGAATCCTAGAATATTAGGGTTGGAAGAGACCTCAGGAGGTCATCTAGTCCAATCCCCTGGGGGTATTTGGTAAATTGTATCATTGCTAATAATTCTGTTGTAAAACATAAATCATAGGTGTTAGCTATGCTACAAAACCACAATAAGTGATGTCAGCATTTGAAACGCTAGTTCTGAGATTTTTCTAAAAGGAATACTGTAGTATGATTTCTTTTTAAACTGGAAACAATTTTAAAAAGCATAAATGATTTGTGGCTCCCCAGTGATTCCAGGTTTGCTAAACATGTTAGAAGATTGTAGTGAGGGTGGTTCCCCCTCTCCTCCCCTCCCCCCCCCCGTATGGCATTCTAATAAATATTTGGCAGAGTGCATTCTTTGATCTTGCGGTAGGAAAAGCTTGTCACGCTGGATTCATTCTTTATACTAATTGATTATGCGTAGTTCCTTAATTAAACTAGGAAAATGGTTTACATCATATTTTATAGATTTGTTAGGACTATAATGTAGCCACATCTAATAGGTTTGGTTTAGAAGAATTGAAAACCCTCTTAACCTTTTTCCAGAGCAAATTTTACTTGATTGAAATGTTTTCTACTGTGTATATAAAGTTTTCAGTAGTGGGAAATAAATTACACTTTCCTCTTTACACACATTTACTTCATTTTCCTTGACTTTCAATTTAGACATCATTAAGTTTTTGCTATGGAGTGGTGTTCACACTGCAACATCTCAGATAGAAAATTTAAAATAGATTCATTTCAAAATTAATTAGAAGATCAGCAATATTTTCTTTTGTTTTAGTGCATTTTCAAATGAATATGTGAGAGGGAACACTTTTTCACACTGAAGGGTTAAATGCATCTGGGATATAAAATGAGTAGAAACCTTATGTGAGGGGAAATAACCCCTTACAGTGAGAGGTTATTATACATCAATGCATTATATACAGGCATAGCAAGATTTTGATTACCTAGAGTTAAGGTTGCCAGAGGGCTTCTGATTTAAATTTCTAAAGCTTGATCACAGCATCATGGGGATTGTTGGAAATTCCATTTCCCATTACTCCTGCTATCTTGCAATCTCTAGTTCTGTGCTTTAGAAAAATTACACAGTATTTTCCCCCTTTCCACTTATCCATGCATGTAGGTGGATTTCTCACTGTCGCTTTACAGCTGTTTTTGCAATGCCGGCCCTTTTTAGAATATCATTTTGACTGAGTGGAGTTGTACAGTGGGGCCCCACTCAGTTGGGGCAGCTATACCAATAATTAATAATAATAATTACATGAATGGAAGCCTCATCCATTTGGGAAAAAGAATTTATGATGAAATTCTGGCTCCAATGAAGTTGATAGCAAAACTCCCCTTGACTTCAGTGAGCTCATGATTTCTCCCTTAGTGTGATGCTGAAAATTTAAGAATTCCCATTTACATTCAGGTCCTGATGAAAGCAGTCCCTAGTGCCCTAGGCATAGCACAAAGGGCTTCCTGTAACTCCACCCCTGCACTGTGGCTCTGCCCCACCATTTGGAGGATGGCTTCCATCCCAAGGAGCTAGAGGTAGTGGTATGACAGATATAGCAGCAGGGACTCCTCCTCCTACCCCAGGAGAGGTGGGGTTGCCACTTGTATTGCTTTATCAGATGTGTGGGCTGGCCCCTGTGCCCTTTTCTACTTTGCTGGAATGGTGTTGGTGTGAGGAGGGTGCAGAGCAATGAGTGTTGGAGCTAGCGCCGCTCTGAGATGCATGGGACAGTGCATAGTTCTCAGAGCTGTTGTTTCATGCACTCTGCAGAGTTAGGCAGATACTCTGTCCCTGTGTTGGTTTCACTTGTCTGTCTTTACTAGCAATGTTAAAAGCGCTGCCGCGGCAGCGCTTTAACGTGGCTGTGTAGTTGTGGCACCATGAGGGGAATAGCTGGGGCACTGTCTACACTGCCACTTTGAAGCGCTGAAACTTGCAGCGCTCAGGGGTGTTTTTTCACACCCCTGAGCGAAAAAGTTGCAGCGCTGTAAAGTGGCAGTGTAGACAAGGCCTAGTCTCAAGCTTTTCTTTGCATCCATCAGGGCTAACAACTTAATTTTTTGTAAAGGAAAGTTGAGATTCTGATGTAATCACAGGACTTCAGCAGCTGGGGCCCTAGGCATTGCAGTGTCTATGCCATAATCCACCCCTTATTACAGCCATTTAACTGTCGGAGTTTCCATTAACACCTACTTAATTCCCTAAACTTGTGCTAAAGAAACACCAACTCTTATGTACAAGACCACAAACAGCTCTGACCTACAAATTGAGGGTCAGAACATACCAGAGAAACAAGGTTTTCTTTAATGATTGTCAGAATTGCTAACTTGACCCACAAATGTGAAAGCAACATAGTAGTTAGTGACTCTAATATGCTCATATCAGGTATGAATTCCAGCCTGTGTGCAATAATGGTCTGATCCTGAGAGGTAGTGTCCTATGAATCTCAGCACCTCAGAATCAATCCCCAAATTTTTACATTAGAAGGCCTAGAAAACTCCATTTTTAATTCAAAGGAACCATCCTGGGGTGGGAGGGATATTACATATTATATTTCACTGCAATAAAGATCTACTGGATATACCAATCCACTAGAGGCAACATGTACATTCCTGAACTAGGTGTAGTTTGCGTATTTGGAGAGACAGAGACATCATATGAGCAGTCAGGCAAAGAGTGAACTTGCATTCTGTACCTCTGTGCTGTTAAAGTGCTAACACTGAGCAATTAGTAAACAAGAAAAATGTTTTAAACGTGGTGCATTCATTTTACCCCCATTAATTTGTAATATAGTAGTTCCATCATTTTCTCTTTCATTTGGCAAAACAAGGGAGTGGTGGCTGCTTGATTTATTTCTTTGCTTACATTTTTTTCAATGGTCTTGAATTTCTTCACACGAAGGACCAGATCCAAAGGCCTTGGCTACACTTGCAGATGTGTAACTCACAGCGCTGTGAGTTAAACCTGACTTCGTACAGCTGAGTAGGGAAAGCGCTGCAGTCTGTCCACACTGACAGCTGCCCAGCGCACTGTCGTGGCCACATTTGCTGCACCATTGGGAGCGGTGCATTATGGGCAGCTATCCCACAGAGCACCTCTTCCCATTCTGGCGCCGTGGGTTGTGGGAAGGGGGCGTGGGTGCGGGGCATTCTGGATCCTGTTCCAACGCCCCGTGATGCATCGCTTCGCATCCCAGAAATCTCTTTGTTTCTGTCCACCTTTGGCACCATCTTTCAACGGTTTCTGTGCAGCGCGATCTGTCTGTGGGAAATGGAGCCCGAACTGCTGAGGCGTATGCTGACTTATCTCGCCAGCACGTCACGTTTGGCTGTCGAACTATTCCTTAAGATCCAAAGTGACAGTGAGAGTGAGGAGTCCGACGATGCTATCGAGCCGCGTAACACGTACGACACAAAATTGCTTGTGGCATTCACGGACATGCTCAGCACCGTGGAACACTGCTTTTGGGCTTGGGAAACAAGCACCGAGTGGTGGGATCACATTGTCATGAAAGTCTGGGATGACTAGCAGTGGCTGCAGAACTTTCGGATGAGAAAAGCCACTTTCATGGGACTGTGTGAGGAGCTCGCCCCCACCCTGTGGCGCAACGAGATTGAGAGCTGCCCTGCCAGTGGAGAAGCAGGTGGCTATTGCAATCTGGAAGCTGGCAACTCCAGACAGCTACCGGTCAGTTGCAAACCAGTTTGGAGTGGGGAAGTCGACCGTTGGAATCGTGTTGATGCAAGTTTGCAGGGCCATTAATCGCATCCTACTCAGAAGAACCGTGTCTCTGGGTAACGTGCAGGAAATAGTGGATGGCTTTGCATAAATGGGGTTCCCTAACTGTGGAGGAGCGATAGATGGGACGCACATTCCTATTCTGGCACCACCCCACCTAGGATCCGAGTACGTTAATCGGAAGGGGTATTGCTCTTTGGTTCTCCAGGCGCTTGTGGATCACCGTGGGCGTTTCATTGACATTAACACAGGCTGGCCCGGAAAGGTGCATGACGCATGCATCTTTCGGAACACTTGGCTGTTCAGGAAGATGCAGGCCAGGACTTTTTTTCCCAGAGCGGAAGATCACGGTAGGGGAAGTTGAAATGCCCATTGTGATCCTTGGAGATCCCGCTTACCCGTTAATGCCGTGGCTCATGAAATCCTACACAGGGAGCCTTGACAGCAGCAAGGAGCGGTTCAACAACAGGCTGAGCCGGTGCCGAATGACTGTGAAGTATGCCTTTGGCCGTTTAAAGGCCCGGTGGCGATCTCTGTATAGGAAGCTGGACTTGGCCGAAAACAGCATCCCCGCGGTTATATCCGCGTGCTGTGCCCTCCGTAATATTTGTGAAGGGAAGGGTGAAAGCTTCACTCAGGCATGGACCTCCGAGGTTCAACACCTGGAGGCTTAATTTGCACAGCCAGAGAGCAGGGCTATTACAGGGGCCCAGCGCGGGGCTGCAAGGATTAGGGATGCCTTGAGGGAGCAATTTGAGGCTGAAAACCAGCAGTGATATCTGGTGCTCTGCAGGGGAGTGAAGTGCAGTAGTTCCAATCTTTAGGAATCAGTGTTTGCTAAGCAGACAAGTAGACTTGCAGTGCCTGTTTATTTCCTGGGCTAAGGAGTCTTTTACTTTATGCAATAATAAAGAATGTTTTCAAAGCCAAAAAATCCATTTATTGAAAAGAAACAAGGGGGTGGAGTGGGGGACGGTACAATCACAGATTCGCGTATGTCCTGTCTGGTGTGCTGTGCAGTGAGTGCTGCACTTCAGGATAGCTATACTGCATGGTGATGGGGGTTGAGTGCAGAGGGTAAGGGTCTTGGTTTTCAGGGCTGGGTGGTGAAGATATTGGTGTTGGAGGCAGCTGGTGGCGTGAAGAACACGGAAGTTGGGGAAAGTGGGTTGGAGGTGATAGTGGGGCACAACGGAAAGAGTTTTGGGACAAGGGCTGTAGGGGGGGGTGGCGTTTGCGTTTGTGGTACTGCTCCTTCTGCATGGCTACGAGCTCCTGGATAGTGTCTGCTTGGCGCTCCAGGATGCTTATGAGCCGATCCGTGCTTTGCTGCCGGTGCTCCGTGCTTTGCCGCCGGTGCGCTGCGTTTTCCTGACGGATCCTGCTTTCTCTCTCCCTCCAGTTCTGTGCTTTCTCATTCTCTTTAATAGATTGCCGCATCACTTCTTGCAGCATGTCGTCTTTGCTTTTTCGTGGTCTCTTCCTGAGTCTTTGCAGTCTCTGAGCAGGTGATGAGAGGGACGGCTGAGGTCTCAAGGTTGATGCAGCTGAATAGGCAAAATGCAACATTTAACAGAGGCAGAATTGTTTATACCAGACAGAGTAATGATTTCCCCTGCACTTAAGGAGTAGAAAACACACAGGGTCTACACAATTGCATAATTTTCCCGTCCGAAACAGAGTGCACATATCCCATGGGAGCCTCAAAATGGTGAGTAAGGGGGACTGATTGTTTCAGGTCTGCACTGTCCTCTGGGTTTCTGTGCCTTGGGGAGAGCCAACAGCTTCAGGGGGCACCTACACTGAACTCTGTCCCAACATTTTCCACAGGAGTTCGTCCTGGACAATATCGCGCTGCTGAGGGTGACCCGGGAAGCAAGGGGGGGTCTTCTACTGCAATGCAGCTTCCGCCCTGGCCCATATGCAGCTTGCCTGTGTGCAGCAATGGTCCCCCTGCCCCTCGTGGCACAGTGGCGCAGACACGTTAGCCTGGCTGGGGCAAGGACCACAGTGGCTCTCCTGATTAAACCTGCGCAAGCGCATTGCACATGTTCTGGATGAGACATTCGAGGAGATTACCGAGGCCGATTACCGCGATGTGATAAACCACATCAATGCACTATTCCGCATCAAAGCATGCATGCCTAACCCTCCTCTCCCAAAAAGCCCGCACCGAAAAAATTCCTTCCCAAAAAAAAAACCGCTTACCGGGAACCTGCTCTTCTGTTTGTCCTCCACCAAGTACCGGCCGCTGTGACTGGCTACCTTCCTCCTGGCTTGAGAAGAGCTCCTGGCTGCATGGCTCTAGGGATTCCGGGGTGTCTCCATCCGGCCCACCACCCTCACTCCCGTTTTCCTCCTCCTCCTCCTCCCCCCTCCCCCCCGGCTCTGAAGTGTCCATGGTGGTGCTCGGAGTGGAGGTGGGGTTAACCCCAAGTATTGCATCCAGCTCTTTGTAGAATCGGCAGGTCGCGGGGGGAGCACCCGAGCGGCCATTTGCGTCGCGGGCTTTGCGGTAAGCACTCCGCAGCTCCTTCACTTTAATCCTGCATTGCAGGGCGTCCCGGTCATGGCCCCTTTCCATCATGTCCTTTGATACCTTCCCGAAGGTATCGTAATTCCTATGGCTGGAGCGCAGCTGGGACTGTACAGCTTCCTCCCCCCAAACACTGATGAGGTCCAGCAACTCGCCATTGCTCCATGCTGGGGCTTGCTTGGCCCGTGGAGGCATGGTCACCTGGAAAGATTCGCTGATAGCATTCCACACCACGCGGGGCTGAGCAAACAGGAAGGGGATTTTTAAAATTCCCGGGGAATGTAAAGGGTGAGTCACATGGTTGGTTACCTGAGGCCAGGGCAGTAGAGTTCGAACTGATGACCAGAGTGGCTAGAACAGGCATTGTGGGATACTGCCGAATACTTCTGGAGGCCAGTCACAGCGCATTGGGCGGCCACACTGCTGCCACAGCGCTGCAGCGGCAGCGCAATACACGCTTTTCCTCTCGGGGACGTGGAGTACATGCAGCGCTGTAGCCACGGAGATACAGCGCTGCAAATGCCTTGCCAGTGTGGACGGGGAGTGAGTTACAGCGCTGGGGGCGGCTTTACAGCACTGTAACTCGCAAGTGTAGCCAAGGCCTCAGCTGGTGTAAGTTGGCATAGCTCAAAATGTCTTGAATTTTGTATCCACATCAGAGACTACAATACAAACTGATGTTGCTTTCTTACCACAGAAAGACACCCTGTTTGTCTCCTAATACAAGTGCAGACTTTACTTTTTCAGTGTGATAGATTATATAAGAGGATTTTCACTTAAAAATTCTTTTTCAGTTTTCTCCACTGATTCATTGTTTTGAAGGATCCATTCTCTCTCTAATTTTCTGTGCCATCCCGCAAAAGGTCATATTATTGTTTTTTGGAACGTTTTGAGGAAGAAATCTGTGGCTTTTTTTTTTTTCCCCCCAGAATCAAAAAAATATTTCCACAGCTGTTGCAGGAAAGGTTAAGCCTGTACCAGCATCTAAAACAATTAGTACAGGATACTTTGTTTGATGGTTCCTAGAGAACTAGTATGCAGTACTGAGATGTTAAAGGTTTCATTTTGGATTCTGGCAAAAATTATGCATGCTGTGCCTAAGAAAAAGTGCGTGGTATCAAAGCAGTTTTGCTAATAAAGTCCTACCTTCTTTTCCCCCCCACTCCACTGATATTGATAGAGCTTTATCAAGACAAATAGTAAATAATGTAGTCAATACACAATAAATCTTTTATCTGCCATTACATATACAAGGAAATACCCACCACCTCCTTATATTTTTAATAATCAACTATTGGCCACAAGTAATTTCTTTAATTGACAAGCTTTGTAAATCTTCATTTTAGAAACTGAACATTTTGTGAACGTGTTAGATTTAAGTAGATTGCTGTACATTTGAGGGTTTTAATTATTAGCTGCGCCTGTAATATGCACTTGCATCTAATGCATCAAGAACCTTAAGCAAACCGTATGCAATAGTTTGTCTAGATTAATTGAGCATACATAATTTACCATTTCAATTCACACAAAAAGCATATTTTCCTCATTCATGCAAATATACAGCCCATCTTTGTTGGGGAAAATAAGTGAATTTTACTTTAAAATTCAAGGGATACTGTCAATGTCATATTAATATATTTTTTAATTTCTTTACGTGTCATCTTTACGTGTTTCAGGTATCTAAAAGGGTGTCATAAGGAGGAGGGAGAAAACTTGTTCACCTTAGCCTCTAAGGATAGAACAAGAAGCAATGGGCTTAAACTGCTGCAAGGGCTTAAACTGCAGTCTAGGTTGGACATTAGGAAAAAGTTCCTAACTGTCAGGGTGGTTAAACACTGGAATAAATTGCCTAGGGAGGTTGTGGAATGTGGGGAACCGATGCGGGTCGGATAAAGCACACGACCAGCTTGCAACCAATGTGGTTGCAAGCTGACTCCAACTCTGTTTATTACAAGCTTTCTTTTATAGTCTTTCTTAACATTACATAACACAATTAGGCTATAATTACACATCTACCGATTGGACAAGAAGGAGAATCATGTGTTCATCACATGTATAGCCCCACACCGATTGGTTCAATCGTTCCTTACATAAGGACTCATCTTATATAACCACCAGGGGGCCTTACATAAGGCCTCATCTTATATAACCACCAGGGGGCCTTACATAAGGCCATGATTTATTGCCAGGCAAGTGTCCCATCGTGACCCTTACCCTCTCATGGAACTTTACATCCCCACACCTCCCCCCTTTTTCTTAAATAAGGAAGTACAGCATTATCAGGTGTCTAGGCTGTGACAAACAATAAGTGCAGGTCCGGTGTCACTACTGGATAAGCCTCAGGCGCAAATTCCCCATCTATATGGGCTTCCCTAATAAGTCCGTACCAACGCCTTATGGGGTCCGGGGGGCCCGAGCCGCCCGGGATATTGTTCGAAGCATGTCGCAGGGTGGAAACATCGGATGAAACTGTATATGGTCATCTGTTAGCTTCTGGCACTTTACAATGTTATTCAAGTCAGCACCCATTAAATTTGTCACAAGATAGACTTCATTAAAATTTTCTATTGAAGTTGCTGGTATAACAAAAAACCCGCGTCTTTGTCCCCATTTCAGCAATCGGGACAACGCGTCAGAGGGAAGCTTCTCTCCCTTTTTTTTTCAGCGATGCGTAATAAAAAATCATGCACCGTCTCCTCCTCTGCAGACAAAGCAGAGCCCATTTTATGGAATGCAGCCACTCACCTGTGAGCTCACGAACGCCTCTCTCGGACGACCAGGAGCCGGTATCCTCCGGTACTTCCTGCCGCGGCTGCCATCGAATGCAGCCGCTCACCTGTGAGCTCACGAACGTCTCTCTCGGACGACCAGGAGCCGGTATCCTCCGGTACCTCCTGCCGCGGTTGCCATCGAATGCAGCCGCTCACCTGTGAGCTCACGAACGTCTCTCTCGGACGACCAGGAGCCGGTATCCTCCGGTACCTCCTGCCGCGGCTGCCATCTCCGCCTTTTTTCACCGAACGCTTCAGTCGGCTGTGTTTGCATACGTGATAGGAGAATTTGGACAGTCTTTATTTGCATCCCCAATTTCTTTAGTTTCCATGGCTGCATCCTCACTTTTTTCAGTTTCTGTGGCTGCAGATGTTTTTATATATTTCATTCTTTTTGTTCTGGTGTAAGGTTCTTCTGCATGTTTACGTTTTTGTTTCTTTATATGTGTTTGTTTTTCTTCTTCATTATGATTACCATTTCCATTTATTTCCACCCGAGCTGTATTATTCCTCTTATGCTTTTTCTTCTTCTTTTTCCTCTTTGCATTATTGCTTTTGGAAGTTTCCTCATTTTCATCTTCAGTACCTTCCTTTTCTTTCTTAGGCTTTAATCGGCTGCCTTGATGTCCATGCCGAATCACGTCGGGGTCACCATTTGTGGGGTTCCATTCGGCACGGATAAAGCACACGACCAATGTGGTTGCAAGCTGACTCAAGCTGACTCCAACTCTGTTTATTACAAGCTTTCTTTTATAGTCTTTCTTAACATTACGTAACACAATTAGGCTATAATTACACATCTACCGATTGGACAAGAAGGAGAATCATGTGTTCATCACATGTATAGCCCCACACCGATTGGTTCAATTGTTCCTTATATAAGGACTCATCTTATATAACCACCAGGGGGCCTTACATAAGGCCTCATCTTATATAACCACCAGGGGGCCTTACATAAGGCCTCATCTTATGTAACCACCAGGGGGCCTTACATAAGGCCATGATTTATTGCCAGGCAAGTGTCCCATCGTGACCCTTACCCTATCATGGAACTTTACATCCCCACAGTGGAATCTCCATCTCTGGAGATATTTAAGAGTAGGTTAGATAAATGTCTATCAGGGATTGTCTAGACAGTATTTGGTCCTGCCATGCGGGTAGGGGACTGGACTCGATGACCTCTCGAGGTCCCTTCCAGTCCTAGAATCTATGAATCTATGAATCATAGATGATTAATGAAAGAATTGTTTTTAATCTAATTTACTTTTCACTATGATTTATGTTTCCATTTTGCTTTTTATTCAATGTGGGTAATAAAAATAGACTGCTCAGTTTCAAATACATTTCAAGTTAGTTTCATTTTCTAATTCTAAAGCAGTAGTAAAATGTTGATGTCCTTGTAAAATAAATCAATGCAACAATGTTAGATTCACAGAATCACACAGAAATCTTGAAATTAAAAATTTATTTTCATTGAAAAAGTTTTGTCTTCAATTTATTAAAATATATTTACTCATACTGTAACAGATTTTTAAAAGTTGGAGACTTGTCAAACATAGAGCATGATTCTGGCTGGACTCTTGGAGGAGCTGCACCATCCTAATAATGGTGCCTGGAAAGTGCCTCCGTTCCTATGGGACTTTGGTCTGGTCTACATTAGAGTTTAGAAAGAGAAAATAGTTAAGGACATAGAGGTGAACGGTAATTGGGATAAAATACAAGATGGTTTTACAAAGGTAGATTGTGCCAGACCAACCTGATCTTCTTTGAGAAGATAACTGATTTTTAGACAAAGGAAATGCAGTAGATCTAATCTGCCCAGATTTCAGTAAAACATTTGATACAGTTCCACATGGGAAATTATTAGTTACATTGGAGAAGATTGGGATTAATATGAGAATTAAAAAGTGGATAAGGAACTGGTTAAAGGGGTGACTACAGGGGGTTATACTGTCAGGCTGGGAGAGGTTACTAGTGGAGTTCCTCAGGGATCGGTTTTGGAACCAATCTTATTTAACATTTTTATTATTGATCTTAGCTCAAAAAGTGAGAGTGTGCTAATAAAATTTGCAAATGACACAAAGTTGGGGGGGTATAGCCAATGTGGAGGAGGACCGGAATATCATACAAGAATATCTGGATACCTTGTACACTGGAGTAATAGAAATGGAATGAAAAGTGCAAGGTCATGCATTTAGCGACTAACAATAAGATTTTTTGCTATAAGCTGGGAATTTATCAGTTGGAAGCGACAGAGGAAGAGAAAGGCCTGGGTCACAGGATGACTATGAGCCGTCAGTGTGAAGCAGCCGTGAAAAAGGCTAAAGCAGTCCTAGGATGCATCAGGCAAGGTATTATACAAGGCACTGGTGAGACCTCATCTGGAATACTGTGTGCAATTCTCCCGTGTTTATGAAAGATGAATTCAAACTGAAACAGGTGCAGAGAAAGGCAACAAGGATGATTAGAGGAATGGAAAACCTATCTTATGAGAGGAGACTCAAAGAGCTTAGCTTGTTTAGCCTAACCAAAAGAAGGCTGAGGGGAGATATTATTGCCCTCTATAAATACATCAGAGGGATAAATACCCTGGCGGGAAAGGAGTTATTTAAGTTCAGCAGCAGTGTGTACACAAGAACAAATGGCTATAAACTGGCCATCAATAAGCTTAGGCTCGAAATTAGACAAAGGTTTCTAACCAGCAGAGGAATGAAGTTCTGGAACAGCCTTCCAAGGAGTGCAGTGGGATCAAAAAAGTATCAAACTCAGTCTTGAAGTCAGTTAAGTTTATGGAGGGGATGGTATAACACGACTGCCTACAATGGCATGTGGCCTATCAGCAACTGCCAGTAGCGGAAATCCCCAACTGCTGGAGACGGGACACTAGATGGGGAGGGCTCAGAGTTACTCCAAAGAATTATTTCCCAGGTATCTGCCTGGCAGGTCTTGCCCACATGCTCAGGGTCTAACTGATCACCATATTTGGTGACAGGAAGAAATTTACCCTGGGTCAGATTGGCCGAGACTCTGGTTTTTTTTCCCTCCGTCCTCTGCAGCATAGGCCTAGGTCACTTGCAGGTTTACACTAGTACAAATGGTGATTTCTCTGTAGTTGAAGTCTGTGATTTGAGGACTTCAGTAACTCAGCCAGAGGTTAGGGGTCTATTACAGGAGTGAGTGGGTGAGGTTCTGTGGCCTGCAATGTGTAGGAGGTCAGACTAGATGATCACAATGGTCCCTTCTGACCTCAAAGTATATGAGGTCTGCCAGTACTTCCCTCATCTCAGGAGCCATGGCCCTGCCCAACTACAACCCCATTGGGGCCACTGAAACAGGTGGCACAGTCCCCAGCTCATTCAATGCTAGGCTGGACTCTTAGCCAAATTATGCAGCATTGGCATATAAACTCCCTGTGCCTTCTCTTCTCCCCTCCATTAGGTTAGCTTTAATTTGGCCCATAATGCGTAAGCAAATGAAGCAATCATCATGCACTCCTGAATAGCTCACACACAGCTCCACCCTCTAGAGTCTGTTTCGATGAGGGGGAGGGATGTTGGCCAGGATACAAGGGTTGTTGCATACTCTTTTTCATATTGTCATAGGAGCTTTTTTTTCCCCTGAGCTGTCACTAGAGTTGGACATGAGACCTCCCTTTCACATCTCAGCTGAAGGAAAGTACCTCATTTCAGCACCTCCTACCTGACCTGTATTCTCCATAGCAGTGTTTTCACTGGGTGCAAACCTAAGAACTTCTGGGCCAGAGATGAAGGAGCTTCCACCTATTCCATTTCAAGAGCTGTAGACATCAGGCAGGCTTATGCAGCCTCTCCAGATACATAAGCATATGCTTATAAAAATCTAAATAATCCTATTATAAACATAAATTATAGTTTCAACTTTTGTTCATACATGTTATTAATTGATACCTGAAATCTTTACAACACATACTTCATTAGTTCCTCACAATTGTAACTACACCTCTACCTCGATATAACGCGGTAAAGCAGTGCTCCGGGGGGGAGGGGGCTGTGCACTCTGGTGGATCAAAGCAAGTTCAATATAACGTGGTTTCACCTATAACGCGGTAAGATTTATTGGCTCCCGAGGACAGCGTTAGGTAGAGGTAGAGGTGTATGTTTGAAATATAGACGTTCCTTGGAACTAGAGAAATGAATTAAGGAACTGTTATAATTCTTAGTTTTATCCTTTATGATGTGAAACTGCCTTTTGGATCAGTAAGTATTATTTTCTAGTTATTCAGGTTCACATTCTGTTCTCATTTGCTCTCATAATATAAATTTAGAACACCACTGACTAAGTAAAGTTACTCCAGATTTACACTTGTTGTTTCCATTATTTTTATTACTATTTTAATTTATTATTGCAGTAATAATAAAAGTAATAAAACTAAGGGCCCCAGTCAAGGATCCAGGTCCCACTGCCCTAAGTTTGTGTAAACACATAATTACAAAGATAGTCCTTGCCCCAAAGAGCTTACAATCTGGGTCACAACAGAATTTAACAGGGACTCTTGCTATGGCTGAGAAGTAGGAGGGAAGGAAATTAGTCTGTCATGCCATGTGGAGAAGAGGAAAACTGAATTTTTTTTTAGGCTGAATGAAAGAGAAGGAAGGGGAGTGCTCTGAAGCTGTGGAGAAGAGTGGACGGGGATTTGAGAGTGAGAAAAGAGCATATGAGTGTAGAAAGAAAAGAGAGAGGCTCTGAGATAGAAGAAAAAATAATTGTAATGAAAAATATCTAAGGTGATGTGTGGGCTTTATTATTTTGTTTGTGCTGGAGGGCTGTCCTTCTCTGATCCTCTTTCAGTCTTCAGATGCTCTCTCCTCTAGTCACCATACAATTTTTGCTTTTTCTTTCTTTGTGAGTGATTGAGGTTGTTATTAATAATTGATTTTCCATTGAAATGTGACTCCTCAAGGTGTACCCGTCAGATTTCTTGGCCCTTGGGCCAGGTCTGCCCTATCATGTACAGTATCAAACTGGTATAATATGCTCCAGGTGAACTTGGATTTAAAACCATGGTTATAATGGACCACATGACACAAATTTTCATTGTAAGTTGAGAAGACTGTCATGAAGAACATTTATCCAGATTCCCCTAGGGAGTGTCTGCCTACTGCCAACTATTACCAGCTTTCAGGAAGGAAAAGGCAAGGGATTCTTTTTTTTTTTTTTTTTTTTTCACCTTCAAATATAGAGGCAAGCTAAAGAAACAAGCGCAGTGAAGTAAATCCCATTCTTGAATGCATCCAACATTGGAAGGCAGTGAGAGCTGCCTAAACTCATGGAAGGAGGCACTTTGCTCTGGCAACATGTTGTTTGTTTTGTTTTGTTTTAAAGGTTGCTGTCAGGTTGATTTCAGGCCAGTATTTAGATTTTCTGAAAACAAAGGTTTTATAAAAGTTAAGATCAATTGAAGCAACATGTTTCCATGGGTTATTGTTCCTATTTTTAATACTCATGGAAACTATATTTTCGTATTGTATTTTCAAACTGTATTGTTCATATTTAAGGAACCCTCTGCATTTCAGGCAATACAAACACTCCTGTGCCTGCTAATGCAGGAGAACAAAAAAAGAAACTGCTTTTATTGTCCAGTCATAGTGAAAAGTAAGCTAGACTTTTTTGCTCACTTTTAAAAATCCAAGGTATTACTATATCATTCAGAACAGGACATTTGCAGTCTCTTTTTCAAAATCTATGCAGCTGATTCTCAGCTGGTATAACTCCATTGAAATGAACAGAGCTAGGCTGATTTATGTCAGCTGAAGAGCTGACCTATGATTCTTAAAATGACAGGGTCCCTTTAATTAAAAAAGGAAAAAAATGTGCATCTGCCTGTGTTGAGACTGTGGCTAAGCAAAAGCTTTCCCCACCATTAATCTCCCATTTTATGTTCAGAGACCACAATGGCTTGTCTGATGTTTTGTGGTTAGAAGTCTAGTTTCAGAGCACTTGTCCTTTTTGTTCTGCTTTGACATTGACATTGTGTTTTGCTTTAGTCTGAACACAAAGGAACAAACAACCTGCTCTGCATAAACATTTGTCACCTTTTCCTCCTAAAATTAGTATTCTTCAAAATGGGCCAACATATTTATGCTGCATATGACATCCTAACTATGACAACTAAGAAACAAAGTAATGTACAGTAAGCATGCCTGTTGAAGCTGATTATATTAATTGCTATTCAGGTCAGCGCTTAGATTAATTATTTTGTTTATGTAGTATGTTTAAGTGATTGCCTGATTGCTGTTCAGTAGATTGATTACTTGTTACATTTACCTTGTGGTTTCTGCGGGGAAAACATCATTTAGATTTCATCATTTTAAAATATACTGGGGGCAGGGAGGGAAAAGGGAGATGCGGATGTTCATTTCTTAACATATAACTGCATTAATATCAAGCAGGAAAATGGAAAATGGGCCTCATGAAGCACACATTTTTAAATGTGCCCAAGCTTAGAGATAATAATGTACCCTTTAGACTCTGCAGTATCTAGAGCAATTATTGGGAAAGAAGAGAAATTAAAAAACATGCTATTAAAATACAGACAACAGTGAATGGGCAGGGTCAACATTGTGTCCACTGAGGATGGGCAAAGTGGTTTGGTTCATATAAGAACCACTGCCATGTCCTTTGCACAGACCAAAACCCAAACCTCTGACCCTTCAGTCTCACCTTTTGATGCTATTGAGGGCAAACTCAGTGAAATTTAACTCTCAGTTTTCCTGGAATTCTTCTATGAGGATTGGACCCCCCTGTGGAATAAGCAAGGGGTTCCCATGTAACAAAGCATTTGCAGGCAGCAAGAGGGATTCAGAAGTTGTGATAACTTCAAGGGGATTCCAGTAAAGCCAGAGTAGGGGGAACCCCAGGATATGGTGAATCTGGGTAGCAGAGGATCTGCATGGATGCCCTTTTTCGCCTTTGGAGAATCTGAAATCTGTGGCTTAAGGGGATAGAACACAGCAACCCCATCTCCTTGATATATTTTTTCATATAACAGATATTTGATCATGACAAACCACTTACCACCGTGGAAATATGAAGAGTTCAATGGAAGGCAGGAAGGAGAAAAGAAAACAATAAATACAGAAAAGGAGATTTAGACCCTACATGGTCTAAATGGCCTTGGGAACAAGGTTTTTTCAAGGACTGTCTATTGTCATTTCAGGATATAAGACTAATTTGTAAGAAACCAGGGATAACCATGAACTTTCATTTTGTATTTATGTGTGTGTTTATTCCCTTTCCTGCTTTTCATTCACCTTTCTTTGTTTCCAATGCAACTGGTGTTTGATCACACCTCTTGTATTTGAAAGAATAAAATAAGTTAATTTTAAAAATTTATCCAATTGAAAGCTCTTAGCAAACAATTAGCACCCCAGAGACCCTGACATAAGCCTTGACCTTACAGACCCATCCCAGTGGAGTGAGTAGAAGTTCCAGTCACAAAATGTTTATAGAATCAGGCCCTAGTATATTATGCCACTGTTCTTATTAACAGCTTGATGAGCTGGATTGTTATATTTTATTCCTTCATAAATTAAAGATAGATAGCCTTATTTGATAGATGTCACCAGAATGGAGATGTCCAGATGCTGTGGTGATGGGCATGCTATAGCTGCCTAAAATAGATAGATAACATTGACTTGTTTTGACCATAGATATTAAATCCCTATATACTGCAAATCAATCTCATGGAGTGACAGCCCAGCTGTTCTGAAAGTTGTAGATTCCTAGTGTTTCCCCATTGACACTTGTCCGTCTGAATGAATTGCCTTTTTCTGTGCTGAAAATTTTATATAACAGGAGCTCAGTTTTGCCAATTTGTCAGACTCCTTAAGAACAGCCCTGCTGTACCCTGGAGTTGTCTCAGACTGGAAAAACATTGTGTCAGTGACTGTAACTGCCAGGCCACTGGTTCTTGTTTCAGTGGAAACACATAAATCTTCTTAACCATGTTTACTGTATCTTTCGCTCTTCTTTTTCCATGCTATTAGTTTGGGGCATATTGTGGGGATCTTTCTCTACAATGCAAGACTTCAGAAAATAATGTGTGCTCAGGTTCCCTTAGGATTCTTTCCCATAGATGCTTCAGACATGCACACTACACTACACTATATAAAGGCATATCTAGTCTTTTGAGGGCGGGGAGATGAGTGGAAGAAAGAGCCTTTGGATAAGGGCTGTGCTCCTGGCAACTGTGAGAGAAATCCTCTTCCTTAGTGCTTGCTACATCCACTTAGCACAATGTCTTACAGGATGAGGAAAAGAAAAGATATTGGTGAAGGGCGTAGGGATGAATAACTTAATGGTAATTCTCTCGTGTAGTCTTCTTTTCCCGTCCTAGTTCATCCAACCACTCCTCTAAGGTGTTTTTTTTTAGATTGTGAGCCCTTTATTTTCTTAATACTTATTTTTTTTACTAGAAATTTCTTGTTTGAAGTAGAAGTGGGAAGGCTGGTGTTTTTGCTGGACTTGACTGGCAGCTCTTTTGCATCATAGTGTTATGGTGAAGGTTGGCTAAAACCTCACTGAAGCTGGTGGGCCTAATAGCTGCCCCTCATTCAGGATGAATGTAACAAATAGTTAAGCTCCTTTTTGGAGTAAGATAGCTAAAACAGTAGGAATCACCATCCAAAAGACAAGTCACATGCTAGACAGGTCAGAAACTGAGCTATACAGAAGGAAGAGTTTTTTTGGATATTGTTTGATGGACATGTTTGTGTCTGAAAGCAGAAGCAGCCAGACAACAAGCAGAGAGAAAAAGCCAATCGGACAGCTAGTGGAAATGTGACCTTGAGAGAAAGTGAAGAGAGAGCGCTTTTTGAGCAGAGTGCTAGCTGGAAAGAGGCTTCGAACTGTGAGCAAAGAAACTGCCTGCTGTTGTTTAATTAATGCTGTGTTCTGGGGAACAGACTTTACGTACATTCTTTGTAAGTAAACCAGATTGCCACAAAGAAATACCTGACTCTGTCATCAATTTCTCCTCCTCACGGAAACATCAGACAAGACATAGAATACTTGGCTCAGGTCAAAAGGGGTAACAATAGCTTCCTAGCAGATAAAACCATAATGTTGAGAGCAATGGCTTGTAAGTGTTATAAGATGAAGGAGGAAAACAAAGACAAGCAGAATTGCCATGAAGTCATTTTCTCTGTTTTTAAAACTTCTGTCCTTTTTTGCCCTTTTCTCACCCCCTCAATTCTTCACACCTTCCCTTTTCAGCTTCATACCAGTATCACCTCTCTAGTTTAGTCTTAGCCAAAGTTGCCTACAATTATCACTATTATGTTCCGGAACCTCATTCTACTCTTTCCCAATAACTTTCTTTTCAGGCTAAACCTTCAAAAAAGGGCACGACTGCAACTGTAAATATCCTTGAGCACAGGTTGTGCTGGCTAAAACCTGCATTGCAATGAGCAAATGTGAATACCAAGCTTAGACAACTGAGCCCATACTGGATTTGTGAATACTCTCACCCCCTGTTCACACTGGTTGCTCACAGGAGTAGCTCCATTGATTTCAATGAGGCTAATCCTGTGAGTTAATGCTCACTATTTTGAACAGGGGATTCACAATTTGGGCCATAGTTTTTTGGGGGCACAGGAGTTGCTGCAGCATTTTTCAATATGCACCTCCTATTTATTGTAATTGAAAATGACTCCTTTTGAGTTCTGATCCACTGTCCATGAAGTTTTACATATTGAGGAACCTATTCTATAGTCCTTCCACAAACAGAAATCTAAATGATGTTAGTAATGTTGATGTTAGTTCACTGGTATCAGTAGAAGTTCTGAGTGCTAAAGGACAGTGTAGACTATAGACCAAATTGTGTTCTTGTTTGCACCTGTGTCAGTGTGAAGTAGAGATGGTTGAAATTTTCTGAATTTTGAATTTTTGACTAATTTTTTCATAGGAAAAATTATTTTCCAAGGAAACCCTCCCCCCAGAAATCTTCAATTATGAACATTCCTGTGAATTTTTAACTATTTTTTTTTACCAGCTCTAATGTGGAACTCATTCAGTGAAGTCAAAAAAATTGTCAGATTTACACCAATGTATCTAATAGCATTTAACTAAAAATGAATGCAAGCAAAACAGTCCAGATTTAGATCTAATCTTCCCCAACACTTGGGGATGTTCAAATCCAGAGGTTTCATTCAGCTATTATAGAGGAGAAGCCAGCTGTAAACTTTCAGTCCAGATTTGGATTCAGATCTGAACTTCCCCACAGTTTGGAGATGGTAATATTTGGTGTTTTGGTTCAGACCCATTTCTACATATAATTTCTGCTATATTCTGTCATGTGACAATGGTAGAGCATCACTTTCATTTAAAACTGAACAAGGAACTTTATCAGTATAAGGAAAACAGTATTATCCCTAAAGCTACTCGGCCTTGCTGCTTCATTGCAGAGCTGTTGTATGTAATCTTCCCCAGCCTCCTTCCTTGTATGGCCTCCTGCTACAGTTTTAAAAAAACAGTACACATACCCTCATATATTCCTCTCCGCATTTTCTTGACTTTTACGTTTTCTCCTGTATTGGGTCCACACTCTTATTTTAAAAAGTTCTGAGCCCCAAAACAGTAGATATAAGGAAGCATTTGAAGCTATTATTAGAATACTATAAAAATTTTACAAGGACACTTTTTTTTATGTTGAATGATTACTTTTCGCTATTTCACAAGGTCAGAAAGTTTAATATCCAAAATATGGCTCAGATTCATCATTAGCATCTATTTTACTAACATTTGCATCCAGCAGACTAACAGAGTACTAGTTATATTTGCAGAACATTTTGTCTGTTCATATTTTAATTAAACACATTTTGCTGAATTATTTTAAATTTCATCCATCATCATTTGTGGATTTTTTAAAAATGCAAATAGAACAATAAGGAATACTTAATTTTACATAAAGTCAAGTAAATTCCAAGCAATAAAAGGCAGTGGAATAGGTGTCTTCATTTACAATTAATTAAGGGACACATCACCTTTTATCAGTATATCATTCTTTTAACCTTTAGGGTTATGTACCACTAAAGGATTGATATTCAGTAGATCTCTGTTCTCCTCCCCACTCCTATTTAACACAAGCACTGTATCTTCCCTCCTAGCAATATTACCTCACTTATCCAAAAGAAGATTTCCCAACTACCAAGAATCCTACCATTATGTATGCACATTGCAGCACTGGGGCCCAATTCAACTTCCATTTAAGTCAGTGTAAAGCGTCCCACTGACTTCAGTAGAAGTTTGGTAAGACCTTAAAACAGGAGTCGGCAACCTTTCAGAAGTGGTGTGCCGAGTCTTCATTTATTCACTCTAATTTAAGGTTTCGCATGCCAGTAATATATTTTAACGTTTTTAGAAGGTCTCTTTCTATAAGTCTGTAATATATAACAAAACTATTGGTGTATATAAAGTAATAAGGTTTTTAAAATGTTTAAGAAGCTTCATTTAAAATTAAATTAAAATGCAGAGTCCCCCAGACCGGGCAGTGTGAGTGCCACTGAAAATCAGCTCATGTGCCGCCTTTGGCACGCGTGCCATAGGTTGCCTACCCCTGCCTTAGAATAAGGTATCTGACTCTCCAGTAGTAGAGAAACCATACCAAATGTGTACAGGCTCAGACTCCCTCCTACTCCTCTCTGTGCGTATGCTTTCTTGTTGCTTCTGCTGCTTGAGAATTTGGAATTTTAATTTCAGTTCCAACTCTGTTGCTGGGTCACTGCTAAACACCCTTTTGCAAGGCGTGGGAAAGTGCATGCTCATGGACTCTTCAAAGAGCAGCACATGAGAGTGATGTCATCATGGTAGTGTATGAGACGGGAAGACTGCTTTCTGTATAGACAGTGAAACTCTCTGTCTGCCTGAGTTGACAGGATAACACAGGCATTGGCAGGAATAACACAGGTGAACATTCAGTATGATAATCCACTTCATATTTGACCTACGGTTTGACCTAGGCTTCAATTTCTAGGGCTTTTCCTAGATAATTTTTTAATGAACTAAAAGATATCACAATAACAGAGATTAAATAGTCTGAAATATTTTTATTTTTTGTTTCTTTTGTAAACTAAAGAAAAAAAGGTTGAATAACTTGGGGCTGAGTGTACTGTGGAAGGGAGTGTGGGGAAGAAGGTGTTTAGCATATATCCCCAGCTAAAGATTATGGTAATCCCAAACTTCCTGTAAGTAATTATGAAGTAATAAGTCATACTGAGTCAAGACCAGGGTGAACTAGGCATCTTTGTGCTCCTCTGGTTCTGAGACAGTCTGTGATAGACCAGTCCCCCAGGTTCATGCTGCTCTAACTTGTGCTAGCTGCCAATGACCCCAAAGGGCCATTAAAGCAGTTGGGGATTACTAGGGCACAGGAGAGTCCTGGTTAGGGCACAGGAGAGTCCTGGTTAGGACTCGTTTCTCACAACCAACCCCCCTGTACCGACTGTAGGAATGGGAACTGGCATAGGAGCTGCAACAGTGACAGTGTGACACTTGAGAATCTCCCTATGCTGGGGACACCCGCTGCTGGCAAATTCGCCAAGTTTTAGGGAAGTGTTGTTGTGCTGCTGGAGCAATACAAAGCCACCCTTAGGCACTAGAAGATATGGGCCCTCATAAATGATGGGACAAGTCCTGGAGCCCTTAGTAGTTCAATTCTTCGTCAGTCAGAATGACCATTGATATCAATGGATTTTTGCTTGAATAAGCAATGAATTAAATCTCAATATGGACTTCAGGATTTCACTCATTGTAAGCACCTTCAGATTGCTGAAATAACGAGAACATAAAGACCTAATACAAGTATTTTCTAGCATGCTACCATTTTACAATATGATAAATATTTGAATATCTCATCATATATTCACCATGGTTGCTGATTAACAATAGCTTTCTTTTTGTATGCTGGCAATGTTACAAGAAAAAGTCAACAGTTTCTTATTTTGAAGAAACCAAAATTTGGATATTGGGTCAGTTTCTAGTCCTCTTTGAACACATAGTCAATCTCAGTCTTGCTGGGATGCCTAATGAATAGGGAGAAGATGGGAGTTAATACAAGAGCAGAAATGAAGCTTCTTTGCAGAACCTTAATTCTGAATTTCCTGGCTTTCAAATGTTTGTCTCCAAAATACCATGCCTGATTAATCTCAATATTTGGGGTGGGAGGGGTGTGGTCTGTAGAGAACCTGCATGAGAAAGTTCAGGTAGAAAGTTGAGGGAGTGGAAGAATTGGTTTTAATTATAGAAAGCTAGTTATCACTTTAACCTCAACATCTATATCTTTACAGTATATAGATAAATATAAATAAAAATAGATATATGTTGATGGAGACACAAATGTTTGTTTTTGAGGGGGTAGGAATGAAACAATAGATTTTTTTTTAAATAGCTTCTATAACAGACACATTTTTTCAGCTTTGATTGTAAAGTTACATCGCTGAGTTATTTAAAATCACCTTAATAAGCGGATATCAGTTATAACAGTTGCAGAAAATTAAAAACTTTTTATCTTTTTATGTAAATTTTTAATGGTTTATCAAGCCTTTACAGTTCACAATGTTCCCACAGAATAACTATTTATTACTTATTATTTATTGAAATATCGCATTTTCAGATGACAGAATAAAATTCACAGAAGGAATTTTAAATCTGTTTGAGATGACTTGGGGTTTTGTGCTGACTTCAGCCATCAACTAGATTTAAAGTTATATTTTTACATTGATTTCTGTGAGGCACATATAGTAGATGCCCTATCAAAAATTAACAGCAATTAAGACCATAAATCTTTTGAAGTTTGCTGCATTAACAGATCACAGATGGCCACATTCATTAGGAATTTTTTGTATGCTATGTAAAGCTTCTGAGTTGTTATAAACATAAAGTAAATCTACACATCTTCTTTCTTTTAAAACAGCTTTATTAGGGTTGCAATGTATTAGTTCTTAGAGGTTAAATACAAGTATCTCTGTATAAAGATAACTTATAAACCTTTAATGCGGCATATCTTCCAAGGAAGACACACAAGCTTTTGGTTTACAGGATAGTATAGGACTAATTTATGGGTCCGAAGACAGACTTGCTTGTCTTTCCCTATTGCTTTTATTTTTGCACCCTTATAAATAAAATAACCCCTTTTCCAGACAGCCAACTTTCAATCTAATAAATACAGTGCAATACAAATTTATTTGGTGTAGCACCTTTCATGCAAACTAAAACACTTTACAGAGATAAATGTTATATAGCAGTATATTGGTTTAAATTACTGAGCAGTAGTAGAAATACATTGGCCCAGAACTTCCAGTGTGTTACAGCTATTTTGTACCATTCTGGCATCAGAAAGCTGCCTTATCCAGCCAGAAGGGGACATTGTCCATCGACATAGCTGCCTCCTCTTGGGGAGGTGGAGTACAGATGTTGATGGGAGAACGCTCTACCATTGACTTAGTATGTCTTCACCAGACCCGCCAAATCGACACTGCTGCATCAATCACAGCAGTGCCGATTTAGCCAGTAATGTAGACACTACTAAGGGGCATAACCATCATTGGAGGCAGCATGGAACTGACTGCATGTAGTGCCCTGTTTATCTGGTCACCTCCTCCTGCTACTCCTACCTTATCCCTCTAGGGTGGCTAGTGCCCTAGAGCAGTGGTTCTCAAAGCCGGTCCGCCACCTGTTCAGGGAAAGCCCCTGGCGGGCCGGGCCGGTTTGTTTACCTGCCGCGTCTGCAGGTTCGGCCAATCGTGGCTCCCACTGGCTGCGGTTCACCGCTCCAGGCCAAGGGGGGCTGCAGGAAGCGGCACGGGTCAAGGGATGTGCTGGCTGCCCTTCCCACAGCCCCCCTTGGCCTGGAGCGGTGAACCGCAGCCACTGGGAGCCGCGATTGGCCGCGATTGCAGACGCGGCAGGTAAACAAACCGGCACGGCCCGCCAGGGGCTTTCCCTGAACAAGCGGTGGACCGGCTTTGAGAACCACTGCCCTAGAGTACAAGTAGGGACTTAGAAACACCTGGACTGCAGATATACCTGGTTTCTGCATGGAAGCATAAGAAGGGAGGTTCTTCCTCATTCTGTTTCCCATGTAGTAGCTGAGCACCCATTCTGGCCCATGGGAATTTTCACGATTGCATGTGTTTTAAATGTTAGTCAATTATTCATAAGCATAATGGATAATACAAACCAAAAAAACAACAACCCAGGAATATAAAATTCTATACCAGTATTCCAAAATACAACCATATCACTAGTGCAAGCTGTTTTGTTTTAGGTCCTTACTATATAATATAATCAAGGGTGTGCAATTATTATTTTTATTATACTTCTATGTGAATGTACATGTAACTATATATGCCTCTCAAAGCCTCTTGGAAAGTTACTAGTGTGTTCCTGGGTGTCACAAAGTTTGGTCATCCTTGCTCCAAGGATATTGAATGGCTTTCACTAAATTTAGTCACATTTCTGCAGTAATCTAATGTGGATTTGATGAGTGCCTTTGTTCCTTTTGAAAACTGTGTGTTCTATAATCCAAACATGTAGAGATGGCGAACTATTCTTTGTGCATGCTAATAAGAGATCATTTGTCTGTGTGATGGGATACAATTTTTAAATTTGTTTTTATAGAAATCCCAGATTATATAGGTGTTCATTGTGATTCATTAAAACAATATTTATTTTATCCTCAAGACAAACACAAATGGAGGCAAAATAATCTACCTCACCTTTTAAGAGAAGTGAAAAGGAAATTGGATTTCATTTACAGTTGTCACTTTTATTTATGTTACCTTTCCTTCTCCCTTTAAATGGTTCATATACCCACAAGGATCCTCTGAGTATGGAAATTTTGCACAAAAATGATCAAATACAACAGAAACAAGTGTTGAATTCTGTGGCAATAAGAAGACAGAGGTTTTTTATATTAAAAAACAGTGTTTCCGCATAACATCAGCAATTCTAATTGTGGTGCTTGACATTCAGTGCTAATCCACTGGCTCTAAAGTTTATTAAAAATGTCAGCAGACACATTGGTAGCATAGGAGCAGGTCAGAAATTGTCAAGAACAATACTAACGTTAAGAATCTGAGATAAAATAATGGATGCTGTAGAAATATGATTTTACATATAATCCACAGGCATAGAATCAATAATACACCGGAGTAGAATGAATAGTGCCTACAGATGCAGACAGCCCCAGCAGCACAGCTGAGAGATCCCCAACAAGAAAAGAACTTCTTTTGTCTTTTTAGCATCTTTCATTTCTTGGCTGGCTCTGCAGTTTCTCTTCTCTGTGGAATTAGCAATAGAATTAACAACAAAGAATAAATACGAATTTTTGCTCCTAAAAGAAACAGCCCCATAGGGCCTTGGAATGGGAGTCTGGAGATCTGGATTCCATTCATGGCTCAGCCACTGATTATCCCTGTGCAAACTACATCACCATTCCATGCCTCAGTTTCCCCATCTCTACATCTAGGGTAATGATATTTACCTCCTTGTAAAACATTTTGAGAGCTACAGATTAAAAGTTATACAAATGAATGTTTTAATATTCTTTCTAAAATGAATGTACTGGAAAGGGTTTCCAGTGACTTATAATGACCCAATGTTACCACTCTTATTCACCCATACTACACAAGCAGGAGTCCTCTTGAAATCAATAGGACTATGTGTGTATTAGGTACTATTCAGCGTGAGGAAGGGTGGCCCAATTTGGCCCAATATATGGTCATGAGTAATCCACTTTCAATAATCCCAAAGAGAAGGAACCTTATGATTTGGGGAACTGTTTATTTTTTATCTTGAGTATTCAGGAATGTGTCTGTGCAGTTTAGTAAAGTGTTCATTCATTATTAATTAAGTAGTGCTCTTATGAACGGGATGTCCTCTATTGAGTATAGTCTGCTGAGGGTATTAGATTGGGTCATTTATTCTGAGGTGACACTTTTCTTTTAATATAAATAATTAAAGTAGAGGGCCACTTCTAGGATTTTTTAAGTGTCTCTGTCAGTTTTGCATCAGATTTGACAAATAAGTCATCTCACTGTTGCCACCACTCATGAGTCCTTCCTAGCAGTCTTAAAAACCTCCCACTGAGTAAGCAGGAACCATCCCAAGAAAAATTAGTAAATTAAGGCTGACACTGGCTTGTCACAAGCAGCCATTAATGAATACCACGGAGGATTGCATGCCTTTCTGTTCGTTGTCTTTCTGTAATTTATATCCAGTATCCCACGGATTATGCAGAGTAGATGTATGAATACTTGTAGCTGCACATTTAAGCAAGCAAATAGGATTTTATGAATTGGTGGAAGTAGAAGTGAAAAATAAATTGTAGAGTCTGCTTCCTGAGGGTGAATATTTAAACAAAGTATGTATCTTTGAAAAGGCTCGGGGTTTTATCAGTGTTGGTATTGTTTGGTTTCATTGCATGCAAAGGGTTCAAGATAAACATTTAGTGCAGTATAGGTTGGTATGATGCATTATGACACATCATAATTTTTGTCATGATAATTCACAAATATTTCACTAAGCAAAATATAAAACCCAGAATTACATTTATGTAAAATAACATAATGGAAATGCCAGCAAAAGAGATGTACTTTCAAGCTACAGTGCATTCTGCGTCTCCAGATTTCTTTCATTTTAAGAAAGAGAAAAATTTTCATAGGTAGCAAAAAGAAAAAAGCTGAACACACAATACAGAGGGAGAAAATTAGGATTCTTTACAGCTGAATTCAGTTTGCATGGATATTACTGGGTTTCTTCCCCTAGCAGTGCACATATAAATTCTGTTGGTGCTGACAGGAGTTATGTTTGCATATGTAAGGAAGAATAGACCCCAATGTCGTAGGGTCAAATCCCACAGTCCTTAGTAAGGTCAAAATCCTAGTGATGCATCAAAGGGACGTTTGCGGTGAAAATGATTGTTTTGGGAGCACAGATCCATGGTTTCTGGTCACAATCATTATGTCTGTCTTTGAAAATATGAAGGTTTTCTAACCTATGAACTCAAATCCTGCAGATCTCACTCGGCCTTACAAAAACACTCTTCCCATTGATGTCTGAGAATCCATTATATAATGCATTTGTGCCCCCCAAAACAGTCTTTTACACAATAAATGGCACTTGAGCACACAGTTAACCATTTTTATGTGCAGATGTTCATATTGCAGGAAAAAAGGATATCCCGTACACATATTTTGCATGTGTAGCCACTTTAAATATGTACCCTCAATATACATACAATTAATCATAACTTAATAGGAATATGGTAAACTCTGTGCTACTGTTCTGTATAAATATTTTGGGCTTCATTAAATATGTAAAATAATTACATTATAAAAAATACTAATTGGACAGAATATTAGCTGCTGCACTGTCATGTACCTGATCTGTAAGCCAAAAACAATGCACATCCAGTGCTGACACCTGTGCCAGGTACTGTAAATTAATTTTAAAGGGGTGTCGTTTAATGGGACATTAGCACTTCAGAGGAACATTACCACATTCCAAAGCGGCACAGAAGCCAGCGGCATAAAGGTTAAATGGGTATCTTTTGAAAACCATTTTTTTCTAATTCATATTATTTGCATCTGTTAACACGGGCTTGTCTTTAGTGGGAGCAATTAAAAGTGTGTGTTTGTTTGTGTCATTCCAACTCGGCCCCACCAGCAGTGATTGGGTCTCTTGCCAGTCTCATACTTTGCCTCCTGTGGTCCCTCATTCCTGTGGTCTTGTTCTGCTTGTTCTGTAGCACCCTGTAACTTCTGAACTGCTGCTGAAACAGCTTGTGTTGTAACAGCACACATAACGTCAATTAATTCCTGTCCTGCCTCCCCAATCCTTAATGCTCATTGTGCTGCACAGGGAGGGTTTGTCCCCTGACAACCCCTGCTACTCACATGTGGAAAGGGGTCTCCTGTCTCCAGATGAGTTCATCTCCCCTTCATTCCCCATGCTGCCTACAGCCCCCCCCCCATCAACCCCACATGCTTGTGGGGGGACTTCTTCTTCCCCTTCTCGATCAGGCCCCACCTGCTGGGAGAGGGAGATTGCTTTCCCCCCTTTCTGATCTCACCACTCGGTTACAAAAAGCAAGCATCTGGCATTGCTGGCAGGCTGCTTACACATGTAGATGCTGCTAACACTGGAAGCCTGCAATCCATGCTACTGCTGGTACTCTGTGGCTGCATGGGCTATAAATACCTCCCCCATACACACTCTTCCAGTCAGCAGGAAGGGCAATGCAGTGACCTTGCCCTGACTTGCTCCAATTGCTTCCTGTTGATCCCGGTAAACTTTCTCCCTTTGTCCCCATCTACTGTAAGGGAGCCCTTTAAGGGGCAATGACTCTTTTCTTCCAGTTAGTTGCACAATGACCTACTCAAATAAAGGTTGTAGTGGGCACATTATATCTCTCAAGGCAGCCATACCTTTCAAATGGAAACAAATGTTTAAAGTGCCCTCGCTTTACTGTAATCATCCTTCAGATCAGAGGTAAAATATAGGCCCTGGCCACTTTCATAAAAGTTTGGCTGTTAACCATAGCGTGCCAGCCAAGTTGCTATATACATATTGCTATATATATGCCTCTACTTTGTATCTCTTCAGATATACAGGTTACTCTGACCACATCAAACCTGTCCTTTGCTCACTGCATAGACTTCCCATAGAATAATGAGTGACCTTGAAGATTTAGGTCCTTATTTTCAAGGTGCTCAATGGCCTGGACACAGGACATCTAAATGACCACGTAAACCTCTGGGAGGCATGGTCCACTCTGCTCCTATGACACAATGGAACTTTGTATCATAAGGGTAGAGCTCGTCTATTTGGAAGACAACTTTCTCAGGAGCTGGTCCAAGATTGTGGAATGAACTCTTCCAGGAACTAAGGACCATCACAAACCTCAGCATGCTCTGCTCAGAAAACAAGGGGCATTTATTCAACCTGTCTTCTCTTTCTACGATAACATATAGCAGCACGTACATTAAAATAATAATAAAAAACTCTACCAAACCAAAACACTCCATTCTGCATACATTTTTCCCCTGAGGAGAGGATAAGCAAAAGAATGAACCATATGACAGATATTACTCACATTGCTAAATGCACCACTGTGAGCTGCTCAGTCATTGTTAAAAATCTATATAAAATAGAATAGAACAGAATTGAATAATCTACACTAAGGCTATCCCTTTTTCTAGAATGATTGCTGGCAAACTAGCTCATTCATTCTCCACTCTCTGTTTATGTTCTCTTCCTACTTTTTTTCTTCATTGACTATGCTATGAAGTACATTACTATTCTGAACCCTTCTGCTGTCTCCTAAATCTAGTTATTAACTCTTCCATTTCTGTTACTTCCATCTCTTATTAATTCCCCATTCCCCAAAAGATTTCCCTGGCTTTTTTCTCATCCGTAGACCTTTATTGTTTATCAAATAATCTGAATCAAATACACAGAGAACACTGTCTTTTTAGGAAAAAAAGATTGGTTTTTTTCAGTACTTCCTCCAATGTTCCAGTTCCCTCTTCCAATACTGAGATCATCTCTCAGTAATATTGCTGCCAATGTCAGCTCCGCTTCCTGCTCTCCCTGTTGCTGCTCCTGCTATGTCCTCAGACATTGATTCCTGCCAATTGCATTGTTCTAGATCAGGGGTGGGCAAACTTTTTGGCCCGAGGGCCACATCAGGGAATAGAAATGGTATGGCGGGCCATACATGCTCACAAAATTGGGGTTGTGGTGCAGGAGGGGGTGAGGGCTCTATTTGGGGGTGCGGATTCTGGGGTGAGGCTGGGGGTGAGGAGTTTGGGGTGTAGGAGGTGCTCTGGGCTGGCACCAAGGAGTTTGGAGGGCAGGAGGGGGATCAGGGCAGGGATGCAGGAAGGGGTGCAGTTCCAGCTGGGGGTGCAGGCTCTGGTGTGGGGCTGGAGATGAGAGGTTTGGGATGCAGGAGGGTGCTCTGGGCTGGGATCAAGGGGTTTGGAGATCGGGAGGGGGAACAGGGCTGGGACGGAGGTTGGGACGTGGGGAGAGGCTCAGGGGTGCAGGCTCTGAGCGGCGCTTACCTCAAGCGGCTCCCGAAAGCAGTGGCATGTCCCTTCTCTGGCTCCTTTGCGGAGGTGCAGCCAGGTGGTTCTGCACGCTTCCCCATCTGCAGACACCGCCCCTGCAGCTCCCATTGGAGTGCGTAGGAGCCAGAGTGGGGCCATGGCTTCTGGGAGCCATGTGGTGTGGCCCCCGGCCGGAGCACTGAAGCAGGGCCGAGCCACATAGTGCGGCCTCCAACCCCGCTCCCCAGTGGGAGCTCGCAGGCCGGCTTAAAACGGCTTGGCCCGCGGGCCATAGTTTTTCCATCCCTGTTCTAGACTCAACCAATTTCCTTCCTTCTCCCCACCCAAATTTGAGGTAAGGAATTTCACAAAGAAAACTATTTCCTGTTAATTATCATTCTAAATCATGGATATTTCTAAAATTAACAAGACAAGTACTGTGATTATTCGTATCCAATCAAAAATGTAAAGCAAGGAATACCAGACATTCTTATTAGTGACAAAGGAACCAGTTCTCCACTGCAGAATTTCAAGAATTCACCAAGACCTCCTTCATCTCCTTGCCAAAATTCCCACAGCATAACAGAATGGCTGAGAAAGCTATTCAGACAAAAATATATTAAAGAAAACTGCATAACAATAGAGATCAATATCCACTGCTCTTTGGTTTAATAAATGCACCAGTAGAAGGATTGGCTTCCCCATCACAGATGCTAATGTACAGACAAACAATAATGTTGTCCCGTATGAGCAAAAATAGGGATAATCTGCTCAACATCTTAGATGTCTATACACAAATGCAAGGAGTATGGGGAATAAACAGGAAAAACTGGAAGTATTAGTACATAAGATAAATTATGACTTAATTGGCATCACAGAGAGTTGGTGGGATAAGTCTCATATTGGTATAGAGGGGGTATAACTTGTTCAGGAAGGGTAGACAGGGTAAAAAGTGAGGTGTTGCATTATACATCAAGAATATATATACTTGTTCTGAAGTTCAGATGGAGGTGGGAGGCAGACCATTTGAGAGACTCTGGGTAAAGATAAAAGGGGTAAAAATAGGGGTGATGTCTTGGGAGGGATCTACTATAGACCACCAAATCAGGAAGAGGAGGTGGATGAGGCATTTCTAGAATAAATATTAGAAATATTCCAAAAACAAGATCTTGTAGTAGTGGGGGACTTTAACTATCCAGACATCTGTTGGAAAAATAATATGGCAAAACACAAAATTTCCAGTAGGTTCTTAGAATGTATTGGGAACAATATTTTGATCCAAAAAGTGGAAGAAGTAATCAGGGTGACAGCCATTTTAGATTTGATTCTGCCCAATGGGGAGAAATTGGCAGAAAATCTGAAGGTGGAAGGCAATTTGGGTGAAAGTGATCATGAAATGATAGATTTCATTATTCTAAGGAAAGGAAGGAGTGAGAGCAACAGAATAGGACAACGGACTTCAAAAAAGCAGACTTCAAACAAACTCAGAGAACTGGTAGGTACAGTCCCATGGGAAGAAAATCTAAGGGAAAAAGAAGTTCAGGAGAGCTGGCAGTTTCTCAAAGAGACAGTATTAAAGGAACTGCAAACTATCCCGATGCAAAGGGAAGATAAGAAGAATAGTAAGAGGCCAATATGGCTCCATCTTTAATGACCTGAAAATCAAAATGAAATCCTACAAAAATTGGAAACATGGACAAATTGCTAAGTAGCAGTACAAAAGAATAGTACAAGCATGTAGGAACAAAATCAGAAAGGCTAAGGCACAAAATGAGTTACACCGAGCAAAGTACATAAAAGGCAATAAGAAGAGGTTCTTTTAATACATCAAGAGCAAGAGAAAGATGAAGGGAAGTGTAGGTCCTCTACTTAGTGTGGACTCAGAGTGAGAGCTAATAACAGGTGACATGAAGAATGCTGAAGTGTTTAATGCATATTTTACTTCAGCCTTTACTAGAAAGGTCAACACAATATCAACAACAAGGGAGAAGGAATGCAAGCCAAAATAGGGAAGGAACAGGTTAGAGAATATTTAGATGTATTTAAATCAGCAGGGCCTGATGAAATTCTTTCTAGGGTACTTAAGAAATGAGCTGAAGCAACCTTGGAACCATTAGCAATTATCTTTGAGAACTCCTGGAGGATAGGTGAGATCTCAGAAGAATGGAGAAGGGCAAACATAATACCTATCTTTAAAAAGGGGAACAGCGGATCCGGGGAATTATAGACCAGTCAGCCTAACTTCAATACCTGGAAAGATACTGGAATAAATTATTAAACAATTTGTAAGCCCTAGGAGGATAATAGGACTATAAGGAATAGCCAGCATGGATTTGTCAAGAAGAAAATCTGCCAAACCAAGATAATTTTCCTTCTTTGACAGGGCTACTGACCTAGTGAATAGGGAGGAAGCAGTAGATGTGAGATATCTTGATTTTAGTAAGGATTTTGACAGTCCCACATTACTTTCCCAAAAGTCAACTAGGAAAATGTGGTCAAGATGAAATTACTATAAGGTGGGTATACAACTGGTTGAAAGACTGTACTCAAAGAGTAGTTATCAATGATTTGCTGTCAGACTGCAAGAGTGTATCTAGTCAGGCTCAGGTCCCATGAGAATCAGTCCTGGGACCAGTACTATTCAATGTTTTCATTAATGACTTGGATAATGGAGTGTAGAGTATGTTTATAAAATTTGCAGATGACATCAGGCTGGGAAGGGTTGCGAGCTCTTGGGAGGACAGGATTAGAATTCAAAACAACCTTGACAAATTGGAGAATTCATCTATCCTCAACAAGGTGAAATGTAATAAAGACAAATGCAAAGTACTTCACTCAGGAAGGAAAAGTCAAATACACAACTATAAAATGGGGAATATCTGGCTAGGTAGTACCACTGAAAAGAATCCGGGGGCAGGGTATAGTGGATCACAAATTGAATATGAATCAACAATCTGATGCAGTTGAGAAAAAGCTAATATCATTGGTGTATATTAACAGGCTTGTCTTATGTAAGACATGGGAGGTAACTGTCCTGCTCTGCTTGGCACTGGTGAGGCTTTAGCTGGAGTATTGTCCATTTTGGGGCACTACACTTTAAGAAAGATGAGGATAAATTGGAGAGAGTCCAGAGGTGATCAACAAAAATGAGGAAAGGTTAAAAAAAACTGGGCATATTTAGTCTTGAAAAAAAGACTGAGAGAGGGTACCTGATAACAGTCTTCAAATATGTTAAGGGCTGCTATAAATAGGACTGTGATCAATTGTTCTCTGTGTCCACTGAAGGTAGGCCAAGAAGATATGGGCTTAATCTGCATCAAGGGAGATTTAGGTTAGATATTAGGAAAAGCTTTCAGGCTATACGGGTAATTAAGCTCTGGAATAGGCTGCCAAGGGCTGCCAAGGGAGCTGATGGAATCCCCATCATTGGAGGTTTTTAAAAACAGCTTGGACAAACACTTATCAGGAATGGTCTAGGTTTACTTGGTCCTGCCATAGTGCAGGAGTCGGGACTTTATGACTTCTCATGTTCCCCTTTAGCCCTACATTTCTATGATTCTATTACTTTGGTTACTCAAACTTAAACAAACACTGGACAGAGGAACCAGAGAAATCATAGAAGATTTTCTTGACACGGTTGAGACATACGTTTGGCCAGCACCTATCAATAGGGTCCCAGTCTTATTGGCCTCTAGGCATTACCCCAATATAAACGTTGTTAATAATCATCTCAGATACTTGCTGATACAAAAGGAAAAGGCAAATAATTCATTCTTCAAGGAACAGAAAAGAGCATAGCAGAATCTGTATTAGTCCCAGTAGATTTGTTAAAAGGCACCGATAATTCCAAAATCACCAAGTGGCAAATCATGGCTGGAATAGAATGAGCAAGGTTGCCAAGTAAAAGTTAGGACTGCTACACACAGTACAATCCACTGGGAATGAGTAGGCTGTGTCTGAGAAAGCAGCTAGAGACCTGGGAGTGAAACAGTCTCTTTGTCTAATCAAGTGACTTGAAAAGTGTGTCAAAATCTATTATCCATGGGTTTTTTAAAGATAGAAGTGCAATTAAAGTAGCTAAAATCAGAGAATGTACAGACAGGCATCAAGTGGCTATGCTAGTGTGATGATGTATATCAGGGGTCAGCAACCTTTCAGAAGTGATGTGCCAAGTCTTCATTTATTCACTCTAATTTAAGGTTTCACATGCCAGTAATGCATCTTAACGTTTTTAGAAGGTTTCTTTCTATAAGTCTATAATATATAACTAAACTATTGTTGTATGTAAAGTAAATAAGGTTTTTAAAATGTTTAAGAAGGTTCATTTAAAATTAAATTAAAATGCAGAGCCCCCCGGAGCGGTGGCCAGGACCTGGGCAGTGTGAGTGCCACTGAAAATCAGCCATAGGTTGCCTACCCCTGATGTATATTAATGTGGGAGTGACACTGCTAATCTGTATTAAATTTCTGAGTATGCCTGGTGTGAACTAGAAGTTTTCAGAAGTCTAAGCAGACTCAGACTGAGCAAGATACTCACTCAATTAACATTTGCTCTGTCTTTTCTCCTGACAAACTAGAACCCTTAGTTACTATTTAGCATCGCAGAATAGGCACAATGAGAGGGAAATATATTTAATCTTCTTAAATGGAAACACAAACATTAAAAGGTTGCTGCTATATTTGTGGCCCGTAATATTCAAGAGAGGCATGGTCTAGTGGCCATTGGAGCCAGGAATGCTTCCAACTGAATGGCATTGGGCAAATCATTAGGATCTAATCTGGAAAGATGCAGACTTCAACCTGCAAGGTGATGCGCGCTCCTTAGTTTCCACTGATTTTAATCTCTTTACTTCTTTCTCCTTCCTATGTAAATTTGGCATAAGACATATTTGCCTGTGTCACACAATAACATTTACCTCACAGAGGTCAGGGGTGTTATGAGGATTAATTAGTTAAATATTGCAGGATGTAGGACCCAAGGGCCAGATCTTTAGGCACCTAAATATGTTTAATATCTGCCCTCCCCCCAGACCTACCCACATGGATTCCACTGTAAGATTAGAGCCTTAGTTTGTAATACAGTTTGAAGATAAAAAGTGCATGGAGGTGATAAGTATTAATATTTAGCAAACCAGTCTTCCCTAGTTTAATCTTTTAAAATCTCTGTAGAAGCTATTGATGTAGAAACTTTCTTTTCCCCTGGTTTTGAAGAATTTATGTGGCTCAGCTTGTGGCTCAAAGTTCAAAGTGCTTTTTGACCCTCCAAATATTTCTCACTTGGAAGCTCTGTGGAAAAGCATCAATCCTCCATTGAGATTCTAATACTTAAATCACTTTAACTGAAAATGCTGACAACCAGTGCAGTGTTTAAAAGGTTATTGATGCTGAAGTGTTCTTATCTATAACCATCCCTGTTTTCATAATATCAACAATAATTCTTAGCACTTAAATAGCACTTTTCCTCGTGAAAGCTCATGACACACATTCACTAGTGTACTATCAACTAGTTAATGTTTGCAAGGTGCTTTGAAAATGTAAAACATGATGGGACAGATTCTGATCCCCTTACTCACATTGAGTACTACCTCATTCTGTGAGTAATGTATCATGCAGCCTGAGTGAAGGTATCATAACCTAGCTCTATAAAACTGAAAATATTATCTATGTTTATAGTCACTTTGAAGATGTAAAGTGCTGCATAAGTGCAATTGTTGCTATTAATTAAGTAATTAATCATCCACTAGGTACAGCATGATACTTAATGTCTTTCTCTTGTGATGACCTTTCGGGAAAGTAATAAATAATGACTGTCCTATTATTTCCCTATTATTTATTTTAATGCAATATTTTACTACAGGACCTGACTATAAGTCTTGCTTGATTCAGTCTATATTTATTCCTTGTCTAGTATATCCGAGCTAACTACTTGGAGACAGCAGTATAAAAATCAGTTTCTGTGACTGGCTTCTTGAGAATTTATTTTGCTCTTTCCTAAAATCTTGGCCTGCTTGACCTCTGCGGCCTTCACCAGTTTAAAAATCCAAGCCATAATCCTCTGTAGGGATTTAGCCAGGTGTCTATTACAGCATGTAATCTGTGATACAGCTTCCAATATTCACGCTGCAGAAAGGTTAAGCCCCCCTGTCTTTGTTCCTGAGTAAAAAAGTCCAAAAGGTGTTAGTGTGTACAGGGAGCAGATTGAAACAAGCAACCGCTTCAATCAAGTCCTAAGCCTGTGTATATGCCACAGAAGAATCTTTGTGATGAGAGGAGAGAGGCCCCTCATCTGAGAAGGAGCAATCAGATTTTAACCCTTGAGCAGCAATTGCAAAACCCCTTTTCACTGGTACCTCCATTATAGCTCCACTACTGAATTGCTGTAGATCTTTGCCTTTAACATGAATACTTATTTCAAGGTCATTTTCCCATTTGTTGCCATGTTCTCTAGTGTTACCAATGGCAAGCCGTGGAAATTTTCTAATGAGAAGAATAAAATGTCAGCTGTAGTTCAGCTCTCAATGCTTCTTTCTGTGAACTACAGTCTGTGCAGCCAAGCAGAGCAACCTGAGGGTTTTTTTTCAGCCTTGTCTACTTCACAAAATGTTATTGTGTTCAAACACCATTGTGAAGATTCAAGTTCTCTGACACAATACAGACCAAAACTAACCAGTCAGTGTAGACCAGAACAAATTGTATTCAGCTAAACATGATGAAACCCTGCTGGGACCAGTCAGACCTGGACAACATTGTGTCAGCTAACCCAGCTCTTCTCAATCATGGCTGAACATGATCATATTTTGTGAGAGAGAGAAGCCCCAAAGAGTGCTGCTGCAGTATAGAACAAGTCCAGTGCTCTTTTAAAACTTTTCCAATGTGTCAGAATGTTTTGCTAACATCCTGACTTCCCAAAGTGTCAGGAGGCAAAATAATACCAGCATTGTGCAACTGGCTTTCAGGTGCTAATTAATAACAACCTCAGAGAGGTACTGTAAAATAATACACTTCCTTTAGAAGGTGATAATGTAGGGAAAACCATCATCCTTCTATTCTTATTATCAGGAAGTATTTAGAGGCATTATCTGTTTAATTATTTAGAAAATTCTAATGGTTTAAATATTGCTTTAAAAAGTTGTAAGTATTTTCCACCTTGTCCAGCTGAAGAGCTGTTGCATGGAGCACTTACATTACAATGTACTTAATGCTGCCTGTTGGTCACAAAATAATTACTCAATGCCATAGTCTGTTAGATGTTGGTAACAAAGAATTTTCTTAGTTTTGACAAATAAGAGAAAGTTCCTCTTTGATGTATCCATTTTATTGTTAGTGGTGTTAAGGAGGATTATCACCGAGATGAAGATATTAAACTTTGTAATTCATCTTTTTAATGGTGATTGTTTTCATACTAACTTATTCTAAGGACCTGATTCTCATTTACACTAGGACCCCTTTATTCCATTCTGGCAGCATAAAGGGGGCTTAGAGTGAGGGAGTAAAATGGTCCCACCCCCAGTCTGACAGCCTCTGCGCTGTTGAGGAGGATGACAATCTCAGGGAAGGAGAACATTGAAGTGGAGCAGAGGGAAACAATCCCATACTTGGGACCCTCCTTCCAGATGATGTTGTGGTATTCTCTCGCACTTAGGATACCTCTCCGGGGGAGGGAACTCCAGATATTAGGAAGAGACAGGTAATAGTTAGGGGGGATTTGATCATTAGAAACATAGCTAGATTTGCGATGACCAGGAGAACTGCATGGTGACTTGCCTGCCTGGTGCGAAGGTTGCAGATCTCTTGAGACATCTAGATAGACTTATGCGTAGTGCTGGGGAGGAGTCGGTGGTCGTGGTACATGTAGGTACCAATGACATAGGGAAGGGTAGAAGAGAGGTCCCGGAGGCCAAATTTAGGTGGCTAGATAAGAGATTGAAGTCCATGATCTCCATGGTAGCATTCTCTGAAATGCTTCCAGTTCCATGTTCAGGGAACTGCAGGGTCTCAATGCGTGGATGAGATGATGGTGTAGGGAGGAGGGGTTTAGATTTATTAGGAACTGGGGAAACTTTTGGGAAAGGGGGAGCCTATACAGGAAGGATGGGCTCCACCTAAACCAAAATGGAACCAGATTGCTGGCACTTAAAATTAAAAAGGTCATAGAGCAGTTTTTAAACTACGGGCCAGGGAAAAGCCGACAGGTGCAGAAAAGTATGTGGTTCAGACAGAGATATCCCTTAGGCGAGGATCTATTAAAGGAGGTTCTCTATGTTCTAGTAAGGAGGAGAGGATGGAAGATGATAAAATTCGGGTAGAATCTGATGAGAAACAGTCAAATGAAAGAGAGTCCCATTCAATTACATCATGTAAGGCAGACAGCTAAAAAGTGACAAGTTTTTTAAGTGCTTATATACAAAGTGCTTATATACAAATGCTACAAGTCTAAGTCCGTGGTCTCCAAACTTTTTTGATTGCGCACCCCATCAGTAAAAAAATTTTGAGCACGCACCCCCTGCTCCCAGCCGAACTGTCGAAGCAAAAAAAAAAAAGCCGCTCGGACTCCCGGCTGAACTGCCGAAGGGAAAAAAAAAAAAAAGCGGCGCGCTCCGGCGACACTCCTCCTGCCGTGCACCCCGAAGGATCCTCTTGCGTGCACCCCACTTTGGAGACCATTGGTCTAAATAATAAAATGAGTGAACTAGAGTGCCTTGTATTAAATGAGGATATTGATATAATAGGCTTCACAGAAACTTGGTGGAATGAGGATAATCAATGGGACACAGTAATACCAGGGTACAAAATATATTGGAAGGACAGAACAGGTTGTGCTGGAGGAGGAGTGGCACTATATGTGAAAGAAAGCATAACTAAACTGTTCCATAGAATCTCTATGGATAGGAATTCCATGCTCTAGTAATAAGAATATAGCAGTAGGGATATATTACTGACCACCAGGATGGTGATAGTGACTGCTCAGGGAGATTAGTGAGGCTATAAAAATAAAAAACCCAATAATAATGGGGGATTTCAACTATCCCCATATTAACTTGATACATGTCATCTCAGGACGGGATCCAGAGATGAAATTTCTTGACACATTAAATGATTGCTTCTTGGAGCAGCTGGTCCTGGAACCCACAGGAGCGGGAGGCAATTCTTGATTTAGTCCTAAGTGGAGCACACAATCTGGTCCAAGAGGTGAACTGGACCGCTTGGTAATAGTCACCATAATATAATTAAATTTAACATCCCGGTGGTGAGGAAAACACCACAGCAGCCCAACACTGTAGCATTTAATTTCAGAAAGGGGAACTACACAAAAATGAGGATGTTAGTTAAACAGAAATTAAAAGGTACAGTGCCGAAAGTGAAATCTCTGCAAGCTTCATGTAAACTTTTTTAAGACACCCTAATAGATGCTCAACTTAAATATATACCCCAAATTAAAAAACATAGTAAGAGAACCAAAAAAGTGCCACCGTGGCTAAACAACAAAGTAAAAGAAGCAGTGAGAGACAAAAAGGCATCCTTTAAAAAGTGGAAGTTAAATCCTAGTGAGGAAAATAGAAAGGAGCATAAACTCTGGCAAATGAAGTGAAAAAATATAATTAGGAAAGCCAAAAAAAATTTGAAGAATAGCTAGCCAAAGTCTTCAAAAAGTAATAGAATTTTTTTTTTTAATTACATCATAAGCAGGAATCTTGCTAAACAACCAGTGGGGCCACTGGACAATCGAGATGATAAAGGAGCATTCAAGGATGATAAAGCCATTGCGGAGAAACTAAATTAATTCTTTGCATTGGTCTTCACGAGGATGTGAGGGAGATTCCCAAACCTGAGCCATTCTTTTTAGGTGACAAATCTGAGGAACTGTCCCAGATTGAGGTGTCATTAGAGGAGGTTTTGGAACAAACTGATAAACTAAACAATAATAAGTCACCAGGACCAGATGGTATTCACCCAAGAGTTTTGCAGTCTGTAACTTATCATTTAAATCAGCTTCTGTAGCAAATGACTGGAGGATAGCTAATGTGATGCCAGTTTTTAAAAAAGGGCTCCAGGGGTTATCCTGGCAATTACAGCCGGTAAGCCTGATTACAATACCGGGCAAACTGGTTGAAACTATAGTAAAGAACAAAATTGTCATACACATAGATGAACATAAATTGTTGGGGAGAGTCAACATGGTTTTTGTAAAGGGAAATAATGCCTCACTAATCTACTAGAATTCTTTCAGGGGGTCAACAAGCATGTGAACAAGGGGAATCCAGTGGATATAGTATATTTAGATTTTCAGAAGACCTTTGACAAGGTCCCTCACCAAAGGCTCTTAAGCAAAGTAAGCTGTCATGGGATAAGAGGGAAGGTCCTTTCATGGTTTGGTAACTGGCTAAAAGAAACAAAGGGTCGGAATAAACGGTCAGTTTTCAGAATGGAGAGAGGTAAATAGTGGTGTCCCCCAGGGGTCTATACTGGGACCAGACCTATTCAACATATTCATAAATGATCTGGGAAAAGGGATAAACAGTAAGGTGGCAAAATTTGCAGGTGGTACAAAACTACTCAAGATAGTTAAGTCCCAGGCAGACTGTGAAGAGCTACAAAAGGATTTCACAAAACTGGGTGACTGGGCAACAAAATGGCAGATGAAATTCAATATTGATAAATGTGAAGTAATGCACATTGGAAAAACAGAATTCCAACTATACATATAAAATGATGGGGTCTAAATTAGCTGTTACCACTCAAGAAAGAGATCTTGGAGTCATTGTGGATAGTTCTCTAAAAACATCCACTCAATGTGTAGCAGCAGTCAAAAAAGTGAACAGAATGTTGTGAATCATTAAGAAAGGGATAGATACTATGACAGAAAATATCATATTGCCTCTATATAAATCCATGGTACACCCACATCTTGAATACTGTGTACAGATGTGGTTGCCCCATCTCAAAAAATATATGTTGGAATTGGAAAAGGTTCAGAAAAGGGCAACAAAAATTATTAGGGGTATGGAACGGTTGCAATCTGAGGAGAGATTAATAAAACTGGGACTTTTCAGCTTGGAAAAGAAACAACTGTAACCCCTTTGGGGTTTAGAGAGCATGGCCCTTTAAATCTTTTTCCTAAGGGGGGTGGGGGAGAGTAAGGAAAAAGGAGGGAAACGCCAGGGGGCAGCGCTGGAGCTCCAAGGAGAGGCGGAGGCAGCCTGCAGGCCCTGGAAAAGTGAAGCAGCAGAGAACCTGCCCGAGGCCTGAGACGGACAGGGCCGATCGGGGATACCCCAGGACAGGAGCCAGGAGGAGCACTGTGCCAGGGAGGAATTGCCGAGAAGGACAGGCCGGAGCTGGACCCAGTATCACTGCTGCCCAGAGCTGCATGGGGCTGTGAGTACTGGGGCTTGGGACTCTGCATTGGGAACAAGGAGGGAGGTTGCTAGATAGTTAAGTGGGGAGGTGGTCACTCTGTGTGGCTTTGCAGAGAGCGGCAGAAGAGGGCACCAGAGGGGTTTGTTGGGGGAAAGTTCACTGGCGCCGAAGACGACCAGGAGCACCCAAGACTCACCACTGGACTGGAACTTTGCTCAGGGCTCCTGAACTCTGTGTGCAGACACATTGCTCAGTGTCTGCCCTTCCAGACTGTGCTACCACTGGGCCTGTGGGGCCTTGGCTCGGATGCAGCCCTGTTTTACTGCTTCCTCTATATTTCCCCTTGTTGTTTTTCTCCTCTCATCCCTCTGTAAATAAATATTTCCCTTGTTATATCCACTGTACTTTTCCTGTGGGTGGGTGTGTTCACTCTGGGGGGGTTTGGAACAGGTGCCCCTGGGGTGGAAGGGATTTCTCCTGCTGCATTCCTGCGCGCACCATCTCTTGGCCAGAGCTGCCTGCAGAGCAGACTCCATCTTGGCCACGAGGGCGCTAAAGTTACACTTGGTGGCCCGTACTGGGACTTTACAGTACACACACACACACCCCTACGTTGTGCACCCTGGGCTCTTCTTCACAGAGCAAAGAAACTCCTGAGTGACTTTCGTCTCGGTTAAAAAAAAAATGGAGAGAGGATTATTAGAAGACCTGTGCCGAGGGGCACGAATCCCAGTAACCAAAGCTGTGCTGGTGGCGGGGTTCCCAGAAGAGATGGAACCAAATGAAATTGAGGAGAGCTTAGATGCAGCTGAAATACTGGGGAGAGTAAAGGTCCACACCCGTATTTACAACCGCAAAGTGAAGGGCATGGTAGCACTATGTACTCACTCCAAGGAAACAGATCTTGATAAAGTGCCCAAAGAGGTGCAAGTAGAAGGTATTCCCTGGACAATTCTGGGGGCAGAGCGGTCCCCTCCTAGTGTGCCTGTGTCACTTGACGTGGATTCTTTAGCACAGAAATTGCAAGCTCTGATGGTGGATGAGAAGCGGACAAGAGAAGAATTAATTTTGGCATTAGGAGGGGCTCCAACACCTGCAGCACCCAGCCTGGTGGGATGGGCCAAAGAGCTGGGAAACACTCTCAAAGATGCATTGAGGCCGGTATATGAAAGTGCTCCATACAAGCGGGTACGTTCATTCTTGGGGGTGTCACCTGTACCCCCAGGGGAGGAGGATTATGAGACCTGGAGGGATTTTACGGTGCCACTTGTCCAAGAGTGGGAATGCTCTGATGCTGAGAAGCGGAAACGTGTGCTTGAGAATCTGAGGGGACCTGCCATGTGAATTATCCGAGCCCTGAAAGGCTCACAACCAGCTGCCACAGTGCAAGACTATTTAACCGCTCTTGAGAGTGTCTACGGTACTACTGATAGCAGTGAAGACCTGTATTATCGTTTCCGCCATACCTATCAAGAGCCCCACGAACGATTGTCGGATTTCATCAGGAGACTAGAGGATTTGCTACAGCAGGTAGTGCGGAAGGAGGGCATCCCCACCAAGCGCATTGATTCCGCTAGGTTGGACCAAATCCTTCGGGGCACCTGACAAGATGGGTTGATGTTGTGGCGACTGCAGCTGAGGGAGCGGGCCCAAAACCCACCCCCATTCCACAATCTCATTTGAGAGATACATGAAGAGGAGGAGCGATTGTTGCAAGTGGATGCAATGGTGCAGCCGAAGATGGCAGGGAGTCGCACCACCACAGTGCTTGGAGAGATGGAAGATGCCCCGTCAGTGGCAGCAGCACTGAGAGATTTGACCCGAGAAGTGGCCATGATGAAGGCTCAGGGACATACTGTGCCATCCTCAAGAGGGGAGAGTAGCAGGAGGGGTGATAGCCAGCGAGAAGGTTTCTGTTATAACTGTGGAAGAGATGGTCACTATGCCTTGGACTGCCAAAACAAGACAGATCATGCAAGGGTATCTCAGAGATTGCAGCAGACCATTAGGAAGCTTCAGGGAAACACCAACAGGGCTTGGGGAAGGAGCAACCCAAGACCCTGAAATTCCAAGGCTCCCCAGAAAAAAACACAAACAGGGGTTACACAACTAAGGGGGGATATGATAGAGGTCTATAAAATTATGACTGGTGTGGAGAAAGTAAATAAGGAAGTGTTATTTACTCCTCATAACACAAGAACTAAGGGTCACCAAATGAAATTAATAGGCAGCAGGTTTAAAACAAACAAAAGGAAGTATTTCTTCACACAACGCACAGTAACCTGTGGAACTCCTTGCCAGAGGATGTTGTGAAGGCCAAGATTATAACAGCACTGAGAGTAAATTAGAAAAAGATCTATTTTATTGTAATATAATCAGACACCCTGAATTTTAACATTATCTTAAAACATAGGGACAGGAAGACAAATCACAAACAGAGGCAAGTTCCCCATTGCCTGAATGGGAGTGAGGGAAAATGGATATTCATATTTCATGAAACTATAGCTATCCAGGATCATTTACACTAATGCCCATTTAAACCGCTGCTCTGGCTGTGTAAAGGGGCCTTAAAATGGATATCAATATAACTAGGGCCTACCAAATTCACGGTCCATTTTGGTCAATTTCACAGTCATGGGATTTAAAAAATCGTAAATTTCATGATTGTAGCTATTTAAGAACATAAGAACAGCCATACTGGGTCAGACCAAAGGTCCATCTAGCCCAAAGTAGTCAATGGCTATTAGCCAGGATGGGCAGTGATGGTGTCCCTAGCCTCTGTTTGCCAGAAGCTGGGAATGGGTGACAGAGGATGGATCACTTGATGATTACCAGTTCTGTTCATTCCCTCTGGGACACCTGGCATTGGTCACTGTCGGAAGACAGGATACTGAGTTAGATGGACCTTTGGTCTGACCCAGTATGGCCATTCTTATATTCTTAAATAGCTCCAATTATGTAGTAATTTTTGTTGTCAGAAGGGGGTCGCGATGCAATGAAGTTTGAGAATTGCTGATTTAGATATTTTATTGTTGCTAGCTTCATGATTTTATTCCAAGTCCTATGGTATTTTGTGTTTCCTCCAAGTCCCAACTCCTGGAATCTTGTGAAAATATGAGACTCTCAGCCTTCATTTAAAACAGAGTAAGCTCCTAGCCCTGATAGCTGTTGAGAAAAACTTGAAAATGTGAGCCAAGTGCACCCTAAAGATTCAAAAACCAAAAGGCAAATAAAAAGAAGCCAAAGGTTGGATGGATGGAGATTTTAAGTCAATCTTATGTTTTCTTCAGGCCATGATTTTTGAACACTTGGAGTTGGCAGTTCTGACAGCGGTAATGATTACTCTTTGTTTTCAGTGAAAAAACTCAGAGGGGGTGAAATCTACCCCTGTCCATTGGACCAGGCTTGCCTGAAAATAGGTTTTAATGAATATGAAGTGGTCCATAGGATTTGTGCTGACCCTCAGCTCAGGATGAATTTCATCCCCAATGAATTGAGTTTTCATTTGGACTCTTCACAGAATCAATAACTGTTTGGTATAAACCCAAAAGATCCAATATTTAATATCTAGTGGATTTTTATAAGGTCAGTAATAACTTGAATTTATACAACATCTTCCATCCCAAAGCACAATATAGACAGATAGGAATTAAAATACAGCACTCTCTCTTGTGAAGAATAGCAGCACTGGCGACACATAGAGTTTCATTAATTATGGAATATTTCATTTGCATTGTGCATGGAAGCCTGGAGAGAGCAATAATACAACAATCAGAGATCTCACAAACAGGATTAGGGTGGCTTGGCAGCAGTCAGACTATGTCTACACTAGGAGCACTTTACTGATATGAGAATACCAATATACTGTACTGGCAAAGTATTCCTAGTATGGATGCAGCAATACCAGAAGCTGTACTTTGTACCAGTATAGTAAAGTACAGTTTTGCTGGTATTACTGCATCTATACTACTGGCTTCTGCCAACACAGCTGTGTTGGTTAGAGAACCACACCTCTTCACATCCCTGACAGATATAGCTCTGCCGGCAGAAGTCTGTAGCATAAACCTGGTCTCAGCAGCACATTACAGTATTTGCCAACAAACAAGATCAGCCTTAAATCTTTTGGTGGCCCAACCACATTAGACCATGCTGATCTCTAAAATGTAGAGATGGGAGAGTTTGTTCCAGTAAAGTTTGTCTGACTACCTTGAAGTTACCTGTTTTGATTGTCCCTAAGGCAAGCCCTGTCGCTGGAAGGAGGTTGCATTCACTGACTACATCTGCTACATACATCATTAGCAATCATACAGTTTTGTGAAGCCTCTTCACCTGCCCAAAGATTGATCTGAAAACAACAAGCAAAGTTCAATCTTTTCCCACCCAATCATCTAGTTAATTTCATTGTACAGTTACTGTCTGCTCCAGTTACTGTAAGGTAAATAGCCTTCCTTTATCCATTCTGGTTCATGAAACATAGTCTCTGCTGGTATCCTGGGACCAGTGGATAGTTTTTAACATAAAAATGACAACAGACCCACATGTGTGTTTTGTGGCTGTGCTGTAGAAGACCAAAGCCATCTTTCTGTTCTGCTTAATATAAATGTCTGTAACTTGCTATCCAGTAGCTTTGATTTTCTCTGTTTTGATATTCCTGAATTCTAGATGAAGTAGCTTTTGCCAGAAAGGAGATTGTAGCATGCATGTTCATGGCTATACTGATAGCTTCATGTGGACAGACTGAAGTGACCATATTGTTTGAGTAAATTTCCAGTGATAACGCTGACCTCTTTCTGTAAAGTGCACATTTACATATATTTAAAATATATAAATCCTTACAGATTCCACAGTATTTATAGGCTTCTGAAAAAAGCCCGAGCAAGGTTGCAGATCTTTGCATTTGTGTCTCTGAGTATGTTTTTAAACTGAGTTTAAATAATAAAAAACTTAGTGGCTTATCCATCCTGCTTAGACTATATTGTTATTTTTCCCTCTGCTTTATTTCGTCCCTTCTAACCCTATGATTCTATGATGGAAATAGTGATCCTGAGCTTGAAAGCAGGAAAGCTGTAACAAGGGTCTTCTCAGTTACAGCTACATGTTTAGAGTCTGTCACTTTAATAAGCAGTGTTCTGTTTTTCAAATAACCCATTTTCTTCTCTTGCATTATATTTGAGTCTCAATGAATTGTTGTCGGTTTTGGGATTCAGCTACATTAATGGGAAAGAACGAGAGAGAGTATTTCTCTGAGTAGGAAGGAGAAAGTTGCCTCTAGGGAGGTCAGAGTAAGTGCTTAAGACCTTTTTCTTGCATTTAACTTGAGTATGTCAGGGACTGTGGCAGTGACCAAGATGGAAACTCATTATTTGAGACCTAGCTCATTCAGTGGGTGTGATTGCAAAGCTTCAGATCCCTAAGGTCTTGAGATGGAAAGAAACATAATTGCAATGATAAGGGGGAAAAAAGAAAATTAATTACATAAGGGTCTATTCTCCCATCAATATGTGAGTCGAACTTCTGTTAATGTGAGGAAGAGGAACCTTTGTGCATAGATGGGACAGTATAGATGCCCAGCTGCTGCAATTTAACTCTAAAAAATACAGAGCAGTAATTGTTTTCTGAAACAAATAATGAATGATTAAGTAGCCAAATATTAATGTACTGATGAAAGCTTCTAGATTAGGTAGACATGATCCAGGACAGCTTAAAGTAGCCAATAGCTTGCAATGGTTTATCAAGTTATCCCCAGCCTCCAGATGAAGTAGCTTTTGTGAGGAGGAGGAAGAAGATTGCAGTGTGCAAGTTAGTGCATCAAAAGGCCCAGAGCAGAATAATTCACTTTCACCTTGCTATAGAGGACAAGTACTAGTAAAAGCTACACATTATTGGTAAGTTTATGTGGTGGAGTTGTTTTTTTAAACTTGACACACAGTTCAAACCTCCAGCCACCTCAGCAGCCTTCCAGCTGGGCCTGCTGACGTGACATCTCCCACCTAATCAAGTGGTGGATTATCTTGTCCTGATAAATTGGAGCCCGTGTCTGGTAAAAAGTCTTTCCTGAAGTGCTTCGCTAGCCTGTAGCTAATAGGGTGGTAGGTGTCTGGATCAAACTCCAGGGCTTGTAGTGCACTGTGTTTCTAATGATTTGTAGTGAACAGTGTAAACATTTTAAGGGAAGACATTACTAAACAGGAGCACAGTTAAGCGTGATAAATTTGAGGCCAGGGGAAAAGGAAGCATGAAAGCTGTAGTGGGTATTGTTTCATATTGCACACATAGAGAATGTATTGCTGATTCTAAAGCACTTCTCCTAAAAGTGACTTTTTTTATGAACTGTGCTCTTGAGGAATGTACTTGTGTTAAAAAGAAATTCTCCTTGCTTCGCTGCTACATCTTTCTAAGAAGAATCAGAGTTATTGAGTCTTTAGACATTTGCTCATTGTTCTTGTGCTTTTGTGACTAGATTACTGGCCCAACACATTCAGGAGAAATAAACTGTTTTCTTTCTCCAAAACCCACCGAGAAAGCCACATAAATTACAAAGGCAAAGAATCTGTGTATGAGGGAGAAATCTAGTTAAGATAAACAAAGATCTTCCCTACAAACATTTATTTTCTTTCTTAGCTTTGCTCATAAACAATAGAAAGGCAATTCTAATTTGTCAAGCAAAGAATGCCTTTATGTACTGTAGTCATTCATATAATGCTGCTTGTAAAACTGTTTTGTTCTTCGTTCATAGGGGAATCCCTACATGTGCAATAATGAATGTGATGCAACTACCAATGAACTGGCACATCCACCTGAACTGATGTTTGATCTTGAAGGAAGACATCCCTCCACATTTTGGCAGTCTACAACTTGGAAAGATTATCCCAAACCTCTCCAGGTTAACATTACCCTCTCCTGGAACAAAACCATTGAACTAACTGATAACATAGTTATCACCTTTGAATCTGGCCGTCCAGACCAAATGATCCTGGAGAAATCACTTGACTATGGGCGAACATGGCAACCATACCAGTATTATGCCACAGACTGCTTAGACGCTTTCCATATGGATCCCAAATCAGTGAAGGATTTATCACAGCACACAGTCCTAGAAATCATTTGCACAGAAGAATACTCCACTGGGTACATGACAAATAGTAAAATCATCCACTTCGAGATCAAAGATCGATTTGCATTTTTTGCTGGACCTCGGCTTCATAATATGGCTTCCCTGTATGGCCAGCTTGACACAACCAAGAAGCTGAGAGATTTCTTTACCATCACAGACCTGAGAATCAGATTGCTCAGACCAGCAACTGGGGAAATATATGTTGATGAGCAACACTTGGCACGCTACTTTTATGCAATTTCAGACATAAGGGTATATGGAAGGTAAGAGAATATGAGTCTTTAAGAATGGGTAAATATGTCTGGCCTTAAAGGATGTCCACAATTTTCTATCCTCCCTCAAAATGTCAGCAATTTCTACTGAAATGTTTTCCCAGAAATGTAGCTCAGTAAAAACCAGTTTCTGAAAGCATTAGACACTTTTGATTCAGCAATTCTAAATCATCAAAGTTCTACTGTCACTAAACTTGACAAATCTCTGTACATCTTAAGAGTGGAATACTTTTAACAGCTTCTTACACTAGGTCAGGGATGTCCAACCTTTTATGTCTGAGGGTGAAATTCATCCCAGTTTAACAACAAGGAGTCCTGTGGCACCTTAAAGACTAACAGATGTTTTGTTTTTGTGGATACAGACTAACACGGCTACCTCCTGATATTTGATCCCAGTTTAAGGGACACTCCACAGGGTTCTCCAGGCCAGGGTGCCTTTATGGCCTAAAGCCATTGAAATCACTGGGCTTTAATTCAGGCCCTTGCTGTAAGGTGTAATTGGTCTGAAGGGCCTTGGATGAGGCCTCTGCAGTGGGGTGAATTTCACCCTTTCTGCAGGGTATAGTTCTGTTTGAGAGAATGAAGACCATGCAGACTAGTGTCCCTTACAGATGCTTTAGACTGTTCTAGAATGGAGTGAAGATTAAGTGTAAAAAATAAACAAATGGTTTGAATAACACAAGACTAATTTGGATAGGAACATAGGCATTGCCACATTGCTTTAGACTGGGGTGTAGAGGGATAGCTCAGTGGTTTGAGCATTGGCCTGCTAAACCCAGGGTTGTGAGTTCAATCCTTGAGGGGGCCATTTAGGGATCTGGGGCAAAAATCTGTCTGGGGATTGGTCCTGCTTTGAGCAGAGGGTTGGACTAGATGACCTCCTGAGGTCCCTTCCAACCCATATATTCTATGATTCTAGGGGTTATCAAACGGTGGGTTGGGACCCCAAAGTGGGCCATGACCCCATTTTAATGGGGTTGCCAAGGCTGGTGTTAGACTTGCTGGGGTCCAGGGCCCAAGCCCAAGCCCCACTGCCCGGGGCTGAAGCCAAAGCCTGAGTCCCACTGCCCAGGGCTAAGGTTATATGCCCCCCACTCAGGGCAGAAGCTCTTGGGCTTCAGATTTGGCCCCTCCCCCACCCACCTGGGGTGGCAGGGCTCGGGCTTTGGTCCTCTTCCTCATACCCCCCCCCCCCGGGGGGGGAGGGTCATTTAGTAATTTTTGTTGTCAGAAGGGGGTCATGGTGCAATGAAGTTTGAGAACTGCTGCTTTAGACAGGTGGCCATCCTGTGTCCAGCAATGGCTAGTACCAGGTATAAATGTCTCATAATAGAAATAGACATTTGTGCAAAAAGTGCCTATGCAGAAAGTGTCTTCCTAATACCAGGAAGCTAGGGGTTAGTTTATTATCTGAAGCATGAGGACTGATATCCTCTGAAAACGTTAATCATTGCTACAGTACTGTAGTTGTTGGAGATACATTTTTTCCGCCATGACTGTCTAAACCTTTTTTTGAATCCCACTAAGCTCTTGACCTTATTATATTTTGTGGTAGCAAGTTTCACAGATTTATTTCCCATTGTGTAAAAAAAAAGTATTTCTTTTTAGCAATTTTGTGTGTGTTATTTTTAAATATGTTAGGTGTCCCCTTGTACTTGTATTATCAGATGAGATAAATTGGACCTCTTCCATATATTTTATTATTTTACTTACCTCTTTCATGCACCTTGTGCCTCTTATCCATATCCTCTTTAAACTAAAGAGTCCAAAATGTCTTTTTTAAACAACTTTGTTTTCAGAGTTTATTGAGGACTGATGCAATATCAATAATCTTTGATTGCATACAAACAAAAATCCACTTAACTTACTGGAAGGGTAAAGAATATCATGTACATTCTGTAGTAAGCAAAAGATAATTGACATTAATGCAGTAGACAAGGAGATTATCTAGCACGCTATTGACTGTGTGTTTGTTACTGCTGTTTAGTGGATTACTTAAGTGGGTATTTTTAGTCTCTTTTATATGGAAGACATTGCATGTCTCTAAGCATTTTCATACATGCAAGGAAATCAATTTTATATGTTGCAAAAAATTCCTGGCAGAATTAAATGAATACAATTTAGTATCAATTTTTGCTTATATTTTTAATATTCAGCTAAAATATATAAGGCAGAAAATCTGCTATTTACATGGCTCTGGATTTATCAGTGCATTTTCTCAATGAAAATATATTTTTAATGAGCAAGAACTGTGCAAATCTAAATACATAGATACAGGATGATTAATTAAAAATACAAAAACATTGGATCATTGCTTTTGCATTAAGAATTTTAATGTAATACATATATGTAATATTGCCCATAGACTAATATTGTTCATGAATCTTGTAATAAGCTTAGTGGAACATGGGAAGCTTGTAATAGTGGTTTGGATATCTACTATAGTAATCAGAATTACAATATATAGTTCAGTTCTCCTGTATCCTTTCTTCTGTCATTTCCTCACTCTCAAGTAGACTAGATGTAGAGATGGACCAGAACAAAACCCAGGGTTAAAAAAACACCATACTTTGAGAAGGTGCAGGTCCACATTGGAAAACCCCTGAACTTCGGCAAGCAGTCTGTCTCTAATTAGACTATCAGTGTCTCATCGCATAAATAATCTGAAGGAGAAAGAGAGTGTTGTAAGGGAATCCAAACAGAAGCCTTCCAAAACACAGCTAAAGGAAACAGTAATCCCATAAAAAGAACAGGAGTACTTGTGGCACCTTAGAGACTAACAAATTTATTAGAGCATACGCTTTCGTGGGCTACAACCCACTTCTTCGGATGCATATAGAGTGAAACATATATTGAGGAGATATATATACACACATACAGAGAGCATGAACAGGTGGGAGTTGTCTTACCAACTCTGAGAGGCCAATTAAGTAAGAGAAAAAAACTTTTGAAGTGATAATCAAGATAGCTCAGTACAGACAGTTTGATAAGAAGTGTGAGAATACTTACAAGGGGAGATAGATTCAATGTTTGTAATGACTCAGCCATTCCCAGTCCTTATTCAATCCTGAGTTGATTGTGTCTAGTTTGCATATCAATTCCAGCTCAGCAGTCTCTCGTTGGAGTCTGTTTTTGAAGTTTTTCTGTTGTAAGATAGCCACCCGCAGGTCTGTCATTGAATGGCCAGACAGGTTAAAGTGTTCTCCCACTGGTTTTTGAGTATTATGATTCCTGATGTCAGATTTGTGTCCATTAATTCTTTTGCGTAGAGACTGTCCGGTTTGGCCAATGTACATGGCAGAGGGGCATTGCTGGCACATGATGGCATATATCACATTGGTAGATGTGCAGGTGAACGAGCCCCTGATGGTATGGCTGATGTGATTAGGCCCTATGATGATGTCACTTGAATAGATATGTGGACAGAGTTGGCATCGGGCTTTGTTACAAGGATAGGTTCCTGGGTCAGTGTTTTTGTTCAGTGATGTGTGGTTGCTGGTGAGTATTTGCTTTAGGTTGGGGGGTTGTCTGTAAGCGAGGACATGTCTGTCTCCCAAGTTCTGTGAGAGTAAAGGATCATCTTTCAGGATAGGTTGTAGATCTCTGATGATGCGCTGGAGAGGTTTTAGTTGGGGGCTGAAGGTGACAGCTAGTGGTGTTCTGTTATTTTCTTTGTTGGGCCTGTCTTGCAGGAGGTGACTTCTGGGTACTCGTCTGGCTCTGTCAATCTGTTTTTTCACTTCAGCAGGTGGGTATTGTAGTTTTAAGAATGCTTGATAGACATCTTGTAGGTGCTTGTCTCTATCTGAGGGATTGGAGCAAATGCGGTTATATCTTAGAGCTTGGCTGTAGACAATGGATCGTGTGGTGTGTCCTGGATGGAAGCTGGAGGCATGTAGGTAAGTGTAGCGGTCAGTAGGTTTCCGGTATAGGGTGGTATTTATGTGTCCATCGCTTATTAGCACAGTAGTGTCCAGGAAATGGACCGCTTGTGTGGATTGATCTAGGCTGAGGTTGATGGTGGGATGGAAATTATTGAAATCATGGTGGAATTCCTCAAGGGCTTCTTTTCCATGGGTCCAGATGATGAAGATGTCATCAATGTAGCGCAAGTAGAGTAGGGGCGTTAGAGGACGAGAGCTAAGGAAGCGTTGTTCTAAGTCAGCCATAAAAATGTTGGCATACTGTGGGGCCATGCGGGTACCCATAGCAGTGCCGCTGACTTGAAGGTATATATTGTCCCCAAATGTGAAATAGTTGTGGGTGAGGACAAAGTCACAAAGTTCAGCCACCAGGTTAGCTGTGACATTATCGGGGATACTGTTCCTGATAGCTTGTAGTCCATCTTTGTGTGGAATATTGGTGTAGAGGGCTTCTACGTCCATAGTGGCCAGGATGGTGTTTTCTGGAAGATCACCGATGGATTGTAGTTTCCTCAGGAAGTCAGTGGTGTCTCGAAGATAGCTAGGAGTGCTGGTAACGTAGGGTCTGAGGAGAGAGTCCACATAACCAGACAAGCCTGATGTTAGGGTGCCAATGCCTGAGATGATGGGGCGTCCAGGATTTCCAGGTTTATGGATCTTGGGTAGCAAATAGAATACCCCTGGTCGGGGTTCTAGGCATGTGTCTGTACAGATTTGTTCCTGTGCTTTGTCAGGGAGTTTTTTTAGCAGATGGTGTAGTTTCTTTAGGTAATCCTCAGTGGGATCAGAGGATAATGGCCTGTAGAATGTGGTGTTAGAGAGCTGTCTAGCAGCCTCTTGGTCATATTCCAATTTATTCATGATGACGACAGCACCTCCTTTGTCAGCCTTTTTGATTATGATGTCAGGGTTGTTTCTGAGGCTGTAGATGGCGTTGTGTTCAGCATGGCTGAGGTTATGGGGCAAGTGATGTTGCTTTTCCACAATTTCAGCCTTTGCACGTTGACGGAAGCAATCTATGTAGAAATCCAGTCTGTTGTTTCGACCGTCTGGAGGAGTCCACGCAGAATCCTTTTTTTTTGTAGTGCTGGTAGGGGGGATTCTGTGGGTTAGTATGCTGTTCAGAGGTATGTTGGAAATATTCTTTGAGTCGGAGACGTCGAAAGTAGGATTCTAGGTCACCGCAGAACTGTATCATGTTCGTGGGTCTGGAGGGACAAAAGGAGAGGCCCCGAGATAGGACAGACTCTTCTGCTGGGCTAAGAGTATAGCTGGAAAGATTAACAATATTGCTGGGTGGGTTAAGGGAACTACTGTTGTGGCTCCTTGTGGCATGTAGCAGTTTAGATAGTTTAGTGTCCTTTTTCCTTTGTAGAGAGGCAAAGTTTGTCTTGTCCTCACCCACAACTATTTCACATTTGGGGACAATATATACCTTCAAGTCAGCGGCACTGCTATGGGTACCCGCATGGCCCCACAGTATGCCAACATTTTTATGGCTGACTTAGAACAACACTTCCTTAGCTCTCGTCCCCTAACGCCCCTACTCTACTTGCGCTACATTGATGACATCTTCATCATCTGGACCCATGGAAAAGAAGCCCTTGAGGAATTCCACCATGATTTCAATAATTTCCATCCCACCATCAACCTCAGCCTAGATCAATCCACACAAGCGGTCCATTTCCTGGACACTACTGTGCTAATAAGCGATGGTCACATAAATACCACCCTATACCGGAAACCTACTGACCGCTACACTTACCTACATGCCTCCAGCTTCCATCCAGGACACACCACACGATCCATTGTCTACAGCCAAGCTCTAAGATATAACCGCATTTGCTCCAATCCCTCAGATAGAGACAAGCACCTACAAGATGTCTATCAAGCATTCTTAAAACTACAATACCCACCTGCTGAAGTGAAAAAACAGATTGACAGAGCCAGACGAGTACCCAGAAGTCACCTCCTGCAAGACAGGCCCAACAAAGAAAATAACAGAACACCACTAGCTGTCACCTTCAGCCCCCAACTAAAACCTCTCCAGCGCATCATCAGAGATCTACAACCTATCCTGAAAGATGATCCTTTACTCTCACAGATCTTGGGAGACAGACCTGTCCTCGCTTACAGACAACCCCCCAACCTATAGCAAATACTCACCAGCAACCACACATCACTGAACAAAAACACTGACCCAGGAACCTATCCTTGTAACAAAGCCCGATGCCAACTCTGTCCACATATCTATTCAAGTGACATCATCATAGGGCCTAATCACATCAGCCATACCATCAGGGGCTCGTTCACCTGCACATCTACCAATGTGATATATGCCATCATGTGCCAGCAATGCCCCTCTGCCATGTACATTGGCCAAACCGGACAGTCTCTACGCAAAAGAATTAATGGACACAAATCTGACATCAGGAATCATAATACTCAAAAACCAGTGGGAGAACACTTTAACCTGTCTGGCCATTCAATGACAGACCTGCGGGTGGCTATCTTACAACAGAAAAACTTCAAAAACAGACTCCAGCGAGAGACTGCTGAGCTGGAATTGATATGCAAACTAGACACAATCAACTCAGGATTGAATAAGGACTGGGAATGGCTGAGCCATTACAAACATTGAATCTATCTCCCCTTGTAAGTATTCTCACACTTCTTATCAAACTGTCTGTACTGAGCTATCTTGATTATCACTTCAAAAGTTTTTTTCTCTTACTTAATTGGCCTCTCAGAGTTGGTAAGACAACTCCCACCTGTTCATGCTCTCTGTATGTGTGTATATATATCTCCTCAATATATGTTTCACTCTATATGCATCCGAAGAAGTGGGTTGTAGCCCACGAAAGCTTATGCTCTAATAAATTTGTTAGTCTCTAAGGTGCCACATATACTCCTGTTCTTTTTACGGATACAGACTAACACGGCTGCTACTCTGAAAGTAATCCCAGGCCAGGGCTTTATAAAGCCGCGCACAAGCGACCAGGGAGCTTTGCGAACAGGGGCTGCTAACAGGGAGTTTCGCAAGGGAGTTTAGAAGGGGAGTGGGAAGGGAGTGGGAGTCCCTCGCCAGCCGTAACCCCATCCCCGTGGCCCCCCCCTAAAACCTATAAACCAAACCACATTCCAAAACTCCCTTCTGTAAACCACCCTTTCACTAACTCGGATACAATGCAGGCAGAAGCCCAGCAGCAGAGTGGGGGCTATCCAGTTTATTGCACCAACTGTTGCATGTATGATTACCTGCCCTGTGGGCGGGTGGCGTATGTGTGCAGTCGGTGCAAGGAGCTCCTGGCCCTCAGAGACCATGTACGGACTTTGGAGGCCAGGGTGGCGGAACTGGAGGAGCTGAGAGAGGCAGAGAGGTATGTTGATGAGGCTTTCCGGGACACTGTAGAATTGTCCCACCTCCGGTCAGACAGCCCCTGCGCTGTTGAGGAGGAAGAAGGGCCCAGGGAAGTAGAGCAGTCAATGGGAGCAGAGGGAAACTTTCCCGTAGTTGGGACCCTCCTTCCAGATGGTTCTGGGGTTGCCTCTCGCACTGAGGTTGCCTCTCCGGGGGAGGGAACTCCAGTTTCTAGGAAAAGGCAGGTGTTAGTAATGGGAGATTTGATTATTAGAAATGTAGATAGCTGGGTCTGTGATGACCGGGAGAACCGTATGGTGACTTGCCTGCCTGGTGCGAAGGTTGCGGATCTCTCGAGGACCTAGATAGACTTATGTGTAGTGCTGGGGAGGAGCCGGTGGTCATGGTACATGTAGGTACCAATGACATAGGGAAGGGTAGGAGAGATGTCCTGGAAGCCAAATTTAGGCTGCTAGGGAAGAGACTGAAATCCAGGACCTCTATGGTGGCATTTTCAGAAATGCTCCCAGTTCCACGCGCAGGGCCAGGTAGGCAGGCAGAGCTTCAGAGTCTCAATGCGTGGATGAGACGATGGTGTAGAGAGGAGGGGTTCACGTTCATTAGGAACTGGGGAAACTTCTGGGATGGGAGGAGCCTATACAGGAGAGATGGGCTCCACCTAAACCAAAGTGGAACCAGACTGCTGGCACTAAACATTAAAAAGGTTGTAGAGCAGTTTTTAAACTAGGAGATGGGGGAAAGCCGACTGCTGCAGAGGAGCGTGTGGATCGGACACAGACTTCTCTTAGGGGAGAGTCTGATGATAGAGAATCTCCAGGTTATAGTCAGGAGCAGAGGACTGAAAAGTATAATGTAAGGGCCGGATCAGATGATAAACAGTCACATAAAAAAGAATCTGGCACATCAGAAAAAGGCAGGCTAATAAACAGGGACAAGTTTTTAAAGTGCTTGTACACAAATGCCAGAAGTCTAAATAATAAGATGGGTGAACTAGAGTGCCTTGTGATAAAGGAGGATATAGATATAATAGGCATCACAGAAACCTGGTGGACTGAGAGCAATCGATGGGACACAATCATTCCGGGGTACAAAATATATCGGAAGGACAGAACAGGCCGTGCAGGGGGAGGAGTGGCACTATATGTTAAAGAAAGTGTAGATTCAAATGAAGTAAAAATCTTAAGCGAATCCACAGGTTCCATAGAGTCTCTATGGATAGAAATTTCATGCTCTAGTAAAAATATAACATTAGGGATCTATTATCGACCACCTGACCAGGACAGTAATAGTGATGATGAAATGCTAAGGGAAATTAGAGAGGCTATCAAAATTAAGAACCCAATAATAGTGGGGGATTTCAATTATCCCCATATTGACTGGGAACATTTCACTTCAGGACGAAATGCAGAGATAAAATTTCTCGATACTTTAAATGACTGCTTCATGGAGCAGCTGGTACGGGAACCCACAAGGGGAGAGGCGACTCTAGATTTAATCCTGAGTGGAGCGCAGGAGCTGGTCCAAGAGGTAACTATAGCGGGACCGCTTGGAAATAGTGACCATAATACAATAGCATTCAACATCCCTGTGGTGGGAAGAACACCTCAACTGCCCAACACTGTGGCCTTTAATTTCAAAAGGGGGAACTATACAAAAATGAGGGAGTTAGTTAGACAAAAGTTAAAAGGTACAGTGACTAAAGTGAAATCCCTGCAAGTTGCGTGGGCCCTTTTTAAAGTAACCATAATAGAGGCTCAACTTCAATGTATACCCCAAATTAAGAAAAACAGTAAAAGAACTAAAAAAGAGCCACCGTGGCTTAACAACCATGTAAAAGAAGCAGTGAGAGATAAAAAGACTTCCTTTAAAAAGTGGAAGTCAAATCCTAGTGAGGCAAATAGAAAGGAGCACAAACACTGCCAACTTAAGTGCAAGAGTGTAATAAGAAAAGCCAAAGAGGAGTTTGAAGAACGGCTAGCCAAAAACTCCAAAGGTAATAACAAAATGTTTTTTAAGTACATCAGAAGCAGGAAGCCTGCTAAACAACCAGTGGGGCCCCTTGACGATGAAAATACAAAAGGAGCGCTTAAAGATGATAAAGTCATTGCGGAGAAACTAAATGGATTCTTTGCTTCAGTCTTCACGGCTGAGGATGTTAGGGAGATTCCCAAACCTGAGCTGGCTTTTGTAGGTGACAAATCTGAGGAACTGTCACAGATTGAAGTATCACTAGAGGAGGTTTTGGAATTAATTGATAAACTCAACATTAACAAGTCACCGGGACCAGATGGCATTCACCCAAGAGTTCTGAAAGAACTCAAATGTGAAGTTGCGGAACTATTAACTAAGGTTTGTAACCTGTCCTTTAAATCGGCTTCGGTACCCAATGACTGGAAGTTAGCTAATGTAACGCCAATATTTAAAAAGGGCTCTAGGGGTGATTCCGGCAATTACAGACCGGTAAGTCTAACGTCGGTACCGGGCAAATTAGTTGAAACAATAGTAAAGAACAAAATTGTCAGACACATAGAAAAACATAAACTCTTGAGCAATAGTCAACATGGTTTCTGTAAAGGGAAATCGTGTCTTACTAATCTATTAGAGTTCTTTGAAGGGGTCAACAAACATGTGGATAAGGGGGATCCGGTGGACATAGTGTACTTAGATTTCCAGAAAGCCTTTGACAAGGTCCCTCACCAAAGGCTCTTACGTAAATTAAGCTGTCATGGGATAAAAGGGAAGGTCCTTTCATGGATTGAGAACTGGTTAAAGGACAGGGAACAAAGGGTAGGAATTAATGGTAAATTCTCAGAATGGAGAGGGGTAACTAGTGGTGTTCCCCAAGGGTCAGTCCTAGGACCAATCCTATTCAATTTATTCATAAATGATCTGGAGAAAGGGGTAAACAGTGAGGTGGCAAAGTTTGCAGATGATACTAAACTACTCAAGATAGTTAAGACCAAAGCAGATTGTGAAGAACTTCAAAAAGATCTCACAAAACTAAGTGATTGGGCAGCAAAATGGCAAATGAAATTTAATGTGGATAAATGTAAAGTAATGCACATTGGAAAAAATAACCCCAACTATACATACAACATGATGGGGGCTAATTTAGCTACAACGAGTCAGGAAAAAGATCTTGGCGTCATCGTGGATAGTTCTCTAAAGATGTCCACGCAGTGTGCAGAGGCGGTCAAAAAAGCAAACAGGATGTTAGGAATCATTAAAAAGGGGATAGAGAATAAGACTGAGAATATATTATTGCCCTTATATAAATCCATGGTACGCCCACATCTCGAATACTGTGTACAGATGTGGTCTCCTCACCTCAAAAAAGATATTCTAGCACTAGAAAAGGTTCAGAAAAGAGCAACTAAAATGATTAAGGGTTTAGAGAGGGTCCCATATGAGGAAAGATTAAAGAGGCTAGGACTCTTCAGTTTGGAAAAGAGAAGACTAAGGGGGGACATGATAGAGGTATATAAAATCATGAGTGATGTTGAGAAAGTGGATAAGGAAAAGTTATTTACTTATTCCCATAATACAAGAACTAGGGGTCACCAAATGAAATTAATAGGCAGCAGGTTTAAAACAAATAAAAGGAAGTTCTTCTTCACGCAGCGCACAGTCAACTTGTGGAACTCCTTACCTGAGGAGGAGGCTAGGACTATAACAATGTTTAAAAGGGGACTGGATAAATTCATGGTGGCTAAGTCCATAAATGGCTATTAGCCAGGATGGGTAAGAATGGTGTCCCTAGCCTCTGTTCGTCAGAGGATGGAAATGGATGGCAGGAGAGAGATCACTTGATCATTGCCTGTTAGGTTCACTCCCTCTGGGGCACCTGGAATTGGCCACTGTCGGTAGACGGATACTGGGCTAGATGGACCTTTGGTCTGACCCAGTACGGCCTTTCTTATGTTCTTATGTTCTTATCCCATAGCAAATTGTCTATAAAAATTGTGTGACTGTACAGAGAATTTATCTGATGGTGATGCTTGTTGGCTAAACTACAATAATCAGACACCAGCTACCAGGGGTTATCTGCTATGTAATCCTATCCTAGTAGATTAAATTCATGTGAGTGCCTTTATCACTCTGTTGCTAATGAAAAAAAACACCTCTTGCTGGGCTGTTTTCCCCCCAAAGTATGCTGATAAATTAATAAATAAATAAAAAATTAGGGCTTGATCCATCCCCATGCACATGTCAGGGTGCTCTCAGCACCCTGTGAACCTTTGGCCACTCCAAGGAAGAGCAGGCTGTAGTATAGGTTTGCCAACTTTGCTTGGATGTATTCCTGAAGGTTTCATCACGACATAATCTTTAATTAAAGATTAATTTTTAATTCCTGGAGACTCCAGAACAGTGGTGGGCAACCTGCGGCCGCATGCGGGTAATCTGCTGGCGGGCCACAAGACAGTTTGTTTACATTGACCGCCTGCAGGTACGGCCGCCCGCAGCTCCCAGTGTCCACAGTTAGCCGTTCCCAGCCAATGGGAGCTGCGGGCTGGCTGCCATTTCCCACAGCTCCCATTGGCTGGGAACGGCAAACCACAGCCACTGGGAGCTGTGGGCGGCCGTGCCTGCAGACGGTGAATGTAAACAAACAGTCTCGCGGCCCGGCAGCAGATTACCCTGATGGGCCGCAGGTTGCCCACCACTGCTCCAGGACTGTCTTGGAGGGTTGGCAACCCTACTGTAGTACCACTGCCATCCTCCATCAGGGAAAGACAGCTTTAAACATCACCAGTGCTCTGCAGAAGACCACTGACAGAGGCTGGCCTGAAGATTCTGTGAATCAGCAGTACTCCCAGTTGCCTTGTCTCTTACCTGACCGCTGGCCTCACTGGGCAACTCGGAACCCAGAGTGTTACTCCACTATATATCTAATCCAGGTGGATTTTCCACCAGTAGTATCTGAATCCAATAAGTTAATTGGGCCTTAAAGTTTAGCCATGATGTTTGATATTGTGGGCTTAGAATTTTTTCTGGATATTGAAGAGCTAGTCTGGGCTATTCCATAAGGATAACATGCGAAGAGAGGTTACTGAGTAACTTGACATGCTGTGGCAGAGTGATGCTAATAGACTCTTTTTAATGCTGTAGCTTATGCTGTAACATTCATCTGTAGGTTGAGGATGGTTAAAATAACCAATCATCTTAACAGCATATTTTTAAAGGAAGCTGAGTTTCTATGTAAGTTGTTTCCTGTTGAATTTTAGGGATCAATGTCTGTGAAAAGTATTTGTCTGAAAACTGCCGTGTTAAATATGCAGCTTTTTAATACCTCGCAACATATTCAAGCTAGGAAATTTGCCCATTTAATATACAATTTGTTTTCTCATTCCGTTGCATTTTGTTGTGAAATGAGCTTGATGTTTATTGTATTAGAGATGAAAACCTCTTGATAAACCCTTCAGTTTTTCTATTACCAGTTGTTTATTCAGCTTTCATTGTGTGTTTGTTAAGATAATGAAAAAAGAGGAAACATGGCTGTTAGCAATTTCAGCAACCCCATTGCATGCACATTATTCAAGAAACCTAATAATCCTCATGAACTAATTCTGACTTATGGATGATCTGCTTCACTAAATCAGGGTGATTTTCTCTGGTGAATAATGGACAAGTGTAGTGTGCCAGTACCTTAATTAAAGAAAGCCTCTCTTAGTCTTGATCTCATTTTAATTTACAGGGTAATACTACAATAATATCACTAATGGAAGGTACATTAAAGGGCATCAAGTAGCATTAACTGTATTAAATTATGGCACTTGTGTTAATTAACTGCTGAAGCAAGATGGTCCTAATGTCTAGAAAGGTCGACTAATGAATAAATAAAGCCTGTCAAGATGGGAAAGTAAGAGAGGGTAGACATTTGCTCTGTTCATCTCTTTTTGAGCAGAAAGAATCAAAGGCTGGTCCATGAGACTAAACTCTAAATTTTTTCTTATTACGCTGCTTGAAGAGGAGGATTTTATGGCTCTGAATATCTTTGATTAATTGAAAAGTTATGTCCTGACAGTCACTTGTGAGTGACAGTCACTTATGCTTTCTGTAGGAAATGTTCATTAAGAGTCTAATACCAAGTCTTTGAAGCCCAGGGAAAGGCTCCTATTGACTGAAAGGGGCTTTGGATCAGGATCCAGAAGGGTAACCATGTTAATTCTTAGAGTAAAGAATAAATAACTGTTCAGTTTTACTGTTATACTTTTAAAGGTATGTATGTTATATGCTGTATATTGACTAAAGTTCAGGTTAATAATAGTGGAAAATTATTGGCCCCATGGTCTGAAAAATGATTGGCAGGTTAAGGTGAAGGACACTTTTGCTCATTGGTGGTTAGTTTTTCAATCTAAGAGCCAATACTTTCCTCTAAAAGCTAAAATATCCAGACTCTATACAATATGTATTGTTACGCCCTTTGGAATTTATTTTTAGACTCTTCCTCTGCTTGAGGCTTCTGTATTTGAGCTCCAGGTTATCTGACCCTGTCTCAGCTCCAGTTTCAGCAGTAATAGCAACCTCTGTCTTACATTACGTAAGTGAAAATTTTCCTCAGTTTTAACAATTTCTCTCCCTTACATTGTCTGTGCTAAATGTAATCCACCCAAGAGTCTGAATAAATTACTCTTGGGGAAAGCATAGTTCCTGTTCTCTTTTGTTTCTTCAGTCAGTATGCCCCAAAATCTGCTATGACTCTAAAGTGTCCATTTTTTATAAGACCTCACTGTTTTGGAAGTGGGTGACAGGGCTTAAACAGCCACTTGAAAAGAGCAGATTCTACTATCCATGGTCTGTGACCTGATGTGCAAATTGCAGTGAATGTTCACAAAGAAATGGCTCAGGTTATAATGCTTGTATTTTCTGGCTTATGCATAAGTGCCCTATGCTTCAGAATTTGTCCCCAAGTGGGTTAAATCCTGCCCTCAGTTACATTGTTGTAAATCTGGATAACACTGTTTACTTTAATGGCATTACTCTGTATTTTACCCAAAAGCAGACTTTGGGCCCCACAGAACTTTCAAATTTTAGAGGTACTTTAGTTAACAGGAAATTTTCTCATTAAGCTTCAATTCAAGCCTCAAACCCTCAAAATAAAGATATGCTAACAGCAAGATTTTAAGTGGACAATTGAATGCCATTCTTTTTTGGAGTACTGTATGTATTTACTGTACTTGAGGATTTCTTGATTTACAAAGAGAATACTTGTATGAACAACTTGTTTTCCTTTGAGGTTTTCACAAGTGATTGGAGTGAATATATCAAATAATTCCTGCAATTAAATTATGAACTTCATTAGAGGACAGGAAAAAACAGCTTATGTACTTAAGAGCTTGTCAGTTTATCCTTAACTCCCAAGTGCCAATAGAAAATGCTTTTTGTATGTCTACTGTAAAATGTATTAAAAGGAGCCTTCATTTTCTGTAAACACTTTGAGGTTTTTTTTAAGCAAAACATCATGAATTGAAGTAATTAAATGATTTCAGTATTCATTCACCTAGATAAACAGTCTTTCCAAAGGTACATCAATTTATTGTGTACTACCACTCATGTTCTCAAATAGTTTTTGTTCTCAACTTCCATGCTGGTATTTAAGTACTATCAGTTAACTCAAAGGTTAATCAGACAGGCCCCAATCTTCCAATGACTGCAAAGGGAACCTATGAAACTGAGGGTACAATTGGGTCTTTAATTTCTAGTGTATAATTTAAGTGCAGGTGTATTTAAAACTTCAATCTCCACTAACCACCTTTGTTATTTGATCATCTTCTTTGGCCCGATTTTGTGAGGAGTCAAGAGTTTCCATAAAAACTACTGACCTCCATCAGCTCCCTTTTGAAGGTGCTCAGCATCCTATAGGATCGATGTTTTTGTGAGGAGTGGAACCAGTCACTTTCGTTGTATAATTCACTTTGTCATTCAACGTTAAAGAGACATAGGGGAAAATCCTAATGAAATGAAATAGAAGTATCCCTACTGTGTTACTTTGGAGTCGAATTCATGGTCCAAAGCATTCAAAGAGCCTTTGTGAATAACTTCAGGGATTCCAACACAAATCATTTCAGGCAGGAACTTTCTTTTCTTCAAGCTTTTTATTTCAAAGAGTTTAGGCAAACACAAACAGTTAAATAACCTTACAAATCTATTAGCCCATGTGTCTGAAAGGTTCAAGGCACTAAGTGTTCTTCAAAGTTGAGGTTATAGCTACAGCAGGATAGTTTATTACTGTGTTAAAAGTTTAAAATCTTTCAACTATTTTACAGGAAGCAACAGCAATGATATCTTCTGTACTGAAGCAAAGCATAGTGTTTTTCATACTCACACTATTGTCTTTTTTCAGCACTTTAAATGCCATGGTAACCAATTCTAAACTTAACACACTGATCCAGAAATAAAGGGACTGATTCTCTGTTCCACTAAGGCCCCTTTAGACTATGCTAGTGGCACAGAGGGATCTTAAATGAGACAGGATGGTCCCTGGAAACACACTCTGCACTGGTGTAAAGCTGCAAGAGCAGCTCTATAACTGCTCTGCTCCCAGGCTCTGTCATAGTTGGCTTGTAAAGGGTGTGCATTCATAGAATCATAGAATCTCAGGGTTGGAAGGGACCTCAGGAGGTCATCTAGTCCAACCCCCTGCTCAAAGCAGGACCAATTCCCAACTAAATCATCCCAGCCAGGGCTTTGTCAAGCCGGGCCTTAAAAACCTCCAAGGAAGGAGATTCCACCACCTCCCTAGGTAAAACATTCCAGTGCTTCACCACCCTCCTAGTGAAATAGTGTTTCCTAATATCCAACCTAGACCTCCCCCACTGCAACTTGAGACCATTGCTCCTTGTTCTGTCATCTGCCACCACTGAGAACAGCCGAGCTCCATCCTCTTTGGAACCCCCCCTCAGGTAGTTGAAAGCAGCTATCAAATCCCCCCTCATTCTTCTCTTCTGGAGACTAAACAATTCCAGTTCCCTCAGCCTCTCCTCATAAGTCATGTGCTCCAGACCCCTAATCATTTTTGTTGCCCTCCGCTGGACTCTTTCCAATTTTTCCACATCCTTCTTGTAGTGTGGGGCCCAAAACTGGACAGAGTACTCCAGATGAGGCTTCACCAATGTCGCATAAAGGGGAACGATCACGTCCCTCGATCTGCTGGCAATGCCCCTACTTATACAGCCCAAAATGCCATTAGCCTTCTTGGCAACAAGAGCACACTGTTGACTCATATCCAGCTTCTCGTCCACTGTGACCCCTAGGTCCTTTTCTGCAGAACTGCTACCTAGCCATTCGGTCCCTAGTCTGTAGCAGTGCATAGGATTCTTCCGTCCTAAATGCAGGACTCTGCACTTGTCCTTGTTGAACCTCATCAGGTTTCTTTTGGCCCAATCCTCTAATTTGTCTAGGTCCCTCTGTATCTGATCCCTACCCTCCAGCGTATCTAACACGCCTCCCAGTTTAGTGTCATCTGCAAACTTGCTGAGAGTGCAGTCCACACCATCCTCCAGATCATTAATAAAGATATTAAACAAAACCGGCCCCAGGACCGACCCTTGGGGCACTCCGCTTGAAACCGGCTGCCAACTAGACATGGAGCCATTGATCACTACCGGTTGAGCCCGACGATCTAGCCAGCTTTCTATCCACCTTACAGTCCATTCATCCAGCCCATACTTCTTTAACTTGGCGGCAAGAATACTGTGGGAGACCGTATCAAAAGCTTTGCTAAAGTCAAGGAATAACACATCCACTGCTTTCCCCTCATCCACAGAGCCAGTTAACTCCTCATAGAAGGCAATTAGGTTAGTCAGGCACAACTTCCCCTTGGTGAATCCATGCTGACTGTTCCTGATCACTTTCCTCTCCTCTAAGTGTTTCATAATTGATTCCTTGAGGACCTGCTCCATGATTTTTCCAGGGACTGAGGTGAGGCTGACTGGCCTGTAGTTCCCCGGATCCTCCTTCTTCCCTTTTTAAAAGATGGGCACTACATTAGCCTTTTTCCAGTCATCCGGGACCTCCCCCGATCGCCATGAGTTTTCAATGATGATGGCCAATGGCTCCGCAATCACATCCGCCAACTCCTTTAGCACCCTCAGATGCAGCGCATCCGGCCCCATGGATTAGTGCTCATCGAGTTTTTCTAAATAGTCCCGAACCACTTCTTTTTCCACGGAGGGCTGGTCACCTCCTCCCCATACTGTGCTGCCCAGTCCAGCAGTCTGGGAGCTGAACTTGTTTGTGAAGACAGAGGCAAAAAAAGCATTGAGTACATTAGCTTTTTCCACATCCTCTGTCACTAGGTTGCCTCCCTCATTCAGTAAGGGGCGCACACTTTCCTTGACTTTCTTCTTGTTGCTAACATACCTGAAGAAACCCTTCTTGTTACTCTTAACAGCTCTTGCTAGCTGCAACTCCAAGTGCGATTTGGCCTTCCTGATTTCACTCTTGCATGCCTGAGCGATATTTTTATACTCCTCCCTGGTCATTTGTCCAACCTTCCACTTCTTGTAAGCTTCTTTTTTGCATTTAAGGTCAGCAAGGATTTCACTGTTAAGCCAAGCTGGTCGCCTGCCATATTTACTGTTCTTTCTACACGTCGGGATGGTTTGTTCCTGCAACCGCAATAAGGATTCTTTAAAATACAGCCAGCTCTCCTGAACCCCTTTGCCCTTCATGTTATTCTCCCAGGGGATCCTGCCCATCTGTTCCCTGAGGGAGTCAAAGTCTGCTTTTCTGAAGTCCAGGGTCCGTATTCTGCTGCTCTCCTTTCTTCCTTGTGTCAGGATCCTGAACTCGACCATCTCATGGTCACTGCCTCCCAGGTTCCCATCCACTTTTGCTTCCCCTACTAATTCTTCCCTGTTTGTGAGCATTGTTGGGGTATAGTGCTCCAGCTATTCCCTGCTGCCCATGGCCCATAGGAGGCCATGAGAAACAGAGTGTAAGTTAGATGGGTCAAAGTTAACCTTGTCCCTCTATGCCCACCCTTTGTTCATACATGGAGCACAGGGACAGATTATCTGAGAATCTCAGTCAAAGAGACACGCAATGAAAATCACACACAGTATTTGAGTATGTGTGTTGTCATTATACCATCACCCCTTGAGGGAGAGGCTGTCTAATAATTAGCACTCTGGTTCTCTTCCCAGCTGCTAATCTGTGATCCCAGTCACCACTGATAGTGTGCATGCAGTTATTTTTGTGCACTTCATTAGGGAGAGAATTACACATGCTCAGGAGTCGATTTTTCCTGATACTGATCAGTGCAGGAAGTGCATCAGTGGTTGAGCCCAGAATGTTCACTTGTTTTTCTTGACACAGATGATTATTATCTCTCTTTGTTAAGCTCTTTGTTACTTGTAACAAATGAGGTATCATTCTGCCACTGTGATTTATGGAAATATTTAAGGGACTTTAAAAAAATCAATCTAATGAAAAAAGTCTAATTTATCTGAGTTCATCTTTAATTGTATCTACATTGTTCAAATGGTTAAAAGAAAAAGTTACTCCAGTTAACTTTTCTTCATTTCCTGATGCCACTTTTCTTCATCTGTTACTCTGCTGTGGTAAAAGTTGTGCATCATTCTGTACAAATTATATGAAATGAAGTATTGAAATAAGAGAGTATGATCTCAGTTAATCTCCATGTAAGTCAGAGTTAACTGCACTGAAGTTGATGCACTGCCATAAAACTATCAGAATTACGCAGGAAATTTTTAGTCAAAATGTTATAAAAAATAATCCAGATGGAGCAAGCTAATGCTGTTTCTATTTCAAATAAACAAAAACAAAGCTTCTAACCTTCCTATACTTTATGATCCCCAGATAGTAGCCCAGATCCTAAGCTGCTGTAAATTGGCATCATTCCATTGACTTAAGTGGAGCTGTGCTGACTATATAATCATATAGGAGCGAATTAGAGTCATGCACTTCAGAAGTCAGTAAAATTAATCAAAAAGGGCCAAATTCTGTTTGCCTCACTCAGCAGAGTCATCACATTTGTGGCTCGTGGTAGCTCTTCCTAGCCTTCACTCCTGTGTCCAGTCCAGGGATTTATGAGTCTGATCGCTGCATCACCCAACAATAACGCAAACACACAGTCAAAGGGAAACTTTGAGTCAGACTCTTAATTCAACACAGTTAGCCTGGTTCAGCGGCCTGAGTGCAACAGAATCAGTTCCAAAGATCCTCAGTAAGGCTTTCCTCATCTTGTTTAACTAGGCTGAATGAACAAGCTCAGTTTTCAACACAAAGTTGATCCTGCTTTCATTAACTATAAATAATGTTTATAGAAAACGAGAGCTGCAGAGGTAAAAAGACCTCTGTCAGTGCTATGAATTTAGGTTAGATTCTGTTTTTTGCAAGTAGAGACATGCTAGGAGAATGGGGAAAGAGGGGCTACACTTCTGCCAGTTTTCTTCCCCTGGTACTTCATTTAGATTTTTAGCAAACAAAAATGGTATATTGTAGAAAAGTAAAACTCCCAATGGCATTATTTGGATCTGGAAATATTGGCACACAGAAAATCACATAGGAATTGCATTACAGATGTATCTCATTGACTTATTTGCAGACATTTTTGTGACAATCCTTACCACTGCAACACAAACCTAAAACCAACATTCAAACATGAGGCTGATCATCAATAATTGCCATCATGGGGCCTACTGTAGATAATGCAAAACATATGGTTTATAGTTACGATATGTTTGAAATAATAATGGTCAACCTTCCAAAGTTTGCTTCTGTATCTGACTCCATCCTGACTGATTGTGATCCAGTTGCCCACAGCTGACTGTTCCTTCCCTGCAAACTTCTAGTAAGACCTTGGTTCCCCTCTCAAAGTGTCCCACCTCTTCCCGTCCACATCCCTAGACTCATTTCAGTCTTCCAAGAGGTATCCTGGACCATAGTCCCTCCCTGCTAGCCACCCCCACGCTACGCTCCAGCAGCCTCCCAGCCCATAACTTGAGCTAGGCTCTGAGATATCAGTGCTTACAAAGTACTTTGAGATCCTCTGAAGGAAGGTCCTATATAAAAGTACAAAGAATTATTATAACCTGCCCTCCCCACCCATCCCCCAAATTACAGGCTTTTAATGGGAATGCTGGTACAGATGTAATTATAGTAGCACTATCATAGTGACAGAGGGATGTCATGGTTCAGGTTTAATTGCTGTCAGTATTTCTGTTACACTGCACATTAAACCTGTAAACTATCAAAAAATTAAAATTTGGTTACAACAAGGATATGTACATTAAGATATGTGTCTTCACACTCAACTAATTAGTTGCCACTGACTGTTTTTTCTTTGCTCAGTGACATGTGGTACATAAATCATTACAATATGTTAAATGCAAATGGTTGGTAATAGGGTAACCATCTGCTCAATGCTGGAAAGTTTGCAGAAGAATGTAGTAAGCCTTAATTCTAATAATGATGCAAAACTCATGTCCCCAAAATACCAAATATCTAAAAACAGCTGCCTGTGGTAATGCCAACATTACTAATACATCTCTTACCCTTTTCGTTTTCACAAGCAAACTATGTATTGTAAAAGATAATTTTATACTTCAGCTTGAACTTGACTTCAAGGCCAGATCCTTTGTTACAGCAATCTGAACCACCATCTCTCAGAGCCTGATTTTTTTCTCAAGTTGCATTGAGCGCTTTTGAACAGCCAATACATTATATACTCTCCTCAGGACATCGTTTCTTCCACAAATATAATTGAACCCTCTTTCTCCCCTACCCCTGCTGCTTGGCCCTTTTCCATGGATGACATTATTTTGTAAGTGACAGATCATCAGTAGGTTGCTGACTGATAATGTATTACACTAGACACAATCTAAGTGTACCTTCCATCTAATAATCTACCATACAGTATTAGTATTAAACAGCACCACTGCAAGAGAGGATTGATTATTTTAAGATAGACATATATTATTGGAGGCTGTCACTTGCCTTCCTAATGAACACCTCTGGGGACACAAGTGACAAGGTAATGCATGGGGAAATTAGTAGTGGGACAAAAGTGAGGGACTCTACCTGCCTAGGCTAATGTTGCACCTTCAAGCTAAAGGAACAGCTCCTTTATCCTTGCCTTTCCAATCATTTCCTGGTCAGGGTCACTATCATGATGCTTAAGTGCAAGCTGCTACATTAGTGATCCATTGCATTAATACCTTATCAGGGGGATAGATCTGTTCAAATGATTAATACTGTACTCAAAACATGGCCTTGACCATAAAAGAAGAAGCTCAGAAATTAATTCAGTTCACATTGACGGAATAAAATCAGCAGGCACATGACTTCACTGAACTCAGATACTAGCGCTACTGCGCCTTTCTTGACCCTGGTTGTTGTTGGTTTCCGTTTGGAAGGCTATGTGTGTGTTACAGTATTTGAGTTAAGATTGTGCTTTTAGGGAATCACCTGCAGAAGAAGAGGCTGCAGGAGAGCTCATTAGCCCAGCAGATTCTGTGTCCCTGGATGAATTGCACAATACAAAGCTTGCTCCTCAGGATCCCCGAGAACCTGGAGCTTTGTGTAGGTGTGAAGTCCTGCAAAGCAATACAAGCTTTTTAAAAATAACTATATTTGCTAATAGGAGAGATTTTTGTACTGAACACGTTTTCCTTTGTTGGCTCACATGAAAAGAAAAGCTGTCTGAAGGCTGCACGCATCTGGCAACTCCATTTTGACTCAAAACGAACACTTGGTTTCAAAATGGAGTGGCTGCACTTTAAAGTTACACAGAAACATTCAGAGACAGAGCTCCTGGAATAAGTAGCACTTCAATACCTTAAAGGCATAATGCCACAGTCAGGAATTTGATAAGCTGGGGTATTGAATTGGATTCCAACAATGGTCACGTGTCTTAGGAAGTTCTCATTTTAAACTGCAAGCAAGGGAAAAACCAGGCTTCCTACCCTTTTAATTGCATTAGTTTTATTGAACTGTAGCACTGCTTCAGTTTCTAGAACACTGTATATATATTTTAATGCAAGTTACCAGGGATAGATCAGCAGCAGGAATATTATTTCTGACTCTTATTTTTGATAATGCTGATTTTATTTATTTCCCCTTCTAACTGTCTTGTGCATTAGGAATCTGTAGGCTTTCAGGATGGTGTTTACTGAAGTTAATACAGGCATATTAATTTTAACCTCCTTGAGCTGGTGTTACTGCTTTAGTGTTTTTGCTTAGGCCAATCCAGAAAAGGCAGAGAGAACTGGAAACCAAACAAACAGGAATTGCAGAGAGTTGGAATCCATCAATATGTGCTGAGTCTTTTGTACAGCAGAGTGCATTAAAGTCCTTGCCTCTGAAAAGGATTCCTTAGAGAGCCTGCTGCTGCTCACTGTGACACATACACCCTGGCAGTGTGGGCAATCAGATGCTTTCCAACTGTTGTTTTTGGGGGTTACTTTTTTAATTTCTATCTGCTGTGGCTTTATTTCTATAGCCTTGTCATGCTGTAATGGGTTCTAGATTCTCTCACTGTGTTTATGAAACTGTGGGCCAGTCCATCTCTCTTACTTAGCATCTACGATGTCTAGACGCCCCCTCCAGACCGTAGCATGCCCCTGGAACACCCCTTCTAATAGGAGGGGACTGGAGCTAGACAGCATAAAGCTGGCTACGAGAACTTTAAGACATCTTGGGATGCCCCCATGCAACTGGAACGGCCAGTTTCCCTGTGAGGACAACTCTTTCCCCTTTGCACCACAGGAAGAGAGCTGCCAGGTCTGAGCTGGGGCCAGAGTTCTCTTCTTGGAACTGTTTGTTAAAATGAATAGGTAGGCAAGGGAGAGTATAAGAATGTCATTTAACTTCCAACATTCTACAAGTGAAAAAGCTTGTCCTGCATCTGAACCCACCCCACACCGTGATTGTCAAAGCTGTGTTATTTTTCTCCCCTCTTTTGTATTTGCCTGATTGCTGTAGTGGTGAATGGTGACTAGAGGAATATAGTAAAAGAGAAACAGCTGCATGGGATGGAGAGGCAAAAAAAAATTACTTTCTATTCTAAAAGTGTTTTGTCTGGATGGAAGCACCTAAGGCTATTTAATAACCCTTTGAGGGGACATGGAGCCATAAAGTGAAGAAATCCTCATCTAACCAATTGGAAGGTGTTTGTTATGGCAGTGTACTCCCCTTCCCTGAAAGAGAACATAGCAGATTTTGAAGGTTTGTTTGCACAGGGTTAACTTCACCTCAGTTAGTAAATGAACTGCCTACAGCATTTATACTCAAGTAGTAAAGTCTTTATCAGAGATTCTTTTTTCAATTAATCCCCCTATGTAAACCACATTGGATGTCCTAGTTCTCTAAATTTATAAACATTTCACGCTCTAGATTTGGTCTCCTAAAATATTTGTCTTCGTGTTTCAGTTCTCCTGTTCTTTCAATTTTTACAAACCTGGGATCCAGTAGTTTTGGAGATGGAATGGGTATTATCCATTAACTTCAGCGGCTACTATTAGAGAATACCTTATACTTAAGCCACTGTGGACTATGTTGTTGTTTTGGTTTTTTGTTTGGTTGGTTTTTGGTTTTTTTGTTATTGCTGCATAAAACACTCTTTAGGATTTGTATAGTAGAGATGGTTTTTCTAACTTGCCTGAATTACCACTAAAATGTCCATGGGTTTTCAATTAACTTCTTGACCCCAAAAAGTAGATTAGGTGTTCCAGACCCTAAACCTAGTTTGGTATCTGGTGCAGTGTGTTTGCTTTCCCCGTGTTTGGCCATGACTGGGACTTGGCTGGGAGTTGGCTGAAGCATAATCTGGGTAAAACTGAGGTGCTGCTAGTGAGCTGGGAGAAGAGCTAGAACAGCGTCTGGAGCCTTGCTGTGGTTACAGGTTGTATATTGGTCATGAAGTACTTAGAGACGTTTTTGTTTGTTGTATGCTTGTCTATGCTTGTGTTTTGTTATAGCAATGTTTTGGGGACATCCCTTCCAGATTCCAGACCAGGTCCTTAGAACATCCAAAGAAGAGACTGTTCCCCAATAGTCCATTCCAGGGTGTATACTGACACCAATGCATTCTTTTTTCAGTGCTGTGTGAATGAATATTCATGTAGTGTAAACCTGATCGCTAGTTAAATCCCAGTGCTTTGCATTAAGGAGCTTTCCAGTAGCCTGGGGCATAACACGTAGATATACGTATCTTCTTTATATATTTAAAAGAAAATGGATTTCAGAGATACAACAGATATACTTATAACACATCAAGAGGACAGAGAAAGAATGGCCCTAAGAGAAATAGGTGAGGCTTGAAGCTCAGAGACTTGAAGACAGCAGCCAAGGGCACTTGTCAGCCAGACAAGCCCCTTGAGCAGGTGACAGTGTCACAGTGAGAGGCATGACGACTGTTTTGTCAAGAGTGTTATCACAGTTCTCTATCCAGAGTACATTTGTTTCTAGGGGAATCTGTGCATCTGCTATATATTGAAAATACTTCTTTTAAAACACGCTCTTTGTCTTTAGAGATACAGTAGAACTTCAGAGTTACAAACACCAGAGTTATGAACTGACCAGTCAACCACACACCTCATTTGGAACCAGAAGTATGCAATCAGGCAGCAGCAGAGACCAAAAAAAAAAAGCAAATAGAGTACAGTGTTAAATGTAAACTACTAAAAACTTGAGAGGAAAGCAGCTTTTTTTTCTCCATAGTAAAGTTTCAAAGCTGTATTAAATCAATTTTCAGTTGTAGACTTTTGAAAGAACAACCATAATGTTTTGTTCAGAGTTACGAACATTTCAGAGTTACGGACAACCTCCATTCCCGAGGTATTCGTATCTCTGAGGTTCTACTGTAGTTGGGCAGGTGAAAACACAGAGACAACCATGTAATAAGGGGTAAAATTGACCTGAGGCTTAAATAGACTAAAAACCATGAGTATGTAGAGAAAGATGAATAGACACAGTAAGAGTCTTCTGCTAACTGGTTGGCCAGACCATAGCAGCTTGTTCCCCATGTGTGATGGGATTATGTGGCCACACAAATCATCCCAAACTTTCTTTTGGTCAATTTGCTTCACATAATGATTAATCTTTGTACATCATGAAATCCACTAAAAGCTGTCCTTTTCTGCTCTTGAGGTGCTCTACACCCTTAAGAGACGCAGAAAGAGTAGCTCCATTGGGGTTTAAGAAGTCCAGATAGCACATACCTGGCCTATGGAGCTTTCCAGGAGGGAACACTTTGGCTGGCTATAGGTGTGGGTAAATCTGGCCAGTCTGCTGTAGATGGGGTCTGTAGTACTTGTGGGGATAGGAGAACATGGCTGCCACATGGAGCTCCTAAATCCTGTCAGAGCTGCTTGCCTGCTGTTCCATCATTCCCCTAGCCTTTGCAAGACAGAAAACTGTCTCTAAAATGTATCAGTAGCAAATGCCAACTCCCTCATCCCACAAAATTAAGTTTATCAGAATATTTCCTAATCAATTAACTTTACTGCCTAATGTCCAGTGTGCTGCACAATTCAGAGGATTTCTGGTGCATAAACCTGTTCTCATAATTTAGAGCTGATGTGCTGCCTTGTATAAAGGGGCTTGACTACGGAAAATTTGCTGTAAGCCTCCCCAATCACCCCGTTTGCTCTCCATTATGAGGCAGATCTGTGACAGTCTTCAGAACAACACATCCTCTCTTCTTTTCTCTGGCTGCAGAGCTCAGCCAAAGAGTGCCTGCTGCAGTCTCCTTAAATTTCGTCCCTGGCTAAAAAAGAATGCCATGCCATAGGGACACAAGGTGGGTTATCTTTTATTGGACCAACTTCTGTGGGTGAGAGAGACAAGATTTTGAGCCACACGGAGCTCTTCTTCTTGTCTCTGTGACCAAAAGAAGTTGGTCCAATAAAAGTTATTACCTCACCCACTTTGTCCTTCTATTATCCTTGAACCGACACAACTACAACTACGCTACATATGGCATAGGGAAGTGTTTATTTCCTCTTTGAATGTGCACAGCCTCAGGGCAGTGAGTTCAGTAACCGTGGGGGTAAAACAGTTATAGGGTTCGTTTTATGTTTATACCATGTATAATATTTTGAGTGGTTGGAGTTTTCGGCTTTTTTCCTCTTCAGGTTAGCTCAAATGTTCTTTGAGAACAGACACAGCCTTTACATTTTTCATTGGAGAGTATGATTGTGGGAAGCCTGAATGACATTTAAAAAGGGAAAAGAGGCTAAAGGATTTTAAAAGCTAAGTTAGGCAAGATGGAGATAGAAAGATTTATTCCTTAATATAAATATATATACATTGTTTTTGTCAGCAGTATTTTACAATTTGTTTTCCCCTATGATTGGAATAAATTATTCATAACAGGCAATCTATTCCTAAAATTTTCAGTTAGCTATAGTTATGCTGGTAGGGCAATACAAAATGAAGGGAGATATTGATTTGAAACTTTTTAAATATAAATGAAGTTGTTTGATTCTTCTAGTAGTGGAATATTAAAGCAACTGGATCAGATTCAACCTCCCAGCATGTCTGTTTTCAGAGACAAGAAGAACATGCTTATAACACCTTAGTGGACAGTGCAGTTCAGCTCTCGTTGTATTCTGCTTCCAAACATTCTTTGATTTACTCATGACTTATTAAAAATGAAACATGATCACTGTAATGAAATAATAAATAACAAATGTGTTTCTGGATTTTAAGACCAAAAGGGATCATTATGATCCTCCAGTCTCATCTCAGAACAGAACCGTGAACCTTCAGCTCCAAATTATAGGCGTCTATCGCTTGAGCTAAAGGAATAATAGCATCCCCATTTTGCAGACAGGGTGCTGAGGCACAGAGACACTTGTATGATATTGCACAGGAAGTCTGTGGCAGAAGCAGGAATTCTGTAGCCACAAGACCATCCTTCCTCAAATACAGAGACCACAGACCATCTATTTGCTATCATGTACAAAGCCAGATTTATCCATAGTGTAATGCCATTAAATTTGACCCATAACAACTTAGGCATCAATCCTGCTAACACTCAATATTTGTAACTTTACTCCATTGACTTCAACAGAATTATATTGATGAGAAAGATTGCATATGGGCTTAAGTGTTTGCACGTTCAAGGCTTCCATACCTTACTGTAGGGAGCAACAAAATTATGTCTAAAATTAAGCAATAATCACATATATTTTTGGAAAAAGAAACAAAATGGGCTTTCAGCTATGGGGACAAAACTGGTCATGGAAAAAGAGTGAATGAAAGAAGGATTGGTTCCCCAAATTACAGAAAAAGACATAGTGGAAGCCTTACTTCCTGTATGCTTTAAAAGTAGACCAAACAAATAACTTGAATGTGCTGTATTTCTGCAGTAGCGGGGCTAGGAAACAAAACAACCTGATCAGTCTTTTCTGTATCTAACGTCTATGATTCTATGATACTAGGTTGATTTTAATGTACTGTGCATAGTACACCAAGTAAAGCCATTTTGTTTTTGTATCATTCTAAATTTTTCAGTGGCAAATAATTCTTATCACAGTTATTTCAGAAGGAATTACACTGTGAAAAGAAACTTCAGCACTTTGGAGTTAACAAATTAAAAACTGAAGATGGCTACTTTAGCATGATAGGCAGTCAGAAATGTTCTTTAAATTTCTTTTTATGTTTTTGTTTGTCTGTTTATTTATTTGTTTTGATTTAAAAATAAAGAAGGTAAGGCCCAAATATTCAAAAGTGCCTGGATTATCAGAGGAAAGAGCACCGAGAGCTCCCATTAATTTTAAATAGAGTTAAAGGTTCTCAGCATTTCTGAAAACCAGGCCAAAGGTAACTCAAGGTAGGCACTACAAATGAGAACCCACTTTTGAAATGTATCTAAATCCTCATACTGGCAACACATATATAGGGCTCTGTTGTGGCCTTTTGTTCTCGAGCATCTTCCCATTGACTATTTGAATTTATGCTAATTTGAAGAGTATTTCATCAGTCATATAAATTGTGTAAAACTGATGAGAGGACTGTCCCTTACTATGTATGTGTACCATGTTTAGCACAACTTTTATTTATGTATTTATTTATTTTAAGATTAAAGATTATATCAAGGATGCCAGTCCAAGACTGTGGGCACCTTATGACACCATTATCCCTAACATTAACACAGTAAAATCCCAGCAGCACTAACGTAATAATTTCAACAGGAATTCAGTTGCCTACAGTGACACTCTTCCATCCTGGCAGTGTTATGGGAAGCAAATCCTCAGCCCTGTCTGACAACCTAGTCAAACAGGTGTCTTTTGAAAAGTGCCCAGAAAGTCACCAAATTTGGGCTATTTCAGGCTGGGGGTCAGGAGGTGGAGCAAGTCTTGGAGCCCTCAGACAATGCCCTGTCAGCCACCCCCTAATTTTTGTAATGAGGGGGATCCAGCTCGGATGCCCGTGCTGACTGCAACTGTGGCATTATGGCATGGGGAAGAGAAGCAAAGATGTCCCTGATATCAGGGCCTTTTTGGTGTTACTGTAACACAAATAGTGATTACTGGGATAGCAAAACATTGTGGGGAGCAGGAAGAGGATATTTACTATTACTATTAATAATTATTACTTGTATTGCAGTAGCAACTAGGAACCCTAGTCATAAACCAGTACCGCATTATCAGAGGTGCTGTACAAACACAGATGAAACAAATGGTCTCTACCCCAAGAGGCTTACAATCAAAATACCTTCAGCCTCTCCCTTCATTATGATTGCACCAACATTTCTTGGGTATTGATATTAGTACAAACGAATAACCAGCAGGACTGGAAGAGGGGACTGTGAAATAAGATAGCTGATACAGTTAGAAAAAATAAAGAGATTATACATTTATTTGAGTATAATTCATATAAAACTAGTTAAATACACAAATGAAAAAAAATCAACAGTCCAAGTCACTTAGGAGGCACGTGTGCCATTAGCTGTCTTGTCCGAATTAAGACTCGGAAAGCCTCCACCACCCCACACTCTGCCCCAAGTATCTTGTCAGTATCTAGACCTTTCACGCTGGCATTCACTGAAAATTAGAGCGTGATTTTACCATTTGAATATTCCCAAAAGAAATAAAAAAGTCCATTTTCTTTCTGGGAGAGTTCCAATCCCAGGCTTTTCAGGAACATTGCCTGGATACAGCTCATGTATGACTATATTTACTGCAGAGCATTAATTGGTGCCAGGACTCAGCCTTGGTACTTGAGTGGTATTTTGTTGCTGGCTGTGTATTGTTGGTACACCTGGAGCAGAAGCTGGCAAGCATATGTAGGATGAGGAAAAAAATCTGATATATTCAGTTTTTCTTTTCTCTTTTTTCTGGCTACCTTCCAGGAGAGGAAGGCATGGACGTTTCTCACCAACTGCTTGCAGCTTTGGTGCTGTCCCCTAACACCAGTTCTGCCTGCATTTTCCTGGCAGTTCCCATATTTTTCTCCACCTGTTAACATATGAGGCCTGCTCAGTTTGGCCCGCCAGATATTTTCATAAGATCCCCTTGAATGAACTGCTCAGCATTTGAATTTTTGTTTCTCTGACAGGATTAGTCAACTTGAGTAAATGGTTCTGTTTTGCATTTTCTTTTCTCGTAACCATGGCTCATTATCTCTTTAGAAACAAGTCACTTCCTAGCTGCTGTGTATTTGGTTAAATGGAAGGTAGAAGTCTCCTTGTTAGGGTATAAAGTAAAAATGGGGTGAAAAGGGAAGAACACAAATGGTAGCAGTAGTGCTAGACACCCAAGGGGGGCAGTGACGTGAAGATGGGATATCCTATGCCACTCCTGAAAGGGTTCCTTCAGAGCACCAAAGGCATTGTCTCTCCTCTGGAGGCTGATCATGAGTCATTGTAGCTAGCAAAGTGCCTCTCTACACACCCTTACTGCAGCAGTGGCTATTAAGGCCCAATCTAATCTTTAATATCAATACTTAGGGGGCTCTTACACAGAAATGCTTTAAAATCTATTGAAAAGAGCAACAGATGTACTGCTTCACTAAGCTAGTTTCCCTAGTGTGGGAACACACCACTGATATTCTCCAACACAGCTTTTTCCTTTTGTTTCCTTCAGGAAATTATATAAACCAGTTTAAAATTAACCTTGCTTGTTTCTCTTGTAGCATGAATACAGTTCACATGACAATGATTTTCATTTCTGTTCACAAATGTACTGTATTCCCTACTGTGACACAGTAGTTGCTACTCCATGGCTCTTCTCTAAGCAGAAGACAGATAAAGATACTGCCACTTCAGTCAGATCTGTCCAATAATTATGGTTGACACAGATATATAACAACTCACTTGGGTCTCTCTGCATGTAAGAACAAAATTTTCCCCTGACAGAGAGTTAAGTGACATTTTTGAATGGTGCTGTAACCATGTCCACTCAGATGGTAATATAATCTCCGCAATTTTAGACCTCCCACACAACAAATTGTTCCTTTTTAGTGGCGCAGTGGGGGAAAGGGTACAGGATTCCAGCTGACAGTTGATGCTGGGGAATACTACTTGCAAATAAAGATAGGAAGTTCAGTGTAATCACTTGCATCTTAGAGCAACTTTCTTGGGATTGCTGCTGAGCAGATTAAGACTGGTGTTAATTAAAGAAAAAATGTGTCAATAAATAAAATTAAAGTGGTAATGCACACTGATCTTAATCCAGAAAATTAAATTCTAATGTTCACTTTTGGTCCTTCCTTTCCAAAGCAAAAACTGTGACACTTAAGGATTTTTTAAAGCTGTGATTTAAGGGTATAATAAATCTCTTTACTGACTTAATACAATACCTTTCACAAGAGGATCTCAAATCACATTTGCAAACAGTTTGGCCAGATTATAATACAGACTTCATTGGTACTGTAGTCCATAACTTTTAGCACACAATGGTATCTGAGATACTACAGTAATGCCTTGTGCTTAAAATAGGATCTAAATATGTGATAACTATTGGCAAACACTAACTTTTTAATGGTGACCTCCATATTTTCCCTATTCTATACATGGGTAAACTGAGGCACAGACAGATTAGGCGATTTGCCTAGATTGCCACCACCTTTTGCAATCAGAAGTTTCACTGGATTATGGCAAACAACAACAAACATATCACAAATGGATAACCTCATGATGATGGATAGAGGGCAAATCTCAATTCCCATGCAACTTTGACCTTTCTGTAGAATCAAACAGTTGATCTCAGGATTCTACCGACCTGTTTACATGATATAGCTGTGTAAACAGCACAACATTACAGTTCCAATAGTAATTCCTCTCAAACAGAACCCACAGAACAGTAATGGGTACTCTCCAAGAGTCCTTACTTGTAAAGTTTGACAGGGTTCTTTTCTGTCCACTTCCTCTTTGATACCTATATGAAACCTCTGAGAACAGTTAGACACCAGAAGCTGTGCTGTTAGCAATATGTTGATGACATCAGCTTTTATATTTCCTTTGCAATAGATGCAGCCATTGCTGTGGATGAAGACCGGTGGCTTATACTGAGTTGGATAGGATCATAGTGATTCTAGTGAGAAGGGAGAAATGTTTTGAGGAACTAGCTCAGAAACTGACCTAATGCCCTTATACTGAGGGCAAATGTTTGGCAAATGATATAAGGTCTGATTTGCCCAGTTAATCATTAACCTTGAATGACTAGTTAGCTACAGTGGCAAGAAATGTTTTTATCCACTCTCAGTTTATTAGGAGACTTTGCCTCTGCTCAGAAGGAAATCTGACCACAGTGGTCCACAAATATGGCACCTCCAGACTAGATTATTGTAATTCCCTGGGTTTAAAGTTTGGAGCAACAAGGAGGCTCCAAATAATGCAGAACACAGTAGCCCACCTTCTCAGTAGTCTAACTCCCAAAAGCACATCACTCTTGGATTTCACACTCTTCACTGGCTCCCAGTTCACATCCTGTGTTAGTTCAAGATCTTGGTCCTGACTTTCAAAGCCATCAAAGAATAATCAGAGATCATCTTTCCATCCATGGCCCACTAAGAAAAATGTGCTCAACTGAGACAATGCAGCTACCAAAGCCCAGGATGAAAATGTATGAAACCTGCAGATACATTCGTCAGACTCTCTCCTTTGAATTAGTTCCATTGAGATCAATAGAGCCACACTGATTTACACCAGCTGAGAATGTGGCCCAAAGTGTTCTAAGTTAAAGATGTTTGTGAAAAAAGCTGCCAGCAAAAACAGACTGATTTTTACAGTGTGCTGCTTTTCCATCAGAACTGAAATCTTTAAGGAAAAACAAAAAATAATACCCAGTAGAGCTTCCTAGATCCTTGGAAAGCCAAAGAGCAGAATTCTCTACAAGATCCACAATGGACACTTCCATGCTGATCTATTTTACCAGCTGAGCACCTAGATACTGTAATGATTGGCATTATAAAAAAGCGGAGAGGAGTCAGTAACGGAATTTGGAATAGAACCCAGGAACCATGATTCCAGTCCATTGCTTAGAGACACTCCCTCACTTGTCCAAATCAGGAAAGTACTTAAGCACTGCAATGGGCCTACAGCCGTGGTTTTCAAACTGCGGGTCACCACCCAGTACTGGGTCATGGAATGTAAGGCACTGGGTCGCCGCGGCGGTGGTGCTGCCCGGCTAAGGCAGGCTAGTTCCTACCTGTTCTAACACCCTACTGTGCCCCGGAAGCGGCCGGCAGCAGGTCTGGCTCCTAGGTGGGGGGGCCTCTGCGCACTGACTCCGCCCCGAGCACCGGCTCCACACTAGGAGCTGGACCTGCTGCTGGCCGCTTCCAGGGCGCAGCGCGGTCCGCAGTGCCAGGACAGGCAGGAAATCTGCCTTAGCACTCTGGCTGTGCCACTGACCAGGAGCCGCCCAAGGTAAGCCCATGCCTCAATCCCCTGCCCCAGCCCTGAGCCCCACCCAAACCCAGAGCCTCCTCCTGCACCCTAAACCCCTCAATCCCAGCCCCACCCCAGAGCCTGCACCCCCTACCAAGAGCTCTGACCCCTCCTGCACCTCAACCCCCTGCCCCACCCCAGAGCCCCCCCACACCCTGAACCTCTCATTCCCAGCCCCACCCCGCAGCCCTCATCTCGCACCCCAACCCTCTGCCCCAGCCCTGAGCCCCTCCCAAATCCCTCATCCCCAGCTCTGTTGGGTCACGGGCATCAAAAATTTTCTTCAACTGGATCGCCAGAAAAAAAGTTTGAAAACCACTGGCCTACAGCCTAAATGGGAATTATGCATGTACTTAACTTAAGCACCCATTTACAATCTTTAGTAAATAGGGTTGGGGAACTAATAGGAAAGAGAAACTAAAAGGAAAAGTTGAAAAGTCATTGGGTTCAATAACTCTGTTAAATAAGTCGGTATTTAATGTGAAAATACATATTTTCTACATGGTAGACCTGAAATGGCTCTGAACTAGCTGTTCTGGTCTAGTGCGTACATGGATAGCTTTTTTTTAAAAATGCTCTTTACTTACCTAAGAGACTGGAATGGCTCTGAAGCTGTTCTTTTCTATTGGTAAAATGTATTTCTAATTTTTTAAAATGCTTTTTATCTAATCAATAAATCAGAGTACCTTCAAATGCTTAAGTATTTAGATCCTTTGAAGTTTACCTAACATGCTACTGTCTCTCCTGTGTTTTGCAGTAGTTCTACACTTGCTGGTTCTAAACACTTGCACTATCAAACATTTTCAATTCTTCCTTTTAAAAAAAAAGATGTCTCACTTGAATGTCACATTTTGAAACAGGAAAGCTAAAAATTCATATGAGGATTAGTAACGCTATATGTACTGTTGCAGTCTTCTAAATATGGGCCATATCATGCCACTCATATTTAAGTAAGTTATTCGTTTGTACTAATATCAATACCCAAGAAAGGTTGGTGCAATCATAATGAAGGGAGAGGCTGAAGGTATTTTGATTGTAAGCCTCTTGGGGTAGAGACCATTTGTTTCATCTGTGTTTGTACAGCATATTTAAGAGGATGGAGAGGAAGTTAGAGGAGTTGAAGTTGTGGAGTTTCAGAACTTTGTGCCACATCCTCAGTTGGAAAAGTCAATGGAGCTATGCCAATTTACAGCAGAGGATCTGGCCCTCATTATCTGATTTCAGGGTGACTACTGGATGTCATCATTTTGTTTAGTGAATTGTGTACTTCAAAAGGCTGGAAGTGTAAGTTCAGGATGCCTACTTAGCCAAAGCTTATCTGAACCTCTTGGGTCTGCTGTAACAAGATTTCTTTCAAGATGTAGGTAGTTCCCATTTTCAGCATAGCCAGCAATATCATGAGAATGACCTTTGGTATTTTGCCACTTTCAGTTCTGGTCCTAGCTAAAACCCAAAAGTGCAAAGAAGTTCACAACAAGGGAGAATAATGGACATAACATACATGGGTCTTTACTAGGGAATGAGCGGCATCAACTGATTCAGCTGGGAACTGTAGAAATGGATTGTGCTGTTCCTTAAGGTCCTTTTGGTCAGGCCAGCTGCCATTCCCGCAGAAGACTCAGTTGTATTAGGTGGAGTCGGGTCTGTTCTGGAAGCCCCCTATAAAGAGACTGTGAAAGGAAGCAGCCTGCAGAATCTGGTTTGGAGACTGGTAGGCCCACATTCCAGAAACCACTGCCAGACATAGTAAAGGGATGAGGAGCAGCACCTAACTTCTGCTTTTGAACCCCAAAAGCAGAGATGTTTCTTCTTCAAGGTTTTGCATCTGGTTGGATGATTCAGAGTTCCAGTGCTGCCAATCTCTATAGTTGCTGAGGTGCAAACTAGAAATATCCTAGTTTGACTTTCAGATTCTAAGTTTACAGAGTTGGCTGATAGAAAAAGTTTTTATTTTACTTGTTCACTGAGCTAATTTGATTTGGGGACCACTGAGAAAGAACAGTGGTGAACCTACTATGCCCTTTTTACAGAATAACTTTTCAGGGTAGAACAAGAGTTCAGAATCTATTGCTTCTTTTTTTCCTTCTCTCTCTCTCTCTCTCTGCTGTATCTTCCAGTAAACACTTTTATTGCTTGATCTGAGATAAATTGACTCTCACTGTTACAGTATATGGAAGGGGAATCATTGGGTGGCATTTTAGAACAGAATATTCTTTCTACCCACTTTAAGGAAGACAGGAAAGGAGGCAATCTCTCTACTTGTCAGTTACATGAGGAATACTGCAATCTGTAATATGGAGCAGTGTCAAAGAAAGATCAGTAGGTATCATTTGATCTCAGAAAGGTAAAATAGCCTGCACACAACAGACATCACTATATACATGCAGATATAGGGGGCACGATTGTTCAGCCTGTGACAGATATGACACTATCCTGCAATATCCTGGGCAAACCTTATGGAATTAAATTAAACCTTATTGCATTACTTTTAATACCTTTTGGGTCCATTGTATTGAAAATGCAAGTGTTTGTGTACTGTTGTAGGATTGTATGGAACTTCTTTACTGGGGACAAGGATTAATACACTCTCTGGGAGATAATCTGAACTGCAAAAGACTAAGTTGAACACACAGCAGATATGATTCATCTTTTGGGACAATATGTGTGAAGTGGAATTCGTAGGATGTACAGGGGAGGAGGGAATGGCAACCCCCCACCTAGGGACTAAGGGCACGTCTTCACTACCCGCCGGATCGGCGGGTAGCAATCGAGCTATTGGGGATCGACTTATCGCGTCTAGTGAAGATGCGATAAAATCGATCCCTGATCGTTCTGCCGTCGACTCCGGAAATCCACCGCGGCAAGAGGCGGAAGCGGAGTCGACGGCGGCACGGCAGCGGTCGACTTGCCGCCGTCCTCACAGCCAGGTAAGTCGACCTAAAATACGCAACTTCAGCTACGCTATTCACGTAGCTGAAGTTGCGTATCTTAGGTCGACCCCCCTCCCCCCCTGTAGTGTAGACCTAGCCTCAGCCTTGGAAGCTTTGCACTGACAGCGGACCTTTTGTCTATTGAGCACCTGTTATATGAGGACAGTTTAAAAATCCAATCTGGATTCACCAGGGACCAACAGACAAAGAAAGAACTTTTGAATAAATGGCCTGATCTTAAGCTGATTCGGGACCTTTGTTCTGACCCAGCAAACAGACAGAACCTCCGGTCCATGAAGAGCCCCAATCATTAGGGAAGGGTTGGAAGGACTGACACTAGCCAGAGCCCTTGTAGAATGGGCTGGGGGTGATCTTGAGAATGCATGTAGGTTCTTTTATTGTTTTTAATATGTTTTCTTTGTAGTGCTTTTATCGTAGGGATAAAATAAAAAACTTTTAAAAACCTGTATGTTGACTTATAACGGTAGCAATTACACTGTGTACTGTCTCTGAGGCCAGAGCTGAAGGCCTGAGAGTGGATGCCTTTGCTGAACTGCAAAGGGGAAACAGAGTTGCAGTTGCCCTGAGATGTGACTGAGCCCTTATTCACATTGGTAAGCACTGAACTCAGGAAAGTTTCTCCGTTCCTGTAAGCAGAACTCATGTAAGTGTTCACCAATGTGACCAGCACCACAGAGAGATATTATTTGTATTTAAATTCAGCGTTGTACAGCCATGTTATTGTGCTGGTTGGATCTGAATCAGGTGCAGCAGCTCAATCTCCATTAAGTTTTATTTCAGAATCACCTTTTTAGCTATAGGAGGCCCAGGAGTAGTTTTACTCATGAAGTACAGTGGATCGTGCTTGCCCTTTGGGATTTTATTTGTAAAATTTCAAGCTCTCCGAACTAGTTAAAAGTAGGCCATCAAGAAAGGAAAGTATCCTCCCTTTGCCTGGGTTATACGTTCCCTGCTAGATATATTAAACTCCACAGAGGGGGAATCAGAAAAAAGCTATTTTCCCCAATTTTCCATACTGCCTGTGGGAATCTAATTCAATTTCCACCCAAATTTAGCAGTGAAAACTAAGCAGTAAAGAATAAGGTTGAAGAGGCTTCTGTAAATCACTGGATTCTAAGGTACTGTACTAAGGTGCAGTAGGATTATTGAGCACAGGTTAAACTTCTTTTCCAGCACAAAGCTACTTACAGATTTAAGAAGCTTAAAAAGCTGATCCAACATTAGTCCTTGCTTTGCAAATGAAAGAATAATATATCTCTATATATAAAGTTATATTTATTATTAGTGAAACAATTTTTTCTTTAGTTGTGGATGCAGACCCTTTCTACCAAGAATTTCACTTTTAAGAGGAGAGATTCTAATACCTTAAGTGCATTCAGGCACGGGGACATGGGGGGGAAAAGACCAGTGAAAAAATGAGATTATATATATATATAAAGACCCACTTTTCCAAGTGTATTTATAAAAATAGCCTGCATTTATTACAGATCTTTAAATATGGCTATTTTTTAAAAATGGGTTATATGACCATGAAGGTCAAGTTCAGAACTGCTGGAGAAGGATGTAACACCATTGGCTTAATAGAAGTTGCACCTCTTACACCAGGTCTGAATTTGCCCCTGAGACAATCCTATGGCTCTGAAAATAGTGAATAGTCCAAATTGGCTTTTTAACTCAAATGGAGTACAGTAGTTCACTAGACCTGTCCTTATAGCAGATGACCACCAGGGTCATTTGCTGATTGCCAGTTGTCCTTAGTTGTTTTGAGTCTTTTAGCTCAGAACGTCCTCAGATTGACTGGTCCTGAAGTGAGCAGCGGCAGTGTAGATTGCAGGAATTATCTTGTTGCCTCTTTTATCTCTGTATTCCCCTGTTACTCTCCAAAAGTTATCTGTAAATTGGTGAGAGATGATTTTATTTCTTCACAGTTGTTACACAGTGCTGAGAGCAAGCACTTGAGCCGGCACTCTGGTCACTATTAGTACTAATTAGATGCCTCTGGAAAAGGCCTAAGTGGACAGAGGTGTACCAGGACAGATTGGGGCTAGTGAGTCAATGAGCCAGTTAGCCCATTAACAGGGAAGCTTTATAAAAGGACACAGGAAGGTGGGCTTGGGGGGAAGAGAAGGAGAGAAATAGAGAGACAGAAGGCTAGGAGAGCCTGACAAAGAGAGTCCTCAGAGTAGAGGTACCTTACTTCCCCTCCCCTTTTGGAGAAGGGGTTAAAAAGTTGAGATACAGTGTAAAGGTGTGGAGGCACTGCTATGTATTAGTAGAGGGATTAAAACATTGTAAATAAACTACACAATGGTGTTTACCAGCAAGAATGTCTTAGAGCAGCCAGTAGTCATGGAAAATATGGGGGTGCGATATGCTGCCCCATCACAACAGTAATATGCTCTATACTTTCATCCCTACAAAATCCCTTTTTAGTAGCAAAGCGATGTAGACAGTGAGTAAACTTTGGAAATTAGGATGAGCCGTTTTTTACATGACATGGGAAATCCTATGGTTTAATGCATAATATTATTCAGTAGGCTGGTGAAGTTTCTGTGTATAAATGAACCACTGTCTGAAAATGTTTTACTTGCTAGAGAGGTTTAAGGGGAAGAATAATTTTCTGGGGTTCTTTGGGTTGTGTATCTTGTGCGTTTGACAGTATTTTATGTATAGCCAGTTTTACTATTTCCCTCTATAGTCGATTTTTTAAGTGATGGTCCCTATGTGTATTCCTTTGTGGGTGCACAGGCTCTCCATGCATTTGAGACCAAAAGATTCTCACTAGCAGTGTCCTTTCATCCATGCCTGTGCCCCTCACCTTGTGCGCCGAATGGAGGGCATAAGGAGCAATGCAGATCAACCACCTTTTCAGTTCCTTTCTACTGCCAGTGGTCTGAGACCAAACCTCTTCAGTGACCACAGCAGTTGCTGCCCGGCCCCTGAGCTCCCGGCCAGGGAGCCTAGTCCCCGGCCCCTCCCCCACTGTCCCTCCTCCCCCGCAGCCACGCCACCGTGCGGGCCGTGCTCTGGCCCGCCGCTCCTGCTGGGCAGTGCAGCTGGCTCTGGCTGGATGTCACGGCTGCGAGCTCCTGCTGCTGATAAGGGGGCGGGAGGGGTAAGGGAGCGGGGGGTCCTGGGGGGCAGTCAGGGAGGAGGGGGCAGTTGGATGGGGCAAAGGTTCTGGGGGGACGGTCAGGGGATGGGGAACAGAGAGGGTTGGGAGTGGGAGTCCCGGGGGGCCTGTCAGGGGGCAGGGATATGGATAGGGGTTGGGAGGGCAGTCAGGGGACAGGAGGGAGCGGGGGGGTTGGATAAAGGAGTGGGATCCCGGCGGGCAGTTAGGAGCGGGGTTCTCAGGAGGGGGTGGTCAGGGGACGAGGAGCAGAGGGCGGTTGGATAGGGGGTGGGAGTCCCGGGGGGGTTGTCGGGGGCGGGGGTGTGGATAGGGGTCAGGGCAGTCAGGGGACAGGGAGTAGGGGGGTTGGATAGGGGACGGGCGGTCAGGGGACAAGGAGCAGAGGGGGTTGGATGGGTCGGAGGTTCTGAGGGGGGCAGTCAGGGGGCAGGAAGTGGGAGGGGGCGGGGGCCAGGCTATTTGGGGAGGCACAGCCTTCCCTACCCGGCCCTCCATACAGTTGTGCAACCCTGATGTGGCCCTTGGGCCACAAAGTTTGCCCACCCCTGTGCTAGCTTCTTCTGCATCTATCTGTAAATATTTGTAAATAACTTTTAGGTAATTTTAGATAGTTATTAGATAATTAGGTAAGTGTAGTTAGGGCCTTCGGGGGTCTGCCACTATGTAAACCCCTCCAACCTGTACGGGGTGACTAGCATGCCCAAGATCGCGGTGTGACGGCGTACCCCATAAGGCTTTATGGGGAGGGGGTGCTTATAAATGTATGTATGACATAACTGGAATATGTTTTGTGCTGCCTGTGCCAGGTAACATATCTCCGTAAAGGTTATGGTCTACTATATCTATTCATCCTATTTGTACATATATATATCATTTTCTACTTGAGGTTAAGAATATGGGCTGTATGCTTGCTTGGTTTCTAAGTAAGCTTTGGGAGGCATTTGGTCAGCTTCCTTAGGAAGGAATTTGCCAGGTTAAGTACCTGATCAGGAAACACTTGGGGAACAATGCATCTTGGAATGCTCCAATCCACATAAGAAGTCTTCCTGGAGACATGCAAGATACCATGTGGACAATGGCGTCGGCCTGTAAAGACTTAGTCATGCAGGGGCATGTGACTTGCCCAGGTGTCTCCAAAACTCCATCTTGGAGCTGGACTTGGCATAGGAGGGAGGAGGGGGGTCTCCTCCCACAAGAGAGAGACTATTTATACCTGGGGGAGACCCCTCCATTTTGTCTTCAGCTGGCTAAGGAAGGAGCCTCTCCACCCCCCCAGGATACTTGAAAGAAACTGAAACAAAAGACAGACTACAGGGGTTGTGAGAGATTGCTGGACCCAGGCTAAAGGGAGAGTAGCCTGTAAAAGGGAGCATTCTGGAACTGGTGAGGAACTTATCTGTATTTAGTTTGATTAGGCATAGATTTGCGCATTTTATTTTATTTTGCTTGTAACTTACTTTGTTCTGTCTGTTACTACTTTGAACCACTTAAATCCTACTGTCTGTATTTAATAAAATCACTTTTTATTTAGTAAATTACTCAGAGTATGTATTAATACCTGGGGGAGCAAACAGCTGTGCATATCTCTCTATCAGTGTTATAGAGGGCGAACAATTTGAGTTTGCCTTGCATAAGCTTTATGCAGGGTAAAACGGATTTATCTGGGTTTAGACCCCATTGGGAGTTGGGCATCTGAGTGCTAAAGACAAGCACACTACTGTGAGCTGTTTTCAGGTAAACTTGCAGCTTTGGGACGGGTGATTCAGACCCTGAGTCTTTGTTAGAGCAGACTGGAGTGTCTGGCTCAGCAAAACAGGGCGCTGGAATCCTGAGCTGGCAGGGAAAACAGAAGCAGGGGTAGTCTTTGCGCATTGGGTGGCAGCTCCCAAGGGGGTTTCTGTGATCCAACCCGTCACACGCGGGATTCAAGAACTACGTTTTCTGCCCCCAGACTTTCCTGACGACGACCACCTCAAGTGCCTCTACTACCTTGGAGTAGCTCATATATTAAAGTGTACTATTTGCCAGTCCTTCCCAAGCTGAACCTGTCAAGCCATCAGTATAAACTTCAGAGACGCCTGATAAATCAAGCAATGAGGCTCCAATCTGACCGTGGCCCATGAGGCCCCCCCATACAACAGGTAGAGGTGCTGAAAAACACCCCTTTGAGCATTGTGATCTCCAGCCCTGGGGCTGAGAAGAGCAGAGCTAAGGACCTCTCCAAACAGGGACATGAGGAGGGTGGGGAAACACTCTCACAAGAAGCAAGAGAAATCCCCTTCCAGGTCCTCCTCCAAGAAGAAGACCTCTTCTTTGATAACTTCCAAGTTGAGTGAAACGCCACACCCAAGTTATGGGAGTATCAGGAGCTCAGAAGAACATGGTACCTGTCTCCCAGCTCCAACAAGTAAGAGCACCTGAAACCATCATTAACCATTGGAGCAAGACCATCCCAGTACCAGTGAGAAAGAAATAGAAGTACACACCTCCTTAACTGACGGTACCTTCACACCATGGTAAGGGGTTGTGAGACCACCTTTACCACTTGATGACTATAGGCAATTTCAGGACCTGCTAAAGAGGATCACAGATCCTCCAAATCTCTCTGGAGGAAGTGCAGGACACTCCTCAAACTCCTGGACATTCTCTAAAGTGCCAGACCAAGCAAAGTGGCATTTTCTATTAATGAGGCCATCTTAGAACTGGCCAGCCATGTGCACCCCCACTCTGAAAAGAATGGAGAAATACTTTGTACCAGCTAAACTTTAAGGAGTAAAATTTTTATTTACACACATTGCTCCAGATTCATTAGTAATTCAGTCATTGAAAGAGGCAGACAATATCACCCTATATCCACCCCTTACAATAAGGAAGCTAAATGCTTAGATCTCTTCTGGATAAAGATTTTTATTTCAACCAGCTTACAGTTCTGCATAGCAAACTATCAAGCAGTAATGTCAAAGAATGCTTTTATTAATTATACTAAATTAGCAGAACTCACAGGAGGATAGCCTGCAGTTCAAAGTGCTCGTCAAGGAGGTTAAATTGCTTGCTAGATCGTCCATCCAGGCCTCAGTAGATGCAGTAGATACAGCCTCCTGCTTGATGGCAACATTTATAGTCATGTGTCGGGTATCATGGTTTCAATCCTCCGGAGTTCCCAAAGAAGTCCGATCCATGGTGAAGGATCTGCCCTTTGAGGGAAATAGGTTGTTCAGTGAAAAGTCAAATGAGTCAAGGGCAACCCTAAACTCAAGAGTGTAGATATCAATGGATATCTACACTCCAGTGCCACTGAGGAAATACCACAGATCTCAACCCAACAAGCGGCGACCAGCCCTTCAAACTTTTTATCATCAAAAGGGTTATGAGCCACCCAGGAAACAACAGAGGGTGCAGCATGACAAGCAGGATGTCCTCCCTTCACCTTCCTTCCAATCCCAACTTTCCACTAGAAAACACTTTTGAGGGGACTTTCAGGAGCTGCAAATCAATCCCTCTACCACATCCCTCTGTTCAGAACTCCAGTACCTAATTTGGTGGCTGCCTAGCTCATTTATCCCAAACTTGTCATCTCATATCAACAGACAAAGAGGTTCTGGAGATCACTGATACTGGCTACACCACAGAATTTCTCTCTCTTTCCCCTCCCAACCCCTCTTTCTCTTGAAAGACCTCTCTGATGAGAGGAGGTTCCATCAAGAAGTAGTCTCCCTGTTCCATCTGGGAGTCATAGAACCGATATTCCTCAACACAGGGGAAAAGGATTTTACTTGAAATACTTTCTCATCAGTTTTCCCATTCCATGATGGCTGGTTACTGACTGGGAAATCTCATCGGGAGGCGTGGACATCAACTCTATAACTGCTCAATCTTCTGTGCTCATTGGGACTCTGCCTGTACAGCGTTTTGGGGAACCCTGGACTCTATCAAGGCCAAGGCATACTTTCCTTAGGACAGGTTCCAATCCATGAAGGAGCTTGCTACTCACAGCTGGGTGAGCCCACGGATGTCAGTCCACTCATGTCTGATCTTTCTGGATCACATGGCTTTCTGTACCAATGTGTGACACCGTTTGCAAGACTTTGCCTTCATTGTCTATAGGCTTAGCTATGGAGCGTATACATGCCTAGCTGACAGAGTGCAGATAAACTAGTCTTGCTCCCCCACAGAGTGCAAGGTTCCCTCTTCTGGTAGGAGAACAGGGGTGTATGTTGGGGGTCCCCTTTGTTCCTTCACTACCCAAGAAGAGACTGATCACTGACACTTCCTTGCTAAGGTGGAGCACCCATCAAGATAAGCATGTAGCAAAGCAGACATGGACTTCTCAAGAGTCTTGGATCTACCTAAAATTCCTGGAGCTGTAAGCAGTCCATAAAGCCAGCAAACGATTCCCACCATTCATTTGAATCCTACATGTCCAAGTCAAGTCAGACAACAGTGTTCTACATCAAAAAACAAGGGGGGAGCAAGATCCACCCCTCTTTGTATAGAAGCGGTCAATCTTTGGATACATCCATCCATATGCAACTCTTCTTGGACCAATTGACCCAGGACAAAGGCCCAGATCAGGCATTCCAATCTGGCATCCCTCTACCTAACAGCCTGGTATTTGAAAGGGTGATGAATCTAGAAAGGACATGCTTAGAAGCAGTTCAGTCCATCCTTAATAATAGTAAGAAAGCATCCACAAGAAAGTATTACACAGTAAAGTGCAAAAAGTTTTCTATCTGATGTCAACATTGTTGGATAACACCAGAGGATTCCAACATTCCTGTCATCTTGGAAAATCTCCTCTCCTTAAAGATTTCAGGTTTATCTTAGTTCCATATGAGTGCACTTAATGGCTGTCAGTGCCAGTCACCCTCCAGTTGACAACCATTCTATCTTCACCCATACTGTGACAGTCCATTTTCTAAAGAGTATCATTAGAACCCTTTCCCCAGTACTGAAACTCACCCTAACTTGGAACCACAGTCTAGTCCTATCAGAGTTAATGAAAACTCTGTTTGCACCTTAGCCACACATTCTTTAGCCAACCTATTGATGAAAATTCCCTTTCTGGTGACCAGCACGTCTGGGAGTCCTTATAGCTGGTCCGCCTTACATGGTCTTCCGTAGAAACAAAGTCTCCCTGAAATTACACCCAAAATTCACCCCCAGTGTGATCTCGGGACTCCATGTAAATCAGGCTATTCACTTATCTGTCATCTTCCCAAAACTACAGGCCTATACTGAGAATAAGAAGCTTCATTCTCTGGATGTCCTTCAAGAATTGGTATTCTACCTACAGAGATATCTTTAGGAAATCACCTAAATTATATATATCCTTTGCAGAGCAAGGATGAAGCAATCTCATCCCAAAGACTGTCTACACGGATTTCAGGTTGCATCCAGCTCTATTACTAGTTAACAGAAACCCCTCCCCCAGAAGAGCTGAGGGCCCATTCATCTGGATCCCACTCTGCATCAGTAGCCTCCCTTTAAGAAGTCCCTCTCCTGGAAACTCTTTAACAGGGGGCTCTGTTCACACTTTCATGAGACATTATGCCCCTGGTGCAAGCTTCTATAGCTGATGCAGCCTTTGGCAGAGCAGTCTTCCATTCAGTGGTACAGCAGGGGTCTTCACACCCTCCTCCTCCTCAATAAATACTGCTTGTGAGTCACCCACAGTGAGACTCATAAGGTTACTCACCTTACAATAATTAGAGTTCTTCAGGACGTGTGGTGCCTATCTGTATTCCGCTACCTGCCCTCCAATCCCTCTGCTGCATACTTTATCCTAGGTTAATTCGCAGTAGAATGATACTGGAGAGGTGATTGGTCCATGTTGTCCCTTATGACCTAGCTAGTAGGAGAGAGGCACAGGCACAGACCAACAAACGCTGCTAGCAAGAATATTCCAGTCTCAGGTGCATGGAACATATGCATACCTACAATGGAATGCAGATAGGGACCACACATCTCGAAGAACTCCAATTACTATAAGGTAAGTTACCATTCTTTTCCATTGTTGTTAGAGTGAGTTTCCCACACAACACAACAGAGGAGAGGAAAATATAAAACAAAATTAAAAAAAAAACCCTGTAATTGTAAAATACAGAAAATAGCAGGGAGTTCAGGGGCAGGTGTTTATCTGAAACTACTTTGAGCTTTTTTAAAAAAAAAAATATTGACAGTGTTCCTTTAAAATGATGGCCCATCTATACTCCATCTTCATCCATGACAGGGGGAAACTTGTTACGTCATTACAACATGAATTTCCAGCCTCGTCTACATTAGTGATTGTTGTACAAGATCAGAAAGCCCAGTGTTGCTAACACTGGTGAAGTTGCCCCATTGTTTGCAACCTTGGCAGCATTCATATAAATGGCTCTCAGACTCTGGCAGCCATCTTCAGCATGGTGTCGGCTCACCCTTTTCAGAGCAAGTGTAACCAGCAAGGTGCTGTAAATAGCTGCTGGAGCTGAAGAGTTGCCTATACGAGGACGCACAATGCTGCTAACAAGCAGTCGTTTTGGTAAAAATTCCCTAATGTAGACAATGCCTCCAAAGCTTTAGCATAGTAGGATAGTATTTATATCCTGACTACACTACATAAAGGAATTGTGTGGAAACTGGGTTCAGGAGTGTCTCTGTCATGGTTGGAGTTGTAGCATTAGAAGGGCTCTATACAGAATCCTGTTCAAGTTCGAGGTTGGCTGACAGAATACCTGGGGTGAAGAACTGGCTGATGCAGATCTATTTTATGCATGCTTCATTTTGCATAGCAAGTTGTTTTTAAGTTGATTTGTTAAACTTTGGCAATGACATCAAAGGATCCAAAAATGTGTTTAAGTGAGGAACATATGGCTTGTCATTAAAAATGTATCAAAGAGCCTCTCTCTCTTTTGTTGACATGAATGATCCCCTCATGTGACCTCCAGTCTGCTGGTTGGCACTTACATGCAAGTGAATCAGCATGCTGTTAGCAATTACCTCAGTGATATTTACAGCATTTTAATGTCAGTTGTCTATATGTAAATAGAATTTGTGAGAAACTCAGGATGCCAAGGCTTCTTTCTCCCACTAAAGCAGAGCTATTCCTTGAACGCACCAGAACGCTTCCTACACCTTATATAACTGCCAAAAATATCATTTGTTTGAAATTGCTTTATGACAAAATAATGAGTCTGTCAAAGATGAGTGGTCAGAAAAACAATTTTGTTCTCCTACACAATTAGAGTGGAGTTTATAGTGTTGGACAGTGATATCAATCTCTGGCTATTCAGAATTAAATTTGCACATTGAAAAGAATTGTATTCTTGTGTATGCCCTAAACACGACATTTAGGCAGTAAACATTCTCACAGGTTGGATTGGAAAGATGAAAATCAGCTGAGCTGTAGAAACATCAGGATGTAAGTTTCCAAATATAGATAAACGTTGTGGAGAGTTGGTATTCACTTTCACAGGCTCAGCTCTGACAAGGTGGCTGCCATAATGACCGATAAAGAGAGAGTTTGGAAAACTGCTTTGTCATCAGATGTAACAGACAGATGAAACCACTCCCTTTGGGCAGACAGCCAGTGTGGGGCCTCTCTCTCCCCCTTTTTCTTCTAATTGCTGGTGGAGCAGTCAATAGCTTATTGAAGGGTTATGAAGATGTGGGAAAGCATTAAACCTTGCCATAACCTCTTATTTTAAATATATGCAGTACGAGACTTATGTTTTGTCTTTAACATCTGCTTTATTCTTACATGGTGTACAGTGGGCTACTGAGTATATCCTGGTCCATTTGCAGCATTTTACCTACATTCTGATAGCTCATTTGTTTGTTCGCTCTGCCCCTCCCCCCAACACACCCAAACACATTGTTGCATGGTGTGCCAGAGGTAGCTGGATTTCTTTATATAAAAAGTTATGTGCATATACAAAAGTTTGTGAAGCACTTTGGATTTCTTTGGACTTAAAAAAAACTGTAGACATGAAATTTTATTATAATCATCTAACACTTGCTTTGTAAACAGGATGGGAAAAGACTTTCCAGTTTCTATTACATGTCTTCACATATTCTGTCAACTGTATCTGTACAAATACTCATGAAGGAAGTAGGTCCGAGAAACACTTTCACCCTCCCTTCTCTCCTTCCAGCACTCAAGTCTTTCCTATTGCTCTTCTGTGAATTCCCTGCAGTTTATCAATGCATGCATCATGAAATGCCCAGAACTAACTGCAGGATTCCAAGTGCAGTCTCACTAGAGCAACATAGAAAGAGAATATAGACCCCTTCTCCAGAATGTGATGTTTCTCTGTGTACAGCACACAACTTCACTGGCTTTTTTTTTTTTTTTTTGGTAAGCATAATATATTGAAAACTCATGTCTAATGTGCTGTCCACTATTATATTTTGGTCTCTTTTAGTATTATTGCTATCTAGGTTTCACCCTCTCACTGAGTAGGGGCCTGTTTCTCACATTGGTTGTTAATCAGGAGTAACTCCACTGAAATCAGTGGGGTGACACTGGCATAAAGGAGAAGAGAATCAGACCTTATGTTTTTCAGATTATCTGACTCACAATTTATTATTTTTCTGCCAGTGTTTCTACTGTCCGGGTCAGGTTGTATGATTTCATTGATATTCACTACTCCCAAATTAGTATCCTCTTCAGATTTCATTTAGCACACAGTTTAGTCCCATTTCTAGATCATTAACAATGGTGTTCCAGAAGATCAGACTCAACACTGACATTATCCCTGCAACAGTACTTCATTAAAGATCCTTCCGCAGAGCAATACAATGCCATTAGTCTTTGGGTTTCTCTACGTGGCCCAACAGCATGGACTACAGGGGTGTGACCTGCAGGCGGCACAAAAGCGTTGTGTAGGCCTGTGTAGATCCTGTTAGCGCAAACTCAAAGATACCTAATTTGTGATAATGTAGTCCAATTTCAAACAGGACTACATTAATGCAAACAACATACCTTGTAGTTCTTGTTAGCAGAGTCTACACAGGGCAGTTATAGCACAAAAGTTTAGCGCAGTCACAGTTCACACCACAGTAGTTCACAATGTGGGGCTGGGTAGACAAGCCCTTTATCTTTTGTTTCTGGTACAGTTTTTCAGCTAGTTTTCCAATCACGTGAAAGTGTACCAGAAAGTATTTTCTACAATCCAAATATGCTATACTTGCTTCATCCCCTTCATATTTATGGTATCATTGTGGCAGGAAAAGCAGTCAGTTTTTTCTTACATGATTTATCCTTTATAAACGTATTGCTACTTATTGCAGTCATGATTCCTTTATCCTCTAGATGAGGTGGTGATCTTTTTCATGTGATAGTTGTTCCTGTATTTCACTTGGGCTATCCTCTGAGCACTAACTCATTTCTTCTTCTTCTTCTTTTATTTTTTTGCCTTTCTCCTTTTCCTGAAAGCCTTAATTGTTTCTGAATATTCATCTTTTTGACTCTCCTTTTTATAATACCAGTTGTTGTTTTTTTAACCTCTGATCTTTAAGTAATCCTTCATGAAGTCACATTAGCCACTTCTTGTTCCTTGCAGCCTTCTTCAAGGGAACTGTAGACAGTTCTGTCTGAATAACTGTGGTTTTCAGGATTCCTCAACATTGCCTACGCTTTATGTTTAATTATCAATGTTATCTGTATCACAGGTCTTTATGACTGTCTCCGCTCTGCCCCCATATATTCACTCAGCCCCCTCAGCACTCTTGAGACAGTTTTCATTTCCAGTCATTCAACATTCAAATTTGTTACTGCTTCTGTAATCCAATTAGAATCACTGATCCTAGAATTTTACTATCTCTCTTCCTATTTTCTACTCTTCCCTTTTCCTGTAATCATTTGGTGCTTGTCTGAGATTTTCTTTCATATGTAGATACTACATTATTATATTGTGATTTTGTGGGTGATTCTACGATGAGGGTTTTAAACACATGCACTGGACAAATTCTCAGCTGGTGTAAATCTGCATTTTTGTATCTGGCACCTATATATGTATTATGGCAGAGATTGTAATGCCACGTATAGTTAAGGTTGCCCAACACTGCAGGGGGGGAGTTGGTCAGAGCTGGAGGCTTGTCGGAAAAGAAGGTGGTGGGCTGGAGTTGTAAGATGTGCAGAGAATGAGAAATAGGAATTGCAGGAAGAAAAAAGATGGTCTTATGGTTAGTGCAGTTGAATGCCGCACTCTCTTTGCCTCTGCCAGAGTTCCTGTGTGTGTGCTGGGAAAGTCACTTAAATTAAAATGTTCAGAGTTGCCCCATACTTATGTGTTCCTTATTGCCTGGGTACCCAGTGTGAGATACTTAAGGCCAGATTTGCAGAAGTCCTGAGCACTCACAACTATAACTAAAATCAGTTGGAGCTGTGCCATGAACATGTAAGTGCTATAAAAATGCTAAGTACTCTGAAAAATCAGTTCATAGATAGGCTCAGATTGGCCACCCAACAATTAGTGGACACTTTTGACCTTAATATTTCTGGGCTTCAGTTCCCCATCTGTGAAATGGGGATAATAATACTTCTTTATCTCAGAGGAATGTTATGAAGGTAAATTCATTAGTGTCTGTGAAGCACTCAGATACTATGGAAAGAGCACCATAGAACTGTCCATGAGGAAATGCATAATTTTGTATTCAGTACAGGGGCTGGATGGTGTGCATTAAATAAGGCCTGGTGCCATACACTGAATGAGGTGGATAAAAAATATTAAATAACTGCTCATTCACTGAAAGAGGCAGGAATTTTGTGGAATAATAGTATGTCATTAAAGACTCTATCGTAATGCATGTACACAAAGGGGCCAAATTAAGGCTACACAGCATTTCCTATCTCTTGAATGCTTGACTTTGTAACCTAAACATTTTTTTAACATAGCAGTTTTGGATGTACTACATATATAGAGGACACCATCAAAGAAAGGTGCTAATGTTGTATGAAAAAAGGTCCCTTAAGCAAATTAGCACTACAATAATTCACTGCATGCAGTATGTATATGCAGGACACAGCTCATAATTAAATACTGTTTGCTTAACAGTCTCTCTTCTTATTCTTTTTTCAGTCGTGTTTAAAAAAAGATTTTTTTGCAAATTTTAATTTAAAAGGTGTTGATTATATTTCCAGCTAGAGTGAGCATTGTTTAAATAACAAGCAATTCACTCTGTCTCCTTTCTAACAGTGAGTAGAATGCATACAGCATCTTCTGTATTGCAAATTCTAGTGGCTTTTCTCCAGCTGCCACTTAAGGCAACTGCAAGTTTGTTTTACCCTGGGGATGTGTGTGTGTGGGGCCACTTGCTTCAGGTCATATGCCTTTTAAATGGAAGTCAGCTTGGCAGCTGTTAATTTGCACTTGTTAAAAATCTTGGCTATTCCATGTGCTGCTTTGCTCTAATTACTGGGCACTGTATGGAACAGGTAACAAATGCCCACATTAGAACCTTTTAAATCACTGGATTTATAATCATTAGGAAAACAAAGAACCAGAGTTGCTAAATACTAGTTTCCTTTCCAGGGCCAATAACAAGGAGATTTTACCCATTTCTGACATCTACTGGAAAGAAATAACGATGCCTTAGTGTCTCTGAAACTAGCTTTTTCCATTCCTGAAAATACCAACTATTTTAAAAACAATGTCGTTCAAATTCTAATTCATTTAATGGTTTTTATAAGAATTGCGGTTAGTTTATTTCCCATTTTGAAAAAAACACTTCTACCAAATTATTTTTTCTGCTCTTCAGGTACTATAATGTTGTCAAATTAATTGTCCTTTCTGAGCAATTGGACAGTGCTTAGTACAATACAAAGTAATAACTTGCCTCTTCAACAAGTAAGTTGGCTTCTACAATTTTACATTCAAATATGATGTGGGTAACATATTTTTGTGGATATTGCATATCCGTTGGTACCTGCTATATATCTCTATCTTATCCACAGCCATAAAAGCAGGACCTTAGCAAAAGTTTTCCAAACATATGTAATGCAGTACTTCTTGTTTTGTGTAAACATTTTCTTTCAGAGTAATTGGGCTTATTTCCTCGAGACTTTCTAATTACTAATTTATCATCCACTGAATCTGTGTTTCAGAACCTGGGAATTCACACTAGCTCTCTGAGAACATTTTTTCTGGCATCTCTGGTACATTTAAAGCACCATTTTATTGGTTGTATGTATAAAAAAAATACATCTAAAAATGTTTGCATTTACTGTATAACCGTTCCTTATTAATAAAGAATGGGTATTGTAGAGTACATTTAATGGAAAACCTGTGCTTGAGATGTGACTCTCATCTCACTTTGGGCCAGATCCTGCAAAGATTGAAGCTCATGACTAATTTTATCCATGTGACTAGTCCCACTGAACTCTTTGCAGGATGATAGACCAGTGAAAATTAGAAGTAACTCCATTGATTTCAGTGGAACTACACCAGTGTAAAAATGGTGTAAATAAGAGGAGATCGGCCCCTTGGAGTTCAGGTGAAGCTATTATTGTCAAAATGCTGCCAAACAGCAGGATTCCACAATGTGGCATTTATGCATGAAACCAATTTAAGCTAGATAGATTTCTTTGGAGACATGTTAAAACAATAACACCGCAAAGTTAGAGAGAAATATATTGGTTGCCATAAGGAGTATTTTAGTACGATCTTAGTAGTCTGACATCAAATGTCAACTTGACATAACACCCTACCTTTTCTCTGATAGGTGCAAGTGTAACCTTCATGCCACTGGCTGTAAAGAAGAAAACAAAAAATTGTTTTGTGAATGTGAGCACAATACTACAGGCCCAGACTGCGGGAAATGCAAGAAGAATTATCAGGGTCGACCTTGGAGTCCTGGCTCATATCTGCCTATTCCTAAGGGCACAGCAAATATCTGTGAGTAGTTTTGTACAACAAGACACTATACGTCAATATAATTATAATTCTGGTCCATATATTGATTGTGAGGGGAGAAAAATAGTGCTAGCCAAAGTTTGTCATTTATTTGGGATCCAAATGTGAAACAAATCGATGTCTATAATTTGATGGAAAGATAAAAATATTTAATTGCAAGTCTGGATTAAACTCTGCCCTCATATGCACGTAAACAACTCTGCATGAGAACGGTGTGTTTGCATTCCAGGGCAGAACTTGGCCCCCTACAATAAAATTAAGTGCTATCGGGGTGGCGGAAGCACCCTAAAAGTGGGGGGGCACTGGCGCCCGAACCGTGGCCCCCATCAACTGAGGCCCTGTCCCCTGCTCATTCTTCTCCACAAGACCCTGCCCCCCCCACTCTTCTCCCCCTACTACCTCCCTCACTCTCCCCCCCCACACTACCTCCCTCATGGCCAGTAAAAAGTGGGGGGCCATGGCCTTCTGGTCCCTCCCTGTACCACACTGCGGATCTTTGTTGCATGTTCTCCACTCTGTTTCCGCGCATGGAATTTTCATTAGAGATCATGTGAAGGGTAGGAGATACACAGTGTAAACTGGAGAGAATTTTTCCCTAAATATGTAGAAAATAATTGAAATGACAGAGTTGGAGATTTTGGATTGTTGTTGTGTTGTGAATGGGGCAGATGTTTTCATAAATAAATTTCTTCAAAAATTTTGATGCAAACATGGATACAATAAGATAAGTATGCCATAGTATGGTGCAATTTGAAGGTCACAACTTTATTGAAAATCCTTAACCAATGAGGAACCACTCCCCAAACTACCCAGCAGGACTGTATCAGTGCAGATTCCAGCTGGGAACCAATGTCCCCGGTACTACAATCCTGGAAGGCATGAGGGCAATAACGCTTTACATGAATCCCTGCCCAGGGATTCGGGCTGGAAGCCAAAGCCGCAGACCATTCTCCTCCTTCACATAGGAAGTAAGAGAGATGAGATAAGGGGAACATTCTACATTGTGTGAGACATGGTGGAAGCGTACCCACTTATGGTGCATCATTGTGCTCTTGGCCCATGGGTTATAGGGACCTCACATTGGACCCACTTCCTCCACCCAGCAGTGAGGGGGGGGAAGGGCTGGGTATTCCCATTGCCTACAGACCCATAAAAATGCACCCTGGCTCGTGAGGTCAGCCTTTTTTTAAGGTTAAACTTCAGACTAAGTCTTTGTGACCTTGGTGGGTATAATAATAGGTTTTAAACACTGTGAAGGAAAATTTCAGATTTTGAGCTATATTCTCTGCTTTGATCCAGATTCATTTATACACATGCAACCTCTTTGATTTGTGTGGGATTGCCAGGATATAGGCAGTGAAGGCAGAATGTGACCAGTTGTGTCTGTATATTTCTAGCTCAACACTGGCATAATTGTATCGTAATGCCAGTTGTATCGTAATGGTGGTTAAGCATCTTACACTGGCATAATTGCCAGTGTAAGATGCTTAACCACCATTACGATACAACTTTATAGGCCATCTACTCCTATTTGCTTGATGTTATTGAGAGTCATGTGCACAGACTGTAGACAGGATATGGAGAAAAGGGGCATGAAAACAAAAATACAGGCATCTATTCTCCTATTTATGCATTCTGGAAATATACAATAACTCAGTTTCCTCTAATTCAAGTTATGCACTTAAATCCCTATGAGGAAAAGAAATAAACGAAATCATCAAACCTTTTGGACATCACTTACTAGCTGCTTTAGAAAAAAGGCTGGCATTTTGCCCCGATTAAAAGCAAAAAGCTGGTTTTAGAATATAACCATTCACTGAAAAATTATTTAGAAGAAATAGAGTTATGTACTGCAGTTGAATGAAAAGTTTAAAAATCAGCAGCAATGTGCAATGCTTCAAATGTTATCTAACACTTCAAAGCAGCAGCAGGGAGGAATCAAAACTCAAAAATGAATATCACAGGAAGCAGGACCTTATCAAGTTAAACCTGAGAGTAATAGACCAAGTAACAAACCATGAAGTGTGAGGCATGAAATTATGAAAAATTCTTACCAGGTAGAAAAAATGAACCTTCAAAAAGAAAAGGGGAGGGGTACTTTGTAAGAATATTCTCATTTTTCCATGTTGTAGAAAAAGTGATGGTCTAACTATGTCCGGCAAAATTTTGAGAGCCACTGTTTTTGATCACACGCTCTCTACAGGCTTCATTCAGCATCCCAACTCCAAAATAAAATTGCTGTGCTTGAGTCTAGGGGTAAAATACATCGGTGTGTGAAATCAGTGTTCCCTCTACCTCCATATTTGCTGTGCCATTTATGTAATTGTACGTCAACTGAGCATGTGCCAGCAAAACAATGGCATTGGCACTTGGTATAGATTACTGACTAGCGCTGGTTGGAGAAACTTTGATGGAATCATATTCCATCAGAATGTGCAGTTACATCAAAATGTTTCTTGAAATTGGGTCAAATTTCCCCCAATTTTATTTGGAAAAAAAAAAAAGTCCCAAAAATTCCAACAGAAACAGGTGTCAAAAAATCCTGTGCTGACATTTTCTGAACAAAACATTTGCATCTTTTGTTTTGATTTTTTTTATTTTGAATTATTAGTATATAATACAAAATTTAAAAGTTAAAATTGAAATGAAATGTTTTGAAGGGCTGGAAATGAAAAAAATGGAATTTTCCTTCGAAGAGAATTTCAGTTTTTTTTAATCTTTGCTCCAATTTGGAACAAATGCAAAGTTGAAAATCTCTAAATCCATCATGAAATAAAACTTCTGTCCTTCACTTAGCTCTACTGCTGAAACCATCACAGCCAGCTTTTGTTCATGAAACTTAATAGATCAGTCTACCATAGTCTGAATTTTGGGATAATCCTGTTTTCTATGTTCTTAATTATCATCAATTGGGTTTTTTTCTTGACTGTGAAAAATATTTCCCCTCTTTGCTTTTGTTCCTTGTGAAAGGGCATTGGTTAGTCCATCACTTACTGGAATGACTGATAACTCTGTATTTACTGCTGCTTAACATTTCGAGTTCCATCCTGTTGACTCTTTTGTGTCTCCTGATGCTGTCACATGCCATAGTCAGTTTTGTTATGCAACATGTTTTGACACTCCAAGTGATCTTACCATATTTCCCACATGCCTGCTATAGAATAGCTTTTCTAGTCAGCAGCCACAAACGTCTGACAGCCATTGGTCTTTTCTTTCTCCAATTGTTTAGGTTTTCTTTCACATTCAGGTGTTACCTACTTTGCTCAGTTGAATAATGGTATCTAAGACTATTTTGGGTCCTAGCCACCAAAATTTATCCCATCAGTGAATAAACTGCACCAAACAGTCTGGACACTTCAGAATTACACATCTCCCTACTTCTGCCAGTCCTTCTCCCAGATCATAGTGTCACATGAAATGAGGGATTGATCAGGACAACATGGACCTAGGTTCCTTCCCAGGCAACAGCCAGCCATAAGCAGCTTGCTAAATTACATCTGCACTGGGACTCTCTCTGACAATAGGACCTGGATGTCAGCAATACTGCCTTAATCCTTCTCTGCCTCATAACTCTTTTTACTTGCAATGTGGCACAGCTGTCACAGAGAGGGGTTTTGGCAGAAGATATGACACTTGAGATAGTATGCTGATTTCTCATCCAAACTCATCTGTTTGGCACCCATTCCTATTAAAATGTGATGATATAGTGCCATTTTAATGGAGTGATATGAGTGAAAGGGGCCAAGAGTTTGTATATTAGCAGGATTCCTAGTCATGTCCCTAAATAGCTACCCATCTTGTTCATGCATGCCCACAATTAGAGCAAGATCCCATTCCTATTCCTTGTCAAAGCTAAATTAGCTTCACTGAAGTTAGTATCTGAGGTTGGCTCAAGTGACTGGAAGTAGCTTTCTAAAGAGATCCTACTTCGATCTGTAGGTTGGAAGAAGCCTTTGTGGTATGATACTGATATGAAGTATGGGAACCACGCCTGCTTGAAGAGCAGTGTTGTACAATGATGATAGATCCATGATAGGCAGGAAAGATGAGAAAAGTGGAGTAAAATGTTACAAAATAGAAATGCTTCCTGTTGTTCTCAGCATGTACAACTTACTGAACTTGGCTAGCTCATGAGGACTTAGAGCAGGTAGTAAGCCGCAGAGAGAAGTTGGAAGACCTGATGAAGGGAAAAGAAAATAAATTGCAGTGTATTTGAGCTGGGGCATTCAGGGAAAGAGAAATGTCAGGATAAACTGCAGTTGATAAACTGCCTTCCCTCATATTAGACATCAACTTTAGTGGTTAATAAAAGGTTCCAGATTCACACTTGAAAATGATACACTGTAGGTAACATTTGCTATATTTTTTTAAAGTGTGACTTGCAAAATTATTCTAATGCACTGTTCCCTCTCCACTAAGCCTTTGCAGTTGTTTTTGATAGTTATAGTGACACCTACTGCTGGGAGATGGAATACTTCAGTTTCCCTGACTGACTTGAAACAAATCTGTTTACATAGGGTAAAATAAACTGCAGCACTAAACAGTCACTAAATTCTAGCATAAGAAAGCAAGGTAACTGTTGCACAAATTATTAAGAGTTCGAGAATGGATTGTGTTTTATTTGTGGCTTCCAAAAGTTCTTCATGCATTGTGCTTTCTTAGAAATAAAGTATGCCCAGGCATAAAGTATGCCTCTACACACCCAAAACTCCCATTAACCTCAGTAGGAGCTTCCTACATATAGAGACTGAAAGACTGGGCCTGAGAGACTGAACCATCAAGGGAAAAGGGCTTATGTTTTAAAACAGGGGCAGGCAAATTTTTTGGCCTGAGGGCCACATCGGGTTTCACAAATTGTATGGAGGGCCGGTTAGGGGAGGGGGTCGTGACCCGGCCCCCACCTCCTATCTGCCCCCCCTCCCCGGGACTCCTGCCCCATCCAACCCCCCCTGTTCCCTGATGGCCCCATCCACACACCCCCTCTCCCTGTCCGCCCCTGGACTCCCATCGCCCCATCCAACCCCTCCTCTCATTCCTGACAGCCCCCCCGGACCCCTGCCCCCATTCAATTCCCTGTTCCCCCCCCCCGACCCCTATCCACACCCCCACACCCTGACCACGACCCTGAACTCCCCTGCCCTCTATCCAACCCCTCCCCTTGCCCCGTTACTGTGCTGCCGGGAGCACCGGTGGCTGGCAGCGCTACAGCCACGCCACCCGGCTGGAGCCAGCCACGCCGCTGCTGCCACGCAGCTCAGAGCACTGGGCCAGGACCGGCTCTGCAGCTGCGCTGCCCCAAGAGCTCACACCCCCGCCGCCCAGAGTATTGCGCCGGCGGGGGAGCGAGCTGAGGCTGCGGGGGAGGGAGGACAGTGGGGGAGGGGCCGGGGGCGAGCCTCCCGGGTCAGGGCCGGACGGTCCTGCGGGCCGTAGTTAGCCCACCTCTGTTTTAAAACACTGCTCAAATATTTTCTCATGCCTGTTCAAATGAAATAGACACACATTTCTAGTGATATTTCTTGGAGGAGCATGAACACAAAATAAGTGATAATCTTCACATACACCACTCTCTTGCAGTGAATTAAAAAATTGTGACTTTCTAAAGCAAACAAATGCAATTTTTACAGTAGCAGGAGTTCTAGGGCTATTACAGGGAAACGCATAAGCCAGGTTTCCTGAGAAATGTATGTTTTGCTGTGTGTAGTCCTCTGGCTCAATAGAAGTTTGAAAACACATGATCATAACTAATCAGTCCCCTTGGAGGATTAGAAGAGGCAAGTTTCTTACAGCATCTCAGGATTTTCAATCACTAGGAAATTTAGAGCTTCTAAAATTGATGCTGAAGTTATGATGCTGTAATCATACCTCCACAGGGGATTTGAAAAAGGAAAAAAGACTCACTGCCAGGTCATGCTGCAGTACAGATATTCTAGCAAAGCATCAGATGCGGAACTTAACAGCCCTGAACTGACTCCTTGGTACAGGATCCAAATTTAGTTCACCTCCAGGTGTTAAAACATGCACTGTGGAATGCTCCAATAACAGGAAAGCATCCTTTTCAAGAAAGATTCTGATATAGTTAATAATCAGCTGTTACTATCAATCTAGGGTTACCATATTTTAGCAAGCAAAAAAGAGGACGGGAGGAGCCCTAGCCCCGCCCCCATCCTGCCCTAGCCCCGCCCCTGCCCCTCCCACTTCCCGCCCCCCTCAGAACCCCCAACCCTCCCCCCTGCTCCTTGTCCCCTGACTGCCCCCTCCTGGGACCCCTGCCCCTAACTGCCCCCCAGGACTCCACCCCCTACCTAAGCCTCCCTGCCTCTTGTCCCCTGACTACCCCCTCTTGAGACCCTCCCCCCATCCTAACTGGCCCCCTAGGACCCTACCCCCTACCTGTACCCTGACTGCTCCAACCCTTATCCACACCCCCACCCCCAGACAGACCCCTGGGACTCCCACGCCCCATCCAACCACTCCCCACCCCCTGACAGCCCCCCCCCAGAACTCCCGACCCATCTAAACCCCTCTGCTCCCTGTCCCATTGACTGCTCCGATCCCTCTCCCCACTCCTGCCCCCTGACAGCCCCCCCCAGAACTCCCAACCCCCCCCCCCTCGCTCCTTGTCCCCTGACTGCCCCCTCCTGGGACCCCTGCTCCTAACTGCCCTCCAGAACCCCACCCCCTACCTAAGCCTCCCTGTTCCTTACCCCCTAACTGCCCTCTCCTAAGACCCCGCCCATAACTGCCCCCCAGGACCCTACCCCCTACCTGCCCAAAACCTTATCCACACCCTCCCCCAGAAAGCCCTCCCCGAACTCCCGACCCCCCCCCCCCCGGTCTCTTGACTGCCCCATCCAAAACCTCCCTGCCCCTTCTCCGACCCCCTGGCCCCCTTATTGTTGGCCTTCGCCTAATGTCTCTGTGAACTTGCTCAGGAATGGCCTGAGCCGTTCGTCCCAGCACGCTCGTCCCGGCAGGCTGGCTGGCAGGGGAGGAGGAGTGGGAGAGGAGCTCCAGACTGCCGGAGGCGATCTGCGAATGCAGGGAGGGAGGGAGTGATCTCTGCTGCAGGGGAGAGAAGGAGGGGCTCTCTCTGGCTGTCGGAGCCTCATGTAAGTGGCACCATCCGGCCGGCTGTCCTGTTAGCCACGCGCGCTCTGCATGGGGGGAGGGGAAGTCCGGACATTTACAAATTCCCCCCGGACGCTATTTTTAGCTCAAAAATCTGGACATGTCCAGGGGAATCCGGACAAATGGTAACCCTAATCAATCCATCTTTGAAAACAATTGTTTATTGGTTGATATATACTTTATACAAACCTGCAAAAGAATTCTAAAACTTATTTTCTGTGTGAGCATCTGATTTTATTAAATGTTGTCATTTTCTTTACTGTGTAGCTAAAAAAGTTAAGTATAATTTTTCTTCGATAGGCAATAGAGAAAAATTTGAGATTTCATAAAAATCAGATGAGTGATAATTGGAGAAATCCAAGTTATAAGCCTTTAAAAGGAAAACTCCAGATATTTTCTATCAAATATTGTGCGTATATGTATATATATTTACAGTGAATTTGCTTCTAACACAGGTCAAATCTAAAAATATAGATATTACTAGAGAGCTATCTGTGGCAGTACATGGTTCTGAGCTTTACTTATGGAGGTTGCTAATTTCCCTGTGATCAGATTAACTGACAGAGAGAATCTCTTTCCCATTGATTTCAGAGGGGAAAGCATTCAGATATGAACACTGTATTTAGTTAAATTTAAATGTGTTTTAAAGCGGTGTATAGGAAAATGCAGTTTTGTTATAAATTAACTTGGTTTTGTTTACTTTTTATATTTAGATGAGGAGTGGGAGTTCTATATCAAGATAGATAATGGGTCTGATTCTCCATCACTCTACAGCCTATTTGCACCATTCCACTGGTGTAAAGGGGCCAGAATCCCCGTGAATCAGACCAACTAAATATTCTCCCAGTGACACAGAAGCTTTAGGCCAGACTCTCCCCAGAAGCCCTGCCATGGGAATGTGGTTGTCTCTCCACTCCAGCTATTCCTGGATGCCAGAATGGCCCATTAGTGCCACAGACAGGTGCATAGTAGAGCAGCCATAAGGTGCAAACTCCTACATAACCCCAGGATCAGCACACACACACACACACACACAAAAAAGGTACCTTAAACTTTCCTTTTGCTCATCACCTTAAGTGCTTGCAGCAAGCACAGCTCAACCAAAAAATCAAGTCTAATATATGCCTCCAGAACTCCTGACAATTCATGTTACTATAAAGCAGGGGTTCTCAAACTTCACTGCACTGCGACTCTCTTCTGAAAACAAAAATTACTACAGGACCCCAGTGCACTGTGTTACTCTGAAACAGTTAATATTTTAAATAAAAAAATGCACTACAAGACCATATCTACAAAAAAGTAGCCACTAAATATTTAAATTCACAAGATAATCTTTATATCCAGCAGTAAAAAATAAATATATACCTCAGGGGACGGGTATGCTTGTATTGATGAACACAAATCCTCGAAGGGGGCCCTGTGTGGCTGAGATAAAGACAGAGGTCATCTTCAACAGTGAGACAGGCCCTGTATTTGTTTTTCAGTAAGGTCAGTGCTAAAAAGCCAGCTACACACAGGTAGGTGGACAAAAATGGCCTAAGCACTTTCAATGCTGCAAATGACAGCTCTGGATATTCTTCTCACACAGAAATCCAGTAGTTAGCAAGAGGCTGTTCAGAAATCTCAGCATCAATGTCTCATCACGGGAAAGGTCCATTAATGTTTCTTTCACTGTAAGTGACATAACAGCACTTCTACATTAAAGGGATTTCTAATCCACACCTCTGTTTTCTGATCCTTTTCAGGGAAGTACTCCTGAAACTGCAGTTTAAGGCTTTCCAGGTGGCTGATGATAATGGGTTGCAAGTCATGCTTTGGCAAGGCATTTTCATCCAAAAAGTCATCCAGTAAAAAACCCCTTCAAAATTGCCAGTATCCACACACATACCATAAGGAAAGTTTCTTGCTCCAGCTTTCAGTTTTGTCAGTGAGAGAAGTGAGGTATTGAACTCAAATATTTAGGCATTCAAAAATGTCTGCCAGGTAAGCTAGCAAAGCAAGCCACTTGGTATCTGCAAACTTTTCGGCCAGCAGGGAATCTTCATCTGAACTCAAACAAACATTTGAGAACCTTTCCCCAAGACAGCCACCAAACTTTTCTGTGATGAAGTAACTGATGGTGCTCAGCTCCCATCTCACCACACAAAACTCCAAACAGATATACACTTGTTGAGCTGCTCTTGATTAAGCTGACTATGCGAACAGCTTCATCATGAACTTGTTTTAGAACAGGTGGCTTTTTGTTGTTGTTGCAACTAGGGCTTGCCTGTGTATAAAACAGTGCATCCAAACTGCTTGCGGGGCAACAGCCTGCACTCGGGTGACTGGCCCGCTGTTTTTTCCAGTTTTTGCACAAATACTGTCACTGCAAATTCCTACACAGCACTGCCATTCCAAGCCAGAACCAGAAACAAAAGCATCAAAAAGTGCAAAGAGCTGTTCCCATGTAGCACGCTGTAGTAATGGCCGGCAGAACAGAAATTCCTCTTGGAGTTTTTCATCGTTCTCAAATTTTACATATGTCAGCACCTGAACAGTCCCCGACACATCTGTTGTTTCATCAAGTTGAATGGGAAAAAAAGAAGTTTGCTTGATTTTGGCAATCACTTGTTCAGTCACATCATTTGCCATACTGTGAATACACCTGGCAATAGTGTCATTAGACAGGGGAATTGAATCAAGTTGAGTCGCTGCACCTTGCCCCAATATAATCAAATCATTCCTTGGCACATGGCAGAAAACAAGCTTCTCCAGTAGAGTGTGGTTTCCCAGTTTTACTTATCCAGTATGACACAGCAGAAGATGCCTCAAGGGCTCTCTCATTTGTTGTAGCTGCCAAGCTCAGTACTCTCTTCTGGCCCTGTAGCTCTCTCAGCTTTCGCTGGAAAAAAAAAATCAAGTGGTTTTGTTTGAATAGAACTGCACCATGTCTCCAAATGGGTGCCACATTTTAGATGGTTTTAAGCTCTCCTTTGCCAGAACTTCACCATACACCAGACACTGTGGCCATGGCTCCCCCTCAAAATCAGCCCAGTAAATCCCTATTCCAAATATTTCTAATTGTTTTTTCGGTTTCTTGGTATTTTACTGCTGCTTAGATCCTCATTGTGAGCTCTTCTTTTGCTGCAAGTGGCAACTGACTCCCATTCATTGCCTCCCTTTCCTCCACCTTTCTTCAGAAAACAGTCCCTTGCTAAAATTATTTCTACAGCAACTTTTCAAACTGGCTTGAACTACAAAACGTGCTGATTCCTTGCTAGGTGCTGAGTAGAGGAAGTGATGCACAGAGCTGGGGTTAAGAGGTGGGAAGCAGGGCAACTAAGTTGCTCAGGCTTGAAGCCCTGCTGTGGAGGAGCTTGGGCTCTGGCTGTCAGCCCTGCCGTGTGCAGAGCTGAAATTTGTGGTATGAAACTCAGGGGGGCAGGTGCCCCCCACCCTCCCTAAATGCCCCCCCTGTGGCTTCAGTCTGAGCCCCATGATTGCAGGACTCAGGGTGGGGCTTTCTGCCCTGGCTCCTTGCCAGTCTAACGCTGGCCCTGACGACCCCCTTAAAACGGGGTAGCAACCCGCTTTGGGGTTGCAACCCACACTTTGAGAACTGCTGCTATAAAGCGTTTTCCTGTTATGTGCACAATTTATTTTTCTGTCTCCTTCCAGGGCCAAACATATTTTAGGAGACAGAGAAAAGTACACTGTCACTCAGAGCTTCTCTTTCCTTATTGAGAAATCTGTATGGAAATAGCAAAAGAAGCTTCTCAAATAGGGAATGTGAAAACAAGCTAACAAGATTAATGCAAAGTCCTTCAGGCAAGCAGTTACCTTGTTTTCATTACTCCTCATTGCTAAGGAAATGTTCATTGTTATTTTTCATTGAGATTTTTGAGATACAGTAAAGGAAGAGAAGTACAAATTAATAAGAAAACCTCTCCCTACTTGCAACTTGCCTTGGAGAGGAAGAGAAGGTGGGGGGGGGGGGTATGTGTGTATATTTTTGTGTGTGTGTACGTGTGTACACATAAAAGGAATATTAAATGCCATTTCACAGGGGAGCTGTGAGAATATTACCTGCCTTTTTATCTGTACAAGTCCCATCTGTGTATAAAGAAAATAAAACATGTTAAGTAAAAACATGACTAAACTGCCACACAGAAATGTAAATATATGTTACTAAAGCTCATCTAAAAATAATGTTCAAAAGTTGAGTTCCTTTTCTATTAAAACAATGGGAAAGAGATTCTATCATTGTTAATCTGTTTCCAAGAAAAGATGGCAACAGTGGAATGAGAGGTTTTTTATTTCTATAAATATAATTTTAATTTTTGCTTTAAAAATATCAGTGTTGTAGTCTATGATACTAATTATATGATTCTGAAATTTTGAAACATTGCTGGAGTTTCCCTTTAAACATCAGTTTATTTTCAGGAGGAGTAAAATACATTATTTTATAAATAGTGTTTGCATATGGAGCCCAGTCCTGAAAATTGCTGAGAGCCTTCTGTAAGGTGATACTCTGCACCTCGCATGACTGAGCACATAGAGTTTCCAAACAGAATATAAGACTTTTGGGGCACAATTCTTACAAGTGCCCAAAAAGCACTATCTGTAATTGAGGTGGGGAGTCACAAAGGAGCAATTTATGATTCCCTGACTCTGGAGCTAGTAGTGCTACATGGCCCCAGCCATGACATAATTTAGAGCTGCCTCAATATGTACTCCTTTTCCTCCCAGCCATGCTCCTAAACCAGACTGCCGTGTAGAATGTACAGGCAGGCCTCAACTTTATGATGTGCGATTTAAGATGAACACCACTTACAACGTTTCTGAATTGACATCCTGATTCGACTTACGACCATTGGTTTCGATGCTCAGTCCCAATAATGTGTATTGCAGTTCCAAGTTACAATGTTTCGACTTACTACGCAATTTTCAGGAACCAATTATGTCGTAAATCCAAGGACTGCCTGTATTCGATTGTGTATTCTACATCCCCAGTGATGCTGCCACCCTGGCAGAATCCCCAGCAGACTTGAGAAGCCCAAGTCTCTACTGGTGCAAAGAATCTGACAGTGCCTAGGATATAGCCATAATGCAGAGTAGGTTACTACCTAATATATGATAATGAAAATAATTATAATAAAATAAGCCTGATTCTGCAACCCTAGTCTACACTGAGAAATGCATACTCCTGCAAGTCATTCCCTTGAGTAAAGGTTGCAGAATCCATCCCATAGTTTCTCTGCATTAAGAATTTCAGGAAGGAATTTAAAAGGATAGTAGATGCTAATGGAGAAATAGATTTCTACACTATAATACCATGCCATCAAAAGTCAATAAAACTTATAAAAGGCAAACTGTTTAACTGAGATGATGCAAGTAGCAGGGATTTAAATACTGATCTGCAGTTTGTGGCTTTAGCCTATGGTCCTGTAAATAGTCTCATAGACATGTTTCACTTTAGCTAAGGAGAACTATATTGCAAGGAATATTGCACATCCACATTTTCTACAAAGTCCAGTCACACTCTAGAGTGGTTCTCCCACATTAATTCAACTTGAGAATTGAAGTGAGAGCAGAAAAATCAATGAGGGGCATGATCAATATGAGTGACCTAATGTGTTGTATTATTTTGCTCAATTAAATTTCTATTACATAGCTTAATCCAGACAACTGACAGGTAAAAGAGGAACAAAAATGATAGCTAGATAAAGTTAATCTAATAAAGAACCAAATGATTTTCAGCAGCCAACTGAAGCAGCTAATAATGCATCTAGCCCTGAATTAAAATAGTTTCCTAGATATACCGGATACATCATGGCCTGTATTTATTGTCCAGAACAGAAACCTAATAACTGTTTAGTATGAATACAGAATTGTTCTGAACTGCATGAAGTTATGAGAGCAGAAAAAAGCTGAATGTCTCAGAAATACTCCAAATGTCATTTTTGAACACAACAAATACCTTCCAAAATTCCCTGCAATCTCATATTAAAGAACCCAAAGCCTCTACAATTAGAAATAGAAGGCTTGCATGATGTATGTGCAAGTGCTTGATTCTAGCTGTTAATTGATACAGTATTCTGAAGTTTATGGAAGTATGAGAAAAGAAGTTCCAAATATTTGATGTAATGCTATAGCCTTTTAGACACCTACAGTAAACCACTAACTATGCCCTTTTTGCTCTCTTTTTCTACAGGTATTCCCAGTATTTCCAGTATTGGTAGTAAGTAATAAAAAGCAAATCTAGACTAGCTTTGCTATGTTATTCAGCTTCTTATCTCTATTTTCCCAACATCCATTTCTGTTGTAGATAATGTTTCACTGAAATGTGCTTTACGGTAAGGGGACTATATTATTGACTTTGAAATGCTGCATTTACATGTAACTGCATTATGTGATCAAAGAGAATATGATATGTAGCTCATGACAGTACATCTGTCTGAAAACACAGCTTCTTGATCAGGAAATAAAAGCATTAGCATTACAAATTGGAACATCAGGATGGCATTGGGTAGAAAAATATTATCAAGTACATTTTCTAAAACACCAAACTTTATTAATACCCAAGAAGAGTAGAGCCCTTAAAGCTATATATACAAATAGATAAATATAAGGGGAAATGGAAGAATGCACTAAAATGTATTTCTTTTTGTTTTTAATCTAGTGAATGTAGTGTATCAATCGGAGTCTTGGCTTAACCACGAGATCTTGCATGATCTAAAAAATAAAAAGGAGTCATATAAAAAATGGAAACTAGGACAGATTACAAAGGATGAATATAGGCAAACAACACAGGAATGCAGGGGCAAGATTAGAAAGGCAAAGGCACAAAATGAGCTCAAACTAGCTACAGGAATAAAGGGAAACAAGAAGACTTTTTATCAATACATTAGAAGCAAGAGGAAGACCAAAGACAGGGTAGGCCCACTGCTTAGTGAAGAGGGAGAAAAAGTAACAGGAAACTTGGAAATGGCAGAGATGCTTAATGACTTCTTTGTTTCGGTCTTCACCGAGAAGTCTGAAGGAATGCCTAACATAGTGAATGCTAATGGGAAGGGGGTAGGTTTAGCAGATAAAATAAAAAAAGAACAAGTTAAAAATCACTTAGAAAAGTTAGATGCCTGCAAGTCACCAGGGCCTGATGAAATGCATCCTAGAATTCTCAAGGAGCTAATAGAGGAGGTATCTGAGCCTCTAGCTATTATCTTTGGGAAATCATGGGAGACGGGAGAGATTCCAGAAGACTGGAAAAGGGCAAATATAGTGCCCATCTATAAAAAGGGAAATAAAAACAACCCAGGAAACTACAGACCAGTTAGTTTAACTTCTGTGCCAGGGAAGATAATGGAGCAAGTAATTAAGGAAATCATCTGCAAACACTTGGAAGGTGGTAAGGTGATAGGGAACAGCCAGCATGGATTTGTAAAGAACAAATCATGTCAAACCAATCTGATAGCTTTCTTTGATAGGATAACGAGCCTTGTGGATAAGGGTGAAGCTGTGGATGTGGTATACCTAGACTTTCGTAAGGCATTTGATACGGTCTCGCATGATATTCTTATCGATAAACTAGGCAAATACAATTTAGATGGGGCTACTATAAGGTGGGTGCATAACTGGCTGGATTGCCGTACTCAGAGAGTTGTTATTAATGGTTCCCAATCCTGCTGGAAAGGCATAACGAGTGGGGTTCCGCAGGGGTCTGTTTTGGGACCAGCTCTGTTCAATAACTTCATCAACGACTTAGATACTGGCATAGAAAGTACGCTTATTAAGTTTGCGGATGATACCAAACTGGGAGGGATTGCAACTGCTTTGGAGGACAGGGTCATAATTCAAAATGATCTGGACAAATTGGAGAAATGGTCTGCGTTAAACAGGATGAAGTTTAACAAAGACAAATGCAAAGTGCTCCACTTAGGAAGAAAAAATCAGTTTCACACATACAGAATGGGAAGAGACTGTCTAGGAAGGAGTACGGCAGAAAGGGATCTAGGGGTTATAGTGGACCACAAGCTAAATATGAGTCAACAGTGTGATGCTGTTGCAAAAAAAGCAAACATGATTCTGGGATGTATTAACAGGTGTGTTGTGAACAAGACACGAGAAGTCATTCTTCCGCTCTACTCTGCTCTGGTTAGGCCTCAGCTGGAGTATTGTGTCCAGTTCTGGGCACCGCATTTCAAAAAAGATGTGGAGAAATTGGAAAGGGTCCAGAGAAGAGCAACAAGAATGATTAAAGGTCTTGAGAACATGACCTATGAAGGAAGGCTGAAATAATTGGGTTTGTTTAGTTTGGAAAAGAGAAGACTGAGAGGGGACATGATAGCAGTTTTCAGGTATTTAAAAGGGTGTCATAAGGAGGAGGGAGAAAACTTGTTCACCTTAGCCTCTAAGGATAGAACAAGAAGCAATGGGTTTAAACTGCAGCAAGGGAGGTCTAGGTTGGACATTAGGATAAAGTTCCTAACTGTCAGGGTGGTTAAACACTGGAATAGATTGCCTAGGGAGGTTGTGGAATCTCCATCTCTGGAGATATTTAAGAGTAGGTTAGATAAATGTCTATCAGGGATGGTCTAGACAGTATTTGGTCCTGCCATGCGGGCAGGGGACTGGACTCGATGCCCTCTCGAGGTCCCTTCCAGTCCTAGAATCTATGAATCTATGAATTGATTCATAGATTCCAAAGCCAGACAGGGACAATGGTGATCATTTAACGTGACCTTGTATAACACAGGCCATAGAGCTAAACTAGAGAATATCTTTTAATTGACATCAGTGGACTCTAGCTCAGGCCTTGAACAGAATAAATAGGTTCTTTGTTGAGATTCATTTTATTGTATAAAATGAAAACATTTAAAACAGCTAATAAAATACAAAATTGCCTTTTTAAAAAAATCAGCTATTATAAATAAAAACAATGCAAAAAAATAAGAATATGGTCTTTGAGTCAAACCATCCTACAGTTGTGAAGCGGGTATAGTCATGGAATGATAGCTAATTAGAAATAAAGCGCTGAAGCAGAAAAGGTATCATTCAGTAGCTGAGTGAAAGAATGTTCCTGCACAGCCTCTGCTTTGCATAGGCTTTAGGCACAGATTTTGTGCTCTGCAGGTCTATCACAATTTTAGCAGTGTCAAAAAAAGATTTGCAATACCTGATATCTGGCTGAAAAGCAATATTCTAATAATTTGGATAAAGCAGCTGCCTTGCTTCTTATAAATGCGTGGTCAGGTCTTTCAATTTATAAATCAGTTCAGTTTACTTAAGCGCATGAACAGGCTTAGGCACTGATTTGTTAAGCACTAGACAGCATATTAAATGCCATCAAAACTAGCCTCTTTGTAAAGGGGAGTAGTGTTTCATGTCCATTTAGATGCCAGCTTAATCCTATGGCATCCAGTTTGCCACCTTAAATAGCAAAACAGCATCAACAACAACTTGCCAATGAAAGCCTTCAGTTTTGAGAGTCTAATTTTTCTGCTTTAGTGTCTCCCTCGACATTTGCCTCACTGCAAATGCACAATGATGTGCTACTTTCACAACCTTGACAATTGCATTTGCACATGTATTTTGTATCCAAAAAAGGAACTAAATAAAAGGCAATAAAAAGAGATTATCGGACTATTATTATCTGGAATCCCACAGTTGTAAGTAACAGAAATGGATAAATGGCAAAATAGCTTTTTGGAGCTCAGTTGTGCTACTGTTTGTCAATACTGTGTTGCATGGACTACATCGTTGTGATTTTCACTTTACGCTCCATACAGCCTTCTTCACCACATTCACCATCTCTGAGCATCAGCAGATGTTGGCCTTTGAATACTTAATAGGGAAACTCAAATATTTTTTTAATCAATGGTGACCTGAAAGGATGCATTGTTGACCTCTTAATTCTGTGAACTTTTACAGTGAGGTGATTAGTGTCATTTGCTTATTAAAATAGACAACATTCAGTTTAACATCCCTTAGGAAATACAGTAGTTACTGCAAGTCTGCGTATTATCTTAAATATATCTGGTATAGATGTCCTTTGAATGAGATGAGGCAGGGTTCAACAAATTTTCCTACCCATGTGGAATGCATGAAGCATGAGCACCAATTTATGAGTACACAAAGAGATGACTACATTGTTTGGCTTCTACCCACTACATTCCTCCTCCCCGACAGGGGTATTGAGTAGCTCGGGGGGAAAAGTGGCTGTTCATGGCACAATTTTCTAAAGGCCTTTCCTATATGATAGAAATAACAGAATTATTGTTAAACAATGGAGAGCCCTTGACTTCTTGATCCTACTCCACTATGTAACTATGTTTTAACAGAATTACAATCAATACTTAAAAAACAAACATGATTAATTACTTGAGGCTGCTTTAATGGATTCTGCATGATTTCTTCTCTTTTTGTCTATGCTAATACAATATTTGTGTTCATAAGGGTAGATTTCTGTCCTCAGCTGGGGACAGGAAATTATTCTCAGGTGACACCGTTTTTTGCCTGCTATGAAACAATAAACTGGTGTATTGGCTTTTGTATGCTTCAAGCTTTTCCCAGTTTAATACAGAAAAAATGAACACAAAACTGCCAACATACAAAGAAAATGTCACTGCAACAGATGTTCATGTAACACCCATAAGACTTTTACGATCAAAGCATGCCCAAAGAAAAATCAACGATGTATATATTTATCTTTGTGTACATATATGTATAATATGTGTTCTCTTTGATCTCAAAGCATCTCATATTAAAGCAGCACATCATTGAAGTTTAAACACAAAGAAAGAGTGGTCATTAAGTAAACATCCTTTCTGATCATCTACACACACAAAAAAATTAAACCAGAGCTTTCCCATTAAGGTCATTTGTACCTGCTGTTGTCTATCAATTGAGTAATAGGTTCTTTGGTCATTTCCAGCATACTTGATTCCAGTGCTGGTCTTTACAGCATTTTTCAGCCGTGGCTGGAAAAATATTGGTGAGATTGTTAGCAATTTATGAATCCCAAAACCATTTCATAATTATGTAAGCTTTTATGATCAGTTATGCCTTCATCCAAATTTGTAAATATTATACAAAAAGTTACTCTGACTTACTTTAAACAATAATTGTATGTAGGCAAATATATCAAAATGTATTTTATTGTGACCAAATAGCAAAGTTATTAGCTTGTACCTGTATGCCTGACTTTAAAAAACTTTAATCTTCTATCAGATAACTTCTATCCTTATTCCTGTGGAGCATAATTTCACTAATTATGCTAAACAGTTTGTTATAAAGAGTATAATTAGACATGGGATAGGATTGACATGATGTGCAAATAGCTTTGTGTGGGTGATTATCACCTCTGAAGCCTGCTGGTGGCAGATGAGTCAGAGTTTAGCGACAGACCATATATTGAAATGCAAGATGCAATCAAGATAATCAAATGGCATTTTATGTTTTGTTTTGAGTTTGTTTTTTGTTTTTCTAATTGCCAATTTCAAATAAACAGAAATCTCTCTTGGAATGATAACCAATTCAAGACACAAAAGTAAAAAGATTGTACTGGCATGACTTTCATGCATTGCTTTCATAACCTTAAAATATCAGCTGGGTGTTTTTCAGGCTTGGCAACAGTGTCAGGATGAACACTTTTTTTAGTGGTCTCAGATATGCTTATACGAATTTGCATGTTACCCAAGGTTTTGGCTAACAAACAGTTGAGTTCCAGTTCTCTCATTATTTACATCACTGTAAATATTATGGTCTTGATATCATGCACCACTGAAGTCAGTAGGAGGTTTTGTCATTAACTTTAGGGGTTGCACGATTGAGCCCTTTTTGTAGAGCCAAGTTCTAGTCCTGAATAGACACATGCAATTCCCATTTACTTAAGTAGGAGATTCAACGTGCATAATGAAGTGCAGAATTTGGCCCTTGTTTATTAATCTCTATTATTATTTGAGTTGATCTATTAGTGCATAAAGAAAAAGTTTCTCCCAGAAATCCATCACCCTGTCAAGAGACTTCTCAGATGTTTTTCTCCTTGAAGACATTTGAAACTGGCTTGATATTATACAGCTGTTGGTTTTGACACAACAACAACATATTCTGATTTAGGTTTTGTTTGATACAAATGTGAATTGTGAATAAAATAACAAGGTTAATCATCTTCTTAGCCAAGCATTATTATTAATCATCATAGTCATAACATCAAAGGAAGCTACAGTATTTGTCCCCACACTCCCTCTGCCTTTGCTTTAATACTTCTAAATCCCAAAAATAAGTTTAATTTTAATTGCTCTTTAACTAATTAGGTTTTCTAGAATATAAAAAATGCATTGTGCAAGTAGAGCATTAATTTGAACTCCAGATCTGGAGGAAAACCTTAATGTCCCATATGAAAAGAGTTTGGGAGTCTTTTATACCATTTCTTCAGTAAGTCTCATCACAAATCTATTTCACATTTGTACAACCTACAGCACTTCCTGAAATTGTATGAGCAAGGGAACTTAACAACCACTTAACCCTGGAAGAGAAAATTCCCATGTGGGGTGACAGTAGTTTAGGAGAATGTATTTGCTGCAACATTGTGAAAGGTAAACTACAAAAGTTTTCATTGGGGGCAACAACAACAACAAAAAAAGTATTTTCACCAGATCCACCAACATCACACATCTGAACAGCCTGGCTTTAGCCACCAGTAGACATAGCCAATGGCACTTCAATGGTTTTTACATTCACTATTTTTGAAGGTGCCATCTTTATCACCTCCAGCTAATTTCAAAGTTACCATGTCAGAAAGATTCTTTTTGCAGCACTATTTTAACTGCCTACACTATAGGAACTGCACTGCTGTCTTCAGTTTAATTGTTAATGAGGTAAAAGCAATCAAATGATGAGACACTGGAGAAAGTATGAGAATGTCAGCAAGCATTTAACCTGTGCAGTGCTGGCTGTTCTTACTGCAAAGCCACAGAAAAATGTATAGCTAAAATGACTAAAAGAATATGAAATTTTTCTCCACCCCTCTTTCCCCACCTCCCCCTCTTCCTCCTCCTTCCTAACAATATTCAGTGAATTCCATAGAGTTGGAGAGTTCAGTCTTCTATAATCAGCTCTGACTTTTAATCAGATCCTGATTACAGAGCAAGCAAGAGAGATCTTCTGCACCACAGTCTGATACACCAGGTCTTCAACACTTAACAGCCAATTTCACCAGTTCTGTAAGAGACCAAAATAACACTACTCCATAGGAAAAGATTCAGCGCTCTCCTCCTCCATGAAGTATTTAGCTCTACTATGTATTCTTATTACTACTTTCCTTTAGATAACTAGAAAATGCCATCAAGCCTGTTGAGTTTGAAGAGACCCAGACAGTCTGCTGGTTAGAAACAGTGGATTTTTTCTGATTTATGAAAACTTTCCACCACAGGATCATCGGGGCCCATTGAAACCACTTCTGCAGAAGAGTGCTCTCCTTCTGTGAGAGAATATCTGGACACCCAAGCCTAATTCAATTCAAATTCTTCCAACAATTGTAAAAGCTGTTATGGCTGAGGAGCTTCCAGGCCAAATAAAACAACTCCATCTCCACTTTAATTCAGAATTTTCATCCGTCTAAGGAACAGGTATGAGATGTCCTACATTGCCCAAAAAAAACAGTCTAGCTAGCACTGGTTTACATTTTTTTAATTTTAAATTTTTGAATTTCTAAAAGGAGGGAGATTTAGACTAAATTTTGTAACCTTTCTTTTTTTGCTCAGTTTTATTCTATAGTATTCTATTAACCTGTGAGAAAAAGCTGATTTCATCCCTAAGGTAAGCTTATCCCATGAGGTAGGCATCACCCTAATAAGAAATACAATGAGGGAGAAATAGTGTTCTCCTTGTCATAGTTTACTCCCCGAGAGTGATAAAAATATCACCTGATCTAATTATACCCATTTATGCCAGCAATTCATATACAAATCTTCCACTGATTTAAATAGGAGTGACATATAGTTTCATTTATTAATTATTTGTATTACAGTAGCACTCAGAGGCTACAACTGACAGCAAGGCCCCTTTGTGCGAGGCATTCTACATACACACTGTAAGAGACATGCCTTTAACTGAACTTACAGTCTAAGACGACAATAGCAGGGCCAAGCCTAAATGAAGCTTTACTTCAACTTGGAATGGTTTACATGAAATTGGATTGTGATTTTTTTAAGCCTTCATGCTTTTCTTACTTTTTAAATAAAAGTGGTTTAAAAGCTGAAGACTTTAAAACAAATTTTCCCCAATCACAAAATTCTAAATTTTTGTCACTGCTATTATGTACCAATCAAATGATCACTTGGTCATTCAAGTGGCCCCTGTCAACCTTCAGAGTGAACTAAACTCAAGACTACTTTTTATTAATTATTTTTATTAATAATTGTAAGCAAATGCAATCTTTGTGTAATATTAATAGCTTAGGAGACAAATACTCTGGTTAGGCAAAGAACATGCATAGCATGGAGCAGTAATATCCTCTTCCACACACTCCATCAACAACGTTCCTCAACGTTCCTCTGGAAGGACAGCACCTTGGATTGAGAGCACAGTTTAATCACCATGTCAACTCAGTGTTTGGCCACTTGAAACAGCCAATAAGGGTGATGCTTATTTCTGCTGACTGTGGCAGTGGTTTTTGTGTTCCAATCCGTCCAGTTGGAATTGGGCTGAAACTACCAACTCGTTTCACATAAACCCTCCAAATTAAGACCATACTGTGCCAGTTGGTCCAAATTCTGATTTCCAATGGCCATTTGATACATATTCCCTCCGTTCCTTTAGCACTACAGATTGTTCTAACATTGTTATAAAAGAATCCAGTGAAAAGAAAAGCAATAGGGAAAGTTCCTATTGGCCTTTAAGTCTAGGAGTAAGTGATTATACACTTGTTAAACATCATACAATAGTTTTCTCCTTACTACCTGAGCAAGATTTTGCAGCAATGCACTGTCTGTACCTAGATGGATTAACCAGCAGTACAGAATTTTTTTTCAAGTAATATTTAAAATGGATTGTCTGCTAAGCTACATGTCTCATATCCCTCTACACTTAAATGTGCCTAAAGTACTTACATTTTTAAAAAGATATATTCAAAATGTACTTTCTGAGATCACAATTCCATAGCTTTCCTCTTAAGCTAAACTTTGCTCCTCTTGTGTTCTCAGAACTGTTACTGTTAGGTCTTGTCTATACAGGAAAATTGACACAGGGATAGCTATTGTAGAGTGAACTATTCTGAAATAGCCCCTATGTGGACACACTATTCTGAAATAAAAGTCACTGTATTCTGGATAAATTATTTAACCACAAGTAATTCTTTCATAACAATGTGATTTTTATTCCAGATTTAAAGTGCCCACATGGAGAGCTATACTGGAATATATCTATTCCAGTCAATTGCCCTGTGTAGACAAGGCCTGCCTATTAGTAACTCAGGGAAAAAAAGATTTTCACAAATTGCTGTAAATGAATGACTGGCTATTAAATAATCTATTAAAGAATTCTGACTGGTGGCTGTTCAGAGGCTGACTAATCTGTTCCAGTATCTAGCTTTTACAGTATGCATGCAATGGGCTCCTTTGATGACTCAAACTCTTCTAGAACTGAGGTTAAAAAGAGAGAACCTAACTGCACAGGAAAATATGCAATTACAAGAATGTGCTCCTACTGCATAAAGCCACAGACACAATAAAATACATAATAGAAGGATCCTGTAGGCTTAAAAGCTTAGTTTCTAGAATTAACATCTACATTTTTAAACATACATAAAATAATATCACTTTCACATCATGGAATACAGCCCTAACACATTCAAGCCCAGTCAACACAAACCTTTAACCTGTGGATGTTAAAGGTCTGTACCAGATAATAAGGAGGACAGTCTATATTCTTTGTGAGGTGAGTCTCACATGAAAGTTTTGATAGAGCAATAAAAATAGTACCCAGAAAATAAAACATTGGGTTTCAGAGATGAGAACAACGGCTCTTCTTGAGAAATTGAAAATCTTGGTGATGACAAGTTCCACCAATAGACAGGGAGGTAACAAAATAAACCTTCTACTCATCACGGAGTAGTCAAAAGAGACTTTCCTAGAAGAGAAGGAAAAAATTCTAAGTAGGAAAACTAAACCGGTCAATGCATTAGCTACATTACCAAGGTCCAAAAGGTTTATATTTACTTGTACACATCAGGTGTGTATGCCTGAACACTGAGTAACCTCCAGGCACAAAAATGTTCAAAATTACTTCAGTTATAATACAAACACACATTTATCACGTTCTTGTGTGTCCCCTTGGCAAACTCATCTTACTGTAAATAAATTTGAAAGGTCATTAGAGTTGTATTTTCTATCCTGGTTCATCCCCTATATGGGGTCCATAGCTTAAATAGGTTTTCTGAAACAAGTTTTCATAATATAATCTACAGCACTTGAGTGAAAACATCCTGTACGGCTATCAGCAATATTGCTGAGAGAACTGTAAATTGGTTGATAGCTCTAGTCATGTGATTAGTAGTCTCATTCAGACAAGAGACTGAAAATATAGGTCTCAAAGTAGGAATTGCTCTGATTACTATGATAAGGCATATATTTTAGTTAGTGACAGATCCTCAGTAGGGCTGGTCTTAAATGTATTACAGAGCTTTAGGGAGACAAGGTGGGTAAAGTAATATCTTTAATTAGACCAACTTCTGTTGGGGGGAGAGAGGCTTTTGAGCTTAGGCAGAGCTCTTCTTCAGGTCTGGGAAAGGTACTTGTGTCACAGCTAAAAACAAGGTGGAACAGATTGTTTAGCTTAAGTAGTTAACATATATTTCAAGGGGCCATTTAAGGTAAAGTGGCCCTTTAACACTCCTCCAGTCATAGGGAGGAAGGGAAGGGGGGAAAGCAGCTGGGAGGGGGGTCGTTAGTGGGACAGAGAGAGCATTGTAGTAACCCATAAATCCAGTGTGTCTATTCAGTCCATGATTTTTAGTATCTAGCAAAGTTATGAATTTAAGCTCCCAAGTTCGTCTTTTGAAAGTTTTGTGCAGATTTCCTTTGAGCTTTGACATAGTATGATGTTATTGCTGATAATGCCTAGGCCATTTCAGCTGATGGCCACCTTACTATTCTAATTTTTGGAGGGTATGTGCCAAGAAGAGAGCCATTCTGCTAGACGTAACTTTAGTCTGTCTCAAAGATTTTTGATTTATTATTACACAGTGGCTAGGGGAGTAAAAGGATCAGATCCTATCAGACCACAGGTAAGACAGCTAGGAGATTCCTATTCTCTTTATTCAGACCGTGCGTGCGAGCGAGACATACAGAGGCTATATTCAGTGTCCCTTAACATCTTTAGATCAATCCTCAGTTATTCAAACACAAGACCAAATAAAGTAATTTGTCGACTTGCTTTTGGTGATCCTTTATCAGAGCTATGTCAGTACTCTAGAAAAAGGGAAGCTATCTCACAGGTGCATACAATTCTAGCCACTCTTTCATCAAGTGCTATGGTGATCTCTCTACCTCTACAAATACACGTTTTTGATACCTTTCATTCAGGTGTGCTCTCTTTCCCATTGGCTGCTGCCATGCACTTTCTATATGTGTGAACTGGTGCATCTGACGAAGAGAAGGGGGGGATTCATCTTTTATTGGAAAATCTGTGGTTTGGGAACCTACCCAACTAATTCAGAAATCTTTCCCTTTATCTAACGTTTTTAAGAAAAAATTAATTTCCTTATTTATTTAAAAGAAATCAAGCTATATAAGATATTGATGGGGCAATGGGAAAGAGATACAATATACAAAATTAAGAACAAAATAACCCACTCCCCTAGTAAATATAACTTGCTGATAGCAGAAGCTTTTTTTTTTTTTTTTTAATATAAGTATATGTAGGTTTAAAGTCCTTAAAATGAGATGTTATGGTAAGAAATTACTGTATTTATATTATATTGTCATTTTATCTCTGGACGCTAGGTTTAAAATAATAGCATGAACAGAAAGGTTCCTGGTTTGGGATTAGTGTTTTATATATAGATATATATTTCTTAACACTGCAGTTAATATCTAAAATCCTGAAAGATAAATTGCTATATACAGTATTTAATGTCCATTCAGTGTTTTGGGAATCATCAATTGCTTGTTCTTGTTCAATGTGGGAGTAACATATTGTTCAAGTGCATCATAGACAAGTCCAGTAGCAGATGTTTGTGGTTTATGTCTTTGTCCATACACTTCTCTGTTTAGAACAATATCACATATGTAAATAACAAATCATGATTTTTCCTGATGCATGCAGATCCACCAAAGTTTGATAGGATATGGCCGAATATTTCTTCCCTTGAGGTTTCTAAACCAAATCAAGGTAGGATTCTGTAAAATTCCTACTGGTCGAAAGTTACTTAAATTGCTTTAATAAAATCCCACATGTTGGCAAAAAATAATAATAATCCAGCTCCTTTTTCTCTTGGTACTAAGTAATGGTATTGTCAAAACCAATCTATTGAGAATTAGCGTAAATGAAATTTTACATGAAAAAGGCTTTTTTTAATATATAGATTCTGGACTAGAAACACTACTGCAAAAAGTATGGAAAAGAAGCCACCAAAGTTGTAAGCAATTTCACAGATTAAATTTAAAGTGAGTCTCTGGAGAAGCCTGGAATTGTATAGACATCACCGTTTGCTTTATGAGAAAGTTTCAAGACTTTTGAGTGCCAGAGATTTCCATTGTCTACATCAAACCCATATCTTAATGTCTCTCTTTCACTTTGTTTTCTTAAGTGAACTGAATGTTATTCCCATTTGTATTCAGAGCTCAGCTGCATAGTCCAAGACAGTTGGACCATAGTCTCCTGGAATTTATTTTAACAATCTTATATACAGTATTTTCAGAATTTGGGTTTTCTTCCATTTTTTTTTTTTTTTAAGCAGGTCAGGTCACAGAAGAGATGTTTCTAAGTATTCTTCATTGTGCTCTATAAGCTACATTTCCTCTAGCATTGACAGCAATCTCTCTGAAATCCCTAGTGCAATACTTCTGCATCTGAATTCCAATGACATACAAAAAATTACAGTGACAGACTGTGGCATGATGATTACTGCAGAAAGGGATAGAGTGATTTTTAAGAGTAATAAAATATAAAGTAAAATGCTTTTTCATTTGAATTTGTGTTCATACTAGCTTCTATGCTGCAAATTTTGACAATCAAATGTAAACGCGTTCATTATTTAACATGAAATCCCCTTGCTCTCCCCAACCTCCCCTACACCTTCCCCCCAGAATTGCAGAACTCTGGCCTGCAGCTTGCCATAGTTATGCACAGGATGTTCTTTTAAAACTTTAATGAATACAGATGGAGGAGGAGGAAATGAGCAAGAGGAAGATCCAGGAAATAGCTGTTAAACTAAACAAAATACATTAGCAATTTGTTGGGGAGTTAGATTGTAAGGACTACAGTATTAGTCCTTGATCATGGTGATGAAACTGAGACTGCCCTAGATACACATAGATTACTAACAAATAGAATCATCTTAATCAGCTAGTCCATGTTATATTTTCCAAGTTTCTGCATGTGTTCCTTAAAGAAGAAAAACAAATTGATTTCTGCTCTTCTGCTTTCTTTAAGGATTAGCAGCAAAGTTTAGTTTGTTATTCATATGCATTATCAATCAAAACATCCTCAACAAAATGACACTTAGCATTTCTAATGGATTTCATAGTTTAACAAATTATACTGCAAGTGATTAACATCACTTCACAATGCATCTTGAGCAGTACAAGATTATGCATTGTTCCCACACACAAAAAGTTTTTCTTTAGCTTTTACGTTAGGAGAGAACACAAAGCACAAAAAACTTCAACTATTTTGTGGTTAGATTACTTGTTTGGAGCATATTGTTAAGAGTTTAATATTTATCAGAATTAAGATCCTTGAGTCAAGTATATGAAGTATAATATATGCACATCCTGATTACAGAATGCTGCCTATACCTGTACATTATTTATTATGCTTTTCTTTATGGTACAATTAGAACAACATCTGTACATAAATTTGATAAAAACTATATAGACCATGAGGCATATTGTATTGTCAGTAATTATGGACTTGGGAAGAAACTCCTTAGGTCATGTATAACATCTGAGCCAAAGCCAAATAAGAATGCAGATATGACTATTAAAACCATCTCTCCTTCCTGTTTTAAAACCTTTCATTATTTCCAATACCTTAATCATTGATAGTGTTTCACCCATTTTCACCTCAATATCAACCTTCCCTTTCAGAACAGTAAACAATTAAAAAATACTCACTTATGTTGAATTTTTTAAAGCTAATTAAAAACGTAGTGACTAAAGTAATTCATTTTTAAGCTTTTTTATTTGTTCCTATATGATACCTTTCTAATTTATTGTTCATGTTTTTAAACCTATCCAGTTGCTCCCAAATTAGCTTTGTCAACTGTTTCTTCTGTTCAAGTTGCAAACCACAAGAGAGGTAGGAATTCTTGGATTCATACAGTGATTTCCTAGTGTTATGTGTTGTGAGAACATTGCACTGTATGAATCTGGAATATCTGTGAAGTGTATCAGTTTATTGGTGAGGCATGTTTATTGACAGCAATAAAAGCATTAAGTATCACAAACAACATAAGCCATAGCGAAGAACAGAATAAATATGCTTTATAGACAATCTCTGCTTGTATATAAAATAGTGGAGCATTTGTTTTTTGAAAGAATTAAATGTGAGTAAAAATATGGCAGTCCAGGTTGTTGTTTAGAAAACTAACATGTTAGCCTAACGATTATCTTTGTCACTAATTTACATAGACTGTAAATGAGGAAATGTAAATGAATTAGTTGAGGGCAGGCAATACGGAAATGATCTCTTGTTCATATCCTCTAGAATAAAACAAATACCATCTGGTGTAAGGATATGATATTCAAAAAAGTCTCCTATTGCACTGGTAGTATACCATACATCTCCATTGTATGTTAATATAGTACAAACTTGAATTTATAGGCATGCATTGGTTTACATATCAACAGATATGATTTTAATATAAACATCGCGGAATTATATTGGCATTTTGAAAGGATAGCAATATTGCCTTGATGACTTAAAGACAAGCAGTTGTAGCTAAATATCTGTCATTCACAGTCTGAAATCCATCTGAGAACTTTTTCCTCATCATTTGATCTGTCTGGTGTATGTATAAAAGGTGTTCTGTTTTTTCTCATTTATCGTTGTCAACAGCTCATTATTCATGAAACATGAGTTACTAAGGCATAGGTTTATTTAACAAAAATCTGAATTAAGTTTGACCCAGTCAATGAAACTGATAATGAACCATACTGTTTGTTATGAAACTGAAGCAACTTATTTCTAAAGTTATAATGAAAATCTAATTTGCTAGTGTGTAGTGGAGGAAGAGGGACAGAGATCCATCAGGAAATGAAAAAATGAGACTTTTTTAAAAATTCTCTCTTCTTGAAAGAGTCTTGTATTCTGTTAATTAAAATAGGGAAGCAACAGGTGTCTCACGCATCACCTAAGGAATGTCTTTTTTCAAAAATTATGATTCTCTTCCATATACCTCTACAGCTGTTCATGTGACAGTTTCACTGGGAATGGTTCAATCCTGAGCTGGAGCTAGACTCCACAGCACAGGACAGTATCATTTCACACATGTGACTGCATAGCTGCATTTCCTCATAAAGGAATGAGAGGTATTAAAACTAGAAGCAGAGAAGAATAAAATGATTGATGGTTGATATTATTTTATGCATCTCCTTTAAACTGCAATTGTATCTTGATTTTACAATATTGATGGGATTGTTTTTATAGAAAAGCACCTTTAATGGGTCTTCTCGTTCATCCCTTTGCATTTTGATAAGGGATTTGATAATTCCTGATTCATCCAGAGAGATGGTTATCAAATCTGGTCTTGACTATCTCTGCGCTCCTTTTCTTTGCTTTAAATATACCCACCTATCTTAACCTTTCCTCTGAGATTTTATTTTCCAAACCATTTACCATTTATTGTTACTCAGCTTTAAACTCTCTCCAATTTGTCTGTCTTTTCTGACATGTGGTGCTCAAAACTGAAAGCAGCATATGCCAACATTGTAAGCACTTCTCATATTTTTTTTGTTAGTGCTTTAGCACACTAGTTTTTACCACCTTCCCGCCCCCCCCCCCCCTCTATATCAGTGATTGAATGGCTTTGCCTATGATGGAATTCTGCCTTGGCTGCCAGACAGACCTGTGTGTCTAAGAAACTAAAGTTGTATTTCAGCCTATACTAATCAGAGGGTAATAATATCATACTCTGGTCTTTCAGTGTAAGGGTTAGGGTGACTCACTTGTTCCTATGCCAGAAAGGTGAGAAAGCTGCAACAGTGGCAATATGCATTATCTTTAGACCTGGACAGATTAAATGTTTATTGCCAAATATCAGTAAACTTCAATGTCACTGTACATACACATACAAAAAAAATCCATCAACAATAATGGAAATATACAGATAAGCAAAGTCAGAAAAATGCTGCTTAAGAACTTATTAAAGTTTGATGTAACGATATTTACTGTGTATATTTTGACATGTGATTTTGACAATTTGTGTTTTAATGCATATAAAGTTTTAACTTTTGGAATCTCAGTGTCTACTACCATTAAATAGATATTGTCTGACCCTCCTATTGTCTGACACTCATCCCCATAATTTCCAACTGTGAACATTTAAATTGATAAAAAATGAACAATGCTTTAAAATAAACATTGATATTATCCACCAAAAATATCAAAAAACAAAAATAGAATTCTGCCAACCCTGTTTTATCGTCCCAGCTTGTAAGATGTAGCATGCAATTCTAGGTACTATGTTCTACTGGGTTGTGATAACAGGCCTAATATTACCAGTGGAGAAATTACCTGATCCTCATTTACATGAAAACCCCTTTACACCATTGTCACAATGTAAGCTCATTTTAGGGCACCAGAACAGTGTGAAAGAGAATTAGTGTAAATGAAAATCAAGCCCAATGGCTACAGGCCAAGGCAGAACGCTCATTATCGTATTAGCAATTATCTTATTTAATGATAAAGAAGCTGTGGTTATTTCTTTCACTTTCCACCACAGCTTACCCTTAATCAGACACTAGACTGTCTCTGACGTTAATTTATATCAAGTAACACTATCAGTCTAATGGCCAAGGTTCCCAAATCTTCACCTAACCTTAATGGAGTAAACTATCAGGGTTGGCTACACATACAGCACTGGAACACTTAGTGAAGATTCTATCTACACCGACGGGAGAGTTTCTTCCATTGATGTGGGTATTCCACCTCCCCGAGAGGCGGTAGCTGGGTTGACAGGAGGAGCCTTAACTCACAAAGCTATTTCTCTCATGTAATAGAAGTATCAGGGTCCATGTTAGTGTGGTTAAGTACAAGACACAGTTTCATTTTTTCTTTAGTACTGATGAAACAAGAACAAGTGCGTGGAGTCACCTACTATGATATGTCTGTCAGAGTGTGTGAAAAAGAGGGAGAGAAAACTGAGTCAGCCATAACTACAGAATGTGCTTCTTTAGTCCAAACTATATTTTGGACCAAGTTCTGTTACAACAATTTAATGAATTTTTATGCAGCTTTGTTTTTCCTAGCTTTGTAAGAGTTTATGATATTATTGTATTGAAAGGTTACATCACAGGGCCATGCGGGTGAGTTTTGGTCATTCATAGCACATTCATTAGCTTCCTCTCTGCTCACTAATAGATGTTAGCAATTGTACCGTCAGATTCCCTACCTCCCCTTTATAATGAACATACTTTCATTACCTAATGATCTGATATTATACAACGGCTGGTTGGAAGTTGGCAAAGCAAGGTAAATTATTTCTTCCAAATCCACCTACAATATGACTTCATTGATTGGCCAGTTGGCTTGATTGTAGGCTCAGTATGTTTGGTGTCCTCATCCCAGAAATTAATTATGCCCCAATAGCAGACCACAGAGTCTCTGTCAGACCAGAGAGAAGGGTACAGGACTGCTTCAAAATCTTGTGTTGCTAGCAGGTCATTACAAAAGCTAAGGACAAGCTGATCAGACATCTTAGCCTTATGTGTCATGCTTAGTTACAACAACAACAAAAATTTGCTAATAAAAGTTTAGGATGACTTTTTTGTGCCCAAGTCATAAATTGGTTTTATAAATAAAGACAGAATTCCAATGCCTGTTATATTTTTTCAATATAATTATAGTGGCTAAAGTGGGCACTACAAGTTAGATGGCTATGGTAGCCATTCTTCCTATTCTACACAAACGGAAGAATTTTCCATGATATTTTTGAAATGCTAAAAGTTCTCTCATCGGTATAAAGATAGGTTGGGTATTGACTCAAGATGACAGTTTAACTGGCATTAAAATGGCACTCATCTCTGTTCCTTTCTGTCCTTACAAGTTAATTGTTTTGGGAATGCTGGCCAAAATTTTCAAATTCGGGTGCATTATGCATCTCAGTGAAATAGCCTGATTTTCATAGGTATTCAACATCCACAACTTTTATTTACTTAAGCATGAGTTATGCTTATTCAGCATCTCTAAGAATCAGAGTGGTTTATTTTGGTGCTTAACTGTGGATTTAAATGCCTGACTTTGGGCACCCAAGTTTGACAATTTTGTCCTATGTATTTAACATTTTGTAATTTTTTTAAGTGTAAGAAAGTTTTGCACGTGTTTTGAGTATTTCCATATCAAATGTGCAAAAGATATGCATTTGTAAACCGAGCCTACAAAATCCTTGAAAGGTTTACAACTGCAAATGCATCATTTCCATCAGATCTACTGAGGAGAAGCAATCTTCAGAGTCATGAATGTCTGATCATTTTAACCTGCCTGAAACAGATGTCATGTTCATGCCAGTCAAACATCTGTTGTTGTCCATGTGTTACACTGACTAACATGTATGTGCTCCCATTCATCTTCTATGCATAGTTCATTTTAACCACGCATGTAATGTGCTATTACTCTGCTACTGTATACATTTTGTATACATTTCTGTTCTTCCTTGCAAGACTGTGAATGCTTCGGCCACTCCAACCGGTGCAGTTACATCGAGCTGCTAAATACAGTCATTTGCGTGAGCTGTAAACACAACACTAGAGGGCAGCACTGTGAGTTATGCAGGCTGGGCTACTTCAGAAATGCTTCTGCAGAGCTGGACGATGAAAATGTATGCATAGGTCAGTTTCATTATAATTCCGGCTTTTGTTCTTTGCCTTTTCAGCTATTGGGAGCTACTAGTGAGTCAGCTAGCAATTTGTACCACCGCTATATATATTGGCCAGCTGACCCAGAATGAGCTTTTTCAATGGATAAGAGCATCTCCTGTGTAGACATTGTATGCATTTGCCCCTGTTTTAATTGTGGCCTTGGGGCTGTATTTTGAATGTCTATAAGAACAATATAAAGCAGCAAAATCATTGCTAAAGCTTTTAGGAAGCTCTTCACAGGAGCTCTGGGATAAACTGATTGTGCAGTGCTTCCACACAGAAGAAATCACACGGGAGTTGCAAAACATAAGGACTGAGCCTTAAGTTATAAGCTCAGATCTTGCAGTTGGGCCAATGCATACAGACCCTTGCACCTACAGGGAGACCCATAAGAGTTAATCTGAGCGCAAGACCAGTGTCTGTATTTGTAACAACATTTTTATGCATCCAGATTTCAAAAATAAACATACTGTGCCCAATTGTCTTCTCAGATAAAAGGGTATAAATTCACTGTTAATTCCCTTCACTTTTAATGTATGCCCTTGTAGCTGAGAGCATAATTTTTCCAATCAGTTATATCCAACAAAATAAGTCAGATGCCAAAACTCACAAAAAAAAATTCTATGAGCCATATCTGATAGTTTTGAAGAAAACTCCTGAGGGTCAATGATGCTTCAAACAGGTATACACTATAATCCCATGAAAACTTCCAAACAGCTAAAACCAGGAGAATGCCAGAACAGAATACCATTAATAAGAATGACATACAGAAGAGAATATAAGACATTTGTTGCACTGAGGCATACTTACATTATCTCAAATACTGTTTAGTGAGAAAGAGGTTGGACTATCTGGATGAAAATTTAACATATAGTATGTTGAAAGTACAGGTTCATTCTATGGCCATTAGTTAACAAATGGCCTTAAAAGCTTGTTCCAATTATAAACAGAGCTAGAGTGTGTTTTACAATATTGCTTATAACTATGATCCTCATTACAGTCAGTCATGGATTTCAACTATATCCATTCACCCCATCTACAAAGCAGGATGCTTTCTGTCATTAATCAGAGAGTAACCAAAGAGTTAATACAGGACTGAAAAAAGTAATATTTTTGTGCAATTCAAAAATAGACTGTGGACACATTTTCATAGTAAGTCACATTTCATGTGACTTTTTTTAATTAATTGGAAAGATTCAGCCAAAACCTATTTAGATTATCATTTGTTCCAATCTGCAATTTATCAATATATTTTTTATTTAATGAAAAACAAGACACAGGCATACTGTATTTCATGTGTCCTTTTTAACACTGGTTGATACCATGTGAAATAAAGTGCATTATTCCCTTTGACATTAATTAAACGGAGCTAATATGAACTTCAGTATGACAACTAGAAAGTCAGCAGCTCACATTATCCTGTTAAATAAAATAAACATATGCCATATATAGTACTGTTGAACAGAACTATCCCTTCCTTGTAATTGTTTGCTGTGGACAAGGGACATTGTCTTTATGACAACAGGGTTGTGTACTTTAAACTGGCTAAAGAAGCTCAGAGATATGGAAAGATATCTAGTAACCTTTCCTTTTTTTTCCATAGACACATTCACTAGATTGTCACCTAATATTCATTGAAATACTGGGGGGGGGGGGGGGGTGCGGGAATCAATAGTTATTGCAGTGTGGGCAGCATGGAGGGGTTAATAAAGGAGGAGCCAAAAATGATGACTTTTAAAAATAATTTGCAAGCAATACGTTTAGAATTAGTTCACAAAATGAACAACTGAGCAGATTTCAGCATTCCTCAAACTCAGCAGAAATAAAATTTTAAAAACTTTAATCAGGAAGATTCTTCAAAAAATAAAAATATACAGAGCATTTCCTGACCTTCACACCCTAATGTAAACAAAATTCTCATGGGCTCCTATCGGCATTGTACCCTGTGGGATGACTGCAAAAAGGGCAAAATAGTACCTATCAGACAATGTCATTTTAAATAAAAAATATAAATCAAATATAGAACAGTTCCTCAGGTTTGCAGTTTATCATACTGCATACAAAATCTACGTATGCTGACTGATGCCCCGACTCAGGAAAACATCCTTAAAGTCAGTTTGACTAATGCCAAGTCTACACTACAGACCTATAGCAGTACACCTCTACCCAATATAACGTGCCTCGATATAACACGAATTCAGATATAACGTGGTAAAGCAGTGCTCCGGGGTGGGGGGGCTGCGCAGTCCGTCGGATCAAAGCAAGTTCAATATAACGCAGTTTCACCTATAACGCGGTAAGATTTTTTGGCTCCCGAGGACAGCATTATATCGGGGTAGAGGCCATCAGGAGAAGCTCTCCCACCAGTGTAGGAGCATCTTACTAAAGCGCTACAGTGGCACCTGTGCTGCTCTAGTACTGTACAAGACGACAAGCCCTTAAGCACATGCTTACATCCAACCCTTTTCAGGAAAGTTTTGCAGTGTGTGCCTGAGTGCTTTCCTGTGTTGGGGCTCTAGAGACTTGATCCTGCAAGCCGCTGCGCACTCTCAACTCCCCTCAATTTCAGTGAGAGTTAAAGATACGCAACACTTCCGAGACTCAAGCCTGCAATGTGTCTCACTCTATTGGAAATGCTCATTTGATTACCCAGAGCCTGAGAGCCACTCAGTGTTGTGGGTTTTAATTACACATTTAGTAGATCGGTGGACAAGCTAATAAGGAGATTTGCATTGATATTTACGTATGAATATCTTATTTTTCCAGTGCAGTGGTTTTTCCCATTTCCAGACAGAGTGTTTAGGAAAATTAAAAATGTTTGGCTAAGCTAGCTTTATCAAGGGAAATATTTATTGACATTATTCAAACCAAGTAAAAAATATACATGGTAAGTGTATGGATAAAAAAAATGACAGCTACATAATATACATTAGTCAAGATTAGACCAAATGGAGGAAACATACAATGTGTTGCTTTTAGAAATGACAGAGATACAAATAACTGAGATACTGAGAATGTTTTTAGCTGTGAACTCAAATAAGAACATTTTATACAGTGGGCTTACATCTGAATCAACAAGCTCTTACACTGAAGGAACAGTAACAGTATTTGAAGAATTACACTTAAATATAATTTGCACAAGGTCTCAAAAGCCATATAATGCTTTATTTTGCAGAGGCCATTGGCTACTTTGTACTGCATGTACATGGTGATTAGTTGTTTTGTAATTACTGATGAAGCACTTGGCTTTTCTATATAAACTTCAAATACAAGTACCAGGTCTTTGAATTATGCAATTACTCTGTGGTGTGATACCGTAATTACATGAAGGTAACACATTTAGTGTCATGTGAATGAATCTTTGTAAGCAAGAAGCTGTGAGCTACATAAAATATGCAGTTCCATACATGATACCATGGAGCATACATAACCATATCATACAGTGTAGTTACAGACGAGACACCAAGTATAGCCATTTCTTTTGCCTCAGAAAGAGATACTGAAATGATGATTTTTTTAAACTTTCTCAAATAGGCGCCAATCCTGTAGACATTAGGCACATGCTTAACTTTACACATGGGAGTAATCTTACAACCTCCATGAGACTATGCAAATGCACATAGTTAAGCACATGCCTAAGTGTTTGCAAGATTGGGGTAATAATTTGTTGAGCTGCACTTTAAATTTTTTTTTTTGGTAATACCCCTTTAACGTATCTTTTTTAAAGAGGCTTGTCAGAACAGCACATTTATAAAGAGGTTTGTCATAACAGCTTTTTTAATCCAGTATATATTGTCCCCTTTAGTCGCAAAATATAAGTCTGATACTCTTTACTTATTGATGTGATTCAAGGCAATGGGAGTTTTTCGTTGACCTTTAGATCAGGCTTTCCATTTTGTGGGGCAATATATTATATACAGATAGTCTATTCCATGCTTGACTCTTCTCCCACTTATACTCATTTTACATGAGTTTAATTCCACTGTGTTCAGTTGAGTTACTTTCAGTTTAGTGAGAGGAGAATCAGTCCATTTCCTTATAATATTCAGTGCTGTTAGCTTTTGACTTACACTTCTTTAAATAAATGTGACTGTCTGCATTTAGTACCTCAACTGTATGCCTATTTACATAAAGGTTTTGAATGTCTGATTAACATCAGGAGTGCCAATTTTTTATATGGCACCCACTGAGGCATAACTGTGCTCAATGTTCCACAATGTTTTTTTGGGGGTATGTCAGTATTCAACTTCATTAATTAATGTTGTTGGCTAATTGACTGGATTATTATTGTGGAACTGTGTTTGCCAGAGGTAACTATTCTTCTCCAGCATGCCAAATGTTTGAAATGTCCTCTTTAATTTAAAGTTAATAAGCAGTAAGGCAACAGGTGACAAATTTGTTACTGGTAATATTCCTTTCCCCATAAAAAAAATGTCCATTGGATTTTAAAATATTTTAATGCTTTTTCCTCTTCTGTCATTTGTAATATTGCTGCAATTTAATATAGTCCTAGCAAACAATAGCAGCAAGGTAGCTTGATTAAAAGGGAAAAAAATAAACAATGCACCCAGCAAGGTTGCCAATGGATTTGTATCTCTTGCCTTTGATAGCAGCAGAGATCAGGTGTGTGGACAAAATTATTGTTAGAGGTAGGGTGTGGCCTCAGATACAACAGTGGAGTTACTGTAGGTTTATGTTGGTGTAAATGAGATCAGAATTTGGTCCTTAGGCTTAGAGAAAATATACAGCTGATCCATAGCAGTGCCAGAAAACTCAACACTGCTGTCAATTATCTTCCTTCCTTGAAGGGCTCTCACCTGCCGTGGAGCCCAGAGCTGAGCACTGAATTTGTGATGGTGTTAAAGAGAGAAGTCTGTGGTTCAAGTAACTCTCCACTTAACGTCCTCTCGCTTAACATTGTTTCAATCTTACGTCCCTGCTCAATTACAGAACATGCTCCATTTAAAGCTGTGCAATGCTTCGCTATAACATCGTTTAGCTGCCTGCTTTGTCCACAGCTGGCAGCCCCGCTATCAGCTCCCCTACGCCCCCCCCCCCGCACCTCCTGCCCTCCGTCAGACCCCACGGATCAGTGCTTTCCCCCTCCTCCCTCCGCCTCCTTCCCGCAGCAATCAGCTGGCTTGTGGCATTCAGGAGGGAGGGGGGAGGAGCGAGGACTCGGCGCGCAGGCTCCCCCTCCCTCCCCTGCCTCCTGAACACCGCAAACCAGCTGATTGCCATGGGCAGGAGGCAGGGGAGGGCGGGGAGAGCGGAGTCCTCGCTCCTCCCCCCCCCCAGCCACTGAATGTCGCAAGCCAGCTGATTGCCACGGGCAGGAGGGGGGGGAGCGAGGACACCTTAACCAAAAGAAGGCTGAGGGGGGATATGATTGCTCTCTTTAAATATATCAGAGGGATAAATACCAGGGAGGGAGAGGAATTATTTCAACTCAGTACTAATGTGGACACGAGAACAAATGGATATAAACTGGCCATCGGGAAGTTTAGGCTTGAAATTAGACGAAGGTTTCTAACCATCAGAGGGGTGAAGTTCTGGAACAGCCTTCCAAGGGAAACAGTGGGGGCGAAAGACCTCTCTGGCTTTAAGATTAAGCTGGATAAGTTTATGGAAGGGATGGTTTGATTGGATAACGTGATTTTAGTCAATAGGTCAATAACGTGCCATCGCTGGTAATTAGTAACAATGGTCAATGATGGGATATTAAAAGTTACTACAGAGAACTTTTTTCCGGAGGGTCTGGCTGGAGAATCTTGCTCGCATGCTCGGGGTTCAGCTGATCGCCATATTTGGGGTCGGGAAGGAATTTTCCTCCAGGGTAGATTGGCAGAGGCCCTGGAGGTTTTTCGCCTTCCTCCGCAGCATGGGGCAGGGGTCTCTTGCTGGAGGATTCTCTGCAACTTGAAGTCTTTAAATCATGATTTGGGGACTTCAGCAGCTCAGTCAAGGGAGAGAATTATTCCAGGAGTGGGTGGGTCAGCTTTTGTGGCCTGCATCATGCGGGAGGTCAGACTAGATGATCATAATGGTCCCCTCTGACCTTAAAGTCTATGAGTCTATGAGACACGGCGCACCTCCCCTGCCTCCTGCCCGCGGCAATCAGCTGGCTTGCAATGTTCAGGAGGGAGGGGGAGCCTGAGCGCTGTGTCCTCACTCCTTCCCCCTCCCTCCTGAACGCTGCAAGCCAGCTGATTGCCACGGGCAGGAGGCAGGGGAGGGAGGGGTTAGGAGCGAGGACGCGGCGTGTGAAGTAAAGGGGGAAGAAGAGGCGGGTTAAGGATGGGGACTTGGGGGAAGAGGTGGCGTGGGCGGGCTGAGGGTTGAGCCCACCACCCATGGTGCTTGCAGAGAAGGGGAAGCTGCCGCTGCTGCTGCACAACGTGCATCTCCTAGCCTACAGCACGTTCAGCCTCCTTGCCTGCCTCATTGTCTCCAGTGCCAGTGGGCTGTGCCTGTGTGGGGTAAGGCAGGGGCACCTCCCAACTATACTACTGTACTGTACGGCAAAAAAAAATTCCCTGGAACCTAACCCCCCCATTTACATTCATTCTTATGGGGAAATTGGATTCACTTAACATCATTTCACTTAAAGTTGCACTTTCAGGAACATAGCTACAACGTTAAGTGAGGAGTTACTGTATTACCCTAGAATAAAGGTTGTGGAAATAAAGGGGTCAACCCAAACCACCACAATTTACTACAGTCTTTGGTCAGATTCAGGCACATGTGAGAAAAAAAAAAATCTACATTTGGGTGCTGGAGTGCTTCACTGGATCTTCCATCCTCACATCCACCCCCAACCCCCCATGGGAGTGAAAGAAGAACGGTAGAATGAAAATGACAGCTAAAAGTCAGTACTGACCAAGTCTTGTAGTATTTTGCTCCCCACCTCAAGGTTGTTTTGGAATATGTGAAAGGTGCATTGTAAATTCTCATCACTACAATGGCAAGTACCTACATAAATTAACATACTACTCCTAAATATAAAGGGAAGACTATCTTGGAAATAAGTAAAGTGCATTTATATAGCACTTTAAAAATATTCAGCAGAACTCGAAGTATTGAGTGATACAGCTACACCTATTTTAATAATTTAAAACAGATTTCATCCTGATGGCATATCGATTTATCCTTGCTATACAAATATCTCCTTCTGTTCATTAAACTATACAAAACCTCCTTACTAAAATGGAATATCCATTATGATCAGTTACCTTTTTACATCTTTTCTGTTTAGTTTCCCCCCTCACATAATCAGTCAGAGGTCTGCTCTTAAAAAGACCAAACAAATGAAAAGTGGACCTGTGGTAATTATTCTCTCTCCTCCAAATATCATTAATAGACAGTCTTCCTTTACTTTTAAACACTAGAATTGCTTCCTTTATTGCTATTGTTTGAATTATGGCCAGCGTATGTGTGTTGTCTTGTTTCTGCAGACTGTAATTGTAACCCTTTTGGCTCTGTCCGTGATCGCTGTAATGACACAGGATTCTGTGAGTGTAAGGAGGGAACATCAGGGACTAAATGTGATAAGTGTCTGCTGGGATATATCTGGCACAGCTTAGGCTGTCAACGTAAGTAACTGAGAGCTGCCCTTTTCCTGCACCTTTGCTGTCTGTGCTTCTGTATCCCAGCATGTGCAGCTACTTAGAGTTGAAAAAGAGCAAAACTTTTACAAGCTTTAAAAATGCCTTACTGCCTGAACCTTTACGGATACTTCCAAATGAGGGCAGTAAATTGACTGTGCAGTCCATTTATTTCATTATGCTTTTAGTGCCCTCTCCCCTTTTCTGTGCTAATGCCTGGAGGAGCTTGTACTGAAATATGCAGATCTGTGTGTCTTGCCCGCTATCAATTAATTTGTGTGAGCTAAACCACAAGTGCAACTTTCCAAACTTAAAAATTCTTACTGAAAGACAAAAGGTGATATCTAAGTGTATTAACATATTTCTGTGACTGAACTTCTGCCTTTTTGAGTAACTTAAAAATCTGAGTTCATAAATTAAATTACATCTATATAATATATAGAGAACAGCGTACTAACTCATTACTTAGTATTATAGCACCTAAACCAAAAATACAGTCTAAACCAGAGTTAATAAATCTAAAGATTTTAACAAAAATAGCATTTAATATTAACTTTTAGTAGCCGATGATGATCAATATTTAGCTATACAGTAAGCTTCTTTTCTGGATAACACAAGCAAATGCCACACCATTACATATTGAGCTAGGGTGCTGCTGCTGGATTCTTTGTATTAGCTCCTTAATATTCTAATCTCTATAACTACTACTTTTGAGGATTTAATTCTACAAACGCTTGAACATCCTTTTATTTGTTTCTTTCACCTTCTCTCCCTGATTCTCAGCATTTGTGTCCCTGTCTCTCTCTCTCACACACACACACACACACACACACACACACACACACACACACACACACACACACACGACAGTTTCTGCAAGAAACACTTGCTCCTGGTTAGTAAGATCTAGAAACTCATGAAAGAGAAGAAGAAGAATTACTGGCATAGTGTCTTAGCTATAGATTCTAAAATACTCTAAAACCAAATACAAATGATATATCCTAAGATTACTTCGCCTCCTAAAATACAACTACGTGGCGGGGGGGAGGGAGAGAGAGACCTTGGTCTTCAAACAAGCAGACAACAGTTCCAAAGCGAGGAACTTGAAAAACTAATCAGGAATTGCAGGTACGAAGACTATAATTCCCAAAATAGAAAGTATCAGCTACTGAAGGTTTGCCATAGGCAGTCTATAGAGATGAATGACCTATTCACAGTAAACATTTTATTCAATGAATTTGGCCTGTTTCTACATTTGTGAATTATATTCACACAGATTTGATTTTAACATGTTTGTTATTCAGTAACTGGTTTATGCAAACATATTTGACAGCAACTTTCAAGGTTTTGAAATTTGGTTTCCTTCCTCACTGGAACTAAAACAAAATTTTTCAAATGCTTTTAAGGAAAAAACAGAATTGTGTCGAATTGTCCATTTTGAGACTGAAACCTGAGGTTTTTGATTTGGGAATCAGTGTGTCCCCCCATGCCTTGGTTCAAGTCCCTGCTCTGCCTGATTCAGAGAGGTCCAGGATGAAAAAAAAAAAAACCTGCAGTGAATCAAGCTGAGTAGGGACTTGAGTCTCCTGTATCCTAGCCCAGTTCCCTATCAGGCTATGAACCATGTAAGAGCTCAATTTCCTCATCCCTCTAGTGCTGGTTCACATAGATTATGACAACCTACTGTTGCTTTCAATTACTCCTTTAGCTCAAGTACCAGAGGTCTGTGCAGTGAATCTAAAGGTACAAACCCTCTTGATGAATTATCTGGGTGTCAATTGTGCCACATGATGGAATTTCTGTTTTCTCAGTTTGCTTTTTTTGAAAACCTAGGAAATTAGGCCCAATAAAGGAAAATTGAGGCTGCAAAGTCAAGCACTCAAAACCTTAATTTGCCCCCCTTCTGCATACACATTATCATACAGACTTTAATTACGTGATCATGTACTATTTTTCCATGGGATCCCTGCCTTACTCAGTGCACAGGATGGACTTGCTCCGGAAACGATACAGGAGGGAAGGAAAGGAGGCTGTTCAACCCCTGCTTAATTTGTTGCAGAAGTTGGAAGCTGTATAGTGAATGAGCCAGGGGGAATACAATAAGAGAAAGAATGATCTCATGATTAAAGCAGTTGACTGCTGCCCTGGTGAAATGGATTCTCTCCCTGCCTCTGCCAGAGTGCTTATGTGATTTTAGTCAAGTCATTTATATCAAACTTTTCTCACATGGTCAGTAATTGTGTATATCTTATTTCCTGAGTGCTTGTCCTGAGACCCTAGGGCCTGATTTGCAGAAGTGCTGAGCACTCACATCTACAGCTGAAGTCAGTGGGGAGTTGTGCTTTGAACACATAAAGAGCTATATAATGAAAAAGAAGGTTCTAGGCATCTCAGATTGGACACCCAAAATTAGTGGATACTTCTGACCTTTATCTTTCTGTGACTCAGTTTCACATCTGTAAAACAGGGATAATACAATTCCGTTATCTCACCGGGATGCCATGAAAATAAATTCAATAACATTTGTGAAGCTTTGAAGAGAGATTAAAAAGACTGGGATTGTTCAGCTTGGAAGAGAGAATATGATCAAGGTCTATAAAATCACGAATGGTGTGGATAAAGTAAATAGGGAAGTGTTGTTCACTGCTTTAAATAACACAAGAAATCAGGGGTCACCCAATGAAATTAGTAGGCAACAGGTCTACAATAAACATAAGAATAGCCATACTGGGTCAGACCAAAGGTCCATCCAGCCCAGTATCCTGTCTACTGACAGTGGCCAATGCCAGGTGCCCCAGAGGGAGTGAACCTAACAGGTAATGATCAAGTGATCTCTCTCCTGACATCCATCACCACCCTCTGACAAACAAAGGGGAGGGACACCATTCCTTACCCATCCTGGCTAATAGCCATTAATGGACTTAACCTCCATGAATTTATCCAGTTCTCTTTTAAACCCTGTTATAGTCCTAGCCTTCACAACCTCCTCAGGCAAGGAGTTCCACAAGTTGACTGGGCGCTGTGTGAAGAGAATTTCCTTTTATTTGTTTTAAACCTGCTGCCCATTCATTTCATTTGGTGGCCCCTAGTTCTTATATTATGGGAACAAGTAAATAACTTTTCCTTATTCACTTTCTCCACATCACTCATGATTTTATATACCTCTATCATATCCCCCCCTTAGTCTCCTCTTTTCCAAGCTAAAATGTCCTAGCCTCTTTAATCTCTCCTCAGATGGGATCCGTTCCAAACCCCTAATCATTTTAGTTGCCCTTCTCTGAACCTTTTCTAATGCCAGTATATCTTTTTTGAGATGAGGAGACATCTGTACGCAGTATTCAAGATGTGGGCGAACCATGGATTTATATAAGGGCAATAAGATATTCTCTGTCTTATTCTCTATCCCCTTTTTAATGATTCCTAACATCCTGTTTGCTTTTTTGATTGCCGCTGCACACTGCGTGGACGTCTTCAGAGAACTATCCACGATGACTCCAAGATCTTTTTCCTGATTAGTTGTAGCTAAATTAGCCCCCATCACATTGTATGTATAGTTGGATATATGTATAGTTTATGTTCTTATGTAACCCCATTCTCTTGGTGTCCCTGAGCCTCTGACTGCCAGATGCTGGGAGTGGATGGATCACTTGATAATTGCCCTATTCTGTTCATTCCCTTTGAAGAACCTGGCATTGGCTGCTATTGGAAGACAGTATACTGGCCTAGATGGACCATTGGTTTCACCCAGTAAGGCCATTCTTATGTTCTGAACACAGAACAGGATTGGAATAGTTAGTGCAGCAAATAAAGCATGAGGCCACATGCTGAACAACAAGGAGAAAACAAAACTATTGAATTGCTGTTCGACGCTGGAAACTTACATTGGCATAGCGGTCTCAGGGATGTGAAAAATCCACACCCCTGAGAGACGTAGGCATTCTGACCTAACCCTCGATATAGACAGTACTACTGCCTCTTGGGCAGCTGGATTAACTACAGCGATGGCAGAACCCCTTCCTTTGGTATAGGTAGTGTCTACACTGAAGTGCTATAGCAGTGCAGCTGCTGCTGTAGCATTTCAAGTGTAGACAAGGCCTAAATGAGCACTGCCCATCCTATGGACTGAATGAGGCAGGAGTCCTGTGGGGAAAAAAATATTATGTGCTCATGTAATTAAAGATGTATCATAATGCACATGCCCAAGAGGCAGCATTAGGATTAAACCGGAAACCTTATTTCTGGCATTTCCTACCATTTGAGTGCCTGAGTTTGCAACCTCAATTTTCTTTTAACATAGTGTTGGCATTACCTCCGATACCTTAACCTCCCAGCAACTCAGCTCGACTCTGAACTAGTCATTTAGGTTTCTTTACCGGTATACAGTAAAACTACACTGAGTTGATCAGACTCTGCTAGCACGGGGGTTGACACAAGTCCAAAGTACATAATCATCAATCTAATTATATATACATTCCCAAAAGAGAATGCCGTGTGCACATTTTATTTTACATCATATCACGCACTCTGTGATTGGTTCATTAATTTCTGGGAACCATACTCCATACGAATCATGAACTGTTCACATGCCACACATCTGCCATCCATTACACATTAATCACTACTCTACTATTCCCTTATCTAATAGTTACATATTTATATGTACTGTGAACACTGCTGTCAATTCATGCTTTGTTCACTGTCTCATGTCCTTGGTCAGAATAGACTTCTTCCTGGTGGTTTTTGTGTGTAATATGTAGTTAAACTAAATTTTGTTGAATCAAAGTTCCCGCAAAATATTTTTCAGGATATCTAGTTAAAACACTAGAAGACTGATATATTCAGAAAGTTAAAATGCAGCAAGGGATATTTAATAAGTTTCTTTACTTGGCACAAAAGAAACAAATACCAACGCTCATCTATTCAAAAGTCAGAAAAAACTTGTTTCTGAATGCAGTTGTCAGGGTTATAGGATGGACATCAGATTGCCATGTATTCAACATATCAAGCTGAGTACACACTGATTAAAATCCGCTGTCTGATATTTCAGTGTGCAGCAGAGGAGTCCGTGATCTAGTTGCTTTTGGAATTGGCCCATTTTTTTCCAATTACTTTCTGTCTGGAAGATTTTATTTACTATTTTCTTCTAGAAAATTACATGAAAACCAAATCACTGCACTGCATTATCAAGACTCTGGAGGGATTATTTGCCTGAGCATGCCAAGGGTGGTGTTGATCTAATTCCCTGTAACAGCTTTCTCTGAGCCATGATGCTACAGAAATATATATATATGTAATGGGACTTTTTCCTTTTTAAAAAAATATGGCTTATTTACAAAATTAGGCATATTTATGTTTAGGGAGCTTTCCCAGTGTGTAGTATTGAACTACTGGAGCCAGAAATTTGACCTGCTATCATACAAATCCATATTCTATGCCATGTCAGTTCATAGTGTAGATTTAAAGTACTAAAAAACATTGGTATACATACCAAGTGGATAGCATTCCACAGTTGTTAATCCATTTCTTTAAAAAATTATATACAAGGGCCTATTCTGTTTTATGGACCAAGGTGCTGCAATATTTTTTATAAATTAAGGTCCAGATTGTTCTTAGTACTGCATGGACACAAGTGGGAAGAAGGCATAGACACACCTAGCTCACCCCTTGAATCCCTGTTCATACAGGGGCCAGATACAATCTTGGTCCTTGCCTTCCAGATCATAAGTACTAACATTAGCAGCAGTAACCTCAGAGTTCAGGGATTCCACCACACAGACATAGCATCTAGCAGAGGTGTGCTGGTTCAAGGAGAATGCTTGTACTAAATAAAAGGGTGCAGCCGATGTGACTGCTTTGTGCCAATCACCCATTTCCATCTCAGGTGCGCGCACACACACACACACCACCTCCCCTCTTTCTCTCACTCTCCTCCCCCAAAGTCTAGGAAATGGGTGAAAAACAGTCTAGCCCTTAAGCTTGTTTAGAGTTTGAGAAAGTGACCCAGATTATCAGAGAGCCTTTTTTTTATTTTGCAATTCTAGGAATTAAATAATCTTGAATAAAAATAAATAAATACATACATACAAAGCAAGAAGACCAACCACATCTTTGCACATTAGGGATCAGTCCAGAGTGGGTTCTTAATGGCCTGTAGGGTGACCAGACGTCCCGATTTTATCGGGACTGTCCCGATATTTCCTTGTTTGTCCCGCGTCCCGACCGATGTGCAGTCGGGACACTGGACAAACAAGGAAATGCTCCAGAGCCCGGAAGTGCTCGCCCCCCGCCCCCTCCTCCCCGCATTGGCTCCCTCCCCAAATCCCTGCCTCTTCCCCAGGCTCACCATTCCTCCTCCCTCCACAAGCGCTGGAGGGAGGCCCCGGAGACGCAGGGGAAGCGCGGGGCCGGGGTGAGTGAGAGTCCGGCCTGGCCCCGAGCAGGTAGGACTCAGTCGGGCGGTAGGGAGAGGAGGGGGGCGGCCCGCGGGGCCAGGCGGCGGCTGTTCTCCCCCCCTGGGCAGCGGGACTCGGGAGCAGCCGCTGCTGCAGCTCCCACTGCCGCAGGGGGAGGAAGCAGCCGATGGCCAAGCTCGGCGGCTGCGGCTCTGGCGCCCGGGCCCAAACCCCCCGAGCCCGGGCCTGCTGCGGGGACCCAGCAGCGCGCACACTACGCGCGCCCAGCCCCTGGCCAGTCGCGTCTGGGCTGCTGCCCAGCTGGTGCAATCCCACGGCGGCCCCGGGGCGGAGGCATCGGCAGCCCAGCCCCGTTCGTTCCCCTGCGGGACCCGAGCGGGACGGGGGGCTGGGGCCTGCTGCCCCCACTCCAGGGCCGCCGCGGGATAGCACCAGCTGGGCAGCAGCCCAGATGCGACTGGCCAGGGGCTGGGCGCATGTAACCTGCGCGCTGCTGGGTCCCCGCAACAGGTCCGGGTTCGGGGGCGCCAGAGCCGCAGCTGCCGAGCTTGGCCATCGGCCGCTTCCTCCCCCCGCGGCAGTGGGAGCTGCAGCAGCGGCTGCTCCCAAGTCCCGCTGCCCAGGGGGGGAGAACAGCCGCCGCCTGGCCCCGCGGGGCGCCCCCCTCCTCTCCCTACCGCCCAACTGAGTCCTGCCTGCTCGGGGCCAGGCTGGACTCTCACTCACCACGGCCCCGCGCTTCCCCTGCGTCTTCCGGGGCCTCCCTCCAGCGCTTGTGGAGGAAGGGTGGGGGGTTTTTTTGCCCCGCCCCCCCCCCGGAACATCCCCCGCACGTCCCGATATTTGACTTGGGTGATCTGGTCACCCTAATGGCCTGTGATAAGAGGAGCCTGAATCAGAGTGGGGACACATCTGCATCTAGACAAAGGCACTGTCAGTTTTAAAATTAAAGCTGAGTGAATAATAAAGAGCATTTTCCACATTACATTTCTACATATATTTTCTTTTGCCATAGTCTCACCTCTTTTGTGTTCAATTACCATACAATTTCAAGGGATTTTACTTGATATATGCAGGAATATTTACAGAAACCAGTTTTTAATTTCCCCTATGCAAGGAGTTATGCTGGAAATGTTTGCAATCAGGTAACAGAAAGAATACTTTGGTAGTGATTCTTTCTACCAGTGACAACTTAGCAACACAGTTTGATCAACTCACAGAGTTACAAAAAAAGAGTTTGAAAAAGTCAGATAAAAATCAAACAATGGATACAGTTTTAAAAAAAACCAGCAATCTGCTCCCAGATATTCTGAGAGCAGGTAAAGCAGCTACTGCAATGAGATCCTGGCAAGCAGATCCTTGACTCGTCACTGAGCCCAAGGGGGGATTTGGGGAGGTGTAGAGGTCCCGCTCTGCAGATCTGATTACATTATTGTTGTGAAGTATTGGATCAGCTCTGTTTATCATCTGTTGATTTAACAGTACAAATCTTAAACAATTAGCAAGCATAACATTCCTTTCAGAAGTGTGGGTTTTCAGTCAGATACCTAATGTTAAACTAATTCTTCTTCGAGTAGATGCAGACGTGTATTCCAGGTAGGTATGTGCGCGCCTCTGGATCCGGAGATTTTGCCTAGCAGTACCCGTAGAGGGGTGCCTTGTGTCTATAGCCCTTCCCCTGACTATATGAGGCAGGGCCACCCTGACCCCTCTCAGTTCCTTCTCAGTACCCATCAGCTGGAGTCAGAGCTCAGTGTGGTTGTTGTCTCACAAACTCGCATTCATCCTTCTTAGCCTAGTTCATTGTACATAGTTAATAGTTAGTAATTAGTGTTAGTTTAAAAAAAAAAGCGAGAGTAGTGTTAGCGGTAGTGATGCCCTCACCAGGGCCCAAGCATTGCCTTTTCTGTGGAGTGGCAATTCCCAACTCCTACACAAGATGCTTGCTCTGCCTTGGTAAAGCATACCTTAAAGTGCGCTGTTCGATCTGTAGATCATTCAAAAAGAGGGCTCAGGGGACGCGGGACCTTCGCCTCAAGCAGCATCTGCTTGGACAGGCCATGTGGCCTGACTCAGTACTGAGGCCTTTCTCGGGTCACAGATCACCCTTGGAATGGCTCCTGAAGGAGGATTGTTTTTGCAGCATGGGAAATTCCCACAATTGACCTATTTGCGACCAGGGAAAACAAGAAGTGTCGCCATTCTACTTTAATGGGGAGGCTCAGCCTGGGCTCCATCACCAAACGCTTTCCACTGCAGCAGAAAGTTCAAGGTGGATCACCCCGATGTGGCCATGATAGCTGGTTCTTGGGCCTCCTCACCCTGTCAATTCATCCTCCCATACTGCTTCCTCTTCTTCCTGACCTCCTCACACAGGATTACGACCACACCCCGAATCTGGTGATCAGCTCCCTGCACCTTATGGAGGAGGTACTGCATAGCTGAATGAAGAAGAGCATTGTTGGAGGCAGACCAACTGTTCTTACTTAACAGTAGGAAGCCTTCCAATAAGATGGCCTATTTGACTAAGTGGAAGAGGTTCTCAGTGTGGTCCTTGGCCCATGGGGCCTATCTGGCTGGAACTTCAATCCAGGACATCTTGGAGTACCTGCTACACCTTCAAAATCGGGGTTGGTAGCAGTATTGGCATTTCATCCCCCTATCCAAAGGAAATCGTTTTTTTCCAATGCCACAGTGATGAGATTTCTGAAAGGACTTCTTTGCTTGCATCCTCTGGTCCAAGAGCCAGTCCTTTTCTGAGACCTGAACATGTTTTTTGCAGCTCTAATGGGGCCTCCATTTGAGCCCCTTGTATCCTGTCCACTGCCCCTCCTGTCTCAAAGAACTACATTCTTCATAGCCATTGCCTCTGCTAGGAGGGTGGGTGAGTTGCAGGCACTTGAAGGCAGGGCCTCCTTACATGCAGCTCTCCAAGGACAAGGTAACATTCCAATTACAGTGGAAGTTCTTATCCAAGATGGTCTCAGTTTCATTTGAACCAAGCGGTGTATTTCCCTGTATTTTTCCTTAAGCTGCATTCCTCTCCAGAGAAGCAACGTTAGATGTTAGATGCTGCCTACCCTTTTATCTGAACAGGACTGAATAGTTGCAAACAGGAAAGGAGAAGCACGAATCACATGCAGACCACATGAAGGGACAAGCGGTCTCTGCGCAGACCATCTCTAGATGGATAATGTCTTATAACAAGACAGTGTATGAGATAGCGTGGGCTATGCCTCCTCAGCAGATATTGACTCATTTCAATGAGAGCACAGGCTACATTGGTAACATTCCTCAGTGAGACATTTCCATATTGGACATTTGAATGGTGGCCACATGGTTGTCTATACATAGGTTTACGCAATCACTGCTTCTTCCAGAACAGACACTAACGTTAGAGAAGTGGTCCTGCAATTCCTACTCACATAGACTCCAAGCCCCACTCCAACAGGGGGTGCTGCTTCTGAGTCACCTACCTGGAATACACGTCTGCATCTACTCGAAGAAGAAAGGTTACTTACTGTAACTGGTTCTTTGAGATGTGATGCATAACCCGCCCTCCGTCCCCTCTGCATCGGAGCCTTACCCTGGATGTTCAATGTGAAGGAACTGAGGGGGGGAGGCAGTGTGCCTCATATAGTCAAGGAAGAGGCGATACACACAAGATGTGAATGCTGCCCGTCTACAGATACTGCTAGGCAAAAGCCTCTGGCTCCGGTGTGCAGGGCACAAAGATGCCTACCTGGAGTACATATTTGCATCACATCTTGAAGAACCACAATTACAGTAAGTAGCCGTTTCATATAGTCTTTGATTTTGCTCCTTTTTCCATTCTTTAATAATTTTCATTAAGGCAGGCAGAGGATTACACTTAAATTCTCATCTCTGATGTTCAAACTATACAAACTGCTTGCATCTGTCTTGTAGACTGAACTTATGTCATTCCATAGAATGCTAGATTATTCTGTCAGTATGCCTTCTATATATTACCTGATTATTTAAATATAAATAAGCTTCTTTTATTGTCTGAATTTTGCCATGAGTTACAAGCGTTAGCAGCTAAAGCATTTTATGAAAATCATCACACAGGATGAATTTCCAGAGAAAATCAAACATGAAACCATGAGCCAATGAATTATATAAACATTGCTTGTAGGAAGTTAACATTTGCAATTCAACAAAAAAATCTTTTGCTACTGAGAACTTCCAAACATGTCATTCTTAAAAGACATATTACAGCCTTCTGTTCTTTCTAAATAGTTGAAATAAATAAATGCAGTTGTCCTATAGAAATCTCGCCTGCAGGGATACTTAACATGTATATATCTGTGTAGGAAGATACACATTGTACATCACCCTAAATACATATACATGAATTTTATGCATAGGAGGAAGTTATACTGAAGAGGAAGAAGCACAGAATTCAGAATCAGGAAGCCTTGATTTCTAATGCAGCTCTGACATGGTCCTGCTATGTACCTTGGGCAAGTCACTTACCCTCTCTACTTCAGTTTCTCCATCTATTATGATGGAGATAATATTTACTAACCTACCTCACAAGCCTGTTGTGGTGGTTCATTAGGTAGTGCTTTGAATATATCAGACCAAATTACACCAGTTTAAATTCAGAGTAACTTGACTGAAATCAATTCAGAATCACACTGATGTCCCAAGGAATACTATTATTGAAACATGTAAGGATGTGCAATCCAAGAACAAACAAGGCAAAATTATAAATCCCCACAGAGGTATTGGGTCAGATTCTCAGATGGTATAAATCAATGTACTTCAGTGGAGGTCTATCAGTTTACCAGCAGAAAATATGCCTCATAATTCCATACAGCCCCCTATCACTGTGGATCTTTAAAGACAGAAAAGACAAGATCCATACCTTGGTTCAGGCAAATATAATATATGGGATAACTATACAGTTGCAACAACATATAAGGGACAAAAGCACTTAGGTCAAAGCATGGTTTCATGACAGAAGCGTGTTTTAGTGTGGGATTTGATTTGACGAGGGAAAGGGAGTGTGCTTAGCATGAAGAAGGTGAGAGGATGTTTCAAATGTTGAGATTGCAGCATAGAATGTAATGAAATCAGTGGATATATATTGGTAGCATTGGTAGTGCTGGCATAGGCTAAGGAGCGGTGCCGAAACAGCATTTTCCACTCTACAATGATTTTGTTAGCAATCTACTCTGACCTACAGAGAAAGTGGCATTGATGGGCACTGGAGGGAATTGTGTCTGCTCCTCTCCATGGAGGAAAGGTTTCCATAACAACACATGACCAAGACATTGGTTGTAAACACAGTGGTCAACAGCTAGTGATGTCTACGGGCATTTTGAAGAAAGTCCCAGGAAGATGACAGCCCACAAACAACTGGAGAGGGAACAGAGTAAAGAGTTTGCATCACACTGCTAGGCCATTGGGTTCTAGTGAGCAATAACTCTCCTTTTAAAAGGGCTAGTGTGATTACCTGGTGTATTTTCCCCCAAAATCAGAGCACATTATACATGGACAGCATTTATAAAACCACAGCACCAATCTGGCCCTTTAAGAAAGGGAAAGAGCTCCCTTACCATCATGATGCTATGTTTTTTTCTACTCCAATTGCCTTCACAAAGGTGTCAGCTTTCAGGTCTTTCAGCCTTACTAGGGTAGCAACTATTTTTTTCGGATTCCATCATATGGTTATCAGTATTGTCAGCTGTCAAGCTAGCTATTGGAATTTTGACCAAACTAACTCAATCCATTTTAAGTGGTCGAGAAGCAAAATGCAAAAAATAGGGAGGCTCACAAGACCTAAATACTGAAAAAAGTTAAAATACTAATTTAATAAAAATAGGCAGTGCTGCAGGAATTATATTGTACAGACGGGAAGTTATTAACCTTTTATTGAATACTTACATAGTATTACAGTAGAACCTCAGAACTGACCAACCACACACCTCATTTAGAACTGGAAGTACAACAATCAGGCAGCAGCAGCAGCAGACCAAAAAAATAAAAATAAAAAAAAGGCAAATACAGTACAGTACTATGTTAAACATAAACTGCTATAAAATAAAGGAAAAGCAGCATTTTTCTTCTGCATAGTAAAAGCTGTATTAAGTCAGTGTTAGTTGTAAACTTTTGAAAGAATAACCATAACGTTTTGATCAGAATTATGAACATTCCAGAGTTATGAACAACCTCCATTCCCAGCATGTTCATAACTGAGTTTCTACTGTATATGTAAAGAGCCAAAATAAATCATGCTGATGGATATAATAGCAGTGCATTTCAAAGCAGCACTCTTTAAAGAGTGTGCATACAATTTTTTGGTTCATCAGTTTTTGTTGGCGGTGTATTATGGAAGTTTTCTGCATATCTAAATATTAGGAAATTCATAAAATGTTAAAGTATCCTATTTGTTTTCTTTAGTCAGTATAATTTTAAAATGGTTAATATTTGATAGGTTAATAATAAATATTTTAATATAGTATATTGCAGTCAGGAGTAGATCAAAAGGAGATACAAAGTAAGCTCCAAAAGATAAACTTTTATTAGGCACATGAAATAGAACATAAAGCTTGATAGCAATTACCATTTAATCTATTCATGTTTGGAAACATATTGAATAGGAAGCATATAACTCAGTTAATTGTTATGAATTATTAATTGTTCATTTCAACTGTGATGAACAGGGTTGCTCTTATTGTGAAAACCTGTCATGCTTCTCTTTTAAACCTACTCAGTGGCCTTAACCTTTGTGTAATTTGCTTGCTACCATTTCATGAGAACAAAAAGAAAAGATCCATTCAACCAGTACTGAAGTTTTGATCACATGGGTCTAAAGGGGACAATATAGGTTGAAATAAAACAATCGTCATGTTTAATTAGAGACAAAAAAAGATTATTGACCTGAGTTAATCAAAGGTACTTGACATTTCCTTGCCATCCATGTTATTGATGCAATACTGACACAAGTACACACTAACATGCACAAATATTTCCATCAGTGCCTAATGTCGCCAACAAGATTTTCCTGTTCATGATAACACTTGTGTGAGAACCAAAGGTTAATTTAAAGTGGGTTGTAGCCCACGAAAGCTTATGCTCTAATAAATTTGTTAGTCTCTAAGGTGCCACAAGTACTCCTGTTATTTTTAAAGGGAGCTGATTAGGCTCCTAGATGGACTGGCTGACCTCCAGCTGATTCTGAAAGGTTCTGGACCATATTTCTTATTGAGGAAATATGACATTTTATGAATGTTAATAAACAAATAAAATCAAGAAAACATATCACTATAACTAAACTGTTAACACTCCTAAACTTAGAATTAAGCAATACAGTCATCAAGTTACAATTAAGGTAAAATCAACAAGTTAACAGTAAGATTGGATTAGAATTAAATCATCAATTTAGTCAAATCTTCAAATTAATACAGCAGATAATCAATCCTTATAAGTCCCAAAACCAAATTATAGAACTTTCCCTGTGGCACTACTATAAAAATTTAACTGGTTTTATATTTAATATTAAAACCAAATTGTAATGTAATATCTTAAATCACAACCTCACAACCAGTGAAAGCTTAAGTGTGTTTTACTGCAATGTGATGGCTAACTCTTTTCATTCCCTACAATACTGACAATGGAAGCCTTAATAGGACCCTTTGATGAGCAGAAGTTTAACAAATCTTACTTAACAGCTTACAGCTGACAATTTAAAGGTTTTTTTGGAGGCTTGCACAGAATGAAGAACACTCGTAGCAAGTATTTTTATGAGGTCTGTTTATACCTGGGAAACTTTCTTACTGGTGCCTTCCCTCTGTGGATTTTACAAGTGCTCACACACACATGCATGCAGACAACCACCCTTCCACATCCTAAATTAATAAAAGGTTGGGATGTGTCTCCATTAATAAAACAAAGGACAAAAATAGCAAAAGGATAAATAATATACTTAAGATAATAAGGGTTATTGCTTCAGCATTCAGAGTCTATTGATTCACATGGTGTAGGAGCTGGATCTGGAGTGACAGTCAAGAAACTATATGGTGACGGGGCTGGAACAGTGCTTCATGTTAGTGGGGCCTTTCAGGTGCTGGGAGACTTGTCAGAGACTGGCGTAACTTGTTCATTGTTGCCTTCCTGTTCCCCTCAGGAGGCTCTCCTCAGGAATCAGAAGCATCAATCTCCCCTCAAGTCCCACTTCAGGAAGCATTTAAAAAAAATATTCATTGTTGCACACCATATGCACTGTGGGCTTGTGACCCCCAACATAAAAAGGCACAAGCCTGGTTTTGAGGTACTTGCCATAGCCCCTGCTCCTTTTAGGGTGACACGAACATCTGCCCCCAACTTGTAGGGGAAAGAGCCCTAAACATCCTATAAAAATAACGAGTTGCAGAAGACCTCAGAGAAAACACCAACCACTCAACATGCATCCATCAGCAATACTAAAAATTAATATGGACATCTCATGACAGATGTCACCATCTTTTCTTGCAAACAAGACAATTTGGCAACCATCATCTTCTAAAACGGTGTCAGAGGTTACACAGCTTGTGTCTGGAATTCCCATTGTAGAGCAGCAAGTTACTTTAAAGCTTATCAAAATAACCCATTTAAAATAGAAATAATTAAAGTTTGTACAAGGTCTGTATTCTCATATATGATGTTTCTCTCACACTTAAGTGTTCAAGTGTGCAAGGTGCTGAGGGCCTCCTGAGATGAGATGAGCTCCCTTCAATTCTTGCTGAAGCCAGTGTTTTTACACTTAACATTATACTTTTTACATTCCTGCAGTCTCCAAAAGACACTATCTGGACTAGTTCACCTGAAAACTGAATGGTTTGCAATTGGCTTTTTAAGTTCTTTTAAGTTCAGGAGGCATAACTAATGTTACGGTGCATTGACTACTGACTGGACTTGAACATACTAAAAGGATGTAGTCCTTAAGTATCCAGCAATACCTTTCCCAGGCAGATTCTCTATACAGTATATTTATATTGGGCCCAATACTGCGGTACCTGAACAGTTGATGAACCATATTACTTCCATTTTGGGCATTTTCTGAGAGACTTTGGACTTTTTCACCCATGCACAATATGTTATGAATACCCAAAAAATCTTCTGAAACTGAATACCTATTTTATTAAATCTGAGCTAAAGGATTTATTTCTTGGTGTCAGTAGATTAACTACTTTATATATAAATGATCTCCTGTAAATAAATGAAGGCCTGTCATTATTTGCTTCCTTTATGGAACACAAGAGATTAACTTTCACATATCCTTATCTGATTCCTACCTCAATGTATTTTCCCCAGAACCCCTATCTAAACCAAACTATTTTAAGGACTTGATTCTGAAAACCTTTACTCATGCAAGAAGTCTGTCTAACTACAAACTCATTTGGGCCCCAGTACCTGAGCACCTTTAATGAATGCATCATCACAACACTGCGCTGAAATAGGCACATTAGTAATCTCATTGACTAAGTTTTGCTGACAGTTAAGCATGTGAGTGTTTTCAGGATCAAGGCAAAGTCACACAGAAATTCAACCACAGAACTGGGAACCAAAGGCATATCTCTTGAGTGCCGGAGTCCAGTGTCTTCACCAAAAGTCTCATAGATTCATAGACTTTAAGATCAGAAGGGACTCTCCTTCAGAAGGGACTCTCTTCTCTCCCTGGTATTTATCCCTCTGATGTATTTACAGAGAGCAATCATATTTCCCCTCAGCCTTCTTTTGGTTAGGCTAACAAAGCCAAGCTCTTTGAGTCTCCTCTCATGAGGTAGGTTTTCCATTCCTCTGTTCATCCTTGTAGCCCTTCTTTGCACCTGTTACAGTTTGAATTCATCTTCCTTAAACATGGGAGACCAGAACTGCATACACTATTCCAGATGAGGTCTCACCAGTGCCTTGTATAATGATACTAACACTTCCCTATCTCTTCTGGAAATACCTAGCCTGGTGCATCCTAAGACTGCATTAGCATTTTTCATGGCCGCATCACATTGACAGCTCATAGTCTTTTTATTGGTTGATCACAGGATGACTATCATTCTTCCCATGATTTCAGTGGAACTCTTCATCTAAGTAAGGACTACTCACATGAATAAAGATTTGCAGGCATCCATACAGCACATACTTGTTAAAATGTTCTACAAGATATTAATAGTATTACCCCCTTTCATTTTCTTTCATCAATATGATTTCAAGATACACATCTGTTGATTACCAGTTACTGTTTTCTTACATTGGACCAAAGTTAGTGGCAGAATGACTAAAAGAGACTTCACTGGAAGCCAGATCCACCTTCACTACCATTATCTTCTCTTATAAAGAAAATAATTAAATCAAAAATAAAACCTTAACCTATGATCATAAGATGAGAAGGGGATGATGAGTTACAGTACAGTACACTACATTACAGAAGTTACAGGATTTCTACAGAGAAAGGGAAGGAGATAGATTGATTGATTATGAACCTATTACTGGAAATTGGTGCTTTTTGAAGATCACTAAAGACAAGTCTACACTACTGACTTATATTGGTATAACAGGGGTGTGGATTGAAAAATCCACACCCCTGAGCGATGTAGTTATACCCCGGTGTAGAAAGCGCTACTTCGGTGGGAAAGTTTCTCCCATCAACATATCTACCACCTCTCACAGAGCTGAATTAACTACAACGGTGGGAGAAGCTCTCCCATCAGCATAGGAGCATCTTCCCTTAAGCGCTACAGAGACTGTGCCGATGCAGCATTTTAAGTATAGACCTGCCCTAATAGTTGAGATCAGCTTGGTAAAATACATTAAAGGAACAGTCCTCAAATATCAGGTATCTCAGTTTATGTCTGGAGCCCAGTAAAGGGTCTGCAGTGTTTAACGCATTGTGTCCAAAGCCATTTCTTGCTGTATGATTACACATTGGACAGCTACATGTTTATAGATGCTATTCTTTCTTTCCAATGATTATCTGTGCCCTCTTGGTGGACCAAACTCTGCAGATAGTATTTCAGAGCAGCATGTTAACATTCACACAAATGCCTACCCACTGAAACTAGAAACAGTGTTTAGATTTATATTTCTATTATTTTAATGATCATCCATTGGGTCAATTTGACCCTACCGGTTCTTTCCCACTTTTCAGACAAATATAAAACCCAACAGATTTTCCTGGTCTACAAAGAACAGAAGCACGAAAGCCAGATCTTAATACTCATTTATGAGCGAATAAACTAAAATATTGATCTGCTCTGGGGTGCTTGAATATAAACTGCAAACGTGGAGCTGGTGTTTCAAAGCTACAGAACATACACCCTGAAGCTGCAGCTAAGCTGCACTTCAGTACAGGGAACACAAAGGTGGTTTTAAGCCACATTTACTTTCCATCAGTCGGCCATCCTGTTCTTGGTCTGGTCCCTGCTTAAATTAGAGCAACTTTAAGACTTCTTTAATGGACCCACAGAGTCATTCCAGCAGCACCTCCCTTTATGGGGGGACCCTTCACTGACTCGTTGTGCTGGCTTTAGGGCAGCTTTGGAAAGCAGTGCTGAGCAGCCCTAAGGGAAGCACTGGGCCTGTAAGCTAAAGAGCCACAGGCTACCTGACAGGTGCTCACCATTTTCAGTTTCATTCGCATTGACAGGCAACAACAAATAGAAACAGCATCCTCATTAAAAGGAAACAAAAAAGTGTCCACAGGAGACAGTTCAGCAGGGTGTACTGATAACGAGATGCTGCCTCAGAGTTCTCTGAATATTGTACATATTTTAAGAAGAAAATGAATTTCTCTTTTAACCCAAAAGATCCTTGAAATGGAACTCTTACTTTGAAAACTTTAGAGTTTTATTTCCAAGGGAGGAAAAGAGCTTCATCACATGTAGCTCTTCCTTTCAAGAACTAACACTGAATTTGGATAATGAGGCTATAGAAACTGAATACTACAGTGAGGACAGGTTCATATCACAGGGTCCCAAACTGCTTCCACTGGCTAACCTCCTACTGACTTCAAGGAGAGCAGGACTGTGCTCACAATAGGATGTCAACTGGAGTCACTAGTGCAAGGAAATTGTTAGAGCAGACACAGCACACTAAAATCAGTCCCACTGCATCAGTGCTATGCAACACACTGCAGTTCTGTGCCATCAAGCTTCAGTTCACAGAAACACTTTCCATCCCTGGGAGCTTCTTTACCAATAGATTGTAATGCTGCATCACATACAGTTGGTGCACATAATGGCTCAGATATTTCAAAATGCATCTGCCCAATTTGCACGTGCACAAACTCCCATTTGGTGCACAACCTCTCTCTGCATCCCTATATGCATATGGAAAACAAGGGAAGCATGTATGCAGCAGAATTTGTGTATGTGCAAAGTTTGGAAAATATGGCCCGATATTTGCACCTCTCACAGAAATAGGGCCAAATATTGTGTGCAGCCTGGTTACCATGTACTGGATCAGAACAGCCTCAGGGTTTCTCTAACTCATGCCAGACTGCAATGGGGTGAAAACACAACTAAGGATAAGTTAGGGCACCTCATTCTCTCCATGCCCCCTGTTCCCTTGTCTGGCAGCATAAGGTAGCCTACAATGCAGCTGGGAGGTGCAATTCCCAGCATGGCTAGACAAACTCGCATTAGCTCTGCTCAACCTAGCATGCTAGAAAATAGGGTGAATGTTGCAGCTGGATGGCAGCTCAATCTCCCCACATAAATCCAAGCCTGCCCAAGCCCCTCAGAGTGCAAGTTCACAGGCTAATCTGAACTGCTGCCCCCACTGCTATTTTTAGCACACTAGCTTGAGCAGAGCTAGTACGAGTCTGTCTACCTGTGCTGGGAGTCACACCTTTCAGCTCCAGCATAGAGACACCCATGCAGACTCAGTAGTGTAAGGCTGCGTTGTCAACTCTACACCACTGAAGGATCTTGATTGTGTTGTAGATACGAAACTTTACCACTGAACAGTATGTATGTTATCCCAACATGCCAGCCAAGGTATCTGACACACTTTTCCCTCTCCCCCCAGCTCCGGTCCGTCTAAATTCCTCCACTGTCTCTCTCTCCAGCAGCCATGGGGACGGATAGCTTAGTGGTTTGAGCATTGGCCTGCTAAACTCAGGGTTATGAGTTCAATCCTTGAGGGGGCCATTTAGGGATCTGGGGCAAAAATCTGTCTGGGGATTGGTCCTGCTTTGAGCAGGGGGTTGGACTAGATGAGGTCCCTTCCAACCCTGATATTCTATGATTCTTCAGAAAACCACCATCCCAATCAAATCTACCACATTGCCACACTGGATCTTGGAGTGTGATTTTGGTAAGGAACAGACTGAGGCCCAGCATGGGCATTGCTACTGAACCCACTGGAGGGAAGTCACACACTGGAGCAGGTGGTGGTGCTACTTCTTTGAGAGAGGATAAACAGGGAGGCTGGCTGTACGAGTGAAAAAGGAACGTGGCTGGGTGGAGCGGATAGGCTGGCTGGCTGAGGAGAAAGCATGATCCAAATATTAACAATTTTATTTCCAACTTTTATGTGTGAGAGAAAGATCTAAAAAGATGTAGCTATTTAGTAAAGTAGTAAAGAATTAAAAGAATAAAATTGTCAGACACATAGAAGAATTGTTGGGCAAAAGTCAACATGGTTTCGGTAAAGGGAAATCGTGTCTTGCTAATCTTTTAGAGTTCTTTGAAGGGATCAACAAACATGTGGACAAGGGGGATCCAGTGGACATAGTGTACTTAGATTTCCAGAAAGCCTTTGACAAGGTCCCTCACCAAAGGCTCTTACGTCAATTAAGTTGTCATGGGATAAGAGGGAAGGACAGGGAACAAAGGGTAGGAATAAATGGTAAATGTTCAGAATGAAGAGGAGTAACAAGTGGTGTTCCCCAAGAGTCAGTCCTAGGACCAATCCTATTCAACTTATTCATAAATGATCCGAAGAAAGGGGTAAACCGTGAGGTGGCAAAGTTTGCAGATGATACTAAACTGCTCAAGATAGTTAAGACCAAAGCAGACTGTGAAGAACTTCAAAAAGATCTCACAAAACTAAGTGATTGGGCAACAAAATGGCAAATGAAATTTAATGTGGATAAATGTAAAGTAATGCTCATTGGAAAAAATAACCCCAACTATACATACAATATGATGGGGGCTAATTTAGCTACAATTAATCAGGAAAGAGATCTTGGAGTCATTGTGAATAGTTCTCTGAAGACATCCACGCAGTGTGCAGCAGCAGTCAAAAAAGCAAACAGGATGTTAGGAATCATTAAAAAAGGGATGGAGAATATCTTATTGCCCTTATATAAATCTATGGTACGCGCACATCTTGAATACTGCGTACAGATGTGGTCTCCTCATCTCAAAAAAGATATACTGGCATTAGAAAAAGGTTCAGAGAAGGGCAACTAAAATGATTAGGGGTTTGGAACAGGTCCCATTGAGAGATTAAAGAAACTAGGACTTTTCAGCTTGGAAAAAGGAGAATAAGGGGGGATATGATAGAGGTATATAAAATCATGAGTTGTGTGGAGAAAGTGAATAAGGAAAAGTTATTTACTTGTTCCCATAACATAAGAACTAGAAGCCACCAAATGAAATGAATGGGCAGCAGGTTTAAAACAGATAAAAGGAAGTTCTTCTCAGACAGCGCAGTCAACCTGTGAAACTCCTTGCCTGAGGAGGTTGTGAAAGCTAGGACTATAACAGAGTTTAAAAGAGAACTAGATAAATTCATGAAGGTTAAGTCCATTAATGGCTATTGGCCAGGATGAGTAAGGAATGGTGTCCCTAGCCTCTGTTTGTCAGAGGGTGGAGATGGATGGCAGGAGAGAGATCACTTGATCATCACCTGTTAGGTTCACTCCCTCTGGGACAACTGGCATTGGTCACTGTCAGCAGACAGGATACTGGGCTGGATGGACCTTTGGTCTGACCCAATACGGCCATTATTATGTTCTTATGTTCATTTCTTTTTCAGAGAGTATTTTTGGGACAAGTACAACATTCTTATAGCAATGCTCAGATGTGAATCTTCCTTACCTAAGTTAAGATAAAGTAGTCACAGAAGTTTGTAGTGTTACTACGTGTATACCTCCTGAAATGTTCTGAAGCTATTAACCTAATACTTTGCCACTAATATCGAAAGAAGACAAGGCATTAATGTTGTATCTATGGTATTATGAGTAGTTTAGAGAGAAAATATTATGAGTATTTTAGTTCTCATTTAAAGCTCTTTAGTTGGAGGTATAAGAAAAAATCCTCAAAATCACACTTTTAGAAGGTGCGAGTGGGAGACATTTCCAATACAACAATTAGTCATTTTCATCATAACATCTAAGGTATTGGTGCAGTGTTTTAAACATTAAATCATTGATCTTTTTTCCTTCAACATATTTCTAATAGCAGTTGAAAATGTTCTTATTTTTGTCTATTGACTAGATTAATGGGGGTGATATAATGGTCACACTGTTCTTCAACTCTTTGACACCCAATGACAATCGTCTAAAATTAGGAACTGCCAGGCTAGGAAAAAATAATGGAAATAAAATGTACATTTTTAACAGTGAGGGTAATTAACCATTGGAACAATTTAACAAGGGTCATGGTGGATTTTCCATAACTGACAATTTTAAAATCAAGACTGGATGATTTTCTAAAAAGATATGCTCTAGGAATTATTTTGAGAAAGTTCTATGGTCTGTTTTTTACAAGAGGGCAGATCACAGTCATCCTCTCTGGCTTTGGAATCTATAAAAAGCACCAATAATTAGTAATATTTTAAATGGAGCTCCTCAGAGCTTTCCCAAGTTGCAGCACTGCAAAAACTGACCTGTCAGTGTTGTGTCAGCACATCTGTAAACTAAGGGCACTAGTGAAACTGACAAGAACCAGGTCAACATAGCCCTTCTGCTGTATTAGCAGCTTGTATATAGCATCCTACATAAAGATATCTACCTTTTTGTATGTATGCAGCAACCTTATAAATTTAACTGTGAACCCATCTGTAACTTGCTCTGAAAATACAATAATTAGTATTTTTGAAGAAAGGAATAAAGTAGACTAGATAGATATAATTTAATAAAGTTGTAATACAAGGTCTGTGCTTTGATATAGACTTCTTTTGGATATTAATGCTGAATAATCCTCAGATTATGAGAAAGTAGAAAATATAGGGCTAAGACATTGACGATCATGATCTCATTTGGGACATCGTCACACCATATTGGAAAAGAGGTTAGTATGACCATAGAGGATCACGTTGGAATGCATCCCACATATCTTTTGCCTCTAGTAACTTCTCCTAGTGAGGCTAAGCACACAAAGCACCCTAGAGCAATCTTGCATGTAACAAGAAATGCTGCTGATAAAAGTTATCCCAAAGTGGCTAATAGCTTTAATTATTTGATGCATTATTTTATTATTTCTCATTTTTTTCATTGAATGTTTAACTACAGATGGTTAAGATATCCTGTCACTATTCTGGTAAAAGACAGTATGGAATAATACATCCACCCAAATTGGACTCCATTTACAGTATATTGTGCCAGCATCCAGAAAAAGTTGTTCACAGCAGGAGTGGTACAATTAAACTAAAACAACCCTACAACTTTCCTTTTCCTTAAAAATCTGTTAATAGTTAAATTTAATGGACTAGATCCTCAACTAATTTAGATCAGTGTACATCACTCATGTACCAGCTCATGAGCTTGCCCAATAGATTTAGCAAATAAAGAGGTTTCCTTTATTTTGATGGAGAGACTACAGTATAATTAATTCTCATTCTTAATGCTCTGTTCCACTGTAATATTACAAAAAGAAAGGTTAGGTAATATTTTAACACAGAGAAGGCTAAAATGCAGCCCATGGGCAAAAACAGCCAGTGGAAGTTGTACAGTGTCCTTATTATGGTAAGTATGGAGATGCTGAAGCTCTGATTGCCCATGTCAAGCTAAAACATTGCATGCTAGATCCTGTAGTTAACTCTTTATCAAACAGGGGTGTCTACCTGTAACCATTTGCAAATGCTTTAAATGGGCAAGATTTGGATACTCCTCTTTTCACATTGTACTTTACACTTATATGGCATTTGTCATCTGAGAATTTCAAATTTACTTTGCAAAGATTAATTAACCCTTCCAACACTCCTGTTAGGCAGTGTGATCCAGTGAATAAAATAACAGACTGCAAGTCTCAAGACTGGGTTCTTTACCTTGTTTTCCTACTGACATTAGGAAAGTAATGTAAGTTTCCTCTGCCTCAGCTTCCCCACTGGTTAAGTGAGGATAATAATTCTTATCAACCTTTGAAAAGGATTTTCAGACCTGCTGGAGAAGTATTATTATCCCTGTTCTACCAGTGGTTAAACGGAAGCATTGAGAAGAGTCTTATCCAAGATCACACCATGTATCAATGATAGAACCAGGAATAGAATGTATGAGTCCTGGTAACTTTGCTCTAACCAAGAGATTGCTCTTCATTCCATTTCAGCATATTCCTGTTTTACAGGGAACAAATACAATGTAATTACTAATGTAAAACATGTAACTATTAATGATCTGTATGGAAATTCCCAAAAGATCTGGCAATGGGATTTTGGTCTTCTGTACTAGAACATTATCATTAAATTATCTTCACACTTCTGACACAGACAGGCAATCAACAGAAACATGTCATTATCCATGTATCTGGTCATTTTAATGTAGTAGATTATGATTCATCCCTGTAAAATATAGTGATAAATGTTTAAAATAATTGAAAACGTGTTTCCTTTCATTAGGTTATTCGGCCCTTTCCCATTATAACAGCTTTTCTGTTCATGACCCTGTAGCTAAGGATCTATGGATGTTTCCATTATACACCCCTATTATATGTGATTTATAGTTTGACCATAAAGACTCATTTCCAGTTCAGAATTTTTTTGCTACTAATTTTCAAAACAATTAGTTCAGTTGCTTTTAAGCTAAAGAAACATTAAAAAGTGAAGGGTTGCCAACAACAGATGATTTTTTGCTCACATATAACTAAAGAATGCCAATGATTAAAATTTTAAATGGGCATGAAAAATCTATACTGGAATCAGATGCATTTTTTATTGTGTAAAAATATAAATCCAAGGGATTTTGGCTTTAAAAACTGGCTAGTGAAATGTGCAGTCATTATTTTCAAAGAAATTTCATAAGCAGTTTTGCTATGCACAGCATGTGTCCTCAACAAAATTTTACATAACAGACCTGACTTTTTCCTTGGGAGCCATTCTAAACACTTATTAAAATGTGTCTTTTTCATAACAAAAAATGCATACATAGTTAAGCCAGAACTATTCTAGCCTCTCAGGCAACAATACAGATTTAAAATGTTTATTAGTTTGATTGACATTCTTCATGTTTATTAACATAATAAGCATGTTTAAAACTACCGGAATACGTGTGGCTCAAACCAGAAGGGGGCAGAAAAAGCCCACTGCTGTTAAACAGCATTAAGAGGTGGGCCCGATCCTACAGTTCTCTCTGCACAAATCTCATTGAAATTATCTCTAGTCTATACTAGAGACCTTATAGTGGCACAGCTGTACTGATGCAACTGCACCGCTGTAAGATCTCTCATGTAGCCACTCTATGCTGATGGGAGAGAGCTCTCCCGTCAACATAATTAAATCACTCCTAACAAGCGGTGGTAATTATGTCAGCGGAAGAAGCTCTCCCGCCAACATAGCACTGTGTACACTACCACTCACGCTGGTGAAACTTATGTTGCTCAGGGGGTGTTTTTTTCACCCTCCTGAGCAACATACGTTTTGCCAACATAAATGGTAATGTAGACATGACCTTAGTTGAAGTTTTATCTGCAAAGCACTGAAGGTTGAGGCCCGTGAATGTTTTAAAGTAAACTAGAAGAATGCCAAGGCATGCACAAGCAGGGCCCAGATTCTACCTTCAAACTGACATGTCATAACTTTTTATTGGCAAACACATTCTGGACCAGGGCTGTCTTTAGGCATACGTGGCTGCTTAGGGCATCCGAAAATTTGGGGCACCCTTGGGTCTTAGTGTCCAGCCGTCCGCCTTTTCCTATCCCTGTTCTGACCCTTCCTGCAGGCTCCCACAGCTGGCTGCTGCAGCCTGGTGAGTCTTCCTCCAGAGGGGATCTAGTAACTTAAAAGTGAAAAAGCCTTCCAGCCTGCCAGACCTATTAGCACAACACTGAAACTGTTAAAGAGCCATTCAAGTGGTAATGAAGCCATTTAACAGGCATTTGCCAACCCCCAGGTATATACTGTCAGTTTCTGAATTTACTGACAAAAACAGTTGTGCATTACTATAATACAGGGGTAGACAACCTATGGCACACGTGCCAAAGGCGGCACGCGAGCTGATTTTCAATGGCACTCACACTGCCCGGGTCCTGGCCACCGCTCTGGGGGGCTCTGCATTTTAATTTAATTTTAAATGAAGCTTCTTAAACATTTTAAAAACCTTATTTACTTTACACACAACAATAGTTTAGTTATATATTATAGACTTATAGAAAGAAACCTTCTAAAAACGTTAAAATGTATTACTGGCACGCAAAACCTTAAATTAAAGTGAATAAATGAAGACTCGGCACACCACTTCTGAAAGGTTGCCGACCCCTGCTATAATATTTACTCAGAACATGTTAGTCTACAGGACCTTAGTTTAAAATTTGCTTTAAAAATATTTCATTAGTGTGTTGCTGAAGATGATAAAATCACATCTCTAAAAAAATCCTTGCATAGATTTTTAGATGCACAATCTGAGTATTCATCTTTAGCCTTAAATGCTTGGATCTTCAGACATATGGTTTTTAAATAAATCCTTCAAAGGACCATCCTTATCTAAAATACACATTTTAATTACTATAGTTCAAAAAAACTTGCTTCCAAAGTCTTCCTGTCCTTTCTGTCCATCCCCTTCTCCCTTCACCCCCCTACTGAAGAGAGCCCTTAAAGGGACAACACCCCTTTTCTTCCAGATAGCTGGACAAACGAGCTTCCCTTTCTTTACTTCTGACTATTTGATTAACTAGTTTTAAGAGAACCCTCCAGCAAAATCAGTACCTTAGTAAGATATAAAATCCTTTGTTATGCCTAAAATCTTTGGAAACATGTTTATGAAATTTCACCAACTTTAAAAAATGTCTATTGTTATGGAGATCACACAAAGTAAATTAGTATTCCCGGTTTCTAAAAGCAATGAACATTGTTATGAACACACTAAACCTCTGACTGATTAATTTAAAATAATGTCTTTGTTTCAGTGAGTTAAATATGTAGTAATCTGGAATGATTACTTTATGAAGGCTTAAGAGTACATTTAAAATATAAAACCAGCTTAGAAATACTGATTAAGAAAACATAAAACAGAGAAGAGCTGCATGATGTATTCCATAATATTTAATGTTGTATTAAGCAGGACAGCTGACTCGCCCTTACTACAAAGTTTTTGCAAATAAATCTCTGACAAACTTCAGGGTATATCAAAAAACCTGTGACTGACATATTTTATTCCCAAATTTAGTGCTTTTAATTAGGTACCTTCTGCATGCCCAGTCTTCACCTTCTGGCATGCAGTGGAAAACATGCTCCATTTTCTTTAGAAAGAAATTGCAGAAGAGTGTTGTTTTTCAAATGTCATTTGCTTCATTTGGGTTTAGGGATTTGGCTGGAAGGGGGTGAGCGGGGTGGGGGAGGGAAGAGAGAAGGGAGACAATGGGGAGAGGGCGGGGCCTGGGCAGAGTGGGGGCAGAGCAGGGATGGAGTATTGGCAGGGCCACAGGCAGAAGAGGTTGGCTGGGGAGCTAGCCTCCCCAAGCAGCAGCTTCACCCATCACCCATGACAGCAGGTAAGAGCGGGTGGGCTCCCGCACACCTAGTGTGCACTGCAGTCTCCTTAGGCAGGGGCCGTATTCACAGAGCTGAATGCACCGGTGCTGCGCATTCGGCGTGTGGGAGAGGGTACGGGAATCACTGTGGGGAACTGTGACTCTCTGCTGCCATGAGGTGGGCCGGGTGTCTCGGTATCCTTTGCTGCATCTCTCCCCCGCACCTCCTGGACTGCAAGCCCGGGCTGCCTTCAGGCATAGGGGCACCAGTTTAATAATACTGTGTAGGGCCCCATAAATCCTAAGGACGGCCCTGTTCTGGACACTTCCTCTTGCTCCTAGCTACGAAATTTTTGTCAGATGTGATATCCTTCATACTGTTTCACTAATGATGGGCAATTGGGCTGATATTTGGATTATATTTATTTTAGGGGTCAAATTCAGGAAATAGTTGGATTTGGAAAAACAATGGAAATAAATATGGGTAGAATAGGAATTACAACATGCAGGGTAATAAAGGCTTGTTACAAGAGCAGGCAGAGAACCATTTTTAAGTGACCATTTTCGTGAATCCTGCCATGACATCTGTTGCTTCTTCCTTCTGGCACAGTAATCCATGAATGCTATGGGGCCTGTGTCAGTATCAACAGCAGTGTTTCTGTCATCAGGTCAATCCTATGCACTCCCAGTCACCGCCAATCCCTTCCTGCCATTCCAGGCAAAGGGTTTGTGGAGCCATCAGTTGAAGTGATGCTAATCACTGAGACAGCCTGTGACATCTGTAAAGTCTGTGGCACTGGTGCCATATCAATTCTGAGAGCTAGAAGTGGCAATGCTAATGTCAACTTTTATTTTTTAAGTACACTTCTAGCCCTTACCTTTTGTAAATAGCCTGGCAAATATAAACCAATCACTGGACCAGGAGTGGAGTTATGATCTGGCTCATGGGGTTGCAATGCCACTCACTCAGATTTGGCCTACCTGGACTCCTGGCATCATGACGGCTGGGCCTAGCCTCAGTGGTGCTGGGACCCCTGGACCAGGGAGGTGAGCCAGGTCAGCCCTGTGCAACAGGAGCCACCACACGACCCTTTGAAACATTTTGGCGACTCAATTTTGAGTCCCAACCATGGGTTGAGAAACTCTGCTTTAGGGGAGGCTCTTCTTATCCTCTAACTTTCATGCTTCCTACATAATGGTGTTGGCATATCTTTCTCCTCCAAGAAGATGGAAATAATGACACCGCCACCACATACAAGTGTAATTGCTAAGTTGCTGCTAAAAAGAGGAAAACACCACAGAATCCTGGCCTAGCAACATTACCGTGTTTCTCAGAGCTGAATATCTTTTGACTGTATTCCAGTGCTTTATTTGTAATAAAGTGGTGCCAGGGCTTACGCAATTTCTTTACGTTCATAACTGATGTGACAAGCCCAGAGGTGCCGGGGCTATAAACTGCCAAACCTAGAGGTGCCGGGGCTCAGCCCTGGCACAAATTAAGTACTGCTGTATTCAGATATTATTTAAGGGTGGGATTTTCAAGAGCACTTAATTGACTAATGAGCACAAGTTTCACTGACTTTCAGTAAGACTTATGCCCTAAGTCACTTGGTGCTTTTGAAAATTCCACTCAAAAAACGAGAAAGGTGATATTAAACATTTATAAACTGATATAAACTATTTACACCTTGTAATCTTTAGGGAAATAAGAGATTCCTTCTTACAAAAGGTGGTATAGAAAGACACTGTAAGCCATGACTATTAAAGCTCAGTAATACTAGTCTTCATACATATATGTATCATAAGTAACCAGGAGCAGTACAAGTGTGACCATTTCAGTAAGGTATTTAAGCACATACCTAACTTTAAACATGTAAGGAGCCCCACTGATTCCCAGAGGAACTATTCATGTGCGTAAAAAGTTAGGCACATGCTTAAGTACTTTGCTAACTCAGAGCCCAAATGAGCCCTGCCATGTGTCTTTCAATGGCCTAAACCCAGTAAAGTAGTATTTTTGGAAGCGTTAGCAACTAATAATGAAGAAACAGAATTTGAAGACATTTGTAATACAAACTAAACTTATTTTCCAGTACTGTTTGGAGATTTGTGACAGACCAAAGTTTAAAATCTAACAAAAATGAACAAGCTTTGCACATTCAAAATATATTAATTGCATACGTGGGGCAAAACAAAGATCGAAACAACTTAGTTTTCATGATAGGGTCAAAACAATAGCTGGTGTCACTCAGACTTCATGGGCTTATTCCTAAGCCCTGCTACAGCCCCTTTGTGCTCCAGATAAACAGCCATATGGGATTCCCAGTTTAGAGGGAATTTCTGAGTGGCTTAAAGCTGGCACACCCACCCCTTTCCCAGTCTCCATCATTGTGGGTGAGATAGGAGAAATAAGGGGCATGAACACAATACTGCCCTCTGGCATGCCCTAGTTATCCATTTGTCCCTTTTGAGCTGGGGCATTGTTTAGAGCAGTCCTGAAGCTGCTTTAAATTACACTATGGGGCACATTGGCTGTTTGTGGTTCTTCCACCTGTGTTGCACTCATATTGGACTCATTGAATGGTGAATCCAAATGCATACTTGGATTTTTGTTGAAGCAAAGCTATCTACCTCTTCCACAGACTTACAGCTGTAGGAATGGTCATCTACCGCCACATAAATCCAGACGGATACAACTATGGCTTTGAGTCTTATTTTTCAAAATAACCTATTGACCAAAGCAAAATATTTTTCCTTTCAATGAGACAAGTATACGTGTCTGTTTTAGAGCTCTGAAAGAGTAATACACAAGTTATAGCAGCTTTAAGAACTTTATTACAAAATGACAGGGATCCTCATATAATCAAAACATTAAATAGCATGGATGCAGCTGAGGGTTTTCCCTCCCCTTGGGAACCTTCTAACTGAAAATACTTGATCAGAACCAACTCAGTCAGACAATCATACAGCTCCATTACCCATTTCCTTAAACTGAAAGAGATGGGAGTGCTCTGTCCACTCCTGAACAACAGTAATTCTTAGATGAGTAATCTTGGATTTATTTTCAGTGTCATCCATTTTAGGAAATAACAAGAGATTGCTTTCTATCAGGCCTGTTACAACAGCTCTATGATGTGGAACTGTAGATTCCAGAATTTCAGTTATTTGTTCCACTCAGTGAAAAGGAAGTCCTGAGAATCCTTGCACTGTAGTTTTGATAGATTGTATGGATCTTTTCTAATTGTCCAACCTGGGGTTTTAGAGAGAATGGAGACACAGACAGTACTTGTGGAAAAGAATAAGCCATCATCTTTGCTGACCCTACATCACAATTGGAAAAAAATCCACCTTTTCTCTCCAGAGGATTTTGTTCTTACAGGAATGGGACATAATGGGCCAAATTTACCCACATGGATGCCAGAGAGTGCAATTTGCCCCAGTGCCACCACCATCCTTGGACCAGGGGAGAAAGGATAACTTTGAAAAGTAGCTGTGGCTCTACACGAGCTCCCCTGGCTAGGAGAAGCTATGAATGCTAGGTGCACCTGGCTGTTTTTGGAGCTGTGCTGGCTGGCTCCAGTCCTCTCCTCTCTGTAATGTTGCCTCCCTTCTTCTGTCTAACTTGCTGCCAAGAGTTTGCCTGAAGCCTGGTCAATGCCGGTGTGACTAGGGAGTGAATAGGAATCAGTGACATCAAAAGTTGTGAGTTAGGGAATAATCTAAAAACCAATTGCCGGCGATCAGTGGAGCAACAATAGAACAGCAATAAAACAAACAATAAAAACAGCCTACTCTGCTAGGGTGACCAGATGTCCCGATTTTATAGGGACAGTCCTGATTTTTGGGTCTTTTTCTTATATAGGCTCCTATTACCCCCCACCCCGTCCCAATTTTTCACACTTGCTGTCTGGTCACCCTATACTCTGCAGCCCACACTTTCACGTACCCTGGCAATGTTCTTAAATTGGTAAATAAAACAGCTTCAACTCAATGGAGTGTCCAGCAGGAATCTCTAAGACAGGTGCTATCAGTTTTCGCATGCCACTCTCATCTAATTAGTATTCATTTTCCCAGATTTGTTTCTAATGCAATGTAATTAGTCAGGACATTGTTTCATATTTGCACCGGAGACCGCCTTCTACAGTTTGTCATCTTATGGCCATTATCTTGATGATGTAAGATTGTCTCCATAGGCTTCCACTTATGAACACTGATTATTTCTGACTTGACTTTGGAATGTTGCCTTGATAGATTTGCACAGAAATGGTTTTGTTTTCATGTTATCAAATCACCTACCTTGACTTGATTTGACATTGTCATAAGGGAGTTTTAATGATATGCCCACTGCAGCAAACGGTGAATTAGTGTCACTACAAATATACATAATTATCAATAGTTACTGTTGTGCAAGAGCAATAGTTATTCTCCACTTAAACCCCCTAAGAAAGCCTAATCAACATTTAGAATTACTAAATAATTCTATATATGGCATCAGAAAAATTAAAACATAAAAAAACCACTTAATCCAAAACTAGACCCAAGTTATATTTTTGGTTTTTTCCTATTTTGTAAAAATCCTTAAAGTCAAGAACCCTAAATCAGTTTTCTGCCCTGTATAATTTCAGATATTAAACCCTCAAAATTCCGAGTTTATCAAATTAGCTGTAGCTAAAGCAACATTAATTGCAGAGTCCTGACTAAGGACTATCATTGTAACTTCTGAAGTGATAAACACAACAATGGTCACTCTCAAAAACTAGGCAAGTTTATCTTAGGCTACATCTACACTACAGGGGGGGGTCGATTTAAGATACGCAAATTCGCGTAGGTGAATTCGACATATCAGATCCGACTTACCCTGTTGTGAGGACGGCGGCAAAATCGACTGCCGCGGCTCCCAGTCGACGGCGCTTACTCCCACCTCCGCTGGTGGAGTAAGCGCGTCGATTCGGGGATCGATTGTCGCGTCCTGACAAGACGCGATAAGTCGATCCCCAAGAGATCGATTTCTACCCGCCGATTCAGGCGGGTAGTGTAGACCTAGCCTTTGTTATGATGGCCCAGGTTTTCAAAGTATTCCCTGTACTTTCCTATGGCCTGAATCCTGCAATTGACGCCATTCAGGCAGAGTCTTATTTAAATCAATGGCACTCTGCATAGGCAGAGGGGTCAAACCACGCACAACAGGTTGTAGGACTGGGCCTATAATTGCTATACAGAACACCTAGGAAATATTACAGAAACCAAGGTAATCTTACTAAGGTATCTACAATCATTTGGTAAGTTTTTTAATTTATGTCTTAATATGTGATTTGCTGGGGAAAAATTAAAACCTATTAGCTAAATCAGTGTAGGTATTTCTCGTGGCCCTATTAAACTAGTATCAATTTGATCATTTATGGATAAATTCTGCTTCTGCCCATACCTGCAGAGGCTCACCTGAATATATGAGAGAGAGAGAGAGAATGTTTATAATAGAGAGAAAGACAGACAGACAGTTTCTTTTTGGTTGATTTCTCCTTTCTCCATATTCCCACCAGGGGCGGCTCTATGTTTTTTGCCGCCCCAAGCACGGCAGGCAGGTGGCTTTCGGTGGCGCACCTGCGGGTGGTCCATTGGTAACACAGATTCGGCGGCATGCCTGCGGGAGGTCCGCCAGTCCCGTGCCTTCGGCGTACCTGCCGCCGAAACCACGGGACCGGCGGACCTCCCGCAGGCATGCTGCTGAAGGCTACCTGACTGCCGCCCCCCACAGCTTGCTGCCCCAGGCACGCGATTGGTGCGCTGGTGCCTGGAGCCGCCCCTGATTCCAACACCACCAATTTATTGACTTAAGTGAACACATTTTTTATAGAAGAATGCTTGTAACAGAGCCTTTACAGTACCTCTAGTTGCTCACTGATCTGCATTTGGCAGTAAAGTTAAACCTCTTATATTGCGCTTTGATACAGTGACATTGTTATGCCAAAGTGAAATGAATGTCCCTAATTTTTTCACTGCATGTAAATGTGCTATTTGCAGTTCCACACAAGAGCCAACTGCTCTTTCTATATGTGGACAAACACACACACATTCTGAAGCTGTCTGTGAACACCTTTACTTAAATCTGGGTTCCGCTGTAACTGCTCCTCTTCCACGTGATATGGTTTAACAGAACAATCAGTCTGGACACGTGCACACAGGTAAGTATATCAGCATACTGAAAACCTATCGTAAATTAAACTATTTAGATTTCTGCAAAGATGATGTTAAATATCATTCTCAACCAGTGAACATGGGACAGATGTGCACAACCTTGCAAGTGGGACTCATATTTCCCAGCCCAGTGGATATGCATGCTGTCAAAATATGCACCAGGCATGAAATCCTAGGCCAGGTGAAGTCAGTTGCAAACTTCCAGTGGATCCAGGATTTCACATTTGGACTGGTTGAGGAATGGTGTATTCCACCATTCACAGGGCCTGATCCATAGCCTATTGAAGTCAAAACCATTAAAGCTGACCAAGATAGGTCCTACAGTGTAATCAGGGCTGTCAATCCATCCACTCTTGAAAGGTGATACTCATATATTTACTCTGTCATGCTTTTACCCTCTACAACTCACTCATCACATGCATTTAGAGGATTAACAATACCTGCACTCCAGCTCCCAAGAAAACTAAGGGGAGCATGAAGAAGAGAGGACTAACCTCAGGGTGGAGAAATAATTTAGGGAGGTAGAAATGGGAAGGGATTGTGGAAGGAATGCTGTAATAGACAGGACAGAGAGTGAGAGAAGATACTGAAAAAAATACAAATAGGCAAGAGACAGATCAGAAAAGAAAAATATCTTGTAGGAAAGAGAGAGGGAGGCTGTAGAGAAAATGTGAACTGAAAAATTTCAAAAGGATGAAAAATTCTAAAAAAAAAAAAATAAGGAAAAACTGCAGAGGCCTAAAGATGAATCAGGATATAGAAAGAACAAAGGGAAGAGAAAGAAAAAAAATGAGACACTAGCTCTATTTTATCAAAAGTTTGCTTTCCATAACCTTTTTACTCTGTCATTTAATGGTCCTTTTAATGTTTCTAGCACACACACACAAAATGTGAAGATTGTCCTAGTTTCGGATGAGGAGAGGCAACTCCCCTTTTTCCTGACTCAAACCTTGTTATCACCTTCATTTTCCTTTTGAAAAACGGACTGTTCTCTCTCATATCTACGTTTCTGACCCACCGGCCTATCCTTTTTGGCATTATGATGCTATTTTAAGTAAGCTGTATATAGCAAAAGTAGAAGAAAGTGTCCCAGAAAAAGGAGGGGAACACATTTTCTTCCCTGAACTGACCTTCAGACAGGATATAAGGGTACAAAGAGCTCATAATTGGATGCTGCGGTCCCCACTTGAAAGAAACACAGTAATTTTGTATATAATTTTCCTCTGAGTTGTAGTAACATCATCTATATAGTTGCTTCGTAACTAACAGCAGTCCTGATAAAATCTTTGGTGTTTTTTTTTAACTTGCAAATGCCTGAAAGTTAAGCTTTAAACAAACTGAGACATTCCTCCATGCATTATTCATATGTGAATATTTAAGAATACAGTATGAATTCATTAAAACTCATCAATTATTCTCTCCTGATAATTAACAATAATGCAAAATCAATATGTTTGATTAAGTGTCCAACTAAATTGTATGAAACATTATTGTACCATCTGCCATTTGAACTGCCTGACCTGGTTGGAAGAACAGGGCTGGCTTTAAAATTGCTTTTTTTTTTTTTTAAATGACATCGGAATTACAAAACAAATGCTTTGCTGGATGTCACAAAATATTCACAAGAAATCATCTTTTCAGTATTTATGGAGGTCTTAACCTACAAACGTTTTCAATATTTTATTAATGATCACTTTGGGAAAGATGCCTAGTTTTAACTTAGAGAATTAATTCTCTAAGTTAACTGCAGTGTCTTTTCCCTAGGTTGGCAAAGCTTGCAAACTTTGTTCAATTTTGCAGGTGGCTTTCATCCATCTAGTGCAGTGATCTGAGAATAGCATAATCAGAAGACTGTAGTGTAGTCTACATACTAATTGCTGACACAAGGTGGGTGAGGTATTATCTTTTATTGGGCCAATTTCTGTTGGTGAAAGAGACCAGCTTTTTGAGCTCCACAGAGCTTTTCTTCAGATCTCACCCACTTTGTGTCTCTAATATCTTGGGACCAACACGGCTATAACACCACAGCAAAATACTAATTTCTGAGTCACCAAAAGCAGCTTTAAATATGCAGGTCATTTCCTCAGAAACCATGGAGACCCTGCTGAGAGGGAGTAATCAATACCCCTGAATTCTGCAGAGATCTCCAGCATAGATCTTCGCAGCTCCGATGTGAAGGGTTATTATTTATTTGTATTACAGTAGTGATTAGAGGCACCAACTGAGACTGGTGCTCCATTTTGCTAGGCACTATATATACACATAAGGTAAGAATCCCTCACCTGAAGAATGTACCATGTAAATAGACAAAGCAGACAACAACAACAACAAAAGAGTATCCCCATTGTATAGATGAGTAACTGAGATGCATAAATGTTGAGTGACTTGTCCAAGATCTTACAGGATATCTGTAGTAGAGCCAGAAATTGTACCCATATCTCCGAAGGGTCAGTCCAGGGCTTCAACCACAAAACTTCCCTTCTCCAATTCAGGATGGGATAGGGATTTGACAAGTGGACTTCTGTATTGTGTGGATTCACTGGGCACAAAATCCCATGTAGGATGATCAAAAGCACACCATACATCCAATACTCCTCCCCCTAGAATCCATCCTGCTCTGCCCATCTCATTCCTTGTTACATATTAGGCTAGACACTTGTGCCTCAGGATGGATATACTAGCAGTATATGATCCCATAAATGGTCCTGCAGAGAAAAAAGGCCCTTTTCTTCTCTTACATCTTGAGAGCATTTGCTCTGTGGTGGAAAACAAGCTTGCTTTGGGGGGGGGGGGGGGGAAGAGGAGGAGGGAGATGTGGGGAAACAGAAAAACAAACCTATTTGCCTTTTGGAGGTTGTTTTCTGAACGTGATTTTTTTTTAAAGTAATTGTAGTGAGACAAAAAAAAAAACACCATACTGTATTGTGCCTGTATTGCATCTTAAAGATAGGTACATCTGGACTGCCTGTCCCCACAAACACCCCCTACTGGCCAGGTTCACTGCTGTTTTCCCCTCTCCCTTCCCCCTGGCTGGGAGGGGGACAAGCTTGCAAGTTCAGAGCCTAGGAAAGAAATTTCCCGAGCTGCTACTGAAACCCGGCCTGGAGTATAAACTGCTGGAGCCGAAGCCCGAGCTCCTGCCTGGCAGTGCCTGCATGCTGTGCTCGGGAGGAGCAGCTCAGTTTTAAAGGACCACAGCCTGCACCCCGCACCCACTGACACTACGGTGCCCCAGAGTGCTTCATTCATCACCCTTGCAGACAGGGGCTAGAACCAGCTGCCTGTCCCCCCCACCCCAATTCACCACTGCAGAGCTGTGAGCCCCCGCTCCAAGCAGTCCGCTCTGAGGAGCATCCCATAATGGCTTGCTCAGAGTTACAAACAACCTCCATTCCCCAGGTGTCAGTAACTCTGAGCTTCTACTGTATTGAAGCTGCCTAAAATGACTCATTTTAATATTATATTTTTTTTTAACCACACACACACACTGCACCATGCCTCCAACACTAAAAGCAAATAGCTAATCTTTTAAGGTCAATGGAGTTGTGTCTGATTACTCCAGCAGTGAATTTGTTCCCTGGTTTACAGTTCTGGGTAAGGATATAAGTTTGGTGGGATCATCTTTGTCCTGTGTATGTGCATTAGCAAAAAATCCACCACATAGTTTGACAGAATTGGCAGCCCAGCAGATATCTGCCAGGTTATTGAGGTACATTTGTGTTGACACTTAGAAGAAAAAATAAAATTTAAAATGCATTGCTCAGGCACAGCTGACTCTGGACTCTGAAAGCCCTACATAGTTATATTCAAGACATTACATATAGTCCTTTTCTCACTACAGGAGTGACTGCAGACCTCTTACTAAGGCATGGCTTATCTGAATGGTGTCAATAGATGGAAGCAAAAGATGGTACCACAAACTCTGAAAATAACCACCACTAATTTAAAGTAGCTGGATGGGTACTTTGTGGATCTTATTCCTAGCCTAATACATACAGTTGTTTCCACCTTGACATTTCTTTAATAGAAACAAGAACAAATAGAGCCTTGTTCATTTCACAATGTTGGAAGGGGGATGTTAAATTTTTATTATTGTTTATCATTGGGTTTGTTTGATAGGGAGCAAGTACATAATAATACAAGTATCAGGGTAAACTCTCCTGACAAAATATTGCATTTAACTTTTAAAACGTAGTAGATTGGAAAATCTCTTAATTTTTTTCCTAACTATAACTAACGTATCGGCCCTTCTCTTTGTCTTTGCAGCAAGCTGAGTAGGCTTAGTTAAGTGAGCAACTTGGTCACAATTCAAGTACAGATACATAGCTTTGTGCTACTTATGTGCTGGAAACATTATCTGAAGTTAATGCAGGTTCTAAGTCAATAAAATAGTAGCAACATAAATAATGGTAATTTGAATGTAGATAGGACTTGTCATTTTCATAGCCATTTGCAAACAATGCATCTTTCCTTCCAACACTGCTGTGATGTAGGTTAGGGTATTAGAACTGACTGGAAAATTAAAACAAATATAAAATTATTAGAAACCAGCAATGAAATTTCATGAAAACTTTCACAACTGTTTGCCCCCATCTTCCAAAACAATCCTAATTATTATCTATATATTACAGATGAGAAAATTAAGAAAGAAATTAAATGACTTGCCAAGTTCATAAGAGAAGTCACTGACATTACAAGGATTAGAAACTCAGAATGACTAACTCCTAGTACTTTGCTCAGGCATTAAACTATGCCTTTGTCTACTTTCATTAGCCTTTGTATGTGGTTTTTGTGAGTACACAAAAAAGCATTGATGTTGAAACTTTTTATGCAGCAGTTCTTTTTATGACTTAAGAAAACATCAGATATAATGAAAGATATTGGGCCTAATTTTAAAAAGCATCCTATGTGATGTTGCATCTGCAATTTTGTAGGTGCAAATTATTGTGGGGATATTTTATAGCAGTTAGATTTCTAAGTGCTTTATTGTGTCTGTAGATCAGGTAGAGTTAGCAGTGAATGTACTGTGGAATGCTACCACAATATTCACACGCAGAAAACTAGGGATAAAAGATCAGAGACTATCTTAAAAATCAGTGTGTCTGTCAAAAACAAAAATTTTAAATAGAAAATGTACTAGCAAATAAACTTGTTTAATTGGCTACTTGGAAAAGGCAAACTTTGGTATATATCTAATTTGGATTCAAATCCAAACATTAAGAAAAAAGATCTCATCTTCTATTTAAAAAGAGTATTTAATTAACTATTGATTTCTACTCAATTATTCAAGGCCGGGGGGGGGGGGGGGAAGGGGCTAGCTCAGTGGTTTGAGCATTGGCCTGCTAAACCCAGGGTTGAGAGTTCAATCGGGGGGGGGGGGGGGCATTTAGGGATCTGGGGCAAAAAAAAAAAAAAACCAAAACTGTCAGGGACAGTACTTGATCCTGCTAGTGAAGGCAGGGGACTGGACTCAATGACCTTCCAAGGTCCCTTCCAGCTCTATGAGATAGGTATATCTCCATATATGTATTTATTGATATTTCACCACCACTATTGCCCAAATCAAAGAAAATGTTACAGGCTTGTTACATTAGAATAAGCAAAGTCCACCAGCTTTATCTTTAAATAAGACAGTATTTTGTATTTGATCTTTGCTATTGCTATGATTAAGTTAATACTACATAAATTGTATGGTTATATATAATGAAGACCAAAAATATTTATAACAGACAACCAAATATTCAATTTTACTTTGAATACGGAAAAATTTAGTTTACCATTCTGGATTTGGTACCATTGTATTCAGTATTATCCCAAACTGTAAATCTCATCAAATTTACTTTATTATTATTATTCCAGTTAGTTTATATTCATCATGTAAAAATAGCCAAATGTACTATACTAAAGAACACTGAAATGCAGACATACGGTCTTCCTTGTCATAATATCCTGAATATACTGCATTAGTTGAACTTTGATAATCAGTTGAGACACTTATTGAACAAAAACTGTGGATGCTTGTCAATGTTATATTAATTGGTCAAAAAGAAAGAATAATTGAGAAAGGTGTCAAGTGAGAAACTTGGGTAGATGTTGCCTTTTGGTTATTTTCATATTATTACATGCTAGGGAGGAAGCGCATGAACATTTGACTCATTTGTATGAACTGAATTAGAAAGTGGTTATATGTGAGAAAGGATATTTAAGGGTGAAAACAACTCATGGTGTTTAGGATGGTTGGACTTATTTGTTGTTGTTTTGGTTCAAGAGGATGGTGTTAAGAGGGGGTAGATAAAACATAACTTGGTTTTTGACAAATCTAAGGCATTTTTAGAAACGCTTTGGGCCAGACATTTGTAAAGCTGATGTAAATCACCATACAGCCTTGGTAAAGCTATGTAGAGCTTTACCAAACAACAACATTTGAGAATCTGGGCCACCTGTTTGGATTTTAGCTTTCATGGTATTTATACATTTTAAAAAGTGAAGCATTTATAAATCTATGAATGTAAAGAACAATTAGCATATCTCACAGTGGAAAGACTGGGAATAATTTCTTTTTCTACTTTGCCTCCTTTAGGGTGTTCTCTGGATGTTCCCTGCTTAAGCAATATATAATATTGTTCCAAATCCCGGAGGCCTTACACTAGCTCCAATCATGTTTTCCTTTATTCAGGGCAAATTCCTAATGATTGCATGGGAATTCTGCCCAAATTAGAAGTGCAGGGTCAGTCCCTTTGTCCTCCTTAAAGTAAAACTAAAATAAACAAAGATCTGCTCTAGGAATTATTTGGAGGAAGCTCTATGGTCTGTATTATACAGGAGGTCAGACTTGGTGATCACAATGGACCCTTCTGGCTTTTGAAGCTATGAAAATATTCCATTAAAATGAGAATATAATTTATAGCATATTCTACTCTATAATATAATCTAGAATGTACAGTGAGACAATAGCACGGTATGCCTGTACACGCCCTTATAGGGGAATGTTTCAATCCAGTTTTGTTTAATTAATGGAAAGCAAAAGAGTAGTGACCCTTTCTCCAGTAGCTATCTTAGGTATTTCTAAATTTTGTCTCACCCTGGTACCTAAGCACCAGACACAATTAAAAAGAAATACGTAGGTCTGTAATGAAAATGGTGCCCATTTTCTCTGTTCTCACATTGACATGGTGTGTGAATTTAAACTAACATCGTTTAATACCCATAGAGCATGCTGACTTTCCCATGCCATATCCCCTACTTCTTTTTGTTGATCTTCCAGAACATTAATACATAAAAGTCACTCCGTATCAGGGTCAGATTTCTCATACAGTTCTATTCATTTCACCTCATTGTGTTGCATTTTTAATTGCCATTAATGTTTTTCAAGAGCTCTGTGATGCTAGCATACACAATGTCCTTTCAAACAAGGCACTCACCAAGCATTCCAGTTCAATAATAGTAAAGACACTGACAAACAGTAGATATTAAGTAACTTAGTATTCAGTTATCTGAAATGGAAGATCATATTCTTTAAGATTAAAGCAAGAAAAATGTATGGGAAAATAGCTAAATGATAAAAAATTGTAAACTGCAATTGTTGGGAAACTGGAATCACATATCTATTTACATCTCTAAGGAGAAAAAAATGTAAGTTCAAAGCTTTCTGTAACAAATGAACTTAAGCTTCTTCTGCTCTTCTTCTATTTTTCCCCTTGTCCTGTAGCAAATGTATGTGACAAAGAACTACTGCAATGCCAGAATGGAGGAACATGCCTCAAAAACATGCGATGCCAGTGCCCTCCAGCCTACACTGGCATTTTGTGTGAGAAGCTGAAGTGTGAAAGGGATCCAGGAGGTTGCAGCCAAAACTCCGGGAACATGGCCGTATCACATGGCCCTCTATTACCGCTGACTGCTCTACTAGGAGTAACTGGGCTTTTCATATTCTAGGCTCCGTCTGGTTGATGGCATCGCGTTCAGACTGCTTCAGAAGGAATGTGCCACAAAAAAAAACAAAACAAAACCCAAGCATTTGCTACTAAAATTTTAAAAAAGAAAAAGAATAAAACCACGTATAAACTAAGAAGGCCCAACTGAACTAAGCCATATTAATCAATTGTGGACAGCACTCTGAGTCAAACGACTGTTAATTTCTGACTCAAGACAAGTTGGCAGCTGCCAAGTCTATTACTACAAACAACAATGCCAGCTGCAAAGAGTACACAGGATTGAAAAGGCTTTGACAAGCCCCCAAAATGGAAAATAAAAAACATTTGCCACTTTGATATGGTGCGCTACTGTACCTCTGCCCAGTGTGTGGACCAACCAAATAGAGGCATTCTTTGCTGTCAGTGCATTGTGGGTATAAGGAAATCTGTTAAAGCTGCCATATTGGCCTGCTTCAGTCCCTAAATCCCTTCCAACCTGTGCTTTAGTGAACGTTGCTCTGTAACCCTTGTTGGTTGAAAGGTTTCTTTGTCTGATGTTAGTGATGCACATGTATAACAGCCCCCCCCAATAAAACTCAAGACAGTCATATCCTTGTATATTTTAGCAGCACCGCATCAGTAAGATGCTGTGTTCATCTACTGTACAAGAGTGGCTATAGGACAAAAAGTGTATTTATCCTTTTGTATTCAAATGAAGTTATTTTTCTTGAAATAATGTACAATGTAGATTTTTTGTATTATTGACAATTTGTGTTACCAGACAATTTATTAATGTATTTAATTCTAATCGGATAAGAAAAATATTACTTTTTATTTAATCTTTTTTTTCTTTTCTCCTTTCATTTAATTGTGCAGAGATTTCTCTGTATGGGCAACGTGCTGGCATCAAAGAATATCAGTTTACATATATAACAAGTGTAATAAGATTCCACCAAAGGACGTTCTAAATGTTTTCTTGTTGCTTTAACACTGGAAGATAAAAAAAAATAAAAATTCCTGCATAAAAAATTTCAGGAATTTGTATTGCAATTTCTTAAGACAATTTTTAAAAATTATTTTCCTTGATCATTTTACTGTCTGCTATATGGATGAAATACAAATTCAACGTCAGAATTTAGTTCACAATGAAGTCTGACTAACATGTTTTCTTCTCTATCAAACCACTCTGAATAAAAATATACCTTTTGTTTGAGGAAAATGTTATAAAAACACTAAATCTGTATTCACCTTAGTCATCGCCAGAATTATTCCAAGGGTAATTTACAAAAGTATTAAAGAATATTTTCTTTAAATCATGCAACTTTTGTGGATTGACAGTAATGAAGTCGATATAGCCCCTGCTTAAATGTGTCTCCTAAAGCTTCATTAAAATGAAATGTTTATTTATATAGAAATATTAGTCTGCCTCAGAAACCGCAAAAGCAATGACAACCCCCTACACACAGGAAAAAAAGTGCAGTGATTCAACTTTTAATAAAGTCAGATTTAGTATTTAGAGGGAGTATCAAAATATACAGCAGCAAGTAGATAAAAAGTGCTGTTCCAGCAAATAAAAGTTTGTTTTAAGTATTGCTGGAGGTGTAATAAATTCTTGTTGCTACCTTTTATTAGGCCAATTACTGAGTGTGACAGCAAGGGATAGAGAGAAAAGTACAAATAAACCAAAACCATGGCAATGTTTCAGAGACAAGGAAAATCAAAAAGCAGCAACACTGTGTGGATTCATTTCCTAGCAGATTTTCATCATACATAATGTAAATATTTTACCAATATGATAACCTAGAATGGAAAATAATTAATCAGCACAGGCAAAAATCCTAACGGCAATAGATTCTACTTGGCTACTTACTCCCCTGTGGTGAACAGACTGTGAATTTGAAAATTACCTTCTTTGATAGCCTCTCCAACTCCAGTGGGGAAAAAGCCCATTGCTGGCAGATACCTTGTAGGAATATTACATGAGGAAACAGCATATCTTAACAGTTTTTGTTTCTAGAAAAACTCATCTGGAGATTGACAATACAGGTAAACAGGTAGTATTTGTTCAAGCTACCACCTCAGCCCTGCCTATGGAACGTTTGCTAATCACACCAGCAGTCTCTTTTAGTTTACAAAACAAGGGTGAGATAAATTAAAGGTTTGGCTGTGTGCCAGCATGGCCTACGTGAAATTGTAGATTTATATTAGACGCATACTCAAGACAATAAACAGAAAATTATATTGCAGAGTCACTGCGGAATATAAATGCAAATATAGGTGACATACAGATCTGAAGATTACTTATAATTAAATGGATTTCTAATATTAAAATGTGGAATTTAAGTTGTCTTGAAGTTTATTAGCCCAGACCGAATGCAGACCATGTAATTATTGGAAAAGATGCACTTTAACTGTCATTATACAGTCAAGGCTTTGTGAAAGTGCTCAGGAAGCATGTTGTGCATGTCTGATTATACAGAACTCTGCTAGACAATACTAAAGTATAATGAATATCAGATCTTAATCAGCTCATCTGCATTTCAATTTCATGAAGGTACAATCATCTAAAACTATGTGGAATACACAGCTTTCCATATATTTATATAGCATTTTCTGCATTTCACCACATAGGTCAGCCTGCTTTTAATAAAATGCCAATTTTAGGTACATATCCAATGGAAAGTGAATTTTCTTTTCAATTATCATTTTCATCAAACCTCATTATTTTTGCCATTGTACACACTGTAAAGGAACTGCAGTACCTGAAGATTTTTGAGCGTGAGTTCTGCTATAATATTCAGAGTATATGAATAATTATATAATGCACATACACACAATGAGATTTCCACACTGCTCTGTATTGGTTTAACTCCGTTTCCATTGAAGTCAATGAGGAATTTAGGGAGGCAGAGTGTATTTCTCATATTGAAAATTGGTCAGAACAACAGACATCTTGCTGAAATTGCCATGGGATCTTTTAGTGACCACAAGTAGTCATTGTGACAGAGATGGCAACTTCCTGCAATATCTGTGGGAGATCTTCCTCTATTAAGAAGTAGCATTGTGGGCCAGGGATTCTGTGTAATTCCATGGGGGAGAGGGGAACCACAGCTCCTCCAGAAACTAACAACAGTGTGGTGGGGACTTTTGGGTAAAGAATCTGAGTTTACACTGACTCAGGGCCTTCTTTCTGATCCAGCAACTGGACCATACCTTCTGTCCAAAGGATACCCCAGTCCTTCCTGGGAAGGATGGGAAGGACTTTGGCCTACTAAGGCCGCATAAGACTGATGGGTGACATCAGATTATACTGCGTATAGGAACTTTTATTATTTTATATGTTTTCTCTGTAATGCTTTCACCATCAGAATAAATGTGCTTGCTTATAAAGGGCTGTGTGGTAACTCATAACTGTCAGCAATTACATTGTTGTAAGACTTCGCAGACAAAGCAAAGCACAAATGTTGGACTGTTTAGCCAGTCTGGGTTGGTGGGAATACCACAGTGCAGACAGGGAACTATTCAGCCTGGAAAATCCCTGGATGCAGGTCTCTACCCAAAAGAGGTGATGGCTAAGGAGCCTAGAGTTGGCGCCCTCAAGGAACCATAAAGGGGAGAATATAGGTGCCACTGCCCTGAACTGTGACATATAGGGTGTCAGCATGTGTGGGATCTATGACTGGGTGAATTACCATAAGTCCCAACAGCAGTGAAAGCAAGTACCATGGAAGGGAAAAGCAAAAAGAAAAGTCTCAGTCTTTTAGGGAAAGGAAGAGAGAAAAGAGAGACAAAGAGAATGAATTATGAACAGTTGAAGACATGTCAGATGCTTGATCTATGCAAAGAAAGGCAGCTCAGCAGTAAGGATCAGACAACAGTACAGCTTGTGAACTTGCAGTATGCTGATGACCGGGGGGGGGGGAGAGAAGAGAATGATGGTTTGCAGGACACATCCAGCCCACCAGGGGAAATCTTGGAGCCGATACCCGGGAAGAAGGCCAGAGAGAAGCTGACAGAGGCAGCAACCACATTCTGTCCAGCCCTAATGCATCACTGCCAGAGGTGGTCCAGGTGCCTGCAGACCAGGATGAAATGTGAAATTATGAAAAGTAATGACAGAAACACCATCCACACAAATAAACCTGTCCAGGAAATAAGTCAATGGGTTTCCCTAGGATGTAGGTCAAACACAGTAGTTACATCCAGTTCATTAAGGGCAAAATGTGGCAATCTCCTGCAATATCTCGGGGAGAACTTACTGTATGAAGTTTATGTATCATTGTGGGTCAGGGATTCAACATAATTCCATGGGAGAGGGTGACCACAGCTCCTCCAGGAACTAAGAACAGTAGGGGGTGATTAGGCAAATGTATTTAGGTACACCTCCAGAGAAGCACCACCACCTGGACAGGCTCACATATACTAGTTCAAACTGGATTCTCCAGAGACCAACAGACAAAAAACTTTTGAATAAAGAGCCCGAGTCTAAACTAACTCAGGGCCTTCTTTCTCGTGCAGCAAACAGACAGGACTTTCTGTCGAAAGGGGGCCCCAATCCTTCCTTAACTTCTTGTTCTGTACCTTTCTTATCTTTATTTTGGAAACAAGCATTCCAGGTACCGGTCTGTGAAGGTACCTCCCTAAAATTTCCAGCTCTTATTTTGAATACTACAGTCTAAGTGTTGATGAGCCATAAAAGTACTCCTTAACTGTACGTGGTACAAAATATTCATGCATCTTTGCTTTTACAAGTTTCTTATTTTCTAATTCCAAAGCTGACTTCAGTTTTGCAGAGTGTTGAGAGATACTTGACATGAGTGAACAGAACTGTGAGAAGAGAATACTACATTCAGTTAGATTAACTTCACAACACTTATGAATATTAAATTAATATCATGCATATAACACCTATTAACGTGGTGTATACTACACCTAACATACACGCTGGCTAACTTCTGTAATGCTTTCACCTTAAAAATAAATGTGCTTGCTTATAAAGGGCTATGTGGTAACTCATAATTGCTGGCAGTTATATTGTTCATAAGCCTGGGAAGAGAAAGCAAAGCACGGATGCAGCCCTGTTTAGGCAGTTTGGCTTGCTGGGAACATCACAGTATAAGCAGGGAACTGAGCAGCCTGGAAAAACGCTGGTCAGGAGGGAGAGACACTGGTCTCAGTCCAAGACAGGTCATGGCTGAAGAGCCAAGAGCCTAGAGTTGGTGCCCTTAAGGGACCACAGAGGGGAAATACAGGAGCAGTTGTCCAGAACTGTCATGACCGCTGATTTATATCTTATCTGAAAAAGCACACCTTCCAGTTTCCTGGCACAGGAACCTTGCCCTTCTTTTACTAAAAATGACACTTCTTTAGTGCTACATAAATTGTAATAATAATACCACCAGTGTTCCCTCTAATTTTTCCCCACACGTGTGCAGAAACTTTTTGTTATGTGCACCAATATTGGTGCACATAAAATTCATGAGGCAGGGGTGGGCCTGAGGGGTTAGGAGTGTGGGAGGAGGCTCAGAGCTGAGGTAGAGGGTTGGGGTGCAGGAGGGGGTGAGGGCTCCGTCTGGGAGTGAGGGGTTTGGGGTGCAGGCTGCCCCGGGGCTATGGTGGGGAGAGAGGACTCCATCCAGCGCTCTCCACCCACAGCAGCACCTGGTCTCGGGGGGAGAGGTGCCTCTCCCTGCCGCAGCAGCCCTGGGGCTGGGGCCACGGGATAGGCACCTCTCCTCGGGCTGCATCTGGTCCAGGGGGGCTGGGCTAGGGTGCCTCTCCCCCATCTACAGCAGGTCTGGGAGGCTGGGCTGGGGCCAGGGGAGGGTCGCCACTCCCCAGGCCACGGCAGGTCCGTCTGCAGTCCTGGCCGACAGTGATGATCTGCTGCTTCAGTCTCTGGACCCCAGGGGAGCCCAAAGCGGCAGATCATCTGTCACCGGCAGCCCGGAGGAATGACAGCAGTTGTGGGCTCCTTTCCGCTCCCTCCTTCCCTCCCTCCCCCTCCCGTGCACAGCCGGCCGGCGGCTACTGCCTGCCGGTGATGGAGGACGGGGGTGGAGAGAGGAGCCCTCAGCCGGCTGGCTGAGAAGAGCGCGGGGGAAGGTCCAGAGAGGAGCCAGTGCTGCGGCCACTGGGCCGCAGTGCATGTGAAGTGGAGCACCAGGCCGGGCTGGGTCGGTGCCTGGGGAGGGGTGCCACAGCAGGTCCAGGGATGGGGGAGAATTCATCTCTCCCCACCGCAGCCCTGAGCACATGCACAGCGTCAGGGCCGGCTCCAGGCACCAGCCTACCAAGCATGTGCTTGGGGCGGCACCTGGAGGGGGGCGGCGCTCCGGCCAGCCAGAGAGAGTGGGGCCGCGGCCCTCCCCCCGGCGCTCCGGCCGGCCGGGGAGAGCGGGGCCCCGGCCGGGCTCGCCGCCCTCCCCCCGGTGCTCCGGCCGGTCGGGGAGAGCGGGGCCCCGGCCGGGCTCGCCGTGTTATGCTCATACAAAGCACACCGGATCTTTGGAGAGGAAGGTAAATACACAGTATTTATTGAGAATACCAGAGTTAGCATACGCTTTTTAGACACACACACACACACACACACACACACCTGCCAGTGATGTTCATAGTTACCAGTCTGTTGTAACTCAAGTCAATCTAATGGCCAGTTAGATTGAGCACGAGTGTGGAGCTGGGTTCTGTCGGTCGCGATCCGATGTTCCGAGGCTTTGCAGGACTGAACCCAGAGTTCCATGGCAAAACACCCCAGCTTTATAGTTGTAAATTTCCATTTGAGTCCATGCATTTTGCAATGTCATCCTGTCATCATTAGTCCTTAAGTGGTGTTATCATTTGATGGTTATTGTCGGGCTTCCCATCGTTATCTCCTATTTGTTGTCTCGCCTTCGGGGGTGCCTGCCTCACCTCTGAGGTCCTCAATGCTGCTAACATGTTTAACATCGGATACAATGGATGTTTTCTGATTGTCTCCTGGTCTTTTCAAGTCTCTCACTTTTTCTTGACCATCTGGACATTTGTGACGGCTTTCACACCTTATCTTTTTCTGATGCATGCATGCCTCATTCACACAAACAATCTCTTACAGAAACCTTCAAAGGTATACAGACAGCAGTATTGTATATTCAGCAGAATACATTGTAAATCAAGCCTTGCTAAATCTTATAACTAAAACAATTCACACTGGGGCTTCAGGCCCTCAACATTCCTCTAATCTTTTTAACATAGATACAATAGAGAATCCTGTCTCTTAGTCCTAATTTGTAATACATATAGGAAACCATAGTAGCTTTATAACTTATTTTAAAACAAAAGGGTGACCATAATCACTCATAAGGATTGTTCTGGTCTGTCATTCCTTTCTGCTATTCAAAAAGGGTGGCTGACAAGATGAAATCAAATTATACATTAATTCTTATAGTACATTATAAAATCCAGCATCTACAGCTGCCCTCCCCCCAGCGCTCCGGCCGGTCAGGGAGAGCGGGGCCCCGGCGGGGCTCACCGCCCTCCCCCCGGCGCTCCGGCCGGTCGGGGAGAGCGGGGCCGCGGCGGGCTCGCCGCCCTCCCCCGGCGCTCCGGCCGGTCAGGGAGAGCTGGGCCCCGGCTGGGCTCGGCACCCTCCCCAGCCGCGCTCCCCGCAGCCAGCCAGCCCTGCACAGCGTTTAATAGGCTGCTGCGCGGTCACACAGCTTAGAGGGAACTTAGAATACCACCATACTGAGGCTATGGTTCGCCACTAGATCAGAGGGTATAGTGCCTGCTGCTGAATTATCATTATTATTTTCTGCATCCAATAGACATTCCTTGAAGTTTTCCCATCCAAGTGCTGACCAGACTTGGCCTTGCTTAGCTTCTATGATTACAGTCTGAGGTAATGCAACTCTAAATCCAAAATTTATGCACAGGTATATTAGTTGACAAAACAATCCAAACTTAGTTATTTCTGAACAATTTCCAGGTTTCCTTTCTACTAACTATGGACTCAGTTCTGATCTCAGACTCAGAGACATGCACAAAATAATAATAAAAATAATGAACAAGTTATACATTTGAGAGTCTAACAACAGTTTCAGCTCAAAACTACCATTTTCCTAAAGGTGCATCAAGAAAGATATTTATGTCTAACATATCTCTGTGCTGTAAAAATCAAAAAAAGGTCAGTTTGACTCACCCAAACTAATACCTTCACATACCCATTATCTCAACCTTCTTATGGGTTGAGGTAAAACCTCATTGAGATTGACGGGGTGTGAATTCACCCTTTACTTAGCATAACTAAGGACAAATTTCAGACAAAAGGAGTACGTGAACCTACTCAGAAGTTTTGGATTGTGTGTGTGTGTGTGGGGGGGGGGGGGGGTTGCTGTTGTTTTGGTTAAGGTTCTGTGTGTCTAACACAGAACCATTGGGGAAGAGGGGGCAGAGACACTCAAGAAATGCAAGGAGAAGCCTGGAAGCACAGCATGACCCTGGGAGAAGATAAAGAGAGAGCTTTGGGATCAGATGCTGGCTAAAGAGGCTTAGGACTGCAAGCAAAGATGCTATCCCCTGATTTTGGGTCCTCCTGCATTTGGAGAAGCAGGACTTTGTACAATCCTTGTAATTAAACAAGATTGTATCAAAGAAAATGCCAGACTCGGTCATCAATTTCTACTCCTAACTGAAACATAAGAACTGCCATATTGGGTCAGACCAAAGGTCCATCTAGCCCAGTATCCTGTCTTCTGACAGTGGCCAATGCCAGGTGCCCCAGAGGGAATGAACAGAACAGGTAATCATCAAATGATCCATCCCCTGTCGCCCATTCCCAGCTTCTGGTAAACAGAGGCTAGGGACACCATCCCTGCCCATTCTGGCTAATAGCCATTGATGGATCTATCCTCCATGAATTTATCTAGCTCTTTTTGAACACTGTTATAGTCTTGGCCTTCACAACATCCTCTGGCAAGGAGTTCCACAGGTTGACTGTGCGTTGTGTGAAAAAATACTTCCTTTTTTTTGTTTTAAATCTCCTGCCTATTAATTTCATTTGGTGGCCCCTAGTTCTTGTGTTACAGGGAATAAACAACCTCTTACCTTATTTACTTTCTCCACACCAGTCATGATTTTATAGACCTCTATCATATCCCCCCTTAGTCGTCTCTTTTCCAAGCTGAAAAGTCCAAGTCTTATTAATTTCTCCTCATACGGCACCCATTTCATACCCCTACTCATTTTTGTTGCCCTTTTCTGAATCTTTTCAAAGTCCAATGTATCTTTTTTGCAATGGCATGACCACATCTGCATGCAGTATCAGGGCAGCTCTAGCTTTTTTGCCGCCCCAAGCATGGCAGGCAGGCTGCCTTCAGCGGCGTGCCTGCGGGAGGTCCCCGGTCCCACGGATTCAGCGACTTGCCTGCGGAACGTCCGCCAGTCCCACGGCTTTAGCGTACCCGCCGCCGAATTGCTGCCGAATCCGCAGGACCGGTGGACCTCCCGCAGGCATGCTGCCGAAGGCTGCCTGACTGCCACCCTCGCTTGAAGCAGTGGTGCCTGGAGCCGCCGCTGTGCAGTATTCAAGCCTAGCAGGCTGGTAGGCTCAACACCCACACGGTCAGCACACAGTCCCCCAAACGGACCACAGTCCAGCAGCAAGCACACCACAAGGTCCAAACTTTGAGTAGCCACTCAAGTCAAAAGGGGGTAAGCAATATATTAGTATGGGCAGAGCACATATGAATAGAAAATACTCCATGTAAGTGGGTAAAGCACCACACAAAATCTTCTCAAATGTGTAATCAAAAGGAGCTGTCCTGTCTGGATATAGTTTTATATATCTTTCAGCTAACTTGGAGATACCATTCTAGTCCTCAGAGACCCATTACTCCTGAAGGCATTCTGCACCAAACAAAAAATTCTGTGCCAAAAAATTAAAAATCCTGCATACAATATTTAAAAATTCTGCACGTTTTGTCAATAAATGACTTCTGAGGCTCCAGCATGGCAGTGGGGAGCACAAGCCACTGGCTGTAAAAAGGTGGGAGATCACCCTGTAGCTCTCCCCCCCCCCCCAGACACGGACTCAGCGGTGAAGCTGCACCCAACCCTGACACAGCGCAAGGCCTGGGCCTGCCCCAGAAACACCCTGGGGCCCTGCCCCTCTGCGCCAGGTGCGGGGCAGGCAGGCTCAACCAGGTAGGATCCAAATGTGGAGGGGCTCAGTGTGGGGGCTGTGACGGGTTGGATCACAGAAACCCCCTTGGGAGCTGCCACCCAATGTGCCAAGACTACCCCTGCTTCTGTTTTCCCTGCCAGCTCAGGACTCCAGCACCCTGTCTTGCTGAGCCAGACACTCCAGTCTGCTCTAACAAAGACTCAGGGTCTGAATCACTTGTCCCAAAGCTGCAAGTTTACCTGAAAACAGCTCTCAGTAGTGTGCTTGTCTTTAGCACTCAGATGCCCAACTCCCAATGGGGTCTAAACCCAGATAAATCCGTTTTACCCTGCATAAAGCTTATGGAGAGCTAACTCATAAATTGTTCGCCCTCTATAACACTGATAGAGAGATATGCACAGTTGTTTGCTCCCCCAGGTATTAATACATACTCTGAGTAGATTACTAAATAAAAAGTGATTTTATTAAATACAGACAGTAGGATTTAAGTGGTTCAAAGTAGTAACAGACAGAACAAAGTAAGTCACCCAGTAAAATAAAATAAAATGCGCAAATCTATGTCTAATCAAACTAAATACAGATAATTTCCTCACCAGTTCCAGAGCACTCCCTTTTACAGGCTAATCTCCTTTTAGCCTGGGTCCAGCAATCACTCACACCCCCTGTAGTTACTGTCCTTTGTTTCAGTCTCCTTCAAGTATCCTGGGGGGGTGGGGGGTGGAGAGGCTCCTTCTTTAGCCAGCTGAAGACAAAAATGGAGGGGTCTCCCACAGGTTTAAATAGACTCTCTCTTGTGGGTGGAGACCCCCCTCCTCCCTCCTATGCAAAGTCCAGCTCCAAGATGGAGTTTTGGAGTCACCTGGGCAAGTCACATGCCCCTGCATGACTCAGTCTTTACAGGCCGACGCCATTGTCCACATGGTATCTTGCATGTCTCCAGGAAGACTTCTTATGTGGATTGGAGCATTCCAAGATGCATTGTTCTCCAAGTGTTTCCTGATCAGGTACTTAACCTGGCGAATTCCTTCCTAAAGAAGCTGACCAAATGCCTCACAAAGCTTACTTAGAAACCAAGCAAGCATACAGCCCATATTCTTAACCTCAAGTAGAAAATGATATATATATATATATGTACAAATAGGATGAATAGATATAGTAGACCATAACCTTTACGGAGATATGTTACCTGGCACAGGCAGCACAAAACATATTCCAGTTATGTCATACATACATTTATAAGCACCCCCTCCCCATAAAGCCTTATGGGGTACACTGTCACAGGGGCATCCAGGTGAGGGGTGAGAGGATTCTGGGTGCGACAATCTGGGTGCAGGCAGCTCAGTGGGGAGTCTAGGTGAGGGGGGATCTAGATGCACAGAGGCTTGTTGGAGGGGGGGCGGTTCTAGGTGCAGGGGCAGTGGGACACTGTGGGGGCTTCCAGGCGAAGGCGGTTGGGACTTAGTGGAGGGATCTGGGTGTGGCGGTCTCAGCAGGGGGGTCTGGAAGCTGGAGGAGTAGGGCTTCATGGGGTGGGGGTCTGGGTACAGCTAGTTGGGGGTCAGTGGCCTGGGGATCTGGATGCTATGTACTAGAAAGCACAAGAGAATGGAAATTACTTGTGCAAAACATGAGAGCATACTGCAGCATTTTGTAGCAGTGGCATCTCCCTGAATGAAATGGAAGGCACACTGCTTGTGTTATGGTGTGCTAGAGACAAAAACCCAACTTGTGGTAAAGCCATCACAGCACTATGTATATAGAACCAAATGTGCATTAGGCTCTTTTAAGACAAATATGACAAGGTCACAGATTCAAAAGCTTTACAATCTAAATGAACCATATAGAAGACTGATATGATGCAATAAATAGAAACAAGCACCTTGTAGACACCTCTGCATTTGTTTTCTGCTTACCCAATACATGCTTTGAAAGAACTAGGATACAGGCCCCTCAATGAAGAAGTGCATTTGAAGAAAGGACTCAAGAACATGCATTGTGCTCCAAGTCATGGAAGGCCGTATGGAAGAAGGCATAGAGTTGGACATGAAGTGAGTACTTAATTGTGTGTCTTGGACAGAACATAAGTGCTAGGTGGATTAGATTAACTAAAATATTTACTACATGTTCCAAAATGCTACATCAGCAAATGTTTGCAATATATTGATAAAGTATTATCAGCAGTGGAAACGTGCCATTTGTAATTAAAGTGAGCAGTAACTATGAAATGTTTGACAGAAAAAGCAGTTTCCACAAATATCAAAATTTCCAAAGAAAAATTTTGATTTTTCAGAATTTTTTTGATTTTCTGTTGGGAAAATTGAAATGAAATATTCTGCTTTGGGTCAGGTTAACCACATCAGAACATTTGAGTTTGTTTAAATGAATCAAAACTTTTCATTTCAGCTCAGTTTGACATTAATTTGAGTCCACCTGAGCTGCCATGGTGCCTCATGGGAGCAGTTGTTCAGCTAACTCATGCCCCCCATTCTCCACTATGGGCAAGGCTTCCTGACTGGACTACATTTCCCCTGGTACACTGCAGTCTCCCCTCTGGGTGAATTGCAGTAATGCATAATGGGAGTCTCATGACCACAGCACATTATGGGAAATTAAATCTGGCCAAAGAACTCAGCCTATACTGGAGAATGGGGACATGAGTCACCGTGACAGCTCAGGGGACACAGATTAATGTTGAAATAAGCCAAAACAAAACCTTTCAACCAATCAAATTTTTTCTGGACTCTCCATTCCTTGAAAATTTTCAATATTTTGTTTTGTCCTGATTCAAGAAGAAAAATTTTGAAATATCTGTATTTCCTTCATGGATTCAAACATTTTTCTACCAGCTCTACTAAATATTAATTTAGGTGCCTTTCTTTAGGCACCCATGTTTGAAAACATTGACTTTAGTGTGCCAAAAGATATATCTGCAACTTGCACTATTTTGGTACACAAATCAAAATAAAGTCCTATTATAATTTATAAAGTGCAACAAAACCCACAATGAGTCTGGCTGTCATACTCTGAGGAGTCTTAACCCAAAAGCCACACAACCCTATTAGTTACAAAAATGATATATCATTCCTAATTGTAGGTAGGTGTATGCACAGGATAAGAGTGACATTAACATACAATAGGATGTTATGATAAGCAGGAACTGTCATTTACTGTATGTTTGTACAGGGCCCCATGGAGATCTCCAGGCACTACTGCAAGGTGAGTTTAAAATAAATACTAATAAATCATAAACATGAAATAGAATTTGGATTTCATATTAAAGCCCCAATTCAGCAATCAATGGAACTATTCACATGCTTAAAGTTAAGCATGTGCTTAAGCACTTTGCACACCCACAGCCTGATCCTGCATACCCAATGCATTCAAAACTCTCACTGAAGGCAACTAGGAGTTTTAGGAATGCAAGATTAACTTGGTAGATGAAGTGTTTCTGTATTGTGGGATGCACATACCTGACATACTATTTGAAAGAAATGTAGCTGCTTTACTATTAGTGGAGACCCTCTTTTAAATACATTAATATAATTGTTTCCATTCTACATGGCATAACAATGACTCTGGGCGACATTTTAAAAACTAGGTCCCTCAGTGGGAAAAGGAGAAAGACTTCCTCCATTTCTTTGGGCATGATTTAGACATAAATAGTCCAGTATATAATTAATACATTAATTCCCTCTTTGCTTTCTCCCATCACCTAAAAACCAGTTGTAATAGAATGGTAAATTGAACAGAGTGGCAACATTTAAGATTAGGAGATATTTTATTAGCTTTCAATAATTGCTGGCGAAATAGGCCAATATTTTGCAATACCTAATTATGCTAATACTAAAGATTCACCAGACCTGCTGAAGAAAATGAGAGAGACTTGGAAGTAAAAATAACATTCATTTTGTTACCCAAGTCCTAGAATTTTCCTTGGATGTCACTTTTAGTATTCTTTAATTAGTGAGCTATGAATTGGGGGCGGGGGGGGGGGGGGAGAAATGCTGACACTGGAAAATTAAAGAAAAAAATTCTGCCTTTGGCTGTATCGTCCTCTAGATTTTTATACTGCAAGATCTCTACCCCTTCAGGTTCCCCCTCCCCTCCAAGGGGACAGAGGGAAAGAGAGAGAGAGAGAGAGAGAGAGAGAGCCTGCTGCTTCTAGGCTCTCCCTCCAGGCAGGGGAAAAGTGAGACCCTGCCCCAGTTTCTATTTCCCTAGCCTGATTCTGGGGGAAACTGTTCAGTCCCCTCATACCCCATAGTGAGGAGAATTGTTGGAAACACAAGGGCTGTCCCTAACTAGGTACAAATGCTGCATGAATATATGCGGTCGATGCTGTTTCCACACTCTGGCACTTTGAGTGCAGAAGGTTGGGGCCTGCAAAGACTCTAAAAATACTTACCACTCCAGGCTTGTATTAAACTCCCAAGGCTACAGCTTTTCTCAGACCTTGGATTGGTAGATGCTGCCACAACCCAAGTGCAAAACCCCTTTGGGAACCCAGGAAGGCACACTTGGGAATTCCTTCCTGTGGGGTACCCTCAAGCCCTTTCACCCCCATCCGGGGAAGAGCGGAGAAAGAAAAACAAAGGAAATCAGCTGTTGCCACCAGCTAATTAAACATGTGCACAAACCTCTTAGGACACAAAAAATCCAATTCTGTTCTTTAAAAAAGGTAAATTTTATTTAAAAAGAGGAAGAAAATACATCTGGGAACTCAGGCTATTGCTAGATTTAAAAAGAGCAACTACAATGATTAAGCATCAAGAATAGTTTCTTGAGGTCCAGCTTAAAGGTTACAAGCAAAACAAAAGCACCTGGGGTTAGCACAGAGGAGTTCACAAGCCATAAAGAAATAAAAAAAAGAGAAGCCTAATCGCGTCTTCCTAGACATTTCCTGACCTACTTACATATCTGGGGTTTCAAATGAGGAGTTTCTAGGTATGAGACCGATGATTTTTCATACCTGGCCCCAAGCTTCTTACATCATAGTTGCATTCCTGTCTGCCTCTCTCCAGAGAACGACAGACAGATAAAAGGGGAGTCTTGTTTCAATTTTTAAAAGTTCTAGCCTTCCCTTGGCTTTTTTGGCCAGGTGCCCACTCACTTCCTTTTACCGAGGCAGAGCAGTGAGACTTTTTAACCCTTTACAGGTAGAGCAATTAGAGAACAGCTACTAAGAGGGATTTTATAGCTACTGGCTGGCTGAGTGTCCATAAAAGGGAGCTACTCCCTCCCCTTCATTTATCACATATGCACATGAACATGTATATATTTGGACTGGCTGTGGACATGTTTGGGGACATGTACTCTTTTCAGATACATTTATTCCCTTGTCCCTATTGTCTTCCTCATGTCATGTCCAATCACACAAGATAATATGGTGTCACTTCACTACATTGTAACACCTAGCATGACAAGCACTGAAACTGGTAATTCCTTGGACTCCTTAGACCATTCTGTATTGTCCTTGCTGGTTCCTTTTTCCTAGCATACACTTCACACATGAGCAGCCCATTTTTTTCCTTTTTTCTTTCCAATATCGGAGTCTTGGAGTTCCCTACAATAGTCTAGTTTTCTTATCTGTGCTTGAATTCTTTCCCTTTGGATTCCACTAAAGCCTTTAAATGTTAGATTTCTGATTGTGCCTGGGCCAGTTTTTGATCTTTAACCTGTTGATGGAAGCTGGTTATTATTCTGGGGGTTAATTTTCTTTTATTGGCCTTCAGTTTTCTTCTCAGCAAGATCAGCTTCTGCAGCCTGGATTTCAATTTGCATTTCTACATTTGACGTTCAGGGAGGAGGAATTTAGAAGTCCAAGAGTTGTTTGTCTGATTCCTATTTCTTGTGAACTCTTCCCAGTTCTCTGATCTTATTACTATAGTCCTGCAAATCTTGCTTTGGGGGCTTTATGATTTGCACCAATTTTTGGGTTACAGACTCTTGACCTTGTAAATCTAGTTTTAACTAACTATTTGAGTCCTTCTTTGCAGATTCTAGGGAGAATTTAATAGATTCACTATTCTTAAGCTCAATTGTAAAATTGCAAAAGGTAAATAAGCAACTAAATTCGTTTTAACTGGAGAGGTTCAGATATACTGTCACAGTCAAACTCATGATATATTCCTAGCATCAAACACACGATCTTATTGTGCTCAGGAAATCCATTAAAGTTTATGCTGAAATTTATAAATATGATTGCTAACTCTGCTCTCTAATTCACTATGCAGTTAACATTTCAAATAGATGCATATATCCTAAGCATCGTGAATGTCAATAGTTAATCGAGAAAAATTGATCACTGTACTCCCATGACTTCTGTTATCACCACCAATGGGATGAAAATTGATCAATACTGATGTGACAAATGTGGGGATTTTCTGTAATATTTTTATGAACTATCTGTATGACTCTGTACCTATCCACTTCGCATTAATGCCCATTGGAGTGGGGAGCGGGGGGGGGGGGGGGGGAATTAATTTTCTCCCTGGGAGATGGAGAGATCAGGGCTAGCATTTGAGACATACATCTACTAGGTCTGTCTGGGCTGGAATCAACACGTTTGAATGGAAGACCTTACAGAGTCAATGGAAGCCTCAATAACCACACATTTACTCTCAGAAAAAGTTACTTTCCCCCTCACCTCTCTGCAGGGAAGCAGAACAAAAATTCCCTAGCCAGAGAAAAAAGGCAAGATGTATCATGTGACTGGATGTTAAGGTTGGTGGTGCAGACAGAGCAGGGACAGAGGGATTAGGAAAGCCAACTGGGATCTGAAAACAGCACAGATCTTGTGCTAGGGCCTCCACCCATATGGACTCTGTCTTAAGTTTACCTTTCCCATTCTAGCCTAAGGATTCTCCAATGCTGTATTCCAGGTCAATAAGAAAAGCTACCTTGTTTTGAAAAGGCTGCCTTGCATGACTGCAGATACTCACTATTTGCATTGCTCCTTAAGAAGGAAAAGCCTGTCTCGGGAATCTGATCTTGGTTGGACTCCTGTTGTGAGCCACTGTGAGAAATAAGGAGTGCTAGTGTGCGACAGCCCAGGCTATAACCCAGATCCTGTAAATCCACACAGCCTCTTCAGAGGGTGGGGCAGGGGAAATCTTATGGACACATTCATTTTTATGTCCTGCTGTTGTCTTAGTAAAGAAGGGATATTTCTCTTGGAACCCCATGCTGGCCTGTGTGAAAGATGTGGGTCTGAACGGTGGTGCATGTTAGGCATGGTTAGGGTTTATGTCATATCATAGCTCTAACCAATACAATTTATACTATAACGGAAACATGTCGCTATTAATGACAAAGAATTTTTGCATCAATTTTGAAGGCTTCAGCATCACACTCTACATTCTCTACCTGCTGTTCAAGGATACCCACAATGATGGCAACGCCTCATCTGACTCTGTAGCTGTTGTGGGATGGTTGAAGACGGACAGTGAAATCCTCGTTCATTAAAGTCAATGGCAGTTTTGCCACTGACTTCAGTGGGGCTGGGATTTCACCCTGAATGTACTCTAGTATCATGTGTGTAGAGTGGGTAAAGAGTTCCTGATCCTCCACAGTTACCAGAGAAGATCAGGATGTGTTGCAGCAGGGAGCTTAACAAATATAGGAATTTCCTGGTTATGGAGTTCTCTAATTACTGCTTAAAGCATGGCTCTCTGTGTTTGCATCCTCACACTACATGGTATCAGAAGTGAGGTGAATCCTGCTCTCTAAACAAGGAGTAAAGGAAAGAAAAGAACTCCCCAACCAGGCAGTTCCCAACAAAATCCCCAAAAGTATGTTCATATTCTTGTGCAGAATTTGAAATGGGGATTATTTTACTAAATGTCAATTTTCTCCGTTAAAAGATTTGCAATAATGTTTCCATTATTAGCATTATTGTCCTCCAGATGTATCCCTCTGCACTACATTAACTAACTGTCTAGAAGAGCAGCTATGAACCATTTTTAGGAATATCATTCCTACACTGGGATCATTCAGGAATCTCCTTTATTTGACTTTCATGGATTGCCAAGTGACTGTAGGTAAAGCAGTTCATCATATCACTAATGGGTAAATATCCCTCTCTCTCTTACCTGTTAGATATTTTCTAAGATAATTTGAATTAAATTGGTTTAATGGGAATTATATTAGGTAATGCAAGTGTCATGAGCCATAGCTAGATCTACAGTAGTAACAAATTGGTCTACAGACAGGTTTCATTCATGCACTTAGTTTTGGAAACTTGGTGTTCTGAAGACAGAAATATAAATATTCCCTTGCACTTTTTAACATTCTGCAATTGTTTTAAAGTTACCTCCATCTACTTTTGTAGATGTTCACCTACTCTCACATGGCTGACAAGCTTTCCTCGATGGACACCAAATTCTAGCATGGGAAAATACTGAAGCTGCTATAGTATAAATGAGAGATCCATGCATTAGTGTTACTTTTCATTAAAAAATTGGAGATGTATGAAACAGAATGAGTGAGCTCTGGAATTTCAGATAAACCACTGCATGGCAGCTAGTCTTCCCATTAAATAATTTGGGTTTTAAGAGATTCATGTGCACAAAAGGTCAAAAACTAGAGTTTGTCTGTACATTTCACAGAAACATACAGACTTGATTTATCACTACATTTCTGAGGACCCAAAAAGAGCTAAAAAATGTTTTGCACATCTATAGCATCTTCCATCCAAGGATAAATTAAAAATAGTTGCAATCAGCAAGTTCTTATCCCACGAGATAGTGTTCATAACAAGAAAGTAAAATAAGATACAGAAGCAAAAAAGTAAACAGAAAATGTCCTAATTTGAGGTTTGTTCATCAGGGGCTAGACAGTACTTTGGAACCTCTCAAAAACTTCAAATATTAATGCCTAAAATTGCCCAACACCAATGTGTGGTCCCATATAAGGGTAAAGATTATTAATCCCCATTTTATAGTTTGCAAAAACTGTGGTACAGAGGGGCTAAGTTGCCCAAAGTCTGAGGCAGAACCATTTATAGAATTTAGATCTCCTGATGCCTGGTTCTGTGATTGTCTTCTTCATAACTACAGTTTAGCAAATATGAACCAGTTAACAATTTGAAGGTTTTTTTTTTTAAACTCAAAACAAAATTGGAGTGGGCAAGTTCTTTGAGATTCTGTAGACAACACAAAAATACCTTGTTAACGGACACAACTGAGTAGAAATAGAAAGATCATCCTAAATGATTGTTCTAATTAGATGAGTCAGGATTACATTAGGTTGGTATAGATCCATGTTTATTTCATGAGCTGCTTTTAAAATAAGCAACGAAGAAAGCATAAAAACATTAAAATAGCCATAAAAATACAAGATCTGAGCAGCAGTAGCTGGAAATATACATAGGGCTGCACAGTATAACATTTATATTCACAAATACCAGTAACTACTGTCAGTTCATGTGTTTGTAAGCCACACGCAGGGTGTCATCCTGGCCCTATTGAAGTCAATGGAAGCTAGTAAAAAGAGGCAAGAGCAGGAGGAGCTCTGGTATAGGAGGCCTGGTCTACACTATGAGCTTAATTTGAATTTAGCAGCGTTAAATCGAATTAACCCTGCACCCGTCCACACAACGAAGCCATTTATTTTGAAATAAAGGGCTCTTAAAATCGATTTCTGTACTACTCCCCGACGAGCGGAGTAGCGCCGAAATAGATATTGTCATTTCGAATTAGGGTTAATGTGGCCGCAATTTGATGGTATTGACCTCCGGGAGCTATCCCACAGTGCACCATTGTGACCGCTCTGGACAGCAATCTGAACTCGGATGCACTAGCCAGGTAGACAGGAAAAGCCCCACGAACATTTGAATTTTATTTCCTGTTTGCCCAGCACAGGTGACCACAGGTGACCAAAGAGAGCTCATCAGCACAGGTAACCATGTAGGCCGATAATCGAAAAAGAGCACCAGCATGGACCGTACGGGAGGTACTGGATCTGATCGCTATATGGGGAGAGGATTCAGTGCTAGCAGAACTTCATTCGAAAAGACGAAATGCCCAAACTTTTGAAAAAATCTCCAAGGGCATGATGGAGAGAGGCCACAATAGGGACTCAGAGCAGTGCCGCGTGAAAGTCAAGGAGCTCAGACAAGCCTATCAGAAAACAAAGGAGGCAAACGGTCGCTCCGGGTCAGAGCCGCAGACATGCCGCTTCTACGCTGAGCTGCATGCAATTCTAGGGGAGGCCGCCACCACTACCCCACCTCTGACTGTGGATTCCGAGGCGGGGGTAATCTCATCAGCCACACCTGAGGATTCTGCGGATGGGGGAAGAGGAGGAGGATGACGACGAGCTTGCGGAGAGCACACAGCACTCCGTTCTCCCCAACAGCCAGGATCTTTTTCTCAGCCTGACTGAAGTACCCTCCCAAGCCGGTATCCCAGACCATGACCCCATGGAAGGGACCTCAGGTGAGTTTACCTTTGAAAATATAAAACATGGTTTAAAAGCAAGCGTTTTTTAATGATTAATTTGCCCTGAGGACTTGGGATGCATTCGCAGCCAGTACAGCTACTGGAAAAGTCTGTTACCGTGTCTGGGGATGGAGCGGAAATCCTCCAGGGACATCTCCATGAAGCTCTCCTGGAGGTACTCCAAAAGCCTTTGCAGAAGGTTTCTGGGCAGTGCAGCCTTATTCCGTCCTCCATGGTAGGACACTTGACCACGCCATGCTAGTAGCAAGTAATCTGGTATCATTGCATGACAAAGCCTGGCAGCGTATGGTCCCGGTGTTTGTTGGCATTCAAGCAACATCCGTTCTTCATCTCGCTGTGTAATCCTCAGGAGAGTGATATCGCTCATGGTAACCTGGTTGAAATACAGGAATTTAATTAAGGGGACAGAGGTGGCCGTTCCTACTGGGCTGTTTGCCTGTGGCTGAAAAGAAATCCTTCCCTGCAGTTAGTCAAGCGCGGGGGGGGGGGGGGGAACTGGCGCTGAGCTTTTCACGTTTGGCTAGCAGGGATCTTCCCTGATACCAGCCACTCGGTGGGGGGGGGGAGGGGTACAGCAATCATACCAGAGAATTGGATGAGGGGCTGGGGTTAGTTTGTTTTCTGCTGCTGAAGGTTAACAGGAAAACCACAGCACTCAACGGGCTTTGCTTGGTATGTGGGAAAGGAGGGCGCAGAAGCCGAAAGACAATGGCTTACCATGGCTGCATGCAAGCCGAATTCTGTTGCCCGGACCTGCGTCTGTGACTCTAACACCAAAGCCACAGGCACTCAATATTAAGATGCAAAATGCGACCTTGTACTGAAATCACATGTGCTATGTAATGTGAATAGTGTTGTTCACCGTGAAAGAGTATAAGCATTGTTCTGTAAAATGTATCATTTTAAAAACTTCTCTCCTTTTTTCCATCCCTCCAGCAGCTGCAAATTTTTCAAGCCTCCCTCCTCCGTCCCGAAGGCTATCTCAGATAAGGCAGCGGAGAAAGAGGACGCAAGACGAGATGTTCTCGGAAATAATGGAATGCACCCGCAATGAAAGAGCTCATTTGAATGAGTGGAAGGACACGGTATCTAAGTACAGGAAAGATGCCAGTGAACGTGAGGTCATGAGGCATGCTCGAGATGAGAGGTGGCAGGCTGCAACGCTGGGGCTGCTGCGTGATCAAACGGACATGCTCCGGCGTCTGGTGGAGCTTCAACAACGACAGCAGGATCACAGAGTGCCGCTGCAGCCGCTGTATAACCTCCCTCCCCCCTCACCATGTTCCATATCCTCCTCACCCAGACGTGTAAGAATGCCGGGGGGGGAGGAGGCTCCGTGCACCCTCCCAGTCCACCCCAGAGGACAGCCCAACCAAAAGGCTGTCATTATATTGAATTTTCAGTAGCCTTTTACTTCCCTCCTATCCTCCACCCAAACCCCACCCGGGCTACCTTGTCGGTTCTCTCCCTATGTTTATAATCAATTAATAAAGAATACATGATTTTTAAACGATAGTGACTTTAATTCCTTTAAAAGCAAGCTGTGGTTTAAGGGGGGAGGGTGGTTTGCGTACAGGGAATGAGTCAATCAAGGGGGCGGGTTTTCAACAAACAGAACTTTCACACCGTAGCTTGGCCAGTCATGAAACTGGTTTTCAAAGCTTCTCTGATGCGCAGCGCTTCCTGGTGTGATCTTCTAATCGCCCTGGTGTCTGGCTGCGCATAATCAGCAGCCAGGCGATTTGCCTCAGCCTCCCACCCCGCCATAAAGGTCTCCCCCTTACTCTCACAGAGATTGTGGAGCACACAGCAAGCAGCAATAACAATGGGGAGATTTCTTTGGCTGAGGTCTGACCGAGTCAGCGACCTTTTAAACGTCCAAATGCACATTCTACCACCATTCTGCACTTGCTCAGCCTGTAGTTGAACAGCTCCTGACTCCTGTCCAGGCTGCCTGTGTATGGCTTCATGAGCCATGGCATTAAGGGGTAGGCTGGGTCCCCAAGGATAACTATAGGCTTTTCAACATCCCCAACGGTTATTTTCTGGTCCGGGAAGTAAGTCCCTTGCTGCAGCCGTTTAAACAGAGTAGTGCTCCTGAAGACGCGAGCGTCATGAACCCTTCCCGACCAGCCCACGTTGATGTTGGTGAAACGTCCCTTGTGATCCACAAGTGCTTGCAGCACCATTGAAAAGTACCCCTTGCGGTTTATGTACTGGGTACCCTGGTGCTCCGGTGCCAAGATAGGGATATGGGTTCCATCTATCGCCCCACCACAGTTAGGGAATCCCATTGCAGCAAAGCCATCCACTATGACCTGCACGTTTCCCAGAGTCACTACCTTTCGTAGCAGCAGCTCAGCGATTGCTTTGGCTACTTGCATCACAGCAGCCCCCACAGTAGATTTGCCCACTCCAAATTGATTCCCGACTGACCGGTAGCTGTCTGACGTTGCAAGCTTCCACAGGGCTATCGCCACTCGCTTCTCAACTGTGAGGGCTGTTCTCATCTTGGTATTCTGGCGCTTCAGGGCAGGGGAAAGCAAGTCACAAAGTTCCATGAAAGTGCCCTTACACATGCGAAAGTTTCACAGCCACTGGGAATCGTCCCACACCTGCAACACTATGCGGTCCCACCCGGGCCCAGAATCGGCATTCCACGGCTATAACCTGCCCCATTAACAGCATGATCTCCAAAGTGCCGGGGCCCGCGGTTTGATAGAATTCCATGTCCATGTCCTCATCACTCTTGCCGCCGCGCTGCTGTAGCCTACTCCTTGCCGCCTGGTTTTGCGGGTTCTGGTTCAGCATAAACTGCAAGATAACGCGCGAGGTGTTTACAATGTTCATGACTGCTGTCTTGAGCTGAGCGGGCTCCATGCTTGCCGCGGTATGGCGTCTGCACTGTTCACCCAGGAAAAAGGCGCAAAACGGTTGTCTGCCGTTGCTTCCCTGGAGAGAGGGGGAGGATGTGTGACAGTGTACCCCATAAGGCTTTATGGGGGGGTGTTTATAAATGTATGTATGATATAACTGGAATATGTTTTGTGCTGCCTGTGCCATGTAACATATCTCCGCAAAGGTTATGGTCTACTATATCTATTCATCCTATTTGTACATATATATATATCACTTTCTACTTGAGGTTAAGAATATGGGCTGTATGCTTGCTTGGTTTCTAAGTAAGCTTTGTGAGGCATTTGGTCAGCTTCTTTAGGAAGGAATTCACCAGGTTAAGTACCTGATCAGGAAACACTTGGGGAACAATGCATCTTGGAATGCTCCAATCCACATAAGAAGTCTTCCTGGAGACAGGCAAGATACCATGTGGACAATGGCTTCGGCCTGTAAAGACTGAGTGATGCAGGGGCATGTGACTTGCCCAGGTGACTCCAGGACTCGATCTTGGAGCTGGACTTTGCATAGGAGGGAGAAAGGGGGTCTCCTCCCACAAGAGAGAGTCTATTTAAACCCGGGGGAGACCCCTCCATTTTGTCTTCAGCTGGCTAAAGAAGGAGCCTCTCCATCCCCCCAGGATACTTGAAGGAAACTAGAACAAAGGACAGTAACTACAGGGGGGTGAGTGATTGCTGGACCCAGGCTGAAAGGAGATTAGCCTGTAAAAGGGAGCATTCTGGAACTGGTGAGGAACTTATCTGTATTTAGTTTGATTAGACATAGATTGCGCATTTTATTTTATTTTACTTGGTGACTTACTTTGTTCTGTCTGTTACTACTTGGAACCACTTAAATCCTACTGTCTGTATTTAATAAAATCACTTTTTGTTTAGTAATCTACTCAGAGTATGTATTAATACCTGGGAGAGCAAACAACTGTGCATATCTCTCTATCAGTGTTATAGGGGGCGAACAATTTATGAGTTTACTCTGCATAAGCTTTATGCAGGGTAAAACGGATTTATCTGGGTTTAGACCTCATTGGGAGTTGGGCATCTGAGTGCTAGAGACAAGCACACTTCTGTGAGCTGTTTTCAGGTAAACTTGCAGCTCTGGGACAAGCGATTCAGACCCTGGGTCTGTGTTGGAGCAGACGGGAGTGTCTGGCCTGGCAAGACAGGGTGCTGGAATCCTGAGCTGGCAGGGAAAACAGGAATAAAAGTAGTCTTGGCACATCGGGTGGCAGCTCCCAAGGGGGTTTCTGTGATCGAACCCGTCACAGGATGTACCCAGAACCACCCGCGACAATGTTTTTGGCCCCATCAGGCATTGGGATCTCAACCCAGAATTCCAATGGGTGGAGGAGACTGCGGGAACTATGGGATAGCTATGGGATAGCTACCCACGGTGCAACGCTAGCCCCGGTACATGGACGCACACCGCCGAATTAATGTGCTTAGTGTGGCCGCATACATTCGACTTTATACAATCTGTTTCCAAAATTCGAATTCTGTAAATTCGGATTAATCCCGTAGTGTAGACATACCCGGAGAGACCTTCAAGTCTAGGGAAAGGAGGAGGAGGAAAACTCTCACTCTGCTTTTAGCAAAGGAGGGGGAACTGTGCTCCTAACATGTTACCCCGACCTTGATCCTGCTCAGCAACTGCAGTTTGCAGATCAGCTGTCAAGACAGACTCTGATGTGACTGACCCAGCACCTCTAGCCTGTTTGAGTTGTTTGCACCAGGGCTCTTTATAGATTGTTGGTTCAACCCTCTAAATTGCTGGTAAGATTTCCATGTGGATTCATAGGGAAGAACTTGTGAGATAGCTACCTGGTCAGTTGCTCGCACCCTCACATTTGGCAATACCAATTAGACCTGTCTTTATCTGCTGCCATTTATTGGCCAGTAGCTGCACCAAGCACCACTGAATGGTTAGCTTGACTCCTTTGTTTCATTTCTTGCAACATCTGCTGTCTCTAATTGCTGTTGCTCAGTAGGATGGGAGAAGAGGGAAGTACAACAGAAAATATGCATGGGTAATTATATTTGTTCTTGTCCTCTCTAATCCCATCCTACATTCCTCTTGCCTCCCTGTCTCCGAATATTTTTTATGCCCTCATTATTTTGCTCTAGACGTCTTCAACTAGAAAAGAAGTGGGTGGATCGGTGTTTACGTACTTGCCTTGACAGAGATCTTTTGCCTCCCTGCTTCTGGTAGGCAGAGCCATAATAATCTCTGCAATTGTTGGGTAGAGTATGATAAAGTGGTGACTAAACCAGGAAAAATTTACTGGTGAATAATTTTCCACAGCGTTAATCATTGTCTGAGCACCTCACAAACATTACTGATTGTCGTCAGTTCACAGATGGGGAAAGTGAAGCAATGAGAGGTTAAGTGATTTACCCAGTCACTTAGGCCTGGACTACACTGGGGGAGGAGGGGTCGATCTAAGTTACGCAACTTCAGCTATGTGAATAATGTAGCTGAAGTCGACGTACTTAGATCTACTCACCGCGGTGTCTTCACTGTGGTGAGTCGACTGCTGCCGCTCCCCAGTCGACTCCGCCTGCGCCTCTTGCGGTGGTGGAGTACAGGAGTCGACGGGAGAGCGCTCGGGGGTTGATTTATCGTGTCTAGACTAGACACAATAAATTGACCCCCACTGGATTGATCACTGCCCGCCGGATCGGCGGGCAGCGTAGACATACCCTTAGTGAGTCAGGGAGGGAATCAGGAGAAGAACACACGAGTCTTGACACCCAGTCCCTTCCCCTAACTACTGGGCACAGTGCTTCCTGCTTCACCAAATTCTTGAAAGTCCAAAATCAAACATCTACAAGCATTTTCCAGCCAAAAAATACTTCAAATAAGCTTACTCCAAATCCATTTTACATTACACTTTCCAGAATGTCATCTTTGCCTGTAACGCGTGGAGTCTCATGATACATATCACAAGAGGCTCGGAGTACTTCATATATGTGATTCTATTCTTCTTTTGCTGGTTCCCATCCTACTCTTGAATCTAAGGCTGGGGGGGTAATCCACAGTTACGGCATCCACTCAGAAATGGGGTAAGAGCCAAAGTAATGCAGATTGTTTTTGTACTTTAGAAAAATAATAGTAAATGCTCCAAATTTTTGCAAAATAAAGAAGATGGCTATATATTATTTGCCACTTGGATTTTTTTGTTGGATTTATTAGCGCTTATATAATCATTTCTATAATAAGCTTATAAATTAATATACAATGTCTTTTGCAGCTGTAGAATTAAATTTATTCCCAAATGCCTTGGTTTCTGACACAATTAGGTTTTGATACATGGATGTTTCTGCTTACTAGAAACTTGGTAGTGAAGGACTCTACATTTTGAATGGCCTCATAAATATATATTAAATTTAATTTTCTAAGACACAAAGACCATTTTCCTCGTATTTGGGTGGTTTGGGGGCTGGTTGAGAGAAACATTTTCTATAAATATTTTTGTTGTGTACAACTAATTAGTTCATAAATCAATATGTCCCAGTATGGTGCAGATTATCCAAAAGCCAGCAAAAATGGTTGAACATAACTAAATTCTTCAGATTTTTACCTCTCTCTAGTGCATACTTCTTACCAGACTATTAACTTTTCTGTACCTATTTAGCTGGTCAGTAAGCATTTAGTAGTGCCTCTGCATTTTCTCATTCTACTTCCTAAAATTTTATTCCTATTTTTTTCCTTCCATTTCATTCTTTATCCTAATACATGCACCACTCCAAGCAATTTTAAATCATTACTAAACATGCTCCAAGTATTTTCTGTATTCTGTGGTATCCTGATGTGAAACCATTAAGCAATAATCAATAGTAAGAATCACAGAATGAGCATTCTGAGTCTGTAGTGAAAACTCCCATAGTTTTCCATCTTCAGCTCTCTAGCAAAAGCATCTCTCGGTAAGCAGGTGAAAGGAGATATGAAAGCTACAAATACAAGTTCCTGATGGATGGCATGTTTCTTTATACGGGCTCAGCTGATCAATTTAGGCTCCATCAATGTTGGAAAATTTAATCCCACTGTCCCTGCTGTTTCAATTCTGTGGAAAAACAGACCCTTTATTTTCCAAAGGTTGGCTAATCTGCATTCACCAAGGATCTGGTCCAAAGTCCATTGAACCCAATAGAAAGCCTTCCATTGACTACAACGGGTTTTGAATCAGGCCTTAAATTAACTTGAACAATAACAACTTCAAGAATAGATTAAACCACCACCAAAGAAGCATTATCCCACGAATGCTATTTTATACACATTTGTACAGGTCCATTTATTGTGCATTATCCTACTTCAACACTGAAATTGTCCTCATCTGAATGTTTTCACAGCCACAGCACTATTCGTGACAAACATCTTCATTTTAAAATCACACCTATATGGCAGGAACCATTTCTATGTAGCTGACAAAAGGAACTCCCTAGCTGAAGCTGTTTTCACCTACTGTTTGTTTGCCAGCAGCATGTTTTTCTGTTTAATCCGTGTTAACATTTTGTTCAGTTATCCTAACTGGCATGTATTTTATCTGATAAACATCCCCTTCTTTTCTTTTTTTCTATACAGAAACATTATTTATGACGTTATTGTTACAGACAACTAAACAGCCAAGAGGGAAACATTTGCTTTCCTACATGTACCAGCACATGCTTTTAAACCTAATTCAGTCTTCTTACAGAAATATATAAAACTTAGTAAAAGTCTTGATGGTGTATCTTTGGACTCCAGTGGGGACAGGGAGCAGGGGTAGAGAAGTAGTAAGTGTTCAGAACAACAGGAAAACCAATGCCATTTCAGGCTTTTTAGCTAACATATTAGTCAACTTTCTCCTTTTTAGGCCCAATTCATCACGTCTCAACAGTTAAATGAACTAAACGTGCATTTCATAATATGAATCAAATGTATAGCTGAAAGTATGAGAGACTGAAGTCTAATCTGTTTAATTTAGCCACATACTTAAGATTGCGTTTGTGTGAAGAGGGGGGGGGGGGGGAAGATTTTAATTTTCTCTAATTTGTCATGGTTTTCAATTTCATTTGAATGGTTTCTGCTGGAAAGCCTCACTCATTTCATCTCACCTGATCTGCCAGGTGTTCATGAACTCCACTTCATGGTCATTCCCTTCATCCAATCAGGGACCGTTTCACAGTGGGAGACAGTACTATTAACATCGTTCTTTCTGCCTGGTCTCAGTCTCAGCAACATCCACCAATGACTGGATGTCTAGGAGTCTAATGGACATATCTGGACTCACTAAGTCCCAGTAGTATACTGTGAAGTAGACATCTGTCTCTAAAGAAAAACATCTAACCAACTGTAGAGTCTGAATCCAAACACACACTCATATGCACAGTGCACTGTCTAGATGGCCAGTTTTCTTTCCTCTGTGAAAGCTCCATTTGCCAAGGAACTAAAAGCTCACCAGTCTTTGTAATTGTTTTACTTACTAAAGCACTGAAGTCCTTCTGACGCCTATACACTTTGTATCGCTGCATGGTTAAGATGTACACAAATTGAGAATAAATCAAATTCACATGATCACTTACCATGACACTCAGTTGGAGGCTGGAATTTATTTCCTGTTTTACCTTTTCTAAGTGATACATTATGGGACCTTCCACAAGCAAACAGCCTTGGAGATGAACTTTTACTATATATACACACACCTAGAATGAGTAACTCACATGTTTTCCTCCCTGCCACCACTACTTTACTAAGGTGTTTAAGCCCAGAGCAGTAAAAGGAAAGCCGCTGTACAGAACAGATAGTTCTCTCTGCATTTCCATTCAAGCTCTCAATATCTCTGCTGAGACTGCAAACATGGGAGCCAATTTCCATGTCAACAGGAAGTCTGGCTCACAGCAGATCCATGAGGAGGTAACAATAGTCACAGCATTACAAGGTGGTGGCGCCTACCTGGCCAGTTAATGGCTACCCAGAATGGACTGTCTGTACTCTCACAGAACTAGAGGAAAGAGACATACAGGAAGATTATAGAAACGTCAGGATCTAGGAAACAAACACCCCAAACAGACTGTCACCAAGTCAATTAGTACCAAATGTTGGTGTTTTTGACATGAACACCTGCCAGTGGGAAATGGACTCTGAGCACTGAATTAATTTCATGCATGCCACCAAACAGCCAGTAGACAGTACCAAGTTTCAGTCACTACTACCTTGCACTGGATTTGATTTCATGACCTATCAAATGCTCTGGATCCCATTACCAATCCACTTCTATTCAGGATCTATGCTACTGTGAACATATTAAAAAAAAAAAAAACCTTAACACGTTACCTTTCTATGGGTCTCCCACTATGTTTGTATGAAAGTGCTCACAATGTGCTGGGAATTTTCCAGACATATAGGAAGGAATGGTTCCTGTGCACAAACTCAGGACAGAGAGGCAGGTGGACAAAAGTTATGGCCAGAGGCATAGTGAACAGCAATATTTTAATACCAGTTAATTAGATTCACTACTGACAGCAGGGCAGAAATCGCCTTTTAAAAGGAACTAAAATGAGGACAGAGTAAAGACCTTCACAAATAATACATACATATTAATATATTATGTGTGCGCATTTTTACAAACCCATCAATACTTTGGACTGTCTGCCATCTGACGATCTCGAAGTGACTTACAAATATTCACACCTCTATGAAATAGTATTTATATGCATTACACAAACATACACAGAGAATAACTGAATCTCTATCCATCCACTCATTCGCAAGGTATTTTTGCTAGCACATTGCTTTTTAACCTAACCAATCTTCTCTTTTGTGCACTTTTCTTGTCTAAAGGACTTTTTTTCACCCTGCTCCTTACCATGGAGCACCAGGAGGTCTCCGAAGTGCCCTTTGTTAACAGAATCAGCCTTTTATCTGCAGTGTCTCTCGCAATGAAAAAGAGACAGGACTCAGGTGTAGTAAACACAAAAGTGATGCTGTACTGAGGAACACTGGACAGTACTCAGCATCCTAGCTCTTGTGCTATGTAGCGTAGTCACCCAACCACTAGAACGGGCTGACTCCATACCTGCCTAATTGCCCAACAATGGGAGTCTGCAGGACAACTTGCTTCCCACCACTGCAGCCAGAAGGCACAGGAAGGACAACTCACCCATCTGCATGCCTGCTAAGGAGGGAGACGCAGGATGAATCAACAGATGCTTGGACAGGGGTAGGTGGAAGGATCAGTGAATCTGCATAAGAAAAGAACATGGAATTGATGAGTGTATTCAGGGTGGAGAGGGAGAGGAGTGTGTTTTACCCAGAAAATGTCACAAGTATCACTGAGTGATGTGGAAAATTTTTGGAGGAGCCCCTTGTTAAAATTTGGCAGCACATCACAGCTTCTTAGATCAGCTAAGGTAGTTGATATGTTAATAAACCTTCCTGCTCACAGAACTCTGGAGCAGCTTTCAGAAGTTAGGCTAACCAGACAGCAAGTGTGAAAAATCAGGGCATTTCTTTTTTTGGGGGGTGGGGGGGAAGGGGTGGTATAGTTGTCTATATAAGACAAATCCCCTAATATTGGGGTGTCTGGTCTGGTCACCCTAACATAAGTATAATGTAAAACAGCATTTCTGGTTGCTGAAGGTAATATATAATCAAAGCAATGTAGAATGACTTCAGTAAATTTGTGAACAGGTATGTGTAATAGTGTTGTTTACAGTTTAAAATATCTTCTGGGCAACATCTAGCATGTATGGGTGAGATTTGCAAAATCACTCACTGCTGGCCTAATTCTGATCCCAACGTGACCATTTGAAAATCCCAACCTGTGTCTGCCTGTGGCTAGTACATGTAACTTAACTTTATACTTTACTTTTAACCCTGCTACACAGGGTTTTTCTGCAGAACAGTTTCAACAGCCACAAGATGTAGGATTTTCAAAGCATCTTAACTGAGTTAGGTGCCCAAATCTCATTGAACTTCATAGGAGTTGGGAACCTAACTTTTGGCTTATTTAAAAAGCCCAGCTCTAGTTATTCAATTGTCATAATTTAATAAACACCTAAATTCTATATGTAAAACATTCTCCCACACTCAGTTTAGCCTGACATCTTGTGGCCACAAAGAACATAACATTCTGCAAACCAAGCATCTGTACACTGTCATTGATGCACATGAGCATGCTAATGACTGCATTATAATTTACACAAAAACAAAATAGCTCTGGAGCAATGCAAGATGCAATTATTTCATCTAATTAGATGTGGTACAGGTCTCAGTTTTGTGTGTTAATGGGACAAGTTGATACATAATTATAAAGACAAAATGCATTACAAATAATCTGGAGTTTTGGTTAACTAAACTATTTCAGTATGCAGTGTTGTTGTAGCTATGTCAGTCCCAGAATATTAGAGAGACAAGATGGATGAGTATTGGATCTTTTATTGGTGAGAAAGCTTGTCTCTGATATTACCTCATTCTCCTTGTCTTTCTAAAGTATTTCAGGTAATATTTTGAAATCCTAAAAATTGATCACATACATTCAAAACTATTATTTATCTAATGTGAGATGTAAATGGCCAAAGCATCTGAAAGTTTTCCTTTGAAATTGTGACTTTTAATATTGCCTTGATTTTTGCCATAGGGACTGAATTGCTCTCTGCAACAAGACTAGAACATGCAGTGCTTTATTGCAGTGGAGTTTAAAAAAAAATCCCTCTCAGACAGGATGATAAATGGCTAATAAAAATAGTTTTCTTGACTACAAACATAGAAACAGTTGGGGGTAGGGGGAACCCAGTGATGAGTAGCTTGTGTTGCTTTTCCCAAAGAGAGGACTATTGATTCAATTTAAAGAAAAATACATTTAATCTTGTGGGGGGTGCAAGGGAGAGAGGGGCTCAGACTGGGAAGATTTGGAGCACTGCCTGAAGAGGTTTGACGCTCGCTGCGACCTCTCCTTTTTGGCATAGCAAAGAACAATTAAGCAATAACACACTGAAAATAATTTATGCGGTTTGATTTCTTTCCATACCAGATGTTCCCACATTTATTCAGATCTCCCCAAGTCTTTTTCTCCAGCCAAGAGAGTGAGCAGCTGTTACTTCTGAAGTCAACACCAAAGCTGGTTAATGGATCTGCTAGCTGGAGATTGCTACATGACAGATCCAACTGCACTTCTCCCCAGGGCCTGCTCCTGTTCCCATTGAAGTTAACAGCAAAACGCTCATGGTCTTTAGAGGGAGCGGGATAAAGTTGCTGGAGAGCAAGGGCATCAGTTAGCTAATGCACCTGTTCTTCCACCAAGCCCCAGCCAATGATTTCAGGTTCACTTGCATTCCCTTGGCATTCCAGCTGGCACCATAAGGCTTTGCAGCTCATCAACTGGCCAGCTCCCCTTTTCATTTTTTTTAAAATTAGGCCCGCATGGAAAAGATTTTTTAAAAATAATTGCAACATTCAAATTAGAACCACAGGTGGGTTTGTTAGTTTTATGTTAGTAATGAGCATAAAGTTCAAGAAATGGCAACTACAAAGCTGCATCTCATTAGCATCCTGAATAACCTGAAATATTACTGACTACACACAATACTTGGGGCCAGAGCCTCAGCTAGCGTAAACTGGAAAAATCTGCATTTTTGTCTTCTGTGAAACTACACCAGTGTGTACACCAATTGAGAATCAGGCTGTTGGCCTTTAAAGGGACAATGCTAGCTAATTTACTCCAAGTTAGCTCTTGTTCATCATTTTAAAATAAAGCAAAATAAAGCAAAATAACACTTCATAGAAGTGTTGTCATGACTTTGTATTTGTACTAAAAGCATTGTTATGTATGTTTTGCTTGGATTTAAGTCTTCGGTGGCCAGCTGCTGATGACAGAAACTACAAGGCTCAAGAGTGGCTGAAAGGAAGATTTGTCCCTACTGCTAGCCCCCTGATCTCTCCTTGTAGTTCTGGAAAAAAAGGGGTATGTAACTGTTATGCACCTTTATATTTGTAGGAGCTATGCACGTCTGTAGAAACAACAGCCATTTAATTCTCAGAGTTGTTGCAACCTACTACGTGAGACACACGGTCTCTTTCATGAAGAATTTACTTTAGTTCTTTCTGGTTTTCCTTTATCCAAAATAAAACTATTTATAGGCTAGTGTGTTTTTGTGTATAGAAGCATAACAGGTGGAGCTGGAAGGAACTCATATGGGACAGTGTTACCTGAGATACCCCCTCCATCGCAGGAACATGCCCCACAGGTCCCCAGCCTCAGCTCCCCCTGTCAAAAGTCCCTCAGACCAATGGTTCTCAACCAGGAGCCTGGGGGCCCAGAGCAGGTTTCAGGGAGTCGGCCAAAATAAACCAGAGAGCAGGGCCAGCGTTAGACTTGCTGGGGCCCAGGGCAGAAAGCCGAAGCCTGAGCCCCGCTGCCTGGGGGTGAAGCCAAAGCCTGAGCAACTTTGCTTTGAAGGGCCCCATGTGGCATAGGGCCCCAGGCAATTGCCCTGCTTGCTACCCCCTAACACAAATCGTGGTTTTTAATCTATTGGATATACAGAAAAACAGTTGTTGTGGCACTGCTGGGCCCCAGAGTTTTTATAGCATGTTGCGGGAGGGTCTCAGAAAGAAAGGTTGAGAACCCCTGCGTCAGACCAACACGCTATAGGCTAAAGCTACCCTTTCTTGCAGGCTTATTTGTTAACATAGAGACTTCAAAATAACCTAAAATAAAGTCCAATATCATAACTCAAAAGTTCTTACTTGGCTCTGTCATTTTCTGCCAATCCAAGCTCTTCTAGCCCACTCATCCTTCAGAGTGGATGGCCCCTGGGCTTCCCCCAGGGGCTCTTAATAGATCCCAAACAAAGGAGTCAGACAAACACTACCCACCTGTCCTGGAGCAAAATGAAAGTCCCATACAATTAGTGTCCACTCCCCTGGGCTTATCCTCCTACTCCATCCTGGATTCTTCCCCCATACTCTGCTCCCAGAGCTCTTTTCCCCAGCACCTTTCTACTGCTTCCCTTACCAGGACACTCTGGCAGGCCACACCCTTCCCCCCTCAATCAACTGAGACCCCACCTGCAGCTCATTATAGGGAGCACCTGTTCTCTTCTCAGCTACATCTCATTAGTAAACAGGGCTGGCTGGCTGGCCTCAGCCCTCTGGCCCTTAAAGGGGCAGACCACCCTATTACAGACAGCAATACTCATCCAGAGCTCTTGTTGCCCACCCGTGGGGTCTACCAAAAAAGAGTAGAACCATCAAACACAAGCAGGAGAGACAGCCTGGGCTGCTAGTCAGCACTAACCACAGTGAAGGGCAAAGTTTTAAATGCCCAGGGGCGACCTTAGCTAGTTTATTACATAAAGTTTGACAGACAAATCAGGGGGCATGATTACCATCACCAAACAGCAATAACAATAGTAGAGTGGTTTTGGTGGGATGAGTAAGGTGATAGAGCAACAAAATTACAGCAGCTGCATAGCAAAGAATGTGGGTTTGGCAGATGGTGGAGTGGGCCACCAGGGAGAATAGCTGAAGGGATGCCCCCTAGCCTAGAGAAAGGAAGAGGGTCTTACTGGACAGTGCCACTAGTACTGTGGTAAGGGCAAGAGAGAGGCTGGCCTACCTAGTCACAGTATCATGGCTAACTTGCCATACTAAGGGGCAGGAGAGGCTAGAGAAGAGCAGCACAGTGGGGTAAAGGGAGCAGGGAGAGCATGGTTTGTGTCTGAGCACACTGCCAGTGGCCAGCGAGGGAACCGCACTGGTGCATAGGCATGGGAACTAAGGGTGTGGGGGGTGCTGCAGCACCCCCAGGTTTTGCATGGGGTCCCGGCCACCAGTCCCATGCTTGGGGGCTCTGCCTCCAGCCCCAGGTCCCAGCTGCCGGCCCCGGTCCCAGCTGCCAGCCCCGGTGCTATTGGTTGGTGAGCACCACATGAAAATCTCCTGGGGAAGGGGAAGTTGTTCTCAGGACCTGCCCAAGCAATCTGGTACAACAGTGGTGCCATTTAACAGAAATGCTTTCATGGGCGTGACATGTCACTAAATTTTAGAGGTTAAACATTCTCCTGGGGTATTTGCAGCCCAAGCAGTGTAGCACCGTGCAGGTGCATGAGAGCCAGAGTAACAGTGAAGCAGACCAGAAAGATAAGAAAACTGACCAGTTGTTTTCTTTGTCAAGGTTCAATGAAGTGAAAGAGGGCAAACGGTGCAAAAGTGACATGGTAACATTCTTTCACTTTCAATAATTAAATGTAAATTAATAGGCATGGACATTTGGAGTTTAAGTATAAAATTCTGGTCTTACTGAAGTTTGACTTCAATGCGGCCAGAATTTCACCCTAAGGGCTGGTCTACACTAACCCCCCCACTTCGGACTAAGGTACGCAAATTCAGCTACGTTAATAACGTAGCTGAATTCGAAGTACCTTAGTCCGAAGTTACCGCGGTCCAGACGCGGCAGGAAGGCTCCCCCGTCGATGCTGTGTACTCCGCTCGCCGAGCTGGAGTACCAGCGTCGAAGGCGAGCACTTCCGGGATCGATCCGGGGCACTTCCGGGATCGATCCGGGATCGATTTATCGCGTCTTAACCAGACGCGATAAATCGAACTCAGAAAATCGATTGCTTACATCCGGACCCGGATGTAAGTGAAGACGTACCCTTATAAGTGTACTGAGCTAGATCCTAACCTGGTGCAAATAAATGGAGCTATGCCAATTTATACCCTATGAGGATCTGGGTCTAGGTTTTTAATCTTTAACTATGCTGTGAAACTGTTTGTATTAATAGGAAAAAATATTTTATCATATTTTTGCTCTGCTTACATCATACAGTTTTGGGGCCAAATTCTTCTGTTACACCGCTACAAGCTCCCACGAGAGTCACTGTGAATGAGAGCAGGATTTGTCCTGTTTTGCTTATACTCCTATGGTCCGAATTTTAAAGGTATTTAGACATCTAAAAATGCAGATAGGCACCAAGTGGGATTTTTCAGAAGCATCTAAATACCTTTAGAAATGTGGCCTTTTGTCCACTAGTGATGAAACAAGACACAAGATGTCTTGTGGTGTTGAACAACCATAAACCATCTTTGTTATTTTATGTCTTTGAGAGGTGACAAGTGGAAGTGAGTATTACATCAAACACATTAGAAGGGTGCAGTAAAATGTAGCATATAGGAAATCTTATACTACTTAATCCAATGCAACCCTCCCCCGCAAAAAACCCACTTTGCTGCATTTCTCTCAATGAGAAAACCCCCAAACAAACAGAAACCTTTCTCTTCACCAATGCCTCCTTAGAATACATGGCAATCAAATGGCTTTCTTCACTCCAACTGCAGCAAGCTCATTTTGCTTGCTCAATTATAAACACAAACACGAAAAAAAGGTATATTCTGTGAACCTGGGAGAGAGCAGATGTTAATTGCAATGAAATGGTATAAAGGCCAAACCTGAATTTGTTTTGTTTTGTTTTGCATTAGTTCAGCAGCTCTCTTAAACAGCACGAACTGCAGTGTATGCAAATCTTGATAGCTTGACAAAGATATATGTAGCCTTGCCCATTCTATATAGCCAAATGTCACTTATGTAGTTATTAGCAATCGCCCTTAAGCTAATGCATCATATGTCTTTTTGACAAGAAGAATGGCTAGGTTCTGACAAAGAATAATTTTGATTTCAACACCAAAATGTTAAAATGTAACACTTATCCAGCTAAGTAAAATATAGAAATCAAACATGACATTATTAGTGAGAAATGTAAGCAGAAGAACAGGGCTTGTATAATCTTATTAGAATGATATGTCTCAGGACTGCCCCATGTGATAGGAGCACTCACTCTTGAGTGCCTCCTAGTGGCTGAGTGTGGTACCACAGTCCTTTTCTCAACCCTGGCGCCCCCTGCAGGCTGCCAGATGACCTCAGTGGGTCTTAGTGGGACTGAGTCACAAGTCCAAATAACAAAACTATCTATTTGCCCTTACTAGGGCCTTCAAGCCTAGCTCTGAGTCCCTTTAAATACAGCCCTTTTTTGGGGCTCCCAGCTCAATCTTTCCTCCTTCGTGGGGTTTATGCCCCATTTACTTGTGGCTAGTAGGGGAACCTGGGCCTGCCCACTACTCCAGTTCCAACCCAGGGACCCTATACACCGCAGCCACATACTGCTTACCTCAATCCTTCACTGCACTTTCCCTCAGCCTCTTCTTGCCGGCCCTTTTATCTCCAGTCCTATTTCAGGGCCAACGTACTCAGGCTCTTCTCTTTCAGCAATCCCAATTATGTAAATTCAACCAGCGATATCCTCTGGCTAGTTGCTGAGCTCCTTTGGCCAGAGAGTACACTTCTGGTTTCCAGCCTGGAATTGACCTGCTAAGGCCCATGACAGGCTTGGAAGACCCACCTTCACTGCTCCTTTCTAGGGGAGACCATGTGGCCTCCAGTAGGGAGCTGCCAAGGCCAGGCACACCCTGTAATATAGTTCTAAACACCATACAGTAAAGTACACGATACAAAAAATGGAAGCTATAGTATTTTGAGACTATACAATCATTAATGCCCCAGGGAACTACAGCTCTCTACCTCAGATGTATGTCAACACTTACTAACCAACCATCTACAGCACTCTCTGATCACAAGCAGTTTTCCATAGAGAAAGAAGTCTGCCCTTCTACAATGTGCCCCAAAATTAGTTGGTTTCCGGGTCTTGTAGATCCTCCCCTTAGGCTGGGGGGGGTCCTTTAGCAGTGGGCGGGCTATGCCCAGTGTAGCTTATGCCCGCCCACTTCCTGGATCCCAATAGGTACAATGTGCTCGACTATGACCAGGAAAGGAAACACTCGTCAAAGCAACTGGGGTCAATCTACATAACAGCCAACATATGGAACAATTCACTTGTCATTTGGACAGGATCTTAACAGAAAATATTGTGGGCAAATTAATTAAAGCCCGGTCCTGGAAAGTGGAGAGCACCCTCAGCTCCCACTGAAGTCAATGGGAGTTGAGGGCACTCAGCAATCTATTGGTTTGGGCCTTTAACCTCTACCTCAATTTCTCTATTTGTAAAATAAGGCTGCTAATACTCACCTACCTGTGCATTTGAGATCAGTTCACTTCAGATCAATCTAGAGTTTATTCTTCTTCTGTACAATGCTTTTATCTGGGCATTCAGAGAGCTAAGACTTCGGCCAAGATATGTTCTCAAGCATATACACAGCAAGAAACAGTTACCCAATGGGGAGAAAAAATATATATATACTAGCATCAGCACCTACTCTGTAATAAACAACCAGAGTAGTAATAAGCAGAGCAATTACTGTTAGTGGCTACAAATAAGCCCATGCATCACAGTTTAAGGTGACAAGTAATTGACCCAAAATTCCAGATTGCTAGTCAAGATAACAAATTTTGTTTTTTTAACCCAATTTCCTTTTGTGTATAGAGATAGGCAGAGGTCTAGTGGCACAGGGCAGCCTAGACATAGCTACATTGTAGAATAACTGGTGCTTGAATGGGAAGCAGTCACATTCTGTTATGTCACAGGTTAATCATTGTCATTTTACACAACAGCCATATCACACAGTCTATTAATTATTACTTTATGTCACTTCTCCACTAAATGTTTTGATGAATTCTACTGGTAATTAAAACTGTTCTTCTAGTGACATTCAAATAAAGCTTCTTGATGTTCACAGTGTAACACTGATGAAGAGGCAGAAAGAGAAAATATCTAGTTTTATTAGTGTCATACTGACTGGATGCATGTTATTTGTAGTACAGCTGTTTTCTGTACTTATTGATTCATTTCACTGATAACTACAATATATTCAGGACAAGTCCAAAAATCAAGAAAAAATTCATTTGTGTCTGCTAGATAAGCCACTGTAGTTATGTATACACATTCAGAATGCAGAAAAGACGATCCCATAAGCTTGAATATTAATTTATGTTAATAATTCTCGGGATAGTCAGTCAATAGAAAGATCTACTTTCATATCTCATACAGAATTAACCATAGCTTTTTACTTGTTTAAATATTTATGGTAAAGTATTTTATTATAATAATACTCAGTATAGGCCAGATTCTGATCTCAGATATGTCATGGATAAACTCTTTTGAGTCCATGAATTTACTCCAGATTAACACCAGTGTGAGATCAGAATCTGGCCCAATAAGTTCATATAGGTAACATTTGTCAGTGATTCTCTTTTTATATTATCATTCCTTTCTTCACCTACTCTCACTATACTTATGATTTAATTTAATTTTAGAAATACTTAAAGGTTTGTTACATCGCAAACACTAAAGATGAAAATTCCATCATCTTCCTAGAATTGTCCTTGGAAGTCTACTTGGTGTGCTGAGTTATAACAAAGGTTCTCCCCAACAATAAGGATGAACATTATTAGTAAAGGATTGAAGTGCAATTGCCCCTTACAATCTAAGTGCCCTTTTTCCAGAGCCAACCTGGCTGAGCCAATACAATTTCGGAGTTGGGCCTACTCAGCTGGGTTTTATTACCTTCACCCTGAGAGGTATTACCACTCCTCTCCTAAATACAGTACACTTAGCATTCCCTCACACAGAACACTTCAGTTTTATCTAACTTGAATTGAACCCGAGAGATAGTCAGTGAATGGAACACTACAAAAACCATACAATTTAAAAAAATTTAATCCCTTAACTTGAGAGCCTTTCCTGGTCTAGTGAAGCTACAGCTTAATTACGGGAAGCAATTATGTAAGGCATTCAGAAATCCATGAGTGAAATTCTGAAACAGAGTGCATGCCTGCACAGGGGAGTAAAAAACCCTTAACTCGCCTGTGCTTACTACCTGGAACTTAGGGCATAAGGGGAGATGCACACCCACTTATACTCCAGCCTCCTGAAGAAGGCAGCTAAGGCCTTGGCTACACTGGCGCTGTACAGCGCTGCAACTTGCTGCGCTCAGGGGTGTGAAAATGCCCCCCCCCCGAGCGCAGCGAGTGCAGCGCTGTAAAGCGCCAGTGTAATCAGCGTGTAATCAGCGCCTGCAGCGCTGCAAGCTATTCCCCTCGGAGAGGTGGAGTACTTGCAGCGCTGCAAGACAGCTCTCGCAGCGCTGGCGGCACGACTACACTCGCGGCAGCACTGTGAATCCCCAAGTGTAGCCAAGGCCTAAGGAATAGACAGAGTATTGTCTCTGTCCTCCCACCCCCAATTCCCATGGGATAGATGAGTGGCACATTACTACCTGCCTAGAGCAAAGTAATGGTGGGAAAGGATCATGGCATCCTGGGTCACAGTTTCTGCTCTGCACTGCTCCTGAGATAACTCAGTTACATGCTGCTTGTTACTGTGGGCTGGGTGCCCTTGACACACAATCTAGCCTTATGTGTTACCCTCGTTAGAGATCATGGTCACTGCTTGACATGCAATACCAGACACTGTAGATCTCATGCCAGGCTCTCGGAGATCTTGATTCACTTTAAAATGTATTTATCCTTCTCTTACATTTAACAATAGTTCTACATTTCCTTCTTAGGAGAAATCTTTCCCTCTGGCCCTACACAGTTTATCTTAAGTAATGGGGAGGAACAGAGCAAGGGAGGAAGGAGAAAGAGAGAGAAACAGGGAAGCAGGATGTAAGCTCGATTGGCAAGAACTCTCTTTTACAAAGGGCTTATCTATACAAAGAGTTAGTGTGCACCAAGCTGGAGTGTAAATCTACAAGGCAGCCTTGTAAGATTTACACTCCAGGTTGCTGCACACTAACTCTTTGTATAGATAAGCCCTTTGTGACTAGCCTGCCACGCATTTATTGGCCATGTAGACCAGCTACCATGCACTAAAAGTTCCCTTCTGCTTCTTGACAGGAATAGATCAAAATGCACTAGGGAACTTTTAGTGTGCAGTAGACAGGGTCGCCAGAGCCAGTTAGTGTGCAGCAGGCTAGCGTGCTGTGGATTGACACCCTAACTTGCTGTGCACTAACTCTCCATTTAGATAAGCTCCAAGTGTTTGTATGGTGCCCAGCTCATGACTGGGGTCTCTGGATATAAATGTTACATACGACTAATGGAGGAAAGGGGAAATGGGCTAGAGAAGCAAAAGGGGAAGATTCACATACAGCCAGGGAGGTGGAAGACAGAAAAGTCTGTGAAAGCAGGTAGGAGGAGGAAAGAGTTGTTTTTATACAGGACCTGGCACAATGGGGCTGAGGCTCTAGACACTAGCACAATACAAATAATAATAATACTGACTGGCTACAGGGCTAATGGCAGTAAAATGTTCAAGAATATTGTCAAGGCTGATTCCCCACTCTGGCACTTCGAGTGCAGAAGGTGGGGGCCCACAAGGATTTTAAAAATTAATACTGGCCACTCCAGGCTTGTTTTAAACTCCCAAGGTTACAGCTTCTCTCTGACCTTGGCTTGGTAAACGCTGCCACCACCCAAATGCAAAACCCCTTTTTTGAAACTCAGGAAGGTGCACTTCAGAATTCCTTCCTTTGGGGAGGAGCTAGGGTGACCAGATCACACAGGTGAAATATCGGGACGCGGGGGGGTGGGGGTGGGGAGCAAAAAAAAGAAGCCGGCAGCGGAGCAAAAACAAAAACAAACAAAAAAACGTCCGCCGGAGCTCCACGCCCTGCCCCCTCCCCCCCCCCCCCCCGGCACCAGCATGCCTCCACTCTGTCTCCATCTCCTCCCTCCCTCCAGTGGAAAAAAAAAGGAAAAAAAAAAAGAGCTGAGAAAGAAAACAAAGGAAATTAGCTGTTGCCCCCCAGCTAATTAAACAACATGCACAAACCTCTTAGGACACCAAAAATCCAATCTTGTCCTTAAAAAAGGTAAATTTTATTAAAAACAAAAAGAAAGAAAATACATCTGGAACTTAAGCTTTTGCTAGATTTTAAAAGAGCAATTCCAAAAATTAAGCACCCAAAATAGCTTTCTTGGGGGTTCAGCTTAAAGGTTATATGCAAACAAAAGCACCTGGGGTTAGCACAGAGGAGTCCACAAGCCTTACAGAAAATAAAAGAAATAACCCTAATTGCGTCTAACTAAACGTTCCCTGTCCCAGTGAATTCTTCTAGGTATGGACGGTGGATTTTCATACCTTGTCCAAACTTTACACAGCATTCCAGCTGCTCCCGTCTCTTCAGCCCAGAGAGAACAACAGAGACACAAAGGGAAAGCTTTTTTCCCCATTTTAAAAAGTTCTAGCCTTCCTATTGGCTCTTTTGGTCAGGTGCCCACTCCCTTTTCTTTACCTGGGGGACTTTTTAACCCTTTACAGGTAAAGCAAGCAACCACCAAGAGGGACTTTATAGTTGACTGGCTGGCTGGGTGTCCATAAAAGGGAGCTCCCCCTCCCTTTCATTTATCACACGCCCCCCAAATCACAGACAGTGCTGGCCAGCCTGGTTTAGGTCGGGTCCACACTGACTCGGATTTTTTCCTGGAGGTTTAGGAAACAGAGTTAATAAGATACATGCACTTCTAATTTCACTACTAATTACATGAAAAACTAAACAGTACTTCTTACATTTTAAGGACTACAATGACTTAGAATACAGGGACATTTTTACCCGGCTGATTCTGGGAAACCTTCCCGGGAGAGTGCAACAGCCATGTTGCTAGAGGCTCCTGAAATGTGTTGTATTTCAAAATCAAAGTCCTGAAGAGCTAAACTCCACCAAAGAAGTTTTTTGTTAGTTTGTTTGACTGAGTGAAGCCACTTCAGTGCAACATGGTCAGTCTGCAGGTGGAACCGCCATCCCCAAATGTATGGGCGTAGCTTCTCCAGAGTATACACAATGGCGTAACATTCTTTTTCTGAGACTGACCAGTGGCTTTCCCTCTCAAAGTTTTTTGCTGAGAAACACGACAGGATGGAATTGTTGATCTGATCTTTCCTGCATGAAAACTGCTCCTACACCATGCTTGGACGTATCTGTGGTTACGACGAACGGTTGGTCGAAGTCCGGGGCCCTTAGTACAGGGTCAGACATAAACGCTGCCTTAAGCTGGTTAAAGACTTTCTGACACTTCTCAGTCCACTGAACTGTGTTTGGCTGTTTTTTCCTGGTCAGGTCTGTTAGTGGGGTGGCAATTTGGCTGTAGTGTGGTACAAATTGTCAGTAATACCCGGCCAAGCCCAAGAAGGATTGGACCTGCTTCAACTTAGGGATAGGTCAATTTTGGATAGCATTTACTTTAGCCTGTAGGGGGTTAATAGTACCTTGACCCACCTGGTGTCCAAGGTACGTTACCCTGTTTAGGCCTATTTGACACTTTTTGGCCTTAACGGTTAATCCTGCCTCCCTTATGCGCTGGAAGACAGTGTTCCAGGTGTTCTGCCCATGAATCTGAGAATATAGCCACATCGTCAAGGTAGGCAACTACAAATTCCCCAAAGCCAGCCAGAAGGTTATCTACCAGTCTCTGGAAGGTGGCAGGTGCATTTCGCAGTCTGAAAGGGAGCACATTAAATTCATACAGCTTACGATAGTCCAAGCAAAAGCGGATTTTCTCATCTGGTTTGGGAACCAGAACCACTGGAGAGGCCCATGCACTCTCAGAGGGATGGATTACACCCATCTGTAACATGTCCTTGATCTCCCTTTCTATTGTGGTTTTGGCTTGAGGAGCCATCCGGTAGGGTTGGGCTCTAATTGGGCAAGCATCACCTGTATCAATGGAGTGGTACACCCGTTCCATCCATCCTGGGGTGGCTGAAAATATTGGCGTGAAGCTGGTGCACAGGTCCTGGATTTTCTGTCGCTGCCTTACACCCAAGGGTCACAGAAAGGCTTACCTCTTCTACGCCACCGTTGCTTTTTCCTTCATAGTAGACTTCTTCAGGCCACTCAGTGTTGTCTTTCTCCTGGGCTGTAAACTGGAGAACCTTTGTTTCTCAGGAATAAAAGGGCTTTAGAGAATTAACATCGTATACTTTAGGTTTTAGGGTAGGGTATGGGAACTCTATGAGGTAATTATCAGTGCCCAGGCGCTCTCGGACCATAAATGGCCCCTCCCACGACGCTTCCATCTTATTGGCCTGAAGCGCTTTCAGGACCATGACTTGGTCACATACTTTGAAGAAACACTCTCTGGCATGTTTATCATACCAGGCCTTTTGCTCTTGTTGAGCATCCTGTAGGTTTTCTCGAGCAAGGGCTAGAGAGTCTTTGAGGGTGTTTTGCAGGTTGCTTACAAAGTCCAAAATGTTAGTTGCTGGAGAAGATGTAACCCCCTCCCATTGCTGCTTCACCAACTGTAATGGCCCCTTAACTTTGGGGCCATAAACGAGTTCACAGGGTGAAAATCCCAAACTGGGGTGTGGTACAGCCCTGTAGGCAAAGAGCAACTGCTGCAACACTAGGTCCAAATCATTGGAGTGCTCATTAACGAATTTACGTATCATGGTCCTCAAAGTCCCATTAAACTTCTCCACTAGGCCATTCGTTTGATGGTGGTAAGGGGTGGCAACCAAGTGGTTCACCCCATGAGCTTCCCAAAGATGTTTCATGGTCCCTGCCAGGAATTTAGTTCCCGAATCCATAAGGATGTCGGAGGGCCAACCTACCCTGGCAAAAATGTCTGTCAATGCCTGGCTCATGCTTTTAGCCCCGATGTTGCTTAGAGCTACTGCTTCCGGCCATCGGGTGGCAAAATCCATGAAAGTCAGTATTACATCTTTCCTCTCGGTGTCTTCTTAGAGAAAGGACCCAGAATATCCACAGCTACACACTGAAATGGAACCTCAATTATGGGGAGTGGCTAGAGATGGGCCTTGACCAGGTCTTGGGGCTTTCCCACCCTCTGGCACACCTCACAAGACCGAACATAGGTTGAAACATCCTTGCCCATTCCATCCGAGTGGAATGACTTCCCCAAACGGTCTTTGATCCTGTTCACCTCAGCATGGCCACTAGGGTGATTGTGGGCTAAGCTCAAGAGCTTTTCCCTATACTTAGTTGGAACTACCAACTGTCTCTGAGGATGCCAGTCCTCCTTGTGGCCCACCAGAAAGGGTCTCCTTGTATAAGAGTCCTTCTATAACAAACCTGGACCTATTAGAAGAGCTGAGAGGTGGTGGGTCGCTCCGTACTGCCACCCAAGCTCCCTTGAGTCTCTCATCTGACTCCTGCTCTGCCTGGAACTGCTCCCTTGATGCTGGAGACATTAGTTCCTTGCTGGGTTGTGGTCTTGGGCTTGGTCCCACCGGAAGCAATGCAGGTGATGGGGTTGTTTCTGTTAACTGTGAACCGCTCTCGGCTGGTACACTAGGTGGTATTTCAGGCTCTGGTTGCGCCTCTTGCGCCGGTTTAGCTGCTGCAGCGGGTGCAGGCGCTGTGGTGCCCCTTGGTGCTGGTTCCCCTGACTCTAGTGGGGTTGCAAGCATGGGCTCTGGTGCCGACTGCTCTGCCAGCTCCAATCCTTGGGCTGGTTCTGGCTGGGTTCCAGGAACTGGATCTACAACTGCTGCCATAGACTCTGGTTTGGGGTCTGGTTCCACCACCTCTGGCTGGGTTCCTGTAGGAGGCTCAGGAATGGAATTAGGTGTGGATGCCTGTTTAGCCTGGCTGCGGATGACCATTCCCATCCTTTTTGTTAGCCTCACATGGTTGATTAAGTCTTCTCCCAGCAGCATGGGAATGGGATAATTGTCATAGACTGCAAAAGTCCATATTCCTGACCAGCCCTTGTACTGAACAGGCAACCTGGCTGTAGGCAAGTTAAACGAGTTGGCCTTAAAGGGTTGCACTATCACTTGAGCCTCTGGGTCGATGAATTTGGGGTCTACCAGGGATTGGTGGATAGCTGACACCTGTGCTCCAGTGTCTCTCCTTGTAGTAATCTTCCTCCCACCCACACTCACAGTTTCCCTTCGCTCTGTGGGTATTTGCGAGGCATCTGGGTCTGAAGGCTCTCGGTGGGACTCCGGGGTGATGGGTTGCAGTCAGCTGGTGCTCTTGGGGCAGTTGACCTTCACGTGCCCAAACTCATTACATTTAAAGCATTGCCCAGCTGACTATGGGCTGGGGCAAGGTGGGTGGTTGGAGAGTGGGGTGGTAGGATGAGAGGGCATCTGGGGTCTCCCTGGCTGTGTGGAGGGCTCCTCCTTGTGAGATGGGGCCTTCGCTGACACCAATGGTGGGGTGTCATCTCGGGTTGCCCCTTCTGGTATCCGCACCAACTGCTACTAGCTTTCTTCTTCTCTGCCACCTCCACCCATTTGGTTCCGATCTCCCCCGCCTCGATTACGGTTTTGGGCTTCCCATCTAGGATGTACCTTTCTGTTTCCTCAGGAACACCCTCTAAGGACTGCTCCATTTGTATTAGGAGAGACAGATCTTCCGGAGATTTAACATTTGCTCCTGATATCTAGGCATCCAATATTTTACAATGTGGTAGATGTGTTGGGAAAATGCCACGTCTGGTTTTCACCTTAGGACTCTGAACCACCAACGGGCATGTTTGGGTGTTAGCCCCATTCTAATTCTGACCTTTTGTTTAAAAAGTTTGTATTCATTCATGTATTCCTTAGGCATTTCAGCTGCCACCTCTGCTAAGGGTCCACTGAGTTGCGGCCTTACATAAGAACATAAGAACATAAGAAAGGCCGTACTGGGTCAGACCAAAGGTCCATCTAGCCCAGTATCTGTCTACCGACAGTGGCCAATGCCAGGTGCCCCAGAGGGAGTGAACCTAACAGGCAATGATCAAGTGATCTCTCTCCTGCCATCCATCTCCATCCTCTGATGAACAGAGGCTAGGGACACCATTCTTACCCATCCTGGCTAATAGCCATTTATGGACTTAGCCACCATTAATTTATCCAGTCCCCTTTTAAACATTGTTATAGTCCTAGCCTTCACAACCTCCTCAGGTAAGGAGTTCCACAAGTTGACTGTGCGCTGCGTGAAGAAGAACTTCCTTTTATTTGTTTTAAACCTGCTGCCTATTAATTTCTTTTGGTGACCCCTAGTTCTTGTATTATGGGAATAAGTAAATAACTTTTCCTTATCCACTTTCTCAACATCACTCATGATTTTATATACCTCTATCATGTCCCCCCTTAGTCTTCTCTTTTCCAAACTGAAGAGTCCTAGCCTCTTTAATCTTTCCTCATATGGGACCCTCTCTAAACCCTTAATCATTTTAGTTGCTCTTTTCTGAACCTTTTCTAGTGCTAGAATATCTTTTTTGAGGTGAGGAGACCACATCTGTACACAGTATTCGAGATGTGGGCGAACCATGGATTTATATAAGGGCAATAATATATTCTCAGTCTTATTCTCTATCCCCTTTTTAATGATTCCTAACATCCTGTTTGCTTTTTTGACCGCCTCTGCACACTGCGTGGACATCTTTAGAGAACTATCCACGATGACACCAAGATCTTTTTCCTGACTCGTTGTAGCTAAATTAGCCCCCATCATGTTGTATGTATAGTTGGGGTTATTTTTTCCAATGTGCATTACTTTACATTTATCCACATTAAATTTCATTTGCCATTTTGTTGCCCAATCACTTAGTTTTGTGAGATCTTTTTGAAGTTCTTCACAATCTGCTTTGGTCTTAACTATCTTGAGTAGTTTAGTATCATCTGCAAACTTTGCCACCTCACTGTTTACCCCTTTCTCCAGATCATTTATGAATAAATTGAATAGGATAGGTCCTAGGACTGACCCTTGGGGAACACCACTAGTTACCCCTCTCCATTCTGAGAATTTACCATTAATTCCTACCCTTTGTTCCCTGTCCTTTAACCAGTTCTCAATCCATGAAAGGACCTTCCCTTTTATCCCATGACAGCTTAATTTACGTAAGAGCCTTTGGTGAGGGACCTTGTCAAAGGCTTTCTGGAAATCTAAGTACACTATGTCCACCGGATCCCCCTTGTCCACATGTTTGTTGACCCCTTCAAAGAACTCTAATAGATTAGTAAGACACGATTTCCCTTTACAGAAACCATGTTGACTATTGCTCAAGAGTTTATGTTTTTCTATGTGTCTGACAATTTTGTTCTTTACTATTGTTTCAACTAATTTGCCCGGTACCGACGTTAGACTTACCGGTCTGTAATTGCCGGGATCACCCCTAGAGCCCTTTTTAAATATTGGCGTTACATTAGCTAACTTCCAGTCATTGGGTACCGAAGCCGATTTAAAGGACAGGTTACAAACCTTAGTTAATAGTTCCGCAACTTCACATTTGAGTTCTTTCAGAACTCTTGGGTGAATGCCATCTGGTCCCGGTGACTTGTTAATGTTGAGTTTATCAATTAATTCCAAAACCTCCTCTAGTGATACTTCAATCTGTGACAGTTCCTCAGATTTGTCACCTACAAAAGCCAGCTCAGGTTTGGGAATCTCCCTAACATCCTCAGCCGTGAAGACTGAAGCAAAGAATCCATTTAGTTTCTCCGCAATGACTTTATCATCTTTAAGCGCTCCTTTTGTATTTTCATCGTCAAGGGGCCCCACTGGTTGTTTAGCAGGCTTCCTGCTTCTGATGTACTTAAAAAACATTTTGTTATTACCTTTGGAGTTTTTGGCTAGCCGTTCTTCAAACTCCTCTTTGGCTTTTCTTATTACACTCTTGCACTTAAGTTGGCAGTGTTTGTGCTCCTTTCTATTTGCCTCACTAGGATTTGACTTCCACTTTTTAAAGGAAGTCTTTTTATCTCTCACTGCTTCTTTTACATGGTTGTTAAGCCACGGTGGCTCTTTTTTAGTTCTTTTACTGTTTTTCTTAATTTGGGGTATACATTGAAGTTGAGCCTCTATTATGGTGTCTTTAAAAAGGGCCCACGCAACTTGCAGGGATTTCACTTTAGTCACTGAACCTTTTAACTTTTGTCTAACTAACCCCCTCATTTTTGTATAGTTCCCCCTTTTGAAATTAAAGGCCACAGTGTTGGGCAGTTTAGGTGTTCTTCCCACCACAGGGATGTTGAATGCTATTGTATTATGGTCACTATTTCCAAGCGGTCCCGCTATAGTTACCTCTTGGACCAGCTCCTGCGCTCCACTCAGGATTAAATCTAGAGTCGCCTCTCCCCTTGTGGGTTCCCGTACCAGCTGCTCCATGAAGCAGTCATTTAAAGTATCGAGAAATTTTATCTCTGCATTTCGTCCTGAAGTGAAATGTTCCCAGTCAATATGGGGATAATTGAAATCCCCCACTATTATTGGGTTCTTAATTTTGATAGCCTCTCTAATTTCCCTTAGCATTTCATCATCACTATTACTGTCCTGGTCAGGTGGTCGATAATAGATCCCTAATGTTATATTTTTACTAGAGCATGAAATTTCTATCCATAGAGACTCTATGGAACCTGTGGAATCGCTTAAGATTTTTACTTCATTTGAATCTACACTTTCTTTAACATATAGTGCCACTCCTCCCCCTGCACGGCCTGTTCTGTCCTTCCGATATATTTTGTACCCCGGAATGATTGTGTCCCATTGATTGCTCTCAGTCCACCAGGTTTCTGTGATGCCTATTATATCTATATCCTCCTTTATCACAAGGCACTCTAGTTCACCCATCTTATTATTTAGACTTCTGGCATTTGTGTACAAGCACTTTAAAAACTTGTCCCTGTTTATTAGCCTGCCTTTTTCTGATGTGCCAGATTCTTTTTTATGTGGCTGTTTATCATCTGATCCGGCCCTTACATTATACTTTTCAGTCCTCTGCTCCTGACTATAACCTGGAGATTCTCTATCATCAGACTCTCCCCTAAGAGAAGTCTGTGTCCGATCCACACGCTCCTCTGCAGCAGTCGGCTTTCCCCCATCTCCTAGTTTAAAAACTGCTCTACAACCTTTTTAATGTTTAGTGCCAGCAGTCTGGTTCCACTTTGGTTTAGGTGGAGCCCATCTCTCCTGTATAGGCTCCCCCCATCCCAGAAGTTTCCCCAGTTCCTAATGAACGTGAGCCCCTCCTCTCTACACCATCGTCTCATCCACGCATTGAGACTCTGAAGCTCTGCCTGCCTACCTGGCCCTGCGCGTGGAACTGGGAGCATTTCTGAAAATGCCACCATAGAGGTCCTGGATTTCAGTCTCTTCCCTAGCAGCCTAAATTTGGCTTCCAGGACATCTCTCCTACCCTTCCCTATGTCATTGGTACCTACATGTACCACGACCACCGGCTCCTCCCCAGCACTACACATAAGTCTATCTAGATGCCTCGAGAGATCCGCAACCTTCGCACCAGGCAGGCAAGTCACCATACGGTTCTCCCGGTCATCACAGACCCAGCTATCTACATTTCTAATAATCGAATCTCCCATTACTAACACCTGCCTTTTCCTAGAAACTGGAGTTCCCTCCCCCGGAGAGGCAACCTCAGTGCGAGAGGCAACCCCAGAACCATCTGGAAGGAGGGTCCCAACTACGGGAAAGTTTCCCTCTGCTCCCATTGACTGCTCTACTTCCCTGGGCCCTTCTTCCTCCTTAACAGCACAGGTGCTGTCTAAGCGGAGGTGGGACAATTCTACAGTGTCCCGGAAAGCCTCATCAACATACCTCTCTGCCTCTCTCAGCTCCTCCAGTTCCGCCACCCTGGCCTCCAAAGTCCGTACATGGTCTCTGAGGGCCAGGAGCTCCTTGCACCGACTGCACACATACGCCACCCGCCCACAGGGCAGGTAATCATACATACAACAGTCGGTGCAATAAACTGGATAGCCCCCACTCTGCTGCTGGGCTTCTGCCTGCATTGTATCCTAGTTAGTGAAAGGGTGGTTTACAGAAGGGAGTTTTGGAATGTGGTTTGGTTTATAGGTTTTAGGGGGGGGCCACGGGGATGGGGTTACGGCTGGCGAGGGACTCCCACTCCCTTCCCATTCCCCTTCTAAACTCCCTTGCGAAACTCCCTGTTAGCAGCCCCTGTTCACAAAGCTCCCTGGTCGCTTGTGCGCGGCTTTATAAAGCCCTGGCCTGAGTGAATGCCCCGCCCACTGATTAAGGCTCAGCCAATTACCAGAGGCTTCGAGCTTTCAAACCTGCCTCCAACTGCCAGCCAGAGCACACGGTCCCTCAAACAACCAAACACAAGCTCAGCACACAGCAAGTAACCCCCAAACACAAACAAACACACACTACAGACAGTCACTTACCCCACAGATGCTGTATTAGCTCCTCCTTCACCTGGAGAACTCCCTTGCGAAACTCCCTGTTAGCAGCCCCTGTTCGCAAAGCTCCCTGGTCGCTTGTGCGCGGCTTTATAAAGCCCTTAGCTCCACCATATACTGGTCTGTAGGGGTGTTGTACCCAAGGCAGGCCCTTTTAAAATTTTCTAAGAAGGCCTCTGTATCATCGCCTACCTTGTATGTGGGGAATTTCTTGAAATGGGGAGTGGTACCTGGAGAAGGACAGTTAGGGTTACCTGGTGGACCCAGCTTAGACCTTTCCAGCTCTAAGCGCTTCAGCTCTAGCTCCGCCTCCAAGCGCTTCGCCTGCATTTCTGCCTCCAAGCACTTCGCTTCTTTTTCCACTTCCACCTTCAAGTGCTTCGCCTGTCTCCTCTCCTCAGCTTCCAACTCCAAGCGCTTTGCCTTTCTTTTGTCCTCCACTTCCAAGCACATCATCTGTAGGAAGAAATCCCTGTCTTCCACAGTCAGAACTCGGTCTGGGTTAAGGGCATCCCTCCATCTTGGCACCAGGATCTCAGTTAGGGGAGGGCTGACCCTTCCCTCCTGGGAAGTCCCCATTCCCCCATCTGCTCCCTTCATTTCCGTCATGGAGCTGGATGTCTGGGCTTGATCTGGGTCTGTCTTCTCTGTGGCGTCCCGCTTTGGGTAGACTGGTTTTTCTAAGGTTTTGGTGCCTGACCTCAACCTCATGCACAGTCTGCCCTACTCTAGCCTAAACTATTTTGTTGCCACGAAGCTAGAAAAGAAAAAAAATTAAACTGCTTGTTGGACTCCCTGGCTTGGCAGGCTGAACCCTTTCCTTGCCTGTTCCCCCTCAGGCAGCAAAGAAAAGAAAACAGAAAAAAAACCTCCCTGGTTTTCAAGCAGCCAAAAGGAAAAATGTGTCTATTTAAAATCCTGAGGTCTGTGCTTCTGGTAAATTTTATTAAAAACAAAAAAGAAAGAAAATACATCTGGAACTTAGGCTTTTGCTAGATCTTAAAAGAGCAATTCCACAAATTAAGCACCCAAAATAGCTTTCTTGGGGGTTCAGCTTAAAGGTTACAAGCAAACAAAAGCATCTAGGATCAGGTCCAGTATTCCCCAAAGCCAATCAATTATAGTATCTGCATTAGTGAAGGTTTCAGATTGCTGAAGCATTAAAGCAGGGGTGGCCAACCTGTGGCTCCGGAGCCACATGTGGCTCTTCAGAAGTTAATAATGTGCCGGGGGGTGCTCACTGCTCAACCCCTGGCTCTGCCCCAGGCCCTGCCCCCACTCCACCCCTTCCTACCCCCTCCCCTGAGCCTGCAGTGCCCTCACTCCCCCACCCCGAGCCTCCTGCAGGCCACAAAACAGCTGATAGGGTGGTGCAGGGAGGGAGCGGGAGGCGCTGATCGGCGGGGCTGCCGGTGGGCAGGAGGCGCTGGGAGCGGGAGCTGATGGTGGGCTGCTGACTTATTACTGTGGCTCTTTGGCAATGTACATTGGTAAATTCTGGCTCTTTCTCAGGCTCAGGTTGGCCACCTCTGCATTAAAGGATATCTGGTTCAAAGCCAAAGCTAGCACAGGCATCTGACATATTGGGCAATAGTTTAAAAAAAGTTATCCAGGGTAAGAAATGGTATTAACGTGAAACTTTACACATCAGACTGTAGGATTACAACACACATGGCCTGCAATCAACTTTGGTCTTCTTGTTTCCTGGTCCCCTGTTTCTTTTCAGACAATTTCAGTCCTCTCTAGAGCTACATTTTGCCATAGCAATTTTAGCAAAACCTAATTTCTGAAAGACGCAAACAACCCTTTTAGCAAATAGTCACCTCCTAACCTGTCATTTGTTCTAATTACGAGTTTACTGAAGGTTAAACTGCAACATTTTAAAGTAACTACATAGCTAGCTTTCAAAAGCACAAGATTAAAATTGTAGTCAAAACAAGCGAAGGAAACAGATGTCTCAAACATTTCAGGAGGGTTCTTTTACTAAATAAAATCTAATATATTCAGAGTAAGCAGCAGAGATCCTTATAATGAATGGGTGGCATACTGTACAGTGAATCAGGAATTATAAAACTAAATTAAAAACCCAAATCTAATTTGCTATAAAAACAAATAGCTCCTAGCTCTTGAAAAGAAAGTTGCTGAGATATGCAATGAATCAGTCTTCTGCATTTGGAATTTTGATGCTGAATTCTTTGTATATTCTGTTGTTGAATTACAAATTTCAACATATTGTGAAAAATATATATTATTTATCATTAGCTTCATAAAGCTTTTGGCTGTGATGTTAAAGTGACCCACCAGCTACCGATCACTAGTGGAAATTCAGATAAATGTTAAAAATTCTGTAGCCCTTTTCATGGAGTATTAGAGGACAGATTAACATTTGTTCTCATAATAAAACAGATTCTAATATTTGATGCTGTAAGAGGTTGAAGCAATGTTGAATTTGCTTACCCAGTTTGCACTACCATTGTTTTTTAAAGCACTGTTGGGATACAATCAAAGAATCAGAGAAATGTAGAGCTAGAGGTGCCTCAAGAAGTCATCTAATCCACCCCTCATGCTAAAGTTATTTGCACAAGCTGTGCAGATAGCATCTTTCCAATAATCACCAAAAATACTGTTTTCTGTTAGTAAGTATCCTTCAACAGGATCAGAATAAACTGGCTAAAAACAGTGTGTGTGCGTGCACGCATATGATACGGATCACTAATTCTAAATCACTAATCAAAAGATAGAATTAGAACTACTTAGCTGTGTGTCATAAACCCTAGCCTGCTGTGATTCATCTTTAGCTCAAGTGGGAGGAGCCAGTGCTTTCAGGGCAGGAGAATCTGAATTCTTTCTTCAACATCAATGTGAATCTCTGAGTGGGCATAGCAAAGCCACAACCATGACTGTGCTGCAGTATTAATGTAACCCATGAAACTGAGTGTGAAAGAGCCCTGGGTTACTGCAGTCATTAAAACTGCAATTGCAGCTTGACTGCAAAATACCATTGGTGACAATATCAATGGAAACCAGAGACATGCAAAACATTTGCACTGAACTTAAACCAAGCCTGGGTCTGAGGTTGCATGTGTTCCACAACCTAGGCAGAGAATGTTTGCACAAAGAAAAAGTCCACAAAGTTAAGCCAGCAACCTCCCCTCCAAGTGGCACACCTCTCTCCTGCCCCCATATCCTGAACAAGCCCTGGGAACCCCACCTCACCTTACCTTTGGAGGAGATTTAGAGCTTGCTTTGGGGTATAGGAAGGAGTGATCTTGGTGGGGGTGATTTTCCATGTTGAGGAAGGAATTTGTCTAACTCAAACCTACAAATCAACCTTCAGTGGTTGGTTCAGTTCTAATTCCTACAAAGCAAACTGTGGCATTCAGAAACCCCATCATGAACAGCCCCTACAGATCAATTACAACAGTTTCTCTTAATTTCTCACTCAGCAGAGGGCACACCTCTCTTCTCTCTCATATAAGTGAAAGGGACCTGCATATATATGTGTGTGTGTGTGTGTGTGTGTGTGTGTGTGTGTGTGTGTGTGTGTGTGTGTGTGTGTGTGTGTGTGTGTGTGTGTGTGTGTGTGAGAGAGAGAGATGTTAAGAGCAGAATTTAATTGAAATGCATTCTGTGTCTTTCAAGTTAGGTGTGACTCTTAGATATATGATATGACAGGAAAATTATGCCTTCCATCTGTAGAGATGTGTAAATGCCTCATTAAGTTTAATGATTATCATAAAAGTGGCTCCACAAAGAAAAGCTTTGTTACTGAAAAGTAGAAGTGACACGGTAAAGCCGTGTTTGAATTGTGTTATCACTGAACTGGCTAAATTAATAAATTGGCACAGGAATTATTCTGTTTGTAAATAAAGGGCTATATTTTCAAAATTTTATGTGAACAGGGTACATTATAAAAAGATAATTTAACAGCCCAAGAAATTATGCACACAGCATATTTTCAGACTTGATCTCAAGTCAACTTGAATGCACGTGCGTGTGTGTCTAAGCACTGAGGGAATGGATAAAGAGGAGGAGGGATGGGCACATCTATAAAACAAGATGGACAAGAGGAATCTCTTTTAAAAGTATATGGTCAGGCAAGAAATTACAAGTGCAGGTTTAGATAGAGGAAAACATACAAATAAGCAATTAACAACAATATATTAGCTGATTCTGAGTATCCATCCATCCATCCATATACAAAGCTATTCAGGATATAGCACAAGGGACATTAGTCTAAGAAGAAATCCTCAAAGGAAGGAAGGATATACTGACCTATATATGATGACAACACAATCTTACATATAAACAAGGTTTATACAAGTATGGGTTTGATAAACAGACCATTAACAATTCCTGCTAGTAACAGCAATTATTTAAAAAGCCACACAGGAGCCAGACCATACCTTTACACTACCAAGTATGAATTCTGACACGTGAATTTAAACAAGAAATTAACCAGTTTATTATATTCACATATGTACAAAATATTACAAATTAAAGTACTGTACTAAGTCACTGCATGACAGCAAGGTCTCCATACAGGCAAAAGAAAGCACATTGAGAAGCAGCGGCTCTGGAATAGTTACATAAGTCTTTGGTATTAGAAATATAGTTTAAGATGGAGCGTTTAACTCATTCAATACAGGGCATTAAACAGAGACAACAAAGATATACAGTATGAATACTATGAAAAAGTGTTTAGATTACTTTAATTCTTCTCCAAGGTAAATTGCTGGACCCCTGAGTTGCTAAAAAGCACACAACAAATTTAGGGTAATAAGTCTACTTATCAAAATAATGTTAAAAAAACCCTAGGTTACTGAACATAACAGATGTGTTTCTTAATCTGTATTGAATTAAACTGCTTCTCCTCATACAAGAACTATATGCTAATAGCTAAGCACAAAACATTTCACAGAGCTAGAGCCTATTCCTTTACCCCTAAAGCAGGCAAAGCTGCCAAAGAACCAGCGTTGTCCACTTAAGGAGTATAGGATCAGGCCCACAACACATACTACTATTGCATGGCAAAATATAACCAGACAACATACCCAAGTCTAAACTGCTGTACAGATCACTTTATAAAATATCTTTTAGGAATCATTTACACATTTACAAATGCTCTAAATCAGTTCCATCAAATAATGTATTCAACTCAATCACAGTTACATAATTTTGAGGTAAACTCCCTGAAACGATGCTACTTTGGCGGAGATTCATCCCTAAGGTTAAAATTCACCCATATGCAGAGAATTTCTGAGAGGCTCGCTGCACCACTCGGCCCTGCAAAGGGGCTGCCTGCAGGATGCAGTGTGTGGAAGGAATGGCTGCATAGGTATGTGTGTGTCTCTGCAACCCCCCCCAGGATGTGAATGGGATGCCTGTGCTGGCCACAAATAGGCCAGCATAAAAGTGGGGACCACGGGGGAGGGGAGGAGCAGCCCAAGGAAGGGGAGTTGGGGTATGTGCTCATTCTGTGGAGGATCATTGGATATTATTTAGTCTATAGGGTGGATAGCAGTTGCAAAGGGGCTGTATTGCTGGTCTGTGTGCACATTGTGGGAATGGATTCTCCTGCGTTTTATGCTGGAAGGAGGAGAGTGTCACACACAGGAAAAATGCAGTTCAGAATTTTATATATGCAGGAACATTTTGTTTAGCCCAAATTTTACAGGTAAGAGATTAGCTAAATATTAACAATTGTATATTCACACCTGTACAACATCACCACTAACACTTGTTTCAACTTTTTCTTCTGTGAACCAGGACTTTCAAACTTCATTAAAATTCTGGATCTCAAAGGACAGATATCACTTGCTCATACCTGACACCAAGGTTACAGGCTTTCATGCTAACTTGGGGGCTTTTTTTCTTAGGATAATAGACACTTATGCATTACATTGTGGAAGGAACAGTCCATACCACTGCATTGCCATAATATCACTGCCACTCTGGGAGAGAAGTAACAATCAGGGTTAGTGTCCTGAAAAACAGAAAGGCAGGCAACAGGAAAAAAAAAAATCTTTAAGAGGTTCTTTTACCATGCCCTGATGACCAAGAAGGTATACACTGGATGATACATGTTCTCATTTGCTAGCAAGGGAAAGAGAAAAATCCCTTCATGGAGACCTGATATAGAAAGCTTCCAAAACCAAAATACAAAAGTGCCAATAGTTTAAGGTAAGTGCAGTACTACCCTTAAAAATGATACCTTCTTTCCCAGTAGATCGGTTCCTGTGTGTATTTAGGGTGAAATCTCCTTGCTTTGCTCCAAAAATATATTTTTATTACTATTGAATTCTTTCAGCCCTGCAGAGCCAATACACTTATGGGACAGTGAGCGGGATTCTTTTTGTGCTCACACAGGAAAGGAACTGTTAACTAAATTCCTACTGCAAAGCCAAATCTGCCACATTATAGGCAGAATATGACCTACAAAATGTTTAAACTACTGATGATACATGAGCTATAAAGAACACATTTTGTCTTTAAGATTCCTAGTTGTGTTTACATAGTTAGTTGCTTATTTGTAAACTGAGTAAAATTAGCTTTGGAGCGCACAACAAAACAAAAAGAGAGCACCACAATCCCATTTTTACAGTCATTTTTTCTAACAGAACCACACTAAGTAACACTCCACTTTTTAAAACTGCTGTCATAAAAACAAGTTGTTTGAAAATTTAGGCAGGACTTCAAGTCTGTTATAATTATCCCACACATGTACCTTGGAAGAGAAGGCTATTAATATTTACTACATTTCTATTTTTCTCAGAATGGTTTGATGAGTGCACAACTGTTTGTTATGTGATTTGAAACATCAAGCAATGTTACTTGACAGGTAATACTGATTTTACTTCATGCCCACTGGCATGACTGAACTTTCCTTTTTCTGTATGCAGTGATAACGAGTAATAAGCCTTCATCTCCTCCTTCTACCATCACAGATGTTAGCTACTAGAAAAAAAAGATGTATTAAACATTTACCAATAGGTAGCATTCGCTGTGTACCACCGCATGAAAAGCAGCATAAAGAAATCTGTTTTGCAAGGATCGTCTGGGAAGGTGAGGTTTGGGCTTTATACTGGTCCCCGATGATGGCAAACTGGCAGACTGTTTCTTGCATAGCTCTGGGCAAACCATTAATCTGTCAGCACAAACTTCTGTAGAAATTCCAACAATAAAACTGGAGGGTTTGGACAGACAGAAAATGCTGCTTTTGAAATACTTAACAAGACTAATAATGCTTTGCAGATTGTTGTATTCCACAGTCCCTGAAATTTCTGGTCAACAGTGCATAGTAAGTGTTCAATTCATTCATCTTCTTCAACATAGGTTGATGGAAACCAGCCCACCTAAAAAAGGCAAAAGCAGAAGAAAAATAATAGATAAGATGCTAATGACACGGGACAGTTCTTTGAAAGGCCTGCCTAGGCAAAAACTATAATGGTTCTGTTTAGTAACAAGAGGACACAAAATTATAAAGATAAACTTGATTGTGCTGCTACAGCACTTAGTTAGAATAACACCTCTCAACCAAGTGATGCAAATTATTGATCCCATGATTTGGAAATTGCAGCACTGGACATTAAAACCTATTTTTGGAAGATCAGAACTAACCGACTAGCTGTGACTGTGCCCCAAAGCACTAAAACGTGGAAGAAGAAGAAGAGTAAAAGCAGAAACAAGGAGTTTTACAAGAGGCAGGCAGCTGCTATTTCCCCCTTTGGAGGTGAAGGACATCTAAGTATTCTGCAAAGCTACCATCAGGCTCACAAGTCCCCATTACCATTATTCGCCTAAATTAAATAGGAACTGATTTTCTTGTCCTTACATGCACTCAAGTCTCAATGGAGTCAGGAGTCGTTTTAAATGAGAAAGAATTGCAGGGCAGAGCCCGAAGTTTTTCATTTATACTGCATTGTTACTAAGTTATTGTATTGCTCATGAAAGAAACCAGACCATTAACCTTGGAGAGTGAAGTCCTATATCTATAGCAGAGTGCAACACAAGGGCAGGCTACTTCATGCTGACCTGTCAATGTACCCTGTTCTGGATGAACTATCTCTAGAGAAAGAAGAGAACTCAAGTCCCAAAGCCCATCTTGCTGAGACTGTCAAACAGAATGCCAGTTCCTAATGTTTTTCTTTAGGATGTGGCTGTCTGTCCATTAACACCTGGAATGAGATCTTCAACTTATTTCACACAGTACACAGGACCATCAAAAATAGTTTAGGTTTCTATATTGCTTCCAAACTATATGCTTATTTCTTTTTTAAAATGTGCCTGTCTCATGCTCTAGGCACATGTACAAAATAAAAAACCCTTCAAATAATGTAAAACACAAAATCCCAGCATTCTTCCCACCCTATCCCACAGGACTAACTTTCACTTCCAACCACCATCCAACCCACATCCACCCTCCCTTACCAATTTAAACCATGGATGGATGTGGTTTAAACCAGCCCATTTAAACCATGACCTTGAGTACCTCAATTTATCTCCACTGCAGAGGTATTACATGAGCAGAGTGGTAGCAACCTAAGGTAGAGATGGAAACCATTTAGGGCTTCTATGACAAAACTAACACTTTGAATTGTATCTGGGAACTACCAGCAACCTGCACAAATCTCCGAGCACAGACGTAACGTGCTCCCTCTAAAAATCACTGCTACGTAAGGCTCTTGCCACATTTTGTACTAGCTGAAGTTTCTGAGTGCTCTTCAGGTGTAGCCTCATGTAAATCCTATTGCAGCAATCCAGTCTTATGCTGACAAAGGTATGGAAGGCAGTGGTGAAATGCACATCCAAAAGGAAAGATAGTAAAATACACTCCTTGCCTTTGCTGCTAGCTGGACACCAAGAAGCAACCAGGGATCCAACAAGACCCTGATGTTTTGCTGCTAAGGGTTATAACCTCTGCTACTTCCCCCACCAAACAGTCTTATCCACTCTGGACATCAGCCAGTTAGTGCTCATCCATGACCCTAGTTCATTTAGACTCTGGGAAAGGTGATCAAGCATACTGTCTGGATTGTCTGAAACAGAGCTGATGATGTGTCAGATATGCTGTGAGAGAAAATATGTGAAAAAGGTTTATGATGTCTGAAGACTCCATTTAAAAGCCTTATCAATGAGATTAGCACAAAATTATGCCAAATAAAAGAAAAACCTACCCTTCCATTTACTTCACCTCTCCACCAGCCATTAGCACTCATCTTTGTGTAAATTTTTACCACATCACCTTTCAGTAAGGACAGTTCTCTCATGTCTCTTGCACAGAAGTCATACCGGGCAATGGCTATGCCTATTGCTTTTGGACTTAGCACTGAAATTGAACACAGGAAATCAATGTTATTATGATCTGTTAATTGCAGACTAATCAATTAAGTCAATACTGTAAAATGTATAGCAATGATTCCATTACAAAATAAACTGGCAATAATTTTATGTAAATGTGAAAGTAACCACCCAAAGAAATCAAGAAGCCTTCTTTAAAGGCTCAACACAAGGTTGGAGGATTTTATGTGGTTGGGGGGGGGGGGGAATAGAAAAAACATTACATGAGCTTGAATGTAAATGCCACTAAATCAAAATTTTTCCCAAGGATTCAAAAATACTGTAAAATTTATTATACCTTTGTAGTTTATAATAAAACTTACTGCAAAGTACACACATCAACGTATTTTTCAGGTCACTAATTTGTTTCCAAACAGATTATTGGCATTTATTGTTGATATAACTTTAAACCCCTAATGCGGCAAAATAAATAGATTATGGTGCTATTCCTTCAGAGAAGCAATCCAAGTTAAATACTATCCATATAAGGCTGTAGACCAACTCCTTCCAACTAACAGCAAAACGGAAATGCATTTCTACAGTTTGGGCAAGTCTAAGCCAGCCCTGATGACCCCATTAAAATGAGGTCATGACCCACTTTGGGGTCCCGACCCACCGTTTGAGAACTGCTGCTGTAGACCAACTCCTTCCAACTAACAGAAAAAAAGAAATGCATTTCTACAGTGTGAGTTATCTGTTGTATGGCCACTGGATCATGTAAACCACCATTTTTCTGGGGATTACACTGTAAATCAAACATCAAAAATGATCAGTTGAACCTGGCTCACAAAATTTCACCACAAAGCAAAAATGCCTTAATTCAGCAAAGTACCTAAGTATTAGCATAAGTCTAAGCATGTGAGGTGACCCAACAAAATCAACACTTAAAGGTTTACAGTGATGCACCGACTTAAAATACCTTGCTGAACTGGGGCTTAAATCTTTTAAACTGATATAAAAATGACTTCAAACATTTCTGAATGATACAAGTGCAAAAACTGCATGTCTCTAATATGTCCAATTCAAAAATGGCTTTAATTGTAGCAAACTGATAATCCTTTTATGAAGTCTTATAGAATCCAATCCTGTAAGCTGCTGAGGACTGTCATTTCCCATTAGGAGGTAAAAGTTCTCAGCACCTTGCAGGGTGAGACCTATAATTTGGGTATATTAGAAAAAATATACACTGGCTAATACATTAGATTCAGAGGTTAGACCAGCAACTGGCAAAGGTGGAAGCCTAAGGTATGCAAAGAGGCATCCAAACAGTGTTTTTCAATAAAGGCAATCTCCCTTTGCAACTGGTTCCATGAGTAAACAGCTGCTGTAGATAGAAATGGACTCCCATTAGTTCTGACTAGCTCCTTACAAAGGGAGCTAGGGAGATGTACACACTAAAATCCCTACTGAAAAAATCCTGGGTGTATTTGGAGTATGGCCAACAACCGTGAGTTGGAGGAATCATCAAAACCATTCTCTTTGTCATAATTCAGAGAACAAGAGAGCAAGCACATTATTACTAGAGTTTCCCAAAGAGTTTTAGGAATTGCTATTAACATTCTAGTTTTGAAAATGTAATCAAAATTTAACAGTAAAGAATCAGAGCAAGCTGCCTTCTTTGATTTAAAATCAGGGAAATACGAATCACGGCATATAAACTAGAAAATCTAAACAGCTACGACAAAATCAACTACTTAATTGATAGCCTTGCTGCATATACTTTTATTTGATATTTATTGTGACCTCATCTGAACAGCAACTTTTGCATAATAGATACCGTGCATTCAAATCATTACAACTGTGCGCACATCAATGATTAAAACTGAAATACCTAAAGTCAAATCATGTCTGAAAATGAATTATGACCTTATTTTTCCACAACATCATAGTGTACTATAACTTTACACTCAGCGTTAGTATTTAGAATCATAGAATATCAGGGTTGGAAGGGACCTCAGGAGGTCATCTAGTCCAACCCCCTGCTCAAAGCAGGACCTAATCCCAACTAAATCATCCCAGCCAGGGCTTTGTCAAGCCTGACCTTAACAACCTCTAAGGAAGGAGATTCTACCACATCCGTAGGTAACCCATTCCAGTGCTTCACCACCCTCCTAGTGAAAAAGTTTTTCCTAATATCCAACCTAAACCTCCCCCACTGCAACTTGAGACCATTACTCCTTATTCTGTCATCTGGTACCACTGAGAACAGTCACTGAGAATATGCCTATAGGATATAAATATGTTATATAGAAGAGAATCAGCAGCTTGATATATTGTTTATGTGCACAATATGAAGATGCTGAAGAATATAGACAATCATGCACAGTATATTATAATAAAAATATACTACTTACTCTCTAGCAAGTCAAATGCCATGACTATTTGCCTATTTACATCAATATTATGTCAAATACCATACTGGGCAGCAGGAAAAAGTGGTGATGGGGCAGGAACTGATTTTGCAGGAGAAGGGGTGCAGCAGAGGCAGTAACTGACATTTTGTGGGGGAAGAGGGCACTAGCAGCACTTACTGATTTTGGGGTCAGTATATTGGTGGATGGCAATAGCAGTAACTATTTGGGGAAGGGGATCATTGATTTGGGGGTTATAAGGACTAGTAAATGATTGGGGGAGGGGAAGCAGAGAGCCGCTCTGGACTCTAGAAAGAGGATAGGACTCGGGAGAGGTCAAAGGGACAAGGTACATTGGGGGAGATGTGGGGGAGGAACAAAAGGAAGTAGATAAGAAAGAAGAGAACAAGGGGAAAGGGGAACTGAGGGAGGAAAAGAACTAAGGAGAGGAGAAATGCAGGGAATAGTGGGCAGTAAAATATTGGGGGAAAGGGGGCAGAATTGGAGGAAAGGAGGGGAATATTTCAAACCCTTTTCAAAGTGAGGAGCACAGGGGAAAGTGAGAAAGAAGTAAGAGGAGAAGGATGGAATCTGGAGATAGGGAAGAGAGGATCAGAGAAATAAGAAAAGAAAGAACTGAAACAAGCAGTAGGGGAGATTTTAAAGAGGAAAGAGGCTATGTCTACAGTGCAATTAAAAACCCGCAGCTGCCCCATGCCAGCTGACTCAGGCTCGTGGGGCTCGGGCTAAGGAGCTGTTTAGTTGCAGTGTAGACGTTTGGGCTCGGGCTGGAGCGCGAGCTCTAGGACCCTGCAAGTTAGGAGGGTCCCAGAGCCTGCACTCCAGGCTGAGCTTGAACATCTACAGCACAATTTTACAGCCTCGCAAGCTCTAGTCAGCTGACACAAGCCAGCCCCGGGTATTTAATTGCACTATAGACATACCCTGAGAAGACTCACTAATTCTTGTAGCCCCAGAGAACTAGGACACTTTGGTCTGTGTCAGATTTCTGCCTTTGCTTCCATTCAGGTCAATTTCTCATTAATACACACTGTAACCAGTTTGATCTCACACTATGTATTTCTCTTAACTTATGACTTTATCCCCATACAGGGTTGTTTTTGGCTAGTGGGTTCTGTGGGTCTTGAAGCAATGTACACTTGTTTAATTTTACGAAACTGAACATCAGTTCTCGCCAGTATGCAAGCATGGAGAGGATTTTCAAAAGTGCTCACACATTGCTGGCTTAATTCTGCTCTCACTGGCATCAATGAGAATTTTACCACTGACTTCCAGAGGGAGCAGAGATAAGCCAACATTGAAGGTGCTTTTGAAAACCCCACCCATAATATTTTGGGATCATATTTTCCATTTATATCATTTAGTTGTGAATTTAATGAAGACTCTTTTGGGGTCTTAAAAAGAAATGATTTTATAAATAATGCAAAGAGTCACACACGGTATCTGCCAGAATATGAAATGCCATCCAAGCCGACATGATTAGATTACCTAACACTACCTGACACCCCGTTGCTGTTGTGTAATTGTTACAAAGACATGCTTTACATCAGATATTGTCAGGATTTCTTTTTGTGGAGGAGACAGAGTGCAGTTAATCCTTACTAATTACCAACATAAAGGGCTCTGTTGGGACTAGTGCTATGCACAAGGGTAGAAGGGGGGCCAACCTCCATTCCAAAACCTTGTGCTACCTAGGCCAGATAATCCACCCTCTATAAGTGGAAGTGAACCAGCATAAGGAGAGCAAATGCTGCACTCTTTTAGAGGGGGTAGCAGTTGCTGTTGTGTATGCTCCTTCAGGGTTCTCAGAGACTTTTTGCCTGCCACAGGCAAAATTACTGGGTGCAAAGTGGTGCAGCCCCACCATAACTGTGGCTTAAAAGTCACGACAGCATCCTTACTTACTGGTGTTTATTAATGGAGTGCAAGTTTGCCATAATGTGATTGGAATTGAGATTAGCATGGCTGTAAATTTCAATTTTTTTATACAGTCTGTTAGTTCAAAATGTTTTTATGTTTTCATGTTTTCAAAGCAAGAGAAGGTTAAAAGAGAATAAAGAAAACGTGAGTACATTTGAAAAACAGATGAGTAAAATTAACTGAAACAATGGTAGTGCAAAATCTAACATTTGCTACAACAGAACTCTAGCAACGGCATTTTACGACGCTGCCACAATATGGTTTGCTGTAGAGATGGGACGAATACTTGATTCATTCATGAACAGTGCAATTTTCAGGTATGCACATTTGTATGAATACATCAATTAAAAATATAATACTTGCTATAGGATTCCACTACTGAATGGTGAACTAGGGGCCATTTGAGATCTGCTGTGGCTATTCAAATTCTGCTTATAGTCATGTATACTTTTAAAAGTTAATTTTACAAGAGTTTGATTTTATTGGACTGCAAGAATAACAATTTTCTATCCTCTGATTACCTTGTCTTTATAGCTTATCATGTTAACCAGTTACTGAGATTTGGAGTCAGTCTTCAGGGTATAGCATTAGGTGCTATTCTGCATTTAGTCAAGAAATGAAAAAGTAGATTCGTCCCTTCCCTAGTTGGCTGCACACAGAAAGAATTTGCAAACAGAAGCAAATTTAGAAGAAATATAAAAGCGGTAAGCAGTACCTGACCAGAAAGGAGTGGAGGAAGGGGGAACAAAGCTGTAGTCTGGAGGAGTTACAAAAGAAAACCCACAGAACAAAGAGGGGGCTTAGAGAAAGAAAGAGAAAAAGAGAGAAGCAAAAGAAGGTTGAAATATTGGCAAAATATTTAAATATTAGTATTTCTATTATGTAAGTCATTGGTAATAAGGAAACTACGGTTCCTCACTGAGGAAGTCTGGAAAGAAATTGACTGTGAAAAGTGGAAAATGTAGATCTATGATTTAATTTTTCACAATTACATTTTTCAAAAACAAAAAATAAAAAATAAATCCATTTTGGGTTTGGCAGAAAAGAATTTTAAACTGTTTTTTCTTACAAATAAAGTGGTTTCTTTTCTTAATACCTGTACATTTTAAAATGCTTTTGGCCCTGACTCAGACAAGTTCTTAAGCATGTGTCTAAGTTCAAGTACATAAGTATTGCCATTGGTATTCATAGGATTATTCACATGCTTAACTTAGGCATGTTCTTAAGTACCTTGTTAAACTGGACCTCACACCATGCATGTAGGGATCACAGCAGTCTACTCTGATAACTTAACATCAATGGGAATTAGGTGCACGTTTCGTATCCTTTAAGGACTAAATGATGTTTTGGATCCATATATAATACTCACATTCAGTTCAATGGAAGTTCTGAGCACACACAAAAGGCAGAATTTGGCTCAGGAACTTAAACTTGTGCAGCCAGTATGCTAGCCCCTGCTTTGATGGATAAATGTAATGTATCCTCAGGTAATCAAAGGATTAAGGATACACTAATTAAATCTCCAACACATTTATAGTAATCAGGTTGCTGGTCACCCAATTGCTCTCCTTTGGGTGACAGTATGTTTTCTACCCGCAAAAGAGTACATGCCCATTTTTGTGGGTGCAATCATTGTGCATGCAGAAGCAGTCTGAAATGAAAATTGGGACCAAAGAACATACCACAGCACCAAAACCCATCTTTGTTTGTTTACATTCATCTTAAGAAAAAAGTCAAGTACATCTAGATGTCTTGACATATTTGATAGCTGACGAGGTATCCTCATGCCTACTGAAAGTGTGCAATGAACATCTAAAAAGAGGAGACAAGTCCTGGGACATTGGGAGTTTAAAAAGAACCACTGGACAATTTTCTTAAGTAAGTGAAAAGTCAACTTAATTTTAGGAATGAAATGATAATTCAGTCCTAACAACTAAGTATTGAGAGAACTGTGACACAAGCAGGCCAGCTTTCAAATCACCCTTTGCCTGAAATTCTAAGAAATAATATGGAAATTGTATTGAAAGTCATATCAAAAAATTACAGGAGAACCTAACAGCCATTTAATATTCTGACCTTCAAAGGGGAAATAAATAAAACCTTTAAAATAAAACCCTTTTTCCTATCATCTTAGACAATTAGGTGATTTGAAGCTGCCTTTGGATTTCTCAAAACATTTGGCATTAGTACTTGATGGACTTTTGCAATGTCTGTAGTAGAGCTTCCTAAATTTCTAAAAAATGCTCCAAGTCAGAAATGTCTCTCTCTGCTAAACAGGTGTTCATATGAGCAGAGCAGTGAAAAATGTCTCTCTCAAACCTCCACTCAATCTCAGATTGAAGTTGGAAGCTTGACATATTTAATTGCCTCAGCCTGTGCTTGTGAAAATCTGGTGAACATGGGCTCAGGTTATGCATCCAGCTGGAAAACTGACAAACTGAGGGGAAGGAGGTTTGCCATTCAGACTCCCTCTCAACAGCTATCCCTTCTTATACGAGATGCCTTCAAAGGAGAGCAGGAGGTGGTCAGAGAGGAACTGGCTGAGTGAAGATTCCCTTGGGGAATGAAGTGAATTCAACTCAAATGTCCAAAAAATCTGCAGCAGCTAGTTTGCTTCCAAGTTGCAATCCCTGCTAACAAAATTCCAGGGTACAAATTCTCTAACTGCTTTGCAGATCAAACATTGCAGGGTTCACATACCCTAACTATGAGGGTAATGCCAACTTGGTGAAAACTAACAGGGCAGCAGTAAAACTAAACGCATGAGTTGCAGATAATCTGCCAACAATATTTGAGAGGGGCAGAGAAACCCTTTTTCTCCAGTGGCCTTGTAAACAAGCAGTGGATCACCTGAGAAAGGGACTTGAAGCAGCTCCTAGTGATCACCTAATAAAGGGGACTGCAACTTCAGAAAAAACGGCTTGATTCAATAGAAAGGGAGAGAGCGAGAGAGAGCGGCAGACAAGGCTGTGCAGGGGGAGAACAGGGCGAGGAAAATCCTGGACCCCAGAAAAGTCACTGACCAAATCCCAAAGGACTGTGGGAGAGGCGAGGAAAGTGAGGTCGAGTTTTGTGTGCAGGTTTTGTTGTTTTTCCATCATCTGTACCATTTGTGCTGTCTAAGAATAAAGTGTGTTCGTTTAGAAATTCCTTTGCAGAGTCTGTGTGTTACTTGCTTACACTGTCACATAGTCCCCAAAAAGGGAAACAGTAAATCAGCTTCAGTGGAACTCTGAGAGCATGCAACAGCTACTGGTGAGGCTTGGGACAGCTGGAGCTATTTTCAGAGCCTGCCAAGATATGGTGTCTGTATCTGGAGTGTGTGCCTAGCGGCCCAAAGTCAGAAACAATGCCTAAACTCTGCTGAGCCTCAAGAGAACACTAGACTCACGGTTTGGGTCCAGCACTAAAGTCTGGAGTGTCCAGAAGGAAAAGCTCAATCAGATTTATAACAACCTTCAAATCCATTAACCAAAGTGTCATCCAGGATCAAACAATCTGGGTTTTGTTTTTAGCACTGTGGTAATATATTAGGTTTTACACCGGGAATCTGAGAATTGAGAGACTTTTCATCAATTTGGCCTCGGAGGGAAATTTTCCAGCTTCCACCAGCAAATGTAGTGGAAAAATGTTCGAATTTCAACATAGCACAAAGCCAAGCCTGCCAAACCTCTTAAGTGGAAAGTGCCCCACATTCATTTCTCTTGTTCTTCCATATAATCCCTTTTGAACTCCTGTAATGCAGATTTTTTTTTCTGGAGTGCAGTGAAGGAAGTGGAATATGCACTATATAAAATCTTGTATCCTGCAGGAATTTGCAACAGTTGTGATATTTCTCCTATATGTTAATACTCTTACATGTGATACAGATGCCTCCCTCCTATCAGCTGGTCTAATAAGAAGAGGCAGTGCTTCCTTTCTGCTCCTCTCGGAGAATAACCAAAATAAACACAAAGGTAAGGCAGGCAGGTACACTCCTCATGCTAGTCACTGCACTGGCACTCCATGCCAGGTAGGGGTGAGGAGAAAAGAGCATAGAGATTGAGAGGGATGGGGAAAGGAAGGGAGATAGGATAATGGGGGGAAAAGATCATTTGAAAAGAGACAAGGACAGAGAATAACTAGGAACAGACGTGAAGTCCTGAGAGAACATGGGATACAATAGGAGGGAGAAAACTCAAAAAACTCATAGGGTTTGTCTACACTACATTTAAACACCTGTGGCTGGCCCATATCAGCTGACTCAGGCTCACCCGGCTATAAAATTGCACTGTAGATGTTTGGGCTTGGGGAAGTGGGTGGGTCCCAGAGCTCAGGTTTCAGCCCAAGCCTGAACGTCTACACTGAAATTTTACAGCCCCATAGCCCGAGCCCAAGTCCGCTGACACAGGCCAGCCACAGGTGTTTAATTGTACTGTATACACCCAGGGGAAACAATGAAAGAAAACAAGAGAAGAAAGAAAAGAGGAAACAGGATGATAGGAAGAAACAAAGAAAAACAATGAAAATGGATGAAAAATACTCTGAAAATAATGTGTCCTAAAATTCCCCTAATGCTCCTGTTTTACCAAATAAAAATGAGAAAGTCTCTTGGAAATTATATATGCATGTCCATGGAGTATAGCTAAACAAGTGAAAATCCAAGAAGAAATCTAGGAAGTGAAAATGATGGAATAGTCAGAATCATTGCCACAAGACACTGGGCTTGACTGTATCCTCATTCACAGCAGTCTTCATATTGTTGAAGCCATCATTATTTTTTATATTCTTCTTCTTATCTGGTGCAATGCAAAGATAAAGCCACTGCCTGAAATGCTGTGAAGTCTAATATTCTTTCAGGGAAAAATTAAATATTTTCAACAGACCACATAACAGTTGTTTTAAATAGCATTGAACTTCTAAAAAGGCAATAACAATTTTATAGACTTTCCTTTAAAATGGAACATGTTACATGTTCATAAGACCAATATTACACATATTGTAAAAAGCAACAGAGGGTCCTGTGGCACCTTTAAGACTAACAGAAGTATTGGAGCATAAGCTTTACGTCTGATGAAGTGGGCATTCACCCACGAAAGCTTATGCTCCAATACTTCTGTTAGTCTTAAAGGTGCCACAGGACCCTCTGTTGCTTTTTACAGATTCAGACTAACACGGCTACCCCTCTGATACTTGACACATATTGTAGCTATTTACTCCAAAAATACAAAGTCTTTTAACAGGTATTTATATGGTATGTATTTTGAAAACTCTTTTAGAAATGTTGTACAGGCTTGCAAATTAGGCCTTAAAAGACAGGTATAAAAAAAACAAATGAGATGATTCAACAAATGACATATTACTTGAAAAACTGTGTGTGTGTCTTTACTGAAACCCTAATTTACAAAAATGCAGTTATATTAGATGACTGATCTATTTAAATCTCAGTACAAGATTAGAAATGGTTACTTATTTATGCATGTAACTGAAAACAGTGCCGCCTATGTAAACATCTGCAAAAACTAGGCAGCCTCCAAATTAAATCTCTCACGTGCATTTCTAATAGATTTTTGAACACTAACCTGATTTTAAGTTTGGCAGCAAGGAAGTCTCACCAGACATGTTCATAAACCTGTTGGCAGATCTGATTATGCTTAGCTGTAGAAAAATCCTAGCTGAACGCATTACCATATTAATTAGTTACATGTCAAAAATGCAAAATGAAGATGTTTATATAAATATCATTATGCTTTTAGTGTTAAAATAACAGCAAATAATATGTAAAATGATCATACTCACAGTTACTGCTTGCTTTATTACTCCTTTGTTCATCTGAATTTTCAGATTCCTTGTATGGAACCTGAAGAGTCGTATCCAAACTTCGGAAACCTTCTTTGAGAGAGTGGTGCTTGTAGTACTCTACAAGTTCCTTTGAGCAAGAGGGAATAAAACATTACTGGAAATTTAATTTGCATTCTTTTCAACAGTAAGATATACAGTTAATGATAGTTTTCTTATCCTGGTGATCTTATCATTAGAGCTGAGCAAATAATTGATTTTTCAGTTCAGGGCCAAACACAAAACAAAACAAAAAACACCCTGAAAATAATTGCATTTGGTTTCATTCAAGAAATGGAAATATTTCACTTGGGTCAAACTGGCATTTTATTTTCAAAATGTTGTTTTGACATTTTAAAAATCTTTTTTGCAGATTAAACTTTTTGCTGAATTTTACCTAGATTCACGAACAGTTTCGGTGCCCTGAAAAATGCGTTTTTGGTGAGATTATTAGTTGCTGAAAAACTTCCACCCAACTCTATTTGTAATGGATAACTGCACAGTAAATATACATAAAGCCATGTTACCTAAAATACCTACTCCCTGCATAGATGAGCTCAACACCCTATTTGTATCACTGCCTTCTATTTAGTTTGTTGTCCTTGAGTTACTAATGCTTTGATTCAAATTTATAGGAGAAAAAATTGCACTTCTCTGTTTGAAAGGAGTATTTACCCCTTTCAATCAGGTTGATTAATTAATATTTTCCTTATGGAACAAAGGTAAAAGGGGAGGTCAGCAGCTTGCTAACTACTCACTGTACCTATCTTTACTTTCTCAGCTTTTTACTACAGTGATAAATAATGATCATCCACAAATCTTTTTCTGAAACACAGACACCAGATAACAGTGTGAGCCTTATAATCAACAGGTGCTTTCTCCTCAGGTATATGGACCACGTAAAGGTTTCAAGGTGATTTCATAAGATAATGTGCATTGTATCAGATGGCATCAGGAATAAGTCCAGAGTACACAGCTTTTCACATTCTCCATGGATCCAATCTGAGAATTTTCCATATGTTTCATAAATTATTTGCCAAAATAGAATATGAAAGCTAAGGAGGTACAATACAATACAGTTCTCATTGTAAATATGAAGGAACACCTCCAAACAGTAAGAACTCATGATATTTCTATGCAGTATTCAAATCTAGTATGCAACTCTTAAGGCTTGTCTGCGTGGTGGGGCAATGTGCAGAATGGGTCTGTGATATTTAAAGCACACAAACATACTGTGCATTAAGTGGTCCATGTAGACCCTGCTGGTGTGCATAAGATGTTCCCTACTGCACTTTAATGTATGTTTGTGAAAGCACACTAGTGAACATTTAATGCACACCAGCAGGGTCTACGGAGACCAATAAATGAGCGACACGTTAGTGTGATTTAGAAATCATACCCCTGCAGTGCACATTACTGTGTAGACAAGTCCTTAGATTTGAATGAGCCAGTCTATGGATTGGATCAACAGATTTACGTGAATAAGTTCAGTACAGAGTTTCTCTACAGAGTAAGGAATGAGGGTAAACGTTGGGTAGGAAAATCAAAGCAAACACACTTCAGTTAATTATTCTGTTCCTTCAAGCATGGCATTTCGTTTTTCAAAATCAAATACAGTAATTCATTTATTGTAAACACTTAACTCCCGTCACCAATTCATTCAATAATCCCATTTTGTTCTGCCATGTTTAAGTTTCCAAAAACAAAATCAATCAGGCCAAGCTTCAGTGCAAATAAGGAAAAAGCAATAATTTCATTCTGATTTACAAACAAGCCTCCCCAAAACCAGCCTAGGCTCTCCTACAAAAATCTAAAGTGGTCCATGCAATAAATTAATTCCAATGAATAAAATGACCCTTAAATTATTTAGCCAAGATCTAGTGCACTAAGTGTAAGTTCATGAAAACAGTCTTATTGGTAAACTTCTGAACTGAATTTTGGAGCTCTTCAGTCCCATGTTGTACAGTGTTGTACGTCTCAGTAGCTGGCTCAAAGGCAGAGTCTAAACCAAAAGTAAAATCCACACCTGCTTTTAGTAGTTCACAATCACTGACCTCCAGGCACTACAAGTAAACAGAAAAGCCAGGAACAAAAAGAAATATTTGGGATTCCGTTATCTTACATTAACACAGCAGGCATGCTACAATGTCAGCATTGCAAGTGGCTTTCACAAATAATCAGTGAGTACCCAAGCATTCAAATTACCAAGGCAACAGGCACTAGAAAGGGTGGTTTGTAGGCAGCATTCGGAAATGGATTCCCTGGTATATGGAACACCAAAATGAATGGTGTGTAACCTGGTACAGATTAGTTGGGAGGAGTTGATGATGTTTGGTTAAGACAGTAAGTCTATTGCTATAACAAGACAGATTTTATTAACTGACAAATCAGTGAAATGGCCCCGTGCCTAGCAAAATTTTACGTCAGGATCACAGGATATCAACTACACCGCTACCTCGATATAACGCGACCCGATAGAACACGAATTCGGATATAACGCGGTAAAGCAGTGCTCTGGGGGGGCAGGGCTGCGCACTCCGGTGGATCAAAGCAAGTTCAATATAATACGGTTTCACCTATAACACAGTAAGATTTTTTGGCTCCCGAGGACAGCGTTATATCGAGGTAGAGGTGTACTTTTAAAACAGGAATACTCAAACTGGGGGTCGGGACCCCTCAGGGGGTCACGAGGTTATTACCTGGGGGGTCGCGAGCTGTCAGCCTCCACCTCAAACCCCGCTTTGCCTCCTGCATTTATAATGATGTTAAATATATTTAAAAGTGTTTTTAATTTATAAGGGGGGGTCGCACTCAGAGGCTTGCTATGTGAAAGGGGTCACCAGTACAAAAGTTTGAGAACCACTGTTTTAAAACTTTTGTTTGTGTTCATTATTTACACCAAAATGATTTGAAAAATGATGACTTTAAACATTTGATATACACATCTACTGTGACAAGTCTAGAGAGAGATGAATGGTCATATCCTCAGCCAATGTAAACCAGGCTTCACTGAAGTCAATTGAGATACGAGTACACAGGCTGAGGATCTGGCCCTATATTACTGGATTCTTACATGTTATAGCCAGGCACCCTAAGTTCTCCACATGACAGCCATAGTTTTCACAGTATATTTGATAAATAAAAAGCAGGGTTGGAGAGCTCCTACTTTTGTTTATTACCTTAAAAGAAATATACAGTGCCATTGCAGGTCATTGCTTTGGGCTCTCATGATAGCTGATTTGGTTTTCCCTACCACTCATAGATCCACTCTAAAAACTAAGTTTGTACTGGATTTACTTGCTTCTTCTGGACAGTATTGATGATGTTCTTGGTCTCTACAGCAAAGTAATTGGTCTATGGCACATGCCAATGGTGCTCACATAGATCCACCAGTCTGTTCTACCATTGCATGGCATACTTTATAATACTACGGTTAGGGAATCAAGCAACTTTTTCAAACTGAATGTTAACAAGGCCAAACTGCTACTGATGGGCCTTTTCAGCATAGGTTTCTGTTATCTTCCCTGTTTGTCGCCTTTGATGGGAGCTCCATTCTTTTGCTTTCGAAGCTGGCAATCCTGTAGTTATTTCTGATTTGCAGCGTTCTTTTGAGATCTGTATCAAACACACTGTAAAACTGTCTCACCATCACCTAAGGAAATTCTGCAGGATCTGACTCCAGATGAGATGTCTTGACAAGATATTGATACCCCTTTCATCATTTCCCAAATGGACTACTGAAATGTTTGTTTACCCCTTCCCTCATGCATTTGCAAGTTCTACTGAGCTCTCTTGTTATCAAAACTGAGATCTCTGGGCACACTGCTCTTGTTCTAAGAGAACTTCACTGCCAAGTGAAGACACACATCAGTTTGTGAAATCAGCTTGGAGTGTACTTGCCATGGGGTCTATGCTGCTTGCATTCAAATGAGGATTTCTTGAGATAGGATCACACTGAGTGTAGATCTTGGTTTAACTCCTTGTCACGCACAGAATATTCTTGCTTTAAAGACTGGAACCCTTTTTTTTCATGTGCTAAATTTAAATCAAGTCTTAAGACTGTCTTGTTTTGCAACATCCCTCCCCATTCTTGCTTTGCATTATCCTTCATTTGAATATATTGTTTGTAGAATGCTTTGAAGCGGTATGCAGAAAAGGTGCAGTGTAAGTGTTATTTAACTGATTGATCTAAATATAATATATTGAACTAGCTTCCCTTAACACCATACCAGCAAAAGCTTGCTTGGTGAAATTTTACAAATGCATTTGAGGTACTTCATTCAGACTCCTTATATGTATAAGTATTAACAAAATAAAGGGTCAGGATTCTTATTGAGAAAATAGTCCAAAGAAGATTTCAGGATTCAAAAGGTTTTCTCCCTGTTACCAGAGGATTCTGGGGAAACATTTTAAATCAGTAACAAAATGAAAACACACTGTACAAGGCAATTATGACGACTTGGGCTCAATTCTTGAGCGTGGCTCAGCTGTGCTTGGTGTAGGACCTGAAGGTGGTGGGAGGGACCACTTTTGCATTCCCCCAATCCACAACACTTTGGCCCCCATCATAAATTAGAGCAGCTGTTTTACTTAGGCTGGGTGACAATGATCCCAATGGGCCATTACTCCAGCTAAGGTTTTCTTTAGTATGTCAGCACTCCAGTCACAGGTCCATTCTCTGGATATGCCCCCTTTGCTATAGACAAGGAGTGGCCAAACTGGGGCTCGCAAGCTGCATGCAGCTCTTTTACAGGTAAAGAACACAACCCCCTCTATTCTCTACCTACCAGACTTGGGCAGAGGGGGGAGGGGAGAGCTCAGGACCCCTGCCTTGCAGTGGGGTGGTGAGATAGGGGCTTCTACCTAATGGGGAGGAGGGTCTTGGGGTTTCAGCACCGCGGGGCATGCCTGCTGGGTTTCGGGGCTTCAGCAGAGTGGGGCTGAAGCCCCGAGCCCTGGCAGGTGCCTCCCGAGGGGCAGAAGCCCCAAGCCCTGGCAGATGCGCCTCGGCTCTTGAACTTCTGAAGATTGTAGTATGCGGCTCAGAGGGTCAGTAAGTTTGGCCACCCACGCTATAGAGGGACACAACGCTGGTTATACAGCTTGTGGAACTCCTCAGCTGAAAGCTGAACAGTTTGTCAGTGTTGAGAGTGCCATGATAGATAAGACACAACGTTTATTCTATATACACCAGACATTCTGAACAGGGTTAGACAGAGCTGGTCCCAACAGGGTTAGCCAACACAAAACTGAAAATGCCAGAAACCACCTAGAGCCTTATCAACACTACTACTTACACGGCAAGAGCGGAACCAGTGGTAGCAACAATAAAAAAAACCTCTTTGGGTAGAGACAACCCGAGCACCAGACTGTGCTCGACAGGCACTGGCCTATATTGATGTGTGACAGAAAAACAAAATTTCTCTTCTGGGGTAGCATAGTCCCTATTAGCACAGGCCAGGGAACAGGCAGGACAATGTCCCCTGACATCTAAGGCTTATTAGATGTGCAGGGGTCATTGTCCAGCCTACTCCCTGCCCTTTTTGGGGCGGTTAGCATGAAGAGGAATACTACCAGGGAGTAATCTCTGCTCTCAGGTGAATGCAGAGACTTCACCAGTTGCTGACCATGTACAGGTTTCTTCCCCTCTCAAGCATATCACTGAAGGGCCCCAAGCTGGCTCTAATTTTACATACAAATATTTTTAAGCATACACCAACACCATCTTCACTGACATCTAAGACTGAACATCACAAATATATAAAGGAATGATGGACATGATTCTAACCTGAAAGTATTTCTGCATACCACATTTCTGCAAATCTAGAGAACCACCATGCACTTTAACAGCAATAGTTACATGGGAATTGCACACTGAAAAAACCTAATCAATACTTACCATTAAACTTTTAAATTTCTTATTTTCTGCAATGTGAAAAAAGCCATCTCTTGTTAAAATCTTGATGTGTTTCACTTCGTTATTGTACCTGTGGGCAATTAATAACTTATTAATATAAATGTGTTTTTAATCAGTGGTGATCAATAATTACCCGAGGGCATACCTCAAAAACACTACATGAATAAATTCTAAAGACGAAATGTATATCCATGCCAATACACAGTTGACATCTAATTAACCAAATATATTTATTAGTGTATGAATGAAGATGTAGCCTGTATGCCGAAAAAAAAGTTACTTCTAATTAGGGGATCCCATATATTGCTTGCTTTCAAGTTCATATTGAGGATCGATGTAGAAACAAACAAGACTCGCTTAGTAATTTGTGCTGATAGAACGAACACACTCTACTGAAATGTATTTGCTAACACACTCTTTACTGAAATGTCCTAGAAACTAAAGACTTGAACTGACTCCCCTTAACATCAACAGGAGCTGAATCAGGACTAAACAATTGCCTGTTAGTATCCAAGAGGCCACTGTAAACTGGTATCTTTCCATTAACTTCAGGGGCGCTATGCTGATTTACACTTTTTGTCCTATGCCTGAACTACTTTTCTAGCAACTGATATTTTTATGCACTAAGTGACAGGATATTAGATGATTATCTAAGCTGCAATGAGATTCATGATTTTCTGTATTTATTGATTACAAACATCTGCCTAGGCAATAATGAAAACAGGAAATCTATTTCTGTAAAAGTGCTTGTCCCACTTACTTAATGCTTATTGCGTATTCTCCTGACTCTTTGGTCCTGTGTCGCACCAAGTAAGTTCTATTTACCCTGTTAATAAGTTCACTCTCAGCTTGCAGCCTCTCCATTGCTCCTGCATACCTGTAGGGAAAGCAAATAAATACTAGTCATGCTCATCTTTGAAGCTGTGCAGTAGGTCTTTCCAATACACAATTTAATGTTCCAATATTTTACATGAGATGGTGAATGAAAGATACATCAAAAGCTACTGGTAAATGAACTGTATTTCAAGATTGTGATGGAAAATAATAAAAAACACAGAAATTTATAAGTAATGGTAAAATGTGCAATACGCTCTCCCACTTTTGGGCACAAAGGACTATGGCTTCTATTCAGAAAAGCACTGAAGCACAAGATTAAGTTCATCCCTGTTTAGGAAAGCACTTATGCATGTGCTAACTTTTAGGCTATGTCTACACTACGGACCTTACAGCAGCACAGCTCTACCACTACAAGTGTGCCGCTGTAAGGTCTCCCACATAGCTGCTCTTTGCTGGCAGGAGAGAGCTCTCTTGCTGGCATAATTAAACCACCCCCAATGAGCGGCATTAGCTATGTTGGGACCAGCAATTTTGCTGGTGAAACTTAGGGGTGTGTTTTACCGTCAAAAGTGGTAGTGTAGACAAAACCTTAAACATGTGCCTAAACCCCACTGACTTCAAAAGCACTTAAGCACATACTGAAATACTTTGCTGAACTGGGGGCCTATACTGAAAATATAATTAAACGGTGGCCTGGACCAGGTGATGGAATTTACTTATTTGAAATATTTTGTATATACACTATGTTATACCAGTCTTGTACTAGTGTAACTCCACTGACTTCAGGTGAAGTTGGTGTAAGAGACTGGAGAATCAGCCAACTGATGCACTAATTTTGTTTTTAAACAAACAAAAATAATTTCATTTGATTCATATTTATTTATTTTACTCTAAAGGCTAAAATGTAAATGTGCAGACTAAACCCCAACAGATGAGATTCAAAATCTACTTCAGCCCTAAACTATGGCCAGGTCTGAAATGGTTGAGACAAAAGATTCCATAAGGGTCTGCCTGCAGAGATCTGCTTGCAGAATTGGGGCCTACATTTTTAACTGTGGGGGAAAATGTGCATTTATTAAAATGAAACAATTGCTTATTTTTACTTTTTAAAAGCAGAATAATTTCAGTCAATATTTGGAACCAGTACTGTGCACAATTTTTTAAAATGAATACATATAACTATACTACATTAAGATTCTTAATCCAGTTGTATATATAGTTACACTACTTAATCTATCATTAAAAAATCTTTAAATATCACAAAAAAATTCAAATTTCAACTTTGGGGCTACTTTTAGTTTTAAAAGAAAGTATTAGAGAGGATGTTCTTCAAATTATCACAAAATATGAGCTCCCAGGCTGAGACTTTTTAAGGCAAGTTTCAGCCTAAGGCAATTTCCCACGTTTAAGTTACAAATGCTTAGAAAATAAAGTTTTATCCTGAAAGAACCTCAACTTTAGTTTTTGAACACAATGCTATTTTTGTCCTTTCTTCTGTCAAAACTATAAGGAGCATAATTGAAGCTAGAATCAAATTAAAAACAGCAACTTTTCCCCTTTGGGATTTTATTCACTGTCTATGAAAGCTAAGTTTTTGTTTGGATCAGTGGATCTGATTTTGATTTCACTTACTGCAACCCAGTATAAATCAGGAATAAATTTGTAAAAACAGAATCAGTCACTGTGCATTTATAATCCTTTTAAGTCAAATTCACTCCAGAGCAGAGGGTTTACACTACATTATGATTCACTTTGACAGTGGTTGTAGAGTTGATACATTGTCCATTTACATCACTTAATAGATAGCTTTTCTGTCTAACAAAATTTGAGCAGAATTATTCACAAAACAAAATATCACTTTCTTCATTTTGTTTAGCCACTTAAAATGTAAGATCTTCTTGCATAATTCATGTTGTACTGATTTTTTCTTATACCACTTTAGAGACCTCTGGGATACAGACTGTGTATATATAGACTTGTAAACAAAATGTCAAAATCATTAAGCACATTATTATATGAGAAATGCTTTTAGGCAGTGCATATTCAGTATTGTTTTCCAAAACTGCTACACAATACCTTCTTCAGAAGCCAAGAAAGGTTAAAGCAATTTAAATTAGATTGTGATAAACACAGTTTTCTCTCTATGGCTATCTATTTCAACATGATTTTCATAGGACTAGTCCAGGACTCACCATGGTTGGCAAGAGTAGTCTACTGGTTTAGGCACCTAGGGTGTAAAAAGATATCATAGAATATGATTATTTAAAGAATATTTTTCTAATTGACTCACAAATTAGTTAGCACTGATCTAATGACCAAATACCCTACATCAAACCGGGGGGGATAAGAATCAGATCGATCACATTTCTTCATCTATTAGTCTACTTTATTCAGAATAAATTAATAGTGTGAATACCTCGTATAGGTCCGAAAACAGGACAGAATATTAAGCTAATGTATTTTGTTGTTGTTGTTGGGGGAGTTTTTTTTAAATTTTGGACAGATAAGTGCTACAAATTCCATATTGCTTTTTTTTCTTAATCTATCTGAAGTGGATTTTGGCAGTGCCTCCACTCTCATTTCATCCATAAAATGCTCATCTAATAGGGCATATTGTTGCAATGCATCATTAAAGTGTGCAACTGAATGTACAATGATGCACACTAAATTCACTAAGTGCTTTTTGAATTAGATTGCCTTGAAAAGGCACTATTCTTAGTTGAAGTAAAAGCTTAGGTGGCATGTTATATAATCTCTTGAGATGGTTAACTGAATAATCCATACATTTCTGAGGTATTGTATGAATTTATTAATACATTTGCATGACACAAGTTTTACTCTTAAACTTGAATTTAAATAGTTATCCTTTCAAAATGTGTTCCTGCTTTATTTAATTTTCAAATAATTTCAAATAAACTAAAATCAAACATACAAAAAAGGATAGTATATATATGCATATACAATATGTGAATTGAATGAATATTTCCCCAGCTGACTTCCATGCTCTCCACCAACAGATACCAAAACCCCTGAGACCCTCTTGGAGGGCATAAGTTTGGCTAGCTTGAACTTCCCAACCTGCATAGTGTTGATTTGCTTCCAACCCTTGTGATCCAAATTGTAAGGTTCAGGTTCTGAAATGACCTTTGCAGAGCTCACAGAGTCCTGCTTACTGCCCTTGGCATTTTGTGTGATTGCCAATTTTTCCTCCTAAGTGCTTTTGTAAAAGGTACTTTGGACAGATAACCAGCCTCTTAACCTTATTTGAATGCATCTGAATCTATGATTTTAATGCTGACAATCTGTATTACATTATCACCAAAAACTGTATTTTCCCCAAAGCACAAAGGCGCCACTAGTGTGAATTTGTTGTCAATATGTTAAAGAGTTCTGCTCTAAGAATAGTGTGACCTATTTATTTGTATGATAATAAATCTCCCACCCAGGATGGTGTTAAAAGCAATTAGACTAGGCAGAGAGATTGGGGGAGAGAGGGCAAGAGTTAACCAGAACAATGGAAGGCTTTTGTAAAATGCAAAGAGATCAGGAATGGAATTATTGCTAGCCACATGTCAGTACATGTTGTAAGAGAACAAGAAGGAGAGCAGCTGTGAATCTATAATGGACTCCAAAGCCATGACAGCCTAAACAAATTCAAAAAGTATACTGTCCATTTGTAACACCATTGCATCAAAGCTTAGCTACAACAGACATGGGCTGAGATTTAGTTGGTGACACATTCTCTCATATCCCTACACGAACCTCTGACAAGCACTAGGAAAATAAAGCAGCATTATATCAGAATGAAACCAGCTAGGCCGTTGCTACCATCGGTGTAGTAGATAGAGCTCAGGCATCATTCCCACCTGGCTGAGAGACGGTCTAAATGTTAAAAATGCTGACAGCTAGCACTCCGACCTTCCTATCATTAGTGAAGCTGCTCCACTCAAAAACTGTCAGGAAAAAGCCCAGTGTATATAAAGCCAGTCTTTATATGTAAGATACTTCTATAATTATGTTAGCCTACAGAATTTTACATTTTGAATGTTTTGTATTGTTAGAATAAAGTTTGGAAAGTAGTTCAAATTACTTGATGTGAGTGTACCAGTGGCAAGACAGTAGTGGCAATTAGGAAGACCACTACCCTCCCATACAGTCCTATATTGGATGGAATCTGAAATTCTAAATTGGTTTGGCTCATCTATCATAGCAGGTCATTTTGGTTGCAGACGGCTAGAACACCAGCAATCATTAATCCTTTTCAACCCCGAGTGTGTTGAGTTGTAAAATAAAGATTGTCCATTGCAGAGAAAAAAGAAAACTATCAAACATTGTACTAGAAGCTGTTGGCTTGCACTGTATTATACATCAAAATCCAAGCAACCGCAATGAGAAAACTGAACAAAAGACACAGACTCTGATACTATTCATATGGTATAAAAATGTCTGCTGACAAATACTGCATATTGCAATAAGAATAAAGCATTTATAGGTATAGCTGAGAAGGGACTGGAATTTGATATTCTGGAACTCAGCAGTTTTTCATTCAATATTCATTCCTAAAGCCTTTTGATATATGTATTTTATGCTGTTTCTGGGCATTTTTATATTGGCCGGTTGTAAAGACTGTAACACTTAATAATAGTACAAGTTATAATACGTTAAAAATCTGATAGCTGTTTCGGTATCTTTAACTGCATTGTTTGTCATAATAAGATGTTTATATTTTCCCCTTCCAAGTTAGCAGTGAAGAATCAATTCATCTTTCTTGTCAGTTTATGCCTCTGGTTGCTAACATGTCATGAATAATATTTATTCATACTGTAAAATCATGTTATTTTCATTCAATCCTCTGCTTAATAGTATATTTCTAAATTTAGCAGAAAGCTATGTCACTAGACACTAAGTAATCTTTGTGTTGCGGTGGTAGCTTTAACAGAAGAGTTTTTCCTTAACTATGTGAGTTTCCCACTTTAAACAACGGTGGTACTTTTTCAAAATGAGCTGATTTTGCCCGATAAATAAATATGGTCTCCACAGTATTTACAGTAGCCCCCTGTATTTATTTTAGGTACTGCCCTAGAGTGGCGTTTCTAAATCCACAGGGCAGCTCCAATGATTGACACTAGCTCAAGGCATGTGCTGACTGTACCCAACACCATCCAGCATGACTGTGGGACACTAAACTGCCACAGCCTTTATGCTTAATAAAATATGGTAATAGGGTTACAAAAAAAGTTTAAGCTCTGTTACATAACATTTTGATGAGTAGTATATTATCTTTATCAGGCATCTGCATTGTCACTCTGTTTAACAGGACTAAGGCTATGTCTAAACTGGCAACTGAACGACAAAAACCGACAAACAGCGGCTACACTGCGCGCCTTTTAGCAGCACAGCGGTAGCGACACAGCCGTGTCGCTAAGAGCTGCATAGTGTAGACATAGCCTTAAATTTAAAGTAACAATGGAATGATAAGTATCTCTGTGAACAGGATTGTGAGATTATAAATAGGGCTGTCAAGCAATTAAAAAGATTAATCGCACTGTTAAACAATCATAGAATACCATTTATTTAAATATTTTTGGATGATTCTACATTTTCAAATATATTGATTTCAATTACAACACAGAATACAGTGTTCACTTTATTTATTTTTGCTTACAAATATTTGCACTGTAAAAAACAAAAGAAATAATATATTTCAATTCACCTAATACAAGTACTGTAGTGCAATCTCTTTATAATGAAAGTTGAACTTACAAATGCAGGATTATGTACAAAAAATAACTGCATTCAAAAATAAAACAATGTAAAACTTTAGAACCTACAGCCCACTTAGTGCTACTTCAGCCAATTGCTCAGACAAACAAGTTTGGTTACAATTTGCAGGAGATGATGCTGGCCACATCTTGTTTACAATGTCACCTGAAAGTCAGAACAGGCGTTCACATGGCTCTGTGGTAGCCAGTGCCACAAGATATTTACGTGCCAGATGTGCTAAAGATTCATATGTCCCTTCATGTTTCAACCACCATTCCAGAAGACATGCTGATAACAGGTTCTGCTCGATAACGATCCAAAGCAGAGCGGACCGATGCATGTTAATTTTCATCATCTTAGTCAGATGCCACCAGCAGAAGGTTCATTTTCTTTTTTGGTGGTTCGGGTTCTGTAGTTTCCGCATCAGAGTGTTGCTCTTTTAAGACATCTGAAAGCATGCTCCACACCTTGTCCCTCTCAGATTTTGGAAGGCACTTCAGATCCTTAAACTTTGGGTTGAGTGCTGTATCTATCCTTAGAAATCTCACATTGGAACTTTTTTTGCGTTTTGTCAAATCTGCTGTGAAAGTGTTCTTAAAACGAAAATGTGCTGGGTCATCATCTGAGACAGCTATAACATGAAATATATGGCAGGTAAAACAGAACAGGAGACATACAATTCTCCCCCAAGGTGTTCAGTCACAAATTTAATTAATGAATAATTTTTTTAACAAGCATCATCAGCATGGAAGCACGTCCTCTGGAATGGTGGCCAAAGCATGAAGGGGCATATGAATGTTTAGTATATCTGGCACGTAAATACCTTGCAACGCCGGCTACAAAAATGCTAAGTGAATGCCTGTTCTCACTTTCAGGTGACATTGTAAATAAGAAGCAGTCAGCGGTATCTCCCGTAAATGTAAATACATTTGTTTGTCTTAGCAATTGGCTGAACAAGGAGGAGGACTGAGTGGTCTTGTAGGCTCTAAAGTTTTACATTGTTTTGTTTTTGAGTGCAGTTATAGAACAACAACAAAATCTACATTTGTAAGTTACACTTTCACAATAAAGAGATTGCACTACAGTACTTGTATGAGGTGAATTTAAAAATTATATTTATTTTATCATTTTTACAGTGCAAATATTTGTAATTAAAAATAATAATATAAAGTGAGCACTGTATACTTTATATTCTGTGTTGTAATGGAAATCAATATATGTGAAAATGTAGAAAAACATCCAAAAATATTTAATACATTTCAATTAGTATTCTATTGTTTAACAGTGCGATTAATCACAATTTTTTTTTTAACTGCAGTTAATTTTTTTGAGTTAATCACGTGAGTTAACTGCGATTAATCGACAGCCCTAATTATAAATGGTAAAAGATATGTTGATCTGCTGTTAAACAATATTATGATGTATTACTAATGTAGAGATTTATTTTGGAGCTAAGGTTTGATCTAAACCTTAAAGGCCTATCATAATGTGTCAAAACTGTTGTATCCATTAAAAGGTGACTCTACCTAATAACATTACCATCATGATGACATCTTGAATGTTGTAATCAAAGTAGATTTATTAATAGAGTTGAATTTAGTTCTGAATCAAGTTAAAGCATGTTTACAGCAAAGCAAGGGAGCCCCTTAATCATTGTATTATTCTGGTTTAATACCAATGTAACTCCACTAATTTCAATGGAGTTATACTACATTAAATCTGGAGTAACACAATGGTGATCTGATCCAAAGTATTATGGAAAGTCACAATGAAGGAGTGCACAATATATTAACATGCTCATACAAAAAATTAGGAGTACATACTGTAAATTAATTTTTCTTATCGTTATCCTGCTGCAGTTTTTAGTATTTTGAGAGTATTTGTCCTCAACACAAAACACAGGCAGGTCAAAGCATACAGGGACACAGAAGTATGTTGAAAGATCTGGTTGGAGGGTTTATTTATTCATTTGTTTGTTCTTTATTCTATTTTTACTTTTACAGGGGTTTTTTTAAACTCACTATTTATGGTATAATCTCTCTCTGTAATTCAAAGTGACTGGGAAACAGATTAAAACCACAGCATTTTCATCTCACTGTAAAAAATACCAACAGCTTTACTGCACAATATATTTGTTCTATAGTCTGATTGTATTTATCTGAAAACTCTTTAGACAATTTAATTTATTAAACTCCCAAAAGTTAAAATCTATCTCTTGAGCATGTTTGCTTAACACTTACAATTTAAATCCAATAACCAAAAGCATTAGAATGTTATATTTTTAAACAACATTGAATGTAACATACAAACACAAAAACTAAAATAATGCTTCCCACAAGGCAGGATTAATGAAACCCTGGTATGAACCAGGCAACTTTTCCTATGAATGTTCCTGAGGAAACTATTATACCGACAAACACAATTAAACATTTGTACTTACGCATGGGCAAGGCTTTACGGCATCACTTGGAAAGTAGCCAAGCTCCCCTGTGACTAGATTTCTACCCTAGAAATAGACAAAAAGTTCCCATTGTGAGCAAATGACTGTGTAGATTGGAAGCAATCCTGTATGCACAGGGATTCATTTAAATAAACGAACAGTAAAAGTTCTAAAATTCAGTGCCAGTCTTACTCAAATTTTGTAAAGTAATAATTTCTTGACTTCTGTAACTAAGTAATAATTACAAATGGTTAAATCTGAGTGGTCTGGTAGATAGGGTGAAAGGATTAGACTCAGGAGATCTGGGTTCTAATTCCCAATTATGTCACTGACTCATGTGGTTAAATCTTCATTGCAGAGTTAACTCAAATGTAGGTAACTTGAGTTAACTACTCTGAAGTGTGAGCAACCACGCTGCAAAGTAACTCTTGAGCTGCACAGTGTGATTGTGTTAGGGCCTGTCTACAAGAGAAGTTAGTGAGCAGCAAGCTAAGATGGTTAGCACTTTAAAGCATATTAATCTAAAGCACACAGAGGCACTTCTGATGCATGGTAAGATTGTCCACATGCAGTGTAAGTGCAGAGTAGCTAGTGCTGTAAATTCACATTGTAGCTTGCTGGGCACTAACTTCCCATGCAGACAAGTCCTTAGCAGTTGATGAGTTGTGTTAACTCCAGACGCAGCCTGTACCCTCAGCCAACTTGATTTAAAAGCACCACCACACTCGAGTGAAGAGTCGTGTATTAGAGGCAACACTTGAGTAAACACTGCAGCAAAGAAAATGTGATCTTGGACAAGTCATATAATCTCTGCTGTGTGACAGTTTCCCCACCACTGAATGGGGATAACAATACTGACCCACCTAGCACTTTGTGATCCTTGAATGACAAAGCACTGCAGTCTGTAAGTGCTATGTACTGCAAAAAGATGATTACTCACCTTTTCGCAACTGTTGTTCTTTGAGATGTGTTGTTCACGTCCATTCCAATCAGGTGTGCGCGTGCTGCGTGCACGGTCGTCGGAAAGTTTTCCCTTAGCAGTTCCCGTTGGGTCGGCTGTGGAACCCCCTGGAGTGGCGCCTTCATGGTGCTCAATATATGATCCTGCCAACCCGACTCCCCTTCAATTCCTTCTTGCCGGCTACTCCGACAGAGGAGAAGGAGGGTGGGTATTGGAATGGACGTGAACAACACATCTTGAAGAACAACAGTTACGAGAAGGTGAGTAACCGTCTTTTCTTCTTTGAGTGCTTGTTCACGTCAATTCCAATCAGGTGACTCCCAAGCTCTACCCCGGATGTGGGGTCGGAGTTAAGGAATCGCTGATTGGAGCACCATCCTGCTGAATGCTGCATCATCTCTGGCATGTTGGGTGATAGCATAGTGAGAGGTAAACGTATGCAAGTTGTTGCTGAAGATCTCTTGTGTCAGGATCTGGGCCAGGAACACAGCTGACGAGGGTTGTGCCCTTGTGGAATGTGCCGTAAGAGTTGGGACTGGGACCTTGGCTAACTTGTAACATGTGCGGATGCAGGATGTGATCCAGGAAGATATTCTTTGAGATGAGACCAGGAGTCCTTTCAAACGGTCTGCTACCGCCACGAACAGTTGGTTTGACTTCTTGAATGGTTTTGTGCGCTCAATGTAGAATGCTAGTGCTCTCCGAACATCCAGTGAGTGCAGCCTCTACTCCCGGGTACTGGTGTGAGGCTTAGGATAGAAGACGGATAGAAAAATGTCTTGACCAGTGTGGAATTGGGACACTACTTGAGGAGGAAGGCTGGGTGAGGCCTGAGCTGTACCTAGTCCTTGTGAAAGACCGTGTAGGGTGGGGTCAGAGCTTTAATTTGATCACCCGTCTGGCTGATGTGATGGCTAGCAGGAAGGACACCTTCTATGACAAATAGAGCAGGGAGCAAGTCACCAGCAGTTCAAAAGGGGGCCCTATGAGCTGGTGAGGACCAGATTAAGGTCCCATGCAAAAATTGGTTGCCTAATCTGTGGATATTGGCGTTCCAAGCCCTTGAGGAAACATCCTACCATGGATTAGCTAATACGGAGTGTCCAGATGTTCCCGGGTGGAAGGCTGAGATAGCAGAAAGGTGCACCCTGATGGATGCTGCAGCTAGGCCCTGCTGTTTGAGATGCAGAAGGTACTCCAGGATGAGTGGTATAGACGCCTGGAGTGGGGAGGGGGGGTGTTGCTGGGCACACCAGCAAGTGAATCTCTTCCACTTGGCTAGATAAGTAGCCCTGGTGGAAGGTTTCCTGCTGCCGAGTAGAATCTCCCTTACCGGCTCCAAACATAGGTGCTCCATGGGGTTTAACCATGAAGCTTCCAGGCCATGAGGTGGAGGGACTGGAGGTCTGGGTGATGGAGGCGACTGGTCCTGAGTGATCAGATCAGGGTAGAGTGGTAGCATGATTGGGGTGTCCACTGACAGCTCCAGAAGTGTGGTGTGCCAACATTGACGGGCCACGCAGGGGGCAGCAGAATGACCTCCACTGTGTCCCTGCGGATCTTGAGCAGCATCTTGTGTACAAGTGGGACCGATGGGAAGGGATACATGAAGCGGTCCCCAGGGTAGCAGAAACGTATCCATGATTGAACCCAGGCTGTGTTTCTGGAAGGAGCAGAACATTGGGTACTTCTTGTTGCTCTGGGTTGTGAATGGGTTGACACCCCTGGCAGTCAGCAGAATCCAGGCCGGGGTCTGCCACAGGGTCTTTATGTTGTTTTCAACAGTTTTGATCAAAGGCAGAGCTACTCGTGATGGACCTTTGGGAGCGAGAATATCCACAATGGGGTCCTCGGCCTTGACCACCTCCTCCACTTGCAACCCCATGTGATGGGCAATCCGCCTAAGGAGGTCCTGATGTGCCCTATGGTCAATCGGAGGAAGGCCCGAAGCTGACGCCCTTGCCACAGCTTCGTCAGGGAAGAGGACAAGGAAGCCAGAGGGGGTACCTACCCCTCCGATTCTCTGACCTCCTCTTGGTCAGTGAACGCCCCTGTGGCGGTTAGCTAGTGCCTGGGATGCTGTATCCTGACTCTGTGACTGGTCCTGTTTTGGGGTCGCCTCTGCTGAAACTGGAGACTGAAGGGGCAGTTGGGACAGAGTAGCCTCGGATCCCCGAGGCATAGGCCTGTCCCTAGGAGAGTGGGGTGACCGGTGTTCTGCTGCTACTGATCTCAACCCCCTTCAAAAGGTACCCTGGGCCTGATGGTAAGCCCAGGGGGTCCAAAAGGGCCACTGCGCCGGGGACTGCCACTGCAGCTGCCAGGCTGGTGGCACCTTCCTTCATCGCCTCTTGGACCTATGTTGACTGTCCATCGAGTTATACAAGTTGCCATCAGACTCCGAGGAAGCAGATACCAATTGCGAGACCATGGTGGTGCGAGGGCCCAGGCACCGACGACCGGTGCCGTGATGAACTGGGGGACCAGTTCCTGGATGATCTCGCTGGGGACCGGTGCCTGGGATCCAGTGATGGGGACCAGTAGCGGATATCTGGTGCCGGCGATCAAGGCTGAATGCCTCGTGCTGCGGGTCGGTGCTGATCCTCTGCTGGCACCGGGGATCGGTCTGGCCTCAGTGTTGGGGACGGGGAGTGTCGCGTCGCTGGTGTCGGAGGTGCTCTCGTGGGGCTTGGTGCCGGTGAGCGGTGCCGCGGCGAAGGTGACTGAGAGCGGCGCCGGGTATGGTGCCGAGCCGGGGACTGCGAGCGCTGCATCATAGCGGCCTTGCCTCTAGACCGTACTGGTCTTATTGGCACCGGAGGCTTGTTCCTGAGAGCTGGGGGCTGTCCAGCCGTCATCTTGATGAGGTCTCTGGCGGCTTCAAAAGTGTCCAGGGTGGAGGGTGGCTCTAACACCTCCACCTGGCACTGCCCTGTCGAAGAGTTGCTACGTGCCGGACTTGACGGTCCCCTGTGGGGTACTGAAGTCAATGGCACCGACTCGTGCTGACTTGGCACCGGGTCCTTTCTGGGGTGCGCCCGTGCATCTCCTGACGGTCCCACAGATATCAGTACCGGCAAGTGCCCTCTTTCGGCCTTCTTGTGTCTCTTGTTGTCACCAGGGAAGTTGAGCGGTGCTGGGCCATTATCCCTCAGTGCGGTGCCAGGGAGTGCTGGTGCTGAGGGTCTTTTGTGGTACAGTCCTTTCTCGGCACCGTGTCGCGTATGGATGCCGGAGCACTCCGTACGGACGCGCCTGGTGCCGGGTCCTGGCGGTCTGCAGCCGGCTGTGAGCGGACAGCAGATTCCCTTAACAATTGTTTTAGTTGGAAATCATGCTCCTTTTTGGTTCTTGGATGAAAAGCCCTGCAGATTTTGCACCATGCAGTTTGGTGCACTTCCCCCAGACACTTTAAACAAGAGTTGTGGGAGTCACTGATGGGCATAGGTTTATACAAGCACTGCAGGGCTTAAAGCCTTGTGCTCGTGGCATGCCGCAGACTCCAAGGGGGGTTAGGGATTGGGGAGAGACCCCGCTCCCAACCTACTATCTAAACTAACTATCTATACTACATTAACTATAAGCTGTAATGACTAACAGAAGAACGCTAAGGGAGTACTTGCTGAGTAAGTGAGCACTGTTCCAACGGCGGTCACGGACGGTAGGAAGGAACTGAAGGGGGGTTGGGGTGGGTCGGCAGGGTCATATATTGAGTGCCATGAAGGCATCACTCCAGCGGGCTCCACAGCCGACCCGACGGGAGCTGCTAAGGGAAAACTTTCCGATGATCGTGCACGCAGTGCACGCACACCTGATTGGAATGGACGTGAACAAGCACTCAAAGAAGAACTTAATTATTTTGTTGTCCCAGCACTAATCCTTTCAGTAATCAGAGAGCCTGAAATAGAAGATCTGGGGGGCACAGAGTGTCTTCCCTGATACAGATCTGGTAGATTTATGCAGGAAATCCTCATTAAAGATAATGGACATTTCCTTTCAAATCCATCACCACCCTCAAAACCTCTTGATGGAAGAGCGTGCACATTCATTTGGGAAAATAAACCATTTCTGAAGTCAGCATGATTTCAATTTGCCAGATGATCAGATGGATAAATACAGTCAGTTTAAGAGCTGCATTGATGCAGTAACCCAAAACCAAAGCTTCTTTTCAAAATATCCTGACCTAATTTATATTAAATTAAATGAGCAAGATCCCTCATGTGCCCTAACATCTAAAAGCTTTTAATAGACCAAAGATGGTTTAGAAGAAAGATTCAAATGGGACCACATCCCATGCACACTGGCAATGATTTTTTAACAACATTCAGGACAGGTCAATTCACCAGAAAAATTCAATTTAAGATAATCCACCTAAACTGAGCCCTGGGTTCACAGTCTTCTGGAAAGTCTACTTGAATGGAGTTATATTGAAGCAAGGCCAAATGTGAGCAAATGCTGGCAAGGGAACGGGTATTCATAGGGCAACTGAAACAATGTATTGACTCAGCACAGCATCAGCTGGTGGGACTCCTATACAACCCAACTGCAATTTCATTACCACCTATCCTCCCCATCATGTATCACCACTAGTTAGCGACAAATCAAGATCGCTTTTTATAATGGGCTTTACCTAACTTTAATAAGTATATGTCTCCTGAGCCACATACTGGAAGTGGTCTAAGAGTCACAAATCACTCAACACACATGCACTCGGTGTGTACAGCTATAACTACATATTTTGGGAATACGTGAAAGAATCGCCTTGGAGTTCAACTCTTACATAACCCCTCATATTTCCACTCACTTTCTTACCAACTCTTCATAACCAAATGTAAACTGTTCATTAAAGCACAATACTTTGGCATTTACCAATGGATTGATTACCTTCTGAAGGTAGGGAAGCTAGAAAAAAAATGCCTTTCAGATCCATAAACTGCACATCTGTGACCAGGTCTGGCAGCCCTTTTCAGAACTGGGCTAGGCCCAGCATTCTCAAACACGGGTGCCTAAAGTTAGGCTCCTAAATCCATATTTAGGCTTTGAAGTCCAGATTGTTAAAGGTATTTAGGCAATTTAAGATCCAGAGAGGTGCCTAGTGTGATTTTTGAAAGTGCCGAGGTGCCTAACTCCCATTGAAATTAATGCACCATAACACACCACATGAACCATCATTCAGGAATTTAAAACAAGGGTGGAGCTGGATGTAAAAAGGAGCAGAATTAATGAGTGTTCTTGAAAAATTGGAAGTTTTCTTGAATTAAAGTGCCCTAAGCATATTCAATGGGAACATTATCTTCCTGGGAAGATTGCTATGCAATTTATCACACCCAGGTAATGATCACAGCAACTGTCACCGATTCCAAATAGAAAGAAATGTGTAGGAAGGTGAGGAAGGGGTAAAGAGCACTAGTTAGAATATAATGTGTGAGAGAATTATTGATATGCATTTAAAATAATGCAAAATAGGGGCACATAAGGAAGCAATTCTTGCATCTCTTAACCCATATGAGAATATGATTTTTCCTCCCATTCCTTACTAAGTATTAGCTATTCATCATGGTGTTTATGTATTTTCTCGTGTTCTGTTTATACCCCAAAGTGAACCTTTTTACAGATTTCAATGTCTAACCACCCAGGACTGTTACTAACTCAGGGCCCAGTCCGGAAAACTATACTCACAGTGCAGGATCTTATTCATCCCACAACAGTCAATGAGAATACTTAAGTGCGTAACATGTATTCATGTGAGTAAGGATTTACAGGAATGGAACCCTACAACATCAACTTTGCATATGCCCACATGCTATACAATCTGATAGTATATATAATAAAGGAATATTTATCTAAAGCAAAAGACATCAATGATACCCACACAATAAAATGACACAGCAAGTAACATACTTACATGGCAATTAGAAAGGCGCCTAGAATCAAAATTTGATGAGCTCATGAACAGACTATTGAGTTACAGTTTAAAAATGCAGACAAACATCTTCACAGAAATCTCTACGTATGGTCTCTTTCAAATCACTGGTAAAGGATAGGCCTCTAATAAATATTTACATGTTTAACTCTGATTTTTGTACAAAAAACTATTTTTGTCCGGCTACAATGTATAATGCATTTCAGTATTAGGCTGGTTCAACTAGCATTGCAGCATATTAAACTAAATTGTTCTATTACCTCAAATGAGGAAGAGACAAATCTGGGATATGTATAATCTCCCTATTGCCTTAATTTAGTACCACACATATGCACTTCTGATCTCTCCTTGTAAGTGTTCCGCATTTAACTAGTCAGTGGGGCACTCAGCAGAATGTGTGGTACAAATGGCACAAGACATTCATACATTCTTATGAAATATAACAAGAGATCACACTGTCAGTGGACATCCTTGCATGTGAATTACTGTACAAGAAGTCTTCCCACGAAATTCAGATTGCTGTAGGATGCATCCACAAGTGCCAGAGCAGTCCTGTGAGGTCACTATTAAGAACCATCCACTTCTCAAAACATACTCCTATGTGGCAGCTGTTAGTCAATACTGAATCTTTAATGCTAAACACCATACCTCTAACAAGGTGGCACATGATGTGACTTCAGGTACTGGTGGCACTGCCTAATGGTGAAAGCATAACACTGGAAGTCAAAAGTTCTGAACTGTTTCATGACCCTGAAGACAATATTTAACTTCTCTGTGCCTCAGTTTTCTTATCTGTAAAATGGAGATTATACATATTTAACTCAAAGAGAGTCATTAACATTTGCTAAGCTCTGTCAAATCCTTAGCTGGAAGGTGTTAGATAAGTACAAAGCACGAATATTGCTATTTCCTATAGTACTTCTAAAACTCATTTAAACACTTTGGGGAAAATTCTGCACCACTGACTAATTGATATCTGGCTCAAAATTCAGAAGGCACAATGGTAGCTTTGCTGTGAGATGAGTGAAGGGGGTGCCCTAGGGTTGCCAACTTTCCGAATGCAGAAAACTGAACACCCTTGCCCCGCCCCACCCTACCCTTTCTTTGAGGCCCTGCCCCCCACTTACTCCACCCCCCTCCTTCCAATGCTCGCTCTCCCTCACCCTCGCTCACTTGCTCATTTTCACCAGGCTGGGGTGCAGGAGGGGGTGAGGACTCTGGCTGGGAGTGCGGGTTTGGGGCTGGGGCCAGAAATGAGGGGTTCATAGTATGGGGGGGGTGCTCCGGGTTTGGGCAGGGTATTGGGGTGCGAGGGAGGGTGAGGGCTCTAGCTGGGGGTGCAGGCTCTGGGATGGGGCTGGGAGGTGCAGGGTGTTGGCTCCAGGCTGGGACAGAGCCATCCGGAGCGCAGGAGGGGGTGTGGGCTCAGAGAGAGTTTGGGTGCAGAAGGGGGCTCAGGGCTGGGGCAGAGGGTTGGGGTGCAGGAGAGAGTTCAGGGTGCAGGCTCCGAGTTGGCACTTACCTCAGGCAGCTCTTGGAAGCAGCCGGTATTTCCCTCCAGCTCCTAGGAGGAGGCGCGGCCAGCCGGCTCTACATGCTGCCCTCGTCCACAGGCACCGCCCCCTGGCTGTGGAGCCAGCGCTCTGGGCGGGGGCAGCGCACAGAACCCCCGTGGCTGCGCCTCCACCTAGGAGCTGGAGGGAAATGCCAGCCACTTCCAGGAGCCTCACAGAGCTAGAGCAGGCAGGGAGCCTGCCTTAGCCCCACTGCACTGCCAAATGGACTTTTAACAGCCCGGTCAGCGGCCAGGGCCGGCTCCAACTTTTTTGACGCCTCAGGCAAAAAAAAAAAGAGCGCCGCCCTGCCGTAACGCCCCCCCCCGAGCGCCACGTCGCCGAAACCCCCGCCCCTTCCCTAGCGCCGCGCCGCCGAAACCCCCGCCCCCCCCCAGCGCCGCCGAAATCCCCGCCCCGAGCGCCGCGCCGCCCAAACTCCCGCCTCCCCCCGAGCGCCATGCCGCCCAACCGCCTGCCCCCCCCTCGAGCGCCGCATCGCGCCGGACCGCCCAACCCCCCTCCCCGAGCGCCGGGCCGCCCAACACCCCCTCCACCCCGAGCGCCGGGCCGCCCAAATCCCCGAGCGCCGGGCCGGGCTGCGCCGGGCCGCCCAAACCCCCGCCCACCCCGAGCGCCGGGCCGGGCCGCCCAAACCCCCGCCCACCCCGAGCGCTGCGCCGGGCCGCCCAAACCGCCGCCCCCGCCCCGAGCACTGCGCCGGGCCGCCAAAACTGCCGTCCCCGCCCCGAGCGCTGCGCCAGGCCACCCAAACCCCGAGCGCCGGGCTGCGCTGGGCCGCCCAAACCCCCGCCCTCACCCCAAGCCACGCCAGGCCACCCAAACCCCGAGCCGCGCCAGGCAGCCCAACCCCCCCCCCCGAGCACTGAGCCGTCCAAATCCCGAGTGCCGCACCAGCCCCCGCCCCCCCCAGTGCCGCGTCGCTGAAACAAACAAAAAACCTCGAGCGCCACCCCACCGAACCAAAAAAACAAAAACCCTGAGCGCCCCCGCCACCCCAAGATTGGCCGCCCCTTCCAAGGTGCTACCCCAAGCACGTGCTTGGTCAGCTGGTGCCTGGAGCCGGCCCTGTCAGCGGTGCTGAGCGGAGCCAGGATCCCTTTTTGACTGGGAGTTCCGGTCGAAAACCGGATGCCTGGCAACCCTAGGTTGCCTAGAGAAGTACTCCATGTTCCCTTTGCAGTATGGCACACTGCTCCATGGCAGTTCTCTCTCCAACTACACAGAGCGGTCATTTTGCTGGCCTGAGGCGGGGAGGGGATGATCACTGGCTTAGTGAACTATACAAATCTATGTGAATGCAGGAGGACACCAGTTGACATGGGAGCGGCATCCCGTGAGGAGTGGCACAGGCAGGGGCAGGCCCATGCAAGTGGGAGTGGGGATCTCCTGTATTCTGGGAATGCACCAGTGGCCACCTTAGTGCGGCTGCATGGTATTTTATGGGCTGTGGAGAAGCAGTCATCTTCCCACTAGGTCATCCATGCATGGAAGGAGGATATCACTCTGATTACTTTTTCAAATCAACTATCAACAAAGTTAGCCAACACAAGGTAGCTGTCTTACATGTCAGGAAATTAGCATGATCATAGCACCGCACTGCCTATAGGACTATCTGCACTTCTAAATAAAAGATTTGCATGTTTCATATAATTGTGGGAGTTTTAAAATCCTCAAAAATCTAGTGTATAAAAATTACAGCAGGCTGAAAGGAGCTTTTTGTTTTTAAAATTCTTTGCTAATTATAGGATTGATCTGAATAATTTTATGTTCATTCCTAATTATGTTTAAAATACTAGATTATTGTTTACTTTTAGATATCCTGCTAAATCCCTCAAGGTGCTCATGTCACCTTGTATAAAAAACTGTGATACATGCTGTCAGGTATATGACTGCGGATTTCTGTTCTGAGTGCATAGGCACTAAACCATCACAACTAGCAGTGGATTTGTCGCACCGCTGCACCTCAAGTTTGCTAATCATTTCTTTCAACTGCACATGTCTCTTCCTTGTTAACTGTTTCTCATGCAATGAGTAAGTAGTCAATTTCCTTCTAACAAAAGCCTTAAAGGCCATCCCAAATGCACTAGTAAATGTCTGGGCTAAATTGCTAAAGAAATTATATTATAGAATGCTTGCAGCGTATAAAGAAGCAATGAACACCTTCAGATTGCTACTTTAAATGACACTTGTCAGTGAGACTAGAGGATGATTCATTATACTTGAACCTGTTTTAATGGGGAGGTTTCCTGGAACCATTTTGCACAGTAGCCCTAAATTTCCAGAGTGCTGCCTGAGGTTTAGATCTGCAACTCCCATTAACTTCAATGGGCTCATCCACAGCTAGGACTGTGCACAGCTGAAAAGTTAGCCCTAGTTTGTACAGTATCCAGTTTCCATCTTATTGTTTGGCTATGGCTAAATAAATCATCCTCTGATTGAGAAATTGCTAATCTCTCCACGGATTTAGGCAATAACAGTGAAAAGAAACCAGGATTTATAACTTAAGCTGGTCAAAAAATGTAAAACATTTCTTGTAATCTGAACATTTCCAAGCAATTTTCAATTCTGCAAGTTTAGAGAAGAGGAATAATTTTTCACTCATTTGAAATCATGAACATTTTTATTGAAAAGGCCTATTTAGTTTACGGGTTTCCTTCCTCTTCTGCTTTTCTACCTTCCCTCCACAGCTTTTTTCTCTTCATTTCCCCCTTTTTTGTTTTTTTCACATTTAAATGAAACTGAAAAATTTAGTCATTATTTATCTAGTTTATCATTCCCGCCCCCCATCCTTTTCTCATTTTCCCACTGAAAAGGTTGGGGAAATGGAAATGGAAAACGATAAGCTGAAAAAAACCCTTAATTTTTAATTTGTTCAGGTTAGTAAAAAAAATGAAAATATGAAACATTTATTTTTTGTGAAAAGGGCAGGTTTTGTTTTTACAAAAAAATTGTTCATAAAATTTTAGACTATGTTCAGATCTAGTTTACTTGTATCATGCCTGGCACAGTTATAAGTAGACACATTACCAAAATTAAAATGAACAAATGCTGTTCACATTCAGCAAAAAATCACATCCTATCTCTGTCTCTCCCCGCTCCACCCTCTGATGATGGGCCCAAATTAAGGAAAGACCCAAACTGAACATGTCTGCACCATGTCCTAAAAGTCACCTAAATGGCACTCCAACAGGAGGAAGAATCAAGGCTCCTTCCACTCCCTGAAGTTTGATTTTGGACAGAGAGCAAAAATGCTCCTCTTGAATGCTACAAAGGGGCATATAGTAACAAGTAAATTCTGAGACAATCTGATCCAGTTCCATTCAGAGATATGCAAATAACACTGATTGGTACCTGAAATTTCATCTGCAGGTGTACTAAGAGCTAGGGCAGAGTATAAGACAGATGGTATATATTCATGTACTATACATTGTTCATGTAGTATACATCCATCCCACCTATGAGGTGATGCCCACATTCTATGTTGATGTTTCCAAATGGCCTTCAGAGGTAACACAGTGTAGAACATGTTACATGCAATATGTGATGTATAAGCAACATACAAAAAGGATAATAAATTTCATATAGCACAGATTTCCACTGACAATGAAAATTAAGCTTCTTTTTAAACATTAAGGCTGAGATTTTCATAACTGCCTACAGGATTTGGATAATTTTAATGGGATTTGGCTGTCCTGATCCCCTAGATAGATTTGAAAATCTCAGCCTAATAGCTCTACCAACCTAATGCATTTTCAAAAAAGACTAACATGACTTGGTCCACACTTACGAACTGACACATCCTGCAAAATTGCACCTTAAAATGTTTACCCATCAACTCTTCAGCAGGCACCAAAGAAGATTTTACACTATTACTATAACTTACAGGAATTTACAGAGTCTCATAACTTCTGGCAACAAATGGGGCCAGAGCTTGGGAAAAATCCCTGACACATCTCCTCATTTGACACCACAACAGATGTCCTCAGATATATCTTGAATCAGCCCTAGCAATATATATCAAACAGATGGCAACCAAACTCATACTAGGACAAAAGCAGTTTGCAGACCTACTTTGGGCTCAGGTTCTCTACAAAATTTCTTTCAATTCAATTTCAAGACAAAATAGAAACATTTCATGAGACTGTGCATAGGATCCTCAGTTACTTTCTTCCAAATGTGGGTCATTTATGGGGAAATTTACTGAATAGTCAATCATAGCAAATAGGTAACTACTCCCTAGAGACCCCCACATGCACATTTTCCCCCTGTTAAGTATAGTATATGTATTTTCATATATAATTCCCCAATACTGGAAGATTTTTTTCCAGGTGAACAATGTTATTATGCTGGATGTTTTGTTACTGTAGATTTGATGTAGACTGTTTTGTTACTATAGATTTCAAGCCAGCAGGTCTCTATCTATTCTCCCTTCTTGCAGTGACCTCACATAACAGCACTGTATCTTAGTCCCTGGTGAGTTCTATCTACTACTGGAACATAGAAAATTTCCCCCCAAAAGGTAAAGATTTAATTTTTCATCCAAGAACAAATGTTCACAGCACAGTTATTGTTCTTAGGGAGTTACATTGAAAATGTAGGGGGACCATCAACAACAGTGGCATTAGCCAGGACTTCTGTAATAGCAATGAATTGCTACAGGTCTAAGTCTGTATCAAAGAAGTGTTGTTTTTCACAGTGGAAGAAACTAGTACAGTGCACATTTGTATGCTTTTGGCATACGTGGAAAACATGATTGCCCTGAGGACAGTGTATAATTGCAATGGAAACCTGTAAAACCAGCATTACATCACACCTTATATGATACATCCTGTCACCCCTGAAAGCTTACCCTCAGGTTAAGTAAGTACTTTGCTCTGAACAAACTCAAAAGAAGAGAAAAAAAACACATCAATAATAAAAATGAGACTCTGCATTATTACAGCTGCACCAACCAGCAGTGTTCCAGATAAGGGTCTGAAATTTCCATTTAAAACACCAAATTTTCTCTCTTTCCTCTCTCCTTTTCTTATTTAATTAACTTTGTGAGTGATTTTACTACGTGTAAAAGTGAAGGATCAGTAGTACCAGCGCAAGCCACACACAGATAAGCATTGTGGCTATTCCACTTCTGGACCTTGAGCAAAGAAAGCCAGTCATGCTAACTGGTGTGCCTGGATACTACCATGAGACCACCTCACTCATTTTCATTTGTGACAACCCAGATCTTCAGCTGGAGGTAGTGGACTAAACCACTGTGGCATCAACCCCCCCACCCTCTCTCATTTTCAATGTTTCATATTAAGGCAATTTATATTCCCTGGGAATTTGCTTTCGATGGTTCAGCTGAGAGAGTACAGGTGCTGGGTTCCTCCTTCTTATGCACGGAGACAGGCCAAAAGATGACCTATCACAATCCAGAATTTTGCTATCCTCTAGGACAATTCATGTTTATCCTGCTTGTGAGAGGGAGTAAAGAGGAGGAACCCAGGATGTATACAGTCTTGACTGAGCCACAGAAAATGACGATAAAAAATTTGCTAAGGACTGAGACCAAGCATACAAATATTTCACTTGGGAAGATTTTCTTAACATTTATCAAAATGTATTTGGTTGGGTTTAAGTTATTAGAGAAGATGAAACCATATTTTTTATTTTATGTTTTTTTCTAGGTATGCTGTAAAGAACAAAAAAACAAATTGCACATAACTGTGCATACAAACATTTATTTATTACTAACATCTGAGCTTCTGGTCAATTTATGAATCTATAGTATCCACAATGGTCTTTCAGGTCAGAAATAAACTATTCCAAAATGTCCCTTGAGTAAACGTCAAGATGTTAATAAAACCTTATGTTTTTCGGTTACTTCTTAATATGCATTACAAATTGACCAAGACATCAGAGTATGTCTTTGACAACATATCCGAGAAAAAAATCACCCAAAGATGCTAATGGGGATGACAGTTCCCCTTAAGGTTGAAGGCTAGTATTAAGATTGCTGTGGAGATAGCTTGTTGGCACACAGCATCACCCACTTACCAGTCTCCCTCCACTAGCCAAGCATAACATGTTTCTGCTTAAATCCTTTAACATGACAGATTCAAGTAATATCAAAGAGACTTTCCAAAAGCCAAAAATGACAGATATACCAGTGTGAGGCCATGGGATTAATCCTATATGTTGCTGGGAACTCTGGTCCTATCCAGAGAAGCCTAAAGCATATGCTTAACTTTTAAGCATATGAGGTGGGACTACTTTCATGATTAAAGCTAAGAATGTGCTTAGGAGCCCCTCTGGATTGGGCCAGAGTGTTCAGCATCTTGCAGGATTGAGCCCTACATGTACACAATTGAAAAACTCCCAACATACAAACGTACATAAGCCAATGTTTGAAAACACACTTGAATGTCTTTACATAGTACAGGGGTCGGCAACCTTTCAGAAGTGCTGTGCCGAGTCTTCATTTATTCACTCTAATTTAAGCTTTTGCGTGCCAGTAATATATTTTCACGTTTTTAGAAGGTCTCTTTCTATAAGTCTATAATATATAACTAAACTATTGTTGTATGTAAAGTAAATAAGGTTTTTTAAATGTTTAAGAAGCTTCATTTAAAATTAAATTAAAATGCAGAGCCCCCCGGAGTGGTGGCCAGGACCTGGGCAGTGTGAGTGCCACTGAAAATCAGCTCGCGTGCCGCCTTTGGCATGCGTGCCATAGGTTGCCTACCCCTGACATAGTATATCATGTCATGAAGCTGTCATAGTCTATCTGGTAACTGTATTTTTTAGAATTGTTTACATTTCACACGAGAATCTGTGGTCCAATGGTCCTAAAGACAATGTCCTGCATGGATATACACAGGTTGCTGGGTATTCTTTTGTGAGTATGCTTGAGCATCTTGAGTGATCAGTTTATAAAACGTCTGATTCCTGCTGTATAAGGATATCTGTGATAACTCATAAGCAAGAGTCATGTATCTGATCCTAAAAAGAATCAAGGAACATCAACTGCCACTGAAGCCAGTTAGACTTGAAGGCTTTTGGCACCTCACAGGATCAATCAATCCTTAAGTGAACAAATATAATCTATAAAAATCAAATATGTCCAAAGATCCCCCCCCACACACACAAAAATCTTGCACAGTATTCTCAATATATTATTCATTAGGTCATTGCATTCTCAAAGAAAAGTCTCAACAACAAAATACAGGAACAGCTATACCAGACACCTTTCAGATGCCCTTGCATTTATACCTTTTTCTTTACCATCAGCTTTCCGGCAATTGTTATTAATTTTCAAATTGTCCATTTTGTGCACACACAAACACAATCCCCCCATTTTGACAAATTAAAAACAAACAAACAAAAATATAATTTGAAAAAATTAAAATTCTTATGCCAGTCTTTAGAGCAAAATGTGAAAGCTGCCATAGTTTGAATCTCTTTTTGGTATGAGTGTTCAATAAAGAAAACAATCTCTGTAACAGAAGTAGCAACTGGAATCATGTGATATTGAGTTGCCATGGAAACAACTCCTTTATCCAATCAATATATTATAGTTTTCCTATAAAAACAAAACAGTCATTATTTGATTTAGGCTTCCCCCAAACAAATTAAAACAATTCTGTCTCAATCTCTGATAACTATTTTATCCGCTATTCTTGTCCAAGTCAAATATTTTATCTGGTTAGCATGCCCCTTAGTTCTATTGTCTGAGAGGACTTGGGAATTCAAAGCACACAGGGTACTCTTGCTGCTTATGTGCCATGCACTTTCTTCATCTTAAATCATTTAAGTAAAATGGTTCACACCAAGGGCCCCATCTTGCAAACTTCCTCACTTAATGAATACAGTTGCAAGATCAATCCCTTAGATACAAAGAGCAGTGGGTAAGCACTGCTGGCATCCAAAAGGTGAAATTCTTACATTAGATGTGTATTTTGGGTAAAATGCATAAAAACTAAAGATTTTGTTGTTGTTGATGATGAAGAACATAAAAACAGGGTATAACAGCAATGAGCAAATAACAGTTTTCTCTCTCAAGCAATGGAATGTAGCCATTGCTAATTCCATACCTGCCAAAACCTGCTATGTGCATCTCCTTTGATGAGTTCAATAGTGTCTCCAGTCTGGATGTGTAATGGTGGGCCATCATGTGGAGCTGGCTGTGGTACCCCATTGTAGTTTCTAACGACTTGCATTTTTGGTAAACCTGTCAAAAATTGAATACAGGTTTTTGGTCAATGACATGGCAATCTAAGAAATTCCAATGTGCATAAAATAATAAATATAATAGATAATTAACAATAATAATAACAACAACAATAATAATAAAGATAATGTATCAATGTTAGGAGCTTAACTAGTAGTAGTTGGGGGAGGAAGTAAAAGCACATTTCACCAGGTACTGTATTTGATATTTGAACAAGTAATGAAATGAGAAATTTCTCTCAGCTCATCACTATATTTTTTTAGTTCAAGAAAAATATTTCTCTTTAGGTTACTGCTTACTTCAAAAAAGCACAACATATACAGTTTAATGGAAAAGAATCATTTTTCCCATCAACTCCATCCCTACCGCCTCCTTCTTTCCTCTTGGGGCACTAGCTGATTTCATCACTAAGGAGGCTCATCCTTTTCTGTGTATATATAACACTGGCCTTGTATAAGGTTCATATCTTAAGGTTATCTTTGTAATCCAAAACAAAAATGTGATGGATGTGATGAAGTAATACTTAAGACATTGAAATGGAGAAACTCTCCAGGCTCGAATCAATGTTCCAAAAATGGTGCCACTAAATGGAACATGTCTATGAGAATCAGAGTGACAAACATTCCATGCTTCTGATGCAATCTGTTTTTGTGTTTTTTTTAAACTCATTTCTCTTAAGTGTTATTGGATATATAGTTAATATTTCATTTTAAAAAGCAGAACTCATGGTAGCATTTTGGCCCTATTGCACCAATATTGGCTGCATCTGAATTGTGGTCTTTTTCAAAGGTGAAAATGCCATCTCCTGAGACACAAGCCACTTAAATTTGTCTAGTTTTAACTTTCAGGCATTGGATCGTGTTACACCTTTCTCTGTTAGATTGAAGAGCTCATTATTAAATATTTCTTTCCAATGTAATACTTATAGACTGTAACCAATTCAGCCCTTAACCTTCTAATTGTTAAACTACACAGATTGAGCTTCTTGGATCTATCATTATAAGGGAGATTTTCCAATCCTTTAATCATTCTCGTTGCTCTTCTCTGAGTGGTCTCCAATTTTTCAACATCCTTCTTGAAGTGTGGACACCAGAACTGGACACAGTATTCCAGCAGTGATTGCAGCAGTGCCAAAACAGGGATAATATAAACACACTTCTCCTACTGGAGAGTTCCCTGTTTATGCATCAAACGATCAAATTAGCTCTTTTAGTAACATTGCCGCACGGAGAGCTCATGTTTAGCTGATTATCCACCATCACCTCCAAATTGTTTTCAGAGTCACTGCTTCCCAGGGTAGAGTCTCTCACTGTGTCAATATGGCCTACACTCTTTGTTCCTAGATGTATAATTTAAATTTAACTGTATTAAAACATATATCGGGGTAGTCAATTATTTTTTGTCAAGGTCCAAATTTCTTGCTCAAGGTATAGTAAAGGTCCAGACTCTAGAGAAAATAATTTAAAAAACCCCAATAATGATAATAAGTTGTTAAAAAGATTTCAGGGTCTGTTTAAAAGCATCTGGTAGTCGAGATTTGGCCCGTGGTCCGCCTATGGACTACCCCTCACATATATTATTTGTTTGCACACAGTTTACCAAGCAGTCCTCATTGCTCTGTATTAATTACCTGTCCTCCTCATTATTTACCTTTCCCCAAAGTTCACAATGATGATTTTGTTTTCTTCCATGTCATTGATAAAACTGTTGAATGGCGTAGGGCCAAGAACAGATCCCTGCAGGACCCCACCAGAAAAACACCCAGTTTTTGGTGCCAAAACTGAAGTTTCCTAAAAGAACTGGCTAACGCGCTGGACCATGGATTAATGATCCCAGTGACACAGGCACTGAGCACTCTCATTGCCCACTTGAAAACTTCAGTGGCAGCTGTGGGAACTCAGTCATGTCACCTGACTACCTCGAGCCTACTTGCCATATTTGCTTATATAAATAATGAATATTTTTTGTTGTTACTTACAAACACCTCATGTTAATTTAACTTCTGAAATTTGCTTTGCAGCTAAAGTAGAATAATTTAAAAGAAATTTTTCAGCTCTATGAATATTGGCATTTTAAAACAAAATATAAATTGAAAATGAAACATTTTCCTTAAAGTAGGCTGAAATTGAAGGTTCAATATAAACTAATGTGCTTTTTACCTGTTGTAATTTTTGAACACATAATGTATTTAACACAAGACAGATACAGGGAGACATACATTTACAATTCGGCAAACTGAAAATATTCTCAATATATTATTCATTAGGTCATTGCAGTTTCAAAGAAAAGTCTCAATAACAAAACAGGAACAGCTATACCAGACACTTTTCAGATGCCCTATAGAACCCTATCACTAATTTTAAAAGTGTAGATTAGCAGGTATAAACAATTCAGTTGAGTTTCACAGTAGTACAGGGGCAAATTTCTATAAACTCAAACTAAATGTTGGTAACGCCCATTATTTTCAGCAACATATTCTCAGGTACACCTCACTGAGAGGACTATGAAAGCACAAAACATCTTCAGTAGAAACAGAGAATTAACAACTAAAATTGATGATGTAAAATATAGTTCTAGAGACATTACCACTGTGAGGTATTACAGCTGCAGTACCAAAGAGATCTGGCATATTCACAGAAAGCAGTTTGGGAGGTATATATCTGGTGCAAAAATAGGTGCTTGTGAATGAATTTAAATGCACATAGAATTACTGTAACAAAAGAAAAGCGATAGGCTGAAATCATGGCCCCACTGAAATCAACTGGAGTTTTGCCATTCTAGGGCCAGGATTTTACCTAAGTGCTTACACGTCTATACCAGTAAACTTCCCAATACAAACAAACAAAATCAGTGTGCCAACGTCTGATCTTTAAAAAGAAACAGCTACAATATCGGCCTTCATAAGCCATCAAATGGCTGAAATCATGTCCCCTCTGTCTGCCAGACTAAACTCGACCCTCCAGGTGAACGCCCCTTAGCAGCCAAGACCGGATGACACAAAAGGCTGAGCTGAATCACAATTCATGAAAAAACAAGGGACGAACACAGGTCTGTTGTAGTCGTGTTTTATAAAGTACCAATCTGGCTACAGTGCAGATTTTACCTTTATTTAAACTTGTATGACACATTTGAATATGTTCTCTGGTAATTACAGGACAAGGAAGAAGGCTCACATATTCCATACAGTTTTAGTTCTAAAATGAGTATTAAGAGAGAATACCCATTACATTAGGAATAAGCTACATCTGTGCATTAAAGCATCTCTATATCTATAAACAGCCCGGAAGGTCCATCATAGTCAGATACAAAGATTCCCCAGGAGGAATAAGATATGTAAATACTATCCCTTCTTACAACAGGAGTCATTCATGCCAGTGATAACCCTGCCAGAGCAGACCTCAGCATCTGTTATTCCTGAATAATCAAAAGTTTGGTTTAGGCTTTAGTCAGAGATCATTTTATCATAGAGAATGATGGAACAAAAATATAGGAGAATGGGGCATATTGGTGAATTTATGGTCACACTAGGTCGTACTTTCAGGGCTCATTGAGGGAGTTCTATTTGCACTGAAAGTTCAGTGCAAGTTAATTTGAATCTTGAGAATCAGAAAGAGGATTGGGTTGACAATGATTGTCTCATGATCCCTTCTTTATGGTTGGAGTCTGTTTCATGAATTTTCTGGAATCATCCAAATATTTGGGGTCTGATCCAAAGGCCATTAAAGTAATAGAATGAATTCTACAGACTTCAATGCACTTTGGATCAAGTGCTTAATATTATACCGTCAAGTGTATCTGAAGGAATGAAGTAAAACCACATTCTTTAAAAAAAAAAATAACTCAGCCAGAGCCCTAGCTCAGCAGCACCTGCCTCCCCTGGAGCTGAAGACAGGCTGCTTTGCCTCCCACAAGACTTTGTTTCAATCCTAGTCCCCTAGGTGGGTAACTCTCTCAAGCCACAGCTACCTACAAACCAACTAATCGGGGAGAGAAGCCCATTCCAATATTTTGTAAGTATGTAACTATTGAGGTTAAGTGTCAGAAATGTGACTCAGAATATTACTAATCATGTAGAAGACCCAACATAATGATATACTGGGAACCAAGTACTAGAACTTAGCTAAATCTGTGAGTTTAAGCTTTTGATTTTCAAATGATCACCACCACTTGAATTATAGTAGCTCCCAAAGACCCAGTTGTGGTGGGGACTGTACAAGCACATATAAAGTCATGGCCCTTGCCCTATAGAGCTCTCAATCTAATTTAAGATTTAAAAAAAGCAACAAGTGAGCATAACAACAATGGAGGGAAAGCAGATGGGATGATTAGAGTAACGAGAGATTCACACATGTGAATACAGTGAACAGCTATGTTCACAACTTGATGGCTCTGAGACATAAAACATAAAAGTCAATAATCTCTATGAGGCCAACTACCCAGCCACTATCATTAAAGTGCAGTAATCCAATTTGAAAAGGACATTTAATGCCCAATTCTATTCTGAAAGGTGACTATGCAAAAACAAGGCCTTATTGTACTCCACAGATCTGATGATGACTCTTCAGAGTCATGGCTGCTGACTTCAGTGACAAAAATATGTTCTTACTACATGTTACTTCTGTTTACACTGCACTGGTTAACGATACTGAGCCAATATACATGGAACATCCCAACACAATCTTTTTAAGGGTACTTTTCAGAATAGAATGGGGATTTAAGGAATATAATTAATGTTGGATAAAACTACTGAATATGTGGGTGTTCCTGCATCAGAAAGAGGATGCATTAAGTGGATGTTTGGTTCTCTCAATTCTAAATGTCATTGTTTCTACGTATCTTGAAAAATGTGTAAGATACTTTTCATAAGCTCACACTATGTCCAGGCAAGATGCCTTTTCAACTGAAATACGGACAATTCCTAAAGAATCAGTTTTGAATCTGCCTTTTTTTGTTCTGCTTCTGATTAGTTATCCTTCCACTTGTATCATTTACCACATGTTCTCCTTCACTTGGCCCTACATTCATTATGGTTCCTTTCAATCTACAAATTTGCTAAATCTGGCTTCTTGCATATTTAACATTCAGCTCCTGCTTTCCTCCATTAACTGTTTAAAGTTCCACTCATGGAGGCATTTAGACAGAAGATCCCCTGGCAAGGCTCTCATTGTACCACTGCATTGCTCTCTTGTCTGACCACAGAATACTCTAGTGGGATATGGGGGCGGGGGGAGGAGGAAGGGGAGCTGCACCATCCCATTCCCCCACCTCAGCTGACAAATTTACAACATACACCTCTACCCCGATATAATGCAGTCCTCAGGAGCCAATTTTTTTTTACTGCGTTATAGGTGAAACTGTGTTATATTGAACTTTGATCCGCCGGAGTGCGCAGCCCCCCACCCCCCATCCCCCCCGGAGTGCTGCTTTACCGCGTTATATCCGAATTCATGTTATATCAGGTCATATTATATCGGGGTAGAGGTGTAGCTCCAAAGCCTAATTGAAAAATATTTACATTTCTCTTCCCTCCACTTCCACACAGATAAAATCTTTTAAAGTTCCATCCCCCAGGACAAATAAATCTACTAGAGAAATTCAAATTCTTTGCAATCCTAAATCTATTCCCAGTGACATTCTGATTCATCTTTAATTTACTCTCTCCAGTTCTCCTTCAACACTTCCTAGTACAGTATCTCTTTAAATTCCTCCCTGAAGCAGCACTCTAGGTCCCCTGCCAATCTCTCCCTAGTTTATCCTCCCTAATTGTGGAACTTGGATCTTTTGTAAGGACTGATTTTCTACCTGTTACCATTTACTGCATCAGCTACTCTTTGGGTAGCAACTTCTGAAAAAAATATATCAGCGAGCAACTAAAGCTCAAGGTGTGAGGGGAAAAATTCTCTGCTAACACAGGCTGATCGGCATTCATGTCTTTATCAGAAATGGAAAAACTTTACAACTTCAAGAAGCCCTTTTGTTATATTGTGTTTACAAGATTTGATTGTTAACAAACAAGTTTGCAGAGATTGTATCTTCAGTTTACAGAACTGAGTACAGTGCATACCCATATCGTGATGAGCATATCTTGTCATAAGAATACACCCCATTTTTTAGCCAAAGTTAGAACACACATTGAAACATTTGGGATCTCTCAAGCATTGATTTTAGCTTTTAGTTTGCATCAACACATTACTTTAGGATTTATAAAACATCAAGATAAATCCCTTCCAAGGTGAAATTTCCTAGTGTAAGAAAGTCTTGGCACAGGTAAAGATTTTTTGGAGTTTTTTATTTATTTATTTGGGGGGAGGGGGGAAGAATGAAGCAACCCCTATTGCATTTGCTGAAAACTTCTGTAAATCTGGCCCATAGGAATCTAACATTAGCCCACTAACTTTTGAGAATCTAGGTTAGACAGCCTAATCACTGACAACACAGATGGCTCATATGGATAAATGTGGATTGTAGAGGAAGAGAGAGAAGTTAAAGCAATAGAAAATCCATGCAAAATTGAAACTTGGGTAGACAGTCTATACTCAACATTCAGACGTGTGTGCTTGGAATCCTAATATTCCTCTTTTGTATTTTGACTTCCCAGTTAATCCCAATACAATACTGGTTGGCTTCAAGAGAAAGAGGAGAAAAACTAGATAACATGCACGCCTTTGTGCTGTGGTAATGATAATACTCCTAGGCATTCAAATATTACAATGATGAGCATGGTATAAAAGGTGGAGACATTAGACAGCACATAGATTTTCTTTGCTGATTGGCTATGCGTTCTCTTTCATGAAATTTCCTCTTTCAATAGACATGTATTAAGAATAATTTCATTGTACATATTTCATTTCAAACTCGCAATCAAACAACCATTTTTTACTTCAAGTGACTTGAATGAGTCTAAGTAAGGGTTTTCAGGGTCATGTCTAAATGTTGAAGAATCTCAGTACTTTAAATTGACAATGGAAATTACTAACTGTTGGGAGTTAACAAGTAAGAACACACAAATGAAAAAGAGAACAATACCATAAAACATGCACTTTGTTCATTTACTTCGACAACTGAAAGGTAATTTAAATAATTTATATTGTACTGGTATAGTATAGTTTTACAACCAATGATGTATTAGAAATATAAGCCTTCACTAAAAACTTCTGCTATTAAATCTTTGCTAAGAAGTGAGGAGACTATCTTTTCTGTGGTATGTGAATTAATAGGTGTGGTTTATTGAGGTGCTATAGCATATGAAAACACAAAATGGCATTTATTAGATGCTGAACAAACAGAAGGTGTTATGTTGACTGTTATTCCATCTAATATAGTGGCATAGGTGTGCAGGACTTTACAAACACTTTTGTTTAAACAGGTACCTGCCCTGAGGAGCTCACAACTTAAGTAGGACAAACAAAATTCAAACAATTAAAGGATGAGCCATGAGGGCATGAGCAGACAGAGTTGTGGATGATCAGTAACGCAAGACTTGGCAACAGAAGTGGGAATGAAGCATGGAAGAGTTACTAAGCAGATATTCCAGAGGACCTGCCTATATTTTGTGTAGTATATTTTGTGGGCTGTTCACTTACATGTACATTTTAAAGAAAAGTATGATATATGATGAAAGGGGAAAGAAGCTTTGCTTTGGCAGACAGGATCTTGAGAATGTGAATGGAAGACTTCACTGTGGAAAACAAGACATTGAATACCATGAGGTGTACAATGCTGTGGGTCTTGTATACAGCCTAAACTTGTGTACATTGTTGAAGAAAATATCCTGGTACACTCAGGCGATAGATGCTTTTGGATGGAAGTTGGTTATTTGCTTGGAGACAAGTATAATGATAATAAGGAGTGGCTTCCAAAATGTGTAACAACAAGAATATGACAGGCAGGGCTTATGTGCAGTGTGACTCAAAGTATATTAAAAGCATGACAATGGGAGAAGGCCCTGTTTTCCATATGTCAGTTCAGCAAAATGGGTGGTTAATCATCATATGGGCAGCACTACACAGATATTTAAATAGTACTCATGGCGGGGTGGCCTAAATAACTGTGCACAAGGAAATCTTTGAAAATGCAGTTTTAGGACATTTAGGCTCTCGGACTAGTTTTCCTTTTAATTACAATGTATAACATTTACACAAATACACACACACATATTGCAGAAGATGTATCCACTGATGGTTTATAGAGAACAAATTACAAAACTAAGTATTAGAAGGAGTTTAAATTCTTCTCTTTTGCACTCAGTGCTTAACAATAGCATCTGCCTTTCCAATAATAGATTTAATGAGCAGCTGATGTAAATACATTCTCATAAGTAACATATTGTGTGTGTCCACCAAGCTCCATTGAGAAAGGGTTGTAGCCGTAACACAGGAGAGAAAAAAGTTGGGAGAAACCTGACAAAGTGGACAGGATTCTTGCAAATATTTATAAAATCTAAGACATTCTAAATGACAGAACTGGTTTCATTTGGACACTGGACTTTTCAGTAATGCTTCTGAATGCTTCAGTTATGGATTATATTATCATCTGCCTCTTCCACAACCTTTTACTGTGGCCTCCACCCTGATTTTGATATGCATGCCCTTTACCACATACCTGATAGCTGTTATCTTGCACACAATGGGACCCATTCTGATCTAGATGGATTTTGCCATATGTACATGGCAGCAACACACCAGCAAAGTAATGTACAATAGATATTCTAGAACACAAGGAATGGAAGCAGACACAAAGAAATCAGATCTTCCCTTCATCCAACTCTGAAATCTGGTCCACTTTAAACTGTATCAGCTTCTAGTGACCTGTTTTCTAGATTTAATTGGTATACCCTGTACAGATGAAGAACATGACTGCTCAAGAGCAGACACAGTCGAAGTCCAATTGCCCATACCATCAGATGACGAGACTGTGGGTCCAGATGAATGATCCTGACCTTCTGCTGGGGTAGATCTGGGGACAGAAGAAGACACAAAGACTCCGCCAGACATTTGAAGGAGATCAGTAAACAACGGTTGATGTAGCCAAGCCAGGGAAATGTGAATCATCCTTGCCCTATCATGACATATCTTTCTTAGTACCTTCTGGATCAAGGGAAAGGGAGGCAAAGCATACATCAAGCTTTTCCCTCAGTACAGAAAGGAGGCAACTGAAAGGAATTGACTGTCCCTGCTTAATCTGCAATAGAAGAGGTGACACTTTTTGCTGGACCTTGTTGTGAACAAGTCTACATCTGGTCAACCCTAGCTGGAGATAGTTTGAACCAACTGATTTTTTACGGACCATGCATGCATTTGGGAGCTCTCTCGGCTGAGATGATCCATGACTTCATTGTTTCCCCCTGTTAGACATAGGGCCACAGGATAAACATCATGCTGGATACACCAAACCCACAAACTTTGGATAGGGATATTCTATTTCTTGAAGCAGCACCAAGGATATCAAACATTGGGTGAGAAGTCTCTTCTACAGACACTGCTGGAAGATTTAAAGAGGACACTATACAATCCATCTAACTGTGGAACTGCGTAACATCCTTGGAGGAAGAACTAGATCTTGGAGACCCTGTAGGTGTCCTAGAAGGAGGAAGCATGGGATATTCCAGAGTAAGTCCAGCAGCGTCTTCTAGTCTCTTCTTCCTAACAGGGGATGAGGAAGAAGATCTTGAAACTGGGGAAACATACCTTCTTTTGGAAACCCTGTGCTTCCCATTTAGAACTGACAACTCAATCAGAGCTGAAAGGTGAATCTAGTGAAAGGTGAACCAGAGCTGAAAGGTGAACTACGGTTTCAGAGCTCTCTGGAACTGCAGATGTAATTGGAACCGACTCAGTAATCAACAAAGGATCTGAACAACTTCGGTCCGACATTATACAAAAATCCATCTCCCTTGCTACTATAGATGGGTGGAACAGCTCTCCGCTTCGGAACCATAGCAGTTCTCTCTGAATCATGCAGATGCAACAGCTCTGATGCACAGGAACTGGCACTGCTAAGAATTTTTTCTCTATGCCTTTTTTCTCTTTGGCAGCTCAACAGACAGAACCGAAGGTGCTAAAAGCCCAGATTCTGACACACTGATCAATTCCATCTTCCTCAATCTGCAAGTGGAAGTCGGGACCAGCCCTGGTCCTGCAGCAGCAGGGGTTCTGTCAGGGCTGGATTACTGGCGGGGAAATGAGGTAGCCAAATTGTCTCTTGACCTCTCTTGCAGAACCAGAGCAGATGGACCTGACCACATGGCCCTCAGTTCAGTCATCTGTAACCTCGGGGGCTTGACTGAGGGAGCTGTGGGAACGGAATCCAACCTTGACAGGGATTGCAACTTCTTGGGACCCTGCAGTCAGTTCACACTGGTAGCCACTGGGGCAGAGACTGACGTCTTAGACCTAGGATCTGAGGCCTGATCGGGTCCAGAGGGTCTAGTCTCAAAGGCTTTCTTTAGAAGAATAATCTGCAAACAAGTTTCCCTATCCTTACAGGCTCTGGGAGTAAAGGTCTGGCAGATCGAACACCCAGAAAGCAACTGTCCTTCTCCCAGGCACTTGAGGCACCAGCCTAAGTCATCAGATGCCAGGAAGACAGCCAGACAGGAAGTGCATTTCTTGAATCCTGGCTTCCTCTGTTTCTTCGGTTCCACCATAATCTGGAACTGCTAACTATTAATTCACTACCTATACTAAATGGGCTATTTCTAAGCAGAAAGAAACTCCAACTCCAAAGAGCAGTCACATCCATCCAAGTATGGAAGAAACTGAGGTGGTGAGGGAGCTCTGCCCCTTCATATGTGTCATGATGCTGAGGGGACACTGCTAGAAGTTCTACCATAAGGCACCACAAGGTGGTACGGTACCCATAAATGGGAATATGTAGAGCCACTCAAAGAACAGAAAATTAAGATAAAATACGTAACAAATCAATAATAAGCAGTATAAAGGAATACCCCACAACTGTACAGATGGAAATTTACAAGATAAAGTCACCATCAACCACTCAACCCCTATGGAGAATAAAATAGAAACTATCATCTTACCCTCTCTCAAGCAAACATTGGGTAAATCAGAGGGAACATCAACCATGCCTCGAAGGTCAATATACTGACTCCAGCAGTCCAACAATGGCAGTTATCTCCAGAGATCTTTCCATCAAGAACATTCCTCCCCTCAAGTGGTCCTGAGTTCAAATCTAGGAATTTGTCAGCAAGAACACCTCAGCTGATCATTGGCTGTCTCTTACTTTTCTTGATCTAGTCCATAATCAATACCATTGGAAGTAGGCAGTAGCATATGCAACATACGTGCACAGAATCAGTTTTGGATTTAAATCTTTAGATTATGGGATCTTTTTCCTTTTCAGTCTTTCTACCTGCTCTTCATTTAATACAATGTTCTGCTAAAGCAAAGGCCCAGAGTCCTACAGTGGACAAGCATTAAAGCAGTGGAAAGGAGATCGTATGGCGTGAATCCAAGGCGATTGCTGTGCTGTAATCATAAATCATACTATAATGATAAGTACATTTTCAAGCAAACCCTCACTGGCCTAGGTCACATGTCGTTCTGGAAGGAATGCTGTCATCTACCTATGAAGGCTTTGTTGATATATCATACTTCATACAATTTGCTGCCATCAAATTCAATTAGGGAAGCAATTCAAAAGCAGCTTTAGAAATGCAGGTCTACCACCTGAACTAACAGAGTGGCAACTCCAAATGCTTCCCTCCCCCACATGGGTTGGTTAAAGAATAACCCAAAAGATTAGTGAAAACAGGCTGGTGTTCTCAATGCTTCAGATAATGAAGTTACTTTTTAATTCAGTGCTGTGTGTTAAAGATTAAGAAAAAGTTAAACACTTATGACAGAGCTGGAGAGCAAAGTCTTCTGTTTATTCACAGAACAGCAAGGGCTACAGCAGTACTAGTTTTCCCACACCTCCCTGCAAATGTGCCCGAGCATTAACCTGAAGGTACCATCCTGAAGGGATAAAAGGGTTCATTAATCCATCCTCACATACATTCAAATCAATGACTACTGAAATAAGAAACAGGTCGATTTCACTCTATTCCTGCTTGGGAAAGCTCTGGAGCAGCAGTTCGGGTAGACGTTGAGGCTATTCACTGGGGAGAAGTCATCAAAACCTGAGGCTGGGAAAGGAGTGGAGAAGTGAATACACTCCCATTGTTTCAGAAACATATCTGAAGAGAGCAGGTGAAATATGCACATCCTGTGCAACAGCCATGAGGCTCTTCAGAGGTCTTTACACTTATCCAACCCTGCAGTATTGCCAGCTCTCATGATTTTATCATGAAAGTCAATATTTAGTGTTTTTCTTAAAGCTCCAGCTTCTAGAGTCAAATGATTACTGAGAATCTCAGCTTTCATTTAAAAAAAAAAAAGGGAGAAAAAATTCTAAGTACTAAGGAACTAGCCCTTACAGTTACAGAGACAAGCTTGAATATGTGAATCCCAAAAGCTCAAAAACCAAAAGGCAAATAAAAAAACAAACAAAATGCATCATTTTTAAAATCTCATTATTTTTATTCCAATAGCATTGGGGGTGGGGGGGAGGGGAAAGAAAGAGGGCTGACTTGTAACTTCTGAATCCTTGTCCTTGGCAATACTGAGACAGCTACTACTCAGTAGCTGGTATGAAAGATGGATCCCCTTAACAAGGGCCATTGATAGCATCCTGGTAGGAATCCCAGCAGCCAGAGGAGTGGATGTAAGAAGATTACAGATTTCTCATCTGGGCATTGCCCCTGGACATTAGGGCATCCACTACTTTCCATATCAGCCTCTGGCTAATAGTCTTCTAGCTGTTAGGGGTATCTTGTACACTTTCCAAGAAAGTAGTACCAATGAGTGGAGGTGTTTGAGTGTGTGTGTGATGAGTCTATATAGAAATTGAGACGTATGGTACTAAGAAAGAGTCAGTTTTACAAAGATTATGGGGAAGAAATGAAAGAAAAAAAAGGAGAGACAAAAAGATAGGGGAGGAATAAAAGAACACAATGTAAGGAAAGGAACTGACATAAGGGAGTGAAGGGAGAGAGCCAGAAACCAAGCCAGAAAAAGTTGCATCCTAATATACTATAGCCAAAATAAGACAGAAAATGTAGAGTGCAGCCAGGAAAGGGAAGGAGGTCCAACAAAAGGAAGAGAGAGGCACTAGCTAATAAGTGTCAGGTACATTTTTCAGGCCTTGACTATTATGATGGTACTTCTTGTGACATGGATACTTATCCACCATGATCTGAACTGAAAGCACCAAGTTCCTTTTACATAGACCACAAAGTTGATACCCTCTGATAGTTGTTTTCAGTTTACATAATTAGCACCTGTACAGAAATTCATTTCTTTCTTTTGGTAACAGATAATGTGCCATGGAAGGGGAAATTAGTTACCAATAATTCTGTTACATAGTCTACCATATCTCTATCATGCAATGGAAACTAGGCCTCACTTAACACATTACAGGTTCATCTACCAGAAGGAACAGCCATGTAATGTGTCCTAATGTAAAGATAATGAATCCCAAGTATTTTTTTAAAATAAGTAAATTTGAGTACAAATATGAAAAGTAAAAACACTAAATAACAATTATCAGTTACACTACACTATTCATTTTAACAAATCAGTCTCCCAACTCTGAGAGGTAGGGATATTAGGTGCCTTACCAAGTTATTTCCAGTTTTAGAGCAATTCCCTATATCTAAAACAAGGAATACTGGCAGAACTGGTAACTTCTCTAGAAACAAAATGACGTTTTAAAGCCAGAAAAACTCCAAATTCACCAGAAGGGCAACTGGTGTTTCTACATGCCCCCTATTACCTACAAAAACCGTTTTGGACAAACACCAGGCAGCTAAGAATCCATGGGTTTGCAGGACCTTTGCCATGCTTGACATAGGGGGTAACTATCTTGCGTGGCATGCTTCCCTCAAAACCTACTAGCTTTGAAGGTAGACTCAGTGCAGGAGTATTATTGCAACAAGCATGGGCAGCAGGAAACCCAAAAAGATGCATAGATCAAGCTCTCTATTGAGAAGCATCACAATTTCTCAGCAGGTTCCCAAGGTTTGAAAGCCATTTCCTCTCCCTGTCACATGGCCACAAAACCTTCCCCTGATGAGGGAAGGGTGCAGCAGCAACTCTGCGAAGTTCTCCTAATTGAGTTTTAGCAGTATTTCTTCTCCCACAGGCGGGGAACATTTAGCCCTTAGAATTTTTTACAATGTTTCCTAAATTCTTTGTGTAAGCATTACTCTCAATAGTGATCAAATTAAATGAATGACTCACAAAAAATCCATATCCTTTTGAGTAATATTAAAATTCAGTGACTTTTTATGATTATTATAATTCATTGCCTTATTATCTCTGTTTTGCTTTCTGAGAATGCTAGAACTCTAACAATTAAAAACAGACATGGAAATATACAGGTAAGTGACATTCTGCCCTTGCAAATTAATGGGAGATTTACAAGTCCCTGTAAATAACAGTTTTGCTGACATGCCATTCTCTTCTACTTGCCATCTGACAACACTAATTAAATTCATATCTTAAATTCATGACATTGCTAGCTACTAAAAATCAAGGACTGAATAGAGAAACTGGATTTATGCTTATTACCACAATCTATAACCCACTTAAAAACCCTCCCAAGCTCCCCCGACCACAGTGACTGGAGAGGTGTTAACAGGCAACTTCACCTTGAATGGTCCGTTGAAATATGTGTTAACGACTTTTGCTTGTATTTAGCTGTGACACACTGAGTACATTTCCCAGGGGTGAAGAAGAGTTCTGTGTAAGCGGGAAAGCTTGTCTCTTTCACCAACAGAAGTTGGTCCAGTAAAAGATATTACCTCACCCACCTTGTCTCTCTAATACTGAATAAAAGCAACTCTGGGACATCTTTAATTTGAACACTTGCAATTTTATAGGGAGTGTATTGTTCTTTGAAAAGCAGTATTCTATGGTTTTCATTGATTAGACTTGTATGTCCATTTGTGCCTGTTCACTCTAATCCCTCACCCCCCATCCCCATGTGCCAAGTCCCTTTTAGGTATCACATTTTGCACTGAACAATCTACGTTAACATAGCGTGCTTGTGGACGTAAAAGAAGGGTTTTGAAGAACTTTGACCTTGGCATACATTAAAAATGCTGAACACAGGGTAAACATTGCATTCCTTGGGAGGGAACTAAAATCTGTTAGTCAACCAAAGCAAAGTAACAGCTCCAAGGAGTACAACCAAAAAGTTAGAGAAAATTAATTACCCACCTGCAGCCTAATCTTGCAATCTAACCAGAGAACAATGAAAGAGTTTGACAAAATAAATATGTTTCATCTTTTGGCATCTGGGTCTTCTGATGTTTAATTAAAAGAAAAGGATGTATCCTAGCGGCTATGTTCTGCTCTTAATGCTAGATCGCTGCTTAGATACTAAAGCAACAGGCACATTGAAAATGCAGATACATAAATGTAAGTAACATGAATGCAAATGGGAGCTATGCAAATATATTGAAATAAAATATATCCATTGTGCTCAGGTAAATGACATCCCACTACCATGAATCTCAAAATAAATTTTATTTAAATACATTAACCCAAATAAAGGACAAGAAACCCAGACTGAAACACTTCACATGGAGACAAAACTTGACTTACTGGAAAATACCTTTGCATTAGGCAAGTTGGTTCTTGTGCCATCATGATACACTATTCTGGGGAGAGGAAATACCTACACTTAGCATTAGTGCTACAGCAAAAGTAGCAGTGGTATTAAACCCTGAGATGAGAAATCACAATATAGGTTAGCAGCCATCTAGCTCAATATTTAATTGGGTAGGACAGCAGATACTTTTTTACCTGATGGGTTCAGCATGCTTAGGGGTGGTACACATCCTACCTCCTCTTTTGTTTGCAGTGTGTGAGAGACAAAACTGTTACAGAACCGTTTGGGGGAATCTATTTGTGCTACAGCATTCAAGGAAAGGGGACTGTAACAATTCACTTAAACAGTTTTAGAGCCATTTTATCCCACCCACATTACACACAAATGTGTCAGAAGACAGCTGACCTTACTATGTTCTGGTAAAGTTACACCTGAAGGGCCAGATCTAGGAGCACCAGAGCACAGAGTTTAATGCCCTGACATATCATCCTTGGACATGAGTATTGCACCTCAACAGCTGGGCAGGAAATGATTTTCCCATCCAGAAAGAGTTTTCTATTTCGAAACATCCCCCGCCCCCTCGAACTGGGACAAAAAGTTGAAATCTCAAAGATTTTCACAAACCAATGATTAAAAAAAAAAATCTGATTGGGTCAATTAAAACATTATGTTTCAGTTTTCACCTTTTTTATTGTAACTTTTTTTTAGTATAAATTAAAATTTCAAAGCAAGATTTTCCAAAGCAAAAAACAAAACTTTTAATTTCAAAAATGCCATAAAGGGACATTTCGACACATTCGAAACTTTTTCCCAAATATTTTTTCAAATCAGGGAGATCTGTGGAAACTGTCCTTTTCCTACAGTTTCAGTTTCAACAAATCTGTATTTTTCCAATGGAAAAATGTGTCACTTAAAAATTCCCATCCAGCTCTAGCTGTACCCCAGGACAGAGGAAAATGAAGCTATTGCCCAAGCGTATTCACAGAGTATCACTTTGAAATAACACACACTATCCCACTGTTCCAGCTTACAAAAAAAGGTGAAATAAAAGCAGATGTGAAGATCGAAGAGGTAGCAAATAAACATGGGGATGAAAAAAGAGAAAGGAGCAAAATAAGGATCAACAATAGATTAACAGTGGGATTGACTTTTTCCCCTCAATAAAATTAGATATTTTGAAAACTTCTTCCTGTGTTACTTCCAGACTGGTTTTCAGGAAAATCACTGCCTAGAATTTGAAACCAACAATATAATTATGTTCCATGTTACCTTTCATTCAGTATTCAGTATTTCCTTATGTATAATTGCAACCTACTAGTGATGTTCTATCCATGCTTACAAATGCATACAAAATGTATTGTTAGACTTGTCAATAGAAATATTACAGTGAAGTTGAATAATGTTGTATATAGGATAAACCATAAAAGTTAAACAAATTTCTTAAATGTATATCATCAAAGCCCTTTTCAGTTTTAATAGTTTAATCTATTACAATGAAACATTTTAGTGAAGACTTAGCAAGTATAAAGCTACATAATGTGAAAAAATATCTCCAGTAAAACATGCAAATGTATGTGTTCTGTTTTTAATCATAGCTGCTAATTATCAGGCAACCTACTCTTCCAAAACCAGTAGAAGTTTAAGAATTCCTTCAAGTCTCTACAATGGCCTCGAGAATACTTTCAGCGCTTTCCAAGGGCTTGTCTTTACAGTGCTGGCAAAGTGCACTAAAGGTGTGCTCTAACATGTGGTAGTCCAACTGCCCTGTGTACATTTAGCTCTAAAAGGTACCTCATTTGCATTAACGTACTCCTAGTTCAGGACTACATTAAAGGGAACTAGGTAGCTTTTAGAGCAGTGATACTAAGAACTCAGTGGTTCAGGAGCCAAATTAGCGATCAACACTACCCAAAAGAGGCACAGTAGTGTGAATTCATTGTTTCCTTTACTATGGTACGAGATATTCTTATTTAAACAGTAAATATATATTCTCGCAGCAAAATGTCTAACCAAGTATTATTATTTTTTCAATTGGTTAATAACATAATAAAAGCATCCTGATTGGTTAATAATTAAATCACACAATGTTTTAATATCATGTGCTGCAAAGAGCTGCAAGAGACACATTGAAGGGCCACTGTGGCTCACAAGACTCAGTCTGAGTATCAGTGTTTTAGACAGCAGGGTCTACCCGGGGCAGTTAGAGCATTTTACAGATCACAACCTTGTGGTACATTTTGCTGCACCGTGTAGACAAGCCCTAACTTTATTCTGTGTTTACCATGCTATAAATAAAGTAAAATGGTTGTTTTTAAGACGCCTGTTATTCTAGTCTCCCCTGTTTGGATTGGTAATATTTTGGCAGTAAGGTTTTGTTTATTATCAGACCTACACAGTATGTTTGAAATACTAGTCTCATTCAGCAATTTGTTTTAGCAGCACTTCTAATTAGTAGCATAGTCTTTTAATACTATACTTCTGGTATGGTGCTTTGAAAGTCCAAATGATCTAATGCAGCATTTCAACAATGTTAAGAACATAAAATTCATTATTAAAAGGTGCTATACATTTACAAAGTAGTATCCATATTCATGACCCAATCTAATTTGTTGAGAAAATTTAAAACATTAAAAATGCCTCAGATTTCTACACCAATGATTCTCATACTGTGATCCACAGAAATTCATAATGATGAAGAATCCATCACTCTTCAGTAAGGATGCTGAGCCCAGCTATTACTCTTAGGGCCAGTCTCTGATCACTGGTATAATGGCATATAGAAGGCTTTAGTTATGTTACTATATATTTATAAAAGCGCAACAGAGATTGGAATCTGGCCCTTAGGCTTTCTTGAGGTTTAAATAATAAAACAAGATAAAACAAGCACCTATCTGCGTCCTGTGTGACTACTTCAGATTTTGGGGGGGCACACCCAAGGCCCTCTGAGGCATAATATATATAGCCACCTTCTAACACAAAATTTCCTCGCTGCTTTCCCTTTGCTTAGGGGAAGAGGGACTTGTAATTTATTGCTGGTTTACTGCAGCAGCAAATCACAACCCTACCACAACAGCTAACTTGGCCAGTGTTGGGAAGACGGAGCAAGCTAAGGTTCCACCAGATTCCTGCCCTTCCCCACCCATTTGTTCTGGGTATGGGGAGTGCTGAGTGCACAGGGGAGTAAGATAGATGGTTTTATACCCCAGTGTGGCTTTGCAGGGATTTGAATATCAGTACAGAGACCTTGAACTCGACTCTATATTATATGGGGAGCATGATGGTAACATGTTCACAATGACCCAGGTTAATAACCAGACAGGTTTTGTACCAGTTAAAGATTTTCAATGGTATATGGCTTCATTTCTATCTCTAATGAGTTGCAACAATCAAACCCAGAGGTCATAAATGTGTAGATCACTAGGGATAGACACCAAGCACAGGATCTTAGCAAAGAGCATCCAATAGCAAATAGCAGTAGACAAACCCCCACTTCAATCTGTGGCTGGCAAGAAGATTATGATCCAGCCTGTCAGACTCTTTGCTAAGATCCTGTGCTTGGTGTCCTATGACACTGGCTCTCAACTATGACTATGTACCCCTTTCAGGAGTCTGATTTGTCTTATGTACCCTCAAGTTTCACCTCACTTAAAAACTACTTGCTTACAAAATCAGACCTAAAAATACAAAAACGTCACAGCACACTATTACTAAAAAATTGCTCTCTCATTTTTACCATATAATTGTAAAACAAATCAATTGGAATATAAATATTGTACTTACATTTCAGTGTACAGTATATAGAGCAGTATAAACAACTCATAGTCTGTCTGAAATTTTAGTTTGTACTGACTTCACTAGTGGGTTTTTTATAGCCTGTTGTAAAACTAGGCAAATATCTAGATGAGTTGATGTACCCCCCTGGAAGACCACTGCATATCCCTGGTTGAGAACCACTATCCAATGATATTCTGCCAATGATATTCTGTTTGAAATAAGCTAATTCTTTGTAATGGAATGCGTTGTGTTTGCGGTAAATGACAAAAGTCTGTATGTAGCAATCATCCAGAGCCTTCAAGGGCTTGCACATTTTTGCCTGGATAGGTCCCGCAGATGAGAATATCAGATATGCAGAAATTTAGTATTTGTAATGAAAAGTGATAATTAAATAGAATTCAGCTGTAGCTGCAATTTCAATGCACCTAACAATTGTGTCAATGCTTAGCAAGAGGTTACAGTTAAGTCAGGACAATTAAACATTTGAATAAGACAGATTTTACTCTTAGTTATACCATGCTGGGGTGAGGCTCCCAATGAAATGAATCAAAATGAATCAGACATACATATCACAGGGAAAAATATGTCCCATTATGTTGAAACATGGTATCAAACACTGTAGTATGCGTATGACATATACTTGGGAAGGGAAAACATCATTCAGAATATATTGCAATATTTCCTACTTTTCTAATATGAAAAATAGACATTCACTATAACACATAAAAATAGATGAATATTTCTTTTCATTGCTTATATTTAAATAACATAGGGAATTACAATACCACACTCTGGTTATGAGATTTCACAGTCTAACGTGCATAAAAACCATGAAGCATGCTGTATCCAACCTCCCACTATATCTTATTATTTAAATAACCATATCTCTGTTACTTTATTTCCAATTGCACAGCTCCCAACGTATGTTCTTCAAGCAATAACCTCACACTTTCCTTCAATTCCTTTCCTTTATTAACAGTGTATAATCAGTATTAAAGACTAATTTTGCAAAGCATGTATAGACCAGACATTGACCAGATACATACATATATATACACACACACACAATTTTGTAAATATTTGGAAATCAGATGAAATGTTACAGTGAATTCTTTAGGTTTTCTTGCAGTAAACTGTGAGATACATATCTTCATTTTGCCCCTCAATCCAAAACTAAGGTTGTTTTCCAAGATTTAATCCATGCTTGCAAGAAAATCAGCTATTTTAAAAATCAGAACACGTTCGGCATAGCCTTCTTTCACAGATCAGATTTCAAGTTTCTCTGCAACAAATCTGAAGTACAAGCTTCTAGTGTTCCCATTTTTGCCAAGTTTATCATACTGACATGAAATATGTTTTTTACAGTTTTAGAAATTTAAGTCCCAATATTTGTATTAGCATAAATGTTTAGGGTAAACTTAGTTTAAAAACACTAAACAGTGAATCCATTACATTTTAGCTCTCTATATACCAGGAAATAAAAGGGACAGCCGACAAACTTGCAACATACCACTTCTATATCAAAGAGAATAATTGTGTTTTTACAAATACTGGGGAGCAAGCTATTTATGACAATTTTTCCTTATTAACAAAAAGTGTAACAAAAGAAAGACATTATAGATGTTCAGCACAGTGCATGTTTTTATCAAAATAAGCCCTGAGTCATACAAATCCTCATGCACATGCTTCAAGTAAAACGTGCATATGGGTTTGCAGGATCCCTCTTCAGAATGCAAAAAATTAGAGTTATCATTTCAGATTTCCCATTCCAGGCAAAGTTTCCTGCAAACCTAAATCACATCTTAAATCCCCTTAGGTACAAACTTTCATTTCATCTTTTGCATTATAAAGAAAATTCAAACACTGGGCCAAATTCTTGCTTGCTTCACAGATATGCATAAATATGCCAGCAACACACACACACACACACACACACACACACACACACACACACACACACACACACACATTTTGTTAACTGCAGTGTAATGTGGAGAATGGTTGCCCCAAGCCTGGTACCTATAAAAACCAGTGGATAGACCATCCTCAACTGGACCCACATGGGGAAGCTACAAGGCATAGGGAAAGAATCAAACAGTAGACCATATGTTTTTGCTTTTCAGTTTGCTTTTCTTTTGCACAAGTACACTCCCTTTCTGCTGGCTCTTCCAGCGGCTACCAGCTTCTCCCCTTCCTTATCTGTTGCCCCTCTGGCCCCATCTCTTATCCTTTCCTCTTATGAAGCAGAAAGAGTGACAAGTGAATATCTTTAACTCTAAAAGGAATCTGCCAAATGCAACCACATAATCTTTAAAGAGAAAAACAGACACTATCCATTTATCGTTTATAGGGTAGCACAGCTGGGCTAGGGATCTTTCTTCACCAAAGTAAGAGCTTTGCCAGAAAAGAAGCAGAATTACTTTAAGCCAGGTGAAAATTCCAAATACTGCCCACAGTCTCCCCTCCAACCTTTCAATTGATCTAAATCCCTGTCACTGGGGATTGCATAATGTAATCCGGGGCAGAATTTGGTCCTTATACTCCAAAGACAACTCAGTTTCTATTAAGTTGGGGCCTACCATAGACAACTCTTATTTTTAAAATAGCCAGACACAGAACAGAAGAAGGCTACAGCAGATTTGCCAAAAAAAAGTGATGATTACATAGAGTATCTATTGCTGATATCAACTAATATTTGGACATTGCAAGGACATGCTTCTGAAAAACAGCAAATATCAGCTTTGTTAAAAATATGGCCCAGGCTTCAGTATCACAACACTGTGGGGAGCAAAACACATCAGATCTCTCAAACACGTACTAGACTAGGCATTTTTAAAGCCTGTGTATTAAAGTTTAATTGGTAACTTTGACCTTGACTATCACTTTCAACAGAAATATCACAGTAGTGCTAGGATTTTCAGAGATTTATGATCCTGTGTTCTTGAAAAGATACTAGCACCACTGTAGTAATGCATGTCTGAAATAATTGATCTGTCTCTTACAAGTGTTGTTCTCTTGATTGCACATTGCTTTGAGAGATAGAAGCTGCTATCTGATGGAAACACTACCAGTCAACAGTACATTTAGAAAATGCAAAAAAGATGCCAGGATTCAACCCACAGACGTTCTTGTTTTAAAACAGGGGTAGGCAACCTATGGCACGTGTGCCGAAGGCGGCACGCGAGCTGACTTTCAGTGGCACTCATGCTGCCCGGGTCCTGGCCACCGGTCCAGGGGGCTCTGCATTTTAATTTAATTTTAAATGAAGCTTCTTAAACGTTTTAAAAACCTTATTTACTTTACATATAACAATAGTTTAGTTATATATTATAGACTTATAGAAAGAGACCTTCTAAAAACGTTAAAATGTATGACTGGCACGCGAAACCTTAAATTAGCGTGAATAAATGAAGACTCGGCACACCACTTCTGAAAGGTTGCCGACCCCTGTTTTAAAATGTTAACTCGACCAAATTATTGCAGGAGCCTCCAAGACTGTGTGCTAGAAGGATACAAATAAGATAGAGATTGCCTTGCCATTATGCCATTAATTTGAAAATTGCCACATTGCTTATACAGAAGAATGTGATCAATATGTAGTTTTCAGCTATGTTTTGTTAGCTCTTATTTCAAATATATGTAATAGCAGAATCAATTTTGCAGAAGTATGAAGATTCAAGACCAACATTTTCAACCAGGGGACATAAACTTAGGTACCTAAAAAATAGTAGAATGATTTTCAGAGGTCCTGAACTTCCACTGGCTTCCAAAAAACAATTGAGGACCAGAGTCTGCCATCAATACTAACGTTGAATGGACTTCAACCTCCAGAATAAGTTATTCGGAGAATCTGGGCCTTAATAATTTAGGCCCTGATTCAGGAAAGCACTTAAGCATGTGCTTAAATCCCATTGCTTCAATGGCATTTAAACACAGGCTTACGCCACCTTCCTGAATAAGGGATCTCAATAATTACTGACGTCAATGGGAGCTGAAAATGCTCAAGTTACTTGTATTTAAGTGCCTACACAGGGACTTGAGCACCTAACAGTAGACAGCAAAGTTTAAAAATTAGGGCCTAAATGAGAGCTCACACACACGAACAATACGCTTAATACATCAGTTTGTATAATTGAATGAGTAAATAGGCAATAGCCCCACTAGGCCAATGGCTTGTTACTCTTTATGCTGCCCCTTCTGACAGCAGTACACATTAAAAGTTAAACTTATTTTTAAATGGCTTCAAGTTTCCTTGAGTAAAAAGGCATAAAGGCTGACCTAAGTGCAGAGTGAAGCAAGTTTTGTCTAGAGGCAACAAAGCAACTGTAAGCCTTCTAAAACATCTCATAATCTGACATGAGTAAGAAGGGTGTGGATTGTTTCAACATTTAGAACCTGTGCAGCTGAACATTTGGAACGATGGCAGCCTAACCACCACACTTACTCCTCAGCAAACACACAGCTTTACCAGGTTTTGAGATGGTGCAAGGCTGCTAGCCCATTTAGTGTTCTACTCAAATTGTTCTCAGGTATCTACATTCAGAAACATTTAAAATAACTTAGTTTTATTCAGAACAACTATCACCATATGCATAACAAATCTCCAGTAATTAAACTGTGAAAAGAAACATACAAAAGACAAAAGCATAATTACTGTAAAAAATTTCAGTGTTAAATAGAAGAACTATTGAATATTCTATTCAGACAAATAATTGGTCTCCAGAGGAGATGCTCATCCAGTTAGTACATAGTTTGTAATTAAACCCTTAATTTTCTTAAGAGCCAGTGTCCATGATTCTATAACAAACTATAATGAGAAATCTAACAACTATAGTGGGAAATACAGCCTTTACGAAGGTGTATATAAAATTACAGACTATTTATGGCTTTTTTGGAGAGCAGCTAAAGTCCAGTCCAGCAAGGTACAGATAAATCCCAAGGCAGGTTGAAAGCACCGAGAACTTTGCAGGATCAGAAACTAAGGTTTATACGCAGCTGCCTGTTTTTAACAGCAAAGTACACAAGGGTGGAGAAACTGCTAACCAAAAGCCCAGAGGCTTTTCAATGTGCAAACAAAGCTGAACAAGCACTGCTTATAAACATGCATGTAAAAAAACCTGGAGTTCAGTCAGTTATATGACCATACCTTTGAAAACACAGCCAAGCCATTGATTTAGACCTGCAAGAATTTAGGTTCCCAACAGAAAAATAAGCAATGTGTTCTCAACGCTGCGTGCAGTGTAATGCTGATCATGATACAGCATAATGTTATAGTTGAAGCTTTCTTTTGCCTTTTTTATTCAAAAGGGTAATTAATAAAAGATATAAAACAAACCTGAGTCCATCTGTCTAGAGTTTCTTCGAATTCCATTAGTTCTTTTCTGCAAAGCAAAAATACAAGTCAAGGACATGTATAAACCGGTTTTAATTTCTAAGTACAGTAGAACCTCAGAGTTAAAAACATCAGAGTTACGAACTGACCAGTCAACCACACACCTCATTTGGAATCAGAAATATACAAACAGGGAGCAGCAGAGACAAAAAAAAAAGGGGGGGGGAAATTCAGTACAGTGCTGTGTTAAACATAACTACTAAAAAAATTAAGGGAATGCAGCATTTTTCTTCTGCATAGTAAAGTTTCAAAGTTGTATTAAGTAAATGTTCAGTTGTAAACTTTTGAAAGAACTATAACATTTTGTTCAGAGTTACGAACAACTTCCATTCCCAAGGTGTTCGTAACTCTCAACTAAACTAGTGTTTGTAGTCTATTAGGCAAAGCTAATTTTTAAAAAGTTCTCTTCCATCATACAGTGGGGTTAATACAGAAATATCATGCGTTAATATTTATTGTTGGGGTGCAAGTGACACAAAAGGTTCATGTGTTAGCCTGTCACCTCTTGACATCTGGGTTGAAACTCTGCTGAGATCACATGTGAAAATGATTGTAATAACTCAACCTATTTTATAGTGGAAAAATACACCACACAGTTTGGCATTGTCTGCCTCAGGGAAGGTCCAGGACTAGAACAGCAGCAAGAATGCATGTGAATGAAGTTGCAATTCCAATAGGGTGGGATCCTTACACTGTTCTTGCTTTGTACTTAAGCTCCTTATAGTTAACAATGCCTGTCCCATCTCTCAAATGAGTATTTAATTTTTTAAAAAACATGAAGTAGTAAACTTTTATTCTATTTTTTTAAGTTTAGTTTAGGCAAACTGGAGCTATATGAAATCCCAAGTACACTGTACAAACATGATGGTTTATTATTTGGCAAGTGCTGATTTGTACAATTGCACAGACCTCTGCGTTTAAATAGGCCCCGAGGAACTTCAGTGCATAATAAGGTATATCTGTACGTTAGTCATCTCCTCCTGCTACTTGTTTTAATTAGTAGCTTGCATGAGGGCTCATACAAATCACAATGTTTTACTCAAGCCAAGCAGAGCAAAAACAAAGGGTGCAATCAGGTTTTTTTTTAAATTGAGACTGTATTGTTTATTCACACTGACACAGAGAGGAGAGGAGCCATAAGCTTGGGGTGAGGGGAAAGCTGGGAAAGCTGAGGGGAAGTTATTGTGGTTGGTTGCAAAATGTTTCCATGGCTTAACTGGAAAAAAAAATGTGATAATTTATCAATGTAACAATAAAATTACATACACTAAAGGAAAGAAGAGGGCATAAAAATATTCAAGGAAGTAAATGTTGGGAGGGTGTGAAAATATAATGAATGCTTCATCTTATATTATTATCATCAGTAGATCGTCACATTTTCTGTAACATAAATCCATCTTTTCTTAAAAACCTGATTTCATATACACTAAATCCCCTTTACACCACTCTGGCAACATAAAGGGACCTTAAAGACATATTAAATACATTTAAGGCCCGTTTATACTGCCAGAACCATTTAAAGGGGCCATGGCACAAATGAGAATAAGGCTCCAATTTTACATTCTACATAAAATCAAGGTACAGAAACCTCATCAGGAGAAGGGATTTTTTCTTACAAAAATCTCAAGAATCAAGTTAGAGGAAGAGGCATGCAAAGAGAAGGAATAAAACAGAATTAGGATAAATATTATCTCATCCAGCCACATATGTTCATCATTGGTAGTTTTACTCACTTCTGGCAACCTTGTCCATAACATACCATAAGCAATCTGTTTATAGATTCTTCAATACTGTATGCCATGTGTAATGATCAACAGACTTTTAAGCAAACAAACCATGCTATAATTTTGGTGTTTAAGATGTTCATGTTTAACAGTTTACAGCGAGATTTAAAATGTAAATCAAACAAACAGCACATGGCAGAAGGTAAGGTAAGCAAGCTGCTGGTGAGGATTCTATTAAAATGAGCACATGCAACAGACATTTTAAAGTGAGCTTATAGCACTGGCAACTGAGGTCTACTTAACCATAAAACATGTATAAACGCATGCCAACCACTCCTCCCTCCTCCCCTCAGAGTTCTGGCAATGTTTTTTTATCCTTATTATGTGTGATCCCCTCAAGGAAAACCGAGTAGTTCTATACCCATTAAATCCTGCCCCCTCCCATAAACCTATCAAAATAGGGCAAACTAATGTCAACTATAAGAGTTGTTTTATGATATGGACACCTGCCCACTAGGGGCTGAGCTGAACTGAATTCACCATCTCATTACATATAGGCCACTGAACACTTATCACAAGGTAATAGTTCATGGTCAATAATGACCTGTGCCAGATCTTAACATTTAATGGGGCCACACAGGTGAAAGATTCCACATCTATTTACCAGTCACCTCAACCATCCGGGCCCCCTAACATTGCACTTTAATTATCCAAAGCGCTAGGTTTTCTAAGCTATATGTGACAGAAATGTATATCCTCCATGAAATTCTCCACAAGTCAAGGGAGTAAAAAAACCTGTTACCTGCCCAGTATAGAGGGCTTATATTTTCAGTCCTAGATTTCCTTTTACAATTCATTTAGCCACTAGATCATGCAACATTAACATTACTAAAGATGACGGACCTGTATATAACACTTCTGTTCAGGTAAGTGGTGTAAAACAAAACCAATTGTCAGTGGAGTTCTATTAATTCCTCTAATAGGTTTTAAGGAAATTTAAACAGGTCTCTTAACATATGAATTTCCAAATAGCAATTCGACAGTGGAAACTTGCTAAAAATGTGCACTATCCTAGGAGCAGGCTGAGAATACACAGTCTTAATTATGTAACATTTATTAGCAGTCAGCATTAATCTGCCATTATATTTTTATAACAGTAATAGTTTTCTTTTGATTTGCATTGCCAACCTGAGTCATGGCAGGACAGCATGCAAGTAGAGACAATCACAAAACTGAATAGGTAAAATTATCATCATTAGTATATGGTGCTCATAACCGTACTGCCAGCTTACAGAATGAATTTACATCCACTGATCTAAAATGGATGCTGGAAACGCAATGTAGTGTCCTGGGTTTAAAACATAGTCTGTATTTTGTCAAAGTTAGTGGGAATTTGCTGATTTAAAATTTGCTGAAATTTACCTAAGGATAGTTTTATCTCTGTTGCCAAATTTGGCCTAGAAGCGCTAGAGAACTGTGATCACTGATATTCTGAGTTAAATTAACAACATTGTTTTACTTTCCCCCTATAATTTAAGAAAACCTACATTCTTCCCGTATCCTAAACACTGAAAAATCTCAATGAAAATTAGGTTAATCCCCTGCAATTTAATACAGATATATCTAATTGTTAGTGCATATACATAGAGTCACTTCTACTGCTAGAGTTTGCATAACTCTAAATAAATGTAAGTTAGCTGCAGAAAAATACATTATTTATTGCACTGGCACAGCCATATGCAGTAAATGAACAATTTGTAAGCCATCAACAAAATAAATATCGCATAAAAATTGAAAATGAATCCTTACCTCATGTTTCAGGGTTCCGTGTTCTGAAACAAAAGTAAAAATGGGCATTATCAGTGCCTGTCAATTTGTTCTTCTATATAGTAATCTCTGTCTGTGCTGCGCTGCATGAGAACACACTACTGCTTTGTTTTGCTAACTGATACCTGTAATATGGTCCGACAGCCCTGGAGCTGAGATAGTTATTGTTTTGCAAACTGTGTTCTTAGAGCTGATTGGCTCTTGTCAGGTAACACTGAACTAACGCTATAAATGGCCTGTTTCTGAGTTATGCTGAACTTTCCAACAGTTGTATGCCAAACAATCAAATCATTTAAATCTTTAGAAATGGTTCTACTGAGTTTAAAAAACACTATGTAACCGCATACACCTTTTGGGAAATTCTATAGTTAAGATTTCTATTGCAACTGTAATTTAAACTTCCTCTAATCCCTTTGCACCTAATAATATTCTATATTGCTGTATAATCAGTTCAATGTTTTGCCTACTGGTTGTGGCGGGAACCTTAGCTTTGAAGTTTCCTGAGATTCATGTACTTAAATTCTCAAGTAGCACTGCACTAACATACTGTAGGAGGGGTTTTTTTTGCAATGAGTTTTCTTGTTTTCTTTTAGTGAAAAAAAAAAAGCAGCATGAGAAAAGGATAAAGAAAGGTACTCTTGTGGGTTATCAGAATGGCTGCATCAGTGTGTTAAAGCTGTGTGCATACAGAGCACCACACATATCTATGAACCCAGCAAGGGTTTGGGGAATTGGGGAGGAGATTATGGAGTGTGTGATCTGATCAGCATACTTTCTAATAAACACATCACTGCACCCTAGATTTTATTTTACTGCCTTATCACACAGCTGTGTTTATTTCTATGTGGCATTCTCCAGGCCCACTCCTGATGTCTGGTAAGGAAAATTATGTATTGCACATGTCCAGTGTTTAGTTTACAACCACAGACAATTTCCAAACTTTTTCAAACATTGGTGTGACAATCAGGGTCCAGATACCTCAGGGGGTCTGAACCCCAAAGAATAAGCAATTGAATCAACTGACGGTATACAATATTATTGTACTATAAAAGTGTACTGAATAAGATGTCATAAAAACTGGTGATAAATTGGTCGTGGATATTACTGCATGATCTATGTATGGGTTGTGTATAAAGAATTATGTATGTGTCCTGGCAATATGTTCTTAAAATGTATTTTAGAAACAGTGCATAAATCAAACCTGCCCTAGACAGACAAATGTGGATTTATCTGTCTGACTGGCTTGATTACAGGCAGAGGATTATGAAAGTATATTTACATATAGGGTAAACAAAGCAATCAAGAAAAAAAAACAGGAGTACTTGTGGCACCTTAGAGACTAACAAATTTATTTGAGCATAAGCTTTCGTGGGCTACAGCCCACTTCTTCAGATGCATAGAATGGAACATATAGTAAGGAGATATATATACATACAGAACATGAAAAGGTGGAAATAACCATATCAACTCTAAGAGGCTAATTAATTAAGATGAGCTATAATCAAGCAATCAAGCTAACTAGCAACAGAGGGGGAACAGAGTCAATACCCCCATGAAGTCTTCTGGCTTTTGAGGCAAAGACACTGGACTTTGCAAAACAGAAGGGGAGCAAAAAGACATTCTAGTTGTCCCTCACTTAGGGAACACAGTGGTTTATGGTTCTGAGTGTCCTCAGGAGAGCATCCCAGTGGCAAAACACGCATTTCTTACCAAGGACCATATACTGAATGAGCCAAATATGAAGCTCTAAATCTAAACATTTTGATTTGCTAAAGCTAAAAAATGCATCCAAAATGGTTCTTATTATACGAAACAAACCTCTTGGTTACTAACATTTTATTTAAAGATAAACACACTTGTTGACAATAAGAATATGAACCAAGAAATCTCAGCAGGAGACTGGAAGGACAGAATGCTACCAAGTAGGAGCAGTATAATTTTCCCCTCATGGATGGAATGCCAGGGAAAAATCATTTTGTCACACTAAGGGAATTTTTTTAAAAAAAGGTTGTAAAGATTTTTTTTCAGCCTTCCCAAAAATATTCATTCATCTTTGTGTTGTAAAAGAGCAGGGAGAGAGGGGGAAGCAAAGGAATAGTTTTGAGGAGATTATTAAGGCTTAGATTTTCAAAGGATCCCAAGGGAGTTAAGTATTCAAATCCCACTGAAATTCAATAGGATTTAGGCACTTAACTCTCTTGGACTCCTTTGAAAATGCCAACCTATGGTAAGGGCACGAGGGTAAGAATGAAATTACCTTTTTGGCCTTTACTCCTGTATAGTATCACTATATATTACAATCACTATGTATTACAATCTTTATAAAAGTTCATTCCCAATCATCAGTTCTGTTAGTGTTTTATCTTCAGTCCCCATATGTCTCAAATATTAGAGTGCACTGGGTGCCTCTCTGTCCTGGTGTGGGAGAGTTTATAGGAGGAGACTTGGGCTTTATGGATGACACATGAAAGTCCTGTGAACTATTTTGCTTTTGAGTGAAGAAAGCACCTTGTCTTAATAGCTGCTGTGGCTTATTGCTGCTTTTTTATTAATATCATAAACACTAATCTTGGAGTGAGTTTCAAAGTTCACTAGGATAAAGTGAGTTCAGTATCCCAATGTTGTGATTTGATATAGAAAGAGAAGCTGAATGATTAACTTCTAATATTTGGTATTCAGAGAGATGCAAAAAACCAGTAACATAGAAAGGTTATAAATATCCCTGATAGCTACCTATGAGTTTTACTGAGAGAAGTATTTATGGTAATAGGTCACATTAGTGATATTTAGCGTTCAAAGTAAATACTATACTACTCCATTACCTCAAGCCAGCAGAGATTTTGTTGTTAAAGACTGAGGGCCAAATTCAAACTCAGCATAAGCAAATGCAACTCCACTGAAGTTGACAGTATTTCACCTATTTACTCCATGTCTGAATTAGACCTTAAAACTTTGCCAACCTTGACATACATTGAACTGTTATATGTGACATTTAACTCCGGAAGCCCCTTCAACATGTCTATAGACCACAGTGAAACTAACCACCTGATATCAATATTGCCAGAAAAGCCTTGTTTATCTGCAGCATATATACACAAATCTCGTTCATTATGGTGAGACGAAAACTGCTAAAGCAAAATCTATAGTCTCCAACAAAGTGAAATCATTACTACTTCAAGGTAGGAAAAACCTTACCTCTATTCAATTTCACTCTCCGTATATCTGGGAGACTTTGCATCAGATCCTTATGTGAATCAATTCCCCATGGGTTTCTGATTAGGAGTTCAAGAGTAGATTCCTTGCTTCATCTGCACAGAATTATTCATACTCATGTCCTACAATGCCATACCTATTAGGCAGAAGTTCTCTTTTTTCTGCCTCTAACATTTTCATTTCCATTCTTAGCATTTCCATAGTTTATCATCTTAGACTCATAGTTGTCTTTCAGCTTTATCTTGGAAGTTCACAGTAATCAGACTATGAACCCATATTACAATTTCAGGAAAAATGTCCAGGCTATCACCTTGCATGGTGACAAGTTTCAGAGTGGTAGCCTCCAGCTTTCATCCAGACAACACCACACAATCCATTGTCTACAGCCAAGCTCTAAGATACAACCGCATTTGCTCGAACCCCTCAGACAGAGACAAACACCTACAAGATCTCTATCAAGCATTCTTACAACTACAATACCCACCTGCTGAAGTGAAGAAACAGATTGACAGAGCCAGAAGAGTACCCAGAAGTCACCTACTACAGGACAGGCCCAACAAAGAAAGTAACAGAATGCCACTAGCTGTCACCTTCAGTCCCCAACTAAAATCTCTCCAGCACATCATCAAGGATCTACAACCTATCCTGAAGGACGATCCCTCACTCTCACAGATTTTGGGAGACAGGCCAATCCTTGCTTACAGACAGCCCCCAACCTGAAGCAAATACTCACCAGCAACCACACACCACACAACAAAAACACTAACCCAGGAACCTATCCTTGCAACAAAGCCCATTGACAACTCTGTCCACATATCTATTCAGGGGATACCATCATAGGACCTAATCACATCAGCCACACTATCAGAGGCTCGTTCACCTGCACATCTACCAATGTGATATATGCTATCATGTGCCAGCAATGCCCCTCTGCCATGTACATTGGCCAAACCGGACAGTCTCTACGCAAAAGAATAAATGGACACAAATCAGAGGTCGAGAATTAAAACATTCAAAAACCAGTCGGAGAACACTTCAACCTCTCTGGTCACTTGATTACAGACCTCAAAGTCGCAATATTCCAACAAAAAAACTTCAAAACCAGACTCCAATGAGAAACTGCAGAATTGGAATTAATTTGCAAACTTGACACCATTAAATTAGGCTTGAATAAAGACTGGGAGTGGATGGGTCATTACACAAAGTAAAACCTATTTCCCCATGCTAATTTTTCCCCTACTGTTACTCACACCTTCTTGTCAACTGTTTGAAATGGGCCATCCTGATTATCACTACAAAGGTTTTTTTTCTCCTGCTGATAATAGCCCACCTTAACTGATTACCCTCGTTATAGTTAGTACGTCAACACCCATTTTTTCATGTCCTCTGTGTATATATATCTTCCTACTGTATTTTCCACTGCATGCATCTGATGAAGTGGGTTTTAGCCCACAAAAGCTTATGCTCAAATAAATTTGTTAGTCTCTATGGTGCCACAAGTACTCCTCGTCCTTCAGGGTATCACCAATATCTTTTGACCAAGATCCTGACACGCTTCCACATTCTTTTTATCACATTTCTCCTGGATAATTGCAGTTAATAATTTGTGGATCTTCCTCTACTTCCCTTAAGTACTCACAGTTTGCACAGAATTGTGCCTCTAGACTCTTCAAAGGAACAATGATCTGTAGACGTTCTAGTCTAACGCTGAGAAAACTTCACCTGCCTTCAGTGAGGCAGCATGCTAACTTTAAAATATTTTGCAACCTACACAGTAGCAGAACTCCTAACAAGCATGATTCTTCATATCAGGAAAAATTATTGGTCCATATTATGGGACCCATAACCTCCACTCTTGTTCAGAAGGCCTTTGGAGAATTTCTTGAGTAAGGACAGTACCATTTGATTTGATAGAGATTTGGATTTTATTCTTCCTAACAAATTGTATTCTCTGACTTATTATTCAACTTCTAAAACATCTTTGAAGACTCATCTTTTTAGCACTGCATTTTCATAATCTCTACATAACACTATTTTTGTAAAGCATCCAAACCGGCAACAAAGCAAGACAAACCAGTTCCTACACTGCTGCTATATAAAATCGGGTCACAATGTCCACCAGCAGAATTTTTACATAAGAAAATTTTAATTTAAATATGGACTGGTTACAAACAGGAGAGTGTAGCCATTGAGGGTATGTCCACACTGCAAAAAAAAAAAAAAGCCCCACAGCAGCGAGTATCAAAGCCTGGGTCAACTGACTTGGGCTCATGGAATGTTTATCTTAGTTCGTCCGCTGTGGTGTTCATTACTCCGGGAAGATAGGCAGCCGATACCCAGATGTTGTTCGCAATGCACCAATTCCAGAGCTTCATAGCCTCTGCGCACAGCGAATGGGATCGAGCTCCTCCCTGCCTTTTTACATAAAACATGCATGCAATGTTGTCTGTCATTATGCGTACGTGATGATTCTTGATTAGTGGCAGGAAGTGACGGCACGCATTGTGAATAGCTCGAAGTTCTAGGACATTTATGTGCAGGGAGGTCTCGGTTGACGACCATAGCCCCTGTACTGTGTGGTGAGACATGTGTGCACCCCAGCCTGTCAGAGATGCATCGGTGGTCAGTATGAGGGATGGAGCCTGCTGAAGAAAGGGGACTCCAGAGCAGAGGTTGGAGTGAACTGTCCACCAGTGTAGAGAATCTTTGACTCGGACAGGTATGGAGAGAGTCTTGTTTAGAGAGTGCACATTCGGTCTGTAAACCGTGGCCAACCACGCTTGGAAGCACCTCATATACAGGCGTGCATTCTGGACAACAAAAGTGCACGAGGCCATGTGACCTAGTATTTGTAGGCAGTCTCGGACAGTCACCTGGGGATTGTTGCAAATTTTTGTGGCCAGTTGGCTTATGGAGTTGAAGCGGTCGGGTGGGAGAGATGCCAACCCCGTCCGGGAGTCGGGGTCTGCTCCTATGAACTCCAGGTGCTGGGTGGGGTGTAATGTGGATTTGTTTTTGTTTATTTGTAGGCCGAGAGATAGGAAACAATCGACGGTGAGCCGCGTGAACCAGAGAGCTTCGTCGAACGTTGAGGCTTTGAGGAGGCAATCGTCGAGGTAAGGAAATATTATGACCCCTTGTTTCCTGAGGTAGGCAGTGACTACGGCTAGGAGCTTGGAAAAGACACGGGGGGCTGTGGACAGTCCGAAGGGGAGAACCCTGTATTGAAAATGTGTCGAGTCGAGGGTAAATCAAAGGAAGCGTCTGTGGGCCGGATGTATAGTGACATGGAAATAGGCGTCTTGTAGGTCGAGGGCAGAAAACCAGTCGCCCTGCTCCAGTGCTGGGATTATGGTGGTGAGGGTAACCATCTTGAACTTTTGCTTTTTGACAAATTTGTTGAGCCGCCTGAGTCGAGGATTGGTCGCCATCCCCCATTTTTCTTTTCTGTTAAGAAATAATGGGAGTAAAAAGCCTTCCCTTTGTGTCGTTCTGGCACAATTTCTACTGCTCCCAGATGAAGGAGATGTTGCACTTCTTGGAGGAGTAGCTGCTCGTGAGAGGGGTCCCTGAAGAGGGACGGGGAGGGTGGGTGGGTGGGTGGGAGGCAAGGAGAGGAAGGGGATGGCGTATCCAATTGTAACTATCTCTATGACCCACTTGTCGGAGGTAATGTTCTTCCATTGATGGGAGAATGGTCGTAGGCGGTGTCCAAAGATAGGTGTGTTGGCTGAAGTGGGAACGCTGTTTTCTAAACCCTCGACCAAGGCTTCAAATCTGCCTATTAGTTGGAGGGGGTTGAGGCGCCCCTGCAGAATTGGGACGACGACGCTGGAATCTTGGTCTTTGACATTGTTGTTGTTGCTCCTGTGGTCTATGGGAATGTTGTGTAAATGCGGGATAGCGTGGACGTTGGTACGGTTGGTATCTATATTGCCGTCTTCTGGTCATAGGTGTCTGGAGACCTAAAGACCGGAGGGTTGCCCTTGAGTCCTTCATTGAATGAAGCACGTCGTTCGTGGTAGAAGCAAAAAGTTTGTCACCGTCAAAGGGAAGATCTTCAATGGTGCTCTGAACTTCTCGAGGAAAGAAAGAGGAGGAGAGCCATGAACCCCGTCGCATGACCACTGCTGTGGCGGTCGATCTTGCTGCAGTGTTGGCTACATCGAGGGCCGCTTGAAGAGCGGTACGTGATATGATTTGTCCCTCGGAAACCAGAGCTGTGAAGTGTTGTTTCTTCTGTTCTGGAATGTCATCAATAAAATCCATGAATTTATTATAGTTTTTGTGATAATATTTTGCAAGGACTGCAGTATAATTAGCTATACGAAATTGTAGGGTCGAGGATGCGTATACTTTACGACCAAAGAGGTCCAAGCGTTTACTGTCCTTGTTGGCTGGGATGGAACGGGAATACTGTTGTTTGGCCCTTTGGTTCGCGGCGTCTACTACCAATGAGTTGGTGCCGGGTGGGTAAAAAGGAATTCAGAACCCTTTGAAGGGATAAAGTACTTCCTGTCCGCTTGTTTACAGGTAGGTAGGCTTGTAGCTGGAGTCTGCCAGATGGACTTAGCGGGTTCTAAAAGGGTTACGTTGATTGGTAATGCCACCCTAGAGGAAGAAGAGGGCTGTAGGATGTCCGTTAGCTCATGCTGATGTTCAGTGACTTCCTCCAAGTTAATTCTCAAGTCACTGGCAACTCTTTTAAAGAGGTCTTGGAATTTTGCGTAGTCATCCGACGGTGTTGGACGAAGGGGAAGTAAGGCTTCTTCAGGCGTTACCTCCGGTTCTGCTGGAATAGGAGCAGGGCTAGGTTGATCCTGGAAGTGTGACTGTGCTGCCAGGTGTCTTGTGTCACTGGCAGATTCGTCAGGTGGTGGCGCTAGACCGGTATTGCGCCTGGTCGGATTGCCGTAGCGCACGTATTCTCGAGGGTACGATGCCCGTGGTGTCGAATATTGCCATGGTGGTGGGTAGGGCATAGGTGGTGTCATCCAGGGGTTCACCACCCCAGGGGGCAGGATCCTGAGAATAGGATGAGGTAGTTTTCTTATAACCTCTACTGACTGGGGTCTGGGAGTGGGAGTCTTGATATGGAGAAAAAACTTCCTGTGGATCAGTTTCCTCCTCACTGGAGGAAGACTGTTCAGATCCTGACTCAGGCATTGGAGGAAAACAAGCATTCATCAGGGGAGACTGCAGGATAGGTGATACCAAAAGATCTGCTGTCTGAGTAAATTGAAATGGTGAGGCTCCTGCGTGAGGTGAAAGCTGTGCAGGGGGAGGTTGCCGTGCGGGAACATTCCTCTGAGCAGGGGTTTTGCTTGTGATCTCCCTGTCAGCCTGCTCTGTGGTTGTCGGTGCCGCGGTCGGTGTCGGGCGGGCAACATCAGCCTGCAGGGGATCAGGCATGTTATGGAATGTCGGCACCGCGACGGACGCGGTGCCGAACGGTGCCATAAGAGAGGCAGGCAACTGAAAGCCTGGAGCCTCGGCACCGGAGCCTCGCGCCGCCGCCGCAGCCTCAGGCGGCTTTCGCGCGGTTCCTGAGGAACCCGGCTCATCAAAGTTGCTGAGGCGAGGAAACACAGGCAGGGAGACCGCTGATCTGCCTGAAGAAACCTTGTGCCTCATAACCTTCTTTGGTGAAGAAGGCTGTCCTTTCTTTGTAGATATTTTCAGTTTTTTTAGAGGCGGGGGGGCTGTGGCGGGCAGCGGAGCCGGATTCAGCGCCTGGGTCTGAAACTGACCCAATAGACTTTTGCAGGAGGAGCAGTTTAAGTCTGAGCTCCCTGTCCTTCCGTGCCCTGGAACTGAGTTTACTGCAGTGGGCACATTTTTGGGGAATGTGGGCTTCCCCCAAACATTTTATACACTTTGAGTGGCCATCTGATAGCGGGATAGCCTCCTTACACGTAGAACAGCGCTTGAAGCCTGTGGAGCCAGGCATAGCCGAAGCGGCTGCGGCTGACAGAAAAAAACTTTTTTTTTTTTTTGGTAACAGATAAAAGAGGTAATTAACTGCACTAACAAAGAACTGACAACAAACTAACTACTAGAAGGGTAATTGTAGCAAGAGTGAGGCATTTCCTAACGAGTCTGCTGAGCTCCATCTCAGGCCGGGGACGGTAGAGAAGGAACTGCGTACTATCACACATGCGTACTATCAACCTAGACTCACAGCGGGGGGCAGCCTCTGAGCATGCGTGGCCGCTATGAGTACTGCTGCAAAAAAATCTCCGAGCAAAGGCGCAGGGACGCACCAAAACCTGGAGTGGAGCACCCACAGGGACATCTCTCGAAGAAGAACAAAATGTTAAACTATATTAAAAAGGAGAGAGAAAATACTGAAATATTAGAATGCCAGTACATAAATTAATGACACACCCTCACCTGGACTATTGTTTTGAATTCTTGTCACCCCATCCCAAAAGGATATAGCAGAAATAGAAGACTGTAAAGAAGTCACATCCTGTTCCTTAGTGATCAGTTTTAAAACAAATTTTCTGATTCTTTGGTGGGGGGGGGGGGGGACTTTTGTTTTAACAAGTTTGTAGTTTGTATAGTAAGTACAGAAACATGGGAGCCTTCATATAGGCAAGGAAAGGACAAATGGTGAGAAAGAAAAGTGCACATAGACAGAAAAAATTAAACAATCAGAATAAACGAAAATAAATAAAGTAATATGCAATAATTACATAATCCAATTGCATCGAAGTGTGTTGAACAACCACTGATTCATGACAGAGTCATATGGTACTTCTATTTTTAAAAAATCAGGGTAAAACATTCTAAATAAAATCAAAAAGAACATACTGTATCTTTGGATGTTGTAAAATGAAAATGTATTCAGTTCATTAATTCATGAAGTAGCATGTGTGTGATTATTTTGCCTCCAGCAACTGAACAGCATTACTTCAGTGTATATTCAGGAGAATTGAGGAAAAATCGGAGAACCTGAGTTAACTAAACATTTATGACTATTATTGTTGATTTACATTGCACCATGTGTGTATATATAATACTTTTCAGACAAATTGAAATATGACGTCCCTTCCCTTAAGGTGCTTGTAATCTAATTAAGATAAAAATACGAGCAAAATGATAACAGGTGAAGGTGGGAGTGGGGAAGAAAGTGGAAATAGAGAAAGCTGTTCCCAGGGAGTATAGATTTCTACTGGCAAACAGATCCATATACGTTGTTTGTTTCAATTAGTTACATTCGATTGTTTTAAATATATTTTAAAATGATGATATAATTTAAAAATCTGACTTTGGCAGCTTATCCTTAAAAGGCTTTGTGGAAGAAGTATGTTTCTGAGAGAGATTTGAATGGAAAAAGCACGTGGATCATTTGGTACACAAGAAGTGAGAGACTGTTCTTAGGACAGCATGTAAGAAGACACAGGATTCAGGAAAACCTTCATGAAGACGCTAAATCCCATGTAAGCACCTACATAAATGCTCTCCTGATTAGGGATGCTTTCCTGAACTGGAGTTTACAGTGAAGAAGAAAACTAAAGGAGAGCAGTTTGGAAGGAGGCTTTTGCATAACAAAGTGGAAAGTTGGAAGAAATGAGAGCAGAGATGTAGGTAGAAGCAGGCTTGTGCAGAGCCTTGAAAGCAAAGGCCAGTGAAAGGTTGTATACAAGGAAATGATATGGTCCAAGCAGTGGAAGAGATTATTTTTGTAAACACATTTTGCATAGATTGCACTGCTCTACAGCCAAAATGCTTCTGAAATAAATGTAGTCAAACTTTACTAATTCTGGGTCACTGAGAACGAAAATGATGCTTTAAATTGTTGATTGGCTCTAGTTTTCAAGATATGCTATTGGGTCAGTATATACGACCCTTGACTTGGGAATGGCGGAGGATAAGTGAGTTATAAAGGGAAGGGATCTCAATTTAAACCAGAAATGACTAAAATACATCTTTGACTGGATCTATGAATAAATCTATGACTGGGTTTGGACAGTACTTGCTTTTTAGGCAAAACAATGAATGATGCAATCTGAAGCTGGTATTGCGTCATACATGATATGAATTGCATCATGTTATTCCTAGAAGTCATGGATGATGCAATCATAACAAAGCTTACATCACTCTGCTGAACAAATTGCCCTATATCAGCTCTAGAAATTATACAGTGTCGTGCTCTCTTATTTGTCAGTGTTTGATTTGGCAAAGGGACACATTTCTGTTTAGCCAAAGTGAGCAGAGATGCCTCGTACTTGTGTGAACAGTGCAGATAACTTCTGCTATGTTTGTGGTGAAGTGACTTTTGCATCACAAAAGCGCAGTATAACCACTATGGTTAAGAAAGCCTATCACCTTTATTTTGGCTGCAAAATTGGAGATCAGGACAAGAGGTGGGCCCCACACATATGCTGCAACACTTGTGCAACAAATCTTAGCCAGTGGTTGAACAGGAAAAGGAAATCTATGCCTTTTGCAGTGCCAATGATTTGGAGAGAGCCAACAGATCATACCAGCAATTGTTACTTCTGCATGGTGCCTCCAGTTGGGAAAGGTGTGTCAAAGAAGAAAAAGTGGACTGTGCATTATCCAAACATTCCATCAGCTATACGCCCAGTACCCCACGGAGAAGGACTGCCGGTTCCTGATGCACCAGAATCATTCTTACTTGAGTCAGACGAGGAAGAGGAAGAGGATGAAACTTCTGGTCCTGAACCATTAATGTCACAGGACCCACATTTTCTCCCATCCTCCTCCTCTGAACCACACCTCATAACACAAGGTGAACTGAATGACCTTGTCAGGGATTTGGAACTACCCAAGAGTAAGGCAGAGCTGTTGGGCTCCAGACTACAGCAGTAGAATCTCCTGGCAGGTGATGTTAGGGTTTCCATGTTCCGTGACTGTCAAAAGGATCTTGTCCCATTCTTCTTCATGGAAGGTGATCTTGTAGCCTGCAACAACATCGATGGTGTGATGGCAGCCCTCAACATCGTTCACGATCCAGATGAGTGGAGACTGTTCATTGATTCATCGAAGACGAGTCTTAAAGCTGTTTTACTGCATAATGGCAATGTTTTGCCATCAATTCCAGTTGGTCATGCAGTCCATATGAAGGAAACCTATGACAACATGAAACAACTTTTGAGGTGCATAAACTATGACCAACATCAGTGGCAGCTTTGTGGCAATTTGAAGATTGTTGCTCTCTTGCTTGGTCTGCAGACTGGATACACAAAGTACTGCTGTTTTCTCTGCGAATGGGATAGTCGTGCAAGAGATTCCCACTACATCAAGAAAGATTGGCCACTCCGACAGTCATTGGAGCCTGGGAGGAAAAGTGTTCAGCATCCACCACTTGTTGAATCAAGGAAGATTTTGTTACCACCCTTACACATCAAGCTGGGTCTGATGAAGAACTTTGTCAAGGCCATTGACAAAACACAAGCAGCTTTCAAGTACCTCCGTGGAAAATTTCCAAGCTTAAGTGAAGCTAAGATAAAGGAAGGTGTCTTTGTTGGTCCTCAGATTCGTGAACTTCTTCGAGATGATGCATTTGACCATGCACTGCGTGGCAAGGAAAAGACGGCATGGAAAGCCTTCCAGTTAGTGGCAATAAATTTTCTCGGAAACAAGGCAGACAACTACAGGTTGTTGGTGGAAAACCTCCTCAAGGCATACAAAAGCCTTGGTTGCAACATGTCACTAAAGATACATTTTTTGCACTCTCATCTAGATTTTTTTCCACCGAACTGCGGAGCAGTGAGCGACGAGCACGGCGAGCGATTTCACCAGGACATTGCAACAATGGAGAAACGCTATCAGGGCAAATGGAGCCCATCAATGCTTGCAGACTATTGCTGGACAGTGACAAGAGATGCTCCATTTAATGAATACAAGAGACAAGCCAAGAAGCACCAAGTAGACACTGAATAGGACTAAACTATGTACATAATAGTTTTTTGCCTTTTGTTTCATAATAAATTTTATTTATATAACCCTTTTGCTGATTTTTAAAGTGTTACATAAACAGGACAGGTGAAATATTATCATGTAAAGCAACCATAAACACATGAAAAGACCTAGGTTTACAATTTACGATTAAAACTCTACTATCTACACAATATACATAGACATCAAATGTAAAAACTTAAATATCTTAGAAACAGTAGCCAATCAGTTGTTTTAATTGTCATATTTGAATTCAGCACATCAAAATACATAATAAATAGCACATTTTATCTCTGAAGCAGACGACTTCTCAAAAATTGTAGACAAGTGTTGTAAGTAATGAAGTCAGAAAGCAGAAGAGATTACTGCAGCCTAAGTGAGAGATGGACAAGCAACAGAAAAGGTTTTAAGCAGTAAGACTGGAGAGCAAAGACCAGATTTAGAGAGGTATGAAAAAGAACTGGTCAGAAAAGTTTAAATGAAAAAAAAATTCCCAACAAAATATAGGGAAATTTTTATCAGCTAAAATTTTTCACGATTTCCCCCCCAATGTTTCAATGAGCTCTATGGATGTTTGGAAAATTCTGTCAAACATCTGTACATTTCCCAACATTATGATTTTTTTTTCAGAAGAAGTGACAGTATTTGCTGAGAGCCTGGATGGAGGGAAGAGTCAAATATGACACTAAAGTTACAAGCTTGGTTGACAGGGAGGGTAGCAGAATTACTGACAGCAACTGAGTAGGCAGAAAGAAGAAAGGGAAGGAAGAAAGATGAGGAATTAACATTTCTATCCAGTTCTAGACAACAAAAAGATGCTTAGACATTTGGTTACTATTTATTCAATACTCAAAGTATATTCACCAAAAAAATCCTAGTACACCTGTCCAATACTTTTAATATTGATATTTGATATACATGCCTGGTTTGTTAAATGTGTAATCAGAGATTTCACTCAATTTAATACAGTCGCTAGAAATGACATGTCATGGAAGGGGCATATGGAAAGGGGAGCAAGCAGGGGCATGCCCACCCCCCAATCAGCATGGGCACAGAACTCCTCCGGGGCCAGGAGAACGAGCTCCATCGGCCCCAGGGCAAACCAGCTCCTCCAGCCACGGGGGTGGGAGGGAAGCTTCTCCAGCCATGTGGGGCACAGAAAGTGCCCCTCCAAAAAGTGGCCAAATTTTTATTCCTGTGCATGCTCCTGCAACGTAAAGATGCTCACTCTGTAATAGGGTAACGGTGTTAAATAGGGATGACTATATTACTGTATCATGTTTCTCTAAAAGCAAAAGCTCACCGTTGTAATGATTATTGTTTTGTTTCTGATATTTATATGGGCATGGATCTGTAAACCTGTAAAGTTCCTATAGAAATAAACAGTTGAAAAATTCGGTCAAGATTTAGTTAGCAGTAGTCCATCCAGGAGGAGATGTCAGACAGATAAACAGAGATGCAATATTAAAGAGAGAGAAGAGGTCAGAGGAAGGGAAAGCTTGGTAGTTGCAGGAGAGAGGCTGTAGCGTAAGTCACAAGAGTGGATGAGGTACCAGGGATAAGATGAAAGTGGAAAGAGGAGGACGAAGCTCTGCAGGATCTCAACAGAGAGGAAATAGAGAAAGCTGTTCCCAGGGAGTATAGATCTCTAATGGCGAACAGATCATATACATTGCTTGTTTCAATGGGGGGGGAGGGATAGCTCAGTGGTTTGAGCATTGGCCTGCTAAACCTAGGGTTGTGAGTTCAGTCCTTGAGGGGGGCCACTTAGGCATCTGGGGCAAAATCAGTACTTGGTCCTGCTAATGAAGGCAGGGGGCTGGACTCAATGACCTTTCAGGGTCCTTCCAGCTCTATGAGATAAATAAAATATATGGAGATATACCTATTTAAGAAGGTAGAGCCTCAGACAGATACATTGAAGGATGATTAGAGAGGTAGAAAGAGAATCAGGAAAGCCTAGAGTGACATAGGTAGGGGAGAAAACCAATGGGGAAGGAGTCACCAGGTGGGATGAGAACAGAAATGAAGTCCTTAGATGTGGACAGTAGTAAGCCATCAATTACGTTAGTAAGAACATTTTGAGTGGAGTGTGTGGCAACCATGGAAACCAAGGAGATCGAAGAGAGAATTAACAGGGAGAGGAAGGTGAGGCAGCACAAACAAATAGCTCAAGGAGCTGATGAGAGCAAAAGAGGAAGATTGAGATGGAGACATTGGGGGCGGGGTGTGTCAAAGGATGGTTTTCTTTATAACAGATGTTACTTATGAGCAGTTCGTGATTAAAACCAGAACAATCTGTTGCTGTACAGGAACACTGCTATGTCCTACAGCAGTTCTCACTCCTTTCCTCTCTTACATTTCAGTTTAGCAAGAATAAAAGTCACTATGAATTTTAAATGCAATTCTAATTGTGCTTATAAATGGTAGCTTCAAAAGTATGCATGTTACAATAAACACAAATTAGAGGTAAATTAAACCTTAATTATATCTAGCAAGTTTTATGTCCTAATTAAAAACAGTATTCCAACAATAAAAATGACTTACCGCCTGAATTAGCTCTGCCACAATTGTCTAATCTCCCTAAACATTCTTTGTGCGCCCCAGCTCCACACTTAGAACATAAATAGCCTTGATAAAATGTTCCTCTGTAAAGTGAAATTAGATAGTGATACATTAAGTGATAAAAAGCTGCATATATGAAATAATTAGCATAAAGAAAAATTTAAAAAATACTGCAGATGGCAGTAGAAGTCATTTGCTGTGCTGCACAATGATTGTACCTAAAAGCTTGAGGAAGAGTGGCAACAGATCATGGGTAACATGGAACTCCAGTCTCCCTTTCAGAACTTCAAGCCATTTAGAGCCAGATAGTTCCCCTGGTTTACTGGTGGAATAACACACTTCATATCAATTGGGCACAAAATGGGGTTTGGCATGGTACATGCCAAAATTGTACCAAGTATAAATACCACAGTGTCCCTATACTATCACTGATCCACACTCCATTTGATTTCAATAGGAATGTATAATGAACATGCATACTAGGACAGGATTCATTTTGGAGGGATTGTTTTTTCAGGATAGAAGATTTTATTACCTATATTATTGACTATAAACTGCTTCCATTAAAAAGAAAAGTATAAGGAAAGACGTTGATGAATGTTAAGAGCCGCTGAGCACACCTCGGAGAGCCCTGCGCTCTCCCCTGGAGGAAGGGTATGCCTACACTGCAATTAGACACCCGCAGCCGGCCTGTGCCAGCTGACTTGCACTCAGAGGGCTTGAGCAAAGAAGGTATTTAACTGCTCTGGAAGCCTCCCACTTTGCAGGGTCATAGAGCCTAGGCTCCAGCCCGAGCCTGAATATTTACACCACAATTAAACAGCCCCTTAGCCCAAGCCCCATGAGCCCATGTCACCTGGCATGGAGCCAACAGTGGGTTTTTAATTGCAGTATAGATAGAGTTGCCACCTAATTGCTGGTAACCAGACCCCTCCCCCCCCCGAGGCATGGCCCCTGCCCCACCTCTTTCCCCAAGGCCGTGCCCCCATCATTCATTCCTCTCTCCCCCTCCCCCTGTTGCTCACTGGATTGTCTCCCCCCCCCCATCTGGGCTCCCTCTGCTCCGGGGCTGGGAGGGGAGCTGCTGCAGCCTGACAAGGAGCCTGTATGCAGGTGGGAGGCCGCCCCGGTTGAGCCGAAGGTTAATAACCTGGCGCTTCCCCCGACTCCACAGTAACTGGACTTTTGGTGTCCAATCAGTACACTTGACCGGAGACGGCCAGGTCCCCTTTTCGACTGGACTTTCTGGTCAAAAACTGGGCACCTTCCAACTCTAAATGGCACCCACACACAGATGCCAAAAACCGGACTGTCCAGGTAAAACCTGGATGGCTGGCAACCCTAAGTATAGACATACCCTAACTCTCATAAATTATAAGTTCAGTTTTGAAGCCCTTTGAATTTCAAGTGGGGTTTAGATTCAAGCCTACCCATGGCTTTTATTCCAAGTCTGACCCACTAGGGAAGTAAGGAGTTCATTGGTACATGCTTCGACCACCATTCCAGGAGGACATACTTCCATGCTGATGATACTCGTTAAAAAAATAATGTATTAAATCAATTTGTGGCTGACGTCCTTGGGGGGAGAATTGTTTGTCCCCTTCTCTGTGTTTTACCCGCATTATGCCAGTGTGTTATAGCAGTCTTGGATGATGACCCACTATATGTTGTTCAATTTAAGAACACTTTCACTGCAGATTTGACAAAACAGAAAGAAGGTACCAATATGAAATTTCTAAAGATAGCTAAAGCACTTGACCTAAGGTTTAAGAATCTTTAGTGCCTTCCAAAATCTGCGATGGATGAGGTGTGGAACATGCTGTCACAAGTCTTAAAATAGCAACACTCTGATGCATAAACTACAGAACCCAAACCACCAAAAGAGAAAATCAACCTTCTGTTGGTGGCATCTAACTCAGATGATGAAAATGAATGTGTGTCCATCCGCACTGCTTTGGATCATTATCGAGCAAAACCCATCATCAGCATGTAAGATCTCATTTTATATTGTTTTATTTCTGTTATCTTTTTACAGTTCATATATTTGTAATAAAAAATAAGAATATTAAGTGAGCACTGTACACTTTGTATTCTGTGTTGTAATTAAAATCAATACATTTGAAAGTGTAGAAAACATCCAAAAAATATTTAAAGAAATGGCATGCTATTATTGTTGAACAGTGTGATTAAAACTGCAATTAATCGCCACTATTTTTTTAATCTTGTAATATATTGTGATTAATGTTTTAATCATTTGACAGCCCTATTAACAACTTATATAAAGCTGAAGAGCTGGAATCAGGAAATAGAAGAGGAAAGAGTGGTGCTAAGATGCTTGGTAGTGATGGGTCACAATGTTGCAGGCCTTTCTGCTCTCATTTTGAGGTCTGGTAAAACTTTTCAATACCAAAAAAAAAACCCACATAGGTTAGGTTTCTTTTACAGATAGTCTATCTTGAACAGTTCTCTCACCATGCATGTCATTTCCATACTCTTTTTTCCCAGCAAGGTACTTGAATTAAATTAAAGTCAATACTTTACACTATAAGACTTACCTCAGAAGCATTTGACAGACTTTGCAGGATGTGACACGAGTGAAGGTGTGCATTTTGAACTCATGAAAATTTGTATCTGCATTGTCCGGTCTTATGTTGGATCTAGAGAAAAGTAAATTACATTATTTGATAATACGCTTTTAATTAAAGAAATTTGGGAATACGGTGCACCAAATCTAAACAGGAAATCTGAATCCACACACTGTGAGCCTTATTTTTGCATTGATATTTCTTTAAGAGACACAGTCTGTGCCACAGACCATGAAACAAAATATTTTATTATCCAAGCCTGTTCCCAAAAGACGTACAATATAAGCCATTTCTTAGAGACCATAGTAACTGGGAAAATAGCCACGCATATCAGAACAACCATAGTCTGTTTTTTCCTTTCTATTCTGAGGACCACTTCATATGACAAGGATCATCTCGTGGACCTGCCTCTCCTTCCAATTCTCCACTGCTTGGGTCTCAAAATGTTTCGTTCTGTGGATCATCAGCAAAGACCATGTAGCACAGACTGAGAACCACCGCATTAGAAAATCTGAGCAGCATATGCTGGACAGAGTTGAGTCACAGTTATCCAACAACAAATTAGGAGACTAAAGCTATTTCAAAAGTAATTATAGAATATTTACTGTTCTTTTAGCTAGTGTTCTTTGAATGAGTTTCCGAATGCCTACAGATTCTCTATACATTAATTTAGCCAATAAAATGGAAGACCTCTAGTTATGCTGCTATAATATCAGCTTGCTTGTGGGAAACATGTACCTACAGAACTAATACATCTATAAACACAGGTGGACTATTTGTTGTGATCATATGATAGTTTATCTTCCCCACTGTTTCTCTTTAAGCAGTACTAGCTTAGAGAAATTGCATTAATCATTTTGTTGCATTGTTACCTTGAGGTTTTTTGTAAAAAAAAAAACGGTTAGTCACTTTCTCGTAACTGTTGTTCTTCGAGATGTGTTGTTCGTGTCCATTCCAACCAGGTGTGCGCGCTCCACGTGCACTCCAGCCAGAAGACTTTTCCCTTAGCAGCGTAGGAAGGGTCGGCCTGGGCGCCCCTGGAGTGGCTCTTTCATGGTGCCCAATATAGGGCCCTGCCAACCCTCCACCCCCTCAGTTCCTTCTTGCCGGCTATTCCGACAGAGGGGTAGGAGGGTGGGTATTGGAATGGACATGAACAACACATCTTGAAGAACAACAGTTACGAGAAAGTGAGTAACTGTTTTTTCTTCTTCGAGTGATTGTTCATGTCCATTCCAACCAGGTGACTCACAAGCCAAAGCTTAGGAGGTGGGGTCAGAGTCATGCACTGATTGGAGTGTGTCCAAAAGCCGCATGGTCTCTGGCCTGTTGTGTAATTGCATAGTGTGTCGTGAATGTATATATCAAGGACCACGTGGCCACCCTGCAGGTTTCCTGGGTGGGGACTTGTGCCAGGAACACCGCCGAGGAGGCCTGGGCCCTAGTAGAGTGGGCGGTAATCGGCGGGGCAGGCATCCTCATAACACTCCCGAATGCAGGATGTGATCCACGACAAGATGCGTTGAGAAGAGACAGGGAGACCTTTCATTCCGCCAGGGCCACAAAGAGTTGGATGGACTTCCGGAATGGCTTAGTCCTCTCTACGTAGAAGGCTAGGGCCCTACGTACATCCAGTGACTGCAGCCTGTGCTCCCTATCGGAGAAGTGTGGCTTGGGATAAAACACTGGGAGGAAGATGTCCTGGCCCATGTGAAACTGGGAGACAACCTTAGGGAGAAAGGCCGGGTGAGGTCTGAGTTGGACCTTGTCCTTATGAAAAACTATATAAGGGGGCTCGGACGTTAGAGCCCAGAGCTCCGATACCCATCAAGCCAAGGTAATTGCCACGAGGAACGCGACCTTGTACGAGAGATAGAGCAGGTCACCAGTGGTTCAGATGGAGGGCCCGTAAGTCTGGAGAGGCCTAGTTTAGGGTCCCAGGCCATGACAGGCTGATGCGTCTGCGGGGAGAGCCTGTCTAGGCCCTTGAGGAAATGACTGACTAGAGGGTTTGCGAAGACCGAGAAGCCATCTGTGCCTGGATGGAAGGCAGAGATGGCGACTAAGTGGACCCTTATTGATGACAGGGACAGGTCTTGTTGTTTTAGGTGAAGGAGGTAGTCCAGTATGAACGGTTTGGGGGCGAGCAACGGCGACTGACTGCGTTGCTCCACCCAGAGGGAGAACCTTTTCCTCTTAGCAAGGTACATTGCCCTGGTGGAGGGCTTTCTACTACCAAGGAGGACTTGTCTGACTTGATCCGAGCATGACAACTCCACGATGTTTAGCCATGGAGCATCCAGGCCGTGAGGTGGAGCAACTCTAGATTCGGGTGCCAGAGTCAGCCATGGTTCTGCGTGATCAGATCTGGGACCAGCGGTAAAGTGAGCAGTGTTGCTACAGACGTTCCCAGGAGCGACGTGAACCTGTGCTGGCGCAGCCACGCCAGCGCTATCAGTATGACTCGGGCCTGGTCCCTGCAGATCTTGAGGAGCACCTTGTGGAGCAGCGGAATTGCTGGAAAAGCATAGAGCCGGCAGCCCCCCCCACGGGAGGAGGAAGGCATCTGCGATGGACCCTGGACTGTGACTCATGAGGGAGCAGAATAGCTGAAATTTCCTGTTGCCGCGAGTAGCAAACAGGTCTATCTAGGGAGAGCCCCAGAGATGGACGATTGAACTCACCACGTCTGGCCGGAGGGACCACTTGTGGACGTGGAAGGTCTGGCTGAGATTGTCCACCAGCTCGTTCTGCACTCCTGGGAGGTATGACGCCTGCAGGTGGATCGAGTGCTCTACGCAGAAGTCCCACAGCGCAAGGGCTTCCCGGCATAGGGGAGAGGAGCGTGCACTCCCCGTTTGTTGATATAGAACATCGCTGAGGTGTTGTCCGTGAGGACTGAGACGCATCTGCCTGCTATGTGGATTTTGAAAGCGTGGCATGCCAGTTGTACCGCTCTCAGCTCTCTGACATTGATGTGCAGAGCGAGGTCTGCTTGAGACCAGAGGCCTTGAGCCCTGAGGTCCCCTAGATGAGCTCCCCAGCCCAGATCCAAGGTGTCTGTCACCAATGAGAGAGAGGACTGAGGGCTGGCAAAGGGCACTCCCGCACAAACCACTTGTGGGTCGAGCCACCATAGGAGGGAGTCCAGCACCGGGCAGGGCAGGGTTATGATGCTGTCCAGAGTGTCTCGGGCTGGCCGATACACCAACGCCAGCCAAGACTGGACTGGGCACAGTCTGAGCCTGGCGTGCTGTACCACGTAGATGCACGCAGCCATGTGTCCCAGCAGCTTTAGGCAATTCCTTGCTGTGGTCGTGGGGAACTGTCTGAGGCCCCGTATGATGTCCCCTAGTGAGCGAAACCTGGCTTCCAGGAGGTATGCCCTGGCTTGAGTCAAGTCTAAGACTGAGCCTATAAACTCTATCCTCTGCACCGGGGACAGAGTAGATTTGGTCTCGTTTAGGAGGAGACCTAATTTGAGGAAGGTCCTTCTTATGAATTCGACCTGACCCTCCACTTGGGCTCTTGAACGACCCTCGATCGTCAAGATAAGGAAAAACCTGTACCTGGCGCTTGCGCAGGAATGCTGCAACGACTGCCATGCACTTTGTGAATACTCGGGGAGCTGCCGACAGTCTGAACGGGAGGACGTCAAACTGATAGTGGCTGCTGCTCACCATGAATCTGAGGTAGTGTCTGTGAAGTGGGACTATTGCGATGTGAAAATACGCGTCCTTCAAGTCGAGGACAGCGTACCAGTCACCCAGATCCAGTGAGGGGATAATGGAGGTTAGTGAGACCATGTGGAACTTGAGTTTCTTTACAAACTTGTTGAGCTGCCGCAGGTCCAAGATGGGTCTGAGGCCCCCCTTGGCCTTCGGTATTAGGAAATACTGGGAGTAAAACCCCTTCCCCCTTAGCTCATGAGGAACCTCCTCCACTGCCCGCACTTAGAGGAGGGACTGCACTTCTTGAATTAGAAGTTGCTCGTGAGAAGCGGGATGGGGAAGGGGGTTGGAGGGGCGGCAGGGCACAGAATTGGATGGAATATCCCCTCTCTACCGTGCGGAGAACCCAACGGTTTGAAGTAATTCAGGACCAGGCATGGTAGAAAGGGGATAGACAGGACGACAAGGTAAGAGGGGAAGGATCCAGAGTCCGTACTGGTGAGCCGTCCTCGACCGCACCTTCAAAAGGGTGGTGTAGGCCCGGGCAGAGGCTTGGGCTGGCCAGAGTTTTGCCCAGAGGAGGAATGTTGACTCTTCTTACCACTCCCGTTTCCCCTACGCGGAGCGTCCTGGCGGTTCTGCGGCTGCTAAGACCGAGGGGCAGGCTGAGGCATAAAATGCCTGCGCTGGGTAGCTGGCGTGTGGAGCCCCAGTGAGCGCAGGGTAGCCCTAGAGTCCTTCAAACTGTGAAGTCTCTTATCTGTTTTTTCAGAGAAAAGGGAGGATCCCTCAAAGGGGAGGTCCTGTATGGTCTGCTGGACCTCGTGGGGCAGTCCAGAGACCTGTAGCCAGGAGCAAGAGGCTGCATCCGCCGCATCCAGAGCCGCTTGCAGAGAGGCCTGGGAAACCAAGTTCCCCTCCTCCACAAGTGCGGAGAACTTCACCCGAGAGTCCTGAGGCAGGAGCTCCACAAACTTAGCCATTGCTGAGCAGGTGTTATGTCCGTAGCGGCTTACAATGGCCTGCTGGTTGGCTATGAGGAGCTGCAGGCCCCCGGTCAAATAGACCTTTCGGCCAAATAGGTCCAGCTTCTTGACGTCCCTGTTTTTAGGGGTGGAGCCTTGGAACCCCTGGCGCTCTCTCTGATTGGCTGCATCAACCACCAAAGAGTCTGGGGGAGGGTAGGTATATAGGTGTTCGTACCCCTTAGACAGTACGAAGAAGCGCCGCTTGGTTTTCTTGGCCATAGGGGCCAGAGAAGTGGGGGTCTGCCACAGATTTTTGGATGTGTCAACTAATGTTTTTATCAATGGCAGAGCAACCCTGGATGGGCCGGAGGGAGCCAGGATGTCCACAACAGGGTCCAAATCCTCCTCCACCTCCTCGGCCTGTATCCCCAGGCTTTGAGCGGCCCGTCTCAATAGCTGCTGGAGAACACAGTTGTCCTCGAGAGCCGTGGCTGTCGATGTCACTGAGACCACTTCATCCGGCGAGGATGAGGATGAGAGAACGGGTAGCAGGCCCTGTTCGCTACCCTCGGCCCCTCTGAGGTCCCTCAGCATACAGTACTCAAGCTGCGATGCTGGTGCTGATGGGGGATTTGGCACCACGGCTAGTGCCGGGGCCGACAAATCCAGCGGTGCTGAGCCCAACGGTGCCGGCGGGCTCAAAGTGGGAGCCCCTGGTGGTGCCGTTGTCTGGAGAGACGGTGCCGGAGCTGGCTGTGCCAGCGGTGCCGCTCCCTCGGACGACGGTGCCACTGGCGGCAGTGCCTGCACTGTCTTTGGCACAAAAGATGCTGAAGACACCAATGCAGTCCTGGATCGCAGACCACGGACTTGGCCCTGGCTCTGATGGTAAGCCCAGGGTGTCCAGAAGAGCCTTGAGCAGACCGCTGCCACTGTTGCTGCCACGGTGCCGGGTATGGCTGGTGACTCCGTTGAGACCTGGACCTCCTGCTCCGTGATCTGCTGGAGTGATAAGAGTCCACCTCTGACTTCGAGGTCTACGAGTAGGAGGACCATGGAGGAGCAGTACCCTGGGTCACTGACGAGTGGTGCCGCGAAGCCAGGGAACGGTGTGGCCCTTCTGTCTGCGCGGGCGGTGCCTGGGGTGCTGGTGATGGAGACCAGTGGGCCATCATGGCAGGCTTGCCCCTGGAGTGGAACGGGGGGCGCGCGGTCACCAGCAACTTGTCCCTCCTCTGTGGGGAGGATGGCACCGGGAGGCGCATCAGGTCTTTGGCTGTCTTGAACGCCTCCAGTGTCGACGGTAGCTGTATGTTCCCTTGGTGGTCTGGGGACCGAGGAGGTTTCGGACTCAACTGGACCCTGGCCGGGGCAGGAGTCGATGAGACCCTGGGCAGAAGCGAGGAAGGGGTGGTCCGTCCTGATACACTCGTGAACGCCACAGACCCCTTAGGTTTCGAGAGGGGTGATCGACCTCTCACCAGCCTCTTCTTCTTTACCAGCACCGGGGATGGACAGCGGTTCTGTGCTGAGGCCGACTTCTTACGGTCCGAGCCGTGGCGATGCCGGGGGGGCCTTAGAGTCCTTAGTCGGGGCCGTTTCGCGTGCCGTTGGTGCCGGAGCGCTGCGCACCGATGAGGACGTGGTCGGTGCCGGTTCAGTGGGTCCCGGGTCAGAGTGTGGCCTCAATGCCGCCTCCATCAACAGAAGTTTTAGCCTCAGTTACCGGTCTTTGAGGGTTAGGGATGGAAACCCTTGCAGATACAGCACTTCTCCTTCTGGGGACTCTCACCAAGGCACCGCAAGCAAGAAAAGTGAGGATCACTCTTGGGCATAAACTTGCCACAGGCCTTGCAGAGCTTAAACCCTGGAGACCCGGGCATACCTCAGGAGGGGAAACGTTGGGGGGCGGGGGCCAAACCAACTAACTATAACTATAAGGAACAACTATTAACTAACTGAGAAACTATATACACAATATGCTATCAGACACTGCTAGAGCGCTTACTGCAGGAGCGAGCGAAGTTCCAGCTAACCGTCACCGGCGGTAAGAAGGAACTGAGGGGGTGGAGGGTCGGCAGGGCCCTATATTGGGCGCCATGAAGGTCGACCATACGGACGCTGCTAAGGGAAAAATCTTCTGGCTGTCCTGCACGTGGCACACACACACCTGGTTGGAATGGACATGAACAGTCACTCGAAGAAGAACATTATTTAGCATTTCGTTCAGTTTTTCTTCTTCTGTAACTCTTTCCATTTCAAGGAGTTTGTTTGCACTGTGTATTTTTCTCCACTACAGGGTTTTGTTTTTTGTTTTGTCTTTGTTGCTGCCGCATTAGTATTTTTATTCCTTTTTATGTTCTATATAAAGCTCACAAGCATTTTTAAAAAATCACATTTAGATTAATATAATGCTAAAAGAACAAGATCATTGATATGCTAAGAACATACTTTGTTTCTAGATAACCTTTGTGTAAATCTATACCCGTGGATAAGGGAAAATGAAATTAACCCTTACTAAAATGTTTTATTAACAAAACCAATTACTTATCACACTGAGGTCTTTAGGATTATGTATGTCTCTGGTGCTTTGTTTGCTAAACTAATACAAGAATTAGAATTGGGGGGAAAATCAAGTAAAGGAAGGGGAGAAAATTTAAGAATTTGAAACACCTAAGGAAGTACCCAAGGTGTTATCAGAGACATAACTGGCTGGTAAAGCTGGAGGTACTGATAAGATGAAATTTCACTTTTTCTATATTATAAGCAATTCCCAGAATAAGATATTTTCTAGCAATGAACTGCAGTGATGTGTAACACAGGCAAAGATCCAAACACCAGTATCTTGGGGGGAGGGATAGCTCAGTGGTTTGAGCATTGGCCTACTAAACCCAGGGTTGTAAGTTCAATCCTTGAGGGGGCCATTTAGGGAGTTGGGGCCAAAATCTGCCTGGGAATTGGTCCTGCTTTGAGCAGAGAATTGGACTAGATGACTTCCTGAGGACCCTTCCAACCCTGATATTCTATGATCTTTACTACTGAGTGAACACTTATGAAAAATATTCAAAGCAGCTCTTGAGTAGTAAGTATTGATGCAGTGGTGTCAGAAAGGTCAGTCTTTTAACGCATCTCCTGAATATGAGTGTGCTGAAAATGAAACTGAATTTTAAAGGCAAATGAGACTTCTTTGCTTTTATGCTTGTTAATGACCTTACTTTTAGCATTGTTTTACACCATATGACTAATATCTCTTGTTGTCTATGTGTACAAGATACAGTGATGCAATTGTCATGTATATTATCCTCCTAGAGGAGAAAGATACAGATATTATATTATTTCATTTTGGAGATGATCACTATCCTATCAAAATTACTGTGGAGCAATGTGATTTTAGATTGTAAACTCTTCATGGGCAATGACTGTGTCTTAATGTGTGTTTGTATAAGGTCTAACACAATGAGGCACAGTTCTGACACGGGTATTTTAGGCCATGCTAATAATAATGTAAGAATTAAAAACTCTCAAGAATAACTTACAGTACACACTATGCTCCTAACAAAAGCTACTTTTTTCTTTAACATTTGGATTCAGAGGAGGATCCAGTTTGTGAAGGTATTTCAAGAGTATCAGCCTCACACACTCAGGCCTTGTCTACACTATCGGGGTAAGTCAATCTAAGTTACGCTACTCCAGCTACATGAATAACATAGCTGGAGTCAATGTAGCTTAGGTCAATTTACTGCAGTGTCTACACTGCGCCACATTGATGGGAGACGCTCTCCCGTCGACTTACCTTACTCCTCTCGTTCCGGTAGAGTATCAGAGTCGACTGGAGAGCGCTCTGCGGTCGATTTAGTGGGTCTTCACTAAACCCGCTAAAATTGACCCCTGCTGCAATGATCGCAGCAGCATCGATCCTGGTAAGTGTAGACTAGCCAGAGAGACTCAAAGTACTTCTAAAAGTTAAAAAGCAAATCAAAATAATCCCAAGAGCCTGATCATCTTCCCACTGAAATCTAGGACAAAATTTCCATGAAGTTCAACTGAGCAGAATCAAGCCTCAAAGTAACAAGTATAGTGGGTGAACAGAGAAGGGGACAGTAACACACGCAGTAGGTCAGCTATTATTATACTGCTTTACCATTTGCTCTGATACACATGCAACTGTCCTACGCTCTCCTTTTAGTCTGTCTGCAAAGACTCTAATTTATACAAGCCGCTGAAAACACACCAGCTAGTAACAGAACACATAATAACCTTATGCGTATGACCTACATTGTTATTTTTTAAAATAAAAATTGATTATCCCAAAATGTTTTTGTGTCAATTCTAACATGAGTAACACCTATTTTACAGTCCTCAGTAAGAGAAAAAATGTTGCCTCCACTATCGTGTTAGTAGAGAAAGCAAAAATCAAATGTGTAAAGGTCAATAATTTTACAAATGAAATGAACACATTAGTACCATATTGGAAATATTATATCATATTTCTTTTTTTTTTTTTTACTACATACACCAGAAGCTCAAGTCTAAATCCCAAATACTGGTGTCAAGGAAGAAAGATCAGCTCCAGAAAACCAAGTATTTTGTTTGAATTTCTTACAGGATGGACTAGACTTGGGCCATTGAAATCCTTCCATTGCATATCACGTCTCAGCTTTAAACAGCTTCATGAAAGTGAGTTCTTCAAGGTTTATTTTTAACTCACATAATGGTCTAGATTAGAGGTTCTTTAGATCAACACTTCTGTCTAAACCAAGAGTTAGGCCTATCTTCTCTATGTCAGATCTGCCCACAGCAATACAAGCTATCACAGTATTTCCTTTACATAAAAATGTATCTCTGGGTTGCAACTACTTTGGCAAGAGGAGTCTCTGAAATCTTTGTTCTTGAAAGACATGAGCCTCATTGGATCTTCTATGAAAACAAGGCAGCTATTTGTAAGCCAAAGTAACTTTTAACCAAGGTTAACTTCTCCTTCCCTACCACACAGGAAATCACTCTTCTTTCATTTTGCCCAGGGCCATAACGCCAAAAAGGAAAAGCATGACACATGCTAGACGTGAAAAGAGCAGATAAATTATACGTTAGTACAATCAGTTAGTTAAGGAAAACAGCATCTTTACTCCTCTCCCACATACATAATGCCTGAGCCTGAGAGCATCTAAAATCTCCATAACTAGGTGGATCAAGTGCTGTGTCATTGAAGTATATCCAGCCACAGATTAAGTGGCTAGGTCTACACTACCCGCCTGAATCGGCGGGTAGAAATCGACCTCTCGGGGATCGATTTATCGCGTCCAGTCGATCCCCGAATCGACGCTCTTACTCCACCAGCGAAGGTGGGAGTAAGCGCCGTCGACGGGAAGCCGCAGAGGTTGATTTTGCCACCGTCCCTACAGCGGGGTAAGTCGGCTGCGATACGTCGAATAGCGTAGCTGAATTTGCGTATCTTAAATCGACCCCCCCCTGTAGTGAAGACGTAGCCAGTGATTCTAGACGGGATCAGAGCCCACTCGACACATTGCAGAGAGGCCTCCTGTGAGGAAAAAGGCATATATGAAAAGAGAGGAATACTGAAAAGCTGGAACCTGGTCATCTATTAATACTTTCTCCAGGCTTGACCTTCACTGCTCTGCAGAAGCATCCCTATGAAGGAAGATACTTCCAAGCAGTAGTTTCAAAATAGATGAATACTGATATATTTTAGAAAAGTGGGATCATTTTTCTTCTGTTTTATCTCTCGCTCCCTACTAATTTTCCTTACTTTTTACAGCATCCTATTTGTCTCAGAATGGGGATGGGACAGGTTCTAGAGCAGGAATTTGTTATTTGGTAATTTCCTTCCTGGGACTGACATTTCCTCCAGCTTACCCACCTGAAATAAGTTCTCAAAGGGTGAAATCATGACCCCATTAAGTTTCAAAGGGGCCAGGATTTCACCCCAAGCAGCTACATGATTGATAGTCTCTTCGGGGTTTATTTACAGTTAAACTACAAAAATTTAGTATTTCTATACAGCCTTGGAAGGACTTATCTGGTGTGATGGCAGAAGGGGTATGGCCATTCCCTGAAGCGTCCTAGTCAAATACTGCTTCCAGTATTTGTAGGAAGAAAGACACAGCCCAACTGTCTCAGATTGGGCAAGAGGTCATTTCCAGAAAGGAAATTATCATGTAACAAAATTTCTAGTTTAGTTTAGGGATGCTTTATCAGATGCAATATTAGACAATTAACAATGTAATGGTAAAAATAACGTTGTTCATACCCTGATGACATAAGGAGGTAAAGTGATCACAGTATGAAAAGCTAACTAAAGATACAGTAACAATTCAGACAAAAACTGTGGATAAATAAAAATTTTAAAAACCTGCTATACAGTAACTCCTCACTTAACGTTGTAGTTATGTTCCTGAAAAATGTGACTTTAAGTGAAACGATGTTAAGCGAATCCAATTTCTCCATAAGAATTAATGTAAATGGGGGGGTTAGGTTCCAGGGCAGCTTTCCCTACTCTGCAAGCACCAGGGGTGGGGGGCTCAACCCTCAACCCGCCCACTCCACCCCTTCCCCCAAACCCCCACCCTTGACACATCTCTTCTCCTCCCCGCCCCACCTCCTCCCCCTTTACTTTGCACGCTGAGTCCTGGCTCCTCCCCCCTCCCTCCTGCCCGGGGCAATCAGCTGGCTTGCTGCTTCAGGAGGCAGGGGAGGGAGGGGGAGCCTGCGTGCCGAGTCCTCGCTCCTCCCCCCTCCCTCCTGCCTCCAAAATGCCACAAGCCAGCTGATTGCCACGGGCAGGAGGCAGGGGGAGGAGGGGGAAGGCACTGATCCGCGGGGTCTGCCGGCGGGCAGGAGGCGCTGGGGAGGGCGTAGGGAGGCTGCCAGCTGTGGAGAAAGCAGGCAGCCAAACAACGTAAGAGTGGAGCATTGCACAACTTTAAATGAGTATGTTCCCTAATTGATCAGCAACATAATGACGAAACAATGTTAAGCGAGACAACTTTAAGTGAGGAGTTACTGTATAAATATTATCCATTGTGTTTTCTGCTTTAACAAGGAAAAAAACCCAAAACGTCCTCATTTAAAACAAAATACAGTTCATCACTAGCTGTGGGTATGAAAACTCTTTTCCACATATCAATATCCTGCCCAGTCATAACATATTATGTTACAGTGAGTTATGTAGTCACATTACATGTAGCATCAGATGAGACTGAGATAATGTGATATGAGGTACTACAACAGCATATGTCAAGTCAAAAATTTCTAAAAGTCTCCTTTCCTAAACTGAAATTTGTTGAATTCTGTTTCTTGATTTCAATGCACTTCTTTGCTAATGATTTTCAAAATATGTATTGTGTAGTTTTTCAGACATTTGGCACATACTATAATAGCTTAGAGCAGTGGTGGGCAACCTTGCGGTCCACATGCGGCCCATGAGAGTAATCCGCTGGTGGGCTGCCAGACAGTTTGTGTACATTTGCACGGCCGCCCGCAGCTCCCAGTGGCTGCAGTTCACCATTCCCGGCCAATGGGAACTGCGGGAAGTGGCGGCCAGCACATCCCTGCGACCCGCACCATTTCCCATAGCTCCCATTGGCCTGGAACGATGGACTGCGGCCACTGGGAGCTGCGAGTGGCCATGCAAATGTAAACAAACTGTCTGGTGGCTTGCCAGTGGATTACCTGTGGATGCTGCAGCTTTTTGGTGCTTGAACGGATTTTTTTCCCTTCTACTTCCCAGTGTAGAATCAGCTGATGGCTACGGTATGTGGTAGTGGCAATGATATCCCAGAACATGGACAAGTGTGAATGTCAAACTCGGTTTCTTAGAAGGATGATGTATTGATACAAACAGAAGAGCAGGAATCACAGCACATGAAAGAATACCTCTCAAAAATTCAGACTAATGGTGAAAACAATAATTTGTGTGCATAGCTCTACGGGGGGGATAGAATCTGGGATTTATTACATATGCCCCCTCCACCAACCACAAGGTAACTAGCCAATTCCTTTACAAACTTCTATTAGGGAAGAGTCCAGACTAACACAGCTGGAAAGTTTCCTCCAGGATAACCTCAATGTTATGCTAAGGTAGGCCATCTCCCCTGACTTCAGGAAGCCTTATTATGAAACTGTTTAATAGGGTGTCTGTGAGGTGTCCAACATTAAGTCCCCCTGCTTTACGTCCTATATAGTATATCATATGATTACACAAAATTTTACCAGTGACATGAGATCAGTGTTTTTAAAGGGGGCTCACACATTTCTCCCTTACTCTGTGAGCCCTATGTAGTAATAGTGCATGTTCTTATAAAGAGAAGGAATGAGCCATGTTTCTAATGTTCTCATTTAGACAAACACGCCCTCTAATAGCCACAACAAAAGAAAGAAGAAATATCAATTGATAAACATATTAAACTGCAGTCTCTCGAAATATTTTGGTCTTGAAAAATGTACAGAGTATATAGTATACAACAGAGTATGTCATACTCTCTCTCTCCCTCTCACTCTCTCTCAGACACACACACACACCCTTGCAGATTGGTGTGAAGATATTCCACCTTGGGAATATATTTAAAAACATAACTGGTAATTTGGTGCACTCTAAAGGAAAAATATTCCTCGTTTTTAGTCTTCTAAGAGTCCCAGGGATGTCATCTCCTGCTGGGATGAATTAGCAACTTACAAAAAAGGGATGAAACCATAAACAGAGAAATCATCCCAATTCTCATTTCAATCAGCAGCAGAAACTTTCCAAAGGACAACTATTAGTGCCTGAGAGCTCTCTTCAGCACATCGCTGCATTCTGCTTCCCAACTTTATTCTTCCACCCGTCTTTGCTTTAATGGCCTTGGGCTGCCCCTCAGCCTTCTTGGTAAAGCCTTTTTTTCCCCTAGTGACTTACTGAACATTAGCCCCACTGGGACCAATTCACTGCTACCTGATCAACCCAGGGGACCTTCACATACTTGTCTTGTTATCCTCCCTTGTCATTCAGATAATCTCCTCTCCATCAACCATATAAATAATTGTTCTAGGATCAGAATCTCCATTATCTCCTCCAAAGCCTTAGTCTTTGAACAAATCCATTTCCTGCATAGTTCTCATAGTTCTGTACTATCAGCTTCCCAGATATTGCACATGACAAAACCCTCATACCACCAGAGCTTCATGTGTTAAGTCTTTTTGCCAACATCATACTTGTGTGAAATACTGCCACTTTAGAATAATTATAATTCCAGATACTGAGTACTACCTGTGCTCTTTGAACCTTACCTGTCAGGAGAGAAATCAAATGAATAGGCCATGCTGTCCTTAGCCACCCACATAAAACTCAGCCACTTTCCAAACCATGTCAGAAAGTGTTACTTAGTCCCTCAAGCTTCTGCAACCTGAGTTTCTCCCAGCAATCACTTTGCCCTACATTAAGGGCGAGAGAGACTGGAGGTAATACCATAGGTTATTTAAGCAGCTCAGGACTACTCTGTCAGAGGGACACACTCTAATTCTTCACCTGCCTACACAATATGGAATAAATTCTCATCATCATCAATACCCACTTCAAAATACCCAGCCATCGCTGAAAGAGAAATTACACCAATTGATTGATAAACATGTCTAAAAATACAGTAGTCTAAACATGGTTATGAAAGAAAACTGGGTGAGACAGCAAAACATGCTAACACTTAACATTCAATGCCTAATATAATGTGTTTGTTCTTTTCTACTATTCCAATTCATAATCTTTTGCTTCAGTTTTTCATGCAACAAAGACCTCAGAATTATAGATGATGTATGTATATACAAAATATAGCTGATTGAAATACAAATGCAAATGTGAGTATGATGTATTCTTATCCCACTGGCATGGCAAAGTGGGAGAGTGGTTCAAATACTGAGAATATTCTAATAACCTGGGAATAGGTACTTTCCAAACTCTGACACTCCAAGCAATTTCTTCAAAAATGCATGCCTAAATGAAAACATTGATACTCAAGTCAATATGAGCTGTTGATGTTCAGGAACCCAGAAAAATCCAGCCACTTATTTAGGTGCCTAGCTTTAGGCACCCAAGTTTGAAAATTTCAGGTCCAACAACTTTTCCATAATGTATGCCACAATGAAAGCGGTACAAGAGCTATATCAGATCAGCCATGTTATGACATTTCTTTGCTTAAATAAGGCCATAATCTGAGATACTGTGAACATAAGATGAGAACAGTGTTCTAATAGTGATGGAGTACAGTAGCATTTGGCTTCCATAGTGGCAATTTAAGTTTTTATTGTCAATTTTAGGTTTATGTTTATTTTCAACAAGAAAAAAATACCAAATACCTTTCATAATGGGAGGTCAGACTAAACAGATTAATTGTTATTGAATAATTTCTCTAGTACGTTAGGCACAAACATGCTTTTCCTTACCATCAATTTAAACTTCCTCTGCACTAAATCTTATAAATAAATTGCACCAAGACTACTACTAAACTTGCAGCCTTAACACTCCATCTTATATATCTCCAGTATGCACTATCCTAAATATGTAATTATTATTGATAGCATGACCCAACAGGCTAGATAAGGAAAGGGCTGAAGCGTACAGTATTCTGGCTTCCCCCACAATGTGGGAATAAGGACATCAAAATCTCTGTCTTCATTGCTCTGAAAGGTCATGTATCTAAAAATATAAATGCTCATATCCCTATTGCAAAAGTTCTGAAATACTGAAAATGTCTCCAATCATGTTATATTTCTAGTAGAGACTCCTGAGAAGGAATTTCAGTCTACAGATTTCAATATTAGCATGACAGACTTAAAGATCTTTTGTTTGCTACATGTCTGAAATTGTTCTGGATGAGGCTATTAAAATAAGTATTTACAAAAAATAATGCAAACAAAATTATAAAGAAAATTTGTTTCTTTAAGGACTAGACACTAAAGCCCTCATTACAAACAAAGAATATCAGCTGCCTACATATCTGCCATAAAAAGAAATATGGTAAGACGTATGTAAAGCAAAGTGATATGTCCGTAATTAATCTTCCTAAATTCTTACAGATGTATGAAACTTAAAATTTCAAAAGGGGAATGACAAAAGTGACAATAACATGATATAATAGCGAAAGAAAGAAGTGAATGTCTTAGAATAGAAAGCACTGGAAGAAAGAAGCCTCTGAACTCTTGTTATAGGTCTGACAGGCTATTAATGACCAAAAGTTACTCTCCATCCAACAACTCTCACAGCCTATGAGAAAATAATTGTGGTCCTCAGTCCAGTTTGTGGTGGATAAATGTCCACATCACAATTCATATCTCTGCAGGAGGGCAGAGGAGCAAGACCAGGTATTGAATGGGCATGAAGAAGATATTATCTCTTATTTTACTTGGGGTTTAAAAACTTATTTACCATTACCATTAATGGTACCAGTTAGGATTTTAGTTCAAAAACTGCTGGCCGTGTGCTGTCCTCTGCTACTCAGTGACTGGTTCTCTACCTCTCTCACACATTTAAGGGCCATTTCTTTTAATTGCTTCTCTGGCAGCTTTTCAATACTAGCTAGGTTTTCGCACTTAAAACCTGTACAGATTCTCACCTCTCTCAGTCAAGGCCATTGTGGAGGTTTTGCTTAAAAACATTTCAATTAATCTTGAAAAATTGCTTCTCTGGGGCACATAATTAACAACTCAACTTTTCCCTCCAAGATTCCAAATAACTTCAATCTAATTTATTTTCTTCATAATACAAGGAAAAATGTATTGCAGAACAAAATAGAGAAAGAGGGTATATGTCCCTTGGACATTTCTGTGTATCAGATTTCCATGAAGGGAGCAATCACATGTCGTACTGCAAAGATCACAGCAAATCTAGGTGACAAAACTAAACACAAATACTTCACAATTAAAATTAAATAAATGCTGAGGCAACCCAGAATGACCCAGCATGGATCCTAAGTAGCCATAAATGGAAACAGGATATCAAGAAAAACAGCCACTGACCTAGAAATTGTGGAATAAGCCATCTCTTCTGCTAAGAGGTACAGAGAGGATGAAAGCAGTGTAAACACTGACCTAATCTAGCCACTACCCACATGGTAGAGAGAAGATGAACCTCAGAGACATCATCCAAGACCCCTCCTTTCTATATGGATACCATTCAGTTGGGACCACTCAAAGTTGTCTACCCCAATGGCAGCCTGCACTCATGGGAGACTCAGGGAACCATGCTACTGTATGGATAGGAAGACCACAGGAGCTGCAGCAAGCCCTCAAATATGGATGACCTACGGTTGAGGATTGGGTTCCCAATAGATCTTTGGCGGCATCTGTGTGATTGGAGGGCTAGGCTCCTGCCCCCCACACTTGCCTGCAAAACTCTCTCCTAGAAGGAGATGCTGTGGTGGGATTTTCTGAGGTTGTGTCAACTTTTTCTTCCTAGTCAGATTTACAAAGGAGGGTATGATTTAGCTTTTTTTGTTTGTTTTTGTTTTGAAAAACACATATTCCACATCAGCTCCTCCAGTAAGTCAGGCTAATTGTTTCAGCAGAAAATACTCTGAAACTTGGGATCTGATTTCAAGAAGTTAATAGATATTTGCATATCAATAAAATCATTGTCAAAAATATTACATCTTGTTTTTTTAACTGTTGTGCCACTTCACTTGATTAAATCTTGACTGAGAAGAATCATATTTAATACATGCCAATCAGTGAGCCCTAGTGGCATATCAAATAAGTATTTATATGAAGTATCAAGCAAGTAGTCTGTGGTGAATTAAAACTGTTTCAAGTATTGAAGAAGAAATGCTACAGGGAGTTAAAAAGAGCTCATTGCCTTGAACTCTGCTCTACCCCTCAACCTTGTGTCAGACCGTCTCAATTAAGAGCTCTGTTCTGCAGTTTGTGTTTTGCTTATGCAAATTTAAAACACTGTGAACGTTTTTGGTGTGAATGATGAATACTGAGTTGGCACACTCAGCATAAGCTGCTCAAGCAGTTTAAAGTGTGTTTGATATATGAAGTTGGATATTATATCTATCATTTTTGGCAGCATATACAGATCATACAACCTGATATCCAAAGACAACAAAACTTTCCATTCCGTTTGGTCTTTCTTATTATCTTAATACTAGGTATCACTGCAAGAAACAAGGCGATTTATCTAGATCTGCACTAGGTGTTTTCCAAGGGCCAAGATTTTCAGAAATGGCTGCCTTAAGTTAGGTACCTCAATCATACTCTGGCACCTAAATAAGTAAATAACCTTATTTGCGAAGTGTTGAGCACCCAGAAAGTTAGCACTGACTGCAGTGGGAGCTACTGTGTGCTCAGCACTTTTGAAAAATCAGGAATATTAATTAGACCCCCAGATATGGACTGAGGAACTTCAGGCAATCAGAGGTGACAGTGGCTGATATCTGAATCTAACCAAGCCTCTGAAAGAAGCGCACCCTCCACCTTCAGTAAGACTAGAGATGAGAGAAGGGCATAAATCTCTCTGAATGGAGCCATCAGCATACATACACTCAACACAGCTCTGCCTGTTCAAGCAGACACTTCTACAAGCAAGCAAGCGAACAGCATCAGCAACAAGACAGCTCAGAAGAATAAAAGAAGCTAAAATACAGCATTAAAAGAAGCAACCTTCCAGCCCAGCGTGGTTTCTACATTATAACATCACTGAGACTTCATCACTGGTTAGACAAAGTTTGCAAAAACACTGTCAAGAGAATAGATTTAATTTTTTCTTTTAATCATTTTACTGGAATATTGAAATGCTATTGCAATTTAAGACATTTACAGAGTCTCCAGATTGTTTAGATTATTGCAGGAGAGGAGACAACATCTAATCTTGTTAAACACAAAGAAATAGTGTAAGATTCTTAATATTAATTAATTTGCTCAAGATTTCTCCTTGAAGGGCTTCTTTTCAATAACTGAAGTAAAACTTTATTTACTTTCATAGGACTTAGTTAAGATTACTAACCACTGCCCATTTATTAACTGTTTAAGTAATCCATGTTAAATCAAACAGGATCCACCAACCCTTAAACAAAATTCCATTTCCCATTGATTCTGGGAATTAACATGCTTTCATTTTAGTTTACCTAGAGAAGAGAATCTCCGACAGTATAGACCCACTCACAAAGGTAGGATTCCTGTTGAAAGCTCTCCACAGACAGACAAAATAATTGTAATTGAAGTAACCGTTGTTTATTATTTGTATCTGTTTGGATTGTACTTATTTTTACTCCCCACCCCTTTCTTTAATAATCAAAATTATTTGCTGGTCTTTAACTCTGGTGTCCACTAAGGCATGGAAAGAACCCTATGTGACTAAAACAGTGAGAGTCAAATTCCCAGATTGCTTCAAGGGAGACAATTATTAAGATCTGGCCTCCCATTTCTTGTTTCTCTAGACCAGGGGTTCTCAACCTTTTTCCTTCTGAGTCGTCCCCGTCCCCCCCCCCCGACCCTCCACATGCTATCCACGGCCCACTTGTGCCACAACAATTGTTTTCCTGCATATCTAGTAGATTAAAAGGTGTATTAAATTGATAGTTATACAGTTAAACCCACGCACCTATATAATATAAAAAAGAAAAGGATAATATAAGTACAAAATAAAAAAACTAAATATTATGGTCAAATATTAATATGCCTGAGCCCTGCCGCCCAGGCTTTGACTGAAGCCAAAGCCCAAGCCCCGCCGTCCAGGGCCCTCTGTGGCGTGGAGCACCAGGTAATTGTCCTGCTTGCAACTCCCTAACTACACCGGCCCTGCTGAAGCCAACAGGTTTCAGCATATCATGCAGGAAAATTAACATGTTCTCTGGTTTAAAAAAAAAAAAAAAAAAAGCAATGTGTCCAAATAATGCAAGGTGAAACAGTTTTTATTTTTTGTATGCTCTCTGGTTTATTCTGGCAGACTCCCTGAAATTCTCTCATGGTCCCCCGGGGGCCACTGACCCCCAGTTGAGAACCACAGCTCTAGACTACATTTTTAGTAATGTTGGGGATAAAATTATGTGTAACTCAAGAACTTAAAACACCTCTTTCTTCCCCACAGTTTTAGTGAGTAAAACTAACACTTAGCTTGAGTTCAGGTAATTTAGGGCCATCGCCTAAATTTTCCATTTTGAAGAAATAACCCTGCCCCTTTTTACATTATCGGTGTGGGACCAGCAGAAACACTAGGTGCACCAGGAACTTCCTGAAGACAAGAGGATGCTGATCCTTCCAAGAAGCATCATCTTTAAGAAGACTTATGGTGTGGGGAAGGAAGGCGCACTATGTCCATTTACAACACCTGTTACCTTGTCCCCAAAATGCCAGGAGGCCATGCATCCACAAAACTGACAAACCTGGAGATGCTAGGCAAGCAGATGGTGATACAGGGCACAGGAGGGAAGTACTGTTCAGGACTGGATAGCAGGCAGTGAAGCCAACATGAGCTTCTCCCTTTTTCCACAGCACGTAGCTGCAGCCTGGGCCACTTTAATCCCTACCCTCTATTCTGCCACTGGGAAGACATCTGAGCTCTCTTTCTGTGGCCCCTCCTCTACCCCCATTGATTCCTGTTTTTTCAAATAAGGTACCATTTGTGGTACATTAGCTGTAATGCATGACTCAGATTAATAACATCTATACCTACAGAGGTAAACAACACAATTCCTTCTTCCATTTCATACCACTTCAGGAAACAGGCAGGATATCAAGGATATCCAGACAGGCATATTTGTGTTTTGCTTTGGTAAACTAAGTGAACTTAGATCCAGTTTGTTAAAAGTGAAATACTGTTTGGGAAATGCAGTGTGTAGCTAAAGCTTTTAAAATGCATTGATAGCAACAGCTTTAATTTAGTATGTCAGTGTTCAATATGTCACAGCTCAAATAGTCTCTCAGAAGGAGTTTTAATGCATATGCATTATTTATGCAGTATCTGAGGGAGCAGGTCTATCTGAGTTGGCTTTGACCAATAAGTCATTAGTCACAGAGCATAAAGCAAATTTGGGAAATGGAGATATAATAATAGATAGGAGAATCATTTTCATTTACCCTGTCTCTAGTACTAGTTTAAAAAATAATCATAAAAAAACCACTCTAGGTAACCAAAGGACTATATCCATGCATTATGCAGCTTTCTTAGTTTAAAATGTAGGTGTGTGCTTATGCAAGGTGTGATGCACATATTTATCAGGTTTGTGTGTCAATGAATCTCAGGATTGTTTTCTTCCATTCAGATGGACTGTTCTGGCTTTCTTGTGTTAGAGAATGACAGCTGGTGTCCAAATTAAAGAATGAGTTTTAAAAACCAGCAGACTAGATCATACCTCTACTGCAGCACAAACTACTTAAGAACCTATTATCACCCCAAAAACTGGACACGGCACTGTTAAAATTAAAAGCACAACATCCAGTAACTCTCTTTCATGAGAGAGACATCTTTCAAATATTTAAGAATGCTGCCCAAAATGAGAGATTTAAGATAGCTCAGTGAAATATTTGATTCTTCCTAGGACAAAGAAACAGTTTAACATCCAGTTTTAGGCTTATCTGGAACAAGATTCCATAGTCTTGTGAAATGGTTAATATACTAAGCGGGTCCTGCATAAGATGAAGTCAGTTTTATGTAAAAACATAAACACATTTATTTTGGACTCGTATTAATACTACACATGGGGACAACTGGCCCATAATATACCCTAATCACTACAATGTTCAAAACAGCACTTATAATTCAAAATCTACCGTTCCTCACCACAAAGAGCATTTGATGATCTTAGCATATAGGACTCAATGGATTTGGAGAATGTTGAAGATAACAATGTTACATGAGGTACTGCAATATTCTTTGGCTCTATACATCTTGGAACCCGTGCAGCACTGTTTTATACAGCGTATTTCTTAATGACTTGAAAGAAGGTTTGAATAGTGAAGCTGAAGTTTGCTGATGGAAAAATTTACAGTAGATTAGGCAGTGAGAAAGGCAATGAGAAACTACAATAAGACCTAATGAAATTAGCAAACTGGACATCAGGATGACAGATGAAATTCAGCACAGACGGGAGTGCAAGATTTTGCATGTTGTAGTTACACTGATGGGTTCTGAGTTGCTAACTCAATGTGTAAATCTAGTATGCAATTGTAGTCTTTCAGGGAAAATATCTAGATGTCACTGTGAACACTTCAGTGCACAGTGGTGGTCAAAGAATGCAAATAAGTTCTGCATTAAGAAGTGAACACTGAATAGCACAGAAAATCTAATGCCAATATAAATCAATATTGTGCATCCCTGCCTTGCTATCACTATGTAGCTGATCCCTGTGGGTGGAGTAGGCCCATCACCCCTGGATCATATCAGGTGAGTCCAGTACAGCCAATTAACAGGGTCTGGGTCACAGTTGGAATAGACTACCAAGAGCGGTTGCACAATACCAGGTCTTGAAGTTTTTAAGAACGAGTTAGACAAACACCTGCCAGGGATGGGCTAGGTTTACTTAATCTCACCCCAGTGTAGGGGATGGACTAGATGACCTCTCGAGGCCCCTTCCAGCCCTACATTTCTATGATTCTATGAATACAAGAGGATAACTTGATACAATTATAAAGAAAAGCACATTTAAGTCTGATAAAAAGGGAAAAACATTTTAAGTAAAGCACAGTTAACTTTTGGAATTCATTGCCACAGGGTTATGTGAAGAAATTAGCTTGTAAGAATAAGAAAGGCATCTGCAGTAGAAATAGCTAGAATAAAGCTGAAAGAGCCATCGACTCTCCTGCTTTGTAGCACAAACTTAATACTGACTGTTAACGAGAAGGGATCTTAACTCTGCATGTTGTATTCTTTTGCATAATTATTAGGTGCATCATGGGGAATTTAACATTTTCACTGAATCAACTAGCACTGGTCACTATTGGAGGAAGGATAATGGACTAGATGGGGAATTGGTGTATTCTAGAAAAAAAATGCCTTCACACTTTAGCTTTATAAGCATAACAAGAAACAGTGGATCTTATCTCTTAGGTCAAAGCTCACTATTATTACTTTTACTATACTTACATTGTATGTCATGTAATAATTTGGCTGAACACAGTATCAACAGTTTCTTAGATATGTAATGCCTTTCCATTAACATCTACATTATTAGGCATGCTGAAGATTGCATGTAGCCTACCACTTTGTGTATACTAAACACTTTTTGTAGCACTTTTTCTTTTAAAAACAACAGTACACATTAAACTACATAGCTATAATCTAATCCAAAATTACTAACACAGCTGCAAAAACAAAACACCAACTGACTGGATTTATTAGAACTGCTTTTAAGGAGCACAACTTTGTTGAAACAACATGTGACACTGCACCCCATATTCATCATAGTAATATTATAATATGGTTAGGGCATAATTATGATGCATTTTGTACAAGATAAGTTATGGTGAGGTGTCATTGGAAAAATTATGATTTGCTGAATATGATTATCCTATTTGTATGCCTGTATCATTTTTGTATCTGAAGTTATGAATATTGACTAGGAATCTGTATTTCAAATGGGCTTACTCTGGAAAACACCCACAGCCAGCCTTTCAGGTAAAACAATGAAGAAGCCAGACAGGGCTGATAGCCCATCAGTAAAGACAATGGACTGTGGAATAGCTTAACCTTCCTGTGGGCGTTTTGGCCACCCTGTAAACAATGGCTGCTATAAGAGGGCAAAGGCATAGGACCAGACCACATGACTCTGGACTCCATCTTGGGATGTCAGTATTTTTCCACAAACTGGTCTGGGAGCCAAGTTTTGAAACAAAGGTTTCCTGCCATATTCTAAAACTATATAAGGCAGGGACTGACATCATCTGTTGTTTTTCACTCCCCACACAAGACGACGCCTGGAAACACCTGAGGAAAAAAGACTGAACTGGGGAAAGTGCTGGACCAAGACTAAAGGGATTTCTTCATGAAGACCTGTATATGAAGACCTGAGAAACCCAAGCTCTAAGACTAAAGCAGCTTGTGCCTTTAGAATCTACAAGTCTGCCTGTACCATCAGTTAGGGTGAGAATCTGCTAATTCATAGCCAATCTATGTAGTATATTAAGCTTAGTTTGCATTTTTGTTTATTTGCTACGTAATCTGCTTTGATCTGTTTGCTATCCCTTATAATCACTTAAAATCTATCTTTTGTAGTGAATACATTTATTTTATGTTTTAATCTAAACCAGTGAGTTTGGAGTGAAGTTGGCGGGGGAGGCGAACTCTATGAGCTTACGCTGTACCGTTCCCTGTATACCACAAGATGGCATAATTTTGGGTTTATGCTCCAGGGGCGTGTGCGTGCCTGGGGAGCTGAGAGTTACCTGGGCTTTAGCCTTTCTACTGTTGGTTCGTGTAGTGGCTAGTCAGAGAGCCTGCATGTAACTGCAGCTGGGTATGTCCCTACCTGTGTGAATGCTGGAGGAAGTGTAAGGACAGGAACGTGTCTGCAGCTTGTCACAGCAGCACAGTGTGAGAGGGAGCCCAGGCTGGTGGGTCAGAGGGCTCAATGGTACCCTAATTCCAGGTGGCACCCTGGGGGAAACCCATCACACAACATATGGTTTTGTTCTCCCCCTGTGCGTGCACAATTCCCATTAATATCAATGAGAGTTAAGCAGATATATAGAGAGAACCCTAATCCCCTCAAAATGGAAAAGCTACTGTTAAAAGCACATCAGACTACTCTTTGCCAGTTACATTTATTCACGTGCAACACTCTCACAAACTCATCATGCATGTTAGTCTATCAAAAGTTCCAGCTTTAGGAGGCCAATTGTGATTTTTAGTGTGCTGCCCCAGTGGCCCACTTCTTTCTAATGCTGCCAAGAAGATCCAGCACCCCGAACTAACTGACAATTTTGAAAGGTTGTACACAATACATTAGATTCAAGGCCAGCTGAGCCAGCCTCAATTTTGTAGATTAGTGTGAATAGGTCAACAGCATCAAATTTAGTGCTGTGGTGTTGCAGTTTATCTCGTCACTGAGGATGTAGAGCATCTGTACTAGCTCTCTTATTAAAAATACTTAGGAAATTCTTATTGGTAATAAAAGTTGAGGTGCATAGATTTTAGCCATTTTTCTAAACAAAATAATAGTCTCAGAATAACAGTAAATACAGACACAGTGACAGGAGAACTGCCACATACATGGAAGTAGTTAAAAATATCTTAATGTATTTTATATCTTCTTGCAGCAGTGCCCATTGCTCTCAAGCTTCCCCCACAAGATGACCTGTCATATTACCATAGATCAGGCCTAGAGTTTGTAGTATCCTCATGGGGATAAAAAGTATTCCCAATTTTCTACGTAAAGAGCTGTTCTAATCTGAAAAGTGACAATGCAGGGTTCCATGTTTATTTTTTCCTCAGTGTTTTCCGGATGAGATCTGCTCATTTTCTTCCAGTCTTACAAATTCAGCCTAGGTTTCTGAGAGAGAAGTCGGGTTCTTTCCATTATATATTTCATCAGTAATGTCAGGCTCTGCACACAGAGGGCCAAATTCTGATCTCAGTTACACCAGTATAGATCAGGCTTAATTCTATTGACACTTCAGTATATTTAGGGCTTGTCAACTAGAAAGCTTATAAATGTGCTTATTCCAATATAGGTTATTCTAACTTGGGAAGCAAAATAAGGTATACCAACATAAGGGACCTTTGTATCAGTACCTCTGCCTCCACGCTAGGGCTCACATAAATATTTTAGTTTAGTTTAAACTGAATGGACAGTTATATCCGTAAAACTTTTCTAGGGTAGACTGGGCCCTGTTCTTAATTTAAACTGATGTAAATGAGATCTGAATTTCCTCACAAATTAGGTTCTTATAGTAAGACCTGGGCAGCCCTATCTTCATTCAGGAAGCTTCTCAGACGGCAGTGGGTTTGCATAGATATAACTGAGTGAAAGGTAGTAAAATGCTATTTCTGATGTACAGGAAAGAATCCAGCTCACTCCTTTTCAGCTGTGTTGATTTTGCAGTCCTAAATACATAGTTAAAATGCTTTGCCTGTTAAGTCAGCAACTACAATTCTGAATGTGCTGAAGAAACTGTCATTTTATTATAGTAATTTTTTCAGAACAGAATCAAACTTTAATAGACACCCTATAGAGTAGGAAATACAACTGAAAAAAAACAGACTCACCAAACAATATGGAAAAACAATGGGGTTAGTTTATTCCCAAAGGCAGACTCCACACTTCAGCATTTATAATTTCATTAGCACACTACATGCTGAGGTAACTCATGGAAGTAGGAAATCAGGGATCCTACCAAGGGGAGTGCAACTTTTGGGAGATATTCTATAAAGCCAAAACCCACAAGTAACGAAAAAAATAAAAAGGTATGAGATTACAAAATTGATTAAATGCTGCAAGTTCTTTTAAATCTAGTGAGTTTTAGTGGTTCTACAAATAAGGGAGCAATAATACTGGCTAGAGCAAAGAATGTTACTATGCAAGGTTACAATTCAGTTCTGCTAATACAACTCAGCCCTGACCTGCAGTAATCCTACTATTCCAGCCCTGTGCTGCTCTAGATTACGACTGCCAATCATGTGGAATAGTGTTAAATTGTGGTGTGGGTTTATGAGGTGGACAAATATCCTAAGGGACAAGGCTGAGACCACCAAATCTCATTTTCACTGGTGACCTAGGCCAGAAGGGAACCCAGGTGAAAGGCTATTGTATTAACTCATTGAACTTCCAAGCCCTGTGTTCTGATCATTTATGATAATCAGGAACAATAAATTACCTTTCCCAAAGCACTATTATGAGTAGCGCTGTGCCTTGGCTAACACCTACCACTTTTATAAGTATGTGTGATTGCATTAGCTCATCATACACAGAGAGAGAAACAGGATAATTTGAAGATATGAAAACATCAAAACTTTCATGCAAACATTGGCCAAAATTAAATAAGTCCCTGCACAGCATCAAATACACTGGCATTTAAAGTGGAGTCATTGTGCTCTTTAGTTGAATCACAATATGGGGGTGCTGGAAATCAGGTTTAACATGGCTGCAAAGAAGTTTGGGAAGGGGTAAGGGAGGGAAAGGGAGCATAGGCCTGGGATGGGGCAAGAGGGAGGGTCACAGGAAAATGCGGCACGGAACCATGTTTCCCAGTATTGGCAGGGTGCCTCTGAGGCAGGCAAGAGGAGGGACACATGGATTTGGGGGAGGACACTGGTGGGAATTGGATGAAGAGGGTGCAGGGAATCCCAATAGCACAGAGAAGGGGAATAGGGAGAGGGGACATGAAAAAGGCATGCAGGGAACCAGGAAAGGTTCTGGGACAAGGCTGTAGATATGTTCCTGGGGACGGGTGTGTGTGGGGGAGGCTGTTTTACTGCTTTGATTTGTTAGCTGGCTGGCTGAGCTAATCGTTATTTGTATAATTATGGCAGGGTGGGCATTATTTTTCATTATAAATCTAATTTATTAGGATGTTGAGGGCTTTTAATAGGGATACTTTTATTGTTATCTAAATATAAAGAAATATCAACAATGACAGCATAGGCAGTATATGCAGGAAACCAGAGAGACATGGCAAAGAGCTTAGTTTTCGATGTACTTGGCCAATTAAAAGCCTCTCTGCTCCCCACCTATCACACCCAGGAACAACTCCCACTAGCACACATATTCCTACGGATTTGATAATGTCAGCAGGAAGGGAAACCATATTTGGTGGGCCTCAGAACATATGGCAGAGCAAGGCTCTCTTCTTGCATTCCTTCTATGCTACCCAATTTAAACTCTTGGCTCTCATTAAAAGAAAAAAGGGAAAAAATTAAACAAAAAATATAATTAACAGGAATTAAGGTTGTAAGTGTGTTTCAATGGAGTGCAGCTAACGACAACCCTTTCACTCAACCAAAAATTAATATAAAGTGATACCCTGTCTTTGTTAATTTCACCATTCTTAGGGGAATATCCCTCTGTATCCCTCTTTAAAAAAAATGCAGTGACTGTCTCTTTTCCACCTGATTTCTTTGTTCCTGTGTTTTAAATTTAATCAGAATACTTTCAGTACCAATACCCATGTTTGTTTCTCCAACAGAATCGGAAATAAAAATAAAGCTGAAAGCACATAACTATAATACAATCTGAAGTGGTATATTCTGATACATTACTTTTTGAGAAGTCTAACATATTCATGCTATTTTTTTACGTTAGAAACACACACACACACACATACACACACACACACACACACAATGTCAAGCAAGCAATGGAAATCAAACTTAATAAACCAAGCAACTTGATCCAAATGCTACATAATAAATTAGTTTAAAGCCACTAGGAAAAAAGCCAACATCCCCATATCTCTTAAAATGTATTTCAATGTACCAAGAAATAAAGATGGAAAAATCAGTCACCATTATGTTAAATATTTATTGCTAAAACAATTAATATTTTCCCTAGGTGTTTCAGACTGTATTTTTAAAACAATCTTACCAGCTATGCTAGAAGCAAAACATAGCTTAGAGTGCCCTCTATCTTTTCCTAGAAGCGTTTCAGGGAAATACTCTTACATTGTAGATGTCAGCTATGAGTTCTGTTTTTAAAAAATCAAATAAAATAGTTTCCTTGCATGTGCAGAATTATTGTTACGATTTAAAATGCATATTAAAGCATTGTTTAAAATAGTCCTATATACTGTTTAAGGAAATGATTTTACATAACAGAAAAGTATATACTTACAGTGCCATTTCAAACTGCTCAAGCCACTTTTTCTTCAAATCTTTAGTTTTGCAATAAAATTCCAACCCATTTTGTCCTTGTATGTGGATGAGGTAGAAGCCATAAGACCACTGTGTGAAAGGTATTGCAATTCACTGATTAACAATTTAATATTCAGACAGAAAGAAGACAATATTTTTATATTCATCGTATAACACCAACCCTGAGTTCAGAAAAATGGGGTCATACTATTTTGCACCTCTGTTCAGTTTAATAATGGCTCATTCATATCCCTTCATTACATCAGAAATTAACATAGTTGAAGCCCTTTAATAGTCATCTACTTTAAACCACAATGTCCAGTGTGTTTTTGATACTATATGGCTTTAAAATTTAAAAAAATATATATATACAAATTGCTGAAGAGTGGTTGCAGAATATTTCATACACTCAAGACCTACGGATTTCAAATATTTAATAGTGGCATATATTTTGTATATAGTAGTATTATAAACATTTACCTTTTTATTTTCTTTATCAGTAGTGGGATTATTTGTGATTTTGTACTTCTGAAGATCTATTATTTCCTTCATTTCATAATTATCACCTCGCCGTTTGCACACAATTACAGCTAAATCAAATAAGAAGATATGCCTATGAAAACATAATATATAAAGGGTTAAAAAAAATTGTCTGTATGCCAGTACACTAATCCTTTTAAAATAATACAATATCATATAAAACATTGCCTGGAGCACTTACGATTTTGAATGTTAGCAATTAAACTATTGGGTAACAAAACATGAACCACTTAAAGTACTTCTGCAAGAGGTGCATAGGGATTTAGATGTTAATGTAATGGCTAACTTCTCATGAACCACTTTGAAAATTTACTTCCTTGGCATTAATGTTAATAGGAGCTATGTGTGTATACTGAAAGGAGGATGTATGCACAAGAATTCCTGAACTGACACCAAATTTCACAGGCATATGCCATGCTGTATTTTACAAGCATTTATCTAATACCAATTCTGTCTTTAGCAACCCAAGTACTGGATCTATATTCTCACCTGTCTTGCCTTGCACGTTTGTCTAATGTAGTTATCCTTATTTCACCATCACCTTGTGGTCTTCCATACATTAAGAGAGAATGGTTCTAAAAACAAAAAAGGAAATAAATTCATCATTTAACATATATGCCAGCGAAAGAGTAAAGATAATATCTGACATTCAAGTGTCAGTTGGTCATTATACTACAAAGCCAGATTGTCCAAGAGTCAAAAAGAACTTGGCACTTTTTGGTCCTACTAAGGATGATAAGGCATAAATAAACTCCTTTTATTCACCCACCAAGGGACTTGGGGCACTGCGCAACAAAATTGATTTAGCTGCATGCATCTAAGGAAATGGATAGGAAGTCACTGTATACAGATATCATTCCAGGCCAGCCAAAAGAACAACACATACACATACCTGAATTTTACCCAGGCTTCTAGTATTATATAAGATGGTAAGGAGCAGTAGATTTCAGTAAAGTAGAACAATGGTGAAAAGCTGGGATAAACAAGGGTGTAAATATAACCTATCACATACCAAATTCTCTATTGATAATTGAAACTGTTTAATTTCACGGAGGGATTCATTATCTCTCTTCACTTCGTTTACATATTGAGCCAAGTCCTAAAGCATAAAAAAAGAAGGAGGGGGGAATATTTCAGTCAGAAAAATTCCAATACATTATTTTAAGCAACTGTCTTTATCTTCCTTATTTTGCCTAATCTGCAAAATAAGGCTTTTAAAACGTTATTTTAAGTGTTCAGAAGTTGCTGATATACCTGCCGAAGTATGCAAGCTTTTAAAAAACTGTCTCTATTAAAGCTGGGCAGAAAATGATATTCTCATCCTGTAAAAATTTTGAGAATTAAAAAAATATTCACATTCTGCACTAAGAGGAAATCTAGACCTTCGGAATTTTTTGGCAAAAGACTCCCGGAATAGCCAACAGCCCAATGGTTCAGGAAACTACCTAGGATATGGGAGACTCAGGTTCATGGCTGTGCTCCAAAAAATATTTAATTATTTATCCAAAGTGAAAGAGCTCCAATTGGAGAGACTGAGAGCGACCTACCCCAAATCAGCCAGGCACAAAGAAGCACTGCTATCAGCTGGGCTAAAAAAAATGTAATAGCTAAATAAGGAATGTCATCTCCACCTACAGGAACCAGCGTTTAAGTTAAAGGTGGAGTGCTTCTTTCAGTCAGGGATTGGGATACCTCCTTTGGTCTTGATATTTGCACATGATTTCAGAGATCTGATGCCAAGGCCTGCGTAAAAGATGTAACCACGTCGAGGCTCTAATTGCTCCTATATGCAGTAATCATGGCTAGGTTTAGTAGGGTGCCCAAATATCTACAACTTCAAGACCCAGGCATACAATAAGAGGGCAGTAATGTCTGAATAGCAAAACAGAAGGTATATCATAGCATGCCAACAGCCAGCTTTCTCAGGTCCCATGAACAATAATGTGCCTGACTGACACTGGGAAATAAATCTCTTGCGCCTATGTGTTGGGATCTGGAAAAAGTTTAGGTATGATCTTAAGCCGTGGACTGGTATATCTTCTATATTTGTGCACTGAATGTGCTGGTAAATTTGCCGCTTATCTTTCTCTATTCAACATAAGGTGTTTGTTCTCATTTGTGTGTCCTCAGCAGTATATAATCTGTAATATCTTGGAGCAAAAAATTTTTAGGAAATCTGTGCTAAATGGAACAATTTTCTAACATATTAACCAGGAAAAGGATAGAATGGGAAAATATAACGAAAACAATAACTGAACTCAGTGCACAGCGTCAGAAGAAAAGGAAACTAAGAGAGTACAGCTAGTTGCAGAGGGAATTGCAGACTGCCAAGGGATACAGCACCAAACATGTAAGGAGATACTGCTATTTTAAAAAGCACTTGCTTGTGCCATTTGCAGTAGCATGTGGAGTAATGGTCACTAGGAGAGATATTAACGCCTTCTAGCCTAAGGCAACAAAGACATTACTAGGATACAAGTTGTGAGGAAAGAGAATTGTGTTTATCTCACTTGGAAACTGTTAACCAAAATTTGAGGTGATCTGCAGTAATGGAAGTTTTACCCATTTTGTAAAAGACTAGTAAAACTGGGAAAGGCAAATTTTTTGGTTAGGAGGCTGAAAACTATGGGACAGAATGTAAAAGTTAGGATATTACAAGTAAATAGAAGCCAGCCATCTCTACTCCATACCATATAAAACCTATTGACTTAGTTACTAAAAGCCTGTGGCAATATCCTTGATTTAGCCTCCTTACACGAGAGTTTGTGGCTAGTTAACAAATATTTGCTAGCTCTATTGTGAATTGCAGGACCTCCTTCAGCAGAAAATATACTGTGAACTTCACTTCTGCATGCCTGTGTATTCTGAAAAAGGCCCCAACCATTTTAACTGGCAGCGAAGATGTAAACATCTACCTGCCATGGCACACTTACCTTCATTGCATCAAGTGCCAGCTTCAGATTTTCCTTCTCATTTGGGTCAGTAGTGTGCTTCACCAGTTCCTATTTGGCAAAATGAAGGGATATTTCTTATAACAACTTTTCACTCAGCCAGCTGCCAATCAGTTTACACATTTATCACTGAAATAAAATGACTACTGTGCACTGATCACTCTTAAAAACTTGCCAATTTTGCCTTAAATAGATAACAGCCCTAGAATTTATTTATTTTTCTCTATGATTCCCTATACGTATCACAACTAGGGATTACCACAAATAGTTAAATGGCAAGTGTTAAGTGTGAGCACTGTTCTTCCTAAATACTAACAATATTGACAATGAACAGTCAGTAAAAGCTAATTCTATTCTGGTAAGAATTAAAATTTACCACTCAGATCCTTACTGTACATATCTGTTACTCCTGGGGAGATTCTGCGTGACTGCGCGCCTATAGAAAACTGTCCTCCCGCAGAATTCCTGTGCTTCCATGCAGAAAACGGCAAGGAAGCAAATGGAAGACGCATGGGGGGGAAGAAGGGGTACAACCATGGGCACAGGTGTTTGGGGGAGATTGCTCCCCACCAAACAGAGGTGAGGCAGGGGGAGGTACACAGGGTTACGTGCCACTGCCCCTCCCCCATCTCTGCAAGCGCAGAGCTGCCCAGCTGAAGGAGGCTGTGTCTGGGTTCCGCTGACTCTACAGCTGAACACCGCCTCCTGGGTCCTAGTGCCAGTCGTTCCCCTCTTCTGTGTGCTGGCAGCCTTTCTGTTTTCTATGCAACAGTGAGTGCCAGCGGTGGGGCTGGGAAAGGGGGAGGTGGAGAAATGAGGAAAGGGGGAGATGGAGGGAAGAGGCAGTGGGGAAGGAAGGGGGTGAAATAGGGCAGGGGGAGGGGAATGTGGGAGTGAGGGGAGGGGATGGAGAAGAAAACGGGATAGGTGAATCATGGGGGGAAGCAGGAGCCCAACATGCAGCATTGCATCAGCAGCAGCTGGGGCTCCCCCATTAAGCAGGCCCATTGAACCCTCACCCTGACAAGCCCTACCCCACTACACCTGCACCCCTCCGACGAGCCCCCCACACTCAGACCTCCACCCCACTGATTCCCAACCAGCTACACCTGGACCCCCACTCCCACAGCACCAGGTCCCCCCACTGAGCCCCCACACCCAGACCCTCCTTGCTGAGTCCCAACCATCTTCACCTGGATCCACTGCAGAGTCCCATTGCCCCTGCACCCAGAACCCCCCAACAAGTCCCTGTGCATCCAGATCTCCCACTGAGCCGCCTGCACCCAGATTACCCTGCCCAGAAACCTCTCACCCCACACCAGGTTCCCCCCACACTATGCCCCTCCAAACTTGGATCCTGTTGGGCTGAGCCTGCCCACCCACACCCGGTGCGCCTGGCGCAGAGAGGCAGGGTCCTGGGGTGTTTCTGAGGCAGGCTCAGCCCTTGCACTGTGTCAGGGTCAGGTGCAGCCTCACTGCCGAATCCCTGTACTGGGGGAGGTGGGGGCTTCAGGGTGATCTCCCACCTCAATGCAGCCACTGGCCTGTGCTCCCCACTGCCATGCTGGAGCCACATTTATTTATTGACAAATAAAATTTGCAGAATTTTAAAATATTATGTGTATACCTTTAACAATTTTTGGCACAAAATTCCCTGAGAGGTAGTCTGTGCTGAAAGCCCAGGCAAACAATATTAGATAGTTTTCATGTTACTAGCAATAACATGAATAGTCGAAACTCCAAAATATGAGTTTGTTTGCAAAGATGAAGTAGGAATATATGCTAACAAAAGCTTTAGCTAAAATATGTGACTAAGCATAATGAGATAGTCACTACTCTTAAGTACAAGATTAGCTGCATTTATATAATATTTTATAGACTTGAATGTGGATGACATATCTTGACAGTATAAGAATGTTAAGCTATTTGCTATATTTTAAAAGATACATAGCCCTTCTAGAATCTAGAAAAATTAATGGGTTAGTTAAAAGCAAAAAAGAAAATCCAGAGAGAAATAAGAAGAGGACTATATGTTGTAACCAAAAATAATATATTGCTAAAATACTAGAAAATGGTGGGAATAGATGCTTCTACTTAAAAGTGCAGTTTTTCTAGCAATTTTTGTGGATATTTTTCTCCTGAAAATACTGTAATATATTTTGACACCCCGTTACATACCTGATTGTAGTTTTATGATGCCTCACACTTTAAAACACTATGAGTGACATAATCTTTCATATCATTTTTTCATAATATACAATTTGATTATATTGCTTTGGTTCAGGTCTCAAATGTTTTAAGAAAGTGGTTCTGTCATCAGCTTTGGTTTGTTTGTTTGTTTTTCATGATTTTCTGTTGAACAGAATATTGATGACTTGCATTTATATAGATATATTTCAAGAAATGTAATAAGTTTGAATTACACAAAGCACTGCAGAGTCAAAATTATGCTTCACATAAAGGTAGTAGCTCTTTTTAAAATGACATTTTACAAGCATCAGCAAGGTTGACGATCTAATACAGTAATATATTTCTTTGCTGCTGAACTAATGAGTCTCCTGGAACAGCTATCAAATTAAATTTATAAGACTCTCCACCCTCATTATAGGACTAACTGTGGAAGCCAAGAGCTTTGTGGGTTATAACAAGAAGCATTTCAAAATAAATATGGTTTTATTATAATTTACTATAGCAGGGAAATATCTTAAAGTATGGTATAGTCTCGTTCAGCTTAGTCTTTGGGGGTAGTGGTCTACATTACAAAACCACCATTCTCATAGTTTGCCACCACTAACTTTTAAATAAGCCATTAAATGAAGAGTGATTGTTATTCGCAGATATGCTTCAACTGTGTGGAATGATCACCACAGAGAAGGCTGAACTGCACTGGATTTAACTTCCAGACAGCTAAGTCGCAATTCAAGTCAATAAAAATGTTAATCACTGTCCTTTAATAAAGACACTGAACCCTCATTATAACAATCCTCTGATGATAAACCATCACAGCTTTGCACTTAATCACTTTAAACTTCAAAAATAAAGTACCTGCAGCAGCAGATGATATTTCAGAACTCGTTGCATAGGAACCACTAGAAGATCCCGCAAAGTAAATTTCCCATTATTGGCCCTCTTGGAACATTCCTAGTTTTTAAAAATAAAATAAAAGATTGAACTGTGATTCTTGCAAAATAAAAATAAGATACAAAGTACACTCCTAATTTTTTTAAGTAGACATATAAGTTTGCCAGATCACCCAGATATTAGGATACTAAATACCACCATAATGAGGAAAAAAACATCTCCATAGTGATAAGCTGAACCAAAACCCCTGAATTTCTGAGGTTTCCAAGATCTGGATCCAGAACCAGATCCTATTCTTCAGGTGTTCAGATGACTATGGTATAAACACTGTAATTAGAGATAAGAAACCACACAGAGTTTTGTTGATTTGAAGCTGTGAGTGTCTATAAGAGCAACAGAGATAGCAGTTGGAATCACTCTGGCTAGTGCCCAGCAGGTAGTTCAAGTGCAACACTGCAGGTAAATAGAAGACTCTTTTTCTTATTAGATGTAGGCATAAATAGCACAACAGGCATGACAACTGTGTGGATTGAAGGTGACTAGTAAACCTAAAAACTAGAAATCCTGTTTATTACAGGTGGGATCATCAAACTCCCACCCTGCACATTCACTTCCCCACCAAAGTTGATGGGCAGTATGCTGTGCCCTATAAAGGGCTGTAGCTGATTATCCAAAGAGGAACTGTGCTTCCAAGGTTGTCTGAACATCTGGGGTGGTGCGTCTTACACATGATCGCTTGTGCAGAGATGTGCCTAGGGGCAGAGTTTAGTCTTTAAATGTTATTCTAATTATAACATTAACATATTTTACTCTCAGCTACCTTCACGCTCACCTAAAACACTATGAGAAAAAAGTGTTTCATTGACAAAACCACTTCTTGGGTGAAATCCTGACCCCACTGAGGTCATTAGCAAGACTTCTTCTGACTTCAGTGGGACCAGGATTCAACCTCTTCTGTCTCTACCTGACACGTTAATTTGATCAGTTACTCCAGTTAAAAAGGAAAAGAAAAGAAACTCATAGACCCACATGTCAGAATGGACAGTTTTCTTTTTTGGGGGGATGGCAGATATATATTTGTATATAAAAAAATAAATATCAGTACCTCTAGCTTCAATTTAACATCTTCTTTTGTCTTAGAGATGTTGTCTAAGCAGGATATGGCTGTCTCCACTTGACTGCAGTACTGCCCATAAATAACCATTCTAAACCAAAGCAAGAGAAAAAAAACCAAGCAGGAGAGTGTGTGTGTTTTTTTTTAAAAAAAAACAGAATCAGTCTTTGTTCACACTTCACAAACAAATATATGGGTCACATTCTTCCCTTCAATTGGGAGCTGTACCTACATATCCAAACATAATAACTTGGCCCTAAATATGTATTACAAAGCTTCCCCAAGAATATGATCAGGTGCATGTTTAAAAAATACTAAAGATCATAATCAAGATGCTGTAAAATCATTTCAATTCACTTTAACACTGACATGCATACACTGACACAATAAAGCATTTGTTTCAGGCTCCAAAGCAATGTAACTGCTCCTTAACAGCACCAGAGCCATTAGTATTTACAACGTTAAGAGATAGATTTCAAAGGATGCAATGAATAAATTCTGTTACATAGGATTAGCCCAGGATTAATTACATCCACTCTTTTTACAGCAACAGTAGGTTTTGCAAACTGATTTAACAGCTTCTATTGAGTTTACATTCCATGAGGCTTTGGGTCAAGATAATAGCTAACATATGTAAATGCAAGAAATTCTTAACAGCAGTCAGAGATCAGCATGGTAGCCACTGGTTGATTTTTGTAAAGCTACTGAAAAGAATCCAGGTTTGTACCAGGAACTTCCTGTTCCCTTCAGCAACAATTCATTCCACTCTTCTCAAACTGTTCTAAATCTTTAGAGGTGACTCCTCTTTAAACTGCAAGCTCCATCTTTGGGGATCTACAAGCCTCAGTTCTTGCCTTCTATTTTTAATCTTTTTTTCCCTCTTGATCATCTTCTGTTTAGCCTTAGGCCTGGTCTACACTAGGCATTTATGTCGAATTTAGCGCCGTTACATCGAATTAACCCTGCACCCGTCCACACCACGAAGCTATTTAGTTCGACATAGAGGTCTCTTAAATTCGAATTCTGTACTCCTCCCCAACGAGGGGAGTAGCGCTAAACTCGACATGGCCATGTCGAATTAGGCTAGGTGTGGATGGAAATCGACGCTAATAGCTCCGGGAGCTATCCCACAGTGCAACACTCTGTTGACGCTCTGGACAGCAGTCCGAGCTCGTATGCTCTGACCAGCCACACAGGAAAAGCCCCGGGAAAATTTGAATTCCTTTTCCTGTCTGGCCAGTTTGAATCTCATTTCCTGTTTGGACATTGTGGCAAGCTCAGCAGCACTGGCAACGATGCAGAGCTCTCCAGCAGAGATGGCCGTGCAATCTAATAGAAAGAGGGCCCCAGCATGGACTGATCGGGAAGTCTTGGATCTGATCGCTGTGTGGGGCGATGAGTCCGTGCTTTCCGAGCTGCGCTCCAAAAGACGGAACGCAAAGATCTACGAGAAGATCTCTAAAGCCATGGCAGAGAGAGGATACAGCCGGGATGCAATGCAGTGCCGCGTGAAAATCAAGGAGCTGAGACAAGGCTACCAGAAGACCAAAGAGGCAAACGGACGCTCCGGATCCCAGCCCCAGACATCCCGTTTCTACGAGGCACTGCATTCCATCCTAGGTGCGGCCGCCACCACTACCCCACCACTGACCGTGGACTCGGAGGATGGGATATTGTCCACGGCCGGTTCCTCGGACATGTTAGCGGACGGGGACGATGAGGAAGGAGATGAGGAGGACGAGGCAGTCGACAGCGCTTGCAACGCTGATTTCCCCGACAGCCAGGATCTCTTCATCACCCTTACAGAGATCCCCTACCAACCGTCCCCAGCCGTTAACCCGGACACAGAATCAGGGGAAGGATCAACCAGTAAGTGTTTTAAACATCTAAACATTTATTTTTAACAGAACAGGAATATTAACAATAACAACAATGGGTTTCTCATGATTAGTTTGCCCTAGGCGCTTAACGTTTCAGTCCTGGGCAGTGCAACTATTCAAAAAAAACCTAACAATGTCCGGTTTTGCATGATTGTTCTGCCCAAGCCGCTCTACTGTTTAGTCCCTGCCAGTGCAGCTACAGTAAAATGCGGTCTACATGTCCGGGGATAGAGCAGAAATCCTCCTGGGACATCTCCACAAAGCTCTCCTGTAGGTAATTGGAAAGCCTTTGCATCAGGTTCCTGGGGAGAGCGGCCTTATTGGGTCCTCCGTGGTATGAAATGTTCCCGCACCAGGAGACAATCAAGTACTCCGGGATCATTGCCCTGCAGAGCATGGCGGCATACGGCCCTGGTCTTTGCAGGCTTTCCCGAAGCATTCTTTCTTTATCGCTGTCTGAGATCCTCATGAGGGTGATGTCGCTCATGGTGACCTGCTTTGAATTAGGTAGGGGAATGTTAGTATTGGGACTGCTTGCCCGTTCCTTTACAGAACTGTAACCGCCGGTTTACAGCCACGCGGTGGAGGCGGGAGAGGGGCGGCATACAGGGATCTTTCCCTGGGACAGCCGCGAGGGGGTGGGACAGGGGCAGAGTTCATGCTTGCCAGATTGCTGGCAGCAGGGACTGTCATTGCTTTCAATGTGAAAGGAGGCCAGTGCTACTATTAAAGTTTTAAGCAGCCACAAGTCTACGGCTTACCATGTCTGCCTGCTACACAAATTTCGGTGTCCTGCCCCGCTTCTCAGATCTGCAGTGCAAGACCCCAGGCACTGAATGCGAGGACCGAAAATTCGACCTTGTCCTGAGTGCGCATGTGATAGGTGCTGTGCATGGTCTTGTTCACAGAGAAAGACTATGTTCTTTGTTCACAACTAAATTTATCTTTCTGAGGAATTCACTCCCTTTTTCCCATTCCCACAGCCACATATGCGACTGTCTCCCAACCCAGCCTGGCATCGCACTCCCAGAGGCTAGCGCAGATTAGGCGGAGGAAGAAGAGGACACGGGAAGACATGTTCTCGGAACTTATGGGCTGCTCCCGAGCCCAGGCAGCACAGCAGACCCAGTGGAGGGAGAACTTGTCCCAAATGCACCCATCACACATGGAACGGGAGGAGAGGTGGCGACAGGAAGACCAGCAGGCGACTCAAACCCTGCTTGGACTAATGAGGGAGCAAACGGACACGCTCCGGCGCCTTGTGGATGTTCTGCAGGAACGGAGGCAGGAGGACAGAGCCCCGCTGCAGTCTATCTGTAACCGCCCTCCCCCGCCACCAAGTCCCATACCCCCCTCACACAAAGTCCAAAGAAGGAGGGGCAGCAGAGTCCATGAAAACTCTCACTCCACCCCTGCAGACTGCTCTAGTACTAGAAGGCTCTCATTCCCCAAAATTTGACAAGTCCCTTCCTTCCCGCCTCACACAAGCCCCCGTCCAAGTTTCACCCCCCAGTTTCATGTGTAGTTGCTAATAAAAAATACGTTTCTGTTAATTACTGTTTCCATCATGTTCTTTTGGAGGAGAGTCTGTCTGAAGGGGGGGGAAGGGGTTGGTAATTGGACAGGACAGTCACCTTTAGCAGGGTACAGAGGCGGGGGCAGGTCCAGCAGCAGGGCACATACACAGTGCAGTCACCAGTTACGCTGGTCAGTATGGGAGGTGGTTTTCATGTTCGGGGGGGGGGGGGGGTTGCTCTGTGACTTTGTGGCGGGGGAGGCAGTTAGAGATCTTATGCAGCGGTCCTTATCCTGTATCAAAGAGCCACACAGCAGGGGATCTGTAACCGTCCTCCCCCTGCCACAAAGTCACATAGTCCCCACATACACACAGTCCCGATCAGGAGGGGTGGAGGCTCCGTTGCAACAACCAGTCCACCACCGCGGAGCCTGTCATTCCTGGAGTTTAGAAGCGTCATTTGCATCACTACACTACACCCGCTCCCCACCACAGTCTGCGTCCCAGGTTTAAAACATTCCCGCGAAAACAGTAATAAAGACAACGGTGTTCATTAACAAAATAGAAGTGATTTTATTTTTTTGGAAGGGGGTGAAGGGGGTATGTAACTGGAGAGGATAGTCAACATTAACTGGGTAAAGAAACGGGGGCAGGTTCAGCTTCTCTGTACACAAACTGAAAAGTCACTGGTTACCCTGCTCACTCAGGAACCTAGCTTTCAAAGCCTCCCGGATGCACAGCGCGTCCCGCTGGGCTCTTCTAATCGCCCGGCTGTCTGGCTGGGCATAATCAGAAGCCAGGCTATTAGCCTCAACCTCCCACCCCGCCATAAAGGTCTCCCCCTTGCTCTCACAGAGATTGTGGAGCACACAGCAAGCTGCTATAACAATGGGGATATTGGTCTCGCTGAGATCACAGCGAGTCAGTAAGCTTCTTCATCTCCCCTTGAGACGTCCAAAAGCACACTCCACCACCATTCTGCACTTGCTCAGCCGGTAGTTGAAGAGTTCTTTTTCACTGTCCAGGGTGCCAGTATAGGGCTTCATGAGCCAGGGCATTAGCGGGTAGGCTGGGTCCCCGAGGATCACTGTAGGCATCTCCACATCCCCAACAGTTATTTTGTGGTCCGGGAAGTAAATACCTTCCTGCAGCCGTCTAAACAGACCAGAGTTCCTGAAAACGCAAGCGTCATGAACCTTGCCCGGCCATCCGACGTTGATGTTGGTAAAACGTCCCCTATGGTCCACCAGTGCTTGCAGCACCATTGAAAAGTAGCCCTTTCGGTTGATGTACTGGCTGGCCTGGTGGTCCGGTCCCAGGATGGGGATGTGAGTTCCATCTATAGCCCCACCGCAGTTTGGGAATCCCATCTCGGCGAAGCCATCTATGATGGCCTGCGCATTTCCCAGGGTCACTACCTTTGAGAGCAGTACCTCAACGATTGCGTTGGCTACTTGCATCACAACAACCCCCACGGTAGATTTGCCCACGCCAAAGTGGTTCGCGACTGACCGGTAGCTGTCCGGCGTTGCAAGCTTCCAGAGGGCTATGGCCACTCGCTTCTGGACAGTCAGGGCTGCTCGCATCCGGGTGTCATTGCGCTTCAGGGCAGGGGACAGCAACTCACAAAGTTCAAGGAAAGTCCCCTTCCGCATGCGAAAGTTTCGCAGCCACTGGGATTCATCCCAGACCTGCAGCACTATGCGGTCCCACCAGTCCGTGCTTGTTTCCCGGGCCCAGAATCGCCGTTCCACAACATCCACATGACCCATTGCCACCATGATGTCCTTGGCACTGGGTCCCATGCTTTCTGACAGGCCTGTGCTACTCTCAGACTTCAGGCCCTCACCGCGGTGCCGTAGCCTCCTCGCCCGATTTATCTGCATCTGCCTCTGGGAAAGGTGGATGATAAGCTGCGAGGCGTTGACAACGGCCACAACTGCAGCGATGGTCGCAGCGGGCTCCATGCTCGCAGTGCTGTGGCGTCCACGCTGTCACTGACCAGAAAAGTGCGCGAACTGATTTCCCGCCGGCGCTTTCAGGGAGGGAGGGCGGGAGTGACGGACGGATGACGACAGTTACCCAAAAGTACCCTCGACACATTTTTTTACCCAGAAGGCATTGGCGGCTCGACCCAGAATTCCAATGGGCAGCGGGGACTGCGGGAACTGTGGGATAGCTGCCCACAGTGCACCGCTTCCAATGTCGACGCTTTCCCCGTTAGTGTGGACTCACAAAGTCGAATTACTGTCCTTAGTGTGGACACACACGTTCGACTTTGCAATATCGATTCCACATATTCGATTTAAGTGAAATCGAACTACTCTCGTAGTGTAGACATACCCTTAGCTTCCACTTCAAAAGTGATGATACTAACTGCACATCTTTCACCTTTAATTATTATTTTAAACCTATACTGCAGTACAAATAGAGCTAGACCCAGTATCTCTCCTCCCTTGACAAAATAAACTTGTAGTTTCCTCTCAGCTTCCTTAAGTTACATTGCTTCTTTTGGAGAAAAGGAGCATCCTGAGACCCAACTCCTGCTCCTGTAGTTCCCCTCTACACTCAGACCTGCCATTTGCCTTCACTGCCCATATCCTTCCAATAATCACCCTTTCCCTCAGTCTGTCACCATCTACCCACACACACATACCACTGCCATAAGCTCCTCCTCTACTGAAACCTTCATATATGGCTTCATTTCCACTCAATGTGATTATGGCAACTTCCTTTCCCATCATCTCCCCAAAATCCAGCTTTCCAGATTCAGGCATTTTCTGTTAGCTTATACCTGCTTTCTCACAAGCATAGTGTGACTGCATCACTTCTCAAACAACTCAGTTGGCTCCCCAATTATTTCAATTTCCAGTTCAGAAGTGACTTCATTAACACCTTCTATGGACCCCCTCAGACTCTCCTCTCTTCTCCTCAGCCTGTTTTACCCTTCTTTCTGTCCTCCTTTCTGCCATCTGGAATGCCTTGCCTGTATCTTTCTGCCTTATTTTATTTCTCTCCCCATCTCTGATTATTTTATCTCTGTACCTGTATTGTTTAGCTCTATAAAGCATTCGAAGATAGTTTTTATGCCAGAAGCTGTGCAAAATAAGTTATATGATTTCATATAAAATATGGATGCTATTTTTAAATGAAAAAGCAGTGACAAAAACACTTGGAGGAAAATGAACAATCCATTCTATAAAATAATAATAGCACTTCCTTGGTACTTTCCACATTCAAAGCCCATTACATATACTGATGCTGTTACCCATGGATATCCAGTTCAATTATATAAATGCTTATGGAGTATTTAATCATAGAGAAACACTTCAATGGACTGAGTGTAGGTTATCACTAAAGTATGTAAAAGTTAGTGTATAAATATTACCTTTCCTTGTAGTTAATAAAAATTTGATACAGGTTCTGGTCATTTTTGTTTACAATGGAGTCAAAAATGTCCTGCATTAGACTTCTGTGGGTTTTCACCAATTCCTTAAAAACAGTAATATAAGAAAAAAATTAAAATGCAAATAGAACCCCATAACTTCCAGAATGAAGATTAGTGTCTCCATGTATATCTGTTAATTCCAACAAACTAAGACACAGATCACTTATGAGTAGCTGCTACTTTCAACATTTGCTTTGAAATGCCGGATCTTCCATACAACATGACAAGGGAAACTAAACTCAGAGACCTATTAAAGGCTAATTTATTCCAATTTGAAATGTGCACTGTTAGTTCATCTTCATTTTATAATGATAATTTTAAAATTAAGCAAGTCAAGTCAATGTTTTAGTGACAAGACAAAAGTAATGATTCGTTTCCCTGAGCTGTGAAAAAACAGTTTTGTACATTACATTGGTCAATTAGTGGCATCCTGGTGCTAAGTTAACTGCAATCGCAATGAGTTTCTTGATACAATGGACCACTAATGGCACAGGAATAAGACAAGGATGCTGAAGAAATATTTGAGACAAGCTATACTGCAGCAGAAATTTTAAGATTTTCAGTTCAAGACCAGTATATAAAAAACAGTACCTAATGACAGTACAAGATAACAGTCAGAGCTACAAATACAATATATAGAAATGCTTCAAGGTGAATATATTAAAATAGGGATACATTTTCCCAGACTTGTGCAGGACTTTAACTAAACTGCCATGGAATCAGAGAAACATGGTGGCTGAAGTAATATCTTTTATTGTACCAACTTCTGTTGGTGAGTGAGACAAGCTTTCATGCTTACACAGAGCTCTTCTTCAGGTCTTGGAAACGTACTCAGAATGTAACAGCTAAATAAACAGTGGAGCAGATAGTTTAGTCTAAGTAGTAAACACATATTTCAAGGGACCAATCATGGTGAAGTGGCCCATTATTTTCCTTAAAGGACTCAAGAAATACTGTTAGACCATGTCTACACATAAACTGTGTTTGACGCAAGTTACATCAGCGAACAGCCACTGAAGCTAGCACATCACTCATGTGCATATTTGGCTGCTCACATAAGTGCTATGCATACTCACTAGGTGTGCTTGTGTCGATGTAAAGTGCGGTGCATCACAAGTCTGTATCCCAATGTGCCACATGCCACCGTCCGGCACAATGCCTTTTGGGAAACATTCACAATGTGTTGTGGGAAAGAAATGACTTTCCCAGGGATCTCTGGAGCTAGAGGTCAAGTTCTCATGATGTAACTTTCTCCATCCAGCAATACCCCAAAATTTTTGTGCCTTTTTAAAAAATCCCCCAAACCTGTGAAGGAGGAGGATCCGGGGAACTACAGGCCAGTCAGCCTCACCTCAGTCCCTGGAAAAATCATGGAGCAGGTCCTCAAGGAATCAATTCCGATGCACTTAGAGGAGAGGAAAGTGATCGGGAACAGTCAGCATGGATTCACCAAAGGCAGGTCATGCCTGACTAACCTAATTGCCTTCTATGATGAGATAACTGGCTTTAGCAAAGCTTGTGATACGCTCTCCCACAGTATTCTTGCCGGCAAGTTAAAGAAGTATGGGCTGGATGAATGGACTATAAGGTGGATAGAAAGCTGGCTAGATCGTCGGGCTCAAAGGGTAGTGATCAATGACTCCATGTCTAGTTGGCAGCCGGTATCAAGAGGAGTGCCCCAAGGGTTGGTCCTGGGGCCGGTTTTGTTCAATATCTTCATTGATGATCTGGAGGATGGCATGGACTGCACCCTCAGCAAGTTTGCAGATGACACTAAACTGGGAGGAGTGGGAGATACGCTGGAGGATAGGGACAGGATACAGAGGGACCTAGACAAATTAGAGGATTGGGCCAAAAGAAATCTGATGAGGTTCAACAAGAACAAGTGCAGAGTCCTGCACTTAGGACGGAAGAATCCCATGCACTGCTACAGACTAGGGACCGAATGGCTAGGCAGCAGTTCTGCAGAAAAGGACTTAGGTGTTACAGTGGACGAGAAGCTGGATATGAGTCAACAGTGTGCCCTTGTTGCCAAGAAGGCTATTGGCATTTTGGGCAGTATAAGTAGGGGCATTGCCAGCAGATTGAGGGATGTGATCATCCCCCTCTATTCGGCATTGGTGAGGCCTCATCTGGAGTACTGTGTCCAGTTTTGGGACCCACACTACAAGAAGGATGCAGAAAAATTGGAAAGAGTCCAGCGGAGGGCAACAAAAATGATTAGGGGGCTGGAGCACATGACTTATGAGGAGAGGCTGAGGGAACTGGGATTGTTTAGTCTGCAGAAGAGAAGAATGAGGGGGGATTTGATAGCTATTTTCAACTATCTGAAAGGGGGTTCCAAAGAGGATGGATCTAGACTGTTCTCAATGATACCAGATGACAGAACAAGGAGTAAGGGTCTCAAGTTGCAGTGCGGGAGGTTTAGGTTGGATATTAGGAAAAACTTTTCACGAGGAGGGTGGTGAAGCACTGGAATGGGTAACCTAGGGAGGTGGTCGAATCTCCTTCCTTAGAGGTTTTTAAGGTCAGGCTTGATGAAGCTCTGGCTGGGATGATTTAGTTGGGGATTGGTCCTACTTTGAGCAGGGGGTTGGACTAGATGACCTCCTGTGGTCCCTTCCAACCCTGATATTCTATGATTCTATAGCACTTTTCAGTGTCTGCCCTCTACAGGATGCATGATTCTCCTGTCTTTGCAGGCCTGCAGGAAGTACCACAACAATGGGGCGACATGAGGATTTCTTCAAGGACAGTTCGCTGAGGGGCATAATGAAAAACAATTCAAGGTTGTTGTTGGTATTCATAGAGCAGCTGCAGATGGTAGAGCGCCACCTCTGGGCCCAGGAAACAAGCACTGACTGGTGGGATCACATCATAAAGCAGGTTTAGGATGAGGAGCAGTAGCTGCAGACCTTTTGGGTGCAAAAGCCCACATCACTGGATCTGTGTGCTGAGCTCACCCCTCAGTGGAGAATTGAGTGGTGATCAAAATTTGGAAGCTGCAATGCCAGATTGCTACCAGTCAGTGAAGAAATCATTTTGGAATTGGGAAATCTATAGTGAGAGGCCATTGTTATACAAGTCTGTAGGACCATTAATCATCTGCTGTGCAGGACTGTGACTCTCAGCAACCTGCAGGAAATAGTGGATGAATCTGCAGCAATGGGGTTCCCAAACTGCATTGGGGCGATAGACAGCATGCTTATCCCTATTTTGGCATGAGCTCACCTTGCTACAGAATACATCAACAGAAAGCGCTATTTTTCTCTGGTTATGCAAACACTGATGGATCACCAGTGGCCAAGGAAGGTGCACGATGCTCGCATCTTTAAGAACACAGGCTGTTCAGAGAGCTGCAAGCAGGGACATTCTTTCCCTGCTGGCAGATTACCATTGCCGAAGTTGAAATGCTGATAGTGATTCTGGGGGACTCAGCCTACCCTTTGCACCTCTGGCTCATGAAGTCATACACTGTCCACCTCAATACCGCCAGGAAAGATTAACTATTGGCTCCGCAGATGCAAAATTACAGTTGAACATGCTTTTTCTAGATTGAAGGGGCACTGGTAGTATTTACTCATTAGATTGGATCTCAGTAAGAAAAATATCCCAATGGTTATAGCTGCTTGCTGTGTCCTGCATAATATAAGGGTAGGTCTACACTTACCCGGTAGTTCGGCGGCAAGCAAATCGAACTTCTGGGTTCGACTTATCGCGTCTTGTCTGGACGCGATAAGTCGAACCCGGAAGTGCTCGCCGTCGACTGCGGTACTCCAGCTCGACGAGAGGAGTACCGCGGAGTCGACGGGGGAGCCTGCCTGCCGCGTCTGGACGGAGGTAAATTCGAACTAAGGTACTTCGAACTTCAGCTACGTTATTCACGTAGCTGAAGTTGCGTTCCTTAGTTCGAATTGGGGGGTTAGTGTAGACCTGCCCTTAGTGAGGCAAAGCTGCCACCAGGGTAGAGGGCAGAAGTGGATACAATTCTTACCCATATAGCTTTGTGTTGCTGAGGGAGGCTTTGAAAGAGCATTTTAACAGTCAGCCACAGCAGTGTTCTCTGGGCCTGGAGCTTTGGTGCTGTTAAGAATTGTATAGCATTTGCTGTACAATTATAAACACGACTAGGTATTTTCCTGAAATTATGAATACTGTGGTGTTAGATGTGTATTTACAATTACAGTTTGCTTTGACTATCTCTATGCATTCTGCAATATTTGTTGTGAACTAAGAAAGATAAATTTCATTCTCCACAAACTGAACTTTACTGAGTGGTGGAAAAACTGTGCAGAAAATCAATGTGCAAAAATAACTACAGGCAACATTACACAAATGTTTAACATAACTTAACAGGGTGATAATTTAAAATTAGAAAGGATTTAAATATTTATGTCCATTTGAGTGCACAGATATAGACCACTGGGGCTACAAATAAAAAGACTGTGATTCACAATCTGTGTATGTGAAGCTGTGGTTTTCCTAGCTGTTCCCTGGCATGGAGTGGTAAGGATACTGATGCACTCCGTGATGCCATGTGGTATGTTTGGGAGTGTAGGAAGCAGTGACTGTGGAGTTCTCCAAGAATGAAAAGGGTGGACATATAGGTTAACCAAGATCTGCAGCATTTGGTTTTCTGCCTGTCAATTCCCATTCTGTTGGTCATATTGACCCCCCAAGTCCTTTCTTCGTGGTCCAATGCAACATTTCCTCTTCTTTCTCCTCCTCATCAGGGTTAGGTGTTCTGCAGGTGTGGAAGGGGCACCCTCTCAAGGCCACCATGCCCAGAAGCTGCTGATAAAAATAGGCAGGTACCACTGGATTTACAGTCACAACAGAAAGGGAACCATATGTTTCAAAACTCCCTACCCTTATTCCTATGGACACTTTTAACACTTAAGCTTTGGGTCACGTCAGCACAAACGGAGTATGGCCTGCTAAAGGTGGTGGCGGGGGAAGGATTTTCTATTGCATGAAGCTATAAAATTTCAGTCTCTATTTCCATGGTTACAGCTATAGAGCAATGGCACTGAATATTGGCACTATTTTTCACAGGTGGTGGTGATTTTAGCTGATATCTCACTCCTGAAGGTGACAAAGGCACAGAGAACACAGCTGTGACTGGCATCCCGAAGCCACCCAGGCCCGTACACCTCAAGCCTGTTGACTGTAAAGGTGCCAGCTGAATTCATCGCAGAGTGGCATTGGAAAGTGTCCTGCCATGGAGGAAGAAAGAAGACAGCCATCCCTAAAAACCTGAGGAAAGGATTGCAGAGTATCTTCATGGAATTTGTATTGAGATCGCTCAGAAGGATAAAAGGCACATCCCTAGACATGTAAACAAAGTGCTCCACATGGCCCCACTTAATCCATGGGGGAATGAAAGCACATGCCAATTCTACCACTGTTTGTAGTACCTCTATCACTTCTTGTATGAGTAAAACAGTGAATAGTCAATGCTTTTTTCTTGTTCACTTGGGGATGGGCCAGGCACTATCTTTAAGGGTAAAAATTGTAAGGAAAAATGCATGCACAAACTTACTCAAATTCCCTTCCCCTTCATTTGGCTCATTCACGTTCACCTGGCAGGACTGGCTACACTGTGGAGGAGTCTTAAACAGGTCCTGATTTGCAGTAAGGCTGGACTCTCCTCCCTGCACTCCATACTCCTCCTCCTCACTGTTCATGGCAGGGGTCTGTCTCTCACACTCCTCTGAGGTAACCACAGTAGTCTGTGGAGTCTTCACCAACTATGACATGCAGTTCCTGGTAGAAGCGGCAGGTCTCTGGCACAGCATCAGATCTACTGTTGGCCTCCCTGGCTTTGTGGCCTCCCTGGCAAAATTCCTTAAGTTTCATGCAGTATTGCTGCTGGTCCCTGTCATACCCCTTTGTCTGCATCCCTCATGCAATCTACTTGTAGATGTCCACATTTCTGTGGCTGGTCCATAGCGATGCTTGCATAGTCTCTTCTCCCCACAGATCCAGGAGATCCAATACTTCCTGTCTACTCCAGGCAGCGGTGCATTTAATATGTGGAGCCAGAGTGGTCAGTTAGGCAGTTGCACGCAAGAAGGGTGAGCTACTAGGTATGCTTACCAAGGTGGGCAATCCGAGAAAGGCATTCCAAAAAACACACAGGCGGCTTTAAAGGGGGCAGGGAGGCTTCTGGTCTCTCTGACTTCTGGGCAATGGAGTTTAAAATTGCGGCCAAAGCGATCACTGTCGCAGGGAATGGGGCATTATGAGACAGCTGCTAGAGGACCTCCAGGTTCAACAAAGGTTCCAATACTCGCACTGTGTCGACCTCAGTCAGGCAACCATGGTTCTACGCCAATTGGGGAGGTGGTTTTACTTCCTCCTTAAAACAGGGTGCTTACATTGGCCAGAGACAAATTCAAGTGTAGACACATGCATACATAGGTCCCCACAAGGTGACTTACATCGAAGTAACTGTGTAATGTACAGCAGGCCATAGATCAGGCCTAAGATAGTTACTAAATTCCTGCAACTGTAAGTTATCAGCACCAAGTTAAAAAAGTATGAATTGCACCTCTTTTGTGAGTATGCTGGATTGCAAAGTCTCCAAAAGTAAATGCGATTTCCCAAAGCATATGGAGTTCACACAGGTAACCTCAACACATTTCAACTCAATAGGAAGTTTCTTAGATTACAGAATTTTTTTATTTTTTTTTTACAACTTTCCCTGTCAAATTCTGAGTATAAGGCTGTAAGCTATATTGATTTTTAAATGTCTTCAGTGACAACACATCGAGGGCAGATACCAGTGAGAATCTGCAAGCTTGCTATAAAGTCTCTTCAGAAGCATTCCTGCAAATCAAAGTACTGTGTAAACATTCTCTACACTGATTCAACGCTCAAGTATAAGGCTGATGATGGTCATGTGCTTTGTAAATTTCTGAAGAGAGGTTTTCCATCTTATCTACACAAAATATGATCTATGTTTCTCTATTATGCATAGAAGGATGTGAGGAAATTCATACATGGTTAATGTCTAACTTAAATTCAATCAATAAAATACTTGCATATAACAGATCTTCTAAGAGTTACTGTATGGTTATAGTGCCAGATCCTCAGTCGGTATAAATCAACAAATATACTCCAATGTATACCAGTGGAATATCTGGTCCATACTATTGCTGACAATCTACTGTGGCTGTATGCAACATTTTTTTCCCTCACAGTAACTATAAAAAGATAAGGTCTAAAATCATTTTCACTAAGATGTACAGTATCCTACTGCATATTCAAAAAAGCTTTGAGGGGAATTTGCACATCACATTTCAAGTCATCACTTTGTTCAATGGCATGTGACTGCACAAAATGATAACCAGACACAAATTCTCTGCCTTTTTCTTTAAGTATACGATTACTTACAGGAATGTTGATGAACACTATATCAAACTCTGATGCTGACAGAAACCTTTTCAATGGCACCATGAAAAACTGTTAAGAAAAGTAAACATTGACTGGATTAATATATTCTCTATTCCATTATACAATTACATTATTACTATATAAATAACTATTCTATTAGCATAAAGTTCAGTGGCTTACTTTCTCTATTGACTCCAAAGTCTCAGTGTATTTCTCTTCAGTCTGTTTTATTTCAGTAAGGCAACAGCTTCTTATGTCATTTTCAGTACATTTCTGCAATTAGAAGCAAGTTAAGTTTAATTCATTTGTGGACACCTCTTGTACAACAAACTCTTATTTGTTTACTGCTTGGCTACTAAGACACATTGCTTGTTGGAAATTTCTCAGTATTGCAGCTTCAAAAGATTGTAACAACTACAAAGGGAATAGTTTTTAAAAGTGCAATTAGCTCACAACTTCTAGAATTTTAGTAGTCCTTGAACTTTGATAAAATTTGGCATTCAGTATGTTATATTTTAAGGTAAACAATAACTTAATCCTTCTTATATACTTTTAAAAATAATATAATGAGATTAAGATGAAATATAGATCCATATTTATTTAATTTGGGCCTTTATTCACAACAGTGAGAAGTTACTCATAATAGTTAAAATCAATGAGACTCTCATGCCAGTAACTGCTGTGAGTAATGGGCTCGCATCTAACTCTTTGTGTTTGTTTATAATTTTTCCTTTGACCTTTTCCTTGAAAGGAACTTGCATTTAGGCCCATATTCATAATCTGTTCTGAGTCAAGGACAGTAGCTGGATTTTAGGGCTCTATCCTGCAATCTTTGTATTTTTTTGTTGTTGTTGTTCTTTACAGGACTCTGGGATTGCCTCACCCTAACAGGCCTGCTTCAGTTTCCTGCAGGTGTGAGATCAGCATTATAGTGCATGTTGGGGCATCACACAGAGCAGAAGCTGGTGATCGTGTTAGATTTGAACATCATGGGCCCAATGCAACATCGGGCTTATTAAGGCTGAGCACAAAATGCATGCGCTGGAGTTCAGAATTCCAAGGTATCAGAGTTCTTTTTCCAGGATACAGACAAATATGAAATAATGTGTTTCGAAAGATTCTTAAAGAAACATTTGGGCAGGTGTTGGCTAGCTTGGGGACTGGACACAATTCCTGGATTGCTCCTGCATGGACATTTATCGTGCATGTCATTGTCATGATTGGATTCTCCACACCCAAAAAACCTCAGCAAATAATAAAACAATAATAATGTAACTTGTCTCCCCTAAAGTCTTCCCACCTGTTCCCTGTTTCCTTCCAAATTCTATCCAAGCTCCTCATTCACATCTCCAAGGATTTTCATGACTGTTGCCCTGCCTGTATCTCAGCTCATTGCCTACTGTAATGAATCCATGTGCAGCAGACAAAGACAATTACTAGATATATTTGTTTCACAAAGAGGAAGTCAGGACTAGAACCCTGAGACTTTAGCTTAAAAAAAGCACACTAGCCTCTAACCCTTGAGCTAAAGGAAGACTCCTATAGCTGTTGATCATAGTAGAAAGTCTACATCCACTCCATAGTCTAGTTACTAAAGAGCAATGACACTCACTCAGACACAAAAAGTCACACTACTATTCCCCAACCCCTTCATGTCGTCTGTGTATTTTTCCCCCCTGCCTATCACTCCACGCCTTCTTTCAAGTAGTTCCCTACATCTGCCTCCTCCCTCCCACACACTAAACCACTTCATTCTCTTCCTGCAAATCCCTCCTTCAAACCTATTTCCTTCAGCCTAGTGAGAAAGATTTAGATAGTGTGGGGAAGATGCTGTGTTTGGTGCATTTCCTTATCAGTTTGAGGCAGAATGAAGTTCTCTGTGAGGATGCAGAGTCTGTCACAGTCAGTGGCAACCTGGTGTATGGACATTAAGTTATGATTAAGAGCTGTCCCAAAACGTGGTATTTCCTTGCTATCAAAGGTTTGTATTGGAGGGAGTGTCACACTTTACCCATGTCAGTTCCTTTTAAACAAGTTTTTGGGTTTCAAATTATTATTTTGATTGGAGTCTATCTTTAATCTCTTCTTTGTGAGCTTTTTGTAAATAAAACGTGTATGCACTGTAGTACATTTCCAAAAGCGGTTTGTATAGCTTGGGACCAACCCTTATTTATGTTGCTGAGCACTAATTCATGAGAGCAGCCCCAATGAAGAGCCTGAGTCAACAGGACTGATCTTGTCTGTTAGTGCTCACACAACACAAATTAGGGTTGCCCAAGCGGGCTCTTTTTGTGAGTGTTACTATTTAACACATCAATTTGCCATCTATAGCAGATGCTACAATATCTTGGAATTTGAATGCAGGAAGTAATGACAATGGTCAAAGGGACTAAAAAGGGTGGGGGAAAAAACAACAACAGTCTGCTCAGTACACTGAAAAAATTGTTCTGTGGCAGCAGTCTGCTGGCACAGGAAACTTAGGTACCTTAGTTTACATTGTGAGGCAGTCACATCAAATAAAAAAGGAAGGTATCATTTTAAACTGATACTTATTCTTCTCTAACTATTTAGAACACCAAACACACATTTCTAAAGCAGTTTCATTCTTTTAAAATTGATTTGCAATTGCAAGTCACCTCTAAGTCCTCTATGCTAGTGAATTTCATTTAAAGGACTCAAATGAAAGAATTGTGCCAATGTGTAATGTTACTGTGCATCACATTTGCAAATCTAATAATAAATGATTACATACTAAGACAGTCATCAAATCCAACAAAGATATACAATGCCAGTGAAACAAACATAATACATCCATTCTTACCATATCAGGTATAAAAATATGTAGACATAATGCAGCATGTTTTAATCTACTGTTCTTTTTAATTAGGAAATTAATATTAAACATTTTTAGATCTTTAGTATTATTTTTTCTTCCCACAAGCAAATTCAGACTACGGCTGCCATTCCCTCCTAAACTCACCCAGTTATGTCCACTAAAGCTGCATACCCGATGGTATTTCATTTGTAATAGGCAAGAAAGAAACAGAGAGTTGGCAAAGTGGAAAATATGTCAGGCGTCATCAACTGCTAGGACTGGGAGAAATATCCATAATGATACCTGAAATTCACATGGTTCTGAGTTTCATTGCAAACTCAGACTAAGATCATCGAAAGATCCACTATAGTTCACACACATTTCAAGCAAACAACTGGGCCCAATTGCTTGATCTGACTTATGGTTATATATTGAAATCATGCAAAACTTGTACTTTTAACTGAGTTTTGGTACCCTAAAACTCAAACCTCAGGAATTGATCAAATCTAAACAAAACATAAACCACTACAAACTGAAGCTCCCAAGTTTCACAATATTTTACACATCACTTATTTTACTTTCAGAAACTTGCATCACATCAGTACCTTAAAGTAAAATGTGCTTAGTATAAAAATGTGTTAGAAAAAGTGATGATGCTCTTAAACTGTCATTAAGATGCATAGTAATTGGCAGAGTCTAGACTTACATGAATCATATTGAAACAAGTCAAAAAATCTTTCCAAGGAAATAGTCTTCTCACGACATAATGGTAAATTCTCAGGATCACAACAAAAACACATTGTATGAACCACACAAGATACCTACAACTTGCTGCTTTTATAGCAGCAGAACACAGGAAAACAACCTTCAGACCTTTTCATTTTCTCACTTCTCCAAGTTACTATATCACTGGAATTCAATCTGAAAATGTAGATGGTGAGCTTCCACCTTAAAACACGCAACTTCCTTGAAAAAGTGTGTGTCATCACAATAGCACACTAAAGTTTTGCAGGTAAGCCAAATGAATGCTTGTAAAGAGATGGATAGTAAGTTATTAGAACAGGTTTTGACATCACACCCCTCCCAATTACCAGTCCATTAAATATAGCTATTGACTAAATTTTGTGCATGGGCATGTAAATTTTCATGGCAGTTTTGTAAAACTGACACACATGTATATCTACATGTACAATATACATGTTAGCTCTCTATTTAACTAGTTCATGACTAATGTTGCAAAATGGCCAAAATTATATGGGGAACACTTTTCTTTTCTCTTTTCTTAAGTAGCATTCTTTTGAGTATTTTTTCAAATGGTCTTAACTCAAGTAGCTAACAAATCTTAATATCCATACCTAACTGGATCTTAACTAAATAACAATTTATTTTAATGTTCTCTTTTTACTGTTGAAATAATGTTAGTATTTCTTTCACAGAAAGAATTACCAGAGTGAATCTTTGACCCTTTATATGTAAGAGAATGTTGGATTTCATAGCAGGATGATAATGTTATGATCCACTGCATATGTTACATGGTTACTGCACACAAATGTGAACTCAACCATAACAACAAAGCAAATTTGAAATATCTAAATTTTAAAAAAATTACTTACAGTGTTAGTGAAAACAGCTAACAGTTATTTAATGAATGTTAGTAAAAATTTTACTTTCACACTACCACTATTTCTTTATATGTCTGTAGTCACTCAAAAAATAGAAATCATACAGGTTGATGTGCTGCTTCATCTTTCATTAAGTCTTCATATACTTCCCCACCTTCATCTTCTCCATAGACACAATCATATAACTCTTCATCCTCATCGCCACCACTTTCACTAAAAGAAAAAAAGGAAAAGCAACAACATAAAGGATCAGTGTATTGAACAGGGATTATAGAGTCAACACTAGGAAACAGAATTTACCAAGTGTCTGGGTTTTTACAGTAAATCTAAAACAGATGAATGAAAAAGAACTCTCAAACTGAACTAAACCACAAAGGGACTATACAATCAATAAGATTTTTTTTTTAACCTCAACACATTTAAAATCTGACTTTATAAAATTAACACAAGTTTGAAGAAAAAGAATTAAGTTTCGAACCATGACAGGACTTGTAGTAAGGTTTCTAAGGAGAAAATGGGGCACTGAGTTCTTGCTACCTAAGTTACAGATGGGCCTCAGCGTCAGGTCAAATTAAAATCTATCCTAAAACGAGTGAATCCCCATGTACTAAATGGGACTGTCAGTTCCTCCAACACCATTTGGACCCAGAGAGAGATCATTAAGGTGGAATTATTCTTGTAAAATAAACTTCACTAGTTAGGGAGAAACCCCAGCTCTCTCGAACTATTTATATTTCTTATGAAATACATACTTCTTCCAATTGTTTCAGATCTATATTTTAGAGAGCGTCTAACTATTATAATCCAGTATATGGTACCTGCTACCTGACATAATAACCAATCCGAAATAAATCCATTGTAAATTTTTACATGTGAATCCTATAACAGTGCATCAAAATAGAGGCTATTGCACCTAATACTGTAATAGATTTCTATTTTAGAAGCATATTTAGGAACTATACACCTCTACCCAGTGTTGTCCTCAGGATTTTTGGCTCCTGAGGACAACACTGTCCTCAGGAGCCAAAAAAATCTTACCGTGTTATAGGTGAAATCACGTTATATCGAACTTGCTTTGATCCGCCGGAGTGAGCAGCCCCCCCTCACCCCCTCCAGAGCACTGCTTTACTGAGTTATATTCGAATTCGTGTTATATCGGGTCACATTATATCGGGGTAGAGGTGTATTTTTAATGCTGATGCACATATTGCAAAAAACTATAAATCTTAAATGGTAACTTTTGTATGTAATACCAAACTTCTTGTTCTTGCTGAAATCATATTTCTATCCCTTTGTATTAAGATTTTGTGTTTAATAATATTGCTATAAATACAAATTTTGGCAGAGCTGTATGATTTTCTGCATTGTAAATTGTTAGACTCGGGGATTTTAACTGCTAAATTTATACGTCATTTGGATTTTTCACAAGATTTTAGTCATTGTAAAGTGAGAGAATGTCAAGGTCTGTTATAGCCTGCTCTGCTACTCAAACAGAAGAAGCGGGATGGCTAAAATATAAACCCTTTTTCTTTTGACTTTCCCTTGTACAGCAATGGACTCTGCCCAAAACAGCAAGCATCCTGCAAACCCTTAACTGCATGTGGAAATTTACTCAAGTGACGAGTTCCGTGGGACTACTTACATGAATAAAAATACATATACACATAATTATCTGCAGGATCAGGGAAAAGCATTCACTGATGCTGTCATTTAACGTAAGCATTCTGATGATACAAACAAATAATTCTAGAGAGTGCACTGATACTTCAATTCATCACCAGACCCCCTCATGAAATCTTATTTTCATATGTATGAAAATCAATCATTAAACTAAGGAGCTTTTTTCTGGACAATTAATTCTTCCTTTCTAATCAATCCTTAGTCAATCAGATAAAATAACTTATTTTAGAACAGTGTATTTCATCACGTCATTTAAATAATAGTTACATATCAGAAAACTAAAAGCTTTCATTCTGCTTAAAGATTTACAACATACTCTAGTAAATCAGGAAGGCCTTTGTAGATATCTTCATCATCAACACTTTCTTCTGTGGGGAATGGCCTAGAGAGACAAAAGACAACAGTATTAATCAAAGACAGAACCAGCCTGGGTGTTCAGTTTGGGTGGTATGCTGCTGAAATTTCAATTTGGATTAATATGTCTGTCAATCTGTGTGTGTGTGTCTCTTTCTCCCTTGATATTGTGGTTTATATGAGTTAACAATTAAAAAAAAATTGCCACACATACAGGATGGAACTGTTACATGTAATCATGAATATAAATCAGAGATTTTAAAAGCAAGTGTTAACTACTCTGTATTTACAATTAAGTCTAAATTCCATGATTTTCAAAGGATTTTTTGTTCGTTTATTTTTAAAGCCTTGACTTCTGATATTTTGGGTGGGTGAATGTGATGATCGAGAATTGAATCTGAAAAGCTTGAAAGTGACCAAGTCAAAGTGTGGGCTGCATGGGAAGGTGAGAGAAGGTATAATTATGGCTCCTAGTTTGTCAAAGTGGGAGTATCCAAATGCCATTCTAATTTTAGGAGGGGGCGAGCAGAGGGGCTTTGAAGCTTATTGTCGGGCACAGGGTGGCTGGCCTTTTAGGGGAGTTGGGCCCAGCCTCACCTGTGATTAATCAGCTGCCTTCCAGCTGAGGCTGTGAGGTCAGGGTTCAGGTGATAACTTGGAACATCACCTGGTCCTTGTAAAAGCCAGCAAGTAGTTGAGTTGAGAACTGCAGGAGTCCCTGGATCAAGGAAAATAACCCAGTTTGATACGTATGACTCTGAGGAAGACAGCATGTAGAGCATAAATCTGTAGGGAGCAGGCAGGCTAAGATGGAGAAGGGAGTCAGGGGGTTCGCCCAGACTCTAAGCAGATGTCCTGTGAAGCGCAATCCTACAGGGAGCAGATAGGCCTTTGTAGAAGACCCCCAGGTGGAAAGGACATGGTTGATTGTATAACACAAGTTCAACAATTTTGGTTTGAAGAAATAAAAGTGAAGCCCTGAAGAAAAAGGAAGAAAAAAATCCTGTGGCTGGAGAGTGTTCTGCAGTGCATGGGCCGGTGAGATCCTCCGTGCCCCCGCGGCAAACACTTACACAGAGTGTTAAGAGGAATCTGCACAACACTGCTGCTCCTGCTACCTTTGCAGAGAATGAGGCAGGACAGCAGCAGAGCTCTCACCTGTCTGTTTCCTGCACTGTTGCTACAGGGCTGAAACAATAGGCAGTGGGCTATGTACACAGGAGGCTCGTATCACTGACATCTATGGGAGCCATCTGTGTGCATTATAAGGCAGTTTTTGACCCTTACTATATAATTATTTCCCCACCGTAAACTGTGTTTCTGTAATTTTGGCCATTCACCAGTTCATCTTCTGCCTTAGCACCATGTGGAAGGCCTAATGCTCCTCAGCAAACATACCAAAAGGAGAGGCAGAAAATGCCCTAGTAGGCTCCACAGACAGTTCAAAGTTCAGAGATCCTTGGTTACTTGTCCAATGAGGGAACCCAGGTCATCATCCATGAGGTGCCTAATAATGTCTGAGTTATTGGAGGAAATTTCTTTTGCTTTAGGGGATGCCCTGTATTTCTTGCTTTCCTTCTCTTTCTCTACGCTCTTTCAGTTTTAACGGTGAGGTGGGTAGAAGAATGTACATTGGGAGGAGGCAAACTGTCCCAGTGTGTTGAATACCAGGAGCAGATAAATGTTGAAAATTCACCAGACACCTATTAGCTGGCCTACTAACCAGACAGAGACAGAATCATAGAAGGGACCTTGAGAGGTCATCAAGCCCAGCTCCCTGCACTGAGGCAGGATCAAGTGTTTGTCCCACTTGTTCTTAAAAACATACAAAGATGGGGAGTCCACAGCCTCCCTCAGAAGCCTATTCCAGAGCTTAACTATCCTGTAGTTCGTAAGTTTATAGTTAGAGCATTAAAGATAAGGATGTAAGGTGAGGGCCCCACCAGAAAGTGGCCTTGAGATGGGAATGAGCTGGTGAGAAGCACAGCCATGTTGTGCCTAATGCTAGGAAGAGGGATTTCTACCAGAATGTCATGTGTTTGAGGGCTCCGTCCTTTGTGTCAAGTTCTGACTCACAGGTATCAGATGAACATGAAACTCCATACTCTCTTTCTTACCCCCTAAGATGCTGGAAAGGAAATGGAGATTTCTGTCTCTTTTCCCCATTCATTACTCCCCAGCTATTGCAAGGGGGGGAGGGGGAGGTCTCTTCCCCAGGCTCTCCTTTTTCTGATCCTCCCTAGGCATTAAAAACTCTAGGCTTGCCTTTGTTGCCATTTACAGCTTTCCCAAGCAGTAGCATGAAATTGATATTCTTGATATTTTAACTACTGCCCATAGGGTTCCAAAGAGCAGTAACGAAAATTGAGTAGAACCTTGTAAATTTTGCTCTGCTGCTGCTTGAGAAATCTCTCAGCTGCACCAGAGGCACTGGGAGCTGCCTACTGGCTCAGGAAAACATCTGAATTTGGTTTACATTCAGCTGACATTTGGAAGGTTATCTTCTCAGCCATAATTCTTGTAAATATGTTTATTATTATTTGAAAGAGAGCTTTAATATTTTTTAAACTAACGAGGTAGGCCCCAAATACTGTAAGAGAAAGCATCTCAATAGCCACTGGTGAGTGCCATTTTTGAGCCCTACGCAGGAGTATTAGTTCACAACATATGTAAATACCTTGTGAGGAAGTCTCATTATAACATACTTAAAACATGCACAACAATTCCTTTATGCTGTATAACTGAGTACACACATACAACAGGTTATCAATAGAAACCCAATACAATTCCTTAGAAAAAGTTATTTGTCACAAGTTATATTGTTTTAAAACAAATATTTTTGTCAAAATATTAAGAGCAACTGGACTATATATTATAGACAAGCCATTTGATCAATTTCAAATTTTAAGTTGTTTACATGCAAAAGAAATAAATGTTTTAATAACTTATTTTTTGTTTTATCTACAACTATTTATAAAGAGCCAAATATATATTTCAAATATGGTTTAAAAAGCTGGGAGTGAGACTTAAGCTGCTATTTCCATTCCAAAGTGAATTTGAACAGACAAATTTTAAACTCTTGAAAGCAAGTGTTTTATACAAAAATAGATATCGGTCTTTAGATACAACAACAGCACAAATGGCTGTTCCTTAACATAGCTGTTTACTTCTAAATATAGAGAATTCAGACAAACCCGCAAAAAAGGTAGAAACAAATTTCCGGGTGATGACAGGGGAAGGGAAGGAGGCACCTTCAGCTCTTAATTCTGGAAAATGTAAAATCTCACTGCACATTGCACAGTAGCGTGAATTAGCACACTGGAGATTCAGCATGAGGGAGCTCCGATTTGCAGGCTATGTGATAAGAATTTCATTTAAACATGTAGAGTTTTAACGTCAGAACTACTGGTAGTGCTACTCTAGACAAGAATGGACCTCTATATACAATTAGAAGCACAGAAAAAAGAAGGCTAAAACAGTGCAACTGAGATCATATTTCTTTTAATTGTATATCATGGAAAATGTTACAGTACTTGTTTTATAAATGATAAAATGGAAGTTTAGTAGCACTAATGTCATACCTTATTCCTGTTGCTAATGCCACAGAAGTGCGAGAAAGTTTTGATAGTGTTTCTATGACCTGCAGAAAAAGGGAACAGAAATATTTGTTTAGTTCTGGAACAGAAACTATATCATACTTTATACTCTATTTTTCAATTCTGTAATGAGATCCTGCTTAATTTGCATCATACACCACAGATAGTAAGCACTCCGGATCTGGCCCTGCAAAGTGCTGCATACCCTTAACTCCCAAGGTCTCAGCAGCTCCCAAGAGTAGGTCTTTAGCACTTTTGGAGGGTCGGGGTGGGGGAGTGGAGAAATGGGCTCTTGATAAAGAGTTAGTAAGTTTAAACAATTTAAATAGATTTCAGAGTAACAATAAAATAATATTTTTAAATCCATAACTAGCAGGTTCAATTTGCATTTAGACATGAATGAAATGTTTACTAGATGTTATCCTGAAGACCGCCATGAGAAGGCTGTTTTTTAGCCACCAAGAAAGAAAAGAATATTCATTCCAGCTATTCCACCAACTGACCAGAAGAAGGAGCCATAAGACAAATCATTCTTAACGTGTTTCTGCTAAAGAAGTTGGCAGCAGACAGGAAGCAAGTCCCAGCTCATCTCTAGAAAATGAAAACGTTCTTAGAGTTTCATTTTAAGGAGGGTGCTCAAGAACATACATCAAGAAAGAGAAGGATACGGGGGAAAGAGGGAGAGTTAATTTGATAGTATGTGTGGAATTATTCTGCAGTCATCTGCAATACAAGGCCACCTTGTGGTCTGCCCACCAGTTTAGATTGCTCTGTCACGCATAAGTTCTCCCACTTTGAGCACTGACTGTTGACTGTAAGGCTAGAAATTATTGTTTTCCAGAAAAATTGAGTCAAATGAGACCCAATGTAAATGCCCGCAACTCCATTGAAGCCATAAGAGCGGCACCCAGTTACACCAGGACTGAATTGGGCTGATTGTCTAGTCCATATTAAGCTAAGCCTTACATATCAGAGGAAATATATTTAATATATTTCTAGGAATGCCACATTCTATAAACCTGGCGTTGGTTGGACATAACCCTCCACAAATAATTAGTACAGTAGCCTGCTGATAAAACTGCAAATTAAGACCTCATCACCCACAACAGAACAGCAATGCAATGTTTAGAGAGAAAAACAATGTGCTAAAACACACACAGTAGTTATCAACTCACTGCACACACTGCAGCTAAAAAAACCTCCATAGCTAGTAAGTATGGCTGGTTGAGAAATGTTTGACAAAACTTCTTTCATCAGAAAATGCTGATTCATTGAAACCAAAGCTTTTCATGAAACCATTGGCTTCAATTAAGCTTTAGTCAAGAAGGTTTCGCAGGTCAAAGGGAGACACCCACTCAAGAATAGCCAACTGTCAGGTGGTGAGGGCACTCACCTGAGATGTGGGAGACCCTGGTTCAAATTTCTGCTCCAGATCAGGTAGAGCTGTGAACACCAGGCTAGAGAGTCAGTTTCTCTCTCTCAGACCCATGAATATTTGTACATACAAAGTAGAAGAGCTTCAACATGAGACAGTGAGAGAGAGAAAACTCTACAGCTCAGAACACTTGCCTGGGATGTGGCCCTTATCAGAGCTTTGCTGAAATCATACTACCTCTGTGAAACATTTCACTTTAGACAATTGTGCAAATTCCAGTGAGAATTTTTTCATCAGAACTTCTCCAACTAGCTCGTTAGAAGTACTTGCTATACACACACAACATTTTCTGATTTTACAATATTTCATATGATAGTAGGTTATTCAAAGTGTTGTGCAGGAAGCTACAATACATCTTAGAAGAGGCTCCACACTCATGGATTACAATGTGCCCTATCTTTAATGCCCATTACATTGTATTTCACGCTGTATTTCATATTATCTCCGTCCTTCATTCTTATTTTTCAGAGGAACTGAATATTCTGTTTAACTGGAATTAAGGAATCTTTTAGGATTCTCAGCTTTCTTCCCCAGAAGAATACTTCCTCCCAGCAAATCATACGCACAATAGGCTACATTGCACAACTGGACTTAGCTGGATTTTAGCTCTAGGTGCTAACTTGGATTGTAAGCGTTTTCGGGCAGGGACCATCTTTTTTTTCTGTGTGTGTACAATGGCCAACACAACAGGGCTCTGATTTAGGACTGGGGCTACTAGCACTACCGCAACACTAATAAACAACAACAGGAGTGCATGGGACTTTGCTCCCCTCAGAGACAAGTGGGTGGGGAATAGGCCGGAAGAAAGCAGAGTCATAACTCTGAGCTGGTTGACTGCAGGAGGTGTGGGGAAGAAGTAAGTTATACCCTTAAAAGGGCTGTAACAAATTATTCATCCAGTATAACTGGGGAGGCACAATGACTCAGGGGATCCCTCCGGGGACAGTGCAGCTACAAACTGCCCCTTATTCAGGGCTGATTCACAAATGCACAACCTAGATCTGTTGTTTTTTTAAAACACTTCAATATTTGTGTGTGAGGTTTTTGGGTGAAAAGATTTAATTAGGCTAAGTTTACTACAGCTCACTACACAAGAGAAAAAACCCCTTCTGACACTTTTCTAGCAGAACATGGGAGCCTTCAGAGAAAGAGACAGTCAAACAAATGAAGAGGAAGCTCTGCCGGTATGCTATTTCTACATTTCCTTTACAAGCAACTCTAAATCTTTGAGTATGAGGTTATGCACCGCTTCAGAAGCACTTCGTCACATCAAAGCCAAACTCTCATTTCTAGAGCATAACACCCAAGACTGTTTTTCAGTGCATGGTGAGTTTATGCAAAATAGGGCATGAAATTCAAACACAGGACACTCCAAAAGGAAGTGTATCCTCGAGTGTTCCCCAGTGGGTGATGTCTTCCTGATTCATATATTTCAAGCATAGTTGGCAGAGTGAATGGGTTTGCACGAAACATTATCTTTTACTTCATGAAGTTCTCTGACAATAGTTTTTTGGGGACTTAGTATTTATTATTGTTTCACCTGATTCAAAACCAAAAACTGCAATAACTTGGATACACGTGCTAAACAGCTGTATATTAATGGGTTAAGAAGCCATTCACTTGTTAGCTGTTTGTGTATGCACATCTGTATCCTCTGTTGAAATGTTATTTTGTAACTTCCTGCAGCAATATTCCTCATTAAGTCACATCAGCTATTCCTATGTGTTGTTATAGCAACAGTACTGTAGGGTGACTCTTTTTCATCTTTCTCCAGTCATGGAGATTTCTCCTAGTTTAACTGTACTATGATAAGGCAAATATGAGTGTTGTTGTGTTGATGGTGGTGTATTTTTAACAACACAGTCAACCTACAAGTCCTGCACTTCAAATACAGAATTAGAGTGTCTTCTTAAAACCATTTCCCACTGATATTTAAGAAGACGGCTATAAAAATAAACCATATTGCAATGTAATACTGAGTCTACATTCATCCTTTAAACAGGCAACAGTTTAAATACACTGAAGCACCTGGCCACACATGAAGAGTATATGTACAATTAATCTGTGTTCATTTACTATTTACAGTATCTCAGCAATTAAATGCTTTTGTTGACTGTAATCTTTGGGCCCAATCCAGCAAACACTACAGATTTGTGTTTATTATGCTGAGTAGGCCCACTGAGGTCAATATAACTAGACATGATAGTAAGCTCTACACACTCAGGGTTGTTTTCAGGATTGGACCCATGTTTGTAATAAATACTGTATTTTAGCTATATAATAAATTAAATGTTTGTTTGTGGTAATTTCATAAACTGCAAGTTGTCTAATGCATTGACATCTTAATAGCTTTGACTAAAAGTACAGTTATTCTGCAACAAGTTGGAACGAACAGATCGGGTCAGATTTTCAAAGTAGCATGGTTCCTATTTAGGCACTTAAATAAGCGTGAGATTTTCACAAATGTCCAGCACCCTGCAACAACCATTATGTAATTTATGGCCAGATTACATGCTGAGCTTTTTGAAGCCCTGACCCTTAATTCTTCCCCTAAAATGAGTTTAATCAGCATAGACAGACAGACAGACAGACAGACAGTAATGCAGCAGCCATTTCAGTAGCGACTGCTATGGTTAACATTGCAAAACATTTCCCTTACAAACCTATTTTTACTCTTTCTGAAACACCACGGTCTTTGCCCAAATGTTGGGGTTTTTTTTTTTTTTTTAAGTTTTGAGCAAAACCTCTTTGACCATTGGATTCAGGAGAAGATAAAAGGTAAATATACATTTTCCCCTATTTTATAAGTAATTTCACCATTTCCATCACACATAAAACTTGAATAACTTGGGATTTGTGCAGTTAACTGCAAGGGTACTGGGAAGTCACCCCTACTTGCCACAATCTTCAGACAGGCAAGAGGAGTACAACACAGCCCATCCACTGCCTCAATTCCTGTCTATGGTTGGAGCAGTGACCCCAGCCTCTGATACACTCGTCTCTTTTTGATACTTCCTCTTGTTGTGCCCTGTGGTTTTGGGTGGGTTTTTGTTTGTTTGTTTTGTTTCTATAGGTTAGTACTAGGTAACTGTCTGCCCTGGGTAACACTCTCACACAAACCTCTATTCTGTCACCCTACTCAGACCATTTATATTTGAAGATGTCACAGGGAATAGCGATGACTCCACTATGTAGTTAATACCCAGATCTACATCTCAGTTCCATCAGATCCAGTCAATGCAGTTGAACGACTTATCCAGTGTCAGGCCAAGGTCAGTGCATGGGTGAGAGTCATCAGGTTGAGCGTCAGACCACTAAAACCCAGGTAATGATGTCTGCACCAGAAAAAATGGCATAGCTGCTATGTGCTCCTTCAACTGAGCAAGCATACCTGCTCTCTGTTACCCAGCCAGGAGCACATTTTCCCCATCAGTGCTTGGCAAGGATGTAGCATTCTTTACTTACAAACCTGACAACAATCACCCATGCCTTAGTCACCTCATGCATGGATTCCTCATGGGGCTATGCACAAGGCCAGCGCTTCCACTAGGCGATCCTAGGCGGTCACCTAGGGCAGCAGGATTTGGGGGGCGGCATTTTGCCGCCCTTGGCGGAAATTCGGCGGCGGGGGGTCCTTCCGCTCCAGAGCTTCGGCGGAAACTCGGCGGCGGGTCCTTCACTCACTCCGGGACCCGCCGCCGAAGTGCCCCAAAGACGCGGAGCGGAAGGACCCCCGCCGCCGAAGACCCCAGGCCCCCTGAATGCTCAGAGGAGGAGAGCTGCCGCCTAGGGCGGCAAAAACTCTGGCGCGACTCCTGGCTATGCACAAAGACCACTCAAACTTCAAGTAGCAAAGAATCTACCCATCTGTTTAATATGCAATCAATGTTTTAGATAAGGAACATATTATACTTCTGCTTGCTCTACAATCAACACTTTATAGGTAAAAAACACAACTGCGGTTCTAAATGACTTAGGTCCTGATTACCAAGAGACCACCTCTCTCCTCATGTAATTGCAATCAGATGAAGTACTTCAAGAAACAGCTCTCTGGTTTAAACGAGCAAAATCGTTTCACTGAACAGCCTTCAACTCTGGAAATTTTTCCTCTCCTTCAGCCCAGATGTGTTAATGTTTAGGGCACACATTACATTCTATCTGTTTTCCTAGGTTTTTCCTGAGGGGGGAGTTTGAAAGGGAGCAAGTGGTCTATAGGGAGAGTTTGTTGCTTTTATATGGTGGGAGGGAGATTCTTAGGGATGTTCAGTGGTTTGAGGAAAATAATTGTTTGATGGGAAGAGATTATTTGGATGTATACTTTTATGTTTAGAGCTTTAGTCAGATGCTTGATACACTGGAATAACTAAAATAAAACGGAAAAATCAAATGCCTGTGAAGAAACAAAGATGTTTACAAGCTATAGATCGACCTACTTATACAACCCTCATCCCCCCTAGTGTCTGAGGACCTCCTATGCACTTTATGCAGATAACATGCAAGCGACCACAGCCAATGCTGCCACTCAATCTCACATCTCCGTTCTGTCCTGTTCACTCACGTAAGGTGTTGGGAAAAAAGTTAGAGAAATGTTCCCATTTTGCACATCTCAGGAGCATGCAGCTTTAAAAGATAATGCCAAATTGCGCTACTTATACATTCTCAGTTGATTCATGCTGAGAAACAATTGTTATCTTTTCAAATTTATGACTGCTGCTCTGAGGAAGAAGGCTGGAGTTTCCTTTTACAAATCATAAACAATACTGGGTCAACATTTTATCTGACACAGAAGGGGAAAAATATATTCATGTATTATTGTACTCCATTTGTTGACTTTTGGACCCATAGTCCTCTCCAGGAAGTGTTACTTTTACATTCGAATCTCTAATTTAGCTAACAGATGTGAAAAATAACTTGTAGCCAAATAACTCCATAGTGACTACTCAACTGCTGATGTGAAGAGCACATTATTTCAGCAAAGGCTGCTGCTAACTTATGCTGAAAACTTCTCTCCGTCTGTCTTCCCTGATAATGTAAGACTTAGCATACTGTGCCAATTCAACCTACTTTCAATCCAACCACAATTCTTTGGGGAAGAGGAAAGGGACAAGGGCTCTTTGAAAAACAAACACAGAAGATATGTGGATCTGGGTAAAAATCGTTTTAAAAAGAAAAAAATAGTGAGCATAATACCAGATCCTCACTTTGGTGCAAGAGCAGCTCTTAAACACATAAATAAATACAAATTGTGGAACACCAACCATGCAAATCTGATAATGTCAAATAACACGATTAATGGTACTTGAATTCTACATGGGTATATGGAGATGCACAGAGGTTAAATCAGGAACCCCAGACAATAAGTTACTGGCAAATCTAGGAATAGACTCCAGCAGTCCTGATTCTCAGGCTCTACTAGCAATATTGCCTCATGTGGTACATGAACATTTTTTTAGCATTATTTCAAACATACAACAGTTTCTAATACTGTCTGTACTTCCTTCATATCATTTCATTTGTCCCTCACCTTACAATCTCTTTTTGATTTCTCTAGTTTTGTTTTGTTCCTATTTACTCTTTAGTTAAAATGACAAATGGAACATAAGTAGATTATGCACATTCCCTTCTTTATTAACTACTTCCTTTAAAGAAATTCCAATCACTTTTGAACTATTAAAGAAAAAAGTTGTAATTAAAACCATTTACAGATTCATGGTACATTTTAACTCATTCAAATAAAAACAATACATGAGCACCAGGTGTTGAGCTCTGATAGCAGCAAAATAGAGGAGGATTTTAGTCTTAAATTTGTACACTTTCTGCATAAATGACCACCAATTCATAGTGGGTTGCTAGCTATTTCATCAGCAACAATAGCTCTGCCTCATTTAGTATGGTTTTGAAGCCTCCGTTCCTTCACATCCAGCCTCAGATCTCCACTCAACTATATCTATTCTCTCTCTCTTCCCTGTCTTCTGCCTGAGATGTACCTGGAGAACAATGGGCAGCCAACTTCTCTACACATAAGACTGCTGGTAAGGAAAGAAAATAGTGTGGCCAGCTCATAAGGGCATGGTAGAAAAATTCATTAACTGCACACTGAGCCCTGGCTTCTGTGACTGAGAAAGACCTGCCAATGATATTAGATACAAGCCAGATGCCTAATGCCTTGACACAAAGGGCAATGGCAGAGCTATGACTGAACAAGATGCTTGTGGTTCTTTCAAAAATCTGACTCCAGCTTTTATTTGCAAGGATCCTTCAGAGAAACTGACACATCCGTTGAGACAGAGGATTTCTCAAACTAATATTTATTATTAGTTTAATATTATGATATTTCAAAATTAATACAGGGCAAGTTCTTCATTCTTCTATCATGGCCCTTAAAGTGTATATCTGATCTACACAGGATCTCTTGGACCTGAATCCAGCCTGTTCTTCTCTAACCTTCTTCCACTGCCTCTTTCATCCTGTGTAGTATCACCACTTTCCCCACAAAAGGCTTTCCCTACAAAGGGTACTCCCCTCCAGTTCATCAGTGAGATCACCTTTTTTTTGTTTGTTTCTGATAATGATTGCATCATGATAGAAGGATTCCATCATAGAAAAATGTATAGAATGGCATGCTCCCCTCTTCATCAATTTAACTGATTTTCAAAAGGCATTTGACAGCCTACACAGATGTACGTTCTGGAATGCTCTTCAGTCCTACAGATCCCAGATAAAGTTATCAACATAATCAAGGCCATGTACAGATATGCAAAGTGCTACATAAGTGTGGACAATCAGACAATAGAGTGGTTCAATGTGAACACTTGAATGAATGAGGGCTGCATTTTATCTCCACTACAGTAACTCCTCACTTAACGTTGTAGTTATGTTCCTGAAAAATGCAACTTTAAGTGAAACGATGTTAAACGAATCCAATTTTCCCATAAGATTTAATGTAAATGCGGGGGGTTAGGTTCCAAGGAAATTTTGGGGGGGCAGACAAAAGGCATTATATACTGTACAGTACTGTACTGTGGTTGGGAAGTGCCCCTGGCTTACCCCGCACAGGCACAACCCGCTGCAGTCAAGGACGCTAGGAAGCGCCTTGCGCAGCAGCAGCGGCCGCTTCCCCCCAGAAGAACAGGCGCCGACTTTGCCGGGGGATGCTCCAGGCCCGCCTCTTCCCATCCCCGCTCCACTCCAGGCTCACCTCTTCCCATCCCCACTCCACCTCCTCTCTGGAGCACGCCGCATCCCCGCTCCTCCCCCTCTCTCCCAGAAAGTCCTTAGCGCCGCCAAACAGGTGGGGGAAGCGCTGGGAGGGAGGGGGAAGAGGCGGAGAAGAGGAACTTGTGCAATGCTCCCTTGTAAAGTCGCTGCTCTTCCACAGGATCTTACAAGCAGTGGACAGAGCAGGCAGCCAAACGACGTTATAAAGGAGCACTGCACAACTTTAAATGAGCATGTTCCCTAATGGAGCAGCGACGTAACTTCAAAACAACATTAAGCGGGAGGACATTAAGTGAGGAGTTACTGTATTTGGCTCTGCCATAGGCTGGATAACAAAGAAGTGTATTAGCAGCACAAACACCGGAGACAGCATGAGTAGATGGCAAATGCTTAGAAGATGTAGACTTTATTGCTGATACTGCACTATTGAGCAACACCCCCAAAAAGTTACAAACAAAGACTGACAACCTGGCAAAAATAGCAGGCTAAGTAGGGCTCAAAATTCGTTATGCTAAAACAAACACCTCTGAAACCCAGACGTCAAGCAGTAACATCATTTTAGAAGGCAAAAATATCAAGAACGTAGAACAGTTCATCTACCTGGGCAGCACCATATTAACCTAACAGAGATCTCAAAAAGAAAGCAACATCAAGGATAGGAAAGGCACCCTCAGCATTTACTAAACTCAGCAATGTAGGGAAATCAAAGACACACAGCCCCAGAACAAAAGTGAGAATTTTCAATTCAAACACAATCTCAGTGGCAACATATGACTGCGAGAGCTGGACAGCGACTAAAACATCAAACAGAAAACTAGACACCCTTGAAAATAAAGGTCTAAAAAAGATTCTGGGTATTGGTTAGAAAGACTTCATTAACAATGAAGAGATCCAAGAAATCACGAACCAGCAGTCCACCACAATCAGACGAAGCTGTCAAGTGGAAACCAACTAGTACAAGGAAACGAGGGTGTCCAAGAGCAGCCTTAAGAACCCCCCTTAACAGAGACGGCTGAATAGTCAATCCCAACACCATACAGCAAATGGAAGCAGCAGCAGATGACAGAGAGGAATGGAAGAGACTGGTTTTCACCCTGTGCTCTAACATTGGGCCGGGAAGGATGTAAAAGAAAATAAAAAGGACTCTGAATTACGACATCTCTTAGGCAGCCTGCACAACATCTGCATTGACTTGGAGAAGTCTCGTCTGGCATCTGTTTTCTCCAACAATCTCTTCAATGACATCTTGCATAGAGAAGAAGCATTTTTCTCCAAACTTAAACCTTTCACCCTGGAACTTAACATCCACTCTAGGGATATGTCTACACAGCATAAGCCCACCCCAAGCTAGCAGTGACGACAACGTAGTGTGAAATTCAGAATGAACTAGTGAGCCACATACATACCCGGGGTGCATTTTGGGCTTATACCAGGTGTGGGCAAACTACGGCCTGTGGGCCAGATCCGGCCCCTCAGGGCTTTGGATCCGGTCCGTGGGATTGCCACTCCTATGGTGCCGCGGGCCCCGGACCGCTCCCAGAAGCGGCTGGCGCCACATCCCTGTGGCCCCTGGGGGAGGGGGAGCAGAGGGCTCTGCACGCTGCCCTTGCCTGTGGGTACCTCCCCCGAAGCTCCCTTTGGCCGGGAACGGGGAACCGTTCGCTCCAAGTAAGCGGCACTGGGCTGGAGCCCGAACCCCTCCTGCACCCCGCCCCCCAACTCCCTGCCCTGAGCCCGCTGCCTGCACCCCAACCCTCTGCTGCACTCCACACCCCAACTCCCTGCCCTGAGCCTCCTGCCTGTACCCCAACCCCCTGCCACACCCCACACCCCTCCGGCACCCCAACTCCCTGCCCTGAGCCCCCTGCCTGCACCCCAACCCCGATGCACCACGCACCCCTCCTGCACCCCAACCTCCTGCCCTGAGCCCCCTGCCACACCCCACACCCCTCCTGCACCCCAATCCCCTGCCGAGCCCCCGCTGCACCCCTCCTGCACCCCAACTCCCTGCCCTGAGCCCCCTGCCTGCACCCCAACCCCCTGCCATACCCCGCACCCCTCCTGCATCCCAACCCCCAGCCCTGAGCCCCCTTGTATACACCCCACACCCCTCCTCTGCCCCAACCCCTTGCCCTGAGCCCCTTCCTGCACACTGCACCCCCTCCCACACCCCACACTCCCTCCCGCACCCCAACCCCCTGCCCCTCCATGCAATTTCCCCACCCAGATGTGGCCCGCGGGCCAAAACGTTTGCCCACCCCTGGCTTATACCATCTATGCTGAAGCCTGCACTGCTGTGTCTTCACTGTTATTGCTACCTGCACTAGCTGGATTCAAGCTAGCTTGGGAAGGCTACGCTCACCATTATAATTATGAAAAAGCTGAAAAATGCACAACACTGAGTGTTCTGCTACAATTTTAACAGAACAGGACTAAATTAAACACACTATGAGTAAACCATTAATAAATCAGTATCCAGTTATGAACAATATATATATTTTACTCATTAACAAAGTTGTGCTTAACATCTATTTCCATTTTCAAGTGACAAGATTAAGATTGCCAGTTTTAAAGTACAAAAGCTTCTCTAGACAGTTGTATGAGACTCAGATAATCCAAACTGCATGAAACAGTATATCCTTGCTGATCTCTAGAGTTCTTTTTCAGTCCAAAAGGCTGAGATGTTTAAAAAAAGAAAGTAATGGGGGAGGGGAGTTTTTACAGCAGTTTCCTGTCTGCTTTTGTGGTTTTGACTCTTATGCATATCTTCTGAATCTTTACAATGCCTTAAGGTTGTTTAGATATTGTTTAAAGAATGGCGACCTTACTTTAAGCACTGTTGTAATAAAAACAAACAGAGCATTGTACTGTCCATGAGCATACGGCTGGAAGCTGAAGCTAGACAAATAAGGTGTAATTTCTTACTTACAAAAGACAATCGCTGTGCTGGTTAGTATCTTAGTATCAGTATTTTGTTTTATACTGAGACTGTGCTCATGCTGCATATGACATGAAAATTAAAGACAGACAATTCCCAGAAGAGCGTACAATCCAATGACAACAACAAAAAAGCAGGATAGACCAGGAAATGCAGAGTAGTAGATTTTGAATTATTGCTGTTTTTAACTCACATCTGTTCTATACACCACTGCTATTTGGTTCTGTGAAACCACTGGACCAAACTCATTTCTAGTCAGGGCTTTGGAGCGGAGCCCAGAGCTGGAGCATGGAGCAGCTCCGGAGCAGTGGAGCTGCAGGTTTTTGCCTGGAGCTGGAGCGGAGCCGGAGCACAGCTCCAAAGCCCTGCTAGTAATATTGAAACATGAAAGTGTTTTAATATAAGTAAAAACAGTACAGGCACAACAGAATCCTTCTCTCATTTTGATACCATTTTGCATTTAACTATTGGAATTTGTGCACATCATATTTTAAAAACAAAATACATCAGAAATTGATCATGTGACATCTCTAGCTCTTTCAAGTGTGACTCATGTAGTGAAATTAGCGGAAGAACACACGCACACTACCTTGTGACTTGATACATGGATGCCATCCTCTTTGAATTCCTCCCCCTTCCACTCCTCCCCACCCATTTATTTGATGGGGGGGGGGGTGGTTATCATCATTGGTGGGTTTTAGAATTTTATTTTCAAAAACATTCTTCACATCCATTCTAGCACAATTCTTCCACCGCTCCACACAGGGGCAATAAAATCCCCTGGCTTTATTCCCCTAGAAGTAAAAAACTTACTTGGGATGTTAGTTTTGATGACATAAACAACAAGAATCTTTTATTGCAACAGTGTGCAATAGTCCATGGTGATAATTCCTGGCAACTGGTATGTTTGCTGTTATTTTAAGAACTGCAACAGCAGGTGAGAGTTAGGGCAGATCAAACTTACAAAGCCAATTTCTGAACACGGAAAAGTAAAGTAAGATAGAATTCTAATATTGCTACCCCATCCTTTACAAAATGTGCTTCAGATAGGAGACTATTCCACTTCAGTTTTCATTTCAAGTGTAGATGGATATTTTGAATTCTTAATGTAAATATATATTTAAATATTCATACTGTGGTAAATACAATATAGGCAAATCAAAATTACACACACACACACACACACACATATTATACATAGTGACATTTTGTAGAAGACCATTTCTTAGCATAATATATATTTTATGGGTAAGTGCAATAATTTTCTGTTTCTGTGAAAAGCAAGACATGAGGGAGAGGACTGACTGTCTCAGGAGGTTGGTAATGGGACACAGAACCTTCATCTAAGGTTGCTGGGAAAATATATGGCTATCAAACTGCTAATACATCATTTGCTCAAACGAAATATATAAACTGTATGTGAAACCCTTTGGGGTACAATCTATTAAACATTGTTTGCAATGAGAACATTTTCTATTTCTATAAACTGTGCTAATAAGAATTATTTATGAAGATGATAATGGTCTTATTTAACTAGGGAGCAATACTGAAATATGTGTCAGTCATTCAATTATACAGTTAACGTGGTCAGGAAGTGTGGCAACAGCTTGAGCAGATTAGATTTTTATATTCTAACTGTTTTTTGGGGGGAGGGGAGCATGTTAATAAGCAATTAAAACTTCCCAGATTCATGCTATTCATTGCTACATATTCAATTTCAAACATAAAAAAACAATAGATGTGTTAAAGAATAAAGCAGGTCTACGAATGAATGAATGCTAAGTAAGATCATTGAAACAGTCCAGTGCCAAGACTTCAAAGACATTGTCAACAACTGGTATGTATGTGTTTACTCTACACTGTTTGTAATATGCTTTTACAAGCTTGACCAAAAAATCCTTTAGTTAACAGATTTTCCCTTTTTATTTTAACAAACATTGATTTTTCCCCACTTCTGTTTCCATCAGAACAGAAATCTCTTGTACTGCACACATTCAACGATATTCACTTCAGGAATGGATTGATTCCAAAACTTGACTAAAGCACTAAGTCACCGCAATGCTGAATTGTATAAAAGCCTACTAGACACAGGAAGAAATATTCTGGTCCTTCTTACTGGGGTGAAGTGGAGGGAGCCAAGTGCAAGGGAGGAAGAGAGAGGAAACAAGGGAGGAAAGAGTGAGATAAAAGTAGGGTTGCCAACCCTCCAGGATTGACCGGGAGTCTCCAGGAATTAAAGATTAATCTTTAATTAAAGATTATGTTGTGTGATGAAATCTCCAGGAATACATCCAACCAAAATTGGCAACCCTAGATAAAAGGGAGAAAAATGAGAAACAAAAGCAAATAAGGAGAATGAAGAGGAAAAGAGAAAGAAAACTGAAAAGGTAGAAACAGAGCTCTTTTGAATCCATTTGTATTTCACTGGGTACTACATTGTTACAGCTTAACTATGCTGTTCTAGATCTATTCCCATTTACATTGAGATCAAGGCTCAGTCCTCAGCCCAGTGCTTTTCTGAACAAACATAATGCAAAGAGCTGAGATTTTGTTTGCATGGTGCAGTGTGATTTTTTTTGGTCTTTGCCCATTGAAATTACCTCAGTTGTCCATCCTGCATGGCTATTAGAACAATACACTTGGTGATGTATATCACATGGGCCTACTGACATTAACACCATGAACAGGTGGAGCATGGCTCTACAAAAACCTCCCACAGCCTATTAACAGTAGTAGAAGAGCAGGAAAGAAAAAGGATTCCAAATGAGATTCGCTGGGCTGCTAATGCACCAGGATCCTCAGGCCATGAGAAGCTTCACACAGAAGAGGATTTTGCCCTGAGGATTTGTCTGCCCAATGTGTGATGAACTCACACCGATCAATGTAAAGCCATCAGACGGTTTGTGGCATTCTGTCAAATTGATTCTTTTGCACAAAGCCAAGGCAGGCTTAATGAAATTGCACACAGCTCATAGCACTTTTGAAAATGCTAACCTTGCTTTCAACATTTTACCTAACATTACAAAATAGATTTACACCAGGATTCAGCTTTTTCCTCATTTCTAATTTAAAATATATATGAATCAAAAATGCATAGTTCATTCAAAAATAACCATTAATGATCAATTCAAGAGATTCCCCTGACGTATTTACTACACAGTTTGAAGAGTGGAGACATGGAGGAGTAGAAACAGAATATAAAATAAAAATATAATGGGCCCAATACAACGCTTACAATAAGCATAATTTGGTTTTGTGAACAGTTCCATTGAGTTCAGTGGGGTGACTCGTGACTAAAGCATATTCAACATGAATAAGGATTGCAGAATCAGGTCCAATATTAATTATGTTCAAGTAGTGAAGTAGCCATCTAACACCAAATATTAGAGTTCTGCCTATTAGGGGATTGAAACATAGCTTAAAATGGTTTTCAACAACTGTTCCCATTGAACCACCGTAGAAAACAGTTCAAGTGCTAATGTGGGCAAAATCATTTAAAAACATACAATTAAGACAGCAAGTCTTTCTAAAATGGTATCGGAAATGGTTTTGTCTGGTTTCCACAACCATCAGAATCATTTTCAGTTCCAGTTCAGAAGGAATCATTTGGAAAACTATCATCAATAACATTGATTTCCTAGCTTACATGAGTCTTAACTGATCAAAACATCTATGCCTTTATCATCACAATTTATTGTAGATCCTCACTGCATAGGTCTTTTTGTTCTGTGTCTGTACAGTGCCTAGCACAATGGGATCCTGGTCCATGACTAGGGCTCCGAGTCACTACAATAATACAAATAATAATTATTAATAATAATGGATTCTCCCCTCTGCTCCGATTCTGCCTTTTTCTCCTCATACTTTTCCTTTCTGTGTCTTGCTATTTTCTTAATTTCTCCTCTTTCCTTCGTTTTCATTTCATACAGACTAATAGGGTGTTAATCTTCAGAACCACCAGGGAACCACTAGCAAAGCTGCAACCTAGAAAGGGAGAGACCAGTTTATATTCCACGCCCACCCTTTCGAACTCAACACTCTTATTACTGGGGTATTGTTAATTTGGTATTGACAACACTGGTAAACTAACTACTGGATTTAGGCAACTGTGCAAGGCACAGGTGGAGTATCGTGTCTCGAGAGAAATGAAATGTTCCCACAAAGACCAGAACAATGAGAAGATCTAAATACCGGCTAACCTCAAATGAAGGACCTTCTGCGAAGTGCTGGATATCCTCAGCTCCCATTCAATTTTGTGCCCAGCCTTTTGCAGGAGGTGCTCTGTCCACTAAAAAGGTCTTTGCCCTAAATTTCTGCATTAACTCCAGGCTTCAAAATTGAATATATCGTTAATCTAATCCCTATGAAGTGGATGTGAAAACTGTTACTTTTATGTCAGAATGTTCTCTGGTTGTGGCGTCTGCCGTTCCTGAATTACATTAATACTTATGTATGTGTGGAGGATGGGATTAGTATAGATCTCCATCAAGAAACAGGAAATAGAGATGTCAACTGCTCCATAAAATCCACATAACCAAGGGACATTTTACTATCAAGCGTTTAGTATTCCAGCTCTTTTCTATGTTTATGTCCTGTGTAACTCCTTACAAACTTTTGATTAAATTATCTAACGTTTGCTGGATAGGAATACCTCAAATTTTTTCAGGAAGCAGAAAACATCATTGCTGTGTTTTAATAGACCTCTTACACAGAAAACTTAATTTATCACTTTATTTTATTAAGAAATTTTCGTAGTCAGGGTGCAAAATTATGGGAAAGACACTTGATAATGGAAGCAAAAAGATCGAAAGACCTGAAAACTAATACGGTCTCCATAAGCTTTTCCCACTGCAAGGATTTCTATAGATCTTGTTTTCTGCTGAATTGTTTAGGGTAAATGGAATTAAACCAGTTGCAGATATCTTGAGACTGAACCGTAAAGTCCAAAGACAAATGGAGCCCTTGAGGAGTTGCAAGTTGTACGACTGCAACAAATTGAGCTGTGCAAGGATATAGTAATAGTTACCATGGGTGGCTAGGATGCGCCTTTAGCTCTCCTAAAGTACCTGCTACAGTACTCCACATGAACGTAGCACAGCAACTCTCTCCCATGAGAACCCTCTACATAGCAGTCCCTTGCTTCCACATGCTCTTATTGCCAGTGTGGTTTTAATGAAACAGGAACAAGAGTCTTGCCTTGTATAAAGCAGAAACAACAGTGCCTATCCCGGTGGCTGTGGAACACTGCAAAGACTCAATGTGTTGTGGGAGTGATGAGGAGACCCAGCCCAGAGCTTGCATTTGCAGTGATTCAGACTGCTTACTAAAAATGTTATAAATGAGCCAGGCATGCTACCTAGTATGAGCACAAACATTTGAATCAATGTTAGACAGATGCTGGGTCAAATTAATTCCTTGGCGACTGCTGGCATAACCGGCTATGGAGCCCCCAGGGATGGAATATTAGCCTAGAGGGAGGGCACAGCAGCATAAGGTTGCCACAGCATGCACTCTATAGATGCACTGATTAAGTGCTCTTATGGGGTCCCATCCAGAACTTCAACTCTCCCTCCTATAGCAAACCTTCCAAAACAGGGAAGTGACAACACTGTCATCTGCCACCTCCCCAGGGCAATTGTCTCACTGGTGAAGATATCTTGCAAGCTTATGAATTGGTGAGTCAAGCCCATCACACACGTATGTAACTGAACTCTTCTTTGTAACATAGCTTTTTGTTACAATTAATTAAAAATATTCAGGTTGAATAAAATAAAATAAAATAAAATGGAAATCCTATAATAATGCCCAGAAGACAAAACAGCATCCAAGAAAATCAAAGATAATTTAGTTGCATTCCAGCTGAGGAGAAATCAGATTTTACAATATTTATTTTCTGCCTGCAAATCTGCATTTGATAAGATAGATCTGAAAATATAAACTTTATTCTTCAAATAAAAATCTTGCTTTATACCTTTCTTGGGTGCAAGTATGCGCTCTTGATCAAAAATACATACCAATTTATCAGAAGCTACACTAAACGGGGATGTCTAACCTAACCTCATCTTCACTAGTATTGATTAAACTTTTTCTGTTTGTAAAGAAGGATCAAATTTCATCTCAAAAATAGCTGCCAGTAAATCCTTAACACCAGAAGCAGCTGTATTGCCTGAATGCCAAATCAATACCCAAAATTCTCAAGTTTATACTGCAACTGATTCTCCACATTATTCACTCTCATGGTGCAAAGTGACTATACGTTGTCTCTCATCGTTATTGAAGAAAGCTGTCTAGTACTTTCACATTCCTTACTTAAATCTAAGCATTTAGGGCCTGATTCTGATGTCATTTAAAATTATTAATCAGGACTAACTTCTTTGAAATCAATGTAGTTACAGTGGAATAAACTCATTTTAAATTAGATCAGAATCAGACTCACAGGATCCTCTCCTGCCCTCAATTATATGGGTACAACTCCCATTCATTTCAACAGAACTTGCCACAAATCTGTGTAACTGAGGGCAGAATTCAGTCTAGGGTTGTCACCTTTCTAATTGCTGGTAACAGGACCCCTGAGGCCGCCCCTGCCAATCCTCTTCCTCTAAGGGCCTGTCCCGTTGCTCGCAAACCAATAAATAGCAGAATTAAAAATCTGTTCTCTTGTTTTTACCTAGTGCTAGAAAATAAACCTCCCCTAATTTCTGAGTAAACATTATCTATAATGAATATGTTTGTCCATAAGCTTTGGACCGGTTTTGAAATTCTGAACAACAAACTACCAACACAAGAAACTGAATTGTGGGTTTTTCTGAAGCAAATATTGGAAGTAAACTTTCTAAATCCTTGTTTCACTGTGACCTACATTATACTTTTACTCCTCTCTCCCATAAGAGCACCATCAGCCAATATTCCCTAAACTCATTTATACAGTTTGGTGAAAGCTGGATAACATCGTGCACAGAATTTCTTTTCTAACATCAATTTGCTACTGTAGGTAGCACACAGCATTCACTCGTACGATGCTACTAATGTACTTTTGCTCAAGTCAGTTATATATTAGAAACACTTTAAAGCTTTTAAGATTTTAAATAACCCATGAAGTAGACTTTTGGAGGATTAATTATATATGCAAGAGGATTAGCTCTCAACTGTTTTCCTAAACAGTTATGTCAAATGTCACTTACAGTAGATGTACAGTAGAAAATGTTTTCTGCTGCTCATATTCAACTTAAGATATATCCATGTCCATGAATAAAACCTTATTTAACCCTACTTTTAAAAAAATAGCCAAAGCTACGTGTAAAATGTGCAAAGCATAGCACCTTCTAGAAATGTATAAATACTGTGCTCCAAGAAATAAATTTTGCTCTAAGTGGCATCATGTACTACACATTTCAAGGAAACTGTGTGTTTGTGTCCTGAGACTTTTCTGAGTTTTCTCATCATATTTTTGCAGTTTGTTTCCAAAAATAAAATACTAATGTGGCATGAAAGAATTATCATTCTTGGGAAGACTGAATATTACATTAACCTAAAGTTTGAATCTTCTCCAACTGTGCTGAAATTTAAACAAGTTGACTACCCATCCATTGTCATTATATGCAAAACATTTATGCTGCTTACTAGTACAGTAACTGAAAGCCCACGCTGTCGCCCAGCTGTGGCAGTTAGGCCAAGTACTCCACCATCTATGCAGTCTCCCTCATACAACCAATGATATTGTTGTGTGCAAATTAGCTGCAGAGTAAAGGTAGTGATTGGTTATCTCTGATATGACAATCTAGGACTCTTGGCATGGCATAGATAAATGCCTTACTATAGTTGTACATGCACAGGTGTAACTCATAAGGGCAAATGTCTGAGAACTTATTTGGATGATAACAGAGCTTTGGGCTTTTTTTGTTGTTGTTTTTTGTTTGTTTGTTTGTTTATCCAGCCCCAGTGCAAGAAGAATCATCCACTAGAATCTTGTGTTCTTCTTCTTTCCTGCTGCCAGCGTAGCAAGGAAAAAGGGCTATGGCCAGAGCAAAGGGGCCACGGCGCCAACACCCCCTACAACGTACAAACACCCAACTCTGGTTTTGGCCCCTTGGTGCCATTAGCAGATGGTGTTAGAGCAGTGAGGAGGGGAGAGAACTGCTGTAACTCAGAACAGTGAGTTCTGGTCCTGCATGCTGTGCAACTGTAGCAGCCTTCGCAACCCCTCTCTCAATACGCGCTTTGTACTTCTCAGGCATAGCTAGGAATCCTGCCTCGGATGTCTGTTAGAGATTCAGCACACACAACCCCTTTCAATTATGATGTGAAAGTTCACAACATACAAGATCTAGCCCCCAGGAAGTCCTCCAAGAATTAGAGAAGACAAGACTTGGAATTTCTAAGGTAAAGCAGAAACAAACAAAAATAAGCTTAAAAAGTCATCCTGGCCCCCTTAATATATTAAAAAGAGCAAAAAGAGCACAAGCCAAATTATTTTTAAAACGCTTTGCAGATCACCCGTGTCAGATTAATTGAATTCTACACTTTAACAGCTGCAGAAAAAAGGATTTGGTAGGCAATACTTAGACTCAGTTCTACTAAATAATGGTCTCTAGGTTGCCTAGCTCTAGATAGTGCCTGGCTTTTAGTTTTTACTTTTTGCAAAAAGAAAATCTTAATTTTTTATTTATGTCTAGGCAGTGTTAGTTAAAATGAGAAATGTTTTTGTGTTTTAATCCCCTTTTTAAGAGATAGCCACTTCATGGAGTGACGTTTGTCAGAGCATATGTTACTCATGCAGTAGATTACTCATAGAGGAAAGGCATTCCACATCAGATGAGACACAGCTAAGCAAGAGCTAACAACTCCCTAAACAATACTTCAATTAAGTAAGTGCTGCATTCAAGACTGTCTGGACGTGTGCAATTACATACTATATTAGGATTAAACTACTCTGCCTGGCACACCTGACACATTGTAGCAAAACTGGTGCCCATTCTAAAGAGGACACCAAGTTTAATACTCTATTGGCTTTTACTCTTGGAATCAGTATCATAATACCTTACACCTAATGTCACTAAGGCTTGTTTACAGATTTTTTTTTCAAAATTGGCTTATTAATTCACTATTTCTCTATCACAAATTAAGCTTCAGTATTTACATAAAACTGCGCTCTTAATTCCCAACTTCTGTGGGAACAAGTCACGTAATTTCCCTCTGCCTCCGTTTTCCCATTTGTTCCTCTGTGAAATGGGGATACTACTACTTGCTTACCTATAGGAATGTTATGGAGATCAATGTCTGTAAAGCAACATAAATGCTAGGTGTTACTATTAGCATAATAAAAAAAACTGTGTGCTCTTTTTGTTTTATAATTTGTTTTACAGGAGAATTTGGCATGCAATTTTTTTTAACAAATTGCTCTGACATTTCAGCATGCTTTATTGATTTCAAAGACAGAAGAACTCCAAAGATCTCTGCATGGAGACATGGAGTGAACACCCATGTTAGACCTTGTGAGGCTTACAAGTAACAGACATCATGGATCAGACATCAAGGATATTATCCACAAGAACAGCCTGTAAGCATTGTAATGCCCATATCACTGTAATACAGTCAGAGTCAGGTAATTGGGGATATCAGCTCTGTACACTATGCACTGACTTCTGAGTCTGGAGAAATTATGTCCCCAATTATGGTGCAAGCTGAAGGAGGAGGAACCAAAGCCCTGCTCTTGCAGAGTTCCTGAGCTCAGATCCTGAACAGATGGGAGGTGGGCCTCTTCAGCCGGGGCCTACTGAGAGATGATGGACAGCAGGAAGTCTCCCCAATCAACACAGGAAAATAGCACCACCAGAAGAGAAGTTTGGATAGACTGTCAGATCCTCTTCTGCAAACTTTGCTAAAAAATTCTCAAACAGAGGAACAGACCTAAAACATTGCAATGAGTTGGTTCAATCTGAGTTAAGTTAGGGCAAAACCAGAATGTACTTGTACTGAAAAGCTAGTCCCAACCTTGCTTATGAAAAGAATACAGTCTCTCCAAAATAAACTGCACTTGCACTCACTCCATGCTCTGTGAATTGACACAGGAAGCAAAAGGGAATCTATTCCAAAAGAGAAGAGTCATTCTCTCAAATGTAGGATGTGGTGCTGCATCGGTAGTAGAGATTCTGACACTTTAATCCATTGTGAAGTATCTTCTAGTTATATAGGCCTAAAGTGCAAAGATACTGAGCACTCATAGCTTCCACTGACTTCCGTTGAAGCAACAAGTGTTCAGTACCTCTGAAAATCATGTCCATAATGTATCACTGAGAAGGGAATTGGCTTCTCACAGGCATCTCCTTGGACATTGGGAGTCCCCATCTTTTCTATCAGTCTTTGGCTCTGAGGGTTAGGCCCTCTGACTATTCAAAATCTGGTAAAAATCTTTAAGCCCCACAGTGTTGGTTAGGGGACATGCATGTTAATGTATGCACATGGCGGGAATGAAAAAGAAAGGAGAGACAGAAAATATAAGAAAGGAGGTAGACAGTACATTGAAGAGAAAGAAACAGATAAAGGATTGAGGGAGACAAGGACATATTATAGAAAAGAGGAAAAACTGAGCAAAGCCATGAAGAGAAAGAAGGTCTAACAAAGGCAGAGCAAGGCGGTAAGTCACATATTTTAAAATCATTAAAATAGAACATTGACTAGACAATGTTGCAATGAAATATAGTACACAGCAAAGAAAACGTTTTATTCCTTTAAACGTACATTGCAGAGCAGATATTTTTCACCCTGGCTTGTAGGCATCATTTTTCAAGTCCTTTACAAGCCTAATTATCCTCTACATTAAAGTGTGTCAATATCCAAGCACATCAGAGTCTGCTGCCCATTACTTCTTAAGCAACATAAGATGGGGCACTAAGAATAATAGACAAAGGCACAGAGGATTGCTCTCAGCCTGCTTGAATTTATGCACGATGACTGAACGTTTTCTGGAGCCATGGTTTTGTCATCATTTAATAGTAGAATGTCTTGCTTCTGAGTGTGCAATACTAGCCCAGCACTCAAAAATCAACTGAAAAGTTTGAGTCCAGCTGGCTTAATGGAACATTAGATTTTAATATTCCTGATATTGAAAATGGAATCCAAACCATTCACGAAATACCCTCACCAGAGACACGAATATAAATTCTGAACACAAAGAGAGCCCTGAACCAATACATGACTTTCCAGCAACATGAGTAAATCTTCTCTCATGATCTACAAAGGATGTGCAGTCAACCCTACCAAAAGGCACCGCTATGGAAAATTAGTATCTAAATGAAAAACACAAAAGATTTAGAACTGACAACAGAGGGCACCTCAGAGGAGGAGTTCAGCCCCGCCTGGGTAAAGCCCTAAAGCATGGTAATCTTCCTCACTGTACAATGTATGCTCTGCTTGGGTCACAAGCAACCGGGGGGGGGGGGGAGCCCACTAGTTTTAATGGTTATACTTCATCATGGATGTTGAGATCTTGTAGCAAAGTGACATTCTAGCATCTTTGTGCTATAAGACATGGCACAGGAGACACAACAGGGAGAACAGAACAAGCATATCAGAGGGGAATCAGTACCCCCTATGGCCAGTCACACACAAAGAGCATGGAGCTGTGTAGAGGGGCAACACTGCTCCCACAACCACAATCCAATATGGAAAGGAGTGGAGATAGAACTGACAAGGCTGTTCTGTTTCCCTGGATAGAGAAGAGTAAAAAGGTGTCCCTTTTCCCACTGAAATAGGGGAAAACTGAAGGCAACAAGCTTCCCTACTTCCACTCTCTGCCCCCTTGAGAGGAGTGGAAATTACCATGAAATACCTGAAAAAGAGAAGAGAGAAGACAAATTGGCAAATCACAGCTTGGACAGTTCTTCTTCCATTAAATAGATACTGGTGCTACTGGCAGGTAGGCCTTGGAGCCCTACCAACCTCCCTGAGAGGCACCCTTTCCTACTGATGCTACCACTTGAAACTCCCCCACCTAAAGAGGCATGAGGAGAGAGAGATTTAAGGGAACTGAGCCTCCCCAATCCCAGGGGAGCGAGGGGAAGGGAAGCTTCTGCACTCTCCAATGCTCCTCTGTACCTTAACCACTTTTCTGCATATATGATGGCTCTACACTTCTGCTTTGCTGGTCTGATTTCAAGGACAGGCCACTATAAAGTCAGTGGCCAATCACCTCTAATTTGTTGGGTAGATTTCAGGACAAAGGCTTCTATGGGTTAGACCATCTATATAGTTTTCTGGTCTGATATCAAAGCACAGGTTGCCACAAGGTCAGTAGCTCAGCAACTTTAGCATTTTGGGCTAAAGTCAAGTCACAGGTATTTGTGAGGCAACTAGATCAACTATGGTGATGAGGGGTCCCAGTTTACTGAGCTAGTCCCATGATACTGTATTAGTAGGGCCCTACCAAATTCACAGTCCATTTTGGTCAATTTCACGGTCATAGGATTTTAAAAATAGTAAATTTCATGATTTCAGCTATTTAAATCTGAAATTTCACGGTGTTGTAATTGTAGGGCTCCTGATCCAAAAAGGAGTTGTGTGGGGAGGGTTGCAAAGTTATTGGAGGGGTGGGTTGCGGTCCTGCTACCCTTACTTCTGCACTGCTGCTGGCAGCGGCACTGCCTTCAGAGCTGAGCAGCTGGAGAACTGCAGCTGCTGGCCGGGAGCCCCGTTCTGAAGGCAGAGCCTCCGCCAGCAGCAGTGCAGAATCAAAGATGGCGTGATATGGTATTGCCATCCTTTTGCGCTGCTGCCTGCACAGCTGGGCCCTCAGTCAGCAGCCTCTGGGTGCCTAGTTCTGAAGGCAGCATCACAGAAGTAAGGGTGGCATGGTATGGTACTGCCACCCTTACTTCTTTGCTGCTGCTGGCGGCGACACTGCCTTCAGAGCTGAGTAGCTGGAGATTGGCGGCTGCTGGCCAGGAGCCCAGCTCTGAAGGCAGAGCCGTCGCCGGCAGCAGCCCAGTAGTATGTGTGGCATGGTATGGTATTGCCACCCTTACTTCTGTGCTGCTGCTGGCAGGGCACTACCTTCAGAGCTGGGCGCCCGGCTAACAGCCGCCACTCTCCAGCACCCCAACTCTGAAGATAGCACAGAAGTAAAGGTGGCAATATCGCAATCCCCCTAACCCTAAATCTTGCGACCCCCCCCCCCCCGCAATCTCCTTTTGGGTCAGGACCCCCAATTTGAGAAACATTGGTCTCCCCCATGAAATCTGTATAGTATAGGGTAAAAGCACACAAAAGACCAGATTTCACGGTCCGTGACGCATTTTTCATGGCCACAAATTTGATAGGTCCCTATCTATTAGGTTCTAGGGAAACCAGAAGTTTGTGCCAGTTTCATTGCAACCTCAGAACATATGGGAGGCAAGAGGAGAAGCTAGGGAGCCAAGTCAGCAGATGTAAGGAGATTCAAAGGCAGAGGAAAGGGGGAACTGGTTGGTTTGTTTTTACATCAACTGTTACTGTGACCAAAATACTGGGTGGAAAAGTTTATCATCAGTCCCTCCTTTTGCCTGCTCTGCTCCACTGCCATGAAATTGTCTAAGGGTACGTCCAGACTACCCGCCGAATCGGCGGGTAGTAATCGATCTATTGGGGATTGATATATCGCGTCTTGTCTAGACGCGATATATCGATCCCCGAACGCGCTCCCGTTGACTCCAGAACTCCACCAGGGCGAGAGGCGGTAGCGGAGTCGACGGGGGAGCCGTGGTCATCGATCCCGCACCGTGAGGACCCGAGGTAAGTTGAAATAAGATACATCGACTTCAGCTACGCTATTCCCATAGTTGAAGTTGTGTACCTTACATCGACCTCCCCCCTGCCCCCCCCCCCTGTGTAGACCAGCCCTTAGTTTTTCATCTTGGAAGTCTCATCATCCTAGGCTCAGCATCCCTAACTTGCTGGGTTGATGTGAAAGAACAGGTCTCTGGACAGTTACTGGGTCAACAAAAGTGCAAAACCTGTAATATGAATTAGTGTGAAACACAAGTTTACATACATATTTGAAAATTTTACCCTATATGTAGTGTTCCCTGTTACATTAAAATGAGGCTTCCAATTCCTCATAGCAAACAAATTGCTAAAACAAAGAAAAAGATTTACTCACATGTCACATATTGTAAACAAACATTTCTTGACAATTGTTTACAACATATGATATTAATTTGGTATTGTCCCTTTGAAGTACCTACACAACCTTAAATTGTAAAAAATGAAAGAATTGTGAAAATCCAGTGTACTTGTCAACCACAAATACCTTTTATTTATTTCTCTTTTCAGTTTCATGTTTGCTTACAATCAGTTTCACTTTCAGTTTCTTAGTGCTGCAATGTTTAGGTTTCAAATACTACAGGAAATGAAAAACAAAACAAAACTTACATTTTTTTTTAAATTTTTGAAACATTTCTATAGGTTTTATAAAGTTTATTTTAACAACATTTTAATTTTAGGTCAGACTTTAAGTATCCCCTTTAACCATTTTAAATCTATTCAAGCCAAAAACAAAGACCTGTTTTTCAATATTTCCCTCACCCCAAACAGAATTTCATAATGCTACCCTACCCTGCAGGATACCTGAGTCATTGCTGAATAACATTTTGGTAAGATCACTATAGCAACAGAGACACATGGGCAGGAAACGAGAGCTTGGAAGCTCACTTTTCCATTAATCCAGGCTCCACAGACAGCAGGTCATGTTTACTGAGAAGAATCTAACTGAACAAAAGTCCACATTATAAAAGTCCTAAAGGGCTCAGATACTGACAAGAACATTTCACTGCCTGGATGAGAACTCTTCATTAGACCTCAAACACCTGCAGATTGCCTAATGATTTTGTGATGTGGCAAGACAAATCAGTACATCTCACTGATAAACTATCAAAATAAAATTCTGAGCCATAACTACATTTGAGAAGCCTAAAAATTTAGGAATTTGACAAAAAAAAAGGCTAACTACTTGCGAAAATGTTCATAGAATATCCGTGTTGGAAGGGACCTCAGGAGATCATCTAGTCCAACCCCTGCTCAAAGCAGGACAAATTCCCAGACAGTTTTTTTTTTTTTTAAAACCCAGTTCCCTAAATGGCCCCCTCAAGGATTGAACTCACAACGCTGGGTTTAGCAGGCCAATGCTCAAATCACTGAGCTAAAAAACTAATTTCTGAAGCAAACCACCAAGCCACTTTTCTACATCCACTTCTAAAATAACTGGGATCTTGTTTTTAGTGGAGATACATAATACACCTCTACCCCGATATAACGTGACCCGATATAACACAAATTCAGATATAACGCGGTAAAGCAGTGCTCCGGGGGGACGGGGCTGCACACTCCGGCGGATCAAAGCAAGTTCAATATAACGTGGTTTCACCTATAACGTGGTAAGATTTTTTGGCTCCCGAGGACAGCGTTATATCGGGGTAGAGGTGTATATATTTTGTATGACTCCATTATCTTTATAAATTCACTCTCTCCAAACTATTTCCCCACATTTCAGCACTTCCACCACAATGAAAAGTAATACCAGGTATAACTACATTAATAACTATTTCAGTGAGGAGGGTGATTTTCTTCATACTGATACAAAATGTGTGTATAGTCCAGGACTTACTAAATAGCATAATTAGGTATTATTAACTGTATTATTTGAACATCCACAAGGCATTACTAACAGCAGGGTGTATTTTCATTGTGTTTAAGTTTACAAAGAAGGGCCACATCCCACAAGCTTCTTTACAGTTCTATCAAACTTCTGTGCTCCACCCAATTCTCTCTGATGCACTGCCACATTCCCTACCTTACTTTCTCTCTCTCTCTCTCTCTCTCTCACACACACACACACACACACTCACACACACTTATACATAAACCATTAAATAAAAATATAGAACTATGTACAAGACTGTCATCATCATAGCAAATCCTAAAGGGATGTAGCCTCCTTGCGGATCGAGCACTACTCGGCTTGATCTCTGGCAAGGTACTTTGGGTGGTCTGGCTGTATATTCTGGCTGTATATTTAGTTCATGTTCATCACTGGCACTCTTGTCATGCTACCAAAGCTTTTGGTACCCATGTGATCGTCAGCTGTGTAGCAGCGTTCCATGGTACACACACGTCAAAATTCATTTGTCTTCCATTCTAATATGTCCATACCAACAAAGCTGCCTAAATTGAACAAGTGCTCAGGGAGGTGGTTGCTGGGTTCAGCTTTGAATATCCTCATTTCTGTTCTTTTCCTGCCACTTGACATGGAATAGCTGACAAAGATGACAAGAATTGAACACATCAGTCCTGTGTTCTTCAGATTTCTTCAGTGCCCACGTTTCACTTCCATTCAATAGAGTGGTATAACCATGGTTCTATAGATCTGGAGCTTTGTAGCAAGCCTGATGTCACAACATCCCCAGAGGCCACTGAAGGGCCTGAAACATGACAGCAGCTGCTTCTATACAAGTGTCCACATCTTTCAAGCATCCTTCAGCACAGTTTGCGATGCTGTCCTAATATTTGACAGGTGCCTCCTGAGACCAAGACAGTGGTGGACTATCACATCATTGTACTCCTGAACTGCACTTGATTTCTATATACTGAGATTTAGTTCTTGTCTGTGAATTTCATTGTTTTTATAACCATCAAGCTGCCATGTAGATTTTGGCATGTGAATACTCACATCTGTCTGCTCTTCCTGGAATCTTTTGAACACATACTTGGTGGAATTCCAACACACTTGGAACGTGATACTTCAGCTTGTTCATGATGTTCTGCTGAATCAGAGTCAGGATTTCCTTAACAGTGACAGAGTAGCTAAAATGACCATATAGTACAAGACTCTTGCTTACACATTCAGTATATTCAGAGCACTTTGCTGTGTACTTTGTGCAAATGAGCCTTTTGAGTGTGATGGAGGATGTAGCTGCACTGGAAGCTGAACTATATGCTTTTTAATAAAACCTAGCTCTTATATAGCATTTTGAATGATCAAATACTTGTTTACACCACTTTTGCTTAGTAAATCTAATGCCCTTTTGCTCTTTTTGATGTCATTCACAAATCTTGTATAATAGCATGTTATCAAATACCTATTATGAAAATAAGTTCCAACTTATTAACTTTACAGACTTGATTTAAACAAGGTAAGAAAACTGAGCTCTGCTTGAAGCAAGGAGCACACCTGTGATCAGCTCTCTATTCCTTACACTTCCTATGACCAGAGTAAAGATAGCTCCAGTCAACAGGACTCCCACTGACTACAGCAGGCCTTAGGTTCCCATTTCATCACAGAGCTATTCTTTATCAAATGAGTCCTATAGTAGGTTGAAATCACCTTTGAGAAGCTATGACAGCTGCAATTGCTGAGACACAAGACACACCAAAGACTGGGGATGCTAGAGGACTATGTAATTCTGGCAGAACTGAAGGCACAAGTATCAAAATTATTTGTTGATTCTGGCACACAGATATAGAGAGGAAGAACCCAACAGTCCTGGGTTGGTGAAAAATGAGTCTTGGAGATGGAATTTTTAATGAAAACACTGCCTGGCACCAATGTGCGTGGGGGTGGAGGTTTTCATGCTACATCAGCAAGCTATACACAGCACTGAAATCTACTAGAAGAATAGGTAGTTGTGATTAGAAGTGGATGAATCTCGTGGAGTTTGAGGCTTGGCAACTGTCTCAACTTATTTTTTTCTGATTTTGTTGAACTAGTTCAAGAACCTTCTTTTTTTCCTGCAATTTAAAATCCTTCCCCCCTCAAGGCAGATTCAGATTAAAAAATAATAAAGGGAAATCTGTGCTATGTATTTGGAATACTCCCCTCACCTTGATCCCAGCATTAAGGCATCGGTATATGTTTTTCATGCTGTTCACTCTCTGCTTCATCCACGTAACTTTTTCCTTAGGAACTTTAATCTCCATTCCCCTCACTACTCACACTCTCGCTCTCTCTCACACACACACAGTCACTGCAAAGCAGAACACAAGTTCAATAACATTAGGGTTCAAGTCAAATTTCCAATCTCATTATGTCATAGTGGGTTCAAAAAACAGTTCACTTGCTCCTACCTGTGTTAGTTTTACTGTTATACCTAACAGTTTGTAACAACTGTTCACCGTAGTTAAAAAGCACCAAATAGTTTTTTTAAGTACTGTAGTTACAGCCTGGTATACTAAAGGATTGGATGCAGGCTGCCCCTGACAGCACTACATCTGCTACTGGAGTTTATAGCTATATGGGGAAGAAAACATGGAGGAAGTATCCAGCTACAGCTAGCACCCACCATCTGTGGCTGCCATTGTCTAAACAAGGGGAAAGACTTGAAACATACAAGAGGGAAAAGATCAAAACTATAAAACCTTTTTTTCCATGGGAGGACAAAAAGGCAATACTAGACATACAAGTCATATCCCACCACTTATTTTAAAAAATAGGATCTTAATAAAATAACTGCACAACTGTGGAATATTTCAAATGCTAATCACCAGGTCTCCTTTTTGTTTCTCCTCTTTTTATCCGTTTCCTTAGAATCAATTATTCATTTGCATCTGACATGTTCTTCCTAATTTGTTTGCTTAAATGGGTAACATGGAAACCCATAGTATAAAACGGACTACATTTTTTCTATTACAATAAGTTTAAAAATTCAACAACTATAAAAATATAATTGCAGTACAAGCAACAAAAACTCAATACATCTGTGATTGTACAGTATGTGGTTTCCAGAGTGGTTCCTTAAATAAAAGGAGTTCGTGAAAATCAAGACACGTGGGGCTTGTGGAGTTGCCCTCACTTACACATCTGAATTTAGCCCCTTAAAAGCATTAAGCATTGGTCAGCATTGCACTACAGTTTCTTCTAACTCAAATATCTACTTTAAGATTTTAGTGCATTAGAAGCTGTGGAAATATACACACATCCACCTAATCACTCATTTGGCCAGCAGTCTGGAAAATGCCTATGGTCCAAAAGATCCTCTTTAAACTAGAAATCTTCTCAAAACTAGAGTGATCACACCACTACCAACCTTCTCTCTGTTTGTGCACAAAACTCCTATTAACTATGTACATGTGCGGGGAGAATGATTCAGAAAATGGTTCTTAAAATAAAGAAAACATAATGGAATTTTTTTAGTTGATGACTAACAGGAAAATCCAGTGGTGCTTATCTTGCAGCCCTTTGCACGTGCCTAACTCCTACTGAATTCACAAAGGGATTTGTGGGAGTAAAGACTGTAGGGTTGGGAATGTATACAAAAAATTTTATATATATAGAAAAAATAATTAATTTAAGAAAATTGGTTTGACCACAGAAAAATCAAACTAATCAGAGGAAAGCTTCCTTCTCATCACCACTGCTTCTAGTAACTGGAGACGTTTCCAAACCAATAAAGCATATTCTGTTACTCTTGTTAGCTCAAATCTCACACTATGTTATACTCTCCTACACATTTTACAACCCTGAGACTACACTATATGTGATATTTTTCCAGTGCTCCACTCCTTTTTAATGGTTTCAAATTCACTATCTGCTCTAGAAAGTCGACTATGTCCCCAGGCATTTAAAGAGCCTAGTTAAACACAAGTCAATTTATCTACCACTAGAGAGAGCACACAGCAACCTCGAGTCACGTGTGACAAGCTTTCATTCCTGCATGCAGTGAAAACAGATGAACTGCAAACAGAGTAATGGTGAAGCTGGAAAGATGCCCATCACACAAAGCCACTGCAAGTATTACACTATCTTTGCTGTTTGGTTTAGCAGCACCACTTTTGCTCAAACAGCTGTTATTACTCAAGGGAGGCAAGTCTCATTAAATAACCCCATGTGCCTTTGTCACTAGTCACTAATCTGACTAAGACTATGGAAGCATGTTTGCATGCATGCACAGCAGGAATTGCTGACTTTTCAGACATTGTTAGGCCCCTGACACTGAGCAGCACAGACGATGAAATTGTCACATACTGTAAAGACAGGAATTATCTCTTCCTTCCTATATGTTGTACAGCACCTAGCACATGTTGTTCACTACAATATATACATAAAAGAAATGATGTACTATTAAGGCTAATTTTGAGTTGGGAGAAGAGAAATGCAATAGTTAAAATCTTTCATGAAAGAGATAGTATCTCTGCAAATGCCAGCTTACATTATTCTATTTCCGTTTTACATAAGATAAAAGTTTATTTTGGAACACAACTTTACAAAGCACAAACCACAAAAGCCATGTGTCAAATAGCCATTGATACATTGTGAGCTACATTTTTGAGACAGGCCTCAATCCAGCATGTTATTTCACAGGTACAATGTTGCACCAGTAACTAACTGAATCTGCAAAAATTTTCCTTCAAGATTAGTGGCTGTCTTAAAAATCAGGCCCTTTATGGTCATATTAGAGTAACTATGTGAACCAGGATCTCTCTCAACAACTAACTAGAAATCAACAGTAATGCTACTCTATCATAAAGCACTTTTTAGCCTATTTAAACAAGTAGCAAAGGCTTGACACAAAGGTCTAGATAAGGACCCTAAAATTATAGCAAACAACTGAATACCTGGTAGAGCAGTCACTGCAACAGTAGCTGTTAAAAGACTTTTTGTTTTAATTCCTCTGCTGTTCACAGAACCAAGAAAAAATCTTTGGTATTTTTGAATAGGCAATATAACAAGTTTGAAAGAAAAAGACTGGAAGTACAATGCTATATCTTAACTATTCCTAGTATGGCAAAAAATGTACAGTAGCATAAAAGGACAGGTGGAATTGCTTGGTTTGCCAATCTCTTTATATTGCACAAACGATCAAACAAAAGTAGTTAGATATGCTCAGTGAGCCACTTCAATCACCAGGACCAGAAAGCAACCCCATGGGCTTGATTCTTATTTACACTTTACTCTTTACATCACTTAGGGCTAACCCCCCAGTTCGAACTAAGATACGCAACTTCAGCTACGTGAATAACGTAGCTGAAGTCGAAGTACCTTAGTTCGAACTACAAGGTACTTACCACGGGTCCACACGCGGCAGGCAGGAGTACCGGCGTCAACGGCGAGCACTTCCGGGATCGATTTATCGCGTCTAGACAAGACGCGATAAATCGATCCCAGAAGATCGATTGCTTACCGCCGAACCCGGAGGTAAGTATAGACGTAGCCTTAGGCAGCTTAAAGGGGCCTTAGTGTAAATAAGAATCAGGCCTCCTGTCTATTATAAAGTGCAATGTATAAAAAGTAATGGAAATATTGTATCTTCAGATATTAAAAAGGGGAAATTATTACTGTGATATTTGTTCTGATTTGGAATATTTTTAATATGGCATGATCTTTAGATAATTATAGGCTCTTCTGTTAAACTAGGGGAGTGATGCATTGACTCAGAAGTAGAAATCCGTGCTGAATACATGCTGGCAACGGCAGAGAGCAGACAAGTATGTAGGAGGTTACAAACAATACACTAGAGAAAGTCAGCTTTTGCACACAGAAAAACTAATCACAGGTTTACATACATAGCTCTTTATAATTCAGAGTAGCCCACAGTAACTAATCATCATTGTGTCTCAGTCTCATAGCAGTAAAAATGGTACTTTGGAGCTTTGTCACATGTTAAACAGACAAGGAGGGTGAGGGAGTTAATAATAATAAATTATAATAATAATAATTAATGGAGATATCCCATCTCCTAGGACTGGAAGGGACCTTGAAAGGTCATCGAGTCCAGCCCCCTGCCTTCACTAGCAGGACCAAGCACTGATTTTGCCCCAGATCCCCAAGTGGCCCCCTCAAGGATTGAACTCACAACCCTGGGTTTAGCAGGCCAATGCTCAAACCACTGAGCTATCCATCCCTCCCCCCCCAAGGGAGGGATAAGTTTTAAGATTTAAGAGTTAAAACTTAAAACTGTTTGAAAAAAAAAGATGCCAGAGTTGTCAAGCAGTTCCAGACTGGAAGGGCCCCTGGCTTGTGGCACCCCACCACTATTTTTAAATTAAATTAAATTAAATTAAAGGAGATATCCTATCTCCTAGAATTGGAAGGGACCTTGAAGGTCATTGAGTCCAGCCCCCTGCCTTCACTAGCAGGACCAAGTACTGATTTTGCCCCAGATCCCTAAGTGGCCCCCTCAAGGATTGAACTCACAACCCTAGGTTTAGCAGGCCAATGCTCAAACCACTGAGCTATCCCTCCCCCCTTTTAACTATGGATATATCTACACTTGGAGCACCTCCCTTCCTTCTGCTCAACCAGCCTAACTCCTTCATAACCCCATATCTCTCACATCCTTCTTACCCATTATCTTCCCTCATCTATCCTCTTCCTTCTCAAGCCAAGCTTTCCTCTTCACAGTTCCCAACCCTCTTTTTCCCCTCTCTCATGCCCCTTCTTTTACTTCATTGACCCTCTATTCTCTGTCTCTCATTCACCCTCCCCTTCTCTCTTTCCTACCCTCCTCCTATACTAAATACCTATCCCTTTGGTCATATCTACTTCGCCTGTGCACAGAAGTCCTTCCATCACCAAATAGCAAGGTAAATGTGCTATTATGAAGAAAGCAAGCAAAAGGAAGACTACTTGTAAGGTTTGCTTTAGGGCAAAAAATGTAGAAAAAACATAAGAAATCCAAAGGTACATGAAGAGCCAACATGGTGGAACTATGTTATGTAGATTACTATTTTCAGTGAGCATTTGGCTACATGAATCTATCAAACCATACTTGCCAAAAGCCAGGTCCTACATATGGTGATAAATTGGGCCTCATTTATACTGAACAATGAACATTCAGTTGTAAGGACCAGACGAAAAGGCTTTATTTGGTTTTTGAAAGGCAGAACACAAATTGCACCTTTGTGAGTGGCACAAGTAGAGAATGTAGTAGCTTGTGGGAGTGCTAATTATAACCAAACTGACCTGTCTTGGCATTAAATTGCCTATTAGAACATTGGCATGGGCCTGCATGTAGTGTTCATTCAGATGTAATCATCAAAAGAGGGCTTTGCTCAAACAATTCCACTGTATACAATCTTAATGTCTGTATTTCTTATTAAAATGAACCTGCTATTTGTGGACACAGTTGGCAATTATATCCTTTCCCCAGACTTCAGAGACTGCTTGTCCTGTCATGCAATTGGGATATCCATTATGACACACTAACTGTACGGAACAGATTTGTTCCCACAGACCGTAGTCCTGAACACCAGGACATTTGCCTGCCACAGCATGTTCCTGCTGTCTGATAGTCTGGTTTGAAAATATTGGAGAAAAGACAGAGTGTCTGTACTAAATGTACATCCATTTCTGCCAGCCTAGACAATGAAAAAAATTATAGGTGCAAAGACGGTGATGCTGCAGGTTAGGGACATCCCACTTCCACTGTCATGTCATCTGACTACTGTTACCACCTGTTGTTCATACAAAAACCTCACTTTTCTCTCCCTCCCCATGCTTAGGCACTCTTATCATCCTTTTCTTCTTCCCATTACTCCTCTAAGTGCCAAGCCTTACAATTTGCAGGCCCACAGACAACACAGTGGCTTCAAGCAACTAGAAGTGGGGGAACAGAATTCAAGTCTGGAGTTGCCTACCACCCCTTTCCCTTCACCACAAGGGGGTGGGGATGAAGGGTCTGAGAGTTACTGTTTCCCCCTCCTAAGTCCCACTGCTGGAGAGGAAGGTAGAGTCACTCCAAGAGTTTGAGAGCCTGCATGGGATAGGAGGCTCCCCCCAAAAGATATGGAGCGCCAAGTGACTTGACTTTACAGTCAGCCCAGACTCCTCTTCTCATCACCCACCACTGCTACTCCCTGCTCCTCCAGCTGTGCACATTTTCCCTTAGGACACCAATCCACTGTATGGTCCTTCACTGCCCCATAACATTGCTCCTTTTCTGCCTGTAACTTGCTCCCAACGGAACAGCCCTTGTGAGCAAGCCAAACCAAGAGAGGAACCAAGAGGTGAATCCATCAGTAGAACATTAGGTGTTTGACCTCTTTGGCCTCTCCTACACTACATTTTTCCCCTAAAGTCTTCCAACAGTGCTAGCACTAGTGCATCACCAGTAGCACCAATGATGGGAAGTGCTAGTGTACATTGGCCACTGCAATTCTAGCCACTGGGTTGTCTGCTCTGAGCAGATCTAAAGGACACAATGGTTAAAACATCCAGGCAGGTGGCCTCTGTCAACTATGACTTAAAGAAAAGAAAAATGCAACACAAGTGTGAAAAAAACAAAACCAGACCAAACCTCTCTTTTGCATCAAGGTAGTTGCTATATAAAACTAATGGCAAGCATTACCCAATAACCACTTTATCCAGCCAAAAAAGAAGATATTAGTAAACAGGAAATTTTAAATTACCTTTCCAAAATCTCGCACATCAAACAAATCAAATGCTTCAAAAAGTTCACTTTTCTTCATCCCAAATATCTCACAACATGCTGAAAGGAATGTTCTTATATTCTTCAAGCAGAGAAACTAGAGAAAAAAAACAAATAATATTGTTAGTGTACAGGCATGTAGTTACCAACTGCTTTGTGGTATACTTTGGAAGCTCGTGATTATTTTTGCCATTATATATGTATAGCAAAACCCACTGCAATATTACCATTTCTACGGGTTAGCTTGCACCTCTATTAAACCATTATTTTCAGATGGTTTGTAATTCAGTCATTAAAATTATCTTTAGACTGAAATAGTGTTATCCAAGGCCTAAAGAGAGGAATTTTGTTGAGCATAATTTGTTTAAGCTAATTTTATGTTGGCAAAGAGAAAAGCTAAGAAGTTACCAAGTTTAAGTTAACTTTAAAATGGCTTCAGTTTTAAAAAAATTGTAAGCAATTAGTGTTTAAGAGTGGACCAAACTCTTTAGGTGCTAAAAGAAAAATTACCATAGCATTGAACTTAGAAAAGCAATCAATTTGCAATATACCAAGTATTTTCATTAAAAAGAATTAATTGGAAGTGTAGTTGCAGAGATTTACTGCAAATGCAAAAACAACAAGGAGTCTGGTGGCACCTTAAAGACTAATAGATTTATTTGGGCATAAGCTTTCGTGAGTAAAAACCTCACTTCTTCGGATGCATAGAGTGAAAGTTACAGATGCAGGCATTATATATTGACACATGGAGAGCAGGGAGTTACTTCGCAAGTGGAGAACCAGTGTTGACAGGGCCAATTCAATCACGGTGGATGTAGTCCACTCCCAATAATAGATGAGGAGGTGTCAATTCCAGGAGAGGAAAAGATGCTTCTGTAATGAGCCAGCCACTCCCAGTCCCTATTCAAGCCCAGATTAATGGTGTTACATTTGCAAATGAATTTTAGTTCTGCTGTTTCTCTTTGAAGTCTGTTTCTGAAGTTTTTTTGTTCAATGATAGTGACTTTTAAATCTGTAATAGAATGACCAGGGAGATTGAAGTGTTCACTTACTGGCTTATGTATGTTACCATTCCTGATGTCCGATTTGTGTCCATTTATTCTTTTGCGGAGGGACTGTCCGGTTTGGCCAATGTACATGGCAGAGGGGCATTGCTGGCACATGATGGCATATATAACATTAGTGGATGTGCAGGTGAATGAGCCCTTGATGGTGTGGCTGATGTGGTTGGGTCCTCTGATGCTGTTGCCAGAGTAGATATGGGGACAGAGTAGGCAACGAGGTTTGCTACAGGGATGGTCTCTCAACATTTTGTAATGTTGGTGTTTCTGTGGTGTGGTGTGTAGTTGCTGGTGAGAATTTGCTTCAGGTTGGGGGGTTGTCTGTAAGCGAGGACTGGCCTGCCTCCCAAGGTCTGTGAGAGTGAGGGATCATTTTCCAGGATAGGTTGTAGATCGTGGATAATGCGCTGGAGAGGTTTTAGCTGGGGGCTGTACGTGATGGCCAGTGGTGTTCTGTTATTGTCCTTGTTGGGCCTGTCCTGTAGTAGGTGCTTTCTGGGTACCCGTCTTGCTCTGTCAATCTGTTTCCTCACTTCCCCAGGTGGGTATTGTAGTTTTACGAATGCTTGATAAAGATCTTGTAGGTGTTTGTCTCTGTCTGAGGGGTTGGAGCAAATTCGGTTGTATCTTAGGGCTTGGCTGTAGACAATGGATCGTGTGATGTGTCTTGGATGGAAGCTGGAGGCATGTAGGTAAGTATAGCGGTCAGTAGGTTTCCGGTATAGGGTGGTGTTTATGTGACCATCACTTATTTGCACTGTAGTGTCCAGGAAGTGGATCTCTTGTTTGGACTGGTCCAGGCTGAGGTTGATGGTGGGGTGGAAATTGTTGAAGTCCAGGTGGAATTCTTCAAGGGCCTCCTTTCCGTGGGTCCATATGATGAAGATGTCATCAATGTAGCACAAGTAGAGGAGGGGCACTAGGGGACGAGAGCTGAGGAAGCGTTGTTCTAAGTCAGCCATAAAAATGTTGGCATACTGTGGGGCCATGCGGGTACCCATAGCAGTGCCACTGACTTGAAGGTATAAGTTGTCCCCAAATCTGAAGTGGTTGTGGGTGAGGACAAAGTCACAAAGCTCAGCCACCAGGCTTGCTGTGGCTTTCACTCTATGCATCCGAAGAAGTGAGGTTTTTACTCACGAAAGCTTATGCCCAAATAAATCTGTTAGTCTTTAAGGTGCCACCAGACTCCTTGTTGTTTTTGTAGATACAGACTAACACGGCTACACCCTGATACTTGACACTGTAAATGCATGCACTGTGTTTACAGATTCAACACACCCCAAATAATATTATCAAAATGGACCATAATTACACACTGGGGGGTTATACAATTATGATTTTATAGTGATTTTTGCACAATTGAGAACTAGTTCCCAATTTATCAAGTGGCAAATTAGCTTGATGGAACGATCCTGATTTTTAGGATGGAATCAGAGATTCGATTTGCCTGAATACAGCTATAGCTACCAATGATTTGCACTTCCGAATCATACTCTGCTGAGGAATTGCACTAATGCCTGGGACTGGAGAAAGCTTTATCAAGTAAGCATTCTGCTTCCTTGACTCCACTACTCCCTATATACATCCTGGACTGTCTCTTCTTCAGGCCCTACCCCACATAGTCTCAACTCAGCTTCAGACCAGACTTCCAGGTGTGGGAGGGGACACTTCCTTTTAGCAACCCCAATAACCACTTCTCATTAATAACCCCCACTAATGCACACACATGCACAAAACAGAAAATGAAAAGGCAATTGGGAGAATCTGTAGCCCAATGAACTATTATTGTCCACAGTTGAGCAACAAAACACAGCTGTCACACAAGGAGTTCTGTTTTCAGGCTGACAGGCCTCCTCGTTAAAATTATTCCTTGGCTGTTAATTAGGGAATAATTTTCCCCTTCCACACTCCCTCTGTAGAATGCTCAGAGCAAATAGCAATTGATTTAGCCATGGGCTAGGGACTCCTAACTGGAGAAGGGAGAGCAGTCACAAGCAATTAAAAAAAAAAAAAACCCTACATCAGTGAGGGAGAAATAACCACTTGAGGGAGAAGCCTCAGTAGCTGCATAGCCCCACTTCTGTGTATCAGCAGCATTAAAAGATGTTTTTTTTCTAGATAAGGGGCTGTAATTTGTTTTCACCATAGCCCAAACATGTTATCTTTTGAAACAGCAGTGAAAGTGACAACCCTTGTCAATAATTTTGCAGCAACTTGTGAAAGACACATACCTAAAAATAAAACAGTGCAAGATGTACCAGTTCTTTTTATGAGAAGATACAACTCCACAAAGTCTATTTTTATTAAATCTTACAATCCAATATATAACAGTACAAAAAAATGTAAATGTTTAAAGGCAACAGTATTATTTCAATGAACACAGCAATCTGCTTGAAATTTTATTTCAAATGTTATCTTAGAGTATGTCTATACTACCCACCAGATTGGCGGGCAGCGATCGATCCAGCGGGGGTCGATTTATCACGTCTAGTCTCCGAGCACTCTCCCATCAACTCCTGTACTCCACCGCCGCGCGAGTCAATAGGGGAGTGGCAGCAGTCAACTCACCGCAGTGAAGACACCGCGGTGAGTAGGTCTAAGTATGTCGACTTCAGCTACGTTATTCACGTAGCTGAAGTTGCATAACTTACAACTATCCCTCAAGTGTAGACCAGGCCTCAGTCACACAGCAAACCAGGATTAAAACCCAATTCTCTCAATGCCTCATCCATGAGAATAAGGATTACTGAACTGAGCCCATGTTTTAAATTACTTTTGTTTATATACAACTAAAGTGATACACTTGTTTCTTCATAAAGAGAAACTGTGGTACTCATGCCAACATTCTCATATGCAGAATAACAGCCAAATGGTTTATCCGCACTCATGCATTTCAGCATTTAGTGGTGTAAATAAGGGAAGAAATAGTGAGGTGGAGACACAGTTTATTGGTTTACTTTTGGGGCCTCTGTGTGTTTACAGACTTGCCAGAGTTGGGCAAAATGACACTGCCAGAGGAAGCAAAAACATCCACAATCTGGGGTGCGGCATTAAACATGCTCAGTAGCTCTTTTAAAGCTATACAGGAAGCTCTCCTTGTGGGCAGACCACCTGGCATGACATATCATAGTCACCATCTGAAGGCTGAGCCAACTATAACTCAGTGAGAGTTTGGAGACAGCCTGGTATAACTCAGCAGCTGAACCAAAGAGGGATAAGATGCGTCCACTACAAGGTCTAGGTCTCCAATCTGTGCTAATCTATTTGCATCCAGCTGGTGTACTCACTATCTCACTGGGAGCCAGCGAAAGAGACAGGAAATTACCACTGGTTGTGAGAGTTTGAAACTGTTGGTGCTGAAGAGATGCAAAGGATTTGGGACAAGGGAGGAACTGCCTACCTGCTCTACCTGAAAGAAGTTCAAGGGACATACACACACACACTTTGAATTGCACACATTGCAAAGAGGACCAAGAACTCATCATGAATTAGAGGGAAGTGTATGTATGTGTGTGGGTACAATGTATATGGTCCCTCAACATTTTGTAATAGCAACAAGTGTGGAAATTTGGGTAAGAAATAGCACAAAACAATGGTTTATGAGAAAAATATTTATAGCCTGGGGAGGGTAGGAGGCAAAAACAGATCCTAACAAGTCTGTACTCATGTTGTAAAAGCACTCATTCAACATTAGCAACCTTAGGTATTAGAAAATATCTGGGATGGTCATGGAATGTCAGATAAGACAATGGCTGACAAATTCAGTGTAATGCACCGTAAAACAAACCATAGCAGTCAAACCATAAACTAGAGGTTTCCGGTAGTTATGTGTCAGATGTACCATTTATAGAATAAGGAACAGAAGAAGAAGGTTTGAATCAGACACAAATGTGTGTCAGGTTTACAGAAGACAAGACACTTCATTGGATCTGCATTACAAACTTCTTCCCTGGTTTCAGGAACCTTTATGGTTTTCAAGCCAATACTGAAAAGAGGAGTGGAATACATGCCTCTTTATCCTGCTAACTGAGGAGGCCAAGCTCATGTACTCCTGCCCCCACCATACCACTACAGTGTGTCTGGAGAAAAGTGGTTTGGTGGAGTCTGAGACTTCCAAGAATTGAGTCACAAAATAACCTACACAGAAATTACTCAGGTGGGAGGGGTTGCTACTTTTTAAAAGTTACAGCCACCAGGTTTGTTCAACAGAGTTTATATTATAGAGTATGTATTACATTTAATGGTGTCCTCACAATGAAATATATACAACACACTTGTAATCACCGACTAATGCGTCTACATGCTAGAAAGATTAGCAGGGAGGAGCACTTTGTACATTAATCAAAGACAAAATCTGCCAGTGTAAAGAACAATTATAGCCTTGTGAAACAAATTGCCTTTAAGGAACTGGAAGCTCAGCGGCAAATGACCTACCTGAAGGAACGGGAGTTGTAATGAGCCTAAAACTTTGCCCAGATTTGCCAAAAGGTTTGAGAACATTTTAGTAAGCCAGAAACAAGTTTCAGACAAGACTGATGCCACCCACTTCCTCCCACATCCCTTGTCACAAGATCTTTCTGTAGACAGGGGCGGTGGGGTGGGGGGGGAAATCTACCTTGCCAGCCCATATGAAGATAAGCCAGATAGCCACCCTAGAAGAATCTAAGATGGAGGGAGGGAACCAGCCGTCACACAATCTTGACATTGAGGGGGAGGGGGCTTAAGAAAGGTCACTAAGATATGTCCTCTAACCCCCAAGGACAGCAGGAAGCATGTGGCCCACTGGTAGAGAGGAAGTCATGGAGGAGGGGAAACAGAGTCTTGGCCTAAGTCAGGGTGGTCAAACTTTTTGGCCTGAGGGCCACATCTGGGTATGGAAATTGTATGGCGGGCCATGAATGCTCAAGAAATTGAGGGCCGGGGTTCGGGAAGGGATGAAGGCTTCGGCTGGGGGTGCAGGCTCTGGGGTGGGGTTAGAAATGAGGAGTTCAGGGTACGGGAGGGGGCTTCAGGCTGGGGCAGAGGCATAGGGTGCAGGAAGTGGGTGAGGGCTCCGGCTGGGGGTGCAGGCTCTGGGGTGGGGCTGGATATGAGGGTTGGGAGTGCAGGAGGGTGCTCCGGGCTGGGACTGAAGGGTTCGGTTCTCAGCCAATGGAAGCTGCGAGGGCGGTGCTTGGGGCAGGGGCGGCGTGCAGAGCCCCCTGGCTGCCCCTATATGTAGGAGCCGGAGTGGGGACATGCCACTGCTTCCGGGAGCCACACGGAGCCACAGCATGTGCAGAACGGGGAAAGCCCCCGACCCCGCTCCCTGGCTGAAGCGCCGGAGCAGGGCAAGCCCCGGACCCTGCTCCCCAACGGGAGCTTGAGGGCCAGATTAAAATGTCTGAAGGGCCAGATGCGGCCCCCAGGCCGTAGTTTGCCCACCTAAGTCCTCTTCTGGCCCCCTCAAGAAATGAAACGGTTTCTAGAGATCTTCTCCCCACCCAAGCTAGAGGAAATGATGGAGGGATTAACAATTTTGCCTTGAAAGCATGCAAAATTTAGTACTGTTTGCCATGTTTTTCCCTGAGTGTTTCTGCTCATTCAAACCAGAAGCTCAAAAGCAAAAATACTGGTGTTACAATAAAACAAGACATCTTTAAAAATCAATTGAACAAGGCCAACAGAATCCCCCATGAAACTAAGCAGTCAATTTTTATCTAAATAAATGTACTTGCAGTGGGAGAAGATATTTTAACAAACAAGGATTGGAACAAAAATGGGAAAAATAGATATTTGAAAACAAAACAATTTTTTTACTTCACTGGGAATTTTACGTGAGTAAGGACTGCAAGACTTGGTCCCACCTTGGGGTACAGAGCAAGAAACATGATGGTAAACACTGAGGCAACCCCTCTACATACACCAATTGTGAAGTCACTGGTCTGCTGTAGTCCCACTTTCAATGGCATTTCTATGAAAATACATCTAAGCTCGTTCATATAGATAAATTATCTATTTTATCCATCAATACATTACATATATATCACATATACATCAGTACCCCTGCCACCATTCAATAAGGTTCCTCACCATGAAAATATTCCTACTAAATTAAAACTATTCCTACTAAAACTAAAAATAAAGGACTTCAGCATTATATTCCATGATAAAGAACCAACAGTTATGTCAAATCTGGAGATGACTCTGTGATATCTGCATGTTGTGCATTATATATAATAAGCCATAAAAGCAAATAAAACAGTATTAAACAATCATATCCACTTGGCTTTATATTTTGAAGGAAATTGTGTTAAGATAAACGAGTACCAATATTAGTGGAAATTAAATAAAATTCCTAAGAATATTCTAAATGAATGATTAATGGGATAAAACGATTTTTTAAGTACATGAACATTACAAGAACATGTAAGTAGATTGATAAGGGGTAAGTAATGGGCCCTGAGTTTGACATAATTCTTACCTCTATTATCTAACATTCAGTAGGTATTGTGTGGCAACACAACACTTCTATTATCTCTTTTGCATGAGCCTGCCTCCGGGACCACATCATTAGTTACATACAACATAATTTCTTTAAAATAACAGGCCCCCTGACAATATGATGAAATCGCCCTGTTAGCTGAAAGCATACTTAGCAAGTTTGGTTTTAGACTTGACTTGGTTCAATAACTATCAATGCTATCACTCAAATGGATTAAAAGGTTTATCATCTCTGAACAGTTAAACTAACCATAAGAGCTTCCTAGATATAATTTGAAGGTTACTAAAACCAAAAATATATGCATATTTATTTTCACTTTTGTTTCAGTAAAAGTTATTTGAAATTATATGGGAAAATCCTTTACATATTAAAAACATAAAATGCTGCATTTGCAGTAAAGATCACATTCTGGAAAATCCACACAAGACATCCAGGATATTTCCTTCAGAGAAAGATTTAAGATAAACTTTTCCAAAACAAATATATAAATAATTTTCAGTGGACATTTTTCTCTATGAAAAATACATTTTAAACAAAGATGGCCATCATCCTGGTAGTTACAGCAAGGATCAACTGTTAGTATTTCTTGGGTTTCTCTTAACTGGGACTTGAAGCCTGTCACAAATCTGCAATCCAGAGGCTTCTGTAGATAACACTGGACCTTGCTTGCTGGTGCCTCCTCATCCTGGGTGTCAACCTCTGACTAGTAGGTTTAGCTCTCTAGATATTAGGGGCCTTATGATGTTACTGTGTTTCTTCCAAAAATGCATTATACCTTGCATTCTTCCAGAAATACATTATACACTATGGGGACAACGGTTAATGGCACAAAGGACAGTTAGGTACCTAACTCTCACAGAATTTCACTGAGTTGGGCACCTACCAGCCCTTTGTATCTCTGAAAGTCTCCTACACAATACACGCAGACTTCCAGCCCAAACCTGGGTTTCTCTTCTTTCACAATGTTACATAATTTAAAAACACTTAATAAAAGTTGTTACCCTTTACAAACACACTACAATATTTGGACATCATGTTCCAGATCACTATAGTGAGCTTCCTGGTCAATGTAGTGGTGAGTGGAGTGAAGTTTTACTATTAGACTGGAATGCTCCATTGACAGCACTACAGATACAAACAGTCTGCAAAAACTTGATAATAGAAGCATCTCATTCAACTGCATTTACGTTGTACTGACTCCTAAAGACCTAGCAATGGAGAGGGCTCACACAATTCTTACAATTCCAATGACACTTATCAAGTCTAAATTACTTGAGCTCAGTAGGATATCAAAGCTGATCTCAGTCTAATATTAATAGAAGCTGTGTTAATGGAAGTGTTCCATACAAGTTCTATTACCATACATATTGAATAAGTTCATGACCAAAAGGCAAGTTTAAAAAGAAAAAATTATATTTGTTTTTACATATAAGTTAATTGTGTTGAATTTCATTTTTTTTTCAGTCTTAAAAGCTGCAGGTTTTAATATAATCATATCTGACATCTCTATAGCACCTTTTCCTCTCTGGGGTTCCCAAATTCAGGGGTGCTGGAAAAATCTTTATAGTGGGGGTGCTGAAAGCCATTGAACCAAACTGTAAACCCTGTACATAATGGAAACCACTTCAAGTCAGGGAGTGTGGCAGCAACCCCAGCACCCCTAGTTGCAGCACCTCTACCCAAATTATGTACATACACCAGTACTGACATGCAGACAAACACAGCACACTGTACAACACTGTCAAGGAGATTGGACTACTGGCTAGGACACTGTGGTAAACCCCTACTCTTCTGAAAAATGTCACCAAGACGTTACAGGCTCCTGTCTACTCTGTGAGGAACTTGATTTTAAGAGGTCTTAAAAGGTATCTATTTGAAAGGGGAAAAAAATCAGTTTGCACAATTGCTTCTCCACTAGGAAAGCAGATGTAATTGGTGTAATTGTTAAGTGATGAGCAACACAGAATCAAAGAACTAAATGCTACAGACTGGAAGAGTGATCAGGATGGCTTATGATATCCATCTCCACAGGAATAGCATGTCTTTTTTGACCTACAATGTTTGTTACCTGCCACAAAAGAGCATTTCTTTAAAGCTTATTCAACATGGCATAAGCTGATGTGCAGTGACAAGGAAATATAAAGAAATATTTTACAGTAAGCACTGAACAGAAACAGCTAATTAGGCACAAAAAGCACAGGCAGGAATTTGTGACTGCCAGCACGGAGAAAGGATTTCTCTGTGCCACATCTCTGATGAAATGATAAATGAAAATGTAAAAGAAAGAACAATTTCACATCTCCTCCATGTATATAAATTTAAATGATATTTCTCAGGAAATGTCCTTTAATGTTGAAGATCAAAGTACTTTAGTAAGAGCCACATCTATTGTTTATAGACAATATTCTATATCTGAAATATTTTATATTGGAAGAAAATTTTTAAAGAGGGATGAGATACCAGCATAACCAATTTTAGGGGCCAAACTCTGTCTTAGATATTCATGTTCAACGCCTATTGAAGTCAATGGAAAGAGGAGACTAAACGGACACAGAAATGACTGATGTGAGGAATTAGGTACCTAATGGATCTTTTAAGAGTTCATTTTCTAAATGTCATTGTTGGAAAGTGGAATACAAGTTTTTTCCTACTCTCTTTTTATTATGATGAGACAGTCATTTAGCTGTGCAAGCTTTGCTTCTTGCTTATACTTCCTTGCATTTGCTTCTGCTTCACTGAATATTCACTCAGCATTTAGAACAGACTCTGCCTTCAAATATTGATACACAGCTCTCATTGAAGTCTGAGAGTAAATATAAGCAAGAAGCAACCCTTGTACAGCTAGATTATGGTGTCACCCCCTACTGAAAAGAGGATAGGAAATTGACTATAATTTGTTCTCCTCCAGCATCAGAATTTAGAGCAGTCTCTTTAAAAAAAAAAATCTAACATAAGATATATTATCTCCCTAATGCCATGCAGATCAATGAGATGATTTTTATTTGTTGTCTCATATTACAATGTATTTCCCCATCACTAACTGCACTTTAAAAAGTATTTTGTTGGTTTCAAACTGTCACATGAATAAGTTAACCGATTCCAAAGGTATCACAGCACTAGAACTCAGGCAGGTGATTCATAGTGACTAGTATTCAAAAGGGAGGATGTCAGAACCCATTAGGAGAGATTACTGCAGTACAAATAAAGAAATTACATTATTTAACTCTGTGCCCTCTAGATCCATGTTTTTTTTCTTTGAAGATATGGGAACTCATCAACTAAGGGAGAGTTCAGAATACCATCCCTTAATGACTTTCTAGATATCTACACTTACCCTGGCCTACAGGCTTTTTAACTGTGGTTTTAAAAGTCTTACAAGTGTACCCACACAACTGTGGGTTCTGATGTAAGAATCAGCATTTTATATGAGAGAAATTGTAGACCAAAGGCAAGAGATTCCAACAAATCATACATATGACAAAGTTATTGGATAAAAAAAACTGGCCATTGTCAATGTGTCTTAGAAAGTCTGGTAATTTATTTTTAAAGAAGTGATGTCACATACATATGATGAGAACCACTACTCAGATAAGCAAGACCAGTGAAGTGAGAGTTGGGGGAGAAAGTGATTCTCCTAACTGCACCTTTTTATAATTCTTGGGAAAGTAGAATTAAGCCAAAATAGGAGAGAGGAGCACAAGAGAGGAACTGATCACGTCTTTCTGCTTTCCAAGTTCTCAACTCTTGCTGCAGAACTTGGCAAGCTTCTTGATCCTCCCTAAATAGGAAAAGTCCATTTCCGGCATGCTCCCAAAGAGATTAGATAGAAAGACATCATTTTTACTCCCACTCTATGGCACCAAGAAGGCACAAGGAAAGGAGCAGGTGTGCAATAGTATATCTTAGTGAAGGGCAGGAACACAGAAATTGCCATATTGGATCAGGCCAGTGCCACATATAGTTCTGTATCCTGTCATCATGTCTGGCCAGTCTGAGCTGCTTCAGAGAAAGAAACCCTGCAACAGAATAACCTGATTCAAGGGAAAGTCTCCTCCTAAGAATCTGGTTTATTCCCTGAGGCTTGAAGGTCTCTCTCTCTCTCTCTCCTCTTGCTTGTTTGTTTTAATATTTGTTATAACAAGTCCAACTCTGAAGATTGTTGCTATGCATATAAATGTCTAATCCTTTTTTTAATCCTGCTAAATCTAAATCTTAGACTAGGGACTGCAAGCCTCACATTTTGTTCTGTGCCAACAAAGCTGTCACCTCTTATACAAATGTAATGAATATTCTGTGATGACCTGCCCACAAGGAAAGTCCCAGTTTTGTAAGCGAAGCTGTTCCATGACAAGGTTAGGAAAGTTATAATGTGACTTTGTAAGGAAAAATAAAAGGTATGTACCATCTACACATACCTTATACAACTATCAGTGAATGCTTGGGTCTGTCTATCCTGAGTTAACTTTTTCCACCCCCCGCCAAAAAGGAAGAAAGTCAGATTCTTACAGGATTCAAAGAGAGAATCCCCCCTAGATGTAGCTTCCCACACATGCAGTGCTCATCTTCTCTAAAATTATAAAGGTCTGTTCCCTAACATACATAATCTTAATTCAAACCCAGGGTTGCCAAAATGCAACATGTTGCACTCCCACTACTGGCTATGTTCTTTTAAAAAAACCTGCATATTCATTAGCATCAGGATATTTGATATTTAACAATAAGGGGATGATAGCACACTCCGAAACTTACAGGATTGTGTGTTCAGGGTTAACAATTTTTTCCAGAAATCATTCTTGGCTCCTTCACAAATTTCAGCAGCCAAACAGATTAAATTAGTTCTGCTCTGCCAACAGCTGTAATTGTCACTACATTCAATAAAGATAGCTGTAAGCATTCTAAATTAATCAAATAGGGACTTCTGATGAAGTCTTAATTCAGCATCTATTAATGCCTTTTCCTGAGCCAGCAAGAGGAAAAATCGCAACACTCAAGTGTCAAAAATGGGATTTTAGCAATTCAATTCTGGCACCAGAATTGGTGAGGGGAGTGAGCACATATGGCCATTTCCAAATATGTTGTTTTTGGATCACAAAGGCGCCACAATGCAACTTAACCTATGATCATTATTGTTTTCCAACTTCAAATATAATTTACTGGCTTGTTAATGCCCTTAAAAGGACCTGGGAACATGCTGGATTGGTAATCTAGTAAAAGCACATTGCACCCACCATCCTGCGGATCCAACACTGCATTCCAAATTTGCTCCCTTTTTCTGTGAAATGCTAGGGCTACAAATGCTGTGGAAGCAGCATCCTCAGCCTCAGAGACAAGTTTTACAGCTCACACAGAATCCTTAAGCTTACAGTTTCTACTGGACGAAAAATTAAACACACCCATCCCCACTCCTCAAGTGGGATGTTTTGAATGTTTCCCTGTTGGCGTATCGGCCTTGTTATAGATATAGGCACAGTTGGTAACAAGGTCTGGAAGGGTTAAAATCATTAGCAGCTAATCATATGGTTGAAGGCAATATTTTTTTACACCTTACATAGCTGAAGACTCATGATGTGAAAGTGAATCATTTCATTTTCAAACAATAAAATGTGGAGTATCAGTACTAATAATAAAGTGCCGGTGCCGTAAAACACACAAAAACAAGTAGTCCCTGCCCAACAGAACATGCAATCCAAGAAGCAAATCCAGAGAGGATATTATATGCTGGGAAGTCCCGCAGAAGTAATAATTTGGGAGTTCTGTATTGTATTAACAACTGTGAGCACACATGTACAGCTGATGTTTGTAAAACATTTTATTTTATTTTACTCTAAATCTATGAAAATATTGTTACTAGTACTACTACTAATAATAATAAATATTCCTGAAGACTCACACTCTCAGGATATGTAGGAATTAAACACCCCAGGCAAAGACCTCCAGATGATTCATAATAAGCTAACAGTCAATTGGGTCTGGGACACTGTGGACAGGGCTTCGGGGAGATTCTTGTTTAAATGCCTTTGTTGTTCTCACTGCTCTGTTCCAGCACCAAGAAGAGGAGAACTGATCATCTGCCTTACTTCTCGCAGACGGAGCAGAGGCACATTAGTAGGGTACAGAGCTGTAGACAGCACTGATGGGAGGAGACAGAGCAACATGGGTCAGAGAAAGCTAACAACTCCCCTTCCACTTCTGCAGGAGGCTTTCTCCTTCACTGCACTGATGCCAGGGTGCTACAAAAGCAAGGGGGGATTTGAAAGTCTTTCTGTCATCTTTGTTCCTATAGCCCAGTAGTTCTCAAACTGTGGGTCGGGACCCCAAAGTGGGTCAGGACCCCATTTTAATGGGGTCACCAGGGCTAGCGTTAGACTTGCTGGGGCCCGGGGCTTCAGCCCTGGGCGGCAGGGCTCAGGCTTCAGCTTCAGCCCTGGGTGGCAGGGCTCAGTTTACAGACCCGTCGCCCAGGGCCGAAGCCCTTGGGCTTCGGCTTTGCGCCCCCCCGGGCAGTGGAGCTCAGGCTTTGGGTTTGGCCCTCCGCCCAGGATGGTGGGACTCAGGCTTTGGTTTTGGCCACACCGCCCAGGGTGACGGGGCTCAGGCTACGGTTCCCTCTGCCCCCCCCCCCAAAGTCATATAGTAATTTTTGTCAGAAGGGGGTCGCGGTGCAATGAAGTTTGAGAACCGCTGCTATAGTCTCAAGCATGGCTAGAGGAACCAGTGCATCACCAGTCACAGAAACATTTGATGAAAAGCATCATCACACACACACATCCCTCCATCCTTTCAGTTATGGAGTCATAGGCACCCCTGAAGCAGTAGGGGACCTTCTTTTCCAGAGACCTCACTGCAACTGGAGGAACAGGAGAGGCAGCCTGGGGGACGGTGAGCAGTCACTAAGTGGATAGGGAGGCCCAGACCATAGTCTCCCTCATGAAAATTAATTGTATTAAGGAAGTAATGGGCATGAAGGGAACTGGGTGGTGCTGAGGTTCTGGAGCGTATCCTAGGTAGGGTGACCAGATTAGATGAAGAAAATATCGGGACACCAGGGGAGGGGGGGGGGGGCAAAAAAAATAAAAAAGCCGAGTGCTGCCGGCCGGCCGAGAGCAAAAAAAAATAAAAATAAAAAAAGCCGGCGCAAAATATCGGGACAAAAATTGCGTCCCGACCAGATATGGGTCGGGACGCGGGACAAACAGCTCAAAATCGGGACGGTCCCGATTTTATCAGGACGTCTGGTCACCCTAATCCTAGGACAAAAGAGAATTTTTGTGAGAGCCCTTTGTTAAAATGTTGGCAGAATATCACTGAACTGTGCTATCTCACATTATACAAGAGCATTATTAAACTGCATTATCTCACTAGACCTGACCCAGCAGGCAGTAGGTTTCACATATTTAGTTACCCTTTCTTATAACTAATAATCTATCTACAGCTTCATTCTGTATTTGCACTTCTAAAGCACCTTTCCTCTGAGCATCCCAAAGTGGTTTACAAACAGCTAAGAAAGGGGCAGGAAGACAAAGGGAAGGAAAAAAAACAAGAAAAGGAAAGAATGGGAGCAGCTGGAAGACAGGAGAGGAAGGAGAAAGATAAAAGGAAAACAAGAATCAGAAGTGAGAGAATGGGAAAGGAAAGGGGAGATAGACAATGAGAATCATGTCAGGAACAATGGTCTAGAGAAGAAATTAAAAATAGATGCAATGGAAAGTAGCAGCAGGAACAGGGGAGGCCTGAATCACTGAATCAATGGTAGGAAGATTAGAAAGAAAAACTCAACAGGAAGAGGAAAAAAGAGGCCACATTTCTTTGGCATTAAGATGCTTCCAGGTAAAAGCATTTATGAAACTGCACTTTAAACCAACATATTGATTACTGTCCACTGATCTTATGTATTCAGAGCTGTGATGTGGGGAATGCTTTTTTAAAAGGCATATCTATAATATGCATTGATTTTCTGCTAGAATATATTTTATTGATCCCAATACAGGGTTTCTAATCACTCACATTTAATTTCAGATGATGAAACATTAGCACTTCCCTGAATATTTCTTACTTTAAAAGTATCCCTGTAATCCACCTGATTTAATCAGACTGTCAACAACTGGAAGATTTTAATAAATTAGCATTCAAGATGCTCTGATGACTAAAGGAAAGAAAAATAAAAAAAGACAACAGCTACAATATGAAACACAGCTAAGTCTGTTGGTAAGGCATGCCACTTAGGGGCACTGCTACATTTATTTCAGTTGTTGTGACTGATTCCTGGGGTACAAGACTGCACTTACTGCTGGAGCATCCCCTCACAGATTGGCATAGCGTAGCATGCTCTCTTCATCTAGTGCCCCCTGCCAACAGCTGCTCTGGCCCTGCAGTGGTCTGCCTTATCTCGCAACTCAGCCCTCCAACGAGTCACATTTCAAATTAACAGAAGGTGTAGCAAAAACAAGTATCTGATCCCTCGGTGTGGTCTCCCATCCTCAATTCTGGGCCCAGTGGTCTATACACCTGTTTCTCAGGGCTCTCAGAAGTCCTTATCAGCTTACGTCAGAGGCTTTACATCACCTTCCCTAATGGCTAGTAGGGGAACCCAGGCCTGCCCTGCCCTCTACACTGGGTTCCAGTCCAGGGACACTAGAACACGCAGGCAAGGTTCACTCCACCAGATTCCTTTCTGCCACCTCTCTGGAGTTCTCCCTACCAAGCATTTCCCTGGGCTTTCTCCTCACCCTGCCAGAGCCCTCCTATTCCCCCAGGTCTCTTCATTCCCTACTATCGGGAGAGTGACTGCAGAGTTTCTCCCTGCAGCTTCCTTCTGCGCTAAACTTCTTCTGTTAATAACATCAGTCAGTCCCCAGCTGGGTCACATCATTAATTACACCTGGCCCACCCTCATCAGCCCACATTAGCCCTTTCATCATCTGCGTGGGGTAGGCATCACACCAGGGCATGCTAGATTTCTGCTTATATGATATTTAGTTGGATTTTATTCATAACTCCATTTTGTTTTACAAGGCCCACACATTGCTTTACTGAAATGTTGGGATGTGTAACATTTTCTAAATCCCCACATAACAGGCAACATTACCTATTGATATTTCTCTTTTAAATATCCAGGCTGCTCATTGGTACAAACCAGATATATCAGACATGAAGCTAAACCAAATATATTCTATGATTTTATGTACCCGAACTGCATATTGTAGATATCTACCTTCACGTAGATGGTTTCCGGTTTTGGGGGCGGTGAGGAAGGAGGGATAGGGATCTCATTTTTGACTGTGGAGTGGGGGTTAAAGACGATTACGGTTAGGAGTGAAGGTAGCTTCTTAAATCAAAATTGTAAAATGTTATTTTCTTGCTTCATATCAAGAATTGGTCTTTCCCCAAGACCTGTGTTCATGGGATGAGCTCCCAGCAATCACAGAAGATCTGTAGGACCCAACACAACTTTTCACAAACTACCAAAAGTGAAGATTTCTGGTATTTTCAATAGCTATTTTATAAAAACCTAATCTGTACTATAACCCAAAGGGAATTCCCATGTCTGAAAGACAAATACCATTAGAAGACTTGCAGCACAGTTGTAAGTTAAAACCCACTGGCACTGGACATGCACCATATACAGTATCTACATCTCACAACATTCTCTGGGGTTTAGCCAACTATTCCATAGCACATTGATCCTTGCCCCTGCCCTTGCACCAGCTGCCAATCTTTCTGGAACCGAATGTGGTAATACAAGTACAACTGACTTGTTTCTTCTATCAGAGGAACGTGATGAAACCCTAATAAAATTGCTTTTATCTTAATTGCTTAAACCTATACCTGTATCCCTAACTGGTCACATCTCTGGGGCCGGGAAGGAATTTTTCCCCAGGGTCAGATTGGCAGAGACCCTGTGGGTTTTTCGCCTTCCTCTGCAGCATGGGGCGCGGGTCACTTGCGGGTTTAAACCAGTGTAAATGGTGGATTCTCTGTAACTTGAAGTCTTTAAACCATGATTTGAGGACTTCAGTAATTCAGCCAGAGGTTAGGGGTCTATTGCAGGAGTGGGTGAGTTAGGTTCTTTGGCCTGCAATGTGCAGGAGGTCAGACTAGATAATCATGATGGTCCCTTCTGACCTTAAAGTCTATGAGTCTAGACAGACCTACTCTTTTCTTATCACATTGTGAAATCTGGGTACTTTAATGGCCTCCATCTCAATAGCACTGTATCAGTGCTTACTATTAATGCTGCACAATTAAAATAGAAGCAAAACATTGAGTTTCACCTTAATGTTTCCAAGCTATACGCAATAGTGCCAACCATTCAAAAAATACATTTAGTTTTCTCTTCCCATTTGTTAAGAAACCAGATAGCATTCATACTCAGTGAATACATGCTAAAGTTCATCCAGACAAAGGCTAATGTGGGGAACTTGTAAGTTAGGTCTCTCTTCTCAGAGTAGGAGTATGAATTAAACACACCTAAAAAGGTATGTACCAGTTCTCAGCACAAATTGAAAAGAGATGGAGCAGATTCTCAAATACTGCAACAGCAAAAAACTGAAGAGGTAAAAAGGCAGTAAGGAGCTATCTGACCCCCTCAATGCTATACTAACATGTTATTAAAAGGAAATATGTATAACTAATTTGAAATTAGGTTTTGGCCCCCATTCCCTTACGACTGCTCCTCTGCCTCACTGTTTTAGGTTAGGGGAGGGAAAGCCCAGAAGTCTTCTCCTACTCTCCTAAGGGCAGGGAACCCAGGGATGCTATTAAGAAAAACATACCAAAAGTTTATAAAACACAAATAAGAAATATTTTCGAGGGGACAATAGAAAAAAAGTTATTGGTCCCAGATGCCTTTAGTTCTTGCAAATTGTGCACGTATTCACTTGATCTGATTTTTGAAATGCATCTGTCCACATGCTCTTGGCACATGCTACAGCCTACAAGCAGTACATCACTCTTGTCTGGAATGAGCCTTAACCAAATTACACTCACTCAAACTTCAATCTCCAATAAGCACTGGGTAACTCATTCAACTGCACTGACTAAGTTAGATGAGGAAGATATAGAAAGCTTGGCTTTCTAAGCATACCACAGACACCACAGCCCACATTTACTCAGCAATCCTCCTAACAGCTCTACGGACACATTGAAATAGGATGGGGCCACAGAAAGGAACCCTGTAGAACCACCACATGTGAGCAATTCTTAAATACTACCCTCTGGAATCTCTCAGAAACAGGGCCGGCTCTGACTTTTTCACTGCCCCAAGCAAAAAAAAAAAAAAAAAAAACAGGGTGCAGAGCGGCCGGACCCGGAGGCAAAGCAAAACAAAAACAAAAAACAAAAACAAAAAAAACAACACTCCTGGGCGCAGGGCGGCTGGACCCAGAGGCAAAGCAAAAATAAATAAATAAACCCCAGGGGCAGGGCGCCCGGACGCTGGACCCGGAGGCAAAGCAAAAAAAAAAAAAAAACAACCCAGGGCGCAGGGCGGCCGGACCCGGAAGCAAAGCAAAAGAAAAAAAAATAGGGCAGCCATGCCGCCCTAAGATTGGGCGGAATGCCGCCCCTTAGAATCTGCCACCCCAAGCACGCGCTTGCTTGGCTGGTGCCTGGAGCCAGCCCTGCTCAGAAAGAGCAACCTCATCTATCCCTACTCGTGACCACATACAGACTTTTGGCTTAGTGCAATATATATCACTGTCTTAGTAATTACCCACCCTAGAAATATTATACTAGTATTTCCTCCTGAGCCGGTCAAAATGTGTGTAATATGCACCCACTGAACACTACACAGAATAAAAAAAAATAAACTGTATAAAACTAAAATCCCCCAGTTATGGCTCACAAATTGCAACAGTTTGTATTTGTGTAACAAACCACAAATAGCTAGCTCCAATAAAAGCTCCAAGATAAAAGAGATAATTCCAAATACCCACCACCCACATCTTCAGAGATCACTGACTCTATAAATGAGATTGCAGGACCACTAATTTCCTGTTATCGTGGGATGCCTGGTCCTGGAGCCTCAAGCAAATACAGGAGAAATCTCTGCCAGGATTAATATAAGCCTTTTAAGATTTTACTGATGATATCAGGAAAGTAAGAAGTCCTAGGCGATAAAAACCTAGAATAATTTCACGCAGTGAGATGATACAACCCTAGTAAAACAGCACTAAAAATCTAACTGAGGGCTTGTCTACACTACCGCTTAAGTAGAATCAACTTACATCGCTCAGGGGGATGAAAAAACCACACCCCTGAGCGACGTAAGTTACATCAACTTCAAGTAGTGTGTACACTGCACTAAGTCAGCAGGAGATGATCTCCTGCCAACATAACTTCCGCCTCTTGTTAAGGTGGAGTAATTACGTTGACGGGAGAGCGTTCTCATGTCGACGTAGTGAGTCTTCACCAGACATGCAACATTGCATTGATGCAGTGGTACCAGTGGCGCTGATGTAGCACGGCAGTGAAAACAAGAGCCACAGAAAACTCAATTTCTTAACACAAAAAAAAAATTTAAATGCAGAACTCATCATGCAGATTGCTATAATGTATAATCACCACATGCCTCACTTCTGAGTACACATTCTCAGAGCAAGCAGATGGTGTCACCACAGGATCTTCAGCATCCTCACCAACTGCAGATATACAAATGTTTCAAATAAAAAGTAAATAAAACACACACAAAAACCATTTCAACATAGAACATATTTTGTTTTTCTGGTTGTATCATGTAAATTATTAGTTTTCAAAAATGCCCATCATTTATACTACATATTGTAGTAGCTCTTTCAGAGGAAAGATGTATTTGGTGAGCAAACTCCTACTTTGCATTTGACAGATCAAATGGTCTATTGTACAGTATCGTCTCAGATTAGCATTAAAAACACTTGCAATGTTAAGACATCTAACCGTACGGAACACACTTATTTAAAAGCTACCATGCAAATACCAGAGGAAAAAAATTGAAGTTGCAAATTGTCCAACAAACCCATATGCCCTGAACCACTCTAATGTTTGAGAACATCAGAAGGGTGCTCAATAGATTTGTCCACCTCCAGGTTCTCCCTGTAACTGGTTATGTCATACATGTCTTTTCCCTATTCTCTCTCATGTTTTATATTCTTCCCTCTCTATCTGTATAATAGACACCACTCCCCCCTAATTCTTTTCTTCTGCAATTATTCCACCTTAAGGCTTCTATTTCTGTATCTATCTCATTCCCTGCCCTCTATTTTGGATTACAATTTAAATGCTCTATTTTCCAGGCCTTCCTTTCTATTCTTATCAAGACCTCTTTGCCTGTCTCCAGTCTACCCTCCACCTTTGACTATCAACTTTGTTCTTAATCACTAACACTCTACTAGTTCTCTCCCAAAGACTAGCTCTTCCCTTTTCTGTAGCATGCGCTCTCTCTTTCTGTATTTTACTATTCCTTTTCCTACCTATAAATGTGAACATCTTGATCTACTTACAAGTATCACTAATACTTCCTCTCTCTTCCCTTTCATGCTATCCCCCTCTTCACTAATGAACAGCCCTAACACTTTTCTGACATATTATGAAGTTGTACATGTTGGCATTGATTATCCGTGTTTATACCAGTAACTGTCATAACCCACAAGGGTAGTTCTACGCAACCTCTGCAATTCTCAGCATCTCTCTCACACCACTTGCTTTACTCCTTTGTTCTTGGTCTCCCTCCTGAACACATGCATTATGTACTGAAGAGTGTATAATATAAATAAAACTACAGAACCACATAAGAACTGGGCATCTGGATGGAGAAATTTCAGTTTACTACAGACTTCAGCACTGATGATTAATTACTTTAGTTGGAGGGATGGGAAAGTCAGACTGATGGAAGTAAGTGTCACTTCCCTAAGTCCCTGAGAGAGGAAAAGGAAACATCTTTATCTTCCTTCCACCTGCTTCGAATTTGTTTGTTCTTTAAGCTTATCTTTCTTTTTACAATATCAGTAAATATCAGGTGGTGTAGCCTCATGATGTAAGCACCAGAGGAGGAACAAGGAACTCCTGAATGCCAGTTCCAGCTGATACATTCTCTTGTGGCTTTGGACATGTCACAATCTTTTTATGCCTCCATTTCCACAGGGATGTTTAACAAACATGGGGGGAGAAGGGGGCTAAGTGCTTTGAAGATGAAAAGCTCTAAAAGTGCATCATTTGTTATTATTAGGACCACGAACCCTGTCTTAAGCAACCACCTAAGGATCTAGCAAAAATAGCTGTCTATTAGAGGTAATCTTTAAATAAGGGCCAAACAAAACTACCCTGATAACCTTGGGGGTATACTAAAGTGATCACTTAAGAAGGGGGTTAGTCACAGGTCTTTGCTGCAAGCTTCTCTGCATATTTACTACTTCCATTAGGAGTTTCACAAACTCATTCTAATTGTGCAATCTACCCCATGTCAGAAGATTTGACAGCTGGATGGCAGCCTTCAAAAAAATGTGCACAGATACTGACAGACGGGGTACATTTTCAGGGCATGTCCCTATTGTCTATTATAAGCTAAAAGTCAACACAATAGTTAAATGACACAAAGTAAAAGGCATTGTATGGCACTATGACTCTCTCTAAGGTCTGGTTTGTCATTAGTGGCAGACTTCTACCATCAGCTTCTAGGAAGAAGTTAAAAAAAAAAAAAGATTAGACATTTATATGGATAAAAAGAACATCCAGAGTTAGAATAACAAATACTTTCAAAAACAAACAGGAGCTTTGTAAAGGATATAAACCCTCAAGCTTTGGGGCATAAAACAAATCCTTACTATTGAGGGTAACAGGAAACATTCCCTGAGGGCAAAGTTATATATATATATATATAAACACCCATGTCTCCTTACACCTGCTACAATTCTACTTGTACAGTAATTCTGTACTCAACTGAATCCCATCCAGTGCAGGAATTACTATGTAATTCTCAGAGCCCCCTATTTCTTCAGTGACATATAATCTCCCTAATTAAATAATTAATTCAGACTGGAGTATCTATATAATTTGTAAAACAAGAATCTATAAGTTCTTAGATCAGTTTGAATTCCAGTTTACATCATCAAATTGTATTTAAAAAATTTACTTTTTTTTTTATTAAACCTATACACAGCAGTAGGTTCCACATCTTGAGAATGATGATAAACACGGGGAATGCAGCATTTCCCTCTTTGTTTCTACAATCCTGCTGAGACAATATGGGAAAACAGATTGTCAGCAGGGGCTGCCCAGGTGTATACCAGAACATTCTCCCAGGGATTCCCCATGGGTAATACACCAGGTACTACTGGCACAGGTCAGTAATGACCAAAAGTTGTTATTCTCTCACAGTTTTGTCTTTGTCAACATGAAATATCTCTATATATCCAAGCAGTGCCTCCCAAATCTATATTGCTATTTTTAGAAGTGTAGTGTCCCGCTGCCTCCACACTGTCAGAGCTTTTCCCTGCCATAGGGATAGGCTCCGGCAGGGGAGAGGCTGTGGGGAAAGGCTCCAGTACCTTCCCACTCCTAGAGCCTATCCCCACTGCAGTGAAAGAGTCCAGCAGTGAGGAAAGGCTCAGGCAGTAAGGAGCTACCAGAGCCTTTCCCCACAGCCTCTCCCCTGCCAGACCCTTTCACTTCTGCATATAGTTATATACTGCAGTGTGGACAAAGCTTTTCACTGCGGCATGTAGCTACACGTACCCTATATGCTGACACAAGTGTAGACGAGGTCTAAGTGGGGATGTGCTAGAATCACAATTTCAGTTGGCATGAACCGATACCTGTGGCAGACTCTGCAGAGGCAAATGATTAAATGGTCCCAGAGACTAAATTATTGTCACCTCTACAGGTGGCCCTTTCCAGATCAAGGCTGAGCCATGTTGGTGCGGAGGGAACATTTGCAGCTTGTCGTGCCTGCAATATATCACTGTCTGACCCATGGATGAAAAGAGGACTTCCCTCTCAAGGGCTATCAATTCAGTAACTATCACTAACTTTAAAAAAAAACAACAGGATGTGCAGGTGTCTTATCAGAAGGAAGGATATTTATGAAATGGAAAAATGTTTAAAACCAAAATCCCATGGTGTATAGCAGACTACACTCGACAGTCTAAAATGGTTAATGAATGGTGAATAAATCTGAGAACACAAACCCTTCTATAGCATGTTTTCAAATTATCTGGACTCAGAGCTTGTTGAGCAATGTTCTGGAGGCCCATAGGTGAAAATGTAGCACAGAAGCCCCAGTTAATAAATAAATAAATAAATAAATAAATAAATAAATAAATAAATCAGCATTTACCAACCACACAGTGATAGTCAAGATACCACATTTATTCTCCATTCCAAGCTCAGGGCAAAAAACTGTAGATAACTCTTAAGACACTTTCACATGTATTGCATTACTTAAAACAGTTCAGTGTAATTACCATGATGGTGACACATTTATAGTACAACACATTACAATTTAAAAGGTCCAGCCCTTCAAATCGTCTGTAGGTGAAGTCAATGGGACATTTTTGCCTAGACAGCCTTCAATATTAGGTGCTAAAATTGGATTGGCTGCTCATATGAGTGCAATATGTGGCCCAAAAGATGGAAGGAAGGATTATTTTTCAATTTTGCTTTAGATAAACTGTTGCAAAATCCTGTGAAAATTAAATCCTTCAAATGCATAGTGCAGCAGGCAACTGCCATAGTGCCATATGGTTTTACTGTATGTAAAGGGACATTGTAGCAAGGACAGCACAGGAAACCAAAAGGCACCAAGAAGGTACAAAATATCCCTTCAGAAATGGAGGCAGGACCCAGGCAGGGCCGGCTCTAGGATTTTTGCCACCCAAAGCAAACACAATTTTGGCCGCCCTCCCCCCCCCCCGTTTTTTAATTACCCCCACCCCCGGCCCCGCCTCAACTCCGCCCCTTTCCCAAATCCCCAGCCCTGCCTCCTCCCCCCAGGCTCTCAAGCCTGGGAGGGAGGGAGGGAGGGGGAGCAGCGGCGGCGAAACGACTGTTTCGCGCGCCGCGGCCGCTCGGGATCTCCCCCTCCCTCCCAGGTTTGAGAGCCTGGGAGGAAGGGGGAGACTCCGAGTGGCCGCGGCGCGGGCGCCGCTACACCCCCTCCCTCCCAGGCTCTCAGGCCTGGGAGGGAGGGGGAGCAGCGGCGCGCGAGCGGCAGCGGAGGTGAGCTAGGGTGGCCGGGGCACATTTTTAGGGGCAGCATTCTGGTGCCGGCCATGCCGCCCCTAAAAATGTGCCGCCCCAAGCACCAGCTTGTTTTGCTGGTGCCTAGAGCCGGCCCTGGACCCAGGCCACGCAAAGATTTAGGAATCATAAATAAAATGTGGGCTCCACTTAAAAAGACCATCTTTGTGCAAGCTAACAATAACTCATGTTGGTCATGTATAGTATTCTTATTGACAGACGTTTTCACTGTCCTGATAAATAATTATTCTGGGAGACCAGCCACAGAGTATTCTACAAAAATATTATTGCTACTTTGTTTTCAGATCTACAGATGAAAGGGCTATATAAAAGCAAAGTATTATTACTGAGAGTGAACGGAAGATTGTTTGAGGGATCATTTTAAATAATCAGACCCAATTCATCCCTTGTATAAGTCACTGTGTTTACAAGAGGGATGAGATAGGCCCTGTAGGTTTAACACAGTATTTCTCAAATGTGGTCATCGTGGCCGCATGCAGCCACCAGTGGATTTTTTTGCAGCCACAACAGCCTCCAAAGCATGGGCAGAGATTGGGGCGGCAAAGCAGCGGGCCCTCCCTGCAACACCCAGGTGTTGCTCCTGACTAGCTGTTACAAAGGGAAGCAAGATGCACTGCCTTGATGGTTATGCTGATGCTGCTGGCAGGGATCAGCGCCCTGTACCACACACAGCCTCCTTGGGGGCTCTGTGAAGCGCCACTGGAGACACGTGTGGCTGGTGTGCACAGCGCTAGAGATGGCTCTTGTCAGTGGTGGCAGCTACAGCATTCAGTTGCTGGGGCACTTCCCTGGGCAGTTCCCTCACTCCCGCCAGGCCAGGGCACTGGGAGCAGGTGCCTAGTGAGTTCCTTCCCCACCTTCCCCGAGGTGAGCTCTCAGTGAAGAGCTGCAGAACACAGGGATCGAGAGATAGGTTTGTCAGAGCGGCCACCAGCAAGAGTTGCTGGCCACACTCTGAGGCCACCAAAAAGTTTGTTGTGAAAAATCCCAGATTATACAGTTTTTAAAATTGTAAAAATATATTGCTAACAATGGCTACAAATGTCATTCTTCAGCACTAAAGGGATGCCACATAACTGATTATCACTGGTTATATGTGAGCCTCTTCAAATTTGAGAGTAGTTATGGTTTTAAAACACAGTCATTTAGAAACTTTCCATAGCAGAGGGGATCCTGTAGCTACTATTCTCAACTGAATATAATGCAGCAAATCCCTGTATATATAGTATACTCTTCTGATCCTATCAAATGAGGGCTAAATCCTGCTTACTTTACTCACACAAGTAATCCTATTAAACTTGTTTGTGTGAGTAAGGCAAGCAGAATCTGTTTTTTCATGTTTTAAGCAACAGTGTATGGTATATAATTCAACTTGTTTTTACATACATATAACTTTAAGCTTACTTATGTACATGGTTACATAAAATTCAAGTTTTTAAACAAAAATATTAAAAATTGGTCTCATATATTGACCATCAATGTAAAATTTCCTAAAAAGCCTCTGAGCATGCTTGACACAGATAAACAGCTCAGTAGTTTTTCTGCATGACTGGTAATCTATTAATATTTTTGGCTGCAAAACATACATAAAGGAAATTGCAACAGCCTAATGTGGAAGTAAGTAAAAGCACGAGCCTGCCTGCAAGGCAAAGCATAATAAGCCAGGTTTTTACATAGTGTATATATGTGTATATAAAAAACCCAAGCAAATAGTGGCTATAATTTATTTTTGCTTACATCTCCTATAAAAGAACCACCTTTAAAGGGAAATTATTAACATGAAAAAAAATTACCCTGCTATTAGGGCTGTCAATTAATCGCAGTTAACTCATGCCATTAACTCAAAAAAATTAATCGCGATTAATCTCACTGTTAAACAATAGAATACCAATTGAAATTTATTAAATATTTGTGGGTGTTTTTCTACATTTTCAAATATAATCTATTTCAATTACAACACAGAATACAAAGTGTACAGTGCTCACTTTGTATTATTTTTGGTTATCATTTTTAAAGTGCAAATATTTGTAAACAAAAGAAATAGTCTTTTTCAATTCACCACATACAAGTACTCTAGTGCAATCTCTTTTTAGTGAAAGTGCAACTTACAAATGTATTTTTTTTTTGGTTACATAACTGCACTCAAAAACAACACAATGTAAAACTTTACAGTCTACAAGTCCACTCCATCCCACTTCTTGTTCAGCGAATCGCTAAGAGAAACAAGTTTGTTTACATTTATGGAAAATAATGCTGCCTATATTTTAATTACAATGCACCAAAATTGAGAACAGGCGTTCGCATGGCACTATTGTAGCTGGTGTCACAAGATATTTACATGCCAGATGCACTAAAGATTCATATGCCTCTTCATGCTTCGGCCATCGTTCCAGAGCACAAGCTTCCATGCTGATGCTCATTAAAAAAAATAATGTGTTAATTAATTTTGTGACTGAACTCCTTGGGGGAGAATTGTTTATCTCCAGCTCTGTTCTACCCATATTCTGCCATATATTTCATGTTATAGCAGTCTCGGATGATGACCCAGCATGTTGTTCATTTTAAGGACACTTTCACTGCAACTTTGACAAAATGCAAAGGATATACCAAGTGAAATTTCTAAAGATAGCTACAGCACTCGACCCAAGATTTAAGAATCTGAAGTGCCTTTCAAAATCTGAGAGGGATGAGGTGTGGAGCATGCTTTCAGAAGTCTTAAAAGAGCAACACTGATGTGGAAACCACAGAACCCAAACCACCAAAAAAGAAAATCAACCTTCTGCTGGTGGCATCTGACTCAGATGATGAAAATGACCATGTGTTGGTATGCACTGCTTTGGATCATTATCAAGCAGAACCAGTCATCAGCATGGACACATGTCCTCTGGAATGTGGTTGAAGCATGAAGGGACATATGAATCTTTAGCGCATCTGGCATATAAATATCTTGCGACGCCGGTTACCACAGTGCCATGCAAACACCTGTTCTCACTTTCAAGTGACATTGCAAACAAGAAGCGTACAGCATTATCTTCTGCAAATGTAAGCAAACTTGTTTGTCTGAACAATTGGCTGAACAAGAAGTAGGACTGATTGGACTTGTAGGCTCTAAAGTTTTACATTGTTTTATTTTTGAATGCAGGGGTTTTTTGGTACATAATTCTATATTTGTAAGTTCAACTTTCATGATAAAGCGATTGGTACATGATTCATGATACAGTACTTGTATTAGATGAATTGAAAAATACTATTTCTTTTGTTTTTTACAGTGCAAATATTTGCAATAAAAATAAATAAAGTGAGCACTGTACACTTTGTATTCTGTGTTGTAATTGAAATCAATACATTTGAAAATGTACAAAACATTGAAAAATATTTAAATAAATGGCATTCTATTATTGTTTAACACCGCAATTAAATTTTTTAATCGAGTGATTAATCGCGATTAACTTTTTTAATCGCTTGACAGCCCTACCTGCTATCTGAAATGTTGTTATCTCCTATTATTACTAGTAACATCTAAAATTTCTGAACAATTTCAAGGGTGCTCTATCAAAAACCAAAATTTAAGTCAATTGTGTCCCTTTCATAAATGAAACTTTGTCGATCATACTATCAACAATCAACTTTCAACATCACTTGAATAATTGAAAAGTTACCAGTATATTAAAACTTTAAGCTACATAATATTAAAATTCTAATACAAATTATCTCTTAGGACCTTTGTCAAATGTACTGTGTGCTAAATTTGAAGCTAAGCTATAAAAATTGTCTTAAATCACCTTTGCCATTCTGACACTGATTATTATTATTAGAGATACAAGGGGGTGAAGTAATATCTTTTATTGGACCAACTTCATAATAAAATTCATAACAGATATTACTTCACCCTCCTTGTCTCTCTAATATCCTGAGACCAACATAGCTACAATAACACTGCATCCATTGATTACTATTTAACATTACACCCCATTATGCTAGGTGCCATACAAACATAGTACTTGATAGTCTCTTCCCAAAGAGCTTGCTGTCTACAAAAGACAAAACAGAACAGGTGGATGAGACAAGTAAGCCCGTTGGGGTGGGGGATTCAGGGTAACAAAAATAAGATGTGCGCAATTCTTAACCAGTGAGTAGTAGCAATCACAGCTTTTCACCTGCTTATCCATTATCAGGTTTTAGTTTCCTGTATAGATTAAGGAAGAGTTGAGTTTTGAGGAGTGATGTGAAGGAGGACAAGCTTGTGGCTTTACAGATTTTGCCTGGTAGCTTTTCCCCCACTTATAAAGGGCAGCATGGAAAAAAGCATGAATATGCCTGTTGGAGAAGTGGATAACTGAGCCTGGCATCATTGGCAGCGCAAAGGTATGAATCAACCTTGCAACAAGCTAACAGGTCAGATAGACAGAGCTAAATTCTTAAGGTTCTATACACAAGAATGAGAGGTTTTGTTCAATGCACTGGAAGAAAGGGAGCCAATAGAGGGACTTAAAGTGGGAGATGATGTAGTCAGAGCAATGAGAGAAGAAAATTTTCCCAGCAAGATTTTGAATGGATTTGAGGGGGCCGAGGTTGCTAGAATCAAGGGAAGAGAGGAGATTACAATAGGCAAAGTGCAAAGTGATTAGAATGTATTTTTTTAGGGCTGTCAAGAGATTAGAAAAATTAATCGTGATTAATCTCACTGTTAAACAATAATAAAATACCATTTATTTAAATATTTTTGGATGTTTTGTACATTTTCAAATATATTGATTTAAATTACAACACAGAATACAGTGTAGAGTACTCACTTTATATTTATTTGTATTTCAAATATTTGTACTGTAAAAAACAAAATAGTATTTTTCAATTCACCTAATACAAGTACTGTAGTGCAATCTCTTTATCATGAAAGTTGAACTTACTAATGTAGAATTATGTAAAAAAAAAAAAAAACCTGCATTCAAAAATAAAACAATGTAAAACTTTAGAGCCTACAAGTCCACTCAGTCCTACTTCAGTCAAACGCTCAGACAAACAAGTTTGTTTACATTTGCAGGAGATAATGCTGCCCCCTTCTTGTTTACAACGTCACCTGAAAGTGAGAACAGACATTCGCATGGCACTGTTGTAGCCGGTATCGCAAGATATTTACATGCCAGATGCACGAAAGATTCATATGTCCCTTCATGCTTCAACCACCATTCCAGAGGACATGCGTCCATGCTGATGATGGGTTCTGCTGCATAACGATCCAAAGCAGAGCGGACCAATGCATGTTCATTTTCATCATCTGAGTCAGATGCCACCAGCAGAAAGTTGATTTTCTTTTTTGGTGGTTTGGGTGCTGGAGCTTCTGCATCGAAATGTTGCTCTTTTAAGACTTCTGAAAGCATGCTCCACACCTCGTCCCTTTCAGAGTTTGGATTCTTAAACCTTGGGTCAAGTGCTGAAGCTATTTTTAGAAATCTCACCTTGGTACCTTCTTTGTGTTTTGTCAAATCTGCTGTGACAGTGTTCGTAAATCAAACAACATGTGCTGGGTCATCATCCGAGACTGCTATAACATGAAATATATGGCAAAATGCAGGTAAAACAAAACAGGAGACATACAATTCTCCCCCAAGGAGTTCAGTCACAAATTTAATTAACTCAGTATATTTTAAACGATCATCATCAGCATGGAAGCATGTCCTCCAGAATGGTGGCTGAAGCATGAAGGGGCATACGAATGTTTAGCATATCTGGCACGTAAATACCTTGCAATGCTGGCTACAAAAGTGCCATGCGAATGCCTGTTCTCACTTTCAGGTGACATTGTAAATAAGAAGCAGACAGCAGTTTCTCTTGTAAATGTAAACAGACTTGTTTATCTTAGCGATTGGCTGAACAAGAAGTAGAACTGAGTGGACTTGTAGGCTCTAAAGTTTTACATTGTTTTGTTTTTGAGTGCAGTTATGTAACAAAAAAAATCTACATTTGTAAGTTACATTTCACGATAGAGATTGTACTACAGTACTTGTATGAGGTGAATTGAAAAATACTATTTCTTTTATCATTTTTACAGTGCAAATATTTGTAATAAAAACTAATATAAAGTGAGTACTGTACACTTTGTATTCTGTGTTGTAACAGAAATCAATATATTTGAAAATGCAGAAAAACATCCAAAAATATTTAATGAATTTCAATTGGTATTCTATTGTTTAACAGTGAGATTAATCACGATTAATTTTTTTAATCACAGTTAATTTTTTGAATTAATCACGAGTCAACTGTGATTAATTGACAGCCCTAATTTTTTTTTAAATTGTGCTGTAGCTACATGGTTGTGGCTCAGGAAACATTTGGTCAGGCCATAAAATCTGTTTTTAGAAGCAAGTAGTTTGGTATTAGTGGCATAAATATGCTACTTAATTAATTTAAGAAGTTCACTAATACTATCTGCTTAACATTAGCATTGTTCCTTGCTTAGAAGAACCGCAGGAACAATTATGTGGATTATTCTTACATAAGGGTCTGGAAACTCCAAATTTCTGATTCATTATTCCCTGATAGAGAGGGCACAGAAGGGTGTCTCTCTCTCTCACACACACACACACACACACACACACACACACACACACACACACACACACACACACTAAACTGATGGATCCTGTGAATGTGACCTATTGATCTCCCAATATCTATGCTGGTCTTTTCATGGGAACCCCTACACCTTTACATGTTTCCTTGGCAAGCTCTTCCAGCAGCCATGCATGCTGCCAATGCCTCCCCACCTGCCAGTGCCCTCAAACCTCCCCTTGGAGAAGGAAACAACTCTTTCAGGTTGGGGGGAACCTGTGTATGTTAAATTCATACACTGCCAGCAATAAATTATGCAAATCAGGATTTGCAGAAGCCAATCACCACAGAGTACCTGTGGAAGGAGTTCCACAGGGACAGGGGAATAGGGTGCACAGCAGAATGGGCAATCTCCGCCTTTTGTACTCCCTATCACTACCCACTGCTTCCCCACCACCACCCTCTCACTGCAGCAACCAGAGCTCATCAATATAACTATACATAACTTACTTAAAAAAAAAAAACAGTACTTGGATGTCATGGGATAACACTTATCAGTTTGGATAAGCACTGGATGGTATCTGTAATGATGGATGACTTTACTTCCTTCCATTAGTCACTAAGTGTGGTCAGCTGGAAATACTTTTAACCTTCTGCCAGATTTTTAAAGCTTATAACTCTCTAGAGCACATTCAAATCATATTTATGTTGCGGTAACATGTGCTCACTCCTGATGAGTTTACAACAACACTAGTACTGAGTTAATGTGTAATGAGTCAAATAACTTAATACTTTTGTCTCAAGTAGTTCTGCTACTGTAATGAATCCTGGTTTGGCATCAGAAAAGTCCCTTCTAGATATCCTACGTACTTCTAATGAAGCCCTAGAACCCAATTCAAGAAGAAATTCCCTCTGCGTAAGCCAATTAATTGGAGGACATTTCTGATTCTTTGTGGGGAACTGATTTCTGATTCCATGGGGAACTGGCGCAGTCTTTCAGGCACTGGAGTTATTTTGTTGTGGTTCTAGTCTGTATCCAGACTGAAAATTGTGTATGTTATCTTATCACATGCAGAGCTAACTTCATTTTCCGATGTGGGAAGGAAGGGAAATTCTACTCTGTTCTTCCTTTCCTTACCCCAAATACATTTTCAAATGAGGGAGAGAGAAGCCAAACTTCAGGGCAAAGTTTTATTTCTAAGTATCTTTCTGCTACCAGTCTAACTACGATAAGTGGATCAACAGCCAGCAGAAAACCAAATACAATTCCCCACAAACTAAGATCTTCCTATTATTTACTGTTGTCTCTACCTCTTTCATCCTCTTCCCACTGGTATTATTGTTTGGGTCCACAACACTGTGGGATTTTTTTTAAGGTTCCTATTTAGAGCCATTCTCTGAGAGGACAGGAGCCAAACACATAGCAGCGATGCTTCTACATCATAGCCTACTAATTATAATAATCATAGATTTAGATAGTTCTTTTCATTCTTTAGGATGCCAAAGTGCTTCACAAAGCTATTTACACAAGAATCACTTCATTCACCACTGAAATGTGACTACTTCCTGATTCCAAATCTGATCTCACCTTCCACAACAGGACCACAGGACTGTCACATCTATCAGCACCACTCATGGCTGATGGGGTGTGTAAAGGAACCTCACTAAAAAGGAAGAGAAGCTGCCATACATGTTCTGTTCATGCTCTGCATTGTCCCTTTAAATCTCATTGTTCAGTGTTTCTATATACAGATCACCTACTAGGTTCTTCCTGTCTAACATTCTCACAAATACAGGAAAACAGCTTTTAGAGGATTTGCAGAGACATGTTCCCTACTGAGGCCAACAGGAACTGTAAAGAGGGAGACAACAGGAAAGGGGAAATAGCTGAAAACAAAGGAATAGCATCAGGGAAAAAAGGGAATGTAGAAAAGGGGAAATAGGTGTATCAAAGCAAGGGGGAAAGAAAATACCTGGTTGAGAGGGGTTTAGAGAAGGTAAAAATAAAGTACAAGGAGGAGACAGGTAAGAGGACATGCAACTAACACAGAGATGAGTCAAAACTGAGAATGGAGAGATAGAGATAAGAAAACACCAACCAAAAAAACAGATTTCAGAGTAGCAGCCGTGTTAGTCTGTATCCGCAAAAATAACAGGAGTACTTGTGGCACCTTAGAGACTAACAAATTTATTAGAGCATAAGCTTTCGTGGGCTACAACCCACTTCTTGCATCCGAAGAAGTGGGTTGTAGCCCACGAAAGCTTATGCTCTAATAAATTTGTTAGTCTCTAAGGTGCCACAAGTACTCCTGTTATTTTTGCAAAAAAACAGACCTTGTCAGAGCAGCACCAAAGAAAAGCCCATCTGGGCTTGGGCTTCTAGACACAGCTGATAAGACCAAAACACCTGACCCAGGTAGAAAAATGTAAACCAGTTTAAAGGTTTTAAAGGAAGAGGAAAGATTAAGAAGCAGCCATGCTTCTAAGTTACTAGAGTGGTCAGAAAATGGAATTCCATCCTGCAGGAAAATAACATTTTGAAATTTGTTTTCATCCTGAATTAGGGCAAAAAGTCTAAGTTTTAAAACTTTGCATAGGACAGAAATTCAAAACAATTTCAGTTCAGAAACATCAAAACTACCTTATTGAAATTCTGCATTTTGATAAACTCAAAACATTAATACAATGGAAGCCAAAATTTAACAAGAAAGCCAAAACAAAATTCTGCTTTTCAGTTTCAAATCGATTCAAAATTTTCTGTCAAAGATGTCATTGAAATAGAAGCATTCCCAGTAGGGTTATCAAGAGATTAAAAAAAGTCATCGCAATTACTCACGTGATTAATCGCACTGTTAAACAATAATAGAATACCATTTATTTAAATATTTTGGATCTTTTGTACATTTTAAAATATATTGATTTCAATTACAACACAGAATACAAAGTGTACAGTGCTCACTTTATATTTATTTTTATTACAAGTATTTGCACTGTAAAAAACCAAGAAATAGTATCTTTCAATTCATCTAATACAAGTACTGCAGTGCAATCTCTTTATCATGAAAGTTGAACTTACAAATGTAGAATTATGTACAAAAAAAATTTGCATTCAAAAATAAAACAATGTAAAATTTTAGAGCCTACAAGTCGAATCAGTCCTACTTCTTGTTCAGCCAGTCACTGAGACAAACAAGTTTGCTTACATTTGCAGAAGATAATGCTATACGCTTCTTGTTTACAATGTCACCTGAAAGCGAGAACAGGCGTTCTCATGGCACTGTGGTAACCGGCGTTGCAAGATATTTATGTGCCAGATGCACTAAAGATTCATATGTCCCTTCATGCTTCAACCACCATTCCAGGGGACATGCATCCATGCTGATGACGGGTTCTGCTCCATAATAATCCAAAGCAGTGCGGACCAATGCATGTTCATTTTCATTATCTGAGTCAGATGCCACCAGCAGAAGCTTTTTTTCTTTTTTGGTGATTGGGGTTCCGTAGTTTCCGCATTGGAATGTTGCTCTTTTAAGACTTCTGAAAGCATGCTCCACACCTCATCCCTCTCAGATTTTGGAAGGCACTTCAAATTCTTAAATCTTGGGTCGAGTGCTGTAGCTATCTTTAGAAATCTCACATTGGTACCTTCTTTGCGTTTTGTCAAATCTGCAGTGAAAGTGTTCTTAAAACGAACATGCTGGGTCATCATCTGAAACCGCTATAACATGAAATATATGCAGAATGCGGGTAAAACAGAGCAGGAGACATACAATTCTCCCCCAAGGAGTTCAGTCTCAAATTTAATTAACACATTTTTTTTTTAACGAGCATCATCAGCATGGAAGCATGTCCTCTGGAACGGTGGCCAAAGCATAAAGGAGCATACGAATGTTTAGCATATCTGGCATGTAAATATCTTGCAAATCCAGCTACAAAAGTGCCATGCAAATGGCTGTTCTCACTTTCTGGTGACATTGTAAATAAGAAGAGGGCAGCATTATCTCCTGGAAATTGAAACAAACTTGTTTGTCTTAGTGATTGGCTGAACAAGAAGTAGGACTGTGTGGACTTGTAGGCTCTGAAGTTTTACATTGTTTTGTTTTTGAGTGCAGTTATGTAACAAAAAAAATACATTTGTAAATTGCACTTTCACGATAAAGAGATTGCACTACAGTACTTGTATGAGGTGAACTGAAAAACACTTTTTTTGTTTATCCTTTTTATAGTGAAAATATTTGTAATCAAAAATAATATACACTTTTATTTCAATTACAACACAGAATACAATATATATGAAAATGTAGAAAAATACATATTTGAAATATTTAGTAAATTTCAACTGGCATTCTATTGTTTAACAGTGTGATTAAAACTGATTAATCGTGAGTTAACTGCGATTAATCGACAGCTCTAATTCCCAGGAAACATTTCTATTTCAACAAAACAGCATTTTCCAACCAAAAACTTTTCAATTGAAAAATTTTCAACCAACTCCAAATGTTATAATAGTTCTTCAAGGGACCAGAACGGGGTTGCGAACATCAGGGTTATTGCACTTCTCCAAACATAAAAGGAAGATTTAAAATATAAACACACATCATAAAATATAATAGTCCAACAAGCAGAACACTACACAGTGCAATGCATTTTCAAAATTCCCTTTTAGATTTGGAAAAATACTCCATAAAACTGCAGTCCCATCTGTCCCGTGGCACACAAATGCCAATAGAGCATTCTAGGATCAAGACAGAGCCATCCTCTTTATTTATTTATTTATTTTAATTTACATGCTGACCCTAGATCTCTGTAGGACTACATGAAGTACAGGATCAGTGAAAAACTCACAACTCAGCCATAAGGCCAGACCTGGACTACAGCAGGACAGTGTTAATCGTGAGCCTCATGCATTCACAGCTGTCACTGTGTTACTGATGGAAGCAGAATCACCCATTAGACTTATTCTTGGCAATGTGTGCCAAAACCACCGCTGCCTATGTCAGGAGATAAACAAATAATGTGATACTGCATTTTAATTTCACAACCACTTTCCTATTCTTCTTGTGTTAGCTGGGCAAATGTTATACCTAAAATTCCTACAAAAACTATAAAACAACATTTGGTTATTGCAACCGAGAACCCCTCCAAGGACAACAGACCATTTAAATTCTTAGAGCGCAGGATGTGTACCACATAAATGAACTAGACTCCGAAGGGATCCATGAATCTGGACAATTTTAGCTTAGAACAGATGACAAACTTGAATTGTGTTCCAGTTTTCTGCTTAAGAGCTGCACACATAGTATTAACAGCAGGCATTCTGTTCCCAACACCACTCATTTGTCTTTACATATGTGATCCTCTCTCATCACCAAGACTGCATTTTGATGCAAATCACACTGTTCCAGGCAGCAAAGGCTTTCATCACAGCTAATCGATTTTCCAGGGTCTTCTGTAAAAAGGGAAAGCTGTAGGACCCTGCCTCAAATATAGGGATACTCCAACAGGATTACTGAATTCATCTGCTTAATGCTTCATAAAGCCTGTAACTGAACAGCACCATTAGTTATTAAAAGTCTCTAAGGCACAATCCCTCCAACCAACAGTCTCCTCAGCGACGTTGCTTTTATGTTTTGTCTGAGAACAAGCCAGAAGTGAGGGATTAAAATATCAACCTTGTTAACAAAGATCATCGTCTGTTCAGTTTGGTCTTCTGTGAAGCAAGTCAGTGGCATCAGTGCGAACTCTTAGTGGACGGGAGCCCACATCAGAGAAAACCACCAGATTTATTGCATCAGCCATGCTGGCTCAAAGACTGAACAAACACAGTCCTTGAGCTACCTCATAATTACTAGAGGTAGCCCCTCAAAGGCAGGCCGAGGCACATTGGTGGAACAGCATGTGGATAAGCTCAAGCTGCTCATGAACTACCTGTTCTATGGATAGGACAGAAGATTTTTCACCTTTTGCAAGGGAACAGGAACTTGGAAGGGGTGTGGTAGGAATTCCAAACAAAATAGCTCTCTAGAAGCAGCAATGAGGTCAAGCCCTAGGCATGGCTCACCACTTGTTAGAATCTTGCTTTCCTAATGGCCCGCCCACAACCTGAATACACCAATGCCTTCCTGAGAGATGAACTTCAGGAGGCCAAACCTCTCCTAAGTGCAACAAGCCTAACACCCACTTTTAGTTGATAAAATTCTTGTTTACCAATTTCTCCTCTCCCCCCCCCCCCCATTAAGCCATTAAGCACATGTGCCCTGCCCTGCTTCCCCCACTTGCTAAAATGCCCTAGTATCTTCTTAATGGCATGCAATCTTGACCTGACGCAGCCCAGCTGCCAGATGTGCTCTGTGGATGATAGAAACCAACCCAAAGCTCATCAGCCGTTATTTTACTCAGGGCCCCACAAAACCAAGTTGTAGTCCAAAAGAGTGTTAACATTTTAACTATTAAGAGAGGGAAGCTCGGTAAGAATTTTAGCTTTTTACTTAAAGATGTGTCATTACTGAATCAGATGGGGTGCAGGATTGAAGTGTAGGTTACTGCATTAACTTCACATCTTTGAAGACCAAAGTTCAAACCTGTTTCAAGTATCAAGAGAAAAGAAGATTAAGTGAAAATTTATTGTCTAAACCCTTACACAACTTGGCATGATTTAGCAAAACTGCTGCTGCTCAGCAACTCAAGACTTGCAAAGCATGCTTACCACAAGTCAGAGCTAAGGTATGTTAGAGAGTAGCATGAAGCAGCTTTCAAAACATCTGCCTAAGCTCTAGACAATTTGATCAGTCTGCCACTTTCAAAAACTCTACAGAAATACACCACGTACTTAAAAGAAATTCAGAGAAAGGCTAGTCAAGAGATGTCATGATCCAGAACTTGAGCTTATATAAATCATTATGGTTCCTCTAACTTCAACAGAGCAACCCAAATTTACATCAGCTAATAATCTGGCCCCAAATACTACTTAAAGTATTAGGATATATTTTATAAATAAAAATCACAGTCATTATCATGGGAGAGAAGGCAAGGAATCAGAAAGGGATGCAAGTTTTTTCTCCTACAGCACAGGGTGTGAGGAAGCTGTTATTAGTACATTATAATAAGAGTAAGACAATACTGGAATGCTATTCTCAGAGGTGCTAATGTGGAGCAATAGGTAGCAGCAAGCTATATTTAAATAAGGATCGTTAGTGAATTCCATTGTCATTAATATGCTGTAATAGCAAAAACACCAGTGTGATGACAAGAACACAGGCATTGAAATATCCAGATGTGAAATCAGGATTAGTATTTAGGTTCAGAGAGAAATAGAAAAGCTATGATCAAATAAAAGTAATGTTTGCAGATAAAATCACAAGAGGAAGAAACCAAGTTTAAGTCATAATGCAGAACAATTGAAATTCACAGGTGCAGAAAAATCTATGGCTTAAGAATTTAGAATCTTTGTATTAATATCCTGTTGATTGTTCCAAATTGTTTGCTAGCACAAACCCTTATGCTCACGCAGGGTATTTCAATGGGACTCCTCATAGATGGACCCCTTTGCAGGATTGGGGTCTAAGACTCCAACTTTTGAATATGCAAACAAACAATTATTCTGCAACTATTCTTTTGACTATGCAAGGCTACCAAGATTGTTATTATCGTTCTTAATAAATGTGGTATTTGACTGAATGTTTTTCTAAAATGCATATTCCCACCGAACTACAAGTTGAGTCAGGATCAACAGTGTTCAGTTACATAGGAGAGAATGTCTTTTTCCTTAAAATAAAAAGGCATACCCTTGCTATTAAGTTATCAGTTTAGAAACTATTATACATATTTCTAAGAAATAATAGGAGGAAAACAAAATAGTATTTCACAACTCTAAGTTTTGGCACTTGTCCTATCAAACTGAAGCAAAAAGGGGGCAAAACAGTCAACTGCAGATGATACCTAGTACAACCAGGATGCATAGAAAATAGAGCCAATTTGCCACCAAAAGAAAAATCAAAGTATGCAGATATACAGTCATGTTTTCTTTATGTCACCAAGTCTGATAATGTATTGAAATGAATGTGAATAGGAATGCTACAGAAACAAGCACTGTAATTAGGTTCCATAGAACAGACACAAGTAAGTTGTGTACATTTAAGGTAGGGTTACCATACGTCCGGATTTCCCCGGACATGTCCGGCTTTTTGGTCCTCAAATCCCCGTCCGGGGTGAATTTTCAAAAAGCCGGACATGTCCGGGGAAATAGGGAAGCATAAGCCAGGGTCCGCCCGGCCACAGCACGACCCGCCGGGTCCGCAGCCCAGCCCAGCCGCCCCGGCTACATTGTAGCGAGCTCGGGCGGGGGGAGGAGCGGGGCGCAGCCGCAGAAGGTGGCGGAGAGGCTGCTGCTGCCCCCGCAGGCCGGGCGGACCGCGCGCCCCAGCCGAGCCCGCAGGACCATGGGGAGGCCGGGCCCAGCCAGCTGCTCGGGCTTCCCCGGCCACCGGGAGACCCTTCCTGCTGTCCTGTTGCCCCGCGCAGCTCGGAACCCGGCGCCACGGGAGCTGTTTCCAGCGAGGAACGTGCTCGGCAGCGGCAGGAAGGAGGCTGCAGCGCGGGGTGGGGAGTGCGGCATGTGCCGGGGCTGGAGGGACCCGCGCCGCCCCGGTCGCCGCTGAGCGTCCAAAGCCCCCGACAGGCAGAGGCTGCCAGGTGAGTGGGGCAGCAGGGCAGGCAGGGGGCATAGAGGCTGCAGGGCGAGGAGGAGCAGGGCAGGCGGGGCATAGAGGCTGCAGGGGCAGGGGGGCGTAGGGGCAGGGCAGGCAGGGGGCGCAGAGGCTGCAGGGGCGGAGGGGCTGCAGGGCAAGGGGGGAGCAGGGGTCACAGAGGCTGCGGGGCAAGGGGGGTGCAGAGGCTGCAGGGCGAGTGGGGAGCGGGGGGTCACAGAGGCTGCAGGGGCGGGGGGGGTGCAGGGGCTGCAGGGCGAGTGGGGAGCAGGGGTCACAGAGGTTGCAGGACATGGGGGGGTGCAGAGGCTGCAGGGCGAGTGGGGAGCAGGGAAGCACTTAGCAACTCCCAACCAAGATCAGAGCGGGAGGGAGGAGGGGGAATGTGGGGTGCTCAGAGGAGGGGGCAGAGTTGGGGCGGGGACTTTGGGGAAGGGGTTGGAATGGGGGCGGGGAAGAGGTGGGGTTGGGGCGAGGTCAGGGGTGGGGAAGGGGCGGAGTTGGGGCAGGGCCAGGGCCCCCGTGGAGTGTCCTCTTTTTTCAGTGTTGAAATATGGTAACCCTATTTAAGGTAATTCCTTACAGAATCGATAATGAAATTTTAACACTACTGTAAAGGTAGGACTTCAAAGGGAATTGACCGGTTGCTATTTTTTATCCTCACAGTGAACCAAAGATCTTAATAAGAGACAAATGCTGGTGGTCTAATAAAATAACTATCTCAGTATTCAGAGTCATCAAAACATGGGACAAGAGAAAAACTTCCCTGCTCTTTTGAAGGGCTGCAGCGCACCCCCCATCTCAAGCTGCCTCCCCATTTCCTGGCACATCACAGCAGCGCAGATCAGAAAGCGTTCTAGGTGGCCTTTTCCACAGTATAAGATACCTGGGCTGCCCTGAATTCCTTGGTAGTCCACATAACTTCAACACAAAAATGATACTAGCAGGTAACATCATCACCTTTCTAACTCCTTTTTTCTGTTTCTGCCCCCTCACAATTTTCTCCTCCATCTTCATTTTATCCTTTTGCTCTCAAATTATGTACCTAATCTTCTTCTCTCTCTCACCAATGTATTATCTGTCATGCCATAGCTAATTCCTCCCCTCCTCATTTCCTTGCCAGTCAAGCCTATGAAGCTCTGTCAGTTGCCAGGAATTTAATTTATAATTACCAGGTCCCCTAATCATCTCCCAGCATTGCCACTCACTCTTACCCTACCACCAAGCTGGTGCTGACATCATCTGACAATGTTCCATATTCCATAAACAGCCCTCTTTTTTTCCTTCTTTCCCCTTCCAATACCCACATATTTACTTCTCATCTACCAGTCACCTTACTGTCTTTACCTTCCCATTTGCTTCTTTACTCCCATAATTTCCTCTTTGCCAGTTTTTTAATTTGACCTTCAGTAAAGGAAAAGGTTGGAGCCAGAAAACTGAGATCCTTTATCCTTCTGATGTTTAAATCCACAGACAATATAGCTGTAGATTTTCCTGGTGTCAAATACTACTGCCCTGGTAATTAACCTCCTAGAATACAGTCAGCAGGTTATAACGGGTTTCAGAGTCGCAGCCATGTTAGTCTGTATCCGCAAAAAAACAGGAGTACTTGTGGCAACTTGGAGACTAACAAATTTATTTGAGCATAAGCTTTCTTGACGTGCCACCATCACTGCATAAAGAGTAACACAGGACATCCAAGATCTGGCTCTATGGATTTTTCTTAGCATGAATCTTAAATGATTTTCCTTTTTTCTTTCCAATCTCTCACTTGCTCTCTGATGCCCCTTCTGATCTGTCTCCCTTCTTTTCCTGCCTATTCCCTCTCTAGTTCACATTCTTTTCTGACTGCTTGCCTCCTACTTCTGCTACCTCTCTTCTCTGTCCCTCACCATCTCTTTTCACTCTTTCCTTTTCACAAGGATTTGCTCTGCCTGCTGTCACCACAGCACTCCCACCCTCTGTCAGCTCAAGAGCAGGTGATAATTCAGTTTCTCCTGCATACCTAGCAGAAAACAACATAGGCCACCCCAACTGAATGTTTCCTCAAGCCTTTTTGGATGTTTAATTTAACTCTTTGCTGCTGATACCCACTACAGCTTCTGTGAGAGACCAGTGGCAGCATAATTAGTGCTGATATTCCATAGAACATGCAGCACTTTAAACATGGTGCATGGGGCAGTACCTGAGATGAGCTTTGCAACATGACCCTGTTACATTAAGCACTAATTAAGTGGTTAACATGTAAATATAATCCTAAAAAATGTTACGAGTGCATATTCCTTTTTCTCTTCAAGGGAATCAAGTAAAGGATATTTGGAAACTGATCTGATGACCATTTTTATTTCCTTCACTTTCTTAGAATAATAAGTGCAATTGGTAACTTTGTCAGAAAGTTACATACCAAGAGCCAGGTTATTACTCTTCCTGTGGTTTTTTCTCTCTTTTTTTTTTTTTTTTTTTTTGAGCAAAATTGATCAGGTTACAGCTACATTTTCTTTACAAGGAAATCTCTATTTTTTTTTATTTACATTATTTACTTCATGAAGGCCCCAATTCTGCAAATACTTATGCACGTATTTAACTTGACCTCAATGAGACTAAGCATGTAAATAAAGTTAAACAAGTGCATAAATGTTTGCAGGATCAGGGGCTAAAACAAACCAAATTTTCACTTGTTTAATTGGGCATGTTTAATGGGACTGCCTGCTATCTGAATTACAAACACTTTATCACTTAAATATTGTTGCTTATGCTCAACAACAGACATTACAAATTGATTAATTCATGTTGTTGTTTCTCTCTCATGTTATTCCCCTCACCTCATATCAAAGATTAAATCATTTCCCAACTTTAGCTAAACAAAATGTTTTTATAGTTAGAGAAAAAGCATCTTTAACACCTAAACATAACCCTTTTAGCATTCTCATAAACTCAATAACCCAAGTGCAAAACACAATAGAACCCTGATTTTATGAACATCAATCTTATGAACAACCAGTTATCTGAATCATTTTTCTGCCACTGAATGTAACTTCAATCCTTCAGCCAATATTCAAGTAGCTGTTCAGGTTTGAAAAGACTGATCCATTTGGCAGCAGCGAAGAGAAGCAATTCTATCAAACAAAGAAACATCACAGTATACATTAGTTACTGTTAGTTATGTACACTGTCATTGGATGATTAATAAATTAATTTATTCACTATAAATATTGTAATTCTGATATGTTAAATTTTATGAACTTTTTGATTTTATAAATTCCTAAATCCCCAACTAGTTCATCAAATAGGGTTTCTCCTGTTAACAAAAAAAATTGTTCTCCTGAGCTGATAACTAGTATGCCAAGTTCCAATCTTGAAAGACTCTCTGTCACAGCTCAAAATCCTTGAGAAATCAAATTTTAAAAGAGATTATAATAAAAATGCTGAGATAATCTTGGCTCCTGGGACATTACCACGGACTACTATAAATTATTTTATATTTTTTCAAAATTCAGATCCTTTGGTCCCCTCCTAAGATTTAAGGGATATAGTCACATCACTTTGCACAGGGAGTTTGGCAGACATATTGCCACGCAAGCATGAAGGAGTTTCTCATTAAATCTTAATTTCTACACCTAAAGATAAGTCAGAGCCAGAATGACAACAATAATGTACTTCCATATTTTTAGGTGATCATATGAAAAAACTACTCCCTTGAAAATAAGAGGTAAAAATTTATAAAACTTAGACAAAGTAAACGGTAATTTATTTTATTGTTTTAAGAATGATTACAGGAAATGGTTATTTTAAATAAATAATTTATATAAACATCCCCTTTAGTGAACTCCGATGCCAGCAGCACATCACTTGCCGCTTTCCTGTTTAGCAATTTCTCACAAGTTAACAGAACTCCTTGCAAAAACTATTTCAAAATGAAATTTACAAAGTGCCACAGATATAGAAGTTGCAAAAAGATAGTCTAATGCAGGACAGCACAGCTAATTTGTTTTAAGGCCCATATTTCTGATGACAATTTATCCAATATCTGTTACAATTAAGATTAAACATTATGATTAGAACTTTCAGTTATGGGTCATTTCTATTTTTATTATTTACACTAGTGTAGTCCAGCCCTGGGGAAGCAGTTTGTCATGAAATGGAATTACCACAAAGTTACAATGCAACACGACGACATTACCTTGTGTTGTGCAATCCTCATGACTCAAGGTCGTCGTGCATTGATGCGACATCTCACGAAAACTTTTGCAACACAATGTTAAGGCATCATACAATGGTCTCTGTAATTAAACTAACACAGTTCCTCTCTTATCCCCCTTTCTGGCTGTTAGGAAGGCTCAGCACTGCTTTACAGTGAGGATCGCGCTTGTAACGGGACAGCTTTGTTTGTTCTGTGCAACACCACACAAAGTATGCAGTATTACCAACATCAAAGTTCAAAACGCATGAGTCAAATCCAAAAATACATATGGGCAAAAAAAAAGTCTTTTTAAAGCTTAAATGTGGTTTTTGTTGTCTTCTGAACTCCCTCTCCCAGTATGCGCATGACAACTGATGTTGCCAATTCTTGCAAACTTAAAGTAATGTGATTTTGGCCCCTGCTACAGGACCCTCACCAAACACAGGGTCCCATTGTCAGTCTGTGCAAACACATAGCAGGGACAGTCTCTGTCCCAAAGAGCTTCTACTCTAGTGCAAAGCATAGTGGTGAATTTGTGACATAGGAGCTGGAACTGAGACCTGTCAGACTCCTCTCACATAGGGGCTATTAAATATCCATTGATGGGAACAACTTTTCATCCCTGCTGAGCTGGGCACAATTCACACTGGTGCCCTACAGGCAAAAGGCTCTATAGCCCATTAGCAATGCCTAAGACTTCCAGTCCCTCATAAGCACTAACGTTAGTCCTTCAAAAATGAGGCTGACTTTCTGGAAAGAGAAGTTTATTAAATCAAGTTCTGGCCTTCTTAGAGCTCGAACACAGTGGGTTTTCCACTCTCATGACACACACAAAATCTCCCGCACATTGCTGTCAGTCAGCCAAACACTATTCTTAAAAGGGACAACTCCCTGTAACCAAATACAAATAATAAAAATGCAACAGTAAAACAAACATTTGCACAATAACCAAATTTGCTTCTAAATACAATGCTTTGTGATATAAAACCATCAAAACAATGACTCCAGGGGTCCTTACACTGACTTGTACATATATGTGTGTTTTTTTACCTCGATATGTGTCATCAGTGGGGTTTGAATCCATAACCTTCAGATCCACAGCACAAACCACTTCCACTTTAGTTATAGGAGTAACTTGAGTAAGGTGGTGGGTGGGAGAGAACAACATGCTGCTATCTTCTATGTAGCCCAGCCCATACGGGGGAGACCACACACACCTTGCCAGTGGGTCACACACGTGTTTGTGACACAACAGTGGAATGCTTGGGCAGCAGGATGCTTGGTTTCTATTTCTAGCACTGACAGCGGATTATGGTCTAGTGGTTACAGACATCATAGCCAAACGTAACAACACCCCTACTTGAATCATCTGTAGGGACTGAACCCAGGAGCTTTGGATGTAAAAACCAGAGTCTCTACCATTTCATCTAAAGAACAAGTTCTCTTACCATGGGAACAAAGTCATAAATCTCTATATGTCATCTAGCTGCTAAAGGGTGGCATAGAGCCACACTGTATTAATGTGTGTTATAGAAAGATCTAATTTGCCGTGCTCCTTCTGAAAGCATTATGTGGCAAAGTGGAGGAGACTTGACTCTGTAATATTAGAGGCCTGGGGTCTATTCCCAGCTCTGCCTGCAATGCAAGCTATCACTTACCTTCTCTCTGAAACTGGTGAATGATAGCTACCCCCCAAGGCATGAAACCTTGGTTCACAATAAATGATGTGAAGGACACAGAAATGTCAACAGCAGTCAGAGGAAAAGCTGGGAATAGAACTCATGCTATCTGGGTTTGCAGTTTAATGCACCTTTCACTAGACTACAGGGCATTTTATGAGGCCAGTGTCTTGCTCTATGGTTTTGTTTCCCAAAAATTGTTTGATGACCAGAATTCTTCATGTCATCATAACTCTGCTTGTAGCAGGGACCAAATCCATGAGAGTTGACAAAACTGAACAGGAAAATACCAGTTTTACTCCACAAAAGACACATGCATAACCATAAAGAGACACATGAGGGTCAAACAATACAGGCAAAATATTACCACAGGCATCTTGGCTTACAAAACAATATGCACTAGTGGACTATGTCTGCATCTGGGAGCCAGGACCTCCCAAGTTCTAATTCCCAGTCTACCACTGGCACTTTCCCTCTCAGTGCCCGTGGGGATAACATACCACTTGCTACATCACAGGAATAGGACAATTAACTAGTGTTTACAAAGCACTGTGAGATCTTATGACAGATATTACATAATGCAGAGAATTTATTAGACTACTGACAAGTGTAACTATTTCTGAAAACATTGCAAATACACAGCCCAATCATGAAAGATTTTGAGTATCTCCCCAAGAGGTTCCAAGCACCTTCAGCTCACTTAAGCTACAATGGGAGTTGATGCTCAGTACCTTTTTAGAATGCTCAGCAACTCACAAGATTAGGCCCTTCATTTTCTATTTATGCACTGCCGACCTAAATACATTTTTAAACATATCCAAGGTTATAATAATTTCTGAAACTTTCAGGGGATGATTCTCTAACGTGGAAAGTGCCTCCTGCAAAGGTCTGATTGACTTCTTTCATGGAAATCAATGGGAGAAGAGGCTTCTCTTCACTTTGCAGAGCCACTTAGCACCTAGCATAAATTAGCAAGATCTTTACTAGGATCAAGATTTGGCCCTTATAGGTTTTGATCCACGTAGACAAATCCCTGTACCTGCAAGAGTCAAGTTCAAGTCAGTGGGCTTGAAGCAGTTGCAAGTGTCCATCTGCACAAAGCAGCTTGCCAGATCAGGACCTTGGACTGTAAGTTTTTGGGGCCATAGACCCAGCCTTCTTACCTGTCTATGAAGCATTTACCACATCTCTGACATTATACAAATATATAATATACAGATATCAAGGTTTCATTTCAAGAATATATTATAAATAATCAAAGTAACATTTTAAATCATATTTGAAGGCTCATATTTACAGAGAATATTCACGAAATAGGTATGAATCTGAATAATCCTCAAATGACCTTGCTTTTTTAAACACATACATACTTTACACATTGTATCTTTCTCCAGAAAGTTCTCTCTGAAAAAGAATGCAGGAGGGTATTTTGCTTTTGTCTGCTAAAAGTAAGCATCAAACTACTACAGTTTTAATAGATCAGAAGTAAAATCAACTAGCATTGGTCTAGACAAGTAGTATTAATTCTGAGCCATTGCTGATTCCAATTAGTTACTGACCCAGAAAATATTGTGGGTTATTATGAAGAAACCTTTCTAGTTCATTAACCCAGTAGAATATATTTACATATTTTTATCCATAATGAAATTTGAGTATTATATGAAGCTATATCCAACAGTTTATCTGTAAATTATTTATAGTTTTGCAAGCTATGGAAGTAATAGCAACCAGACCTTATGCATTAGGACACAAAACTGATTGCCTAGAAGGATCAGCAAGGGATCATCCACACACATTCTACATACAGGGATGCATAAATGGCTAAATATATCATGAGTTGGAGAACCAGGATTTGGAGGAAGAAGGAGAATTCTTCCCTCCAAGACTGTCACTGCCAGAAGCTGAATGCCAGAGTAGATGAACTAGTGCTCTGTTCCAATCTAGCAAATCCTACTTAGCGTATACTGTTACTAAATGTGTGCTATAAGAGAATTTCATTTGAATTTGCTCCACTTAAAATTCATGTCCTCTACCATCTCTACGTCATTTAACAAAAGGTACAGAATACCACCTCTTCTGTACAGTGTCATATATACTATTCAGATTTTGAAGATTTAAGTATTTTAGAATGTCTGTTGTAACATTTGCATCCAGTACGCTGCTGGTATAGTTTTTATTTTGACTGGTTGCAATTTATTCTTGATATATTATTTATAATGCATTATTGGCTTTTACAGAATATTTTGCAGTAAATGCATTTGCCAAGATGAGAATGGTGTAATAAAAAGAAAGAAAATAACTGACACCAACCAGTGGTTGTGGACTAAATATGTCAAGCGAGCGTAGTCCAATTTACATTAATTGTACAGGCATCTATGTTTAATAACACATGAAATGAGAGAGGTTCCTAAACCTGGGTGGTAATATTGCATTCCCACTAGTCTAAAATAAGCTTCAATAAAAAAAGTAAAATGTTACAAATTATTAGGTCCTTCTGGTATTCTGAAAGTGTTGCAAAATGTTAAAGTCTATTCTCGCTTCAGCAGACATCTACTTAACTTCCGTATACATCAGAGAAGTTACTGGTGCGTATCAAGTGAGATTAGAAGAAGACCACTTGTACTCAGAATCTCTTCTCATAATATTTTAATATAATGTTAATATTTTACATAGCCATATTAAAGACTGGCATTCTTTTTGTCAGCCATGCAATGCTGACAGTGCGGGGCTGACAGCGGGAGCCCTGGCCTTCAGCCTCCCGGGACTGACAGTGGGAGCCCAGGGTCCTGCTGTCAGCCCCGCACATGACAGGGCTCCCGCCGTCAGCCCCGTACAGCTGACGGCCAGAGTCCCGGGCAGCTGACAGCCAGAGTCCCGGACATTAATGACTGTAATATAGTTGCAGCAAAATGTCTGGTTATCAAAAAAATTAGCAGGCATAATATAATACTTGAGTGTTTATATTGTTCCAGCAAATTTTTCTTAAACAAATAGGTCTTCTCTGGGTTTCCAAATAAACACAATTAATAAAAGGTCCACTATTACTTTTCCACAATTTTCCATGTCTTGTCCGCAACTCAGCTGCAATTATTTGACAATCATCTCACGATTCAGGTATGGCCTAACATATATATTCATACCAAAAATTTGGCCTCTCTTTAAAAAACAAAACACAAGAATGTCTGGAAATGAATAGTGAAGAGACCCAACCAATTCTCCACAGACATATAATCCTCATCACTCTTAATCAACCAACCTTAACTTGCCACCCTAAAATTTGCAAAAATATATGCCAGGGTCAAAACAACAAGTTACAATTACACCCCACGCCGTTCCTGTAACCCTCTCATGCCTCCTCCTGCACACATGCCCTGTGCTTTCCCTGTCCTTTGTAACTTCCATGCACTTGAGGAGCCCTACTCTCTGCTTTATGAATGCCACCATCCTGCCTACCACTCCATGCACTCGCATCCTCACCACTACCCCTTCCATTCAAAAACAAGAAACATGGCATCACGCTACCTCACCAGGTACCTCTCAGTCCTCAGACCTACCATCATCCTCTGTTTACTCTTCATGCTCTCCATATCTCTTCCCAGACTCCTAACTCACCACAATTCCCCCCCATGCTCCCACTTCAATCCATGCCCCCCATGTACCCGTTTGTCCAGGTCAATCCAGCAAAACCAGAAACAAAAAGTCAGTTAATTATAAATTGTTTATATTAAATACATTTTTCATATTATTAGTTTGAACAGTGCTCTTTATCGCCCCCTATAAGACTAAGAGGAACTTGTCTTCAGCAAAGCCAACAAAGTGCAACCCCAGTTCTGCATGAGTCTCCACAGGAGCACAGAGTCCACCCAAGCAGACTCATTTGCAGGTTCAGGCCCAATTTCAGAAATTCTAAGTTCTTTTGAGACAAGAGACAAAAAAAATCATTAGGAAATTTTTCAAATCTGAAGGACAGGTGTTTGCAATTCCAAACACCATAACTTTATAACTGCTCAGTTTTTAATTTTTTAAAAATTAAAAAAACAATTTCTCAGATAAAATCTACCAGGGTTGAGATGCAGGATGTAAAGATTCAGGAAGATTTAGTACATTAGAAAAGTGTACTAAAAATCAGGTTTATATTGGGAAGGTAGCTTAACCATGGTTATTACCGCTCCATAAATAAGGATTAACACTATAATTCATACAACTCAAAAAGGAGAAGGATACAAAACAAGGCCTTGATGTTGCAAAAGCTTATCCATCTAATTAACCTTCTGCATATTTAACTCAATGTGACTACTCACATGCTTAAAATTAAGCATGTGCTTTTTTGCAGGGTCAGTGACTGGACCTCTGATCTTTGTAAATTGTTCCAGGAGAAAAGACACCTGTGCAAAACCCCAGTGACTTCAAAGGAGCTCCCCATCTACATCATGTGCCTTCTAGGATGGGGGCCTCTCAAAAATAAATGAAAAGGAAATTCAAAAACACCAGTGGGAAGAGGGGTGAAAGAAGTAACATTAGGTCCAATTTTATCTGACAAAAAGCATGAAATTTACAGTCGAAACTGAAATCACGTGCTTAGGTTATCACAGCTTTGTGCATGGGGATCACAGCTTCTGAGGTCCAGAAGGAACCCCTCTGTTCTGAAGTCCCCAATACAATATGTAATCCAAGACATAGGCACACAGGACTGACTGAGAGGGACCCTGAGCTTTAACTTTGATCTCCATGAAGATCAGACGCCTAACAATCTCACACACAGGTTTTGTTATATTTTTTGCTTGTCTTTTGAGGAATGGTTGGGGAAACACTAAAAACACCAGCATGTGATTAGATCACATGCCCAGAAACCTTGAGAGGGCTGCAGCAGATTTATGTCAAGTTAGTCTTCTTGGGAGTTTTTTCCCCCTAGCTATTATAATTATTCAGAATGGTAATTCAGCTTCCTAGATTCCTCATTCTACATGACACAGTTCATTTTAAAATTGCTGACCTAGTCATCAGGACAGAATTTGACAACAAAACGAAATTGAAATATGTTGGGGAGGGGTTGTGTTTTGTATGGTTTTAGGAGAGTTGCTTGTTGCTTTTTAAAAAAAAATAGAAGGCATTTCAATACCTCCTTACTTCACAATAACTATTTTAAACACAGAGTAGCTTGAGTACTTCTCATAAAACGTGCTGTGACTACGGTAGGGGGCATGGAGGGTGGGCATGTGCCCCTCCATACAATACGGCTTAACTCCCTACAGCATCTTTCACCTCGCGTGCATCCTCTCCTCCAACACTTTAGAGTTAAATGCTACCGGGTAAGTGAAAGCAAAACACGAGCAGGCTATTTAGAGCATCTCCGCATTCGCACAAAGAAATTAAGCCGCTGATTAATGGGGGATGCGAGCTGGGGGCAGCAGGAGCCCTTGCGGAGCGGCGCCCTTACCTGGGACATCTGAGGCCTGAGGTTGATTTCCTTCAGGTTGATGGATTGGCTGCGCAGGTTGTTGAGCAGCTGGCAGAGCAGGACCCCATCGCGGAGGGTCTGCGCCAGGTCGAACACCTGAGCCGTGGGCCAGGTCACTCGATGGTTGGGCGGCAGCACCTTGCAGTGGATCAGCCACTGGGCGCACTGCTTCCAGGGCTCCATGCCGGGCACCAGGCGGGGAGGATGCTGCGGGCTGCAAGCGCCCGGTCCCCAAACCCGGAGAGGCAGGGAAGCCCTCGGGGCTCCCCGCTGCCGCAGTGCTCCGCTCCGGCTCTTCCGTCCGCCCCTGCCCTTTGCAGAGCGCGAGCGGCAGCAGCTGCCGGGCGGCGGCGCCTGGAGAGGCTGCGTGCGAGCTTCCCCCTCCCCCTCTGCGCAGACTAGAGGATGGGCTCGGGACAGGTGCGCGCGCATTGTCCCTGGGCAAGTGGTGCACGCTGTGTGGAGGGGTCGGTGCTGCGGAGCTGCCTGCCGGGCTGGTGGCCCCGGGGCCTCTCCTTCCTATGCAGGGCCTTCTCCTGTAGCTGGAAGCCCCTGCCATCCAAAAGGCTACTCCAGCCCCGTTTGAGAGAGGGGAGCTCGTTATGATCAGGTTTATCTGATGTAGCCACTTTCCTGTAACTTCTGAGCAGCTTGAACCAGTGGACTGGGACAGCAGGGACCCAGCAGTCTTCTTCCCTGAGCGTTGGCTGAGGGAGGCAGCACCAGGAATGTAGGATCAGGCCCTGTGTGGCGGTACACCAGTAATGGAGGATTGGTCCTCAAAATTATCATGCACCTTTTAACTCCAGGGAAATGTACTGCTCCTGCAGTCCTGATTAAGATCAGCCGTCTCTCTGCAGTGGTGCTGGAACAATTTTAATAGTAGGGGTGCTGAGAGCCACTGAACCAAACTGTAAATCCTGTATATGATGGAAATCACTTCAAGTCAGGGAGTGCGGCGGCAGCACAGCTAGGGTTGCCAAGCATCCAGTTTTCGCCCGGAACGCCCGGTGGAAAAGGGATCCTGGTGGCTTCGGTCAGCACTGCCGACCGTGCTGTTAATAGTCCAGTCAACAGCGCAGCGGGGGCCCGGGGCTAAGGCAGGCTCCCTGCCTGCCCTATCTCCACGCGGCTCCTGGAAGTGGACACCAGGTCCCTGAACCCCTTAGACGCATGGGTGGCCAGGGAGGCTCCATGTGCTACCCCCACCCAGAGGACTGGCTCTGCAGCTTCCATTGGCAGGGAACCACAATCAATGAGAGCTGTGTGGGTGGCGCCTGCAGGCACGAGGGCAGCGCGCGGAGCCTCCCTGGCCACCCATGCATCTAGGGGCTGCAGGGACCTGGCGGCCGCTTCCTGGGAGCCACAGTAAGTGCTGCCAGGACCCCATATCCAAAACACCCTCCTGCACCCCAACCCCTAGCCCGGAGCCCAAACTCCTCATCTCCAGCCCCACCCCAGAGTCCGGAGCCTGCACCTCCTTCTGCACTCCTAACCCCTTGGCCCCAGCCCAGACCCCCCTCCTGTACCCCAAATCCCTCATCCCTGGCCCCAGCCAGAGCCCGTACCCCCAGCCAGAGTCCTAACCCCCCCACATCCCAACCCCCTGCCCCAGCCTGGAGCCCTCTCCTACATCCTGAACCCCTCATTTCTGGCTCCACCCGGAGCCCGCACCCAAAGCCCATACTCCCCACACTCCAATTCCTTGTCCCAGCCCTGTGAAAGTGAGTGAGGGTGGGAGAGAGCGACAAAGGGATGGGAGGATGGAGCAAGCAGGGGCAGGGCCTCGGAGAAGGGGTGGGGCCTCAGAGAAGGGGCGGGGCTGAGGTGTTCATTGTTGTGTGATTAGAAAGTTAGCAACCCTAAGCACAGCACCCCTAGTTCCAGCACCTATGCTCTCTGGGCTCAGTTCTGCTGTCAGTTATGCCAGTGTCAAGCCAGAGTAACTATTGTTTTCATTTCTGTAATGCGATTGAAACTAGTGTCGTTTGAGAACAGAAGTTAGCCCCAAAAGCTTAAAGGTGACCTACAAAGAAAATGAAGTGAGGTTTGTGCCTTCTGCTTCTATATAATGAATGAAGAATGCTAGAAGTTTGTTTATTGAGGCTTGTTTCCCCTTCCACCACCACCACCCCCTCCCAACATTAGAAATTCAGGTGTTCTGTATGCTGTTGCTGATTGGAGAACTAGTAAGATTGAAAGAACACAGAAACAAAGGGAATAATATCTAATTAAACTGAGAAGGGAAGTAATTTTTTTATACAAAATGTTTAAAACTTTTATTTTGGTGGGGTTTTTTTATAAAGGCACACTGGGGAGGAAAGCTCTCCTTTTTTAATTATTCAAACACTCTCCCCTCTAATTAAGACCTTTCAAGGTTCTGAATGAATGAGTCCACCATGAAAAACAGGGGACAAAGTCCCAGATCCATAACATATTTAGACTCCTAATGTCCATAGAAATCAATGAGAGTTAGGTACCTTAATGTCGTTGAGGATCTGGGCCAAAGTTGCTAATCCTGGTACTTCAATTTTAAAAATACAAGCAGAAAAAATACTTTAGTATTAAGAGAGACACTAGTGAGAGAAATATTTCAGGCCTTCTTTTATACATCAGAAAGAACCTAAAAGGGATACAAACTCAATTTTTTCCTTTGCATGTCACCACTAAACATTGTAGGCTGAATTCGGCCTTGGGTTACACCTGTTCAACCCCACTGGCTTCATTGGGGTTGCACAGATGTAACCCAGGGCATAATTTGGCCATATGGTTTCTTATATATGAGTCACTCATGATATTCATTGGCCATGTGAAAAATTCTATAGAAAACTTTAATAAATCCCATAGCATATTGTAACTTTCACTACTGAAGCCACATAGGGTGTTTGAATAGGCTTAGTTTTAAATATTGCTCATTTTTTAAAAATTGAGGGTTTTTAAGATTAGAGACTGCACTATAAAAATTCAAAGACGAAACAGAAGTGATATAAATTGATAGCCGTGTATTATTCTTACTCTATACTAAGAAAGTAAGTTACCCTCAACTTTAATATAAATTACCAGTATATTCTGGAAGGCCATCCATAGCTGTCAATCATACACAGCAGCTAAACCAGATTAGATCAATTTAAATGCTGTTGAAAAAAATGAACATCAATGTAATACCTCCCAACCAACATACAGGTAATCTGAATATAAAACATTCAAATTAAACTGTTGCAGTCAACCAAAATATTCTTATTTAACTATAAAACGAACAAGAATTATGACTAAGTTCTTATGAGAAACAGTACTAATATCCATCAGCGTTCACAGTACCCTCTAGATCTACTTCTTAAAAGTCATCATTTCCTCTGGATTTCTGTGAAGGTACCTTTTATTCCTCACAGAAGCAACAAACTAGATGACGCAAACAGTATGTTTCTGTTAATTAAAATGATATGCTTGTTTTGTAACTACAAAACTTTTAAAGAAGCACTAGTATAAAATTGATATTCCTTCAATATCTAGGGGATCAGAAATTCTTCCAGCATCTTAATTTGGTTATAAACACCAGCAGGATTATATGAGATAACCCAATGCCACCTGCAGTTTTCAAATGTCCTTTCTGGCAAAATCTTGACTCCTGTTGCTTCTTGAGGTCAGAATACGTCACCCAACCTTTTTAATAACTTATAGACCACTTAAAATGTTTTTTTCCCCTGACAATAGAGTTTTAAAAAGCTGTAACTTAACAACAAGAGACTTCTGTATTTTGCTAATCATAAAATTCTTTTCACATTTATACAAATGAGCAGTGCTTTTGTGAGTGGTGTTACTTATGCAAGGAGCTACACTGGCATCATAAGAGTTACACGAATAAGTGCAGGTTTATCAGATAGGGTCTGTAGTTACCTCACCATTTTGCATAACTGACTGGTGCTGTATCTCCTACCAAAAACAAATGGGAATGCCCCTGAATGACTCAAAGCTCCAAGAGTAAGTAGGGTCAAACTCTACCTTTGCAATCATTGAAGATAGTGAGATTGCACAGGTGTAACTGAGAGCATATTTGAAGAGAGTGGGGTGCTCAGGTGCACTTGAGAGCAGCATTTGACTCTCAGTCATTATTACTGGATTGGAAGCTTATTATTAAGATTGGAAGATGTGTTGTGATCGGCTCAGTCTTAACTGATGAAGGACTGACAGTCTACGCAGATTTATTAACTCTACCGCTGTCACAGACTCACAGATCGAGCCCACTCTTGGCCCCCGTGCGGTCCATGGGGGGTGCCCCTTTCAGTGAGACAGCCCTTCTCGGGGGTCCATGCTCTCTCGGGGTCAGGCCCCTCCACCTCCTGGAGCTGCACCTCTCTGAGCCTTAGCACATCTGTCTCTCGCTGTGGGCCCCCTCAGGGAGTCCACTCGCTTTGGACCTCCGGGGCCTCCACCCCCCCAAAGGGGTTGATGCAACCCTGTTCTCTAGACCGCAGTGACTCTCAGCCAGCGTAACAGGAGGGTTTATTGAGCGACTGAACACAGCACAGGAAACCCTCTGACCCTCAGGCCTGGCCTCCCTCAGCACAGCACATCTCAGTCTCCCCTGCATCCAGGTGGGCTCTGCCTGCTCCCCCTCTCCAGCCCAGAGCCCCCCTGCTTCCCAGCTGGGCATCTGATATAACCAGCCCTAGGCCCCGCCTCTGTCCATTGTCTTCTTTCCAGGTAAACAGGGTCCTCTGGGCCTCCTCTCCTCTCCGCCCCGCCCCCGGCTGGAACTGGCTGGTTAGGATATGGGGTCCTCTCTTCGCAGCCCATTGTCCTCCCACTGGCCAGAACTGGCTGCAACTCCTGAGCTGGGTCTCCGGTGAGGGTCGTCAGGTCACCAGTCGCCGGGGTGTCCCTCCTCCAGGCCACTGGCTGGGGTCCCAAGTTCCCTCTCCGGTCCTCTGCAACAACAAACTCCCTCTCCCCTCACCTCGTTAAACCAGTAACACCCAGGGGCACTGAGTCCCACTCCCTCTGCATGCAAACCATTGGAAAACCACAAAAAGATAAGAAGATCCCCTACTTCGTCACAACCACTATTAGCAACAGTGCCTTTCCCAAGGCCAGATAAAAGGAGGATTCTGCAGTTGGATTTGCAACCCACTCAGGTAAAACCTTATTGCAACAGAAATAGGTCAGTTAAACCAAAACTTGAGGACAGTAGATACAGATGGAGCTCAAAACCCAAGTATGATAGATCTCAGTGAAATTAAAAAGGAGACTGAGATTTCTAGACATCAAATCTTGATGATCAAATCTGTAACAAGAGTAGACACATGGGATGCACATACTTTGTATAATAGGGGAAAGCTGGCACAGGTTATAAGAAAAATAAAAAAATACTATCTGAACATACTTGGTGTCAGTGAGACAAGATGAGCAGGGAGTGGCAAGATGGTGTCGGATGGTGCTACAATCTTATAGTCACAAGGATGAATGCATGGAAGAGGTGTAGGAATTATGCTAGATAATATAGCAAAGACCTTGCTGTCTTAGAAGCCAGTGAACAACAGAATAATAGTAGCCAGGCAGCAAACAAAATATGTCAATACAATACAATAATCCAAGTATATGCACCAACAAATTCATCAGGTAACAGTGAAAAGGACACATTCTATGTGCAGGTGCAGCAAGTATTGGATGATGTGCCTAACCATGACATCAAGTTGATGATAGGTGACTTCAGTGCACAAACCAGCAACGACTCTACTGGTTGGGAGGAACAGCAGTGGATGGTATCCGAACTGATGATGGTGAACCACTTTTAAATTTCTGTGGCACAAACATCTCAAAGATATGAGGCGATCTCTTCTAGCACAAGAGGATTCACAAGCTTACAAGGAGATCACCAGACAATGTGACTGTCAACCAGAGAGATGTAGATGTGTAGATGAGCATCATCTTTGAGTGATGTCAGAGTCAGCAGAGGAGCAATGTTGGCTCACATCACTAGCTTTTAGTGGCCACGTTTCAATGTAAACTCAAAATGATCATGAAGACAGACAAGAAAAGTGTTATAGCTATAGAGAAGTTCAAGGACAAAGAAACGTATATCAGATTCCAGATTGTACTCAGCAACCATTCCAGTGTTTTACGGGACCAGGCTGATGAACGTCTGGAAGATAGATCATCAAACTGGAAGAAGATGGTAGTTGAGAAAGCAAAGGAAATAGTGGGCCTCCAAAGAGGGTAGAAGAAAGATCCAGGGTTACATCTCGAACATGGGCTATGATTGATGAGCAGAAAGCTCTGAAGGCAAAAAAGGAACAGTGCAAGAGACAGGCAAGTCTTGGAGGCAGATGTAATATTCAGATAAAAAGACAAAAGAAATAAAGAAGAGATACAGGCAAGATAGAAATGCCTGGGTTCAGGAGAAGGCTGTAAAGGCAGAAGCAGCAGCACAAAGGGGACACTTCAAGCAGCTCTACTGAATAGTGAAAGTCCTCTCAAGAAGCACCAGACCATCATAGGTGATGTCCATAAGGGACTCTCATGGATAAATGTTGAAAACACATGAAGATCAAGCCAGACAATGAAAAAAAAAATTCATTCCCTAATAAGCTGACCAGAAATGCAAATGCTAAGTAGGAAAGAGAAGAGAAAGCTATATCATCTGATGAAACTAAACCAGCCATCAAAAGCCTCAAACGGGGGAAAGCCCTCAAAAAGGGGTTGACAGAATTCAAGCACTAAAGGTGGGAAGTGAAATTCTAATTCAGCAGTTTACAAAACTGTGTAACGAACTGTGAATGAAAGAACAAGGCCACAAAGCTGGAAAAATGGTATAATCAGGGAATTGCCAAGAAAGGGTGATGTTACTGCATGAGCTGTAGAGAGATTGTACCACTATCACTCCCCGGCAAAGTATTGGCTACCTTTATGCTGAATAGAATGAAGAAGGCAGTGGTATGGAATATTACGAGAAGAACAGGCTGAGTTCTATCCAAGTAGATCATGTTGTGAACAGATATTCACTCTTCGATAGATCCTTGGAAAAGCTACTGCTTGGCAAAAACTCATCTTAATCAACTTTATTGACTTTAAGACATAATATTGACATAATAAGGAGCTTATATGATGGAAGTAGATACACGGTAAGATTGGATATAGCCCTGAGCGAGTGGTTCAGTATTGCAACTGGAGGAAGACAAGGCTGTGAGTTATCACCATCCTCTATGCATTAGCAATAGGCTGTGTGAGGAAACAGGCAACAAAAGGTTAGTGGAAAAGAGTTACATGACCTTGACTTTGCTGATGATATTGCTTTACTATATATGATGTGGAATTAAATGATTGCCCTTAAATCAGAGGTAGACTAGGAAGCAGCAAACATTTGATAGAAAGTAAATGCAGAGAAAACCAAGACTGTAAAGGTAGGAACAGATGCAGTGGTGTATGTTGATTGGATTGAAATCAAAAAGGCAGAGTTCTGGTGTCTGGGGAGCATGATGACCATTGAAGGTGGCTGTGATAAAGATACTCATATGAGATTAGGAAAAACATTACTTTTAGAAGGATGAACAACATCTGGTCAAACAGGTCAACATCTGGTCAAACACTGAACTAAAAATCAGATTATACCATGCAATTGTACTGAGCACACTACTGTACAAAGCAGAAACGTAGCCGATCACAGTGGCCAACAAAAAAGAATTGGAGGCTGCCATTACAGATGGCTGAGGAAAATATTACACGTTTCATGGAAAGACAAAATAACAAATGCAAGAGTAAGGGAGATGAAAGTAAGACATGTTAGAAAATATCAAAGTAAGAAGGCTCACGTGGTTGTGACATGTACACATATGGAATTGGGTACCCCAGGGAGGAAAAAGAAAGTCAGGAAGAGCTGTCAGAAGACAGTGGCAGAGGATATTGAGTCTGCTGGCATCACATGGGAAGAAATACCACAACTAGCGAGCGACCATATTCAGGGAAACTGGACTGCCCAATGTGTCAGTGCTACAGGAGGTACTAAGGTCTAATGATGCATGACCCAGAAAGAATCTAGCTTGAGATCCCTGGTTGCATTAGGAGGAACTGGCAGAAAGAAAAGACATATTTCCATATATTGTAAATATAACATTTGATGTGGATTCGGTTAGTGTGGAATCTTATGAAGCCATTCTCACAGAGCAGCTTGTCAGAGTAGAAATACAATTTAACAATTTGTAAGTTTCAAGTTAGCAGTAAGTATTTTTGTTTGAAAAAATAAGGAACATACTTTTTTTAAGGATTTGTGACTGTGCTATTATGTTTTTTCAAAATAATAATTGGTGGGGAAGGTGTAACTTCAGTGGGAGTCCTGCTTGCAGTTCCAATTCTGCTATCCTTGTATTCAGTACTACCTTATTACACAATGGGGTATTTGCATGGTTAAGTACTTCTCAGCATAGACTCAGACCCTTAGTTAGCATTTCAGGATTGGGCCAATGGGTCTGAGAGTAAATAACTGTACTGTAAAGTTATTTATTCAGTGCAGTGTATGAATTATTTTATTTTCTGAACAATTGGAAGAGCTATGCGCTTGTAATATAATGTGCTAGCACAGAATCTGAATGCTTGCAACTATGTAGAATTATAGAAAACTTAATTCCTCCATTTAAAATGGAAAGGAGATGAAATTACCAAATTGCAATTTGATCACTTGCATGTCATCACCGATCAGAATGGGTGAAAATGATTTGATCAAGAATACAGAAAAAACATGGTTTTATAATTAGATGTTTTTATCTGCTATCTTTAAGTTAACATAAAATGGTATAAGAAAATGAGTTTCCGACAGTAACCACAAGCTATTTCCTGTTAATGGATTGACAAGAATTGTACCAGTGACGTCAAAAAAATGAAAGAAAGAAATAGAAAGCGAGAGTCACACATCCCCATGTTACCTGCAGCCGGTTGGAATCAATGAGACATCACATATAATTGCAGTATAAATGTTGGGTTGCATTTACAAACAATATATGTGAATGAGTGTGTATCATCTGATATTCTGATTTCTAAATGGCATGTCTAAAATTGCTGCAAGCTAATTACTGGGATGGATCAAATCTTTTTATGCGAAGGAAAATTCCAGTGCTGTTTAATCAAGCCATGCATTGGTAAACAAGTATTTTCTTTAAATGATACCTAATTGAAATCCCAAATATCTTAGAAATCCCTGTTGCAAATTCAGAATGTTTTACAAAGTTAAAGGTTCTGACTTTACTCCATGAGGACTCCCCATGTTGTCCAAAATGTGTTTTCTTGATTCCTATACTGTATCACTTCCTGCCTCTCAAATAACTTTTTTACACAAATACACATACCTAAGCAGATCCTGAGCAAATTGGCTTTGAAGAAGGAACTACATGGGAACCTGGGGGAATAGGCTCCATGCCCAATCTCTGTCCAAGCAGCCTGGTCTGGAATTGGAGGCAGTTAACCCTGCACATCCCCTGGGAAGAAACGGGACAGGAGGGGGGCTGTAACTGCTAAGTATCATTTTGTAATTTATCAAAAAAACACCATAATTGGGCAAGACTCAGCATTGTTAATTGGCCTTATTCGCTTTTCTTATAAGCCCATGTTATTTGCTGCTCATAGTTCCATTCCCCTCATTTTGCCTGTTATGCCCTGCAACTTCACTAATGTTGAGGTTGCAGAGTATAAATGGAGACAGAATTTGGTCTTAATAATTTAGAATTTCCAGTTACATCAGGGTAAATCTATTTACTTCAGTGTAGCTACTCAGATTTACACCAATGTAATGAAAATAAGAATGGCTGTTGGTGCTTTTTCCCACATCATTATATGTTCCTTTATTTTACTAGAGAAAGAGGTTACAGAGACTGTCAGGATCACTCTTCTTTCTTTTGTGAAGATTTGCACAACATTTACTTTCCTCCTATTTTTCAATACTTTCCCAGTTCTCCCTGATTTTGCAAATTGTCCACAACAGCTCATTTGTAGGTGTTCAAATTTTCCAATATTCCCAAATCTGCTCTATATCAAGAGCTATTTGACAATATCTTCATTATGTCCTAAATGTTTAAAAATATTTTTTTTTCTTGTTAAGCAACACATTTTTAAGTGAGGGACTCAAAAACTGAAGTCTGTAATTTGGTTCTCAAGTGAACCAATTCCTGAAGACTTGTTTGGAGATTGAGTCTGGCTAACTCTATCCTTCAAGGGAACACCCACCATCCTCTCCTTCTCCCATGCCCCAGGAATCCCTTCTCTCACCAAAGATGTCTTTATGGTGGGAGGGCTCAAATAATCTGAGGAGGAAGGCAGGCCACTTTACTAATCTCAGTTCACATCCTCCACTCTTTCACAAGCACAGATTGAGGTTCACATACTTGAGACCGGAAGCTCAGTTTGAATGGGTTTTAAGGTTCAGTGTGAATATTTCACATAGTTCTTATTAACACTTAATTAACTTATTCACCTATGGTATTTTTAGCTTCAAATTCCTGTAACAAAACCATTAATACCCCTACATTACAGTCTTGCTTTAAAAAACCTGGACAGCAGCTGCAAAAGAAAAAGAAAGAACATTTCTATGAGAAGAATGTTACATTTAAGAAAGAATTACACATTGAAATGTCACTGGAAATAGCCTTCAAATAGTCTCCCGCTTCTCTTATTCACTGGAGTTTGCAGTGAAATTTCTTTAGTTCTACCCTGTGCTACTTCCTACCAAGATGGCAACCGCCAAGTTCCTTTATTTTTTCGTTGGCTTTTATGTTAAACCACATTTTTATACGAGTGATTTTGAAAATCTTCTTTGATGTTTCCCTCTTATCAAATTTAAAATTAACACCTTAGTTATATTCCAATTTTTTTTAAAAGATGCATGGTGCATTATTAATTATTTGTATTGCAGTAATACCTGTGCCTCAATCCTGGACCAGGACCCTACTGTCTTAGGTGTTGTACAAACACAGAGCAACATGATGGTTCCTTTCCCAAAAAGCACCTCTCCCCACTTCCTTTTCCTGTCTTTATGTTGTCATCTGTCTACGCACTACTTCCACAATGAGCTCTGCACAGAAGAGCCCCAGAACTTAGCCAGAGCTCCCTGAAATCAATAGTGCTCCACCCACACAGAGCTTCTTGTAGGATGAGGACCTTACTACCTAGCATAGCGCTTACTACAGTAAGCAGTCCTACTGAAGTGATTGGGACAGTAGGAAGCACTACGCTTGTGTTCGCAGCTCACCCTATCGACCGTGTATTCTTCCAGACAGGGACTTGTCATCCTATATGTCTATAGGAAACACCTCACACACTTTTGGTTGCTATATTAATAAACAAACACAGATCATTTTAATCCTTCCCTGCAGCAATAAATTCCCATCATTCTGAAATGGAAGAGCTGCCCTGTTGACTGACAAACTTGTCAATTGTTTTGAAGCTTAAAGGCTTTTCTGCTTTCTGAGTATGGCAGTTTCTTGAGTGTGTTTTTGATTAACATAGGTGAGAAGCTGCTGCACGCTAGAGGTGAAGGCCTGTCATCATTATTTATAGGTAATAAAGGCCTGTGCCTAGACTGAAACAGCTACTGAGCTGCTGCTCAGCATGTCTCAAGTCCACTTGATTACAGTGATAGGGAATTCATCTACATAGAGTGTGAAAGTGAATAAGAGTATGCTTTCAGTGCCTATCATCATTCATTTTTATCTGTCTCCCATTTGAAAGTCCATTGGGAAAATGTGGCTGCTGGCCAGAGTTTCTCATTGACTTTGCCTCTTTTCAATTGAATGTGAATAGTAGGCATGTGGCCCCTGTCCAATTTAATACATGAGATTAAGAGACCATTGACCAGAATTTTCCAGTCTGCCCTCTGTCTACCACTGAAAATGAATGTGATCAAGGGTTAGTGCCTCTCAGATAGGTCTGGCTATATTCAAGTTGTTGGCCAGTGTTTCTCAGATTTGATGCTCCTTAATATCCACTTAGAACGTATACCTTACATTAGTTATTAATAAGAATATGATTCTGTCACAGAGGTCACAGATTCTGTGACTTTCCAGGACCTCCGTGACTTCTTATGGGGCAGGCTGGAGCAGCTGTCAGACACGGGGCCACTGGAGCAACAGCCCCAGTGCTGAAGCAGCAGCTGGGTTTGGGTCAGCACTCCTGGGGCTGGAGCAGCAGTGGTCAGACCCTGCTACAGGAGCAGCAGCGTGGCTGAAGCAGCTGCTGGCAGTCAACCCTGGTGCTGCCAGAGCAGGAGCAGCAGCCCCTGGGCCGCTAGAACAGCAGCCAGCGGTCGCTAGAGCAGTGGCCCCTGGAGCCACCAGCACAGCTGGCCAGTGGTCAGCCCTGAGGTCGCAAGAGCAGCGGCCGGGATTGGGTCAGCCCCTCTGTTGCTGCAGCAGCAGCGGTCAGCCCTTGCCACAGGAGCAACAGTGAGGCTGGAGCAGCTGCAAATCCCCAGCAGCACTCTGTTTGTCCCCCCCATCCCCAGAGTATTTTTAGTCAAAGTCAGGGACAGGTTGTGGGGTTCCATTAATTTTTGTTTATTACCCATGACCTGTCCCTGACTTTGACTAAAAATACCCATAATAGAATCTTAACCTTAGTTATTAATAAATGTTAACAAGATTATGGAGAATATGTTTTGCCATACAAACTAGATAGCATTTTTTAAAATATAGGGTTACAATAATAGTGGATAAAGAGAATGCCTGGGGGTAACATATTTGTATTTTAGTAAAGCATTTGAAACTATAGCTCATGAAAACTTACATGAAACATTAATTCAAGTTGGCTTGGAGAGGAGCACAATCACAATGGCCTGAAAGCTATCTGAATATCTGTAAACAAAAGGACAAGAATAAATAGCAATGTATCAAGCTGAGAAGACATGTACAGTTGTGTACTATAGGGATCAATATTGGGTCCTCTTTTCAATAATGACCTGGAAGTTAGCATGCTAATTAAATGTCCAGATGATTCTAAATTGGGAGGAGTTGCAGATGCTGTGGAGGGCACATAAATAATACAAAGGGACCCAAATAGTAATGGAATGAAATTTAGCATAGTATAGGCTGAATACAGTATATGGAAATATTTATTGACAATCAGATGTAATAAGCTGTGGAATACTCTCTCTAAAGAAAGTGATGGAAGATCAGCTTTGTAGTATTCCAGCAATTTAACAATTCCAAGATCTGGGAAACCAAAGGAGGATGCATGGTGATATGGGGTGAGGTGTTTGGTTGAGATTAACACAAGGAAGAATCATAATTTACAATAATTAAGCTCATCTTGTTTTTTGCTGTAAATATGCAGACATGGCAACTACAAATTGGGAAGAACACCTGAGGGCAGAATGGAGAAGGGAATATTTCAAGATTTAGCATTTTAGAAAACCTGCATCTTTACCAGAACACCATCAAAATGGGCTGCTGCTTCATATTAGGGATCAGAGATGTTTTGTTTTTACAGTTATGTGCTAAGAATCTAAGTGATATGAAACAGCAAACAATGTCCTGACATCACCTATGCCTATCTGGTCCAATTCAACTCTCACTGACTTCAGTGGGAGATGGATCAGGCCCATCTCTAATATAGCACATTATAATATATAATTGCAGGCATTTGTAAGATTTTATGTTGCTGGGGGAAATTCCAACCCACCCCTGCCTTTAGGCAACTGACTTTTCTCCTTATTTCTTCGTAACTTTCTCACTTTAGAATCATAGAAGATTAGGTTTGGAAGAGACCTCAGGAGGTCATCTAGTCCAACCCCCTGCTCAAAGCAGGACCAGCACCAACTAAATCATCCCAGCCAGAGGCCTTAAAAATCTCTGTGGATGGAGATTCCACCACCTCCCTAGGTAACCCATTCCAGTGCTTCACCACTCTCCTAGTGAAATAGTGTTTCCTAATATCCAACCTAGACTTCCCCCCCTGCAACTTGAGACCATTGCTCCTTGTTCTGTCATCTGCCACCACTGAGAACAGACGAGCTCCATCCTCTTTGGAACCCCCCTACAGGTAGTTGAAGGCTGCTAGCAAATCCCCCTTCACTGTTCTCTTCTGCAGACAAAACAAGCCGAGTTCCCTCAGCCTCTCCTCGTAAATCATGTGCCCCAGCCCCCTGATCAATTTTGTTGCCCTCCGCTGGACTCTCTCCAATTTGTCCACATCCTTTCTGTAGTGGGGGGCCCAAAACTGGACGCAATACTCCAGATGTGTCATCACCAGTGCCGAATCGAGGGGGAAAATCACTTCCCTTGATCTGCTGGCAATGCTCCTACTAATGCAGCCCAATATGCCATTAGCCTTCTTGGCAACAAGGGCACACTGTTGACTCATATCCAGCTTCTCATCCACTGTAATCCCCAGGTCCTTTTCTGCAGAACTGCCGCTTAGCCAGGTGGTCCCCAGCCTGTAGCGGTACATGGGATTCTTCCGTCCTAAGTGCAGGACTCTGCACTTGTCCTTGTTGAACCTCATCAGATTTCTTTTGGCCCAATCCTCTAATTTGTCTAGGTCCCTCTGTATTCTATCCCTACCCTCCAGCATATCTACCATTCCTCCCAGTTTAGTGTCATCTGCAAACTTGCTGAGGGTGCAATCCATGCCACCCTCCAGATCATTAATAAAGATGTTGAACAAAATCAGCCCCAGGACCGACCCCTGGGACACTCCGCTTGATACCGGCTGCTAACTAGACATCGAGCCGTTGATCACTGCCCATTGAGCCAAATGATCTAGCCAGCTTTCTATCCACCCTATAGTCCATTCATCCAATCCATACTTTTTTAACTTGCTGGCAAGAATACTGTGGGAGGCGGTATCAAAAAAGCTTTGCTAAAGTCAAGATATATCATGTCCACTGCTTTCCCCATATCCACAGAGCCAGTTATCTCATCATAAAAGGCAATCAGGTTGGTCAGGCATGACTTGCCATTGGTGAATCCATGTTGACTGTTCCTGATCACCTTTCTCTCCTCCAAGTGCTTCAAAATGGTTTTCTTGAGGACCTGCTCCATGATTTTTCTTTATCAACCCCTATCAATCTCAAGAGTCTTAAGATACTTTTGTGAGATAACCACATGCAGCATCTGCAAGGACTGAAGGATGCATGGCAATGTACTCATAGAGCAGCGGTGCCCCAAAGTGGATGGGGTTGCAATCTTCTGTGCAAAGAACACCATTTTTCTCTACATGCTGTCTGAGACTGTGGGAAGCAGTAAATCTGAAAATGGGATCATGCAGGTAAAAAGTTTGCTGCCATGGAGAGTAAAACACCCTCAGAGAGGTGGGAGAGAGTTTTAACAAAGATGGTTTGTCATGGTTTTAGCTAGCAGGAGGGGACTAATTTTCACTCAGTGTGCTAACATTGTAATAAATAACAATAATACCCCTGGGACATAGGTATTATTATTCCTATTTTGCAGATAAGGAAGCTGAGACACAGAAAGATTAAGACACAATTTTTCAAAACTGATCTCTTAGTTTTGGGTGCCTTTATTTCTGGGCACCCAATTTTAGACTCAAGGGTGAAATCCTTACTCCACTGAAGTCAATGGCAAAATTTCCATTCATTTCAGCAGGGTCATGATTTACCCTGGGATCTGATTTTGTTGCTGAGCACCCACAAGTCCAATTGAAGTAAACTGCAGCTGTGGGTGCTCATCACCTGTGAAAACCAGACTCTAGGGCTCTAAAGTTGGGCACCCAAAAATTGGGGCACCCCAAATTGGAGGCCACTTTTGAAAAGTTGGCTATCAGTGACTTACCTCCAATCATACAAGAAATCAGTGACAAAGATCTTTTATCTCCTAGCCCTAGGACCACCCTAATGTGCCAGTATCCAAAGTTCTTCCTTCATATCTGAAGATGGTCAATCTAGTGGTAAAACTGGCTTCACCATTCATGCAAAATCAGGAATTGAAAACAAGGAAGTAAAAAAAATAGTTGGGTTCAGAACTACCATATAAACTCAAATACCAAAACTGAGATCTGCTGTTTTTGTTGCACTAAAAGCAGTGACAGAAACATGCCACTTTAATATATTTGAGATTTACATTTGGCATTATTGTATAGGTCATAAAATGCCAAATACAGTTATGAACATTGGTAGCTGTCCATCTGTTGTGCGTTGCTATTAAAGGATTTTGAGAGACGTTAGTAAAGACAAGGATCCATATTGCTCTAAAAAGTTCCCTAGAGGTTCATTTCAAGATGCTTTCCATTTGAAAGACAATAAAACTGCTGAAGCATGTAAGTTAACACTCACAGAGTAGATGGAGTTTGCTGTAGAAGCAGGGCATGTTTAAAGCTTCATGTAATGTATGACCTAGGCAGAGGTTCTGCTGTGGGCTAGGGGAATTAAACTGAATGTATTGTCTCAATTTGACTCATCCTGACAAGTTCATCCAATTGCCAACTTGTTATGAAAAAACAGAATCCAGCACAAAAGCCATTTCTGTATTTATTCTAACCATAAATACTGAATACTGCCCAGAAATGTGAATTATAAAAGGAATATTTTGAAAAGGTAGGAGCTAGATAAATAAATTCTTATATTAGTGTGCATTGTTTATATTACTAATCATGTTCCTAACAAGTACCTGATGCAGGGTATTTTTGGAGTGTGTGAATGGTGAAAGGAAAAAAAGACATGGATGGACCTGGTAAGATTGCATGGATGACCTTGCTGTCATTACTACTGAAAAACTCTAGGGAAAAGATTATTATTTTTCTTAATATTAAAATTCAAGAGGATTGTGATTTGGGAGCATTTTACCTGCACTTTGCACTGGTGTAAATGCCTGTTGTAGGTTCACAGTAGTGGAAACCCAGGCCCAATGGATTTGCAATAGGTGTAAAGGAGAGCAGAATGGGGCCTGCGGAATCTTGATGGTTGGTGATGGTACATGAGCCAGAAAAAACGCAGCCTGAATTTCAGAACTCAGCCTGACTTTACAAATTAGATGCAAACATTGTCTTTCTTGTAAATTCAGCTAGTTCATCCTGGAAATCATAAAAAGAGACAATTTAAAAAGTGGACTCCCATAATGCCCTTTTTACAGAGTCAAGCTGCACATTATTTGTTATTCAATTTTCATCTTTCCTTTGCAGTGAAAAAGCAAGAGGGGAGTTTATGTTTCCATGATCAGTTTGGTTACATCTTCTCCAAAATTACAACATTCCAAATGTATTGTAAAAATACAGACCTATGTAAACAAGTTTCACTTCAGAGTAGAAACAGTGTTAAATGGTGGGACCAACCCTGCATTCTTTTCTCAGGAAAGTTCCCATTACATCCAGAGAAAATTTTAACAGAATAAAGACTACAGGATCTGGCCTGTTATGTTACTGGCAACCACAACACTCAGTGTTAGATTTCCTGAAAGCTGGATGTAATCCTCTGTGCAAAGCAGAGTAATGTGTACTTCCAAACTGTTCCTCAGGCAGTTCTGGAATATGAGCCAGCCATCATGATAATCTAGGCAGTGAGCCTGGCTGATGTTAGCCCCAGATTGTGTTTTTCCATAAACAGGATTGCACTTTGAAGATGGTCTTCCTCCCCTGTCTTTGCTTCAAGCTGTGGAATGATATGCAGAGTGATTCAGGATTAGCCTACTGCTAAGCCATATTGCCCTGTTGGATACCATATTTTTCACCAGCCAACATTCAAAAAATAGCAGGGGTAAAAAAGGCTGGCAGAATTTGTCCATCTGTTGCTGTAATCATCATAAGTGTGTTGTGTATTAGACCCTCGACTTCTTAACTCAAACCAGAGCTTTTCCTGAATTTTATTGTGATATAGGGACTATTTTGTTCTTTAAAACATGTGTAGAAATTTCAATGCCTCTGAAAGGTGCTAACCCAGCCCTGGAACCTGAGGTCTTCTCAGAATAGGCTGAGCAAGGGCAGCAGCAGTGTAGTTTTCCCACAATCCCTAACAATGTGCCTTGGCCCATGGCATTTCCTCACAGTCCTCATCAATTCCCCCAGTGGCCAACACAGCATTTTTTATGTATTTAAATGGCACCCTCAAAGAAAGGGCAAGTGCATGACCATTTTCTAAACCATGTAATTGCATTATGCTCATTTGCAGCAGTGCACCTGTATTTAATAAGGGGCTTTCACAGATAATTAAACATCCTTGAGACAAATTAATCCCCAGTGAAGACTTTATTTCACTAGAGTTACACTAGGAATGAATCTGACCTGATGTGTCCTTTTAAAATGAGGGTCCCAGTCCCACATTTGGGATTTACTCAGAGGAATACTGCTAAATACATGCATAAGTGTGTGCAGGATCAGGGCCTCAAAATGACCCTTATTACAATTTAGAAAAACAAGTGTACTGTATCCCTAACAGGATGCCAGTCAAGCACATCCAAATATGTAGCAATTACAGTGATCTGGTCTTTGTAACACTTTCCTGTATATTTACACTGGAAACCTTAAAGAAAACAAATCAACCTTATTTACAGCTCAGAAGAACTGAATAGCAATTACTCTGAAAGGGCAAAGCATTACGAAAATATGAGCCTTTATCATTTGGGAAAGTGTTTTATGATTTGTTCACATGAAAATGAGATTTCTAACAGATGGTGGAAATGTCAGTCAGTCTGAGGCAGAATATAGATCTTCCAACTATTGAATAATTAATGAAAACACCCTACTCTCCCCCTCCCCCATGATAGCCACTCTAACTGCACAATTGTTCTAATAATCTGTGTTTAATAATATTGCTGCTGTGCATATCTACCAAAACTCACCTGTTATCATTAGTTTTCTATTGTGTATGATGTACTGAGTACTGTACAGTGTTTATTGCTATTGCTTTCCTCTCCAGCCCTTCCCACAAAACAAATTCTATGGCACTTAATCAAGTGAAGTTTCCACTGAACTCACTTCAGGTTAGCTTGATTTAGGAGTGCAGTGTTTGGCCTTTATGTGTGAAATCCTGGTTCCACTAAAGTTAATGGGAGTTTTGCCATTGACTTCAATAGGGCCAGGATTTCACCCTTTGTGTTTTTCCTGCTGATTTGCCTACATCCTTACCCATTTTTACACTGACTCATATGGAAGTTTACCTGGCAAGGGCTTTAAGATGTAACCCATATTTAGTTATCCGGATGAATTATTTTAGAAAGAGTTAAAATAATATTGAACTTGAAAAACAAAAGTTCTGTTAGCAGCTGATATTTTAAGGAGATTATTTTATTTTAACGTTTACATTCCCTTATATTAGTAACTGCAATGGATCAATAACTCTCCATTTCTTTTATGTAGAGGGAGGACAACACTGGACTTAAAAGAACCTGGACAAAGGAGGCTGTGGGGTAAAAAGAGGTTATATAAAATAATGATAATCAGGCAGGAGAATAGAACAAGGGGTGCACCCTAATTGGTCACAAGTGAAACACACTTATCAGGATAATGTGCTTGGCTGACAGTGGATGGAAACTTAAAACCACCAGGTCAATATCTGGCTGCAGTGATGAGAGTAAGCAGAACACTGGAACACACAGGAAAACAGAGCATAAATTGAAAGGATCATTGTGGTTCAGTACAAAGGTCTAATATGGCCCTGCCTAGGCTACACTTTTGAACATAATATTACCCAACATGGACTGGCCTGCTATCTCCATAGCACACTCAGCCTCTGAAAACCCGAGGAATGAGGGATATGTGTTTGGGCCTGAACTCCACCAGGCATTGGGCTGACACTAGAACACTGTTTCTCAAATGTGGGCACCATGGCCGCATGCGGCCACCAGGGGGTTTCCCTGCAGCCACGGCAGTTTCCTGGGCGGGGGAGGGGAAAGCAACAGCCCCTTCAAGTTCCCTGTAAGCTGAGCGGCCACGCAGCAGCCTATTTAGCACCACGCAGGCACTCAGGGAACCCGCCCGGGGACCAGCCGGGGGAGGGGCGCCTCTCCCCCGGCCCTAACCTAGCCCAGCCCCCAACTCTGCTGTGGCCGGGCGGGACCCCTCCACCGGCCCCAACTTTGCTGTGGCCGGGGTAGCGCAGCCAGAGCAGCCCAGGCGCGGCCGGAACAGCCCGGCCCGGCCCCAGCCACGGCCCTGACAGCGTGGCCCCAGGCCCGACCTGGGTGCCCCTCCCCCGGCCCGAACCTGCTGGGACAACGGGGTGCCTATCCTGCAGCTCTGGCCCCGGAGTTGCTGCAGCGGGGGGAGGTACCTCTCCCCCCAAGCCCAGGTGCTGCTGCGGGCAGAGAGAGCTTGGGGGGGGAGGGGGAGTCCTCTCTTCCCGCCGTAGCCCTGGACAACCCTCCTGCACCTCAAGCCTCTCATCCCCGGCCCCACCCCCAGCCGGAACCCTCAAACCCCTGCACCCCAACCCTCTGTCCCAGCCTCTGAGCTCCTCATCCTCGGCCCCACCCCAGAGCCCACACCCCCAGGTGGAGCCCTCACATCCCTGCACCTCAGCCCCAGCCCTGACCCCCCTGCCACACTCCAAACCCCTCGGCCCCACCCCTACCACATGAATTTTTTTATGTGCACCAATATGGAGGTGATGTGTAACACATCACCTCCATATTGGTGCACATAACAAAATTCATTTCGCACATGGGTGGGAAAAATTAGAGGGAACACTGCTTTCTTCCCTGTTGCTCAAGGTGCTGCCTCTCTGGAGACACAGGTGGGGGGACGCACAACAGTTAAGGAGCAAAGTGAGGAGGCGAGGGAGGAGGCGGGGTGAGGAGACAAGCGGGGAGGCAAGCGGCGGGGGGGGCTGGCGGGGGAGTAAGGAGGCGAGTGGCGAGCAAGCAGCAGCGTAGGAAGTGGGCGGGGAGGTCTGGCTGTGAGCGGGGGAGTGGGGGCAAGCGGCGGGTGGGGAGGAGGCGAGCAGCGAGGGAGCAGGGATGAGGAGGCAAGCAACAAGGCGAGTGGTGGTGGGGCCTGGCGGGGAATAAGGAGGCAAGTGGCTAGCCAGCAGCAGGGTGAGGAGGCAGGCAGGGGGGTCTGGCTGTGAGCAGGGGAGTGAGGAGGTGAGTGGTGAGCCATCAGCAAGCGGGGGTTCTCGCGGTGGGCAGAGGGGTGTCTGGAGCAGGGGAGTGAGGAGGTGAGCGGTGGGTGGGAGACTGAGGAGGAACGCAGGAGGCGAGCGGCGGGCACATGGGCAGTGGGTGGAGCCCCCCTTTAGGGAGGCTAGCCCCCGACTCCACCCCTTCCACCCACACCCACCCCCCGCCAGCCAGAGCCCCAAGACCCCTCTGCCCCCCCCCCTGCAACTGGAGCCACAAGCCCCACGCCCAGAGAAGCCCCGAGCACACACACCCTCGGCTGGAGGAGCCCCGGCTGGCCGAAGCCCCGAGTGTCCCCCCACACACACATACACACCTGCCCGGAGGAGCCCCAGGCTCGCTGAAGTCCGGAGCGCCGCCCCACGCCTTGGCCAGAGGAGCTCAGGACCGGACGGGGCCCCGAGCCCCACCACCTGCCCAGAGCAGCCCCGGGCCAGCTGCAGCCACAGCCCTGCCTCCCCTCTTCTCCCCTCCCCAGACTCAAGCCACCCAGATATGTTTTTCATTATTATTTGGACTTCTATTATGTCAAAGCATTTTTAAATTTACTTCAGAATTGTTGTACAACCACTTTTACAAAAAAGCAAAAGAAACAATAATAAAAAAAGACAAGAACATGCAAAGCACCTTATTTGTGTTTCTATTCTGTTAGGTCCAGTAAAGAATAGAGATAACTATGCATTATTTTTATTATTGAGTCTGCAAAAAAACTCCAAAACCTTACATAAATAAATTACAATGATTTGGATGTATATATGTGCATAGTACTTTATTAATTTAGGAAAAATAAATACTTTTAGGAAAAAGTGTCAGTGCGGCCACCAGCAAGAGTTGGTGGCCGCACTCTGAAGCCACCAAAAAAATGGTTGCAAGAACCCCTGCACTAGAACACCATGCTGGCCCTTAGCATTTTCAGTATTGCCAACCACCCCAAAATATTTTTTTAAATCGTGAGTCAGGCCCCCAAACCCCTAAAATCATCTTAAAAATCATGAGAATTTAAAAATATTATATTTGGTGTCTTGATGTCCTTTTCAGCCATGCCCAGAATCCCTTGTGAGGGGTTACCTAGTACTTAGAGGGGGGCCATGGAAAAGTTAATACAGATTTGGACTGCATTGATTTTTCCATATGTACTTACAGCAGCAGAGCCCTCGCAGATGCCTCAAGGGATTTATGTCAATTGTATCAAGACATATGAACATAAGAATGACCATACTAGGTCAGACCAATGGTCCATCCCCCGTCATCCTGCTTCTCTTAGTTAGAGGCTTAGGACAGCTAGAACATCCCTGATCATCTTGGCTAATAGCCATTGATGGACCTATCCTTCACCAACTTGTCAATTCTTTTCTGAACCACTGTACTTTTGGTCTTCACAATATCCCCTGGCAACAAGTTTGTTTTTGTTTGTTTTAAACCCGCTGCCTATTAATTGGGTGACCCCCTGGTTCTTGTGTTATCTGAAGGTGTAAATATTCCTTCCCCATTCACTTTCTCCGCACCATTCATGATTTGATAGATCTCTATCATATCCTCCCTTAGTCATCTCTTTTCTAAGCTGAGCAGTCTCCATCTTTTTAATCTCTCCTCATACAAAAGTTGTTCCATACCCCTAATTATTTTTGTTGCCCTTCTCTGTACTTTTCCAGTTCTAATATATCATTTTTGAAATGGAGCAACCAGAACTACACACAGTATTCCAGGTGTGAGTGTACCATGGTTTTACATAGTGATATGATGATATTTTCTGTCTTATTATCTATCCCTTTCCTAATAGTTCCAAACATTCTGTTAGCTTTTTTGACTGCAACTGTACATTGAGCAAATGTTTTCAGAGAACTCCACGATGACTCCAAGATCTCTTTCTTGAGTGCTAACAGCTAATTTAGAACACATCATTCTTTATGTATAGTTGGAATTATGTTTTCCAATGTGCATTACTTTGCATTTATCAACACTGAGTTTCATCTGCCATTTTGTTAACCAATCACCTAGTTTTGTGAAATCCCTCTGTAATCTGTTTTGGATTTAACTATCTTGAGTAATTTTGTATCGTCTGCAAATTTTGCTACCTCATTACTTACCCCTTTTTCAAGATCATTTATGAATAAATTGAACAACACTGGTCCCAGTATAGATCCCTGGGGGACGCCGCTATTTACGTCTCTCCATTCTGAAAACTGACTATTTATTCCTACCCTTTGTTTCCTGTCTTTTAACCAGTTACTGATCCATGAAACGCCCTTCCCTTATCCCATGACTGCTTACTTTGCTTAAGAGCTTTTGGTGAGGGACCTTGTCAAAGGCTTTCTGAAAGTCCAAGTACAGAATATACAATGGATCACCCTTGTCCACACATTTGTTGACCCACACCCAAAGAATTCTAATAGATTGGTGAGGCATGATTTCCCTTTACAAAAGCCGCGTTGGCTCTTCCCCAACAAATCATGTTCATTTATGTGTCTGGTAATTCTGTTCTTTTCGATAGTTTCGACCAATTTGCCTGGTATTTAAGTTAGGCTTACTGGCCAATAATTGCCAGGATGACCTCTGGAACCTTTTTAAAAAACTTGATGTCACAGTAGCTATCCTCCAGTCACCTGGTATTGAAGTTGATTTAAGTGATAGGTTACATACTACACTTAGTAGTTTTGCAATTTCTTATTTGAGTTCCTTCAGAACTCTTGGGTGAATACCATCTGGTCCTGGTGACTTATTACTGTTTAATTTATCAACTTGTTCCAAACCCTCCTCTAGTGACACCTCAATCCGTGACAGTTCCTCAGATTTGTCATTGAAAAATACCTCATGTATGGGAATCTCCCTCACATTCTCTGTAGTGAAGACCGATGCAAAGAATTAATTTAGCTTCTCCGCAATGGCCTTGTCTTCCTTGAGTGCTCCTTTAGCACTTTGATCATCCAGTGGCCCCACTCATTGTTTGGCAGGCTTCCTGCTTCTGATATACTTCAAACATTTTTTGCTGCTAGTTTGTGTGTCTTTTGCTAGTTGCTCTTCAAATTCTTTTTTAGCCTGCCAAATATACTGTTTCACTTGACTTGCTAGAGTTTATGTTCCTTTGTATTTTCCTCAGTAGGATATGACTTCCAGTTTTTAAAGGATGCCTTTTTGCCTCTAACTGCTCCTTTTACTCTGTTGTTTAGCCATGGTGGTACTTTTTTGATTCTCTTACTATGTTTTTTTAATTTGGGTTATACATTTAATTTGAGCCACTATTATGGTGGTTTTAAAAAGTTTCCATCCAGCTCGCAGGCATTTCACTCTTGTGACTGTACCTTTTAATTTCCATTTAACTGGTTTCCTCATTTTTTTTGCGTACTCCCCTTTGTGAAGTTAAATGCTACTGTGGTGGCCTTCTTTGGTATCTCCCCTCCCACAACGATATTAAATTTAATTACTATAGTTGCTATTATCAGGCAATTCAACCATATTCACCTCTTGGACCAGATCCCGTGCTCTATTTAGCACTAAATCAGGAATTACCTCTCCCCTGTGGATTCCAGAACTAGCTGCTCCAAGAAGAAGTCATTAATGGTATCTAGGAACTTTATCTCAGCATCTGTCCTGAGTCAGTATATCTGACTATCACACATTCTTTGCATTTGGGAAGTTATTCTGCCTTAACCCTGCTGAGGTCACTTAAGGTTTTCCATTAGAGCACAAGTTTGATGAAGGTGGGGTAAATGTTGCTTTTGGATATCTGTGGGAGATAGCAGTAAAACTCTTATGGAGTCTATTATTGACAGTGTTGCCAGCAATATGAAGGTGGAGAGGATTATCAAGTCTTTCCACTTAACTTCTTTCCACTTTGCTGCTTGACGTAAAGCAAGTGCAGCATCAGGTTCTGGAATTGATGATAAGAGGCAGCACCATGTGGCCAACCAGCTCTCTGGATCACCAGCAAGATCTGTGCAGACCACAATCCTAGAATGAGCTAGAGCAGCAAAGATGTTTGCTGCTCAGACAAAGCCTCCATGTTTCCTTGGACATTTACTTTAGATGTCCTCACTTGAGAAGTTATTCCACCTTAGAGGAATGATCATCAAGCTTCATAAATATGTAATAATAATTTTCAGTTCTGCTCAAACATGGCCATCCCAAAAAAATAAAACATAAGAACGGCTATACTGGGTCAGACCAAAGGTCCATCTAGCCCAGTATCCTGTCTTCCGACAGTGGCCAATGCCAGGTGCCCCAGGGGGAATGAACAGAACAGGTAACCATCAAGTGATCCATCCCCTCTCGCCCATTCCCAGCTTCTGGCAAAAAAAAAAATGTGATACAGGCTATATTTTTCCTGGCTTTGGAAGCCTTGGAGACCATTATTTCAACCACACCACATTAACAGTCTTCCCTGTTAACTGCTGGGTGCCTGATGCTGCAAAGAGCTGACTGTGAGGGTCTGTGGAACATAGGTGCCAGTGACCCTGGGCAGTCTGGATTGGTGGTCAGTGCAATATTCAGGAACCAGAGGCCCATGGGCATGTCCAGAGTCAGGAGCCAGGTGTCACCGCTGAAAGTCAGACCTGGGGTCAGACAGGAAATAGGAGTCAAAGCTAATGGTCAGCGCTGAGTCAGAGGCCAAAGAGCCATAACCTAGGGTCCGAGCCTGTCAGGGTTCCCTCCCCACTCTGAATGCTGGCAGGGGCGGCAAGTTATATACACTCGTGGTGCCCGGGCTTCAGCAATATTCAGGGCCCAGGGGCCTAGCTCCACCAATGTTTGGGGCTGGGTCTCTGCCCCGGCCCCACCTGCCGCTCCCACACGCCTCCCCCGAGTGTCCCCCAGCCCGCACTTGCTGCCCCCGCTCATCTCCCCCAGGCCCGGGAGCCTGCAGCTCACTCTGACTCTGCTCTGCTGGCTCCCGCCATCAACAGCTGCCGCAGGGTCCTAGTGCCCCCCCATCCACTCATGGCAGGGCAGGCTGCCTTTACCCTGCCATTCTGCCCTAGCCCTGAGCCTCTCCAACGCCCCAAACCCCTCAACCCCAGCCCTAGACAGAGCCCTCATCCCCCCGCACCCTAATCCTCTGCCCCAGCCCTGAGCCCCCTCCTGCATCATGAACCCCTCATCCACAGCCCTCACCCCACACCCCAATCCTCTGCCCTAGCCCTGAGCCCCCTCCCACACCCCAAACCCCTCATCCTCAGCCCCACAGCCCTCACCCCTGCACCCCCTCCTATCCCCAAATTCCCTCCCAGAGCATGCACCCTTTCCCACACACCCCCTCCTGCCCCCAAACTCCCTCCCAGAGCCTGCACCCCCTCCCTCTGCACCCCCTTCCACCCCCAAACTCCGTCCCAAAGCCTGCATCCCTCACCCCCTCCTACGCCCCCACCCCCAGCCCAGAGCCCCCACCCAAACTCCATCCCAGAGCCTGCACCCCTCACCCTCTCCTGCACACCCACCCCCTGCCCCAGCCCAGAGTCTGCACCCAAATTCCCTCCCAGAGCCTGCACCCCTCACCCCCTCCTGCACACCCACCCCCTGCCCCAGCCCGGAGCCTGCACCCAGCACCCAAACTCCATCCCAGAGCCTGCACCCCTCCTGCACCCTAATCCCCAGACCAGGGCCTGCACCCCAGACCTCCTCCCCCACCCAAACTCCCTCTCAGAGCCTTAGGCAGGTGGGGGCGGAGTTTTCGGGGGGGCGGATTCTGGGCACCGTCAAAATTTCTACAAACCTGCCACCCATGGGGTACAGATGTGGGGACCCACATAAAAGACCTCCTAAACTTATATTCCACCAGCTTAGGTTAAAAACTTCCCCAAGGCACAAATTCCTTTCCTTGTCCTTGGACTGTATTACTGCCACCACCAAGTGATTTAAACAAACATTCAGGGAGGGGCCACTTGGAGCCCTATCTCCCCCAAAATATTCCCCCAAGCCCCTTCACCCCCTTTCCTGGGGTGGAAGGGGCTTGAGAATAATATACCAACCGATTGTTTTTTACTGGTGACCCCTTTCACATAGCAAGTCTCTGAGTGCGACCCCCCCGTTATAAATTAAAAACACTTTTTTATATATTTAACACCATTATAAATGCTGGAGGCAAAGCGGGGTTTGGGATGGAGGTTGATAGCTCGTGATCCCCCATGTAATAACCTCACGACCCCCTGAGGGGTCCCGATCCCCAGTTTGAGAACCCCTGCGATAGGTTAACAAAGAGAGCACAGACCAAATCCCTGGTTTTTAGGACACTGAAAAATCAATCAGGTTCTTAAAAGAAGAATTTTATTTAAAAAAAGTTAAAGAATCACACCTGCAAAATCAGGATGAAAGATAACTTTACAGGATAAATAAAAAGATTTAAAACAGAGAGGATTCCCCTCTAGGCTCAACTTCAAAGTTACAAAAACAGGAATAAACTTCCCTCTTAGCATAGGGAAAATTCACAAGCTAAAACAAAAGATAATCTAATGCATTTCCTTGCTATTACTTACAATTTCTGTAATTTTAGATGTATCATTTCAGGATCTTTTTAGGAGATGTTTTTTCTTGCCCTGGTCCCTCTCTCTGTCTGAGAGGGCACACACAAAGAGAGCACAAACAAAACCTTCCCCCCGCCCCCAGGTTTGAAAGTGTCTTCTTTCCCCATTGGTCCTTCTGGTCAGGTGCCAACTAGGTTAATTGAACTGATTAACCCCTTACAGGTAAGTGATTCTATATCTCTGGCCAAGAGGGATTTTATATTACTGCATACATAAAGGTTGTTACCCTTCCCTTTATATTTATGACAAAGCTAGAGTTGTCAGAAACTAGAGTGACAGGGTTCAGGGACCAGAAGAAGACTGAGGGCAGGAGCCAGGAACAGGGCAGGGTCAAAGTCAGGAACTGTGGACAAGGCTGGGTGCCAGGCAGCAGCTGGCACAGTCTTAGCACCAACAAGCCAGAATCCACCTTGCTGGATAAACCACTTCCTGTGTCTCTTTCTGGCTTAAATAGCACACCTGGCCCAATCAGAGACTCTGCAGATCTTCCAGTCATGTCTCTTGGGGCAGTAGCTTTATTGGAGTGTAAAGCTTTAGGTCTCCCAATTCTCCAGTCACTAGTAGAGCCATTGAATGGTGTTGTGGATGCAGCAGCAGCCTGAAAGCCAGCATTCCTGGGTTCAGGACCTACTGATCTTCTGCTAGGAGGTGTTGAGTGCCCATTAACTTCCTGGGCAGTTGAGTGTGCTCAGCACTTGTTGAATGCCTTGAAAGATCAACCCGTGTATGATTTAGCTAGACACAGTGGGCCAACTTCATCCCTGGTGTAACTCCATGTATATGTTCAAAGAACTGTCTTGGATGGCAGCAGCACACTCTCAATGCCTGCCGGGGTATGCCACTGACAGAGTATCGCCTATTCCTCGGGCATGTTAGTGCTTCACATCACCCCCATTCATGCCTGTGCCAATAAGACACAATGGAGCCCCTCACATTGCAGAAATTGTGGTTTTCTGTACTATAAAAAATAGTCACAGCATGTTTTAATGCTGTGGATCACATAAATGAGTTAGCAGAAGAAAATGCAGACTCCAGGTTAATTCACACATGTCTTTACTTGTCAGTGACTTGATCATGTTCTTCCATGTTTGCCAGATTCTTTCATCTTTCCTGTGGTGCAAGAAATTTCTTGGCACTCTACAGATGAACAATATGTTTTGTCCAGAACCATCCCAAAGCTGCCCCAGTTGGTATTCACAGGTAATTGTGAGCAGCACAGGCACAAAACACTTATCACTGAATCTCTCTATATCTGACTAGCTGAGTATTTGTTACAGTGTGAGTGCATTCAGTTATGAGAGAAGTGAAAGCATTTGATACAAACTGCTTGAGGGGGATTATTACTTTTACTTTAAAATGTGCTTACTTCTTTTTTTAATTAAACATCCATTTATTTAACGTTATTTAAAGATAGCATTTTCTATGTGTGAGGATACTGTGACAGGATGTATGTACCTCATCCTCAGCAAAGGCAGGAAAGGGTTATCTCTGGAGGGAAGGAAGATACAATACCTACCTCACCCTGCAGGAAGTTGCTATTCCTGGAAGGAAGACTGGCAGCTGGTCTTCTTCAGGAAAGCAGGTCTGTAAATGGAGGAAGGCAGGGTACTTGGTTCCAGGAAGAAACAAACCAATCCGGATAGTTTATGACTAAGATGTGTAGAGAGTAAGCGACTTTGGGCTACATTTATCCCTAGTGAATATGTCATTGTTAATGGAATTATTCCAGAGATGAATTTGGCCCTCTGTTTACTTTGGGTGTGAACTTACAATTATGTCAATCCTTGTTATGTGGACCTTCAACTCCTCTCAACTCCAGTGACTGCTGAGGCTTTTTCAGAAAATGGTTCCTCCTTAAAACAAATAAATAACTGCTTGAGTATTTTGCATTAAATTATTTATAACAAAGTGCTAATGCCTTTAGGTGCTAAGAACTACTTTTAGAGTCTGCAGCTGGGTCTTTTATGTTTTGCTTTGTTTTTCCAAGAAGATGCAAACCAACCACTGTAGACTTGATTTCGTAACCTAAATAACATTTTCCCCTCTTAGGTGCTGATTGCTGCTGTTCTTTCCAGTCTCACTTTTTTACTCAATTGTACACACTCTGTGGAACTGGAGGACAGATGGGCCAAAATAAGATATGGGACTGTTTTTAAAATGTGTGCATTTTAAAACCTTTTTCTTTTCTACTCTCCTCTGTTGACCACTTCCAGGTAAAGAGGAAGTGGCCACCCACACCTTCTTCAGGGAAATAAACATTTCATTCTAATGAAACCCAATAATAGAACAAGTAAGAAAGTGGAATCTGAACACAGACAAGTGAAAAATTAAGACTGCAATTTTTGAGACATCTAGGGATTTGGATGCCTCGTTCCTAGTTGTTTCAATGGGAATTGGTTGCCAAACCTCTTAGGTGACTGCAAATCTCAGCCTAAATGTTCAAGAAGCCTCTATGATGCAGACTAAATAAGCAACAGTTATAAAGTATGTGCTGTTTAAGGGCCTAACCCTTAAGTAAATTAGAGTTTTGCATCAGACTTCACTGGGAGCAAGATTGGGTCCTAAAGCTGTAAAGTCAATGAATGAAAGTGACTAGCTACCTATTTAATAATGAAGTGGTGAAGACAGACCTAAGACCCCTCAAAATAAATATAAAAAGATTACATCTGGAATATGTATGAAAGGTGGGGATGGGACAGCTCTGAAGAGACTTCTACAGTTCAACATATATGAGTAAGTTGAATTCAGATAAAGGGCCAATAGAATTATCAAAACATAATAATCCTATAAAGTATGGGAGTGAAGTCAGCAGTAAGGACTTATTCTGCTATTTAAACCCCATGCAGTATGTACTGGTACAAGATACTGAAGGTCAGCAAGGAGCATATGGCATGGGATCTAGGGTAGACAGATGCACCATTTAAAAGACTATGATTTGCTTGTATAAGTAGGACTGACTAGGCCATCAAATAGACTATTTTATAGATGCAGGAAGACTTTGAGAGTCCTTGAGAAGGTCTCGTTGACTCTCCACTTTACAAATCTAACAATATATCTTTCTCCCTACTTCATATTTCCTCAGTATCTCCATCTGCTGTTATTTATTAATTAACAATGTAATTATATTGCTTAAATTTCCTAAGCCATTTGAAATAGAGGCCCAAAGTTTTACTCATGTGAGTAGCCCCAATTAAGTCAGGTTTGGGTTGGCAGGATCAGGCCCATATTTTGTGTGGAAAATGCTTCACAAAATGAAGTTGTGTTTTATCTATAGGAAGTGCTGAAGAAACATGAATATGCAAAAGACTAAGGGTTGAATTATGCTTTGTGCTGTATAGATGTGTGAGGTGAAGGAGAGATCACAGGAAGCTAATTTCTGCTACAACACAACCATCCCCAGTGCAGCAAAGATGGATTCATACTAGAGCACAAGAGAGGATTAGAAAAAATCTGCCTATGGCTTTTGTTGGCACAGTCCAGTCCCAAAAGGATACAGCCTGCTGGCTATTGAACAGCAGGAATGGACTAAGTAAAGAACTATAGATCCAGGCCAGGAGGGGAGTCCGTAGATCCACAAAGTTTGGATCATTATGAGAAGCCCGTTACCAGAGAGAACTGGGGTCTGCTGCAAGGATGGGTAAACAAGGAAGACCAGTGGAAGGATAAGAGACTAGAAGCAGTAGGGCACAATCAAGCTGTCAGCTGGCTGATAGCATGATACTGTTTTCAGCATATGGTAGGCTGGGGGCACATGCTGCACCTTTTAATGTCCAATCATCTGTACTGAGCCATTGTACTCTGTACCAACAAGATGGTTTTTGGATCATATGTACAGAGGTTCTGCTTTTCCTCTTCCCATCCCATCTCTCCCCATGTCCAACCCCCTGTGCATGGATTATATGGATTTTTTTCCCCATCCTACTGTATGCCAAGTTGACTACATCTTTGACACATGGGCCATTCAGGCTCTGAGTGACGGCTACCCCAGGGCTCCTTCCATCTGTTGTCAACACAGTGTGTTGCATTATGCTACTGATACTGTGCATACCTGACAATTAGAGTCACTTTGGGGTGAAACACTCCACTATTTCTGTTTTGTCCCAAAGAGGTCTTCAGTTCTATTAGCCTAGCAACAATAGAAACAATGAAAGTAAATGATTATTAAGCTTGGTAGAATTCTTTTATATATATAATTTATTTTAAGTGGGTTTTTTTAGATTTTTATCCATTTAAATTTTCAGAGTTTCAGAAAATTATGGGGGAAGGTGTCAGACAATAAATTTCTAATTAATGTAAACATTCAGATTCAAAAAGTTAAAGCTTTATGAATGCCATATAATTATCTTCAGTTCCAGCTTGGTTAATGCCTGAGCTGGCTATTTTAGCAGAGTTGTAAATACGTACTTTATCATAGAATCATAGAATCATAGAATATCAGGGTTGGAAGGGGCCTCAGGAGGTCATCTAGTCCAACCCCCTGCTCAAAGCAGGACCAATCCCCTTTGTCAAGCTTGACCTTAAAAACCTCTAAGAAAGGAGATTCCACCACCTCCCTAGGTAACCCATTCCAGTGCTTCACCACCCTCCTAATGAAAACGTTTTTCCTAATTTCCAACCTAAACCTCCCCCACTGCAACTTAAGACCATTGCTCCTTGTTCTGTCAACTGCTACCACTGAGAACAGTCTAGATCCATCCTCTTTGGAACCTCCTTTCAGGTAGTTGAAAGCAGCTATCAAATCCCCCCATATTCTTCTCTTCTGCAGACTAAATAATCCCAGTTCCCTCAGCCTCTTCTCTTAAGTCATGTGCTCCAGCCCCCTAATAATTTTTGTTGCTCTCCGCTGGACTCTTTCCAATTTTTCCACATCCTTCTTGTAGTGTGGGGCCCAAAACTGGACACAGTACACCAGATGAAGCCTCACCAATGACGAATAGAGGGGAATGATCACGTCCCTCGATCTGCTGGCAATGCTCCTACTTATACAGCCCAAAATTCCATTAGCCTTCTTGGCAACAAGGGCACACTGTTGACTCATAGCCAGCTTCTCGTCCACTGTAACCCCTAGGTCCTTTTCTTCAGAACTGCTGCCTAGCCACTCGGTCCCTAGTCTGTAGCAGTGCATGGGATTCTTCCGTCCTAAGTGCAGGACTCTGCACTGTCCTTGTTGAACCTCATCAGATTTCTTTTGGCCCAATCCTCTAATTTGTCTAGGTCCCTCTGTATCCTATCTCTACCCTCCAGTGTATCTACCACTCCTCCCAGTTTAGTGTCATCTGCAAACTTGCTGAGGGTGCAATCCACGCCATCCTCCAGATCATTAATGAAGATGTTGAACAAAACCCGCCACAGGACTGACCTGTGGGGCACTCTGCTTGATACCAACTGCCAACTAGACATGGAGCCATTGATCACTACCTGTTGAGCCTGACAATCTAGCCAGTTTTCTATCCACCTTATAGTCCATTCATCCAGCCCATACTTCTTTAACTTGCCGGCAAGAATATTGGAGACCGTATCAAAAGCTTTGCTAAAGTCAAGGAATAACACGTCCACTGCTTTCCCCTCATCCACAGAGCCAGTTATATCATCATAGAAGGCAATTAGGTTAGTCAGGCATGACTTGCCCTTGGTGAATCCATGTTGACTGTTCCTGGTCACTTTCCTCTCCTCTAAGTGCTTCAAAATTGATTCCTTGAGGACCTGCTCTATGATTTTTCCAGGGACTGAGGTGAGACTGACTGGCCTTTAGCCTTTTTCCAGTCATCCAATCGCCATGAGTTTTCAAAGATAATGGCCAATGGCTCTGCAATCAGATCCGGCCCCATGGACTTGTGCTCGTCCATCTTTTCTACATAGTCCTGAACCACTTCTTTCTCCACAGAGGGCTGGTCACCTCCTCCCCATACTGTGCTGCTCAGTGTATGTATGTATCATTCATTACATACCATACAATTTATACACATTAAGGTGGGACTCTAAAGTTTTTTTTTTTTCACTTTGCCTACCCGTACATTTTGATTATTATCAATGGAAATATTTTTTTCATCGGCTTGTATGTGTATGATGAATAGGGTGACCAGACAGCAAGCGTGAAAAATTGGGACAGGGGTGGGGGGGTAATAGGAGCCTATTTAAGAAAAAGACCCAAAAATCGGGACTGTCCCTATAAAATAAGGACATCTGGTCACCCTAATGGTGAAATTGACATTTACGGATAAAAATCAAATCCTTCCAAGCCTAATGATTATATATTCAGCTGATACCAGCTTCTGTACAGCAGCTTGGTTACAGTGTATGTGAACATTTCAATTGCAGTGCCAAGGATTTTTCTGAGACATATTAAAAACAGTTAAAGGTTACTCATCTTTCACCAACCACTGTAAGTATTTTTTTAGTGTGCCATATGAACAAACTAGTGGAGATTTTGTCCATCCTGAATCTTACAACTTATTATAATTACTTCAAAATGGAGATAGTGTGATCGCTTGAAAGACTTCAATTCCTGTCCCTTACAAATATATAAAATAGACTCAAACTTGATCCCCAGTATTTGGCACCTTGGGTTGTGCAAAGTGGGTCTCAAACACTACCAGATCCAAATGATAGCATTTTATACCCCCCTTTTACAGGCACAGATAGCTACACAAAGTGCAAATGAGAAGAGAATCAGGCTCCTTGAGAACAGCACAGTCAAAACATTGAGGAGATAGTGTATACCTGCCTTGAATCTGCCTAACATAGCTTGAATGGCTTGGTATTTGACTGATGAACATAGAGGAAGTGCAGCCTCTGGGACGTCAGTGTTTAGTTTATATAAATTACCATCGGAAAATGCTTAAGTGCAGGAGGAAGAAAGATGACTACAAAGGAAATAGACGTACATTTGTATATTTTCCACACAGAAATAACCAAAGAGCTTTATAGCTTGCAACGAACTGGAGAGAGGAGCATGATGTGACTTCAGAAGCTACAGTGACCCCTTCACCAGCTCAAGTTTGTTAAAGACACCGTATATTGTGATACAGGGGGCATAAAAAACATGCTGTTTTCAAAAGGCTTTTGATACTCCAATCTAGGACACTAACTGATTTAGAGGTGATGAGTCATTTTTACAGACAGACATTATCCATTAAAATATCTTGGAGTCATGAGCAAATAGTAAAGTAGCACTATGTTGATTATATGTTTTCTAGCAGACTTTTTAATTATTCAGAGCAGACTTTTAATTAGAAATTATACACATTGACATAGTCTATCAAACATTACTAATACTATTACTATTGCAACTAGTATTATTAATAACTTTAAGGAGATTAGTCTATCCTTGCACTGAATGCTGAGTTGTTTGGTATTTGCCAAACACTGAAGGTTTAATACCTTTAGGGTTTGGGGGTTTTTTTCCAGCTGACAATCTCAGACCCCAGAGTTATCAACTTTCTCTCTCCCCCACTGAAACTCCTGCTGGCTTAAAAATAATTGCCATGAAGCTCTTGATTCCCCTAAAGACTGGGGACTCTACTATTATTTACACAATGCCTGAAGAGTACATGATGCTACACAGAACAAGTACAAGACAGGTGTTTGCTTCAAGAAGCTGACAAACACCGCAAACACTTACATATGCACTTAGCTTTAAACATGACTAAACTCCCATTGGAACCAAGTGACTTCAGTGGAACTACTCACATGCTTAAGCCTTACAATTAAGTTTTCAGTTCCTTTCCCCATCTGACCAGCTGCTGCATACACTGGCTTGTCACATAGACTCACATAATTTCTGTGACTGGACCTCCCTTATAAAGAGTTCCTTTTATTTCCCAGAAGAATAATAGACTTAATATTCAAAATATCAATGAGAAATTGGTGCACTTTCTCCATGTAAAACCCCAACCAACTCAGCACAGACAGTATGGAGGGAAGCAAGAGTTTAAATGAATTATTTTAAATTAACATATTAATGTTCAGAATTTAATATAGCAAGTTTTATGCTATTTATATGTTGTTAGATTTCTGAAGCCTAAATTGCATTGTGGATGCTAGTACAGAAACTCTTTCCAGCGTGGTAACAGATGTGTCATCTCTTTGCAGTACAAATGTCAATTGGGCACTTTTTACACACAGAAAAATTTGCCACCTGGATGTAATGTTAGTGCGACCTCTGCCCTTGCATGGAGAGTGGTAACAAAACAGAAAACTGGTCAACTGTAACTTATCAGTAGTACAACCACTTGTGGAAATACAATTTTTTGCTCTAAGCATTTGCTTGGTTATGTAAAATTTAACATGTACTGCATTCAGCTCTCAACATAGTTAATAGAGCCTTAAGTACAGCAATGCAACATTTGCATGAGGCTCACTTTAGTTTACTGTACTTCTAATCCTGTTTTACCTCTTCTAAAATTCTATCAATTGGTGATACAGTCATACAAACATATGCTCTAAATTCATCCCAATATTTAGAAAACAAAGAATATATACAGTAAATCCCAGTTTTACTTAAATCACTTTAACCACAAGTCCTCGTTATTCAAAATAAGTTATTGTTTTTAGGGCTGTCAATTAATCACCGTTAATACATGCAATTAACACAAAACAAATTAACTAGATTTTTTTAATGGTTGTGATTAATCACAGATTTAATCACTCTGTTAAACAATAATAGAATATCAATTTAAATTTATTATAAATATTTTTGGATTTTTTTCACATTTTCAAATATATTGATTTCAGTTACAATACAGAATACAAAGTATACAGTGCTCACTTTATATTATTTTTATTACAAATATTTGCACTGTAAAAAGATAAAAGAAATCGGATTTTTCAATTCATCTCATACAAGTCCACTCAGTCCTTCTTCTTGTTCAGCCAGTTGCTAAGACAAACAAGTTTTTACATTTACAGGAGATAATGCTGCCCACTTCTTATTTACAATGTCACCTGAAAGTGAGAACAGGCATTCGCATGGCACTGTTGTAGCCAGTGATGCAAGACACTTACGTGCCAGGTATGCTAAACATTCATGTGCCCATTCACTCTTTGACTTATAGGCTCTAAAGTTTTACATTGTTTTGTTTTTGAGTACAGTTATATAAAAAAAATAATTATAATAATTTGACATTGTAAGTTGCACTTTCACGGTAAAGAGATTGCACTACAGTACTTGTATGAGGTGAATTGAAAAATACTATTTGTTTTTTTTTAACAGTGCAAATATTTGTAATAAAAAATAATATAAAGTAGGCACTGTACACTTTGTATTCTGTGTTGTAATTGAAATCAATATACTTGAAAATGTAGCTGTAGCGGAGCAGAAGGGCTCCGGCTCAGAAGCGGTTAAAAGCCAGTCCTTGGGGAGGGCTGGGGCTGAGAGCCAATCAGAGAAGTCTGGGAGGCAGTCAATCAGGGCCAGGCTGGGCCCTATAAAAGGGCTGCAGGGCCAGAAGGCTGCCAGTTGCTCAGAGGGAAGGACTGGCTGCCTGCAAGCAGAAGGGGGTACCTTGGACAGAACAGTGCTGGGAAGAGCAGGAGGAACTCCAGCCTGGTGACCTCCCCGGCTGAGGCTTTGCTTCCAAGGCCTGAGGAGGTACTGGAGCTGTGGGGAAGCAGCCAGGGAAGGAAGAGGCAGCAGGTCTGACCCCCTTGCCAATGATGAATGGCCATTTCAGACTGCAGTTTGCCCCTGAGGGAAGGAGCTAGATGAAGACTGGCAGTGGGTCACTGAGGTGAGGTGGGCTTAGGGGATTGGGGTTCCCCAGGAAGGGGAGGACCCCTGAGTCTGGGGGCATTGCTGCGGGGCAGTACCCCAGAGAAGGGGCACTGCGGGCCAGGAGGGACGCGGGGCCTGAAGTACAGTGGTGGAGATTGAAAGGAAGCAGGTATTGGTAGGGAGACACTAGCCAGCAGGAGGTGCTCTGGAGCTGGAAGAGCTAATCCTCGAGGTAACCAGCAAGAGGCGGTGCGGCGGTGAGTGCCTGCCGTGCTACAGTAGAAAAGCATCCAAAATATTTATAATAAATTTAAATTGGTATTCTATTGTTGTTTAACAGTTCAATTAAAACTGCAATTCATTGTGACTATTTTTTTAACCTTAGAATTAATTGCAATTTTTAAAAATCTTTTGACAGCCCTAATTGTTTTCTAATCTTTAGATACCAAACAAAATATAATGCCTGAAAAACAATTAGAAAAGAAATGGGCAATTAACGTATACCAACAATTTCTATCGAAAAAGTAAGTTTTACACATGAGATCAACATTCATTTAAGCTGTTTGCGGTAGGGACCATCTTCTACTATATGTGGGACTGTACATATAGATCTTATAAAATACACAGATCAGCAAGTGAGAATCAATACATGCTGGTGAAGTATAAATACTTTTTTTAATTGACATTGCTCTGTGCTGCTGGGAATGATTAACAATGATACATTTTACAGCTCTAGGAGCATTTTCACTTCAAATGACATTATTTTTTCATTGCTTTTTCCTAATGTATTTTTTAACCCTGTTCCATCTAAAGCAATTCCATGTATCTAGTTCTATTTGGGTAAATGGCACCATGTACCTAACACACTTCAAGGCATTATCTTGTATTAAAACACTTTTTACAAAACATTTGTGCACTTGTTTACCTCTAATCATGTGAGGTGTGAGCCACATTGAATACATACAGGATAGCAGAGCCACAGCTGTCAGCTATTTGGCAGGAACATGAAATGATTACATATCTGGGATCCTGTAATCAAGCACTCTGTGCACAAAAGCAGTTAAAAGCCTTACTTTTAATTCTTGAATTGAACACAGATGTGAAATAGATTCATATACCAGAGTACTGAAGGAGGGTTTTTCAATGCCAGGTTGTTGAAATATATTAGAAAATAGTGAACATGGCTGTTGGCATTCATCTGGTTTTACCATTGTAAACTTGACATCACTATTACAACAGTTTGCACAAATATATTAATTTTTATCTAAGAATATCAACGTGCTATACGATGAAGGGTAGGTATTGCTATCCCCATTTTATAAATGGGGAAATTGAAGTGCAGAGAGGTACAAATGGTAAATGCAATATCACATAAGGAGTGAAGGGCAGTTGGAAACAGAACCCAGGTATCCTGCCTCCTAAAGTTTGTTTACACAGGGACATCCAGGAAAATTAATTTGGATTAACTAAAGATGTGGATTGGTTGAACTGCATTAAATCCTTATGTGAACACTTTCCTTCAGAATTTAAGTAGCCTTAATTTGGTTTAGTTTCCTTCACTTGCAAAGTGAATGAAGCTAAACTGAATTAAGGCCACTTTAATTCTGAATAAGAGTGTTCACACAGGGATCTAATGCTGTTTAACTAATCTACTTTAGTAGTTAATTTGGATTAACTTTCCAGAGATTTGTCTACACTTGAAAATTAGTTTGATCCAGCTACACTGCTCAGGGGTGTGAAAAACCCACCCCTGAGCAACATACTTAAGCGGACCTAAATCATTGAATAAACATCACTAGGTTGACAGAAGAATTCTTCCATCAACCTAGCTACCACCTCTCAGGGAGATGGATTACCTATGCTGACAGGAGAACCCCTCCCATTGGCACAGCAGTGTCAACACTGAAGCAGTGTAATTGCAGAGATGCAGCTGTGCTGCTGTAGCGTTTCAAGTGTAGAGAAGCTCTGGTTGTCCCTATGTAGACATGGCCTCAATCTTCTTCTGTTGCCACTGGATAACACTGGTTGCCAAACTCAGAGTTTACACAAGATTCTGTTCACATTCTATAGATACGAGCACATTCCTGAAAACTAAAGTCAAATCAAAAGGAAATTGGGACATGGGAGGAAATCATAACCCAGACAGCTCATCAGCTGCTTCATCATGGCAAAGGCCCAGAAATATTTCAGAGCTGGCACTTAGCCAGAAGAAAACTGCAAAGCCAGCCAATGAAGCATTCACAAACTTAATCTAGTTACTAGATCTTTACCTAGTGTTTTCCACTGCAGGAAAATATGATTCCAAAGCTCAGCCCTGATAGCTGCCAGCCATACTCCATGCTCAGCTTCTGCTTTCCCTACCAAGTAGGTAAAGAGACATGAAAGGAGCACAAGGAATATTGACAAAAGTCAGTTACATACCCTGTTGCTCTGTTCATATTAATCACTACACTACATTACATGTGGGAGGGGGAGAGTGGAGCTTTATTTATTTTTTCTTATATTTTGGTCCTACGCCAACAAAAATAGTGCAAGGATCATACATGGATGATACATGGATGTGTCACTCAAGTTTAATGCATTAACATGTAAGGAGTATACCTAGTAAAGGACACTCTCAGAGCCGGTGCAAGGATATTTTGCGCCCTAGGTGAAACTTCCACCTTGCCCCCCCGTAACATCGGTTCATTGAGGGGCAAATCCCAACAAGCCTTTATAGACCCCAGGGGCCAGCCTGCCCAAGGGCCAGCCATGCCCAGGGGCTGCTCCCCAGACCAGGTTCCCCCCTTCCCGCCCCCTGAACTCCCCTGGAGGGTGCACAGCCCCCCTGTGAGCCCTCCCCACCCCACCCCAGCAGCCCCCGCCCCGAGTCCACTCAGTGGCTTTGCCGGGCTTGGGCCGCTGCAGCAGTTCGGCAGGGAGGAGCTGCCTTCTGGGGGCTCCTGGGGGCTCCTGCAGCAGATGCATGTGGGCAGAGGCCCCCATGCGTCCCCCTGGCTCCCCCCTCACCGCACTCGGGCTCTGCCGCTCCCGGGAGTGTGAGCCGCCGCCGCTGCCCCTCCCGGACCAGGCTCAGGCCCTGCGCCCTGGCGGCGGCTCACATGCCCAGGAGCCGTAGAGCCCGAGCGTGGTGAGGGGGGATCTGGGGGACGCACGGGGGCCTCTGCCCGCATGCATCTGCTGCAGCCTGCAGGAGCCCCCGGGGCGGGCGCCAGGCCGCAGCCTGGGCAGGAGGGGCGGGGGGCATGGCTGCTCCCCGCTAGCGGTGTCACCGCCTTTGCAGGGCTCCTGCCCCCCTGCGCCGCGCCGGCTCCTCCATGGCTGGGGCTCACCGTCCCCGCAAGCCGACGCTCTGGCTCTCTGGTGCCTCCGGAAGGCGGCTTCTCCCTGCCGAGCCAGGGCACCGCTTTTTGGCGCCCCCAGGGCCATCCTTAGGATTTATGGGGCCCTATGCAGTATTATTAAACTGGTGCCCCTATGCCCGATGGCAGCCTGAGCTTGCAGCCGGGCGGGGGCAGGGGCGGGGGCGGAGGGACAAGGCAGAAAGAATAACAAGATGCCCAGCCCGCCTCACGGTGGCGGAGAGTCACAGTTCCCCGCAGAGACCCCTGTACCCTCTCCCTCACGCAGAATGGACATGCAGAAGGTACCTAATTAAAAGCACTAAAATTGGGAATAAAAAAATGTCAGTCACAGGTTTTTTGATATGCCCTGAAGTTTGTTAGACATTTATTTGCAAAAACTTTGTAGTAAGGGTGAGTCAGCTATCTTGCTGAATACGACATTAAATATTATGGAATACATGATGCAGCTCTTCTCTGTTTTACATTTTCTTAATCAGTATTTCTAAGCTGATTTTATATTTTAAATATACTCTTAAGCCTTCATAAAGTAATCATTCCGGATTACTACATATTTAACTCACTGAAACAGACATTATTTTAAATTAATCAGTCACAGAGGTTTACTGTGTTCATAACAATGCTCATTGCTTTTAGGAAAAGGGAACACTAATTTACTCTGTGTGATCTCCATAACAATAGACATGTTTATGAAATTTCACCAACTTTAAAAAATATGTTTCAAAAGATTTTAGGCATAACAAAGGATTTTATATCTTACTAAGGTACTGATTTTGCTTAAAACTAGTTCATCAGATAGTCAGAAGTAAAGAAAGAGAAACTCTATGTCCAGCTTCCTTCAATTGGGGGGGGGGGGGGCGCGAGAGGGGGTGACAAAAAGGACAGGAAGACTTTGGAAGTAAGTTTTTTTTACTATAGTAATTAAAATGTGTATTTTAGATAAGGGTGGTCTTTTGAAGAATTTATTTAAAAAAACATATGTCTGAAGATCCAAGCATTTAAGGCTAAAGATGATTGTGCATCTAAAAATCTATGCAAGGATTTTTTAGAGATGTGATTTTATAATCTTCACCAATTCACTAATGAAATATTTTTAAAGGAAATTTTACACTAAAGTCCTGTAGACTGACATGTTCTGAGTAAAAATTTTATTAAAGTGAATGTTTAAAATGAAATATACACGAGTTAAGAGGCAAGATACTGTACATCTGGGGTCAGGCTTGGGTTATGGGGGGTTACAGGTATCGTTTGCAAGGATGAGAAGATACATACATATCGCATAGCCTGCATAGATCCAGATTGGGGTGCAAGGGTTTTTAAAGTGTCAGTGGATAGGTGGGCTCGGGTACGCCACCCATGGAATGAATAAGGAGTCCAAGTCAGTATCGGTGTAGCGGATAAGTACATGGGTGGGGTAAGTCCCTTGGTCCGTCAGGGAAGGAAGTGGGTTATTTCCCTGGTCGGTGGTCTCGGTTACTCAATGTGGTATTGAAGGTGTCCTGTGATGTGTTCCATATAAATGTCTCTGGACCACCTGATGGTGTCGGACACCCTGAGCTGTCTCATGAGCCGGGCGTAGTGTCGACCGACTCCGCACGCTCTCAGAACCGGCTCGTTGTGGGGGTCCCACGAGCCCAGGGCTCCCACGATCAGGGCGTGTATCCGGACCTCGTAGCCCTGGGCTCTCAAGGTCTCAGCCAGCGGGGTGTACTTCGACGCCTTCCATGCTCGGGCCTCGTGGAGGGCCGGTGACCAGTTTTCAAAAGGCACCGTGACATCTACGATGAGGACCTTCTTCTTTTCTGCGTCCGTCACGACGATGTCAGGTCGCAGTTTGCTGTCTGTCCCGGGGATGGCGGAGTCGAGGGTGATCTTCCCCAGGGATGGTGGGATGGCTTTCACCAGCCTGTTCTGGATGGCATTGTGGCGGTGCCGCCAGGCTCCGGAGTGCTGTTTGCATCCACACAGGACGTGGGGCAGGGTCTCATTTGCATAGCCGCACTTCCTGCAGTGCTTGTCTTGGTTGCCGTGGCGGATGGCTCCGTTGAGGGGAACGCAGTTGAGTCGGGCCCTGTGGACGAACCGCCAGTCGGCGAACCTGGTGAAGCTGCCCCTGGGGAGGAAGTAGTTGCTGGCATCCCACTTGCTGGACACCTCGAACACCTTGCCCTGGTCCGGCTTCCACTTGAGGATCTCGGCATAGTGGCAACGGATCGTGTCCTTCAGGGTCTTTTCCAGCATAGCTCTGGCGGTCGGGGTGACGATGGTGTGGTCCGGGGTCTTTAAGCGTGGTACCAGTATTCCCAGCTCCCGGCGCAGTCATGCACAACTGTTTTTGTCAGTACATTCAGAAACTGACAGTAGATACCTGGGGGTTGGCAAATGCCTGTTAAATGTCTTCATTACCCCTTGAATGGCTCTTTAACAGTTTCAGTGTTGTGCTAATAGGTCTGGCAGGCTGGAGACTTTTTCTCTTTTAACTACTAGATCCCCTTCCCAGGAAGACTCAGAGCCTGCAGAAAGGGTCAGAACAGGGATAGGAAAACCATTAGGGTGGACACTAAGACCCAGTGGTGCCCCAAATTTTCAGGTGCCCTACCCAGCTGCCTATGCCTGAGGACAGCCCCGGGCACCACCAACCACTTGCCGCCCTAGGCCACTGCCTAGTTCGCCTAGTGGTTGCACCAGCCCTGGACACATTCCATAATGTAAGGATCATGTGTGGAATATGCACATGATCCTTGTACTTTAGCCCAAGGTGGGAGGTAGTTGGGAAGGGGGAAACCTCAGGCAAAAGTTCGCTTTCCAAGTTTTTAGCAACCCTCCACATCTCAGCAAGTGTTTTTAAATGACAGTACAGACCCATTTATGTGCGGATGAGCGGTAGCGCCATGCCTCCCAGTGCTACCTATTTAACACGCGAGACTCGTTAACACGCGGTACAGGAACTTGCTATGTAGCGCTACAGATTTGCTTACTAACTCACTGACATAGAAATCGACAGGAAGTGCAAAGCGGAAATGTGTTGTACGTCTTTACCGCCAACGGGGAGGGGGGAAGAGGAAGCAACGTTAAAGCGCTGCCGCAGCAAGGATCCTCAAAGCGCTGCTGCAGCAAAGGACCATCCTTAAAGCGCTGCCGCGGCAGTGCTTTAACGTTGCTGCCCCTTCCCCCCCGCTCGGCGGCCCTGCTGGTAAGGACCCTACCGGCAGGGCCGCTGACAGGGGAGGCAAAAAGGGCAGGGACATTAAAGCGCTGTTGCGGCAGCGCTTTAAGGACATCCTTTGCCACGGCAGCACTGGGCCGCCGATGCGGGGTGGGGGCGGCGCAGCAACATTAAAGTGCTGCCGCAGCAAAAGATCCTGCAGCACTTTAAGGTCCCTGCCACTTTTGCCCCCCCTCGGCTGTCGATGGCTGGGGGGAGGGCAAAGGGAGCAGCTGCCCCAGGGATGGTGATTTAAAAGAGCCTGGGGCTCTGGACACCACTACCGCAGCAGCGGCATCCGGAGCCCTGGGCCCTTTAAATCGCCACAGGAACCCCGTGTGGCGCAGACCAGGCGGCCTTGAAGGGCTGGCTAGGGGGTGCTGACCTCTAGCCCCGCCCCTTCCGCCCGAGGCCCTACCCGTTCCGGGGGCCAGAGCCGCCCCTGCCCGTACCAGTAAGTGTCCTGAGTTACTTTCACCCCTGTGTAGTAATAATAATGTTTTTATTAGATTACACATTTGAATTTATATTCTTGCAAAGCGCCGTTAACAGATAGGCCTGCAGTATTTGGGACGCTGTGAATGCGTATATAATCCTTGATAATTATACATGTGTATATATAGATATCTTAAGATATTTCAGCATGGCCCTCTTAACCCGCGGTCTGTTAACATGCAGTCGTGACGGCTTGACTCCCGACATCCGCGCGTAAACAGGTCTGTACTGTACTTTAACACATCATTTCATTGTGTTTTATATGAGGATGATGTGTATGTATTAATATCCAGAATAAGCATTTCCAACAGAGAGCTCTAAAGAGTGGGATTGTGGGGGACGACTCGACTGAAGAGTCAACGGCATGGTGTCAGTTCCTAGCTCTGCCACGATTTCCTCTATGACTCTGGGTGAATCTATAAAATGAGGATAAAAATATTTCCTTTCCCCACACTTTGTCTGTCCTGTTCATTTAGATTGTAAACTCCAAAGGCTTAACACTTAGTATAGAGGTCCCCTTGTTGCTGGCACAGAGGGCCCGAGGGGGGCAACAGCGGGGTTCGTTGCCCAGTGTGCTTCGCGCCAATGAACACACCAGGGTGGAGAAGCAGACAAAGTTTATTCAAGAGCTCTGAATAGGCACTAGGAGACCAGCATGTCTCAAATCAAGCGCGCTGATACAAGCAGTTTTTCCCTTTTTATCCTTTTCTTCCTTCCCTACCTCCCTCCCCCCCCCCCCCGTAGCAGTTACATTAAACGACCTTGGCTGTGTAGCTTGTTCGCAATGTTCCCTTCTGCAAGTTATTTTGTCCTTCAGCTAGAAGCATGTAGGTTTCCCTTATCACTACCGCTTTCCAGCTGCTGGCCTGTGAGGTTAGTAAAGTTTAACATGGAGGGGCTTTGGTTCACTTTGGCCTAGAGCGGGGGGGCTTCATCGACTCTCGTGGTCTTCCACACCCCCCCCCCGAGTTACCTAGGGTGATGCCTAGTGACACCAACACCCTTAGTACAGAGGTTCCCCTCAGTAGGGACCTCTGAGCAATATTATGGTAAAATTATAAGTAATAACCCAGTTCTGTGGTTTGGCATCACAGAGACTTGGTGAGATAATTCACATGACTGGAATATTGGTATAGAAGGGTACAACTTGTTCAGGAAGGACATGCAGGGAGAGATGGCAGTTTTTTAAAGAGACATAATTAGGGGTTCAAAAACAAACTATCCCACTGCACAGGAAAGATAGGGAGTATCTGGCTTATCAGGTGATCTTCAATGACCTGATTCAAGAAAAAGTCCTACAAAAAAGTGGAAACTAGGTCAAATTACAAAGGATGAATATTAAATAAATAAATAAATAAATAAATAAAAACCACAAGCATGTAGGGACAAAATTAGAAAGGCCAAGGCACAAAATGAAATTAAATTAACTGGGGACATAAAGGGTAACAAGAAAACATTTTACAAATAAATTAGAAGCAAGAGGAAGACCAAGGACAGAGTAGGCTCATTACTCAGTGAGGAGGGAAAGACAATAACCAAAAACACAACAATGGCCAAAGTGTTAAATGCCTTTTTTGTTTCAGTTTTCACCAAAAGGGTTAGCAGTGATCGGACGACTAACATACTGAACAGCAATGTACATGAGGTAGGATAAGAGACAATAATAGGGAAAAAAACAAGTTAAAAATTACGTGGACAAGTTAGAGGTCTTCACGTTGGCAGAGCCTGACAAAATACAAGCACTCCTTTAGAATACTTAAGGAACTTGATAAAGGGATCTGAGTCATTAGCGATTGTCTTTGAGAGCTTGTGGAAGACAGGAGAGATCCCAGAAAACTAGAAAAGGGCAAATATAGTACCTCTCTATGAAAAGGGAAATAAGAACAATGTGGGGAATTATAGATCAGTCAGCTTAACTTCAGTACCCAGAAATATAATGGAGCAAATAATCAAACAATCAATTTGGAAGTACCTAGAAGATAATAATGTGATAAGAAACAGTCAACATGGATGTCAAGAACAAATCATGTCAAACCAACCTAATATCCTTCTTTGTTGGGGTAACAAACTTTGTGGATAGATATCTCACAATCAAGATGGAATGGCATATTGAGTGGGGTCTCAGTCACACACCAAGGTGTAGGCAGTGCGACCTAGTGGTCAGAGCAAGAACCCACTGTAGTGGTTGGAGCAGAATCAGAGGCATGGTCGGGAGACAAGCCAGTGGTCAGAACCAGAAGTTAAGAATCAGGAGTTCAGAAGCAGGCAGGAACTAAGGCAGGAGTGGAGCAGGCAAAGGGTGGAGCAAGGTCTGGACATGAAGCACATATGGCACAGTTGCTGGCATGGAATGCATTGAGCAGCCACTGTGGTGCTGTTGCTACAAGGCTTAAATGGCAATCTATTGGCTGTTTTGACCAATCAAGGAGCAGAGTCATTTAGTGTGTGTTTATTGGGCCCAGCCCAGTTCATTGGGTTGCTAGACAACCAAGCCCAGAGGCAGCTGAATTCCTGACAATCCTGCAGGGATCTGTCCTGGGTCCAATTCTATTCAATATCTTTATAAATTATTTGGATAATAGCATAGAGAATACACTTATAAAGTTTGCAGACAATACCAAGTTAGGAGAAGTTGCAAGCACTTTGCAAGACCAGAACAGAATTCAAAATGATCTTGACAAACTGGAGAAACAGTCTGAAATAAATAGGATAAAATTCAATAAGAACAAATGCAAAGTACTACACTTAGGAAAGAATAATCAGTTGCACACGTACAAAATGGGAAATGACCACCTAAGAAGGAGTACTGCAGAAAAGGATATGGGGGTTAGAGTGGATCACAAACTAAATATGAGTCAACAATGTAATACTGTTGCAAAAAAAGTGAACATCATTCTGGGGTATATTAGCAGGAGTTTTGTAAGGAAGACACAAGAATTAATTTTTCCACTCTACTCAGCAGTGATAAGGCTCAACTGGAGTATTGTGTCCAGTTCTGGGCACCACACTTCAGGAAAGATGTGGACAAATTGAGGAAACTTCAGAGGAGAGCAACAAAACTGAGTAAAGGTCTAGAAACATGACCTACGAGGAAAGACTGAAAAAAATGGATTTGTTTAGTCTGGAGAAGAGAAGGCTGATGAGGGGCATGATAACAGTCTTCAAGGGCTTGTCTACATTACCCGCTGGATCAACAGGCATGGACATGATAAATCGACCGCCGAGTGCTCTCCCGTCAACTCCAGTACTCCACCGGAGTGAGAGGCACAGGCGGAGTCGGCAGGGGAACGTCAGCTGTCAACTTACCACAGTGAAGACACCGCGGTAAGTAGATCTAAGTACGTCGACTTCAGCTACGTTATTCACGTAGCTGAAGATGCATAACTTAGATCAATATTTCCCCCCCACCCCGAGTGTAGACCAGGCCTAAGTATGTAAAAGGCCATTATTAAGAGGTGGGTGATAAATTGTTCTCCTTATCAATTCAGGACAGGACAAGAAGTAATGGGCTTAAATTGCAGCAAGGGAGATTTAGGTTAGACATTAGGAAAAACTTCCTAACTGTAAGGATAGTTAAGCACTGGAACAAATTACTTAATGAAATTGTGAAATCTCCATCACTGGAGGTTTTTAAGAACAGATTACTCAAAGCCCTGTCAGGGATGGTCTAGATAATATTTAGTCCTGCCTCAGTGCAGGAGACTAGACTAGATAGCTATTGAGGACCAGGGCCGGATTTACACCTTATGTGCCGCTAGGCACAGCAAATCATCAGTGCCCCCCGTCTCCTCCAACAGCTAACCTTTGTGTTTTCTGTAAAAATGAAACTTTTAATCCACTTTTAACTTTTAGGCGCCCCTAGAACACCGGCACCCCTAGGTATGTGCCTACTGTGCCTAATTGGAAATCCGGCCCTGTCGAGGACCTTTCCGGTCCTACTATGATTCTACATACGGCCTCACTGTCTAGAAGGCAGACAACAATAGCATCATATCCATGTTTCATATGCAGTAATATCCCTGGAAGAAGGGCTTGCACATGTCTCTCAAAGTAGTGACTCAGTCATTGGTGGGCTGATTTGAGTGGGATCCTTGAAGTTCTGGGGCCTGTTCCTATTCCCATTTAACTGAATGGAAAAACTCCTATTGACTTTAATAATTCAGCATCAGTTCTTTAATTACCCTGTCATTTTGAACTGTTAAATTCCCCTTCTATTCTCAATCCTGCTCCCTCTCTCAAATTCATTTGCCCTTTGGGAATCCTAAATTTGACCCCAAAATCAGATTTCCCATATATGGACTATCCAAACATTATTAACCAACGCTATTTGTAAAATGACACCAGCCTAGCTGCTGTGTTGGACAGTAAACAACAAAAAAATGCATATACACAATAAGTAATTCAAACAAACCTGCTTGTGATTACAAGGAATAGATGCACAGCAAAAGCATATATACATGTAGTAGATTAAAGTGCCCTCTTTCCCCATCCACACCCATGAGTCATGCTGACTTGGAAAACATTTTATGAATACTAGTAATTGCACACCACCTTTTTAATTAGACATGGCCTAATTAAAAAAAGATAAAGACATTTATAGTTCATGCCTCCCCAGTGCATAGCAGTGATCCCCACTGTCATATTGTTTGGCAAACAGGAACAGCATTTGTATTATTTAATAGGTATAAGGTCATCAGCAATGTTTTCGTGCAAGATTGTTGGCATACATCCTATTTAGCAGACACTCAGATCTCTAAATGAGATCTCAAAGCATCTCTAAATGAAAACTACACATAAGGAATATGCTGTATTCTCTGGCTCTTTTTTTTTTGGCCACCAGAAAACTGGTGGGCAGACTGGTTCAGATAAAGTGAGAATTGGCCTAAAATATCAAAGCAATTCAAAATGAACCAAATTCAAAACCTTTTTGAGGTTTTCATTTTTAAACAAATGACAAGTTTGGAGCCCCTCCCCCACCCCTCCACCCTTTTCAATTTGAATTTCCCAGTTCTGTGGAAATAACTGACTCTTAAAGGAATAGAGTCTCTGTGAGGAACCCCTCAAAGGGGTTCCCTGCAAATCTTTTCTGTTAGGAATGGGAGAGGTAAGAAGTTCTCACCTTAGTGCATGTAGATTCCAAATACCTCAGGCTGATTAGCTTTTCTGTAGGGTGTGGGTAGTGGGGAGAGGAGAGAAACATGTTTCCCCCTCAGCCCAGCCACTGGCAGGCCCACAGCCTCTCTCTCTACTTCCCCAGCCATAGATCCCTGATCCTGCAAAGAGCCCTCTACAATGTTGGAGCTAGACAGCACTGCCAAACTGACCGAACACTCCCCCTTCAGCCTACACAGGGGAGAGCCACAAAAAGGGGAAACTCTGCATGCTGTGATGGGGCATTGATCAGGCAGCAGGGCCGGCTCCAGGCACCAGCCGAGCAAGCTCGTGCTTGGGGTGGCAGATTCTACGGGGCGACATTCCGCCCAATCCCAATTCAGCACGATCGCTTCCCCCCGCCCCACCAATTCGGCCGCCCTGTAGGGGGCGGCGGTGCAGAGGAGGGGAGTGTCATCAGTATTAACTAACTTCCACGACCAGCAAGTTTTTATACTGCTGTACAGTTTGAGTAAAAAAACATATTTGATATGAGTCAAAAGCAGTGGAAAAGACATACATTTTGTTCTCTGATAGACTGTCAGGACATCTATGAAAATGCTGAGCAAAGATTTTAGCAAGAGACTGCACTCCTAATAGGATAGCTACTCTTAGGTGCTTGGAAACCACTGTGGTGGTGTTGTAATAACCAGGCAAGGTACTAACAAACTTCAACAGGACTTTATTTTTAAAGTGGAAACCTCTTTACCAAGCTGCTGCTGCACCCTCGGTAGTTCTCACTCAGCCTCCTCAACTCCTCCCCCCTCCTTCCTTTTTCCTGTCCTTTCAGACTCCCAACAGCCAGTGCTCCCAGTTCTAATAATTACAAGCAACATCTAAACACCACAGGTGGGCACAATACCTCATCTTAGAGGCTGGGGGTGGAAGCGCACTGCCTAGCTGGGAGCTCTAACAAGCAATGTGCCTACATTAGGAACCATACCCTTAGAACCAGGGGCGGCGAGTTATATACACTCGTGGTGCCCGGGCTCCAGCAATATTCAGGGCCCGGGGGCCCGGCTCCACCAATGTTTGGGGCTGGGTCTCTGCCCCGGCCCCGCCTGCTGCTCCCACGAGCCTCCCCTGAGTGTCCCCCAGCCCGCACTTGCTGCCACCGCTCACCTCCCCCGGGCCCGGGAGCCTGCAGCTCACTCTGACTCTGCAATGCTGGCTCCCGCCATCAACTGCTGCCGCAGGGTCCTAGTGCCCCCCCATCCACTCATGGCAGGGCAGGCTGCCTTTACCCTGCCCTTCTGCCCTAGCCCTGAGCCTCTCCAACACCCCAAACCCCTCAACCCCAGCCCCAGACAGAGCCCTCATCCCCCCGCACCCTAATCCTCTGCCCCAGCCCTGAGCCCCCTCCTGCATCATGAACCCCTCATCCACAGCCCTCACCCCACACCCCAACCCTCTGCCCTAGCCCTGAGCCCCCTCCCACACCCCAAACCCCTCATCCTCAGCCCCACAGCCCTCACCCCTGCACCCCTCCTATCCCCAAACTCCCTACCAGAGCCTGCACCCCTCCCCTCTGCACCCCCTTCCATTCCCAAACTCTGTCCCAGAGCCTGCACCCCTCACTCCCTCCTACGCCCCCACCCAAACTCCGTCCCAGAGCCTGCACCCCTCACCCCTTCCTGCACACCCACCCCTTGCCCCAGCCCAAAGCCTACACCCAAACTCCATCCCAGAGTCTACACCCCAGCCCGGAGCCTGCACCCAGCACCCAAACTCCATCCCACAGCCTGCACCCCAGACCCCCTCCCCCACCCAAACTCCATCCCAGAGCCTGCACCCTTCACCCCTCCTGCACCCTAATCCCCAGGCCAGGGCCTGCACCCCAGACCCCCTCCCCCACCCAAACTCCATCCCAGAGCCTGCACCCTGCACCCATCCTGCACTCTAATCCCCAGCCCAGGGCCTGCACCCCAGACCTCCTCCCCCACCCAAATTCCCTCTCAGAGCCTTAGGCAGTTGGGGGAGGAGTTTTTGGGGGGGCGGGTTCTGGGCACCGCCAAAATTTCTACAAACCTGCCACCCATGCTTAGAACCTGGTGATTGCTGCACACTTGAAGTGGCTTGATTGAATTTTTTTTCCTCCTCTCTACCTGGGCAGTCCCACTAGCCAGTGGGTGTGATCCTTTCTTCTCTACCACCTTTGGAAAGACTAGCACCAGAAACACGCCAAGCAGTTGTTGAACTCTGTGTAAAATGTGTACTTATGCCTATTCCCATAATTGCACACCCACAATCTACTTCTCAACGGCTAGTCTTCTATTTTAGCCAACAGAATATGAGTTTTAACCAGCAGAATATGGGTGACCTAGCTCAGATATGCCTGCTGAAATCAAGAACTGTATGCTCAAATGGCTTCAGCAAATCTGCCTTTGTGATGCCCTAGTGACTGTAAGAAAGAATTACCACCAGGTTTGTGGTCAGCAGCCATGTCATGGAGAGCTATTTTCTGCTGAAGTAATTATAATTGTTCCAACAAATAAAATGCTGTGCTCCAGTGAGCTTCAACATACCGGATCAGGCAATAACAAGGAACCTTCCTCTCCATTTGATAATGCAATAGATAGTCATCTGGTTTGTTAGAATGATGTAAATGTGTGCAGGACTCTCCAGAGTCTCCAACACCAAACAATATTAGATTATTAGTGTGTGTGCAGTGCCTAATCACTATGTTTCTCTTGGCCACATTCAGCTCTGGTGTAAGAGGCCAAAAGCCTGACTTCAGTGGAGTTCTCCCCCCCCCCACACCCCACACCCACCAATCCTTCCCTTTACATCAGGGCTGAATTTGGCCACAACACAGCAATAGATGTCATCAACAGCAAAAATATTCAAACCTCAGTGCCTACATCAAGTTCCTAACTCAGTATTTAGCCACCCAAATAAAAATAGCCAGACTTTCAGAAATGCTGCATGCCCAAAGTTCGTATTGAAGTCAGTGGGAGCATCAGGATCTCGGTGTCTTTGAAAACCAGGCCACTTCTATTTATGTGCCCATATGTGGATGTAGGCATATTTAAATACCCAGGTTTGAACATTTTGCCAAGAATGGCCCTTGCTGCATTTTGAATTTTAGCTCCTTCTAATATTCTGACAGCTGATTTTGTCTTCCTAAAGGTTGGAAGTTTTCTTCCAAAGCCAGAATTTATTGAACTAAATTAGAGATAATTCCCATAAATGGTTGCTGGGTTTATTAAAATAAGTGTAGGGATTATTCCCCAGAAAAATGGAATTAATTAATAGAACGATTGTCACCAACAACCAGTTTCACAAAACTATTGTTCTTCCCTCAGTGCCCAACTACCTCAATAAAACAGCTGAAGTTGCATGACGCAATAGACTTTATGGGCTGAAGTTCCCACAAGAACTAGCCTTCTCATGCTATTTCCTGGCTTACAGCTAGGCTTCTCTTCCTCTTTCTGTCTGAGTGTCTTTTCCTGGAGTCATGAAAATTACCTCAGAAACAGAAAGAGAGCAGGCCATCCATTAGTTAGTCAGACCCCATAGGTTATTCAGGTCCATATGATTACTGCCATTGCAGGTTATACTCGAGTTTGTGCAGGACTCTAATTACCCAATCTTTCAGAAAACATTGCCCAAACACCTGATTGCTAGACCAAACTTTTGGTTCCTCGTATGCTGTTCTCTTATGTCAATAAATCCAACAACAAACACTGCTGGCCTTTGTTGGTAAATACAAGGAAACTATCTGAATTAATAATCAGTTTTCTTTCTGAGAGGTAAGGCTTCTTTTCATTGTTATATATTGTATCACATTGCTCTAGACCAGGGGTCAGCAACCTTTCAGAAGTGGTGTGCCGAGTCTTCATTTATTCACTCTAATTTAAGGTTTCACGTGCCAGTAATACAATTTAACGTTTTTAGAAGGTCTCTTTCTATAAGTCTATAATACATAACTAAACTATTGTTGTATGTAAAGTAAATAAGGTTTTTAAAATGTTTAAGAAGCTTCATTTAAAATTCAATTAAAATGCAGAGCCCCCTGGACGGGTGGTCAGGACCCGGGCAGTGTGAGTGCCACTGAAAATCAGCTCGCGTGCCACCTTCGGCACGCGTGCCATAGGTTGCCGACCCCTGCTCTAGACCATCATGGGTAGTGATAACACATTAAAATCAAATCAGTTTATTTTAAAAGTTATTGCTTTGGAATGATGTTCAGTCTAAACTGGGAGTACAATTGGCTACACTGAATAATTTGTAAATTGAACCTCAGAGAATTCCTTGTTGTCTTATAGGCTGCAGGAAATGTTTTGATAACTCCATGTTATCACTTTACATTGAAGATTATGTGTGACAGATATGGCAATTTCCTGCAATATTCTTGAAAAACTTTATTTTATTAAGTTTATGTATTATTGTGGGCTAGGGTTGTATGTAATATCCCTAGGGGGGAGATGTGAGTGATGTAACAACAGGGACTTCAAAAGACTATTGAAAATTTACCAGATGAGTATGCACTTTTTGGACAATAAGTGTTAACTGGATTTCTTGGAGATTCCCTAGGGAGAGGTTAATGCAAATTACCCAACTCTGGTTATGCAAAAACCAAGCCTGTTGAAGCTATACTCTGAGGAGAGGATCTTAGTCTGCTGATTACCTGTTACTGAAGGCCAAGATCAAAGACCCAAGCAGTATAAAGAAACACCTTCTCTACCCAGCCTGTGCTCTGAATAGAGACAGCAATGAACCTGTAACCATGGGGAAAAGCCAGGTGTGGGTTTTGAAGGACTGATACCTACCAGAACCTGAGTTTGGAATTGGGGTGACCTCTGGTAAGCTTTTCAGCATGCATGTAGATTCTTTTATTGTTTTTAATATGATGTAATGCTTTCACCTTAAGAATAAATGTGCTTGCTTATAATGAGTTGTGTGATAACTTATAACTATGGGAAATATACTAGGCACAGCCTCTACAGAAAAAGCAAAGCACAGATACTGGCCTTTTAGGCAGTCTGGTATGCTGGGAATATCACAGTATAAGTACTGAACTGTGCAGACTGGAAAATCTCTGGTCAGGAGAGAGAAAGAGACTCAGGTATCCACATAGGAGAGGTGATGGCTGTGAGCCGGAAACCTTTAGGTACATCCCCTTGGTGGACCATTGGGGGGAATATAGGTACAGTTGCCCTGAACTGTGACAACATGTACAATAAAAATCCTGAATTCTCTGCCATCACTGTCTTCATTCTAGAGGACTTTGCAAGCAAATGTCTGTTTTCTCTCATCATTCTGGGCTTGATCCTGCTCCCACTGAAGTTGATTGGAATCTTTCTTTTAATTTTAATGGGAGGTATTTTGGGTTGTTACTTAGAATCTGTTACATGATTTTCATCATTTCCTTGTTTTAGGGAAACAAACATTCATCTATTTTTTGATGAAGTGTCAGATGATACTTAGTCATCTATTGCTCAAGATACTAAAGAAATGTATCATATATGTACACAGCAATGTTTTTGCTGGGAATACTGTTCTGTCCTATAGCAATGCCACTCTAAGAACCTCATTTTTCTTCAGAAATGTGTGTTCAGAAACACTACTTACAGTGCCACCAATTACAGCTTCAAAATTTCCTTTTAAATACTGATTGTTATTTATTATTTCTTTTGCAGTAGCACCTAAGACCCCAATCAAGGATCAGGGCCCTATTGTGCCAAGCACTGTACAGAAAAGTAAAGCGATTACCACTGCCCCAGAGAGCTCACACACTGCATGTCAGACAGGCCATACCAGCTGGATGAAACAGATAAACTCTGTGGGGCTAGGATAGGGTGGATGATAAAATGAACACAGAGTTAGCAGAAAAGCAGAAGTCACAGCTCACCACTTATTTAACCAATGCCCGGCAGGAGCATGTTAACAGGCATAACAGCAGAGAAAGTTTTTAAAGAAGGATTTAGCTGGTGGCTTTATTAATTATGACATGAACTTTTTCCCGTGCAACCAGGTGGCAGGGGAGAACATGTGCTTGAGGGAAAAGCAGGCTGTGGGTGATTAAGGCTGCCATGATTGGCAGAGCAATGGTTGGAATCAATGACTCCACAAGCTAGTAGATCTGCATTATTCTCTGAAGTCTATTGAAAGAACATATTAAAACAGAGATTTTAAAAAGTGAAACCTTTCTATCATTTATTTTAGAAAATTGCTTATTACTTAAAAGCTAAACCAGGTTTTGTCAACATAGTAAACATATACTATACTTCTCTGAACTCACCCAAACTGAGAACTACTTGACCACTGGCCTGCATTAGGTGAGTGCATCTCCAGGAGGGTCTAGGCTGGAAGATGGATTGGGCCTCAAAAGGTACAGTGTTACCCCAAGTTTTGCAGTGCACTTGAGCATATAGGCTGCACCATCCATTAGGCTAGTACAGCTTGCATTATGCTCTGCACTTGCACAGCTCCATGAACTGGGGTGTGTGGAGGGTGAAAGGACATGCCCTTCTCCCCGCCCCACCCATCTGAGGGTAGATTGAGCACCTGAGGGCACTGGAGGGAGAGAGCAGTCCCTGCACTCATCCAAATGTAATGACTGCAACTGTCCCTATGCTTTTTATTGGCAGCACAAGGGCGAGTTGTATGGACCCGTGGTGCCTGCAAATTCAGGGCCCGGGAGGCCCAGCTCCACCAATGTTCGGGGCTGGGTCTCTCCCCCGGCTACTGCACCGCGCGCCACCCCCCGGCGTCCCGCGGCCCTGCCTGCTGCCCCCACGTGCCTTCCCTGGGCAGCTGTCCCCTGCAGTTCCATGCTGCACTCCCTCGCCGGCTGCTGCTGGCTACAAGGGAGTGGCGCCAGGGGAAGGCTGAGGCACCTGCGGAGGGAGGAAGTGCATGGCAGCACCCCCTCCCGGCAGGCGACTCCACGGCGACTCTGGGGAGGGGGGAAGGCTTATCCTGGCTGGACCTCCTGAGCAGCAGCCTGTGGGAGCCTGGGTGAGTATCGTGCCGGGGGGGGAGGGGTCCCTCCTCCCCCGGTGGGAAGAGGGTGGGGGGGAGGGAGTCCTCTCTGGCCCCCCGCCCCAGCCCCGGGGCAGCCTGCCTGCTGCCCCCCAAACGCCTCATCCGTGGCCCAGCCCCACACCCCCTCCCACACCCAACCCTCTGTCCCAGACCAGAGCCCCCACCCCGCACCCAAACCCTCCCAGAGCCTACACCCCAAACCCCCTCCTGCACCCAAACTCCCTCCCAGAGCCCGCACCACCTCCTACACCCCAACCCCCTGCCCCAGCCCAGAGCCTGCACCCAGCACCCAAACGTCTTCCCAGAGCCTGCACCCCAAACCCCCTCCCGCACCCAAAGTCCCTCCCAGAGCCTTAGGCAGGTGTGTGGGGGGGGTCGGGACTTGGACCCGTTCTGGGCACCACCAAAAATTATACAAACCTGCCGCCCCTGCAAAGGGAGTGTTCGAAGGGTCTTTGCATTCCACCTTCACTTTTCCCTACATGTAAAGATGACTAAGCTTTCCCTGGGGCCTCATCTGTTCCCTCTTCCTGAATGCCCACTCCATCTCTTGTATCCCAGAAGGGATATAACAAACTATGCTTGCCACAATGAGTCAACTAAACTTCAGGAGCTCTACGCAGGGCTCTAGCAGCTACTAACACATGAACTGGAAGAAACATGCCATCTTGTTGCACTACTCATCTGGCTTCCTCAAGCATTCAACTCTCTAGCTCTTCTCTATATTGCTCTCATTCCCTAGCTCCTTCCCTGCCAATTATTTATATCCCCCTTCTCCCTTGGGATTCAGGTGCTAGCTGCAACATCAGCATTCTCCTAAGGAACTCCTGTGCTCCAGGTTTGTCTAGCTGCCAGGTAACTTGCATCCAGAGTATTAGATGGCTGATTTCCTTTGCAATTCTGACTGTGGGGGCTAGGGCATCTGGGTGTATAGGATAATGATTTAAACACCAACCCCTGCTGCTTTCCATGTAAAAGTTCCTCAACCCTACCACATCTATTTAAAAAACCCAAAATTATCCTAGTAATAAATATTGTATTTTTAAAATAGTTAAAAATTTATTTCCTACTTTAAAACCTGTTTAAATAATATATAAGAATTTGATAGATGTTAACATTTTGGAAATCTTCACCTAATCTATATATTTATGCACATTAAAATTTAATTGTACTCTTTTTATATTCATTTATAATCTTTTCAGTCCATTGTGACTATTAAGCCAGGACCCTGCCACTACTATGAAATGTTGACTTCACTTAATTTATATTTCATAATGTCTAAATTATCTACTTCCAAGTAGATAAAGATGCCCTTGTCAAATGCAATACACTTTCTGATGTCAGCAGCATCATTTGTTTAAATCATGATGGACAGATAGGACTGATTTAAGTTTCTCATCTGGATCCTTTTTTCCAATTAGTGGAAGATCAGAAATATGAAATGTGGACACTTACTGGAATGCGATTATAGACAAAATCCATGATTTTATAGTAAATCTACAGGACATTACCTTTGGGATTCTACAAGGGTAAAAAGAGGCTCTTAGAGGCTACCTCCATGAGGGAGCATGCTACCAGTGCTGAGACCATAGCAGCTAGACCTAAAGCTATATATTGTTGAAGCTGCTTACTTAGACCCAATTTATGCCATCCTTAACTATCTTGAGTATTGCCTTACTTTGTAAGTAGAGTCACACTAAAATCAGGGAGACTACTCAAGAAGTAAGGTACAACTCATCTTGAGTAAGGTGGCAGAACCTGGCCCACTAGTTATGGGAAGAAAGTGGCAAATATGTTCCTACCATCTTTCTTATTTACAGTTGTAAAGAGTTTCCAACTACTGGATGGGAGCAGAATTACTCAGTTCTGTGCCACAAGCACTATACTGCTAGTAAGTAATGGAAATATTCCTGTAGCTCAAGTGGCAAGAGCCTGTGCTATTGGTGCAAAAGGATCTGAGCTCTTTACCTGCTGCAGCCATGAAGTTCTGAGTGGCTGTGGGGTGCAGAATAGTGACACAATCTCAGGCCTCGTCTACACTACAAAGTTAGGTCGACATAAGCCGCATTAGGTCAATTTAATAATGTATGTGTCTACACTACTGAGTTCATTCCGCTGATCTAAAGGGCCTGTAAAGTCAACTTCTGTACTCCACTTCCATGAGAGGCGTAGCACTTGATTTGACATCCACGGGTTGCCATGGGGATAATGTAGACATTGTGTTGTGTAATTCAAATGTTCCACTGTGACCGCTCTGGAGAGCACTTTCAACTCCACAGCACGTCAGCCAGGTACATAGGAAACAGCCGTCCCCCTGTTAAAGCCCCAGGAACATTGAATTTTCATTTCCTGTTTGATCAGCATGGAGAGCTCGCCAGCACAGCTGATCATGGATGCTCAAGGCTGCAAATGCACTCCAGCATGGAGTACACAGGAGGTGGTGGATCTTATTGTTGTGTTGGGAGAAGAGTCTGTGCAGGCAGAGTTCCGATCCAGCAAAAGAAACACTAACATCTATGCCAAAATCGCACAGGGCATGGGGGAGAAGAGCTACACCAGGGACATGCAGCAGTGCCCCGTGAAAATAAAGGCGCTTTGGCAAGCATACCATGTGTCTGTGTGAGGGTAACCCAGGCTTAGGAAAAAGTGTGAAAAAGGCTTGGTTTCTTTGCTGTTGATTTCAGGGAGGGAGGGAGGCAGGCAAGTGCATCATGGGAGTACCCATAAGTAAGCAAGTACTCATAACCACCCGCACAAATATTTTGGTCCCATGAGGCATGCAAGCCCAACCCAAAATTCCACTCGGCTACAAGCACTGTGGGATAGCTACCCACAGTGAAGTGCTCTGTGCGTCGATGCAAGCCCTGCTCGTGAGGATGCACTCCGCCAACACAAAGAGCATAGTGGAGACATGCAAGATCGACTTGCTTAAATCGGAGGCTCGATGTTGATTTACATAAAATCAACTTAACTTTGTAGTGCAGACATGGCCTCAGACTCCTGAGTGGCCGCAGAGTTGTTACAGTACATCTGTAGAACAATCAGATCTGAATTAGATATTGTAAGATAGATGGGTAAGCATTTTTTATTCACCCCAACATTAACAGATATGAGTGTACAATTCAGATCTGAATTTCAAGCACAGCAAATGAGTATAACAGTTGTTTGCCATTAGTGACAGGATCCTGGAAGGATGCAATATTATGCAAACACCAGAGCAACCCAAATGGCATTACAACTACTTCTAGGAAGGTTAAAAGGGAAATAGCAGTTCACATTATAAATTCGGTCTAACTGAAACACCCAAAGTCCCATCATTAGTCATTTAGCCTTTTGAACCATTAGTAATGACTTTAACTGTCATCTCATATAAGAAGTTCTTTAATTTCTGATTTGAAGAGGATCATTCAACATACATAGATGTGCAGAAATACATGCCTATGCTGAGTTATTGCATCTGTCAAAAGATTGTATATAGCTTGTCTGCATCTAATTATGTTGTAAAACCTTTTCATTAAAAGGAAATTGTCCTTTGAATGGTTTTCATGGTTTGAAAGGTCAGATATATTTTAAAAGTGGCAGACAGAAAGAGCTTAACCAATATACTATGGAAAGAGAGGACACAGAATAAAATAAAATCAAGATCAAGCTCCATAAGGTGTCTTTCTGAAGAAATGGATCATTGCACAATAGTATCAGGAGACAATAAAAAAACAAAAAGAAAAGCCAACAACCTGTTAAGGTTAAGCTGTCCCAAATACCCAAAGGAGGTCTGGATTGTGATGTGGGGTACTAGGAGCAATCCAACAACTGAAATGGTTTGAAGATTCAGCACTAGTCCACCAAGAATCGTCATGAGAAATGGGTGTGAAACAAAGGAGGCAGCTGAATGCCCATACAGGAAAAATAAGGTTCCCAGCAAGTTTTCAGTTTGGACAGTATGCCATTGAAATTCTGTTGCCTGTAGTGGCAGAACAGAGCAAGAAAGATCCTTCGCAACAAACACCAAAAAAAAAAAAAAGAGAGAGAGAGAGAGAGAGAGAAACTTCCTATTCAGGAAAAGTACTTTTTGTCTGAAGTATATGGGCTGAGAAATGTGATGATGTATAGGCAAAATGGGTTGGTTGCACTATGTATGCGACTCTACCTTTTACGGTATTTAACATTTCAACTGAAGCAATTCAAATTTATGTCTGGTATCCTGCTAATTTATCTACTTTCTAAGATGAAGGTCTTGAGTGATCGTATTGGATTTGCTATGATGTTAATGCATAACTGTTCAATATTGAAATTAGCTACGGCTTGAGTGTGTGACACTAGTTACTGCTAAATGATTATGACAAAGTAATTAAATAATAGTTTTTTTCCTACAACACATCACACCAGAAGTTAAATATGTATGAACTATAGGACAAAGGAAAAGAATTCAACTGTTTTCTGTACTGAAAAATCTCATGGAAATTATTATTTTGTGTAATTTTTGTAAAAAAAAAAGTAAAAGATATTTGGGAAGAGGGGAAAATAAGCAGGATAACTATAGACAGTGAAATGCTTTATCCATGAAGAACATTGTTTTCTTTCACTTCCCTTCCTTCTAAACAGCTGGCTTCAAGGAACTAAACTTAGCAAGCATGAGGTGTAGGAAACCAGATAGCACATTCTGTAGCAGGACAGGAAATATAAGGCTCAATGTGTTTGAGGTTAAGATTAATTCCTGACTTCCTCTGGGGTTATTTTAAACAGTGGCAAATGATAGCATGCTTTCTTGGAAGAAAAATGACAGATGATCAAACATTGACTATGATCTGTATGTCAAGCATTTGTACCAATGTGATAGGTCTTTCCTTGAGGCATTGAGCAGGGAAGTATTTTGACATAGTGGCTCCTACTTCCCCTCATCTGTGTTTATTCAAAACATACTGGTAACCGGGAAAAGCTGAAGCACTGCCTGGGGATAATTGTCTGAACTAGCACATGCCTGCAGCAGAAGAACAACTGGAGCTGGCTTTGTTTTGGATTGTCAAAGGTTAACTTCTTACTGCCACCTCCGCCTCTTCGGAGTGACAGCAGGCACCTCACTCACCTCCTGTGTCATTCTCTGGGCAGCCCAGATATAAAGGGAGATGTAAAGTCTAAAAATAAAGGAAAATACTCCCCCAACCCACTTCCTCATGTCAGAGTGAGGGAAGCACTCCCAGTCCCCACAGGCAGTCCCCGGCTGGTCTGCACTGGGAACTTACATCAGCATAGCTACATCTCTTGGGCAGGTGGATTACCTATGCCGACAGGAAAACCTCTTCTGTTGGCATAGGCAGTACCTACACTGAAGCACTACAGCGGCAGAGTGGCTTGACCTTCAGTTCCTGTTCCTCAATGCAAGAAAAGGTCAGGGCTTAATCAACTCCCACAGAAATCAACCCTCAACTTGAATGGCAAAAGGTGCTCAGTACATTGCAGTTACATTTAGGGCCAGATTTTCAAAAGAGCTCATCACTCACAACTGGAGTCACATTTTCAAGAGTTCTGCTCCCATTTAGACACCACAGATCAGCACCCATTAAGACTCCAACTTGAAGGGTGCTGAGCTCTTCTGAAAACTGGCCCCAACTGTGAGCGCTGAATACCAGAAAACCTGGCCTTTATTGGGATGTTATTCCCATGCAGTTAAAGCCAGATGTCTTTGTTGTAATGATCTGGTTAAGTCAATACTACTATTTTGTATGATTGTCTGTAAGGAACATAATTAATCTGGGCTTATTTTTCCTTGTATTATCCTTAAAAAGCCTCCTTGTAGAACTAATTTAATTAGAGTGTGAGAAGAGGAGAGTTAAGAGCCTGGCAGAGGTGGCATACTATAGCAGCCCACAGAAAAGAACAGAGTTTTACAAGTGATTTATTAAGTTTGTTGTGTAATTTATACAGTTATACCTCTCAGAATTTACAAGGTTTCTTGGTTACTAGTGAGCACAACAACAACAAAAACCCCACAGATCATAAAAGGTTAGGAGGTATTTTCTATAGTAATTTTGTATTAGGTTTATCTCTATTCTGAATCTCCTTAGCACATCTGGAGGTCTCTGTTATGGGAGGTAGGAGAGTGGGAAAACTACTTTTTATCTACTTCCCACTCTTAGTATTTATGAACTTTTTTTTATTGGATTGCAAAACATCAACAAACATCCAGGCTGAGCGTTGCCATACCAATAGAAATGAACATTACCTACCTTCCAGGATTAGCTTAATATCGGTTGATAACCATAAATAGTATAAGATTTTTACATGTACACATTTACTAATCTTCACACAAGAAGTGGTTGTGTGCTTATCTGAACAGAGAACAGAAGCAATACCATGTGACTTCTCTGGCCACTCATAATTAGGGTCCTACCAAATTCACGACCATGAAAAATGCATCACGAACCATGAAATCTAGTCTTTTGTGTGCTTTTACCCTAACACTATACAAATTTCACAGGGGAGACCAGCGTTTCTCAAATTGGGGTTCCTGACCCAAAAGGTAGTTGCAGGGGTCACAAGGCTATTTTAAGGGGGGGGGGGTTGCGGTATTGCCACCCTTACTTCTATGCTGCCTTCAGATCTGGGCAGCTGGAAAGCAGCAGCTGTTAGCCAGGCACCCAGCTCTGAAGGCAGTGTCCTGCCAGCAGCAGCACAGAAGTAAGGGTGTCAGTACCATGCCACCCTTACGTATGCACTACTGCCTTCAGAGCTGGGCGGCTGGAGAGTGGCGGTTGCTGACTGACGGCCAAGCTATGCAAGCAGCAGCACAGAAGTAAGGATAACAACAGCATACCATGCCATCCTAAGAGCCGCTGCCAGCAGAAGTGTCTTCAGATCTGGGCTCCTGGCCAGCAGCTGATACTCTCCAGCTGCCCAGCTCTGAAGGCAGCGCTACTGCCAGCAGCAGCGCAGAAGTAAGAGTTGCAGTACTGTGACACCCCCCCACACAATAACAGTGTGACACACACACCCCACACACAACTCCTTTATGGGTCAGACCCCTAAAATTACAACACTGTGAAATTTCAGAGATTTAAATAGCTGAAATCATGAAATTTATGATTTTTTAAATCCTATGACTGTGAAATTGACCAAAATGAACCATGAATTTGGTAGGGCCCCACTCATAATTAACAGTTTAAATAGGAAATACTGACAACTCAGAGAAATGTCTGCCATCAGACAGTTTTAAAAAATTGCAAAATAATAATTTGACTGAATAATTTCAGCAATACATTTACAAAACAATGATAGTCCATTAATTTTACACACATAAAAAGTATAAACTGCTTCAGAAAAATTTCAGCAGCAGGAAAAGAGGCTAACCTTGTATAATAAAATTGTTATTACTGACATTTTCATTACATTTTTGCAACCTGATAATGGGGAGGCAAGTAGCAAGTTGTGATTACTGCTCCCAATTAGCTAAAAACTATGCACATCCTATCTTTATTATTTGTATTGTTGTAGCATATAGGAGACTCAGTTATTGGCCAGGAATCTTTTGTGCGCCGTATAAACATGTAACAAAGATACTCCCTGTATAAACATGCAACAAAAACAATCCCTGCCTCAAAGAGCTTACAATCCAAGGGTTCTTTTTCATCCTGTCTTCTGAACTCCATGACATCCTGCTTGTTTGCATCATCTATTTGTTATGTGTTGCCTTTTAGATTGTTAGCTCTTTGGGACAGAGGCCTCATTTAACCTATGTCTGTATAGGGCCTAGCACAATGGTGCGCCAACCCAGTTGACTCTAACTGCTCCTGCAAAATAAATGATAAACAACACTAAAAATTATTAGCTCAGCTTCGGGTGTTATTTTTGTAAAAGAAAGCACTACCATATTGTACAGTCATGGTCCAAAACACTACAGACTAGAAGGTGCTTTGGGTGAACGCCATCATATATCATAAGAATTTCTCCACTCCCAATATACAGTAACTCCCAGAGGCGTAGCGAGCGCCCTCCGTACCCTCCGACCGGAGGGGGCCCCGCAAGGAAGGGGGCCCCTAAAAGTGGCAAAATAAATACCGCATTCCAGTTTCTGCATTGTAAGGGGCCCCGCCCGGACATATGTTCGGAGGGGGCCACCGTTCTGAGGGGGCCACGTTCTTTGTTGCTACGGCCCTGGTAACTCCTCACTTAACGTCCTCCCGGTTAATGTTGTTTTGATGTTATGTCCCTGCTCCATTAGAGAGCATGCTCATTTAAAGTTGGGCAATGCTCCCCTATAACGTCGTCTGGCCACCTGCTTTGTCCACGGCTTGCAGGATTCTCCAGAAGAGCAGCAACTTTATAAAAGAGCAACTATATGACCCAGCCGCCGCCCTGCTCGGGAATAGGGCGCTACGCCAAGTGCTTGCGAGGCTACAAGCCGCCTGCAAAGCAGCTGCGGGGGGTGCTCGGCAGCAGCCCTGCCTTGCTGTCTTGTGGCTGAATAAACAATGTTCCATCCAGGGCTTTGGAGCGGAGCCCGGAGCTGGAGTGCGGAGCAGCTCCGGAGCAGTGGAGCCGCAGGTTTTTGCCTGGAACTGGAGCGGAGCCGGAGCACAGCTCCAAAGCCCTGGTTCCATCCGCTCCCCCCCACCCTTCACTGGAGGTGGGTAAGAACACAGGGGGCAGCAGCTCGCCCAAAGCAAGTTACAGTAATAGCGTTCCAGCACCTGCTTCGCTGTAGCAAGGGGGTAGAGCATAGAGCAGCATAGAGATGCACAGAACCTGGCCCTGCTCCCATGAGAGTCTGTGAAATCCATGGGAGCTTTGCCATTCATTTTAATGCCAGCTGCATCTCTCTGCCCCTGCATGCACACAGCAGGGAGGGGCACAGCCCAGCAGCAAATGTTATTTTCCTCCTCTTACTACATTGGCTGCAATGCTGCCCGGGTGCTGAGTGCATGGTTACTAGGGGAGATATATCAGAGCCAGCTTTTCCAGGGCACCCTGGAAGACAGGCCTTTGCTCCTCCAGCAGGGCTCCTGTGAAAGTAAGAACCTCCATAACTAGTCCTAGCCTAAACTCACAGGGCTTCCAGTAGGGGAGCAGATTACCATGGAGAATGACATGGGTTTTCCAAATTCTTTCCCTTGCAATAGTTGATTGATGCTGCATGACCCCGGCCACTCCAGGGTGAAGGGAGTGAAGAGTAGCACATGCATGCACCATCCAGAGGAGCATCACCCAGCATCATGAGTCAAAAACATCCAGCAAGTGATAGTGGAGTGCCTAGCAGTAGCAGTACCACTAGCAGCAAGAAAACCAGGAAAACCATTAGTTTGGGTACTAAATTTGACATTTTAAGGCATTTTGATGCAGGTGAGCGTGCGGTAGACATTGGCATCGCTCTAGGTCTTACTGTGAGAATATTTTGGAGTAATGCCGACAAGGTCAGGGCTAGTGCTCGGTGTGTAACACCGCTTAGTGCTACTACAATAAGTCAATCAAGAAGTAGTTTGCTGGAAAACATGGAGTATCTTCTTTCACTGTGGATAGAGGACCAAAACCAGCGGAACATACCTCTAAGTTTGCTAGTGATACAAGCTAAGGCAAAAAGTTTGTATGACAATTTGAAGAGAGACCAAGGTGAAGATCACAGACAGAGACTTTCACAGCAAGTCAGGGATGGTTTGATCGGTTCAAGAGGCGCTTCCACATGCATAACATCAAGATGTCTGGTGAGGCGGCTAGTGCTGATACTGCAGCAGCTAAAAAACTCCTCGACTATCTCAAGAAAATAATTGAGGAAGGTGGCTATTCCCCTAAACAAGTCTTCAATGTCGATGAAATGGGCCCATACTGGAAGAGGATGCCTGAGCAGACTTACATTTCCCCGAGAGGAGAAGACAGTGCCTGGATTTAAAGCAGCTAAAGACCGCCTAATCTTGCTTCTAGGTGGTAATGCTGCTGGAGACGTGAAGATGAAACCACTGGCAGTGTACCAATCCAAAACACCACGCGCTCTCAAGGGATTTTCAGAATATAGTGTTCCATTAAACTTGGCGTTTCCGAAGCTCCTGCTAGCAGCAACTCTCTCATTTGTAAAACGCAACAAAGAGTCCTGTGGCACCTTATAGACTAACAGATGTATTGGAGCATAAGCTTTCGTAGGTGAATACGCGTCTGACGAAGTGGGTATTCACCCACGAAAGCTTATGCTCCAATACATCTGTTAGTCTATAAGGTGCCACAGGACTCTTTGTTGCTTTTTACAGATCCAGACTAACACGGCTACCCCTCTGATACACATGATATTACAAATGAGAGAGTAAGTCCAGCTCTATGGACACCATGGTAAGGCACCATAAAGGCTGCTCCCATTGTGCTTTCATACTAGCTTAACACCACACAAGAGAGAATTAGACTGCAGAACATTGAATATGTATTTGAATTGGAAAGCTTGGCTTCTCCTGTTAAGCTGGTAGGGAATAAGGAGGTGATTTTTTTTGGTTTTTTACTGATATAATTCCCATACGCTGGGTGCTGACACTGCTGGAGGCAAAAATCATTTCACTTTTCATCAGGATGCTATCAAGAGCCTTGGAAATGTCAGTGTTAAGTGTCATTATAAAAATGCATGTTACGATTTATACAGTAAGAGATGAGTATCACGTGAGCTTTCACTTTGCTGCACTGAGCAAAATGGGTACGATTTCTTTGTAACATTAAGCCTTCTGGGGCCCACTGCGGTGTATGTTTATGGGCAACAGTAGGTTACATAGGTTTCTCCCTATGTGAATGGACCTTCACAGGGACCATGCTGTACAGCTATGGCACAAAACAGGCTAAATAAACTGAACCTTCTAGTCCTCCCTCTGAGAATAGGAAGGAGCCACTGAATATAAAGCACTCTCTCCTGCACTCATTTCTTGGCAGGGATCTCAACTTTAGGCATCTCAAGTTCCAACGAAAGAAGCCGTGGGTCAATCCAAAGCCACCACACAGAAGAAATTTAGCACAAGCAATGTGTGGATATTTTATTCTCATTCTGAATCAGATGGGAGGCCATTAGGAAAAAGGACAAGAGCAATCCTACACAGCTAAGGAAGGTAAACCTACAAGAAGACCAGACAGCTGGATTCAGAATATTAACCAGTGTGAAATGGGGAAAATACCCTGACAAAATACTGTGCCTTATTCAGACCCACTCATCTCACATATTGCAAAATGACCAGAATGAGCAATCCAAAGGGCAGTAGGTGACCAGCTAAGGAGCAGAATAAGCTGACACGGAGCTATGGCAAAAAATGAATAAACCATGCAGGCTGGTACCATTTCATCCCATGACTTGCTTTGTCCACATTTCAGATTGTCAGCTATTGACATTTCGGCATATACAATTTGAGCCAATGCTAATGGTGATGCAATTGCAAGACAAGGCATGAATATCACTGTCTTCATGTTTAAAACCTCATTACAAAATAAATGAATGAATGTTCCAGCTGTGAATGTTCACACCCAGACACCAAAAATTTAGGCAAGTCTATCAGATCAAAGGGGAGGTATACAACAGATCAGATGCGATATAACCCCAATCAGGGTACATAGGGCTAAAATCACTGATCCACTGCAGCCCTTTTGCATTGACTCCATCAACATAAAGGAGACAAGATACCACTCTAACAACTCCCAAGGAATTCTGGCAGGGACAGAGCTGGTATAGTCAGGCCTACACTATCTCCTGCAGGACCCTCTGCCTCAGGGGACATGGAGGACAGATACATCGGGGAAGGAATGGATCTGTTTGGGAATTCTTCTGTCCTTGCTATTTCCAGCTTTGGAATGGATTATATAGGCCATTGCTGCTGGAGTCCAAGTTTATGCTGTAACCTACACCAGGGTCAAAGCAATTCCAACATGTCCCAGGCTAGGTCTACTACAGTGTCACCTTTGTGCCTCCACCTCAATCCTTGTGCCAAGCGTCACTCAGGTTCATGGATGAAGTGGCCCTGTAGGGTCTTCATAAGGATAAGGATAAAGGTGAGTTTTGAGCAATATCACACTATAAAGGTCCAATAGAAGTGGACTTCATTGTATTCACTAGAATTATGTCTCCATCACTCAGACAATTGAGATAACTAGGAACAGTGACAGACTCACTAATGGCAAAAGTAAAGAATTAATTCACTTCTTAGTTAGTGTAACCATAGATAGTATTGCTGGGTTTAAAATTTAAAAACTGGGGCTATATGCAAATAAGTATGTGCCAGAACTGACTCTCTCTTGTATATTTTAAGATACAGACGCCCCCGGCTTACGCAAACCCGACTTACGCAAATCCGTACTTACGGAAAAAGTTCCATAAGCTAGAAATAAGGTTGGGGGTTTTTTTGCGTAATGGTCGGGTATACGTTTCCGACTTACGCAAAATTCGAGTTACGCAAGGCGTTTCGGAGCAGAACACTTGTGTAAATCAGGGAGCATCTGTATTTAGTACATTTTTAAATGAGAAAATCAGATTTTAAAAGTAATACTTTCATTATGTAGACTCTTTTATTGCTTGTCAGTTTGGCCAATGCGGAAACTTGCCAAGAGCTTTTGCAGTGAGTTAAGAAAACAGCTGGTGATCCCTTTGGCAGAGTACAGAATGTAGAGGCCTCATGAAGAGATTACATGTTTGGGCATTTAATTGGATAGTGGAAAAATCATTTCTCCCAGAGAACAGGAAATAAAACTTATAAAATTTGTGGTCCTGGCACCAAAGACTTTCAAGCTAATCATAACATTTGGGGAGATTGCTGTCAGTACATGGAGGTACTCACATGGGGGTGAGAGTTTTCTCACTGCTTGGATTAATTCACAGTACACCTCTATCCCGATATGACACGACCCGATATAACACGAATTCAGATATAACGCGGTAAAGCAGTGCTCCAGAGGTGCGGGGCTGCGCACTCAGGTGGATCAAAGCAAGTTCAATATAACGCGGTTTCACCTATAACATGGTAAGATTTTTTGGCTCCCGAGGACAGCGTTATATCGAGGTAGAGGTGTATTTAAACATATTGGTCTTGATTCTTGTCTCATGTACACTGATGTAATTTCCATGAAGTTACTCACAATTTACACGTGTGAATGAGAAGAGAATTTAGGTCCACTGTCTACAAGAGCTGGCCTTACCAGTCTTTGGTACGTTGGCTTTGGATCAGCATCTAAATGAGTAACACTATGGAACAAAAACATTGTTCTCTAAGGGCAGGTCTACACTACGGCAGGGATTGACAGTCTGAGATCGATCCACCGGCGGTCGATTTAGTGGGTCTAGTAAAGACTCACCAAATTGTCCTCAGATTGCTCTCCAGTCGACCCCTGTACTCAACCCCCGACAAGAAGAGTAAGGTAAGTCGATGGGAGATTTTCTCCCGTCAGCCCCCCACGGTGTAGACCCTGCGGTAACTCGACCTAAGGTACATCGACTTTGCGTAGCGTAGGTTGACTTACCGCAGTAGTGTAGACATAGCCTAAAGGTGGTTGGTAGTTACTCGGAGAGTCCCACTCATGCATTATAGTAAGATTCAGAATTGTATTTAGAAACTGGGTGGTTCTAAATACAGGATAAGATTAATTTTTAAAAGGCACAAAAGTAATTGTGCAGGCTAAACAGGATAATTGTGTGAGGCTTTAACTCACACTGAGACAGTGTCAATTAGAAGAATAAGCATGGACAATATAGCATGGAACTCCTGAATTCTATTGCTAGTTGTGCCACTAACTCTCTGGAAAGCCATGGGTAAATCACTTAATCTTTCTACCTAGGTTTCCCCATTGGTCAATATTAACATGTCCATTTTAGCAACCAGCTCATGGACATATTGTGAAGATTAATTAGTTAATTGTAAAGTGTTTTGAGGAGATAAAGCACTGCAAAATGCTAAGTATTTAACTAATATTAAGCTAAGGTCACAGATGGAAAATGTCAATTTCCATCAGTTGCATCAAGGCTGACCCTGGATTTAATGCCACAGATATGTGCAGCCTAGTTAAAAAATTAATATGATTATGAAATAGACAAAGAAAATCAAATTAACTCTTTCCCACTCATCCATTTGGACTAGAAGAGAAACTAAAGTAGCTGCACTTTGTTTGGCCTGATAAAACTACAACCATTATTAATAATTATGGGCCATATTTTGAGAGTTGCCAAGTAACTCCCAAGAAGCCCTAGGTTTTCAGGTCATGATCCAAAGCCTAACTAAGCCAATGGAAAGACTTCCATTGACTTCAATGGGTTTTGGATCAGGTCCTCCGTGGGTTCCGCAGGCAATCAGCACTAGAGCTGGTTGAAAAAATTCAGCCGAAAACCCTTTTTGGGGTCAAATTTGAAAATCTAAATGTGTTGTGGAGGCGGTCCAATTTTGACAAAGTTCTGTCACAACACAGGCAGAGGACTGGCAGAAGCCTGCCTGCTAGGCAAGGTCCAATGGAAACCTGCCTGTTCTCCTGCCAATTCACCAGACTGCCTTGGAGTTAAGGACTCCCAATCTTCCAAGTCCATGGCTCTGGGGCAGCCCACCAGTCACACTGTCCCAGGGCTCCATTCCCTTAAGTGGAGAATTTCAAAATGTTTGTTTTTTTGTTCAGAATCAGAGTGAAACTAAATTTCAAGATCCTCCATGAAACAGAATTACCTTTTTCACTCAGATCTACTTAGCGCCTTCAGGATTAGACCTCAACTACCTAGTAGTTGGCATTATTAATCTAATGGTTTTACTGGACAGGCAATTCCACACCCATGTGGCAAACCAATTGGGTTTTATATTCTATAAAACTACATTTTCCTCTGTGGGTCCGGGGACAGAATAGGCCCATTGCTCCTCCTGCATGTCGCAAGAGGTGACTAAAAGGGGGCTGCCTAGAGAGGGATGGGCTCTGCCAGGTTAGAAATTTGCCCAAGATACACCATATGCTGAGCAAGTCAACCACGTCCATACCAGACTGATCGCAGCCTGGGTTAATAATGACCGCACCATCCATCTCCCACCAGGGCGGATGCGACAAATATACTACTGGTGTAACTCCAACAAAGAGGATCCGTGGAAGAGATTACATTCCATGTGGCTATGGTGATGTTAGGACATTGAGACAAATACAGAGATTGAAAGAACTCACGTATGAAATGGAACAATACATCTGGCACCTCCTAGGAATCTCTGACGTCAGATGGAAGAACTTTGGAGGGGTACTAACGGAAGAAGGCCATGCACTCTATTACAGTGGAGAGAACAAACATGTCAACGGCATAGGATTTCTTGTGCATAAAGATATCAAGAATTCAGTATTAGGATGCTGCCCAATGTCCAGCAGGTTTATTTCCATCCGTCTAAAGGCAGTACCATTTAATATCACAGTGGTACAAGTCTACGCCCCTACAACAGACTATGACGATGAGCAAATTGAAAATGTTTACAATCAGCTCCAAGACATCGATAAAGTACACAAGAAATATATCTTGATTGTACCGGGAGATTGGAATGCTAAACTAGGTACTGACGCACAGGCAGATTGGTGAGATTACTGTGGCCCTTTCTGTAATGCGGTAACCAATGAGAGAGGATTGAGACTTTTGGAGTTTGCCAGCTATAACAATCTGATTCTTGCAAACACATTAGGAGCACATAAAGAATCCAGACAATCAATATGGCATGCACTTAATGGTCTACATCACAGCTAGATCAACTACGTCATGATGCAAAACAGATTTCATTCTGGGATTAACAGATCTAAAACAAGGAGCTTCCCCAGTGCTGGTATTGGAAGTGATCACGACCTTGTGATGCTAAATTTTTGGCTGCGGCTAAGGAAAATCGTCAGGCCAAAGTTCACCAGAACCAAAGTTTGACTTAGAAAGACTCAGACCAAAACATTGCAGAGTCATTCCAAGCAATGATCGGCAGAAAATTTGCCCCGCTGCTTGCTCTAGAGGAAGACGTAGAAACAATGACCAACAATTTCAATGCTGTAATGAATGAGGCAGCACAGGACATCCTTGGGAAATACCTTAAGACAAAACCATGGGTCACAAATGAAATACTACAAATGTGTGACATTAGAAGAGAACTTCAGAGACAAGAACAGCACTGAGGGAGCTGATAAATACAGAGTGATTGGCAGAAAGTTCAAGAAAGGAATGAAGGTAGCCAAGGAGATATGGATTGAAAAACAATGCTCTAAAATTGAAGAGTGTATCAATAATAAATATAGCAAACAAGCCTTCTAGGTCGTAAAAGATCTGACGAAGGAAAGATGGACCAAAACTAATGCAATTCAAGACAAAGAAGGGAACAGTCTTACAGAAGAAAGGGACATCATTAATAGGTGGACAAACTACTGCTCTGATATATACAGCCACCAGGTAAATGGAGATCCTAGTGTCTTAGACAGCACAGATTCAACAGAGGAGGATGACTTTCCAATACTGTACTGTGTGAAGAAGTGGAGACAGCTGTGAAATCACTCAAGAATGGAAAGGCTACAGGTATTGAAAACATCCCAGCCAAATTGATGAAATTCGGAGGAGAAAAAGTAATAGATGTACTCACCAAGATCTGCAACAAGATCTGGCAGACCAGTGAGTGGCCCTCCACGTGGACAGAGTCACTAATCATCACTCTGCCAAAGAAAGGCAACCTGCAATTGTATCAAAATTACCGGACCATAAGCTTAATTAGCCATCCCAGCAAAGTGATGTTGAAAGTCATATAGAACAGATTGAAGCCACAAGCAAAGAATATCATTGCTGAAGAACAGGCTGGCTTTCGTGCTGGAAGAAATACCACAGAACAGATTTTCAACCTTTGAGTTCTATGTGAGAAGTACTTACAACACCAGCAGGACATCTACCACGCCTTTATTGACTTCAAAAAGGCGTTTGACAGAGTATGGCATGAAGCTCTCTGGGCAGCCATGAAGAAGTACAACGTTGGTCGTAAGCTTATTTTTACCATTAAACTACTGTATGCCAAGGCCAACAGTGCAGTTCTCATTAATAGCACAATAGAAGAGTGCCTTCTTTCGCCCACACTGTTCAACATCTACTTGGAGCGCATAATAACTGATGCCCTAGAAGATCACATATGCATAGTCAGCATTGGGGGCAAACAATCTCAAATCTTCGGTACGCTGATGACCTGCCAGGCCATCAAAGATGAACATGCCAACCTTGTGAAATGATTGGATGAAACCTCCGCACAATACAGCATGAAAATCAGTGCAGAGAAAACCAAGCTGATGACAAACTTGATGGGATCAGCTCACATATCACTAGAGCTGGAGACAGTGAAACAGTTCAGGTATTTGGGGGCAATCACCACTGATGAAGGATCCAAGGGTATGTCTACACTACGGGATTAATCCGAATTTATATAATTCGAATTTGTAAAACAGATTGTATAAAGTCGAATGTATGCAACCACACTAAGCACATTAATTCGGTGGTGTGCATCCATGTACCGGGGCTAGCGTCGATTTCTGGAGCGTTGCACTGTGGGTAGCTATCCCATAGCTATCCCATAGTTCCCTCAGTCTCCTCCGCCCATTGGAATTCTGGGTTGAGATCCCAATGCCTGATGGGGCCAAAAACATTGTCGTGGGTGGTTCTGGGTATATCCTCCCCCCTCTCCAGGAACCAACGGCAGACAACCGTTTCGCGCCTTTTTCCTGGGTGAACAGTGCAGACGCCATACCACGGCAAGCATGGAGCCCGCTCAGCTCAAGACAGCAGTCATGAACATTGTAAATACCTCGTGCCTTATCGTGCAGTTTATGCTGAACAAGAACCTGGAAAACCAGGCGGCGAGGAGCAGGCTACAGCAGTGCGGCGACGAGAGTGATGAGGATATGGACATGGAATTCTATCGAACCACGGGACCCGGTGCTTTGGAGATCATGCTGTTAATGGGGTAGGTTATAGCCGTGGAACACCGATTCTGGGCCCGGGAAACAAGCACAGAGTGGTGGGACCGCATAGTGTTGCAGGTGTGGGACGATTCCCAGTGGCTGCGAAACTTTCGCATGCGTAAGGGCACTTTCTTGGAACTTTGTGACTTGCTTTCCCCTGCCCTGAAGCGCCAGAATACCAAGATGAGAGCAGCCCTCACAGTTGAGAAGCGAATGGCAATAGCCCTGTGGAAGCTTGCAACGCCAGACAGCTACCGGTCAGTCGGGAATCAATTTGGAGTGGGCAAATCTACTGTGGGGGCTGCTGTGATGCAAGTAGCCAAAGCAATCACTGAGGTGCTGCTACAAAAGCTAGTGACTCTGGGAGATGTGCAGGTCATAGTGGATGGCTTTGCTGCAATGGGTTTCCCTAACTGTGGTGGGGCGATAGATGGAACCCACATCCCTATCTTGGCACCGGAGCACCAGGGTACCCAGTACATAAACCGCAAGGGGTACTTTTCAATGGTGCTGCAAGCACTTGTGGATCACAAGGGACGTTTCACCAACATCAACGCGGGCTGGCCCGGAAGGGTTCATGATGCTCGCGTCTTCAGGAACACTACTCTGTTTAAAGGGCTGCAGCAAGGGACTTACTTCCCGGACCAGAAAATAACCGTTGGGGATGTTGAAATGCCAATAGTTATTCTTGGAGACCCAGCCTACCCCTTAATGCCATGGCTCATGAAGCCATACACAGGCATCCTGGACAGGAGTCAGGAGCTGTTTAACTACAGGCTGAGCAAGTGCAGAATGGTGGTAGAATGTGCATTTGGCCGTTTAAAAGGTCGCTGGCGATCGCTACTGACTCGCTCTGACCTCAGCCAAAGAAATCTCCCCATTGTTATTTCTGCTTGCTGTGTGCTCCACAATCTCTGTGAAAGTAAGGGGGAGACCTTTATGGCAGGGTGGGAGGCTGAGGCAAATCGCCTGGCTGCTGATTACGCGCAGCCAGACACCAGGGCGATTAGAAGAGCACACCAGGAAGCGCTGTGCATCAGAGAAGCTTTGAAAACCAGTCTCATGACTGGCCTGGCTACAGTGTGAAATTTCTGTTTGTTTCTCCCTTCATGAAAACCCGCCCCCTTTATTGACTCATTCATTCTCTGTAAGGAACCCACCCTCCCCGTTCCCCCAGCTTTCTTTCAAAGGAAATAAAGTCACTATCATTTAAAAATCATGTATTCTTTATTAAGTGATTATAAACATAGGGAGAGAACCAAGAAGGTAATCTGGGTGAGGTTTGGGAGGAGGATAGGAGGGAAGTAAAAGGCCACTGAACAAATTCAATATAATGACAGCCTTTTGGTTGGGCTGTCCACTGGGGTGGAGTGGGAGGGTGCACGGAGCCTCTCCCCCCCCCCCCCCCCCGCGTTCTTACACGTCTGGGTGAGGAGGATATGGAACATGGTGAGGGGGGAGGGAGGTTATACAGCGGCTGCAGCGGCACTCTGTCATCCTGCTGCCGTTCCTGAAGCTCCACCAGACGCCGGAGCATGTCCGTTTGCTCACGCAGCAGCCCCAGCGTTGCAGCCTGCCACCTCTCATCTCGAGCGTCCCTCATGACCTCACGTTCACTGGCATCTTTCCTAAATTTAGATACAGTGTCCTCCACTCATTCAAATGAGCTCTTTCATTGCGGGTGCATTCCATTATTTCCGTGAACATGTCGTCTTGCGTCCTCTTTCTACGCCGCCTTATCTGAGATAGCCTTCGGGATGGAGGAGGGAGGCTTGAAAAATTTGTAGCTGCTGGAGGGAGGGTTGAAAAAAAGGAGAGAAGTTTTTAAACTGATACATTTTACAGAACAATGCTTATACTCTTTCATGGTGAAAAACACTATTCACATTACATAGCACATGTGATTTCAGTACAAGGTCGCATTTTCCATCTTAATATTGAGTGCCTGTGGCTTTGGTGTTAGAGATCACAGACGCAGGTCCGGGCAACAGAATTCAGCTTGCAGGCAGCCATGGTAAGCCATTGTCTTTCGGCTTCTGCGCCCTCCTTTCCCACATACCAAGCAAAGCCTGTTGACTGCTGCGGTTTTCCTGTTAACCTTCAGCAGCAGAAAACAAACTAACCCCCCCCCCATCCAATTCTCTGGGATGATCGCTTTATCCCTCCCCCCACCGCGTGGCAGGTATCAGGGAAGATCCCTGCAGAAACCAAACTAACCCCCCCGCCCCCCTCTCCCGCCATGAATTCTCTGGGATGATCAATGTACCTCTCCCCCGACCGCGTGGCTGGTAACAGGGAAGATCCCTGCTAGCCAAACGCGAAAAGCTCAGGGCCAATTCCCCCCCCTGTGCTTGGCTAACTGCAGGGAAGGATTTCTTTTCAGCCACAGGCAAACAGCCCAGTAGGAACGGCCACCTCTGTCCCCTTAATTAAGTTCCCGTATTTCAACCAGGTTACCATGAGCGATATCACTCTCCTGAGGATTACACAGCAAGATAAAGAACGGATGTTGCTTGAATGCCAGCAAACACCGGGACCATACGCTGCCAGGCTTTGTCAGGCAATGATACCAGATTACTTGCTGCAAGCATGGCGTGGTCAAGTGTCCTACCATGGAGGACGGAATAAGGCTGCACTGCCCAGAAACCTTGTGGCAAGGCTTTTGGAGTACCTCCAGGAGAGCTTCATGGAGATGTCCCTGGAGGATTTCCGCTCCATCCCCAGACACGTTAACAGACTTTTCCAGTAGCTGTACTGGCCGCGAATGCATCCCAAGTCCTCAGGGCAAAGTAATCATTAAAAAACGCTTGCTTTTAAAACAAGTTTTATATTTTAAAAAGGTAAACTCACCTGAGGTCCCTTCCATGGGGTCATGGTCTTGGATACTGGCTTGGGAGGGTTGGGAGGGTACTTCAGTCAGGCTGAGAAAAAGATCCTGGCTGTTGGGGAGAACGGAGTGCTGGGTGCTCTCTGCAAGCTCGTCCTCCTCCTCCTCCTCCTCCTTCTCTTCCCCATCCACAGAATCCTCAGGTGTAGCTGATGAGACTATCCCCGACCCGGAATCCACGGTCACAGGTGGGGTAGTGGTGGCGGCCCCCCCTAGAATTGCATGCAGCTCGGCGTAGAAGCGGCATGTCCGCGGCTCTGACCCGGAGCGACCATTTGCCTCCTTTGTTTTTTGATAGGCTTGTCTGAGCTCCTTGACTTTCACGCGGCACTGATCTGAGTCCCTATTGTGGCCTCTCTCCATCATGCCCTTGGAGATTTTTTCAAAAGTTTGGGCATTTCGTCTTTTCGAACGAAGTTCTGCTAGCACTGAATCCTCTCCCCATATAGCGATCAGATCCAGTACCTCCCGTACGGTCCATGCTGGTGCTCTTTTTCGATTATCAGCCTGCATGGTTACCTGTGCTGATGAGCTGAGCTATCTGTGGTCACCTGTGCTCTCCACGCTGGGCAAACAGGAAATGAAATTCAAATTTTCCTGGGGCTTTTCCTGTCTACCTGGCCAGTGCATGCGAGTTCAGATTGCTGTCCAGAGCGGTCACAATGGTGCACTCTGGGACAGCTCCCGGAGGCCAATACCATCGAATTGCGGCCACACTAACCCTAATTCGAAATGACAAAATCGATTTTGGCGCTACTCCGCTCGTCCGGGTGGAGTACAGAAATCGATTTTAAGAGCCCTTTATTTCGAAATAAATGGCTCCGTTGTGTGGACGGGTGCAGGGTTAATTTGATTTAACGCTGCTAAATCCGAATTAAAGTCATAGTGTAGACCAGGCCCAAGACAGAACTGCGCAAACAGCAGCAGCGGCAAAGCTAAAGCCAATTTGGAGGAATAAGAACATCTCCCTGGAATCCAAACTGAAACTGCTGCACGCATTGGTCATCTCCATTTTTCTGTCTGCGTGTGAGACATGGACCCTTATGGCAGAACTTTAACAGAAAATACAGATTGTAGAGATGAGATACTTCCGTAAAATCCTGGGCATCTCCTAAGAAGAGCAAGCTGAAGTGGTATGGTCATGTAACAAGATCATCTGGTCTATCCAAGCTCCAAGGGACAGTACAGGGGAAGAGGTAGACAGAAAAAGAGATGGATTGACAACATAAAAGAGTGGACAGGAATGGACTTCACGGAGACTCAAGAACTGACACCCGATTGTCAGGGGTGGAGACAATTGGTGGTGCCCCAATGACCAATGTGGTTATGGGAGTGATGATGAAATCTACATTATACATCTAACAATCTACTATCTACTGTACTGAGTCTTTACTTGATTTATCTGTAAAAAGCAATAAAGAGTCCTGTGGCACCTTATAGACTAACAGACGTATTGGAGCATAAGCTTTCATGGGTGAATACCCACTTCGTCAGACGCATGTGGTGGAAATTTCCAGAGGCAGGTATAAATATGCAGGCCAGAATCAGTCTGGAGATAACGAGGTCAGTTCAATCAGGGAGGATGAGGCCCTCTTCTAGCAGTTGAGGTGTGAAAACCAAGGGAGGAGAAACTGCTTTTGTAGTTGGCTAGCCATTCACAGTCTTTGTTTAATCCTGATCTGATGGTGTCAAATTTGCAAATGAACTGAAGTTCAGCAGTTTCTCTTTGGAGTCTGGTCCTGAAGTTTTTTTGCTGCAGGATGGCTACCCTTAAAACCAAAAAAACCACAGAACTCTTTGTTGCTTTTTACAGATCCAGACTAACACGGCTACCCCTCTGATACTTGATTTATCTGTTCTACTATCCAAAGAAATACAGTGGACCTAATTCTCTGGGGCCCTACACCTTGGGTAATCATTTCCACCCATGTGCAAAGTACTACTACTCTGATTTGAATCATAGTATCATAGAATATCAGGGTTGGAAGGGACCTCAGGAGGTCATCTAGTCCAACCCCCTGCTCAAAGCAGGACCAATCCCCAATTAAATCATCCCAGCCAGAGCTCTGTCAAGCCTGACCTTAAAAACCTAGGTAACCCTTGTTCTATCATCTGCTACCACTGAGAACAGTCTAGATCCATCCCCTTTGGAACTCCCTTTCACGGAGTTGAAAGCAGCTATCAATCCCCCCCTCAGTCTTCTCTTCTACAGACTAAACAATCCCAGTTCCCTCAGCCTCTCCTCATGTGCTCATGTCATGTGCTCCAGCCCCCTAATCATTTTTGTTGCCCTCCGCTGGACTCTTTCCAATCTTTCCACATCCTTCTTGTAGTGTGGGGCCCAAAACTGGACACACTACTTCAGATGAGGCCTCACCAATGTCGAAAAGAGGGGAATGATCACGTCCCTCGATCTGCTGGCAATGCCCTTACTTATACAGCCCAAAATGCTGTTAGCCTTCTTGGCAACAAGGGCTCACTGTCGACTCATATCCAGCTTCTTGTCCACTGTAACCCCTAAGTCCTTTTCTGCAGAACTGCTGCCAAACCATTCGGTCCCTAGTGTGTAGCAGCGCATAGGATTCTTCCATCTTAAGTGCAGGACTCTGCACTTGTCCTTGTTGAACCGCATCAGATTTCTTTTAGCCCAATCCTCTAATTTTCCTAGGTCCCTCTGTATCCTATCCCTACCCTCCAGCGTATCTACCACTCCTCCCAGGTTAGTGTCATCTGCAAACTTGCTGAGGGTGCAGTCTACGCCATCCTCCAGATCATTAATGAAGATATTGAACAAAACCGGCCCCAGGACCAGGGCCGGCTCCAGCGTTTTTGCCGCTCCAAGCTGAAAAAAGAAAAAAGAAAAAAAAGTCGCGATCGGCGGCACTTTGGCGGCAACTCTACCGCCACCGCTTCATTCTTCGGCGGCAATTTGGCAGCAGGTCCTTCCCTCCGAGAGGGACTGAGGGACCTGCCACCGAATTGCCACCGAAAAGCCGGACGTGCCGCCCCTTTCCGTTGGCCACCCCAAGCACCTGCTTGCTGCGCTGGTCCCTGGAGCCGGCCCTGCCCAGGACCGACCCTTGGGGCACTCTGCTTGATACTGGCTGCCAACTAGACATGGAGCCATTGATCACTACCTGTTGAGCCCGACAATCTAGCCAGTTTTCTATCCACCTTATAGTCCATTCATCCAGTCCATACTTCTTTAACTTGCTGGCAAGAATACTGTGGGAGACTGTATCAAAAGCTTTGCTAAAGTCAAGGAATAACACGTCCACTGCTTTCCCCTCGTCCACAGAGCCAATTATCTCATCATAGAAGGCAATTAGGTTAGTCAGGCATGACCTGCCCTTGGTGAATCCATGCTGACTGTTCCTGATCACTTTCCTCTCCTCTAAGTGCTTCAGAATTGATTCCTTGAGGACCTGCTCCATGATTTTTCCAGGGACAGAGGTGAGGCTGACTGGCCTGTAGCTCCCCGGATCCTCCTCCTTCCCTTTTTTAAAGATGGGCACTACATTAGCCTTTTTCTAGTCAGCTGGGACCTCCCCCAAACGCCATGAGTTTCCAAAAATAATGGCCAATGGCTCTGAAATCACATCCGCCAACTCCTTTAGCACCCTTGGATGCAGCGCATCCGACCCCATGGACTTGTGCTCGTCCAGCTTTTCTAAACAGTCCTGACCCACTTCTTTCTTCACAGAGGGCTGGTCACCTCCTCCCCATGCTGTGCTGCCCAGTGCAGTAGTCTGGGAGCTGACCTTGTTCATGAAGACAGAGGCAAAAAAAGCATTGTATACATTAGCTTTTTCCACATCCTCTGTCACTAGGTTGCCTCCCTCATTCAGTAAGGAGCCCACACTTTCCTTGACCACCTTCTTGTTGCTAACATACCTGAAGAAACCCTTCTTGTTACTCTTAACATCTCTTGCTAGCTGCAATTCCAAGTGTGATTTGGCCTTCCTGATTTCACTCCTGCATGCCTGAGCAATATTTTTATACTCCTCCCTGGTCATTTGTCCAGTCTTCCACTTCTTGGCAGTTTCTTTTTTGTGTTTAAGATCAGCAAGGATTTCACTGTGAAGCCAAGCTGGTCGCCTGCCATATTTACTCTTCTTTCTACACATCGGGATGGTTTGTTCCTGCAACCCCAATAAGGATTCTTTAAAATACAGCCAGCTCTCCTGGACTCTTTTCCCCCTCATGTTATTCTCCCAGGGGATCCTGGCCATCAGTTCCCTGAGACAGTATTGTACACCCACAAGACTCGCTTAGCAACTGTGTACAAGACGGCACAAGATTTACAACAGAGAATCAGGACCAACAAGTGTAGGAAAAGAAGGGTACACTATGTACTGAAGAATCACAGGGCATTCACTTGGAGTTCTTTAACTTTTATTTAACACAGACAAAGGTTCCAAGTATTCCCTCCTCGCCCCATTTCCTGCCATGAAGAAGCAGGCTTAGTTTGGGGGGAGGTAGGACATGATAGTACAGACACAAAGATTCTGTGATTAAAATAAGTTTTAAAGGGGGATTTTTTTCCCCTGGGAATACAGAAAGCTGCATTCAGTGAGCCTGTTTCTCAAATACACGAAGGGGCCTTCGTGTATTTGAGAGTTAGGCCCTAGAAGATACTTAGTGCCTTTAATCCAAAATTAGCGGTCTTTAAATTTTACAGCAGTATCACTTAACTCTTCAGACACCTATTTGTGGGGAAAAATAGTATATGATCATGTAATTAAAGACTAAATCATAATGCACATGCAGAAGGTGGACAAATTAATGAGGCATAGGCCACCTTAGTTCTGGCATTTCCTAACTTTTGAGTGTTTGACTTTGCAACCTTAATAATATTATTTTACTGCAGCTTTTGTGTGTGTGTGTGTGTATATACACATACATATACTTACCCACGCTCTGCGCACTCCTGCACAGGGCTGTTTTCATTAAAATGGCATTTTAAAATTCTAATACTGAATCTTTGTCATTATGAACTGGGGCTCTGTCAGCTACTTAGTTATTAAAGTTTTAATGACACAGCAATTAAAGTTATTTCTGTAGACTTGAATATCTGTTTGGCGGAGTTGTTGGGTGGGGGGAGGGTTGTTTGATTATTTTACTCAGAGATGTGTGTTTAATGGTACATCTGGTCTCAGATTTCACTTAGCAATATTAACTGTAACTTCAAGATTTTTGTTTTGCTATTTAAAAAATTATGTAAAATATATAATATGCAGATACACTAGCGAGGATAAAAATCCATAAGAAACATCATCACTCGTGCTTAAGGATATCATCCAGCCACTAACCACTTGGGATGGGGGGGGGGGGAGGGACTTCCTTTACAAGCATCTTATTGCATAACTATTCATTTGTGAATTTCACACTTTCCATTGAAACTTCTGGCCAACATTGGAGGCAGAACCCTGGACTAGACAGACCATACATTTGATCCTCTATAGTAATTCCTATTTTTGTATCATTTATATGACTCAGATATATCATCTATAGTTACTTTTATCTCATGTTAAATCAGACAGGGCAAAGCATTGTCTCCGATTGACTTTAGAGTTTACTCCATTACATTTTCCTGCTTTTTCAAATATCAAAAGCCAGTCACAGGCCAGTGACAACCTTGTGGATTTGTTTTGAGATAGTATGAGCCCCCTTTCATTTACAGGGAGAGTGACAGGGGCCAGAAAACTTCCTAGAGGCAAAGATGCACATTTCTCAGTGCCTGCCTGACTACAGGGGTAATTTATTTTATTTTATTTTATTTTAAACTTATTGTGAAGGGTAGACACAGCTGGCTCAGTCTCTTCCTCTGAGCCTTCAGGGGAGGAGGAGGAATGCTTCATGTTTTATGCCAAGGCATTTTAAGGATGAAAAACAGGATACCAAAAACAAGGCTCGGGTGGCAACAAATCTGAACTCAATAAAACCCTCACTATTAGCACTGGTCAAATAATGAAAATAATTATTGATTAATAACTTATTTAACAAATGATAGAAAAAGCATTTAAATGCATTAGTTGCAAATACTGTATCACATGGTCAGTTCTACTTGGTACTCATGAACCTTTGAAGGATTAAAAATGACAATTGCTTGTAACTATATAATTTCTCTACTGTTCTACAGGAATTACAATCTGATTAAACCACTACAGTTTCTAGCAGGCTTTGCAGGGAGGGAATACTCTTAATTCCAAGTATTGTACAGCACGAGTGAGCAAGAACAGCACACTGTAAATTATTCTGAGGAGGCCTGGCGTGACTTTTAATGGCTTAGAACAGGGGTTGGCAACGTTTGGCACATGGCTTGCCAGGGTAAGCACCCTGGCGGGCCGGGCCAGTTTATTTACCTGCTGACGCGGCAGGTTCAGCCGATTGTGGCCCCCACTGGCCGCGGTTCGCCGTCCCGGGCCAATGGGGGCGGCGAGAAGCAGCGCGGGCGAGGGATGTGCTGGCCGCGGCTTCCCACCGCGGCGAGTGGGGGCCGCGGCCAGTGGGGGCCGCGATTGGCCGAACCTGCCGCGTCAGCAGGTAAGTAAACTGGCCCGGCCCGCCAGGGTGCTTACCCTGGCAAGCCGTGTGCCAAACGTTGCCAACCCCTGGCTTAGAAGGAGCCATTACAGCACCCGTTGGAAGAACTGTAACAGTTCAGTTCACAGTGTATTGGGCACAGAAGCTCTGCAGATACAATACAGTGCCAACAGGAGTGTCTCATTTTCTTTGACAACAGCTCCTGAAGCCAAAAGAAGAACTATACTATTTCTATTCACAACATGCTGGATCCAAAAGAAACCCCCAAACAGATAGAATTTAAGACACTTTCCTCTTTTTCTCCCATTACTGACTTTGAAATAAAAGGTTAGGGTTAAATACCTATATAAAGCTGGTCAGAACATTTTGAGTTTCAACATTTTTCTAAGAAAAAGAAGGGGCAAATTTTCTCACACACACAAAATTTCCATTTCCAACCAGCCTGACGCCTAAATAATATTGTTATGGCTTTTGAGTACAGTTCTTAAACAGAAGCAAGATATTTGTTTGAGCATATTCTGATGTTACCACGTGTACTTGGCACTGTCTCTTTCTCAGTATTATTCGTCTGAGAACACTGCTGGAATGTAAGTAAAGTTACTCAGTTTAAGGGCATCTGCCAATGTCATACCACACCAGTTGGACACATTTTTCCATTTTGTTTAAAAAAAAAAAAAAAAAAAAAAAAACCACCTCTCTGTATGTTTCACCATGGTCAACATCCAAAGAAAGTTAGGTACAATAAAAGTGATAGCACATTAGTGCTATGTAAAGGGTTCAGGCAGAACCCAGAACTCAACCAAAAAAATCAATAAGCCCTCAAACAAGCAGTTAGGTATGTAACATTTTCACAGACATGAGCTCATGCTCAAGTCCTGGCTCCCACCCTGCTATGTTCTCCACTTGGAGCCTTCCTCAGAGGTCCTGGGAAGCTGCCCATCCTACCCTCATTGACTTTGAGAAGCCAGTGACCTGATGCCCATAGATCAGATGCCGCTTTCTTCTTTAAGGGTTACCAGGCAGCCATCTTGTTTCTTCTGTGTCTGGCAAGTAGCCAATACCCCACTAATCCACTGGCTCTTCAGCGGGAGTCAGGAAGTGACTTAACTTCCACACCTCTTCCGCACTCACAGAAGCAGCAGGAAAGTAGACACATTCCTTGTCCTTCTGGAGCCACTGCTAGGTGAAGCAGAAGAGTCAGACAGCACCCCTTAAGTCTTAGCACATGGTTGCTAAGCAACATGAATGCTGTGGGATGAGTTGGCTGCAGGTTAAAATTCTGTAGAAACTCAACCTCAAAGTGAGCCATCAAGGGTTGGCCCACTCCTGCTAAATCCTAGGACAGTGGTCCCCAAACTTTTGAGGATCATGCCCCCGTCTGTGCCCCACCAGAGCCAGGGCTGGGAGGAGACATGGACAGAGGTAAGCGGGCCAAGGCTGGGGCCAGGTCTGGATCTGGGAGCGGGTCTGTAGCCAGGGAGTGGAGCCACAGCTGGGCTGAAATGGGAGCTGGCAGTCAGGCCCATGGCCAGGGAACGGAGCCATGGCCAGTGGCCGAGGCTGGGAGTGGGAGCAGGGGCAGGGCCGGGACCGGAGCCATGCCGAGGCTGGGGACAGAGCCACACACGGGGGCAGCTGGGGTGGAGAGGGGCTGGGTGGCGCTCCCTCCCCGGGCCCCACCACATCCCCCTGGACGTTCCTCCACACCCCTGGGCGGGGCACCACAGTTTGGGGACCTCTGTCTTAGAAAGAGACCATGGAAGGTTTGGGTCATAAACCCCACATAGACTGGACCCTGCAGAGGTCACACAAGCCCTAGTTCCAGTAACATTAGGGCATCTAATAAACCACCAATAACTAAGAAACTTAGGCCCAGCTACTCAAAAGGTATTCAGGCACCTAACTCCCATTCATTTCAATGGAAATTGGATGCCTAAATACCTTTAAGGATCTGGGCATTAGTGCTAAGGCTGCTGCTGTCCCATACTCAATGTACTATCTTCAGCCTAGATACTGTGTTGCATTAGATATATGTGCTGTTGTGAGACACACAGGAATAACAGTGCTAGAAAAGAGCCAGATCTGCAGGTTTAGCTGGGAATTTCTTGGCCACATTCAGTTTCTGTCACACTGAGATTCCCTGAAATACATGCTACTTAGACCATATGTGGCATGTAATATTTTCTGATTTTTATTGACAGTTTTCATTGGCATGCAAATAAAATCTTAGTTTCTGAGAAGAATTAATCTGCTCCTGTTGCAGCTAATTGTGCAGTTGAAAAATGGGTTTAGATGGAACCAGATTGGTACGAAGGCTTTGTGATAACCCTCAGCACAGGGGTGGTTTTCCTAAAAATGATTTATCCTGAAATGACTATGGAAATCATATTCCCGAATTGTCCAAAAATCAAAAGATTCTGATTGTTGGTGGATAAAATTTTAAATTAATCTATTGTCTCTCTTACTTTACTTAAGTGTTGCCAGGTTGTGCTACTTCATGGTTATAAGCTGCTAGAATTACTATTGCTGCAAACTGGAAAAAAGAGAATGCTAGGCAGATGGCTTATGAAAATCTGGGAAGTCATAACTGGCTAGCCATAAGAACAGTTTATACAACAGATATCTGAACACATAGCTGCCTTTCATCCAGGGCCGGCGCTTCCATTTAGGCGACCTAGGCGGTCGCCTAGGGCACCAGGATTTGGGGGGGCAGCATTTTGCCGCCCTCGGCGGCAATTCGGCGGCGGGGGGTCCTTCCACGCTCCGGGTCTTCGGCGGCAATTCTGCGGCGGGTCCTTCACTCACTCTGGGACCCGCCGCCGAAGTGCCCCGAAGACCGGGAGCGCAGAAGGACCCCCCCACCGCAGAATTGCCGACGACAACCAGGAGCACGGAAGGACCCCCGCCTAGGGCGCCAAAAACCCCGGCGCCGCTCCTGCTTTCATCACCCATGCTGAAGATAGGAACTGGCTTAAAAAGCCAATACTCAAGAACTTTTCTCCTTATTATAGTCTCATGGAATATATACTCTTTGTCCAGCTCTGACCCATGTTCCAGAAGCAGATTTGACACCCAAACCAGTGAATCCCCCAGGATCCTTATAGTCATTGATTACCATCACAAAGGTACATCCCATGCCTTCACGCTTGCTCCCTGCCCCCCCAGTTATCGTATAAGGATTCTTCAACTATGGACCCAGGATATCCCTTAAAGCTGGTGGAGTCCACAGCATGCAATGGAAGGTGATTTATAGTTAATTCACTCACAGAAGGATTGGAGGGAAATAGATAAGAAGCCCTCTTTTCACAGTTTAGGGAAAATAGCTCTCTGTCAAATACCCAAGAGAGACCGAATTACTAAATGAGGAGTACACCAGGATTGTGCAGTCAATTCTTAATGTGAAAGACAAAACATCCTCCTACTGAAAAATGCCAGAATTACCAGAACAGCCTCTCCCAAACCATAAGAAACACCACTTCTTCTTGACGACATTCAAGCTGAGGTTAACACATAGGACCAGGTCTCAGGGTTATATGGGTTCTATCACTAGTTTTCACAGATTTCCCTGTGACATTGGTCAAGTTACGTAATTTCTCTATACACTAGTATCCCCCTGTAATAAAATGGGATACAATAATACTTCCCTGCCACCATATCACTGAAGACTTAACTAATGTTTGTAAACTGGTTTGAGACCCTTGGATGGAAAGTGTTATAACAGTCAAAAGTTTTAATACTACAGTGGCATACATGGTTCCCTGCAATGCAAAATACTAATCAACCTTGTTATACCTGGCTTATTCTGGATATGATCTGTAACATGAAGGGAGTGAAAGGGTGATTGTTTAAAAGTTATTACTTCACACTTATCTGGGGGCGGGAAGAGAGAAAGCCAAATAACCTAAGGATGCACTTCATCAATCTGTCATTGCTTCACCTGCAGAACAGAGGTTGTTGTTTTAAATAGAATTAAAACTGCACACTTGCTCTTGTGATCCTCATAAATCTTTCTGTGACATTCATTTCTCTCTCTCTCTCTCTCTCTCTCTATATATATATATATAAATAAATAAAAGGAACCCTGTTCTCAACTAAATACTTTATATCCCCATGCATTAAACAGTGAATGAAAACTATCTGATATGACTAAATGAGATAGATGTTCATAAGATGCTGTTGTCATTATGCGTAGCAGTAAAGATCTGACCACTGTGTGAATTACAGTGTCCAGATGATGAGCCCTGTATAGATACACCTGTAATAATAATTTACCCCTAATTCACTGGAGATAAAGTGACCCCTTGTCAGAGGGACAGCTTATGGGTAGTACCTTCGGGAGGAGGGCAAACCAGCTGCATGGGGAAGCTATGGACTCTGGGTATAGGGGAAGAGGGATCTTTGGACCAGCACTGAATAAGCTGACAGGGAAAGGAGAATTAGGGAGGGGCCACTACATTCACATTCATGAGGTCATGAACACCTGCACAGAGCATGTGATATGGCAGCATTTTCTGTTGCAGTCCCTAAGCAGCAATCATGGATGAGCTAGACTGGACAAAGCTGTGGAGAATAATGAGAACAATCCCGCAGTAGACCCCAAGGATGTACGCAATAACCTAGCAGATCTTTCCTGACTCTAAAAATCTACCATGTCCAGCAATACCAGATGTTTCAGCTAAAACTATAAGGGGCAAAACAGTTTAATGTTAATATGTAATTTATCATTAGGCTTCAGAGTTAATATCCCATGCTGAATGAGGCAGCTAATACAGCTACTTTTTCAGCCTGTCTGCAGACTGAGGAAGGCATTGGATCGCAGTGGAAGATTTTCTATTGTGTTTTAATGATAGCTTGAATTCTGTGGGGACTGACAGAGGCACCCAAGAAATGCTGGATTTACACACTGGCATCCTTAAAGTCCTGCTTATATTCTTGACACGAGGTTAGATGAAGCGGCTATGTAAATAACAAGTAGGTAAGTTTCTTCGATTTAGACATTAAAGAAAACTCCATACTCAAACAACAGGCAACTGCAAATTACAAACCTGTAATTACATTGAGAGTTTCTGCTCATGTCATAATTCAAAAGAGCAAAATTTGAGTGGTTTATGTGATCACCCGAGCCTACAGATGGAATTACAGCTCCATTACTCAAAACAAGCTTTTTTAAAATAATAAAATAAAAATAAAATAATAATAATGTTGCATGGATCTGCCCTTCTTTTCTCCTCCCTCTTCAAACTACCACCAGAGTTGTTAGATTTAAAAATTGCTCCTTTTTAAGGAATAAGTAATGTCACTCCAGTGAATTGCAGGATTTTATGTCACTGCAATCTATGTACTACAATGGGGTTTCTTAGTGTCTCCATAGTTGAGTTCTCTGTAAATGGATTAGATCTACAGCAAATACAGGTTTTATACTATAGCTTCCTTGATAGGACTAGAAAGGAGTTCTAAGGTATTCTAGCTGAAACATCACATTCCTTCACATTTTGCAAGACTTTCCATTACAGTTATTCCATTCACCACAATCCCTTTAGAATCTAGCCAGTTTATTTTTAGCACCGCTACTGCAGGAATTTTAATTATGACTCCATTCATTTCATTGGCTCATGGGATTGCAGTGCCACTCACTCAAATTTGAGTGCTTGATTGTTTGAAAAGTGTGAATTGGGACTGCTTTGTTCCAGGTGGGCCTTGAGTGGGCCTGACTGTTATAAAAAGGCAGTCAGCTGCGAACCAGCTGAGCGGCGAGGCTAAGAGAGGGAGTTTGACTGGTAGTTCACCTGGGGAGAGCCCACTGTGGCGTTCATCTTGCAGGCTTCTCTGAGTATTTACTGCAACAGCTGAGGAAGCTCTTAGAAGGAAGGTAATATGGATGGTGAGCGATCAGCTGTTGTGACCTGCACAGGATGTGCCATGTTTGTCTTTCTTCCACAGGACAGAAGTGACTTTGTCTGTACAAAGTGCAAGCTGGTCTCCATATTGGAAAAGAAGGTTCAAGGTCTGGAGAAACAAGTATCAACCCTGCATTGCATAAGAGAAAATGAAGATTTCCTGGACAGACGTCAGGATATGCTTCTACGGGCACAACATTCTGAAGAATCGGAGCAGGCTGTACAGCGGGGACAGAAGGACGGTGAAGAAATTTGGCAGCATGTGACCTCCAGAAGAAGAAAGAGGAGCGTCCATGTACCAGCAATGCAGATACAGGTGAGCAACCATTTTCATGTTCTCTCCACAGGTACTAATGCGGAGAGTGGACTAGATGATACATCTGAGGGAAGTGAGCAGAAGGAGACTCCACCGATTGGAAGGTATGAGATGCACTGTCCTAGGGATGGGAGTTCTACGACCACCGCTCCCAAGAGAAGGAGACGGGTGGTGGTGGTCGGGGACTCCCTCCTCAGTGGGACTGAATCATCTATCTGCCGTCCCGACTGGGAAAACCGAGAAGTGTGCTGCTTGCCAGGAGCTAGGATTCACGATGTGACGGAGAGACTGCTGAGACTCATCAAGCCCTCAGATCGCTACCCCTTCCTGCTTCTCCATGTGGGCACCAATTATATTGCCAAGAATGACCTTGAGCGGATCACTGCAGACTACGTGGCTCTGGGAAGAAGGATAAAGGAGTTTGAGGTGCAAGTGGTGTTCTCGTCCATCCTCCGTGTGGAAGGAAAAGGCCCGGGTAGAGACCGTCGAATTGTGGAAGTCAACGAATGGCTATGCAGGTGGTGTCGGAGAGAAGGCTTTGGATTCTTTGACCATGGGATGGTGTTCCAAGAAGGAGGAGTGCTAGGCAGAGATGGGCTCCACCTAACTAAGAGAGGGAAGAACATCTTCGCAAGCAGGCTGGCTAACCTAGTGAGGAGGGCTTTAAACTAGGTTCACTGGGGGAAGGAGACCAAAGCCCTGAGGTAAGTGGGGAAGTGGGATACCGAGAGGAAGCACAAGCAAGAGAGCACAAGAGGGGAGGACTCCAGCCTCATACTGAGAAAGCAGGACAATCAGCGAGTTATCTTAAGTGCCTATATACAAATGCAAGAAGCCTGGGAAACAAGCAGGGAGAACTGGAAGTCCTGGCACAGTCAGGGAATTATAATGTGATTGGAATAACAGAGACTTGGTGGGATAACTCACGTGACTGGAGTACTGTCATGGATGGATATAAACTGTTCAGGAAGGACAGGCAGGGCAGAAAAGGTGGAGGAGTTGCATTGTATGTAAGAGAGCAGTATGACTGCTCAGAGTTCCGGTATGAAACGTAGAAAAACCTGAGAGTCTCTGGATTAAGTTTAGAAGTGTGAGCAACAAGGGTGATGTCATGGTGGGAGTCTGCTATAGACCACCAGACCAGGGGGGTGAGGTGGACAAGGCTTTCTTCGGGCAACTAACAGAAGTTACTAGATCACAGGCCCTGGTTCTCATGGGAGACTTCAATCACCCTGATATCTGCTGGGAGAGCAATACAGCGGTGCACAGATAATCCAGGAAGTTTTTGGAAAGCGTAGGGGACAATTTCCTGGTGCACGTGCTGGAGGAACCAACTAAGCTTCTTGACCTGCTGCTCATAAACATGGAAGAATTAGTAGGGGAAGCAAAAGTGGATGGGAACCTGGGAGGCAGTGACCATGAGATGGTCGAGTTCAGGATCCTGACACAAGAAAAAAAGGAGAGCAGCAGAATACGGACTCTGGATTTCAGAAAAGCAGACTTTGACTCCCTCAGGGAACTGATGGGCAGAATCCCCTGGGAGAATAACATGGGGGGAAAGGAGTCCAGGAGAGCTGGCTGTATTTTAAAGAATCCTTATTGAGGTTGCAGGAACAAACCATCCCGATGCTTAGAAAGAATAGTAAATATGGCAGGTGACCAGCTTGGCTTAACAGTGAAATCCTTGCTGATCTTAAACACAAAAAAGAAGCTTACAAGAAGTGGAAGATTGGACAAATTACCAGGGAGAAGTATAAAAATATTACTCATGCAGGAATGAAATCAGGAAGGCCAAATCACACTTGGAGTTGCAGCTAGCAAAGGATGTTAAGAGTAACAAGAAGGGTTTCTTCAGGTATGTTAGCAACAAGAAAGTCAAGGAAAGCGTGGGCCCCTTACTGAATGAGGGAGGCAACCTAGTGACAGAGGATGTGGAAAAAGCTAATGTACTCAATGCTTTTTTTTGCCTCTGTCTTCATGAACAAGGTCAGCTCCCAGACTACTGCACTGGGCAGCACAGCACGGGGAGATGGTGACCAGCCCTCTGTGGAGAAAGAAGTGGGTCAGGACTATTTAGAAAAGCTGGACGAGCACAAGTCCATGGGGCCAGATGCGCTGCATGTGAGGGTGCTAAAGGAATTGGCGGATGTGATTGTAGAGCCATTGGCCATTATCTTTGGAAACTCATGGCAATCCGGGGAGGTCCTGGATGACTGGAAAAAGACTAATGTAGTGCCCATCTTTAAAAAAGGGAAGAATAAGGATCCGAGGAACTACAGGCCAGTCAGCCTCACCTCAGTCCCTGGAAAAATCATGGAGCAGGTCCTCAAGGAATCAATTCTGAAGCACTTAGAGGAGAGGAAAGTGACCAGGAACAGTCAGCATGGATTCACCAAGGGCAAGTCATGCCTGACTAACCTAATTGCCTTCTATGACGATATAACTGGCTCTGTGGATGAGGGGAAAGCAGTGGACGTGTTATTCCTTGACTTTAGCAAAGCTTTTGATACGGTCTCCAATATTCTTGCCGGCAAGTTAAAGAAGTATGGGCTGGATGAATGGACTATAAGGTGGACAGAAAGCTACTACATCGTTTGGCTCAATGGGTAGTGATCAATGGCTCCATGTCTAGTTGGCAGCCGGTATCAAGCAGAGTGCCCCACAGGTCAGTCCTGTGGCTGGTTTTGTTCAACATCTTCATTAATGATCTGGAGGATGGCGTGGATTGCACCCTCAGCAAGTTTGCAGATGACACTAAACTGGGAGGAGTGGTAGATACACTGGAGGGTAGAGATAGGATACAGAGGGACCTAGACAAATTAGAGGATTGGGTCCAAAGAAATCTGATGCGGTTCAACAAGGACAAGTGCAGAGTCCTGCACTTAGGATGGAAGAATCCCATGCACTGCTACAGCCTAGAGACCAAGTGGCTAAGCAGTTCTGCAGAAAAGGATCTAGGGGTTACAGTGGACAAGAAGCTGGATATGAGTCAACAGTGTGCCCTTGTTGCCAAGAAGGCTAACGGCATTTTGGGCTGTATAAGGAGGAGCATTGCCAGCAGATCGAGGGATGTAATCATTCCCCTCTATTCGACATTGGTGAGGCCTCATCTGGAGTACTGTGTCCAGTTTTGGGCCCCACACTACAAGAAGGATGTGGAAAAATTGGAAAGAGTCCAGCGGAGGGCAACAAAAATGATTAGGGGGCGGGGGCACATGACCTATGAGGAGAGGCTGAGGGAACTGCGATTATTTAGTCTGCAGAAGAGAAGACTGAGGGGGGATTTGATAGCTGCTTTCAACTACCTGAAAGGGGGTTCCAAAGAGTTTGGATCTAGACTGTTCTCAGTGGTAGCAGATGACAGAACAAGGAGTAATGGTCTCAAGTTGCAGTGGGGGAGGTTTAGGTTGGATATTAGTGTAACCCTTCTGCCAGGCCGAGTTGATAGCAGCAACGGCCGGGTTCAGTACATAGGGGTCCCCTCCCAACAACGTAACGCAAAACCAGCTCAAGCCCCCACCCAGTGACCTGGGAAATCTTACACACACCCCTGGGCGCCTCAAAGAGGCAATACTTCCCCTCTCGCAAGCACAGAGTCTCGGTGTAGCAGAAAATGTTTAATAACATGAGGTAAATGACATCAGCATTAAATTGGGAAAACACCACAACTAGAGTTCATAGACCAGACCATGAGCAAAGACCCACCCCAGCAAATTGGGCCGTGTCCTTTCCCTTTGGTTCTTGAGTCCAGCAACCAAGAATCACCCAAAGTCCCAAAAGTCCAACAACCCAAAAGTCTCTGTCCCTGGTCAGTGCAGCCCCAGAGTTCTAGAGTTTTACCCTCCCCCCCACACCCAGCCTGGGTGGAAATGGGGGGGAAGAGGGGAGCGTGCAGGGTGTTAAGGGGCACCTTACGTGGTCCGAGGCTGACTATCCCGCCTCTCCGTGGGGTTCTGCTGCAGCCTTCACCACGAGCCACTCCACTCCACCAGCTGTCCCGTGAGCCGCTCCAGCCGTCCCCGCAAACTGCTCAGCTCCGCTCCGCTTGCCGTTCCGTGGGCCACTCCAACCATCCCACAAACCGCTCCACTCTGCCAGCCGCTCCACTCCACCAGCCGTCCCGCAAACTGCTCCGCTCTGCTCTGCCAGCCGCTTAGCAATATAGCTTCAGGCTCCCCCACTAGTTAACACAGCACTCAGTGATCTCAGCTCTTAGTAACTTTAGCTCTTTAGTGATTTCAGCTTGTAGTAGGGGAGCCCCAGTGCTGGTGTACCATTGGCCCAAAGTGAATTCAGCTCAGCAGCCTGTAACTAGACTCCTAATGGAATCAAAATTAGCTCTGACATTCAACAGTGGAGAGAGGAGGAGGTGCAATTGGTGTTTCAGGTTCGCAAAAGGGGCCCACACCACCAGGTACAAATATTTGCCCCCAGCCTCTCTCAATTCACTGGGTTTTGGAACCCATGTCCCTTGTCTAGCGAGTGCTACTTAGTTGATGGTAAGACCCTCTGTCATAAAACAGTTTCATTGTCCTTGATTCACATAATCAGGGTAACACCACTTTATTCCTCCTGCCCCAATAACAGAGAAACTGGAGATTCCACAGCAGCCAACGTGACCATTTTGGGCTGCTGTGGGCTCATGCTAGGTGGGGTGGGTGTGCCTATTCAAACAAGATCAGCCCCTGAAGTTCTTTTCCACACTCGCCACAATTCACCACCAGATGTCAGGGTAGAGCTCATCCTGACTCTGCTTACATTAGGAAAAACTTTTTCACTAGGAAGGTGGTGAAGCACTGGAATGGGTTACCTAGGAAGGTGGTGGAATCTCCTTCCTTAGAGGTTTTTAAGGCCCGGCTTGACAAAGCCCTGGCTGGGATGATTTAGGGTATGTCTACACTACCCGCCAGATCGACGGGTAGCGATTGATCCAGCGGGGGTCGACTTATCGCATCTAGTCTAGACGTGATAAAATCAACCCAAGCGCTCTCCTGTTGACTCCTGTACTCCACCACCATGAGAGGCGCAGGCGGAGTCGACGGGGGAACGGTAGCTGTCAACTCACTGCGGTGAAGACACCACAGTAAGTCGATCTAAGTACGTCGGCTTCAGCTACATTATTCATGTAGCTGAAGTTGCGTAACTTAGATTGATCCCCCTCCTCCCAGTGTAGACCAGGCCTAAGTTGGGGATTGGTCCTGCTTTGAGCAGGGGGTTGGACTAGATGAACTCCTGAGGTCGATTCCAACCCTGATATTCTATTAAATCAATATATTTGAAAATGTAGAAAACTGCCATTTATTTAAATATTTTTGGATTGCTGTTATTGTTTAGCAGTGCGATTAATCATGATTAATTTTTTTAATCGCTTGACAGCCCTAGTCAGAACTCATGTTTTGAAGTCATCCATTTGAGATCTACCAATTCAAACAAGAGTGTCCATAACAGCTAAGGCAGAGAAAGCAACATGCTCTAAGAACTGTGAGCTATAGTATTGATTTGCCAGCTTGGAGGATTCATATAGCAGAGTTCTAACTCCATAAAAAAACACCATCTGTAGTGAAGTGCTGCCAAGCCCAATGGCAATTCAGCCCTGCTCCAATCCTGCATGGATCTGTCTCTCAGCAGGCAGAACATGGCACCATAAGGGACTGTCCCATTTCTGCAGTCTAGATAAGTGAAAGGAAGCCAGTACTATGTTACGTCGCATTAAAATGAGTAATTCTCCATGATCTAAGTAGGTCCCCAAATAGGTCTTGGGCTATTCACGTCAGGGATCCTCAAATTTCAGCACTGCAACAAAAGAGATAGAAGGTACTATTTAGAAGATGCTGGATAAAGAAGGCATTTAAATAGCTTTGCATTCTCCTATTGCATCAGAATGGGAAAATTTAAGAGGCATTGTCAGGAAGTTTGGCCCCAAATGTAGGTTTTTTTAAAAACTAATTCCTTTCATCACCCCCTCCAAAAACCTCAAATGTGCTATTAATAGAAATGTTTTCATAACATTTATTCATTTAATGAAAACAGTTTTGTTTGGATTTGAACTTTCTCCTGCAGCATTTGCATCCCAAACATCACAACACTGGGCATGTGAGAACCAAAAAGTGATGGTAAATAAAAGTGAAAGAAACCAGCTACTTCCCATTGTCCAAGCTCACAGACACACCAACAGTAAACAAAAAGTCTTGAAAACCAACATAGATTTTTAAAATTCTTTCAGATTAATAACCCCAGGTATTATTAGCAACATAGGATAGCAATTTTTTTAAACAATAGGATTTTAAACTTGATGGTGGTCCTTTAATTTTTGGAAGCACCACCCAGAGACTGAAGCCACGAGCAAATCTTGTAAGTTTTTTTTGCCAGTACCTAAACTCCTTCTCATTAGCAATTCTGTGCTCAGCCCCTCTCAGCCCATCTGATCATCCTACCAGGTGGTTATACTTTCTACAAGGGCACAAGTGTGTATGAATTTAACATATGCAGTAGTGGTTTGTTTAATCTTTGACATTTGCCATTAAATGAAAGGGGAATTATCCAAAATAAGCAGCATGCTCATTAATACAGTCTTTAGGGAAACATTTAGCTCAGCAACCTCATTCGTTTTATTATTTGAGAAACTTTCCAGCTAGCTTTAGACTGGGTTCTGTTAAGTATGATATTTTCCCTCAAGTGAAAATTATTCATGAATAAAGACCCAAAGTGGAAATTAATGTGCGTACGTGATGGGAGTGAGAGCTTTGGTTCACAGCTCTCTCTCTCCCCTCCTCCTCACACCCACATGCCTGCCCATCACAACCTTGGGAAACCAGAAACCTGAAACCAAATAATCTTAAACAGAAACAAAAGAGAAAAATCCCCTAATTTATATTTAGTTGAGCAAAATTTTTAAAAAAATCCCCCAGTTAAAAAAAAGTCATGGTATGGTAATGGGTAGGGAGTGGTTCTCCGTTTTGTAGAGGGAGCATGCCTGAATGTACACAAGGCAGATTATATTGAAACATTGGCTGCTGACTGAGAATTTCCTGGTGTTTTAATTTAAATTCTCAGTCATTGAGAACTGCATTTTCTGAGGGAAAATTCAGACATTTTTCATATACAAAAAATAATCATAGTGCAGAAACCATACAGACCTCCCTCCCCCGATGCGAGTCAGTCTGAACAGGGTTGGTTTGTAAGCTAAAATGCTAAAGGAAAGAAGCATGGTCCAGGGGTTAAGGCACTAGCTGGGTATACAGGAGATATGGGTTCAGTTCTCTGCTTTGCCACAGACTTACTGCATGATCTTGGGCAAGTTTTCAGTCTCTGTGCCTCAGTTTCCCCATCTGTAAAATGGGGATAATAGCACTTTCCTACTCACAGGGTATGTCTACACTCCATCTGGGAGCATGCTTCCCAGCATAGGGTAGACAGACACATGCTAGCTCTGCTTGAGCTAGTGCACTAAAATAGTGTAGCCAGGGGTAGCAGCTTGGGCTAGCTCCGAGTACAAACCTGCTGGGGATCCCTAGGTATGTATTTGGGGGGCTAGGCTATGCTACCTGCAGTTAGGCTATTTTTAGTGTGTTAGCTCATACAGAGCTAGCATGCAACTGCTCTACGTGCTCTGGGAAGCATGGTCCCAGCTGCAGTGTAGATATACCCTGTTGTGAGGATAAATACGTTTAAGATTCTGAGGTGTTCAGACACTGTGGTAATGGAGGCCATATAAATACCTAAAATAGAAATAAGACTAATATTATTATTCCTTGTGCTATTCCTCAGTGAAACCTTCTTAAATCTGGTGGGTGTAACAGCCACCCTTCATTCAAGATAAATGCAAAAAGTGATTGAGCTCCATTATAGAGCAGATAACTGAACCAATAAGAGCCTCCAGCCCAGCACAGGTTACATGGAAGGCTGGAATAGGGGCTGGGCCATGTGGCCCAAGGGGTTTCCCAGACATCTAATATCCACTCAATCCCCCCACCCCTGCATTTGTTTGCAGCTGTGTGTGTGTGTCTGTGTGTATATATATATATATATATATATATATATATATATATATATATGCGCAAGTGTGCGTGAATGAAAGAGAGAAAAAATGAGAATCACCACAGAAAGACACAAATAATGCAGAAGAAAGCCACAGACAGCCAGAGAAGGACATGACACCAAGAAAAACTTGAGGGGGAAACTTTTGGGTAGATTGTGAGCTGGAAAGAGACTTGGCACGGTGAGCAAAGAATCAGTCTCCTTCTATATTCAGGGAAACAGGGCTTTATGTACGCTCTTGTAAACAAGATTGCATCAAACAAATACTGACTCCATCATTAGTGTCTTCTCTTAATGGAAACAACCCACAAGACCCTGACTTTTGGCTAATTGCCCAGATCAAAAGGGGTAACAAGGTTTTTCTGGAAGTAGCGGTATAGAGTAGTTTGAGACATTTTAAATGACTGAAGTATTCCATTTAGAACAGCTGCTGTTAAATATGCACAATAAAGTCACAGCCATTTCATGAGGACTAGATAAAGTGTGGACTTCATGAAAGACTTGTGGCAATGTACACTGTCAGCAGACTTGGTCAATTTTACAAAACATGTAGCTACTGAGTTGCCAGTTATGTTATTATTCCAAGCCTTGTGATATCGGGTGGGGGGGGGGGGAGGTTTAAAGCTGCTCCTGATTTCATGATCACTCTTACTCTTGTCTTCCGTTCTCTTATATTACCCTTATTCAAAATTGCTACCTCCTCCCATTCTTCTCAATAGGACTGAAGCTTAGGTGCCTTCAAGTTGCCAGTGGGACAGTCACAGATTGTCTGAGCTTCCCCCAGGCTGATGTGATTAGATCCATACATTGGATTCATTGGTCTGGGTAGGCTCCCGCCATTGTCTCTTCCTTTGGCCTCAAGGCTCTCTCCTTGAACTGTCCAGTACCGCTTCAGTACCCTGGATGTGGGACCCTGCATCCAGCTGCCCTAGTCCAAGACCAGTGCTGAACCCCACTCAAGACTCCTCAGTAGCTTAAGCACACCCTCCCCAGAGCTCCAGCCTTGTGGGTAGTTTGATTTATAATTTAACCCTTCAGGAACATGTGATAGTTGAAGCAAATAAGATGCAGACTTTAAAAAGTGATTGGTTTAGAAATCTCTCTTCGCTTTAGACAGCACAAGAGATCTACAAATTCAGGCAAAATAAGAAACATAATTCCCTGCTTTAATTTCCTCACAACTCAAGAGTTCTCTGAAAGCAGTGACAACTCCCAAAGGTCTCCAGTTCCCCTCTCCTAGCCCTCACTCCTCTGGCTCAGTCTTCTTCTGGTTGGTAAGAGATTGCTATTTAGTGGAGACCTGGTCTTGTTATAATTTCCAATCCCCTCTGTCATATGACGCTCCTGGCCAGCCTCAAAGCCTCCCTCACATGGGCAAAATTCCCTATCAGGTGGTCTGCTGCCTATTACCACCCTCCAGGAGTCCAAATATGAAAAACTGGTTTTACTTAAGTTGCAGCCACCCCATTGTTCTGCTGTGCAAAGGCTTAGTCACTTATTGATGACCTTTAACTACTGTCCCATTCAGAGGTGGTCACCCAGACACTAGTCTCCCTCTCTTTTCCTCTGGAAGTATGCTGCAAGAATACAGTAAAGATAACCATAAGGCATAAACATATAGAGATTTCATTATATAAAACAGAATTTTTAAGTGCTGTATGCCTGAAATCTTTTTAAAAATTCACTAAAGTTTGTTACAAAATAATACAAATCAAAATGGTCTTTTTGGTTTAAATCACAAGACACTAGATACATAATTAGAAAACAAGCCACTCGAGATCAACAGAAGATGGATGAATGCACATTTTATAAACTCTTTAATACTTGTCTTTAGAAATTATCTAAATAAGTTTCCAGCTAAAAGGCAGCTTCAGTCACATTTCAACTCTTACATTCTGATAGATGTTTGTTTTCTCTTTATTTTAAAATAAATACATTTTTAAAGGAAGTTACACACCAAACTATATAGGAAGCAAATATAAGGCTCTGTTTTAAGCGGACAAAAAGCAGGAAATTCATTCTATAGCCCTTCTTTGAACTTTTACTACAGCTGTTAAGATCCTTTATCAGTGGCCTCAGAACTGAGGAAGATACTACATATGTTACAAGACTATGGCACAGCAACATGAGCTAAGGACGGAGTTTATCCTGGACAATGCATTTCCCAGCTTTTGTCAGTTTTATTCATTTTAATATTTTATATCTTAAGTTAATTTAATAAAAATCTTCCCAGCATGGCTATGCTCAGATGTCAGTCATGCAGTTAAATAGCAATACTTCAGCAAATGTATACCAAAAAAAAAAAAATAGATTCCAGTAATCCTCAGCAAATCAAGAGTGTTCTACATGTAAAACAAACAACAAGAAGTGTGTCATCTTAATAAAACATTCTCAAATATATTGTAATGATCTGATTAGTGTATGCTTACACCATTGATCTGTATTAATACTTCTAACATTACTTATATTTAAGTTTACGATTACTGAAAGAAATCAGAACTATTCTGTTGTATATCATAGACTCTATACCCCTAGAGAAATTCTCTTTTGCTCAAGAGGTAGGCCGCTGTGCCTTTGGAGCAAGAGGATTTAAGTTTTAGCCCTTCTGTTCCACGTGCCCAGAAGATGCTGGATAGTGACAACTGTAAAGTCCTAAGGTAGTGCCAACTCCTCACAGCTCCCCCAACTAGAGGTCCCAGCAGTGAGCAGAGTTTAAGAAACAATCCATGCACTTCTATCCTCCCAACAGGGGCTTCTTGAGACCAGTGCTTAATTTGTAATGAAAGAGGTACTGAGACTCAAGCAATTAGGTGCCAGGGCTCAAGCAATTTTTTTTTTTAAACTTTCATAACTGATGCAGCAACCAGAGAGGTGCTATAAACTGCCAAGTCTAGAGTTGCCGGAGCTCAGTCCTAGCACAAATTAAGCACTGAGAGAGACTGGTTCATTGCAGCAGGCTATCTCCTCTCCCCATCTGAAGATAAACCCAAAGGAGACATGGAGCATGACAAGCAAGGGAGACACGCCCAAAGAGAGCTCCTGACCAATTGTCCAACATAATAGAGCCTCAGGAGGAACATGAGTCCAGAGACAGTGGGCTGGCCAAGGAGTTCTGAGGAGCAAGAGAGCTCTGAGGAGAGAGAGTGAGATGCTCCCATTGGAGATAATACTGATTTACATTGGTGTGAGAGGAGACTTGGGCTCATGTTTCTAAGCTGTGCTACAGCCTTAGATCAGAAAGAGTTTTAAATGGTTGGTTCTATTTATGAAGGCAAGATCAAGCATTATTTTAATACTTTATACAGTGTATTTTTCTATGTGCATCTAAGGGGAAAATATATGAGGGGGGTTGGAATCCTGATATTGTTGTCAGAGTGGTAGCCATGTTAGTCTGTATCAGCAAAAAAGAATGCGGAGTACTTGTGGCACCTTAGAGATTAATAAATTTATTTGGGCATAAGCTTTTGTGGGCTAAAACCCACTTCATCAGATACATGCAGTGGAAAATACAGTAGGAAGATATATATACACACACAGAGAACATGAAAAAATGGGGGTTGCCATACCAACTCTAACGAGACTAATCAATTAAGGTGGGCTATTATCAGCAGGAGAAAAAAAAACTTTAGTGATTATCAGGATGGCCCATATCAAACAGTTGACAAGAACGTGTGAGTAACAGTAGGGGGAAAATTAGCATGGGGAAATAGTTTTTAGTTTGTGTAATGACCCATCCACTCCCAGTCTTTATTCAAGCCTAATTTAATGGTATCCAGTTTGCAAATTAATTCCAGTTCTGCAGTTTCTCGTTGGAGTCTGTTTTTGTTGAAATCATGGTGGAATTCCTCAAGGGCTTCTTTTCCATGGGTCCAGATGATGAAGAGAGTCTGACATCATAATAAAAAAGGCTGACAAAGGAGGTGCTGTCATCATCATGAATAAGTCGGAATATGAATGAGAGGCTCCTAGGCAGCTCTCTAACACCACATTCTACAGGCCATTACCCTCCGATCCCACTGAGGATTACCAAAAGAAAACTACACCATCTGCTCAAGAAACTCCCTGAAAAAGCACAGCAACAAATCTGCACAGACACACCCCTAGAACCCTGACCAGGGGTATTCTATCTTCTACCCAAGATCCATAAACCTGGAAATCCTGGTTGCCCCATCATCTCAGGCATTGGCACCCTGACAGCAGGATTGTCTGGCTATGTAGACTCTCTCCTCAGGCCCTACGCTACCAGCACTCCTAGCTATCTTTGAGACACCACTGACTTCCTGAGGAAACTACAATCCATTGGTGATCTTCCAGAAAACACCATCCTGGCCACTATGGATGTAGAAGCCCTCTACACCAACATTCCACACAAAGATGGACTACAAGCCATCAGGAACAGTATCCCCGATAATGTCATGGCAAACCTGGTGGCTGAACTTTGTCATCACATACAACTATTTCACATTTGGGGAGAATGTATACCTTCAAGTCAGCAGCACTGCTATGGGTACTCGCATGGCCCCACAGTATGCCAACATTTTTATGGCTAACTTAGAACAACGCTTCCTCAGCTCTCGTCCCCTAATGCCCTACTCTACTTGCGCTACATTGATATCTTCATCATCTGGACCCATGGAAAAGAAGCCCTTGAGGAATTCCACCATGATTTCAACAATTTCCATCCCACCATCAACCTCAGCCTGGACCAGTCCACACAAGAGATCCACTTCCTGGACACTACAGTGCTAATAATCGATGGTCACATAACCACCACCCTATACCGGAAACCTACTGACTGCTATACATACCTACATGCCTCCAGCTTTCATCCAGACCACATCACATGAGCCATTGTCTACAGCCAAGCTCTAAGATACAACCCCATTTGTTCCAATCCCTCAGACAGAGGCAAACACCTACAATATCTCTATCAAGCATTCTTAAACCTACAATACCCACCTGCTGAAGTGAAGAAACAGACTGACAGAGCCAGAAGAATACCCAGAAGTCACCTACAACAGAAACAAAGAAAGTAACAGAACACCACTAGCCGTCACCTTCAGCCCTGAACTAAAACCACTCCAGCACATCATCAAGGATCTACAACCTATACTGAAGGACGAACCCTCACTCTCACAGATCTTGGGAGACAGGCCAGTCCTCGCTTGCAGACAGCCCCCCAACCTGAAGCAAATATTCACCAGCAACCACACAACAAAAACACTAATCCAGGAACCTATCCTTGCAACAAAGCCTGTTGCCAACTCTGTCCACATATCTATTCAAGGGACACCATCATAGGACCTAATCGCATCAGCCACATCATCAGGGGCTCATTCACATCTACCAATGTGATATATGCCACCATGTGCCAGCAATGCCCCTCTGCCATGTACATTGGCCAAACCGGACAGTCTCTACGCAAAAGAATAAATAAATAGACACAAATCAGACGTCAAGAATTATAACATTCAAAAACCAGTCAGAGAACACTTCAACCTCACTGGACACTCAATTACACACCTAAAAGTCGCAATTCTTCAACAACAAAAACTTCAAAAACAGACTCCAATGAGAAACTGAAGAACTGGAATTAATTTGCAAACTGGACACCATTAAATTAGGCTTGAATAAAGACTGGGAATGGATGGGTCATTACAAACTAAAAATTATTTCCCCATGCTAATTTTTCCCCTACTGTTACTCACACCTTCTTGTCAACTGTTTGATATGGGCCATCCTGATAATCACTACAGAAGTTTTTTTTCTCTGCTGATAATATCCCACCTTAATTGATTAGTCTCGTTAGAGTTGGTATGGCAACCCCCATTTTTTCATGTTCTCTGTGTATATACACATCTTCCTACTGTATTTTCTACTGCATGTATCTGATGAAGTGGGTTTTAGCCCACGAAAGCTTATGCCCAAATAAATTTGTTAGTCTTTAAGGTGCCACAAGTACCCCTCGTTCTTTTTGCTGATATTGTTGTGTTTGCTTTCTTCTATTTCCATCCCACAGTGACCCAAAGCCTCCCCTACTTCTAACTTGTTTAGCTGTGGGTCTCATCTTGACACAAGAAGTTCTCATGCAAATTTTGTGAAAGGCAGATTAAGAGACTGAAGTTCTCTATTCCCAGTACAAAGAAAGCACCACAAGCATCCTCAAACCACCCTACTCACATGCCTCAATTCACACCTGGAGAGAGCACTTATAAAGGCAAGAGAGTAGCTCATGTTCCATACCCATTCCAACCTCAGTCTTCTGTTAAGGCTGTCAGCAAGCTGCTAGTTAGTACTCATTGTGATGATGGTTTGTGATGCAGTCTCCTGACCTTTAGGAATTGGACTGCCATGAAACTGATTTCACATAAGCTACTGAAGAGCCATCAGACAAAATAACTTTGGGTAAGTCTAAAGCCTGAGAACTCAGACTGAAGCCCATATATTCCAACAGTCCAGATTACTGAAAAATCCTAATATTGATAATAGGTTCACCTCCAAAAAGCACCTTTCAAAAAAAAATTTAAGAATGTCATTTGTAGAAAGCCTTTGAAAGTGGAATCTCTCTTTTTCGAAGTATAAGGTCCATTCTCAACAGATCCATTCCATTACAAACCCACCAAGTATTTAAACTTCAAATACTAATGAGATAGACTTGAAAGTTAAAAAAGCCTGTAATTACAAGTTTCAAATACTTCTAGTGAGCAACAGTTCCTGAAGATTAAGGTGGCACCAGAGCATTGGTTTCCTACTGTTTCTTTTATGACAAACTCCAGCCCTGGATTTCTTTGAATGGTATAAATCACGTTAGAGACAACTGTTAGTAGTTAGACTTTTTAAAATTCCAGATCTTCCAGAACTTTTGCCATTTGGGATCATAGTCTTAGAAATAAATCAGCTGGCTTCTTTTAAACACCACAATGGGAAAGTTTGAGAAATTCTGACTTTTAGTTCTCTAAAAGAAGTTACTTACATCATCTTTTTGATATATTAATACTTAAACATGACTGAAATCTCAAATTATTCTCTGGACATTCTTATCAGAACGTATGTGGGTTGGACATGAAGTTGAACACATGGGGCTCTTTAGATTTGGAGTGTGGACATTTCGTATCCCTTTTATTTGTTTTAACAAGATGTGCCTTGTCAGTGTTTAAGCTCTGACTCACCAATTCTCAAGAATCTAGGAGGAGAATGGTATAGATTCAAGAGAAGATACAACAATAATTTTGTATGATGGAGAAAAACAGTAGTCATAGATAAAGGCAAGAGATCTCTTAGTTCAACTCTAGTCAACACACAGGCAGTGCAGGATTGTATTGTATCGCATATCCTAATGGGTCTGAATTAATTCCATCTTTAAATAGCATCCCAAGCAATGAGAATCTTTTGGGAGACTTTCCCTGGTAGTGAAATACTTACTGATTTTCAGCCTAAAATTTCATTTGCTCACTTTGATCCCATTTCCCCCTAGCCAACTCCCACTACTGGTACCGTGTTCACTTTTCCTCCTTCATCTTGGTGTTTACACCCTTCATATACTCGAGCTGGCTGTTGTATAGCCAGAATACATTTTATTAATTTTGAAACTTTCTTCCTAAATCCCTTAACCATTTTTGGATCCCTCCCTTGAGGTCCCTTCAATTTGCTGACCATCTGTTACTGGGGTGTCCTATTCTGTACATAGCACAAGAGGTGCTGTCTCATCGGAGCCATAATATAGTTTAAACGGGATTCCTTGTGTGAGCACGTACTATTACATGAAGAAAGGTTTGAATGATCAGGCCCTAAATTAGCCTGTCAGACATGACAGCAGAAAAAGGGACGAAGATGAAGAAAAGCAAACGATAGATACAAACACTGAAAGAACCGGTTATTAAAATTGAGAGGGAGGGAGAGCAGAAGAAGAGGTGTGAAGAGCAAGAGCTGAGGTGAAGATGTTAGCTGGGCTTTCCTAGTCAGATGTTGTAGACAAAAAAAGGTGTGACTTCCCACTGGCCCTCTAGCCAGTAAAACGGGCAGAGATGGGGGCCCAGCTAGGGCTTTTATTCCATCAGGCAAAATAACTGTGTTGCACCCCTCCCCACATAATTATGGAAGGCAGAGGGTATTTATATCCTGCCTCAAAGGTGCAGTGTTTTTTCCAACTCATGGGGAACAGACATTAAGAGCTTTAACGAAATACCCTCCAAGACCAGAGAGCAGTGATACTCAAACTGAGGCTCACAAGCAGCTCTTTAAAGTGTCTCCTGTGGCTCTTTGCAGCACTTGATATTAAAACACTGATGTAATTCTTAACCAATCTAAGTTATTACCCAATCAGGATGCTTTTATTAGGTTATTAACCAACTGTAGTTTATAAAACAATAGTTTTTGCTATGAAAATAATAATGACTAAACCAAGATTTCCCCTGTTATGCTGTTTAAATATGAATATATGGTACTATAGTAAACAAAACAATGAATTCACACTACTGTGGCTCTTTTGGGTAATATTGATCACTAATTTGGCCCTGAACCACTGAGGTCTGAGTATCAGCGACAAAGAGTATCTGTTTTGGCAATAGTCTGCAGTGCAGAACACCTCTCAGCACTGAGAAAGGTGTGCCACCTACTGGACAAAGTAGGTAACTATAGGCTGATTTTGGGGGGGTAGTTTTGGTCCCTAAGAACAAGAACCAGAAAACAAACAGCTGAATGCACTTTTGTGACAGTAAAAAGCCATTTCCCCTCTATGGACAGAGCCCAAACACCACAATATATAGGGCCCAACACTCCTCTGCCCTACACCTTGTGGTCCTGATTCTTCACTATGCCAGAATGCGAATCAGATGTCTAGAGTGGCCACCACAGAGACCCATTTATGGGTCCCTGATCCTTGGCCACTTGGCTGTGCAAGAAGGTAGAGCAGAAGGGCTATTCTAACTTCCATTCTTGGACCTTCTAGCAGTGGAAGATCAGACAAAGTGTAGCTCAGCTCCACCATGCCCCCAGCTCACCTCTTACACCAGAAATACAGACGAGAGCTGGTGTAGAAGGCAGCTACACTTGCAGAGATTCCCTACACAGCGGGGATTCCCTTTGGGAATCTGCCTGGTTTAATCCCAGATGATACTTGCTTTCTGAAGCACTTTGAGATCCATAGATGAAAAACTGATATAAGAGCTAAATATTGTTACTCCAAATTTGCATCAAGGCTCATTCTCTTATCACTCACCTTTCATGTCTTTGTCAGCAAGGTCTCTTCATCCAAGAGACGTTCTTGAGGGGTAAAGGACAGTTTACAAGAAAATAAGGTAATTCAACTAACCAGGATATCTAACACAACCTGCATATTAGCACATTGCTGGCACTTAAAATTATAATTTTTAAATGCTACTAAAAAATAGAACATTCCCTAGCTTTAAATTCATCCCAGTCCTGGAGTTTAGGCCTCTACCACACCAAAGCACTCTTTCCCCTCCCTCCCACAACCAGACAGTTTCACAGGCCTTCTCATGAGTACCAGTAAGAGAATTGGGAAACTTGAGTAGGAGTTAACTACACCCTTCCCAGGAGCCAGGTAGGGCCCAGAATTTCACCTGTTATCTCTGGTGATAATTCCAGGGTGTGAAAGAGGAAGAGGAAACCTTCACAAGTGTTTTGGTAGCAGCACTATTTAACTAAGGCATTCTAAACAGAAAACAGCTCTACTATCATCTCCATCTAGCTGGCTTTTTGCAACTGGCAGGGAAAAAGGAAATAATGGAATATCTACTTTCATTTTTACAACTGCAGTATAAATACGTGACAACATGTTTTGTTTGAATGGGGGGGAAGGCGAGGTGAAATTGCAATTCCCTTATTCCCTTCCTGGCTGTTCTGTGTGTAACCCTTCTGCCCCTCTGAGTTGGCAGCAACAAGGGCCGGGTTCAGTATCTAGGGGTTCCGTTTCAATAACGCAATGCAAAACCGGCTCGAGCCCCCACCCAGTGACCTGGGACAATTACATACCACCCCCCGGGAGCCTCTAGGAGGCAATACTTCCCCTCTCACAAGCACGGAGTCTGAGTGTAGCAAAAGCCTTTTAATAAAGGAGGGAAACAATGCAGCATTATGTTGGGGAAACACCACAAACCGGATTCATAACACAAACCATGAGCAAAAGACCCACCTCCAAGTAAGTTTGGCAGTGTCCTTTTCCCCTCAAAAAGAACAGGAGTACTTGTGGCACCTTAGAGACTAACAAATTTATTAGAGCATAAGCTTTCGTGCCACAAGTACTCCTGTTCTTTTTGCGGATACAGACTAACACGGCTGCTACTCTGAAACTTTTCCCCTCAGGGTCTTAAGTCCAATCACCCCCAAGTCCAACAACCCAAAAGTCTCTGTCCCTGGTCAGTGCCGCCCCAGAGTTCAAAAGTTTATCTGCAGAGTTCCCCCCCCCCAGCCTGGGCGGAAATGGGGGGGGGCACACAGGGTGTTAAGGGGCACCTTACATGGTCCAAGGCCGACTGCCCCGCCTCTCCGTGGAGTTCTGCTGCAGCCTTCACCACGAACGGCTCCGCTCTACCAGCCGCTCCGCTCCTCCAGCCGTCCCATGAGCCACTCTAGCCGTCCCCGCAAACTGCTCCGCTCTGCCAGCCGCTCCACTCCACCAGCCATCCCATGAACCGCTCCAGCTGTCCCCACAAACTGCTCAGCTCCGCATTCCGTGGGCCGCTCCAACCGTCCCGCAAACTGCTCCGCTCTGCCAGCCGCTTAGCAATATATCTTCAGGCTCCACCACTAGTTAACACAGCACTCAGTGATCTCAGCTCAGTAATTTTAGCTCTTTTAGTGATTTCAGCTCTTAGTGATTTCAGCTTCTAGTAGGGGAGCCCCACTGCTGGTGCCCCATTGGCCCAAAGTGAATTCAGCTCAGTGGCCTCTAGCTAGACTCCTAATGGAATCAAAATTAGCTCTGCTATTCAACAGTGGAGAGAGGAGGTAGTGTAATTGGTGTTCCAGGCCCTCAAAAGGGGCCCATACCACCAGGTACACATACCTGTCCCCCACCTCTCTCAATTCAGTGAGTTTTGGAACCCATGCCCCTTGTCTAGCAAGTGCTACTTAGGTGATGGTGAGACCCTCTGTCATAAAACTGTTTCATTGTCCTTGATTCACATAATCAGGGTAATAACACTTTATTCCTCCTGCCCCAATAACAGAGAAACTGGGGATCCCACAGCTGCCAAAGGCGGAGTGGGTGTGCCTATGCAAACAAGATCAGCCCCTGAAGTTCTTTTCCACACTCACCATAATTCACCACCAGATGTCAGGGTAGAGCTCATCCTGACTCTGCTTACATGTGCATGCTGAATTCTGCACCCCATCTTGAGTTCTAAAACCAAAGTCCCTGTTAGACAGTGAAGCTAAATTTACCTATCATGAGAACATTACATCCTTCCTCTCCTTTCTCTGGATGCTGAACACTTTTCCTCTGCAAGTAAGGTTTGTAACTCCAGTTCTTAGCAGTCTGATATGCTCCATATTGGGGATTAGGGTTGGTTTGCTGTCATATTGTGAGGAGCACTGCCAGTGAATTAAACAAAGAGGCAGTGCTAAAATTGCCAACCAAACAGGAAGTCAAATTCCTTTCTCTAGGTACAGTCTAGGTCTACACTACAGCTCATGTCAGCACAATTTGTGTCACTCTGGAGTGTGAATAAACCACTGCTGAGTGACACAGGTTACACCAACCTAAGCACCAGTGCGGACAGCACTATAGCTACTGCTGCTCGCGGGGGCTGGAGTAATTAAACCGACAGAAGAGCTTTCTGTCAGCTTAAAGCTGCTACAGGAGAGATCTTACAGTGGTGCAGCTGCACTGCTGTAAGCTCTCTAATGCAGCCATAACCTATACCTTTAGCACCTATCCCACCAGATCACAATGGTGTGACATTCTATACCTCAGGGGAGCACCCCGTAATCCCCATATTCATCATTTAAAGATAACTGATATTTCATATAAAGCATGACATAAGGTATCAACAGCAGACATGAGTGAAAGAAGAAAACGCCCCTCTGGGGCAGCATTCAGAAAAAGCAAGCAAGCAAAGGAAGCTTTTCTAGCTAAGCAGGAAGGCGCTCTCCTGAGATACATAGACACAAATGTTCACGGTGAGCCTTCTGGCCCCAGTGAAGATGTGAGTGGTGAGGAGATGCCTGATCTTCCAGTTAGAGTGCAGGTGACCTGGCAACTACTGCAGCATCCTTATCTCCATCTCAAATGGATATAACCATGCACATTCCTGAAGAAAAGCATAGATCAGAGAAGAGTTTGGTGGAGGCACAAGAAACAGCTGCTGCGGAGTTTAGTTCCTCAAGTCTAGATGATCCAGGACTGTGGACCCACTTGAGCAGTAGCCTGAGGGACTTCCTTGTACTGTGTGGGCCACAGCAAGTGAAAAAACTTCATATTCCCCAAAGACAATGAAAATAGAAGTTTCCATCCAACAAGTTACTGGCGTGAAATCCCCAATGGTGACAAAGTGGAGAGGCCATGGCTTATGTACTCAAAAACCCAGAATGCTGCATACTGTTTGTGTTGCAAACTCTTCCAGTCTAATGTTCCAGCCACCTTGGGTTCTACAGGAACAAAGGACTGGAAAAATCTGTCTAGAAATGAGGCATGCCATGAGAAGGCAGCAAATCACCAGAGAGCATTCCATAAGTGGAAAGAGCTTGAGATGAGACTAAGGTTACAGGCCACCATAGATGATCAGCATCAAGAGAAGATTGCATCAGTCTCTCTTTACTGGCAAAATGTTCTGAAAAGGTTCATTACCATTGTGAGAATGCTTGCTACCCAAAAACTAACACTGCGTGGCACTTCAGATCAGCTGTATGTGCCAAACAATGGAAACTTCCTTAAAATTGTGGAGCTGATGGCTGAGTTTGATGCTGTACTCCAGGAGCATCTAAGAAGAATCACCACCCAAGAAATGTACAAACACCACTACCTTGGAAAAACCATTCAAAATGAGATCATACAGTTACTGGCAACAAAAGTCAAACAGAAGATTGTGGCAGATCTGAAGTCAGCAAGATATTACTCTGTTATTCTGGACTCCACACCTGACATCAGCCATATGGAACAAATGACTTCAGTGTTGCGTTTTGTAACAACAGAACCTAGTGAAAATGTCCCTGCAATGGTGACTGTCAGAACATTTTCTAGAATTTATTGACATTGATGATGCACATTTGTCATACCAGCTCCTGTAGTTTCTTTAAAAGCTGGAAGTTACGGGAATTGCGATAGCTGACGTGAGAGGTCAGGCCAACGATAACGGTGCCAACATATGAGGAAAGAACAGAGGAGTGCAGACACGGATCCCAGAGTTAAACCCTCGAGCTTTTTTTGTCCCATGCAGTTCTCATTCATTGAACTTGTCAGTGATGCAGCATCAGCTTCTAGTGAGGCTGCTGAATTTTTTAATGTAATTCAAAGCAGCTATGTATTTTTCTCTGCATCAACTCATCAATGGAAAGTTTTGAAGCAACATCTGGGAACATCCTCTCTGACACTGAAACCACTGAGTGCCACACAATGGGAAAGTCAAGTGGAGGCGATAAAACCTATCAAACACCAAATTGGGAAGATAGATGATGCCATAGTTGTCATTATGGAGGATAATGCTATGACAGGAACGGAACTGTTTGTGGGAGAACAGTGGCAGAAGGAAATGGAATCACCAGAAACATACATAACTTCAAATTTCGGTGTGGCTTAGTGTTGTGGCATGACATACTGTTTGAAATAAATGTTGTAAGCAAGAGACTCCAAGGTGTTGACCTTAATATATCTGGAGCAATGGAACAACTGGACAAAACAAAGTCATACCTATAGTCTTACCAGTCAGATGAGGGATTTCAAAACATTCTGAAGAGTGCACAGAAGTTGGCAGAGGAACTTCATACTGAAGCTATTTCCCCACCCATTCAAGAATACAAGAGTCACCGAAGACGACATTTTGATTACGAGGCATGGGATAATCCCGTAAGAGACTCCAAACAACAATTCAAAGTTGAATTCTTTAACCAGGTGCTAGATTATGCAGTACAGTCAGTTGAAAGACGTTTCACGCAGCTCAAGGAACACAGCAGTATATTTGAATGTTGTATGATATTCCAAATTGCCTCACTATACCTGAAGACCTACACCAGCAATGCAGGGCACTAGAGACAGTGTTGACATATGATGACATGCGTGATATTGATGCAAGTGATTTAGGTGATGAACTGAAAGCCCTTTCAAGATATATTTCAGCAGGATCAACACCAAAGGCTGTTCTGGAATATATGTGCACAAATAAGATGACCACCCTCTTTCCAAATGCTTTTATTGCTCTGTGCATACTTCTAACACTTCCTGTAACAGTTGCCAGTGGAGAACGCAGCTTCTCCAAGCTGAACAAAAGAAAAAAAACACAACACATCTACGCTCCACAATGACACAGGAGAGGCTGGTCGGCCTTGCAACCATCTCAATAGAGCATGAACTGGCCCAGACTGTAGACCTTCAGCAGGAAGCAGTTCAAATCTTTGCAACCAAGAAGGTACGGAAAGCACCACTTTGATTATTCAAACAGATAAAAATGCCGGTGTTTACTATGCAGACAAGAAAAGTTAACTTTCAAACACCTGAACAGCAAATGTAAGTGTTACTTAAAAATTTTTGAACACAGCATTTTAAGTTGTTAGTTCTCCTTTATTGGGGTAGGTAGCAGAGCAGTACCGTGAGAGAAGAACAGGAAGAAGGCAGAATTGAGACCTTTCAAAGTTTTGTCCCAAGCGAGGGGCTATGGGGGTGTCATTTGAGCTCCCCGCCTCAGGTGCTAAAATGTTGTGGGCCGGCCCTGATGCTAAGCTTCTGTTTTCCAGCAGTGAGGTTTCAAGTGGGAGTCAACACCAGAGCCAGAAGCTGTATTTTATATCTTTGCTAGTCTTCTTTCCCCTCTTGTATGTATTGGTCTTGTTTTTCCTTTTAAGAAATGAAATCAGATTTTAACAACAACAGATCCAATCCATCTCAGCTAACTTCTCTTTCCCCAAAGAAGGGCCGTTACCCAGGGCCGGCTCTAACTTTTTTGCCGCCCCAGGCAAAAAAGAAGAGCGCTGCCCTGCCATAACACCCCCTCCCCCCCAGCGCTGCTGTCATAACTATAAAGGGAAGGGTGACAGCTCTCCTGTGTACAGTGCTATGGAATCCCTCCTAGCCAGAGACTCCAAATCCTTTTACCTGTAAAGGGTTAAGAAGCTCGGGTAACCTGGCTGACACCTGACCCCAAGGACCAATAAGGGGACAAGATACTTTCAAATCTGGGGGGGGGGAAGGCTTTTGTGTGTGTCCTTTGTTTAAGGGGTTGTTCGCTCTTGGGACTGAGAGGGACCAGACATCAATCCAGGTTCTCCCCATCTTTCTAAACAAGTCTCTCTTATTTCAAAATTGTAAGTAAAAGCCAGGCAAGGCGTCTTAGATTTACTTTGTTTTCTCAACTTGTAAATGTACCTTTTACCAGAGTGCTTATCTTGTTTGCTATACTTTGAACCTAAGACAGAGGGGATTCCTCTGAGCTCTTTAAGTTTGATTACCCTGTAAAGTTATTTTCCATACTGATTTTACAGAGATGATTTTTACCTTTTTCTTTAATTAAAAGCCTTCTTTTTAAGAACCTGATTGATTTCTCCTTGTTTTAAGATCCAAAGGGGGTTTGGATCTGTATTCACCAGGAGTTGGTGAAAGGAAGGAGGGGGGAAGGGTCAATTTCTCCTTGTTTAAAATCCAAGGAGTTTGGATCTGTATTCACCAGGGAATTGGTGAAAGGTTTCTCAAGGCTTCCCAGGGAGGGAATTCTTAAAATGGCGGCAGCGGACCAGAGCTAAGCTGGTAGATAAGCTTAGAAGTTTTCATGCAGGCCCCTACATTTGTACCCTAAAGTTCAAAGTAGGGATACAGCCTTGACAGCTGCGCCGCTCAAACCCCCGCCCCCCCGAGTGCCGCACCGCCGAACCCCCGCTCCCCCCCAGTGCCCCCGAGCGCCTTGCCGGGCCGCCCAAATGCCCCCCCGCCCCCGAGCACTTCGCCGGGCTGCCCCCCTGAGCGCCTCGCCGGGCTGGCCAAACCCCCGCCCCCCCCCGGAGCGCCGGCCAAACCCCCCGAGCACCTCGCCGGGCCGCCCAAACCCTCACCCCCTGAGCGCCGCACCGGCCAAACCCCCGCCCACCCCCTGAGCGCTGCACCAGCCAAACCCCCGCCCCGGGCGCCTCGCCGGGCTCCCAAACCCCCGCCCCCCCCCGAAGCGCCGCCCAAACCCCCCGAGCACCTCGCCGCACCACCCAAACCCCCGCCCACCCCCTGAGCGCCGGACCGGCCAAACCCCCGCACCCCGAGCGCCGCGCCGGGCCTCCCAAACCCCCGCACCCCGAGCGCCGCGCCGGGCTTCCCAAACCCCCCCCCCCCCCCGAGCGCCTCGCCTGGCTTCCCAAACCCCCCCCCCGAGCACCTCGCCTTACCTTGCCGGGCCAGCCAAACCCCTGGAGCTCCGGGCCGCCCCCCCCCCGAGTGCCGGGCCGCCCAAACCCTCGCCCCCTGAGCGCCGCGCTGCCCAAACCCCCGCCCACCCCCTGAGCGCCGCGCTGCCCAAACCCCCGTCCCGAGCACCTCGCCGGGCCGCCCAAACCCCGTACCCCGAGCGCCGCGCCGGGCCTCCCAAACCCCCCGCCCCCCGAGCGCCTCGCCTTACCTCGCCGGCCGGCCAAACCCCCGGAGTGCCAGACCCCCCCCCCCCGAGTGCCGCACTGGGCCGGGCCGGACCACCCAAACCCCCGCACCCTGAGCACCGCGCCGGGCTGCCCGGGCGCCGCCTCGCCCCCCACCGCCACCCTGCCCCACCCCACCCAAACCCCCAGAGCGCCGCGCCGCCAAAGCCCCCGCCGAAAAAAACAAAAAAAAACCCTCGAGCGCCACCCCGCCGAACAAAAAAAAAAAAGCACCGCGAGTGCCCCCCCGCCACCCCAACATTGGCCGCCCCTTCTAAGGTGCCGCCCCAAGCACGTGCTTGGTCGGCTGGTGCCTGGAGCCGGCCCTGCCGTTACCACCATCTAAAGACCTGTCAAATAAGGTTTGGGGTCCCCCCCACACACTTCTAAAAAAACCTCTCACCAGCTAACGGGAAAGGAGACAAGGAATGTTAAAATAAAAGCCTTACTTAATACTTTACAGGTCAAATGCTTTCACTGTTTTCCCTTCTTTTCTTATCGTTTGCTGTAGTCTCAGCAAGTTCTGACAGAAAGCAGTTTCTATCTGCAGCAAAATCTGTTACTGGGGGCATATCATTTTTGCTACTCCATCAAAATATACCTCCTCTTGTTCAGAGACCGAGGTAGCAAATTCTGACAGAGGCGAGTCGCCCTGTCAGAACTTGCTGAGTTACGTCTTTCTCCATCCACTGGTCTCAGGGTAGCAAAATATGACACATGGAGCACCCTCAGAATGTAGTACTCTTCACTTTTCCCCATCCCTGTGAAACGGATATCACAAAGATAACATAAATTGGACTTAACTCTGCCCCCTGAGCCAGGAACAGCCACTGAGTGTGGTTCAGTAACAGGAGTGCCATAATAAGTAGACATGAGAAAGGACTATGACTCTTCTTTGTCGTGTTGAGTTCCACAGATGTGAATTCTAGCATTTGTCTACATGCATTCCAATGACCATTTGCAACAATACTGCTACATGGATGTATATAAACCATCTAGCCAGGAAAACAAGTGGGAACAGAGCTAAGATAACATGATAAAAATATAGAGTTTAAATATTATGAGTACAATTTTCACAAGCTCATAAATGACTTAGGGCCAGATTTTTAAAGGTATTTAGGCACCTTTTCATATAGCATTTGAAAAGCAACGGGCTGAGAATATAACTGAATCTTGAAATTCGAAAGCCATACTAATGCTTCTGGGATAGCTAGATAGATGCCCTTGGTGCCACCACGTAAGTGATTGCATGCAGGATGGTTTGGTGGCTAGGACAGGATCCTTAGGGTCGTGTTTTATATGTGTCATGAGTCCATATTTGGGGTGATGGCTTGCAGATATGAGGACATATCCTTTGACTGGTGGCTTTCACTCTCCAGCCATTTCTTCTAGTCCAAAAACATCAATGTTTTAAGTCTGCAGGATAGTTGCGATGTATTCACACTTTGCTTTAGATAGTCCCTCAATGCTGAGCTGCATAATTCACAGCAATCAGCCTATTTGAAGGAAAGTTTGGCCCTGACATGGGTGTTATTGCCATTGTTTTTCTGACCAGGAGATCCTTTAAAGATGTTCAATTGTCTATATGACATTCACTATGCTTCCGCTTGTAACCGGGCAGCCTGTGTGAAGATTGTCATCTCCTCCCTAGGCACCTAAAGATGCAGATAGGTGACTAGGGGAATTTTCAGTTGAAATGAAGTGATGCACCTGGGTGCTTTTGAAAGCCTGATTAGGCACCCATCTGCTTCTTTAGCTGCTTAAATACCTTTAAAAATCTGGCCCTTAATTTCTTTGTGCCTCAATTCCCCAGCTGTAAAGTGGGGCTAACCACACTTCCTTACCTCACAGGGATGCTGTGAGGATAACTACATTAAAACGATAAGGTGCACAGATACATGATAATATGGGTGTGATGTTTTGGGGTCCACCCAGACCAGTAAGGGGGTCTGTCACCACCTGCCCTGTAACTTTGCAGCTATGGTTCACAGCACAGAGGCCCCCAAATTCCTTGACATCAGCTACCTGCCCACATGCAGAAGGTCTTACCCTGGTTCTCACCAGCCTAGTTACTCTTTGCAGGGTGATACCAACAACCCCTCCAGACCCAACTCTCCCCCAAAAACATCCTCCCTGAGTTCTTCGTTACTAGACACTAGAATCATTCCCCTCTGGTTTATCAGCCCCCCCCACCACCAGTTATCAGCTCACTTTGGCATACACACTCCAGAGAGTCTGCACAGCACACATTTGCTTGGAATGAAAATAAAGAGTTTAATAGAAAAACTACAGATTCAAAGATGAAATGGTAAAGAAGAGCAAACAAAGTTACAAAGAAAAACAATAAAAGAATAAATGGACACAAATCAGACATCAGGAATGGTAACATACAAAAGCCAGTAGGAGAACACTTCAATCTCCCTGGACATTCGATAACAGATTTAAAAGTAGCCATCCTTCAACAACAACAACCTTCAAAAGCAGACTTCAGAGAGAAACTGCAGAACTACAATTCATTTGCAATTGTAACACCATCAATTTGGGCTTGAATAGGAACTGGGAGTGGCTGGCTCACTACAAAAGCCATTTTCCCTCTCTTGGTATGACACCACCTCATCAATTATTGGGAGTGGACCACATCCACCGTGACTGAAGTGGCCTTGTCAACACTGGTTCTCCACTTGTAAGGCAACTCCCTTCTCTTCAAGTGCCAGTATATTTATGGCTGTATCTGTAATTTACACTCCACGCAGCTGAAGAAGTGGGGTTTTTTTTACCCACGAAAGCTAATGACCAAATAAATCTGTTAGTCTTTAAGGTGCCACCAGACTCCTCATTTTTAAAAGAAAAACAAACCAACAAAGACAACCTCAGGCTTTACACTTTCATATTAGTGAAAATCCCTTTCCTAAGAAAGGGAAACTTATTGTCTTTAATCAGTTTCCCAGTATACCCCCTAGCTATGTTCCATTGATCACTGACCACCTCCCACCTTGAGACTGTCCCCCTAGTTCTGGGTGCCCTTCAGGTCAAACCTCTTCCATTTTAAAGGGTTACAGGTATGTTTGGGGGGAGTTTTCCCCACTTGGAATATTTGTAGTGATTGAAAGGAAAACTCCCTCATCTCTTTAGTTTTTGAAGACTGCTGTTTTCTTTTCAGTTTCAAGCTGTTCCCATTTGTTTTGATGATTCCTCATTGGCTTCAAGCACCTAGCCATTGTTCAGCCCAGGGAAGAAAAAAAAAAAAAACAACAACAAAAAAAACACCAATCTCCTCTCATTGGGGAGGTAGCCCTTTCCTGGCTGATTGCTTCACCACTTGTTGTGAGGTGATGCTGAAGTCACACCAGAGTTACAATTAAAACATACACACCCTGTACATCTCATCATGACTATTAAGTTCAGCACTTTACAACTTTTCATAAGAGATCTTACTCAATAGACTTATAGTAACATAGTACATAATCACTTTATTTAACTGCCTTTTTTGGGGGGGGGGGGAGGAAGGTTAAACCTTCTGTCCTCACCTTGAACATCTGGTACTAAAATCCATACTTGTCACAGTGTGACATACAAGTATCTTAGCTAGAATTCTCCAAAAATACATTCAAGATAGTTGTTATAACATTTATAGGCCTATGTCCCTATATTTAATTATGGATCTATCATTCTGCACAATCTTATTTTTAAAAAAGTTGAACATCCCTATTATTGGCCATGGTGAATGGAGCCCTTTACAGTTGCACCTCCTTGTGTCTAGGCCCAGGAAGTAGCTGTTGCCCTATATGGCAACTCCTGTTGTCAGTTGCTCATGCTGTGGGGGTGTTTGTGTGTCTGTCTGTCTCTCTGAAGTACTTCCTCTTTGAGACTCAGCCCTCTAGCTCACTACACAGTTCCCACCCCCCGCTTCATCAAAGTCCTCACCAGACAAGCTGGCCAGATGCCATTTCAGATTGTCTTCCACTCCACCTCTGGATCCTGTGCCACTTCCCCACAGCTGGGAGGGGAACTGAAGGGCCCCCACCCAACAATTCTGGGTTCCAGCCAAGGACACTATGACTCCATTCAAATCTGCTCAGTCTATGTTTTCCTGGGCTCCTTTCTGCCCCCAACCTCCTTCATGGCCTGTCTCTGGGTTTACCACCAGATCCTTTTCTGCTCCCTGTGGCTATTTCACCCTTGCCAGACCTAGACCAGGCCAGTATCCCAGGATTTATTTTTTCCCCCCAGGCTTCCTCTTGAGTCTGTTTGCCTGTCATGAAAGGCTGCAGCCCCTTCACTACAGCCACCTTGTGGCCTCACTTCCCAGTTTTATAATCCTACCCCCACTGGCTTCAGCTGTAATTAATCCTTATCAAGCTCTGACTCCCCTTCAGGTGCAGCCTATAAAGTTAATTGGCCCCTTCTGGCCCCCACCCTAAGCCAGTCAGGGGCTGCGTGGAATTAATATTTCTCACATTGGCTGAGTTTGCAAAGGTCTTAATTTGATAGCATATTTAAGTATGTAACAACTTTTGAACACTAAAGTTTAGGGAATGTTCTAAGGATCAATGGCCTGAACCATGTTAAATTTGGGGAAAACTGGAAAACCAAGGGAGAGAAGGGGGGACACATAGATCTTCTACCATCTGTTTAGTACAGCTTCAACCACCTCTGCCATTTTCTATAGCTCAGACTATATAGATATAGGTGCCATTACATTACACATTTGCAAGAGGACACCTGGAAAGTTGTAAGCAGTTCATTTTTTTTACTACAATATTGTGGTGCACCAATAGATGGCACTGCTGGGTTTAAAGTCTAGAATCTAGATACATGTATATTATGCAATTTAAATTCTGAGAAAGGGTTACAGGGACTTACCATGTATACAGTGATTGGCTGTTTTAAATGAGTTATTGGAAATAAAAAATATTGTAGTTAACTTTTTTTATTTAGTACTCCTGTGCCTTAGATGGAGGTGTACTGACAATAGCTGAAAGATAGGTCAGGTACTGTAACTAGAGAGCCTTCTTTAAGAGCTATATATAGGTGCCATATTAACATCTTGCATTACAACAGTACCTCATGTCATCTCTGCTTATCCTCCCTGTAGAATTTAACAGGTTGACACCCTGAATACCAGATTAAAAATAATGGTAGTGCAAATGGGAGTGTGAACACAGCCCAAGCCATGGGGGACCCCTGAATGGGAGGTACACAGAGCACCAGCTATGGGAAAGAATGGGGGACCCTAGTAAATGAGGGCACACAACCCATGGCACAGGGGAGATAAGGGGGAGTTGTAGGGAACCCTTGAAACAGGGGGTTGGGAGGATGGCACACAGGGGGAGCAGGGCAGGCTCTAGTTTTTTTGCAGTTCCAAGCAACAACAACAAAAAACAAACAAACAAACAAAAAACAAACCAAAACAAAAACAACAACTCTGAGAGCGAACTGCCGGAATGCTGCCCCTGGAATTGTGCCGCCCCAAGCATGTGCTTGGTTCGCTGGTCCCTAGAGCCGGCCCTGAGGGGAGGGAGGGAAATGGAGGAATGCAAGAAACCTCTGGTGTGTTCAGTGAGCTTAGCTGACAGAAGCTATAGAGTGTGTGACCCCGCTATTGGTCACTGCATAACCTTTTCAGTTAGAGGAAGAGTTTTTTCCCCTCCAAGAACTCATACAAGTCAGCTGCCTGTCTTGCAGCTGGAATCCAATGCCACCTTGGATCACTACACATAGGACCCAAGTAGGTCTGTGGCTGTGCGGCTACAAGCTAAAGTCCCTTTATTTTAACAAAGGTGAAAGTTACCCCTGCTGCTGCTGCTGGCATTTTCCACTCATGGTAGAGACCTGCCAGCTTCTTTCCCATTGTAGAGCCGCTCAGTTATCTGAACTCTGTACAATACATTACACATTTGCCAGGGGACACCTGGAAAGCTGTGAGCAGTTCACTTCTTTACACCTATACTGCAGTGTACCAATAGATGGCACTGCTGGGCTTAAAGCCTAGATACATGTAAATTATGCAATTTAAACTCGAAGAAAGGGTTACAGGGACTTACCATGTATACAGTGTTAGGCTGTTTTAAATGAGTTATTGGAAATAAAAAACATTGTAGTTAACCTTTTTTTTATTTAGTACTCCTGTGCCTTAGATGGAGGTGTACTGACAGGAACTGAAAGGTAGGTCAGGTACTGTAACTAGAGAGCTTTCTTTAAGAGATAGTAATGGCTCCAGCTCAGATAAAAGTGCTGGCCATTTAGCTGTAATAAAGTGTTGCCCTCCATCCTTAGATTATTTCTCATTTCCTACACACATAACTTAGTGTGGTGGTGGATATGCTATATCACATAATATTGCAGTGGGTCTAAAACATTCTTGCCTTGGTTTCATAGGGTTTGGATAGCATAGTCACATGCTACCACATAGAGGACACTTGTCTGCATCTATTGTCTCTTGCAGAAGCTGTGCCTGTATAACACTGGCACACTCAGCCCATAGGAGAGAAGGGTAGGTGAATTTCTGCATTACCTTGCAAAGCTCACTAAAGAAGCATTGAAGTGTTAAAGGAAGAGGTCAAGGTCAGGAAGAAGGGATGAAATGTAATGGGGAGCCTGCCTTTGGATGACACGTACACTTGCAAAGGCATGTAGCTTCAGATATCTGGCACCCTGCTAACTATCATTACGTGTCTGCTATTCATTTGCTAGGAGTGTAGAGAATATTTACATTGATGGTATCCAAATTTTCTGCATCTTACAAGACAACGTAAGGTGTTAGAGCTTAGCTAGAACTGTCCATATGCAATATCACTGCAAGTCTTGTTCTTCAATTCCTGGTTCAGGGCCCACTCTTGCAAGGTGCTGAGTGCCCTCAGCTCTCAGAGTTCAGCGTCTCACAGAATTGGGGTTCTTACAGTCTACCTTTTTCTTATATAGTGTTTAGATCTAAATTTCATAATATTATGCAATGCTTGGCAGTGGTGGTTATGCATTTTCTAGCAGGACTTGGGATCATAGCTGCCTCAACTTTTCCATAAAATATCCCTGATGGTATTTTGAATATTAAGGGTAGAGGCATGCTGATCCTTTATCTTATCTACCTATCTTTGCTCATTTTCACAGAGCTATTTCAGTGAGGCTAGTTTTTCATTGTACAGTGATGAAGAAATAAACCCGTGGAAGGTCTTTTTTTTTTTATTCCTGAGCAAAGGCTTAATCAGTTAATTTGTTTGTATTGTGGTATCATCCAGTCTGATCAGGGCCCTATTGTACAGCACGTACCACCTGATCAGGGTGGTAGGTGCTGTACAAACACATAGGAAGATCCATGCCTTGAAGAGTTTATAATCTTAAATAAGACACGGTAAATGAGTGCAAGAAATAGTAGGGAGGGAGGATAAGACAAGGACTTGTCACAATGAGGAAACTGACCAGCATGGGGTGTGTGGGTGTTAGTTATAGCTCTGATGGTCAATTCCTCTGTGTAGACAAGCCCTAATATTAATAGGAGCCTACAATTTACATTGGCTAACAATGTGCACAATTGGATAGTTCTGAATCAAATGAAACTATGGGGAAAGGACTATGAATACATAATCAGCCATCCCTGACTCCCATTCAGTGTGGACAGTATCTTATTTCAGATTACCTTTCTGATAGGTCTTCCTCAACGGTCTGCTCACATTGGTATTCCTAACAATCATTTCTGAACAGCAGCCTCCTTTCACTGTGCTGTGCTCCTCTCTCTGGGCACTTTGCAGGTGGGCGGGGGGGGGGGGGGGGGGGGAAGCAGGACAGGGCCTTTACACTCACCTGGCCTCTGGTTGGCAATAGCCAGGCAGTCTACAACACAGGTCAAGTGGTGAGAGACTAAACACTTTACCTGGGTCTAGGATAGTCCACCCCTTCTGGGCTACCAATGAATTGTCACACAGACATGGTAGGACTATTTCCTCAGAGAGCCTCTGGTAAACTGTAGCCCCAATCAGGCTTGAGCTAGTCTGTAACAATAGTGGTAGAGTCAGGCTATCCCTCCCTTTTGGGAGGGGCCAGCGGCTGTCAGGCAGCAGCCATTTGCAAAGCTCCAGCCTTCATCTAACCCTTCTCTAGGAGCTGAACACTGGGAGACTACTCTCCTCTGGTCTGCTACTAATTATGCAGTGGTTTCCTGTTTTAAAATTCTCCCTCCAGGCCTAACATTTCTCACAGGTGTGGTGCAGCAGATTGAGGCTAGGACAGTTTATTAATCCTGTGTTACCTAGTGTGGGGTTTGCATACCCCAGCACAAAAGCTATTCATTGGGATCCACCTCCAGGCTAAACTTCTAACTAGGCCGATTAAAGATGGACTGTGCAAGTGGATTCTGCTGCATGCAACTGCCACCAACCCAAGAGTTTTAAACGAAACGGTGAGTAAAAACAGGCATCACAATGAAGGGGCTCAAGCTCTTGCATGATATTCAGTTAATGTCAGGCATAGAGATAAATACCTCACTGCTCATGGGTGACCAAGTCAGAAGCCCATTGAAAAGGCACATCTTACCTCACCATAGGAATAGTGTGTGCTGCTCATTCTGTAGGAAAGAAAATACACCTCTACCTTGATATAACGCTGTCCCTGGGAGCCAAAAAATCTTACCACGCTATATCAAACTTGCTTTGATCCACCGGAGTGCGCAGCCCCGCTCCCCCGGAGCACTGCTTTACTGCGTTATATCAGAATTTGTGTTATATCGGGTCGCGTTATATCGGGGTAGAGGTGTAATTAGCAAGTTTTTGTTTCACTGCATCGTGCTCAGTGATATACTACACTTCACATTAGCAGGGCTATATGAATCAATAGGCTCAAAGAACCCAGGACTAGGCTGCAGCAGTTTTGGCGGCACCATTTTGGAGAGACAGCTCTGAGGGAAGCAATGTGGACAGATGTACTCTAAGGAGTGACTGGCTGGCCAACACTCCTATTGCAGCTGTGCTGACTGGCTGGCTCAGAGGAGCTGTACAGACACCTTTTGATCACTGAGCTGCTCCTTCAATGTCAGTTTAATGGTGCAGCAGGGGTACAGAGTAATGGCCGGACTCTGCACGGGTGCTCGAGGGGGCAAGGATGCAGGGATCCTTTCTCTTCCCTCCCTTGTGTGGCTCCCATCTCTCCTCCCACTTGAAGGGGCAGGGCACAATGGGAATCCTTTGGCTCAGAAACACATAGGGCTGGCTCTGCTGTAATCACTAGCTTTAGCAAAGGAAGTAGGGAATAGATGTGTGCATGAGCCTTCCTACAGCAGACCAGCCAGGCTGGGTGGGCACACTGCAACTATTACAAGCACTGTGTGTCTCCGAAGCCCAGGGCTGTGACTATAAGGTCCAGCACGTAGGGCAGTAGACAAGGAATCAAGGATTCTATTCCTGGCCTTGCCGTTGATTTGCTGTGTGACTGAATAAGTCACTTACCCTTGCTGTCCCTCAATTTCTCCATGTGTAAGATGAGAATAGTTATATTTACCCTTTGAGATCTATAGATGAAAAATGTTAATTCCACACTTTGGCCCTATGGATATTGTTTGTATGAGTTATAGACATTTCACTAAGTTAATCTAACTACCTTGCACCAAAATGTCTTGAAACTGCAAAGTGAAGTAGTATCAGACATGTAGTATATTTAGCAAATGATGATGTAAATAGACATAGGAAGGAGAAAAACACATTTTCCTGGGCTGCAGAGTTTAACAAAAGTTTTGTTCAAGACACAGATCATTTGAGGAGTGGGAAGGAGAAAGGTGTGTGCAACAACTACAACACTAATAATTTCAAGGCTGAACTCGGTTATGTTTCTGGATCGTACTTTCCTTTAATAAAGACCCTCTGACAACTGTATCATCATCAGTGGTGTGGAGTACATTGAAAGTTATGGGAGCAGGTATGAAGAAATGGTTCTTGATTTATAGTCAGTGTTCTGCTTCTCTGCTAGTGCCAGATGGTTTTAATGGAAGATGCTGGTCCAAATGTTTCCCTCTTAGAGGGGTGTAAACTCTAGTGGGTGCAGACACTTCTGTCCTGTCACTTTCATCCTGCCATCCGAGTCTTCTCTCTTCCACATCCTCATTGCCTATCTTAATATTCTTAATGTGGGTTTGGGGTTTTTTTGTACCTAATATGGCACTGTTTGCATTGTGGATCACTGCTATCTCAAAACCAATCATCAGAGGCAGTCGTGTTTTCTTAATTATGATAGCTGTGGTATATCTGAGAATATCTGATCAGGACCAGATACCAGTGAGAAGACTGTAGAACTCAGCCTCTCAGGGTAGCAGATTTAAAGAAAAGCAATGTTTTAGTACTAGCTTTTTATATATATAAAAAGAGGCACACACACACACTACATTTTATACTGACTTGGACAACATGATTTATACATCTTCCAATACACATCCCTACACACAACTACCTTCTCAATTAATATCCAATTTCACAATAGCTAGCAGGACTGTCTCAGTACAGAAACTGTGCTGTAAGTTTCTTGCCATTACCTCCAAACACATCAGAAGGCAGGTGGCACTAGATCCTTTTTTTTTGCCTTTTCTACATTTAGGGCTAAGTCTTTCCAATAACAGTTCTGCACATGCACATTCTTGCCTTCTCTGAATAAAGAACTGAATAGCAGACATGTTTGTTCTGTCAGGAATCATACACAGCCCTTAACTCACCAGGTTAAGAGGGTAATTGTACAGAATCTCTGTTTAGTTATATATGATGTACAGTACTTTAGGATATTGAGTGACATTCAAATTTTGGGAGGCTTCTTCCCATAGAATTTCAACCTTTAGAAGGAGAAGAGTGATGTGAAAGACTGCAACATCAAAAGGAATTCTTTATGCTGGCCATTCGCTCCATGCTTAGCTGGGCAAACAAACCATTAAGTGTACAGCGGAAATGAAGCCAGTTGTTCTGAAAAGGCTGTATAGACTGATCCTTCGCTTTCTAAGCTAGCTTTAAATTAAAGACAGACAAGCACTAAGTATACAACAAGATTCAGCTATGTTAAGTCACTCTTACAAACATGGCTGTTCTTGGACAGGTAAAATGCTCTTCCATCTTGCCGTGTACACCATACCAAATCATGGTTTTACAGTGTCCCTTGAACTGTGCTAAGGATCAAGACTTTGGAGACTTTGCTTGTTCCCATCTACACTGCAAGATAGAACAGTGTTAATACTTCATTTGGGACCTCTGACAGTTGATTCTGTAGTGTAGCCAGGACACAGCCTTTAAATGCTAAAATAGGTGTTCAAATACCATTGTAATGGGTACAGGGTACACTGATTTCAGTACCAATTTTTGGCTAGAGCTGCTTTGTCTTTCATTTGACATTAAAGCACACAGTACTGGAATTAAGGGAATTGTCACTTTTGGACATCTGTTTTCCAAACCATGAAAAACATAATACATCCCAGACAGATTAGGAAACAAACATTTATTATAAACTGGTAGTTTTACAGATCTATAAAAGTGATCAACTTTTTTCAGTACACAGACTAAGAATACATAATTTGAACACAGCCCATTAGAGGCACATGGTGAAAAGTTAAAACTCAAATAGTCTCACGTTCTTCGGCAGTTGAAAGTGTCCCCACCACAACTGAACACTCATAATGACACTTATACAATATTAACAAAATGGACTGAGTCTGCTACACAAGAGGCGCTGCATAGGTCATCTTTGCATTGCATAAAGAATATACCTGTTACAGTCAAAGGGATAATTGAGAAACAAAACTGGATCCCATGAATTATATGCAGGTACAAAGAGATTGGCAAAGACAAAAGAACATGGACAATCAGATCATAAAGACATTGTACATAAGCACCATAATACCTTCTGTAGAGCAATAGACTCTGGCTTTTAAAAGAAGTGCATAAACTAGAGGGCAGGTTAAATAAAGGTAAAGCCAGAAAAAGCTGCCATTTTATAATATCACCAGATTAACTCTCAGGATTTATAAGATCAAGAATGAAAAATGGTTACACTGTGTGTGTGTCTTACATAAAAGGCCAAATTCTATCTGTTCTGTCCGTCCACATGGAATTAGTGCAAATTAACACTACAAAAAACAGTTATTTTGTGCCAGTGTTCCGGCCAGCAAGCAACTGAAATATACCTTAGTGGGGAAGCCATTTACAAAGTGTCTGTACATTAAAATATCCATCCCATATATGGGAGAAACTGTGAAATAATAGCTTATCAAAAATGAGTTCTTGGGCTCTTTGAGTGCTTTGTTTGTATTTTTCCTCATTAATATAAAAACCTAGGGCCACTTTAATGGTCTGATTGTGGCGTCCTGCCTAGTCACTCAGCAACCTCGTCTCATTTTCTGGTCCCAGTCTGACTCCCTGAGCCAGTGCTCTCAGACCTTCAGGTTCGGTAGGTGGGGGGAGAGAGTGCCTCACATTGTTCAACAGCAACTCCCCCCTCCAGTATTATCAACTAGAAGGATGCTGTTGAACTGCAACCATTCCGAATGGGAAACAAATGAGTCCCCAGACTCTAGGAAGAAGAGGACAGCATTCCAAACCCCATTGAGAAAAATCATTCAAAAGCCTCCTAATAATCAGCCCTGTGATCTTTATTAACTTGCTTGTTTTGGTACACTCCAATTGATACAGCCAGCATCAATTTCATATTAGATATTTTCTTTATCCTGGAACTGTAACCTGCGTTTGCAGGGAGTTTAGTGATCCAGTAGTTCTTTTCTGTTGCTAACTATTAAGATCCTATAAAACTTGCATCAAGAACCAAGGCAGTCTTGGCTAATGCTGCCAGCATTTATAAATTAAGAGGAAGGCAGCCCAGTGAAATGAGCTATGAAGGTCATTGTGACTGTTCCATAAAAACGTAGAATTTAACTAAGCTTGAGGTATTCTGATGCCATAGAACAACATCCCCTTGCACTTTCATTTCTTTAGAGGAAAAGCAGAGGAATAAAAGCCAAACATTTTGTCATCCTGAAAGAAAAGCTATCAGGAGACAAAGTTTAATGTGGTGTTCTATTCTTACCTGCCTCTAAGGCAATGTTTTCCCAGGACTTATTTTAACAGTTTATCAAAAAAGCAATATGCCTTTACAGATGGTAAGTGCAAAAGGACAGTTGTGAATTGCTTGAGTATAAGATGGTGGGACAAATCTATGAGTTTTAATACCAATGCAGTATACACTTCTCCCAAATGTGGCCTCACCCAGTCAAATGCATATTTAAGAGAGCAATAATTACAAAAAAATTAAAGCGAAGAGCTAAACCATAGGTGGTTTCCTGATAGTCTTAACATGTAGCTGATTTAAAGATGCTGTGTTTTTTTATTTTTAAAATCCATACTATATTAATAGCAGTTTGGGGGTTAGAAACTAAGGCAGTTCCTTCCAGCTTGGGGGAAAAAACAAAACCACAGCTTCTTTGCACAGTGATCTGTTCTCCAATTATAAACAAGAACAAACCAGTTATTTGAGAAATCCTTTTGGTTTGAATATTCCTGAGAAGGCTAGAGGCTTATCAGCTTTTTCCTTCTTTTCATGCTATTCCCAAATTTTGCTTCATTTTTTCATAAACCACATAGCTGATGCTGACAGCCGGAAGCACTTTCATGAAGTTTGGGCCTATGCCTCTATAAAGTCCTAGGATTCCTTCGTTAGCAATTATCCTTTGAAAAAGTCCAACCATGTTTAGCTGTGGGGCTCCTTCCAACAGAGCTAGAAAAGAAAAGGAAGATAGCAATCTCCATCATTCAGCAGTTCTAGTGATGTTAATATTCTAATCATATAAAGCTCCTCACTACACAGATGCACAACTTATCACCTCTAACCCTACGGACTTGGTACAGAGTCTTCTCAACACTATTTCCTAGCACAGCAACGTCTGCTCTCAGTCGTTAAGTTTGGGGCAAGTCTCTTTCAGCTGCAGACCTGTGCCTTGGAACTCCCTCCCATGAAAGGTCCACAAGAATACTTTGCTTGTTGCACTAACAACATGCTGGAAGTTGATCTATCCTCTCCTGTCTGAGACCTCGCTCTACTACCTTTCTTTTCACCTATTTGCAACAGTTGATAACAGAGTAGCAGCCGTGTTAGTCTGTATCCGCAAAAAGAACAGGAGTACTTGTGGCACCTTAGAGACTAACAAATTTATTTGAGCATAAGCTTTAGTGGGCTACAGCCCACTTCATCGGATGCATAGAATGGAGATATATATACACATACAGAGAACATGAAAAGGTGGGAGGTGTCCTATCAACTCTAAGAGGCTAATTAAGAGAAAAAACTTTTGTAGTGATAAGCAAGATAGCCCATTACAGACAGTTTGATAAGAGGTGTGAAAATACTTAACATGGGGAAATAGATTCAATGTGTGTAATGGCTCAGCCATTCCCAGTCTGTATTCAATCCTAACTTGATGGTGTCTAATTTGCATATTAAAGTTCAGCAGTTTCTCGTTGGAGTCTGTTTTGAAAGCTTTTCTGTTGCAAAATTGCCACCTTTAAGTCTGTTACTGAGTGGCCAGAGACGTTGAAGTGTTCTCCTACTGGTTTTTGAATGTTATGATTCCTGATGTCAGATTTGTGTCCATTTATTCTTTTGCGTAGAGACTGTCCGGTTTGGCCAATGTACATGGCAGAGGGGCATTGCTGGCACATGATGGCATATATCGCATTGGTAGATGTGCAGGGTGGACATCATCATAGGACCTAATCACATCAGCCACGCCATGAGGGGCTCGTTCACCCACGAAAGCTTATGCTCAAATAAATTTCTTAGTCTCAAAGGTGCCACAAGTACTCCTGTTCTTTTAACAGCTGGTAAGTAACCCTTTTTCAGTGCTGGACTTATTTTCCTTGAGGGTCACAGCGCTTTCCTCTACACCAAATTCCTTGGTCTCCTCTGGCCATGCATTTGCTCTGGTGGTTAGTGCTTTATTTATTTATTTAAACTTCAGTTTTGTCCTTTGATTTTACAATATGGTCTTTACATAGCTTGTGATAGGAGCTCCATAAATGGGTTAAAATATTTAAGGTGATTGACACAAATCTATAAAATATAAATATTAAAACACACAGAGCTGGAATCTGTAACATGAAGGTTGTGTCAAGCACTAACAAAGCCAATCAAAAGTTTAGATGGGCAAGGTCAGTATGGTATTAGACACCTTAAAAACAGGCATACTAAGTAGGGATTATTCTCCAAATTATAAATACCTTTAAAAGATATTCTTCCCAAACCCAAATCCCAATTCTCACCTTGAGCCTGCATGCGAGTTCTGATGAGAGCAAGAGGGTAGCTGGCTAACTGACCACAGGTGCTGGAGACAGTACCACATCCGAGCAACACAAAGACACCAGGGTTAGCAGAGTCTGATGCATAACAATCTAGCCAAGCAGTCTTCAAAGCCTGCCAGGAAAACATAAATAGATTTGAATGAGGTATATAAAAGTTTACACTAGATAGTTAAGCAGACTTTATAGCTAACAACAATATTAAGGTGCTCCTTTGCCTCCAGAAAAATATTCCAAATGCATTCATGGGCTCAATCCTGCAAGGTGTTGAGTGCTCTGCCTCAATCCAACAAGCACTTAAGCATGTGCTTAACTTTATATGTATATAAGTAAGCCCAGTGACTTCAGTGGTATTACTTAGATGCTTAAAGTAAGAGCATGCTTAAGAGCTTTCTTTGATCAGACCACAGCACTCAGCAAGTAGAGGATCAAGCCTTATAGTGGTGATCCACAAGCACCACAAAATAAAAGTTAAAAATGTGACAGATAAAAATATTAAATTGCCTTTTCAAGTTTTATTATGAAGCATATTTCTCAGAATTAAGTGACTATACCCCAGTTACATGAGACAGACTGTGCACAGAAGGCTGACAAAGGTATTTCAGACCAAGGGCAGGTGGGAAAATGAGTACCACAATAGAAGACCCCCTCATAGAAAATGCCATCAAGTCTCACCACTGCTTTAAACTTGGGCCTTCAGCTCAAGCACTTCTCCTGCTTGTCTAGACTGGGAAAATGAGTCTTTAAAAAAGTATACAATGTGTTAGCTAATTTGTGTTAATTGACATGTTTTTAGAGACCCCTTAGCACCCAGTGTAGGCAAAGAGAGTGGATGTTTAAAAACATGTTAGCTAGTCCTGGTCAGTCTTAGAGGTCCCATTTAGGGCTTTATAGGACAAAATCAACACTTTAAACCATACCCAGAAGCTAATTGGTAGCCAGTGCTACAAAATGAGCCATTGGTGAAACATGTCCTCAGGGCTTGTCTACACATCAAATTATTCAGAAATATCTATTTCTGATTAAATCCAGGTATGGATGCTCTTATTCTGAATTAGTTTAATCCACTCCCAAAGTAGAGTAATATAATTTGGAATAAAGCACTCTTATTCTAGAATAATAGCATCCACACATGCTATTCTATGTGTGGATGCTATTATTAATCAAGAATAGTTAATCCACTTTGAATTCACACCCTATTTTATATCTGATTAATTTTATGTGTAGGCAGCCCCTCAGTGTAAAGCACATTTATGATATATTCACATTAATATAATCCAGTCATAATGAGAGGGAATAATTACATATGTTCAACTGTATCATAGCCATAGGGCTACATAACATGCAATAGCGTCAGGTGTTTAGGGTTTAAGTTTGTTGTTTAGGGATGTGCTCCAGGCCAGAAGGGGGTGTTTAAAAAGAAAGATATGAGTATATTGCATTGCAACAACCAGCTGTCTAATGTTCTGATTTAAACCTACCAAAATCCACTTCCAAAACGTGGGCCAGATCCTGCAACACTTACTCATGCCAGCAATGCCGTTGGATGTTACAGGGAAAAAGAGGTTGACTATGAAAGGATCACCTACTTGTGTAAGGGTCCAATCCTGCCACTTTATCTCCCTGTAGTAGTAGCAATATTTATTATTTGTATTACCAAAGTACCTAGGAGCCCTAGGCATGGACCCGGACCCCACTGTGTTAGGTACTGTACAAATACAGAACAGAAAGATGCCCCCTGCTCCAAAGAGTAATAAATTTTCTTTCAGAAAGAAAACAGATAGAAAATAGATAATTCAGGCCTGCCTGGGAGAAGCCCTCTACCCCCGATTGGCTGCCTTCTCTACTCACCTGCCTCCTGGGAAGAGCAGCCATTCAGGGCTGCTGCAGGAAGCAGGCAGAGCTCTCTCTTTCCCCCCCTCAGGAGCCAAAGTGGTTCTCACAGGAGGGGAGGGGGACACAAAAAAGTTCAGCAGCTCAGGATAGTTCTGCTCTCTCCTCCCCAGTTTCCTTCCTGTGAGCAATGGCATCGCTCCTCTGCTCCTCTCCTCTCCTATCTCCCTCCTTGCAACAGGCCTCCTCCAGGCCTGGGAAGGAGGAGACTCCACTGCAGCTGACTCCCCACAGGCCTGAGAGAAGAGGTAAAGAATCCCTGCAGCTGCAGAAGGAGCAGATGTGGGGGTGAAAGCTCCCGCAGTGGGAGCCAAAATCATCTAAATCCAGACAGACCAAACCACATTAAAAAAAAAAAAAAAAAACCAACACATGATTCTGGTGGGTCTGACTCATGATTTTTGAATCATGGGGTTGGCAATACTGTAACACAGTAAGGAAAAATATGTGAAAAACTGGCCCTGAGCATACTACAGCGGATATTTTTTGAATCCACAAATAAGTGTAACTACAAGTAAGTTACAGATGTGAGTGAATGATACATATTTTAAGAGGGTAATAGGAGGGCAGTTTACATTTTTGTGTGTCTAAAGAAATAATACATGCATCAAGTAAACAAACTGACCTCATAGACAGCCAGGTCTATACCAGCATAAGGAATTATGCCCAGAATGTTGGGTACATAACCTTTGTAAAAGGCTTTCAACCCTTCTCTTTTTAAAATCTTCTTAGCACAGTCAAACATCCCAGAGTATTGTCCTGTTTTACCCACAGCCAGTCTGGTCTTTAAGACCTGAAGGTAGAAGAAACGTAGAATTAATTATTTGACAGGTCACGACACAGCTTACATATAGGAAACTTGGCACAACAAATCTTTGCATACTCATAAGTTTCTATTTCCAAAAAGTGAACCTCTTTGCATTTGCTGCTTAAAGTCTCCTTTGTAACAACTAGAGTTAAGGTTTGGTTAGCACTAGTTTTCTCAAGGTTTTATCATTTGTAAGAGGAATAGCCCACCTAACAAGCTCATGGTTGTGAAGGAACAGGGTGTATTTTTTTAGTCAAAATCAGAATAAGATGAAAGTTGTGATTTGCCTTTTTTCCCTTTCTCATGTTCAAGAGAGACAATTTTTTTTAAAACAAATTACAAGATATCTAGAGCTTCTAATTAGGGCTGTTGCTTAGCGAAATTAGCAGTTAGACAGCAGAGACTGTGCAGGAACACAAACTAATTCCTTCTAAGGCTTCACTGGATCAAGCTTTTCAACTGAGGATTGCAAATCATATTAAAAGCATTAAAGAAGACTCATGACATCCTTATGAGATAATTAAGGGATATACAGGGATCACTTCACTCACTACTGAAGTGCAACACAACAGCTGTTTAACAGTGCCTGTGACTTTACACCAGCATTGCAAGATAGGGAGCGAAGAACACCATGTTCAAATGAAACTGCCAAGGGAATTCCCTGAGCAGGAATTTGGCCTGCTTGGAAGTCTCGTAAGAGATGGCTCCTATATGTGATGTCTGGCACGTCAGCATCCGATCTTGGCCAGGAACACCATAAAAACCAGTTTTGAGAGAACTGTATCATGTTCGTGGGTCTGGAGGGACAAAAGGAGAGGCCCCGAGATAGGACAGACTCTTCTGCTGGGCTAAGAGTATAGCTGGAAAGATTAACAATATTGCTGGGTGGGTTAAGGGAACTACTGTTGTGGCTCCTTGTGGCATGTAGCAGTTTAGATAGTTTAGTGTCCTTTTTCCTTTGTAGAGAGACAAAGTTTGTCTTGTAAATGGCTTGTCTAGTTTTTGTAAAGTCTATCCGTGAGGAAGTTTGTGTGGAAGGTGCAATACTATGGCACGGTTGGGAAGATGGGAATATCTTAGGGCTTTTCTCTGCTCTGGGTGCTACAGTGGCACAGCTACAGACCTGTAGTATACCACTGCAGTTCCATAGTGCAGAGGCTTCCTACCGGGATGGAAGGGTTTTTCTGTCATTGTAAGTAATCCACCTCTCTGAGCACCAGGAGCTATGTCAATGGAAGAAGGTTTCCACTTACCTAGCCACATCTACAACAGGGTTAGGTCAGCATCACTATGGCGTTCAGGGGGGTGAGTTTTTCACACCCCTGAGTAATGCAGCTACGTCAATCTAAATTTTAAGTATAGACCAGGCCTTATTGTAGAACAGGGCCTACATACGTTCACACCCGTGCTTGTGTAGTACACCATTTGAATATAAAATGACCAACACTGTAACATTTGGTTGCTTTATTCTATGTGCTTAGAAGCCAGCTGTGACTTGATTTTCTAAGGACAATAATGACTCAACTAAAAAACAAAAAACTCCACCACAGTTTATGTAGAATGCCATTGTTTTTTTATCCTCACAGAGAGACACTCCTTATCAGAAAGAGTTCAGGGTGAGTCACCATTTTATATCCGTTTCAAATCTTGCTGTGATGCTTGAACAGACCTAAATCCTGGTCCCAGCACACAGCTTGGGCAACTATGCTGTGTGATACTAGAGTCATTCATCTTTCAGGCAGAGGAAACTGATTTTCTACCCAGGCTGCAGAATGAAAAATAGCCACTCTGGAGCTATTATTCTATTCTTGAGGCTGGAAAAATTGCTGCAATACCATTCTGAAAGCCGCTACCTGTTGTATGGAGGTATAATAGCAGCGACTCCACAGAGGAGCAGATCAATCTGCCCACTCTGCCCATAGTGCAAGGAAATCCAACAGAGGTAGCTTAACTTCATCTGCACAAGCTACCTAAATCTAACCCCAACTCTGCACAGCAGACCTGTATTGGTTCTGTTGCAGGCAAGGCCTCCTCACCCCATGCCAGGGACTTGGGCCCTGTAATGGCAGGGACTCACCAAAGGAGTGCCCCCGGTGGTCTGCTGTAGAACTGCAGTTAAATTTCTGCTTCAGTTCCCCCAGCGGGTTTTCAATAAGTTGAACAACAAGGAGTCCGGTGGCACCTTAAAGACTAACAGATTTGGGCATAAGCTTTTGTGGGTAAAAAACCTCACTTCTTCAGATGCATGCTTATGCCCAAATAAATCTGTTAGTCTTTAAGGTGCCACCAGACTCCTTGTTGTTTTTGTAGATACAGACTAACACGGCTACCCCCTGATACTTGACACCAATAAGTTGAATGATGCTTATATACAGTGAACAATGCCCCTTCAAGGATTTTGTTTATTTAATCAACAGCCAAACAAACAGTGTGTAAACAAGCCTTCTCCTCCCCTAAGTTCCCAGGCTTCTCCTTTGCCTGGAGCTGTGCAGTCTCTCCCCTGAGATCACAGGGGAGTATCTCCCAGGCCTCCCTGCCTCAAGAGCTTTGTAGTCTCTCCCCTCTGGAGCTGTCTCTCTTTATGTTTTGGGGAGTGTTCCTCTCTCCAGGAGCCTCTGCTACCAATGGGCGTAGCTTCCTACCCAGCTCCTCTGAAGAGCTCTCTTCCCAGGAGCTTCCTCTCTATGTTCTGGTCTCCTGCCTGACTCTCAGAACCATTTATAAACCAAGTGTTTCTTTATTTAATTAATTAATTACTGCACAGCTGCTTATCCAATTAACTATCCACAGGTGGATCTGGATTGGCTCGTTTGCCTTAGTGGAGCCTGTCAGGCTAGATGCCTGGCCTTCAGAGGGCCAGTCCCAGTGGCAGGGCCACATTCAGGAAAGTACTTAAGCACACACTTAACATTAAGCATATGCTTACGTCTTTTACTTCATGGGACTTAAATACACACTGAACTGCTCTGCTGGGCTGGTCTACACTGGGGGGGCGGTCGATGTAAGATACGCAACTTCAGCTACGGGAATAGTGTAGCTGAAGTTGACGTATCTTATTTCGACTTACCTCGGGTCCTCACGGCGCGGGATCGACAGCCGTGGCTTCCCCGTCGACTACGCTACCGCCGCTCGCCCTGGTGGAGTTCTGGAGTCGACGGGAGCACGTTCAGGGATCGATATATCGCGTCTAGACAAGACGCGATATATCAATCCCCGATAGATGGATTACTACCCGCTAATTTGGTGGGTAGTCTGGACGTACCCGCTGAACAAAGATGCTTTCCAGACTTGGAGACTTAGCATGCAATTTGTGACAATCCAATTTCTAACATTTTAAGAGAGAAACAACACAACCCCCAACACATATGCACATGGTGGTTTGGGTTTGTTTGTTTTAAATGAGGCAATTTAAATAAAATAAAACTCAGAAAACAGCAAAACCCCACATAACACTAAACACCAGAAAATCTAAGTACACCTCTACCCCGATATAACACGACCCGATATAACACGGGTTCGCATATAGCGTGGTAACCCCGGGGCTCCGGCAGTGGGGCTCGGGCGGCAATTTAAAGGGCCCGGGGCTCCGGCTGCTGCAGGGAGCCCTGGGCCCTACAAATCACCGCTGGAGCCCTGCCGCTGCTACCCCGGAGCTGCGGCAGCGGGGCTCAGCCGGCGATTTAAAGGGCCCGGGCTCCCTGCAGCAGCCGGAGTCCGGGGCTCTTTAAATCACCGCTGGAGCCCTGCCGCCGCTACCCCGATATAACGGGGTTTCACCTATAACGCGGTAGGGATTTTTGGCTCCCGAGGACCACGTTATGTCAGGGTAGAGGTGTATAGAACATTCCATGTTGTATCCCAGAAAGTGTTAAGTAGCATTATGGTGTGATTCTGAAGGAGTAAATCTACAGAATGCAAGTGAAAGTTGTGATGTAGACAGAACTCCTGTAACGTTTCCACAAAAAAGCTTTATCTTGCTCTTGGTGAAGTCACTAGTTTTTTTGGCACTGACTTCAATGGGAGCCCGGTCCTCTCTTGCTTACCTCCATGGGATAAATAGAGGTTTGTGCTGTTGCCCCAGCCAAAGAACCAGATACAAATCTTTCAACGGTCCCTATCTTTCCATCTTCATTAGCAAATATCTTCTTATACTGTGTAGGTAAAATACATAAAGACAAATATATCATACATCTTTCTGAGGCAGGTAGAATCCACCAGCAGAAGCAGAAATATGACACAAGAGGTTTTCCCACGAAGTTTGCATTATAGATGTCCAATTAACACAACTTAAAAATATTTACATTCTAATTCTCTGTGTAATGATTTATAAAGACATAGATCTTCCAGCCTGTGAAAGTCCTTTACATTTGGTCCCACTGAGTGGGATCAATTCTGCCCATACTATAATGGCACGGGAGCACCTCTATAGTTAAGGTTGCCCCAAGACATCGGTTTAAAGATCAACCTTTCTAAATCCTCTAAAATTGACTTGGTTAGTCTTTGTAATTTGGTATGCCTCAGGGTGGTACAGGGTAGGATTAGTGACCCAAATTTAGAATCATTTGTGCCAGGGGTCCCGGACATATAAGCCTGAGAAAAAATAGCCTTTTAAAAAAAAAGTTGCAGGGGGGAATGGAATCAAGCTATTGATGTGATGAGGGTCAAAATGGTCTAGATCTCTCAAACTTTATCCAAGGTAGTGCTTTGCACACACACACACACACACACACACACAATCTTTGAGGGACCCAAACTGAGAATGGTGTTTAAGAAAATGTACAGTAACTCCTTACTTAACTTTGTAGTTATGTTCCTGAAAAATGTGACCTGAAGTGAAACCAATTTCCCCATAAGAATTAATGTAAATGGGGGGGGGGGGATTAGGTTCCAGGGGAAAAAAATTTCACCCGACAAAAGTGTGTACACACTCACACACACACACAGTATAAGTTTTAAACAAACAATTTAATACTGGTACACAGCGATGATGATTGTGAAGCTTGGTTGAGGTGGTGAAGTCAGAGGGTGGGATATTTCCCAGGGAATGCCTTACTGCTAAATGATGAATTAGCAATCGGCTGAGGGTTAACCCATTGTTGTTAATGTAGCCTCATACTCTACAAGGCAGCACGAATGGAGGGAGGGGAGATAGCATGGCAGAAAGAGACAGAGACACACAGCATGTGTGAGAGAGAGAGAGATGCACATTGCCCCTTTAAGTATGCTGACCCCACTTTAAGTACACTGCCTTTTAAAGTAGATCAGCAAGTTGAGACAGCAGCTTATGCTGGCAAGCTCCCTCCATCCTGAGCCCTGTCGTGTGTCCCCCTATGGAGATGGGGTAAGCAGGGTGCAGGAGTAGGGGGGGAGAGGGACACCCTGACATTAGTCCCCCTCTTCCCCCCACCCCCACCCTGCACAGCAAGCAGGAGGCTCCGGGGAACAGCTCCAAGGCAGAGGGCAGGAGCAGCACATGGCAGTGGGGGGAGGGACAGCTGAACTGCCCGGCAATTGATAGCCTGCTGGGTAGCTGCCGCACAGGGAACTTAGGTGAACGGGGAGCTGATGGGGGGCTGCCGGTCCACCCTGGTTCCAAGCCCCCACCAGCTAGCTCCAATGGGCTGCTCTTCCTGCAAGCAGTGGACAAAGCAGGCGGCTGCCAAACGATGTTATAAGGGAGCATTGCTCAACTTTAAATAAGCATGTTCTCTAATTGATCAGCAACGTAACAACAAAACAACGTTAACCGGGATGACTTTAAGTGAGGAGTTACTGTACATTTTTACAATGCACATGTACCAGTACAGAAAAGCAGCTAGAGGATTTTCATTCCCATCATTTTATATGCTTTAAAGCTCAAGTCTTCTAAGTACTCTGAAATCCGAATGGTTAGTCGGATTGGTTTGAAAATTTGGTCTCTCTCATGAGGGCACAGGGTAGAGCTAGGGATTCAAATTTGGGGTCACTTGACAAAGAGGTTACCAGTTTACAGGTTGTCTTAAAAAAAAAGTTTCCTTATGCTGCCCTGTACTGTTAAACTGAAAGTTACTAATCACTGGATGAATCAGAGCTCATTCTGTTTGACTGCTGCAAAGTCATCCTTCAATTAACATAACTAAGGATAAGTTAATCACAAGCACCCACGTAACACAAAAGGAATTTTGAACTGAGTGGTTGTAGTGCTACAATTTGAGAGTCATGAGTGGCAGTTTTATTTTGTGGGGAATAAAATCAGAGTATGAGGGGGGAATTAGACATGTGAATGCTTAAGAACATAATAACGGCCATACTGGGTCAGAGCAAAGGTCCATCTAGCTCAGTATCCTGTCTTCAGACAGTGGCCAATGCCAGAGGGAATTAACAGAACTAGTAATCATCAAGTGATCCATCCCCTGTCGCCCATTCCCAGCTTCTGGCAAGCAGAGGCTAAGGACATCATCTCTGCCCATCCTGGCTAATAGCCATTGATAGACCTATCCTCCACGAACTTATCTAGGAAAGGAGGGCATTATGGAGAGGAGGAGCAGTACATGTGTTAATGGGATGAATTGGGTAACTGCTGAAGGAGGGTAGAGTTAAAGATTGGATGCCTTAACTCTGCATTTCCTGGTTTTCAGAAGTTTCAGTTTTGATTCACTCAACGTTCTGCAAGGGGACGACATATCAATAAGCAACCCTAACTTTGCAGAAATGTTGTTTTTTGGGTCATTCAATACCTATATGGTTGCACTTTTATAACAGAAGAGAACCCTGCATTTCTTGCACACCCAGAACTCCAACTTAAGTGAACGGGGACTCAAGGAATGGAGAATTAGGCCTTATGTGCACCATACCACTTGCTATAGGCAGCCAAATACTGCAGTCTTGTCTTTGTTCTGCCTGAGTAGTCGTATCAGTTACTGATAAACTGAGCTGAAGTAAGGAGTAATGTACTGAGGGAGGTAAGCAATAACTGCACATTAGGGCAAATTACCACCTCTCATCAGAAGTTGTAAATCAGATATCCTATACACAAAGGATAATTTTTTACAATAGCTTTGGGTTTGGGGTTATTTGTTTACAGCACAGAAGAGTGTTGATGTATTGTACATTACTTTGCTCTTACTTCTGGCCCTAGCAAGACTCTGCCATCTTCACAGATGAGAAAGCAAAGATCAGTTACTGGGTGTTCTAGAATTCCAAACTAAAACTGTGATCGCACGGAGATCTCTATTCCAAAGGAGGATTAGGCCTTTAATATCTTGTGTAAAGCTGATTCAGAGGTAAATATAACTCTGAAACCCATGCTGAGGGCATCTTACTGCAGCACAATGACATTTGACTTAAAAGGAATCCTGTACATGAGTATGTGTTAGGCTAAAACAACGTGCTAAATTTTTATGTGGTTACTATTTAGAAATCAAAACTGAAGTATTTAACATTAGAGCACCTCTCCATAAAAAGTTACATAGATAAGTAGGTAGCTTTAAACTCATATGATGCGAGTTTGATTTCTTTCCTACATTGTTCACAGTACAACAGTAATAATCCACATTACTCACATATTTTATTAACCAGTCATGATACTATTTTAAATTTGATCAATAAAACCATTATATATATTTTCCCATCATCATCTGCATCTTTGTTTTTCTGTATTTGGTGTTCATCACCTTGATTTAACACATTACCTGTTCATATGCCCAGAACTTAATAGCGGTTTCAGGTGCGATTTTAATAACATTCACACCATTTCCCCTCCAAAGGGAACGGATGCCTCCTTCTTTCACCATCTGCTTAAGGCCACTTGATATATTCATTTTATTTGACTTTGAACCATGAACCTATTAACCACAGTAAGAACAAAAAATGCTTAGATTGGATAGGGGACTCATTTTTAAGCAACAAAGGATAAAAGTTGTAGTAAATACTTAAATCAAAACCCCCTATAAGACAGACAGTATAATTACTTGTCTCATAATTGAATAGCTGTAGTCAATCTGAGATGCTGCAATATGACTGTAAACTAAGGATTGTTTTCACACCATTAACATTATCCGTTGCATTTCTTGAAAGCTAACACTATAGTAACAATATTCCAGTCTTTCATTTTTATAGCAGTTGTGATATTTCTTCCAAACTGGCTACTGGTTCAAAAGGGAATATAAATGCTCATTATCAAGAGAAATGCAATATATTCCTTATAATGCATACTATAGAAACACTACATAATGTGCTTTTTAGATTGAGTAGTACTTTCTATGCGGCAGACTCAGAAAACATAAAGCAAGCTACTGTGTAAAATCCTGTAATTTTGAAAAAAATGTATGGGAAGTGTGTAAAAAGTGTGAAATTTATTGCTGATCTAATACACTGTTGTAGTTTATACCAGCACAACTGATTTTGAGAGGGTAGATATATTTTCAAGTATCAGTCTTTTATTAATCATTTCAGATATCAAACGGAACATATTTAATAGAATATCTGTACCACAACACACCACAAAGCAAGTCTCATTACAAAAATGCAGCATTTGAATTCTTTAAAAAAAAAAAAAGGCAACAAAATGCATAAAACAAACATGCAACCATCAGGGTGCAAAAGACATCTACAAATCATGGCCTAATCCTGCAAACCATTATGCCCACAAGAATAGTTAGATGTAGTCAATCTTTGCAGGATTAGGACCTAAGTCAATACAAATTATGAAACAGTTTTAAAAGCACGAGAGCCTCTCTAGAAGTAAGAGGCTATATTCTGCTATTAATTTACAAAAACTCCCAGCCAGCTGGAACTCCTCTAAAAAACTGCCACAACATGGCCCAGATTATGCTAAAGGGGAAAAGTGATTTACCAGAATTAAAAAAATTGCTTAGATGTTGCAACTCACCTGCATCATGACTTTAAGGCGATCTAATGGTGCTGTACCTGTTCGAGAGACGGCACCAGCCACTCCTCCTGATAACAGCTGTCTCCACCACTGCCCAGACTTTTTCTCTTCCTCTGTGAATTCGTCTGGGATAGTCAAGCTATCTCCTATATCCAACACCTGTCACAATGCAAAGCAGAAAGGGGCAATAACTATATTTCCTATTTAGTGATTTTACTGATAGTTCTGACACTGGCTTGACTACAAATAGATACCATACCAAATGACAATGTATAAAAAAGTTACATTAAAGACATAAAAATAGCTATCAATAATCTGTAATGTACATACTTGAATTGTATAACAATGGAATGAAATTACAGTAAGAGCAATTCTATACAACAAAAATCAAAAGTGACCCTTTGTTCCCTTTAAATATATTTAGAACACCACCACCCAAAACCCACCATTTCAAAGACAGTACCATCATCATTAAAAATTATGACAAACTCCTTTCTTGAGCATAGCTGTAATGAAGACATTTTGTCAAGCTCAGTAAAGATTTCCAGACAGTGTCCAAGTCCAAAATGCTTACCAGCTACTAACCTTTCATCCAGGCAGCCTTTAAGGATTAGTTTGATAATCTCTTAAAGATGCTGTCAAGAGATTAATCATTCAAGGTAATTTATTCATGTATTTTACAGACACACATTTAAAAATAGCTTTCTATTGATAAATTAATATAGCACCTAATTATATGATTCATTTCACTAATCCATTATGATCTTTCTTGTTCCAACCAACAATTTTACTGAATGTTTTGAAGAGACATTAGTGACTATCATTCAGTTGTGAAAGTCTGAAATCTCCCTGCCAGATGGGTGTTTACTTTAAAATATTTACTGTTCAACTTGAACAACAGTGAACATTATCAAAGGTGACGGGGGTAAGGTTTCCCATGACAGAAGGCTATGGATTTTTATAAATAACTTAAATATATACCTTCATTTTCATCATATAATATGTAATAATAATAAATTAGAGGGACTGCACCATTTAATACTACAAATCCAGTTTCACATATGAGTTATATTTGCCGTTAAAAAGAGAGAGCGAAAAATCTTTCCAGTGAGAGAAAGCAATTACTGCCAAAGTAGCTGGGGAGTGGGAGGATTAATTTTTTCCCTTTAATAAAGTAAGTTATATTTATACTGTTGCTGAATTTAATTTTAGATGCTACCACTCTTAATGCCTCAAGTCCCCCCACATCTGTAAAATGGAGATAGTACACTCTGTAGCATTTCGTCTTGTTTATTTAGACTGCAAGCTCTTCTGGGCAGGAACTCTCTCTCTGCATTTGTATAGTGCCTAGCACGTTGAGACATACATTTTTGAAAGTGATGAGTGATTTTGGGTGCCTAATTAGAGACATCTTAAAAGGGCCTGATTCCCAAAGGGTGGGTGCTCAACACTCAGAGTATGCCTACATTAGAAACGCTATAGCAGCACAGCTACAGCTGTGCCACTGTAACATAGACACACTTACTACAACAACAGAAAGGGTTCTTCCATCGCTGTAGAAAATCCACCTCAACAACCGAAGAATTCTGTTGAACTAGCGATGTCTACACCAGGGCTTGGGTTAGCTTAATTAAATCGTACAGGGCATGAAATTTTTCACAACCCTGAGCAATGTAGTTAAGCCAAACTAACTTTGAAGTCTAGACCAGCCATGAAAATCTGGTCCATTTAAGGGGTTTCCAGTTGCACATCCAAAATGGAGGCCCCCAAAATCACCAGTCACTTTTGAAAATGTTGATTGGGTGTTCTAGTTTGTGCCTATATTAATAGCACCTGCCAGAATTTGGCCTGATATGCACTGGACACTAATATCACCTTACAACTAAGCCTAAAAAAAAGAAAGAAAGCTAAAGTCACCTTTTGGGATTTTACTGTATAAAAGTTATTACAATAGCCAGCCCACAACACTCCTATGCTAATTTAGATTCCTGCTCACCAGAGTCCAATCAGAACTAAGAGCCTTCAATTTTAAAATAAAAATAGCTTTCAAAAGGCTGTTACCGTGAGAAACTGAAACAAGATTTCAAACATTTTGGCTACGTAGGGCACCACCTGTGTTGCTGTGGTAACTGGAATTCAGCTGATGACCAAGTTCTCGCAGTAGGCCAACTGCAACAATTGTAGATCTCATGGAACACTTCTAAACTGAATACTTAGGATTAGATGAGGAGGTTCCATAATAACCAGAAAAAGAACTTGTAATTTTCATCATTTAAGAAACAGAAAAATTCTTGGGCATTTTTCACTAAATAGTATAGACCCAGAACTATCCAATTTCATATATTTGCCTCATGTTTTCTTTTGGCGAGGCATTTAAGAGGATAGCTGGATGTTATTAACCATGTGATACTCCCATTGTGAAATCAACCAGGGCAGGTATATACGTTTAGCCTGGTTTTAAAATAGAAAACTATGAAGAGTAGTTTTCTTCTTACAGTTTCATAGCTTAATAAAGGTCAAAGAATATTCTCCTCCAACTTTTAACTATAAAATTATCCTCAGGTTGGGACTGTGTACTGCAAATCAACCAAAATTGTAAACACCTATAAGCAAGTTTTTATCATCAAATGATCTCATTATATTTAAAGTAATTACAGTTTTTAGCCATGTGGTCTTAACTTTCCTGTAAATGATCAGGGTCATTCTGTCAAATTATTTATTTGTGCACATGCAATATTTTACTGGAGGGTTACCTATAACTTCACATTGCTTGCATATGAAAGAATTATTAATAAAATAAGATCTCCACTCCTGAGGAATTGAACTTACCTAGGCTGAGACAAATGTAGTGCATTACTTCCTGCCATTACGTATTCTATTCTTCTTACTTAAAATTCTACAGAGAGCATGCACATGTATGTGTGCAAACACACACATAAAGTCTACATGAAATTAGCAATTTTGTGAACTTTATGATAAAATTGCTGGTTAAATGAAACTGCTGACACAATACCAATATTCTGAAACAGCTAAAATACTTCTCCAACTTGTATGATCACACAAAAGCAACAGTCCGTTATAAAATTCACATAGTAACTAGAAAAAGGATTTACTATTACGTGACATTGTTTTGTGAGGCCTCTCCAAAGGGACAAAGTACGTATTTCTAGTCCTAATGGTTGGCAAGATACCGGACCTTAGACTTTTCACTGATCCAGGACTAAATACTCATACTCACACAAGGATACTTGGGGCAGGAAGATGGGATAAGACCACCACATCTGGGGAGGAAAAAACACAAACTATACCAGCTATCTAAAGCTTCTCAGAAGGTTTGAAGTTCTAAAATTAGTTCTGGCAGAGATGGATTTGGAAGCAGAATCCAGGTGAGGAGTCAAAGATACAGGATAATCTCACACACACAAATATATCTACTTAAAATAGATCTCCTTTAAAATACAAGCTGAACTTACAGTAGAATGTTTCCAATAACGGATTATTTCCTCAATGTCTGTAGCTGGGTTAAATAAAAAGTGATCCCGCCATTCATTCCAGTCCACTGACATTGTCCCATCAGCATCAATGCTGAAATTAAAACAAAACAAAAGTATGCAAAATATTAAATTGTGTCTGGAAAATAGTAAAAATAAATAAAATATCTGGTTACTCTACATGCAAACTTTTTCAGGCTTAAAGTCCTGTGAACCCATGCAAACCAGTCCTCACACGAGTGTGAAAATCCACATACAGCAGTGGATACCAATCTTATAACTGTTCAGTAAAACGAACCGTTTTTCCCAACTGAGGTATGAGGGAAGGGTAAGCGGACATAACAAAAATCACGTTAATGAAGAACAAGTTGACATCCCTTCACATTTCCAATGTCTTCAATGCATTGGAAATCACACTCTGCAGTGGTTTGAAGGACAATAAAACAATGCAGTACACCATACTACAACTTATGCACCATACCTACTGTAAATTTGAGATGTTCGATTTATGAATCTTTCAATTTTATGAACTCAAATACTTAGTATAGTAGAATTCCTATTCTACTATCACATTTGGAAGGGTATGCCTGGCTCTTTAGTCCTCTAAAAAAAAAAAAAGGAAAATAGAGCATGTTTTTATTGTTAAACTGGAGGCCAACTACTGTGGGTTATGCAGATAGGTGTGATACCTAAATATTAGCATGACTCCAATTCAGTCTTAAATTAATATGAAAATAAAAATTAGACAGTGTTGTACTTTGCTAATCAATAGTTATCTTTGATTAAAAATTATCCTTTTACATCTGATTTGGAATTATGTAAACATGTTTATGAACAATCATTTGAAGAATACACAAAGTCACAAACACTGACTAGAAATAAGAATAGTTTCTGACCTTTTTAGAATCTTTTCCGCCTGTTGTTCTGAAATATTTATACCCAATATCTTGAGAGACTGGACAATCTCTGACGCTTCAATTTTTCCTTAAAGCATTAAAAGAAAATATGTGCAAGTTAAAAGCTTCTTCAGATCTTGGTATGTAAACTCACATGACAATGATCTTTGTTCTACTTAAAGATTTGGGAAGTCTTTAAACTATCATTTAGTACAAACAAAGCAGCACAGACCATTTAATACACTTTTACACTGAAGTCCTAAATGATATAATTGGATAATATCTGCTCAGTCTTTGTAATACATAAGTGCATCACAAACACCTAGTGAGTCAGTCTCCCTCTATCAAAGAGGGAAAAATATATTTTTCCAACTAGTGACTTCCTCACAGCTCCTCTAGCTGCAGGGCAAAATTCCTTAGTCTGCCATCTTGAAGGCTGTTAACTGGAGGAGAATATAATCCTTATATAATTAGTTATTTGACTATGATGTGGATACTCAATCAAAATTACGAGCCTGCTCCTACTCCAATGGAAATTAATTGGAGAGGATACAAGTTCCATATTAGCAATACAAGTTCCATCTCAGCAAACTTTACACTCCAACAAAAAAAATTTACCTCCATTTATTACATACAATATTTACATTACAAACAATATATTTAGGTCCTTGAATGTTTGGGGGAAATAACCATCTTGTACTGAATTATTCTGAAATCTAGTTCAGTAATTGGTATCACACATTTTTCTTTCAAACAGGTTTTTGAACCCCAGGTCAGGTGAAAATAAAGACATACCATCATTGTTTTTGTCCAGACTCTTAAACGCTAGTTTCATTTTTTTCTCATGGTCTTTAAGGTACTGCATAAATTCTTTGAAGTCCAGCTGCCCATCCTTGTTAGAATCTCCAGTTTTAAAAATTTTCTGTTGAGAGAAAAATAATGAAGGAAATATTATTGATCAAAGAATGAATGAAAGAAAAGTGCTTTGTAATATTAAGATCTGCACAATCAACTGTGACAGGCATCTCACATTGGTAGAGTTTGGGAAAGAAACACTTTTCCTCGCTTACTAAAACTGACCCCCAATTGAACTTCAACACACCCACGCTGGGTAGGAAAGTATTGCTACTTCCATTTTATACTAAAATGACTGTCTGTAAGACAGTCGTTAGGAAGCAATGATAAGACACATTGAGACAAATAAAACACACTCTTAAATGTAGTCCTACCTATGAAATTATCCAAGGGTTAAATACAGCCTATATAAATACATGTTTGACACAGGGATGAACTGGATTCAAGTTGTGATCTTACTTAGGGCATGGCTACACTTGCAGATGTAGAGCGCTGGGAGTTAAACCAGCCTTCTGAGACCGCAGCAGGGAAAACGCTGCCGAGTGTTTACACTCTCAGCTGGAAGCACACTGGCGTGGCCACATTAGCAGCTCTTGCAACGCCACAAAGAGCAGTGCATTGTGGTAGCTATCCCAGCGTTCAAGTGGCTGCAACGTGCTTTTCAAATGCGGGGGGTGGGGTGGAGTATGACCGGGAGTGTGTTGTGTGTATGTGGGAGGAAGAGAGAGTGGGTTTTTAGGGTGCTGAGAGTGTGTCAGCATGCTGTCTTGTAAGTTCAGACCCCTCTTCCCCCCGCCTCTCTCTCACACACTCACAGCAAGCAACATTCTACACTAGTGGCTTGCTTTGTCCCGGAGCAGATAAGCATGCTGGCTGTCACAAATGGAGCTTTGAAAGGGCATATTCACATTCCTACAGCCGATTCCAAAACAATGACAAGAGTGGCCACTTGACTCAGGGTACGTCTACACTTACCGGAGGGTCCGGCGGTAGGCAATCGATGTTCTGGGATCGATTTATCGCATCTGGTTTAGACGCGATAAATCGATCCCGGATCGATCCCGGAAGTGCTCGCCGTCGACGCCGGTACTCCAGCTCGGCAAGAGGAGTACGCGGCATCGACGGGGGAGCCTGCCTGCCGCGTCTGGACCCGCGGTAAGTTCGGACTAAGGTACTTCGAATTCAGCTACGTTATTAACGTAGCTGAATTTGCGTACCTTAGTCCGAAGTGGGGGCTTAGTGGGGACCAGGCCTTAAGGGGATTTCTGGAGGCCGATCAAAGCGCAGTAATGCAATACCTCGTTCACACTGACGCTGGGGCGTTTCAGCTGAGGCGCAACAAGCATTATGCTTCTCATGGAGGTGGATTGCTAGGAGCGCTCCAGCTGCAGAGTCCAGGCACTCTCAGTGCCTTGCCAGTGTGGACGGGTCGGGAGTTAGGGCGCCTGGGGCTGCTTTAATGCGCTCTAACTTGCAAGTGTAGCCAAGCCCTTACTAGACATTTAGTCTACATTCAACACCTTGCCCTGCTTATGTCTAAAGAAGTGACGAAAATGGGGAGTTATAGCATGCTAATCTCTTGGAGCAGGGGTTCCAAACTGTGGTACATGAGCTTGATGTTGACTTCACACACAAAAATTTAAGGTAGGATGTAAATGAATAAAGTTTGAGAATCACTGATTAGAGTATAGAGTTTAAGGTGAAGTTCTGCTCTCATACTTCAGGATGGATATGAATGCCTATATTCCACTCTCCCGACACATGTAGAGTTCCTAATGAGACAGAATACAGAATTAGAGATGCACTCAGGGGATCAGAGCCTGATCTGAGAGCAGAATTCTGAAGAATATATTTCAAAGCACCTCATGGTACGTTTGAAATCTCTGCTAAAAAAAATAAATGAATGTGTTTCTAGTTTAAATATTTTCAAACAAGTGTGATGAATCAGGGCTATATCTGTACAATTTATGAATTCAGATTGATATTGTGAAGCTGTATTATGAAAAACTGCTGTATTATGAGTGCCTATATGTATGTGGATCCACTATTGCTGACAGGGCCTGTAGCAGATACATACAAGACAGGGAAAGTGGGAAATACTTAAGGTTAACAATAGTACTGAAACTCACAAAAGGTCATGATATAAAGTAGCTGAAGCTTTAGAAATCCAGTTTTAGCTTAACACCTCCAAAGATAGTGGGGGTGGTAGAAGCAGTGGAACAAAAGAGATCAGGTAACCAAGAGGGGTTTAAATAAAGAAACACACAGGAATTGGGGAGCCAGACAAGAAGAGGAAGCACGAGGCAAGAGAAAGAAGGGGTCAGAAGCTGAGTAAGGAGCTCCAGGAAGAAGAGGTCACCCAGCATGTAGCAGCCTCATTAGGAAAGGGGGCCCCTACCTGCTTTCCTGCACCCAGATGGCCCCAAGGGACAACGATCCAACCCCAAAGAATGCCCTGGAATGGTGAGGAAACTGAGGTGGGGACATGCATTTAGTGTCTGTGGTTTGTATAATCTGTACTCTCCTGTACTTTAACCATAAAAGAACATAAAGTTGTTAGACTCTGTGCATAGTTTGTGTGTGTTGACTGCTTGACAACTGCTGTGTGCCCCTAAGAGAGTTAAATTATAATCAGAAGTTTCACACCTTTGGGGTGGAGCTCTGGGAGAGGTGTGTGCATGAGTAACTGGGGTCTCTCACAGGCCAGCACTAGTCCTAGGGGCCTAGGACAGGTGGGCTGAGGAGCGATAGCAGACTGAGGGTCAGTACCCAGGAAATGTGATAGAAAAGCTCAGGGAGGAGCCAATGCTGCAGCCTGCTGAGGCTCCAGAAGCTTAATATACCCCAGGAGAGCCCTAGCACAGAGGCTTTGGATTCCTCTCACAGTGGATCTAGTGGGTGGCCAGGAGGAATTGCTTGCTAGGATCTGTGACAACCAGTTACATCCAAATGTGCTCATTGTATAAATACAACATCCCTGCCAATTTATTGCTTGTCTGCACTCTGGCACTCCCCATTGCCACTCCTGCTCCTGAATAGGATGGGATTATAAAACAAATGAACCAAGAACCTAACATGACTCAAGTAATTGCAAATCAGGGTTTACATGCACTAAAACAAAAATGGTCTCCCAAGAACTTCCGCATCAGTTCCATTCTACTTACCTTAGCCACCCACTCATATACTAATGATGTGTTATCTGTATAAATTATATTACCACAAGATCTGATGCAGGCCTTGTCGTAAAATGCCTTGCATACCTATGGCACTTATATAGGTAGGTAATCAATCTCAGTACAAATTTGTATGGCTATTCTGAACTATGACATTTTACTGAAACCACATTGCTTATTTTGATCTGGAGACAAGATCACTCAATATGCAATAAGTGCTCATTCCGCTGTAACCAGTTACAACTTACTGAGGGCATGGCTACACTTGTGAGTTAGAGCGTATTAAAGCAGCCCTGGGCACCTTAACTCATGACGCGTCCGCACTGGCAAGGCACATAGAGCGCCCGGACACCGCGGCTAGAGCGCTGCTGGTAATCCACCTTGGCAAGTGGAATAACATTTGATGTGCCCCCACTGGAGCGCCACGGCGCCAATGTGGACACCCTGGTATGTTAATGCGCCCTGATTGGCCTCCGGAAGTGTCCCACAATGCTTGTTCTAGCCACTCTAGTCATCACTTTGAACTCTACTGCCCTGCCCTCAGGTGACCAACCATCAGACCCGCCCTTTAAATTCTCTGGGAATTTTGAAAATCCCCTTCCTGTTTGCTCAGCCAGGCTTGGAGTGCTCTCAGCGCATCTTTCCAGGTGACCATGCCTCTATGCGCCAGGTGATCCCCAGTATGGAGCAATGGCGAGGTGCTGAACCTTATCAGTGTTTGGGGGGAGGAAGCTGTCCAGTTTCAGCTACGCTCCAGCCGTAGGAATTACGGTACCTTCGGGCAGATATCAAGGGACATGATGGAAAGGGGCCATGACTGGGACGCACTGCAGTGCAGAGTTAAAATGAAGGAGCTGTGGAATGCCTACCGCAAAGCCTGCAAGGCAAACTGCCGCTCCGGTGGTGCCCCCATGACCTGCTGTTTCTACAAAGAGCTGGACGTGATACTTGGGGGCAACCCCACCTCCACTCCGAGGACCACAATGGACACTTCAGAGCCCAGTTCAACAAGGCAGGAGGAGGAGGAGGAAAGCGGGAGTGAGAGTACTGAGGAGGAGGAAGACACCCTGGAATCCCTAGATGCATGCAGCCAGGAGTTGTTCTCAAGCCAGGAGGAAGGTGGCCAGTCACGGCAGCTGGTGCTTGGGGAAGGACAAACACCAGAGGAGGTTCCTGGTAAGCAACTTTTATTTTGGGAAGGAAGTTATTCGGTGTGGGCTCTTGGGGCGAGGAGGGTTAGGGCTGTATGCCTAGATGCGGAATAGGGCGTTGATGTGCTCTCTCACATCACGGTAATCGGCTTCAGTGATCTCTTCAAAGGTCTCATCCAGAACTTGGGCAATGCGCTTGCGCAGGTTTCTTGGGAGAGCCACTGTGGTCCTTGTCCCAGTCAGGCTAACATGTCCGCGCCACTGTGCTGTGAGGGGTGAGGGGGACCATTGCTGCACACAGGCAAGCTGCATATGGGCCAGGGCAGAAGCCGCATTGTAGTAGAAGACCCTCCCTTGCTTCCCAGGTCACCCTCAGCAGCAAGATATCTTCCAGGACAAACTCCTGTGGAAAATGTGGGGACAGTGTTCAGTATAGGGGCCCCCTGCAGCTGTTGGCTCTCCCCAAGGCACAGAAACCCAGAGGACAGTACAGCTGTGAAACAATGAGTCCTCCTTGACCCTGTGCTTAGCCACCATTTTGGGGCTCCCATGAGTTGTGTGTGCTTGCTTTGGGACAGGCAAATTATGCTATTGTGTAGACTGTGCTTGCCCTTAAGTACGGGGGAATCATTGCTCTGTCTGGTGTGAACAATGCTGCCTCTGTTAAATGTTGCATTTTGCCTTTACAGATGCAACCTTGAGATCTCAGCCGTCCATGTTATCACCAGCCGAAAGACTGCAAAGAATTAGGAAGAGGCCACATAGAAGCAAAGAAGACATGCTGCATAAAGTAATGCAGTAGTCCCTTAACGAGAATCTAAAAGTGCAGGAGTGGAGGGAGAGTGAAAGGAGGATCCACCAGCAGAATGAGGAGTGCCGGTACAAAAGCGCGGAGCTCCAGCAGCAAAGCACGGATCGGCTGATAAGCATCATGGAGCACCAAGCAGACTCGATCCAGGCACTCGTAGCCATGCAGGCAGAGCACTACCATGTCCCCCCCCCCCCCCCGCAGCCCGTGTCCCAAAACTCTTTCCCTTGTGCCCGCATGTCACCTCCAACCCACTTTCCCCACCATCCAGGTTATCGCCACCAGCTGCCTCCAACACCTGTAGCTTCACCACCCAGCCCTGAAAACGACGACCTTTACCCACTGCACTCAACCCCCATTACCATGCATTACAGCCATCCTGAAGTGCAGCACTCATTGCACAGCACCAGACAGGAAGGTTGAGTATGATAACAGGACATATGCAAATCTGTGATTGTACCGGTCCCCACCCCACCCCCTTGCCCTTTCTGTTTCCCAAGCAGTTATGTTTCTTTTCAATAAATGGATTTTTTGGCTTTGGAAACATTATTATTGCATAAAGTAAAAGATACCTTGGCCCAGGAAAGCAACAGGCCCTGCAAGTCAGTGTAGCAAACACAGATTCCTACTAACATTGGAACCACTGCACTTCACTCCCGTGCAGGGCACCAAACATTATTGGTGGCTTTCAACCCCAAATTGCTCCCTCAAGGCATCCCTAATGCTTGCAGCCCCATGCTGGGCCCCTCTAATAGCCCCGGTCTCTGGCTGTTCGAATTCAGCTTCCAGGTGTTGAACCTCCGAGTTCCATGCCTGAGTGAATCTTTCATCCTTCCCTTCACAAATGTTATGGCGGGTACAGCACGCGGATATAACTGCGGGGATGTTGTCATCGGCCAGGTCCAGCTTCCCATACAGAGAGCGCCAGTGGCCCTTTAAATGGCCAAAAGGGCACTCTACAGTCATTCTGCACTGGCTCAGCCTGTTGTTGAACCGCTCCTTGCTGCTGTCAAGGTTCCCTGTGTAGGGTTTCATGAGCCACGGCATTAAAGGGTAAGCAGGGTCTCCAAGGATCACAATGGACATTTCGACTTCCCCTACT